>NC_142066.1:118224748-121097248 GCF_059756535.1 Pantherophis guttatus
AAGCTGCAATGCAGTTAGATTCTGTTGATTTTCTCATTACAACTAGCTGGAATGAAAACATTTCAAAGAGCAGAACAGCCACCAAATTTCTCAAATGAGTGAAGGAATAGGTTTTGATTTCTATCGTTTCCATTTCAGGAGCCTGAAAAACAGCTTGGAGAAATACAGAATATCATGCAAAATTGTTGTGATTAGCTTGCTCATTTGATCCTAGATGCCCTTTGATACATACAGTGAATATAAAAAGTCTACATATCCCTATTAAAATGCTACATTTTTGAGATATAAAAAGACTAAAAATTAAGATTAAGATTAAAATCATTTAAGATTTCCCCCCACCTTTAGTATAATGTATAAACTATGCAATTCAATTGAAAAACTAACTGAAATCTTGGGGGCGGGGGAATAACAGTACAAAATGGAGAATAACATGGTTGTGCAAGTGTGCATAACTTCTTTTAAGTAGGGATATGTCTACATTCAGGATTACAAATCATTTTGAAACTGATAGTAAATAGTAGTCAGTACACATCTTCCATTAATTAAAGTGACCCTGATCAAACCCATATAAAGTTCAGCTGCTCTAGTAGGATTTTTATGACATTTATTCAATTGCTTCTTATAAAAAAACCCATGGTCTGCAAAGAGCTTACAAAGTAGTTAAGGGCTTTCATTGTTGAAAGGTATCATTCAGGAGAAAGGTACAAAAAAATACCAAAGCATTCGATGAAGGCAGTCATCAACAGGTGGAAAAAATATGGAATAACAGTGGCATTACCAAAAACTGGATGTCCTTTCAAAATTGATGAAAAAAACAAGAAGAAAACTGATCTGAGAGAGTCCACAGCAACATTAAAGGAGGTGCAGGAATTTCTGGCAAGTACTGGTTGTGTACTATATGTAACAACAATGTCCCATATTCGTCATATATCTGGGCTATGTAGTAGGGTGGCAAGAGGATAGCTTTTTCTTACAAAGAAAAACATACAAGCCCGGATACATTTTGCAAAAACCTACATCAGGTCTGACAAAAGCATGTGGTAAAATATGTTATGGTCTGATGAGACCAAGGCTGAACTTTCTGATCATAATTCAAAAAAGTATGTTTGGTGCAAAAACAACACTGTGCATCACCAAAAGTACACCATACCCACAGCGAACCATGGTGGTGGCAATATTGCTCGGGGGCTGTTTTTTCTTCAGCTGGACATGTGGCTTTAGTCAAAGTAGAGGGAATTATGAACAGTTGAAAATATCAGTCAATTTTGGCACAAAACCTTCAGGCGTCTCCTAAAATGCTACGGATAAAGATGAAATTCACCTTTCAATACGACAGCCCAAAGCATTCCTCCAAATTAATAAAAGAATGGCTTAAGTAGAAGAAGATTAAAGTTTTGGAATAGCCCAGACCTGAATCCAATTGAAAATCTATGGGGAAGAAGGTTTTGCACAGAGATGGCCTCACAATCTGACAGATTTGGAGTGCTTTTGCAAAGAAGAGTGGGAAAAGATTCTCAAGGCAAGATATGCTGTGCTGATACCCCAGAAGACTGAACACTGTCAAAACATCAAAAAGTGCTTCAACAAGTATTAGTTTAGGGTGTGCATACTTGTGCAATCATGTTAATGTATGTATTTTTCTATTTTTCCCCTGAAAGATTTCAGTTTGTGTTTCAATTATGAATTATGAATTAGTGTTTCAATTATGAATTATGCAGTTTATATTATTCTATATTAAAGGTGGAAAAAATTCTGAAGTGATTTATCTTGATATATCTAAAAAAATCTGGCATTTTGATAGGAGTGTGTAAACTTTGATATTCACTGTATATAAAGTATATTAAGCTTGGTTTATCAACTGTACTAAATAACTATGCTTGGCATATTTTCAAGATATGCTAAATCATAAACCATAGTTTGCAAACCACAATGATTTGTAAACCAAAGATATCATATAAGTACAATGCTATGTAAACCATGTCAATTAAATGAATTCAGATATTCGAAGAATATACTTATTCATATAGGCTTTCCATTATTTGATATAGCTGTAAGACATTTAAGATGTCTTAAAACACATCTGCAAGCAAATATCTCCTTGTTGAGAGATTAAATTATAATAGAGTATGTCACGAGTGTTTTCAGGATTGTGTGGCTACTTGATCAGTCACAAACAGTATGGTTTCAATCAAGCCATCTCCTGTTTGCAATTACCTGCAAGCCTTCTCCGCCCTAGTTAATTGCAGGTTAACTCCCCATATAAGCAAGGACCTTTTCGCTTGCTACTCGGTCCTAAACGTTGTTTTAGGCCTAGATGCAAGAGCTCTTGCTGGAAGCTGCAAGCAGAGCTCAGTGCAACGTCGCAGATGGGAGGAGAAGCACAGATAAGGACTCCAGATGCTGTTGCAGAGAAACTCCTACGGATGCTTGCCTTTTGCTGTTTTGAAGCACGCAAGCTATCATCGGGACTGCTGTTGCTGGACATTCTTCCTCCCACAAACTTCAAGCTATGTTTGCTGTTTGAACTGTTTTTACTTCAGGTGACTTTTAGCTGTGAAGTTTGTGCTGCCGCCCTTCTACTACCTCGATGATGTATCGACACCGAAGCTGCTTATCTTCATGTTAGCTTTATTCTCTTGTGAACTGTTTTGGTATTGTGGAGAGGAATCTAGGGAGATAGCCTTGCTTCACATAACCAAGATAAGACTTTGTTTTTAATGTGCTTTCTTAAAGACATAGTGCTTTTTAAACATTTTAAAGTAAATTATATTTTTACACAAGACTCCTCTGTCAGATTTATTTCAGTCCTAGTGCGTTTGCTCATGAGCTGGTTCCAGGTCCGGGGGACCCCTCAATCCCATTCCCTAACAGAGTAGATAATATCTTCTCTAATTTACTCTTTTTCATTTCTCTTATATTTCTGGCATGCTTAGCTTTTTCTTGAATAGGCCCAGCTAAATATTTTTCTTATTACAGCAATGTTTTCCTTACTAGAAAGGCTGTTGTTACCTAATTTAGTTGTGGGGTTTCTTCTACTTTCATATTTTTTTTATTTTCAGATTTATGATTAAAGTGTACATTAAAATGGACAAGTCTAATAGGCTTTATTGGTCTTCCAAGGACTATCCATCAATAGGATACAGATCCTCTGTTCAGCAAGTCAGTGGTAACACAGTCTCTCTAAAATAACAGTTGAACCAATAGTGGGTTCCACTTACCTTCACTACCAGTTCAGAACCAGGAGTGCATGCGGTCCTTCTGCGCACATGCAGAATCTTCTAGGCATGCGGAGAGCATCCGTGATGATGTCTGGGTGGGTGGGCGGAGTCTCTTGCTGCCACCACTACTGGTTCGCCTGAACTGGGGCAAATGAGTAGAAACCCACCCACCACTGAGTTGGACTTTACTTCTACAAATAAAATAAAGAAACACATAATACAAGGTATACACAGTCCCTGCATTAAATTTCCATTCTAAAGGTCTTGTTCTCAGGAGGTCTAAGGAGCAAGAATGCATCCTTAAAGCAGAGCTGATTCTGTTGTCTCACTTCTTACTTTACACCTTCCTTCTACTGAAAAATAAACAAGCATCTTAGTTGTAATAAATGTATTTGTATGTATTTCAGAACAGAAGTTAGGAATGAAAAAATTATTTCCCAAAGTGATTCTGAGTTTCATTCAGCTTGAAGAAGTAGCCAAATGATATGACTTTCGCAGGAGACATCAGCACTTATTTTATCAGTGCTAATTTATGCTTGAACATTTAGAGCTAAGGAAATATTTTAATCCTGAATAGTATAGTGTTCAAGAAAATGCTTAGACATTTTGCAAAAACTATTTGGTCTTCATTGTCCTATCATTATGCAGCTGCATGATAATGTTGGATATGATGATACAGAAATGTCTAAAACACATTCTCATATTGGTCTTGCTAGTGCCCTATTTAAACCAACAGTGTATTATGGAAGACTTCAGAATCCTTTTCAATTCGAAGTGATTCTATAGTAAAGAAGTTGGAAAAAATTTCCAAAAATTAAAGTTTGAAAGTGAAAAATTCTCATCAATAAGAAATCAACTGAGAATAGAATGCTTAATAATAATCATGCCTAAGTGCTGGCAAGGGATCTGTATAATTAGACAAACAGTTTATAGAATATTTCATTATACAGCATTTGACTCAGTGATCCCATATTTATTCATGAGCACTTTTTAAGTACATAAGAACCTCATTAAATCAACCTAGGAAAGTGTTGATTTTTTAAAAATCACATTACAATTGGTATATAATAAAATGCTTGCAATACATGTTGCAATTAGTAGAGATTAATGGATGCTAAATTGCAATAGAATTCCTATAGAACATCACATTACTGTATATGCACATTAACACCAAGTTCATTCTGAAAAATATTACAAGAAGTTCTACCAAAATTAGGGAGGAATTAAGAACTGTCACAGTGATTATGTCTTTAATATAAACTGTTACCACCCATTTAGGCTTCAGAAAAATGACTTAAGCAGCCTACTAAAACTGCTAGTTATGCTGCCTGTATATTGCTGTGCATTATTATATTCTATCAAGGGACCTGCTTTGAGAATCAAGAGTATAAAAAGGAGCCTCATAAAGTTTTTCCAGTTTATAGCATTACATTTAGGAAGCAGCTACTTATCATCTACTTTACAAATTAAAAATAATCTAATGTAATGCTTGTGCAGAAATAACAATAAATACTATCAGGACATTGAAGTTGCTTTATTTTACTCTGAGCTAAAGCATCCTACTAATCACACCTGAGGGCTAATTTTAGGACAACAGTGAAAAAAATTTCATTACAGTGATGGCCCAACCATTAATGAATGGAGCTGTTCATTCACTGATAGACTCAGATAGCCTTTTCATAACCATTGGTGTGACTTTTATATTGTCACAGAAATTATTTGATATATTTAGTTACAGTAGCGTTAATATTCAGGTGATACTGTTATATCTGAAATAACTCGTGCAATTAGCTGTTCCTAATAAGACTGAATGGAGGTCTATTTTCCGCATTGCGCTGTGCTGCAACACTACAAAGTGACATTGCTCTAAGACAGATTGTCCAATGTATGCACTGGAAATTAACATCAGATCATTGAAACTCAATCAGATCATTGATCACACAACATATTTTCATAGTATCAGGAGATTGTGATGGCACTCTTTGGATCACAATCTACAAAGGTCCTCCTAGAAAAGACTTAAACAAAACTAGTTTGGAAGCCATAGACTACAGAAGCCCAGAATTTGTGGAATTGGTGAGCAATTTTGAATTTTAAATATATTTTGTATATGCTTGAAAAATAGACTTTCAGCGGGACATACTAGATGCCATCTGTCCTAGTTGCCCCATCACTGGAAACTCACGGGCATAAAGATATTGTTGATATTTAGGGTTTTCTTTCAAATATACCATGTATCAATATATATCTGAGGGATACAGTGGTGGGTTGCCCCCGGTTCAGACCGGTTCGCAAGAACTGGTAGTATCATTGGGAGGCCCTGCCCACAGCCCCGGATGTCATCATCGGCAATCTGCGCATGCACAGAAGCAAGGCGCACAAGCAAGCGAAAGGATCGCGCACACGCGATCCCGTTGTGAACCGGTAGTAAAGGTAAGTAGAACCCATGTTCTTCTTGTGAGCATACTATAGCTCCCAGGCACCATGCTGAGATGTAGGTCTAAGAGAATTTTCTGAAGAGGAGCAAGATGATCCACATCACCTAAAGGAAGTGATTATAAAATTAATTTACTTTTGTGTGTGGTATATATGAAAATCAATAGGCCATTTAGATAAATTTGGAAGAAGTTATAAATGGCAATATAGTTATATATTCTTATAGAATCTATAGTTATAGAATTAATATAAATATCCTTATTTATCCTTAGTAAGCCCTTTGTAGTTATAAATAACTACAGATAATGTAAACAACTATAGATACTATTAGTTAACTTTTAAGTTGCAAACTTTTGCGAATACGAACAAATCTGACTGCACCCAGAATTTGGGCGAAAACGATTTGTTTGAATTGGCAAAATACATATTCAGCACCAACCCTCTTTGCCTCCACCACCCCCAAAGCCCTTTGGACCACCACCCATACAAGACAAGATCTGCATTACACTTATTTTTAATGCTTCTTGAACTTGCAGACAAAACAAATTTACGAACAGCCTCTCAGAACATAAACTGTTTGCAACCAGGGTAATGTCTGTACTGTACAATTGGACATGAAATTATGTGTGCTTATAAAAAAATCAGCTATGCTGTAGTTATATCAATTTATTGAGACACTGGTCCTTCTACCCTACATTCAAACAACCAATATTCAGAACAACTACTATTATGATAATAATAGTAGAAGAAAGAGAAACAGTTAATAGTCAAAACAACTTGGAGTCTTGATGTCTAAGTGTTCTTTTTTACAACCTCTGAAGTAGAAAAAAACCCAATACAAAATGGAACAACCACTGTGAGATTTGTAATACATTCACATCACAGCACAACAAATCAGCAAAAGGAGACATAGAGCCCAGGGATGTTTCAGGCAGAATTAAAGTTTTTAAAATTCCTAAAGAAGGGAGCTGATGATACAGTATGCTATCTGGAAATTATGGAAGTTGTTCTTCATATACATTTCGAAAGTACCAATTTAGAGAAAATTGTGCACAACTGAGTTTAATAGGGGATCACTTATGGTGCTTTTTCTGGCTCTTGATTCAGAATAAATACAAACTTTGGTCATGATACACTGAGAATGGACTTCCGGTTTGGTTCCCGTCGCCGACAGACTATCTTTTTTTGGACCGCCAGCCCCGTTGCCTGTAAAGAGCCGCTTCGACAAAGGAGAAGGGCTCGGAAAATTCTGAATCCTGTAGGAATCAAGAAGAGAGCCGGCAAGAGTCAGGTAGAGCCCCTGTGAAGCCCCCAGATAGCATCCCTCTGCTTCTGGGGAGGAAACAGGCAAGGCTCCCTATCCAGCTCGCCGAGGCTCCGGACAGCGAGGACAATTCTACACTTTGTAGAACAAGGCGGAGGGACCAACCTTCTTATCGAAAATAAAGTGATTTTTCCAAATGAACAGGGTGAAATCGGGACTTGAACCACAAAACAGCAAGTATTTGTACTAGCCCTGTGACTAACTTTGAAATGAAAGATTGAAAGTTTCCTGAAAATGGTGCCCGGCTTCAGCGTTAACAAAAGCTGAAAGCGAGAGTGGATTTGCATAGCTATTTCAACACGTTACAAAGTAGCATTGTCTGTAACAAGTGAAGGAAAAGGGAAATTCTTTTAAAGCAAGCCTGATTCTGATTTAATTTCATCTTTAATCTGACTAAACCTGGGGAAATTTTTCAGAGGACTTGGTGGAGGAGGAAAGGGAAAAAAGACTTCCTTCTTTGAAAAAGTTAGACTATGTGGCAGAATGGCTTCTAAACAGACTAAGCAAGATGTGAAGGTGGCGAGGGGGGATCCCCCACACACAAGCCTCAACAACAGCCTCCCAGCCAGCAGAGCCAGAAAAAAGAGATTGATCTTGAAAACTTAAAGGATTTTATTGCTCAGGCTTTGATGAGGCAAGATGAATATATGGATGAGAAGTTTAAAAAGTCTCAACAGGAAATTAAGCAGGAGATTAAAGAAATTAAAGAGGTGGTACAAGAAAAATATGACAAGATGACCAAAAAATTAATGACAGTGGTGACTGGATTGTCAGATGTAGTTGTCCAAACTGATAAAAAAGTGGAGGAACTCAGATCAGAAGTGGATGTTAAAATGAAGGAGGCTGATTATAAAATTTTTAATGTTGACAATAAAATGCAAAGACTTGAAAATGAGATGACAATGATGCAATTCAGGTCTATGGCGTTTGCCATAAGGCTGAGAGGCTTAAAAGATAATACTAGGGATTACCTGAGAAGGATCTGCACTGATGCTTTAGCTGTGATGTTAAAGATTAGTCCTGAAGAGATTTTTTGCAAAATGGATAAAGTGTACAGAGTGAATTCTTGGGTGGCCATACAAAGACAACTGCCTAGAGATGTGGTGATATATTTTACAGATAGAAAAATAAGAAATGACATTCTGCAAAGGTCCTTTGTCTCTACTGTGCAAGTGGATGGAAAGGAAATTGGAGTTTATAAAGAGCTGCCACCTAAGATGTTAAAAGATAGGAAGGATTTTGGATTTTTAGTGAATGAATTAAAAAAAACAACAAATTCTATTCAGGTGGGATGCTCCAACTGGCATAATACTGAGGTTTAAAGGAGAAAGATACCGATTAAATACTGTTGAGAAGGCAGAAGAATTTTATTCTAATTTTTTCAAAACAAGTTCAACATCCCCACATACATCCTCTGTGTTGGAGATAAAGGAGAGCGACAAGGAGAAGCAACTTGAGCAAGAGACTGAAGAGCAGTGTAAGCAGTTGGAACTGGAGGCAATGGAAATGCAGGGAGCCATAGGAGGATTTTTGGATGCGCCCCTGATAGATCTTCCTTCGGAGATTGTAACTAAAAACACCTAAAACTACAAGAGAAGTGGCTTTGGACCTAGCCCGGATGTGTGAAGTCAAAGATCAGCGTATAACTTGAGCAGTTTCTAAGCAAATCAAAGAAAAACAGCAACAGGAAAGGACCAAGAAAGGAGTTAAGGGCAATACACAAGAATGTGAAGCCATGGGAGGAGCAAAGCCGAAGACTACCAACTTGGAAAGTCTTCAGCATATGTTCTTATCTCTTCGAGAAGATTCAGATGACAATTAAGTTTTTATCTTGGAATGTGAATGGATTAAACTCACCACAGAAAAGGAAGAAATTATTTAATTATTTGAGACAATTTAACAATGATATTATTTGTCTACAAGAAACTCACATCAGAATACAAGATCAAAAATGCCTGATAAATTCAAGATTAGGAACACAATTTATAGCCTCGAATTTGGAAAAAAAGAGTGGCGTAGTGATTTATATAAATAAAAGACTGTCAGCTAAAATTATAGAAGCAGATGACTGTGGCAGGTTTATAGCAATTGAACTCTATACAGCAAATGGTCCAATTCTGGTGATTGGAATTTATGCTTCTAATCAACAACAAGAAAATTTTTATAAAACTTTGCATTCTAAAATACTGCAATGGGATTATAGATCTATTTTAATTATGGGAGATTGGAATGGAGTAATTGATCCTAAATCAGACAAAAAGAGTTTGGCAAAGTCAAGGATTAGATTACCACAGACTTTTTTTGATATGAAAGAAGATTTGGAATTAAAAGATATTTGGAGAATACACAACCCAAAAGATTTGGATTTTACTTTTTTCTCAGATAGACACAGATCCTTCCCTAGGATTGATTTTATTTATTTATTATTTATTTATTTATTATTCGAATTTCTATACCGCCCTTCTCCTTTCGGACTCAGGGCGGTGAACAGCCAAAATAAAAACATTTATACATAAATACGATTAAAAATAGATTTAAAATAATTAAATTTGGCCCATAGTTTAAAATTTATCAATTTAAAATCCATGTCAAAATTTAAAACCAACCATAAAATCATAAAATCAAGAGAGACCGGCTAACTGAAAGAGATGAGTTTTTAGGGCCCGACGAAAGGTCCGGAGGTCGGAGATCACTCGTATCTCTGGGGGTAGATTGTTCCAAAGGGTAGGTGCCACCACAGAGAAGGCTCTCCTCCTGGGGGTCGCCAGCCAGCATTGTCTAGCCGACGGCACCCTGAGAAGGCCCTCTCTATGGGAGTGAACTGGCCGGTGGGAGGCTATTGGTGGCAGAAGGCGGTCCTGTAAGTACCCTGGCCCTAAGCCATGGAGCGCTTTAAAGGTGATCACCAACACCTTGAAGCGCACCCGGAAGTCCACCGGAAGCCAATGCAGCTCGCGCAGGAGAGGAGTCACATGGGAGCGCCCAGTCGCTCCCATAATCCCCCGTGCGGCCGCATTCTGCACCAGTTGGAGCCTCCGGGTGTACCCCAAGGGGAGCCCCATGTAGAGAGCGTTACAATAGTCCAGACAAGAAGTGACGAGTGCTTGAGTGACTGTGCGTAGGGAGTCCCGATCCAGAAAGGGGCGCAACTGGCGTATCAGGCGAACCTGATAAAAAGCCCCCCTGGCCACGGCCGTCATATGCCCTTCTAAGGACAGCCGTGCATCCAGGAGGACGCCCAAGTTGCGGGCCCTTTCCGTGGGGGCCAATGATTCACCCCCAATAACCAGCGATGGCGTCAGCTGGCTATACCGGGACGCCGGCAGCCACAGCCACTCGGTCTTGGAAGGGTTGAGTCGAAGCCTGTTTCTCCCCATCCAGACCCGCATGGCCTCCAGGCACTGGGACATCACTTCCAAGGCATCGTTGGGATGGTCTGGGGTGGAGATGTACAGCTGAGTATCATCAGCGTACTGATGGAACTCCACCCCAAAACCACGGATGATCTCACCCAGCGGCTTCACATAAATGTTGAACAGGAGGGGCGAGAGGACCGACCCTTGTGGCACCCCACAAACAAGGCGCCTCGGGGTCGACCGCTGCCCCCCTGTCAACACGGATTGCGACTGGTCGGAGAGATAGGAGGAGAACCACCGCAAAATGGTGCCCCCCACTCCCAGTCCCTCCAGCCGGCGCAACATGATACCATGGTCGATGGTATCAAAAGCCGCTGAGAGGTCTAACAGGACCAGGATAGAGGAGTAACCCCTATCCCGAGCCCTCCAGAGATCATCCACCAACGTGACCAATGCCGTTTCCGTGCTGTACCCAGGTCTGAAACCGGACTGGAGCGGATCCAAATAGACAGCTTCATCCAGGTACTGTGGAAGCTGTCGCGCCACCACACTCTCAACAACCTTCGCAATAAAGCGAAGGTTGGAGACTGGACGATAGTTAGCCAAAACAGCCGGATCCAGGGATGGCTTCTTGAGGAGAGGCCTCACCACCGCCTCTTTCAAGGCGGCCGGCAGGACACCCTCACTCAAAGAAGCGTTGATAATTCCCTGGAGCCAGCCTCGTGTAACCTCCCGGGAAGCCAGCACCAACCAGGAGGGACACGGGTCCAATAAACATGTGGTGGCGTTCAGCCCTCCCAAAATCCTGTCCACGTCCTCGGGAGCCACAGGATCGAACTCCTCCCAGATAACATTCTCAAGGCCTGCCTCAGTCATCTCGTCTGAACTAACCCAGTCAGTGGCCAAGTGTTCCTGAATCTGAGTTATTTTATCAGCCAGATACTGTACAAAATCCTCAGCTCGGCCCTGCAAGGGGTCCTCCCGCGCTCCCAGATGGAGAAGGGAGCGGGTCACCATGAACAGGGCGGCTGGGCGGTTATCTGATGACGTGATAAGAGCGGCAAAATAGCTAGATTTCGCCGCTTTTATCGCCACTAGGTAGGTCTTAATATGAGACCTTACCAGTGTCAAGTCGGATTCGGAACGACTGGCCCTCCAACCGCTCTCTAGGCGTCTTTTCCAGTGCTTCATCTCTCTCAGCTACTCGGAAAACCAAGGAGCTAAGTGAGTTCGGTGCCGGGTCAGAGGCTGCAAAGGCACAACCCAGTCCAAAGCCCCGGCAGCTGCACTATCCCAGGCGGCCACCAGGTCATCAGCCGAGTCGTGAGCTAGAGTTTCAGGAAATGGCCCAAGCTCCATCTGGAACCTATCAGGATCCATCAGGCGCCTGGGGCGGAACCACCTGGTCAGCTCCGCCTCCCTGCGACGGGGTGCGGCGGTCAGAAAGTCAAGTCGAAGGAGCGAGTGGTCAGACCATGACAAGGGTTCAGTATCTATATCCCCTATATCAAGGCCACTCAACCACTGACCAGAGACAAAAACTAAGTCCAGAGTGTGTCCCCCCATGTGAGTAGGGCCGTGAATTACTTGGGTCAGGTCCATGGCCGTCATGGAAGCCATGAACTCCCGAGCTACCTCAGAAGTTTCACCAATGGATGGCAAGTTGAAATCCCCCATGACCAGAAGTCTGGGGGTATCAGCCACCACCTCGGCTATAACATTGAGGAGTTCGGGCAGGGTCGTCGCCACGTGGCAGGGAGCTCACATCCGGCTATCTGAGGCACAGTGGTCTCCCTCGGATCAAGACCCTCTCTTATAATGACCACCACCCCCCCGCCCCTGCCCTGAGCTCTCGGCTGATGAAATGCACGGAAGCCTGATGGGCACATCTCCACGAGGGGAACCCCCCCTCATGGCCCAACCAGGTCTCCGTAATACCTGCCAGGTCCGCTCCCCCCTCCTGAATAAGATCACAAATGAGGGGGGCTTTATTTACTACGGACCTGGCATTACACAACATCAGCCGGAAACTCGGGCCCTGAGACTCTAAGCAGCCTGAGGAACGGGAAGAGCTAAGGGGACTGGGGCACGCAATCGCTCGGAGATAGCGAGCGCGTGCCCCCACCACATGATGCGGCCCCCTGCTCCCGCCATACCTGCCCCTCCCACTCAGCGTATTGATGGAAAAGCCCTCAATAGAGGGCATTCTAACAGTCCCCTTTCCCCCAGAGTCCGTACCCCCTATGGCACCATTAACAGTCAGACTGGCCTCCCTCCCCACCCCCCTCCCCAAACCCCTTAAAAATTTACACAAAGACAATTTTAAAAAACCCCTCAGCCCCCTCTTTGCGGCATGCCACCTCTCGGGATTCCAAAATCCGTCATCAAGGTAGGCCCTCGATAATGTGGGGGGCCAAGCCTGCGAGAGGGGGGAATCTCGCAGACCAAGAAGCTCCGCTGCTGTGTACATCTTGCCACAGGGATGGGGTGACCGTCCCCTAAAGGGTCCATACAGAAAAGTCCGAGGGAGAACATAAAAAGACAGGAGCCACAAAAGGATTCAAGACCCAGTCCACTGTTCTCTCACAACAGAGGCCAAGTCCGTCTCCAGGTCGACACAGTCCAAGGGGGGAGGAAGAATAAATCATATCGCCCTCTCACAGCGGCTTGGCTCGATGGTCTACCCCCTTTACTGGTGAGATGGAAGTAATGGTTCAACTTGCGCACTTGGCACCCATAATATAGGTCCAAAATCCGCCCTCTCACGGCGGATTCGATGATCCGTCCCTCTGCCAGCAAAGTGTAAGTGTAAAGTGCAGGTGCTGAATGATGGTACAACAGAGACAGTACAGCACCCAGGATATAAGTCCCCAATCCGCCCTCTCACGGCGGTTTGTCCGATGGTCATTCCCCTGCCAGCAGGTACAAAGTCCAAAGTGTAAAACAGCTAATGCCATCCCAGCTCAGCCCGTGGGGCTCAGAGCCCAAGTCACTCTCTCACAGTGGTTAGGCTCTTGGCTGGTCCTCTCAGCTGGTGGGATGGAGTCATATACCAGCTCCTGTTCAGATGATATTAGTCCTCCAAACAAATAGGGGAAGGGCTCAGGTGGAATAAGCAAGCTATTTATGTCAGCGAGGTGAAGCCAAAAGAGGGCGCAAGTCCGAGAAGGGCGTGTTCCAAGGGGGGAGAGATGGAAAGAGGGGGGGTTACACTTTAACCCCCCAGTCCCCGAGGGCACTCTAAAACACCCCAGCGGAGACCCCCCCTCAATAACACACCCAATCCTCGTCTATCCTGGCTCGAAAAGATGGTCCTCGGCCACATTAGCGCCCCTCATCAAGGCCATGGGGCGCTCCTCTCCCCGCCAGAGCCAGCCGGAAGTCTTCGCGGTTGTTGCCCTCGTCGCCATCCCCCACTGCCGTAATGAAATCCCGGCAGCGTCCCTGAGATTTTTTAGGGAACTGGCAGCCCCAACAGCCCCGACAGCACCTCAACAAAGCCAGAGCCTGGGGCAGTGTCCACGTGGTAGGCGCCCCCAGCGCAATGCCACCGCCGCCGCTTCTAACACCAATCAGCAGAAAGACGCAGGAAGCAACAGGAACAATCAGGAACAAAGAACGCTTCTCTGCGCTGCTTATTTATGCACTGTAGCCTAATTACAGGGTTCAGCAAACCCTGATTACGTGGCTCAGTTGTTTCTTAAAGAAACAGATATATTGCCTGACCAACAAGTTAGGAGTAAGCTACAAGCTGAACCTAACATTCTCCCCATTGGGCAGGAAAATATACATAATAGATACAGAAACAAAAATACACATTCAAATCATACATTGTACAGTGGTATCAGTTACATTTCAGATTCTTAATCCAAATCTTTCACAACAATTGGTGTGTTTAATGGCACCTTGTGCTTTGGTAAAATTATCGGCAATATTATCCTCTGATGCGCAATATTCCAATGTAATCATGTTATCCTTAACACATTGCCGAACATTCAGATAACGTATATCAGTGTATTTAGTCCTTGTCTTTACAGCAAGATTCGTTGCCATTGTAATGGCTGCCTGGTTATCTTCATAAACCGTAATAGGATAGTCCATTTTGAATCCAATATCTTCCATCAACTGTTTATAATAAATCAGTTCAGTACATATAAGTGATAGACAAGAAAACTCCGCTTCCATGGTAGACAAACTGATGTGTTTCTGGCAAATTGATCTCCATCCAATCAGGCAGTTATCCAACATGATTGCTATTCCAGACGTAGATTTTCTGGCAAAACTGGCATCAGCATATGCCTTTAACACCATATTGGCATTTGGTTCTAAATACATAGCAAAATGTAACGTTCTTTTAAGATATCTAAGAATACGTTTTGCAGCTTGCCAATGCCTATCAGTAGGCTCTGAACTATATTGTGCTAGTTGATTAACACTAAAAGCTATATCAGGCCGTGTCCAGTTGCTCAAATACGACAAACTGCCTATTAATGATTGATACAGTTCTTTAGTGAACTGTGGACTCTGCAAACTATCCTGTTGGAATTCTTGTGTCATAGGAGTCTTGGCAGGTTTACATAATTCCATCCCATATTTTGTCAACAATTTGCAGATTTTATTAGATTGTGAAATTTTAAATCCTCTAGATCAGTGGTTCTCAACCTTCCTAATACAGTTCCTCATGTTGTGGTGACCCCCAACCAGGGGTGGGTTCTAAATTTTTTTACTACCGGTTCTGTGGGCGTGGCTTATTTTGTGGATGTGGCTTGGAGGTCATGTGACCGGGTGGCCATGGCTATATGTATAGCAGCGGTTCTCAACCTGGGGGTCGCGACCCCTTTGGGGGTCGAACGGCCATTTCCCAGGGGTTGCCAAAGCCCTCTCTCGCCCCCCCCTGCCTTCACTCACCCTCACCCTTTGCTGGATCGCCCGGTCACCGTTCGTTTACCCCGCCCACTCCCAATCTATTGCTGCCTCCGGAGTCCCAGCTAATGGCTAGAGGGGAAAAAAACTTTAAATTCTTGCCGCGGGGCTTCAAAAAAAATGACTTTTTTCAGCCCTCTGAGTAGTCCCTATACATATAGCCATGGCCACCCGGTCACATGACCTCCAAGCCACATCCACAAAATAAGCCATGCCCACAGAACCGGTAGTAAAAAAATTTAGAACCCACTCCTGGTTGGGGGTCACCACAACATGAGGAACTGTATTAAAGGGTCGCGGCATTAGGAAGGTTGAGAACCACTAATGTATAGGGACTACTCAGAGGGCTGAAAAAAGTCATTTCTGACAGGTCCTCGCACTTTTGACTGGTCCTCACACTTATGACCATCCTCACATTTATGCCTGTGCAGCATTCTTAACAATCATGTCACTCATTTCACAACTGCTTCTCTTCAACATGGTATAAGATAGAGCAAAAAACGTAAAATGTGAGGACAGTCGTAAATTCGAGGACTGGTCAAAAGTGCGAGGACCAGTCAAAAATAACTTTTTCAGCCCTTTGAGTAGTCCATATGCATAAAAGGATACAGCAATAGAGAGGGATGAAGGAAGGGAAGGGAAATTAGAGTAGGAGTGAGGGTAAGAGAGGGAGGAAGAGAGGAGGAGAAGGAGAAAGGAAGAAGTAGGGAGGAGAAGAAGAAGGGGAGGAAGAGAAAGTAAGAAGAAAAGAAAAGAGAGAGGTGGTAGGTTTGAGGAGAAAGATTGCTGTACAATAAAAAAGATGAAAGGGAAGAAAGCCAACCCCAAACAAATATTAAGATATTAAGATAAAGAATGAATTGTTAAACTTTAAAGAATAAGAGAGAACAAATAGCAATAAATAGCAATAATTAGAAACACACATACAAACATACAACGTATTTTCTTTGAACAGAGTATTTGGCCGGTTCACAAATTTAAACAGTTGTAGGAGGTTAGCACCCACCCCTTTCCTAGAAGAATGAAATATTTTGGGAAATATTAAAAAGGCAGAATATTATATTTCCCTACCTGGATGAGAAATGGAGAAGCATATTTTACAGACAAAGTAACTCCCACCTTCCTGCCCCCCACCCTTTGTTAATGGGCCAGAGGCAGAAAGTCAATCCTTTGTCAAAGGACATTTGCAACACAATAGCAACAGAAACTAACACAATGGGCCCCATCAAGCCATGTGATCCTGTCCACCATTAAACCATCTTTCCAAGCAGTCTCCATGTTTCCAGTGTCTTTTTCCCCACTTGGAGCAGAACCCAGAAGGATATTTCTTCCAACACAGTATTTAGTCATTTCAGTTAAATTTACAATTTTTATATTTCCTTTTTACCATATTTATTCCTCATCTATTTTTTAAAAAATCAATATTACCCTTCATCCTCATCTCTAATCTTAATCAAATTCAATTTTTCCCTTCTATTCTATATTATACCCCTTCCCATTGTCATCTATTTTTATATCCATCCTCACATTGGTTAATTATGTAATATTACAGTTATTTAATACAAATTCAACATTTTAATATAAATCAATTAGTTATATAGCTACCTTTTTTGTATATTAATCAATATGAACATGAATATTCCAATTATTTCCATGCAATCCAATTTCTTACAAATCAATTAATTATATTTACCAATAATAATAAACCAAATAATTTCCCCCATATATTCCTCCAAACCACAACTTAACCATTTCTGCTTTCAACACAATATACAATTAATAGTATCTCAATTATTACAATTCCCTAGTTAAATAGAGCTTTTTTTCTTCTGTGTTTTAAAATCTTGAACCTCCTCTTGCCCTAAATTTCCCATTGTTTGCAGTTTGCACCTATCTTTTTTGGTGAGGAAAAAGAAATCTCTCTGCCTCATTTTGTCACGTTGCAGCCAAGACCCTGCTTACTTTCAATTTCCCTTTCTCAGCATAGCTAGGGGGAAAAAAATCTGCTCCAGGAATTTACCTCTTTGCAGCTAACTAGCAACAGAGCCCTCCGCAAAACAGCTGAGAGTAGGGCGGCTCTCTGAAGCCCCGCGGCAAGAATTTAAAGTTTTTTTCCCCTCTAGCCATTAGCTGGGACTCCGGAGGCAGCAATAGATTGGGAGTGGGCGGGGTAAACGAACGGCGACCGGGCAATCCAGCAAAGGGTAAGGGTGAGTGAAGGCGGGGGGGCGAGAGAGGGCTTTGGCGACCCCTGGGAAATGGCCGTTCGACCCCCAAAGGGGTCACGACCCCCAGGTTGAGAACCGCTGCTCTAGATGTTTTCAGGATATTCAGCCCTAGATAATGCCGTATATGTCCTAGATTTCTAAGTTTAAATTTTGTTTGCAACTGACCAATAATCTCTCTGGCCTCAGCGTCAGTTCTGGTAATTATGGCAATGTCGTCTGTAAAGAGTAACAAGAATGAAACACATCCATCCTGTTCTTTTTTAAACAGACATTTATCTGCTACGCCCTCATAGAACCCAATGTTATGTAATTCCTGCACTATACATTGGTTCCACTCGTAACCTGATTGCCTTAAACCATATAGGCTTTTTTGTAGCCTCCAACACTCAGTGCTATCCTGTGTATCATAACCAGGAGGTTTCTTCATATATATTGTATGCCTCAACGGAGCATTCAAGTAAGCTGTCTCGACATCTATATGAGTAATAGAGCATTTATTTCTAGCTGCCCAAACTAGCATCGTTCTCAAAGTGCTCGCTCGTAAACTTGGAGCAAAAACCTCATCATAGTCTCTATCTGTCTGTGAGAACCCTTGTGCAACAAGCCGAGCTTTATGGGTTACTACCCCATCTACACTTTTCTTTACCTTGTAGACCCACCTACAGCCTATAAGTTTCTCATTTGGTGGTATTCTTACAACTTCATAGACACCAAGCCTCTTCAATGAATCAATTTCTCTATCCATTGCCTCTTGCCAGGCTTTTTGCTCCTTTTCTGGATATAATTTTATATCATGATAACTGGATGGTTCGATATCTACTTGGCAAACCACTGTGGCTTTATAGCGATCTGGTGGATGCCGGTCCCTGGAAGATCGTCTAGGCATAACAGGACTAACATCAGGTATATTGGGTTCATCCTCCCCTAACCCTGATTCCTGTTCCTGTTCTTCAACCTTAATAGATGGTTTATCATTCATCTCAGATGAACTATCATCAGGAATATGGTCTACCTTAACATCCACATCTGTAAAACCATAATCTGCTTTTTCTAACCTGTCCCAGCCTTCATGTTCTAGGAATTTAGCACTAGCGCTACACAAAACTTTTGTTGTTCCTTTTTCCCAGAACCTATAGGACCTATGGTTAGCCTCATAGCCAACAAAAATCATTTTCTTTGCTCTCTGTTGGTCCTTCCTTCTCTGACTAACCGGTATATGCACCCAGGCTGGTGCACCAAAAGTATGTATATAACTTAAATCAGGCTTCCTCCCGTGCCATAAAGTAAAAGGTATTTTTCCTGTAGAGGAGTGCACCACATTATTTAAAATATGATTGGCACATAGTATTGCTTCTCCCCACAATTTATCAGGTAAACAAGCATCAGCAAGCATAGTCCTAGTCATAGCTTGTAGGGTCTGGCCTCTTCATTCTATATATGCATTATGTTCCGGCCGAAAAGGGGCAGAACGTTTATGCTGTATCCCAGCATCCTTCAAAAACTTAGCCAACTGATGGTTAGTAAACTCAGTTCCATTGTCAGTAACAATGCATTTCACCTTAAACCTCTGCTTCCTTTCTACAAAACGAAGCCAGTTTGTGATACATTGGAACATATCACTTTTGGATTTCATAAGGTAGCAAAAACCATATCTGGTAAAGTGATCAACTATACTCAAAATATAGCATGCTCCCCCTAAACTGGGTTTCTTTGGCCCTATTAAGTCTAAAAAGACTACCTCCAAAGGTTTAGTTGTTTTAAACCCATTGCAGCGGTTTGCAGGTGTAACTTTACTTTTATGCTGGTTACAAGTATTACAGTTCAGGTATTTGCTGCAAGCCCTTAACTTAATGCCTTTAGACTGCTTAACAATCGAATGTAACAACCTGAAATTCAGATGACCAAGCCTTCTATGTAGTAAATGTACGCATTCATCATGCGACTTTACATTTCCAAATTTAGCCTTTGACTGAACTAACAGTAATGACTTATCCCTAATGACAAATAAGTCGTTTTCTAATTCTGCAGTAACTACAGTGCCTTCACATTCCAGCAAACATTTGTTGTTTTTAAAAGTTACTGTAAACCCAGAATGTAGTAATGACTTTACAGATAAAAGGTTATATTTCAAACTAGGGATATAAAGCATGGGTAAAGGGTGCTTACTAATAGAACATTGAACAAGTCCCTCCCCAGCTACAGTCACATTCCAGCCATTAGCTAATTTGACCTTTTTAGTACTTTTCTTCATGTTTAGAAACAGTTTTCTGTTTTTTGTTATTGATTGAGAGGCACCGCTATCAATCACCCACCAATCATCTCTTATATTAATAGATGAACTGGTTGCTAAATTACACCCTTTCCTGGGTTTAGCAGAGTTTCTAGCAGACACTTTCTTATTATTACAATATTTTGCAATGTGCCCCTTAGCCCCACATGCATAGCAGCGTTTAACAATATTGACATTCTCATATACAGCTTCCACTTTTGGTTGCTGTTGCATCCTTAACTGGTCTCGTTCTTGCCTACGTTTGGCCTCATCCAGTAACCTACCAGTTATACTGGCCAATGTTAGTTCATCTCTAGACAATACTTCTAATGATGAAACGAAAGAGTCATAACTGTCATCCAACGATGAAAGAATAATATAAATTTGCTGCAGTTCAGTAAACACAAGGTCTTTCTCATGTAGCTCCTGGAAAAGCCCTGTCATGGAGTCCAGGTGAGCCATCATGTCTCCTCCTTTCTGAAGATGTAAGTGAAATAATTTCCGTGTCAGGTAGATATGGACACCCACAGAGTCACGAACGTAGAGCTTCTTTAGCTTTGTCCAGGACCTCGCAGCAGACTCTTCGCCCCGGAAATGGACAAGTTGCTGGTCTCCCAGTGTCAGGCCAATGATGCATAAAGCACGCTCGTTGTCCCTGTGAAACTTCGCTATCTTTTTGGCATCTTCTTCGTCAGCAGCATTCAATGCAGTTATGTCCGGTGGATTATTAACCATGTCCCACAGTCCTTCTTTTCGCAAAAGTAGACAGCATTTTGTGGACCAGGTAACATAGTTTGTACCATCCAACCGGGTTATGGTAGAATAACTTGTACCTTGCTCAAAAGCCATCATCTTGACTACTACACCTACTGCCTGCACTTCTCACTTCCGCAAAAACAAATTAAAGAGCCCTGGAACGTTCTGGACCCATAACCAATGTTAGGGTGTGTATAAAAAGTATTTGTTGCTTGTGCAATGAGCAGAGCAGAAACACACAGGGAAGGAGATAAACGTGCAGCTCGTGTGAGAAAAATACTTTATATACAAGATAATAAGCAGTCTTGGTGTAGGTAAAACAGTCCAAGGTCATAAACAGAATATCAGTCCAGTAAGTATCTTCCCTTACCAAAGCAAACAGACTTTAGTAACTCTTGATATACAGTACCATATAACAATTCAGTCTAACACCAATCAGCAGAAAGACGCAGGAAGCAACAGGAACAATCAGGAACAAAGAATGCTTCTCTGCGCTGCTTATTTATGCACTGTAGCCTAATTACAGGGTTCAGCAAACCCTGATTACGTGGCTCAGTTGTTTCTTAAAGAAACAGATATATTGCCTGACCAACAAGTTAGGAGTAAGCTACAAGCTGAACCTAACAATTATACCAAATTATATGCCAAAGATGATATACAGAATGGACTAATAGAGAAATTCTTAGAAAAAAGAAGAGTTACAAAAATTTCTAGTGAATAAAAGGAGAGAATGAATCATCCTATAACAGCTGAGGAGATTATTGCCGCAATTAAACAATTGAAAACAGCTAAAGCACCAGGGACGGATGGTTTAACTGCGGTGTATTATAAAACTTTACAAGCAGAAATGATTGAACATCTTAAAGATCTATTTTGTAGTATACAACAAGGGGGCAAAATACCCCCTTCATGGAAAGCAGCTTATATTTCATTGATACCAAAAGAGCAAACAGGTCCTAAAAAACCTGAGAATTTTAGACCAATATCTCTTCTGAATAATGATTATAAAATATTTGCAAAAGTATTAGCCAACAGGTTAATGCCAGTTATTCAAGAGGTGATTCATTATGATCAAGTGGGATTTATAGAAGGCAGATACATGAAGGATAATGTAAGGAAAATTATAGATTTATTGGAATATCTTGAGAAGAATAAACAGATCCCTGCAGTGCTAGTGTTTTTGGATGCGGAGAAGGCCTTTGATAGAGTGGATTGGAACTTTCTACTAAAGACTTTAAGAAAAATGGACTTTGGGGATCAGTTTATACAGGCGGTTTCAGCAATTTATCAAGAACAAATGGCACAAATTATTATTAATGGAAGTTTGACTACAAATTTTAGTATTGAAAAAGGAATAAGACAAGGTTGTCCGTTATCCCCATTGTTATTTATTTTAACATTAGAAGTCTTGTTGAATACAATACGGGACTCAGATTCTCTAAATGGCATAGTTATAAGGCATGAAGATTATAGGACTAGGGCATTTGCAGTCCTGTGTTGTTACCCTAACACAGCCGATGGAATCAATAATCCAGATGAAAGACATTATAGAAGAATATGGCAGGATTTAGACTGAACCAGGAAAAAACTAAGATGATAGTTAAAAATATGACACAAGATCGAAAGCAGGAATTTGAAAGAAAGGCAGGCTTTGAAATAGTATCAAAGGTTAAATATTTAGGAGTGCAAGTTGCAGATTCAAATATAAAATTGTTTCAAAATAATTATGAGGTGTTGTGGTGAGAGGTACAAAAAGACATGGAGACTTGGAAAAAGCTGCAGCTGTCTTTACTTGGAAGAATAGCAGCAGTTAAGATGAACGTTTTGCCAAGATTTCTTTTTTTGTTTCAAATGATTCCGGTGCTTAAAAGTGATAAACAACTGAGAGAATGGCAAAGTGGAGTGAATAAGTTTGTATGGAATGAGAAAAAGCTGAGAGTTAAGCTGAAAATTATGCAAGATGTTCCAGAAAGGGGAGGCCTTAAACTTCCAAACCTACACTTATATTATGAAGCAGCAGCCTTGACGCAAGCAAGTGATTGGTTTGGAAGGATAAAGACTGGAATATTGAATATAGAAAGTTATGATCTTGAATTTGGTTGGCATGCATACTTATTTTATGAGAATAAAGTGGATAAAGTATTCAAAAGCCACATACTTAGAAACTCTTTGATGAGAGTTTGGAAGAAGCACCGATACAAATGGGATTATAAAATACCATTATGGCTGGATCTTGGTCATATCATGTGGAATACAAATATAATGTCACTCGGGGGGGGGGGTTATGTAAAGAAATTCTTTTTATGATGGGGGCATATGGCAACTAAGGACATTAGAAACACTGTTGGAAGAAGGGACTAATTTAACTTGGTTACAGTATAATCAACTTCAACTGAGATGGAAAGAGGACCAAAAAACTGGTATAATGATGCATGAAGAAGAATTGGTTAGACATATAAAAGAGAAAGGTCCAAAGCATATTAAGAGGGTTTTTAATGTTTTGTTAGAAAGAGATTCGGAAAATGAATTGGTTAAAGATTGTATGATAAAGTGGGCGCAAAATTTTGCAGAGCCAGTGATGTTGGAAACATGGGAAAAAATATGGGTCCAGAATGTTAAATTTACACAGTCGCAGAATATGAGGGAAAAATTTTATAAAATGTTTTATAGGTGGCATTTAGATCCTAAGAAATTGTCTTGCATGTATTCTAATGTTCAACCAAAATGTTGGAGATGTGATTGTTTAGATGCTACATATTATCATATATGGTGGACCTGCAAGAAAGTGAAGGCTTTTTGGATAAAAATTGGGTGGATTATGCAAAATGTTTTGAAGAAAAAATTACAGTTTTCTCCACAATTGTTTTTATTGGGTATAGTTAAGGTTTTCACATTGGATGAAACAAAGTTGATATTGTATATGGTGACAGCAGCGAGATTACTGATAGGTCAATATTGGAAAAATGATGTTATGCCTACTATTGAAGAATGGATTATGAAGGTGGCCAGCTTTGCAGAAATGGCGAAGATTTCAGCATATTTAAAAGATCGGACTCAAGAGACTTATGTATGGGAGTGGAAAAAGTGGATAGATTATGTGCAGAATAAATATCAAACTAGGAAATATCAGATAGCTTTTAACTGAATGTATTATATAGGGATAGAATAATTGAATTTTATGAAGATTTGAATAATATACAGGGGGTGGAGGGGTTCAAGTTTTATAAAATGTGATTTTGATTTGGATTATACTTAGAGGAAGTCATGGGGGGAGGGGAGGGTTAGGGAGGGTCAGGGAGGGTTTGGGGGGGGAAACTGGGGAGAAAATATATTTGTAAAACTTTAAAAAAAAAAAAAAGATGATACACTGAGAATGCATTACATGATCTACATGTTGCCATACCCCATCATTAATAAATTATGTTTTTCCTGGCAGAAATGCATATTGTATCTAATATTAATAGCAAATTTCTAGAGTAGAACTCCTGCTCTCCCACAATACGTAACACTGGAGATTTCAAACTTTCATTCCCAGAAATGCTCTCTTGGTAGTTCCTGCTTCCACCACCTGTCTTTCACAGATAGATCACCTAATGCTTTTCCTAACACTAGTGGGTGACCCAGATAAAGATCTCACTACTTATGCTGTAGTTATTCTGGTTTAGAAGTAAAAGTAAACATGGAAACAATTTCAATAATGTTTTATCTCATCAATGTAGAGTAGATCTGGGCGATCAGTGGTTTCAACCCTTCCTGTCCTTTTTGAGAAATAAACTCATCAAAGACAAACTATATCAAGCTTTATTAGGAAACGAGCTTTTAACCCTTGTTTTAATTTTAAACTCTCAAACTAAAAAAGTAAACGTAATGCTCCAAGCAGACTATAAGATGGTCATGGATTGCAACAATAGAGAGAATTCTGCCTGAAAATGTTCATGTGCAAGAGACAGGATAGCAAAATTAGAAGTTTGACTTCCATAAAACATTAAAATAAATTAAGAATTTAATGCAGCTTACAGATTTCTTAAAAAGGAACTTCCAAAGCAAATATTCTACTGCTTCCTTTATTTATTTGCTGGTCAATGAACAAAATAAAATGACTGACTGACTTTATGTACTTGAACTTTCTCCAGTATTTTGGGGAGCCTATTTAATCAGACATTTCTAAGGAGATGTAAATACCCACTTCTTCCAATCTCTCACTCCAGGCTTGTCCCAGTTCAACTATATTTTGTTCCTTTAAAAAGAAAACAACCTTCTACCTCTAGTAAAAAAAGGGCAGGCAAAAATGAACTCTGCATATGACCAAACGCCAAAACTCACCCATGGGTACAGAATGACCTCCTGGCATATGTTTTTCTGGATGTGAATGTCACAATGTGGAACCTGCATATTCATTGAAATATCTGAGGAAGCAGAAGTGGGGAAAAGCTTAAAAGAATAACTACAAAATGAAAGGAGGGGAGGGTTATAGAAAGCAATGACTGACATTTTAAATACATTCACACAATCACAAGCTTTTTTTCAACCCATCTTTGTAATACAGATTGACAGTTCTTTTAATATGAAATAAATCAGCCAGGATAAGGAATATTTGCAAAAAACATACAGATTGAGTATTGATTGACATAGCCCTTCTGAAATCTGTTCTGTTTGCATTTCATTTCTAGCCGCTAACTGAAAGGATGTCAGATGTTCTGAAATATTTCAAATGTTTTGAACCTAGTGAACAATCATCAACTGTGTTTATTGGTTCTGCAGTAGTGGCAACCTTGCAGTTTGCACCCAAGACAAAGCTGAATAAGAAAGTTTCCAAAGAAGTTCTGCAATATCTTCCTTCCTTCCTTCCTTCCTTCCTTCCTTCCTTCCTTCCTTCCTTCCTTCCTTCCTTCCAAATTCTAGACTGTTGTCAACAGATGTATTTCTAAAATATATAATGTCTTCCCATAAAAGCATGATGCAACATTATGCTAATAGCAACTGAGCTTCCTCTATGCCTTTCACAACCTCTTAAACTAGCATTTACAAAATCACAACTGATAGTGGGACATAATATGATTTTAAACACAACACAAATGTGTCCCAACCATGCCATTACTGACCTGCTTGCAATTATATCCTGGAACCATGCTAAGTCTGATATACAGGGGATAGCATCATAAACTATTTTCTATATCTGCCGCTTGCTTCAAATAAGACTAGGGTGCATCTCATTTAAACCAGGGGATAAAAAGCAAAATGTACTAGTTGCATTTCCAGTCTATTCTTTTAAAAACACTGTAATCCAATCCTGTGTTATTTAATCCACAGGGATAAGAACTTCAGCATATGTAAAAACAATCCTGTAAATTCACACAAAATAGAAACAACCATTTTCTATAACGAAAGGCTTACCCAAGCTAATAGCTTTCAAATGCATCAACCTACACTTTCTTCCATCACAGTCCCAGTGCTTTACTGGTTGGGGGTGGGGGGATGGGGAAGAGTGATGGAAGTTTTCTTTTCAAATGTACCAAGATGCAAATTGTCATGTGTGTGTGTGTGTGCGCGCACACACACACATACATATACATATATGTATATATACATATATGTATATGTGTGTGTGTGTATCTATGTATGCATATATACACACATACATACATATACATATACATATACATACATACATACATACATACATACATACATATATATATATATATATATATATATATATATATATATATATATATATATGCATGGTTGCCTCATCTAACAATTTATTTCAATTCTGGGTCTTAAATGCAGCATATCCAAATAATGTCATATAAAGCAAAGGATAACAGTTGCTAGATTGGGGTTTGTCCATTAATGAATAATAGATTTATTTGTATGTGTATGTAACACTGAACCTGAATTTAAATTTCCCAAACTTAAAGCAGCCATTATCTTTTGTCCCCAAATGTTAGGCATAAACTGAAATGAGTCTATTCAGCCTACAATTTCCATCTGTGAGACTGACTTTGAACCACAGATATCATGATTGAAATGTCAAATCTAATTTTTGGACTTTCTTGCTTCTTTACATTCTCCGTTTTTGTTTTGTTTTGTTTTTGTAACCCCTTGTCTGATGAAGAGCTTTGTTGTACGCTCTTTTGGTCGGTTCCAGTAAATATATTGCCTATTGTGGCAGTTAAATATTGATACTCCTCACTTATTTAGTGCATAAATAAAATTGAATGTAAAGTCCAATCACAGTAGTCACTATCTCTGTTTTGGCAGGACTATTCTGTATGATTCCTGACTTGGTTGTAAATTGGATTCAATCTGCATCTATTTATCCTTGGCTAAAAGTATCAAAGGTTTTTATATTGCTATAATTACAATATCATAATAAACTCATCCTAGTTAGCTTATTCTTAAAATCAAGACACCATAAATGACATATATTATAATATCCATTTTAAAAATAAGAAAGCAAAGATATTCCATCTTAGCCATTTCAATTGGCTAGGGTTGAAAATAAAATACAGTATCTCCATTCCTCTTTAATTAATATTAGGAGTCCTTCTTTGGACACTTCTGTCAATATCAAAGCAATGCGCATCTTTCTCCAATAGGCTAAGAGAAAACAGTTTGGGATTAAGTTCACTCTACTCCCCTCTTGGTTTTCACACCAAGGACAAGAAACTATGTTGTGTTTCTCTTACCAATGCATTTGAAATGCAAAGACTCAGTACTTAGGGCCAGAAGGCAGTATTGGGATTCATAGTATGGTTCCACAAAAGTCATTGGATTTTAAAGGTAGCACCCTGGAGTGCTAAAACACCATTGTGGCTTGCATCAAACCTACCTTAATGTTGGAAATATGGTACAGTTGGGAAATAGCTATGATTTAATGTACTTCCAAGTACTACGGGGCACTTTCCTTAAAGAAACTGCTGTAAATTATTTGTGGCTAATTCTTTTCTGGATGGAGGGCACGCTATGTTCCCCAGTACAAGAGTCTCACTTGTATCTAATAATTGTTATATCTTCTCTGAAAATTTACTGCCGATGTCTCAATTTTAACAATTTAAATAACAAGCTTAACCAAGTGGAACCGGGCAAAGGCAGGCTGGCTCCCTTGATGAAAGCAGGACAACTCTTGTGTCTGAGCCCATTTATACTTTGACATGAGCAGTGACACACAGAGATGAAATCTGTTTAAAGCTACTGCTTTCTCAGCACAATGACAGCTTCTGAGTGTAAAGAAAAACTGTTTTACAAGAGGGCATACCTGTTAGCTTTAGTTAGGGAGAATGTGCTTGGGAGGGGAAGATGAGAAGCTGTGAAATTACAACAGGCCTGTGTGCACTGTGCAGGCATGCAAAACAGATGCCTGATTCATAATCTGGAACACCCTGGAGAAATGTATTTTCTCCAGCAGAAAACTTTGGGAGCATTCATGGGTACAACCTGATTTAGTAATACCTTTCATGTTAACTATTTGAGAAAAGAGCTTTGAATGCCATTTTATAGGCTGTAATATCCTTTTGGGGATGCAGAGTTACAGGCAATAGTGAGATTCTAATCTGCATCCAACACTTGACTCAGATCCATAGCCCTTGCCTAGACACAATGCTATTAAAAAAAATTACATTATCTACAGCAAGTATGGAGAAAAATTGCTGGATATCTAAATGGAAATTCACTTTCCATGCTTTTAATCCTATTTAGTAATATAGGACTTCCAAAGATGATAGGGAAATTCACTAATATGCCTTCTGATGTATCACAATTGCTGAAGCTCATTCTAATAATCACTGTGCAAACCTCTCCATACTGCATTCAGTTTTGGTCGCTACAATGTAAAAAAAATGTTGAGATTCTGGAAAGAGTGCAGAGAAGAGCAACAGAGATGATTATGGGACTGAAGGCTAAAACATATAAAGAACGGTTGCTGGAATTGGGTATGTCTAGTTTAATGAAAAGAAGGACGAGGGGTGACATGACAGCCGTGTTCCAATATCTCAGGGGCTGCCACAAAGAAGAGAGAGTCAAGCTATTGTCCAAAGCACCTGAAGGCAGGACAAGAAGCACTGGGTGGAAATTAATCAAGTAGAGAAGCAATCTAGAACTAAGGAGACGTTTCCTGACAGTTAGAACAAATAATCAGTAGAACAACTTCCCTCCAGAAGTTGTGAATGCTCTAATGCTGGAAGTTTTAAAGAAGAGATTGGATAACCATTTGTCTGAAGTGGTATAGGGTTCCTTGCCTGAGCAGGGGATTGGATTACAAGACTTCCAAGGCCCCTTCCAACTCTGTTTTTCTGCCGATCATCTGCTGCCACCAATATGAAGGCTAAAACTCAGTAGGAGGTGAAAGGTTAAGCCGTAACAACTGAAAAAGAGGGAAACAGTATAACACATAGCCAGCTGTCATGGTGAAATCATTCACTAACTTCTAAAATTTATATCCAGCGTCAAGGAGTGCTAGTTGGGTATAGGAGTACATTGATTCCAACTTGAAAGAGTTTGAAGAAATTTGCTTTGAATCCAGAAGTATTGGACAACAAGCCAGTTGTTAACTTCCTTTCACCATGCTTGCATAAATGGTTTCCAAATCCATTTCAATCTGCTTGAGGACAGGCTTTGAGATGCAACCTTCCTTAGTTGTTCTCTGGGATGATCCTTTTTGAGAGAGAGAGAGACATCCTGTTGATAATCATTGATCCCTCAGTGGCTTTCAATATCACCAGCCATATTATTATACTTAGCTGACTGATTCTGATTCTGTTGTTACTTAACCAACTACTTTTATATGCCTTTTATAGTTTATAGATTTGTTTTTATTGCAGTTGTATTCAGAGGTCATTCAGGGCTCAATTTTATGTCCCATGTTCTTTAATACAAAACATTGGGGAAAATTGTCTATGTAAATGGTCTAAGTTGTCAGCAATAAGGTGATCATATCCAGCTTTATCTGTCCTTTAGTGTAATTTATATAAATGTCCAAAATTATAATCCAAGGAGGGTGATGGATTGGATGGAGGTAAATACTGTGGGCCTAGGCTCAGCAATTCCATGCTCTGGTAACTATTTATCTAGACTACTGCAATAAACTGTTCCTGGGTTATTCTACAATGTATGGTTTCAAAAGTGGTGACTTTGACTTGTTGATTTATTTTTACTCTATTTTACTCTGGACCAGAGTATCTCAAGGAATCTTTCTCTCATGTGGCTGTTCACTCCATTCATTGTATCCATAAGATCAAAGAAAATAAGGAAAGTGACTCCAAGGCAGAAGTCTATCTTCATTGCAGGTTCTGCTTGCATAACGCCCCTATCGAAAGGAAAGACTGGAGACAATATTGAGTCTTTTCAGTGCCAATTATAGTCCTCTTGTATCAGACATTTCTACTATTTTATATTCAGTTTGATTTTATGTGTCAACTCTATAGCAAAATAATAAATATTTTGTTTTTTCTCTACTACTTATTTATTAATTACATTTCACTTTTATTGGATTTCTAGTTTTTACAATATATATTGTAGGTGATATTTTATACTTTTAAAAATCCTTTTATTCTAGTAACCTATTTAAAGTAATTCACCACAAACAAAATCTTAATTTTTGCTTATATTGGCAAAAGCTAACCATAGTATAGTCATTCCTTTTTATTATTTCTCTTCAAGAATATGTAGTGAGTTCCAAACTGGCAGAATAAGCAAGTGAACATCTGGAGTTAGCAAAGCAATCTGTCTACCTGTGTGATGGAGGGAGGGAATTCCTTTTTTGGTTAAATATTAATCTCAAATGGAAAAGGTTCTTTATACCATTTAATTCTACAAATGCTCACAGATGCCCATTTCAAGAGCTTAGAGACAGGTACCATCCAAGGTCAAACTGATTTCACTAAGTAGTTATATTTGGCACAGATGAAAGCTCACCAGTTTTGTCAGCTGTCAAAGAAAATGCAACCACCTTGCCAACTTCAGGAAAGCTGCCATAAGCACCTTGCAAAACCCGAAGGCTCAGCTAGGCAGAAAAAAGGAAACAGATGTAACAGATGGCTGGTTGGATCTCCCAGTTAGTTCTCTTCTATTATGAAATAAAAGTGCCTCCGTGTATTCAGACCACAAAGAGAGATTGTTTCAGGAAAAAGAAGGCATAGTTTTAAAAGTTGCATGCCCAGTAAATATTCCTTGTGAAGTAACCAGAAGCAATTAAATCAAAAGCAGGATGTTCCATCACTCAGTCTCAATTCTTATGAAGAAAGAAAACAGAAGCATTCAGCCTTTAAACACTAAATATATTCTTCACATAGCATTGCCATTTTCTGTTTTTAGAAAGATCTGTTCCTTGATCAACAAATACCTAAATTATTCTGACAGAACTTTTAGTGCCCAGTTCATTCCATCACCACGATCCCTTACTTGATATATAGTTCAGTGTTTAGGGAGAAATTGAGAAATGCTTGACAAATAAGGATTACAGTAAAACATTGAGTTAACAGACCGTTGGAAGGGAAGAAATATTCATTAAACTGGAATATCTGCTAAATCCTGATTTACATTACTGCAGACATTTAGATCATTTAATTACATAACTGACATATTTATATTACTTGAGTCAGTTACATAATGATGTAATTGATGTACAGTAGATTTCATAACAATATCAATTAAGCAATGATGCAGATGGTATCAATTGTGTGTGTGAGAGAGAGATCTTAAATTGCTTCATCTGACAGTTTAGCACTAGAGTTTCTTACGTTATTACCTTTCTTTTCATGTGATATATGTAAGTTTTTTTTCTATTTTTCTAAAAACTAGAAAAACTATGAAATTTTTTTTAGAAAACTTCATAAAACCTCCAAACAGTCTTACGGTATTTTAAAGATTAGTGCCTTTATTATGGCATAAATTAAAACTAACTTCTTAGTCTATAATTTGCTACAAAAGTGTCTGGACATTTTTTTCAATAGAATAGTGGTTCCTCTGGAAACAATTTATTAAAAATAGTCAATTAAAGTCAATAAACAGTTTCAAACAAGTAGTGAGACTAAAACAAAATAATTTGGAAGACACTGAAAACATTACCTGTAGCGAACTACCTATCTCACTGCCTAGTTTCTATTCTGGCCAATAAGGATGAAGGCTATTGCTTAACGCATTGTAAGCCGCCCTGAGTCTCCGGAGAAGGGCGGCATATAAATCAAATTTTAAAAAAAAAGGAAGGCAGCTAAGAATGCTTTTAAAAAATAAAAACAAAATTAAATGTTAAAAACAAGTCAGATTAAAATAAATGCTAAAATAAGTCCCAAAATCATTTAAAAGTTTAAAAATAGCAAAATAAACATGGCCTTGCAAAGTTTTAAATGCTCAAGGAACAGAAATTAAACATGCTGAGAATTTATAAAAACGCAGTTTTAAGTAAAAAATCTAAAAACAAAATTCCTGGAAAAAGCAATTCATAATCATGGTGCTTATACTGCAAAAGTCCTATCTAATCTTACATAAAGATGGAACTGAAAGCAGATTCTCTTTTGTTAATCATAATTAGCAAACAATGCATATGGAAAAAAGTTTTTGAGATTATCAGTCTCATTTTTTTTACAGTTTGAATTCTGAAGTCCATTTCATATTGAATCTGGATGAATAGGCCACCAGGGCTAATTTTGGGGTTACATATTCTTATTTTGGGGTTCCAAAATTTATTTTGGGGGATTAAAATTTTCAAGCCTTAAAGATGGTTACCACAGTTCAGCAACAAATTAACAGAACATGGATAAATGAGACCGCATTATATTGTCTCAAAAGCAAACACTGCACTTGGGTAATTAGAACTGTTATTCACTTTTTATGAATATTCAAAAAAAATGTAAAATAAGATTAAGGATTAATTTCAGATTTGACATCTTCAAAGGCTGAATAACCCATCTACAGTAATCTTGATTATCTTTCTCAAGCAATCAAAATATTTGATCAATAATATCTCTATGTTATGTGCATTATGTTTCAGTTTGTAGATCTGTCCATTCCTAAAGTACTTCTAAACACAATTGTGTTTCTCTTTCCTTTAGATCAGATGCTGGAAATGAAAGGTCAGAATGAGTACTATTCATATTGTCATCACTTGAGAAATAAAGCAGAACTATCTGAACTCAAAAGTCATGTGACAGAATATCACTTAAGGATAACAATGCCCTGGTGCTGCAGTAGAGTAAAAAGGATGGCACTTGCATAGCATGCTGAAATTCCTAGACCATTCGTGGACAAATGGTAACATCTTTGGTGGCAAGCCATTTACTGTATTGCCATAAGAGAATAAAGAAGAATGCTATGGTTGTAATACATCTAGCTACCAGCCTCCAATACTCCCCAACCATTCAGGGAAATGGTTATGGAACAAAAATCTCTTCACACCATCTCCCAGGTCTTATCATCTTTGGTTAGTTGAGAAAGAATCAGAATATTTTAATGCAATCATGTGATTTTTTTTGAAGCAATTTTTGTTAGGAGTATTATAATATCATAATTGTACTTTCTGAGAATCTTAAAAGCATTTTGTCATCAAATTTTCCCAACATTCTTCCGTGTACATGAAACTGCCTCTGCTTATTAGCACAGGACTCTTTTAAGATTTCTTTACCATTTAAATTCCATTAGGGTAAATTATTGCCCACTATGCTAATGTAAATGTGAGAAAGACGTATTTCATGCCCTCTGTGTCATCAGTCAAATCTCAATGGGACTTCAACCAGGATTACTTGTGTGAGTAACTCCTCATCAGTGTAAGAGGGTCATAATTTTTAAATGTAGCTACTGTTTATAAAGATTTATCATCATGCCAAGAAAAGAGGCATTCTGTTAAAGTCCTAAGCAGCCATTTATTCCCCAAACCAAATCTTCTTTTCAAGCTGTCCCACTTCTCTTTCATAAAACTTTAGACCAAATGAATGGAGCTACTCTAGAAGCATATACATGCCTTATGTTAAACACAAATCAGTGCAGATTGAAGAATCTGAACTCTTTCAATTACTTACCCAAACTGAATTGAAAAATATGTATTTTTGACAAGGCAATATTTTAAAAATTATGTTTCTATGTAACATTAGCACACTGCAATTTGTGCAGGTTTTAAAAAGGGTACAGGCAGTTCTCATTTAATAACAGTAATTGTGACCAGAATTTCTGTCACTAAACAATGCAGTTGGAAAGCATGACATCCTGTAACTTCCCCACTTAGTGACAGAAATTCAGGCACTTATGGTTTTCATTGTTAAGCAAATTGCTATGGGTCATTAAGCAAAGAAGTCACATAGTCACCATTTTCAACTTCTTGCTGGCTTACCCTTTGACGTTGGTTGTAGGAAAGCGGCAAAGAAGACTGCAAATGACAATCACATGACTGTGGGATGCTGTGACTGTCTTAAGTATAAGGGCTGGTCATATATTCCATTCATTTAGCATCATTGTAAGTTCCAACAGTCACTGGGACAGAGATCATTAAGTGAAGGCCACTTGTACATTTTCCCACTTCAACTTAGATTTTTACAAGCCTTCAGTATGTTACAATCTTATAAAGCCAACATAGTCAGTGAACAACAGTAATTCATAGCGTACTTCTCTGCATCATTATTATTTTACACCATAACTTTTTCTGGTAGCCTGGGGATTGGAGTTTTCTAGAGATGATATAGAAACCTTTTGTGTAAGAAAGGAACATATTCAGTTCCTTTGGGAGAAAAAAAATGACACTTTAATAAGATTTCCTTGGTAAGATGCTATACATTTTAAAACATCAGCTGAAGAAAGTTATTTTATATTACTGTTATATGAATAGGATTTTAATGTGAAAAAATAATAGCATAAACCAGGTGTGTCTAACTCACCACCCACAGGCCACATGATGCCCCAATAGTAATGCACCTCACCTTTATAATAAAAATTATAAAAAAATAAAAGAAACTTGTTATTTATGTACATTAACTATTTTATATATATTTTATATATGGCCCAAGACATATGTGGCCTAAGACATCTTCATTCAGTATAGCCCAGGCAAGCCAAAGTGCTAGGCATCCATGGTATGAACCCTAATCAGGTATTGAAATATATACATCAGAAACAATAGCAGCTCATTTTTAAAGAAATCAATTATTTTTGTGAAAGATGTTATAGTCAACCATGACCTGGATGACTGAGAATCTCCATAGACATTTCTCACTAGCAGAATATTTGCCATTTCTCTTGCTGAAAATACTTCAGTGTTGAAACGTTTCCTGACCATTTTGGATAGGTTGAGAATGTTCTTTTTCTAATAGAGAAAGCCTCTTCTGTTCAAACAGTGGAAATTTGAGATCTTATGTGCTCCGGTAGTTCTTTATCATGGCTATCCAATGAGCTGCAAAAGGAAGCAAGGAGGAATAAAAACTAGGAAGAGGAAGTACTAACAAGGAAAGAAGTATTTGTTGTTGACAATCATTTTTCACTGTTAAGTTTGGGGCAAATCTAAATCTTCCTAAAATGTAACCATGGAAATTGTTCACTAGCTCTCAAACTGCTGATTGATTAAGTCTTAAGCCTGAATGTTCAAATTCTATTACAGACATCATTTTAACTTTTAAAATCCACAGTGAGAATTTATCTTGCTTTTCATTATCTCAGATCATATAGTTTTTGTCCTTTAAAATTATCAGCATGGATGTTTTCTATTTTTACCTGTGCATTTAAATTTAATGACTACAATATTGGGGGGGGGGCTTTGTTCTTTCATATTAAGTATCCTGTTATTCAGTATTTTATTCTCATTAAGATCATGCTTGTCACATGTTTTTGCCAGAGACATTCATCACCAAGGTCAAAGGTGAATTTCATGATCTATTACGCTCCAAAGAGCCTAATGAAAAGTCACATAATTATCCAATTTTAAGAGAAGAATGCAAAAGAAGAAGAGGGCGATGACACTTACTATAATTTAAATTGTTTTGTTTCCCTGAAGCAAAATTCAGTATCTGATTGACAGGACATAATGATAATTCCTATTGATATGCTGATGTTAATTGTGTGGAGATATTTAATAGGCCTTTTTATTCCTGAAGTAAAATGTCTGCTCTTAACCTGCACCTGAACCTGATTTTTGATTCAGTCAGAGGATGAGGCGAAGATACAGATAAGTGAGCACGAGTGGATTTTCAGTCTTGTGTAGCAGAATGAAAATTGGAATCTTCAGATTCTATTAAGGGAACAATTCTGCCCTTGTTCGCACTTTTCTAAATTATGCTATATATGATACTAAGTCACAGTGTGCGGGAGTTTCCACAGAGGGAAATTACCATGACTTTACTAAGGCTTGAAATGGCGTAGGTAGTTTTCTTCAGTGGAAAGGTTGGCATCAAGCAGTTTACAATAGAGACATGTATAAATTAGATTGAAACCACTGTGCCTTAAGAGGCTGCAGGCCATTTATGAGTATCTCCATAAAGAAGGGGAGAAACAACAGGGTGGAAAAAGAACTACAGAAGAACCCAAAATAAAATAGATAAAAGCTGCAAATAATTACCTAACTTATGAAAGTGTATAGTCCTAAGTACTGTTTGCCCAAGTGGTAGCAGAGTATATTTAGAAAAATACTATTCTTTAGTGCCAATCATGGATGGGAAACAAAACTAGATAACATGTTCCATAGTGTTTTATTTTATTACATATCAAGTACAGTGCAAATCTTGTCTATGTCAATTCTTTGTGTAATTACATATTGTTTTATTCCATCAAATTTAAGTCTCAGAAAAATACATGAGTATTTCCCCAATCTATTCTACTTAGCGTGCAACTGGTATAGTTATTTTATCCTCTTTTTTTCAACTACTCTTATAAATTTTCTGTACAACTTTTCTTAATATTTTTTTTAATTAAATGAAATTGGTTCAAATATGTGGCAAGTAGATGCCCAGATGTATTCTGCTTTATTTTTTTCCTGAATAATATTGAGTATGTTTTCTTTTCAGACTGGCAGCTTTTTATCTGTGGTTGTCATCATGCTGTGGGAATATTTTCTTGGATGAATCAGGATAAAAAAAAGGCATAAATGGCAGCTTTCTTCTAAATTCCTCATAAGTACACTTGCATGCGTTGAAGCCCTGTGGAAGCTTTTGATCTGGGCCATAAACCATTAGTAGTAACAGGGTCACAGTTGTTGCATCACTGACCATATATGTCATTCCATTAATTCTTATATCAAGGTTGATGCATAAAGTTTTCAAGTCAGTGGGCATGTTGCCTTTTGGATAGCTTATAATGATAGCCCCAGGAAAAGTACTGGGGTTGTCACAGAAAAATTTGTGAACTGGAGTAAGGAAAATTTGTTCCCAAGTTGAAAAAATAAATTATTATAGATTCTATCTACAAAAATGGATGGACATTCTTAAATTTAAAGAACATTGTCTTGGTTTTTATGAAATTAAATTTCAAATAAGCTTGAGTTTAGATTTCATTTAAGTTATACACAGAAAAGGATTTTTTTTTATGGATATTCAAACAATCAGAGAGTTGAATTGCTTATCACATTTGGTCTGCATAAATCTGGACAACAATCAAATATAAGCAATGATTATGACCAAGTAGTGAATATTTTTCTACTGTGTTGTGGTTTTCTGATAGCCACATCTCTCATCTCCTTCCATAGATTAATTCTAAAAATCCAGAACTATATTTTATTATGAGAGAAGTGTGACTAATCCTATAAGGGTTAAAAATACAATACAGGTACTGTAGTTCTTGACTTGTTTAGTGACCATTTGAAGTTACAACCATACTGAAAAAGTGACTTATGATTGGTTTTCACATAACTGTTGCGGGATCCCCATGGTGATCAAAATTCGGATGTTTGGCAACTGGTTCATATTTATGACAGTTGCAGTGTCCCAGGGTCATATGGTCATCTTTTGCGACCTTCTGACCAGCAAAGTCCCATGGTTTGGGACCAGGTTATTTGAGGGATCATCTCTTGCCGGTCACATCTACTTGACCCATCAGAACAGGGAGGTAGGGAATGTTGCGGGTCCCATACCTGAGGGAGATGATAGGACCCAGAAGAAAGGCCTTCTCCGGGGTGGCTACCTCTCTCTGGAACATCATTCCCCCAGAGATTAGAATGGCTAATACTCTCCTGGAAGGCACTGAAGACCTAGTTCTGCCAGTGGGAACCCAGAGCGGGATGGAGGCCATTAAATGGCTCGTGTGATCTGCTGTTACTGGGGTGGGGAGTGGGAGATGATTTTGTTATATTGCACTATATTAATTTGATTCTTTTTGTTAGTTTTTATTGTTTTAAATGTGGTTTTATATTCTGTAAGCCTTGAGTCACCATGGGCGAATAGACGGCAATATAAATTTATAAATAAATAAATAAATAAATTCATAAATAAATAAACAAACAACAAACAAACAAACAAACAAACAAATAAAGTCAATGAGGAAGGCAGATTCACTTAAGATCTGTGTTACTAACTTAACTGCAGTGATTCACTTAATAACTGCAGTAAAAAGGTCATAAAAGGAGGCAAAACTCACTTAACAACTGTCTTGCTTAGCAACAGACATTTTGAGTTCAATTGTGCTCGTAAGTCGAGAACTATCTGTATTACCTTGAGATCTTTGTATGATTATTTCTTGTATATGTGAGAAACTATCAATGGTTCAATATTTCTATAAATTATTTTCACTAGTCTGTTTTTTATCTGTAAAACTTGTCTATTTTGAAACAATTTTTTTCATTGTAACATCTGAATAGTTCACAATGCTTATTTGGTACAACTGGTAATGTGGAAGCCTTTGATTATAGTACTTTAGAAATCTGGTGAATAACTCATCATTACATTGAATCATAAAACCCTCCAATAAACCTATAGCTGCATAATCTACTGTAGTATATTCAACTCAATGATGCAATTAGATCGTTTTACAGCTTTGATTTAATAGTCTGATTTCCCCCCTCTCCAATTTTAGCTTTGATTTAATAGTCTGATTTCCCCCCTCTCCAATTTTAGACAGGGAACAAGGACCATTTTCTTGTAAGAGGGAACAAGGACCATTTTCTTTCAGAAAACAGTATCTTTTAAATGATACAATGAATATCTGTAACTGTAAATCCAACTGCCTCATCACTAATTTTAAAAAAAAAATGAGGGGAAACTTTTGGATCAGTTGCTTTGGTGGATATCACTATTCGCATGTGTTAAGACTCCAAATGTTTTTAAAATAGAAAGATATTATTAGCTACTTTTGATGACCTATATACTCTGAATCCTAAACTATTTTTAAAGGCAACTGAAGATACCAAACATTCATGCATATTTTCACTATTAGAAAAGAAGTGTTATGTTCACTAAAATATTTGGCCAGGAAGCCAACTAGTTTTCTTGATTTAGCTCCCAATCACTTCTACAGTGTAAGGCAGTATCCCTATTAGTTTCCATGGTAACTCTTGAACCAAAATTTCTGATACTAGATTTCTTCTTTTTTTAATTAGATTCACAGATTCAGCACACTAGTGAGAAACATGATGGCACAACAACATTCTTATTTTCACAGGCCACAAAATGCTCATAAAGCAAATCCTACAGCAGATAAATGATTCTTTATTTATTATTATTATTTATTATTCGAATTTCTATACCGCCCTTCTCCTTTCGGACTCAGGGCAGTGAAAAGCCAAAATAAAAACATTTATACATAAAGTATGATTAAAAATAGATTTAAAATAATTAAATTTGGCCCATAGTTTAAAATTTATCAATTTAAAATCCATATCAAAATTTAAAACCAACCATAAAATCATAAAATCAAGAGAGATTCAAGCTTCATCAGCAAATTTAACAGGAAAATAAAAACCCTGTCACATGAAAATATTCTAATAAAAAACCTTTTAATCCCTCCCCTGAAAAATTACAGTTTGAAGATTTCTTTCATTTCCACCTGTCTTTTGCTACACGTTAAGTAACATGTTTTTGTTATATTTATATTATCAAGTATAACTTTTAAAAAATCAAGATACATGACTTACTTAAGTCCTTGCTACTATACATTGCGTCTGTTTATTGTACATGTTAAATGGGTATTAGTGATACTGTATGAACAACTGCGCTAGGAAAAGAAGGAAAAATGTAAATCATGTATGTGAAATGGGCAGCTATGTAAGTCAAATAAATGAATGAATGAATAAAAATTAGAAAGAAAGGATGCTAGAATGGAAAGTTAAAAGTTGCCAGGAGCTGTCAAAATAAACAAATCAGAAATGTTGTAATATTCGAAGTATACATAGGCTTTCTATTTTTAAAATAGGAAAGGGAAGGGAAGGGGGGAAAGGGGAAGGGGAGGGAAGGGAGGAGGCGGAAGGGGACAAGAGGTTGGAGGGGAGGAGAGCACAATTGACATCATAAAGAAACATGCAGGGCTTCTAATGGAATAATTCTATATATATGTGTGTGTGTGTGTGTGTGTGTGTGTGTGTGTGTGTGTGTGTGTATACAGGGTATATATATATATATATATATATATATAGCCAAGGTTGGTAAGGTGCTGCATTTAGCTGGATTTATTGTTTAGGACTTGAAAGAAATGAAATATTTAAAACTAGAGAAGAAAATGTGGCTTTTTCTAAAGAACAACTGGAGTGAGGCTTAATTTTACAGTACCACAATATAAGTTCCAATCTGACTTTTTTACCCAATATATATGTATAATGCAGTGGTGAAATCCAATTTTTTTTACTACCGGTTCTGTGGGCATGGCTTGGTGGGCATGCTGTGGCTTGGTGGCCATGGCTTGGTGGCCATGGCAGGGGAAGGATACAGCAAAATCCCAATTCCTTCCCCACTTCTGGGGGAAGGATATTGCAAAATCTCCATTCCCACCCCACTCTGGGACCAGCCAGAGGTGGTATTTGCCGGTTCTCCAAACTACCCAAAATTTCCACTACTGGTTCTCCGAACTGCTCAAAATTTCTACCACCGGTTCTCCAGAACCTGTCAGAACCTGCTGGATTTCACCCCTGGTATAATGCTCAGGGGCATGACTCTTTTTGCAGTATGTAGAAATTTATTTTATTCTAGCCAATATAGTGTAATGAGTATGTTGTTGAGGAATTGTGGGAATCCAAGTTGAAGACCATCTTCAGTCGAGGAAATTCACTTGGACACTTAGGGTTACTATAAATAAATTGAAATAAATTGAATAAGATAAAAACCCTGGCATCATATAGATAAGGCTAAATATAATTTATCTACTGAATTTGACTATGTAAATAATGCTTGTCTAATTAATTTCATTTAGATCAGTTTCTTCATACATTTGCCAGACACAAATATGGAGCTTGGGATCACTTTATTCAATAAATAAATGAACAGTACAATGTTTTTAACTCATTGTTTAATTGGGTTGCCTTTAGTTTTAGAACTTTTGTGGATCATAGTTAAGTCATATTTATGCAGAAATATTTAAAATTCAAAAAGATTCACTAACTTTAAGCAGCACTGTACATGGTTTAAAATTGCATTCTCAAATAACAAGACTACAATATTTTTGCTCTCTGCCTGTTTATACTCAGTGCAGTTTATGACATGTTTCATTTTCATTGTGGAAGTTTATCATTGCAACTTTAAACTTCCAATCTTTCCCTAGAAAAAGAAGAAATTGCTGGAGGTCCAAGATTTGTTCATATAATGAACCATAGTGTCATGTGGCTGAAACTACAAAGAATTTGTGAAGATATAGACTTAATGAAACAAATGTGCTACCACAAAAGAAATTTTATATTCCACCACAGGCTATGGTCAAACAGGTTACAATAGTCCCAAGCAAACAGTTCTTCATCAGGAATCATAGTGGGATACAATTTATTGTAGCATTTTTAGGTGAACTGAATAGAATTAACATTTTCATATTTTATAGATAGTGTGAAGCAGAAAAATATATTTAAAATACAAAGCATATTCTATAATGCAAATGATTCACATTTAAATAAATTGAATAAGCTCTCTGAAGTTACAATTTAGAAATGTTTAAATACTTGTATTTCATTTTACATAAGCTCTGCAAAACTTAAAATGGTTACATAAACATGTCCTAATTCACATTTCCTAATCCAACTCATTAAAACTAATTGTGTAGGATAATAATATCAGAATACAAACCAGACTATTATTCAGGGACATTACTTTTTTTTAAAAAAAGTTGCAATGGTTCCATATTTGCAATGGTTCTGTGTGAAGTGGCTAGATATAAAAAAAGAGAGAACTGATTTGTAAAGATAGCCACTACCCAGTTTTAAGAAATTATAAATATATTAATTCTAATCCTTTTGGAAACATACAAAACTAGCATTGTACAGGGATACTGATTATTCTGTTGCTGATATCTGAAATAGGGAATCCTTTCAGATTAGATGGAATCTTTGGTGTCAATCAGCTGTTTGTATGTTTATATATTTCCTTTAATTCAGAAATATACAACTTTTCATTATGGCTTTTGAGTGATGTTCATGCTCTCCAAAAAGGTTGGTTGAGCAAAAAAATAAATCAAATGACATGAAATCATATTTAATTAAAGTTATGTTATATTAATTAAAGTAGTAAATATTATTGCTTTCAATATATTTAATAATTTTTCTCTTCTGTCACATTAAAAATTAAAATTCACTGGGAACTTTTGGAAGGATTTAGTCACACTGAAGCCTAGGGCCTCAGATAAGCTCCCCTGCTGTAAGTATAGTTGATCCTTATAGGGCAGTGATGGCCAACCTTTTCGGCACTGAGTGCCGAAAAGGGAGTGTGCGCGCATGCGCAAGGCACTAAGTTCCAAAAAGGGAACACTTCGCCCGCATGCTATCTCAGGGCCACAACCAGGAAGAAGAGCTGCCCAGGGGGCATGTGTATGCCGGAAAAGGTACTTCCGGTTTCTGGTACGCACATGCGCACCGGCCAGCAAGTCTTCCGGTTACTGCCATGCATGTGCATGCACCGATCAGCTGGTGGCCCACATGTTCACAGCATGCATGCTCACACACATGTGTGTCCGGCCAGATGTTTCCAGCCCCAGATGAGGAATCTGAAGTTCTGCATTGTAGGGAGGGACCAGAACAAGGGGCAGCACAAATGAGAATTCTCCCTGTTTGAGCATCATTGGTCTCCAGGCAAAGCCCTTTGGGACTTCACCTGAAGGAGGAGAGACAGTTCTGCAGAGAGAAGCGGAAAAAGTGGGAGGGGGGATCTTGGCCTGAATAACCAACTTGGGCTTCTTCTCTTCACGGAACTCTGTCCTCCAGTGGGTGAAGTCAAGGGAGACTCTGCCCAGAGACTGATGATGTTGCAGAAGGGAGAATTCCCATTGGTCCTCCTTCTTTCTGGACACTCCCAATTCCGAAGTTCGAAGAATCCCTATTCCCAGCTCACAGACCAGCTCTTCTGGTTTCCGGAACTGCCACACACACAAAGGCCAGCCGATCGTCACACAATCAATGTGTGTGCCACTGCCGCACACACAAAGGCCAGCTGCATGCGCATGCATGCCAGAAATCCAGAAGAGGAATGGGCAATGCCGCATGTGCTAGCCAAGAGCACACATGCACACCCCGAGTGGTGGCATGCCTCTAAGCGCGGTCTGGGGGGTTTTTTAATTAAGGCTTTTAATCAAATTTTAAGGGGACCTGGGAGGTGGGTGGTGAAGGATGAGCTAGGGGCGGCTCCTATGGTTCAGCAATTGGGCTCATCGGATGGTTGTGGGGGGAGGGGGAGGGAACAAAGAGGCTCGGTGGAGAGAGGGGCTTCCAATCCCTGTGATGGTTGGGAGAGGCCGGGGAGGCGAGGGGGGGCTTGGAGAGCGCCCCCATTTTGTTCAAGCGGTGGCGCTCTCCTGCCCCCTCAGCTCATCCTGCTTCCCTGAATGTGATGGAGTGCGGAGCCCTGGACTCTGGCTGGTGTACTTGAATGCCAGATCAGTGGTGAACAAGGCCCTCCTCGTACGAGATCTTATTGACAGGGAGGACGTGGACCTGGCTTGTATCACTGAGACCTGGTTGGGGCTGGAGGGTGACATCCCTCTCTCAGATTTATGTCCCCAGGTTTCTGGATACTACACCAGCCGCGACTCCAGGGGAGTGGCGGAGGAGTGGCAGTAGTTATTAAGGAAAGTCTTAGTCCTAGGGAGGTCACTGTTCCTCAGATAAGCGGGTGTGAATCCCTTCTTTTGAAATGGGACCCTGGAGTTCAGTCAGGGCTGTTGGTCACGTACCTCTCCCCCAGCTGCGTGGCCTCAGCTCTGCCCACACTACTAGATGTCCTGACCAAATTGGCGGTGGAACTCCCCAACCTTCTGGTTATGGGAGACTTCAACCTGCCATCGGCTGGTGAGACATCTGAGTCGGTGCTCAGTTAGGTCCATGACGACCATGGACCTAACTCAGATTGTACAGGGCCCAACTCATATTGGAGGACACACACTCGACCTGATTTTTCTCTCTGGACAGTGGATAAATGACAGTGGGGAGGGGACTTTATCCATCGACCCTCTGTCATGGACCAATCATTCCCTCCTCAGGATGGACTTTCCCACCGCCATCCCCCACCGCAGGGGTACGGAGCCGGTAAGATGGTTCCACCCCAGGTGCCTGATGGAACCCGAAAGGTTCCTGAGGGAGTTTGGGTCATTTCCCGCCTCCTTAGCCCAAGATTCATCTGAGGCCCTTGTGGCAGCCTGGGAATGGGCTGCAGTAGGGGCCCTGGATCGAATCGCGCCTTTGTGGTCTCTGATCCGACGCAGATCCCAGGCAGCTCCATGGTTTGCCGCGGAGCTCAGGGAAATGAAGTGTCGGAAAAGGTGCCTGGAGGGTGGTTGGAGGTCCTCCCGATCCGAATCTGACTGAACACAACTAAGAACCTATATTAGGTCTTACCTTGTGGCAGTGGAAGTGGCGAAACATAATTATTTCGCCACTCTCACTGCATCTGCAGAAAACCACCCAGCAGCCCTGTTTAGAGTGACCCACTCTCTCCTTAATCAGGGAGCAAGGGGGACCCCTTGCAGGGCCGAGCTGAGGATTTTTCACAGTTTCTGCAAGATAAAATCGCTCAGATCTGGACCGGGTTGGACTCTGACTGGACAGAGTCCGCTAAGGAGACTGGGGCTAGTCTTGATGGGAACACCTGGGTTGAGTTTGAGCCTGTTTCGCTGGATGATGTGGACAGGATTATGGGTAGGCTGGGGTCCTCCGTGTGTTTATTGGACCCTTGTCCCTCCTGGCTTGTTTCTGCAGACAGAGAGGTGACTGGAGACTGGATCCAGGCTGTTACCAATGCTTCGTTAAGAGAAGGGGTCTTCCCCACTGCACTCAAAGAGGTGGTGGTTCGACCCCTCCTTAAGAAGCCTAGCCTGGATCCTGACGTTCCTAACAAGTATCACTTTTAACTAAAGTTGTTGAGTCCGTGGTAGCGCAGCAATTCCCTCAATTCCTGGAGGAAACAGACTACCTCGATCCTTACCAATCTGGTTTCAGGCGTGGTCACAGCACGGAAATGGCATTGGTGGCCTTAGTAAATGATCTCTGGTGGGCCAGGGATGGGGGTTGTTCCTCCATCCTGGTCCCTCTTGACCTCTCAGTGGCTTTCGATACCATCGACCATGGTATCCTGCTTAGGGGGATAGGGATAGGAGGCACTATTTTACAGTGGTTCTCCTCCTAACTCTCTGGTCGCTTGCAGTCTGTTTGGGCGGGGGGTCAGGGATCCTCCCAGAGGCCCCTCACTTGGGGTGCGGGGTTCCGGTTCTCTCCCCTCTGCTCTTTAACATCTATATGAAACCACTGGGTGAGATCATTCGTGGTTTGGGGGTAAGGTATCATCAATATGCTGATGATATCTAGCTTTACATCTCCACCCCTGACCACCCTAGTGATGCCCTTTCTGTGATGTCCCACTGCCTGGAAGCGGTGCGGGTTTTGATGGGGAGGAACAGACTCAGACTCAACCCTTCCAAGACCGAGTGGCTGTGGATGCCGGCATCTCGGGATCTGGAAGTTCCATCTTTAGTGATCAGGGAAGAGACTCTTACTGCCTCCGACAGGGTCCGCAACTTGGGTGTCCTCCTGGATTCTCAGCTGTCCTTGGATGACCATCTGACGGCTGTAACCAGGGGGGCCTTCGCACAGGTGCATCTTGTGTGCCAGTTGCGCCCTTTTCTAGAACGGGATGCACTCGCCACAGTCACTCACGCCCTAGTTACCTCTAGGTTGGACTACTGTAACACCCTCTACATGGGGCTGCCCTTGGGATGCATCCAGAGGCTCCAGCTAGTCCAGAATGCAGCCACGTGGTTTATTACGGGGGTTTCTCGATACTCCTGTGTAACACTTCTCCTGCATGAGCTGCACTGGCTGCCGGTGGTGTTCCAGATTTGTTTCAAGGTGCTGATACTTACCTATAAAGCCCTTCATGGCTTAAGCCCGGAGTATTTGCAGGACCATCTCCTGCCGCTCTCCCATCGTCCAGTGCGCTCTCACAGAATGGGCGTCCTCAGGGTGCTGTCAGCCAAACAATGTCGGCTGATGGCCCCAGGAGGAGAGCATTCTCTGTGGGAGCCCTGACCCTCTGGAATGGATTGCCCACCGAGCTCAGGACAGCCCCCAACCTCCTTTCCTTCTGTCGCAAACTGAAGTCATGGCTCTTTCGTCAACTCAACTGATCCGTTTTGGGTGTACATTGTATAATTTTAAATTGTTTTAATTGGGCTGTTGATTTTAATTTTAATGTGATTTGTATTGGAAATTGTCATTTTTGTAAGCCACCCTGAGTCCCTCGGGAGAAAGGCGGCATATAAATCGCAATAATAAATAAATAAATAAATAAATAAGTAAGTAATAATAATTTTTAAAAATTACTGGATTTTTTGAATCCACTAAATTAAATAAGAAATTCAGTACATCACTTCCTTTTTTTCTGGTACTATTTTCTGAAAAAATAATCAAACATTTTCTAGACTTTATCATTCTGTAAAATTAAAAAAAGAAGAAAACAAGCAGTAGCCGATATTGATCTATCAGTAGTGATAGATCAATAGATTGATAGATTGATAGAAAGATAAACAAAAATCAATCTGCATTTCTTTTTCCTTTTAAGAAGGTTAACCAAGAATTCTATGGACTCATCCAGATTAAATCATCCCATGTTACAGAACTGAATTATTTTAAATGATCAAGGCACAACTCTTTTCCATGGTGTAAAATTATATAGTATTTGAACAGATTACCTCAGTTGGTGCTTTTGCTATGGTGATGAATGAACTACATGCATGTTTCACCAGCCATTACTAAAATATAAAAGCAACATTGACATCGCTTCATATCAGATATGGATTACTGGTTCAAAACCTGGCCCAGATCCCAAAAAGCCCATCAAGCAGCTTTGGCAAGAAGATTTGACACAGAAGTCTGACACCTGCAGCATGGTGATAGGCCAATTAAGATACAACTTCACACAGTGATGAGAAGAGTGAAGGTAAATGATCAAAAGAGATTTGGAAGTTCTCCCATCATTCATCTAAGCATGGCTTAAGCAAAGGTTCCTTTGAATGCTGTTTTAGTGATGGACTTACACAATACATCTTAAGGAACATTTATACTGTGCTCACGGTGCATTCAACTGTGGCCACTTCAAAGGTTTAGTCAAGTATTTTATGGCCATGGTAAAGGGTTCTTATTGATTTAAATTACAAGCCTGGCTCCCGTCAGCTTCACTTGAGGGCAAAAATGCAATAAAATATCCCACAGCATACGGACAGGCATATCACATTGGAAAATCTAAAGAGGTTCCTTTCACTCAAGCCCCTCTAAGGCATTTCTGGTTTGGTTTGGTTTGTTTTCTTAAGAGCCTAGTATCTCAGAGAAAAGTTTATTCTCCATAACTTTAAGACATCAAAGGAAGTGTAAAATTAGATCAGGGTGTTTCCCAAATCCAAGTCTCTACTCCTCACCTACCCCTGCTAAATATATATTTTTGGAGGAGATTTTTTCCCTTTTAGTAACTGGTATTCTGGATATAAATATTTTAAAAGATAAACCTATCTGCATATCTAATAACTTAGAACAAATGTGTGAAAAAGAGAAAAATGGATTGGTTGGTAGTTTGCAACAGGGAATTAGCTATTATCACTCTAAGCTCTTCAATACTAAAAAAAATGTTTTATATATTAGGCTCTCAGAAAGAAGCTTGCTGTCAATATGAAACATTGTTTATTGTTTTCTCAGTATAGTTGCACTATAATAATAAAATTACTAAGGAAGTTTTGTACCAATGGATTATTAAGAAAAATCACAAGCAACTTCTGAATATTAGTGTGTATGTGTCTATAGCTTCATAAGCAGGTTCTTTATAATAATAATTTACCTACAAAGATCCTAGCTGGAGATAACCTCTGGGCACATACAGAAAGCAGCAAATGACTATTATGTATCTGACATTTGAAATAACATGTTTTTGGAGGGCTGGCATTACAAGAGTCATTTCACTTCAAAATGTTATTCCTAATGTAATTTTTTTAAATTCATAAGCGGCACTTGCTCAAATTCAGCGTAGCACTGAAGTCACTCTAAAGACAAGAGGTCAAATTCATTTCATTTCTTTTATGTTTTCTTCTCTCTGCTAGATGAAATAAATGATTAAGCCTAGAACACTTGGCAGTTCAGTGAATGTGCTCGCTAGTACCATTACAAGATCGATTTTCTCAATCCGGGAGTCTTTCTAGGGTGCACATTGCTTAGCTGACATCTGTCGTGGTTGTCATGGCAGCAGCCTCTCCAGCATAGTGAGAGGTCAGGGCTGACAGGGGAGGCCTCGCTAGTTTTACCCTAGTCACTTCAAGGTTAACAGCCAATGGACCAAAGAAATAGGCAATTATAGTACAGTCAATTCCAGTTAAGGAAATATCTGAGAAGTAAATATATCTGATAAGTGAATGAAAATGAAACAGCCAGTGCTGTTTATGTAGATCTGCATTATTGTTAGAACTCCCAGGCTTGGGCTTAATTGTTTCTAAATGCAATTTCAATATTAAAGTTTTTTTGCAAATAATAATAATGACAACAGCCATTGCTTCAAGGATCTCCACACAACTGAATCCCTCAGCCAGGAAAGGGAACTTTTCACCTTTCACATCAAAAGAAATCTCAGCAATTCATATTCATTTCATGGGGTGCTTTCTCTAGAGCAGTGGTTCTCAACCTGGGGGTAGCGACCCCTTTGGGGGTCGAACGGCCATTTCACAGGGGTCGCCAAAGCCCTCTCTCCCCCCCCATGCCTTCACTCACCCTCACTCTCTGCCTCTGCTGGATCGCCCGGTCGCCGTTCGCTTACCCCGCCCACTCCCAATCTATTGCTGCCTCTGGAGTCCCAGCTGATAGCTAGAGGGAAAAAAAACTTTAAATTCTTGCCGCGGGGCTTCAAAGAGCTGCCCTACTCTCAGTTGTTTTGCGGAGAGCTCTGTTGCTAGCTAGCTGCAAAGAGATAAATTCCTGGAGCAGATTTTTTTTCCCCTAGCTATGCTGAAAAAGCAAAATTGAAAGTAAGCAGGGTCTTTGGTACAACGTGACAAAATGAGGCAGAGAAATTTCTTTTTCCTCACCAAAAAAGGTAGGTGCGAAACTGCAAACAATGGGAAATTTAGGGCAAGAGGAGGTTCAAGATTTTAAAACACAGAAGAAAAAAAGCTCTATTTAACTAGGGAATTGTAATAATTAAGATACTATTAATTCCATATTGTGTTGAAAGCAGAAATGGTTAAGTTGTGGTTTGGAGGAATATATGGGGGAAATTATTTGGTTTATTATTAGTAGTAAATATAATTAATTGATTTGTAAGAAATTGGATTGCATGGAAATAATTGGAATATTCATGTTCATATTGATTAATATACAAAAAAGGTAGTTATATAACTAATTGATTTATATTAAAATGTTGAATTTGTATTAAACAACTGTATTACATAATTAACCAATGTGAGGATGGATATAAAAATAGATGACAATGGGAAGGGGTATAATATAGAATAGAAGGGAAAAATGGAATTTGATTAAGATTAGAGATGAAGATGAAGGGTAATATTGGTTTTTTAAAAAAATAGATGAGGAATAAATATGGTAAAAAGGAAATATAGAAATTGTAAATTTAATTGAAATGACTAAATACTGTGTTGGAAGAAATATCCTTCTGGGTTCTGCTCCAAGTGGGGAAAAAGATACTGGAAACATGGAGACTGCTTGGAAAGATGGTTTAATGGTGGACAGGATCACATGGCTTGATGGGGCCCATTGTGTTAGTTTCTGTTGCTATTGTGTTGCAAATGTCCTGTGACAAAGGATTGACTTTCTGCCTCTGGCCCATTAACAAAGGGTGGGGGGCAGGAAGGTGGGAGCTGCTTTGTCTGTAAAATATGCTTCTCCATTTCTAATCCAGGGAAATATAATATTCTGCCTTTTTAATATTTCCCAAAATATTTCATTCTTCTAGGAAAGGGGTGGGTGCTAACCTCCTACAACTGTTTAAATTTGTGAACTGGCCGAATACTCTGTTCAAAGAAAATACGTTGTATTGTATGTGTGTTTCTAATTATTGCTATTTATTGCTATTTGTTCTCTTTTATTCTTTAAAGTTTAACAATTCATTCTTTATCTTAATATCTTAATATTTGTTTGGGGTTGGCTTTCTTCCCTTTCATCTTTTTTATTGTACAGCAATCTTTCTCCTCAAACCTACCACCTCTCTCTTTTCTTTCTTACTTACTTTCTCTTCCCCTCCTCTTCTTCTTCTCCCTACTTCCTCTTTCTTTCTCCTTCCCCTCCTCTCTTCCTCCCTCTCTTATCTTCACTCCTACTCTAATTTCCCTTCCCTTCCTTCATCCCTCTCTATTGCTGTATCCTTTTATGCATATGGACTACTCAGAGGGCTGAAAAAGTTATTTTTGACTGGTCCTCGCACTTTTGACCAGTCCTCGAACTTACGACTGTCCTCACATTTTACATTTTTTGCCCTATCTTATACCATGTTGAAGAGAAGCAGTTGTGAAATGAGTGACATGGTTGTTAAGAATGCTGCACAGGCATAAGTGTGAGGATGGTCATAAGTGTGAGGACCAGTCAAAAGTGCGAGGACCTGTCAGAAATGACTTTTTTCAGCCCTCTGAGTAGTCTCTATACACATAACCATGGCCACCCGGTCACATGACCAGCTAGCCACGCCCACTCAGTCACATGACCTCCAAGCCACGCCCACAAAATAAGCCACGCTCACAGAACCGGTAGTAAAAAAATTTAGAACCCACCCCTGGTTGGGGGTCACCACAACATGAGGAACTGTATTAAAGGGTCGCGGCATTAGGAAGGTTGAGAACCACTGATGTAGACTGATGCAATAAAAATAGAGCCAAAAGCAAAATTTGAGTATGACCTACTCAGTATGGATATTCATAAAGTACAGTAACACGGGATAGTGTAACTGATAAAAAACATTTTATGTAATTAAAACCTCCATGTGCATTTCATTGTTTGCATAGCTTAGAAAGTGAATGAATAACACTGATCAGCAAGGGTTGATTTTCTCAGTTGGACCCAGATAATGTTATAGCCCAAAAATCATTTTGAGATTTTAAACTGTAATAGGCAATGTGATAACTTTATATTTCATATTTTATGATAAATCATCCATTAATGCATTTTAAATGATAACCACAACATAGAAAAATGTAGCTATGTAATTAATTACTTGCATTATTTTCTGCAGTAATTATCAAAACAGAAATAAATTTAAAAAAATTTAAAGTTTAAAAAACAACCTACTTAAACAGTTAAACAATAAAAACATCTTAAATTTTAAATGTTATCATTTAAAACAAAATGATAAGGCTTCATTTTACCTGACAGAATGGACTACACGACAGACATCAATCATAACACTGGAGTACCTGCTATGAATTGAAAATGGGAGTGTCAGATTCACCACCTTCGGCTTGGCGCCTCACTGGTATTCTGTCATCAATGAACCAAGGAAGGGAGGAAGAAACAAATGGGAAATAAAAATGTATACCTAGTGCAAAATTGGGAGGGGGGAATGACAGTTGAGGAAGAATAGAGCATCTGGAATCTGGTCTGTGCTGGCATCTTCAAGGCTGTATACCCCGAGAATGGAATTTCACCAGCCTAAATACCTCAGCGCTTTCCAAATCTTCTTGGCAGTGCCAGATTGGCTACACATGGGCTGGCCATGGAGGGAGGCCTGGGGAAACTGAGGGATTAGTTTTGTATCAATGCGCAGGAACTTCAGATTCTGCCTGACTCTACTTCAATCAGCATCTCTTAGAAAAAGTACCTTTTACTTCAATTAAAAAGTACTTCAATTAAATGACGTATTAACGAAGTAGAGAGTTTTACTTCTCTAGGGGATCAGACTAGGACAGGTCTGAGAGGTAGTAAGAAAGTGCTCAGTCAGATCTGACAAGGTTGACTTGGTTCCACTGGTAAAGAGTATCATCTGGCAGGAATGCCCTTTCCGCATCTTGGTGGCTTTTTGGTTACTGCCCAGATCCTCTTGAAAAATATTCCCCACAAAATCTAGTTTTTCCAACTGGTTTGGGACAGAGTGAGTTGTGATTCTGCTCACAGAAATATGTTTTTATTGTTCTGTAAAGGATATTACTATTTCTTCATGCTGATTTTATAAATTACACTGCTTTGTTATTATTTTTGTTTGTTTTTTCCTTTAATTTCACTGTTGTAAACCTTCAAAAGCTATAAATTACTATTAAAGTATCCTATAGGTTTGACTAATGTATAAATGAATAAAAGCTAGACTGATTGAACAAGATGCCTCAAAAACCTTGCAGTCAAAAAACTTATGTTATGATGAACTAAAACCTATAAATCAAGAAGTAAGTGCTATGTTCCTATGATGTGGAAAAGAAGAAATATACTTAGCTCACAGTATCACATGATTTATTTTATTCTACTATTTTATTCTACTATTCTAATAGTAGAATAGAATTCTACTATTCTATCTATAACACATCTCTGCCCTCTTAAGTTTCTATACAAAGTAAAATGCTTTCAGACTGAGCAATTAATTTGATTTTGCATGTTTAGCATACCTGTATTTTAATTTGCCTTTTTTAAAAAAAATGTTCTAACTGGCTGAGATTTATTTTTAATACAATGTGTGTGTGTGTGTGTGTGTGTGTGTGTGTGTTTCTTTTAGCCAGGCTTTTCCTACATAACCAAGATTTTTCTACATCCCTAGCTCAGTGGAGTCACATCCACTCGATTCTGGGCTTTTTTCTTTCTGGCAGCCAGCAGGCCCTATGCTGCCCTATGCTGCTTAGTGAGAGACTTATATAAATCTATTTCTGGCTCGTTAGCCATCATCAGTAAGCCACACCCACATCTCATGTATCCTCCCTGTAAAGGTACAATATCTATTTTCTTACTTTTCGTAGGTTTTATGTATGTTGTTCTTTAGCCAGGTTTTTCCTACATAACCAAGATTTATATATATATTTGTTTTGATGTTATTGGGTCCTTTGTAGACTGTTTTATTAATAGTGGTATAACACAAGGAATGTAATAATGTTATAGTAAATGATGATGGTAGTAATATCAAAGTTACAGGAACCCTACAAACTCTGTGTGTGTGTGTGTGTGTGTGTGTGTGTGTGTGTGTGTGTAGACTGACTCACTAATCATAAAAAGGCGTCTACAAGCTAAAGTAATAGACAGGATATGGTGAAATTTATGTAAAAATCCATATGATCCATATGTATATAAAGATTTATTTACATATTATTTTTGCAGCAAGGTTAGACGAAATGGCATAAAGTAGTCAAATTACGTATATCCATACAAATGCAGCTATTCAATAAATAATTGAACTTTATAACGCAAGCATTTTTAGGTTTTCTTTTAAAAAGTAAACAGAAGCACATTTCTTTATTCTCATTTGAAATTAGCAGGTGACAATGGCAGATATTACCCTAAGTGATACCTGTGAAGGAGGATTAGAAAAATGACAAGTGAAACAAAGATATAAAGCTTTCCAATTATAAGCAACATATTTCAAGAAGTGAGCCCTGAAAATGTCTACTTACAGTGCTTGAAGTTCATTATAGTAGATATAGTCTTATTACCAAGTCTTGATTAAATTCACTTTCAGGAAATAAACTAGCCAAGTTGCCTGAGGTAAGAATAAAACTCGTTTTCTGAATACATTATTTCATAATTATTCATTATACGACTGAATTGTAGCTTATTGCAAGGCATTAGATATTGACCTTAGGTTCTCACTTGTTTTGATGACTTGTAAAGAGTGAAACACTATTTCTAACTATTTATTTATTTATTTATTTATTTATTTATTTATTTATTTATTTATTTATTTATTTTATTTCTATACTGCTGTTCTCCCGAAGGACTCAGGGCGGTGTACAGCCTGATTAAAAGCACAAAGATAGACAAAATTTAAAAATAATTAAAATTATTAAATAATTGGCTCAATTATAAAACCCCCAAATTTAAAATCCCACATTTAAAACCAATTAAAATCTTTACATTGATAGCCGGGCCTGGCGGAACAGCAAGGTTTTCAGGGCACAGCGAAATACACAGAGATCGGAGATCTTACGCATTTCTGGGGGCAGTTCATTCCAAAGGGCAGGGGCTCCCACAGAGAAGGCCCTCCCCCTGGTGTCACCAGCTGACATAATTTGGCCGATGGCACCCTGAGGAGACCCTCTCTGTGGGAGCGGACTGGCCGGTGGGAGGCTACTGGTGGCAGAAGACGGTCTTGAAGGTACCCAGGTCCAATGCCATGGAGCACTTTAAAGGTGGTAACCAGCACCTTGAATCGCACCCGGAAGACACTGGGAGCCAGTGCAGCTCGTGCAGGAGGGGTGTCACGTGGGCACAACGAGTTGCGTCCATAACCACTCGCGTGGCCACATTCTGGACCAGTTGGAGCTTCCGGGTGCTTTTCAAGGAGAGCCCCATGTAGAGAGCATTGCAGTAGTCCAGTCGGGAGGTGACGAGGGCGTGAGTGACCGTGCGCAAGGCGTCACGATCCAGAAAGGGCTGCAACTGGCGAATTAGGCGAACCTGATAAAAAGCCCCCCTGGCCACGGCCGTCATATGTTCTTCTAAAGACAGCCATGCATCCAGGAGGACGCCCAGATTGCGAGCCCTCTCTGTAGGGGGCAAAGACTCACCCCCAATAGTCAGTGATGGCACCAGCTGACTATATCACGACGCCAGGAACCACACCCACTCAGCCTTTCAGGGTTTGAGTCTGAGCCTATTTCTCCCCATCCAGACCCGCACGGCCTCCAGGCAGCGAGACATCACATCAAGGGCATCGTTGGGGTGGTCTGGGGTGGAGATGTACAGCTGAGTATCATCAGCATACAGGTGGACTCTCACCCCAAAACCATGGATGATCTCACCCAGTGGCTTCACATAAATGTTAAACAGAAGGGGCAAGAGGACCGACCCTTGCGGCACTCCCCTTTGAGGCACCTCAAAGTCGACCTCTGCCCCCCGTCAACACGAACTGCGAGCGGTCGGAGAGGAAGGAGGAGAACCACTGCAAAACGGTGCCCCCTATTCCTAACCCCCTCAACCGCTGCAGCATGATACCATGGTCGATGGTATCAAAAGCCGCTGAGAGATCTAACAGGACCAGGACAGAGGAACAACCCCTGTCCCGAGCCCTCCAGAGATCATCCACCAACGCGACCAATGCCGTTTCTGTGCTGTACCCCTGCCTGAAGCCCGACTGGTATGGGTCCAGATAGATAGCTTCATCCAGGTGCCTGAGCAGTTGTCATGCCACCACACTCTCAACAACCTTCGCCACAAAACAAAGGTTGGAGACCAGACGGTAGTTGGCTAATTCAGCCGGGTCCAGGGAAGGCTTCTTGAGGAGGGGCCTCACCACCACCTCTTTCAAGGCAGCGGGAAAGGCACCCTCACTCAGAGAAGCACTTATAATCCCCTGGAGCCAGCCTCGTGTAACCTCCCGGGAGGCCAGTACCAACCAGGAGGGACACGGGTCCAATAAATATGTGGCAGCACTAATCTTACCCAGAACCCTGTCCACTTCCTTGGAAGCCACAGGATCAAACTCCTCCCAGATAATGTTCTCAAGACCTACCCTCGTCTCCTTCCCTGTACTCACCCAGTCGGAGTCCAAGCCTTCCCGAATCCGAGCGACTTTATCATGCAGGAATTGCACAAAATCCTCAGCTCGACCCTGCAAGGGATCTTCCCGCACTCCCCCCTGAAGAAGGGAGTGGGTCACCCTAAACAGAGCGGCTGGGCGGTTCTCTGCAGATGCGATAAGAGCAGAAAAATAGTTAGATTTTGCCGCTTTTATCGCCACTAGGTAGGTCTTGATATAAGACCTCACCAGTGTCCGGTCAGAATCGGATTGACTAGTCCTCCAAATGCTCTCTAGGCGTCTTTTCCGATGCTTCATCTCTCTCAGCTCCTCGGAGAACCAAGGAGCCAATTGAGGTCGGCATTGGGTCAGAGGCCGCAAAGGCACGACGCGGCCCAAAGCCCCGGCGGCCGCACTCTCCCAGGCGGCCACCGGGTCTTCAGTCGAGTCGTGTGCCAGGGTCTCAGGAAATGGCCCAAGCTCCGTCAGGAACCTTTCGGGATCTATCAGGCGCCTGGGACAGAACCATTTGATTGGCTCCGTCTCCCTGCAGCGGGGGGAAGCGGCAGGAAAGTCCAAGTGAAAGAGAGAATGATCTGTCCATGACAAGGGTTTAATGTCTAAATCCCCTCTACCAAGATCATTCAACCACTGACCAGAGACGAAAATCAAGTCCAACAATATAAATATCATATGCACAAAATGAAGGCTATTGAGATTTTTCAAGGTGTGTTTACTTTGTGTAGTACAACTTTGAAATAACATCATTTTGCTTTTCTTGATAACAGTAGCTTCTGTTAAAACCAAGCATTAGTGATGGGAATTGATAAATTAAGGCTGCTTGTCCCCAGCATTACATTTCATTGAGCAATTAAATGAAATTAAATAGAATTGAGCAAGGCATTGTCATGAAGTAGTCACCTCAGCAAAATATAAATCATGTTACTTGAGAGCAATGCAAATTGTGGACACAGAGAGATAGATCACTTGTAATCCTCATACTACTAAAATAAATACTCAGAAAAAATACTTATTTTCTATTGTTTGGACCAGACTTGTATTCATGAAAGAACAGGACCACTAAAAACATGAAATATTGAATTATAATATGACTTTTTTTTCATTATTATGTTTATAATCTAACTTCTGTAATTGTAAGGTGGCAGTTATATCATATTCTGTCTTTTTATCCTCCTTCTACCAAAAAACCTTAAGAAATAAATTGGCCTGGGAGGCAGTGACTGGACATTAAGTGGGAACTGAAAAAGTTGGGCTCCTAATCTCAATCTACAATACTCTTTTGAGATTATTAACACTAATAATTCACCATTTTCCCTTTAAAAACCATTTCAATTGTTAAATAGAAAAAATATAATTTTAATTGCAAAATGAAACTTTCCTCAATACAGATGATAGAAACTTATATCTTCCATTGTATCTTCCATTGTACAAGTATCTTTGCATTTTTTGTGGCTTCTGGAGTTTCAATTAAATCTTAAGATATCTAACAATAATTAATAAAGAGCACCACAAATTCTTAATCACACTTAAAATGAAACAGGACACAGGACAAAATTTGGTGGAGATTGGAAGACAGATGTCAAAACTGATATTAAGAAAATAGGAAATCAACTGTTATTAAATAGTGATATATGTTAGCTTGATTATAAGTTGAGTAGGTCTAGAACAAGTTTATCTTCTTCACAACTACTTCTGTATCATTTTTGGAGAAAAGGAGAGATGTTGGTTTGTAAATTTATAAATGTAGTTGCTTTAGTCATCTTTAATAATAATATATCAGGGCAGATTATATACAATTTAATTGAATCCAATCTTTAAATTAACATACTGTATAGTAAATACATCTAATCAAATGAAGTGCCTTTGAATCAGTTCAAAGATTTAATGGATTTTTACAATAGTAACTATCCAATAGTAGTTATTATTATTTGAGTGTAACCCTATCTTTCAGTCTGAATTGCCAGTTTGAATCAAACTAATAATTCAAATAAGATTCAGATTTGATATCATATCTTGGCTGATTTATACATATTAAGTTAATAATAATATTTTATGGAAGATCTATCCTTATAGCGACTTCCTGTTAATTATACCTGAAATTTTAGGCACAGTTTGAATGCATTCATGAGACATCTTGGCCTCCACAGAGTTTTTGAAGTCAATATGATTTATAGCTATGCTGATGATCTAGCTTAGATGACCACCACTGTGGCTTTGTTTGCACCTGCCATCACTCTATGTTTAGCCAGAAGCATTTTACCAAAACAATAAGAAAAGATTACTGAACTTAGAATTAGTGGTCAAACTAGAATAATATCCATGCACAGCAGCTATTCTCTTTTATCACTCTTGACAACATATCACCCAAAAAATAGCTCTAATAAGACATGCAGGAAAACCAGAAAACTAGTTTTTTTTTTTTGACTAGTAGTATCTATTTCTTCCTTTGCCAAAGACAATTGCTATAGAGGATTAGACAAACTGGGAACAGCAGCTTTCTTCCAACATGACTTCAAATCTAATGCTTTATTTAGATCAGTAGTTTTAATTGCTTTAGGCCTAAACAGAATTGATTTAGTCTATTTCAAAACTTATAATTATGGTTTTAAAATTTCAAATGGAAACAACAGAACCAATAGGAAAACCTAATCAATTAAATAGACCTGTCTTTCAAGACATGTTGCCCAAAGGAATGTTCTCTGTCCTGTCTTATACTAACCAAAACCAAGGCAGGATTATTTTATTTTTCATGCTTCCTTCTATCTCTGGACTGTGTATTCTTTTGTACAGATCTCTCCTTAATAGCTTGCCATTTCCTTTCAACTTTAACATATTTCATATCGTTTCCTAAGTCAGGCTTTTTTTTTTTACAATGTCCTAAATAGACTTAATACAGTTTTTAAAAGTATCTTTCTCTTCCAAAATTATGAGATCCACCTACTTACATGTGACATACGCCTCTTATTTTGCATCATCATTTCACCGTACTAGACAAAAGATTGTATATAAGTGACTGCTGATCAGAATAGCTAATAAATAGTTGACTAAACTGATAAGTGGTTTGGCTCATTACAGGAGTGACCAACCAGTGACACCTGGATTAGGATTTCAGGCAGCTACCGCAACCAAAATATTCTAGAAGTCATGAAAAGCAGGAATTGCTTCTTATTTAATATTACTGCTACTGCCTTTCCTGTTGAGAAAAGGAAAGAGTGTTTATTCAAATCCCAGTCTCACATGACAATAGAATTTACATACAATTCCATGCAGTGGTGAAATCCAATTTTTTTTACTACCGGTTCTGTGGGCGTGGCTTGGTGGGTGTGGCAGGAGAAGGCTACTGCAAAATCCCCATTCCCTCCCCACTCCTGGAGTAAGGATATTGCAAAATCTCCATTCCCACCCCACACTGGCATTTGCCAGCTCTCCAAACCACTCAAAATTTCCGCTACCCGTTCTCCAGAACCTGTCAGAACCTACTGGATTTCACCCCTGATTCCATGTCTTTGGTGGGTAATTGACATTTTGTTTTTTCAAGCAGCAAAATGTCTTAGGCTACTTCTCTGAATAATTCTCAAGTGAAAGCAAAAAAGAACCAAAATATGATACACTATATATCTATCTATATCTCTATTTCTATATATGCATACACACACACACACACACACACACACACACACACACACACACACACAGTATGTATAAAATGCAACACATTTCAATTGATATATTGTTCTTCCCTAGAGAATTTTTTCCCCATATTTCATTAGCAAATATCTATGGGATAAAATCTTCAGCCAAAATAAGATACTTGTTCTTCAGATATGAATATAAAATATTTTTTAAAAGACATAGTGACTTGACAAAGCATTGAATATATATTATGCATATTTTTTGAGACTCACAGGATTTTTTTTTGACACAGTGTAATATAGTTCCTTGTTTTCCTCCTTTGCCATTATTTAATGTATTTTACAAAGGCATGCCTAATTATTGATTCCAGAATGATGCATTGTTTTCATTGTTAAATATATCTCATTCAATTAGTTGCAAAATAAGGAACTGTGTTATTTTCCAAAGGAGAGTGCTTATTTTAAAATGTTAATAATATAGTAAGGCTGTGCATGCTGAGAAAATGATCAAAGAAAGTACTTCATAACATTCAACAGCACAAGCACAGTAGCTCTTTAAAGTAGTTGGGTCTTTTTTCAGAATTTCATGGTAGCCTAGGGGAAAACACTGCTGCTTTAATGAGATGTGTTCAAGCTGTTGTATGAAAACCTAATAAAGATGCAGCTAATTTAAAGAAATACTCCAATCATGCTCTCATGCATTTTGGAACACCATTTCTGAATTCATTTTGAAGCATGGTCAACCATAAAATATTAATGTGAAGATTTCTAGTAATTATATTAAAGAACTCCCTGTTGTTTGTCCATTCTGTAACTATCAGCTATATGTTTGTTTATTCATTCAATTTTCAGTTCAGTTCTGTCTGAACTATATATATAACTACTATTACATTAATGAATGTAAGTAAATACCTAGAATGAATCAATAAAATAAACTTGTCATTAATATATTGTGTGAGACCAAATAGTTTCCATTCAAAAATATGTGTAATCCACCAGTTCTTTGAAGAGGAAATAGTTTTGACTGGGAAAATGTTAAAAAGGAAGAATTAAGTCTTTCACTTTGAGAGGAAAGAAAAACAACAGGCAACTTTCTGCAACAGATTACCATACAGACTGGTATCTTTGCTTTCACTGGAGATTTTCAAAGAAATCAGGCTTTTCAAACTTGGCAAGTTTTAAGAGGAGTGGATTTCCACTCCTCAGAATTCCCCAGTCACACAACTTAAAGTTGCCAAGTTTGAAAAACACTAGACTGAAATAGACATCTATCAAAAATGGTGTAGTAAATACCACAGGATGCAAGGACTTGGACTTCATAAACACTTAGGAAATTTCTGACTTTATGATTCTATCATTTCAGTTTTGAAGACTGTTAGTAATATCAATCAAGTAATATACAGAGGCCTGGCACTATTCTGCCCTGAATCAAGATTAGAATCAAGTTGTAGCTGAGATTCTAGGGAGGAAAGATAAAAGAAGAGAAGACAGGATCCGGGCTACAAAGAATTAGTACACCAACAAAGTCATGTTTATGGCAAAAGGTTAGCCAGGCACAACCATACAGCCCCACAAACAGATTTTGCTTCCCCAATGAACTGCTCCCAAGAGAAAACTATCATGTAGTTTCCCTGTTTCCTAATTCTCAGCAAACCTGATCTCTTTGCAGTGGTTTGAGCACCTATTGAATACAAATTTATTTCAAAGTTAATCTGTTTTGTAACTAGAAGCTGAAGTGAATTTCTGTTTTCTGATACTTGATCTGATAGCTGCATTATTTTTATGGACTATGTAACTTTACCAGTAAGACTGCATTCAAGATTTTGAGGAGAAGTTCATATAATTGTCATGGGTTGATTATAATTTATTTATTCAATTTCTACAACCAGCAAACTCAACTAAGAACCTTTGAGCCTATGATTCTAAAATTATAAAACAATTAAAACTACTAAAAAAAATCCACAAAATAAATAAATAACTTGGTTCCACTACCAGGATCTAATTTTATTTGATGAAAAAGATTTGGCAGGATTGCCTAATTATATTTCCTCCTTGAGGAACCTTCTTTACAAAAACCTGTGATAAATACTGAACATTATAATTAATTCAGTTCAACTAACTATCTGTTAGTTACTATATCCCTGGCATTCTGACAGACTTTTCTTATCATTGTTATTTTGCCAGCAATGATGTGAGATGCATATTAAAAACTAGACTAGTTCTCAGACTAGAGATGGCAGTTATTTGGTCAATCACTTAAACTGGAACACTGAATGCTCCACAAAGAGTCCATTAATTTGGGTAAAGAGTAATTTGAACTACTAAAGTATAAGGTGCACTTGCATATTTTCTCTGGCAGTGGGCAATCAATAATTTGGGGTTTCTCATCTCAACTTATGTTTGCAATACATATTCTAACTTAATTTGTTAAGAAATACAGGAGAAAGGACATAAGCAATGTCAAATCCAGTTTAAAATAAAAACAGTTAAAAATTATCTAATTTAGTAACTCAGATATTTCAAAAATGTTAAACTTTAGGATATTTGCATAATAGTTTCCTGGAACTCCAGAGCATGTTCTTGCCTTTTTTCAGAATGGAATTCTCCAGATCATTTTTTACTGCACTTGTTTAGTATAAAGCAAGTTTGATAGATTTCTACCAGCACATGAGGAAGGAGCAATAATTTGATAACTGGAGAAAAAAACATGAATCCATCTCCTATTCTATACTGTGTAAGCTAGTAAGTGCAGCAAGAGATTCTGCCTTATCATCAGGTTATATATAGAGAGAGTGTAGGTGGCTTTAAAAAGGTGGCTTCTAAATTGGTCAAATTTAGAAAGATCCAATTGAAATAAGTTACTAATTGATTTTAAAGTCTGCTCTAACTAAATCTGGATCTCAAACCATAACACCTATGTTCGTTCATTCATATGAAGCCTTCCTTTTTCTTTTGAACGTTTTGCAGTTCCCTTCCTATCTTCTGCCACACAGTAGGTTATGTTTCAAGGCCCTCATATAATAAAACATGTATCATAATCTTCAGTCTCACTTGTTTTCCTTCCATAAACCTATTATTATGTTTAATTCTTTTCTCAACATTCTCACAAATATTGTATAATTACTGCATAGTACCTCTCTAACATGGGAACTGCTGTTCTAGTAGTTTGTGAACCAAAAACCCATTTCTGGAATGGATTAGTCTCTGCCACATGTCAATCACTCTTTTTGCCCCAGAAGGACTGGCTCAGCAGAATAGGGATTGTTCACCTAACAGCTGCACCATGAGAAAGAGGTCATTTACATAAATGAACACATTCAACCATAATAAGTAACATGAACAAAGATGAAATGAGAGGAGGGTGAACAGAAGGGAATAGAAAAGGATTAATGGGCAGAATTAAAGGGGAAAGAGAATACAATTGCAGAACTGTTCTCTGAAATTATTGAGATCTCCCAAAGGACAGGCAAGGTCCCAGAAGACTGGAAACAAATGTCATATCCATATTCAAAAAAGGTAAGAAGAACTCAGAAAATATAGATCTATCAGCTAGATGTGTATACTTGGCAAAATCTTGGCATACTTGGCAAAATCTTCAAGTAAATCATTTAACAGCTTGTTTATAGATACATGACTAAGTAAATTTAAATTAATAAGAGCCAGCATGGGTTTCATATAAACGATAACAACAATAACCTTTTGATAAAGTTATAGAGTTACAAAGTTATCAGTAATGTCTTTAACATAGCAGTAACTGCTGATACTGTTATTAAAATAGGCCCACCATTTGCTGAACAACTGCACCTAAAAAGTGTTTATCAATGGCTCTACATCAGTTTGAAGTGAAGTACTAAATTAGTATTTCAGAGTGTTGCTATTCAACAATGTAATGTTTGTAAATGACACAATAGTAAGAAGGATGGATAATAATTGTCTCTCAAGATCTTTCCTATTTATAATTCTATGAAAAACCAGGGAAAGGAAATCTGATCCTTGGCTTTTTTTCAGTCTGATAGGATACCACATCTAATCCATAAAGCTTCTTAGAGAAAGAAGGTACATAAGTCACATTTGATGTCATACTTTTGATTCTTGGTAAGAGGTCAGAAATTTGCAAAAAGCCATTCTAATCATTTAGTCACAGCTCAAGAGTATAGTAGAATAGAATAGAATAGAATAGAATAGAATAGAATAGAATAGAATAGAATAGAATAGAATAGAATAGAATAGGAGAGGAGAGGAGAGGAGAGGAGAGGAGAGGAGAGGAGAGAACAGAACAGAACAGAACAGAACAGAACAGAACAGAACAGAATAGAATAGAACAGAACAGAACAGAACAGAACAGAACAGAACAGAACAGAACAGAACAGAACAGCTATATTGGCCATTGGATTACACATACAAGGAATTTATCTCTGCTACATAAGCTCTCAGTGTACATACAAACAACAAGGTAATATATTCATTGGGTACCAATAGAAAAAGGTAATAGAAAAGATAAGTAATATAGTCATACTACATGGGTAAATATCAGGGGTGCTATTCAGCAGGTTCTGACAGGAGAACCGGTAGCGGAAATTTTGAGTAGTTTGGAGAACCGGCAAATACCACCTCTGGCTGGCCCCAGAGTGGGGTGGGAATAGAGATTTTGCAGTATCCTTCCCCTGGAGTGGGGTGGGAATGGAGATTTTGCAGTATCCTTCCCCTGTCATGCCCCAGTCACGCCCACCAGCCACACCACAGCCATCAAGCCACACCCACAGTAGTAAAAAGATTTAAATTCCATCACTGGTAAATATCCTTAGACATAAGATAATACTTAGGTGTTCAGCAGAGTGATGGCATGAGGGAAAAACTGTCCCTGTGTCTAGTTTTTTGGCATGCAATGCCTTATAATGATGTCCTGAGGGAAGGAGTTGAAGTAGTTTATGTACAGAATGTGTACATAATTTCTCAGAATAGGAATGGGATTCTCTAGCTATTTGGAGACTGGAGTGGAGTTGTGGAATTTAAAACTACAAAGGAGTGATTACTGCTATTTCTCCTTTTCCTTAATTTGGAGAAAAGTGCTCTTCAAAAATTCAGCCATTTTGCCATTGAATTTCAGTATTCAATTATCAGGATATTGTAGACTATATATGGTCTAGGATCCATGGATTACTCACCTTGGGTTAAGTCTTAGATCTTAGCCCTGAAAAAACGCTTTGAAATCTTAGAATCTATAAAGTGATATAGATCTGTGACATAAAGATAAAAAAGAAAGGGGAATGAGGAGAAATTATATTTATGAATCAGTTATGGAAGAGAAACAAAAACTAACATAAATGTACATAGTTTGAATATTGTACACCTTCAAGTAGAGAAAGTATGATTTGCTAACTTTTACATGTAGATAAAAGAGAAACTTGAACAAAAGTGTATACTTCCTAGGTAACATCATCATCAACATCATTATGCTATTGAGGAGTGAGGTTTGCTCACAATTTATATTCTGGTGGCTTGCCCTGTCAGTGTTGCTGGGAGTGGTCTTGGTGGATTTTTTTTGGGAGGGAGGAGGTTGGGCTGCTTTCTTTTGGCTTGTTTGGCAATTATTTGTCTTTTTGGGGTGTTGCTTACTTCTTGATTCTTTGTCTGATGTTAATCTTGGTGTTAATCTATGCCCACCTGGCTGTTGATTGCTGGTGTTTTGTTTTTTTCCTCCCTTTTTGTCTTGTTGATTGTCTCTTTTGCACAGTATGTAGCTGCTTATGTCCATGTGTCTGTTGATGGCCAATTTGTCAGAGTGAAAGGCTTCCAGGAAGCAGTGGTGGGATTCAGCGAGTTATTTTCAGATCGTGCAAACTAGTAGTGGCGACTGTGGGAGGCTCCGCCCACCCACCCAGACATAATGCGTGACTACTGCGCATGTGCAGAAGGCATGCGCATGTGCAGAGATGGCACGCACAAGCGAAGCAAGCGCACGTGCTCACATTTGCGAACCGGTAGGGAAAGTAAGTGAATCCCACCTCTGCCAGGAAGTCTCTAGCATTTTTGGACTTGGCTTAGTCTAGGATGCACATGGTTTCTCAGTTGAAACTAGGGTTAACTCTGTCCATATATTGTGAAATTAAAGAGTTTTCATTACGTCTTCTGACTGCTAGTTGATGTTCATGGATGTGTTATTAGTCTTCTGCCTGTCTGTCCTACATAGTGGCTGTTTACACTCTATGTTGTAGATGATTCCTTTTTTTTTTTTCTTCCAGGGTTTCTGGGTATTTTGGTTTACTTAGGATGTTTAGAAGAACTTTAATTGTTTTGTGTGCTATTCTGATGCCATGTGGTTGTAATAGCCTGTTGGTGATTTCTTTTTATGTGTGTGAATCAAGTTTTATTGATTCCCCCCCCCCACACACACACACATTCACCTGCATATTTTATGAACAGAATATATCATAACTTATACAATTTATCTTATTCAAATACATTTTACTCAGTTACAATTTTTGCCGAAATCTTCTTTTTCCCATTTTTTGATCATATCTTAAAATTTCTATCCTTATTTGTATAAACAACATCTTTATTGCCCTCAAATTCTAATTTCTCTGTTTTTACTCATATTTATTCTCTTTTATTTTTTTAATAATTCATTCTTTATCCTAGTGCATTTACACATGTTCGGGGTTGCCTTTCTTCCATTTCATCTTTTTTATTGTACAGCAATCTTTCTTCTCAATCTCTTCCATCTCCCTCCCTTCTTTCCTTCCTACTTTCTTCTTCCCTCCTCTCCTACTCCTTCTCTACTTCCCCTTCCTTTCTCCCTCTCCTCCTCTCTTTCTCCCTATCTAGCCCTCTCTCCTACTCTTATTTCCCCTCCCTTCCTTCCTCCCCTCTTTCCTTTCTTCCCATTCCTCTCTCTCCTTCTCCCTCGCTTCCATCCCTCTACTCCTCTTTTGTCTCTCTCTATTGCTGTATTCATTTTCAGTTTACTATTTTCCACTATGGAGTCCAGGCAACCCTGGCTTTTCTTTCATTTATTAAATATATTTCTCAAAATTTCTCTTATCTTTTTAATTATTAACAATGTATTTATTCCATTTTTATCTTAAATCCTTTGCTAGAATAGCCTTTCAACCCTTAATTTTTTTACTTTTAACGATACCTTTCTTCTATTTTACTTCTTACGTATATTGCTTTATTCTTACTTACATCATTTACTAACATTTCAATTTTATTCAATTTTACATTTCAATTTTCCACCTTAATTTCAATTAATTCTTTTGTTACTATTATTTCTCTCGAGTTTGTACATCCTCCAACAACAAAACATATAATCCATTCTGTCTTTCACATTGCATTACTGATCTATTTTACTTTAAATAGCGTATTTCCTTTTTTACTTACATTTCATTTTATCCTTACTTATATCCCTTTTACAATAATCTGTACCTTCCTTCTAAATTGCTTTTTACATATAATTTCTACCACTAATATCCTTTTCTTAAATTAGCATATTAATATTTTAAATTCCTTTTTACTATCCCCTAACCATTTTCTTTTAATCTCTCCACAATTCCATTTCTTGACATTTTCCTCCCTTTCTCCCATTTTCTTACCTTCTTCTTCTTTTTCATATATGTCCCTTTCTGCCTCTTTTCTTTAATTTTAACTTTTTTAATTTTCCCCATTCCCCATTTCTTTCTCTTCTCTTCCTTTTTGAGATGTATTCCCCCTTATCCATTTTTATTCTGTCACTGTTAATCCCAGTGTAATATTTTTATTATCACTGTTAATCCCAGTGTAATCATCTGTATCTTTATTTTCATTTATTTCCTTTTCAATATTATCTCCTTATTTCTCTTGCTTCTTATTCCTATTTTCTCTTTCCTTTTTTTGCATTCTAACCAGTCCTCTGTTTCTTTATTTCCCTTAAATGCTTCTCTTATCTTTTGAAACATCTCCCTTTAATATCTCATAGTTATCCTCCCAATTCTCCATGTTATTAATTTAAAAGGCAAGGATTTTTAAATTTATTATTTTCCTTTGCATATAATTGCATATAATTCAAATTCAAAGTCCATGTAGTGTCTCTTTTTTCTTTTTTTCTTTCTTTTTTTCTTTCCAGATAGTGTCCAATTCAGATGTTCATTTGAGCCATTCCAATTTCAATCTTTGTTCTTTCCATTCCTCTTGCAATCTTGTTCCAGTTGTTTAAACAAAACACTCCTACAGTACTTTCTCACGATGATCTAAATAAGCTTAGTACGATACTTTCTTTCCACCAGCAGATTCTCTCTCCAATTCACAAATCCTCCAGCCCCCAAGAATCCATTTGTAAATCCACAAAAATGATTATTTCTTCTTCTCCAAATTAAATCCTTTTGTTGTTTAAAGAATACTTCTCTGTCTCCTTTTTTCTTGTCTTGTTTTAATTTCTTCTGAATCCAGTTTTAAGTCCAGGTGGAAGGTTACTTTTAGGACTTTAGTTTTAGTTTTAAAGTTCCTCTTTTTTTTTTCCCTCCGCTTAAATTCCCGAGTGCCAATTAGCTGCTAATTAGTCAGTCTCAGGTTGACCGTGCGAGACGCAATCAAAACACAGCAGCACCCCTTTCAGCTCTTTTTGGCATGCTGGTTTATTCGCGTCCATGGACGGCTACATGCTGTGACTCGTAAAGACAAATGAAATCGGCGCTACAGTGTAGTAGAAACGGGTGTTTATATAGCCCTTCCTTCTCATTAACCCTTTTAAACCACGCCCCCGTTTATCACCACACCCTTGTTAGCGCAGAAGCGTCTCAGCTGGTTCTTGAAGGTGCTGGTTGCAGCATCATTTGGAGACGTCCTAAGCCCGTCGCACCCAATATCACCTCCCCTCGCTCCGCAGATGGCTGCCTGCACCCAGTGCCACCACCACCAAGTATGTATATGTCCCTCGATGCTTTCAACACGCGTTAGCGGTGTCGAGCAGGTTGCTAGGCTCGACAGGCAGCTCCCCTTTCACCAAGTGTCCTTCTGTAAGAGATAAATTACACATATTATTAGATTGTTGTGGTTTGTGAGGATATAGTTTATGAAACCGTCGAACTATACGACTCGCGTTCATATTGCTCTGCGGTATCCAGGAAGCTTCCTCTATTGGATAGCCCTTCCATTTAACCAGGTAATGGAGGACCCCCCGTTTCCATCTAGAGTCTAGGATGTCATCGACCTCGTAATGGCCCTCTGTAATCGGACCTGGACGTTCAAATGTTTGAGTGTGGGTGGCGGGTTTGAGAAGACTACTATGAAATACGGGGTGGATCTTCCCCAGTAACGGAGGTAACTTTAGAACCACAGTCACAGGATTTATTGTCCTCACCGCTGGGAATGGGCCTAAATATTTTGGCCCAGTTTCCTACTAGGAAGTCGTAGTTTGATGTACTTGGTGGAGAGATATACCATGTCCCCCACCTTAAAAGGTTGGAATGGGGCATGTTTTTTATCTGCCTGGGTTTTGTATGCGGTAACAGATTTATCCAATGCCTCCCTGACCTGGGGCCATACTGTCCTTATTCTGTCGGACCACTCTTGGGGCATTGTGGTAGCTGTTGATGAATGACTCAATTCAGGTATTGCTACAAAGTCCGTCCCATCACCACCCGGAAAGGGGTAAGACCCATACTGCTATGAACCGTGTTGTTATAGGCGACCTCTGCAAAGGGGAAGAGTGATGACCACTTGGTCTGTTGATATGAAACATAGCAACGGAGGTATTGCTCTATCATTGCATTTGCTCTTTCTGCAGCCCCGTTGGTACTGGGGTGAAACGCCGAACTATGTCCTTGTGTTGACCCGATAGCTGAGAGGAAGTTTCTCCAAAAGCGAGCAGTAAACTGCACCCCTCTATCAGATATAATACGGTGGGGCACCCCATGTAGCCGGTATATGTGCTGTACAAACAATTTAGATAACCTATGAGCTGACGGCAAACCCCGGCAAGGAATGAAGTGAGCTTGTTTAGAGAACAAATCAATAACAGTCCAGATAACCGTGTTCCCATTGCTGTCTGGTAGGTCAACTATAAAATCCATCCCTATTTCCTCCCACGGTTGGGTAGGGGTGGCTACAGTCTGTAACAACCCTAATGGTTTTCCAGGGCGGGACTTGGCTTTGGCGCAGACAGAACAGTTTTGTGTATATGTTTCTATATCTTTCCTCATATGAGGCCACCAAAACTGCCGCCTTGTTAGGTGTAGTGTTTTGAGGAAACCATAATGGCCAGCCACTTTATTGTCATGGCATCGGTGTAACACTAAGCCCCGAACCCCTTCAGGCACATATATCTTGTCCCCTTTCCATGAGACCCCGTCTCTGTGCGTGAGCAGATGTTTGTTTTCTCCAAACCACTTATCAGTATTTAACTCTCTTTGCATCAACTCTTTCCACTTTGTCGAGGACTCCGTTGTTACGGCTGCTACAGTTCCCCTATCCTTGCCTGGTATCATAGCTTGCACTACCTCGTCCCTTTTGCTTTGGAACTGGGGCATCTGAGACAGAGCATCGGCCAAGAAATTCTTGCCTCCGGGCACGTGTTTTAATGTGAACCGGAATCGCTGGAAGTGATGAGCCCAACGGACCTATTTGGGGGACAGCCTTCTGGGTGTTTGCAATGCTATAAGGTTGCGGTGATCCGTCCACACCTCAAACTGCACCTGCGCTCCCTCCAATAGATGTCTCCAGGTGAGGAGAGCCCAACAGACAGCAAACGCCTCCTTTTCCCAGATAGCCCAGCCCCTCTCCGTGGAACTGAACTTTTTGGAGGTGTATGCACAAGGGTGTAACTGACCTTGGACATCAGTCTGCAATAACACGGCACCTACCGCAACGTCGCTGGCGTCTACTTGTACTATGAACTGTTTCGCCTGGTCAGGATGCTGCAAAATGGGTGCCTCTGCGAGTCACAGCGTGTAGCCATCCACGGACGCGAATAAACCAGCGTGCCAAAAAGAGCTGAAAGGGATGCTGCTGTGTTTTGATTGCGTCTCGCACGGTCAACCTGAGAGGAAATCGGCGCTGCTCTTAATACTTGCTTCAGCGGGATGGCGGAGGGGGTGGACCCGACCGCTGCTGCAACACCACCCTCAGAGGAGGAGGACTCACCGGCATCGGGAGAAAGCCCAGCTGAGGATCCACCTGCGGTTCGTCCGAAAGAGCGCTGCCGAAGTCGCAGCCAGGGAGAGGAGGGGAGGAACGCTGTCACGGCAAAGAGGAGGCCCCCCTCCCCAATGGAGTTGGGGGAGTGGTGGCAGAGTCCTGTCTTGGCAGCCCCGATAGGAGCCCCGAAGGGCCAAGCATCACTCCCTTACAGCGAACGTTTCCACCGCTGGAGAGAGTGTCGTTGGGTGGATGTGACGATGGGGAGTGGAGTTATTCAACAGGTTTGGGCCACTCAACTATAGAAGTCCTTCCAGAGCATTTTGGGGAAGCTAGCTTCCGGGTTGCGCAGTCCTGGCAACCATGGATGGCGGGGGCGGAGCCCAGCCCAGGCTGGCCAGCGTCTTCCGCAGGGACAGAGACTAGGTTTTGATTGGCTAGCCCCCAGCTGCGGTTGGGTCCCTCCCAAAGCGATACCCGACCCCCGGCTACTCATTCTGCTACAACTCAGCCATTTGGGCCATTGGGAGGCGTGGCTACAGGGACAGCATCTGGCTCAGTGCGGGGCCCTTCAGGCCCAGGTACGGCTCCGACCGCTGGACCGATAGCTTATCCAGCTGTGCCGGTTGGGCAGGCTGGGGTGTGGGGGCCCCAACTGGTCTGGGGACCGCCCGCCCTGCAGACCACGTTCGATGGCAACCCAGACCGTGTGGCCCTGTTCCTGAGCCAGGTACTTAACTACCTCGACCTATATGGGCGCCTATATCCAACCCAGTGGTCCATGGTAGTCGCCATAACAACAACCTTAACAGGGGAAGCTGCTGACTGGGTAGCGGACCTTCACAATGATCATGCTCGAGAGTTCACTGATGTTGGTCTGTTCCTGGAAGGACTCAGGGTGTGGTTTGAGGATGATACACGAACCCAGGTGGCCGAGGGGGAGCTCGTAGCCCTGAAACAACGGGGACGTCCAGCAACAGAATACGTAAAAGAGTTCCGTCGGCTTGCAGAGAGGGTGAGGGGTTGGCCCGAACGCATGCTTGTTCATCAATTCCATCTTGGCTTGGATCGTGAACTAAGACAAGCCTGCGTATATCGGGGCATGCCACCCCGCCTGTCCGAGTGGTGTAAAGCGGCCATCAACCTAGACGTGGGATTGAGAGAGTTTCGGGTGAAGGGTGCTGTGAGCGCGATCCCCATCCGACGCCAGCCAGACCGACCGGCTCCCGTCAGAGCAGTAGGGAGAGGGGAGCTCGATCCCCGTGTGGCTGACTCCACACGCCAAACCATTACACTGTTTCCGATGCAACCAGCCCGGCCATAGGGCTCTGGAGTGCCCATGGCCACCGGTTCAACCACCTGGGCCAAATGTTCCGACAACCAGTGGGAAGCCTCATGGGCGACCATCTCCGGAGAAAACTAGAGCCCTGTCGCAGCAAGGACAGAGTCCAACTGGAACCAACACAGGGGGACCAGGTCCTGCTATACTCCCTGGTGTAGTCCCCGTGGTAGTGGCTGATAGCGGTGAGGATGAGGATACAAGCGACCCGATGGTAAGTGAGCCCATTCGTCCCTTCCTCATACCCATCACACTAATCCCGTTAAAGGGGGCGGGACGGGTACAACACGAGGCCCTTATTGATTCTGGATGTACACGATGTTTGATGAGACGTGCTGTAGCCACCCGTTTGGGTATCCGGTTACGATCACTAAAACCCCCGATAACGTTCAAACAAATGGATGGGCCCACGTTAGGGGGGGCCCCGGTAACCCAGGTCACGGAGTTGGTAAAGATGGAAATAGGGGCCCATTGGGAGTATATATGATTTGTGGTGGTGGATACGATGATCGAGCCTGTGATCCTGGGTCTGGCCTGGCTAGACAAATGGAAACCCACGATCTGATGGGAGGGGGACTTCAGGAAACTCCATTTGCCGCTAGGTCCAGACCCGGATATCCAGAAGATCCCAAAAGAGCAAGGGGTGGCTTTGGGGATAGATAGCAATACATGTCCCATTGGTGTACCTGCCATTTATGGGGACTTAGCAGCAGTGTTTGACAAGAAAGAGTGTGACTTGCTACCCCCACACCGACCCACTGATTGTGCTATCGAGCTAATACCCGGGGTGAAGCTCCCAAAGCCACACATGTATGCCATGACTCCACGGGAGGTGGAAGAGTTACAGAAATACATCGATAAAAACTTAGCTCGGGATTCATACAACCCAGTCGGTCACGTATGGCTGCTCCGGTTCTGTTCAGGGAGAAGAAGGATGGTGGCCTTCGTTTATGTGTAGACTACTGGGGTTTAAATGCAGTGAGTGTGGAACCGGTGTATCCGTTGCCGTTAATGAAAGATCTACTCGCTGCTTTGGCGACCGGCAAATATTTTACGAAATTGGACTTGCAGGAGGCCTACTATAGGGTACGAGTGAAACAAGGCGATGAGTGGAAGACCACGTTTAACTGCCCGTTGGGCAGTTATAAGTTTTGTGTTATGCCTTTCGGGTTACAAGGCGCTCCCGTGGTCTTTATGCAACTAATCAATGAGGTGTTACACGATTATTTATACCAAGGGGTATTGGTGTATTTAGACGATATTTTGATATACACCAAGTCTATGGAGGAACATATCGTGTTGGTACGCCAGGTGTTGGAATGGTTATTACAAGCTCAACTATACGTTAAGGTATCCAAGTGCGAATTCCATCGCACAGAACTAGACTATTTGGGATATAGAATATCTAAGGATGGCATAGCTATGGATCCTGCAAAAGTAAAACAGTATTAGACTGGGTAGCCCCGACGACTAGAAAGCAATTACAAAGCTTCCTTGGCTTTGCCAACTTTTATCGTCAGTTCATCCCAACATTCGTGCAAATCGCTTTGCCCTTAACAAACTTACTATGGACAAAGGGGGAGGGGCCTCAGCGACTGGGCTTGGACATCGTTTGGCTTGGACACTGGAGTGCCAAACGGCGTTCGAAACCCTGAAGCACTAGTTCGTAAAGACGAATGAAATCGGCGCTACAGTGTAGTAGAAACGGGCGTTTATATAGCCCACCCTTCTCATTAACCCTTTTAAACCGTGCCCCCGTTTATCACCACACCCTTGTTAGCGCGGAAGCGTCTCAGCTGGTTCTCGAAGATGCTGGTTGCAGCGTCATTTGGAGATGTCCTAAGCCCATCGCACACGATACCACCTCTCCTCGCCCCACAGACGGCCGCCTGCACCCAGTGCCACCACCACCAAGTATGTATATGTCCCTTGATGCTTTCAACACGCATTAGCGGTGTTGAGCAGGTTGCTAGGCTCGACAGTTGGGACTTCTTTTGAGCTTTTAAAAGTTTTTTTTTCTTATCTATGAGTTGGCCAATAACTCACCTGGTAATAATACTCTGTTCAGTCTCCACTCCTGCTCATATCTTAATCCGGTTGCCCCAGCTTATAGAGGTCATAATGGCCACCTCCCCCACCTCCGGGTCAAAGAGCTGATCTTCCGAGGAACTTGCCCACTCCTCTTTGGTCTTTCGGAATGCCTCTTTCTCTTTCCCCCGTCCATCCAAGACGGTTCTGGTCCAAAGACCCCCCTGACAGCAGTTTGTCTGGCTGGGTTTTCGCAAAGCTCATCGGAGCTTCGCTATTTCCCAGCCAGTATTGCTGCGGCGCTTCCAGTCTGTCAGTCTGTTTCTGGGATGCTTTTCTCAGTCTGTGATTTCTGGGATGCTTTTGATGTATGGCAATATTATTCTTTTTATGGCTGGGCTTGGTTGTACTATATTGGGTTGAGTGGTCAGACACTTCTTGATGAAGTTGTGTGGATATCCATTTTGTTAGAAGATATTTTATATATGAACTGTTTCTTTTTTTTTTTCTGCTGTTCAGGATTGTTGCAGTATATTTGTGCTCATCTAAATAGTCTTCTTATGCAAATTCTCATTTGGGAGGTTGGGTTATTATTTTGGTAGTATCTGTGTTGGTTTGGATGGTTTTTCTGTACACCTGTGTTTCTAGTTTGCCATTATAGTGCTGTGCTAGTTTGCCATTATAGTGCTGTGCTGATAAAGATACCTAGGAAGAGTAACATAGGAGAATGGATTCACTGGTTCTCATCCACCACTGTTTCTTTTTGGGAATTTAGCCTTTCTTGGTGAGGCCATTGAGAGTTCTCTTGATCCAGTTATCTAGTTTCTATATTGGACTGGTGTTCATGGGATCCTCCCAGACTTTTATGAATGCCCTAAAATACACCATCCTGTTATTGCTCTGTCCAATTATATCATTACCATGGACCTGTAGCTATATCACAAAAGAATTAAAAGTAAAGATTTCCTCACAGAGGGAAGCAAATACTCCATCAATCCATGATGACAGTGCCTTCAAAGAATCAAATACATGACAATGTGTGAGGACAAAATTGTGGTTTCATTTGATATCACAGTCCTTTTTACTTCCATAGGTCCAGAATTAGCCAACATGGACATAAACAACATCTATATGCCATACAAATGAGACAATCAAGAAGGCAAAAAGGGAACAAAAAATCAAAATACCTCCCCACCAGCAATCAATAGCCAAATGAGCATAGATGAACTCCCAAGATTAACATCTGATCAACAATCAAGATGTAAACAATACCCCAATCAAAGAACTGCCAAACAAGCCAACAATAGATAGCCCAACCAAAAACAACAATACAAAATAACTTATCAAGATCACCCTCACCAAACTGACATAGCAAGTCACCAGTATATAAATTGGCAACAAACCCCACTCCCTACTAGCACTTGTTACCAATATTAATTATGATAATGTTACCAAGTTTGGGTAATGAAACGTCTACAAGAAAACAACCAAGCTCAAAGAGCACCAACAACTCCTAATTTCATTCCTCAGCAAAAATCATTGTCCTTTATGAGAAAGGTGTCCCTATGGAAAACCAATAGGAATGTACCAATAGGAAGAAATGTAACAGGTTACATTTCTTCAAAATAATGTGATACAGACGTGACCTATTAAACTCCCCAATTTCAGCTTGGAAACATTTCTATTCATTTCCACTTCCTGTCAATTAATAAATGTGGAGCCAATCAGCTTGAATCTCATATTCTCCATTGAAGCAAAAATTCTTCCAGTAGCCTTTCTGGGAATTTGGGGTAGCTGGCAAATGCAGAACTGAGCCCCACAGTGAAAAGAAACCTGGAGAAAATATCAGAGATGATCAAAATGCAGCAAGCAATGATACTGAAATAGACCTTGTGCTGCCTTCTGTTCAAGCAAAGACTTGACTCATCTAGCCCACATGCTTGTTTTCCATTCATAATTAGGGCAACAAAATACATCCTTTTCCTGTTCTGCTCCATCAGCATAGCCACAGAAAACATCCTCATTTTCAATAACTCTTCCCCTTTATCTCCCACTGCCTGATGCCTAATAAACTGATTGCTATTTACTTTGGACTAAGAGCTAATCTGTTAATGATTGATTTTAAAATTTTACAGCCATTTATCTCTGGCAGGGCTTGAGACAGTGAACAACATTCTATTTCTACCTGATGAATTGGCTTTTCTTTAAAAAAAATTAAATCAGAGATCCTCAATGTAATGTTTTGCTGACAAATAGTTGATGTACAGTAGGCAAAGAAGAAATGGTTGCTCTTTGCAAAAAAAAGAAAACCTCATTGGCCTTTGAAACAGTCAGCAAATAATATAAAGGGACATTTGGTTAATAGTAGTGGCAGGGTAAAGGCCTTTCTGTGGGCAAAGTAAAACATAATTGTGCTATAAATTTGCAGAGCTTAAAAATTCTTAATTAACAAAATTGATGTTCATCACTGAGCTGCAGCAAGGGAATATGAACTTATACAAGTACTGTCCTTTTAAAATGATCTTAATTGTGTACCATATGATATATGTATTGGCATGATATACACTTTCAAGCGAATTTCGTTTCCCATTAAGGAACTGCCAAATAGACAGTTGTTATTTTTAATTGGTACAACCCAGCAATGTGGTGCAGTTTAATCACTGGGTCTAAAAAATCAAGGAGAAAATCACTGTTTCCTCAGGTTGTTCAGAAAAGAATGCTAAAAAAAAATAAAAATCCACAGCTGACTGCTTTGGATTATTTATTAGAATCTCACCTAAGACACATTGACAGGGAGTGTCAAGAACCTAATACTTAATGTTCTGATTCTCTTTTCTTTCATTTCAAAAACATTAGTATCACCAAATAGTGTGATTTATAAGGAGTGCTTAGATTGACCCAAAGCTTTAAATGGATCTGCCATGATTTGGCAGACCACCCATAAACATCTCAAGAGTTTCCAGAGGAGAAAGACAGTTTGTCACTTAGACCTTTAAGAAAGAAATCACTTCATGCTACCAATCAAATCACATTCTGGATATTCTGTCTTTTACCCCTAAGTGTTATTTCCTTTTCTGATGAGAAAGTTGGAATATATGGCAAAATATCATTAAATGGCATATTCCAGAATATCCCAAGAATGAAATTCTGAAGTTTTACCTGCTTAATAGTAACTAATTCTGCTTAGTGATCTACAAGAGAGATCAAAAATATTACTAATCTGGTCCAGAGAAACTAATAAAGAGGAATATATGAAATGAAAATATTCCTGTAACAAATTGATGTGATTTGTCTGAGCAATAGTTTGCTTGGCCTCAATACCTCAACCTCAGCCAGCTTCTGTAATGGTCCAAAGGGGTTTTGAGCATGAACAGAAGGCTTTTTCAGCTTCTGTAAGGGCTGATCAAAGCTGTGGACCAGTTCTCAGAAGCAAGACGATCTGAAGCTATTTTTCTTCGGTTTTGGAACATCACCTAAGCCTATAATAAACAATAAATGGTAGCTATAATTTGAGTAGAGTTTATGTTTATTCATAGTGGAGATCCCTTATAGTACAGTAGGCAACCATAGATTTTAGTGCAGATCAAGAGCACATTGTAGATCAAGACTATTTCCATGGTTAATTGCAAAAAAATGTTTTCCCCAAAACACAATGATGTCATGTGTGGTTTGGCTTTTTTTATTTGCTTTATGCATAGATTTATCTGCTTTGTGTGCATGTTATTCTATTAGACAGTTTTGAATAGCAGTGGTACCATTAGAAAAAATGGATAAAATAATTATAAACACTAAAGATACTACATTTAAACCCAAAACTTTCCTCATAGTGTATAAACAAGATAAGATTCATGAAGTAGCATAGCCAAGGGTGCAGATTATTGGGCTTTTCAGTTCAGCAATATCTGGAAAGCATACATTCCCACCCCTGATGCAGAACAATATAACCACTGCAAAATATATCAGACAGAAACATCATGAAAGATAACCATGTGCAACAGACTTGTAGAATGTGCCTTTTCTTCTTTTTATCTTGATTGTCTTTGAATATCAAAAACAAATTGTCTGCCCATGCCTGCAAAACTTCCATTTCCAAAGGGAAATTGTATTACAGATAATCCTCGAGTTATTACCACAATAGAGCCCAAAATTTCTGTTACTAAGCAAGATATTTTTAAGTGAGTTTTGCCTTATTTTACGACCTTTCCTGCCACAGTTGTTAAGTGAATCACTTAAGTTGTTAAATTAGTTACACAGTTGTTAAGTAAATCTGGCTTCCCCAATGACTTTGCTTGTCAGAAGATCGCAAAAGGTGATCACATGACCCTGGGACAACGCAACCATCATAAATTGAACCAGTTGCCAAGAGTACAAATTGTGACCATGGGGATGTTGCAATGGTCATAAGTGTGAAAAACTGTCATAAGTCACTTTTTTCAGTGCCATTGACTTTAACTTTAAACAGTCACTAAATCAATGGTTGTAAATCAAGGATTACCTGGACACAAAGCATCTTGAAACCACAGAGATATAGTTAGGATACAGTTATATTAATTTAGATTCTGTATTCATTATAGCATACTTTCAATACTTGCAAATCAAAATAAATATTCTAAATGCATGGGAGCTTCTATATGGTTCCCTACATAATGAGGAGAAATGACAGAAAAAGTGGACCAATGTAGTTTGGCCATCCTCACTTCTTCCTTGTGTATGGGGGCTTTATGTTTTGCAAATGTAAAAATCAACTGGAATTATTTCCAGTGTTAAAATATATGTGTTGCTTGCTTTGGATCTCAAATTTAACTTCCAACAGCTCCAGGGAAGTTGAAAAACCACTTATCTGAAACCTGAAGGAGCCACTGCCAGTCAGTGTTGTCAATAATGCATCAGAAGAGCAATGGCTCGATTCACTACAAGGCAGCTTCTAATAACCCACAATTATGTTTATAAAGAAATCTTCTACACTCTCTGTCTGGTTAATTCCATTCCACCAGAAAAAAAGTGCTCAGCCATTTGAAAAATGAAATGTTGCTCATTAATATTTTAGATGCCATAAGACATAGAGACTCCACAGCAATATCATGCCTGGAAAGAATCAAAGTCAGCTTCGGAGCAAAAAGGCTGGTCTATTGACCTTCTTGTGAAGCAGATATCATGTGACAGAGATTGCCTATCTCAGCAGATGCACTGGAAACAGGAGAAAGTGTTAAATATAACCAGGTAGACAGTGATGAATTGACATGCTGAAAAATCGAATACTTCAGTAATCAGCCTAAGGATCTGATATCAACAACATTTTTCAGTTTTGTCCAAATTCATTGAAAGGTGTAGTTTAGCAAGTTCACTTCTCATTGGCAAAATCTTTTATCTTTATGCAGGGTTCCTGATTGAATTCTCAGCCATCTGCAATGGATTTCATGTCATCATGGTTCTTTGCATAAAATAACTGTTTAAATGTTTACATAAGATCAGAAAAATGTACACATAGCCACATGAAAGTTGGCAGTTATTCCTTTATGTGCATTTGAACTTGCAGCTTTCAGTGCCAAAATGGAAATGATCCTAAAAAGGAGGATTTGGGAAAATAATATGATTCTGAATATTCTTCAAGCTGTGATAAATTCCTGAATAATTGTGTTTAAAAAACTGACACATTTTTTAACTGTGAATGCTCATGGAAATCTGTACTGTCTTCACAAAGACTCCCTCTATTTTTTTCAGCAAACTAATTTAATCAGTGAATGGCATGCCATGTTATTCAAAGCATTCATACTGTATATGCAGAGGCAGAAAAGAAATGGTTGCCCTGTTCAGGCATGAAATTGATTTATAGAAGGCTACATTAGATGCTCCTGTCTTTAGTTGCCAAGACTATCAATGCTTTTTCAGCATTTTCAATAACAATGCCAGGATTGCCTATGTTGTATGCATATGGAATTCTGGACTACAGCCGACGAACATAATCAGGTATGAACAACTTTCTCCAACTTGATAGTCTCTGTCATTCGTACAATTTGGAGTTTCCAATTGGAGTCAACTCCCATAATCCCTACCAGCATGTGCTATGGAAACTAATGCAATTAAAATAAGTGTGAGGTGATGGAAACTGTAATCTCATCTAAAAGTCACTGTGATGATTAAGGAAAAGACTAATTGGGCAAACACTCTTGTCTGTGAAAGGGGTTTGGATACCTAAATTAGTTTGAGTATGGCCAGGAATCATTATGAATAAATAAAATAAATTACAGAAGGAAGCATTTAAGGTTTTATGAAGAAACATAAGATACTGAATACATATATAGGATATGCTGTTATAAGTGCTATTATACTATATATGCAGTAGTACTACTGTTATATTACAGTAATGTTCATGGATCCCGAATGCTTTATTTGTAAAAATGATATTGATATCCCTTTTCAATGAACTTATTTTTTCATTTTAACTGGCCTGGGTTTCTTAGGATACCTCTTTTCTAAGTCCATTATAAAAATGGTAGACATTCTTTTATATGTATATAATTTTAGTAAAATTACATGCATACATACATACATACATACATACATACATACATACATACATATTCTGTTTCCCCCAAAATAAGACATCCCCTGATAATAAGCCCAATTTGGCTTTTGAGCACATGGCAATAAGGCCAAGCACTTATTTCAGGGTTCAAAAAAATATAAAACAGGGTCTTATTTTCGGGGAAACACGGTACATACATACAGTGGTGGGATTCAGCCAGTTCACACCTATTCGGGAGAACCGATTGTTAACTTTCTAAGCAGTTTGCAGAACCGGTTGGAAGAAATCTTATTTTGTTTTTTTCCACTTTATAGGGCTAATCCTGTAAGGAAGGCAGGAAAGGAACATTCTGGTGTTGTTTCTAGCCTAATCTTTTATTGCCCTGCTTACAGAAACTGCCTCTCTGATTAACCCTTATTACATTGTAACAGCTAAGGTGAAGCGCCCATTGACTTGAGTGACGTTGAGTTGGCCACGTCCACATGGTCACATGACCACCAACCCACGCCTATCTAGCTGGTCATTAGGGCAGAAAACCAATTGTTAAATTATTTGAATCTCACCACTGCATACATACATACATGTAGGTATAGGTATAGGTATGTATGTATATGTATATGTATGTATACATTATATATGTATAAAAAGGAATATCTATCATTTTTCTAATGCACTAAGAAAGAGGCATCTTAAGAACTCCATGCCAGTTAAAATGGGAAAAAAAAGTTCATTGAAAAAGGATATAAATATCACATATCAAGCGCACAAAAGAATGTTTACTGATATTTAAAACTATAAAATATCACCTTTATAATTCAGTTGTGTTATAATTCTAATTACAGTTACCTAATTAATGTCTTCGTGATTTCATTAAATCTTTAGGATATTTATACTATCTACAGAAATAATCTCTATCCATTAAGAGTGCATAAATCCTTAGGCTTATCTTTAAAAGTGTTGTATGCTTATTTCATCACAAAATACATTAATGGTTATCCATTAATGATATAGTACTCTCTTTCGATCAAATGTATTTCCCTGTAACACAAAATCAAATTGCTTGCTCTGAAAGGTGGAAGACAATATTGAAAGATAATTAGCTGTATGGTCAAATAAGCAAAAAATATTTTGTCGGTATATTTTCTATTCTTTTTGCAGAAATTCACCTCACATCCAAAGAAAGAAAATGTGAAAGGAAGTGAAATACACTGGAAGCAAAAGAAAGAAAAGTAAGGAGCTCTAAGATGAGGTACAATATTGTCCATGCTTTGATAATAATTTGAAGAGAAGTATACTGATGCATGAGTGCAGCACCACTTTAAAGCAAGGATTTCTCCCCTACCCCCTTAAGATTCTGCATAAACTTGAAAAATGGATACAACTGTCTGAATGACTTGCATTAACAAATTGAGTTGCTTTAATGAATGATGTCTCTTTTTTAGGTGTGTGCGGTTTTCTGTTCTCTCTTAGCCTTCTTTTTAAAGTCATAATCAAATTGTGATTTTAATTAGGCAGAATGGGAAATTATTACCCATATGGACAGTATTTAGTTATTTAAATTAAATGGAATTTGGGACGTCAGGAAGAGTCTGACCCTGCTTATCCTAATATAAGGTCTCATTTCCCAGCAAACCCTAACTACAGATTCTTAACTAGTTTTTTATTGACTAGGATAATATCCTGACTTTAAGACCTAAATCATATGCAATACTGAAACACGCATCAGCATTATCAATTTCCAAATTCTGAGGGGATGAGTAAACTATTTGGGAATTATATTGCCCTTAAAAAAATCCTATTTGTCTTTATTGTACTCTCATTGTTAGTGCCTAACTCTTTTAACCTCTGTAACTCATTGGTTCCATCCTTGAATATTAATCTGATTGTGATAATTGGATGCTATCATTCTTTGGTTACACCAACGTAATCTTAGAATTCTGACTTACTAAAAAATTTATTATGTTTGAGCATGTTTCTGAAAATGACTATTATTTTGAGGCCTGCTTCTTCTCTGAAAGTAGCTTTGAGCATTTTCTGTTGTGATTTTCTGTTTTGATAATATAAAATCCAGATATCTGGCATTGTCCTGTATAGTTGCAAATTCTGATATACTTCCTGATCCTGTAATTTTATCCACACTTTTATCCACACTGCCAAAGAAGGCATTCCATGAGTGTTTTCCACATTTTGTATCTGATGCATGGACTTTCTTGAAATCAAGCTATTGACTATATAAGGTTGATTCCCAAGTTAGTTGGTTTTTCAGCTATCATTCTATGATATCTGGCCATTTAAATTTGGTCTAAAAATTCACCAAGCTAAGAATAGATTTTCTTCTGTTAGAATTTGCTTCACAGGTTAAACTGCATTTTCAGAGCAAATAGTGCAAAGTTCTTCAGTGAATTTTGGGAAAATATCTGTTATAAGTTCATTGAGTTTTTAAAGCAATACATAGCAAAAGATCTTGTAAGGTTAGTCATATTTACAATTTGATAAAATTATACATCACCACAAAATATTTAAGACTTAAAGTTGCTAGATGATGAGAGCTCAGTATATTACAATAGTCATTATTGGGATACAGATTGATTTCATAAAAATTTATGCAACTTCTTGTATTATTTGAAACTATATAAATAAAATGGTAAAGGAGTCTCTGCAGATTTAACTCCACTAGTTGTTGCTGACTATGGGGGGTGGGGAGGGGTGTTCATTTCAAAACCACTGAACCAGCACTGTCTGAAGACATTTCTGCAGTCATGTAGCCAGCTTGATGTCACAGAGCTCTGTTCCCTTCATACTGAAATGGTACCTATTCATCTACTTGCATTTCCATGCTTTTAAACTGCTAGGTTGGCAGGAACTGGAGCAAAGATGGGAGCCAGCTGTGAAATCTGGCCAGATCTGTCTGGTTCATTACGTCCCATTTTTGACCCTCTGAGCATGCGCGGAAAAGGCATGCTCACAAATCAGTAGCGAAGGTAAGTGCATTTCACTGCTGCAGGAGCTCATCTTGTTGCATAGTGCTCAGGTCCCAAATGTGGGTCAACAAGCCCACTCTTTTAACTGCTCAGCCACCGCACCATCCTTCAAACCACAGAATGAATAATATATAATATATATATTACAATTCATATAGTGTGTATATGTATACATACATATAGTATACATGTATACTGCTCAAAAAAATAAAGGGAACACAAACAGAAGACATCCGAGATCTGAATGAATGAAATAGCCTTATTAAATACTTTGTTCTTTACATACAGTAGTTTATACACTGCTCAAACAACTAAAGGGAACACAAAACTACTGTATGTAACTGTTCTGTCCCCGTCTCACACACGCACACAAACAGATAGGGGTTAAATAAAACTGGCAGACAACAAATTCTTTCGATAAGAGGATTGGCAGCAACCCAGTAGCTGCTTGCCAAGAACTTTACTCATAGAGGGAGGGGTTGTTCCTCCGACAGATAAACCCAAACAAGATACACGAATTGTCAAGTCCAGTCCGTATTAAATCCAAGGCAGATAACGTTGTTTCAAAGATACAAGATTCAAAAGATACAATGTGACTTGCTAGTAGTTAGTTTTGTCTGTCACAGAGTCTGAATGGCTACCTCATCCCATTTTATCCCCTGTGGGATGTGATCCAGTGACTCAGCTTAATCTCTGGCACGCCTCCTTTTCTGCTGCGTGCACTTGTCTCTCCGACGCTGGCGTGCATCCAGCCAAGACTTATCTCCGTCACTGTCTGACTGCGAGGAGATACCTGGCTCCTGGCCAATCTCTTCTCCTTCGGGAGACACCTGAGCAGTGGTGGGATTCAATTTTTTTAACAACAGGTTATGTGGGCGTGGCTTAGTTGGGGGTGTGGCTTGGCAATCATGTGACTGTGTGGGCGTGGCTAGCTGGTCATGTGACTGTGTAGGCGTGGCTAGCTGGTCATGTGACCGGGTGGGCGTGGCTATGTGCATAGGGACTACTCAGAGGGCTGAAAAAAGTCATTTCTGACTGGTCCTCACACTTTTGACTGGTCCTCACACTTATGACCATCCTCACATTTATGCCCGTGCAGCATTCTTAACAACCGTGTCAGTCATTTCACCACTACTTCTCTTCACCACGGTGACAAGATAGGACGCAAAACGTAAAATGTGAGGAAAGTCGTAAGTTCAAGGACTGGTCAAAAGTGCGAGGACCGGTCAAAAATAACTTTTTCAGCCCTCTGAGTAGTCCATTTACTACCGGTTCTGTGGGTAATGTGACTGGGTGGGCATGGCCAATTTTTTTTTTAACTTTTACTTTTAAAAGCATTTTTTTTACAACCTTAAGAGGTTGCAGAAAACAATGCTTTTAGAAGCTTCTGACAATCAGGCAAATCTGCTGGGATCGCCAGAAGCTTTTAAAGGGATTTTTTTTCCTACAACCTCCTCGGCTGAGGTTGCAGGAAAACATGCTTTTAGAAGCTTCTGACGATCACACAAATCTGCTGGGATCGCCAGAAGCTTTTAAGGCGATTTTTTTTCCTAAAACCTCTTCAAAAAATCCCTTTAAAAACCTCTGACAATCTAAGCTGAGTTGCCTGATCCTCAGAAGCTTCTAAGAGCATTTTTTTTCTACAACCTCTTCAAGCTTCTGCCTTTTCAAGGCAAAAAAGGGCGAGGGGGGGGACACACATGTGTGGCAGTGAGATATTCCACAGCTCAAACCTCCCCCCACCAGAAACCTTGGAAGGTTTCCTGTCTCTAAACTCTAATTTTGTGCTCAATTGTGGTCATAAGTCAAGGACTATCTCTGCCTTCCTCCGCATGGCAGCCTTGTCCTAGTAAACTCCTTTTCCTTTCTGGCAATTTTCCTCTCTGTTGGAGGCACCAAAACAATCTAGACGATATAAGGTTTCCTGCTGGAGCAGGGGGTTGGACTAGATGGCCTCCAAGGTCCCTTCCAGCCTAGATTGCTATCCTGTTTCAAAGCATCTTCTGAAACCACGTCTAGTGCCATGGTTTGTGGTCCTTCCTTCCTGCATTTCTCTTCTTTCTCTTTCTTTCTTTCTTTCTCTCTCTCTCCCTTCCTTCCTTTCTTCCCTCCCTCCTTCCTTCCTTCCTTTCTTTTTCTTTCTTTTTCTCTCTCTCTCTTCCTCCCTCCTTTCCTTCTTAAATGCCACTACTTTGCTCCTAAAATGGTCTAGGGCAGAGGTCCCCAATCTTGGCAACTTTTAGACTTGTGGACTTCAACTCCCAGAAATCCTCAGCCAGCAAAGCAAAGCAAAGCAAAGCAAAGCAAAGCAAAGCAAAGCTGGCTGAGGAACTCTGGGAGTTGAAGTCCACAAATCTTAAAGTTGCCAAGGTTGGAAACCCCTGCCCTAGGAAAACAATCCAGGTTGCTAAAACAAACAAGCAACCCACATTGCATCTGTTTTAGGGGAGGAGTTGCCCAGTTGGAAGACTGAAATGAAATGCTCCAAGCTGACAGCATTGCTTCTAATGACATTCGGCTCCAGATCAGATCGGGCTTTTTTTTTTTTTTTGCATGAAAGAGGGACACAGCGAAACAAAAAGCCTCCAGCCTCCGATGTGAAGCAAATTAAAGCCTCTTTCTCTCCTTCTCTCCCCCCCTCCACCTGCTTCCCTTTTACCTTTGTTTAATGCTCTGGAAGTTTTTCTCTCCCAGGCAAGCAGCAAGCTGCTTTCTCTACCCTGCTCTCTTGCGTCCGGAGCCGGTGGGGAACCACGTGGCAGCCCACGTGGATCCCAGGCAGCGGAACTCAGGCTAGGGAAGGGGTGGGCAATTGTGGCTCTTTTACAACCTGTGGACTTCAACTCCCAGAATTCCTGAAACAGCCAAGCTGTCTCAGGAATTCTGGAAGTTGAAGTCCACAGGTTGTAAAAGAGCCACAATTGCCTACCCCTGGCTAGGGTAGGCTGGCGCTGCGCGGGTGGGAGGCGGGGCGGGTGAGCCAGCAATTTAACAAACGGTTCGGTGTGCTGCAGGGCCAATAAATTACAAAAAAACACCAAACAGTTTGTTAAATTGCTGGCTCCCTCGCCCCATTTATTGGGAATAAATAGTAGTGCGGAGGGGCGGGGGAAGGGGCGGGGCGAGCCAGCAATTTAACAAAGGGTTCGGCCGAACCCCCTAGAACCTCCAGAATCCCACCACTGCACCTGAGGCATTGCCAGAGAGGAGGGTCCTGAAGAGGGAGGCCTGGCCAACTCCTCTCCTTCATGTTCGGAGCCTTCTCCCTCCGATAAGTCGGCCTCGGGGCTCGGAGTCACAACAGTAACGAACTAAGTATTTAATAAGGATCTCGGATGTCTTCTGCTTGTGTTCCCTTTATTTTTTTGAGCAGTGTACATAGTATATATATGGTAGATTTTAAAATAATTAGTATTCTACTTTAAAAAGTATTTAATTAGTAAGTAGTTTAGCATTAGCATTTATATTTTTTATTATCTTTTTCCTTCCCTATTTTTCTTTACTATTTTTAACATTTGTTATACTATGATACCAAACATTGGTCAGTATCTTATAATAAAATTAATGGAGTGCTACATTTACAAATACCAGCTCCAATTCTCTTCCAGGATCTATTTGACATTGGTATAAACATCAGTGGAGTTACTACCTTGGCACAATTCATAGCTTGCTACAAATGTTTTTCAGTGTTTGTGTGTTTTTTGTCCTAAAGTGACCAATAAGAAAATAGCCTTGCGTGTTCCTTGTACTTAATAATTCCAAAATAGTCTTGTAAAGTGTTTCAAATCATTGTGCCAATTCTATTACAACTGAAAATTAGATCTTATGATTTTATTAGTGTTCCTTTCTGTGCAAAACATCATGCTGAATGTGATAGGCATCCTATGTGTATGCAATGACTAACAGTTTATATTACCAGTAGCTTTAATTTAGAATCACTAATGTGGCATGCTCACTGAATAAATTGGTCAGAAATAGACTTTGAGGCACTCAGTGCTGTTTTTTAAGTCTCCATTTCTTCTAAATTGTGAATTGAGTCTAGATTAGAGATTTTTAATGCATATGGAGACAAAACACATGGACAACATTCAACATGAGGTCATATCTCATATTTTTGTGTCTGATTGATTTGTGGCAACTCATTAAGCCTTAGACATTTCCCTAGTACCTGGGCAAATATTGTATTTCATTGGGAGAATCAGTTAAAGGAAGCCTATAAATATTGTTTGAGAATCATTGCACTGGTGCAAGACACTTCTGCTCAGTTTGGGTATGGTACTGGAGTTCTCTAGAAGTAGAAAATTGCCATTTCTGGATTTATCTCAAGAATTGACAATCACAATTCTACATCTGCTGGCATCTTTGGCATCATAGAATGCCAGGACTTGATAGCTTTGTCATTTATGTCCCCCATTGCCACTGGGGTCTGTTTTGAGCAGTAGAGTGAAAGGGTCAAGGAACTCTGCCACTTGCAGTATAAATCTCCCGAGATATTGCACTATCCTCTGACATTTAAATCCTAGAATACGTGCCATTTTTTTGCATGCTATTTCACTTACTGTTCATTTATATGCTATCAACAATAAGTGACCTCTTTTAGATATGAATGTGTTGCTCTTGTTCAGTTTTAGAGTTGGCTAGCATTTTAGGCAATCTGTTGTTATGTTGATCCTCACTACTACCATAAACCAAAAGTAATGACAGCTACTGAATGGAAGATAGTTTTTTGTTAGTGAGTAGAATGGGTCTTGGAAAAAATGAACATGGAAGGAAAGAGTGAAAATAGAATTATAGAAAATACAAATCTTCTACAAAAATATTTAGAAGATTTGTGTAGAGAGAAAAGGAAAGCTGCAGTTTGTATTCAAGGACTGAAGGGAATAAATTAAAGTTAAAACAGGGAGAGGAAATGTAGAATGATTTTGATGGAAATAAAACACTGTTTTGGAAGTGAGTGAACAAAGACTGGATAAATTCCAAAGATGGAATTATTTGGGGTGACATTGAAGTCAAGTATAGAGATAAGAAATACTGTAAAGTCTTGTATGGAAATGGTAGTAGTATATCAGAATAAATCTAAAATGAAAGCTACATATGTTAGTGACTAAGAAAAAAAATTCTGAAATAGAAAACAAATCCAGAGTGAATGTTGAAAACTGTTATATCCAATGGGGTAAATGGTGTAACTAGATAGATATTAATACAGGCAGTCGTCAACTTACGACCACAACTGAGCCCAGAATTAATGTTGTTAAGTGAGAAATTTGTTAAGTGAGTTTTGCCCCATTTTACAACTTTTCTTGCCATATTTCTTAAGCGAATCACTGCAATTGTTAAATTAGTAACAAAATTGTTAAGTATATCTGACTTTCCCATTGATTTTGCTTGTCAGAAGTTCACAAAGGTAATCACATAACCCCAAGACACTGCAGCTGTCATAAATATGTGTCAGTTGTCAAGCATCCAAATCTAAATCATGTGACCATGCAGATGCTGAAAAATGGACATAAGTCACTTTTTTCAGTGCTGTTGTAACTTTGAACGGTCATGAATGAACTATCTGTACTATATATGGACTATCTGTACTATATATGGATGCAGATTGCTTATGGAGTGGTTATGTGCAAAGTCTCTCTCTCTCCCTCTCCCTCTCTCCCTCCCTCCCTCTCTCTCTCTACCTCCTTCCCTCTCTCTCTCTCACACACACACACTTAATACCCTTAATTTATAAACCAATCAGAATCACGTTTGCAAAGGAAACTTATTTCCAATAGTTAGGTAGTATTAACTGGATTTTTATTCTATACTGCTCTTGCCAAAACATCTAAGACACTTTTAAAACCAGAATGTAATTCTTTCATAAATAATCTTTAAAATATTGGCATAAAATATTAAAGGATGTTGGGTCATTGTACAATTGTTTCTTTCTGACCAAACCACCATTATAAGAAAATAAAATAACTCCTTACAGCTGTCGCCTAGAAAATTATTTTCCCAGAACATATGGTAGAAAAGGCCAGGTGGCTTTAATGTGAATATGTGAAAACAATTTGCAACACTATTTTGGCAGCAACTCAGAAACATGTTGAGGATGAGCAGTGCTAGTGAGGACTGACTGAAGACAGCTCTTTTCAACCAACAGATGTGCTTCTTAGATAAAATAGCAGCTTGCCCTAAAAATTATTGGCCTAAATGCTATGAGTCCTATCAGAAACTGATAGGACTAGTTAGATTAAAAAGCAATGCAGATAGAGGGCATGGTGTAGGGTTCTCTACATAGATGCTTCTTAAAGCATCATAAATTTTGATGCTTTATATCATTTTGTTCTTCTAAAATAAGTAGCTATGGAATATATGATAATATGATCAGAGAACAAAAGTTACTTAAATGAAATAGATGCACAAAGGAATTCTTAAGAAATATGGGAGAGAGGGAGAGAAGAGGAGGGGAGAGAGGGGAGGTGATGGGGCAGCCAGACATGCTACTCTATGTTAAATATTCTTCCTGTTTTCACTTGCTTTTTCTTTGGTTGCAACAGATGATTAGTGAGGGACATGTAGCAATTACATATAGGAAAGAGACATTTCATATATATTTAGGTTGCAATTAAAATGCAAATTTTATTGGTTACAGATTACAAGTGTTTAGATGAAAACTTATGGAGCCACCAATGTGTCAGTTTCTCTTCAGTTACTTGGGCAAGACCAAGGAATGACAGTCATTAAATCAGTCTATTAAGTTTTTGTCCTTTTGCCAGAAACTGAGCTATGTAAACAAGCAAAGCCCCATCCGCAGAATGCAGGCAGCACACAAAACCACACCCCTGCTGGTCTGTGGAAAAACCTCTCTCCACAGAACCGGTACCTGGGGCCCAAAAGATTGGGGGCTGCTAGTGTAAAACTTGCAACAGACAATTATTTGCTACACAATAAAAATTGTTATCAATTTCAATGCACTATCGGCCCATTCAATACACTAAATTGTAATAAAATGCAATGCTACTGCATTACACTACAAGTCAGTTCTCATATTCAACAAGCTGTCAACTTGTGAAGCTTTCCCAACCTCCACCTGAGTTGCCATAGGCAGGGGGATGGGGGGATCGAGCCGCACAACTGCATCAAGGAATTTGCACCTCAGTCAAAACAACACACATCCTAGCTGGCCAAAGTCAAGGCCATCTCCACAAAAACCAGTAACGGCCAGAGGGAGTGACTTCTACAACCTGAGAGATTGCTTCCTTGAGGAATGTAACTGATGACACACCTCGGGGGGAGGGGGAAACAGGGTCAGAGGCAAGGCACAAACTGCATGGGTCAGAGCTGGCTTCACTAGGTCCGTGCCAACATGGCGCTCCTAATAAACAACTGGATTATTCTTGAAAACTGGCTTGAGGCTCCTGCTTTTATTAGGGCATCAGTCAGAACCCTGATAGTAAGCCAGCTCTCATAGAACTAACCAAAACGACTGGGATTCCTGAACTCCAGACACTCCATCTTCTCTCCAATACTTGGGGTGTGTGGAGAGAAATTCAGGCCACCATGGCAGAGGGAGGGATCTCCAAAGAAAGCCTTCTTCTGGCAACCCAAAAGGAGACAGAACCTGCCCCCACCCAGGAAACTCCAGGAGCCAGCAGCCCAAACAGAACTCAACTGCAACCGTCTCTGACCACGGAAGCTGAGATGCCCGAGATGCCTGCCTCAGCGACCAAAGCCGAAAGGGATGAGTATTGGTGGAAGAGAATCCCTAAAGCGGTCGAGGTTGCACCCCCCCCCCACCCTAGCTTCTGTTGTCTGGGTCAACCTATAAGTGAGCTAGAAACACTGGAGTGGATAAAGGAGTGGGAAGAGGTCAGAACCCCAAAAACTACTGGGAGCCCCAGGTGTATCCTTAGAGCAATTGAGGGAGGAATTCGACTGAGCTACCCTTCGCAATGGGGGGCTGTTGTGCCACCCAAAAGAAAGGGGGAAAGAGATGGGGGTGCAGTTGATCCTCATGAAGCGAGAAGCCCCATCCAACCCACCAGACTCTAACTCGCCTAACCTCAGAGCAACCCTTGGAAGCCCAGGTGCTCCCAACCACCCAAAAATGGAGAGGCAGATGAGAATACAGCCCCCCTTCTTCACCCGCCAGAAGGAAGCTGAGCATGAGGTTGTCCCCAGTGCCCCCCCCCACACGCCACAGGCAAACTATCCAGGCTGGGAAACCCCCCCCCTCCATGGGCCAGAATCAATGCAGATCGCCAAGCGCACCAGGCTCAGGCAAATGGGCCTCAACAAGATGAGGGAGGAGCAGCGTGGAATGAGCCGCCTTGATTCAGAGGGAAGTTCGATGGGGACCCTGATCAGCTGGCTCTGTTCCTTGACTCTGCTGATGTCTATCCTAGACCGTTATGGACACTTCTATCCATCGCACAGAGCCATGGTGAACGCCATCACCATGGGATTAGAGGGGAAAGGACATGAATAGCTAGCAGCTGTCCATAGGAAGAGGAGCACCCAGCTGCAGGACGTTGGCAATTTCCTGCAAGAACTAGAGGCCAGATTCAAAGACTTGGGGGAGGATCAATATTTGAAGGATGAGTTTCGGAATTTAAAGCAGAGAGGGCGATCTATTAAAGAACACATCCATGAGTTCAGAAAGCTCATGGTGAAGCTACCGCCCTGGCAGGAGCAGCTACTAATCCATTTCTTCAGAGAAAGCCTGGACAAGCAAATCAGTCAAGTAACTGCCTACCAGGACACTTCAAACTGACTCTCTGAATGGTTCCAAGTAGCCATAAAAGTGGACTGCACATTGCACGCCAATGACATGCAGAGGCAACCAGACCCCAGAGAGAGAGGGCAACCAGATCGGAGAACACCCGGCTGATGGGAGGCCGCAGCACAACACAGCCAGCCCCAAGATGAAAGCTCCCCCAAAGCCAGTTAAAATATTACAGATATGGATGGGGAAGCCACTTTGCATCAGCCTGTGCAACTCCAGATGCGAAACCCAAGCCAGAGCCACCACCCAGAGCACAACTGGAACAAGGTCCCAGGTGTGCTGCTGAAAAGTCCCAAAAAGCCCATCATGCCGTAGAGGTCCTTCCCCAGCCAGTCGAAGAGGGAGGAACTCCAGATAGCAAAAAAATTCCTAGCAGCAAACTTTTACGTCAAGCTGTCAAAATGCAAATTTCATCGCATGCGGCTAGACTACCTGGGCTACTGAATGTCAAATGAAGGAATTTGGCTGGGATGGACCCAGCCAAAGTACAAGGCGTCCTAGAATGGCAGTCCCCTCACACTCGCAAACAGCTACAAAGCTTCCTGGGATTCATAAACTTTTACAGGCAATTCATCCCCTCCTTCATGAAGATTGTCAAACCTATGATAGATCTCCTAAAGACAGGGAGCTCAGGGATGAAGCCCCACCCAGGACAACCCCTGCAGTGGGACCTAACCTGCCAAAAGGCATTAGAAACACTAAAAGTAACACTTCCAATGAAATCAAACTTCGAGGCTTGAAATTCCTCAAAGCTAATTTTTATTTGAGATGTCATATTGACACATCTGGGAAAACCCGAATCTGATTGCTTCCAGGTTTTCCACACCCAAAAGAAAGTTCGAGACCTTGCCTCTCATCCATATGTCCACCACACATCCAATCATATACAGTCCGGAACAGAAGATATCCTCTTCTTCTCAGCACAGTTGCAGGGCACATTGGCCTTAATTTTCTATAAAGAATTTTATTTTGGCTACATATCTTCTTCACTCTATACTATCCCCCCTCCCAACTTCCCACAGTAGGCTTGTGGCAGACCTGAAGCCTGAAGGCACAAAGGTAGAAAGATGGCTTCTAGGTCTTACACCAGTACTGAAACACCCTAAACCCAAACAACCCTTCATCATCCAAGCTGATGCCAGCGATGTGACAGGGGAGCAGTGCTACTCCAAAGAAATGGCCAGGGCAAACTACAACCTTATGCCTACACTTTCTGTAAACTCACTGATATGGAAAGACGATGGGACGCAGGGGGAAAAAGAGGCTTTTGTGGTAAGATGGGCATTACTCACCTGGTGCCACCTCTTGGAAGGGGGGGACAAACTGTTTGAAGTCTGGACTGACCACAAGAATCTGAAGGCCCTTGGGACTTCATGGAAACTGTCGCCCAAGCAGGTTTGCTGGGCTCAATACTTCAACCGATTCAACTTCATGCTAAAACACATACCAGGGAGGAGGAATTTCCTAGCTGACACCCTCTCCCGCATGCCCCAATACAAATGCGGGTGGAAGGAGGTAGTAGATGCCATTATCCCCCTTACTCAAACCTAAGTGAACACCCGCCAACAATGCCACAATCGGCAAGGTCCACCTGCAAGCGATTTAACCGTGAAACTCAAAACCAAACTGGAAGCAGACCCCTGGTTCCATGACAACCAACACATCTTGACAAAAAGAAAGGACCTAGTGTGGAAGGGACGAAACTCTACATCCCCAAGTCCCTACGCACCTTAATTCTCCAGAGGAGCCATGATGTCAAATCAGCAGGCCACTTTGGATTCCTAAAGACTTTACACTTAAAGAGGAGACAATTCTGGTGGCCTGGCATGAAAAAACAAGTGGATGGTTATGTAAAAAGCTGCATCACCTGTGCAACCATGAAAAAGAGACCAGGAAAAAACCCTGGGTTGCTGCAACAGATGGCAGAGCCAACGAGGCCATGGGAAAAAATTGCAATGGACTTTATAGTGGAGTTGCCAAAGAACAGGGAGAACACAATGATATGGACAGTGATTGACTTATTTTCCAAGTAGGCACACTTCATACCCTGCAGCGGACTGAGGGTGGGCTGAGGGTAGCCCACCAGCTAGCCAAACTCTTCCTGACGCACATCTACGGCCTGCATGGCGTGCCACACAGAATCATCTCGGACAGAGGGATCCAGTTCATGGCTAAGTTCTGGAGAGAGTTCTTCCGGTCCATTGGGTCATCCCAGGGCCTTAACTTGGCCTTTCATCTGAGCACCAATGGGGAGCAGAGAGATTGAATGCCATGGTAGAACAGTACCTGAAGTGCTATTGGGCGGATCTTCTGCCATTCGCAGAGGTCGCGTTCAATAATGCTGTTCACAGTAGCATGGGGCTGTCCCTGTTCAAGGTAGTAAGCAGTATGGACTTTGTCCCAATGCCGGAATACCCAAGGGAATCCCCCTCCTCAGTCCGTTTGACAGATTGGCTGTCAACGCTAAAAGAGGCATTGGAAAATGTCAAGAAAGTACTACCTAAGGCGGCACAGACCTATAAGAAACAGGCAGACAAATACCGAATCTCCCAATGGCCATTCCAGTTGGGGAAGAAGGTCTACCTCTCCACAAAATACTTAAGGTTAAAACTCTCCAGCAAGAAGCTGTGACCTAAATTCACTAGGCCGTTCCCCATAGCGAAGATTATCAACCCGGTCATGGTACAATTAAAACTGCCCTGACAGCTAGGGAAAATATACCCGGTATTCCACAGCAGCCTCTTAAAACCTGTGATCGAGTCAACCCTGAGGCCATTACCCCATGAGCTCCTGGACCCAGTGGTCATAGGGGGCCAAACCCATTACAAGGTGCAATGCATCCTCAACTCTAGGTGGCACAGGGGGCAACTCCACTACTTAATCAAGTGGAAGGGCTACCCTCTATCAGAGCATCCTAGGTAAAGAGCAGAAACAGCCAAGCTGATTAACTCATAGCTAAATTCCATGAAAAGAACCCGACGAAACCTGGGGGAGGAAATCACCCCCTAAAAGATGTACCTATACTAAAACTGTTTTTGCTTTGCACAGGTTGCCTTCAGGAAATGAGGGAAGCCAAATGTCAACTCGTAAAGTTTTCCTGACCTGCTCCTGAGTTGCCCTAGGCAGGGGAAATGGAGGGATTGAGCCTCGCAGCTGCATCAAGGAATTTGCACTTCAGTCAAAACAACGCACATCCTCGCCAGCCAAAATCAAGGCCATCTCCACAGAAACCAGTAATGGCAGGAGTGACTTATATGACCCGCAAAATTGCTTCATTGGGGAATGTGACTGATGACACACCTTGGGGGGAGGGGCGAACTGAATGGGGTCAGAGCTGGCTTCACTAGATCCGTGCCGACATGGTGCTTCTAATAAACAACTGGATTTTTCTTGAAACCTGGCTTGAGGCTCCTACTTTTATATATATATATATATATATACATACATACATACATACATACATACATACATACATACATATATATATAACAGTTTTTAAAAAGCAACAAAAACAGATATTTACATCTTCTTTTCAACATCTTCGCATCAGTAATCCATATTTATACATTTTCTCTTTCTTATCTTAATATATCTTTTATACATATATTTCTAGTATATCATATATATACTGTTATAATATATTCTCTTAATCTAAATATTTTATTTACATTTAACATAAACAGGTACCTAGTTTCATTTCCACAATTTATATCTTCCCATTTGTTTTCATATTCCTCCACCTAATTTAACCATTGTTTAGTTTTCTTTTGTCCCCCCACTTTTTCCCCCCCTTTCTCCCCCAACCATTTATACCATTTCTCTCAGACTAAGTAGTATTCTGTTTCATCTTTTTCTTGTATCTCCTTTGTGAGCTCCACTTTTCTCCCCCCTTTCTCCCCCAACCATTTATACCATTTCTCTCAGACTAAGTAGTATTCTGTTTCATCTTTTTCTTGTATCTCCTTTGTGAGCTCCTTTGTATCTCCATTTCCGCACATTCCATAATTTTTCTAATCACCTTGTCTTCTGATGGTATGTCATTATTTTTCCAGTTTTGGGAGAAAACTATTCGTGCTACTGTAATTATGTGAATAATTAAGTATCTTATTTCTTTTTAATATGACCCGGTAATTATTCCCAGTAAGAAAGTTTCTGGCCTCATTTTTATTTGTTGATTTATAATTTCTTCTATTTGTGTTTTAATTGTTTGCCAAAATTGTTTTGCCTTATGGCAGAACCACCACATGTGATAATAAGTTCCTTTTTGATGTTTACATTTCCAACATAGCGGGGAGGTATTTGGAAACATCTTTGCCAATCTGGCAGGTGGGAGATGCCATCTATAAAACATTTTATACATATTTTCTTTATAGGGTACAGACATTGTTAGTTTGTTATTTATATTCCATAATTTCTCCCATTTATCTAATTCAATATTGTATCCAAAATTTTTCGCCCAAATTATATTTTCTTTAACTATCTCTTCTTTCAATTTGTATCTTAATAAATAGTTATAGGTTTTTTTATCAATTTATCCTCTGTTCCATGAAGAATTTTATCTAATTCATATGTTCCCTTTTGAAATCCAAATTGTGCCAAATCTGTCTTGTATCTAGATTTTATTTGCATATAGGGCCACCAATCAATGTCTGTACCTGATTCTTTCAATTCCTGTCTTGTTCTTAATTCCACTTGATTATTCAACAGATCTTTGCAAGTTTTCGTTTTACCAATATCTAAAGCATTTGGGTAAATTTGTGCCTCCATAGTGAGGCTCCTTCTTTTATTAAGGCATTGGTCAGAACCCTGACACAAGCATCCTTTCCCCCAATGACCAAATCCTAAAACAGATGAAGCTTGATGAACGCTTCAGTTTCTGAGGATTGCAGATAGAAATATGCTGTGAAATGCTCCTGGGAGACAAACTGCTGACAACTTTATTTTCTAATTTCAAGCAGTAGTTTTACCAAAGCTTTCTAATAAGGGGAAATATGATGAATTCTAAATAATACTGCCTTTAAATTTGCTCTCTCTTTTTGTTTATTTTCTCACTCAGCTAAGCCTATTATTACTGATAATAGTACAAATTATATAGTATAAATTTTGAAAAGTTTTTACATTATTATTACAGTTTATTGGCTCTAAAATCTATTTAAATATGTGCAATTCTCCCTATGATTCTTTTAAATGAAACTTTGGCTATTATATAGCTGTACATTTTTCACACAAATGCCCTAGTCCTTTTTGTAATATAAAATTCTACAAACATTTTTAAATTTCTTCAGCAAAGTTTTTGTATTTTATTATTGTATCCATTATTGCATTTTTATATGGTATGAATTTCTAGTTTGGTTGTGTATAAATATACATGTGGGGGAAAGTTATAATCAAACAATGAGTGTACATACAAAAAGAAACAGAAATCAGCTTTCTAACTGAAGGATGAGGAGTGAAGGATGATCAATTGTTCATAGCCATAGTCAGCTCAGCAATGCTTAGATTTCTGTAAAGGTTATTAACGATCCAATGCCTCTAAAATACTACTAACAATTTTTTCTCTCTCGAGATTTCTGGACTAATAGTTATTGATCATTTTCATAAGTGCACTGAAAGTATACTTTACTGTCAATAATTAACAAATCAATGACTTAACATTGAGAATGAGAATATTGGCATAGAAAGTTATCAATAAAACCAGTCAGTTAATGGCCCAAAGCCTATGGCGTTATATTGAAAGCATCTTAAAAACAAAGTGATTAAACTACAAAAATTAAAAACAAAAGCCAAAGTGGTAATTTTGTTAGCATTCAAAAAAAAAAAAAAACACTGCCACTGTTGTTACTTTAAAATACAACTCTGTGCAGATCACATATGCAAAGAAAAGTCATGACTATTTCTATAACTTCGAACTCTTTGATATCAAATAATTGTATTGGAGTAGGTTATGGCAAACAGTAAGATAGGCATGTTTTTAAGCATATGTATATATTATCTTGGAAACTGAAACTACTAGTTGAGTAGTAGTTTAAAAACACTGTAAATAAATATGTCCTGACTATTTTTTTTACATTGTGAAGTTTAGATTTATTTAGTTGCTTTTTTAACTTGCCTTTTCTCTGGAACCTCAACACTGCACAAACAGGGCTCTCTTCTCATTTTATCTTCAACAAGAGCAACTTTGGTGGGATAAACTGAGAGTGAGTTGCACAATGACTGACACCTGTTGGGATGCTTTCATTTGGTGTCCTGCACTGACCAGGAGAATGGACACAACGGCTTAAGTGGCCCCTTTGAAATCTATGATCCTAAATCAATCAACAAATACTGTGTTTAAGTGAAATCTAGGTCTCTCAGATCGAAGTCCAATTATAACATTTCCCAAATCATGTAATTAACTATGCAAAAGATTGCACTTCAAGAGACACATGCAGTTCAATGTATAAAAAGCTGGATTTAAACCCTTGACTGTTATGGCTACATTGCTTAAATCTGGACAATTGCTGATTATTTCATAGTCTTAATTCTTCATCTGTGAAATAGGAATCGTACCAAACTATGTCACAAGCTTATTGGAAAAGATATCAGCAGGACTGTATAGCATGTTGTTCCGAAAAGAATAAATAACAGTACTCCTGAGGCAATAGTGTAGTAGAATGAAGGAATGCTGACCTCACACAATTTATTAACACAAATTTTCTATGCAGAGACTTTGTGCTTGTCTGCTTCCTATATGCTTAGTAATTTAAAATACACATTTTATCACTCTTAGTTTTATATTTCCCCTCTATTGTGGAATTCATATGCAAATCAATAGATCCCTGCAGATGCTGGCAGTAGTTGAATCTAAGACTTTTAAAAAAGAATCTGCCAGAATGCCCATGATAATAGCAATCACATGCAAAATATAAAAACTATTCAAAGTTTTTGTGAAACATCTCTCTTTGTGACTTTGTATAAAAGTATAAACTGGAAAATATGCAACTAAAGCCTGAATCTCAGGACAAATAGCCAGGGCGAATCAAGAAAGAATCCTCATTACTATTGAGAAAAGTAAGTGACACAGCAGAAAATAAATCCAGCTTCAATATCTCAATGTGTCAGAGCACACAGAGTTCTCACTACTCACCATAGCATCTTTTCTTTCTTCTTAATTGTTTAATGAGCATGCACATTGTTGCAAATGCTCAAGTTATTGTTCTATTTTTTTCCCCTGAAAGAAAATGATCCTTATTAAAGCCATACAGCTGTCTAAATATAGCAGTAGATTGTCCTTACAATTACATCTAAAATATAAAATTTGCTAGTGGTATCTTTATAAAGCCCACTAATGTTGCATATCCTTGAGATTTCTAGCAATTTGTATAACTATGAAATGTTAGAGACATCAAGAAAAGTAATCCAGCATAATGCAACACGAACAGGAAATACTGCCTTAAGAACCTCCTGTGAGTGTGAGCAACTACGCTGTCATTAGCAGTCAGATTGTGACATTTACTATCTGCAACCAGTCTGAGCTAGTGTGGCCACCCATAGTTTCACAAATGCAGATGCAGCTGTGATGCTCCCTCCAATGCAGAAAACAAGAGGGAGGAGGGGATCAAGGATGAGCATTCAGTGAGAGTGAGAATAAGCTTTTGTGGAATATATGAAATTGTTCCCTTGACTGTTTTCTGATCAGCTGTGGGGAGGGGGAGAAAGGGAAGTGCCATGTCTATTTGAATATCAAGCCCAGCCACATTCAGAGCTTTGTTGACAACTTCATTACCTCCACATATAAAAATGACTGCAGGGTAATGCAAATGGCTTTTGCGTCACACTCTCCTGCATTCCACATGCATACTGCAGCAGAAAAAGCCCTGAGAGGTAGCCCAAAGGCAGACAAGCTTTTGTCCAATTTAATAAGATCTCTCTTGGAGACATTATCCTCGCCTCCCACTCATCCTGCTTTATGCAGTCAAGAGACTCAGCTTTCCAAACAATAGGCATATGTGTATATGTACAAGACATGGGGAAGGATAGTCTGGACTTGACCTCCCTCTCCATCAAAGCTGAACGAAAGGTAGCAACAAGGAGAAAGATGCCCATTTATCTTTTTAAAAATATAAACATTTAGCAAATTTTCTACAAACCTGACAAGGTGATCTGACTAATATTATAACACTGTCAACACAGTATCATTTGGAGATAGGATTTATCATCAAGGACAGCTGCATAACTGAAGACAAAGGAATTGACACCTTACTAAACCACAATGCTTATGAAATAAGAGAAATATCAATGGGATATTTTTAGAGGCCAGAAATGCCATGCTATTGCTCATCACTTCATTGGAGAAAGATTTTTTTTTTTAAAGAAATAGGGTATTTTTGCCTCCATTGTTAAAAACAGAAAGGAGAGGGAAACCAAAAAGCAAAGATGATTGATAACTCTACAGCATGCAGAATAATTGTTCAAAATCTTAATTAAGGATATTTGGGTCCATTGATTTTTGTGGCAAATAAGAAGCCTGACTATATTTAAGATCTTTGGAGAAACCTGATTTTTTTCCATGGTGTAAAAAATATTTTCAAGAATATCTTGCTTTGTTACTACTTCATGTCATTATGTTTGTTTCTGAAAAGGCCTATAGGCATTTGATCACAGTAGCAATTGGAAGGAGTGGCAAATCATTGTCTGAAATGTTATTTCCAAATAATATCTGAACTTGTCAATTAGCAGTTTGAATACTAATGTTATATATCTACACAAGTAGAACTGGGAAATAGGCAAGCTAAGCAGGCAACTGTAGACAATTGGACAAGGCAAAACATCCCTTCTAGTATTTGAGCAACAAAGTCCAAAATATGCATAAGGTGGTCTATTCTATTTAGAATTAGGAGGACAGTTAGAAGTTGTATCCTGTTAGGTGGAAAGAGCAATACAGGATATAAGGAATATAAAGAATTCTGGCATGTAGTCTAGATGCCCCTTTGAGTTATCAGACAATTCTAAAATACTTTATTGGATTACATGTGATACTCTGTATTGGCCAATGCTTCAGTGACTTGAGAACCAATAACAATTGAGTTCCAAGCCTGATTTCTCAGTTTGAATATCCTCATCCTGAAGTGTCGTAGATACTATACTAGCAGTTTCTTCTATTGCTAATGGTGTATCAAGTGAGACATCCTTAAGTCTTGTTTCCTAGTTTGAATCCCTTAAACCAGGGGTGTCAAACTCAAGGCCCGGGGGCAGGATCCAGCCCATGGCTGGACGCCCATGGGGTGCTTAGATCTGGCTCGAGGGGCTGCCCTGGAAACAACAAAGGACTGGCCTGTGGTGCCTCTGCCAGTGAAAATGGAGCTTGAGAGGGCCATGTGCGGCCCTCCCAAGCTCCATTTTCGCTGGCAGAGGGTTGCAGGAGGCTATCACAGCCGAAAACAGAATTCGGGAGCCCATTTTCTCTGGCAGAGCAGTCAGGCCGCCACAGGCGACCCGGGCATGAGTGACATCAAGCTGGCCACATCAACCCCAGCCCCCCAAGGTCAAACACAACCTGATGTGGCCCTCAATGAAATCGAGTTTGACACCCCTGTCTTAAACTATTCTTGGAGGCTTTGAGTTATGTTTAAAAAATTGCTGTCATGCAAAACCAAAGTCTATTTTTTCCTGAATAAACACATTCTGCTTCAGATAGTAGATTCCTCAACCTCTTTAAGTACCATATTTCAATACAACAGTTCTTATACCGTATTATTCGTATTATTTTGAGATTTAGAGAAGGGCACTAAATGACTTCTGCTGACCATTAAAATAACTAAAACATGTTCAATTTAGATAAAAGAGGTAATAAGACTACAAAGAATGTCTTCTAGATGTATGTGGGGACAGGTATAGATCCACTGGGTTTCTGGTAGGATCAGAAATGCATTTCCCAATTGTTTTTCCTACCCACTTTGCCTATTACAAGCCTTTAAAAGGTGCAAACAAACCACAAAACTTCAACTAATCTCCTTAGCAACTAATCAAACCATATACAAGACACTAACATGTGGGGAGGGAAACTAAACAAGCATACCTTATAAAATATTTGCTGATTGCTAAATGGCTCTGGAAAAATTATGTCTTTAAACTTTAAACTATTTCCACAATCAATTGGCATCTATTCATAAAGTTTCTCTGGCATCCAATTCTTTAGTGAATAATTCTTTTCTCGGTAGAACAGAAAGAAAATAAAATTGCATCATGGTTTCTCAATCACCCTAAATGCTGAAGAAATAAGTAAGAACTTTTTTTTTTTTTTTTGCAATGAACATAGCCCTTTACTAATGAGTAGATAGTTAGGGAATTTCTTCACTTAGCATTTCTCATTATTAATAAATTTTGCACTGACAACTATTAAGTGAACATTTTGGATTTATGCACCTAACCTAATTACATATGCTGCATGTACGCATTTCATTATTTACTTGACAGATTCATTCCTGGAAATCATACATAATTTAAGAAGGATCAAATATTAACAATTAGATACATGTTAATTTTCTCCAGATCCAGTGAAACAAATACATTATATTCTTCTATACAATATATGCAGCAAAAGATGCATTGATTATTTTATAAAGCCAAATTCTCTTGTTTTATTTTATTTGTAATGAAAATGATATGTACAATTAATTGTCCCCCACCCCACCCCTTTACTGAAAAATATATCAGTAGCTTTAATAAATGTAAGAGGTTAGTAATTTCTTCCTGACATTTTATATATGAAACAATTTGTTCTGGTTGTTTCTTAGCAATTCCCAATAAAAGGTCTGTTCTTGGCCTCACTAAGACAGTGGCAAACTTGTGGTGACCTCAGATGAAGCCTATAGTAAACTGAAACACTTCTATTAACTTTTGCAAGAATAAACCTGGGGTGGAGAAGGAGGGATAGCAGAACCAGGGAACAGATTGAAAAGGAAGGGATCAGCCTAGAATCCCATGTGGCTACAAGAGAACTAAGTCCAACCCTTCCACCCCCAATGTCGTTGGCCCTTATCTAATTCTAAGCAGATGCTGACCATTGGTTGAGAAGATTCCTATGCACAGGCTTTTAGCAATAAATCAACTTAATTGAACCTTCATATGTGAATCTGGTCTTTGGCTCCTGACAGCAGGGGGTATATCCACAACCAGCATCGATGTTTCAGCAAGAAGACTAATAAATTCATACTTTTTCATTGTTACATTTTTAATAATTTCATTACTACAGGTGTAAACCACAATGATGTATCAGTTGTTCTTTCCCATCCAAATACTATAAATAAGTTTTATTGCTAAAAATGCTCTTTTTACCCATAATTGTGACACCCTCTTCTAATTATTATTATTATATTGTGGTGTACTAAAAACTGAAATGGGCATCACTTACTTACTTTTTTAGTGATAGCACACTAACACTTTAATTTTCTTCAGATCCAGGGGAAGAGAGGTTCTTAGAAAATATATATAGTATTTAAAAACTCGGATTCATTAACATATACCATCTTTTTTTAAAAATGTATACAAATATTTAATTTCTTAATTACATTTGACATACTGTATGTGTGCATGTCTAGGATTTAATGCAGATAATGTATTTATCACTCCTTGTGTATGTTCACAATTCTTGATTGGTATTACTTAATCTGAATTACAGTAGCTTGTTAGGAATGGATTCCTATCTTCAACAATGGATATATAATGTCTACACACCAATTCAGTATAGCTTATATATCAAAAGGCGTAAAAAATTCTGAAATGGTTTATCTTGGTCTGATTTTTTTTTACATGTTAAAAACCTGTCATTTTAAAAGTGATGGGTAGACTTTCTATATCCACTGTGCTTTTCTAATTGGCCTTTTATGCTGGCAAGTGTGGATAGGATGTTTTGGTCCAAGAGCCAAAATGACTCTCTACAACAGGGGTCTCTAAACTTGGCAACTTTAAGACTTGTGGACTTCAACTTCCAGAATTCTCGGAGACCCCCGCTCTACAAGCTACAGATGAGACTATAATGAGGAGTGGAAAGGAAAACTAAGACACGTACTATTTAACATTTGCAATCCATTCATGTAACATATGTACACACACATACATACACTATCCTTGGAGGGTAGAAGCTATAGCTAATGCTGTCAAGATTGCAAGGTGGCGAGACAGCTTCCTCGGTTCCTGGATGAAGCCATCTATCTAGATCTGTGTCAGTCGGGCTTCAGAGCGGTTACAGCATGGAAACGGCATTGATCGCATTGGTTGATGATCTCTGGAGGGCCCAGGACAGGGGTTGCTCCTCTGTCCTGGTCCTCCTAGATCTCTCAGTGGCTTTTGATATCATCAATCATGGTATCATGCTGCGTTGGCTAGAGGGGGTGGGAGTGGGGGGCACCGTGTTACGGTGGTTCTCCTCCTTCCTTTCTGACCGTACGCAATCTGTGTTGATGGGGGGCAGAGGTCGACCCCGAGGTTCCTCACTTGTGGGGTGCCACAAGGGTCAGTCCTCTCGCCCCTCCTGTTTAACATTTATGTGAAGCCGCTGGGTGAGATTATCCGTGGCTTTGGGGTGAAGTGTCAACTGTATGCCGATGACACGCAGTTGTACATTTCAACCCCAGGCCACCCCAATGATGCCCTTGACGTGATGTCCCATTGCCTGGAGGCCGTGCGGATCTGGATGGGGAGGAACAGGCTCAGACTCAACCCCTCCAAGACTGAGTGGCTGTGGTTTCCAACCTCCCGATATAGCCAGGTAACACCATCATTGGCTATTGGGGATGAGATCTTACCCCCCTCAGAGAGGGCTTGCAACTTGGGCGTCCTCCTGGATTCACGGCTGTCTTTAGACGATCATATGACGGCCGTGGTAAGGGGGGCTTTTTATCAGGTTCGCCTGATTTCCCAGTTGCATCCCTTTCTGGATCAGGACGCCTTGCACACAGTCACACATGCCCTCATCATTTCCCATCTGGACTATTATAATGCTTTCTACATGGGGCTCCCCTTGAGGAGCACCCGGAGGCTCCAATTGGTCCAGAAGGCAGCCACGCAAGTGATAATGGGGGCGACTTGTCGCTCCCATGTAACACCCCTCATGTGCGAGCTGCACTGGCCCCCGGTGGTCTTCCGGGTGCGCTTCAAGGTGTTGGTTACCACCTCTAAAGCGCTCCATGGCTTAGGACCTGGTTACCTACAGGACCGCATTCTGCCACCGTGTTCCTCCCACTGACTGACACGCTCCCACAGAGAGGGCCTCCTCAGGGTGCCGTCGGCCAAACAATGTTGACTGGCGACCCCCAGGGGGAGAGCCTTTTATGTGGGGGCTCCTGCCTTATGGAATGAATTGCCTCCGGACATACGAAGGATCCCCGACCTCTGTCGAGCTCTGAAGACCCTATTATTTCAGCAAGCCAGTCTGATGGGATAAATGATTTTAAATCGGGTTTTAAAAGTGGTTTAAAATGGTTTTAATTGGAAGTTTTAATTTTGGCCAAAGATTGAATTGTTTTAATATGTTTTTTAAATTTTGTCTTGTATGTTGCTTTATTATGGCTGTTCACCGCCCTGAGTCCTTCGGAGAAGGGCGGTATACAAATATAATAAAAACTAAAAACTAAAACTAAAGTAATAGATCCATTGCAAGCAAAACTCTGAGATAGGTGGATTCCTCAAAGAATAGCTTTATTGGAAATATCAAATTGGCACATATCTGGTGAAAACCAACTCTGAAGGGCCTCTTGGTTTTCATTTAATTAAAAGTAAGTTTTTCTCCCAACCCAAAACAATCAATCGTATGGCCCCATCAATCCACTGGTCTGGTGACATCACTCCCCCTTCTCCGGCCAGGTGTGAGAACGTCCTTGGTTACCAAAAGAAAGTATTTTATTTTGACCACACATCCTCAGCTATCTCTAATCCCCCCTCCCTATTCCTCGCTCCAGTGTGGCAAAACTGAAGCTTCAAGAGGCCAGGTCAGCTTCAGGGTTGACAAATGCAGCATGCAATGACCAGGCAGTTAAGGACAAAAAGTACTGATCTATTAATGGACTCTCTCCAGCTCTTCATGAATTTAGAATGCTCAGAATTTTACAAAATTAGAGATAGCTTTCAAGATTTTGAATACCACTATGAAGAATCATAACCACTATCACCATAATAATAATTACAGTTTATTTGTTTTAGACAATTCAGAAAATCATTGCTTCCATTTTTCTTACTATTAAAATTTTCAAATGTATTAAATGACCTACTTAACATCTTAGGACAGACTAAAATAAATATTGTTTTATCATACTATATAATATTGACCTAAATTCATGCTTACACACTCTTATTATGTTATTCACTATTTCCATTTGATAAGAAATAATCTCATGTTTAATCAAATTTACTTTTGCCTATATCATCTTAGTCTCATCATTTTAAAGATATTAAAAATTCATAAGTTGCCACATTATTCATCTCATAAAATTAATGGATACTTGACAGGTTTTGTAAACATCTGGGTCTCTGCACTCTTTCAGTCCACCCTCTTCTACAGCCCATCCTCTTGAGTGCATACACTGTACTGTCTCTGAAAATGATGTGTTTTGGATGTTGGACTATTGATTATTCCCATCTTTTCTTTCTAATGCTAAAGGGAGAATATTGTTATTAGGGTGTGATTGCCAAGGTTAGTAATCTTTGACCTACACATGTATGATTAATAATGTATGAGTTGATTCAAAACAGATATCCATGGAATAATAAGGCAGTAAGCATTGCTGTTGAAGATTCAGAAAGGGACAATTAACCTAGAGAAGGAAAAGAAAATGTTTTCTTTTTCAAGCATTAAAAAGAATACATATACAATAACTGTTATCCTACCAGACTCTACTTCACTTTTGTTTGATAATTTTTCTACAGAATTCTGTGACATTCTCTTCATCTGCATATAAGCTTGATTGCAGATTGGATTAAGTTCAGGATAAAAAATATAATAACAGCTGCTGTTTAGCCACTGCAGGTCAAAGAAGTAGATATAGATACTAAATAGACCTAGACATAGACTTGTATAGAACTACATGAGAATCACTTTCTATTAACAGATATAGATGATGAAATATTGGAATGGGTTTAACAAATCAGATATTGACCTACTTTATTATTAATCATATGAAGGGCACTTAATAAGTACATGTTTTCTGATTCTTTCCCAATGTTGTGGTCTTATTTTCTGTCATTGGACAAATTGACTATCTCAATTATCTTGACTTAGTGGTACCCTACTTCAAATTTAAAATTTCCAGAGAACTTTAAAAAACTAGATGTAGAATTAATCTGAGACAATGTAAAATGGCAGTTCACTTCCATTTCTAGTTGGAGCCACGACAGTATGACCAATTGTTGCAGGGTTCTTCATCTTGCTCAGAGAGTTGATTCGGGACTGATGTAGAATTAACCCACTACAAAAATAAATATTGCTGATACAAGGGGAGGGGAAGTTGTTTTCCTTTATCCAACATCTTCCTTGTCTGCATACATGGATATATGCTTGCCAAATCAAAATGTTCTGATGACAAAAATAACCAAATACATATTTTCCTCACATAAACATTTATCTGTGAAGATAAAACTATCTAGGAAAGAGTATGAGATATTACAAAGACACAGCAAAAACAATTTTATTTCAGATTTTGCTTAAAATAGACAAAATGAAAAAAAATGCATCCTTAAGAGCTAGCAACAGCTATCCAATTTTTGAAATACTGTTGCTGTACTCAGCAAATCAACTGTACAAATAGAAACTGAATGGATAATTTATTGGTACTACAGAACAATTCATTGGAGCACAACCTGAAAATTGTATATTCATCTATGAATTTCTACAAAATAGCTAATGTAATAACTTGTAAATGATCTTATATTATTTTTCTGTATGTATTTATCACATAGGACCTATCTATTTTAAAGGCTTAAAATATTTTTATTATCTCAAACAATAACACTATGCATTTACTAATTTACTAAGCCTGCAATCAATCAAGTCACCTGGTCTAGTAATAATTATATGTAGAAATAAGAATCAAATAGTCCATTTTATGAGGAATGCTTTCCTTGAATTATATTTCTATGCTTACAGAGATTTGATTCAACTGAAACAAACCACACTTTTCCAGTAAGAGGATTAAACATAAAGAGGGACATTATCTATTATCTGAACTGTCAGAAGTTGGCAGGAGCAGAAATTTCCTACCTCTTTGTCCATCTTATGATAATCAGGTTGTTTGGCAATCAGATGAAGAAAACCTAATTTAGGTAATCCTTTTAAGCATTTCTCTCACTGGGACTATGTAGGATGTAGCAGTTAGTCTGAGCTATGAAGTAAGAGCTTCATAGTTTACTTCATGAACTTGAAGTAAGAGCTTCACTTTTTTTTAAATGAAATAAATGAATCTTAAACTCTTTGAACGTTATAAAGTACTATACGAATGCTAACTATCCTGTGAAGCAAGGAGGCATTGTACCCTGGGGATCAGAATAAAGGGCTGCAAATCAAAGGCGGGAAGAAGGCATACACACTTGAGCACTGAAATGCCATTCCAAGTTACACGCATGTATGCAGGTTCTTATACACAAAGATGAAGTGGGAATTATTCACATACCCATGGTTTCTTTTAGTCATGGTTTACTGAATAACTTACAGCCAATTGAGTTTATACATATTACTTTATAAACCATAAAGGCTGAATTTGTGCAACATTTTAGGGTCAAATTCAAACAAATCAAATTTATTTAATTAAATTTATTTATTTTTAAATTTATATACCGCCCTTCTCCCTGAAGACTCAGGGCGGTGTACAGCCAGAATTAAAAAACATGAAATACAAATATTAAAAACAATTAAAATATATATAAATTTGGCCCAAAATTAAAAATACAAACCAATTAAAACATTTAAAATTTCTTCTTAAGCCAGCCCGGCTTGCTGGAAAAAGTGGGTTTTAAGGGCACGGTGGAAGGCACTAAGGTCTTGGATTCTCCTTATCTCTGGGGGCAACTGATTCCAGAGGGTAGGTGCCCCCACAGAGAAGGCCCTCCCCCTGGGAGTCACCAGCCTACATTGATTGGCTGATGGCACCCTGAGGAGGCCCTCTCTGTGGGAGCGCATGGGACGATGGGAGGTCGTCGGTAGCAGCAGGCGGTCTCGAAGATAACTAGGCCCAATGCCATGGAGCGCTTTAAAGGTGATAACCAACACCTTGAAGTGCACCCGGAAGACCACTGGGAGCCAGTGCAGCTCGCGCAGGAGCGGTGTTACATGGGAGCGCCATGCTGCTCCCATCACTACCTGCGCTGCATTCTGGACCAGTTGGAGCCTCCGGGTGCTCTTCAAGGGAAGCCCCATGTAGAGAGCGTTGCAGTAGTCAAGGCGAGAGGTGACGAGGGCATGAGTGACTGTGCACAGGGAATCCCGATCAAGAAAGGGCCGCAACTGGCAAATCAGGCGAACCTGACAAAAGGTCCCCCTAGTTACAGCTGTCAGATGTTCCTCCAAGGACAGCTGTATATCCAGGAGGACTCCCAGATTGCGAGCCCTTTCTGTGGGGGCCAAAGACTCGCCCCCAATAGTCAGTGATGGAGTCAACTGACTATATCGGGATGCCGGGAGCCACAGCCACTCAGTCTTGGAAGGGTTGAGCTTGAGCCTGTTCCTCCCTATCCAGATCCGCACGGCCTCCAGGCACTGGGACATCACTTCAAGGGCATCATTGGGGTGGCCTGGGGTGGAGATGTACAGCTGGGTGTCATCAGCATACTGGTGGTATCTCACCCCGAAGCCACGGATGATCTCGCCCAGCGGCTTTACATAAATGTTGAACAGAAGGGGCGAGAGGACCGATCCCTGCGGCACTCCACAGATGAGAGGCCTTGAGGTCGACCTCTGCCCCCCTGCCAACACAAACTGTGACCGGTCGGAGAGAAAGGAGGAGAACCACCGCAACACGGTGCCTCCCACCCCCAACTCTTCCAGCCGGTGCAGCATGATACCATGGTCGATGGTATCAAAAGCCGCTGAGAGATCTAAAAGGACCAGAACAGAGGAGCAGCCCCTGTCCCAAGCCCTCCAGAGATCATCAACCAACGTGACCAATGCCATTTCCGTGCTGTGCCCAGACCTGAAACCCGACTGGAACGGATCTAGATAAGATGTTTCCTCCAGGAATTGTGGGAACTGTCACGCGACCACACTCTCAACAATCTTCGCCATGAAGCGACGGTTGGAGACAGGACAGTAGTTGGCCAATATTGCCGGATCCAGGGACGGCTTCTTGAGGAGAGGCCTCACCACCGCCTCTTTCAAGGCAGCGGGGAAGTGGCCCTCACTCAGCGAAGCGTTGATAACAGCCTGGAGCCAGCCTCGTGTAACCTCCCGGGAAGCCAGTACCAACCAGGAGGGACACGGGTCCAGTAAACATGTGGCCGCACTAAGTCTCCCCAAAATCCTGTCCACATCATCGGGAGTCACAGCGTCAAACTCCTCCCAGATAACATTCTCAAGACTATTCCTTGTCACTCTGCCCTGATCTACCCAGTCAGAGTCCAAATCCCCCCGGATCTGAGCGATTTTGTCATACAGGTATTGTCCAAAATCCTCCGCCCTGCCTTCCAAGGGATCCTCCCGCACTCCCGGATGGAGCAGGGAGCCGGACAATTCCCTGATGATGCAATAGAGGCGGAAAAGTAATTAAACTTTGCCGTCTTTATCGCCACTAGGTAGGCCTTAATATGCGACCTTACCAGTGTTCGATCAGATTCAGCGAGACTGGCCCTCCAACCGCTCTCCAGGTGTCTTTTCCGGCACTTCATTTCCCTCAGCTCCTCAGTGAACCAAGGAGCCGCACGGGATCGGCACTGGGTCAGAGGCCGCAAAGGCACGACTCGGTCCAAGGCCCCACCAGCCGCCCGATCCCAGGCGGCTACCAGGTCCTCGGCCGAGTCATGTGCTAGAACCTCAGGAAATGGCCCAAGCTCCATCTGGAACCTCTCAGGATCCATCAGGCGCCTGGGGCGGATCCATCTAATTGGATCCGCCTCCCTGCGGCGGGGGGCAGCGGTTCAAAGATCCAGGCGAAGGAGTGAATGGTCTGTCCATGACAAGGGTTCTATGTCTGTATCCCCAATAACAAGACCACTCAACCACTGGCCAGAGACAAAAATCAGGTCCAGAGTGTGACCTCCCCTGTGAGTAGGGCCATGAACTAACTAGGTCAGGTCCATGGCCGTCATGGAAGCCATGAACTCCCGAGCCACCTCAGACGTTTCACCAGCAGATGGCAAGTTGAAATCACCCATGACTAAAAGCCTGGGTGTATCTACTGCCACCGTGGCTATCACGTCGAGTAGCTCAGGTAGGGCTGTTGCCATGCGGCAGGGAGCCAGGTACATAAGCAACAAGCCCATCTGAACCCCATGACCCCACCTCACAAGGAGGGACTCACATCCGGCTATCTGAGGCACAGTGGTCTCCCTCGGACCCAGATCCTCGTTAATAATAACCGCCACCCCCCACCCCTCCCCTGGGCCCTCGGCTGATGGAATGCTCTGAAGCCTGGTGGGCACATTTCGACCAGAGGGACGCCGCCCTCCGGGCCCAACCAGGTCTCCGTAATACCCGCCAGGTCCACTCCACCCTCTTGAATAAAATCGTGAATGAGGGGGGCCATATTTACCACGGACCTGGCGTTGCACAGCATCAGCCAAAGGCCCAGATCCTGAGTATCTAAGCCACCTAGTGTTTGAGCGGAGCCTTGGGGACCGGGGCAAGCAATTGCTCTCAGATATGGTCCCCTGCTCCCGCCATATCTGCCCCTCCCATTCACCGTGCTGATGGAAAATTCCTCCTCCGGATAGTCCTCCAGCCCCAATCCCTCGACCTGCACCCTCCAAACCGTCCCCCTGTGCCGGGCTCGGCTCTGACCCTAGTGGGTTTGTCCCCCCAAACCCCGGTTCCCCTTAAAAAATCATTATTCCCACCCCTTAAAAATTTCATTTAAAGTTTATGTAAAAAAAACCCTCAACCCCCTCTTCGCTGCATGCCAAATTGGTACAATTCAGGGTAGTTGGTACAGCAGAACCACTGCACAATATTCATGGCTTGATTCATGTCCCCCTTCCCATTCAATAATCTTTTTGAAAATATTTGAAAGACTAGGCAAATGGAATTTATCCCATTTATAATGTATACAAAGCAAACTTCAAGACAGTTAAATGAATACCAGAGCAGAGTATTCAATTCAATTCAATAATAGCCAACTCATGGGAACCCTAAAACTCTAGTAAGAAGTCTGAAATGAAAATGTTCAACAGGTACCAGCTGTGGAAAAAAAGGTGGAAAGAAGAGAGAACAGCCTATCGGACTCATGCAAGAGCTATACTATGGTGGCATATACACAATAAAATGGAGCACAGTCTTTCTCAACAAGAAGGTTTTTTTCTTCCTGTTGCCTCCAGGGAGCTTCCTTTTTTGTTTTGTAGGAAACCTTTCAAGTAAACATGTCAGGAAGCCCCTTTGAGGTCTTGTTAAAATTCTTTCTTCATGCTGCAATATATGTTGTACAAGGCAGATGACAGCACCCCAACAGTTAATTCTTTATAGAGTAAAAATGGAGGCAATAGAGGCAAAGCAAGTAAGCAGCTGACATCTCTGGATAAAATTGCACAGTTGGCAACTTGGAACAAGAAATTAATCAGGAGGGAGAATCAGCTCATAATCCCATGGCCAGCAGTCCTGAGGAGTTGGATTGCATTATTTACAGTACACAGCTGTGAACCAGATTTACAAGCAATGGTTGCAATCTTGCACCTGGTTATACAAGCCCAAGATCCAGTGACCTCAAGGGGATCAAGTTTAGAAAAGATCTATAGAACCAGATTAGTAGACATTCTTGATTGATCATGCAGTAGCTATTTTGACACTAAATGAACTAGAATCATTTATTTAGTCTGCTCCTGGTTGTGTAAAAGTTTTCTTCATATTCATATACAAATACAAAAACCACTCTTAGAGTCAGATCTTTATAATAGTCTATTAATCCCACTGACTGAATTTCCCACTGAAATTCTGGTCATCAGTGTTCTATAATTAAACTACAAAATTGGGTGATACTATAGCATCCAATGAATTTAGTTACTTATTAAGATGTTCAATCTGGAGATGGACAAACAAAAAATTAATATCCTTTAATGAAAAACTGGAACCATTATTAGAATTAATGCATATTTTTATAAACCTGGTATACAAAATGAGGCAGCAGAAAATGAGGTAGCAGAAATTGCAGGTCTTCCTTATCTTACCTTACAAAATACTGTATTTTTGCTGAAGTGCTAGAGTTTAGAATGCAGCCTTTTCTATGCTATTTTATTTACAGTTATAAAAGATTATCAGCACAAAGATGAGCTATTGTGAGAATTAGCATGATTGTGACCTGTAAGTAGGAGGTAGTCAGATATGTAAATGTCATAGTAACTTATCTGCACTACCTGCCAATAAAGGATTCAAGCTGAGAAGCGAGAAATGCCAAATCCAAGAGTCCAAATCTGTAGGGGGTGACCTTTATTCATCAAATTATTTTTACAGCCTAGAGCATTTCTATTGCTTGGAACAGTAATTCTCAGTCTTATATTCCCAAATATTGTTGGGCTACAACATGAATCATTCCAGACCATTGACCCTTCTTCCTAGAGATAATGTGAATTTTAATCCATTATGGTATCTGAGACCTAATGTTGGCAGCCACAACTCTAGAGCAATCTTCCCAGCTCGCAAGGTATTTTGGGAGTATAGCGTCAAAAATTCTTAACCAGAAATTCTGGGCGTTGCTGCCCCAGACTACTGAAAATTGGAGAAGATTTGATGGACACAAACCACAAAATAATCTTTGTTTCCATTTACAAAATTATTCCCTTTCTGAAGACCTATTTATTTACTGAAAACATTTATATGTTACCCCTTGCCATATTCCAATTTCAGGATGAAGTACAGTGCAAAATGTTGTCATTATATAAAATATATTAATAAAATAGCATTAAAAATTTATTTTTCAGAAGAGCTGGACATTAAAACTATTTATAACACTGTACATAATTCTGTTTAAGGGTTTGGATCCCAAGATATTTTAATGAATGCAAAAATAATATTAAATTAGTTTTCTAAGAGTAAAAATTAATTAATGGGAGACAAAAAGTGTCCATCTTTTGAGAAATGAAAGTATTAACTTGATAATATGAATTAAGAAGTATAAAACTAAGATTGTTTAATTGTTTCTAGAAAATAGACAGAAAACCTTGAATGCAAAAAGCATGTACTTTCTTAAGCCTTTTTCACCTTACGTTATATGTTAATTCCACAAATAGGATCATTCTTATTAGAGATATGGATCCAAAATATTGTAATATGTACACAAAGATTGCAGAATTTTTTTTTTCATCAAGACAGGTGATCACATCTTCATTCAGATGCATGGTTCAATGCACAAGGGATAAAAATATGAACGGATTTATGTACCCAAACCAGGGGTGAAATGCTCCCGGTTCGGATCGGATCAACCGATACGGTAGCGATGGAGGCGGGTGGTTCGGAGAACCAGTAGCAAAAATCCCTCCCCCTCCCTTTGCCCAACTGAGCCACGCAATCCTCAGAGGCTTTTTTCTAATTTTTAAAAGCATTTTTCAACAACCTCTTTGGCCAAAAAAATGCTTTTAAAAGTAAAAAAAAAAAAAAAGCCTCTGATGATCGCGCGGCTCAGCTGGGATCATCAGAGGCTTTTAAAAGCATTTTTTCTACAACCTCTTCAGCTGAAGAGGTTATTAAAAAAATGTTTTTAAAAGGAAAAAAAGCCTCTGCCAATCAGGCAAGTCAGCTGGGATCATCAGAGGCTTTAAAAGCATTTTTTTTACAACCTCTTCAGCCAAAGAGGTTGCAGAAAAAATGGTTTTAAAAGTTAAAAAAAAAAAGGTTGGCCCTGCCCAGTCAGTCATATTACCCTCCAAGCCACGCCCACACAACCGGTAGTAACAAATTTTACATTTCACCACTGACCCAAACCATTACTTCCAACTAAATGTGCTTTTCAAAAAGTAACTGGATTTTCTTGAGGGGTTTTCCTTGAAAATGTTTCATTTCTCATCCAAGAAGCTTCTTCAGTTCTCAGTTCAATTCTCAAGGAAAATAAACAAAGCAGTCCAGTTGCCTTTTGAAAAGCAGCTTTGGAGCAACCATGACCTAGATGACTGAGAATTGCTGTAGACATTACCTCCAAAATTTGTTTGTTTACATATTTGTGTTTCCGACATTAAAATTCCTTTGGTTGTCTCAAATTCTTCAGCTGCATTATTCCCAAATACACACAATTTTCGACAATATTCTAGCTATCCAAATGTCTAAATTGTCTTGCATGGAGATTATTGAAATCTTTAAGTTTTGAAAGTCAGCAATAAGTAAACATAATTTCACTATAGAAGTTAACTTTCTCTTTCCACCCTTCAAAAGGTCTACAGCAAATTAAAATCAGTGTTATGCAAATTCTTAAGAAAACATTTTTCCTACTTGAGTTATATTCCCATACCCACTTTTCTGGAGTATGTTCAACTGAATTCAATAAATTTATTGAGTTGATATATCAAGGGTTCCACCATTTTCTGTTATTCTCAATTCACTTTTCTTTTTTTCTCTCTTCAAAACTCTATTTGCTAGTTGGAAAGGACTTTGAAGGTCTTCTAGTCCAACCTCCTACTCACGCAGGAGACCCTGTACCATTTGACAAGTGGCTGTCCAAAATCTTCTTAAAAACCTCCAGTGATGAAGCACCCATAACTTCTGAAGGCAAGCTGTTCTACTGGTTAATTGTTCCCACTATTAGAAAGTTTCTCCTTAATTCTAGGTTGGTTAGTCTCTCCTTGGTTAGTTTCCATCATTTTTTGTTTTGCCTACTGATGCTATGGAAAATAAGCTGACCTCTCTTCTTTGTGGCAGCCCCTCAAATATTGCAATAATGCTATAATGTCACCCCAAATCCTAGACTAGTCATATCCTATTCCTGCAAACATTCATGTGCTTTAGTCTCCATGCCCTTAATCAACTTGTTGTTATTCTCTGTACTTTTTTTGAAGTCTCAATATCTTATTTGTAATGTGGTGACTAAAACTGAATTCAGCATTCCAGGTGTTGTCTTACTAAGGTTTCATAAAGTGGTACTAATACTTCATGTGATCTTTACTCTATGCCTGTTTATGCAACCAAGGATTCCATTAGCTTTTTTTTGGCTGCTGCCACACACTGCTGGCTCATATTTAAGTGGTCATCTACTAGGACTCCAAGATCCCTCTTATACTTACTGTTTTTGAGCCAGGTTTCACCTAATCTTAGTTGTACCTTCACTGTACTTGCCTAACATTCACACCTGCCACATTGTTCATTACTATACTTAGATTGATTGGATTTACACATGGCTAAACTATACACCATGGATTATAACCTACAATGTTTAAGTTCACATAGCACAGTCAGAATCAAACATATCTCAATATGGCTAGCAAAATGTATGAACCTAGCTATTAAGAAAACTATTTTTAAGCTTTATAATGTTTGATTTTCAATATGATTTGCATGTATACAAACAGACATGCAAAAGCAGTGAGGCAGAATCCAACACGTTCTTGTTTTATTTGCTTATTACATTTAAATTCTGATTTTCCTCTAAAATTGTAGCATACTTGGTTCTCTCCATTTCACCTATGTTTTACTCAATCCAAAAGTAGGGTCAGTTTGAAAGAAACTGACTCGGAAACAAGCATGAATATTCATAACATAGATAATCCTACTGACTGGTGAACTGATGTGTTCTGAGCTGTGAATCTGCTTTAAATCCATTTCCTCAATGAGGTCTAAGGTTCCATTATTCTAATTGTCTTCTACTGGCTTTACAGGTAGAAAGAAAGGACATAAATATGATGCCATTCATACTCTAAATAAGGGGTGGGCAACTATGGCCCTTTTATGACTTGTGGACTTCAAATCCCAGAATTCCTGAGCCACCTCTGCTCTGCCACCTCTGTGTAAGAGCACAAAATGTACATTCATAGGAAATACAATATTTGAAACAGCTGAAGGATCAGAGGTGCACATAGGTAAGAAAGAGGGGGGAAATGGAATTGGCAAAGTTTTTAAATTATGGTGGCAATGATCTCATGCTATTTTCCACAAAATAATGTCCATACTACCACAATCACCTATCAGTATTGACAACCCACAGGAAATATACAACAGGTCCTTCCTCTAGTGCCCATTTGTGGGGCCTGGAACTATTCAGTGTATTTGATTTGCTGCCCAAATTCAGCTCTGTAATTTGTTGTCAGTGCTATTCAGGAGTTGCAATATTCAACTCCTAAGACTGTTTAATTCTAATGTTTTTAAATGAGTTTGAGGTAAAGATTTGATCTCTTCCCACGCTTCTTCCCATGGCATGGCTTTGTAACCCTCAGCCAAGTAGGGTAAAAGAGCAAGTGAACCCTTACTTATAGTCAGTGAAAGGCTGTTCACCCCTATCATATATTTTTATATACTTAATATGAGGTATATAAAATATACTTTATATATTACAATTATACCCACTGCTTGTATTGAGTGGTTTGGGGTTAACATTTCTTTGGCTTTCATGGCTGTATCTTCTTTGAAAAAGGTAACTTCAAAACCCATTTTAAAATAATGAAAATAAAATAACCTGGCAATAAGACGAGGCTTTGAAGGGTTTCTCTGTTTTCTTTTCTCCAAAAAGAGTTTCTTTCACTTTATGATTGCAATTAATATTTCCATTCTACTGCAAAAGCTGGTGTTCAGTATAAATATTAGCCGAGTGAGCAAAACTGCCATCCTTTCCTCTGCAGTCAGGATAAGTTCCCCTCCACCCCATCACCGCCCAGCTGTATTTTTCCCATTATTCGTTTAATGCAGAGCAGGGCTGCTGATTACAAAGAGGCAGTTTGACTCCAGCAATAGGTCTTCTTCACTAATCCTCACTGTCACAGAAATTCCAGCTGCTACATGAATAAGAAGCTCAATCCATATTTGCCAGCTCTAATATGAAATCTGTCAGCGCCCAAATTAATGAGTTCCAAATTCCTTACATCACGATAACAGGTTAAGACTGGTCAATTAATTACATAAATCCTTCCCAATTCATTGTGCATTTTCAAGCAAGATTGTGTCTTACATTACTGCATGACACAAGGCCTTTTGGCTCTTGTTGTTCTGGACGAAAAAGCCCCTCATTTAAGCTCAGCTTAGCTGCCACCAAGAAGTGTTAAATGTCATGCACTGGATTTGCACTTTTCTGTAATTGCTTTTGTTTTAAAAAAATCAAATTAAAAGCTTTAGCACAGTAATGCTTTCAGGAAAGAGAGAGGACACAGAGAAGACTTTGCAAATCCTTGTTAGTGTGAGAGTAACTCAATGAATATGAGTGGGTCTCCTAGAGCCAACTATATTTTCCATATAGGTTTTCACTGTTTAAAGCAATTTTAATCTGAAAAATATACTTTAAAAAATAGCTTCAGGTATTGTGATCAAATGTGTAGCATTTGCTCTTGATTTACATTATCCTGTAGCCAATGATAACACACTGTACTTTTATCATTCTCTAGATACACCAGATTATTGCATTTTTTGTAAACCTTTCATCTGTTCATGCCCCCTTGTGGTAAAATCTAAATTTACAATTCAATATTCAGTATACTTTCCCTGATTATTCCCATACTACTTTTAATACCTTCATGTTCTTTTAAAAGATGCATGTAGGATCTTAAATGAGACTATAGAACATGAATGGAACAATTGGAAAATTCACATTTGCATTTACTATCTGTAGTCTTGCAGCATCTTATTTTTCTTTTGACAGTGTAATTTAATAGGCTTGCTCAACTTCCATCATCTAAAGGTCTTTGACTGCAATTCCTAAAATTCCCACTAGGAGGGCATTAGATTAGAAAAAAACAGTTGAATAGTTCGCTACAGAACTCTTATAATACCTTTTACAGAATTCTTATACAATTATACATTTCAATTTTGGATAAATTAAAACATCTCCAAGAACACTTTACTGCAATAAAACCTATGGAATGTTCCTTTTTCATCTAGCGAGATGCACATTTCCTGGGCCTGTTTCTGTGGTTTAAAACATAGGAGGGCAAAGTATAATTTGTGCAAATAATCATCCTGATCACACTGGGGCTAATGTACTAGTTCACTCCTTCCACTTGAGTGCCAGTTACTACCATGCTGCTAAAATTATGGGAATTGGATTTGAAACTTTTCAGGCTGACTATATGCCAATTAAAAATAAGAATGCAAGATAAATATGTTTCTAGAATTAAAAACTATTCATTAATGACCACTGGTGACAATAGAGCACATGGATATTAACACCGCATAATGACTGCACTTGGATAAAGAAAATGAAACCTTGCATAATAGAAAATTTTAATTTGTCATTTCATCCACATATCCTTATATTATTGATGATGCATCAATAGTAGCACACCTATTGCTTTCATTTACACATAAACTTGAGGGGGGAAGTGTCCCATAGATTTTATCAATGATGTCATGTTTTTCCCTGTTAAATTTGTCTTATTTGTTAAGTATTTGTTTGTTGGATTTATATTCCATCACATTTTGTACAGGAATGTAAAATCTTCATCCTCTCTGTGAAACAAGTTGGCCTGAGTGTAACTGGCCCAAAATCATCTGCAGAGCTTCTATATTAAGGGTGGACTATAAGACTAGATCTTGCTACTCCTAGTCTAACATTTTACACCATACTAGATTCTCAATAAAAAGGTGGACTGTAAATTGAAATTCAGTATCAATAACATTTGCAGCACTTAAAGGTCCAGAGTCTTTATTTTCCTATAAAAAACTGCAAATTTCAATACAGTCATAATCCTTTTCTCAGGTCTTTCATTGTAAGAAGTGTTCAATATCTAATATTCCTTCAAAGCTATGTCTTAAATGAATAAAAATATTTAAATAAAAAGGCCAACAATAAATAATAAAATAGGAGCTGGAATAACATAATGTACTTAAATATCACATGTTAAGAGGATGGATTTCCCATCTCCTCTACAACTTCCATCCAGTATAATGAAGGTGTGCTTGCATGAACAATGTATTTTGTCTGATTTTGGATTTTATTGGAGGTTTATTGTAGGACTCTAATTGCTGTGATCTATAAACCACAAATTATAACTTAGTATTACATGAATCCAGGCAGTTAATTCAATAAATCAGTGTTTTAGATCAGGCCATTGTAGCTTGAAAACCACCAGTGACCAGGGGAGACTGAGCCAGTTGGAGCTTGCAAACCTCCAAGGAACCTTCCCCAACCAATCAGGCTTTATGGACCTACAGCTTGCAAGCCTCCAAGTGCCTTTCAACTTGCAGGACATGGTCTGTTCCAGGGTCCAGCACACTCAACTTACATTTTATTTTCAGGTTCTGAGAGAAGCACCCAGCCTGAGATAGGATCAGTTTTCTTGAGGTGGAGTTAAACTTCTGTGTCACTGCAGGTCAAGGAATGTGTCTGACATTCAGAGATGGTTACATAGCTGTTGCATTTATACATCTGCAAATGTTAACATTCTGGCAAGAAAGCACTCAAACAAAATAGAGAAAACATAGAAGACAGCAGGAAATGGAAGCTGGATCAATCAATCAGCAGCCAGAACATGCATCTTCACACAACGTATAGTTGATATTTGGAAGGTGTACAAGGTCAGCCAGTGGGCAATCACATGAAATCTAAATTTACCCATCAACCACTTTGCAACACAGGTATGCATTGTAGTTAAGTCTAAATCAAACTTTACAAAGCCAAACTTGTGACAAAGAATGTTATTTTCACAAAACTGTAGGGGCCTCCCTTTTTAAGAAGGCTCCACAATTCCATAAAGAAATAGAGCCTCCCCAAAAAATGGAGCCCTGTCACAAGAATAGCACCTGAGTTTGCTATGAGCTGAGCGAATGATGCAACAGCTATAATTTTGAAACTGGATCATAAGTAGCTTTAAGGGTGGATCTGTCATAACTTTAATGGTGACTAAGCAACCGGTTATAAATCAAGGACTACCTGTATTGACCATGTAATACTTTGTTTTGCATGCCTCTTTTCTATACTTCATTTGGTTTTTCTTATAGGCCAGTTAGTTGTCTTTGGTATTCAATAAACCTTCATGGTATACAAACCTTGATGCATATTCTTCCTTGATATTCTTCCAGAGCCCTTTTTCCTTCTTTAACTGTCTGGTATACTTGCAATATTCCATGCCACTTATTCTCCTTGGTAAATAGTGTCTGTCAAAATCACTATGTGGATGAAGAGTGTGATTCACTGACATTATTTTCCTGATCCTATTTTTCAGCTGCATATCTGATCCCTGGAATTGCCCAGGTATTATTCACTTTGATGATATTTCTGCCGCTAAATTTGAACTTTTAGATCTTTTTCATTCTCATGATGTATTAAGTACTAATCTTCTTGATTTCAGTATGCTTTATGTTGTCACCCTGAAGGAAGCCTGGATATTTGTAGTGATCTTTATCCAGACTTTTGATGTTATTTCCATGGGACATGTGATTTCTTCAATTTTCATTCCCCCCCCTCCCCTTTTTCATGGAAAGGGTGTCACATTTATCCAGTCCAAACTCCACTGCAATATCTTTGCTATATGTATGGAGTGTTGAGCAGCAACTCCATTTCAGATGGTGTTTTTCCATTACAGTAGTCCTCAACATATGACACAATTGAGCCCAAAATTTATGTTACTAAGTGAGATATTTCTTAAATGAGTTTTGCCCCATTTTATCACTTTTTGTCACAGTTGTTAAGTGAATTGCTGCAATTGTTAAATTAGCAACAGTTGTTAAGTGAATCTACCTTCCCTTCGCAAAATGGGATTACATGATCCCAGGACACTGTAATCATCATAAATATGAGCTATTTACCAAATTTTGATCCTGTGACCATGGGGATGCTGTAATGGTCGTAAATATGAAAAACAGTCACAAATCCCTTTTTTTAGCTCCACTAAACAAATGGCTGTAAATTGAGGGTTATCTGTAATTTCAGATTGTCCATGTAAAGGAGGTGGAATAGCCTGGCAGATGAGTTTGATGCTTGATAATCATGGCCTGACTTGTTCAGTTTTGTTGACAGAGGAATCAATGCAATGACAAACAGTAGTAGTGATAGCTAGTCTCCTTGAAAGATTCTTTTCTTGATGTTAACCTGTCCCAATCTATCACCGTAGTGTTACTGATCTTTGCACAAATCTTCTGATGTTTCTACTGTTACTGTTATTTCTAGATACTTGATTATCCAGTCATGTGTCAAGGAGTCAAATGCCTTCTTGTAATTAGTCCAAACTACATTCAAGGTTTTCCTTCTTTTGCAGTTTTCCAAAATCATCTTGTCAGTCTCTGTCTCACACTGCTTCCTTCAGATCCACTATAGTCATCCAGGTGTCATCCTTTATAGTGTCCAGCAAGCGGGTACCAGGGCAGCCCCTTCTCTTTTTTCCACTGATAACTCCCAGCATGATTGACTTTTCGAGTGAGTCAGCTCTCATAACATGACCAGAGAATGTCAGCTTCTGTTTGGTGATCTAGGCTTCAAGTGCTATTTTTTTTGCGAGGTTCCATCTAGAACTTGTTATTTTTGCAATCTATGGGATGTGTAATTGTTGCCTCCAACACCACAGTTCAAAGGCATCCATTTTTCTCCTATCTGCCCTTTTCAGAGTCCAAGTTTCATAGACATAATTAGGAATTGGGAAAAAATATTGTGTTAACTAATCTGTATTTGGTTGTGCGGCTGATGCCTTTACTCTTCCAGATGTTATTCATGCCAGACATTGCAGTTCTTCCAAGTTCTATGTCTTCTGATCTCAGGCCTTCAGTCACCACTTTGATTTTAGAACCCAGGAAGATGAATCCTTTACTGCTTCGATAAGTCTTATTGTCAATCTATATTCTTGCAACTATGTTCCATAAAAATGTAGAGGCACCTGAATAGAATCAGAACAGGTCATGCCAGAACTAAAGCAAAACACTTTGAGTAATGGTTGACAGCTCACGACTATGATGCATCAGAACAAACAATAACACGTGTAGGTTGAGAATGCCTCCTAGGGAAATTTCAATGTACCTGGGATGATCTCATCATAGCCACCTAACCAAAAGCAGTTAGATTAGCTTTCTTAGATATCAAATTATAACATCATCCTATTGTATCTTATTATTGAGATTTTTATTATGGTTTTACCCTAATTTAATATTTTATCTCATCTACTGTACTGTCCACATACCTTATATACATGTAATTGTTGATTTAAACATGGATTTATGTTTGTACACATGTTTTATCAGTATACCATATAAGTGACTATATAACCAATGCCATACAATACATAAGTAAATAAAAGGTAGGGCCTGATCTTTTGACTCGTTTTTTGGATGGTTTATTGATTGATTTAGTTTGGCTTGCTACCCATCTCACCTCAATGCAACTCTGGCCAACTTACATTAAAAGCCAATAAAACCATAAAAATACATATTTCTAAATATGTAAAAAATACAGCTAAAAAGATGGGAAGGAAGGGAGCAGGCTGCACAAGGGGAGAAGGTTGAGTTTTCTCTTAATCCATCAACCACCTCCAGTATAATGCACCATTGTTGGGGCCCCAAGCCAACTGGCAGAGCCAGGTCTTCAGGCCTTATGGATGGTCCAAAGCAGCTCTTACCTAAGTAAGATCTGGGAGCAGATCTTACCTAAGTGGGCAAGATGTTTCAAAGTGCAGGTGTTACCTGGACCCTGTCAGCTGAAATTCCTTGGCCAACAGAGCCCCCTTCTGCTGGGACAGGTCAGTCCCATTTGGGTGAGACGATTCCTGGAATCGCCTGGATAGCCTAGAACCATGGTATGCAGGGCTTTAAAGATTTTCTTTTTGCTCAGATGGAAACAGTGTTTTCAATGCGATTAGACTGCCTCAGCTGTCTAATTCCAGTCAGCAATTTGAAAGTTTTTGGTAAATAGATAATTGGCCTGTAGTTGTCAGATACTGTCTCTTTTGCTGGACATTGCATTATTGGGTAGGATTTGCAAAATGTTAACCAATGTTAAATTTTACTTCCTTGTGGTATGTTGCTAAACTGCTTGGCAATGAGTGAGTGCAGATCAGTTCAATACCAAAACCAATACAGTTCATCTTCACCAAGATGGTGCTGATGAATTGGCAAGTAGTCAATACTTGATCCTCCTTGTCCTTTTCTCCATTATTTCTACTGTTATTGATCAGCCAGAAGTTTAGACTAGATTTGGCATTTTTATCCATCTATCAAGTCCTTCCCAAGGATTTGGGATAGGCAGGTGTTGTTTAATGGTGCTAGTTATCATCACCGACATAAGCAGAAACACCTTAAAACATAAACTACTGTAACCACATTAACTGAGTTCATAAATATACTGAGCCAGAGTACCAAACTACCCTACTGCTTATATGATGGAAACTGAACTCCAGTGACATGACAATTATGTAGTAAGTCATTTTCAAGAGTTACAGATGAAGTCAAACTGTAGTTTGCCTATTATTAGTTTAGCTAGTGGGTGTGATGCTAATGCCAACCAGTGGCCTCATAAGCCTGAGTTTATAGTTAATAACCCATGTGAACTCTCCAGCTGTGATTCCTTCAGTATATCATGTTTAAGCCAATCATAACTTAGCATGTTGCATGGCCATGTGATATATAGAGATTTTTATTTCAAGAGGAGTTTGAGAAATTACTAGACTATGCCTTATTCTGAAAAATGCAGGGCCTAGTGAGCATGTTAAAGTCTTGCTGTCTCTTCTTCAGAACAGGTGTCCTAGGTTTGGGTATTTTAAAGCCATGCAGTCTTTCTCGTTTCTAAAAGAAGTCCAGTCTCCCGAATCAGGCTTGCAGGCACCACATCCTGCTTTTCTTTCCCAGCGTTTAAGCTCCTGCATCACCGCAGAGCGTTGAGAAAACAATAACTCGCTTCTGCTGTCCGCCCTCCCTCACCAGCTCCGCTGACCTTTATTTCAAGGAGTCATCCGACTACCTCGGTCCCTGCACAGAGAACGACAGCCGGCTGCCTAGGCGTTTGCATAACAAAAGCCCGCCATCCAGCCGACGCCTGGGAATGTCGTCGTCACCCCTCGCCCTCCTTCCCTGTCTTCCCCACCGCCGCCGCCGCCCCCACAGCAAATTTGCCTCTCATTTTCCAGCCTCCTCTGTCTGTCATTTCATACATTAATCCAAAAAGGCGAAGGGGGTGGGGGAAGGATGGAGCTATGAAGTATTTGCAAGGAGAGCGATGCCTTGAAAATCCTTTGTCGTTTGCAACCCCGTCTCTGCATTGATGTTCCAGGGCGATCGCATCACTTTCTGGGAGGAGGGCGAGGTGCTCGTTGACGTATTCTCCATGGGCCTTTTGGAGCAACGGGCTACTGCTCCCTTGATTTGGGCCGTTGCTATGGGTTACGGGATTACGGCCGGCGACAGCCTTCTCTCTCTCTCTCTCCCTGACAAACAGCCCCCAGCAAAGCTCAGGCACATGGAGGGCGCCTGGAACACACATTCCCTGGGCGGGAGGGGGAAAGCGAGCGAGCGAGCGAACGGCTGCTGCTGCTTGCTTGCTTGCTTGCTTGCTGCTGAGCCAGCGCCCTGCGCGCGCCGGCGATTCCGCGTGCGGCATTTGCAGCTGCGGGGGGGAAATGTCCAGTATGCGGGGTTGAAAACAGGGGGGCGGGTGGAAGAAAAAAGTGGATCAAGGCCTCGAGGTAAGAAACCGGCGAACTACTATACTCCATGCCAGGTCGAAGGTGCAAAACTGGCTCAAGAAACCAGGTTTGGAGAGAGAGGAACGCTAATGGCTACAACTGATGGCCAGGCATCCCTGTTTCGCTTCTCCTAAAATGAAGCCAGATGGCTTACGGATGGATTTATTTTTTGCTTCGTGCAGGGAGAGAGATAGCAACCAGGGAAAGGAGACGGGAAGCTGCAGACGATCCCAAAAACCAAGCCGGTAGCGGGGAACCGAGGTATCGCTGAATAGAGTATCTTTAAAATAATAATAAAAAAAATCCTTCCCAGCATAACAATTAACCAATGAGAGGGAAAGTTTTTGAGTTTGAAGAAGCGGGATGACGGCTCAATTCTAATCAGTTGGCTCGTCGGAAACGACTGTGTTTGCAAAGCAAAGGAGGCCAGCAAGGAAAGGGTTACATTGAAAAGCGGAAAAGTTAAGATGTGTCATCCCGTGTCCACTGATTCTTACCCCTTTGGCCTTTTGCAAATTATAATTCTCTGTTTTTGATTTTACGTGAGGTTAAACTCGAGAGCTAAACAATTCTCCCTATTTGATGTATACCTGTAGGTAAAAATAATTATTTTCCCAAATTATTTCTAATCGGCATAAAATTATGAGGAAGAGAGAGTATTGTATTCGCAGGGGACCTAAGCATTTTCGAATAATTTTAAAAAAATCCATTTTAAATCTTGTAAAATGTGATATACTAAAGAAAAGGCTGTCCAATCCACATTTTATAAGGGATTTGCTAGAAAGAAGCTGGAACAAAAACTTTTTAAAAATTTAAATGAAGATAAAAGTATTACTGCAAAAACAAAAACAATTTTAAAAAGGGTAAACATTTATAAGGGAAAATATTGAATTAATGCAGTACTGCTTATAATTACTAAGAAAATAGGCTTCATACTCTGCTAGATATTTTTGCCTGTATATGAACATTTACTAGATTTAATTTCTAAAATGAGCTGTACAAATAAATGTGAATTTATTTGCAAAGCTTTGTAAATAGCAAGTTGCTACAAAAAAGTCATCAGAAATGAAGGTGTGGGAATTACCTAAAATGTAAGTAAATCATAAAATTTGTCTTACCATAATATATTGAAAAATAACAAAAATATGGCTGACAGATTATGAAAAATATGTAAATTTAGAAAACAAATTCCTTTTCCTTGGCTTTATATTGCATAAAATAAAAGGAACAATTTAAACCTGAGGGAGAACAAACTAAATCCCAAAATGGGACATGTGATTTGGAAAATTCATGGGATTATTCTTTTCAAAAATTAATTTGTTTTATTCATGCTTTTTAAAAATATGTCATTAAGTTTTTATATTTATATAAATATTTTATATTTATATATATTGCAATTTTTAAAATCAAGACTACAAAGACAAATATAAGTCAACATAGAAAATGTTTTATTTTGGAAATGTAACAAAATAGAAGCATTTTCCAAACATTTTAAGAGTCCACACATTTGTGATTAAGTATTTCACTAATAGACACTTGATAGACATAAAATATTTCAAGGGTCAAGCTGCAATCAAATACACTCCAGAGTAAACAATTAAAATTTACATCATGGTAAGCATGTAGAGGTTTACTCTGAAAAGTAGGAATATAGTAACACTGAAGCAACATGATTAATATGCACCATATAGATAAACCAAATGACAAACTGCATCAAATCCAGCAATTCACAGTGGAATTTGAACGTAACAGTGGTTCCCAAGCCTTCTATTTGCAATACTTAAGACTGAAATAATTGTTTATCCTCCAGCAGGCATCAATTAAATGACATCACATAAGTCTTCAGACATCATATACTAAAATTAGCAATCACTTAATTTATAGCATACACATTGCTTCAAATTGCTTCACAGTAACGATTTTAGATTTCTGTAATTTTAGTAAGCGACAATATCTTATTCCATTTTATTTGGTCTCTTTTTTCCTTTCCTCAGTTGGAAGCCTTTTGTTCATTTTACTGTAACAATAGCAAACACTGCACTGGTGATTTTACTTACATGTTCACACAGTTACCTAAACATAAGTAGCTAGCATTTTTTTGTAATTAGGCCTAAACAGTTTTATCCAATTTAATAAAATAAAATAATCTGCAAGGTTATTTTATGCTCAACCATAATAGCAAAAGGATTGTTGGCTCTAAATATTTACTACTTCTTCTCCCCCTTCCAAAATATATTCCATGACCTTCAAAAAGAATTACTTAATATGAATAGAATATGAAAATTAGTTCCATAATAAATACATTTTTGGATTGGGTAACCAGTTAATTTTACTGAGGATTTCCAAAATGAACTGAGTTTATGAAGTTGTCCAGCTAGATAGTTTAAACATACATATTAAATTATCTTTTATTATTTCCTGCCCCTCTAAAATCCAGTTTCTTCACTGTTACGTCTAGAAAGAGAAAACATAAATTTGATAAAATAAAATAAAATTATTTTATAATGCAGAGGGTTTTATATATATATTGTTTCTTTATTGCATCAGAAAGCAAGGCATACTAAATTCCTTTAATCTGGTACCCTCAAATGCGATGTACTTCAATTCCAATGGGATTATGGGTCTGAAACATATTTACATGACCTGTGACAATTGTTAGGCAAGCTTAAACCTACTGGCTTCAACTAAGCATACTGACAGAAGTACTTGATACGCTGTAATTTTGATTACACAGGGTTCAAGTATTTATTGAGATGAAACTAATATTTTAGAATGTTTATTTAAAACTAACTTGGTCATTTATTCCTGTATTGCTGAGCACATATGCATACTTACCTGGCAATACTTCTCACTAAAAACTGAGTTGTTTTTTAATTACATTTTACCTATGATTTAGAACTGTTAAGATTTGTACAATACGATAGAATTATGTGGCCATTTAAAATGCCAAATGAAAATAGAATTTGTACATTTTGAGGTCAGATATTTCAACATATTTCAAAATCATTCAGGTTTTCTCTGCTCTCCCTTATAATGACCCCCAAAGGATTACACCAGAAAATCTAAGATACTGAAGGTGTCTCTACAGATGTAATTCATAATGTTCAACAACATAAATCAGGTTTCTCCTGCTTGGCCTGCAAAATAACTTGGACTATTATCTCTATAATTCCCAGCCCATATGACCTCTACTGCATATACTCTATATTTTTCAAAACTGGTTTGAAAACAGAAAGCACGTGCTTTGGGAAGTAGTTAGAAAGGTCACATGCAACTTTCAAGTTAGGCCTGTCATTCCAGGAACTGCAGAGTGCAAATAATATTTCAGGGTTCTTCGGTAGCTCTGCTTGCTTTATGTCTGTGTGAATTGCTATCATCGCCACTGTGTTCAAGCCCAGAGGATGAACTGCAGAGGGGGGGGGGAAGAGGGGGGGAGAGAGAAAATTGGTTTTCACAACACACTCAAAGCCTGAGTAACAGAGGAGAACTTTAATTATCCCCAGTCACAAAAGAGAGACAGGAAATTTGGACTTTTAATTAGTCATTTGGAGTGCAGTTGGATATTTTTTTTAGCGAGATAATTTAAACGCGAATAATTCAAGTCTGACTAAATGAAATTCACATAATCAGAATGCAGATAATTGAATTTCTACTGCATTCATTAATTCAATGTGGAGGTGTATGCAAAGACTTCTATGATGAACTGTCACAGCTCAATAAAATCTCAGTCAATTAATTTTTTCATTATCTTAGCATTGCATCAACAACAAAAATGCTGAAGTGTTTTTATTTTCATGTATGCATGTTTAGCAGAATGTAAGGAAGTAACCTCTCAGAATCTGAATCGGCATAATTTTCTTTTTTCTTCTCTTCATGTTCTACAGGAAATCGTCGTTTCAAACAAGCAAAGTCATGGATTGCTTCAGCCACAGAATATTTCGTATTTCCAGATACACATGCCTCAATGTCTTCAGGACTCAGCTGTGTTTGTACGAATAGATGAAGTCTACTGTCTGAAAGCAAAATTGGATTCTGGAGTACCCTTTAAAAAAACAAAAAACAAAAATTTCATCTGCCTTCCAAGAACATTTATTCAATATTTTTTGCCTCAAAGTTATTTTTAACTTCGTATCCATTGCAGTTTGAACACAGTATAAATGTTAGAATGTTTGAGTAAGTGATACTTACCTTTATTAAAGTATTTGGGAATTTAGGTGAGTAAAATAACATGAAGCTAATAGTTATGAACATCTGTTATATAAGTAATTTTCAAGGACTTTTTTTTATTTCCCCATCTGTTGCTACCATGTGAATCGATTACTAGTTTGGCTGGGGGTGGGGGGGAGAATGTGTGCCTCAATGTGTGGGAAAACTAACATAGGAAATGATGCATAATCAGTAATTCTGAATATGTAATAAAACTTGCCTTAAAAGAAGGGCATTATAGAATTTACAGAAATTAGATGCCTATGTAAAACAAATACTTATTTTGTTTGTGTGTGTTACTTTCAAAAAGGCTGATAAAACTATTTCAGATGAACGGCAAAAAGAATCTTACTTCCGTTAATTTTTAAAAGTGTTTTGACGCCAGCATATAATCTTAAAATGAGAATGCTCAATTCAGTAAATATTTAAAACAATTTAATACAACATTAAATATATCCAACTATATTTTTATTAACAACAGAATGGTCTTGCTTCCACTATACCATGTCATAAAATCTATTTTTTCCAATCTAGTTTTATTCAACATTAAAATACATTTCTATTGGTTTATTTAGTCCAGCAAATACAACCCCCAAAATAACATTACTTCTATATTAAAATTGTGGACGTTTAGATCTCTTGCTTTTTCACCTAATCTTTGTTGATGTCAGTTAATTACTTTTATCATTAAATGGTCTCTTAATCACAATTTTGAAATCTAACTGGGAATAGGCAAAATAAACAATTTCAGGACTCCAGTTTATAGTTGGCCAACATTCAGGTTAATATTCTACCAGAGAATTTATTATTTTAATATGAATAACCAATCCTGTACTCTGCCTTCTGTTCAAGGATAATCTCAAAATATCTCATCATCCTATTTTAGAGAAAGCACATTTGAATTAATTCTATTAAAGATAGCTGTGAAAGAATCTATGGACATTATGCAGCCTTCCTAACCTGGTGCCTTATAGATTCTATGAAATTAGAGCATACATTATTTGTCATCAAAACAATGGCACCTGTAGTCTAAAACATTTCAAAGATGTCAGATTAGGGAAGTCTGATACAGTGAAGAATATTTTAATAATGACTCATCAGGCTAATAGAATAGAAAAATAGGGTTTGAACTATTTACTGCAGGCTATATAATATGAAAAACAATGGCTGTGGCATATTCTTCAATGGAAGACAAAATCATTTCAAAATTGGGATAATAGAGAGAAATAAAATGAGGTTTAGACCAACCTCAATTATGTGTGCTAGAAAAGAAACATTAAGGCATCTCTTTTGACCTAGATAGCCATCTCACTAGGAAGTTTGCAGAGATTTAATCTCTTAACAGCTAGGCAGGAGAATAATGAAATTAGTACTGAAATTCTAATTATTCCATTAAGTATGTGCAATGTCATGATGCACATATAAAGGAAATGGTACGTGTATGGTGATGCCTGTTTTATCATTTGTCCCCACAATGGACATCCATAATCATTTATTTTCTGAATTTAGTCCTCACTTATCCAGAAAGGCCCTTGGATTTTTCTTCAGTCTATCCAAGCCCACTTAAATCTAACTCACTTTACAAAGTTGTTATGAAAATAAAATAGGGGAAGAGGGATTCATGCATGCTACCTTAAATCTTTGGAGAAATAAAGTGAAATATAAAAGAAATAAACAGGAAGCATACCAACCCTTGAAACTGTTCCTCCCTTAAAATCAAAACTAGCCAATTCACTTCCTTCCTCCAAGTTTCTAATTTAGTCTTTAAAACAAGGATATCTTGGATAATACAGAATTTATCAGTATGTGAAGTAGCACTCCTATCTGAACCACCTGAACCTCCAGTTGAGGGCGAAGTGGCATCTTGATATAAAAAACAGGTTCTTATACCTTTAGATCTCGATTTCTTTCTGCTGTGAAAATATATTCTGCATATATATGTACAGAATTCTGAACATTATCAAGTGACCAATTTGTCATGCAGCAGCTCCAATACAATACATGAAAGCATGCAATGAAGAGCTGTATGCAGAGAATGCTTTGCCCAAGCCACAATCAAATCAAAGGGTTCCTTCAAGGTTTTATTCAGATATAATTTATACATGCAGACAAGAATGCTCCGATATATTATCTAATTGCATGCACATTAACATAAACATTATGCAGGAAGCTCAGATATTTGTCAAGTCTAGTGGATTCTGCTAATTGCGGTGGTCATTAAAGATGCTGCATATGTCATACTCCTCAGACCACAATGATGGAGGTAAAGAGGGGACAAAAATATTACTGATAATCTAACTTGGTATTATTTTATCTTAATCATAGAGCTATTCAATTATTCTAAAATATGTAATGCTTATATCATTTTTATGTAAATTGCCCTTTTCAGCTCCAATACACCTATATCAATGTAAGATATTGGACATTGTTCATAAAGGAAGGCACACTATAGTAAAAAATAATCAGCTTACTGGGATAAATTACTATCTTCTGGAATTCATATAAATCATTTGGGCCTCAATTGAATTGTGACCAAATATGAACGGGAAACAGCAGTAACATGGCTTTAAACAAATGGTACATAACCTCAGCTTTACTTTCAGTAATAGCTGAAGCAAATTGTAATTTTAATATGATAAATAGGAGAAAATGGTAAATATGTGGAAAGCAATCATGATATCTTTAAAATGTAGGTAAAATTAAAATGAATAAAATCAAAACTAATTTTTAAATGTCTTATTTGTTCCCAAAGGTGTTTTGTTTTCAGTAGCATACTCTACCTCTACCACTGAAAGGTTAAGCGTGACTTTGATCTGAAAAATGTAGGCAACTTTTCTTTATATTCCATTTCAAGCTGAATCATGTTACATAAGAAATCCCAAACAAACTAAGCATTAATCATCCCATCCCTGATAGGATTTTTCTCATCCCTCAGAAAAATCCTATCGATTTCCTAACAGAATGTTATAACCAGACACTATTGTTTAAAGTATGCACATAATGATGGAAATAAAGAGGGCACAAAAATATTACTGATAATCCAACTTGGTATTATTTTACCTTAATCATACATCTATGGATCATACATACAATTTAATTCTCAATAAATATTCTCAGTGGTTGCTTTAGAAGTGTGATTGTGTCACCAAGCTGAAACCTAAGTAACTGTTGATACAATTACACCACAGTTACTTCTTTGTTACTGTTTGAAATGCATTTTAGTTTCTTTGTAAAATAATGGGTAATCTTTAAAATTGATTTTTGATGGTTTGAGGCATTGCACTGCAAAAATAATGAACACTAATGTCAATGATATTGGACAGAAATTCATTTTAGCTTTATTTCACGTCCAGTGCAATTTTGTTAAGCCTTGAACTGCCAAAGCACTGTTATTAACTTGCTGGTAACCTAACATATGGGAACAGCAAACAAAAGTGATAAGAGTACAGGTTGATCTAAGCACATCAAGGCTACCATTAGCCCTCCCCTGCCCCTCTCTGCCCCTACAATTCAATTTCCACTTTTATTTTTCACTGGATTCATTACTTTACAATCATTCTTTTTTCTGCTTAATAGTGCCATCTGGAGGCTTAAAAAAATGATCAGTTCAAAGATAATAAATTAAAAACAGGTAGGTATCCTAGAAATGTAAACATGCCAAGTGTGAAAAGACATATATTGAAAGGTTTGTAATGCCTGTCAGTCTTTTGAGGTAACCAGGTCAAGAAAAGAGCAGGGCAGGAATTCCAGAAATGCTTTTTTTATTGCAGCAAAGTAGAATAACAGAATCTTCCTGCAAAATTGTTTCTATCTCATCTTAAATAAAATCAATGTGGGATTGTTTTGAGACTCTTTTCTCTCAAGTTTCCTCTAGCTCAAAACTCTATAATCTTTTCCTTAAGTCTCCCCTTAACAGCTTGTTCCTTCCTTCCGTAGCCGCAAAGTCGGTTTTATATTCCCATATATTTTCATTCTGTTTTCTTAGGAAGAACGATATTTAATATTTTCCCTTTGCATTCATGATCCAGATTTGGATTGAAAAGGGAGACAGTGGAGTTGTTTAAATCATGGTTTGATCAGCTATTATACCTTTTACCCCATCTTGCCTTATAACTTTGTAAACAGTGCTTAAACCTGTTTTATGCATCACAGGAGAAGGTAATAAACAAAGTCTATTCCTTCTTTCCACATCTCTTTAAATAGAGACATGGGGAAACCAAATCCACATGATAAACCCCAATCTGAATACAAGTTGTCTATTTCCATATCCATCTTACCTATCTGGCTGTGCTAAACTATAATGTGGCTAGTCTGCTTTTGGCTTAGCATAAATCATAATATATAGATCAGTGATGGCTAATCTTTTTGCCAAAAGTGGGGGGAGCGTGTGTGTGCACCCATACCCATAATTCAATGCACCACACACACACATGCGCATGCGACCCCCCACGGTCCAGCTTTTGGCACGAATGGCATGGTGTGCCTGGTAGGCCCATTTTTCGCCCTCCCCAGGTTTCAGAGGCTTTCTTGGAGCCTGGAGAGTGCAAAAACGGCCTTCCCCACAGCCCTCCGGAGGCCAGAAACAGCCCATTTCTGAAAAATGGGCCTTCCGAGAAAAGTTGGGAAATGGGCCGTTTCCATGGACCCCCTCCACGGAGGGGTCAAGACAGTTTTTGCCCTCCCCAGGCTCCTAGAAAGCTTCTGGAGCCTGGGAAGAGCAAGAAACGGGCCTTCCCTACCTCCCCGAGGCCCTCTGGAGGCTAGAAATAGCCTGTTTCCCAACTTCCGGTGAGCTTGGAAGGCCCGAAAATCAGCTGGGGATGTGAGCTAGGGCAATGCTCGTGTGCCCACCAATATGCCACATGCCACCTGTGGCACACGTGCCATATGTTCGCCATCATGGATATAGATGATCATTATATATCTGAATCTCACAGTTGTTATTTGTTTGAAAAAATTCTCTAAAATTAGATACATTTTACTATACTATGGAATGTTAAGGCATTATCTAATATGTAGCTTATAGATAGTACTTGAATCAACACCATTCAACAACAATTCAAAGTTACGACAGTGCCAAATAAATGATGGTTAGCCCTGTTCCAGTAAGCCAGTACCTGCAGTCATGTACTCAATTTGGACACTTCGCAACCAACTCGTGCTTACAACAGTTGCAGCATCGCACATCACATGATCTCAATTTGCAGCCTTTCCTGCCAGCTTCCCACAAGTCAATGGGGAAACTGGCAGAGAAACCGCCCCTGATGTCTGCACAGCACCTCCTTCACTGCTCATCAACCTCCCTCATTTGGCAGCAGCCACTAGCCACTGCCTGCAGGTCTGCTTGTAAACAACCTGGGATTTGCGATTTCCTGCTAGTTTCCCCATTGACTTTGGTTGTGAGAAACTAAAAGGAGAGTGAGAGTAGGTACTTACTTAATGATCCACTTAACGACAGTATCACTTAGCAACAAAAATCCCAATCCCAATTGTCATCTTCCTGTACATCAGCCTTAGTAATTTAAATGCATTACCCTAATAGGAATTTTTTTTAATTTTGTAAGCATAGGAGATGTTGAAGTTATGTATGCAGCCATTTCTTCTGGAGTTCATGGATCACAACTTGTCAGCTTGAGACTTGATCTGGCCCTTGTTTCCTGTTATCAGAAAAGTTAATTAGATTGCAGAGGGCTGCCAAGAGAAAGTTGGTTTCATCTAATATGTTGAGATCTTGAAAGCATCGTTTACAGCCCTCTGTTGGGCAGAAATAGCTATGTTTGAAATATATTAATTCCAATTAGCTAACTGCATATATGGTGAAGAAAACACACTTTTAGTTCTATTCATAATCGGCTTCTATATGCTTTAAAGAATTATTTCATCTTCCATGTTAATCTGAGCAAATTGCAGGTGATAATGAAGCCTTCAATAGCAATTGGCCTAGTTGATACAAATGTTCTAAAATGTTCACAAACATTTCAACTGTTGAGACAAGGACAGACACATTCTAAATTAGAATATTTACAAACTCTATTTTGCTGAAAGAAGCAAAAGTCACTGTGGCTATAATGATGGAGAGAAATGCAAACAAACGGGGGGGGGAGGGGACTGCCGCCCAAAACAATGACAGGATGGAGAAATCAGTGCAAAGAAACCTTCAAAGCAGAACTGCTTAAAGAGCAAAAAGCATAGAAGGAATGTGGCTGGAAAACAGCATTTCTTTTCCTTTTTTAAAAGGCAGTTAAAAATCACCAAGATGGACAATACAAATTGTTGAGCATATGATGGGTTGAAATATTGACTTTAAATGAAGGGAAGTTTTTTAGCACCACTGAGTAAGAAATGTTTCTGTGGCCATTAAGTATCTCCTTTCTATAGATTCTATGTCTTGACCACTTTTTAATGATTCTTGTGGTTTAGATAAGAAACTGGCTTACTATTAAACAAGAACTAGCATAATATATTATTGCAATGGTAAAATAAGACCACACTGGAATGGTTGACATTATCCTCAGCAGCTAATTTACCCTTCCAGGAAATGGATGATTTGGCATCTATGTCAGGCATTTTGTGAGTGGGCAACTATTTGTGAAATGAGCCTTACCACATCCTCCAAATGCACTTCCAGTCTCAAATCTATCTCCGAGATAACAATAATCATATCTATATGTGGAGTAGATACCATTTATTTATTTATTTACTCATTCATTCATTCAATCATACATTCAATCAATCAATTATTTGTTTATTTTAAATGTATATGCCCCACCCCCCATCTTCCTGTCCAGGGAGACTGGCTGGCTTCCTACACATGGAATCTCATTCACATGAGGCCAGCAAATTGGTCTAGCTCAGTGATAGTTAACCTTTTTGCCATTGCATGCCAAAAGCGGGGGAGCATGGGGGGGGGTTGTGTGCGTGCATGCCCACATCCATAATTCTATGTGCCCTGCCTCCAATGCATGCACATGCGACCACCACCACCCCTGCGCTCCCTCCGCTTTTGGCATGCGATGGCACAGTGGGCCTGGTAGGCCCATTTTTCACCCTCCCCAGGCTCCAGAGGCTTTCTAGGAGACTGGGGAGGGCAAAAACGGCCTCCCCCCCCCGGAGGCCCTCCGGAGGCCGGAAATGACCCGTTTGCCAACTTCTGGTGGAACCAGAAGGCCCGAAAAACAGCTGGCCGGCGCATGCGTGTTGTCCGGAGCTGAGCTCGCATCCCCACCGATATGACTGCACAGGTGGCACACGTGCCATAAGTTCGCCATCATGGGTCTAACTTATGAAGAATGAAGAAAAGCACAATAATTGTCAAGGGTATCGCAGATATTAGGTCCATAAGTCCTATCAGTCTCAAATTGTTTGAGGCAGTATTGTTGTGGGACTGATGGACATTCTGGGCTAAAACTCTGACAAGGTTCAGATTTCGGGGAGGCTAATTAAAACCTTGTTCAAATACACACATCTGTGGAGAAGAAAGGGAAAAGAAAGCGGGAATAAACACTAAACTGAAAGTGTTTGAACAGGTCTACAATATAGTACTGTACTAAGACACAAGATAACTGAAAATATTAAATATTAAAATTATTACGAACCTTTCAATCATGCATCTTAAATTACAAGAATTTAAGGTGGTATCAATTACTTTGTATCAAACTCAGATATTACTGAGATATATTAGATATATACACAAGTATTGGAAAATATTAAATGTTTGTGCATGCTAGTGCTCAGAATTGAACTACATATTGTTAAACTCCAATTCTAAAAGCTGCCCAAGTTGGGAGAGTGGAAAACAAGCCTGTATTTCCTCAGTCAGATCCACTGCTTCTATTTCCATTATATTCAGCCTAGAGAACTTAAAATATATTAAGAACGGAATTCCAGAGATTAAAATAAACTTATTGTGCAAAAGGCAGTCTTCAAGACATTTTGCTTATTAAGAGCTTCTACATGAAGTCTGGATGTTTAAAAACTAAAACCATATTTTTAAAATGCAAACCAAATGAGCGGTTGCTTTGTTTGGACAAAAGCAAAGGGGGTAGATTGTGTTTTATTATGTATATTGTAAATTATTCTGTTAGAAGAGAACATAGCTGAAATGGACCATAACCTATTCTAACTAAAACTTTTTTTGTATCTTATGTAGCCCAATATAGTGACAAGTGCATGCTTGTATGTGTGCCAAAAGTTAAAACATAAATTTGTTTTCAACAAATTTACTCAGCCTATTTACTTCATTTCTTGACTCTGAGAGAAATGTTCGTGAGAAATCTAATCTACAGAAACAAGCAAACACAGCCTGTGTTTTGGTGCCCTCTATTGAATGCATACACAGACGAGATTTCAAAAGGAATTCATGAAAAATTCAACCTACAGTAACGTGCAGTAGATGAGGCTGCCCCTTCTTTCCTTTTAAAAAGAAAGCAACTTCTGAATCTTAAAGGCTGAATACACAGTTAATTAAACTTAAATAGACTCTGTTTAAAATATGCTCAATGAAACCAAATGGGAAAAGATTACATCCCATTAATTTCAGTGGCTTTCGCCCATGGATTGTTGGAAAATAACTACTCCAACTCCTCAATAACTTACTATTTTCTTGAATAGGAAACAAAACCTCCAGAAACAAATTTTTATTGTATTTAAATGGAGAGAAACAAAAGTAAACATTCTGAGCTTGAAACAGCTGTTTAAGTGTTACAACTTTTCTTCTACTCTGATTTAGTTTACAGATAGTCCTCAACTTACAACAATTCAATGACCATTCAAAGTTACAACGGCACTGAAAAAAAGTAACTTATGGCCATTTTTCACAGTTACTATATTTGCAGCATCCCAATGCTAACGTGATCAAAATTAAGATATTGGTAACTGTTTCATACTTACGACCGTTGCAATGTCCCAGGGTCATGTGATCCCCTTTTGCAACTTTCTGACAAGCAAAGTCAATGGGGAAGTCAGATTCACTTAACAACCAGGTACTAACTTATCAACTGCAGTGATTCACCTAACAACTGTGTCAAGAAATGTTGTAAAGTGGGGCTAAACTCACTTAACAAATATCTCATTAACAACAGAAATCTAGGGGCAATTGTGATCGTAAGCTGAGGACTACCTGTACTTGTTTAATTCCTTTAACCATGGAAACTTGCAGAGAACCTTAGCAAATTACAGGCACAAAGTTAATTTTTTCCTTCTATAAACTACTAAAAGGATGAATTGGGACACAAGGTAAGTTAAATGCAGGTTCCTAGATTGGAAGCCATTTGGGATATAAACAACATCAGAACTACTGTTGTCTAGAAATCAGTTGGCATCTATGGTATTCTTGGTTCTTTCCTTTTTATGTATTTCATACTTGAGTACCCATGCAAGATAGCATTGCTGCACTGTGCAAGAAAAAATCAATTCTGCTCTTCTAATCTGATAGCTTCCAGGAATTAGAGACCTGCCAGTAGTAGTGAGCCACCACTGGTGAGTCTTCAAGAAGTGACAAGGACAAAGTTCATGACTGACTCAGCCTTTCATCCTTCCGAGGCCGGTAAAATGAAGACCCAAATTGTTGGGGGGCAATATGCTGACTCTGTAAAACACTTAGAGAGGGCTGCAAAGCATTATCAAGTGGTATATAAGTCTAAGTGCTATTGCTATGAACTTTTCATCTGGGATCTGATATGGGAAGGAGGTAATGGAAAAAATACGATTTCTCCGAACTTGAAAAAATGATAATTTGTTAATAGTGTGAGCACAAGCTATTACAAAGGTGAGCTGACCACTTTATCATAAGGTGATTAGCAAGAGGTTCAAGAAATTCCATCCTAAAGAATTTAAGAGATAAATATATCAGTTATCCAGTTATCAATAGTAATCGATAACTCTTCTTTCTGCATAAATCTTGTTAAAGAAGATTCCAAGAGGGCTTTGATTCTAGTTATAAGTGGCTGCTAAATGTTTGAAAAATAAAAATAGGATAAGCTATTACAGAAAAAGTGAGCTCAGTATTACTCAAATTCAAATATTTGAATTTGTGATACTTCTATACCTTGACAAGATAGTATATCACATCAAGGTATAGGATAGAAGATATAAATCGATATAAATAAAATATGAGGATAGCTAACTAGAGCAACTTTGTTACACGTTCAGGAACAATCTGACCAAACATATCATAGGTTTTATTGGGAGGTTTATGCTGCAGTAATTAAGTAGAAGGAAAAAGCAGTGGAACTTCTCTCTAGGTGAATCCACAGAGAACTATCTTAATAGTGTTCTAGCTGCCAGGTGGAAAATCAAACTTCCCAAACATTTGGCTGATGCCCTGATGCCATCTGAGCTGTTATGATCAACTGGGTGGTCTTTAGCAAACAAGTTCACTTGGATTTATTCCAAGCTCAATGTCATTTGGGGCAAAATTACATGTCTTATTACCATCTGTCTGATGTCATCAATGTGCTGGTTATATTCAGCTAATAACCTCAAGCTTGAACTATTTTATTGTGCTCTTCCTAGGAGGTCTTGAAATGTGAAAAAAATGTAGCTAGGCTCAACCAGGGCAGGATGGCTGATGAATGGAGCCTTCTTGAGATCCTTGATTATTTCCATGTTGAAATAGTTCATTGGTTGCCAATTGTCTTTCAAATCTAATTCAATATGCTGATGATGTTACTTTACATAGTTTACAGCCAAGCTAATTACAGGACTCTTGTTTCCATATAATCTATCACATGCTCCAAATCATCAATATACCATGGATATGTTTGGCATCAAAAACTAGTTTAGTTTTCTCTTTGTAATTTAGGAGATATCTCAAAGTCTTTTATGTTTTAGCCTTCATGTGGAGATGATTTCCTGGCCTGGACTACCTAAAGGATAGTAATTAGTAATTAGCTATTGTATAGGTCATCAAATTCATGTTCCTTATGCTCCAAAGCAGCTTTCTAAAAGCAAAACGTTTAAGTTGATTTTTTTAGAAAGAAAATATAAAGCTAGTGTTAACATTAATGTCAATAAATATAAATCTTTAAATTCTCCAAGAACCACAAAAAAAGAATCATGTGGCCAATGGCCTGTCCTGCTTTACCTTATCTGATGAATGCCTAATATTCAACTATTGAAAGCTTAATTGCCATTTTAAAAAAACAACATCAAAGAGAATACTGATTCTATTACCTCCACATGACTGATTATGGAACATATCTTTGCCTTGTATGGACTTCAGCTTTAATTAAATTCTATTGCTTTTCTTCACGCTGCTAAAAAGATTAATTCATGTATTGCTATTTTAAAACATCTTGGCTTTCAAATTCAATAATAACAATACACTATTTAACAAATTGTTGGCTCAAAAAAGAAAACAAAAATGCAAGAATAAAGAAAGCATGTGTCCTATGTAATCTTCCTCCATACATTAGAAGTGCAAATTCATAATTGTGGCCACAAGGTGGCTGCCGTGTACAAGAGATGAACTGGTATTGCAGGTATAGGAAATTTAACAATTTCATTAAAGTCAATAAGCAACAAACAACTCTCAAAGCCAATCTACTCACTTTTGGAGAAATTCTTGCAAACCTTGGCGACGCTGGTCCACATGTTGAGAATTATTTGAATTAAAAAAGGGAGTTTTAGGTGGAAGGTCTGGTAATTGTCTTTAAAAAAAGAAAAGAATAATTAGTGTTCCAAATGAAAATATACTTTACAAAAGAAATATTGGATTCTTATCAAAAAAAGAAATGAAAAAAAAGAGAGAAAATGGATTCACTAATTGAATTGACTATGATTACTAAGTCAATTCAAATGTCAGCTCTGTTCATTTGTTGTTGAAAGTGGTCTTAGGCTATAGTATACACATACACACACACACACACACACACACATATATATGTTATATATATAACAATATATATATATATAATATAATATATAAATATATAAGAGAGAGAGAGAGAGATAAGGCAGAAGATACAGAACAATTAAAATCCGGACCACACGTTTTCTGAATAGTTTTTATTCCAGAGCTATAATTGCACCCAACAATGAACTAAAGGATCACCATCAGTGAGCTGTTGCACAGCATTATTTGGTCTGTTGTGTGGATGTTTGGATGGTTTAGGGGTGAAAAATTGTGGTGGGTAGGAGTGTGTTTGGGAATTGTTATGTATGTTGGACCTGGTCTTTGGGTGTTAAGTGAATTTTGTTTTATGGGTATACTGTGTATACCCATACAATGACAATAAAGTTATTATTATTATTAGTTAAATATAAAGAGTTTCATAACCCCCAGTAAAGACAACTGCTTTTTACAACCCAAAGAAAGCTGGTTACTTTATAATGAGTTGACAGAATTGAGATTGGTGTACAAGTAGTCCTCAGCTTACGACCATAATTGACCCCAACTTAGCTCAACATTTGAGCTAAGTGAGAAAATTGTTAAGTGTATTTTACTCCATTTTATAAATTTTCTTGCCACAGTTGTTAAGTTAGTTACATGGTTGTTAAGTGATTTTCACTTCCCCATTGACTGCTTGTCAGAAGTTCATAATAGGTGATCACATGACCCTGGGACACTGCAATTATCATTAACATGAGATACTTGCCATCCATCTGAATTTTAATCACATGACCATGAAGATGTTGCAATGGTCATAAGTGTGAAAAACATCACAAATCACTTTTTTCAGTGCCGATGTAACTTTGAATTATCACTAAATGAACTGTTGTAAGTCAAACACTGCCTGTATTTTATTTGATTTTTTTAAATTTTCTAAATATTGTAAGCTTTTAAAATGCCTTTTATCTGTAAATTAGTGACAAATCCACTTTTTACAATTTCTGTCAAAACCTCTAAAATGTCTAGGAGCTGCAAAATAAAAAAAAAGGATTGGATGGTCTCCTGTTGTTCATGAAATCCAGGAGTATTGCTATTTATTGTATATGATCTATTGGATTATCCCGTTGGTCCAGGAGTATTATTTATTGGATACGTTATTGGATTAAAATTATTCTGTTCTATCCCAAGAAAATGACATTCCCTCCTAGGAAAGGGTCATTCCAAGTCTGAGGTAAAAGTCAAGGATAAAGAAAAGCCCTTGAAAACAATGACTCAACAATGTATAAATTCAGGGTTAGGAAGGTTTTAAAATAGTTTGATGTGATACTGTATTGATAAACTGATTTGTGAATTACCACATGTGTGGATCAGAAGATATGGTTTGTTAAATACCAATTCAGTGAAAGCTGTTATTCTGTTTCCTGAAATTATGCTAATTACTGAAGTGTTGGGAAATGGGAACAGACAAGCAACTCTAAACACATATTCTTTTATATGCGGACTATTTGACCATGCATATTATTATTTGATGCTGCTGTAATGTCTTTGATGATGTCTTTCCTTCTTCTGGGTCTGCCTTGTGCTGTTTGATCTTCTCCCCTCTGGGACCTATATGGTATGCAATTCCCAGACATTCTCTCAAGATGGACAAATCATTTTATTTGCCTCTTTGTATGCAGTTTAATATTGGTTCTATCCCAATTCTGTCCCTTATAATCTCATTCCTGATTTTATCCCTTCTAGTTATTCCAGCAGCTTTCCTCAAACATCTCATTTCTATAGTAACTTTCATTTATGTTTTATTGTAAGTGTCCATGTTTGGCACTGGTTACATAAGGTGGTGGTGAATATGCTTTGAATGAGATGCTCCTTAGTTCTAATGAGTACTGCCTTATGTAGTAGGACTGGAGCTACCTACCCCAATACTTGGTTTGTGGTTTGCCTTACTGCATTGCATGTTATTTTCCCTAGATGCTGGAATTATTTCTGTTGGTAACCCATTCTTGTGAATTATATTTATGTGACTCTTTAACAAATCTTGCTACATGTTCAATCAATAATTCTGGTTTTAGTGCTATTATATTGTAGTCCTGCATGGTTTCCTCATGATACTTTCCTAAGGGATTAAGTAGTTCTTTGAAGCATTCTTTCCACCTTTCTATTATTTCTGATAGTTTTATTAGTGGCCTTCTGTTCTTATCATTAATTATTTCTGTGGGGTTATAATTCTCCTCTTTTTCCATATACTTTTGACGATTTTGTAATTGATTCTTGTTTTGCTTTCTTAATCATCCTGTTGGTATCTCTACACTATAATCTACAGTTTATGTAATCTTCTTTCTCTGATTTTATCAACATTTATACAGGTAGTTCTCAAGTTGGACCACAACTGAGCCCAAAATGTATGTTGTTAAGTGAGACATTTTATAAATTAATTTTGCCCTGCTTTATGACATTTCTTGGCAAAGTTGTGAAGTGAATCACTGCAGCTGGTAAGTTAGTAACCTGGTTGTTATATGAATCTGGTTTCTCCATTGACTTTACTTGTCAGAAAGTTGCAAAAGGGGATCACATGACCCTAGGATGTTGCAACGGTCATAAGTATGAAACAGTTGCCAAGCATAAGAATATTGATCACGTGATCATGGGGATGCTGCAAAGGTTGTAACTGTGAAAAAAAGGTCATGTCACTTTTCCTACTGCTGTTATAACTTCAAATGGTCACTAACTGAATTGTTGTAAATTGAGGACTACCTGTATAACTTTTTTTTCAACTTTACTGCTTCTTTAGCATCTTCATACCACCATGCAGTGTGTTTGTCCCATTCCGCCTTTTTCCACATAGTTGTTCTGTGATGTTAAGCAGGATAGTTCTGTATTATTTCCATTCATCCTCCATATTTCCCATTTCTGGTGGCAGTTGACTAAATGTAGTTTCCATCTTTTTTTGCAACTGTTCTACTACTTCTTGTTGTTTAAATTTTACTATCGTAATTATTTCCTCTTTTTTATTTGGCATTTGGTATTTTAATATTAGGTTTAACTTTTTTGTTATTAGCACTACAATCTTAGTGCTAATCTCTAGTTATTAGACTATGTGATTGGTATCACATAGTCCACTGGGGATTGCTTTTGCATCGAGGATTCTGTATCTGTCTCTCCTTTTTTTTTTGCTTTTGCATCAAGTGTTCTGCATCTTCTTTTTACTTTTGTTAATGTGTAATTGACCTGACTTTTAATAGTGATCTCATTCCATTTATGTCATGAGTCTCAATGTTCAAAAAAAGTATTAGTAATAAAAAGATAATGTTGGTTGCATAAATCCAGTATCTTTTGCCCATTCTCATTTCTTTCACACTGTTCTTAGCAACACGTGGGCCAATGAACTGCTCAATCTCTCTTCTATTACTACCCATTCTAGCACCGAAATCTCCTATTACAATCAGTACATTGTTAGCTTCCATTTTGTCTATTTCCTCAGTGGTTCATCGAAGAATTCATCCTTTTGTGTAATTATCACTACATGGGGCATATAATTGTACATGTTTCAATTTGCTCTCCTGTTTTGATTTTCAGTATTATTATTCTGTCAAGAAGAAACATGTCAGTTTAATATGAAACTTATGAAAAAGGCAATTGAAGAAAACAAAGGGATTAATAGAGCAAAATGCAAGTTTATGCATACAAGAAAGAAGGTTTGTGCATTAAAACATGAAGATGGTTCTGTATGTAGAACAAGACAGGAAATGTTAGAAATAATTGGAAAATTCTGTTCAGAGTTACACAAAGATCAAGTGCACTCAAAAGTAACAACACCCAAGAAAAAGAAAAAGTATCAAATGCCATAAAATCAATGAAAAATGGGAAAGCTTCAGGAAATGACTGTGTTACGGTTGAAATGCTAAAAACTGGTGGCCACAGTTTACACAAGAATCTAGCAAAAATATACTCGAGATGCCTAAGAGAAGAAAACATACCTGATGCATGGAAAAATGCTGAAGTGATTCTTATACAGAAGAAAGGTGCAAAGATGATTTAAAGAACTATCACCCAATAGCCATTCTTTCAGTCATCTACAAGATTTTCACCAAGAGAATAATAAGAATATTAAGAACATTAAATGATGCACAGCCAAATGAGCAGACAGGGTTCAGAAGTGGCTACAGAACAGTGGATTACATCCAGGTTATTCAGCAAGTCACTGAAAAGCACAATGAGTACACCATGCTCTGTGCAAGGCTTTTATTGACTACAAAAAAGGTTTTGACCCAACATTCCAGCAAGCAATATTTAATTGGTCAACCAAGGCATAGACGCTACTTACATAAACTTACTACAATCAGTATATGAAAAAACAATGGCAACAATTTGTCTTAATGATTTTAAAGTGGAAATCAACATAAAATGAGATGTACAACAAGGCAATACAATATCACCTATCCTTTTCTCAGCCTGCCTTGAAGAAGTGTTTTGCAAACTAGACTGGACAAAAGATAGAATAAAAATTAATTATGCCTATTTAAATCTCTTAAGATTTGCAGATGATGTTGTTTTCTTCTCACAAGACCCAGAAGAGCCACAAAGACACATACAAAAGCTGTACAAAGCAGGAGAATCATTTGGCTTAAAAATAAACCTGAAAAAGAGCCTGGTTATGTTTAATAAATTCACCAAAGAAAGAATTTTTTTTATAATTGGAGAAGAACTAGGCGCAGTCGACCATTACATATACCTTGGCTGATCGATTTCAGAGGAAAATGATACAATAAAGGAAATGGAATGATGTGTTAAATGTGGTTGGCAGGCATTCAGCAAGCTAAGCATAATTTTCAAAAACAACCTCCCCCTATGACTGAAGAGAGAAGTTTTCGATTAGTGTGTGCTACCTGCTCTAACATATGCTGGTGAAACACGGACAACCTCACAACTGATACAAAGGCTGCAAGTGGTGCACAGAGCCATGGAAAGATACTTGGCATTACAAGACAAGATAGAAAGACCTGCACATGGATTAGAGAACAAGCAAAAGTATACGATATCAAGAGAGTAAAAGAGAGTAAAAGAATTGAAATGAAAGTAGATTCAGCAAGAAGAACGGATGGCAGGTGGACCAAGGCAGTCATAGAATGGATCCCACCTGATAAAAAGCTCCCTAAAAAGAGACCTAAAACAAGATAGATCAACAACATCAGCAAGTGTTGTGGGCCCAATTGGCAAAAGAAACCTCAGGACCTTATTGGTTGGAAACATGCAAAACAGGCCTTCATCCTACAGTGGATACACAATGGCTAAAATGATGATAATGATGATATTCTGTCCGAATAGGTGTTAATGTATACAGTAGTATGCATTTTGCTATGTCTGAATCTACCAAGAAGCCCACTCTATTTTTTGCTGTGTCCCCTCCTGAGTAGATAAATATTATTTATTAATTTTATTATTTCCATGTCCTTTGTGTCTTATATAGGCTAGTCCCATTATCTTAATCTCTCTTCTTTCCATTCTTTCCAAAATTTCTGTTTTATTTCCCATGCCAGTCATATTCAAGGTTCCCATTTTGTATTTTGCTGTCCTATCTCTTGATCTTTTGACATTGCCACACTCATTTCTCATTGTATCAGTACATTTGCATCACATGTGGATTTATGTAGCTGTCTAATATTCACTGCCAGTTTGCAGGGTCTGTCGCAACTTCACCAGAGCTCCTTTAGCTCCTTTAGCCATTTCAGGCTGACCCAGGATGCCCTTCATGGCTGCCGTAATAGTATGGTGGCACCAGGCCATGCCATACTTCAGCAGTCCTAACAATCTCTTACTTTATCCTGTTACCACCTCTCACAACAAGGACATGGGGTTGAACTCTGAGATTTTTAATATGTAATGTTGCCAAATTTAATTTTCTAATTTCAAGACGGTGTTAGGAATTGTACAGTGTATTGTAAAAAATAAGACATAAGTTGTATTTGTTCATTATGTTAGTTCTCTAATTTTTTTCTTTCCTTTGTTAGTAATGCACATAATAAACTGAAACTCAAAATTAATCTATGGATTGCCTAATCATTTAGGTTTGAGTTCTGTACTATTGAATTAATATGTCAAAGAAGATACACAGATAGATAAAGATCAGTGACCAGAAAAAAGCAAAGAGATGAAATTTCTAATGATCATACCACATGCTATGCAAATTATATAAAATCTAAAAGATTCTACCTATTCATTGAAATGTGCCAGATTATAGTTAGGATTATCATGGGTGAGTATGGCTATATAAATCTTGAGTTATTTTAGTGTTTTGTAAATTACTTACATTAATACAGCATTGCTTTGAAGTTTCTGTCTAAGCCACACAAATTCTCGGAAACGGCGTCGGACGCAAGATGTTTTTCTTGTAAAACACATGCTATTTGTCTACAGAAACACAGAACGTGTTCAATACATTAGTTGAGTTTAATGACACAATAATCTGACAATGCAAGATCTTGACAATCTGAATGGTTAGCTAATGAATGCTCCATACCTTCATTTCCTAAACTAATTCTGTGTTTCCTAACAAGCATGGGGAACATTCTGTCCCCCACTAACAAAAAAAAAAAATGTTTCATGAAAATGGGGAGGATTAAAGAAAAGGATTGAAGCTAAAAATATGGCTTAAATATCTATTTCTGAAATACATATTTAAATACTTCAATTATCTTAAGTGTATGGAGAAAGGCAACAGAGTAGTGTTCTTTTCTAACTCTTTCTTCCTATGTAATATTTTCTCTACTAATGGAACTGAAAGTTGTGAAGGGTGAAAGCCTGGCAGAAAATTTCCACTGAAGTTGCTTTCTCGTTCCATCTCTATCCACTCCTCTGCCAGTGAGAGGCTTCTTACATTTGACAAAGGATAACTCTCAATCCATAGATAGATAGATAGATAGATAGATAGATAGATAGATAGATAGACAGACAGACAGACAGACAGACAGACAGACAGACACACACACACACATACATACATACATACATACACACACAAAATTTCCCAGCCTTTCCATGGCACTAAATCTATTTCTAGATCTAGATCTAAATATATTATGAGACTTATTGGGCTCTCTTAAGGCTTCCCCCATGCTCTAAGGGATTTTGTGCTCTGCTTCTTGCCACCTACTTTGCTTCACCGCGCTCAAGCCAACCATTCACTTTTGCCATTTCCACCGCTATGTTTGACCTCAAGCACTGGAGGACTGCAGAGAGTGGAACCGGCAAAAGTAAGCAGCTGGCCTGAAGGCAATTCAAGATTTGCAAGGTTTTGTTACTAAAGCAGGATAGTCCTGTAATAAGAGCAAAGATGTTGACTTCAGTGTGAAGAGTTAAAAATTCTTTATTAGAGTTATTAGAACATAATCTAATCAAGAATATAATTCAGTAAGGCAAAAAAGAAAGGAAAACACAGAAATCAATAATCATTTATTAAACTTGCATGAAACTAAACTCTAGGCGGTTCACAAAAATCAAACAAGAAATTGCAATAAAATAACTAAAATAAAAAGCACTAATCCTCTTAATATTTTAAACCAAAGATGCACTTAGGCTTCCATCCTTGAAAAGTAGGGTCAGCTTTTTATATGCTGGCCAGGAATGATAGGCGGCAATTCAATAAATAAATAATAAATAAATAAATTTAAACTAGGAAAACTACTGTTTTGCCGTCAACCACTCTAAAGGTTCAACTTCTATTCATTTTCTAAGTCAGCCTTCCCTAACCTGTAGACTTTAAGAAAAGTATAGATCAGATTTCAAAATTCTTAAATTCCACAATTGGAATGGCTAGTGGTTCATGACCACCCTCCAAATAGTTATCACATATATAGTTCAGAGATTAGAAATGACTTAAAAACCATTTTCACAGAACAGTGTAACTACTTACATGAATGAAGATTTCATAATCTATATAGGAATGCCAAAAATCTTCCTTCTGTAACCTGGGATCTCGCACTAATACTGTTACAAATTCCTGCAAGAGCATAATAAAGCAATTAATAGACAAAGAGCCTTAACAAAGCTCTTTTCTCCACTGACTGGAAATGTTTTTGTAAATTATATGTATTAGTAATAATTCTGAAAGAGGAAAAACAACATCCAGACAAATGTAACACCAATCAACTGCTTTGAAAAGTAATGACTCATCTTTGTTGGTCTGGGAAATTTCTTGTCAACTAGCCAAGGGGGAAATTCTAAGTTAGATAATGCTGTGTATTTCCAACCAGGAAATGTATTTCTTACAAATAAAAGTTTTTGTAATTTTCAGTTAGTCTCCTTCAGGCAATAATTACTGCTGAACAAATGAAAACAAATGTCATTATTTCTTTACAGATAACTTGTCATAATACCCAGAAATACTAAATACCTTTGCTGATGCTAAAAAACAGTGTTTAAATTACTGATTAAAAAGGTATTTGTTTAAAAGTTCAATTCCAAAGTTTTAAATCTAAGTCTTGTATATTAATTGTTTAATGTATAGCAAATTGCAGTATAACCAAGAAAAGAAGAGCGCAGAAAAAAATTACTGTCGACACAACAAGGTCTAATGTGGACATGGAATAAGTCCAGAAAATGCCATCAAGTGCTGAGCCACAGCGCAAACCCAAATAGGAGAATATGCATGTATCACTAATTGGTATCCAAGCCAAGGTAGATTCTGTAGCCTTGCAGCTTTGGGTCTGTTAGTTAAGCAGTCTTTCCTCTCCCTCCAAGAATTAGGGGACAGGTTGAAGAAAGAAGCAGTCTAATCAGGATTCCAAAGGGAAGTAGACCTCTAAAGAGGGGAGGGGAAGCAACAATGGAAAAAATGTCAGTTAGTTACAAAACATGTTGACAATTCAGCAGTTTTCTTCCTGAAATATTATTCATTGTTTGCCACTCAATTCCTGCAAGCTCTATAGTATTTTTTTTTCCATTCGGTTCAATCACATCTGATTCTCAGAGACTGCCTGGACACCGCAGTTTTCTTGGCAAGGTTTTTCAGAAGTGGTTTGCCATTGTCTCCTTCCCATGGCTGCCAGAAAGTGAGTAGCCCAGGTTCACCTAGATGGCTTCATTGATGCCTTAACCACTGTACCAAATTGGTTCTCTAAGAAACCTTTAGGTAAGATTAATGCTGATGGAAGGAAAACAAAAAGTCAAAATAAATTTGGTCTTAAGGTTTATATAATATACATTTAAAGATTGGACACTATGTTTAATTAGACATTTTAATTTTACAGGTATTCCTCAACCTATGGCCGCAATGGAGTCCCCTCCCCATACTGACTGAAGTCAGATGGTTGTTAGGTGAAGCACCCATGTGATTGTCTCACTTAATGATCTACCATTTCTGCTCTCCCCAATACAGTCATTAAACAAAGGCATGGGTTGTTAAGCAGGCAAGAGAAACTTTGTCCCAAGGGGAAGCAATGGATGGCCTAGATCTGGTTCTGCCTTGGGTCTCCCAAAGCACCCAGAGCATTTCGTGCTCTGCTTTTCACCTCCCTTGTCCCTTGTCTTCACCACACTCAAGGCAGCCACTTCCTTTCGCCATCTCCACCACTACCTTTGCCTTCAAGTACCAGGAGAATGGCAACCAGTGGCCCCGGCAAAGTAAGCAGCTGGCTTGAAGGCACATTCATATTTGCAAGATTTTATAATAATAACAGTAGTACTGATGTACCTGGTATTGTTTTTTTGAATCTGGTTTACCATGAAGGGAAGACAGAAATCTGGGTTACAAAAATTGCCCAAAGGAGAGAAAGTCTCAATAAAGTTCATTCATATATTTACTGCACTAAGCACAACACCCAGAAAATATCATCCCTGTTCCGATTCATAACCAAATCTTTGTAAGGTACATGGTTCTCAAACTATGAACATTACAACACCAATTCGATGGATAGACCCCTTCGTTTTAATTTTTACTATATTGTTGTAAAGGAAAGAAGAGGTGATTGTGTTTGTGTGTATATTTAGCAAAGTTATTTAATATTCAAACCACAATTGTACAAATAGAAGCTATGTTTTCTAAGGGAAAAATGGCTAAGAAAAGTAATAGCAACAGGGCAAAAACACTATAATTGTTCACCTACAAGAAAAATATTTCTGTATAATCTACCAGGATCCTGTGGAAAATTAAAATGAGATGCTCGACTTAGTAGACTAGTATTGTCCCTGCTGCCAAGTAAAATTGTCAGGACCCCACTGATGGAAACAGAGAAATTTTGCCAAAACCCCTCTAATCTCTCTACTCACTATTAGGTCAGAAATTTTACTTGGGGAAAACTTACTTTAAGAAAGTTTAAAAAGTATATTTTAAAGAAATATACATGGCAGAGGTGTCTAGCTTTTCTTTGCTTTCAAACCTTAAGAAACAGAAAGTGTCAGTGAAATTTCCTCTGATTGCAACCATACTTTCAAAAGCTGTATGGCTCTAAGCATTTCATATTTTGCCATTTCTTCAGAGTAGCAGTTACACAATCTTCTTCATGTCCTAAGATGCTACCAAAAATATCTGAAAAGGGGAAATTGAATTGCAAGGTTCATTCATAGCAGTTGGGCACATTTCCACTTTCACTGAGGCAAAAACCAGTTTAGTGCTGTACTTTTAAAATGTAACATTGTAGTGCTTACCTGTTTTTCATGCTTTGGGGTCATCTTCAAAGCCGTATGTAATCTAAAACATAAAAAGTAGTAAATCCTGGTTAAACACAACTGAAGGAATTGGATCACTTTTTAAATGTTTGCAGTTTTCTTGGCATGATTTTGGAAGTAGTTTGTCATTGGCTGCTTCTTGGAGCTGAGAAAGACTGACTGGCACAAGGTCATCAAGCTGGCTTTGTGTCTAAAGTGGAACTAGAATTCAGGGTTTACTAATTTGTAGCCTGGTGATAGCTACTATATCAAACTAGCTCTCTCTTCAGAAATACACTATCATCAAGAAGGGTATTTTGCCAATTCTGTACTCTGGACTGGTCAGAGAAGTAAAATGAAAAGATAACTGTTGAATCCCATATTGCCATGAAGCTCTCTCTCTAAATGGCTTTGTCCCAGTTACCTTTTCTCCTATTTCATATGGTTATTGTAAAGATGAAGTACACTGCCCAAAGCATTTTGGAAAAAAATTAATGTAATAAACAAAAATTAAAAGCACTGTTACTCCCCGTGCTGGATTATTAGGTATTTTAAATATCTCCCTGCCATATATCATGCAATACACACCTGTTGAAAAAAAATCAACAAAATGAAATAATAAACATGTAAAACAATAGAATATAATAGAAAGTCGTACTAATGATATGACATTTTCTGAAGATAGCTCAAAAATACTATTATGTACTCTTAAATTCCAAGGGGAAAATATATTTTTAGCATACATCTAATTGTACAAAAACTGGTGCATAGTTCATGGGCAGAAAAATTTTTATTAAAAAGACAGACTTTAAATGAATATGATATCTTTGTAGCCCTTATTCAAAAATGAGATTCCTCTCTCTTTCTTGCAGTCAAAATATATAGTGTACAGTCAACCTCTATCAGAGCAAACAGGAATGGAGTTTCCCTTAACATTTCCCTTTCTTTGCACTGGGAACACTCAGGGAACACAGATAAAAACACCCAAACAGCCACATGCTTACATTGTTTTCTTGAGATATTAGGCTGAATTTATATGCTCCACCATGCACACTAGTTTGTCTCCAAATCATGGTGGGAAGTAATACATCAAAATGAATCAAAAATTACATTAACCGTGGGCAATAAAAAAGAAAGAGGTATGCTATGCCACCCTCTTACTGCAATCGAAGATATCTGCTCTTGGATAGAAGACAACAAATGTTGGTTATCCAACACTTGTAAACATTAGAAAATATTGGCATGTTTATTATTTCATTGGCCCAAATTTCTGGCCAAACATCACTTCATGCTTCAATTAACCACATGCTGGCTGAGGAATTCTGGAAGTTATGTCCACACATCTTAAAACTGCTCAAGTTTGAGAAACACTGTCCAGAATGCCCTTTAAGCAGTTGTTGCTCCCTTATCTATGGTGAAGAAGCTATGGAAACTTCCAAGCCACTTTGTAATGAACTATATTAACTCCCTGACTAGCCAGAACAGCTTCAAAATGGTACAGTGAGTATAACAGACCTGCTGTCTTCACCAGCCAAGTATATATCTCCAAGACATCACATCTTTTTTTATATGTCCTAACCAAGTACCATCTCAGTACTAATCAGTTATGAGTGATTTAATCTTTCTGAAGATTGCCCCAAAAATAACTATAACAAATACTGATTTGCTGTTTTTCAATAGCAAGGTATTTTCTATCTAGGTAGCATTGTATATCTAGACTGATCCTTGGCCTATCTATCAGAATGGTTCTTCCAGACTGGGTTTTTTGTAGCCCTCCTGAAAATGCCACTGTTCAGACATAGGATCTTGTACATGGAAAGTACATTCTAACCACGTCTTCTACACTTAGTGAAAGCAAGAGCTTTTTGCAGAAGTGTTCAATCACATTCTTTGCAAATGCAGCTTAATTATGTTTGCTTAGTCCTTAGTACTGAAAAGATTAAAAACACATCCCAGCCAGTTTTCAGCTGAGTGCAGAAGTAAACAAAATGTTCAGGAACTGAATTAAGAGCATAAGCAAGCAGAGTTTTAAAATAAAACACAGGTACTAGAACAAGAAATGCTTTATCACCATAAAGCAAAAATTATTAATGCCATTGTACATGAAGTTTCCAGCAGGCTGGTACAATAATGATCATGAGACACGAGCCTGCTGGACTTATTCATTGTATCTTGTGACACACTAAGTATCATGAGTACTACACAAAGTAACTTGGAAAATTGTTGCTAGTCCCCCTCCAAAATCTTCTGATATCTATTTCATGATAGCTATCCAGCCAGCATTTACTATTTTGTTCCATTGGGGATGGGGCAGTAATTGCATGACGGCCAAAGTAGGTTCTTGTATCATCTCAAATAGGTTGTGGAAAGCATATTTTACCAAGAGCTTGTTTGGTTCTATATAGCAGCGGTCCCTTTTTGGCACCAGGGATCAGTTTTCTGGAAGACAATGTTTCTACGGAACAAGAGAGGAGTTTTAGTTTCACTGGCTTGCCTTCTCCAGCTATGTGGCCCAGTTCCTAACAGCTCATGGACCTATAAAGAAACCCACATTTATACCCATGAGATGGAAAACTGAACATGCAACACACAGCTTAAGTTGGTCTTAATTTTGGTCCACATATCATGGCAAAACCATGGACAGAACAGAAAAAGTCCAAAACAAACCATGGTTTCATACTGTCTTTACTTTGTCTTTACTTACAATCTTAACATGACTTCCCAATTCTCATGTAATGCTACGTTCAACCACAACAGATATCACGAACAGGAGCAATGTGATTGATAATAGTTTAATGCTGAATGGTAAAATTAGATTTTATATTGGTTAGACAACTACTGTATTTCTGTATGACCTTCTGGCCTGCTTCCCCCCCCCTTTTTTTTCCTCCTCCCAGAGTGGAGAGATTGCCTAAACATATCTTTCTGAGCTGCTTTTCTTCACCTCAGAACTGATTCCTAAAAAGCTGCAAGTTAACAAAATCAGCTAGTACCTTAACTTGTGGGTTAGAAAGTTTGGCCCATTCACAGCTACTATGTGAAACCGACAAGACCCTAATCAATTTCATCCTAAAAGCTTTTGCTTGCCTCTTAAGTACTAGGTAAACAGCTGGTGCTAGCACATTCCTTTTAATGTATAGTTCCCATAGTGTGCTTTCTTATTTCTTGCAATATCCACCTGTCCAATGAGTTTAAATATAAACATTAATTTCCATTTGATAATTATTTCAGCATTGGAGTTAGGATTTTGAAGGGCAGGAAAGAATGTGTGTGGTGGGGGAGGCTATAAGAGTTACCTTTTCCCCAACTTCTTATAACTGTTTCAAAAATCTTTCCTAGTTTGGGCTTACCCTACTTTTTGGGGTTCACTCAGTTGACTGGAGTCATATTTTTTCTGGTGCTATAAATACAGATAATTCTTGGCTTATAATCATTTGTTTAGTAACCATTCAACGTTACTAAACAAAACTTACTGTGGCACTGAAAAACATCATTTAAAGCTGACAATTTCCTAAACTTGGCAATTTTCAGATGTATAGACTTCAACTCCCAGACTTACCCAGGTAGCAGGGCAAATTTTATCAGATATATATTGATGGTCGTGCTCATTTGGTTCTATGAGGAAGTTATTTGGTCAATACAGTTTCAGGTTCAAAAGGTTGTTTTTATTATTTACAAATATATACATGCATACGATAATGAACAGGGTGTCCTGTTACATTTTTACTCTAACTGTATGACTCAGATGTTGAGAGGAGAGAGAAGTTCACGTGTTGTCTCTCTGAGAGATAGATGAGAGAGAGAGAAAAACAGGGGAAGATATCCAAGTGGTTTCTAGGTAAGAGTCCATACAGCTTCAGGTTCAAAAGGTTGTTTTTATTATTTACAAATATATACATGCATACAATAATGAACAGGGTGTCCTGTTACATTTTTACCCTAACTGTATGACTCAGATGTTGAGAGGAGAGAGAAGTTCATGTGTTGTCTCGCTGAGAGATAGATGAGAGAGAGAGAAAAAGGGGAAGATATCCAAGTGGTTTCTAGGTAAGAGTCCAATAAGAGAGTTCATTGGCTGATATAGTCACATGTGATGTCTGTAAAGACTTAACCCCTTCTAGTCTCTGGTGCATCATATGCGGCAATATCTGACAAATTTGAAGTCCATGCATCTAAAAGTTTCCAAGGTTGAGAAACAATGTTCCAATATATAAAGCAAAGGACCCAATGTGACTCTTTTATATCCCTAGCAAAAAGGCATAAAAGGGAAAATTCCATTGTTTTGAGGAATAATGCTGATTTTAACTATACACTGCCCAGTGAGTTTCAAGTTGAATTACCTTCATTCAATCATAATTCTAGTTTAAAATTCATAATTTTAAACAATTGTAATTTTAAGTTAATTTAAACAAATTATTTTATATGCTTCTCATTTTTTTAGTTTTCATTCTTAGTTTATGCTATTGAATAAGGAAGGAATGAATATGTTTCAATAAGCAGGGCTATTGCCAATGAATTCTGTACTTCCTATCTGAAAAATATTCAAAGAGGATATACTCATGCAATGTGGTGTTTAGGACTAAAAATACTAAGAATTTCTTTTTGTTAGACAAGCAATTGTTAAAACATTTCTGAACATTGTTTTGGAAATATAAAAATATTTATGGATGAAAGTTATTTAATTTCTCCTTAGATTCTATCCATTCAATCCAAGAGGTACCAAAAGAATGATGTTGACGTAATTCCAACATCATACATTCATGTGACAATAGCAAACAGCATTTTCACATTCTTTTGGTAGTTAGCCAGAGAAACACTAATTTATGTTGTGCTTATGCAAGGACTAAGGAAGTAGAACCTCAAAATAAGATAAGTTTCAAAGGAGAACAAATAAAACATTTTAAGTAGGTAAATTATATCGAATTGCTGTGTTTCTATATCCACTCATCATTAGGCCGTTTCATAATTCATAAAGTAGAAAATAAATATCAAAACAATATTTTGTAAACCAACAGAAATGAAAGCAGGTAGACACGTGCTAGCCATGCACTTAGCTATCTTTCAGATGAGTATGTACCTCATTGTGCAATGTATGAAAGACTAACAGTAAAATGACAAATATCTTAGTTATGTTACTTTGCAATCCCTGTTTGTTTGTTTTTTAATTATTTCTGATGGTTGGACAATGTTAAAGGTAAAGAGGCATTCATAATTAAGAGGTATTTTGGGGTTGAGAAAATATCTACAGACCCCTCATATCCAGGATATAAACTGTTTCAGCTCCTTCCCTCGAGATGCTGCTATAGGGCACTGCATGCCAAAACTAGACATAGGGACAGTTTCTTCCCCCATCCCATCACAGCTCTGAATACCTAATTCTCACAGCACTGTCTAATGTCTATGTACATTTACCCATGCTGTATGGCTATAACATTATTAGATCCTCCTCATCGTCTTTACTATCCCTTCTTATTGATATTATTACAATGATGATTACTCTATTACTTTGCACATACACTGTCAGCTTCTGCAGTGGAGATAAACTTCCTCTGCGTCTAATCACACTTGGCCAAATAAATTGTTCCATTCCATTAAAATGATATATTATGGATCAACATAGTAATATCTCTAGGCTGTGAATTTGCACTGACTTATGAGGGAGAGGGGCTCCATTGACTTAATCTACATTGAACTGTTACAGGGATCTTCTCCAAATATTTTTTTTCTAAATCTGTTCTTGATTTCTATGAACACAGAGTTCCAGTTCCCCCCCTGGATCGGACCAAATGTGAATGTCACATTGCAAACTGAAATTTAAGCGTATCAATTGCAAAGAAAAGTTGTCAATAAATCTATTGGTGAGAACTAAGACTATTTTTTTTTAAATTTGATTTATATGCCGCCCTTCTCCGAAGACTCAGGGCGGCTTACAATGTGCTCAGCAATATTGCAGATGCAATATTGCAGATGCATTATGGCCTTTAGCTTCTTCTGGTTTGTAGCATATTTGAAAAATTGAGACTATGTAGGTGCTTTGAGGTATTTGGTCCCTGGCCAAGTTTATCAAGTTATCAAACTTATAGATATGACAAGTCACATAGTATGCATTTAGTGAAGAGTAAACTGATGAAGGCACGCCCTAGTGCCTCTACAGCCTCACCCTAGAGGCACTAGGGAGTGCCCTCATCAGTTTACTCTCCAGTAAATGCATAATATGTGAATTGATGTATCTATAAACTTGCCATGTGACTTGCCATGTGTGTCTGCATGCATGTTGAGGGGGACAGGTAGAGATGTTTCCAAGGAAAGTGCTGTGGTGTAGCCAATCACTACTTTGAACTTCTTATCCCCATGTAGAGTTCAAAGACATTAGGCTAAGAAAAAGTTTAAGGGAGAAATCAGTATTAAGAAATGAAAATACTACAAGGCAGACAAACTTTACAATAAACGCAGATATTGCTTCAAAGTCACCTCAAAGCGCAAAATGGGCAGCAAATAAATTTAATAATAATAGACTGGCTAGCTGCTACAAAAAAAATTATTAGAAAGAATGGCATGACGAAGTTGCAACAATGGTGCATGGAAAGATCTGCATTTGCCTGAAAGCAAGAACTGATAGGACCATAAAATGGAGAAAGTAATAGAAAATGAAGAACCCGAAGGGCTCTTAGACTTTAGAAATCAAACAGACAGGCACCTGCCACATAACACCTCAGACTTAACAAATGTCCATGAAAAAAAACAAAAAAGTCTGGATAGTAGACATAACAGTACCTGGATACAGAAGAATAGGAGAGAAAGAACTGGAGAAGATAACAAAATAGAAATAGAAAGACAAGGAAGCAAAATAGTAAAGGTAGTCCTTGACTTACAACAGTTTATTTAGTGACCATTTGAGTTACAACGGTACTGAAAAAAAGGTCTGCACAAGGCATGAGGGGCAGTTTGCCACCACCACCCCGCCTCCCGGTACATGGGAAAAACAAATAAGACCTTCCCGAAAATAAGCACAAGTGCTTATTTTCAAACCTAAAAGACAATAAGACCCGGTCTTATTTAGGGGAAATACACAGGTTGTTAAGTAGAACGTGGGGTATCTGTGGGATAGGGACGCTCTGAGATGCCTACCTCTGGCCAGGCTTACCTGCCACAGATCGTGCCCATTCCCTGAGGCAACCTGGGCTTCTCTTCTTATACATCAGGGTCTTTGCAATCCTTAAGCCTATTTCCCCCCTCCCCCCCCCATACACACACATATACACACTAGGTCACTGAAGGTTAGTTTTCCATCCCATTGGGCCCTACACTCTTCTCCCTACCTTTATCTTGCACTTATCTTTGGAAGATCCCCAGAGCTTGTGTTGGAGAAGGAGACAAGGCTGCTTCACCCCTCAGCATTCCTGCAGGTAGCCAGGAACAGTTCCATCCCCAGGCCACGTGGTTTCATGGTAGCAGCAGCCCCAATTGTCGGAGCAGTTACAATTAATTGCAACTGCTTCAAAAATAGTGCCTGTTAATGGGATGGAGTCTTATGGCCTACAGGTGGCTTTTCTATGCCATCTTGACTCTTCTCCATCCCTGCACTCTGAAATAGCATCTGTCCAGAGACATGAATGATTCCCATTCTCCAAATATTCCAGGAAGCTCTTAAGAAAGATCTAGGTCTGTTCTCAGATCTGTTGTTGCCATATCATTTATATAATTTCATCCAGACAATCATGACTCTGTTGAATTATGTATTCTTTTAAATAATGTATGACACTTGGATTCATTTTGGGGGGTGGGAGTGGATTAGCATTGAAATCCAATAAATAAAATAACAAATCTACTATTGCAATAGTGTAAAAGATTAAAGCTGTACATGCTATGAATAAAACTATACTACTATTACAAAACTGAAAAAAATAGAATCTGTAAAATGCAATAATATGACATTATTTATTTAGCCATATTTCTATATAGTTTCAGCACTTAAATTGCAAAGAATTCAGGTGAATCAATCTGTCAGATGTTTGTAATGGCCTCATTATCTCCTGCCAGTAGTTCAAAGCTCCTGAAAGGGGCTATAAATTGGCTCATTACATACATTCATGAAGGGCTAACTCCACTGTAAAGCTACTTGCTCACCTGAGTAAAATAATCCAGTCTCCATCTAGACTGAAATGTTATACCTGTGTAAACAAACAATAGGAGAAGGGGAGCTAAAATAGATCTGGTGTTCTCTTTTTCTTTATGCATTCTTTGGCATAGTATTTAGAGGCTAAAATAATGAATGATTTGGAAAGAATTGAGAGGAATTAGGATAGAAGTTTATGAGTTTCACTGAAGCCTTGCCTTTCCCTCTCTCAGATTCAAGTACTATTTACAAGACAATTTATATTGACTAAAACAGGAATAAAAATCAATGATTTTTTAAAAAAAATATAAAAAATCAGATTTTTTTTATTTAAATCGGATTTTTTTTATTTAAATCGAATTTATTTTAATAAAAAACTTTTGGGGTAAAAATCTATCGTAAGACAGTTTTCTATTTAAGATACATAAATAATTTAGTTTATTCAGCATGAAATGGAGCTTAGTTATGTAGCATGAGGCTGTATATTCTGCAACACTGGGACTATCGGTGAGTCAACAATGGGTCAAAGGAGTAGCAGAGATGATAGTTGCTCTTTAAAAATTATGATTTAAATCAAGTTGATTTAAATCAGCCTTTCTACTAGTGATTTAAATCATGATTTAAATTGTGATTTAAATCAACTCGATTTAAATCAAATCCACCCTGGTCTAAAATACCACTGATTTCAAAGAGATTTAAGTGGCAGAACTTAAGGTCTCTAATATGGAACCAAGATCAGCTTGAGTCACCTTGTTTCCACTGTCAAACTGCTCACAACTCTATATGAGTTGTCTATGAGCCAATCTTTCTCAAGCTGTCACATTTGTTGCAAAAAGCTCTAGTCCAACACAGATTGACAAATCAGGGAATACAGTGAACCTTCAGGGAGAGAGGAAACACAGGGACAAGTTACAACACATATTTGGATAACCAAATGGAGCATATTTACATCCAATGATTAAGGTATTTGCCAATTTTCAAGGTGAAAAATAATAAACATCCAGGAAAATCTGTGATGTCACATGTAAAACAGAGATCTTGAGAACAAAAGAAATAGCAATGTAAATAAAAAAAGAAATTTTATTCTTTTTAAACCTAAGTTCAGAAAGAAACAAACTAATCAAACAAAGCATGTATAGATGAACTTGACAATTTCATATGAATGTTGATTCACTTAGTTAACCATTGAAAAAATGTGACTGAAACACCAATGGAACTGATTTATTTCAATGACTGAAATGGGAGAGGCATGCAACTGCAGTTTTTCCGAGCTAGGAGAGTTAATGTTAAATAGTGATTACAATGTCAAAATAGGACCAAAGAATTTTGGATTCAAGTCTCCAATAAATTGTGGAGCTTTCAGTCTACCTTTCAGGAGAAACAAAGATATTTGCCTACTTTTAGGGAATTCAGAAACTTGAAGATCTTTTTTGACATTTTAGTTGTCTGCTAAAATATTGCATTAAAAATGTATTTTTTATTTTTATGTCGTGGATTTTGATAAGAATAAAATGATAAAAGATGAAAAATTTGTACATTGCCTAATGAAATATGAATCAAGTATTAACACTCAACGTAAGAGGCGTTTTTTGTCTTATTAATAGGGATAGAATAAATCCATAAAATATTCAACAATTACAAACTCAGAATGCCACTAAACGGACACCAACCCTGAATTCTCTCCTATAACACAGAAATGCTTGGTTTACAGATTATCCTAACCCTTAAATCTGAATTATTAAAACCTGATACCTGTATTAACATGACACATTATGCCCACAGAAGTCTACACAACATGATAAGCCAATACCTGGATTTTATCATACACTAAACAATGAATAAGTATATAAACTACTTTAGCTTAACCTAACATGCTATGTAAAATCCAATCACAGACTGTCTTCTTGGACAAAATAGTTAGAAACAGTTACAGAATTCCTATAATGTACAAAGGGGCCATAGAAAATGTGACTTCTAACTCCTTTGGCAGATGCTATCAAGTCTCTGCTTTGAACACACTCAGTTTAAAGAAGATTATAAATTAGCATAAATGCCTCAACTGCATCTCTCTTGATTATCAGTACTGTTTTGCCACAACCTGACACTCCCTATGTATGCTGAATTACAATTTGCTAATTGTAGACCAGTAAGATTTGTGGTCCTGTGATATGGAGATGCTGAGAGTTTTTTAATTATGAGATGCATTGGCAGCCATGACCCAAGGCATTTTGATGCTTTGATGTATACAGAGCAAGGTAAAGTATAGTTTAAGGCAAAGCATATAGAAATAAAAGCTACCATGTAAAAATGTATAGAATAGAAGTTAGTGGCACATACTGTATCATAGAAAATCCCTCCATCACTAGGCCCTGTATCTAGAAACAGAATACAAAATCCACAAATTAAATAACCAATCATACAGCAATAGTTTCATTTTTTAAGAACATTTGAACTAATCTTACTTTTTTGTAATGCCAGGCAGAAGAAAAACCTCCTGCACTGCTTTTTATCATTTATCTCATCTGATGAAAAGAAATTTGCTACAGGTAGTCCTTGACTTACCACCAATCATTTAACTAGGGAGCTACATTTGGCGGGCCCCAGGGTCAGACCTTTCTGCTCAGGAGTGATGAGGTCTACATTGCCTGGATTGTAGAATCTTCTCGCCCCAGAGATAAGGTTAGCAGCATCACCTCTGAATTTTAAAGGTCTCTCAAGACTTGGTTACGGGAACAAGCCAGTCAGGGGTGGGTTCTAAAAATTTTTTACTACTGGTTCTGTGGGCGTGGCTTATTTTGTGGGCGTGGCTTGGTAGGGGTGGGTTAATGTGACTGGGTAGGTATGGCCAACTTTTTTTTTTCTTTTAAAAGCATTTTTTCTACAACCTTAAGAGGTTGCAGAAAAAAATGCTTTTAAAAGCCTCTGACAATCAGGCAACTCAGCTGGGATCACCAGAGGATTTTAAAGGCTTTTTTTTTTTTACAACCTCTTCGGTTGAAGAGGTTGTAGAAAAAATGCTTTTAAAAGTAAAAAAAAAAAAAAAGGCTCTGATAAGGTGGGCGGGGTAAGCGAGCGGCAACCAGGCCGGGGACTGGTTCGGGGACGTGGCTAGCCAATGTTATTACCGGTTCGCCGAACTACTTCAAATTTTTACTACCGGTTCTTCCGAACCAGTGCGAACTGGGAGCAACCCACCACTGAAGCCAGTGGATTTCAGGAGCTACATGAAGTCATGAAATGGCTCTATTATTAACATCTCTCCATCTATCATTTTCTTTTTTTACTATAGTTCTGCTTTTATAGCTTTTAATGCTCTTTTAATAATTATTTTATTATGATTTTAGAGAATAATTGTTTTATTATTTACTGTTTTACTTGACTGATGTATGGTACACACTTTCAATGAGATGGGCAGCCATATGAATTTGATTAATAAACAAACTATTCTATTTCATATCAAGATGGCAGATAGGTGAATGTGGATGTCTTAGCTTTCTTCATATAATCGTTTCTTCAGCAACCTGAAGGCTCTCTAGTTTCCTACCCTTCAATCAATTCCAAAGAAAAAGTTTTTTTGCTGAGCTCTTTCAATAGCAATACTTCTTGAGAAATTGAGAATGTTTCCTTCCTCTCAAGAAATATAGACACATTATCTACTCAATTTTTCTGTCCAAAAAAACTAATGGAGAATTTTGAAAAACCTTTTTTTTTCCTGAAAAACTTCAAAAATATTATTTTTCTAGTTTTATTCCTGAAGATAAGTACACACTGGCTTCACAGCTGAAGTAGGCAGTGGAATTGTTGAAATATGATTTACTGGCTGTTTGTTTTTTGTTTTTGTTTTTTAAATTGAAGAGATGTAATATAAAAGATATCAGTTAAATATAGGTGGGTAGGATGTAATTTATTATCCCATCTATATTATTTTTATAAATAACTCAAGATGCTAAACATATCTAATACTTCTTCCTCCTCCTATTTTCCACACAACAAAACACTGTGAGATGGGTTGGGTTGACAGAGAGTGACTGGCCAAAAGTCACCCAGCTGGCTTTTCTGAATAAAGTGGTACTAGAACGTAGTCTCCTGGTTTCTACCTCGGTGCCTTAACTACTAGACCAAACTGGTCTAGTGCCACCAAATGTATTCTATTCTCAAGTAATTGAATCCTGTCGTGTAAGACTAACAAGTTGTATTGTACTTATCACCTCTATTAATATTCCTTTGTAAACATTCGTCAGTATGGAATGTTCAGTTACACAAGATGCTAAAGTTGCTTTGCTTAACCTTTGGACAATCCCTTGTATCTAGAAACAGAACTTTAGTTTATTGCTAAGTACATCAAATGGTATTTGGCCAGTCTGTTGAATTTACCTTTAACTGTCATAGCATAAGAGGAATCTAGGTGTGTTCATCAGAATATCTGTATTAAATCTAATCACATATTTTAAGTCAGGTTGCCTTGAGGTCACAAGAGATTGCACAGCATATCAAGGGTCCTATTCCAAAGGAAAGTTCATTTTTATAGGGTGGGGGTTCAGCTGGTATTTTAATGGATCAAATGGGCATCTTAAACCTCTGCAAATTTTAAGGCACCTGTGTTGCTCTTAAGATTCCCCCAAACCCCCTAAATGCCAGGCTGAAATCATGGTTCCACCTACTATAGGAAGGATTTTGGGTCATCAAACAGGGTACCAATAGACCACACTTTTTGTTCTCCTGCCTTAGCTTCTTTTCTTCAGACCCTTTATCTAGTTTCCAAATACCCAGTTCCATTGGGAATGGAAAAGGAATGAGTAAACTATTAATAGGGTTATCTCTGAAAAGATTACTGGGACTTGGGAAAAAGCAAAATGGAAGAAAGAAACTTATACTCAACAAAATAAGATGAGGATTTGTTTAAGATGGAGTGAAGATAAACTCTAAAAAGGGTGATTCAAGATTCTGTTACTCTACCCTACAACACTAAGAACACTAGGAATATCTTACCTACCACACAGGACTGACACTTATCATTAGATAAGATTGTGGTTGAATGGCACTAGCAACAATGCTTTTCAACTATTATTAAAGTAATAATAGTTATTACTTATAATAACTATTAAAGTTGAGCTGCCCTGAGTCTTCAGAGACGGGCAGTATACAAATTGAATTAATAAATAAAGTAGTTATTAAATATGAATCTCTGATATTTATATAATACAGGCAGCACAGATGTGTAAGGATGTATATTAATTTATACACATACAATTCTACCAGTTTGCCTGAAATAATTCTGAGTATGTTTGGTGTAGCAGTTAAGATTCTGGGCCACAAATCTGGTGATCATAAATATTAATCCCACCTGAGGCACAATGCCAATGAGATAACCTTGGGCCACTCTTTCAATCTAGGAAGCAAGCAAAGGCAATCCCCTTCCAAATTCTAGTGAGAAAACAACAGGGACTAATGCTGGACTTTTCAAGAATGGACAATGACGCAAAGGCACAAAGGAATTGTGGTGAGCTCTTCTCACTGAAAGCAATAATATAAAATACACAATACTGGGGAGTGGCAAGACAATTGTACCTATCCATTTCATACATTAATTTATTGTAAAAAAAATACAAAAATCCTTCACAAACATGGAACATTAGGAGCAATTTTAACGATAATTTTTAAATATAGGTTTTTTTTTTAAAAAATAGATGATTTTAATAATGTACAAGTTATCCAAATCTCTTGCATGATGAAGAGTTCTGGAGAATTCAACTAAGGATTGAGTGTTCTCTTCATATGTTCATTTTTTTTTAAAGAAAAAAACTTTCTTAAATGGACTAGAAGATCTCCAAGGTCCCTTCCAGCTCTGCTCTATTCTATTCTACTCTTATTTCAAATGAACCTGTTTGACTCATACCAGAAATTTAGCTATACACATGGAAATCAGAGATAGAGGCAACGAGTTTAGCTCTGCTGTGCAGCCCATGTTCCAAGTTTGAATATATACATAGACTTTTCTTTGCAGTAAGCAGGTCATCCCATTGTCTTCAGCAATTTTCTTATTATTTGATTTCTGTTCCTTGCTTAGTTCATACTTTGAGAAAGGCTATTTTATCTCCAAATAGTACAAGCTTATTTCTATTCACTCAAAAAGATTAATTTAAACTGGTTCTGCAAAGCCAACATCTCTCTCTTAACAATTGGATGGGTTTTAAATCTGTATATTTATTTATATCAGATTACCCTTTTCTTTTTTTTTACAACACATTTTAAAAGATAATTACTTTCAAAGGGCTTTTTTAGTTTTGATCCCATCGCAGAATAAATTTGCCTATATTTTACACAAATCTATACAGTATGAAAGGTGGAAGAAATGGTCTGTCTTGCAGCACTGAGGTTAAACTTATTCAGTAAAAATTAAATGCATCAGACTCCCAGGATAGCATTTTTATATGGTTTCCAATATGTTTTTCACGAATGCGAAATTCGGAGGAGTGGGGAGAGGTGGGACACCCTAAGTCTACCCCTGCTTTGATAAATTTGCCTCCTTATTTCTTAAAGTCAGCATTATAATAATACAGGAGGAATGAATCATAGTGACGTCCTTCCAAACAGATGCAGCCAGGAGGAGCAGAGGAAATCATACTGCTCCCTGTTATTATAATCATTATTCTCTTTGACTAATCTTTTCACCCTCGGCATAAGCATCAGAAACCAGGAAATAAAACTATAGTACAAGATTTAATTTTGGACCCGTTCGGGTTCCAGTGTTTATTTGACCAGCATTCTATGCGCCGTACTTTCGGAGCGAATCTTTCAGGGCGGCAAAGATAACGATGGAACGGAAATTCCTCTATTAAACCACTTTGGTGATGCCAATCACTATCAAAGCGCAATCAGAGTGAAGCGGCGGAATTAAATCAAATTTAAAAACACGGAAGACTGACTTCATGCCGGGAAGAAAGAGCGGAGGGTCTCTATCAGCTTCCTCTCTGAACCGGTTGCCTTCTTGAAAGGGTTTGGGATTTCACAACTCCCACCCAGCGGTGTCTGGGGATAATGGGGCTTCAAATCTAACCCATTTGAAAGACAACTGCAGTACAGGAATTTAATCGTCGTGCCACCCTACGGCAAGGGCAACCTCGTTATAGGAAAGGCGATTTTCACCACGTTTCTTTTCGCCCTTCCTCTCTTTCCAGCCTCAAATTACTTACCAGACTACCGCGGCTCCGCAGGAGCGAGAGGATCGGGCAAAAAGCAGCAATCAGCACGAGTCTCGAGCTCCTCGCGCGCCACCACAAAGCCGACAAATGCAGCAACAGCTGACCGAATCTAGGCGTAGATGAGGACTTTGCATCCACGTGATCGCCGGCAAGAGGCGGAGTTGCCGAGGTTTCGTCATAGCCCGCGGTTGCGCTAAGGTGAGTCGAGGAAAAAGGCCTGGAAAAGTGCCCAAGGCTGGTGGTAGGAGACAGTGGCTGATTGGAGGAGCCCAGGGTGGCGAAAGTGATGGGGCGTAAAGCATGAGGGGCTGCCCTGGCGCATCTCTCTTCCACCGGTTCCTAGAGTTCAGTATTTATTGCTTTATGTATTGATGCACCACCACCACCCTGCCCTCCCTTTTCTCACAACCCTGATCCTTTCAGATCTTTTGCCCTCCTGGGAACCGGAGGAAAGAAAGAGATAGGAACGCCTTTTAAGCCACACGGCGCCGTGGAAGAAAGCTATTTAGGAAGCGTACTCCCCTGATGATTTGTTCCAAAACCATCCTCTTTACTGTGTTAAGAACAACAGAATTTAGGGCGTCTTTTGTTACCGCTGCCTGGGATTCTGGGAGTTGAAGTTTCTGCATGCGGGTGACAATGATTTGGGGACGTCGTATTCCTAACCAATCAACTTTATGCTACCTCGTGCCGGAATTGATGGACCTCTAGTCCAAAAGACGCGTTAGTACACTATTAGAGCTGCCATAAACCCGTGAAACGCAGGCCAATTCATCTGAAGTTTCTATATGTATATGTAAATGTGTGTAAGAAAAATGGCTTGGGTAGTCAAGTTAGCCCACTTATGCCATGTTCGTTGGAAAAGGCATTCCTCAAGACCATTCTGTCTTGTTGGTGTCATAAGGCTCATAAAAGATACTAGAATCAGTGCTTTTTGCTGAGTATAATATTGTAGAAAGTTAGCACCCACCCCTCCTAGAAGAATGTAATATTCTAGGAAATATTAAAAAGGCAGAATATTTCCCCTAAAAGAGAAATAGAACACAGAAACTCAGCCCTAGCAGATATTTTGGCACCAGTTTACCTACAAGACAAAAGACCTTCAGGTCCAGGGTGATAGGATTAGCCCTCACTCAAAATCCAAACCAGGGCAAAGCCATTAAAGCCATAATAGGAATTGCCCAAAGCCCCTTCATTACATCACCTAGCAAGATTCAACCAAGCCTGAGAGTCAAGACAACCTACAAAGTTACCCCTTCATGGCCCCATGGGAGTTTGACAACCAATCAGAATACATTTCTTTCACAGGAACAGGAAGCAAGTTCAAAGCCCAAGAGAGGTATAAATATCTCTCTGTGTGTCTGTCTGTCTGTCTGTCTGTCTGTCTGTTTTTCTCTCTCTCTCTCTCTTTCTCTTTCTCTTTCTCATGTGCTCGAGTGCCCAGGACCTCAAACCATGTGGTCCTGTCCACCATTAGACCATCTTTCCAGCCTCCATGTTTCCAGTGTCTTTCTTTTTAAAAAAAAAAAAAAACTTTATTCATTCTTTAAAAAAACATTTAAAACATACAAGTTTCTCTTAATCAAAAACAAATTTACATATACAGTACACAACTTCGTCTATTGACTAATTTCTATTCTTATATATACATATATACATACACTCAGTGACTTATTTCCTTTTCTATCCATCTGACAGTGCTGTTTTTAATTGTATTGATTTCTTCTGAATTTCATCTTTACCCATTCCCCCTCCTCTGGTTTATCCACTGGTACCATCTATTCCATATTGTAAAGTATTTTGAGTCTTCCTTGTCCTGTAACTCTAAAGTTAATTCGTCCATTTCTGCACATATATATATATTTTGTATTAGCTCCTGGTCGGTTGGCAAACGATCTATTTTCCAGAGTTGTGCTAACGCTAGTCTAGCCGCTGTAATTATGTGAAGTATTAAATATTTTATATCGTTTCCACTGTCTTTTTTCCCACTTGGAACTGAACCCAGATGGACATTTCTTCCAACAATATTTAATTTGCTTGTAAAACCTGTACAGCCAGCTTATAGAAAGTATCTTTATTGAAGAATGAGAATAGACCAATTGCATCTTAGTATTCCAGGCTAGTCAAGCCCCCTATTAATTTTTAGTCAAATTCACACTTCTAGTCCCAGAGTCAAGGGATCTAAATCTTTTGATTCCTCAGATCCATTTTAGGTTCAATATTTGTTTCTCAGATAAGTATGCAATATGTACTTTCATTGCATAAAAATATACAGTGGCACTGCTGGTTTTCTTTGTATAAAATGTATGTTAACTCATAACTTTGCTTGTGTCTGTACCTGGAATCAGTTATTTTTCCTAGATTTTAACTATGTTGCCTGGTGGAGAATTCTTAGAGCTGATGGAAGTTGGTCCCATACATCTCAAACCACATTGAAAGTGAATACTAATCTCTCTTCACAGCCAAATTTTTCCATTTCCAGAAATGCTATGATTGCCAATTGTGCGCTCATAATAAGCAGCATTCTGATTTGCCTGTATGACTATCTATCACTGAGCCAGTATCCTCCCACCCCCCCAAACTTCTGCTTGGCATTTTACATGAACAATAAAAGTTCTACCAATCACACCACAGTCGTTATATTGTCCTCCTTTAAGCAAAGCAAAATTCTGAATGAACATATTAGAAAAAATGAACAGAATGGTGTAGACCCATTTTGCTCCATCGTTAGAAGTGAAAAATTACAGGTAATCTCCGGGTTATAAAGGTTCCCTTAGCGAATGTTCGAAGTTATGGGAAAAGTGCCCCCAAGGGTTTACATACAAGATCCAAAACTATGAATCTTGCAGCACCACGGCAGTTTTTTCACCCTTACAACCATCTGCAGAAGCTCTGCAAAATTTGTACTGCACATTGCTGGCCAAAATGGAGCTTCTGAGGGGAGGATCCGCCTCTCAGAAGCCCCATTCGGGCACCCAGAGGCCTCGCCCAGCACACTGCCAACCGAAATAGAGCTTCCGGGGGCCTCTGGATGCCTGAACGGGGCTTCTGAGGGGCGGATCCTCCCCTCAGAAGCTCCATTTTGGCCAGCAATGGGCCAGGGGAGTCCTGCGGAGGCTTGATCAGAACTGCAGAGGGGTGCATGAGGCTGGAGAGGAGACTGCTTGCTAGATCTTCACAAGGTAAGTGATCCAGCATGGCAGGTTGGGTGGGGAAAAGCAATTTGGGGAGCATGAGATATTTCGGTGGGTCAGGGAGGCCTTGGGTGATTTTAGGCAGGTGGCCTGTTTCATCAGTAGGTTCTCCATCACCTTCCTCACCCTGAAATACCTCATGTGCACATAATGAGACTCACATTTGATTAGCGAAGGATCTCGTTCAAGGTATGAGATTCACTCCCATGAATCCTCGGAATGGAATGGGCAGGCTTCATTACATTCATAACTCAAGGACTATCTGTATTACATAACTACCATGTAAAATTTTGTTTTAAGATTTAGCAAAATCTCTGCCCCACCCGATGCCTTTTATACTTCATACGGAAATATTACATATTCAATGGCACTTATATAAAAGTATACATGCATAAATTGTATCCCAAATTAATAATCACTGGATTTTTCCTGTGGTAAATGAATTAAGAAATAAAGGATGAAGCTAGTTGTAACCTAGCTAAAGCATTGTTTACTTTCTAAGATATGGAATATTTTTTAGTAACTTGAAACTTTGCTGATATGACTTATCGGTAACATAATCAAGTTCTTCATGGCTAAGTATCTAGTTTGACTGAAATATCTGAAGGCTTGGCATAGTTGAGAAGACATGACCTGCTAAACAACTTCTGAAAATCTTGAGTTCTCACTGTTCGGGTCCAATAATATTATTGCCTTGGTTATCCTGTGTTTTTTTTTTCTATAGCACTGAGACAATGACAACAGTCCATTATAATCCATTAGATTATGAAGAATTATTTAGATTACATAATTTTACAGTTATATGTTTCATAATGCACAATCATTCATATATATTAATTTATTTCAACTTAATTGGAACTTTATAATGACTTCCCATAAATACATTACTACAATATTTTCCAGCACAGAAGCTGTGTCATGTTAGATCTGCTGACCATAGGACAAAACTAGAAATATTAAACAGAAAATATGTCTGTTCCGGACAATATATCTACCTGTCTGTTCCAGTGCTTACAAAATATCCTATTTCTTTAATTCCTTATATTTAAAAAATATAACCTGAAATCTAAGGACTCAAACAATTCAGGGCATATCCTCTACAGCAGTGGTTCTCAACCTTCCTAATGCCACGACCCTTTAATATAGTTCCTCATGTTGTGGTGACCCCCAACCAGGGGTGGGTTCTAAATTTTTTTTACTACCGGTTCTGTGGGCGTGGCTTATTTTGTGGGCGTGGCTTGGAGGTCATGTGACTGGGTGGGCATGGCTAGCTGGTCATGTGACCAGGTGGGCATGGCTATGTGTATAGGGACTACTCAGAGGGCTGAAAAAAGTCATTTCTGACAGGTCCTCACACTTTTGACTGGTTCTCACACTTATGACCATCCTCACATTTATGCCTGTGCAGCATTCTTAACAACAATGTCACTCATTTCACAACTGCTTCTCTTCAACATGGTATAAGATAGGGCAAAAAACGTAAAATGTGAGGACAGTCGTAAATTCGAGGACTGGTCAAAAGTGCGAGGACCAGTCAAAAATAACTTTTTCAGCCCTCTGAGTAGTCCCTGTGCACAAAAGGACTATCCAGAGGGCTGAAAAATGTGGTTTCTGACAGGTCCTCGCACTTTTGACCGGCCTTCGCAGTTATGACTGGTCATCATTTATGCCCATTGTACCATTCTTAACAACCATGTCACTCATTTCACAACTGCTTCTCTTCACCATGGTGACAAGATAGGGCAAAAACATAAATTGTGAGGACAGTCGTAAGTTCGAGGACTGGTCAAAAGTGCGAGGACCAGTCAAAAATAACTTTTTCAGCCCTCTGAGTAGTCCATATGCACAAAAGGATACAGCAATAGAGAGGGAAGAAGGAAGGGAAGGGAAATTAGAGTAGGAGTGAGGGTAAGAGAGGGAGGAAGAGAGGAGGGGAAGGAGAAAGAAAGAGGAAGTAGGGAGAAGAAGAAGGGGGGGGGAAGAGAAAGTAAGAAGGAAAGAAAAGACAGAGGTGGTAGGTTTGAGGAGAAAGATTGCTGTACAATAAAAAAGATGAAAGGGAAGAAAGCCAACCCCAAACAAATATAAAGATATTAAGATAAAGAATGAATTGTTAAACTTTAAAGAATAAAAGAGCAATAAATAGCAATAATTAGAAACACACATACAAACATACAACGTATTTTCTTTGAACAGAGTATTTGGCTGGTCCACAAATTTAAACAGTTGTAGGAGGTTAGCACCCACCCCTTTCCTAGAAGAATGAAATATTTTGGGAAATATTAAAAAGGTAGAATATTATATTTCCCTGGATGAGAAATGGAGAAGCATATTTTACAGACAAAGCAGCTCCCACCTTCCTGCCCCCCACCCTTTGTTAATGGGCCAGAGGCAGAAAGTCAATCCTTTGTCAAAGGACATTTGCAACACAATAGCAACAGAAACTAACACAATGGGCCCCATCAAGCCATGTGATCCTGTCCACCATTAAACCATCTTTCCAAACAGTCTCCATGTTTCCAGTGTCTTTTTCCCCACTTGGAGCAGAACCCAGAAGGATATTTCTTCCAACACAGTATTTAGTCATTTCAATTAAATTTACAATTTCTATATTTCCTTTTTACCATATTTATTCCTCATCTATTTTTTTAAAAAAACAATATTACCCTTCATCCTCATCTCTAATCTTAATCAAATTCAATTTTTCCCTTCTATTCTATATTATACCCCTTCCCATTGTCATCTATTTTCATATCCATCCTTACATTGGTTAATTATGTAATACAGTTGTTTAATACAAATTCAACATTTTAATATAAATCAATTAATTATATAACTATCTTTTTTTGTATATTAATCAATATGAACATGAATATTCCAATTATTTCCATGCAATCCAATTTCTTACAAATCAATTAATTATATTTACCAATAATAATAAACCAAATAATTTCCCCTATATATTCCTCCAAACCACAACTTAACCGTTTCTGCTTTCAACACAATATACAATGAATAGTATCTCAATTATTACAATTCCCTAGTTAAATAGAGCTTTTTTTCCTTTGTGTTTTAAAATCTTGAATCTCCTCTTGCCCTAAATTTTCCATTGTTTGCAGTTTTGTACCTCCCTTTTTTGGTGAGGAAAAAGAAAAAGAAATCTCTCTGCCTCATTTTGTCACGTTGCAGCTAAGACCCTGCTTTCGCTTTCTCTTTTCAGCATAGCTAGGGGGAAAAAAACTTGCTCCAGGAATTTACCTCTTTGAAGCCCCACGGCAAGAATTTAAAGTTTTTTTTCCCTCTAGCCATCAGCTGGGACTCCGGAGGCAGCAATAGATTGGGAGTGGGTGGGGTAAGCGAACGGCGACCGGGCGATCCAACAGAGCAGAGGCAGAGGGTGAGGATGAGTGAAGGCGTGGGGGGGGGGGCAAGAGAGGGCTTTGGCGACCCCTGTGAAATGGCCGTTCGACCCCCAAAGGGGTCGCAACCCCCAGGTTGAGAACCGCTGCTCTACAGGAACTACCATCCTCAAGGACTATAAACAAACAAACAAAAAAAATCACACCTCATCCAAGATTGAAAAGCAAGCTACTAAATACAAAGAAACTGCACTTTCTCATGCACTAATGACCTTATGTAGCCTGATAAGCATCTGCAGAAAAGCAAGGTCAGAGAATACAAAATCCAATAATTCATCATGAGCTATGTACATATATTCCCTACTAATACTTTTCTTCAGACTGCCAGTGGTAAAAGAGGAAGTAAAGCAGTATCTGCAGATTAGGCCTCTCGCTCTCAGTATCTTTATGTTGTATTGATAAACAAAGAGGGAACATTTTTGTTTCTAATGAGGTCCTGTAGAGACTACCTAATTTTGCTCATCCAGAAATAGCTCAACTTGCAATAGCCTAGGACCATGATGATGAACCTATGGCACACATGCCAGAGATGGCACGCAGAGCCCTCTCTGTGGGGATGCACGCAGCGGCCAGTTATTCTTCCACCAGTGGTGGATTGCTACTGGTTCGCACCGGTTTGCACAAACTGTTGGTGGAAATTTGGCCCTGGTCGCCACAGTGATGGCCGGCTGGCCAAACCCCCCGAACTGGTCCCCCGGCCACCATGTTTGGCACCCCCATGTTCTTCACACACGCACATTCCATTGCCTTGCAAGTCCAATGGGATGCGCATGCGTGAAGGACATGGTGACAACGGCAGCAGCTTTTTCCATCAGTACTTTTCAGCAGCGTGCAGAGAAAGTGGCTGGCAAAAAAGCCTTTTCGGAGGCTTCTTTGCCAGCTGCTTTCCAGCAGCAGCAGCTGGCTGGCAGCCACCGAAAACTCCGGTCACCTTGCCTTCCAGATTCTGGACCAGCTGCCATGGAAGGTAAGCAGGTGGGGGGGAGGAAGTAGGCTAGGACTGGTGCCACTAAAGGAGAGCCAGGTGAAGGGCGGCCAAGTAACCATGCCAGCTGCGAAGTGGTCAGCCCCTTCCGGTGCCACTGCTGCTGCCACCTCTGCCACTTCCTTCTCTCTGCAAACAGAGAAGAGAAAAGGTAGTTGCTTCAGTGGGAGTTTCTCCATGTTTCCATCCTAAGTCAACTGGAGCCCTTCCCATGTGTTTCCCGAAGCAAGCAAGCCTGCCTGCAAGGGAAATGCATGGGAGATCACCAGCTGGACTAGTGAGTGGAGGGGGGTGGGCAAGAAGCCCTCTGGAGAGCGCTGCACTAGGGTCTGTGTGCTCTCAGGGCTCCCACCCATCTCTCCTTCTGCAAGGCAGAAAGGCGGCCATAAAAGTCTTCACCCGTGCCCTCCTGGGACCCTGGTTTTGGTGCCAATTTGAACATATCCAAGGCACCCCATACCTCCTGCTGCTTTAGGCTCAGAGCTGTAAGCCATGTCCAGGAAGCACTCCGGCAGAGAGAAACTGCCGGTCAACCCTAGCTAGGAATCTCAAATATGGAGAATGAACATTGTGTTGTAGCCAGTGGTAGATCAGCCCCCTGCTGTCTCTCAAGGAACCCAGCCAATCGCCAATCGCCAAGTCACCTGGACTCCCAGTGACGGGATCGTGTCCTTCAAGCACTTAGTTTGGCCACCTGCTTAGTAGCTTCAGCCAGTGGCTACCACACAAATGTTCATTCCCGGACATATTTGAGATTCCTAGCTGCAGTTTACTCATGAGCACCATTGGCTGGGAAGGGCAGAGTCTTATAGGGTTGCCAGGTGTCCACTATTTGAGCGGACAGTCCACTTTTTTCACATTATGTTCACTATTTTTTTTCACAAAATAGTGGACATTTTTTTTATTCAAAAGCTTTATGATGAAATAGTATGTAATCTAAAGCTGTACAGTCTAAGAGAATAAGGATAGGAGAATCGTGTTTTGTCTTTTTTTTCATAAGTTAGAATGAGACAAAAATCGAATGCTCATTGCAATAAGCACATTTTACACAACAGCGCAAAAAATGCATTAAAGCAGTTATCTTTTGATATCAAAAATGTAGTGCTGAAGGTTTTTGCCGAATTTTTGAATTCTGCGAAGAAACGAGAAGAGTTGAAATCATTTTTTGAGTTTTGCGAGTCAGAATTCCGTGAAGTTTTGCGCCATGTTCCAACACGTTGGTTAAGTTCGTTTAAAGTGGTCGAAAGACTTCTTTTAAACTGGATACCTCTAAAATCATATTTTATTTCTCTTGGATCTGATGAGTGCCATAAGGTTATCTGGAACCTTATTTCAGATCAGGAAAATGAACTCGCAAAGGACGATGAACCAACAATTTCAGAATTGTATTTATATTTCACACACTTCTTCATGCCAATAATGCAAGACACCCTACTGAAGCTGGAAAGCAAGAAAATTCTTGCATGTGATCTTCACATTATCATGTGTAAGCTGCGTGATTTTTTGCAAAAAAAATACGATGAGCAGTTTTTTGGAATGAAAGTTTTATTTGCCTTACGTAAAAAACATTTGCCTGAGAATGCTGTGCAACAGTTCAAGAAAGAAGCCATCAACGTGTATCAAAGAGCCAATGTGTACCTAGAAAAGTGGTATAATTTCACCGATTCAGTATATGAGACGCTAAGTTGTTTCAATCTAATTGATCGCAATAATTTCCAACTTTAGAAGAAATGATGAACATCTGGTTATTATCACCATGGCGAGAAGAACTTCCACCCAACACTCTCTTCGATGAAATTTCTGCCTTAGAAGAAGTTTATGTTATCTGCAGAGCAATTCATCCCTTGATAAGTGGACGTACTTTTTCAAGAAAGAGCCAGCTCCGAGTTTACTGAAACTGTTCCAGTATTGTGCATCAATTCCGGTATCAAATGCAAACGTTGAACGAGTTTTCAGCGTCATGGGAAATTTGTGGACTGACGAACGTAACCGACTGCTTGTATCAGTTCGAAGTGAACTTTGTATATTTTTTAATATTTCTCAACGTTGTACTGAAATTAAAGAATTATTCCTTAAACACAAAGAATTGAAAAAAGCTGCGCAATCAAATAAAAAATACACACGACAGCAAAGTAAAATGTAATGTAATATTTTACATATTATAATATATTTGATGTTTTGAATTTTAAGTAAAGTTTTGAAGTGATTATTTTAATACACGTTAAAATGTATGTAAGAAAATATATAATTTAATTGTAATTTTTTTTTAACTACTTAACCCCCCAACCCCCCTGCTTGTCCACTATTTTTTGGAAGCAGACCTGGCAACCCTAGGCAGGGAGAAAGGCCAGTGGTGCTCACAAATAAACTGCAGATTAGAGGCAGCCGACAGATCGATGGCTGCTCACTTGGCTGCTTGCCGCCTGGAGCTTGAAGGCAGTGAACAAAACCTGTGTCATAACTGCCGCCTCCTGCCTCCGTGCATCAAGGAGGTAGAGCAGCAGCGGGAAGAGCACAGACCTCCTGAAACGCAGGAAGTGGCTGCCAGCAATGGCCTCAAGCGAAGATGTGAGCCAGGAGGCTCAACTGCCTCTTAGGAACCGCAAAGTACTCACCGCCCCTCTGACACCCGCCAAACTTTCTCCCACCACACTTCTCTTCCTCCTAACCAGAAGTGCTCACAAGTGACAAAGATGTGTTATTTTTGCAGGATTGTCCCCATCTGGTCTTCAGTACGTGGCTCGTCGGCCTCTGGACATCAGATTCCCACCACCCAGCACCTGTTCAAAGGTTCCTTTCCCCCCCCTCCCCTGGTGACAGAGAGAGAAAGGGAGGAAGGGAGAGAGAGAGGGAGAAGAGACACACAAAAAGAGGGTGGAGAAAGAAAGAGACAAGAGACAGAGAGGGCAGAGACAAGAGACACAGTGAGCGTGATAAGAGAGAGAGGGAGAGAAACAGGGAGAAAGAAAGAGAGAGAGGAGATGAGAGAGATGAGAAAGAGATAGGGAGAAAGAAAGAGATGAGAGAGAAATGAGAAAGTGGAGATGAGAGAGAGAGGGAGAAAGACATGAGAGAGGGTGGGAGGGAGGGAGAGAGGGAGAAAAGAAAGAGAGACAGAGAGATATATCTGTTTAAAAGAAAATAGAAAAATGGCTCTTTGAGTGTTTAAAGTTGCAGACATCTGGGTTAGGCAAACACCATGGTTGTTAAGTGAACCTTGTGGTCATTAAGCGAACACTGTGGTTTCCCCAGTGGGCATTTTTAACTGGAAACCAGAAGGAATTATTGAAAACTGGCAAAAAACATAGAAAACCTCAGTCACATGACTGTGTGGGATGTTGTAACTGGTTATAAGTGTGTGTGTGCGCGCGTGTGCGCACATGGCTGTCAAAACTCCAAAAACAGGTCAAGTACCTTGTGACTCCCGAGGACGTGGACAGGATTCTGGGTAGGCTTAGCGCTGCCACATGTTTATTGGACCAGTGTCCCTCCTGGTTGGTGCTGGCCTCCCGGGCAGTCACACGAGGCTGGCTCCAGATGATTATTAACGCTTCTCTGAGTGAGGGTTTCTTCCCTTCCGCCCTGAAAGAGGCGGTGGTGAGGCCCCTCCTCAAGAAGCCTTCCCTGGACCCAGCTGTATTAGTGAATTATCGTCCAGTCTCCAATCTTCACTTTGTGGAGAAGGTTGTGGAGAGTGTGGTGGCGTGACAACTTCCCCAATACCTGGATGAAGCTATCTATCTGGATCCGTACCAGTCGGGTTTCAGGCCGGGGTACAGCATGGAAACGGCATTGGTCGCATTGGTTGATGATCTCTGGAGGGCTCAGGACAGGGGTTATTCCTCTGTCCTAGTCCTATTAGACCTCTCAGTGGCTTTTGATACCATCGACCATGGTATCATGCTGTGCCGGTTGGAGGGGTTAGGAATGGGGGGCACCGTGTTGCGGTGGTTCTCCTCCTTCCTCTCTGATCGCATGCAGTCTGTGTTGGCAGGGGGACAGAGGTCGACCTCGAGGCGCCTTGTTTGTGGGGTGCCGCAAAGGTTGGTCCTCTCGCCCCTCCTGTTCAACATTTATGTGAAGCCACTGGGTGAGATCATCCATGGTTTTGGGGTAAAGTTTCTTTTCTTTTCTTTTCTTTTTTTAAATAAACTTTATTAGATTTTTAAAAATTAAAATTGTATAAAACATTCACAACCTTAAAATACAATCAACAGTATCAACAAACAACAAAGTATATATAATGTATATAAGTACACATATATACAAAAACTTATTTTCCTTTTTTTCCTTAATGACGGTGTATAATTATTACTTTTAATTTCTTACTAAATTTTGACTTTACCTTCTTTTCCATTGGTTTATCTATTCATACCAACTGTCCCATATCTTAAAATACTGTGAGTCTTCCTTATCTTTCAATTTCAACGTTAGTCTATCCATTTCTGCACATGTGTAAATTTTTTGAATTATTTGCTGCTCTGTTGGCAATTGATCTGTTTTCCAGACTTGTGCTAGGGTATAGTATAGTTTATTGAATAGCCCGAAGGCCTTTTCAAACAAAACAGAAAAGAAAAAGGGAAAAGATAAAACAGTTACAAAAATAGCAATCTAAAAATATATGATAGATGACATTAAAATTTTACAATATCAAATTTCAATAGCTAAGTTGCCAAGTCTAGATAACCCAAATAGGATAGCTCCTCTCTAACTGAGCTCATCTTCCTTACAATCAATAAAATGTTTTTTGATATAACTGGCTCGTATTGCCGTCATTCTTTTAAGGTATCGAGTGATCGCTCTTACCAGGGGAGGAGAGTCAGCCCTCAACAGAAATGCTAATTTTTGGCTTATATTCCAGTGGGGAAATTTATTTATAATTGGGGACAGATATTGTTTTCTTACTTCTTGATAGAGACTACATTCGAATATTATATGCGCCGTGTCCTCCACGACGTTTACCCCACATATGCATATTCTTTTGTCATACGGGATTTTCCGATAGCGGCCGAATCTAACGTTGGTATCTAGAAGTTCGAATCTAAACTTAACAAATAACTGTCTCTCCACTGATGGCATTTCTAAATGTAAATACTTTTCCAGAGTGAAAGTTGTTTTAACTGCTGCCAGCTGTTTAAGGGAATGATTAGTTGAAAGGGTTGCCATGTCCATTTGCCCATGTATATCTTTAAACCGTTGTTTAACTTGGTTCAGTGTGTCACACAACGGGAACCCTACGCCATATCGGTTCAATATTTCTGACAGCCGGGTTAGCCAGGAATACCTTTGAGGATTTGAAATCTGCTGTTCCTCTAGACATATTTTAGGGAGTCTGCTGGCATCCATCTGGGTCATTTTTAGCCAGTAGGCTACCGCCCTAGTGATTGTATAGGTGTACAGTGAGAAATGTCCCAATTCAGCTCTGACGGCTGCAGCTGAAGTGGAATTGTTTACCCCAAGCATCCTCCTTAACAAATTATTTTGAGTTCTCTCTAATATGGGGGCCTCTGTAAGACCCCAAATTTCAGCACCATAGAGCATGATCGGAACAAGTTTAGCCTGAAAGACTTTACGAAGAGGTAAAATGGAGGTCGGTTGGATTCGTTTACTTAATTTGGATACAAGGCTTGCCCCAGCTCTGACCTTTTGAGAAAGGTATTGATGGTGCGGAGTCCATCCTCCTGCACTGGAAAAAACAATTCCGAGATAAGTATATTGGGTAACTTGCTCAATTTTTGTGTCATTAATCTGCCAATTGTGTTTTTTATTCTTATTGCCAAAGACTAAAACTTTTGATTTAGCTACATTTATAGTCAAGTGGTTTGCAGTACAGTAACGTGTGAGCTTGTCAAGAAGTCTCCTCATTCCTATTTGGGTTCTAGAAAACAACACTAAGTCATCAGCATACATTAATACGTTAATAAATCTAGAGCCTATTTGGGGGCTGTGTGTCAGAAGATCATCCAGCTGTGCTGGGATATCATTTATATAAAGGTTAAAAAGAGTAGGGTCCAGCAGGCAGCCCTGCCTCACTCCTCTAGTTGTCGGTATGCTGTTTGTTGAGGCCCCATTTGCTGCATATCTGACTCTAATTGCCATATTAGTATAGAGAATCCTGATCAACAAAATAAGTCTGGGGTCCATCCCCATAACTTGTAGTTTCCTCCACAAGTGGTTCCTATGTATAGAATCAAAAGCAGCAGTAAGGTCAATAAAGGCGGTATACAGCTTTTTCCCCTGGGGCTTGTATTTATTAATTAAGTGGGAAAGGACAAAACAATTGTCTATGGTAGACCTACCCGATCTAAAACCTGCCTGCTCATTTGCCAGAATTTCCTTATTCAAGCACCAGTCCTCTATTTTATTTAGGAGATGTTTTGTATACATTTTTGAAATTATATTAAGAAGACTGATGGGTCGGTAGTTGGATGGGGCAGTTCTGTCACCTTTCTTAAAAATTGGAAAAACTATAGCTAACTTCCACCCTTCAGGGATTATCCCTACTTTATCGATATAAGTAAACAGTGCTATCAGCACTGGTACCCAAAAGTCAATGTTGGACCTAAAGAGTTCAGGAGGCAACAAGTCCTCTCCAGGGGCCTTCCCAGCCTTTAAGGATTGAATTATATGCTTAACTTCGGTAGGGGTAACTGGTGTCCATTCCGGACATTTCCTTAATTCTTGCTGGAGGATATCCAATTGCAAGACATTTGTTGTATTGTTACCATCAAATAAAGCAAGATAGTGCTTCTCCCATTTTACTGCTGATATATCAGTGTCCATAAATGGGGAACGTTGTTTTAATATACCGGCTATCTTATGCCAAAAGATCGTAGGGAATTGGGATTTTGCTGCCATTTCTACCTCTTTCCACATCCTGGTGTTATAGCTACTTTTCTTGTTTTTCAGTAGGGATTTGTATGCTCTCCTGAGTTGAACCATATTTGAATAATCACCATCCTGTCTGGATCGGTTAACTTTCTTAACTGCGGCTCTTAGATTTAACCTCAAGTTATGGCAATCATCATCAAACCACTTTCTAGAGATCCCATCTACTTTTCTATCGTTCTGGATCATTAAGTTCTTAAGAGTAGAAGTTAGCTCTGTATAAGCTGGCATTGGGGTGTTGTCTCCAGGCTTAGATTGGGAGATTTCCCTTGCTAGGTGTCTGGCTTCATCTGAGCCCAAATAAGTGGTGACAGATTTGACATCAAGTCTGTGCCAATATAACCTTTTATAGTTATAAACCCGGGCATTTGCTAAGGTGTCAATTTCCTCTCTTGAATGAGGCCTAACTTCTGAAGAGAGTGAAACCAGAGCCGTGATGGGAAAGTGGTCACTTTCCTCTCTAAATATAGCTCTTACTTCTGAAAAATGGTGTACTAAAGTAAAGGAAGTGCAGATATAATCGATAGAGGTTGAGGTTTTGTTGGACGAGAAAGTATAGGGATATATATACCCATCACTCGAGCCACTAAGTACTTGCATATCATTCATAAACAGCAGGGAAATTAACCTCTGGGCATATTTATTGGTCCTCTTGTCCATTGAGGACCAAGTGAACTCATTATAAAAGTAACCAGTTGGTACCAGGCCTCGGTTAGCATAGCTCTTCATTGAGGGACCTAGTCTTGCATTAGTATCTCCAGCTAATATAATTTTTGCTTGGGGAAAGCGTCCCTTTAAGGTAGCTAATACTGAATCTAATTCATCCCACAAATCCCTTCCTAGAAGGTGGAATGAAAATGGAGCGATATATACATTAATTAAGATTAAGTCCATCCCCCTGAACGTACATCTAATAGGCAGAATATATTGGAATTGAGGATCTAAAGAAATTTCTTCACCCTTCCATCCCGTATCCCTTTTGACCAACGTGGTTAAGCCCCCAATTGCCCTCCCTCTTAAATTGACTTTGCCTGCCGGTTTATGCCATGAGGCAAAACCCGGTAAGCTGATCTGTGGATCATTAGTAGTAGGCCAGGTTTCTTGAAGGAGGATGAGATGATGTGTTGAAATCAATTTTATAAAATCATCCGGTTTGCAATGCCTTTCCAGCCCACTATATTCCAGGACAGGAGAGAAAGGCTAGGGATATAAGATACCCTAGTTGTTGGCCATTTGTTGTCTAGTCAGTCACCCCGAGGCACTACTCCTTGTGTCTCTTCCTCCACCCTTCTGGTGGAGGGGTCCGGAATTACTACCACTGCCTTCTCTGGAGTGCCAAAGGAGTCAAAAGTGGCCTCTGTTTGTTGCTGAAGTGCCTCCTCCATTCTTAAGGAAGATGAGACAGGTGAGGGCAGTTGCACTGTTGGGGGAGGGTGAACTTCTGCCGCTACGTTCATGGTCTTTGTTTCTTTGAAAAGACTTTTGCCTATCCCTCTGGATGCACTTAACAACTTTAGGCCTTGTCTGCACATGCTTTCCCCGTTCTTCCGACTTGGATAGCCTTCTCGTTGAACTACAGGCTTCTGCTAGCGAATAACTTAATAAATCAAATTCAATTAATATCGACCTTTGCTCCTTTGGAGACAAGGAGACAAATTCGCTGATTATAACATCCTCTGGTTTGTCAGTGCTTGCCTTCATATGTGGGACCTCCCTGATCTGGCCTGCCTCCATAGTTTCTTCAGATTCTGGAGGAAAGACCCTGGAGGTAGCAGAGTGGTTCCTAGGTACCATTTTTGATGTTTGGTTAAGTCCTTGTAAAAGTGGTTTAATAGGCCCACTCGAGAAGACTCTTGTAGGAATGACTTCAAATCTGAGCAGGGATCCTTTTCTTTTCATTACAGCGTTCGGTATAGTATTGCTGTCAAAATGCAGTATTAGTCGAACACAATTGCTATGCTGGGGAAGTTTTTCATATCTGAGTAGATCTATTAATAAAGGATCAGATTTCAATAGCTGTGCAAGTGAGAGGGTTATCCTTTCCTTTGAAGTCCATCGTCCTCTATTGCATGGGATTTTCCTTATCCTTAAAGCGATTTGTTTCTTTAACAACCTTCTTCCTTGATGAGGGTTAGCATCAGTACTTGCAATGCTTTGTTGTTTGGGTTGAGGTCTTACACTCTCCCACTCTCCGCGCGTCAGGGCGGTGTGCAATCTCACCCTCCTTAGCTGCGGAGTGAGGGCCATTTAAGAATTGGAAGATCCTCTCGTTGTCTCTTTTGATCGATGTCAGTAAGTCATATATTGAATCTACTGTGTGTGCAGTTAACATACTCTGAGTACAGACCATCTTTCTGAGGTCTGAATATGTCGGAACTTCTTTTAAGCAGCTAGAAGTAGGAGAGGGGATAGAGCTTGAAAAATCACCCATTCTAGCAGGCGAGTTTGAATCTGAAATCCGGGAAGAAAACTCCCCTTCTGTATCTCCCTCTCCCAATGATACAGTCGACAGAGACAAAGTTCGAAGTTCAGATTGGGGTTCTGGATTACACCTCTCCATAAAGTCATCCAATTTAAGCTGTTTAAGAGGCTTGGAGTAATTAAGTTCTGTCATAGATTTTGGGGAGAGAGAGCAAGCTCTCTGCCTCTTACTTTTCTTTCCCATTCTGGTAGTTAGGGGCCTCCAGTGAGGTTTGTCAATAAGTCCGGTAATCCGAATTTCAGGCCTTGCAAGGAGGAGTCACAGGAGTAGCCTAGGCCAGGAATGCAGGTTATAGTGTTGTTAAAATATGTCTAAAACAAACAGTAGCCACACTATATATGCTTTGTAAGAGTCCAGTATAGATTAAAAATAGATTAAAAGTGAGTTAAAAATATAAAAATACTTTAAAACGTTAAAAAGAAAAACCTAATTTGCTTTTGGGAGAGCTCCTTACAGCCGTTCTCCCGGTTGTAGTCTCTTCCCTGGGGCACTGTAACGATTCTAAATATACTAGTTGCCAAGTGCCCAAATTTTGATGACGTGATTGTGGGGATGCTGCAGGGGTCATAGGTGCTGACTTGTGCTAGGGCTAACCTAGCTGCCGAAATTATATGTAATATTAGGTACTTTTTTTCCTTTCTAATGTTTTGTTTAAGTATTCCTAACAAAAAAATTTCTGGTTCTAACGCAATATCCTCCGCAATTATTTCTGATATCCAAATTTTTATTTTTATCCAATATTTCTTAATTTTTGGGAAAGCCACCAGACATGAAAGAAGGTTCCCTGTGCTTGCTTACATTTCCAACACGTTGGATTAAGATTTGCATACATCCTCGCCAATTTCGCAGGGGCTAGATACCATCTGTACCACATCTTGTAGTGGTTCTCCTTATATGTTACAGATTTTGTTATTCTATAGTTGGTTTCCCATACCCTTTCCCATTCTTCCAATTGTATGTTTTTGCCAATATTCCTTGCCCAAGCTATCATTTGTCCTTTGACTAGATTTTCTGCTAGGTCAAATTCTAATAAGTATTTGTAAATCTTTGAAATCAAATTTCCATCTTTAGCTCCTAATAATTTGTCTAGTCGGTTGGGATTTATTTCGATTCTTCCTTCCTCATTATCTTTATTGTATCTAGTTTGTATTTGTGGGTAGGGCCACCAATCTATTTCTATACCTTGTTCCCTGAGTTCCTGCCGTGTTTTTAATCTTCCTTGGGGATCCAGTAATTCTTTATATCTTATTAATTTATGGAGGGCTAGTGTGTTGGGGTACATTGCCGCCTCCAATGCAGATATCCAGCCAGGAACCTTCATATAGTGTCAAACCAAGTGCCAATCAGTGAATTTCTTATTATGTGGTTCTTAAAATGTTTATAGGTTTTGTTCCCGGTGTTTCACAAGAAGGCATGCCACCCCTTTAATAGATCGTGGCCTTACAATTTTAATAGTCTGTAATTATCCAAATTGACCCACTCCTTAATCCATGTTAAACTCGCTGCCTTATAGTATTTTTCCCACGCTGATAGGCCAAACCCCCCTCTAGATCTATCATCCTGTAATATGTTTAAATTTATTCTTGGTTTTTTTTCCCTCCCATATGAATTTTGATGTTATTTTATTCAAATTTGTAAAAAAGTTTTTCTCTAATTTAACTGGAATAGTTTGAAATAAGTAGAGGAACCTCAGGAGTATATTCATCTTTATCGCCCCAAATCTTCCTAGCAATGATCACTTTAGTTTCCCCCATCTTTCTAAATCATTTTTAATTTGTTGTACTAATTCTCTATAATTATTATCTTTTATAGCCACATTCCTAGTTGTCAGATTAATACCTAAATATTTTATCCTCTTAACTGCTTGTAATCCTGATTGTTTTTCTAACTCTTCTATTTGTTTTGCTGTTAAATTTTTAGTTAATATTTTAGTCTTATCCTTATTGACTTTTAAACCTGCCACCTTACCAAATTTCTCTATTTCTTCTGTTAATTTTAATTCTGTTTCTAGTGGATCCTCTATGAAGAATACAAGGTCATCAGCAAACGCTTGGACCTTGTATTCTTCTCCTTTAACCTTGAGTCCTTTTATATTTTTGTTGAGTCTGATTCTTCTAAGTAGATTTTCTAATGTTAGAATAAAAAGTAGTGGTGAAAGTGGGCACCCTTGTCATACTCCTCTACTTATTTCAAAAAAATTTGTTAGTTCCCCATTGATTAGTATCCTTGCTCTGTTTTGTGTATATTGAAACTATCATCTTTTCGAATTTCTCCCCGAATTTCATATTCTTTATTTGTTGTGTCATGAATCTCCAGTTGACCCGATCAAACGCCTTTTGTGCATCCAGGAAAATCAGGGCTACCTGTTTCTCTGGATGCACCTCATAGTATTCTATTACATTGATCACTGTCCTTATGTTGTTTTTAATTTGTCTTGCTGACAGGAATCCATTCTGGTCTGAATGTATTCTATGGTTTAATATTGTCTTTAATCTGTTTGCCATCAAATTCATAAAAATCTTATAATCAGAATTTAGTAAAAAAATCGGCCTATAATTTTTTATCTGTGTTGTATCTGCCCCCTCCTTTGGGATTAGCGAGATATATGCCTCCCTCCAAAATTCTGGCAGCTTTGCCTCTTTCAATGCCTCATTGTAGACCTCTAATAGTATCCAATTTAGTGATTCCCCTAATCCTTTATATAGTTCTATTGGTAACCCATCTGTTCCCGGAGTTTTACTGTTTTTTTGTTTCCTAATTGTTGCCTGTAGTTCCTCTATAGTAATTGGCAACTTGAAAGCTTTGCTTTTTCGGAAACTTCACAGTAATCTCTCTATTGAATATCTCTTCCTCTTCTTCAGTTACTACTGGCATTCCCTCCTCTTTTAAATATTGGTCTATTTCCTCTGTTGACACTTTATCCTGTGTGTATAAATCTTGAAAAAATTGGGTTACTATCTCTTTCTTCTTTTCTAGATTCTGACATAACTTACCATTCTTATCCTGCAGTTGATGAATTGTTCGTTTCTCTCTTTCTTTTCTTAATTTATAAGCCATCCACCTCCCTGGTTTGTTCGCCTGTTCAAATTGATTTTGTTTTACAAATTTCATTGTATTGACATATTTTTCTTGCTCAAATAAATTCAATTTGTGTTTAGCTGCCATCTAATTAGTTCTTATTTGTTCATCCCTGGCCTCTTCTGTAATTTCCCTTCCCAATTTTTGATCTCTTCTCAAATTTTGTTATATTCATTTTCCTTCTCCTTTTTCCATTTACTAATATAGGCTATTGTTAAGCCTCTAATGTAAGCCTTTGTTGTATCCCACAAGTTTTGGAGGGATGTCTGATATTTGTTGTTATCTTTGAAAAACCCCTTCAATTCTTTTTCTATCCTTTCAGTATACTCCTTTTCTTTCATTATCTGAACATTCATCATCTATCTGCTCCTTTTCTTTCTTTGCCCTCTCCATTCTATCGTTATTGGATTATGATCAGCCCAATCATTCATCACAATCTCTATTTTATTTATTTTTATTTTTTTTATTTTTATTTTTTTAATTGCAATTATCACAATCTCTACTGATTCTATCTCCTGTATTAAACTCTTTGTAGCCCATGCCATGTCCATCCTTGACCAGGATTTGTGGGGGTTGGAATAATATGTGTACCTTTCCTCTTCTGGGTTATATAGTCTCCATATATCTACTAAATTTAATTCTTCTGTTAAATTAAAATATGTTTTTGGCAGCAAATTTTTCTTTTTTTTATTATTCTGATCGCTCTTATAATCCTTTTTTTGGGTCCACAATTGCGTTGAGGTCTCCCAACAGACATACATTTTCTATATTTTGTTCTATAATCTTTTCATGCAGTTTTCGATAAAATTCTTTTTGTTCGCTATTTGGCGCATATATAACCACTAACAATACACTTTTACCTTTGACCTTTACTTCAATCATCAGGATTCTTCCTATCTTATCTGCAAATTTTAAATTACTTTCTATCTCTTCATTAACAAAAACTGCTATTCCTCCTTTCTTTTCGTCTGCTAAGGATACAAATAATTTCCCTAATTTTTTACATTGTAAAAATTTTTCATCTTGTTTTCTTATATGGGTTTCTTGAAGGCATACAATGTCTATTTTTTCTTTGATTAACTTCCTAAATATTTGATTTCTTTTAGCTGGCGAATTAAATCTGTTTATATTTAATGATATAATTTTAAGATTCCGGTCCATTCTTTAAAATTGGTCACTTTCTTCCGGTTGAGGCATGGATCGAGGCGACACAAGAAAGGAGAGCTCCGTAACCCGTGTCAAATTTCCAATGTTACGGTGCCTGTTACGGGAAAAATCGGTCTTGGGTAGACCGGTAAAGAGAGGGTGGCTTCGGCGGAGCTGGTGAGGAGAGGTGCGGTCTCCCGCCGCACCAATAAGAACCCTCATTCCGAACATGGAAGAAGACGGCCGATATGGCCGACCCAGAGATCTAACACCCCAAGTGCTAAATCGGGAAGCAAAAGAGTGAGTACGGGGTGAAGATTGGTGGTGCGAGCAGGAGATTAAACATTAGAAATAGTGCTATAGGTAATAACTGCGAGAGTTGACAAACCCAGAGTCCGGAGGAGCAGCGGAAGGAAAGGGAGACTCGGAAAGGTGCAGATGGCAAACAGCGAGGGGAGCGAAGTGACACAGCGAAACCTGTCCTGTTGGATATATATGGAGGAATAGAAAAGGACGTTTGAAAGAGCGTGTGATCTGAAGTTGGGAGAAGGGAAGCGATTTGGAGCAGAATGTTGGCTTTCCTTTTAATAAAGCTGCACTGATGGAAAAGGACAATATAGGCAACAATAAAGAAGGACAAAAGTAAAAGTTGCAGGATTGAGATCGCCATTTTGGACAGTGAGAATGAAAGACTTTGAACTCTGTTTTTGGCTTCTGCTTTCCTCTGATCTTATAAAGAAGATTCTATCTCATCTGGATTTATAACGGTTGGTGTTGGAGAGTTACCAGAGGGGGACTAGTGTCAACTACATTGGAATATTGCATTGATTAATTCTTGAGAAAAAAAAAATCCCTGTATTTTTATATTTATCTTATATATAATAACTATTTATATATTTATATACTAGTCACTATTATTTAATCTGTTTAATAACTTTCCTGTTTAACTATTTAATATTTATACTAATTATAAATTAGTATTAAATATTAATTAAGTATTAACTATTTATAAAACAATCAATTTAAACCTTAATCAATTTATACATATAATTGTTTAGCACTGTTTATATGCTATAATATTTTGTCTGTTGCTTTCTTATACATGTTTTGATTAAGATTTTTATCAATATTAAGCTAGTTAGAAAATTAATTAATTAATTTGTCTAGAGATATAATACTATAGTACAAGTTAGTACAATCCTAAAGTATCTATTGCATTTATAACACTTTATACTATTTATAGTCTATTGAATAGGAGAAGGACTTTCATTAAGATTAAGATTAAGATACAGCTTGTTTGAGAAGCAGAGTGATATACAATAATAGCCTAGTTAAAATACAATTTGTAAGTCACAGATTGAGATTTCATATTTAAATAAAATAGGAATAGAATATACTTAGACTTATTAAGAACATTAGGAAATAGTTTACAAAATTGAGTTAGAAGTGAATGCTGATTTGGGAAAGAATAGACAGAATTCTAGAAAAACAATACAAAATTTTGAAGGAAATGACATCCACCACAGTAACCACAGTAAAAACAGGAAAGAAGGTCACTTCAACACCAATTGGATTAACGGCTTCTCCAGCAACACAAAAGACCTTAGAAGGGATGTTCTCGACTGAAAAGGAAACTTCCACCATGAGTATGCAGACTGTCCAGACTACATTAGCAACAATACAGGAGACTATGTTAAAAATGCAAGAGTGCTTGTCTAGAAACCATGAGGAAGCTAGGAGAGATCTGGACGAAGTCAAAAAGTCGGTCAAAGAGGATATACAAAAATTAGATGTAAAAATGGACTCTATTCAAGAGATAATACAAAAAAATGACCAAAGGATTACGGCCATAGAAAAAAAAAACAGAGCAAACAGAAGAGAAGCTGGAACTATTGGATGAGAAAATGACAGGCCTCAATAAAGACCTTGAGAATACGGTGGCACAGTTAGAGATGGAGAGAGCGGCATTCTATCTAAGGTTCCAAAATGTGAGAGAAGAACAAGATGAGGACCTAACTCTAATAATGGCCGAAATGATCGCGGAAGCTCTACAGCGAGATAAAGATGAGATTATTAATGAACTGGATGAAGTATTTAGAGTACATAAGAACTACGCGAGACAACACAAATTGCCAAGAGAGGTCCATGTATGATTTGTGCAGAGGAAAGTCAGAGATATTGTCTTTAGAATAACAAAAGAAGAACCAATGTATTACAAACAGAAAGAAATCATAACATTAAAACAAATACCAAAAAGAATTAGAGAATGGAGAAAAGACTATGGATTTCTAACGGCACTACTAAACAGAAAACAAATATTTTTTCGATGGATAATACCGGAGGGAGTGTTGGTCACGTGGCAGAGGAAAAAGATAAAAGTTGACTCTTTAGAGAAGGCATAAACCCTACACGATCAGGTGATAGAACTAGAAAGAACAAATGGCAGAAGAGAAGAATTGGAAAAGAGAATTAAACCAAAGCAAAGACGAGAAGACCAAGAAACCCCGTGTGAGGAGAGTATTAAGGAAAAAGAAAAAGAGTGGTAAATTCAAGAAGAAGAAGGAGTAACGACAAGAGCACAAAACCAAGCTAAGAAAAAGGACAGGAAGTAAAGGGGAAAAAAAGGGAAAAAAAGGCGGGGTGAAGTTTCATCAGTACGCTGATGATACTCAGCTGTACATCTCCACCCCGGACCACGCCAATGATGCCCTTGACATGATGTCCCAGTGCCTGGAGGCCATGCGGATCTGGATGGGGAGAAACAAGCTCAGGCTCAACCCCTCCAAGACCGAGTGGCTGTGGTTTCCGCCGTCCCAGTATAGCCAGCTGGCGCCATCGCTGACTATTGGGGTGAGATCTTGGCCCCCTCAGAGAGGGCTTGCAACTTGGGTGTCCTCCTGGATGCATGGCTGTTAGAAGATCATATGACGGCTGTGGCCAGGGGGGGCTTTTTATCAGGTTCACCTGATTTACCAGTTGCGTCCCTTTCTGGACTGGGATGCCTTGCGCATGGTCACTCATGCCCTCGTCACTTCCCATTTGGAGGCTCCAACTAGTCCAGAATGCGGCCGTGCAGGTGATTATGGGAGCAACACAACGCACCCATGTAACATCTCTCCTGCGCAAGCTGCACTGGCTCCCGGTGGTCTTCCGGGTGCAATTCAAGGTGCTGGTTACCATCTTTAAAGCACTCCATGGCTTAAGACCTGGATACCTACAAGATCACCTTCTGTCACCGATAGCCTCCCACCGGCCAACATGGTCCCACAGAGAGGGACTCCTCAGGGTGCTGTCGGTCAAACAATGTCGACTGGCAACCCCAGGGGGAGAGCCTTCTCTGTGGAGGCACCTGCCCTCTGGAATGAATTGCCCCTGGAGGTATGTATGATCCCTAACCTATGTACCTTTCGCTGTGCCCTTAAGACTTTACTGTTCCAACAGGCTGGGCTGGCTTAAATAACAAATTTTAATGGGTGTTTAGTTTTTAGTCTTTTAATATAAGGGCCAAATTATTTAATATGTTTTAAATTGTTTTTAAATTTTATGGATATATATTGTTTTATTGTGGCTGTGCACCGTCCTGAGTCCCTCGAGAGAAGGGCGGTATAAAAATTTAAATAATAAATAAATAAATAAATAAATAAATAAATAAATAAATAAGTAGTTCTGGGGAGGTCAGCTGTAAATTAGAACACTTGCTAAGCAATCGGCCATTAAGTGAGGACCATTTGTATTTGGTTTGCCTTAAGGTTCAGCGTTGTATGGAATCTGGTTTCTTTGGACCTTTTGGGGGATTGCAAAAGGTCCGGATGGGGGAATCCTCGTAGAGGGAACTATGATCGTGACCACCTAGCAATGCCCATCCAGTCACATGACCGCCAAGCCACACCCACCAAATAAGCTATGCCCACAGAACCAGTAGTAAATTTTTTTGAAACCTACCACTGTTTTCCGGGTTCTGTCACGCACATGTGCAATGGCCAGTATATGTGCGATGGAACCCGGAAGAGCAGCTGGCCGCCACGTGCATGCGCACTGGTCAGCTGTTTCTTCTGAGTTCCAGCACGCATGCCCCAGTTTCAGCAGTCAGTGCCAAAAAGGTTAGCTGAGGAATAGTTTATCCTGATTCATTTCTGGCTTAAAACTAGGTTTTGGAAGGAGGGAAACCTTTGTTCTTGCTGAAAATATTCCATCTGTAGTTATAAAAAAATCCTCCTCAACAGTTCATCCATTTGTGTATAAAGTTTCTTCTGTTCTGAACAAGTGATTGGAATCAAACTATTGGCAAGTGGTCACATCCTTTTTCATTCCTTTCTTCTTGTACCAGCTATACCACTAATGGGCAGTGCTTGAATTTAGAGAGCATGCTTATTCCTGTGGTTTTGCTCATTAATAAATCATTAACACATCAGCCACAACAAAAAAAGGCTAACTGCTAAATTGCTCTCTAGTATCCCATGTTGCTTCTGGGATGGTTTTTAGCAACCTTAGCTTACCTTTGTTTTAAAATGAAATAATATGAAATAAAATTAAGTCAACACTGCATGTCTTTTATTTATTCAATAGATGCTTACATATTTGGTCACAATATTCATTTCAAGCACTGATTGTATCCAAGGCACGTACTACTATTGGTACTATCTTTACTTTCTTTTGCTATAGTCATTCTATTTGCAGGTCTTTGTTTTTGTTATCTTCTTTTTCTTCTAATGTTTCCAAGTATTGCCATGTTTACTATCCAATTTTTTTTCTTTTATTGACAATTATTAAGTCTGAGAAGTTATATGGCAGATGCTTGTCTGTTTGAATTCTAAAATCCCAAAGTACTTTAGCTTCTTCATTTTCTATTAATTTATCTATTTTGTGGTACCACTATTTCTTGCTTGTAGGCAAATTTTATTTCTTATTCTTCAGCTTCTTGCAGAAGTGGTATTTGCTGTTTATTCTGGTCTTCTTGGTTTTGGCTTCTTATACGCTTGTTCCTAAGGCTTGGTCTTTTTTTTTTTTTTATTGCAAAAGTTTTACAATTACATTTTCACCCCTTCCCCCCGCCTCAACCCACCCCAGACTTCGCAACCTCCCTAACCCTCCCTAACCCTCCCCTCCCCCCGGACTTCCACACAATATACTCATATCAGGTAAAAAAAAACCCTTAGTATAAAACTTATATAAAACTTGAACCCCTCCCTCCCCCTTACAATTTTTTTTTTATCTTCATTACATTAAAATATTTCTATCTTAATATATCATTTTCAAATGAAAGCTATTTGATACTTCCTAGTTTGATATTTGTTCTGAACATAATCTATCCACTTTTTCCATTCCCATTCATAAGTCTCTTGTGAACAATCTTTTAAATATGCTGAAATCTTCGCCATCTCTGCAAAACTGGCCATCTTCAAAGTCCATTCCTCGATAGTGGGCAAAGCTTCATTTTTCCAGTATTTACCTATCAACAATCTTGCTGCTGTTATCATATACAATATCAATTTTGTTTCACCCAATGTAAAACCTTGAACTATACCCAATAAAAACAATTGTGGAGAAAATTGAATTTTTTTCTTCAAAACATTCTGCATGACCCACCAAATTTTTATCCAAAAAGCCTTAACTTTCCTACAAGTCCACCAAACATGATAATATGTAGCATCTAAACAATCACATCTCCAACATTTTGGCTGAACATTAGGGTACGTACACGACAACTTTTTGGGATCTAAATGCCATCTATAAAACATTTTATAGAAATTTTCCCTCAAATTCTGCGACTGTGTAAATTTAACATTCTGAACCCAAATTTTTTCCCATGTTTCCAACATCACTGGTTCTTCAAAATTTTGTGCCCACTTAATCATACAGTCTTTAACTAATTCAGTTTCTGAATCCCTTTCTAACAAAACATTATAAAGCCTTTTAATATGCATTGGACCTTTCTCTTTTATGTTAGTTTATTTGATTTGTATACCGCCCTACTCCCGAAGGACTCAGGGCGGTGAACAGCCAACAATAAAATACATAAATACACAAAATTTAAAAACCCGATGTGTCTAACCAATTCTTCCTCATGCAACATGATACCAGTTTTTTGGTCCTCTTTCCATCTCAATTGTAGTTGATTATATTGTAACCAAGTTAAGTTAATCCCTTCATCCAACAGTGTCTGTAATGTCTTCAACTGCCATCTGCCCGCATCTGTAAAAAGAACCTCTTTGTATAAACCCCCCCCGAGGAACATTATATTTGTATTCCACATAATATGACCAAGATCCAGCCATAGCGGTATTTTATAATCCCATTTGAATCGGTGCTTCTTCCAAACTCTCATCAAAGAGTCTCTAAGTATATGGCTTTTGAATACTTTATCCACTTTGTTGTCATAAAATAAGTAAGCATGCCATCCAAATTCAAGATCAAAACTTTCTATGTTCAGTATTCCAGTCTTTTTCCTTCCAAACCAATCACTTGCTAAGGTCAAAGCTGCTGCTTCATAATATAACTGTAGGTTTGGAAGTTTAAGACCTCACCTTTCTGGAACATCTTGCATAATTTTCAATTTCACTCTCGGTTTTTTCTCGTTCCAGACAAACTTATTCACTCCAGTTTGCCAGACTTTCAGTTGTTTATCACTTTTAAGCACCGGAATCATTTGAAACAAAAAAAAAGAAATCTTGGCAAAATGTTCATCTTAACTGCTGCTATTCTTCCAAGTAGAGACAGCTGCAGTTTTTTCCAAGTCTCCATATCTTTCTGCATCTCTCGCCACAACACCTCATAATTATTCTGAAACAATTTCATGTTTGATTCTGCAACCTGAACTCCTAGATATTTTACCTTTGGTACAATCTCAAAACCTGCCCTCCTTACAAGCTCGTGTTTACGATCTTGTGTCATATTTTTAACTATCATCTTAGTTTTTTTCTGATTCAGTCTAAAACCTGAAACTTTACCATAGTCTTGTATAATGTCCTTCATCTGGATTATTGATTCCATTGGCTGTGTTAGGGTAACGACCAGATCATCTGCAAATGCCTTTATTCTGTAATCCTCTTGCCTTATCATTATACCTTTCAGGATATTAGAGTCCCGTATTGTATTTAACAAGACTTCTAGTGTTAAAATAAATAACAATGGGGACAACGGACATCCCTGTCTTGTTCCTTTTTCAATTTTAAACTCTGTTGTCAAACTTCCATTAATAATAATCTGTGCCTTTTGCTCTTGGTAAATTGCTGAGACCGCCTGTATAAATTGATCCCCAAAGTCCATCTTTTTTAAAGTCTTTAGTAGAAAATTCCAGTCCACTCTATCAAAGGCCTTCTCTGCATCCAGGAAGACCAGCACTGCAGGGATCTGTTTATTCTTCTCAAGATATTCCAATAAGTCTATTACTTGCCTTACATTATCCTTCATGTATCTTCCCTCGATAAATCCCGCTTGATCATCATGAATCACCTTTTGAATTACTGGCATCAACCTGTTGGCTAGTACTTTTGCATAAATTTTATAATCAGTATTCAGAAGAGATATTGGTCTATAATTCTCCGGTTTTTTTGGACCTGCTTGCTCTTTTGGTATCAGAGAAATATAAGCTGTTGTCCATGATGGGGATATTTTACCCCCTTGTTGAATATTACAAAATAGATCTCTAAGTTGTTCCACCATTTCTGCTTGCAAAGTTTTATAATACACTGCAGTCAAACCATCCGTTCCAGGGGCTTTAGCTGTTTTTAATTGTTTAATTGCTACTATTATCTCCTCCTCTGTTATAGGATAATTCATTCTTTCCTTTTGTTGGTCAGTAATTTTTGTAACTCTTTTATTATCTAAGTATTTTTCTATAAGTCCATTCTGCACATCATCTTTAGCATATAGTTTAGTATAATAGTCCACAAAAGCTTCTTTAATTAATTTTTGTTGAAAGATTTCTTTCCCTCCAATATCAATACTATCAATAGTCCGTGTACTCTGCTTTTTCCTTAATATGTAGGCCAACCATCTGCCTGGTTTATTGGCATTACAAAATGTATTATGTTTAGCATATTGTAAGTTTGTTGCAACTTGTTCCGCCATAAGCATTTGAAATTGGTCTTTCAAAAGTTTTATAACACCACGTATTCTTTCATCTGTTGGGTTTTTAATAAGTAGCTGTTCTTTGTTCTTTATTTCTACTTCCAATTCAGATCTTTTCTTTTGTCGAATCAATCTATGTTTAGAGTTCATATAAATGAGCACCCCTCTCATATAAGCTTTGCTCGCATCCCACACGATTTCAATTGGGGTACCTTTATTCAAATTTATTTCAAAAAATTCTTTCAAGTGCTTTTTAAGTTCTATTATATTTTTTTCATATCTGAACAAGTTTTCATTTATTCTCCAAGAACGTCGCTCAGTCTTGCCCATCTCGATTTCTATCCATACAGGGCTATGGTCGGTCAAGGTTCTTGGGAAAATTTTTGTTCTTTTTGTCTTAACAAGTAGATCATCTGACAACAAAATAAAGTCAATCCTAGAGAAGGATCTGTGTCTGTCAGAAAAAAAAGTATAATCCAGTTCTTTTGGATTATGTATTCTCCAAATATCTTTTAATTCCAAGTCTTCTTTCATATCAAAAAAAGTCTGTGGCAATCTAATCCTAGATTTCGCCAAACTCTTTTTATCTAGTTTAGAATCAATTACTCCATTCCAATCTCCCATAATTAGAATAGATCTATAGTCCCATTGCAGTATTTTAGTATGTAACATTTTATAGAAATGGTCCTGTTGTTGATTGGGAGCATAAAGTCCAATCAGAAGAATTTGGCCATTTACTGTAAGCAATTCAATTGCTATAAACCTACCATCTTCATCTGCTTCTATAATTTTAGCTGTTAGTCTTTTATTTACATAAATAACCACACCATTCTTTTTTTGCAAAGTTGAAGATATAAAATGTGTTCCTAATTTAGAATTTATCAGATATTTTTGATCTTGAGTTGTGATACGCGTTTCTTGTAAACAAATTATATCATTATTAAATTGTCTCAAGTATGCAAATAACTTCTTCCTTTTCTGTACTGAATTCAACCCATTCACATTCCAGGATAAACACTTAAATGTCATCTTTATCTTTCTGAAGCAAAGAGCAGAATAACCGAATATCTTCCGGAATCTTCGGTCTTGCTCCCCCCATGGCCTCAGTCTCTTGTATAGTACTCTTAGCTCCCTTTTTATATTGTCTTTCCTGTTGTTGCTTTTCTTTAAGTTGCTTAGATTTTGCACGAGTTATGCGCTGATCCTTAACTTCAACCATCCGAACCGGGTCCAAGATTGGAGAAGATTCCAACAGGGGCTCTTCCAAAAAACCTCCTTCAGCACCCTGCGTTTCCTCTAACTCCACCTGCTTAGACTGTTCTTGTGGTTCTTGCTGGAGTTGTTTCTTATCACTCTCCTTAATCTCCAGAACTGTAGATGTACGTGGAGATGGTGTTCTTTCTTTAAAAATAGTAGTGTAAAAATGCTCCCCCTTCTCCACAGTATTCAAATAATGTCTTTCTCCCTTGTACTTCAAAATTATGCCAGTTGGGGCGTCCCACCGAAATGGTATCTCTTGTTTTTGCAGTTCTTTTACTAGAAAGCCAAAATCTTTTCTGGCTTTCAGCATTTTAGGTGGTAGTTCTTTGTAAACTCCAATTTGTGCACCCCCCACTTGCACAGAAGTAAGAAAGGATTTTTGCAAGATATCATTTCTTATTGCTCTATCCGTAAAATATATGACCACATCTCTAGGCAATTGTCTTTGTCTGGCCACCCAGGAATTCACTCTGTAAATTTTGTCTATTTTGTAAAAAAACCACATCAGGATTAATTTTTAATATCACTGCCAAAGCCTCAGCACAAGTCTGTCTCAAATCCTGTCTGTCATCCTCTCTGATTCCTCGAAGCCTTATAGCAAATTCCATTGCCCTGAATTGCATCATAACAATTTCGTTTTCAACTCTCTGCATTTTATCATCAACATCAGAAATTTTATAGTCATTGTCTTTCATCTTAACATTGACTTCTGATTTAAATTCTTCCACTTTGGAGTCCACTTTAATAATAAATTCTGCAAGGCCAGACGCCACATCTGATATTTTTTAGTCACCTTGCCATAATCCTGTTTCACCATATCTTTGATTTCATTAATTTCCTGCATAATTTCCTGTTGAGATTTTTGAAGCTTATCATCTATTTCCTGTTGAGATTTTTGAAATTTATCATCCAAAGCCTGGGATATAAATTCTTTTAAATTTTCAAAGTCAAAGTCTTTTTTCTGAGTTTGTTGGACAGGAGGCTGTGATTCATGTTTGTGTGTGGGGGATCCCCCCCCTGCTGCCTTTCCTTCCTGCTTCTTTGAAGCCATCCTGCCACGTAAGTTAGTTTTTCTAAAAAAAGAAATCCTTTTTCCTTTTGCACCTCCACAAAAGCTTCTAAAAAAGTCCCCCAGGTTTAATCAGATAAAAGCTGAACTGAACAGACTCAGTTTTTAAAGAAATTTTTTTTCCTCTTGTCCTATTCCTCTATGTTACAGGCAGAGTAACTTTGTAACTGATCAAAGTAACTTCTCAGAATCACTTTCACTAGCTCGTTAGCTCAGCTGCTGGGTGCCATTTTTTTTTCCAAATCAGTTTCACACGATCGAACTTTCTCTTAATTTAAAAAGTAACCAAAACATCAATACTTGCAATTTTCCAATTTGGGAGTTCAAGTTGATACTTCCGCTGATTATTAAGGTTGGTTTCATTCAAATAAGATGTTTGCAGCAGCCAGCTTGTTCTGCCGATAGCAGAATCGTCCCATGGCGTCCGGAGTCTGGCAGGTTGAAAGGGAGCCGTGCCTGTTTCCTCCCCAGCAGCGATTCTCTGGGGACTCACAGGGGCTCAACCGATTCCTTGCCTTCTCTTCTCCAGCAATCCTTCAGAGTTTTGGAGTTTTCAAGCCGCTTCTGGGTATCGAAGCGGCTCTATAGATAGCGGGGCTGGCGGTCCTTCAAAAGAGACCGTCTTCGCTGGCTGCGAGACAAACCGGAAGTCCCTAAGGCTTGGTCTTGTGCAGCCAGAATTAGCCCCTCTGTTTCTTTTCTCAATTTTCTAATTAGGTATTACCAAGTCTTGTTATCTGCCTGCTTTCTTATATATACTGGCCATATAATACTTTGCTTTGCCATGTCTCTTTCCTGCTCTTCATTTGGTGGTGTTTTGTTTTGTTTTTTTGTAGGCCAGTTTGGTCTCTCCAGAACAGTAAGTCTTCATAGTGTACTAGTCCCGATGCATCTTTTTTTTTCTTTTCAATTGTCTAGTACTTGCAACATTGCATACTCACCTATTCTTAGCAAGTAGAATCTGTCAACATCACTAGGTGGATAAAGGACACAATTCAATTTTTTTGGTGGTCTTCCTATCCAGGGGCTTTTAATTCTGCTTGAGTTCAGTCCACGATTCCTGCTATGCAGTGGTGGGTTCCGCCCGGTTCCGCCGAGCCAGTAGTGGTGACAATAAGACGTCACCAAACCGGTTCTGCCCCCTCTGCCCCTGCCCCCCCACATTATTTTTACCTTTTATTTGGCCCCACCCCCAATCTATTGTTGCCTCCTGAGTCCCAGCTGATCAGCTAGAAGGAAAAAAACTATTTAAACTTTTGCCGTGGGGCTTCAAAGGGCCGCCCTATAGCGGATCAGTGTTAAAAGGCAGTGTGGTGGTAGACCAGTGTCTCCAAAAACAAATGAGTAGACCTGTGCCTGCAAAAATAAATGGGTAGACCAGTGCCTCCAAAAACAAATGAGTAGACCGCTGCCTCCAAAAACAAATGAGTAGACTGGTGCCTCCAAACACAAATGAGTAGACTGGTACCTGCAAAAATAAATGGGTAGACCGGTACCTGCAAAAATAAATGGGTAGATCAGTGCCTCTAAAAACAAGTGAGTAGACTGGTGGCTCCAAAAACAAATGAGTAGACCGGTGCCTCCAAAAACAAATGACTGGTACAGCTCTGCAAGCAGTTAAAAGCCTGGTAGACCAGTATCTCTGTTAAATCCTAAAGAATTGTCACATGACCATTAAGCCATGCCCACAAAATAAGCCACGCCCACAGAACCGGTAGTAAAAATTTTAGAACCCACCCCTGCTCCTATGTGTATAATTACTGGAATTGCCTTGGTGTTAATTTCCTTGATGATATTTTCTCCACTGAATCTTAAGTGTACTCTCATCTTGTATTCACTTCTAACTTTCTTCTTGACTTCAGTGTGTTTGATGTTGTCAATCAAAGAATGTCCAAGTTTGTAGTGATCATCTTCATTAAGATTCTTGAACAGTGGTGGGCAATTAATTTTCTCAATGGGCCATATGAGAAACGGGGACTGCTATAGAGGGCTGCTGCTGCCCCAACTCCCATCACCCCACTGCCCCTGACAGTGCCATCGCAACACCACCTGCTGCCAATGCCATGGGCCTGATCTGCTGTTGATGTCATTTCATATGGCATCCCAGGATACTGAAGAAGCTGGCAGATGTGATTTTAAGTCCACTGAATGAAAGCTTTCAGATCCTGGAGCATCAACTGCCAGAAAACTGGAAAAGAGCTGATGTGGTTCTAATGCTCAAAAAGAACAAAATGTGGACCAACCAGTTTGATATTAATACCTGGGAAAATCATTGAAAAGACAATCAAACATTGGAGTTGTGAACATCTAGAACTGAGCAAGGGAATTACTGGAAACCAGCATGGCTTTCTTAAAAACAGATCATGCCAGATAAACATCATTGCCTTGTTTGATGAAGTGACTAAATTACTGGATCAGGGAAATACTGTGGATATACTGTACCTGGACTTTAGTTAGGCATTTGATAAAGTAGACCACAGCCTACATCTTGATAAGATGGAACAATATGGAATACACATGGATTTGCAGTTGGCTAACCAACCATACTCAACATGTAGTCCTCAATAGAATTACAACTACATGGAGGGAAGCATGCAGTGAAGTATTTCAAGATTTTGTCTTGGGCTTGGTGCTCTTCAACATCTTCATAAATGATTTAGATGAAGGGATAGAAAGAGAGCTCATCAGATTTGCAGATAATGCCATGGTGGGGATAATTGCCAAAATGTTGGAAGACAGACTCAAGATTCAGATGGATCTTGACAGACCTGAGCAGACCTGAGCATTGGCCCTATCCAACAAAATACAATTCAGTGGTGAGAAAACTATAGTCCTGCACTTACCGTGTTTTCCCCAAAATAAGACATATCCAGATAATAAGCCCAATTGGGCTTTTCAGCGCATGTGATAATATAAGCCACCCCTCAAAATAAGCCCCTCCACAACTACTTACATGCATGTGCAGCCGGTCCTGCCATTTCCTCTGGTTGCTTGCTGCACAACCAAAATGAGTTGAGGCAAGGCTAGAGTTGAGGCTGTTCTTCGCACCGGCCAAGTGGCCCAACACATCCCACTCTACCCCAATGGCAACAGCAGCCTGGCTGCTTCCCTTCCCTGTGTCTCTTTATCAAGAGAGGTGGCAGGTGGGGTGGGGAAGAAGCAAGACGTGTGGAGCAAGACATGAGTCCTCTTGCTGTCTCCTGCCTCTTGTTTAGCCACCCGCTCCCTTTACAGATGCAATTTGGGCGGGGGCAGGTAGGATGGGCCAGAAGTGGGATTCAGGTCTTACCTTTCAAGCTCCATGACTTTCCTCAGCATTGTATCCAGGGAAATATGCTGTAAAAGAAAACCTTCTCGCAAGTTCACGAGTTTATCATATGATTTAAATCAACAATCATTTCAGGTTCCCCCTGCTGTGGCTTCCTCTCGGCTGAATTCACCACTGGCTGGACCCTTGTCCTCCCCTCTCAGTCACTCCTTGCCTGAAAAGGTAAGAGCGACGGTGGTGGATGGAGACTTGCTCCATATTCCAGAGTGGAAGAGAAGCGCCCTTGTACTTGCCTCTTCTTCTGGCCCTTGTTGGTGCTGCACACACCTCGGTCGCTTGGGGAGACATGCAACTTTCTCTCTGCCCCAGGGGTCTGGCCTGGCTGCAACCGATGCTCTGCGTTGTAAAGCTCCAGGAGGAGGAGGGGACACTGTCTCTCCTGCAGCGGGGCCGGGCCAGTGCTCTCGACTTGCAACTTGCCTTTGCCCTGAGACACTGGCCCACCCGGCTGTGGCTGACTCCACTGCTTTTGCCACCTCCATGGTCTGTTTGCTGCTCTTGCAGTGCCTTGCGCAGCACACTTAAATTTAACTTGCTTCACAATGGGGGAGGCGGTGTCCCCCCCTCCTCCTGGAGCCCATTACAACCTGGAGCATCAGCTGTAGATGGTCCAGCCCAATGTCTTGGGGCAGAGAGAAAGTTGTGCATCTCCCTGAAGGACCGAGTGCACGCAGCACAATAAGGGCCAGAAGAAGAGGCAACTACAGGGGTGCGTCACTCCTGCTCTGGAATATGGACTCTCCAGCTGCCGCCACTCTTATCTTCTCAGGTGAGGAGTGATGGGAGGGGAGAGCAAGGGGCTGGGCCAGCCAGTGGTGGGTTCAGCTAACAGGAAGCCACAGCAGAGGGCCCAAAGAGCCGCATGTGGCTCCAGAGCTGTGGGTTGCTGACATCTGGTTTAGTCTAATGAAGAGAAGACTCAGGGGGACATGATAGCAGCCTTCAAATACTTGAACGGCTGTCACAGAGGAGAGGGCTTTGATTTATTCTCCACAGCTCCTGAGGGCAGAACAAGAAGCAATGGGTGGAAGTTTGTCAGAGAGATTCAACCAGGAAATATGGAGGAATTTCCTGGTAGTAAGATGATTAATCAGCGGAACAGCTTCAGTTCCAGAGTTGTGGTTGCACCATCACTGGAGGTTTTCAAGAAAAAATTAGACAACCATTTGTCCAGGATCCCTGCCTTGGGCAGAAGGTTGGATTAAAAGACCTCCAATCCCTTCCAGCTCTACCTTGATTCTGCCAATTTTCACTATTTTTCTTCTGTTGATGGTCAGGGTAACACATTTGTCCAGTCCAAATTCCACTGCAATATTCTATTTGCAGCAATTCTATTTCAGATGATGTTTTTCCATATAACTTCAGATCATTCATGTAAAGGATGTGGGATAATCTGACAAATGTTTGATGGCTTGACTTGTTCAGTATTCCTGACAGAGGAATCAGTACAATGACAAACAATAGTGGTGATAGTGAGTCACTTTGAAAGATTCTTGCCTTGATATTAATCTCTTCCAGTCTATCACCATTGACGAGTAATCATGTCTTCCATTGTGTCATCAATCTTTCCACAAAGATTCTGATGTTTCTACTGATTTATTATTTATTAAATTTATATGCTATGCATTAGGCAACTCTAGGAAGCTGACAAGATAGAAATGGCAATATAAAACAATAAAATATGAAAACAATTAACAATACCATTAACACCATATTATATATCTTTATGGAACATCATTTATTTATTGATACTTTTTTTTACACACACACACATTTATGTGTGTTTGTGTGTGTGTGTGTGTATATATATGTGTATGTATGTATGTATGTATGTATGTATGTATGTATGTATATATATATATATATATGTAGGTCTTTGGTTATTTGGGTCTTCTCCCACGTAAAATTGGAAGTGTCTTGGCGACGTTTCGACGAAGTCTCATTCGTCATCTTCAGGCTGGTGTTCTTGGCTTTGTGCTTCCAGGAGCAATGTGAGATCGCAGCTGTCTCTTCCTTTTAACTGCTAGCTAAATGCTTAGCTGACTAAAAACCGAACTACACACTCTCACTAACGTACTAACATCCAATGGATTCCAAAGAAATAAGATCACCAACCTAATCCAAAAAGAAACCCCCACTAAAATCCAAGACAGAGAACAAGAAAACGGCAAAGCCGTCCTCCCATACATAAAAGGCACCACAGACAGAATAAGCAGAATCCTCCACAAACATAACATCAAGACAGCATTCTGCACAAACCAAAAAATATCCACCATCCTAAGGAACCCCAAAGACAAAATTGAGTTAGAAAATCAAGGAGTATATGAAATCCCATGCACCGCCTGCCCCACCACATACATCGGACAAACCAACAGACGAATAAGTGCACGCATAGAAGAACACAAGAACTCAGTCAGAAAAGAGGAACCAACTTCTTCCCTGGTCCAACACTTTAAAGCCACAGGACATGATATTGACTTTAAAAAGACCAGAACTATCGCCAAAACTGAACACTTTAACAACAGAATAATCAGAGAAGCCATCGAGATAGAAAAACGCCCACACAGCATGAACAAATGAGACGATACCTCCTGCCTACCAGCCATTTGGAAACCCGCCCTTATTGACAAACGAGTCCCTAACATGACGAATGACACCAGACCCACACTCACGAGAGCCACACAGGATGTCACCACCACACATCCATGCAGAAAGCAGACTCAAACCCACACTGATAATGAGCCACGACCAAGGACCAGAAGCCAGACCGCAGCTGCATCATTAGCCACTTTAAACCCCTCCAATCCATACATGAAGCAGACTGACACCCACCATGAAGAGCTCGCACGGCCACAAACACGAAGCCAAACAACAACAACGCAGCTCACCAGCTCAAATCCCCCTGCAACTCAGACTAAGCTGAGCACAACCAAGCCCCCACCCAAACAGAACACACCCCCACCCAATCAGAGCACAACCAACCCCCCATCCAATCAGAGCACAGCCAAGCCCCTAACCAATCAGAACACACCTCCACCCAATCAGAACACAGCCAAGTTCCCACCCAATCAGCTCACACCCCCACTAGCAGTTAAAAGGAAGAGACAGCTGCGATCTCACATTGCTCCTGGAAGCACGAAGCCGAGAACACCAGCCTGAAGATGACGAATGAGACTACGTCGAAATGTCGCCAAGACACTTCCAATTTTACGTGGGAGAAGACCCAAATAACCAAAGACCTACACACACACACACACACACACACACACACATACACACACACACACACACACACACATATATATATATATATATATATATATATATATATATATATATATATTTTTCTTACTTCTTCGTAGGGTTTATGTGTGTTTTTCTTCTAGCCAGGTTTTCCCTACGTAGCCAAGGTTTTTTGTAGCTCCAGCTCAGTAGAATCACATCTACTCGGTTCTGGGCTTTTTTCCTTTCTAACACCTAGCAAGCTCTAACTGCTAGGTCTCACCTAGCAGTTAGAGCTTGCTAGGTGTTAGAAAGGAAAAAAGCCCAGAACCGAGTAGATGTGATTCTACTGAGCTGGAGCTACAAAAAAAAAAAACCTTGGCTACGTAGGGAAAACCTGGCTAGAAGAAAAACATATATATATATATATTCAGATCACATGTATTGGAAATATTGAAATGAACTGTATTTTGAACAGGCAGATCATATATTATGTCTTTATGTTTTGGAGATTTGAATCCAAAATGTTGCATGATTTTTTAAAATCTTCAGAATCTTCAAAAAGATTTTTAAATCTTCAAAGTGTATATGAATGCAAACATAACTCTTTACCTTAAAGTACCATAGACACATATTAAAAATGTGAAAACCATTTGATAGAAGCGCTTTGGGACAGATAAGACCACTTTTTAAAAAATCATTAAAGCATCCAGTTTTTTCTCCAGGCTCAGTCAACTGCTTTGGAAAGTGCTTGGGCTCCACTGTCTTTGCATATATGTGGAGACACAGTCCCTTTGCTGGGAAAAGTATAGATAGTGAAAACCTTTTAAGTCATTCTAGTCTATGGAATCAAAAAACTAAAGGCAGTTTCTACCCGAACTAAGAAAGCCTACTAATATATTTCTCCCTTCTTTTTGGCAAAATAAAATGTTTTATAGGTTAAGAATAAAACACGTCCAGTTGGATCCGTGGATTTAATAGTTGTTTTTTTTTAATAATTTGTTTTAAAACAGTATTAAAGTTTAAAATCCGTTCTCTCTGCTTTCTTTTCAAAAGAAGCATTAACTCAAATTAAATGATACAGTACTATACATTGTCCTTTCATGATTAGATATCAATTAACTATCTTAATACTTGTCGGACCAATCATGTGGTAATTAGTATTATGCCAAAGTTTCATCTGTGAAACAATTTGACAGTGGCAAAGATATAACAGGGGAGGGAGGATAGTTAAAACAACTGTTATTATATAGACCAATTCTGTGCTGCAGTTATCCACTCTGTATAATAGATAACGGCAGAATGCAGTAATTATCACTACTTAGGACCAAGCTATTTTCAGGAACAACTCCAGGCACCAGTATAGTTGCAATCCAGATGGTGTTGCAATTGCACATAGTGGTGAATGCTAAAGAATGAGGAAAATAACAAGGCTGTGGTTTCAAAAAAAAAGTGTCATTCCTTACAACAGAATTTCTGTATTGTGAAAGTATAGCTTTAAGGGAAGATGTAATATATACCGCACTTAGCAAAATAAGAACAAAGGAATATGTCTAATTTCTGAATGTTGTAAGATGTTTTTTACCTAAAGAGCACAGTAAAATTATTTTAAAATAAGCATATAATCAATTGATGGAGCACAAAGATTTTGATACTCACATTAGAAGACAGACCTTCCATGACCTTCCACATTTCTGGTTCAGTTCTGGTTCATGGCATTCTTTCAATGACATTCTTTCAATTCCTTTACAATTGTTATCCCAAACCTCCTGTAAATTCTTCATAATCTGAATGATTTGGATCAGTAAATATCCATCTAACAATTTTTATATATTCTGCAAATTAAGACACATCTTTATCACTTGTTTAGTAACTATGTTACTTTAATTTATAACAGTGAAATCTCTGAATGTGACCTGTAACAAATATATATGAAATAATAAAAGTTAAAATTTAATTTGGGAGTTTGATGAGAAATTCTCTAATTTATTTATTTATTTATTTGATTTGATTCCTATACCGCCCTACTCCCGAAGGATTCAGGGCGGTGCACAGCCAAACAATAAAACACATACATACAAAATTTAAAAGTAGAATTAAAATCAAATTAAAGAGCCTTGGTAGTACTAGGGTTTAAGGCACCCTGTTATTAAGCTGCTTAAGACCAGCTGCCTGCAATTACTGCAGGGTTCGAATCTCGCCAAGGCTCAAGGTTGACTCAGCCTTCCATCCTTTCTAAGGTAGGTGAAATGAGGACCCAGTTTGTGGGGGCAATAAGCTGACTTTGTATAAATATACAAAAGGATGAAGGCTATTGCTGAGCACATTGTAAGCCGCCCTGAGTCTTCGGAGAAGGGCGGCATATAAATCAAATTAAAAAATAAATAAATAAATAAATAAAAATAATAATAATTTTGGCCCAGACAAATTAAAACCCCAAACTATTTAAAACCAAATTTTAAAATTGAATATATAAAATACTAAAAGATATTTAAAAATTAAAAATCTTTTATAAAAGAGGGAGAAAATTAGGCCAGGCCCGCCTGGTGAAATAATAAGGACTTTAAAGGGCGGCGGAAGGTGCACAAATCCGGGATCCTCCGTATCTTTGGGGGAGTTCGTTCCAGATAGTAGGTACCCCCACAGAGAAGGCTCTGGGGGGCTGCCAGTCGGCATTATTTGGCCGACAGCACCCAGAGGAGCCCCTCTCTATGGGAGCGTACCAGCCGGTGGGAGGCTATTGGTGGTAGTAGGCGGTCCTGCAAGTACCCAGGTCCTGAGCCATGGAGCGCTTTAAAGGTGGTAACCAAAACCTTGAAGCGCACCCGGAAGACCACCGGGAGCCAGTGCAGCTCGCACAGGAGGGGTGTTATATGGGAACGCCATGTCGCTCCCATTACCACCCACGCGGCCACACTCTGCGCCAGTTGGAGCCTCCGGGTGCTCCTCAAGGGGAATCCCATGTAGAGAGTTGCAATAGTCGAGGCGGGAGATGACAAGGGCATGAGTGACCGTGCGTAACGAGTCCCGATCCAGAAAGGGATGCAACTGGCGAATCAGGCGAACCTGATGAAAAATCCTCCCGGTCATGGCCGTCAAGTGCTCTTCTAAAGACAGCCGTGAATCCAGGAGGACGCCCAAGTTGCACGCCCTCTCCGTGGGGGCCAATGATTCACCCCCAATAGTCAGTGATGGCACCAACTGACTATATCGGGACGTCGGAAACCACAGCCACTCGGTCTTGGATGGGTTGAGCCTGAGCCTATTCCTCCCCATCCAGATTCGCACGGCCTCCAGGCACTGGGACATCACTTCAAGGGCATTGTTGGGGTGGTCTGGGGTGGAGATGTACAACTGGGTGTTGTCAGCGTACTGGTGGTACTTCACTCCAAAACCACGGATGATCTCGCCCAGCAGCTTCACATAAATGTTGAACAGGAGGGGCAAGAGGACCGACCCTTGCGGCACCCCGCATATGAGGGGCCTCGGGGTTGACCTCTGCCCCCCTGTCAACACAGACTGCGACCGGTCAGAGAGAAAGGAGGAGAACCACTGCAACACAGTGCCTCCCACCCCTAACTCTTCCAGCCGGTGCAGCATGATACCATGGTCGATGGTATCAAAAGCCGCTGAGAGATCTAACAGGACCAGGACAGAGGAGCATCCCCTGTTCCGAGCCCTCCAGAGATCATCTACCAACGCGACCAATGCCGTTTCCGTGCTGTACCCGGGCCTGAAGTCCGACTGGAACGGATCTAGATACGTCGTTTCATCCAGGTGCTGGGGGAGCTGTTGCACGACCACACTCTCAACAACCTTCGCCACGAAGCAAAGGTTGGAGACCGGACGATAATTTACCAACATTGCCGGGTCCAGGGAAGGCTTCTTGAGGAGAGGCCTCACCACTGCCTCTTTCAAGACGGCGGGAAAGTCACCCTCACCCAACGAAGCATTTATAATCCCCTGAAGCCAGCCTCGTGTCACTTCCCGGGAAGCCAGTACTAACCAGGAAGGACACGGGTCCAATAAACAAGTAGTCGCGTTCAGTCTACCCAGAATCCTGTCCACGTCCTCAGGGGTCACAGGATCAAACTCATCCCAGATAACATTCTCAAGACCTGCCCGTCTCTCCCCCTGAGACTACCCAGTCAGAATCCAAATCTTCCCGAATCTGAGTGATTTTGTCATACAGATACTGAACAAAATCCTCGGCTCTACCCTCCAAGGGAACCTCCTGCACTTCCTGATGGAGCAGGGAGCGGGTCACCCTAAAGAGGGCAGCCGGGCGGTTATCTGATGACGCAATAAGAGCAGCAAAATAGCTACATTTCGCTGCTTTTATCGCCACTAGGTAATTCCTAATGTGGGATCTTACTAGTGTCCGGTCAGATTCAAGAAAGACTGGCCCTCCAACTACTCTCTAGGCGTCTTTTCCTGTGCTTCAACTCCCTCAGCTCCTCGGTAAACCAAGGAGCCAATTGAGATCGGCGCCGGGTCAGAGCCGCAAAGGCATGACCCGATCCAGAGCTCCAGCAGCCGCCCTATCCCAGGCGGCCACCAGGTCTCCAGTCGAGGCGTGTGCCAGAACCTCAGGAAATGGCACAATCTCCATCTGGAATCTGTCAGGTTCCATCAGGCGCCTGGGGCGGAACCATCTTACCGGCTCTGCCTCCCTGCAGCAGGGTGCAGCGGTTCGAAAGTCGAGACAAAGGAAAGAGTGATTTGACCATGACAAGGGTTCGGTAACTATATCCCCTATCTCAAGATCCCTCAACCACTGTCCAGAGACAAAAACCAGATCCAGCGTGTTTCCCCCTGTGTGGGTAGGGCCATGAATTAACTGGGTCAGGTCCATAGCTGTCATGGAAGCCATGAACTCCCGAGCCATCTCACACGTCTCACCCACGGACGGCAGGTTGAAATCCCCCATGACCATAAGCCTAGGGGTATCAACCGCCACCGCGGCAATGACATTGAGTAGCTCGGGCAGGGCTATAATAAAGACATATTTCCTTATCTTTGAAAAATATTGCATAACAAGAGTGTGGAACTTTCAGCCTATAGTGGAAACCTTCAGACAGGCTCTTCCCTTACCCCGATTACAATCCTTTTGAAGTGGAAAAGCTTCCCTTTTCAAAAAACACAGTTCTAGTGGTGAAATTCAGAACAGGATGGGTCTTAGCTTTCTCCAAAGTCCTCTTTTAACATATAATGCCTGTTGATGATTGTGCTGTGCTGAAATTCACCTTGTAATTTCTCAAGGTTTCTTCTCTTGCAAAAGAGGCTACTGTTTTTCTACTGTATTCTCAATGTCAAACATTTCTTTCATACTTTTCTTGCTTTATTATTAGGGTTTATTTTGCTGAAGGAAACTGCTTCTGAGGTTGCTATGCACATTTTCCAGGTTGAAAAAGTCCAAGGGAAGTTTCTTCATGTCATCTTTCCTTGGGATTTAATGGAAACATTAGAAACTAGGAAAGATGCAATCTCCTGGACAAGTGATTGTACAATGAAAGATAGAACATTTTCATAATTATTACTTGCCTCTAAACAATTTCAAAAGCAAAATATTTCAGACAAGAATTTCTCTGAAATTCTTATTGAATAAATCATTTAAATGGAATGAAGAATTCGGATAAACACACAAGATCACTTTTATTTGAAACAAAATATATAAGTTAAGTACAAAAGAGAAAATTAAAAGAACAAAAATATCATGCAAGTAAACAAAGGATTAAGACATCATAGACATTATAGCTTTCTAATATATCATGAATTAATTTTAAGTAGTTAAAATTATATTGTATTATATATACAGTTATATATACAATTATATTGTATAAATTACATCATATTAAAGCACTAAAGAACTAAGAATTGTTCTTAATTGATTATGTCAATGACAGTAGTCAGTGACAGCTTATAGCAACCACATAGACAGGATTTTCTCCAAAATGATCTTCCTTTCAGTCTTTACAACAGTGCACACACAACAATTCAGTCCATATATCTTGTTACTCTTTTCTTTCTTTCTAGCGTTCCCAACATTAGAGATTTCTTCAAACAACTATATCTTCATATAATGTCTCCTAAGTATAATAAATTGAGCCTGGGCATTTGTGCCTCCAATGAGAATTCTTAAGTTGATTTGTTTGATATGTGAGACTAAAAAAGGGCATGTAGAGTTACTTCTAAGCAGTTTCCTTTATTATCTGATCTTTGGAGTTATATGCATCATGTTGTAATATTGTGACATCTGAATATCTTTTCCAAGGTTTTTGTGGCTATTCTAGTAAATGGTAGACTGCAGAATTATTTCTTAACTCCTTATTTCTTTATTATTGATGGCTGATCCTAGTTATCTACTGCTTCAAAATTCCTCTTCTTAATTGGTTGTTGTACTTGTTACTAGTTTGGTCTGCTTTAAATTAGTCTCATTTTTTTTACTGTGCTCCTTGACTTTTATTGCTAAAGCTTGCAGGAATTTTGCATTTTCAGCTATGAGTAGAGCAATCAGCATAGCACAAGTTATTTATGTTTCTTCTTCTAATTTTAAAACCATGTTAATCTTTTCTCAATTCCCTTAATATATTTCACCATATAGGTTGAATAAATAAAGGGAGAGCATATTTATCTCACTCCATTGATATGTTGGAGTCAGACTGTTTCATCATGTTATATCCAAACTGTAGTTTCCTGACCTGTAATATAAACTGTAGGTTTTGCATGAGGACAATGAGATACTCTGGAGTTCCCATTTGTATAAGGATGTTCCATAGCCTGGCATATTGAAACAATCAAAGGCCCTTTATAATGAATACTGACTTTTGGGGATCTTTTCCTTTCTTAATTATCCTGAAATGGAATTTGTTGAAGTAAGAAGCACAAGACCAAGTAGAAATTGCCACTTCTTTGTCTAGTGATTATTGATCTTTAATGGCCTGCTGTTAACAAAAAAGAAGGGCCATGAACAATAGAAAGGGAGAGATTCTTATACATTTTGGAGTTGAGAATTAGGGAATCTGAGTAATCTGATTCATGAACAAGTTCTTAGGATGCAAGATATGGGTTAAACAAAAGAAAAAGTATTTTTCTATTTTTAAATAAAAGCTGTGCCTCTTCAATAGACAATGGTGCAGCGGATTCCATTGTTAGAGAGGATGGACCATTGAGATAATCAGGAGAGGCATTTGATAATAGAATGCCTGGTTCTCACCATATTAACAGAAATTCCTTGTTAAGGCTGCCCTTTAGATGACTTTAACTGGACAGGTGAGTGCTTTCCCATTGTTTTAGCTATGATGGGATTAAGAGGGCTTTCCTGACAGTTGGCAAAGAATTGTTCTGGAGTTGGAAAGGAATCAAGCAGATTTGGGCTGATCCTATTTTTTATTACACATGCCTCTGGCAAAGTAAAAATAGCAGACAGAAATGGAAAAAGTTTTCAGCTTTATTTTACTATTTTTTTCCATCCCAGTCCAATGTGGACAACTTCTGCAGGCAAGTTGTTCCTCTGTTGAATTGTTTTCACTGACAGATTTCTCCTTAATTCTAGATTGAATCTCTCCTTAATAAACTATAATTTTGTAGCCACTTTCATTTGCCTAACTAGCCTCTGCTTCAAGTAATTTATGATTATGTGTTGTTTGGAAGACCCAGTCTGGTTAGAACCAAAGGATTCTCTTCTAACAATATCTTGCATAGATTTTAAGTCTCTTTTTTGGTATTGGAATGTAGATTAGTCTCTTCCTATTTGTTTGTCAATGCAAGTAGTCCTCAAGTTAGTTCATTTAGTGATGTTCAAAGTTACAATATTGAAAAAAATGATTTATGACTGTTTTTCACTTATGACCATTGCAACATTCACAGTCCTGTGATCAAAAGCCAAAAACGGGGCATGGGGAGGCCGAAAACACAATGTGCTGTGGCAATTTTCGCAGCCTGGAATGTGTCTAAAATGGAGCATGCGAAGGCCAAAAACGCGACGCATGGAGGTGGCAATGAGCTCTGGCGATCCCCACAGCTTGGAACAGCTGATTGGCGGTATTCCAGGAGGCTGATCCAATTGCCAATCAGTTGTTTGTGCTAAATCAGGCTGCAATCACATGATGAATCTTACCAGGCTGTTTGCTGCAAGGACTCTAGCTAGATGAATACCGATGGATGCTGGTAGGCAGAGGCAGAATTTTTTTTCCTTGTTTTTCTCCCCTAAAACTAATGTGCGCCTTATATTACAGAGCATTTTATACTCCAAAAAATAAGGTACTTTTAAATTTATGTTAACAAAGGTTATAAAGTAAAATAAAAACCAAAAAAATATACTACAGATCTTCAACACCTTTTGTTTTTGTTGTTCTAATGTAGAGCCTTTTTAAACTTGTTACTTTCATCTGATGGAATCTTCATTTTTTCCATTTTGCATCCACAAAAATTAGCAGCATGTAAAACCCCAATGGCAACTTTACATGTGCTAATCTTCATTGCCAACCCGCTAAACTCATATTGAACCTGAATTTTATTTCACTTTAAAAACAACTTGGTATCAATGAACAATTCACAGTAAACTGAATATTGATTTATTTAAATTCACACTAATCACGACCTATCTATACTAAAGTGAAGAAATTAAAAGCATGAGATAACACATTAAAATATTTCTCATCCTCAATTACACACATCCATACATTTTTTCATATATTGTCTTTTGTTCTTTAAACCTTTTATGCTTTTTTTGGAATTTCATCAGCCTACAACTTTCTAGGTCTTCCCCTTCTGCTTGACAGTTCATTCTTCCTTCATATATTTAACTTTGTGATCTTAATTCATTTTTTCTACATGGTAAAATATCTTCATATATTTCTTATATATCGATTACTCACTTCTTTATTCAATAAACATTCAAGGCATTATAAATTTCTACTACTACTAATTTCTATTCTTCATTAAATTTTTATTCAATTTTCTTACCCATCACAATTAAGACTTTCTCAGGGGGTTAATTTTTATGTAACAGTAATAATGGAATCATAAGTTTTTAAAACCCACCAATCACAGCTATAAAAACAGAAGATAACATTATATAATTCAAGCTCCCTCTTAAAATAATTTTTAATTAAAACTTTCATCACAATGATAAAAGTTGAGTGAGAAATGTTCAATATCAAGCCATATAGTGCATTAAAAGGAAAAAGCAATATTTTGAATTGCATATGGAATATAACAGAAAACCAATTCGGTACTTGAGTGGCAGTTGTGCTATGTTCTGGTTAGTGGTTACCTACCTATGACCAGTCCATTAAATCTAGTTTTATTGAAGCTTCAATAAGCTTCAAACATACATATATATATATATGGCATTTTGCAGTATCCTGACCAAATGGTGAAATTTTGTGCCATTGCCTTTTAGGTGACTATAATATACACCATGCATTAGCTTTGGGAGCTGTCCAGGACCTGTTGCTCAATGGTGTTAACAGGAAGAGATCTCTCTTTGAAATGGTGTGTGTGTGTGTGTGTAAACACACACACCATTTTAAAGAGATTCTATAAATCCCTTCCTGCAACATTGAGCAATGTGTGTGTCCATGTCAGACAAAGTTGTCTAATATCTTCCTAAAAATCTCCAGTGATGGAGCATCCACAACTTCTCAAGTTCCACTGATTGTCCTAAATGTCAGGAAACGTTTCCATATTTCTAGGTTGGATTTCTTAATTAATTTCCATTCTTTACTTCTTGCCCTTCCTTCAGTTGCTTTGGAGAATTGTTGATCCTATCTTCTTTGTGGCAGCCCTTTAAATATTGGAAGACTATTATGTCATTTCTAGTCCTTTTCATTAGCCCAATTCATGCAACTGTAGATTTTAGCCTCATTCCTAGTTAGTTGCTCTTTTCTGTAGTCTTTTAACATCTTTTTTTTTGGTATCATGTATCATATTGGATACAATATTGGATCCAACTGTGATCTTAGCAAGGCATTATAAAGCAGTACTAGCACTTCATGTGATCTTGAATCTATCCCTGTTATTAATGCAGCCCAGGACTGTATTGGCTTTTTTTGGTGGCTGCAGCGCACTGCTGGCTCATATTTAAGTGTTGCTCCACTTAGATTCTAGATATCTGAGTTACTGCTATTCAGCTACCACTTTTTCTATATCTGGGCATTTACTTTTTCTTTCTGAAATATAAAACCTTACTTTTCTCACTATGGAATTTCATGTTTGAGATAGGTCCCAGTGTTCCATGTCTGTCAAGATCTTTTTTGATCTTGAGCCTATTTTTTAAAGTGTTGGCTACTGTTGGCTATTCCTACAAGATGGATGTCATTTGCAAATTTGATGAATTTCCGTTCTAAGTCATCTAAATAATTTATGAAGATGTTGAAGAATACTAGGACTAAGACAGAACCTTGAGGTACCTCATTGCATACTTCCCTTCACGTAGATGTAGTTTCATTGAGGACTACACGTTGAGTGCAGTTGATCAACTAGTATGAATTCATCTGTTGGCAATGCCGTCTAACCCACATCTTTCTATCTTACCAAGCAGTAGGTTGTAGTCTACTTTATTAAATGCCTTACTAAAGTCCAAGTAAATTATGTCCACAGCATTTTGCTGGTCCATTAATTTAGTCACTTTGTCAAAAACTGTAATAAGATTTGTCTGGCATGATCTGTTTTTGACAAACCCATGTTGGTTTCCGATTATAACTTTGCTTGCCTTTAGGTGTTCAGATTCATTGCTTATCTTTTCCAGGATCTTCCCAGGCTTTGATGTCAGGCTGATTGGTCAATATTTTCGATCTTTTTTTTTCTTTTTTGAAGATGAGAACGTCAGCTCTTCTCTCTAGGCATCTGGTATTTCTCGGTGCTCCAGGATCTTTGAAAGATTGTGTTCAGTGGTTCTGAGATCACGTCTGCCAGCTCCTTCAGAACCCTTGGATGTAATCCATCTAGACCTGTTGATTTTAATTCGTCCAGAGTGGATAAGTATTCTATTACCATTTTCTTGACTATTTTGACTTGTATTTTTAATATGTATTTTACAGTATTGATAGGTTGAATATGGATATAGGAGTTATGGAGGTTACTAAATAAATAAACCCTTTAATAAAACTTCTGACAAAAACATAAGCAGAAATACAAATACTGAACAAAATGGAAGAAATCAGAAAAACGCAAAATATATATATATATATATATTGAAGGGAACCTCAACAGGTATCAGGAAATAGGTTTATTGAAAGGCAGTGAACTGACTTTAAGTTTAGAGCGCTAGTTTTTTTCAGTGTGTTATCATATTTATTTTTACAGTAATTCTCAGAAATGAGATGAATTGTAATTATTACGTTGATTTTTTAAAATAAAAACTTATTATGAACTTTAATAATCCATTCTATTAATCCAGTATGTACATGGAATCACTGAACTATATTAGAAACCAAATAATCTGACAATTACATTTTACATGACAAGATTCCTTATTGCTCACCCAAACAGAATATAATCAAAGCCAAATGAATAATGCTAGTTGCATGCACTTGTATTTAAAAATTACTCACACATATAGTAACCCTATTTGGATGATCTAATTGTAATTTAACAATTGACCATGTGATATATATATATGCTCTATATTCCAACAGAATCCTCTTTTCTGCAGTTCCATGCCTCAATTTTGCTATCTACATAAATCTATCAGGCAATCAATTAAAATAATTTTATTTGGAAGTATATTGGGATTGGGATAATAGTTCCTAAAGAAGTCAAGCCTAAAACATCAATAAATTATTAACTTGTAAAGCATCAGATATACAGTTTAAGGGATTAAGTCAGAATTTGATTACTCAACCATATATTCTGAGTACTATAAATGTGATAACCAAGTCTGCATACTAATCTTAAAAAATTAAATATTCAATGCACCACAGACATTTTTTATGTTCTTATTTTGCTAATTCTGGGAAACAACATCTATGGAAGAAAATGTTAACTACCTAGTTAAAACAGGATTTTTTTGTTTTGTGTTTTGCAAAAAAGCAAAACTGTCTCTATCCTTTAGTGGATATTTTTCATACCAAAATAGCTTTCAAAACCTCTTAGCTTCCTGCAATTTGGTAAAGAAAGCACAAGAATATGAAACTATTTTATTGGTAGCTGTTTAGCAGTATATACAATAAAATACAATACAATATGCACTTCAAATTAAAACGAAATTTTCACTGGTCCCCTTTGAACCAATTTGCCACAAATACTAAATATAATGGTTTACAGACTATACGGCGGGGAAAAATCATGCACATTTGTTGTATAGAGCTACAAAACACTTTAAGTTGCCATTAAGGATCACTATTAACTACCAAATTTTATAAAACATTTGATTTAAGATGCAGAAAGCAGTATCAAATGTTTTCTTGTAATAAACAAAATGAATAGCACTTTTGCTTTCTTCCTTATGCAAAACATATTACTTTTAAAGTAACCAAACTTATCTCAATAGAACTTATACGTTTTCCACATGTATTAAGTGAAATATCATACATATAATTAAGAAAAAGGGGGAAGGGAAGGAGAAAATCCAAACAATTATTGTGCTTCATCCTCTGGGCAAGAATGCCAAGTTAATCGTTCTTCATAAAAAGCAATTACAATCTGAGGACATTTCACATTAGCTTCCTTAGCTAATACCAGGTCAGCTTCATCTGAGTCTTTCCTGTTTTAAGAAAGAATGTCCAATTAATATATTAAAAACTATTTCTAATGTCAATTGAAGATACCCTTGACTCAAATAGCCCTGTTTGTGTCCTACTATTAGTCTTTACAATTTATTTATTTAACAAATTTGTAAGCTGCTCACAAAAAGCGACTGGGCGATATACAATAATCCTTCCTCTTTAGCCTTGACATTATTAGCAGCATTTATGACATTTATAATCCACTATTATCCCTAAACTTTGGTGGTCTTATTAACACTTCATTTTAAACTAAGCATATGTATAATTACATATAAACCATGTATTATAAAACAGCTCTTATATTATTTATATAAGAATTACAGAAGTTTTAAGAACTCTTACTCCAATCATTCAAAATCTGTTAGTCTTTGATAAGGATGGCTGATAGCTAACTTTGACTGCATTCTAAATCAATAGGATTGAAATGGTAATTTATGAATAGTTACCAATTTTTAAAGATATGAGGATTAATCACTACAGTCAGTGTAATGTGCTCCCAAAAACAAGTAGAAAGAAATTAGATGATTGTTGTTGTGTTATCCCAGGTTCTTGTATGCCTTACACAAGAACAAAATAATTTTAATAACTATGGCAGATACTACAAGTCAGATTGTTTACCTGTGATAAAGGTATAATACGTTTTCTGATTTCTTAAATAGTATGGTGTGATTCATCAATGCTAAAAAAGAAAACCCAACCTAACAATATCCCTTAAATGTTATTGGCTAGTTTGTAGTAACAGAAAAAATAATATTTCTTAAGTTTAATTGAAGCCACATTGTAAACCAAACATTCTAGTCTAATGCTCACCATTTCATAAGGAACATGAGTTCTCCACTGCTATCTGTGGCTCCAATTATTCGTTCAGGATCAAGACCTCGTGCAAATCCCCTGGGTTTATCAACCTGTTGGAGTAAATATTTAAAGAATTATAAATCCTTCTATTATTTTCTGATTTATGGAAAAAAACAGCATATGATCTATCAATACATTCAGAACAGTATAAAATAGAGCTAGCCTGTGGACCACATACATTTCTCAAAGATGACTTGCAATCTGCTGCAAATCTTGCCCCAAGTTTTAAGCATCCTGTTGACCAGCTTTTTCTTATTATCATCTTTCAGAGAAGTTCAATATTACCATTCTCCATTCTAGGACTGAGGTATCCTAGTTTCAATCCTTTCCCAAGAAATTTCCCAGGAATGAAATGACGGTAAGTTAATTGTAATAAAGTATCTTCAGAAACAGGATTGCTGAAGAAGAAACTGGGAGCACACAGAGGGATCTGGCATATGTGTACGTAAAAGAGGATTAAATCTGTAAAGTAGTGCATTATGCCTGTGACATATGTTAGGAATGACCCATGAAAACTGAGCCTTTAACAAGGAGCTAAGACATAACTATTCCTGGTATATATGGTCCTCCCTTGCCTTTTCTCTATTCAGATCTGAATGTCTGTTTAATGTTTTCATTAACTTACAGAATCCCTCTTTTTCTTTGATTTGCTGTCCTCAGATTCACTATCTGAAAGGGATTTTCTTTTGGTACCTTCTGTTTTTTCTTTACCAGCTTTCTGAGAATTCAGAAAAGCTTCTATTAACTCTGGACAATCCAAATTTTCTTCAGGCTCCCATGTGTTATCAGCACTAAAAAAACAATTTGGTAAGAACAAAAAGTAAAAATCTGTTATCAGAGCTAAATCTGAAGGTCCGCAAGTTACAGTTACACATGAAAATCCAGATTATCTGCTTAATTCCTAAAACAATTCTATTTGTTTTCAAAACCCATTTCTGTAGATTGGTTCCTAGAGTAGCTAAACCAAGTTGAAACTATACTGGGTAATTATTTCAGTCAAAATGTATTAACTATATTATAGAATGTCACATGCAGTTCCCAGCCAGTGATTTTGCAGTCAACTATTATTGCTAAAACTTGACAATGGCAATCTTCCAGATTGACACACATACACCATTTTCTGGAAAAAAAAATGTGAATTTTCTTTTTACCTAGAAATCCAGGAAAAATAACATATAACATAGCTTTAACAGTATTTCTTCAATTCATTCAAAAATATAAATTTGAGGCCATCTGGTTACCGAAACATTGCTCTTCTACAATGCAATGTCATGTAATATGACATGTGGCCTGTAGTATACACTCAAAATAACAATCTGAGAGAATTTTTAAAAATTAGTAAGCAGAAAAATAAATTCTAGAGTATTTACCACTAGTTTCCTTTTCCTGAAATGGTACAGTATATTGCAATCCAATATTATAAAGCATTTACAATCAACAGAAGGAAAAAGTTAGTCAATTCTCACTGTCAACTTTTAAACACTCTTCTGCTGATTTGAGTAGTTTTATGTGCCATAAATGAGCATTATACTTTGATAGTATGAACTCATAAGTTGTCTTTCTTCCCTATGGCTGAAGAGTATTCCTGGAAGAAATATTAAAGCTTTAACAGTACACACTAGAGAATAAATCCTTTGAACAAAATGATGCTGACTTCTTAGCAAACATGTTTAGGATTGCATTGTACACTGAATACTTCCAGCAGACAGATTATTCATAGGCTATACAACTAAAGCACAATCCAGTGGAAAATGTAGCATTTACCACAATTCTACCAATATTAAGCAGGGAAGCCAGTTTTACATTAAAATACCCTGCCTATTTTCCATGCATCCAGAACTTCAGAGTACTGATATATGAGCGACTTTTCATGTACCGGAATTGGTGGTAGCAATCTTTTCACACCATATCTTTGTAGAATTCTTCAATTTAACACTGATATTGAAAATATTTTAGAAAAAAAATAGTATGAAGTTCCTTACTCAGTAAATCCCTTCCACTTTAAGAAGTACTCCACCTTGCCGTTAACTACACGTCTGTCCAGGACTTTTTCCACAACAAATTCTTCAGGTTCTGCTTCTTCAACTTTTTTACCTTTGCCATTCTGTTTCTTTCCCATTTTATGCTATAAAACAAAATCATTTGCACACACATTTAATACCCATGCTGCACCTTTATTTCAACCAAGCAGAAACTTTCATACTCTTTTCAGCAAGACCTAGAATTATTTTAAACAAGAGCTTTTGAGGTCTGTGCATTTCTTATCCATTTCTTATTCTGGCATCTTAAATATTTTATTAAGAATTGTTGTTTGCTATTCCATTTTAACTATTGTTTTAAAAATAAACCTTGTAAACAAAAGGCAAACAAAACAAATTTGGGGATAAATGCTAGAAAGAAAAGAGAAGCTACCAGAGTTAGCATCCATAGATTGCAACGTTAATAGCAATCATCAGCAGTTAAAAGCAATTTTGAAGCTTTCAGTTGCTAGGTATGAAACAGTTATCTTATGATTACATACATGCATCATTTCAACTTTCATTAGATACTGAAGATATACATTCAAGAGATCTTAACAGAATTTGAAACTTGACTGTCAAAAAACATTTTTTATCAGCAATGTTAGCACTAATGAACTTATTCAATCAAGCTCAAGAAGTTTAAAAGGTTGAAAATGGCTTTAAATTAAATTCCATAGAAAAGCACTTAGCAGCCAATTATTATTAGATAGCAAGTTAATACATCCACATCATCCTCAAAGCATTCCAATTTCAATAAACACAATTCAGCAATATGTTATTGTCTGTAATTTGTCTATACATTGTCTTAAAATCAGTTTATTATTGCAATGTTAGAAGTAGTTGCAGTTCTATTAGAAACAAATGCAGAGCCTGGTCCTAATTTTGGATGCAAACCATAATTGATAGTTCAAAATACGGTGACAGTATAGGGACCATATTGAGCCTCACAAGTATATGAGAAAAAACAGATTAAGAGAAACAATGCTAAAGTCTCCCAATTTCAAATTTCATGAATTTCAATACAGGGCCAAAACTTTTTCTTTAGAGCTGTGTTCTTATGACATCTTTTGAAAATGAAGAGTATCAAAATGTTTTGAAATCATTATGATAGTTTCTTTAGATTCTGAGCAACTTTAATAAAGGCTAATGCTAAGTACACCACCCACTAATACTAACAAAACTATGTATAAATGAGTAACCAACATTTCTAAAAAATATATAAATGAAGAAAGGTGATTGTTGCTTTGATGGATGACAATTTTGAGAAAATTGGAATATATTCTTTATCCATGTTACTTAAAATCTTGGGAATATACCACAAAAAAATTCACAAGTTAAAACATAAATACACACAAATGGCATTTTACTATATTTTCCCAATTCCTCTATTTATACACAACTACATTCACACTCCAAAACCAGTTATTTCCAGCCATATTTTAGAATTCATTTTTATGTATAAAGTTATGCTTAATTCTATATTCACTTAAATCTATCAAGTTAAACTAGTATGTCAAACTGACATTCAGTATTTGCACTCTTGGCAAAGATTTAGAGGCAACATTAGTGCTATCTTTTCTAGACTAAGATAAACTAGTATGTCAAACTGACATACAGAATTTGCATCCTTGGCAAAGATTTAGAGGCAACATTAGTGCTGTATTTTTTGTACTAATATAATGCATCAAAGAATAGGTTTTTATTCTTAATACAAAAGTACAATCCTATTTTCACTTAGCTGATGTACTAAAAAATATACAGGATTACTAATAAAATCACCCCATTTTCTAAGCTACATATAAAAATCTGAGATGTACATCACAGGATTTGTGGAAAATACTTACTGGCACCAGAATCAATATATTTTTCTGTAATGTAATCAGCACTTTTACAAATACTAGTTCAAGTGTTTCAAAATTATTAACCAAAGCACATGTCTTTTTAAGAAAGTAGATGCAAAGTGCACCTTAAAAAATAAATATTCCATTTTTCTACATCTGAAGCAACTTATTTCTACAAATAGCAATATTTTACAATAGACACTAATAAGGATATACTATATTCTAGTGATATGGATTCCTGTATTCTAGCAATATGGATTCTGAAATGACTAGACTTGCTGGTCAAGGAGTGACTACAATGGACCTTGCTTCAGCTTGTTAGTCCAAGCTCTCCCACCCAATAAACCATACCAATCCATAAAGAAATAAGTTTCACTGTTTTTAATGGGGACTTGTCCAAGACAACTGCAGTCCTATTCACATTTTTCTGGGACCAAAGCCCTTCAAATCAAAGGAAATTCATACTGGAACAAATTTCAAGGACCAATTAATAGTTGGATGCTGCTATTTGAGCTTGGCTGTTTTCTTACAGACGTTTCATTACACAGACTAGGTAACATAATCAGCGATAGTAAAAAGTATAGTTTGCTCTCAGTTTAGTGGACAGGCTAGTGGACATAGGCAGGCTTGCCCTGTCTATGTTGGTGAGGGAGTGGGTCTTAGAGGCTCTTTACTATTGGCTTGTTTGGCAGTTTCTTGATTAGGGTAATGTTTACTTGATTAATGGTCTATTGTTAATCTTGGGAGTTAATCCATGCTCATCTGGGTGCTGATTGCTGGTGGGAAGACATTTTGGTCTTTTTGTTCTCTTTTTGGCTTGTTGATTGTCTCTTTTGCTAGTATAGATACTGTTTATGTGTTTATTGTCAGAATGCCAGGCTTCTAGAAATTCCCTAGTGTTTTTGAATTTGAATGGTCTAGAATGGTCAATTTTCCTGTTGAACCTATGGTTAAGTCTGTCCATGTTGTGAAATTAAGGAGTTTTGTCTTCCGAGTGCTAGTTAGTGTTCATAGATGCCAATTTTCTGCTTGTTTGCCTCTGTAGTGGCTGTTACAGTCAAGAGTCAACTAGGTTATAGTTGACTCTTGTTTTTTCTTCTACTGGGTCTTTTGGTTTAGTTGGGATGTTTTGAAGGGCTTGAGTGCTATGCTGATTCCATGGAGTTGCGGTAGTTTGTTGGTGGTTTCTGAGATATTCTTGATGCATGACACTGTTACTTTTTGTAGGCTTGTGTTTATTGTGCTGTATTGGGTCGAGTGTCATGCACTTTTTGAAAAAGATAGGTCATCAAAGCCACAATTTTAACTTTGACCATCCTAAACCAAGCCAAGTTCAAAAATGCTAAGGAATTTCTATGCAAAAAAGACAATCAACAAGCCAAAAAGGGAACAAATGAAAACACCTCCCCACCAGCAATCAGGAACACTGATTTACTACATGATTAACATCAGACCAACAATCAAATAAACAATACCCCAATCAAGGAACTGCTAAACAAGCGAATAGTAAACAGCCCAGCTAAAGAACCTCTAAGACTCCACATGGACAAGAGCAAGCCACTAAAATTTAGATTGAAAGCAAACCCCACTCCTTCACTAGCAGTGATGTTACCTAATTTATGTAATGAAATGTCTACAAGAAAACAGCCAAGCTCAAAGAGCACCAAAGATCCCTCATTTCAACCCTGAGCTACAAATATTCTCCTTTATCAGTTAATAGACCTTCCCCATTGATTCTCATCATCAGTGATGCTCACTGTTCTAATATACTGTTCCATTACTCTGCTAAACAAATAATTCTTTCAACACTGTAAAATTATTTACTAAATCTGCATTACTATTAATTTTGTCATCATTTCTATCACCCATCTCCTCCCACTTATGACTGTAATCTTGTTGCTGGTATCCTTAGGATTTATATTGACAGTTTCCTAATATGATTTGATTGCTTATTTGTACCCGATAACTATCATTAAGTGTTGTACCTTATGATTCTTGACGAACGTTTCTTTTATGTACACTGAGAGCATATGCACCAAGACAAATTCCTTGTGTGTCCAATCACACTTGGCCAATAAAATTCTATTCTATTCTATATCATCTTCCCATGATCTAATTCTTACAAAAGGAAATAGAAAAGGAGATTCAGTGTCCCAGAAACTGTGCCAGATAATGTAATTTTGAAACTATAAGGACCCGATTCCTTCCTTCCATCCCCCAATATCTCCTCAAAAATATCTGAAATACAAATTTTCTAAACTAATATGTTTTACATTAACTTAGTTAGTTTTGCATCTTTTCCTTTAGTTTTACAGCCTGTATAATAACTTACACAACTCAGCAAGCAACAAACTCTTGGCTTAGAAACTAAGCAGAATCAGGCCTTAATACTTGAGTTGGAAGCTTCCTGAGCTATTGGCCAAACTGGGAGGTCAAAAAATATCCAAGGGAGCAGCAGGGGCAAACCCCTTCTGTTCTCTTGCAAAGAAATGGACTTTCCACTAAGTCATCAACAGAACTTGAAGAGATTTCACCTAAGATTTACACAATTATCGTTTTTCAGTATAAGAGAAACAAATTAAATATATAACCACATTACTGAAATTCTATTTCCTGACAAACATGGATTATACACTTTCTCATGCAGAAATGAACCAACATAGCAAGTTGTTGGAGCCAGAATATGCATATTTTTGAGATGCCTTATTTTTAGTTATGCTGTGGGGGAGAGATGTGGATGTATCTTTTGCGTAGAGATGCCAACAATAAATCTGAAGAAATATGATGGTAAAATCCTTACATATTTTAGATGGTCAAGAACTTACCAATGTAGATTTATTGGTGGCCATTTTTATTGAAGACTTGCTGAACTTTTACTAGAAAAATGCACGACAAAAGGAATGTTGCATTATATAAAGGAAGGCATCTCAATACAAATATGGTTCTTTTTCTATTCAGATTACTTACATATACACATATCATTAACAAAGGCTGAAATTGTGTTTCCATTATCCTAGGCATTATTTGGAGTTTCCCAAGACCTACCTTGGCTTTTCAGGACTTTGTATATCATACATGCTAATCTAATACTGAATACAATTTTATAGGAAAACCTTATTTTCAAAACCTTAAGACAATGTGCTATAACAAAATATATTTTGTAGAGCAAGATATTGTAGAACACTGAATTTAAAGATTTCAGAATTATAATTGCCTAAGGTAGATACAACTATGCATCATAAAATATGGTAATCACAATACAACTTTAACTTAATATATAAGCCATTGGACGTCTGCAACTCGGTTGTCCTCGAACTTCTCTAAAATTTAAAATTCGGAATGATTTCTTTGCAAACCTATAAAGAACATAAATCATGAGATACAGCAAAGAAAAAAAAAACAAGGCACAAAACCTGGCATCTTCCCAGAGGCTATTTCACAGCCGTTTTAGATCACTGAGATTCTGCATCGCGTTTTCCATTTTAGAATAAATGGACGCGTGATTAAGAAACGCCTGCCGTAAAGGAAAACTGTACAGGGCGCCCTTAAACACGAGGCACGCAAGCGACGGCCGGTGGGAAAGAATTATCCCGGATGAGGATCCCATAAGCAGCCAGGAGCGCAGAAGGTTGGCTCAGGGAAGGTGAAAAACACCAAACCACCTCGGATCCCTTCAGGGAGACTCCCCGGCATTACCCCACTTCGATAAGCTCATGCATCGCCCCACGTCCGCCAAGCACAACCGCATCCATTTGAATTCTTAAAAGCCTCGGCGGCGGTTAGTCCTTTTTTAAAAAATCAAAGTCCACGCCTCCAAATATCCTGCTTTGCCCGCGGCCTGGACGTTGCTGACACGCAGGAAAACGGGGGAGGGAAAAGGTCTGCGCTCGCTAGTCATGGAGCCTTATTGGGTTCAGAGGTGTTTGCACTTCAGCGGTAAAAATAAATAAATAAAATACACACGGCTTGCAATCTCGGAGCTCGGTCGCTCCCGTCTCGGCTAGTAAGGGAGAGCCGAGCAGGCGGAAGGCCCGCCAAGAAGTCGAAAGGCCGCACTGGGAAACCCCGCGCCTCTTTTTCAAGCTTGTCAATCCGCCCGGGAGAGGGAGCCGCGAGAGAGAAAATGGAGGAGAGCAAAACGAGGCCACGCCTGGTCGTTTCTCGAGAGTTACATAAAATGTAAGCTCGGCACGAGACGCACACACACACACACACACATACAGAGATCTCCCACCGGTTCTCTCCTACGTTACTATTTGTCACCGAATTAGGGAAGACCTGAAGGAGCGGAGAAGGAAAAGGAGGGAGAAAAAGATACGGACTTCAATGGTGGCCAACGACTCCGATCCCCCTGTAGTCTCCTGGCTCCTGGCGCGCTCTGAGGCAGCAGCGACATATGAGGGGGCGGGGAAAAGGGGGTGGGAGGGCGGCAGAGGCAGCCCCGCCCGGAGCGGCTGCTAGTGCTGCGGCAACCTGGTTAGAGGGCGGGGCCAGCGCAGCAAACGCCGCCCACTTTCGTTCCCGCCCTTCGTTGCGTCGCCAGCAGAGTCGTTGGCCGATCCGCGCACTCTTCTTGCCGCCGCCGTTGCGTACGCCGCGCCCAACCGAGGAGACCGTCGGAAAGAGGCGAGCCGGTAGGGTCGCTTCAACAGCTGCAACGGCCAGAGGAGAAAAATATTCGCGTGTTCCTTTACTTCCTTTTATTAATCGCCGGCCGAAATGCCTCGCGGAGATCGGGAGAGCGATTGGGTGAGTGAGGTAACGGACGGCGTGGTTTAGTAATGGCCGACTTCCCCCCCCCCCACATTCATTGTGTCCTTAACGGGTTCTTTCGCGGGCAGTGGGCGGGTAAGTCTTCCAAAGCCAGGAGGAAGAGAAAATGGCGGGCGAGGGGCAAAGGAGGGGGGGGGCTAAATTCGATTCTCAACGCTTTTAAAAGCGGCGCGGAAGATTGTGGAGGGAGGCAGGCGAAGCCATGAGCGTTTAATGGCGGCCTGTTGCACGTTTGCTTTAGTGTTTCCCTCAGGCGCTTATCTGGCCGACAGATACAATAAAATGCAAAATACAGAAACAATGCACAGGCGGAATTTTTCCCAAGTATATTTAGATTTCAAAAAAAGAGTAGTCATTTATACATTTACGATCGATCTAGCAAATAAGATGGTAGGTTAAAGGGAAAAATGGAGTCTTCATTATCCGTAACATTTTGGCGCGATTATTGTTCGCCGACCTTCTGAGGCAATTTACGGGGGGAAAATTGCCGATCTGCTTTTGTTGTTTTTGGGTTTTCCGGAAATTACCGAAAAGGGTCCAGATGATGAATAATAATTGCTTTTCTCTGATTTTTCGGCCATGCTCGAAAGCAGCCGGTTACATCCGTAGACTAAGAAAACTCTTGATGACGAGGCGATTTTTATTAATGCAGCTTTGATACTATATTTAATTACAGTACACATTTTTATAGTATATAACTACAAACAAACAATACACTGGAATAATTTATATCTGCTTAATTACATCGTTTCCAATGCATACTATCAGTCTGACGAATAATTACAAGTATTTACTCAAAATTCTATACACGGCAATGTTTCACGTGGTTATAATAACCCTAAAATAGGATAGGGGTCTGAATATTTAAATACGCAGGAGTCAAGGCCGCCATACGTGATGGAGTCGTATTCTGAAACGGCATTGCGCGAAATGTGTAGCTGATACAATGTGGAAATAAAAGTTCTTAGGGTTGTTGCGGAAACGGCTATCTGGATGGCGCGTTGGTGCCTGTTAGGATACTAAAATGCGGCACAATACGCCATTAGCGTAGGATCTAGAGATGACGCATAACTTGTTCGTTGGAACACTTGGTGGCGCAATTGGCGGGACTTGGTGTCTCACAAGGAAGACGTTAATAGAGAGGAAGGTTCTGGAAGGGCCGGCGGCCGTTGGGAAAGAGGAGGGGACAGTTATGGCGATTTAAATGTCCTTAAATCCGGTCGAGAGGTAGTTCAGTAATATTTCGCTCTACCGACGATAACAGGAGGGCCACGGACTTAGCAGTCCTAAATGGACACGTCTAGAGCGAAAGCGCAACTTTGCTACCTCTTTAATACAGTACTACAAAGGGAGGGCAGAACGCATGCGCAGAAAGGAATAAAGTACTCGTTCTCCTGGGAACGAGTCTCCTCCCACCCTCGGTGTTCGTCGGCGCCATTTTCTCTTATAGTCCGCTGAGGAGCTCGGGTTGTCGGAACCGTCACATGGCGGAGCCATCTTCGGTTGGGAGGCGGAGACTCGCCTGCTCTCAATGTTAACCGCTTCCGAGGTGAAGCCTATTTTTTCAAATGGTTTCTTACCGTTTCAGAATCACACTGGCTGTAGCCGGATAAATCTGCAAATTTACCATAATATATTTTAATGTCTGCTTATGCAGGGAGTTTCATATAAATTTACACATCCATGTTTTAGTCTAGAAAGTTACTTATGGTTCAGTTAAACATTAGATTAAATTAGGCTATATTAGATATGAAAAATTTTGAATGAGACTACAATTTTTTTGGATCAGGTTTTCATAGGTTACAAATGGACTAACAAGGATAACCAATGGAAGAACATTGAATGGGAGTGTTACTCTATGGTAACACTATGAAAAAGTACTACCAGATTTCTGAATTTTAACCAACAATGTTTATTAAAAACATGAACTTTTTTCAGTTTTTTTCTATATTTGTTGGAAAGGTTGCTATGACAACCCTTTTGATTTAAGAATAGTATATACTAACTTTGACATAGGGAAGTTTCTTATTTTTGAAATGTTAGATATGTACAGGACAAAATATCCATTCAAAAGTTTCTAGTATGACTTCCTGTTTGATTAGAGAATAATGGATAGTTTTGTGCAACAGACCAAGTTCCTTTGAATCCCTGTTCAGTTAGGATTAATGACAGAATGTGTAAAAATAGTATGGCTCAAAAGGCCTGCATAGAATATCTGTTTTAAAACAGTAAAATTATATTGTCTTTTATTTGATTACTTATCATTCACTTATCACTGTTGGCTACATTGTTATTTTAAAACTTCCTTTAGTCAGAAGGGCCTACTCACAAATTTCTGTTGAAGTATCCATCACAATAAAGACAAACATTTCTCCATCAAATCTTTACAAACCTCAAGACATTTGAATTAATGTATTTGTGTGAATAAATAAAATTAAAATTTAAACAAAGGAAACAAAGTTTCTGTTTCAAATTAGTTACATGTTTTGGGAAGGTGATTTGGTAGGTTAATAATGATGGCCCTTGCAATTCATTTTTATTTCAGTTAAGTGATACCAGATATTTTATTCTATAAATTATCTCAATTCTATATTGTAAAAATAGTTTCAGTTCTTTCAGGCTATTAACTTTTGCATTTAAAATACAGCAAAAGTGTATAGGAAAACCAATATTAATATTAAATATAAATATGTAGGAATTACAATTTTTTGAAATTTATTTTACTGTAAATCTTTAATAAAATGTAAATGGTGTGTGTACATACATACACACACATATATGCTTCTAAGTTATCTTTACCAAACACCCAAGATGTAGACTATCCTATATATTGCTCAATATTTTTTTAAAAAGCCAATATTGTAAAAGGTATTGTAAAAAAATTTTTTTTGTTTTAATCAGAGGGAAAAGGAGCAGTTCCGCAAACTATTCATTGGCGGCTTAAGCTTCGAAACAACAGAAGAAAGTTTGAGAAACTACTATGAGCAATGGGGAAAATTAACAGATTGTGTGGTAAGTTTTGTTTATTTGTGGTTAATAGAATAACGATTTGTATTTCTGCCACGTTTTGAAAATGAAGAGGATGGTAAGTCAAAATAATATCTGGTATTTATTTTAGTATTGTGATCCCATATAGTGGATTACAAATCATGATTTCTTTGCAGTAACTGTCTACATTAAACTAAATTACAAATAACTTAATATTTTGGTATTACATGCTAATGTTAAAGCACACACAATGCTACACAGTATGTCCCAGATTTAGTTCTATAGTTCTGAAGAGATGTGACTAGTTAATCAAAATAATATTGAGTTACTGATGGTGCAACATTTTAATTTAGAATAAAGTGTTAAGTTCTTAAGGTGCAAATTGTATACCGTATTTTTCGGTGTATAAGACGCATTCCCCCCCCCCCCCAAAAAAGTGGGTAGAAATGTCTGAGCGTCTTACACAGCAAATGTTACTGAAGCCCCGTCGGTCCCCACTCTTTGGCCTCTGCTTCCCAGCAATTTGCCTCCTTGAAGCAAATAGCCTGGTCAGCTTCAGCACAGACTGATTTAGCATGAGTAGCTGATTGGCGGTTGGATCTGCCTCCTGGAATACCGCCTATCAGCTGTTCCAGGCTGCGGGGAGGCGGGGATCGTCGCTACCTCTGCATGCCCTGTTCCAGGCGGTGGGGATCCTCCCCAAAAGCTAGATGCATCTTATAGTTCGGAGCGTCTTAATACGGTAGATATGTCAAGGCTGTGATAGTAGAGGAGGGTCAAACTCAAGGCACCACAGGCGCCCCTGACATGAGTGATGTTGAGCAGACAACACCCACCCCAGCTACGTCCACCCCACCCCCTAAGATCAAACATAACCCTCATGCGGCCCTCAATGAAATCAAGTTTGACACCACTGTCCTAGTCGTTTTTTCCTACCTAAGGCAGGGCTACAACCCAATTTCCAAGTGAAACAAGCTGGGTCTCAAGTATAAAATTCTTTGTTATTAAGAACAGGGGTCACCAACCTTTTGGACCTCAGGAACCACTAAATTCATAATTTTAAATCCTGCGGACCACTAATATACTTTTAAAAAAAAGATAAATAGTATTTAGTGCAATATAAAAATGCAAATAATTTTTCTGCGGATCACCGCTTGGTGACCACTGTTTAAGAATATTATGTGACATTTTGAGCCACAAAAAGGCATTGAATTTCTCTTGAGGACTATGCTTATACCCAACATTCGTGTAGGCCTTTAGCATAGTTATTAAATTTACTGTTGCGTATTAATGTAACTCTGTGATGTTTTTGCCCCTATAACTTCTTTAGTTAAATATAGGCTTTAATATAAGTTTCCAAGTAAATGTATTGAGCATGAAGTTTAAAGTGCAATTATTAATGAATTGCAAGTGTACACAAAATACCTATTTCAAACAATCAAAGGTTTGAAAACTCATTGTTGGGTTTTCCATTTAAAATACTTTTATTTCAAGAATATTATTATTATTTTTAATTTGATTTATATGCCGCCCTTCTCCAGAGACTCAGGGCTGCTTACAATGCGCTAAGCAATAGCCTTCATTCTTTTGTATATTTATACAAAGTCAGCTTATTGCCCCCACAACTGGGTCCTCATTATTGAAGGCGAATCAATTATTTTTCATTTTTAAAAATTGTGGAAAGTTTTATCAATGATAAATAGTATAAATGTTGGAAATGCCTGGCAATAATACTTCAATCATTCAAGGAGATGTTTTAAATTTGTCATCTTGTAGGTAATGAGAGATCCTGCAAGCAAACGTTCACGAGGATTTGGTTTTGTAACATTTTCATCTATGGCTGAAGTTGATGCAGCAATGGCTGCCAGGCCTCATTCAATTGATGGAAGAGTAGTTGAACCAAAAAGGGCTGTAGCCAGAGAGGTAAGTTTTGAGGTGTGGAGCAGCATTACAAAATGCTTTTCTACCCTTTTATAGAGGCAGTGGTTTTAAAACATAATAAATTCAGACGTTGCTAGATTCCAAACTGTAGATAATATACTTCATAAGAGAATAATAGTTAGGGATCTGCATATGATCACATCCAATAGGTAAAAAATAACTTAAAAGGATACAATATTCAATAAAATAATAAAAAATAATCAGTGTTAAAACAGTAATGGTGACAAAGGTACAACTTCATTGTAATAGGAAGAAATTTAGAGGTATTTTAGAGCAGTGTAGGGCAATTCATGACCAGAATTATTTTAGGTGTGCATTTTTCAAATATAATGAAAACTCTCACTGTCCTGCTTTGAAATTGAAACATTCTATATTATTGGAATGAAAAATGTTTTTCAGATCTTTACCAATGAAACTCCTGATTTGCACAAGTCCATGGAATAAATCAGTTTTAAATTTATCTCCTTTGCCCAATACCAGAACCCCTTAATTTATAACACTATAATTGTCCCCAGGGAGAAAGATGATGTCCGCCCTTAGCATAGTCAGGTTTTTTTAAGTTTCAATATACTATTTTTTCAAGGAATCTGGGAAGCCTGGAGCTCATGTTACTGTAAAAAAATTATTTGTTGGTGGAATTAAAGAAGACACTGAAGAACATCACCTCAGAGACTACTTTTCAGAATATGGAAAAATTGATACAATTGAAATAATTACAGACAGACAATCTGGCAAAAAGAGAGGCTTTGGATTTGTAACTTTTGATGACCATGATCCTGTGGATAAAATTGTGTGTAAGTATCCAGAAATAAATAGGTATGTGAGTGAGACCTTAAGATTGCAGTTAAATTGTTTGTTGTGTGTGTGTATTGTAGCCATTGCCAGATTGGATTTTATTAATACTAAAGTTGTTTGTGTTACAGTTACTGGTTATTTTTAGTTAGTCTGAAAGCAAGTTTGTTACCTTGCTACTTGCAAACTTAGGTAACAATCAGAGGCAAGTAATGAACACTTTAAGAGTGTTTCAATAAAGTGGCTATACTTTAGTATTTGGAGAATTGATGGGATGATACCAGACTTAGTAATTTCTTTACAAAAACAGTAAGCTTTGCTGGACAGTGATTCTAAAAATTAAATTCCTGCTTCAGAGCAGGAAAGAAGTGTAGAATACTGGCTTGTGATTTTAGGCCAATATTAAGATATTTCAGGCATTCTGGATATTCAGGTAGTTCTCGACCTACGACCATAATTGAACCCCAAAATTTTGTAGCTAAGGAAAGTATTTGTTAAGTGAGTTTTGCCCCATTTTATGACTTCTTTTGACACCGCTACAAGTGAATCACTGCAGTCATTAAGTGAACCATTTGACTATTAAACAAATCTGGCTTTCCCCATTGACTTCGCATGTCTCCTGGAAAGGTTACAAATGATGAACATATAATCCTGGGACAGTGTAACTATGATAAATACAGGTAGTCCTCAACTTAGAGCCATTTGTTTAGTGACTGTTCAAAGTAACAATGGTACTAGAAAAAATGCTGTAACCATGTTTCACACTTAACAATTGCTGGAGCATCCCCATGGTCATATGATAAAAATGTGGATGCTTGGCAACTGGCTCATGTTGGAGTGACCTGGGTCATGTGATCACCTTTTGTGATCAGTCAAACAAAATCAGTGGGAAAGCTAGATACTCTTATTAACTTAACGACTAAATTGATTCATTTAACAACTCACAAAAGTCATAAAATGGGTCAAAACTCTCTGAATCACAATCTTGCTTAGCAACAGAAATTTTGAACTCGATTGCAGTTGTAAATCAAGGTCTACCTGTACATGCCAGTTGCCAAGCATTCAAATGTTGGTGGGGATACTGCAATGATATATGTCAGACATGTCAAACTGAAGGATGTGGTTAGATCTGTCCCCCAGGGCCACCCTGAAAATATGTGCACAGGAGGCATTGAGTGTGCGGTGTCTAGCATCCCCAGTGAAAGGGAATGACGGCACAACCCGCAAATGCTTCCCTTTCACCAGGATTGGTCCCGCCCACCACATTAGAAAGCCACGGCCACCAGCAGCATTGTCAACCCTTCACCCCTTCGCTCATCCCGTCCTGGGCAGGAAGAAAGGAAGGAGAGAGATGGGAATGAGAAGAAGGGAGGGAAATTGGAATGAGTAGGACAGAGGGTCTGAGGGAAGTCTTCATCCCTTTGCCACCGCACCCCCCCCCTTCTTGGTGGTCTTCCATCCTACCACTGAGGATGCTTTCCTTACAAAGCTGGGTCTCATCACATGGAGAGGGAGTGGGCTTTCCTCTGACCCATGCAGTTTGCCCTCCCACACCCAACATAAGCAACCTGTTCAAAGAGCGAGCGCAGCAGCAGCCACTTGTGGACGAGGTAAGTGCTCGTGAAAGCGGGGCTGGGCTGGACTGGGATTCTGATGGCTCGGGAGCTCGAGGGCCAGACTGGAGTCCTCCGCACTGTCTGAGGGACAGCAAGGCTGTCCTCCAAATCCAACTTCTGCCTTGACAGATCTCCGGAGATCAGGATGGAGTAGGGGGGAGTTGTGTGAGGGGATCCAGTAAGCCAGGATCCTTTCCATAACAATTGGAAATGGCGACTCCCTTTCAAGAGGGGCCAGCCTCCCTTGTGCCGGGTTAGGAAGCACTGTTCCTTTGCCACCACCTCTTATTCTCCAGAGATCTGTCAAGGCAGAAGTTGAATTTGGAGGAAATGGCTTCCTGCAAAGTTTTTCTTCTCCCCGCTTCCACATACAGCAGCACCCTCCACATCTTGCTTTGCTGGGAGAGGGCGTTGGACAGGGAATGCCAATGATATCTGGGATTGGGAGAAGAACATCTCCTTTGGCATGCTGTGCACATGCAAGCACACACATACCATGCACACCATTCCAAGTTTGGAGACTTTTATCCACATCTGAATTTGCATACTTCTTGGGCTTGGATTTTTATTCCTCTGGATAAAAATCCCCAAACTTAGAATGCAGTGTGTATACGCACTTAGCTGCCAGCAGTTTGGGGAGGCTTGTGGGGCACCGAATTGTCCCCATGTGGAGCCAGTGTGACTTGTTCGGTCTCAACCCAGGTGTCCTGAGTCAGCTGCACCCAGGGAAGGGTGTCAAGCTAGCCACGCCCACTTAGTCACAACAATCCAGCTGTGACCATCTGGCCATGCCCACCTGGCAACTATGAGTTGTCATGCAACTGGCTCTTCGAGGGCAACCATAATGCTGATGCGGCCCTCAGTGAAATTGAGTTTGACATAAGTGAATATATATAAGTGATATAAGTGAAAACAAGTTATGTCACTTTTCATTGCTGTTGTAATCTTGAATGGTTATTAGACAAATTATTGCTAGCAGAGGAATTTCTGTACTTTGAAAGATTGCTGAAGCTATCCAAATTGATGTGTAAAGCTCTGAAACTTAGGAGGAAATATTGACTGCATGCTAGAGTATACTAAGAAATTCAGTTATTGCAGCAAATCTGCCTGCTATCTTATGAGAATTACTAAAGTTAGAACTGAATATTTTTAAAATTAACATATAGGAGATAGATCAGTGGTGGCTAACCTTTTCCAGATCTCTGCCTCCTGCGCATGCACAGCAGAGACCTGAAGACTGGTTGGCAGGAGGTGCGCACGCATGTGCGGCAGAGCTTAACTGGGCGACGACTCACGTGCCCACAGAGGGTGCTGCATGCTACCTCTCGCATGCGTGTCATACCTTCTCCATCACGGGATAGATGTATGAAAATGAAATTCACTCATCCTTCATACGCAATTCTTTCAAAAAAATCTCTTCAAACGTGATGTTGTAACTAGTGATTCAATTGAATTACATCTTCTGATTAAAATTAAATTCTGTTTTGCTAATAAGCTTGGTCACTACTCTGAAATTTAAGTTGATATTTTTATTGTTTCTCTAAAATTTTATATTTTAACAGTACAGAAATACCACACAATCAATGGACATAATGCAGAAGTAAGAAAGGCTTTATCAAGGCAAGAAATGCAAGAAGTCCAAAGCTCAAGGAGTGGAAGGGGAGGTATGTTTGAACTGCATTATATTTAAATTAGTTATTTTAAAAAATAATATAAGGTAATTTTAAAAAATATATTTTCAGGTAATTTTGGCTTTGGAGATTCACGTGGAGGTGGTGGAAACTTTGGTCCAGGACCAGGAAGTAACTTCAGAGGTGGATCTGGTAAGTCAGAAAATCACTAATACAATAAATACTTTCTGATAACTTCGACTGCATATTTTTGATCCAGGACTTCATAAAATTAACAGCTAAAAGTAAATCCTGGCAGCCAAGCATACTTTGAATGTTGTTTTATAAGAATTTGACTCATGGTTTCTTCCACAGATGGCTATGGAGGTGGTCGTGGATTTGGTGATGGATACAATGGATATGGAGGGGGACCAGGAGGTTAGTTACTGAATACTTCTATTTTTGAGATATTGAAATGATTTTTAAAAAATAATAATGAAATAGCAGCATCATTTATATTAATACAAATTATTTAGTGGATGTTTTGTTTGCATCTAAAAATTAATTAACATGTAAGTATTGGGACCTCCAATCTGGTTTATGTCTGTTTTTCTATTTAAGTGTTGAATATTCATAATGTTAGTCATTATTTGTCTAAAATCTATTGTAGATCATGCACATATTGTCTAATATAATTTGATAATTCTAAGTTCTGTTCAGTTTTATACATATGTAAATACTGATTGAGGGCTAGTTTGGCTTAGTTGTGGCGCCGTGCTAGGAACCAGAAGACTATTAATTATAGTCCTGATCTAGGCATCCAGCCAAATGACTTTGGGCCAGTCATTCATAGTCAACCCTCGGAAGAAAGCAAACTGTAACCAACTTAGAATGTTGCCAAGAGAATTGCATGGACTGGTCCAGATGCTAGAAGTCAAGGCTCATTTGAAAGTACCCAAATTAATGTAAAGTATGTTATAAGTATTATCATATTATATTATATATATATATATATATTATATTATTATATAAGTATTTCAGCAAGTAATAATTAATGCATTGTTCAACCAAGGCATAGACACTGCCTACATAAACTTATTTCAATTAATATATGAAAAAATGTATTACAATATTGATGTAAATATTTCTGATAACAAAAGACAGAAGTCTTTAACCAACCAGTGGGATATGGATGTAAAAATACTTTAAATAACAATAGTTTTGACTGAGAGTAAAATTCAAATGGGGGGAAAGAGCACCAATTCAAAGCTAGGCTTGCAGCCAAACTTCTTGATCAGAAGTTATTTTGTGATAAATTATTTCTAATTGAAAACAGGACTAAAAAGAAATTACTGCCCACAGCGATAAATCTTTCGCCAGAGAAAATAGTCCTCTTTGTTTATTTGAAAAGTTCCAAAAAAAGTTCCAAATTGTCTCATTATAGTTAATGAGATCCCCATATTATGATCATGTAATTGCTATCTTAAAATGATTTCACTTTATGTAGATAGTTATATTACAAGTGTACTTATGTAGTTTTACATTATTACAGGTGGCAATTTTGGAGGCAGTCCTGGTTATGGAGGAGGAAGAGGTGGATATGGTGGAGGAGGACCTGGGTACGGCAACCAGGGTGGGGGCTACGGAGGTGGATATGACAACTATGGAGGAGGTAATGATTATTTAAACATTTGAAATGAAAATAGTTTCCTAAACTAGTTAAGAAATATGTACTGATCATACATAAATTTCAAAAAACAACTTGGCATGACTTTTCACAAAACATTACCAGAGTTAATAGTCAATAATGTCCATAAATTATTTTTATAATTACATTTTATATTTATGTAAAACTCAAATAATAGAACAAAGTTAGCATATAGCAAAAATATTAAAATATGTAAAATATACTCTACTAATAGTACTGTGTTTTCTCCGAAAATAAGTCCTGGTCTTATTTTGTTTTGGGCTTGAAAGTAAGCATTCTGGCTTATTTTCAGGAAGGTCTTTTTTAGGTGCAGGAGACAGCAAGCACTGAGGCTGATGGGAGTGTAGCTACCCCCTCTCTGACCCACTCTGCTTGCCCATGGCTGCAATGGGCCAAGCTCTCGGCATGCCCCGGCCTCCACGTACCCTGCCTGCTGGCCCAGCTACTGCTGGAACACTTCTCAGCCGCGATGGGGCGTGCCAAGAGCTAGGCCCCAATTGAGGCCACAGACAATGGGATGGAGAGGGCAGGGATGATGGTAGCTGCCCAAACACTTTTCACCCAGAGGGAGATGAAGCTTTGTCTGCTTGCAAAGGGGATGCTTTGAAACACAGCTAATCGCTCCGTTTCAAACTCCCTCCGCTTTGCAAGCACATGAAGCTTTGAGTTTCTGTTGGCTGAAAAGTGTTTGGTCGCTTATGGGGCACTTGGGAACGGAGCAAATCGCACCCCATAGGTGACCAAATACCTTTCGCCTCAATGGAGAAAGAGACTGAAAGCAATTAACTCCATTTGAAAGTGTCCCCTTTGCAAGCAGACAAAGCTTTGTCTTCCTCTAGACATAGCAGAGCCGGGCAGAAGCGATCCCAATGCAACGCCCATTCCATCGCACCGTGTCTCTGCCTTACCTGTGGCCACATCAAGTAAGCACCTGTGTGGGGTGTCAGGATCGCCTGTCTCCTCCATGCCTCTGCTTGCTGCTGGTGTCACTGTGCAAGCCTCCGTGATGTCCGGATCGCCTGCCTTCTCTTTCCCCATCCCCCGCCTCTTTCCACCCTCTTGTTGGTATTTGCACGTGCTTGCTGCCTCTCGTGCCCATCCCCCCAGTTTTTTTTTTCAGGGTGGGTCTTATTTTCGGGGAAGCATGATACAAAATATAACAAACACTGGTGGTATAATGCAAGGTCATATAGAAATGTTAAGAACAATGCCAAACCTCAGTTGTCTTCATTTTCTTGTTAAAAACGGGTATCTTACATGTTTGTTTACACATCTTATATTCATAGTAAAATTATATTTGAAATGAACAAAATACTTTTTTATGCAGGCAATTATGGAGGTGGGAATTACAATGACTTTGGAAATTATAACCAACAGCCTTCAAACTATGGTCCAATGAAAAGTGGAAATTTTGGTGGAAGTAGGAACATGGGAGGACCATATGGTGGAGGTAACATTGAACAAAAAGTATTTTCTGATTTCTTATCACTTAGTTGATTTTACTAACAAAAACAGAACAAGTGAGGTAGATTTATTTTTCTAAGCTGCTCTTTTTGTTAATGTAAGCCAATAGGTTCACTCTATCTTCTGAAATAAGGTTGTTTCCAAGATTTTAAGCAGCCATCATCCTATGTATATTTCGTACCCCTAGGATAAATTACAACTTTATTCAGTAGAAAATAAGTTGAATTGGGCAGTCCTGAATATTCTTTATCAGTTATTTTTAAATTTTTCCTTGGTTAATTAAAATTATAAGAGATAATATGCTCATTTAAAGCATTTAGTTCTAGGAATATAATATATTCGTAGAATTAAATTCATATATCTGGACTCGTGTGCTGTTTGAAAAGGGAATGTTATAATTTGACATAAGTATTAAAATGCTTTTAAAATGAAAGTATTTTACAAGTTTTATTGAATGATAACTAGATTTGGTAATAAATAGAATGCTTGCTTTTCATCAAGTAGCAATCTGGCAATTACTATTAGAGATTTGGCAAAATAAAGAGAAATTGTTTAGGGGAAAGTTCTCTGTTACTAATTGTTTTCTGTTTTTACTAACACAGGAAACTATGGTCCTGGAGGAAGTGGTGGAAGTGGGGGTTATGGAGGGAGGAGTCGTTATTGAACTTCTGTAAGCTTTTCATGGGTGAGTGTACATTTAATATAAAATAGCAGGTTTTCTTAGTTTTAGCTGCAGGGGTAAAAGCTTTTTAGGGTCATATTATCTTTCCTTTAAAAAGAAAATTGGGATAACTTCATAACCTATTTTTTTACTCTTTACTTCTGTTGAAACAGGCTTCACTGTATAAATAGGAGAGGATGAGCCCAGAGGTAACAGAACAGCTTCAGGTTTTCGAAATAACTTTGTTAAGGAAACACTTATCTCAGTCATGCATAAATATGCAGTGATATGGCAGAAGACACCAGAGCAGATGCAGAGAGCCATTTTGTGAATGGATTGGATTATTTAATATCATACCTTACTGTGGAGGAAGGATTGTAAAAATGCCTTTGAGACAGTTTCTTAGCTTTTTCATTGTTGTTTCTTTTTAGTGGTCTTTGTAAGAGTGTAGAAGCATTCCTTTGATAATGTTAAATTTGTAAGTTTCAGGTGACATGTGAAACCTTTTTTAAAAAAATTTCTCTAAAGTTTTGAAAAGCTATTAGCCAGGATCATGGTGTAATAAGACATAACGTTTTCCTTTGAAAAAAATTTTAAGTACGTGTGTAGAGTTAAGAAGCTGTTGTACATTTATGATTTAATAAAATAATTCTAAAGGAAATGTTGTGTAATTATAGATTTATTTAAAATATATTGTAAATTAAGGCAAGGAGTGGGTAGTAGAAGGTCCCACAAATACTATAAATTTGTTTGTTGTACATGTAATATGTTGGTTAGATAATGTTTTCTGTAAATTACCAGATTAATAACTAGATAACTTAAGGGATATCTCTGCAAAGAGAAACACCTTTTTAGATCTTTTAGATGCTGCTTCTTCAATGGCAAGTAAAGGAAATATCCCCAGCGAGGTACTGTTCCAGGGACACAGGTCTAGTGCAAAAGAACTCTTGAGAACGGCAATTAAGTTCAGCCAGTCTTAAAAGCTGTGCTGTACTTCTCCAAAGCTTTAACTTCAGTAGTTTTAAGGATGCCAACGAGAGCTGAGGGTTCTAGAGCAAAATAGTTCTAAGCTTCAGTTAAACCACTTTAGGTAAGATCTTATTTACTTTTCCTTTTTTAATATTCCAAAAACAAGAACTAATACTATATGACAGTGTACTGTTTCAGTATAGTGGTTATAATATCTAGTTTAACATAGCAATGAACCAAGTTAACAATTGTGCACTGGAAAATTTAACAATTCTTGTTTTGATTTGGGGGTTTGGGTATTTATTCTGTTTTTCATTTGTTGGTTGGTTTCATTTTTTGCTATTATATTTTGATTTATTTTTAACTTCAGCTGCTTAACCTATCTTTTCCCTACTGGAATCTAGCTTTATGCACCATGGACAAGCAATAGACCTGCTGAGCAAATGAACCAGCCAAGTGTCCATTAATGATTTGCAAGGGTTCCATCCCTGCTATGGGTAGTTAAAATGGTATGTTGCAGCTTTTTGAAATGGTACAATATCTTGTTTTACCCATACTTATATATTAAAACCTAAAATTGAAAACTATGGCTCTTCAGAATAGAACAGTTGGATATCTGTTCTTCGATACAACGTATTTTGTATTATAGAACTTGGGTTTGAATTTTATGTGGGAAAGTGAAGTTTATGCAGAGTTTACATACAGAATTCTTCCCCTCACTGGTCTTGTCAACACTATATAGCTTACAAAAAGTGTTTTCATTGCGTATATTCTAATCCTGCACAATGTAAAATTATTCTGTTATTGAATGCTGTAATTACCTTCAATATGGTGGACATGGAATTTTTTTTTTTTTACTTAGAGGGATATTCTGTTTAATATAAATTAAGACTTTAATTCCAGAATCTTCACAGTTTTAAATACTCTTATATTACCCTTTAAAAATTCTATGTTGCTTTGTACAACTCGCACACTTAAAAGCCTGGCCTTGCCTCATCTGTTTTCTAGCCATTTGCTGAATTTTTTCCTGTGATACAAAGAGGCTTCTGATAAACTTCTTCAGATACTTTCTTTTTCTTTGGCAGGAAGGTGCCAATGCTGCAGGTAACTAATGAAGAAGTGGTCAACCACAGAAACTTCAAGAAATAAGATATTTCTTTTCTCTTCACAAAATAGTTGGTTTTACTGATTTTTATTAAACCCTTTATAGTTGATGATTTCAGATGCAGCCTATTGTAATTTAGTCAAAGCTTTACAAAATGAAAGGTATACTTTTTCTAGAATTCAGACTGACAGGAAATCAAGACTAATGTAAATATTTGATTTTTATAAGTGTTATAATAAACTTTTGTTTAAAAATATTCCTAGTCTGATACCATATTACCATTTTATGCACATCCCAAATGATAAAAAACAGTTATTCAATGCAGTGTGAGCTGTACCAAATTACATACTTGTCGGCATCATCATGGGTACTAATATACTGCTATGAGACATGAAAAATAGGGCAAAATGGCACTAAGAGGAAAAACTGCTAGTTTTCAGGATAATATCTTATGCCCAGTGACTGTAGCATAGTATAACCTAAACAGCAGAATGAAGAATCAGCTGCAGAAATAATTCTATGAAGGACAAATATAACTGGAAAATTCCACAGCAACCTACAGAATGGGACATATTGTCCCTTAGAATTTTAAGGCAGATGTTACTTTTTTAGCATCAAAGAAAAACATTGCCTATACTGCTAGGGAAAGCAATATTCTGAAAAGGTGCTTGTTCAGTGAAAATTGGTAAGAAACTATGTAAGAATCTAGTTACAAAAATGAGTTGGGCAAAACGGCTGGTAATTTTATTTGTATGTACCCTTATGTTTGAGTACATAATACAATATATGCAATAGCAACTGCAAAAACATCGAGTGTAATGCATAGAAATACCAGTATTAAGAGTGTATTTAGCCAATAATTATGTCTACTGCTACTATTTAAGAACTAAAGTTAAAATTTAAAGCAGTTAGCTTTGTAGAAGATTTTGCAATTTTTTCAGTACATTTTAAAGTATGAGATTCTTAGAATAGGAAATTAAAATTAGTGGAATACAGTTAATTTGGTCTTTGAAGGTAATGATAGAATAATCGACTATGCCCATTATGAAACTTCATTCCTTTTAAGGCATATTTTATGAAAAACATTGAAATAAATGGCTGCATTAAGTACTAGGCTGGTACAGGTAGTTATTGACAAGATTAGATGTTTAGCAACTGCCACAAGTCTTTTAAAATAGGGCACATTCACATGATTTGCTTAACAACCAGCATGACTTAACTACCACAATTACTACAAATGTGTGAATTCAGTTAAGATCATAGCTTTGTGTTTTATATATACATATATCAAATATTTTTCCCAAACAATAATACGGGAATCATAAGCAGATTGAAAACTATGCTTACAAAGTCAACTGTTTTTACCAAAGGTAGATTTGTGTAAAATAGCTAAACTAGTACAGCCTAGGTCTGTGATGGCGAGCCTATAGCATGCATGCCAGAGATGGCACACAGCCCTCTCTCTTGGCACGCATGCCATCGCCACCTGATCTTCTGGTTTCTAGCGCGCCCGCTGGAGCCCTGGAAACCCAAAGACCAGGTGGCCGGCGTGCTGGCCACCTGGTCTTTGGATTTCCAGGGCTCCAGTGCACACAAAGACCAGTAGGCATGCTGGAAACCAGAAGACCAGGTGGTTGGTGCGTACATGCTTTTCTGGGGCTTCTGGCGTGTACTCCCAGAAGAGTATGTTCCAGTTTGGGCACTTTGCCAAAAAGGTTCGCCATCACTGGCCTAGGTAAATATGTATTGGTTCACTGGGTTATGCATTCAACAGTACTATACAGAATTACAATGGAATTAAGAAGGAAAGCGCCCCCCCCCCAAACGTAATGACAACTAAATTTGTATAAAATATAGAAGCTCAATTTTCTGTAAAAAGTAATTCTGTGCTATTTCTTGTAGCTTAATCAATATATAAATACAAGCTCTTGCATTTCAGTGCGTATAAGTCAGTGCTCATGGAACATATGGGTAGAATTGTAACGTTAACACTTCAGGAACTTTCTCAATGTAAAATACATGTTGCTAACGTATGGAAATAGACATATTTATAGGGTGTGCATTTTGTGATGATAACGTTTCCAAATAAGTAGCACATGTAGTATTTGGGCTTCAGCAGCAATTGGGATTGAAAGTTCTGTCACAGTGATACAATCATAAAGCATCATAACCTGAGGACTATTTGTGTGTTTAGCAAGGACATGATTACTGGGGGCCATTATGGTGCTGCATAGTACAGATGGATGAAGAAGTAGCTAGAGGGAGTATGGAAGGTTGCAAATGGCAATTACATGACCATGGATCACTAACCATAAATTGTTAAGTGGCCAAATTTTTATAACAACCATGGGATATTATGAGGATTATATGAGGATTGGTCATAGTGCTGCTGTAACTACAAATTGTAAGTTGAGGACTATCTACATCCTGGAAATGAATAATACACCCTCAATTTCAAAAGTTGTCTATAACGAACCCTTGCAAAGTGAGGCTTAATAACTAAGTGAAACATGGCACATAAAGCAAATGTCAAAAAGAGTGAGAGGCTAGCCCATATACCTCAGTCCCACCTGCCAATAGCTAATGAAGGCCTGCATGGTTACTCTTACCATGTTTCCTCGAAAATAAGACCGTGTCTCATATTTTTTGAACCCTGAAATAAGAGCTTGGCCTTATTGCCATGCGCTCAAAAGCCCAATTGGGCTTATCAGGGGATGCCTTATTGGGGGAAACAGAGTAGGAACATCCATTGTCCCAATGTAGGTGAAAAGCAGTGATGCTTTCTACTTTTAAAAACTAATAAAATTGCATATGATAGAATTTTCCGTGGTCATATAGTTAGCACATTAACATCAGAATCCATGCGCAAGCTGAATAAATTATGCAGAACAAATATAAAAATAATACTTAGGTTGAAATTCTTTAAAATAGTAAAATTAGACAAGGGATACAATTCACGTTTGTTTTCTTCTGGCTTCTTGCAAATGCAATCCTTAAACACCATTATTAAAACATTTAAAATGTTGGTCTTATTGTTTCAGTTTGGGGGCTCCTGGTTGATTTCTTTTTTAGGTAAAATTAATATAGTACTATTTCCACAATACTGAAGGGAACATTGGCTTGTATTAATTGTTCCTTGGTCATCTCTCAATTTATTGAAAAAGTTCCAGCAAAGATCATTCACTTTTTGTTTTATATTACGAATTGACCTTTTATATTGTGTCTTCTGTTTCTCAAGCCTTTCCATCTGCATCTGAAGATGATACACTTCATCTTTCAGGTTCATAATTGCGTCTAATTTACGTTTACGGCAGTTTTGAGCAGCAACTTTATTTTTTCCTCTTCGTCTTATATCACGAATGAGTGACAGTTGGTTATCTGTTAGGTAGTAGTTTGATAACATGCTATTAAAAGACTCTACAGGCAAGGTCACTATATCATTAACAGAGAAAGGAATACTCAGAGCTTTTGCCCGGTATTCATCATTTAGATTTATATCACTTTCATTTTCAGTTCTTTTGGATTCTTCTGACCATCTGAAATAATCCTCTGATTCTGGGAATGTCAGCTGTTGTAAATCCCGGTTGTATGTATGATCATGGAATATACCTACTAGTGATTTTGTTCCATGGTCATAATTGCTTTGATATTCTGTATGGCAATATTGTAGGCAACTATTTCCTACAGCTCCTGAGTCATCTGATGTGCCAAAGTTGGCATCCTTGTTACAAGAAAATACAAGAGATGCATTACTGTAATTTAAGTCTAAAGAAAGTCCAGAATCTGAATCTCGTTCTTCAAAATGACAAGTTTCTGCAAAGTCAAAATTTCCTTCTATGGCTAATGGTGTGAAATGTATTTTCTCATATCCATTTTCATTCAGGCTGAAAAAGAAATCTTGGTGCGTAAGACTTGTGCAGCAATGATCATTTGCAAATAATTCTAACATGTTGGTCTCATTTGTTGGAGATATATTTAAGCCGGGTAAAATCTCCAGTCTCTCTAAAGTCGTCTCTACATCTGTTACATTAGTGTGGTCTGATCCCATCACTGTGGCATCGTGAAGACTCACATCATGGCTAATAGCTTGGGCTAAATCTATAGGGCTCTGATGAAAGTTTGTCAAATTCACATCTCTGCTGCTTGCTTGTTCCTGAAAGAGTGCAAAAAAAGTTTGTTAAAGGTAAATCATATAAGTCATTTGAAAATATTACCAGGCTGAACATAGATTCAAAGGTGTTCTAGAGCAGACAATTACAATTATTTCCAAAGGAGTCTACAATCCATTGCCACATCTTTGCTATAGGACTGCAATTAATGCAATGAAGACCAACAGTCAAAATTGCACAAAACAGCATTTTATTTTATTTTATTTTTTGATGAAAAAGACATGTCATCTTTGTACCTGTCCTGCTGAAATTGCTCAGCATTGGGGACTGCATTAGGACCAGTATTCAGTATACCAACTCTTCAACTCTGGCTTCTTTAGCAAAAACTGCTATTTGGTCAATTTATAATTAAAAAATACTAGAACGAAGTGAGAAAGTTGGTTGTCATGAATTCTGACTAAAGGATTTAAAGCAGTATGTGTCACCATGTCTACATTCCTCTGGTTGAAAACATTGGCAAATAGATGGGTTGACCGTGACTTAACAGGTGCAATTCAGGATGCAAATTTTCACTTCTGAAACCCCTCATCAAGCAGGGTTGCATTTGTTGGATTGTCCATCTCCAATTATGTCTCACTTAAGGAAGTGGGATGGGTATGCTCCAGATCCCCTGAATCAAGCATTGCCATCTAATGAGTCCAAAGAGTGCCCTTTCTCTTATAGCATCTCCTATCTATGGAATAGCCACTCCTTGACATTCAGGTGGTCCTAGCCTTACTGGAGCAGGCTCTTCACTGAACTTTGGATCTAGGTAATGGGTAAGCCTATTTAGTACAGTGGCTGTTTATTTGGGTTTGCTTTTAATTTGTTTTTAATGGTTGTTGAATGTTACCCTAACCCAGATCTGAGTGTCAGTTATATTAAGTCACTAAGTCATTCAACACTTCATGACTCCCTTGGACCATAGCACACCAGAACCCTCTTTCTTCCACTGTCTCCCGAGTTTGTCCAAATTCATGTTCATTGTGTTGATGATACTAACCATTTCATTCTCTGCCAGCCCTGTCTCCTTTTGCCTTCAATCTTTCCCAGCATCAGGGTCTTTTCCAATGACTTATTTATTGGCCAAAATATTTGTGGTATTTGTCTTTCCAAAGAACAGTCAAGGTTGATTTCTTTTAGGATTGATTGATTTCTTGTAGTCCAAGGATTCTCGAGTCTTCACCAACACAATTCGAAAACAATTCTTAGGTGTCCAGTCTTTATGATCCAACTCAGCCATACATTACTATTGGGATAACCAAAGCTTTGACTATATGAATATCAATTAGATGGCCATAACATTTAATTAATAAAGACCTCCATATTTGGGACATAAATTCATATTCTGCCTTTAGAATGATATCCCATATGAATAGGATAATAGTAGCAGCTACTTCTAATACAAAATTCTCTTGGACTATCTGAGAAGCAGCTAGACAGTTTGATCTAGTATAATAAGAATTGCGAGGCAAAACATTTTCCTCAAACTAAATTGTAGGTTTGGAAACTGCTGCTTTCAACTAGCATATATATTTTAAATAAATTACAGAATTGTTTCTGAGATACTTCATAACATTAGGCCCTAATTTTCACACTTGTTCCAAAGTAATTTCAGAGAGTGATAGTAACTGGAAAGTAACCTAAAGAGTAGAGTTCTGAGAGTCCCTTGGACTGCAAGGCGATCAAACGGTTCAGTCCTAGAGATGAACTCTGCTCTTTAGAAGGCCAGATCCTGAAGATGAAACTCAAATACTTCGGCCACCTAATGAGAAGGAAGGACTCACTGGAGAAGAGCCTAATGCTCGGAAAGATTGAGGACAAAAGAAGGAGATGAGGTGGCTGGATGGAGTCACTGAAGCAGTATGCATGAACTTAATTGGACTCCAGAGGATGGTAGAGGACAGGAAGTCCTGGAGGAACGTCCATGGGGTCACGATGGGTTGGATACAACTTCACAACTAACAACCTAAGGAGTAAAAAGAGTCAATAGTACTGTGTTTCTGCAAAACAAGATACACACCAAAATTGGTATATCTTCAAAGAATAAGATTACTTAAAGCTGAAAGGAGAATAGCAAAGAAACCATCTTGACTCACATACTATATAAAGCCATAGGTTTCTAATTTTTGGCTTAGCATGAAATAACGTAGTGACTGGGACTTGTAAACTTGTCCATTGAAATATTAAATAAATCTTGCAAATGTGTAAATTTCTTAAATTCGCTAGCAATGAGCATGTTAACTAATGATTGCTAATGCTTTATTGCTTTTGTTGTTTGTGTTACCTTTTCATCCTGACTACATATTACCTTTTATTCTGTTAGGTACTACCTTGAAAACAATTAGCTTAAAAGGGTATATATAATTGAATTCAATAATCTCATTAGCAACCTAGAAAATATACTATCACATTTATTAGTTTAATTTAATATATAATCTTATTTTATAATAATCTATACTAAGACACTGGACAAACTGGTTGTTTTATTAAATAAATATACAGATCACTTTCAGAAGAGCAGGATGTAATCTAAAGCAATAGAATAGGGACAAATGTCTAGAGATCAGTTATCCAGGTGTATCCAAAGAATACAGATGACCAGCTATCTGCAAGGAATATAAATCCTTCCATGGTGAATTGCAATAAGGAAGAATAGGTTTGTTCCTTATTCTCACCAAGGAAATAGAAGTGAGATTCTCCCTTTCCTTCCAATCAGCTTGTTCACTCTTATCACACTCTTCTTGTTCTTCTTCCTCTTGAGTTTCTGAGTACTTATTTTCCTTCGGTAACAAATAGCAGTATTCCAAATATTCCTGCTTTCCTTTTAAATCTAAAACCTATAAATGGAATAAAACAAAATTATTAAAGGTAATTTTGAGCATTGAAAATCTGATGATCTCTAATATTTGAAAATTAAAGGTATATCATGCAATCTATTAGTTTATTAGTTCTACTGACCATCCCCAACATTTAAGTTAGAAAATTTAAAAGGGTATGCTTTATTTAACAATTTTGTTTCTACAAAATGGTCTAGACATCTCAGATATTTATGAAGAATAATCTAAATTTTAAAAAGCCTTACATTTGCTAGAGAGATTTTCACATACCTAGATCAGAACTTAACACTTCTAATTAGATTTGTTGACTCCATAGTTAAGGAAAATATTAAGGAAAAGCATAGCCCGATCATCTGTTAAGATGATGGAATGGCTTCCTTGTCTATGATGACTATAGTGATTCAATAAATATGGTCTTTCTCCTACAAGAGATATCCATGGTGTGATACCCTACAGCTATTGTGGGCTTTTAAAGCCCTAAAGAATCATCACTTGGGCCACAATAAGAGAAAGTTTTTTTCTAGGTATATAGAAGTTCTGATTTGCCTTTGCCATGTCTATTCGGGATATGTATCAGAGTTCCTTTAGCTGCAGCTACCAAATCATGGAATGCAGTTACAGAGCTTCAAATGAACAAAGTGACCAAATTGGATTCCATTTTGCAGGAAAAATCTATTATTTTTTATATTGTTGGGATTTCCTATGGCTTTTTTATGCATTTTTATTATGTATGAGTTTTTAACATGTTTAGCTTGGAATTGAAAGGGGAAGGGCAGCAGTATTTAAAATTAATTAATCAGCAAATATAATTAAATTGCTTTTATGTATGGTGTTTGATAAGAATCTGTAAGACAGAATGTTAAACTATGTCTCAAGCAATGTAGATATATCCTTTTTTCAACACTCCAGTTTATATTCTCATGAAAAGTTGGTATTAATTAGATTGAAAAATTACTCATCTCTTTAAAAATTACTCATCTCTTGCACCACTTGAAAGATTGCTGTAGATTAAGGTGGAGAAACTTGCTTTACAGCTTACTATAGAAGCAAACCGAGCCAAGTAAATACTTGTTCAAATACCATTACATCAGGTAAAAAAACATTTGAAACCAAAAGTAGTGTATAATTTACATAAAATCTTTATAACTGAAAATCTACATTAATACTTTTATACTAAATCTGTGGATTTCTTGGAAAGTTCCTATAATATACAGTTTTTGAAAAGTTTAGAAATTGGTTGTCCTTTAAGTATTAAGTATTATACTTGAAGTAGAATATATGTCAAGAAGATGTTTCATTAAATAGGATGGGACAGTACAATGTAAAAGCAATATATCTTAGGGACTTTCTGCATGGACTATTTTTTTGGTAAGAATTACCAAGAATTATACAAGATGTATAATTTCAGTATAAATTAAGAACAGAACATAAATAATAAATCTATATTACTGCTGGAAATGGTTTTAAGTTTATAAGACAACTCAATAGAAACAAAAAATTCAAAGCTCATGTAGAATGGTCAAATATTTGTACAACATTGGCATTACTATACATTTAATTATAAAAAGGTTACAACAGGTACCAGCATAGAGATATAAGGACAGACACTCCATTTTGCACTAATGGTTTGCTGAAATTACACTGAAAATACATTTTATTTTCAATCTACTAAACTCAGCCTGAATATTATAAAGATTACTTTTGGAAATCTCAGTAAACAAAACATGCCCTTTTGTGCAGGAAAGCTTCATATTTGTTATATTTTAATATTATAAAAATATCTACTAAATTCTTTGCAGGATTATGGTTAATATGAAAACCTGACATGATTATCTTGTAGCTATATTTAAATACATAATAGTCCTGATCTGCAAACATTCTGAATTCTTTATCAAGAAATTAAATAGAACTAAATAAAAAGGGCAAATAACAGTGGCCAGTTTTTGTGCTTATTGACTCTGGTTGACTCAAACTTCTGATGGTGCATTGGCATCACTATTCTTGATAACTTCGCCTCAAGATCGAAATAAACTGACATTGCAGCCTTTTTATCTCTTTCCTACTGTAGATCTAGACAAAACCAAAGCTTAGATTCACACACACACACAATTGCCATCAGATAGACTTGAGTATTACAACAGTGGATTTCTTCCTAGAAATCTTTCAGACTTATACTACCTGTTCAATCTTAGAAACTATGCAGCTTTTTTAAAAGCCCATTTTAATATTCTACTCCAGGCAGCCTTAATAGTAGATTTCACAAAATCCTGTTTAACAAGAGAAATTGTCTCTCTGGCCAGAATGAATCTCAAACCTTAGTATATTGTTCCTTCAATTAGATCTTACATCACAATATATCTGTACCAATTAAAAATCAAGTTTTTAATTGGTTTTTTTTTCCCTCTTACCATAATTCTGATATTATAAACAGACACCAAGTTCTTATCGGCACCTACTGCTCTAAGAAGATTTAAGATGTCTTAATCCTGGAACAATATCACATTCTTTCATCTTAATTCTATTTTTATCTAATTTGTTTTGTTCCATTTTGTTTACTGTTTATATTTGTAAATTTTAAATGCCAGGTCTATATAGAGATTTTATTGTTCATTTTAATGGAGGCCTCTTGTATGTCTTGTTTTTATTGTTACAGCTACTTCACTGGTCATTGACCATAGATAAATACAATTTCAAAATAGTAGGGAAGGTAGGAGGTCATTTCTTCTGGGGAAAAAAAATAAAATGCAACAGCAGAGAAACTGACCATTTCCCATGTTACTTTTTCACTTGGAAAAAATAAGCATCTGTAAGAATGTGCCCCTAACTTGAAAAGGCAATCCTTGATATTTCACATATCCTTGATATGCAGTGTTCTGGCATCTATTGGTTTATAGTGTAGAATAGCAAAACATGGCCCAATTTAAAAAGTGGTCCATATTCTACACAAGTTCTTATTTCTAAATATCACTCTCAATCCCAAACATGATTTCATTATTATTTATTCCGTATCGTATCTTTCCATTGGAAATAAATTTCTTAAATGTGGTAGAATTTGTTTCTGCAAACTCATATATGATTTGATTGTAAGATAGGTAAACCTGGATTCATGTTTTCTCTAAAACAAAAGGAATGCAGGGAAAAGGAATTAAAAGATGTAGTAGAATACATTCTCCTTCCACAGCAAGTTTCAGCACAAGGGACAATTGAATGTAACATCCAAAGCTACGCCCAACCATTTTGGCATCACTGATACATTTCAGGCAAATAAGTTGCCACACCACAAACGCCACTTTATCACAAGCACATTGTAAATTAAAGAATTTCTTCAAGATCTGAATGCAGCCCAAATACATGGCAGTGAAGGAAGAACAGCTTCTGAACGTGTGCAGACTAGCCTTAACAAATAAAGGAGTAGGGAGTAGGTAAGTTGCTTCATCTCCAAGCCTTCAAGACAGGATAAATTTTCAAATCTCATAATGAAGAGGTTGTTTGTCATTGTCAAGTTGCCAGGAGATAACAGGGAACCTGAAAGCTTGGGAAGGCTGGACAAGGAAGAGCAAGTAGAACTGCCTCCATATTTCTTGCAAAAAGGAAAAGCTACAGCATATTACAGTGAGCTACTCAGAAATTCTTATACTATCTTTTGTTCCAGACTGTAAGAAGCTACTGAAATATTAAATTCTATCTAGTCAAATGTATAGCCATCCTGATAAAGTCTGGAGACCATCATTTCAAGGAATACAACTTTCAAGATGAACTGCATCCAACCTAAGCAAGAATATTTCAGCCTGGTCCAAAGAAATAGTTAAATGCCACTCCCTGTTTCTGCCACTGAACTGATTTCTGTCCCTATTTTCATTTATTTTGTAGGATCTATGTATGTTTGTCTCTTTTTCACACAAAAAACGCTTTGAAGCAAGACGCAATTTCATTTAATGGAAGCCCAAATATTAGTCTGAAGAATAGGACAGCATTGTTATAAAATGAATATATAAATAACCATCCTGAACCTGGATTGTTTGTAACTGACACTGGTCTTTCTACTTTCAAATACTGGAAATAACTGTCCCTTTAAATTTAATCAGTTTGAACTATTTTCCCTGCATATGTAAAATGAAGAAAAAGAAAGAAAAGCTATATCCTGTAATCATATGCCAATAGCTACCCCTTTCTGTATTAGAATTATTCACATTTAATACAGTTTTCTTAACAATAAAAAACCAATGGGAAAGTAAGCATGCAAGTATTTGCAGTTCAAGTTCTAAATAATCCTTCAATTGGGACTCCTGGTAGAAAAATGTTTCTTGGGAGACAGATAATTTCTCGGAAACAGAGTAAGATTGAGAGACAAAGGGTAACCATGTCCTTTGCTAGTTTTTGGGATGCTCTAAGAGTTGGGTTTGGGGCAAAAGTCTAGGGTCATTTTGACGAAGGGGGGGTAGGAAACCCTCCCCATGACCTGCATAACAGGCTGGTTTTTATTCCATTTCCATCACGTGAAAATATGATTAAATGATATGATTAATGTTAAAAAGGGGGCTAGTAAAACCTGGTAAACCAGATCTTATTAAGCGCGGTGCTTTTCAAGCTTTTAATACACCAGTGATTAGCACTGATGATGTTACCTAGTTTGGATAATGAAACGTCTGCAAGAAAACAAGCAAACTCAGAGAGCACCAAGGACTCCCTCATTTAAACTCTGAGCTACAAATATTCTCCTTTATTGGTTTAATACCTCCGTTGCGCTCCATTTCTCCAATTTCTCTACTCAAGTGGGCGCGGTGGTTTGGTTAGAAGCACTCATGCGCCCTTGATTTACCTTCGGATTGAAATCTTGCTTTTTCTCTCCAGGGTCAGGTGAGGCGACTCCCGCCTCCAGGGTCTCTTGGGGTGGCTGCAGCCACTGGCTTTGCCCCTCGGCTGCCAAGAAGAGCTCGCGTGCCTCCCGACAGTGCCTACTCCCACCGTCTGCCGCGTCTGAAGTGGGGGGCGCCGGAGCCTTGTCCTCCTGAGCAAGCCAAGGAACCACTCGCGTGGAGGGAAAGCTTACCGTCCCCGGCGGTTGCACATCGCGGAGCCAGAGGCATTCCCCCAGCTGCTTCGAGTCTTCCTCGTGAGAGAAGAACGGCATCCCCGAAGGAAGCTTTTCCCGGAAAGCCACAAGGGCGAGGCTAAGCAGGAGGGTGTCTTGCAGCCAATCTTCCTCTGAAGTGTGGCGCCAATCCCCGCTCGGGATTTTCATCCAGCTTTCCTGCACCTGATTTGGGACCGGAGTGGGGCGTACGTGCGGAAGCTGTCCGAGGGGAAAAGCAAGTCGGAGCGCGGCCGTCGCAGCTGTCGCGTCTTCCCCTTCTTCCGTTTCTTGTCTGTCTCTACTGTACACATATACCGTGGCCGCCACGAAGATCTTCTGTGGGGCGGAGGAGTGTCCGAGAGGCGGGAGCTCCCAACTAGTTTTTCGTTGCGGCTTCGCCACGGCCATCCTCAACCTGGAGTTTTTCGCTATTACAATTAGACGGGGAGAGGAAGCAAGAAGACGAAGGTCGAAGACCAAAGCACATGTCAAGGGGAGTCAAAAGGACTTGCGGCAGACGGTGGTGGAATAGAAAGGCTCATCAGGCTTGCCAATTTGTTCCCCTTCAGACCTGTGTTAGATTTCCTTGTTTCCGAACTCCACAATTCCCACTAACTCGAAGGGTTTCCCGTTTCTGGAAGAGGGTTGTGCTAGGCATTTGCAGTCTTTGAAGCCTTTTTCAGGTTTTAAGGGGTGGTGGTGGAGGCACTGAAGGCCAAATTGGTGCCCTTCCTACTGAAAAGACCCTTTAAAGCCCAAATGGAGGAAAGGTCTAAACATTTCAACCCCACCCAATCCAGTGATATCATAACGATGACAGTGTACAAATGACAGGCTCCTCTTATGCATCTCTTCTCCAGACACATGCAGATGCTTTGTTACAGACCATCAAAATTTAGATAAGCTAAGCTGTACAGCATTGTGCATCTTGTGAAATTTGAATGTAGTACAAAGCAATTGACACAATGTGTGATAGCTCCTGTCATTACTCTGAATACATTTTCACCTTGGTACTATGAAAGAGAAGGAACTCTATGGATGTATATGCCAGGTTAGGAAATATTGGGGAAATCTTCATAAAGTGGGCTAAGAATTTGGGTTATAATATACAGATGAATCAATACATGGTTAAATGGGTTGAACTTTTCTTTTTTTTAAAAAAAAAAATAATTTTTATTGAATATTTTACATTTTTAAAACCAAAAACATAATAGAAAAAGAAAAAAAGAAAAGAAAAAAAGAAAAGAAAGACATGGAAGCTCTGGCTTTGACACCAGATCCCAACAATCTGCTTTCCATCTGTTGTACAGTCTCTTGGACTTCAAGTGGAAATCTCTGTACATTGTGAGGACTTCTGAGTGTTCACATTGGGAGCTTCCATGTCCTTCTTTGGCCAACTTATTATATCAGCAGGGTATCTGATCATTGGCAGTGTATGCATGTTGATGGCATGGATCTTCTTTGCATTGAGCTGGCTCTTCAGGATCTGATCTTTTGGTCTGATTTGGTCTACTTGGATGTTGCTGTCTTCTTTGCCTTCTCATCATGGTTCCCATGTAACTGTGTGATTCAAAGTTCTTGTAACTGGTCTGTAAGTCTGTTATGTGACCCACTGTAATTCCACCCCATTAATCTTAACTTTTCATCTATTGATTACCATCTGACTACACCTCACTAGTTGAAGGACATCCTGATGTCCTTGCTGTAGGTCCATGTCAAGTGGGTCAGCAAATCAATGTCTTGTTCATTCTATGCATACAACTTGATGTCATCCATATAGAGGAGGTGGCTGATGGTAGTTCCACTCTTGAACTTGTATCCATGTCCAGTCTTTGTGATTATCTGGTGAAGGGCATTAAGCATATGTAGAAAACAATGCATTATCTTGGTATATTCCACATGTGTGATATGCCATATAGAACATAGGATTATAAGGTTAGAATGGACCTCAGAGGTCTTCTACTCGAGGCAGGAGCCTTCTGTCATTTCAATCAAATACTCTATTTGATCAATCAAATCCAGTCTATTTTTGAAAATCTTCCATGATGGTGCATCTACAATGTGATGGCCGCTTGTGTGAATTATCTTGATTTGACTTCTAGTGTTGTCTTCCACAGTACATTGAGTTCTTGAGGCAAGTTTTTAGTGTACTATTGACTTGGTATAATGCCAGGCATTCATAGAGCGTATGTGTGGCATTGAATCATAGGCTTTTCCTGTAGTCAATCCAAGTTGTGTTCTGATTGGTCTGTCTAGACTGTGAGTTTTTGGTGACTGCTCTATTTATGAGCAACTGGTGTATTGAACTTCTAATGTTGGCCCCAATGCCCTTCTGAGCTGTGCTCCTATACTGGCCAAGATGGCCCTGTAGCTTGGTGGCTATAAAGCCTGATAGCCACCTATCAGGCTTTAAAAACTCCATTATGAGGAGGCAGGTTATTGGCTGGTAGTTGGCTGATGCTGTTCTCTTATGGGAGTCTTTCATAATCAGCATTGTCCTACCAAGACCGAGTGGCTGTGGCTTCCGGCATCCCAATATAGTCAGCTAGTGCCATTGCTGACTATTGGGGGTGAGTCTGTGCCCCCCACAGAGAGGCTCGCAATCTGGGTGTCCTCCTGGATGCACGGCTGTCTTTAGAAGACCATATGACAGCCGTGGCCAGGGGGGCTTTTTATCAGGTTCGCCTGATTTGCCAGTTGAAGCCCTTTCTGGAGTGGGACGCCTTGCGCACGGTCACTCACACCCCTGTCACCTCCCGACTGGATTACTGTAATGCTCTCTATATGAGGCTCCCCTTGAAGAGCACTCGGAAGCTCCAACTGGTCCAGAATGCGACCGCGCGGTGGTTATGGGCACAACCCGTTGTGCCGACATGACACCCCTCCTGTGCTAGCTGCACTGGCTCCCAGTGGTCTTCTGGGCGCGATTCAAGGTGCTGGTCACCACCTTTAAAGCGCTCCATGGCATAGGGTACTTTGAGACCGACTTCTGCCACCAATAGCCTCTCACCGGCCAGTCCGCTCCCACAGAGAGGGTCTCCTCAGCGTGCCATTGGCCAAGTTATGTCAGCTAGAGACACCCAGGGGGAGGGCCTTCTCTGTCAGAGCCCCTGCCCTGTGGAATGAACTGCCCCGGGAAATCGTAAGATCTCCGACCTCCATGTATTTCGTTGTGCCCTCAAGACCCTGCTGTTCCGCCAGGCTGGGCTATCAATGTAATGATTTTAAATTGGGTGTTTTAAATTTTTGGGGTTTTAAATCTGAGCCAAAATTATTTAATAATTTTAATTATTTTTAATTGATGTCTGTCTTTGTGCTTTTAATAGGCTGTACACCGCCCTGAGTCTTTCGGGAGAAGGGCGGTATAGAAATAAAATTATTATTATTATTATTATTATTATTATTATTATTATTATTATTATTATTATTATTATTATTATTATTATTATTATTATTATTACCTTGCATCAGCTAGTCTGGGTGGGAGCCTGCTGCTAGCAGATGGTTGTTCTGTGCTGCTAGGTGTTCATGCACTGCTGTTACTTTCTATAACTAGTAGTTGTAGATCATATCTGGGCTAGGTGTTGTCCAGCTCTTCATGTTCTTAACCCGCTGTTTGATGTCTGCTACTGGTTCCTGTTCTGGGAGATTGCTGTGGTCTGCTCTTAGATCTTGCAGCCATTTTGCACTGGTGTTATATGTTTTCTATTTCTGCCATATGTCCTTCCAGTACTGTTCAGTTTCTGTTGTTGGTGGCCCTACTGTTACTAAGTTATTGTACTACAATTTGGAGTACAATTTGGCGTATATCTTGGATGGCTCTTTGTGGAACAAGGTTTTTATTTTCTTGGCCTGTACTAACAATCTTAGTACAGATTGTTGAGGGGGCTCTATTGGCATCTTCTAGCATATTACCTGATGTTACTTCTCTACTAAGCCTTGGTAATTAGTCTTGAGGGTTGATTATAACTAGTTTATCCATGATTTTATGCCTCATATCAGCAACTGTGCTCTGTAATGGAGAGGGTGATAATGACCCATCCTTAGGTCTTGGCTGCACATCTAGTTATTCTTCCACTTCGTCTTGAGTATGGGATGTAATCTGTAGTTGGTTCATCTCCAGTTGTGATAGCAGCTTTCTCTTCACTATGTTGAAACATTGGATAACTAGTTGTTTCTCTTCAGTTAGTGTGGCTGAAGGTTGTCTGTCCCTCCATAATTCTCACATATGCTTTTTTTATCCCCTCATTAGATCTCCTTTATGTAATGGAATAGAATGTAATAGCATTCTGTCAATTCTAGGTTGTCTTGTCTCATTCAACAGGTTTGTTCCAATAGCCCACATATCATCAGATTCTCCTTAACATTTGACACAAATCTCATCAATCTGGATGATATCTCAGTCGACATGACTATCCCAGTTTGTGTCACTCTTATATTTTGAGGCTGGTGAAGCTGAAGATATCTAGATATCTATAGATATAGACAGATAAAATTAGATAGACAGACAGACAGACAGACACGTGTGTGGAGGGTTGTGTGCAATGCAGTTTTCTCTCTAGATAATTATCAATATTGCAAGCCTGCAATCTGCAGAGAAAAAAATTTGAAAAACTATGGACATAATACTTTACAATGAGCAGTTTTCACAGGCTTCTAATGCAAATGCCTTTTGGTCTAAAAATTGATAGCAGGCAATATGAGAGGAAAAAGAGAGGAGATATAGAGGGGAAAGGCAGACGGAGGGCAAATATGTAGGCCCCTCAATAATAACTATATGACCTTAGTTCTAACATCAGATTGCAGTTATACAATAGTTTTGAAATCCTTCCAGGGCTGATTATTTCCCAGGAGGCATTTCTAAAAATTATGATTGATTCATAGTGGTGGTGAAGTTCTGAATAAAAAGACAGCAGAGAAAAATTAAAAGGTTGCCTTCAGAGAAACAGAGAGTTGGATGTGGCTTAAAGGGCCCTTAGCAGCTTTTTGATTCTATGGAATATGAGAACAGAAAGATAAATAGCAGACATCCATGGATGGTTGGAAGGCAAGATTGAGAAATTATGAAGGATACAGGAGGAGACAAAATGCTAGTACAGCATTTAATTAAAAACCATTGTTCTGAGCTTCTGAATAATATTTCATCTCTTCTTAAACAAATCACTGGGATGCAAGTACCTATGTTTACTAAATTATGAGCTTACCTGTGGGGCCCTTGTTGGAGTCAGCATTCTTAAATGTAGAACTGCCACTGTTTAGCCAGTTACAAAAGCATGAACACGTATTAAATATTTTAAAAAAAATATGCAAACATTTTAAATAGTTGGTACAGCAGGGAATTTAATGGTTCCTGGCAAAGCATTTGTACATACCATGTTGTGGCTCCTAGATATAAGCAAAAGAAGTATAATTTTCAGATTTGAAGAGGAGGAATGGATGAAGACATATGTTACCAATAAAGGAGAATATAAAGACATCTGTTTAATGGCAGTCAGCAAAAGACTGGCTGATAGATAAGTACATAAGATGTTTTTCCAGAGGCAGACTACCCAAACAGAGATTGCACTTAAGCAATAAAATAATATATGGTCAAGAGGTGTCTTACTTAAATATTCAGTTTAGTGTAACAAATCAATACTTGCAGAGGTATAATACTGTCAAAAACTATTTTGGGTTCTATATTTAGCACGCCACTTCTCATTTCAGTTTGTCCCAAAGTAAATGTTAATAAACAACAATAGTGCCTGAAATCTGGCACTAGATCTAGGCAATCTACAACCAATTGGGTCATTCTTTGTCAATATTTATTACCCAAAGAGACAAATAAAATGAGCAATGCAAAAAAGCATTAGGAACAGAAGTGATTCCAACTTCCTGCTGGCTTCCAAATTGCCTTTGCTTGTGGGAAGCTGGCAGGGAGCATTAGAAATCATGTTCATAAGATCACAGCTGTCCATGGCAGCTTTGCAGAACCACAAATTTATGAATACAACTGGTCTGAAATTTCAATTCCATGGGAATTATGGGTCACAGATTTTGTGCACATTCTTTAAAGTACTTTGATTCAAACATTGTTGCTCTATGATGCAACATTTTGGTTAATTGAAAATAGCAAACAGATAGGAAAGTATTAGTAGTGTTTGGTATTTAGTAGTATATAGATTCTGATTTTGGTAGGCAATAAATAAGATTAATTCTAAGCGAAACACTAATGCAATGCAATTTATTTTCATAAGCTTGTTTGTAAAATCTTAGAGTATAGTAGAATATAAACTTTATTGATTTAGTCATTTGACCGTATCAAAAGTATAAAACTAATACAAATATACAAGTAGATGCAAACAATAGAATATGTTCATAATAACTCATCACCTCTATATTTAACCCCATTCTGATCTAAATATTCTTTAAAATGACCTTTGATATAAAAATTGTGATCTTCCCAGTGATATGCAATTTCGTTTCCAGCACAAAGTAAGACAGTATCTCTTGGGTGCTCCTGTATTTTCTTTAGTTTTTAAAGAAGAATTTACATAAGCAGCTTTTTCTACAGAGTACAGTTTGCAATCAAAAAGAGTATTTCCAAAGTCTTCAACAGCTGATGTTCCTCAAATGCAGTCTTCTTTTCAATTGGAACTTGGTGAAACCTCTCATACCTTACCATGGAGCTTAATTGTTTCAAACGAACACTACAAAAAGCTCCCCTGGATATTGAGGCATATAAGTTGTTAAATATTTTGCCAAGTGGGAGGCTAATTTGTGTTGAAAGTCTTGTAAGATTTAACATATTTAAGTGCTGCAATATTATATTGGGCAGCCACATCAATAACTCTTTGTTTCAAAGTTTTCTTGGTCATCAGATCTGATTGGAAAGGAAACTGCTAGCTTTTACAAGAATTTCCCAATTCATCTACTTTGAGCATAGTCCACATACTTCCATTGATAGGACGGGAATAGGGTAATAACAGCATCTTATATTAAATAGTTCCATTAATAACCACCTTGAGATTCAGACAGAAAAGTCTATCATTTAGATAGTGAAATTTCAGGACATTGATGTAGCCATGATTTGTTTAATCATAATTTTGCGCAAGAATGACTAAAATTTATATATTTCATTAAATCGTAAGGGTTGCTTTAACTTAGCCTGTGTGAAACAAGTCGTTGTGGTTTAGAATAGAATAGAATTCTTTATTGGCCAAGTGTGATTGGACAGACAAGGAATTTGTCTTTGGTTCATATGCTGTCAGTGTACCCTGTTTCCCCTAAAATAAGACATTCCCTGATAATAAGCCCAATCGGGCTTTTGAGCGCATGGCAATAAGGCCAAGCGCTTATTTCAGGGTTCAAAAAAATATAAGACAGGGTCTTATTTTCAGGGAAACATGGTATATAAAAGAGAAAAAAAATACATTCATCAAGAATCATAAGATACAGACTTCTGGTTTGGCGTTGCAGTGAGACAGTCAGGGAAATAGGGGCTCTGATGAGCGCTGCAAAAACCCCGGCTGCCAAACCGCCACCAATGGGTCTTCGGACCGGAACCATCCTGCAGGGACAGGGAAGAAAGAGGGGTACCTCGGACGACCAAGAGGAACAAGCAAGTTCCTCGGAGGTCAGAGGGAACCCTCTGTGAGTCGGTGGCGGGGGGCGACAGCCATGGCGGCTGCCATGAAGCTGGGACAACCGGACTAAGAGATGTGCAGGAGGAAAGTGGAGTGAAATGGAGCTCTTTGAAGCCGGGTGAGTGACAACCAACCCAGGCTTGTAACAACACTTAGAGCAATATTTTAAACTATAAGACCCATAGCTTTAAAATAGCGGCTGAACAACAAAGGGGCTATAGAAAGTTTAAAATGTAACTTTAAAGAGACAAAGACCCGACAAACAAACAACTCTTGAACAGAACTAATGGGATTAAATATCGAGACATGGTGAAAAGACTAGATATTTTAAAATTTGAACTGGATCTTAAAAAAGAAGAAGATTTGATATTTTTAAAATCAAGGGAAGAAGAATAATTAAATTGGACTGTTATATAACTGAAACAAAATGGATACATGCATGACTAATGGAAAATGTGGATTATAGAGGGACACCTTCTGGTTTAAAAAGGAACATTGCAATTCGTCTTTGTTATGGAAAATTCTGAACTTTACAGATAACAGCCTTGGAATTTTGTGGAGGAGATTTTTCTTCTTGTCTGCAGGCAGTTTGATTTTGGCAAAAAGAAAAGGAAATTATAATGGAACTCCTCTAATTGGAACAATAACAATTAAAAAAAGTGGCGCAGGAATAAAAGAAGGATCTAGCACAGGCTCAAGAGAAGGGAACTTGATGCATTATATCCGGAATAAAAACAAGAAAAAGATTTAATATGACATATGGAGGACAAAATTTGAAGACTTTGAAAATGGAAGGAAATATATGCTAGCAGGCGAGAAAATGAAGAAATAAGGAATACATGGCTGGAAGATTAAAACAATGTGTTTAAAAATGAAACAATGTATAGGTGGATAGTAATAATAAAAAGGAGGTTTTTATAAATAAATATGGATGAATAAGAATATGAGAAGAATATGACATAGATATATAAAATTGAAATATTAATGGAAATTAGAACATGAGAGAAATTAAGCATGTGAAAAGAGATTTATAAATATATACAAAGGTATGTTTTAAGTAAGAACAATGTCTCAATGGTAAACTGTCAAAAAAAAGGATAATGACAAATTTGATTAACTGAAATAAACAATGTATAGATGGATGGCAACAATCAAAAGAGGACCATGCTGGGATTAATAGTAATATTAACTATGATTATGCTGTGTTTAACAGCCAAAAAATAAAAATGATTATGCTGTGTTTAACAGCCAAAAAACCAAAAATGAGTATGATGTCTTTAACAGCCAAAAAACCAAAAATGATTATGCTGGGTAGGACAGCAAAACAAAGAGGATTTTTCTGGGAGTAACAGTAAAAATGAAATGATTATGATGGGTTTTATAACAAAGATAAATATAATGATGCTGGGTTTAACAGTAAAAATAAAATGACTATGCTGGGATTAACCGCCAAAAAATAAAAATTATTATGCTGGGGAGGACAGCCAAAATAAGGAGAAGTATGTTCAGATTAACAGTAAAAATGAAATGAATAAGTTGGGTTTAATAACAGAAACTAAGATGATAATGTTGGGTTCAACAGTAAAAATAAAATGATTATGCTGGAAATTATGTTTATGTTGGGAATAGTAAAAATGAAATGATTGTGTTAAGATTAATAGTAATGAAGGTGATTATATTGGGAGCAATAGTTAAAATATTTTTTAAATGCTTACAATAACTGTAATGATTTATATTGTTAAAATATATCCATCTAAGCAAAAAAAAAGAGAGAAAAATGGAATGATATTTGATTAGGATTTAAGATTTAAGTGACGGGTTTTTGGGACAATGGCTTAGTTAAATTGATAGAATTTTGGGAAATAACTGAGTAAAATATTAAGTTGTGTTAATTGAAAAATAAGATCTGTTAATGATTTGTATTAATTTGTGACCGGATCAATGCTTCGTTTTGGAAAAGATGTGTTTTATGTTTATGTTTTAAAAAATAATAAAAAAAAAAATTCAAAAAAAAAAAGAATCATAAGATACAACACAGTGATAGTCATAGATTATTAATAAGCAATCAAATCATACTAGGAAACAAATAAACAATATAAATTGTAAAGATACAAGCAACATAAGTGGGAGGAGATAGGTAATAGGAAGGATGAGAAGAATAATAGTAAGTCTTAGTAAATAATTTGACAGTGTTGTGGGAATTAGTTGTTTAGCAGAGTGATGTCATTTAAGGAAAAACTTTAAATAAATCACTTTGGTTAGCAAATTGGGAGGACAGGCAGTTTTTGTTTATTGAGTAAACCATGATTGCATTGTAATACATGCGAAGTGGATCAGTTATACATGATGATTCAAAACCACAATGACTTGAGTTTGCAGTTAGCCAAAATGAGGAAATCACATTATGAATCAGCAACATGGGAAAACTGTCAGCTCTGCAAGTTCATTAAATGAAGCTTTTTTACATAATTATGAAACCATAATGGCAGATGTTTCATCTGTTGCTTTATATATTGCCTTGAGCAAGAAGAAAAGCAGGTTAGGCGAAGATTAAAACCTTAAGAAAATAATTGCTTACTGGATTCTTGGCAATTGTTTGGCAGTTTCCTAACTGGAAATTATCAAGGATTTTGTCAACGCATTTAACTTTAAGACACAAGGACAATCCAAATTATAAGGGAAGAAAAAGTAATAATGCTATTATAGTAAGATGCCATTTTTATCTGCATATATACAATATGTTAAAAATAAACCATATTAAAACTTAGCATGATTTGTGATTTCTTAATCACTTTTATGATTGTGCAAAAAAGAAACACTATAATATTCTATTTCTTAAGCAAAATTATTAAATATTACAGAAGGATAGGAATATTACATTAAGTATGTTAATAAATGCTTTTAGGAAATATTGAAACTGAACTAACACTTGGTTTTCTATTCAGCTTACCTAGCTAAAATGATACCCCGCCCAACACCCCCACCCAGAAAGGCTTCTTAGGGAACAACCTTTCTGAAAAACAGAAAGAAGATAATATGGCAAGTTTTGTGTAAAAGCTAATGACCTAATTCCATCTTAATGTAATTGAATTTGACGTATGAAAGTTCTCTTTATTGTTAGAATCCTTAGGGCTCCTGAACGCATTTTTGTTGGTCTCTTTTTATAGGATTTACTCAAAGGCTTTTAGCAAGCACACCATATTTTTTTTTTATTGAAAAGTTTTATGAAAAATACAAACATTTTCACCCCCCCACCCTTCCCCCCTCAACCCCACCCTCCCCTTCCCACCCTCCCTTCCCCTCCCTCCCCCCACCCCCCTCCCTAGACTTCCCAGAACGAGCACAGGGTATAGCTTTCACAAACCAAAAACTAAAATGTGCTAACAAATTATTACATTTCATATTCTCCCTAGGTCCTTAACTCCTTATAACTCAGAAAAAACAAACATAAACTACTTAATATTATTTCATTCATAAGCTATATGAATCTTCTTATTCAGATACTTCTTCTGTTTATAATCAATCCATTTTCTCCATTCCGATATATATCTCTCATTTGAATGGTCTTTAAGGTATGATGAAATTTTTGCCATTTCCGCCAAATGCACAACTTTTAATGTCCATTCCTCAATAGTAGGTGGATATTCCTTCTTCCAGTACTGTGCCACCAGTAACCTGGCAACCGTTATTAAGTTCAAAACCAGCTTAGTCTCTTTTACAGTACAATCCGTAACTATTCCCAACAGAAAAAACTGTGGTGTAAATTTAATTTTTTTCTTCAAAATATTTTGAATAATCCACCATATTTTTATCCAAAAAGCCTTAATCTTTTTACATGTCCACCATATATGAAAATATGTAGCATCTTCACACTCACATCGCCAACACTTGGGTTGTAAATTTGGATACATACAAGCTAGTTTTTTTGGATCTAAATGCCATCTATAAAACATTTTGTAAAAATTATCCCTTAAATTTTGTGCTTGTGTAAATCTTACATTTCTAACCCATATCTTTTCCCATGTTTCCATCATTATTGGTTCACCTACATTTTGTGCCCATTTTATCATACAATCCTTGACTAAGTCTGTTTCTGAGTCTATTTCCAGTAATGCATTGTACAACCTTTTTATGTGCATTTGACCTTCATCTCTTATTTGCTTTATCAAATTCTCATCCTGTGCAAATACCAATTTTTTGATCTTCTCTCCATCTGGCCAGCAGCTGTCCATATTGAAACCAAGTCTTAATAATTCCTTCTTCTCTTAGTTGTTCCATGGATTTTAACTGTAGTCTGACTCCTTCCTTATAAAGGAGTTCCTTATATGTAATCTTATCTTGTTTTTGCTCTAAATTTATGTTCTCTATCGCGTGTCTGGGTACTGTCCATATTGGTAACCTATCATTTAGTTTATATTTATACTTTTTCCAGACACGCAATAGAGCATTTATTAATATATGACTTTTAAAAGTCTTATCTACTTTCTTATCATACACTAAGTAAGCATGCCAGCCATAAACCAAACCATATCCTTCAATATTCAATATCTTTTCCTCCGTTAAGTTTATCCAATCTGTGATTGCTGAGAAGGCAGCAGCTTCATAATACAATCTTAAATTGGGCATCTTAAGACCACCTCTTTCTCTAGTATCTTGAAATATCTTTTGTTTGACTCGTGGTTTCTTCCCTGCCCACACAAATTTATTTATACCCTTCTGCCATTCCTTCAAGTTTTCATCTTTTTTAAGTATAGGTATCATTTGAAAAAGAAATAGAAATTTTGGTAAAATATTCATTTTTACAGCGGCTATTCTTCCCAGCAAAGACAGTTGTAGTTTTTTCCAATTGTCCAACTCTTTCTGTATTTTGTGCCATAATGGTTCATAGTTGTACTGATATAATTTCGTATTTGCAGTCATAATATAGACCCCCAAATATTTAACCTTCTTAACTACTTCAAATCCTGTTAACCTTTCTATCTCTTCTTTTTGGCTCCTAACCATATTTTTAACTATTATTTTTGTTTTAGCTACATTTATTTTAAAACCAGATACTTGTCCATATAAGCAGGTTATATCCATCAAGGCTGTAATCGATTGTACCGGTTGGGTTAAGGTAACAACCAGGTCATCCGCAAATGCTCGTACCTTGTATTCATGCTGTCTAATTTTAATTCCCTTTATTGTATTCATCTCACGTATCTTGTTTAATAAAGTTTCCAGCGTCAAAATAAACAATAACGGGGACAAAGGACAGCCTTGCCTTGTTTCTTTTTCTATGTTAAAGGCATCTGTTAAACCACCATTAACTATTATTTGCGCTGTTTGTTTTTGATATATTGCCTTAATAGATTGTACAAATTGTTCTCCAAATTGCATCCTTTCTATTAGTTTTAGTAAAAATTGCCAATTCAATCTATCAAAGGCTTTCTCAGCATCCAAGAACACAAGCACTGCGGGGACCTGGTTGTTCCTTCCCAAATACTCTAATAAGTTAACAATTTGCCTTACATTACTCTTCATTTGTCTACCATTTATAAAACCAGTTTGATCATGGTGAATCATTTGCTGCATGACTGTCATTAATCTATTTGCCAAAATTTTAGCAAATATCTTATAGTCTGTATTTAATAATGAAATTGGCCTATAATTTTTAGGATCTGTATCATCATGCCCTTCTTTTGGGATCAACGAGATAAATGCTGTCTTCCAAGTTGGAGGTACCTCTCCTCCCTGTTGTATATTGTTAAATAATTCTTTCAACAGTTCTATCATTTCTACCTGTAAGGTTTTATAGTAAATAGCCATCAAACCGTCCGTCCCAGGAGCTTTACCCACTTTCAACTGCTTAATTGCTAACGCAATTTCCTCGGAAGTTATCAATTGATTTAAACTATCCCTCTGTTCATTTGAAATTGTATAAATATTCTCTTTCTGCAAATATCTATCTATATCCATATCTTTAATTTTATCATCAGTATACAGCCTCGAATAAAACTCTAAAAGGATTTTTTAATCAATTGTTGCTCATAAACCTCTTTACCCTTATATTTTATTCTCTCTATTGTCCTTGATTTTTGCTTTTTCCTTAACAAATATGCTAACCACCTGCCTGATTTATTGGCATTGTAAAAAGTATTATGTTTTGCATATCTTAAATTAGTTGCCACTTGATCTGCTATTAACATATTAAATTGACCTTTCAATAAATTGATTGCCTCTTTGATTTTCTTATCTGTTGGATTAGCTACTAAAGCCCGTTCCTGTTTATTAATCTCATTTTCTAATTCTTTTCTTTTTGTCCCCTGTTTCTTTCTATATTTATTATTCAAATATATCAAAATTCCTCGCATATATGCCTTACTTGTATCCCATACCATTTCCATCGATGTGCCCTTTTGCATATTCATAACAAAAAATTCTTTCATAAATTTTTTACACTCTTTTACATTTTCTTCATACCTAAACAAATTATCATTTAACCTCCAGGACCTCCTAGGCCCTTTCTCATACTCCAATTCCAGCCAAACTGGACTATGGTCTGTCAATGTTCTTGAGCAAATCTTCGTATTTTTCACCCTAGATAAAAGATCATTAGTAATTAATATAAAATCAATCCTTGAAAAGGATTGATGTCTATCTGAAAAAAAAGTAAAATCTTTTTTTTCCGGGTTTCTTTCACGCCAAATATCTCTCAACTCCCAGTCATCCATCATTTCCCAAAACGCTTTGGGCAATTTTGCTCTTGTTAACACATTTTGTTTAGGTCCCTTCTTGTCTTTTTTAATGTCCAAAACACCGTTCCAGTCGCCTAACAGGATACAAGTTTTATATGCCCACTCTGTCAATTTTGAGTGTAGTAAATTATAAAAATTTTCTTGTTGTTGATTCGGGGCATAAACTCCGATTACAAGTATTTTTTCTCCTTTTACTAAAAGTTCTATCGCTAAAAATCTTCCTTGATCGTCTGCTTCAATTAATTTAGCAACTAAGTCTCTTTTCAAATATATAACTCTACCATTTTTCTTTTCTAGTGCTGCTGCTACGTAAGATGTACCAAGTCTTGCATTAATCAAATATTTTTGATCTTGTATTCTTATATGAGTCTCTTGTAAGCAAATTACTTCATTCTTAAATTGCTTGAGATAGTGAAATATTTTTCTTCTTTTCTGTGGAGAATTCAAGCCATTAACGTTCCAAGTCAAAAATCTAGTTCCCATCTCTGGGCCTTTGGAGCCTCTGAAGCAAGTCCTGATGCTCTGATCTCATTTGAGTTTTAGGTCTTGCTTCCCCCACTGCTCCTGTTTTAGTAGTATCTTGGATCATTTCTTGAGTTTCATCTGGGATTGTTGCTGTCTTAATTCTTCCTTGAGTCTAGCTGTCACTGATCTGGTCTGTCTTTGATCCTTTGGTAACTGCGAGAAATCAATCAGCGCCAACTCTTGAGTAGCCATTTGGATTTGTAATATTTCTTCTTGATCAGCCAAAGCTCCCCCCTGAACTACTGTCAAGAGCTCTTCTGTCTCAGCTTCCATTACTTCTTTCTTTCTTTTGCTTTCTGGTGATTTAGTTGATTTGGGTGTGCCAGCCTTTAATACATTAGTATGAAAATCTCTTGCTTTCCAAATTGTATTAAGCCAATATCTCTCTCCTGAGTAAGTCACCACTAGTCCAGTTGGCACCTCCCATCTGTACTGTATCTGATGTTTTCTCAGTTCATCCACCAGAAAGGCATACTCCCTTCTAGCTCTCAAGATCTTAGGGGGGATTTCTTTCATTGTCATTACTTCCTGGCCTTCCACCCGAAGCTTGTTTTTAAAAGTAGCCTGTAAAATTTCGTTACGTACTCTCCTTGTAGTAAAATATATCACAATGTCCCTTGGTAGATGTTTCTGTCTAGCAATCCAGGAATTAACGCGGTACAGCTTGTCAATCTGTCAGCCCAGATCATTTTTTGACTCCCCCACCAGCGGTGCCAATGCCTCAGACATCATTTCTCTCAAGTTCTCTTGTTTATTCTCCTTCACCCCTCTGAATCTTAAAGCAAATTCCATGTCTCTGTATTGTATCATTGTTACATCATCTTCAGCCCTTTGAATTCTGTTTTGAGCTTCTCCTATTTTACTATCCAAAATTTCAGAAGATTGTTTAATTTCCTCAACTCTGTCATCCACCATTTCAATATTGCCTGCCAGACACTTAAATGCCATTAATATATCATCCCTAATCCCCTGATTGCGAATTGCAATCTCATCTGACACAGCCTGTATCTTTTCATTAGTTTCCTTAATTTTTTCATTAGTTTCCTTAATTTTTTCATCAATCACATCAACAATTTTATTTTGGGTGACTTGGAGAGCTTGTTGCAACATTTCCAACGTTAAGGTCTGTGGATCCGCTGGAGGAGCAGGAACTTGTAATCTAGGAATATGAGCTGGGGAGCTACCAGCACTCCCAGTTCCTTTAGTAGGAACAGTTTTTACAGACTTTGAGGCCATTTCCAGTTTGAAATTAGTCTTTATATTTAATCAGAGTCAAAAAGAAGAGTTCCTCAAAAGATTTCCCAATATTAATTAACGTTTAAAATCCTCCTTCTGTCAGCACAAAAGCTTTTTTTTTTCCCCAGGCGAAGGGCTGCCGGCAAAATGAAACTTTTCCTGTAACTTTTCCATTTCCCCCGCCCTTTCAAGCTTCAATCGCCATATTGTTGCAAAGTACTAAGTGATTACTTCCGAAGGAGGCTCTAGGCATTGGAGTTAGGTAAAAAATACTTGCAGTCTGATTTCTCCTTGCTCGTTCCGCCTGCTGTTAGTTCAAGATGTTAATTCCCTCATTTCCATTCAGCAAGATTGGTCGCGGCTTCTAATTCCGCTAATTAGCGGAGACGTCCCTGGTCTAGAGCGGCTTGAGAGGCTTTTAGGGAGCGCGCGCCTTTCGCGCCCCAGGATTTTTCCTAGGGTGTTCGGGGGGGCTCTACCGCCACCTGCCTGCTCTTCTCTCTCCCCTTTGCCCGGGGAGAGAATTTCAAGCCTCCAGACAGTGTTTGTCAGCTGTTCTGGGGCTTTAATGGAGCCAGGGAACGGGCGCTCTCGAAAGAACGTCTTTCGAAGCTTGCGGAGCCAAGCGGAAGCCGCAAGCACACCATATTTTGGATGCAAAAAAAAAGTGTTTGGAATCAAGTCAGAATTTACTGGGGCTGTTAGATTGTAATATATCAAATCAAAGTAGATAACTAATAGGTGTAACAAACTGGGGTTACAAAAACCTGGCTAAAAGTTAATGGCTAAAAGATATCAGGTTTTCTTTATTTCTTTTCTGTATCATCCAGATTTCTGCAGCCCAGATATAGCATGCTGCCTCTTAAAGAATTAATTTATCTCTATTACATAATATGAGTGCTTCAAACTGAGTGCTTCAATCTATAAAGCATTGTATGCCAACAATGTATTCCTTTATCATGCTTTTTGAGAATTGGTCAGGATTTAAGCAATGCAGCAAAGGCAAGGATTGTAATGGAATATGTGGATGACCTGGGGGATGAGATAAAATGATAGAACCTAAGAAATGATCAGATAAGAAAAGGAGGATCCCACAGTCACTTAGCAATCAGAGAAAGAAACTGAGAAAGGGCCTATTCTAGTTGATCAGATGATTAAAAGTGCAGGTGGGAAATTTGCACCTTCAAATTTACAAGATTCTGTTAATATATAGCTTTGCAATAAAATAGATTTAGCTCATCTAGTTATATTTCCTGTCTGCTTAACTTGAGAGTGCTAACAAAAATTGCAGTATACATGTTGGATTGTTTATATCTTGTAGAGTAGGGGTAGGCAATCTAATACTCTTCAGATGTTTGCAGTTATAACTCTCACATGGTGTTTGCTATATTGACTGGCATTGAGTCTTGAACATCTGGATGAATGCAAAGAAAAGGAATGCTTGTGTCTTAAGAGTGTGATCTTTATAAATTTTAAAAATAAGTACCATAAAATAAGTCATTTTTATTTATCTATTATCTATTTCATTTAATATACCATCCTAATCTAAGAGATTCTGCACAATATAAAAGTAAAAAACTCAGGTAATCACTATAAAATATAATTACATTACATGGCCGACCATAGCATACCCAAAGAGTCCCAGATCCATTAGGACAAAGTACGTTTTACTGCTTTTGGAACATCAAGATTGGGGCCAGAATATTTCATAATGTGGGAGTCTACCTGTGGATGAACCAAATCTCATTTTGGGGTGCATTTTGGCATTTAAATTCTCAGTTTATCTGTGTATATACAATAATCAAGTTTTACCATTGCCAGGACTTCCTGTTTTAGATGGAACTGTAACTTCTGCAGTCAGTTTAGCTAAACTGAAAAACCTAGCCCTGATTGGGGTCTACCTGTTTTTCTGGAGGAGTTGTGAATTCAGGAGGTCTCTCAAATCAAGAACCTGGGGAAGTGCAAACTTGTCTAGAGCAACCATTAGGATTGAATTTTCAGATCAGCTTCTTCATTTTGCTAGAATTTAGTCTGAACTTGATTCTTCCCATCTACCTCATACTGCTTCCAGGCCAGTGGAAAATTTCCACAGTATCTTTGGCCTGGCCCAACCAAGGGTGGTGATGTGTAACTGAGAATCATTGTTGTGCTGATGATACCTCATTCCAAACCAACAAATGATCTCTCCTAGTATTTCATATAGTTGTTTATTAGGGAAGAGGATTAAACCATATGGCATTCTACATTGGTATAATCATGCTTGTTTGCTCTTCCTCCTTGACAATTGATTTGAACTATCTATTCTGGTAGGAGCAGAACCACTATCAACTAATGGCCTTAACTCCTAGATCTTGCAAATGGTCCAGAAGAATATCATGGTTGATGGTACCATCAGAACCATCTATACTACTAGGGCAATAAGAAGTTTAATAGGAATAGGGATAAATACTGTTTTTATGTCAAGTCCTGGCCCAATTCTTAACTAAAAGTGATTCAGTTAATAGACTTTTAGGATGCTCTGTAGTTAATTCATTACCATCATCTCCATCTCAAGCTACTTTACAACATTTAGTGATATAAATGGGTATGTGTGACAGATTTTATAATTCAGATATAGATATAATAAATTATTACTTTGTACCATGTTTATCATATGGGAGACAATATTGTATGGAGCATGGCATTGTTTTGTTAGGTTCAAAGTTCCTTAAATTATTTGTATTGTACAGTATTCAACATAAAAGAAATAGAGACCTCTACTGGTTGACATTAGTTATCACATCTATGAAAGATTGCAGCCTGAGACATGCCTATTCTTAATTGTGTGTAATTAGCCCCTTTGAATGTTGGACATATTTTCAAGTAAATATGGACACCAACGATTTTTCTTATCACAGTGTCTGCCACATGGGATGGACTGTAGTTCCTACCATCTGCCGCTTATTGCAGAAATCTGACATTGTAGTGCAAATGTTTTGAAGAATACAAAGTTACAGAAAAAGCAGTACAGATAATCCTCCAGTTACAACAGTTTACTTAGCGACTGTTCCAAGTTATGACATAACACCCCCCACCCCCACCCCCACCCCGGTACTTATGACACAGTCCTGAAGTTATGAATGTTGCAGCACCACAATAGTCATTCACCTTTATGAATGACCACAGAGGCACTGCAATATTTGCCCTGCTTATTTCCTCTGCCCTCCACCCCCCGCTAGGTCTTTAGAGGCACTAGGCCTGTGGATACTCAACTTGCAAAGATCTAGTGAACGTTCGTTTTTTTGGGCTGCTTTGGTGTTTCAGGCCTTCAGTGCATTTGCAGAGAATGGAGCCCTAAAGTACCACATGATCGCATGGTACTTTAGGCCTCTGTTCTCTTCAAACGGAGGCCTGGACAAGATCTGAGGCAAAAGGCTTTGCAAATGGAGGAAAGACCTGAAGCATCAAAGCATTCCTTCCATTGCAAAGCTTTTTGCCATGTTTGCAAAAGCCTTTACTGTTTTGAATGGAGACCAAGAGGGGCATATGCATCCTCCAGGCCTCCGTTCTCATCAGCAAAGGATTTTGCAAAGATGACGGAGCCTATAGGTACGCAATCTCTTGTTCCTGTAGGCTTCAGTAAATCTTTACTCAAGGCGAAATCACAACAGAGAGGCTGGAGAGGAGACAGCTCCTTTGACCATCAAGATCTACGTAAGGTAAGTGACCTGGTAGGGCAGGATGGGGCGGGGGGGAGAAAGCATGAGATGTCTCAGTGAGTTGGGGGAGGCCTTAGGTGATAACAAGTACTTGGCCCCAGAGGTGGGTTTCATCAGGTTCTGACCAGTTCTGGAGAACTGGTAATAGAAATTTTGAGTAGTTTGGAGAACCCGTAGTAAAAATTCTGACCGGCCCCACCCCCATCTATTCTCTGCCTCCCAATTCCCAGCGGATCGGGAGGAAATGGCGATTTTACAGTATCCTTCCCCTGGAGTGGGGTGGGAATGGAGATTTTACAGTATCCTTCCCCTGCCATGCCCACCAAGCCATGCCCACCAAGCCATGCCACACCCACCAAGCCACACCCAGAGAACCGGTAGTAAAAAATTTTGAAACCCACCACTGCTTGGCCCCCCCATGGCCTTCCCTACCCTGAGATACCTTATGCATTTAACGGACCGCACATTCTATTAGCGAATGCACGGACAAAAGAATCACATTCAAGTTACATGATTCACTCCTATGAATCCTAGGGTTATGAAAGTAATTGGCAGGTTCCATTACATTTGTAACTCAAGGATTATCTGTAGTTGCTTATTAGCCATGAAAGAAATAGTGAAATCACAGAGGCCATACCTTTATAAAGCTAACTAGAATTAAAAATAGTTTCAAAAAAATTGTTTGGGAAAATGATAATATATTTAAGAAGTCGGAGAAGTACTTCCCAAAAACATTTCAAACAAATGTTTCTTTTATATTATATTTATGTTCTTTTAAAATTATAAATCACACAAAGTCAATCAAAATGGACAGAGAAGAATTTTTTAAAAATCTAATCATCTTCAAGGAATTTACCACTGTAAATTGGAATGAAATAACTACTAATTTAATTTAATTTAAATTACTTGATTTGCACATCACCCAGCTCCAACCAAGTTTGAATGGTATTCAATAAAACAACAAGACAACACAAACAGAATACAACAATCGTAAAAGAATAAAAAAGTAATCAACAAAAAATAGGGGCATATTGAGGAACCACATTCATACACATGCCCCACGGGCCACAATTACACAATCCCAAAGCCTAGGGGAACAGACCTTTCTTTAAGCTTTTCTAGAATGCCAACAGTGTGGAAGTCGCATGCTTATCAAGAAAAATCTTATTCCAGGGACATAACTAGAGGGGGAGAGACTATAATTTGAAATGATTGAAGATCTCCAAATTTATTTTTTAAAAATAGAAAGAACTACTAAATGTCACCTGAAAAAAATTGAATGACCATTAAATGGCAGGGCTTTTCTGTAACTCTTTGCTCCCCTCTAGATGTCATTTGGATTTCTGCACCCTCTATCTCATAGCATACTTCATATTAATTAAAATGTGATAGTGTTTCCCAATTTTTTAGGTCTACAATCTACAATATAGATTATAAATGTGTAATCTGAGGTTGACCATTGTTTATCTCTTTATTTTATCCAGTTTATATATTGCGCTGCTTGTGTATGTTATTCTATGTAGCCATTTATTACTTGCTTTGAATCTTTAATGTTTCTAGTACCTATTGATATTTCATTTTCTTTTCCTCTCCTTTTTCTCGTCATCAATTTTTCAAGATCATTTAGTTTGCAGACTCTATACTTTTGATTGTACCATTATTGTTTACTTTGTAATAATATCTATTCTTTGCTTTTTTTTAAATATCCAGGTTTAATTATTTGTCAAGTTATTTTATCTCTTTTTGACATTGGATTCAAGATTGCACAACAAAATTGAATTAAACATGCACAATTCTCAACAGTTAAAATCCCATTCATATGATTGAAAATTAATAGCATTAATTCATATTCTAGAATTGCAGGTATTCCGAATTTTCAGGCTGTTTTCATCAAAATGCACTAAAACAAACATCTTTTAAAAAAAATTTCTTATTTGCTTTCCAATGTACACCAGGATACTGAAATGTGAAACTAAGCAGACTGAATCAATTGATGACACTGGAACAGTGTCAAAGAATCTGTCTTGAAAGTGTCTGGCCAGTAAATCTGTTGGACAATTTAATTGGAATAATTGATAAAATCCATGTACGTTAGGAGTAAATAAATAAAATTACCCTATACAAATCAAGTTAAGATTTAGATTAGAAATTTCTGGGTCAACTCTGTTTTATGCAAATTGCATTACTGGTACGATCCCTTGATTTGGAATTTCTTTATCAGCAGTATATTTATTTCACTTATATGTCAAAAGCTTTTAAACTTAATTGCTGCAGCATGGATTTTTCTGCCCTATACAGTAGAAGCACTTTTACTTATGACATTTTTGACTGCCCTTCCATCCAGAGGTTATATACATATATGTATAAAACTCTAGTTTTAACTGTAATTTTCCACTAAATAAGCATATTAATTTATTATTATACTCATTGTAGTAATGGCAACCTAAAAGTGTTAGCACTAGGTTCAAACAACATGCTAAATCATATTTTGTTAATATGGTTTACTGAATAGTAAGGTCTGGGATTACAAAATATTAAATCATAAATCATGATTGACAAAGTACAACTATTTATTTATATGATATGCTAAAACCAAACATACTAGGTTATAATGTGATCTGTCAATCCAGCTATTGGATCAAATAGGGCAATTCTAAAGATAGAATCATATTATAGCTTTATTGTGTTTAAATTTGCAAACTTGCAAACTTGCTAAATGAGTCTCATGGTACAGCAGAGATTTAAAACAGTAAGCAAGATATTTAAAATCTAATTCTACATTCATCTTTATCAACATAATCTGCAGCTAGATAGTGGAAAGGTCAGAAGAGACATTCCTTAATTTCTCAGGTTGTAAAGGAGACAGGAATAATTGGATTATCAGGCCCCATTTCAGTCAGGTTTCATATGCGTACAGTATATGGGACCAAAACTGCATTGGTTGCACTCATGGATAATCTTAGGTAGGAGCAAGGTGGAGGTAGTGCATTTGTCCTTGCTTTTCTTTCTTTTTTTTTTATTTAAAAAGGTTTTTATTTTATGATCAAACAAGTATACAATATAAGCAATCATTCAAACTATCATCAGAAAAAAAAAATTAAATCCATAATCCATCTCTAAACTCAATCTTCAACCCCTCCTCACCACCCCCACCCCCGACTTCCCAGAACAAAAACAGGGCATAGATTTCACCAAACATTCACTAAAATAAACTAGCTAACTGCAAGATTTAATAGTTCCCAAGACCCCTTAACTCCCCTTTTACAATTTCATCAACCTCCCTTTTTATAAACTCAAAGTAGCATATAATCCAATAACTCTAAGTGTTTTAAAACCATTAACAAATATTAAGCATTCAAACCTTAAGAAATCTCTTAATATATCAATAAGGTATTCAATTCATTTACATAAACATTTTCCCCCCTCCAACTTTTCTCAAAATTTAGATATTTTGAAATCTTATAACAAAAAGTAAACCTTAAATATTCAATAGTTAAATTTCTACATTTCCCCCCTTCGTTGTTTCTCCCTCCAACTTTTAAAATTTTAAAACATAAACATCAGCATTTTAATCAACCATTAATACATAAACTAGAAAATCAAAAAAGATTAATCTTACATTCTTACTCTCGAATATTTTAAAAATCTTAAAACAAAAAATAAACCTTAATTAATCATAATCTGTACGTTTACCCTCTCACTTTTTTCTCCCTCCCACTTTTAACTCCTAAAACATAATAATTTTTATCCATTATCATTATTTAAGTTTCTACATTTTTTAAAAACATAATCATTTTAATTAACCATTAATGCATCATATTTAAAAATCAATATTTAAATTTATACATTTTCCCCCTCAGTAGTTAGAACACCTAAAACATAATCATTTTTAACCATTAATAGAACAACTGCAAAACCAAAAAGAAAGGTTAATCTTCCATTCTTGCTTTCTTTTTATATTTTTTCCAGTCTTTCTGCATCCCTCCTACTTCTATTTTGAGGAGGTTTTAATTTTAATTTGAGGTTGATGTAACTGCAAAGATTGTCCCCTTTTTGAGAAAATTTCCTCTGATTTAGAGCCCCCATATCGCCTCTTCTTGCTTATATAGATCAGTTCATTCCTTCGTCTGTAAAACCAAAGATTGTCCAGAGTTTGTGAAAAAAAGTTCAGTTGTTTCTTTTCTATTAAATGTATAAATACCACTGGCAAATCTCCTTCATCTTCTAAAACTTCGGAAGTCTGATCATTTACTACTTTCTTCCAAAACAAGTCATAATTTTGAAAGATTCTGTTGATTTTTTCAAAAAGAGCAGAGAATAAGCTTGAAAATTCTTGAGAAAATTCTTGAGAACCAACCAGTTCCACCTTCTCTGCTTCACTCAAAATGTCTCCTGGATTGTCATCACGCTCCGTACTTGCTTTTGTCTGCTCCATCATTTCTGTTGCTATGCCTTTGAGAATTGCTATTTGATTACTTATAGCTGCAGTATGATTATTCATGGCTTCTTTTATAAATTCTGTAAATTCTGCATTAGAATCCTTATAGTTCTGTAAATCAGACAACTGTATCATTTCTGACACCTCCAAATAGCTTCCAGCACTTTCAAAATTTCCTTTCTTGGAAGCCATTTTATTTTAAAAAGATTTTCTTTCTTTCCACAACCATAAAGTCATAAAGTCACAGCCATCCTCTTGAACAACTTTCAGCAATTTCTTTATAAATCACCAAAAGAAATAATTTTTTCCCAAACAGCTCTTTAGAATCTAATCCAGCAACTTAAAGCCAGTCTCTGAGCACGAGTCTATTAGCAGACACTTTCCTTTCTAGCTTTCATTTTTAAAATTGCAACAAAAATGCCATCTTTACTTCCAGCTCAGAAAATTCAATTAGAAACATTGTATCCCCGGAGTTAAGCATTATACTTGCAAAAAGCTTGTCCTCCTGCTTCTGTTCCGCCTGCTTTTTTGAAATCATTTAATCTTCTATTTGACAGCAGAAATTGGATGCGACGCCTAGCTCTGTAAAAAACAGAGTCCCCCCGGATCCGGAGCTTCAGCGGGCTGAACAGGGAGCTCTCGCCCTCCGAACCCCTGGAATTAATCCAGGGGTTTTCGGGGAGCTCTACCCTCACCCACCAGCTCTCCTCCCCTTCTTTTCCCGAAGGGGAGATTTTCAAGCCGTTTGACAGCTGATTAGCGCTGTCAGAAGGGCTCAACGGAATCGCGGGGGCAGCGGTCTAAAAAGACCGTCCATGGCGCCGCGGAGCCAACCCGGAAGTCCCTGTCCTTGCTTTTCTTGACCTCTTAGTGGTTTGACTGAAAAAAGGATGTCAATATGACATCCTTTTTGACTGACTTAGGGAGTTGGGGGTGGGTGGCATATTCTTATGCTGGTTCATCTCCTTCCTCCAAGGCCAGTCCCAGTCAATTTTAATAGGGAGTGAGAGATCCAGCTCACTGTCCTGTTTTGCAGGGTGCCACAGGGCTTGGTGTTTTTCCCCTCTCCTTTTTAATCTCTACGTAAGACCACTGGGCGAGATCATCTATAACCATGGGATGAGGTATCACCAGTGTGATGATCCTATACAGCCAGCTATATAGTATATCTCTGTCCAGGGTGAAGTGAATGATGCAGTGGATATTTGCTCTTGGTGAGGCTGTGAGAGCCCGAATAGAGAAAAATAGACTTCAGAGGAACCCTGGTAATAGGGAGTGGCTGTGTATGGGTCCCTCTGTATCCAGGAGTTTATCATCTTTGGTCTTAGATGGGATTGCACTCTCCTAGACAGATACAATGTGCAATTTGGTGTTCCTCTTGGCTCACAACTCTTGCTTGAAGAGCAATTGGCAGCCGTGGCTAAGAGGGCCTTTCCCCTACTTTGTGTTTTGTGAGTTACATCCTTTCCTTTACAGAGAGGCCCTCTGCTTGGCTATTCATGCCCTGGTCATCTCCCAATTGGACTATTGCAATGTATTCTACCATATTTCCCCGAAAATAAGATCCAGTCTTATATATATATTTTGCCACCAAATAAGGTACCAGGTTTTATTTTCGGGAAAATATAGTAGAATACATTGCAATAGTCCAATTACTGACTCACCTTGCAGCGGTAGCATTGACAGCCCCACCCAGCAGAAGCTTGCTGCCAACTCACTTCTTCTGTGGCCGCTTGCCACTGCTCACGCACGTCGCCTCTGGCCTCCATTTCACCATCAGAGGCCTTCTGGAAAGGCCTCTTCAGCTGAGAAACAGGCTCTGGATTAATGTCTGCAGTGCCCCCGGCTTCCATTTTGCCATCAGAGCCCTTCCGGAAAGCCCTCTGCAGCTGATAAAAAAGCTCTGCATCTATCCGGAGTGTCTTGTTGCCCGTGGTGGGGTGACGCACACGAGCGGCGGCAAATGGCCATAGAAGAAATGGGCCTACAAGGCAAGGCAGGTGTCGGGGTGTGCATGGCCTGGTAAGTAGCGCAGTTCTACCTCCCATCCCCACACTAGCTTAATTTTTACCAGTGCGCCTCAGCCCACCCCATGCATCCTGGAGAGGGCAGGGTCTTAAGTAGGACATATTTGGGGGGATAGGACTTATATTGGGCGCACATATAAAAAATCAAGCTAGGACTTACTTTCGGGATAAGTCATATTTTTGGGAAACACGGTACATGGAGCTACTATGAAACATATCTGGAAGCTTCAGCTGGTGCAAAGTGTGGCTTTGCAAGCCATATTGGGTGCCCAAAGAAGGGCACATATAACACATCTGCTCTATAAACTGCACTGGGTACCAGTTTGCTTTATGGTGTTGGTTATGACCTATAAAGTCCTTTATGGCATAGGGCTAGCCTACCTTTGGAACTGGCTTTGTCCTATCACATCTGCCCATCCCACCCAAACAGGCAGGGAAGGTATGTTGCAGATCTAGTCAGTCAAAGAATTCTGACTGGCAGGGTCTAGGAAGAGAGCCTTCTCTGCCAATGCTCCCACCCTATAGAATATTCTTCTCCTGGAGTTGAGGTTGGCTCCCACTCTCCTGGCCTTCTGAAAAAAGGTAAAAAATGACTTTGTAGCCTTGCTTGAGGAGCCCAAAGGAGTATGCAATTAAGGGTTGGTGCCATCAGAACCCTTCCTTGGCCTTTATCAACCAATTTTTAACAGGGTTAAATAGCCTCCTTGAACTTTTTCTTGCCTCTTTGAAATTTCTTACAATTTTATAATCTTTTAAAATTTAAATTTTAACAACATTTTAATTCTCGTATACTGCTTTATACTTTGATACTGTACTTGTACACCACCAGAGCTCCTCTTTGAGAAAGATGGATGGTCCAGAAATGTAAAATATAAATATAGATAAATAAATAAATAATTGTATCTTCAGACTGGCAAGATTCTGTTAACGTTGCCTTACAATAAAGTAGAACAGCTCATTTGCTTGTTTCCTGTCTGGTCTACCTGGTAAGGCTGACCATACACACCCACCCACCCACCCACCCACACACACACACACACACACACACACAAATAATTTTTAAAATTCCCCTCCCTTAAAATGGCAAAATGGGTCCCTCCAAAGGTCAAAAAATTCAAAGGCAGGATGGATAAGAATAAAATGGATCTATTTTATTCCCAAAGTAATACATGTTCAAAAAAATATAAACAAACCAATTTAGGAAACAATAATAAAAATTTACAGTAATTGACTCTTATGTTTCTTTCTCACAATATTTCTGGAAATTCATTGCATCAGAATTTTTTTTTTATTGAAAAAGTTTTTCAAATACAAATTTCCCCCCCGCTTTTCCCCCCCTCCTCCCTAACCCCCTCCCCCTCCCCTCCCCCTGTGGCTTCTTCAAAATAAAACCCAAATTCATAACAGATTATATAATACTTTACCATTCCCTTGCTCCATCCCCCTTGCTGACCCTTGCTTTCTAATAATATTATTATATCCCCCTTATACTATACATTTCAAAATAACATTCTACTATAACATTATATAATAACTCCTAATTTAGCATAATAATATTATTATACCTCCCAGTTTAGCAATTTCTGCTCATAATCTACCCTTTTCTCCCCCCCATACATATATCTCTTAAATCAAATCTTTTATGTATATTAATATAACATTTCAAAGCAACCTTCCACTATAAGACTATATAATAATTCCTAATTTAACATTGATTCAACTCATAGTCTGCCCATTTCCTCCACCCCCATAGATATATCTCTTAACTCAAATCTTTTACATATATTCATATCTAAACATAATATCCCTTTTTTTAAACTAAACAATCAATAAGCTAACCTATCTCCACCCACTTTCCTACAGGATTACCATACTTAATAATTCTTAATATCTTTATTCTTCTGCCCACACCACTAAAAAGTATTCCCTTATGTAAATAAAATCCTCTTAAAATGACTTTAAGCTTGTAATCCATATGATATCTTCTGTAATGTCTTTCAGCTGGATTGTTAACTCCATCACCCATGTTAGGGTAACATCACATCCTAATTCCAACAGTATGTTCAGTATCTTCAATTACCATCTGCCCCCATCAATAGCAAATATCTTCTAAAAAAAAACCAAACAACCACCCGAGTGACTTTATATTTGTATTCCATATAGTATCTATAGTAGTGTCTTTCATCTAAATTATTAATTCCAACCACCGTAATAGGGTAACAATCAGATCATCTGCGTGCCCCAATCCCATAACTCTCTTGCCTTGTAGCTCAGCATAAACGTAGCGCATTTGTCAAAGAATCCAAAAAAAGATAGTTCCAATCCATTCAGTTTAAGGCCCTTTTCACATCCCAAAAGTACAGCACTGCAGAGGTCTGTCACTCTCCTCAAGATAATATAAACCAATACTTTGCCTCAGCTACATTTTCATATATTCAATCATCTCTTAGATATCTGGCATTACACTGTTGTTTAGTTTAAAAGTTTTTGTTTTTGTGAGACCTGCTTCTTCTTTTCTTGACTTTTTGTGGGTTAGATCTCCATCCTGATTTCCTTTCTATAAATTGTATATCAACTGTTTGGTTTTCATGCTGATCTATAACTTGATTTTGTTGGTTTTGCTTTTGTGGCTTAAATCTCCATTCTGGTTCTATGAGTTGTATATTGCTGGTCTGTAACTTAATAAGTCATCACATTAGAATCCAGAGCCGCCTCTCTTGTATTTATAAATAGTCCAGCTGAGACCTCTGAAGGAGAATCCAGAAGCGGCTCATCTACAAAAACCTCTGTAACTTGTTGTTTTTCCATTACTTCCACCTCCTTCTGCTTATCCTGAATTTCTATCTCTGGTTGATTTTGCTTTTTAAGAACCTTGTAGTAAAATTCTTCCGCTTTTTCAACAGTATTTAGTTGATATCTTTCTCCTTGATACCTCAATATTATGCCAACTGGAATGTCCCACCTGAATGAGATGTTTTGTTTCTTTAGCTCAGCCACCAAAAATCCAAATTTCTTTCTATCTTTTAACATCTTGGGCGGCAACTCTTTATATATCCAGATCTTTCTTCCATACAATTGTAGAGTAGAATTAAAGGATTTCTGCACAATATCATTTCTTATTTCTTTATCTGTAAAGCATCTCTAGGCAATTGCCTTTGCTTTGCAATCCAAGAATTTATTCTATAGGCCTTGTCAATCTTACAAGATACCTCCTCAGGGTGAACCTTTAAAATCCCGGCCAGAACTTGAGCAGATATTTTTCTTAAATCATCTCTATTATTTTCCTGTAACCTTCTCATTCTGACCGCAAATTCCGTGAGCCTGTATTGCATCATTGTAATTTCTTTTTCAATCCCTTGCTTTATATCTTCTGCATTGTAAGTCTTGTGACCAGCTTCCTTTTTAGACTTTACTTCTAAACTATTGTCTTGAATATTTATCAAATCATTTTCAATTCTTTGTATTTTATTGTCCAAATTATAAATCTTATTATCAACTTCCTCCATTTTAGACTCTAATAACTTGATATTTGTATCCATCTTTATAACTATTTCTGAAAAAGCATTAGTCACTGTTACAATCTTTCGTTGCAAATTATCATACTTTAGTTGTATCAATTCTTTAATTTCCTGCCTAAATTTTTCAAGTTTCTGGTTCACAGTCTCATGATATCTTGCCATTTCCTCCAGGACAAATTCTTTTAAATTAAAGCCATTCTTCTGAGTCTGTGAGCTCGAAACTTGTTCACATAATTGTGAATGGGGGAACACCCCCCCCCCGCTGCTTGTTTGTCAGGCTTTATTAGTTTTAACGCCATCCTGCCACACAAACAAACTCTTTTTAAAGAAAGAAAACTTCTCCCCAAACAAGATCAAGTACAAATCTCCAAGAAAAAAGAAACTTAAAATAGATATTTTTCTTCTAGATTCTAGCCAGCACTGTTTATTCCGCTACTTTGTAGCTTGTTACGGAAGGACTTTTGCTTTCGGCTTTCTTCTTCTTCTCAAGCCTCAGCAGTCGCCATTTTAAACTTTTTTTTCCTTCACTTAAAAACGCTTGTAAAATCGTTAAAACTACTTGCGATTTAGGGTCCCAAGTCCAAATCTTGTCCTCTTTAATTAAACCATCTGTTGATTTTCATTAAAAGGCTTGGTCACGTCGCCTAGCTCTGCAAAAGGCAGAGGTCTCCTGAAGCCCGGAGCAGCGGCGAAGGAAATAGGGAGCCTCATCCTGCTTCGTCCCCAAGAGTAAAAAACTCTGGGGACTTCGCAGAGGGCTCTACCTGCCCTCGCCTGCTCTATCTCACATTTCCTTATGGAAATGGAGTTTTTCGAGCCACCTTTCAGCTGTGAAGGCGGCTCTTTATGGGCGACGGGGCTGGCGGTCCCAAGGGACCGTCTGACAGCGACGGAGACCAAACCGGAAGCCAGAAATTTTGATCTAGGGCACACGGCCTTGCAATGAATACCTGTATCGTATATATCCAGTGGTAGGATTCAAATTTTTTAACAACCCGTTCTGTGGGCATGGCTTGGTGGGCATGGCTTGGTGGTCATGTGACTGGGTGGGCATGGCCAACTCGACATCACTCACGTCGAGGGGCGTCTCACCCAGCCCCTTCCCCTCCTTGTCACACCTGGGCTCAATGTATCTATAGTTCTGTAAAAATGTTGTTCACCTTTTTTTGACTTTATTATCTGCCTCTACATACTATAGAAGTACTTTCATGGACCACTGAAAGGAGAAAATGGCTCACCTGCTTTCCCCAAGAGTGTGATACACAGGTCAAAAAACAGGCTTTTGAGGGGCTGCTACAAAGAAGGGTGGGCAATATATTTTCCAAAGAAGCACAAGGCAAAAAAAGAAGCAATAGATGGAAACTGAACAAAGAGAGAAGCAACCTAAAACAGTGAGAACAATTAACTAGTGGAACTACTTGTCCCCAGACATTCTGGATGCTTGATCACCGGAAGTTTTTAAGAAAAGACTGAACAGCCATTTCTCTGAAATGGTATAGGGTCCCCCCCAAAGTCCCTTCTAAGTGTTATTCTAACATCTTTCCCAGGCCCTCCACTCAGACTTTGGCATCCTCAGTTTTCCTGCCTGAGCAGGGGGTTGGACTAGAAGACCTCCAAAGTCCCTTTTTACTCTGTTATTCCATTATTCCTGAGAAACACACACACACACACACAATTTAAGCAAATTCTCTTGTTTTGGAGACTTTAGAATCAGAAGGTACCTTGGAGGTCTTATAGTTCAACCTTCTGCTCAAGGCAGAAGACCTCATACATATGCAAGTTTGCAGACATCCCGGCTTTGGCTGCAAGAACTTAGTCAGGCTTCCCCGGCACACACTTCCTCCTCCCACCACCCCATGCAAGGCAGGAGGCCCAAGAGAAAGCGCCTGGTCTGGGCACACAGCCCTCCATGATGGAGCACTTTCCGGGGAGCAAAGCAAGACCTTACTGATCTATCCCGAAGGTGAGCTCCAGAGTGGCAGAAGCGGTGGCAGAAGGAGAGCTCCAGAGCGGTGGCAGCAGCCTCCGGGTGGGCGGCCCTCAGGGGAGGAATTTTCTCTCAGGACTCCCATCCATCAAGATGTTGCTTGATCTTGCGGCCACTTTTGTGGCCCTTGTTGGTGCTGGTCATGTCTTGGGCACTCAGGGAGTTGCTCCACGTACTCTCTGGGTTGGCAGCTGTTTCTCTCCACTGCTGCTCTTGCTGGGAAAGTGTCTTGCACAACACAGCGAAATGTAGTAGCTGTGAGCTGCTGCTTTCCTCTAAGTCCCATCTGGAAAGTGCTGCGGCAGAGAGAAGCAGCCAAGTTGAATGCTGTTTCTCTCTGCCACAGAGCTTTCTGGATGGGACTTAGAGGAAAGCGGCAGCTCACAATTGCTAAATTTCGCTGTGCTGCACAAGATGCTTTCCCAGCAAGAGCAGAGGTGGAGAGAAAACACGTGACCTGGAGAACACGTGGAGTGGCTCCCGAGACAATGGCTGATCTGGCTACTTCTCTCCATCGCAGCGCTTTATGGATGGGACAGTAAGGTAAGAACCTTACCCAAACCACTTCAGCCCACCTGCACCAGTCCCTCCCTCCCTGCCCCCCACCCATGCTGTCCCCCCTGCAGCCCTGCGGCCGAGCATAGCAGGCTGCAGGCCAGGTAAATTGCTTCAGCCCAGGGGGAAGGTGTAGTTTGAGGCCAGGGCAGGGTTCTCTAGGCAAGTGTGGGCAGCGAGCGTAGATTTCTCGGGGGAATGCATTCAACCGCCTCAGGGGTGAGATGTAAGTAAAACAGAAACTATGGAGTGGTGAAGGCTTAGATTGGGAGCAAGGAAGCTGGAGAGCAGCTGGGCCATGGGCGCCACATTGTCTAAGCTAGGGTCTAGGCCGGGAAAGCAGACAAGCCAGTGAGGGAACCAGATAGGGCCTAGGCGAACTGCAACAGCTGGGGAGTCAGGAATGCAGGCAAGGGAGCGGCTAGGCTGGGGCACCATGTGGGAAGGCAGGCAAACTGGCTGGTCCACAGAGACTGTGTAGTCAACGCAATAGATGGGGCTGGCTGCACACTGAGGCAATCTGACCAGGGTAGGCTGTTGCCGGCAGCCAGGCGGGTGCAGGTCGACCACCCTTCCCAGCCTTGCTTCCCTGAGGGGGCACCTGGCTGTACTTACCTGTTCTGCTGCTGGAGCAGTCAGGAACAGCCCAAGACAGGCGTTCAGGAGCACGCCAAGATGAACAGGAGTCCGCCGTGTTGTAAGCTGCAGCAAAGGTAGGCAAGCAGGCTGGGCTGCGTGGCCATGTGGTCGAGGCAAGGGAGCCAAAAAGCAGCTGCAGCTATGCCACGGTATGACTCTAAGGCACCAGCCAAGGCATGCGAGGCCAACAAGTAGTGGCTGGGCGGGACGGAGTGGGGCCAGCCAGCAATTTAACAACTGGGTTGGCCGAAGTGGTGTGAACTGGTTGAATCCCATTACTGTATATATCTATAATGAAACAAATATCAGAAATAAATTATTGAGGCTCAGAAAGCAAGCAAGCAGACAAATACAATGAATACACCGTTTCATTGTCAGGAAGTAGAGATTTTCACTTTCTTTCAAATATGTTACTCTATCTTTGTTAGAAAATGAGATTCAAAAGAACAGAGGCTTTTGTATTCATATGACTCTGCATTCCAGATATGCAGTTCCCTTTTAATAAAAATATTTGACCGGTCATTGTTATGCTGTTGCTGTTTAGCAGCTTGCTTCCAATATTGCATTACAAAAATTACATATTTCGTATAACCAGGTCTGTCTCTTACTTAATCATCCTAAACTATATACAAATCTTTAAAATAGACAGGTCCATAAATCAAATGCATTTTTCATTCGGATCTTATTCTAAGCTAGGCAGATTCTTATTTAAATTGCCACATGAATAAATTTAATAAACATTATTCACTTACATCATCTCAACTTTAAATCTTGTTTTGACTGAGGTCATAAGTGAAATCAATATTGAGGGCAAAACTAGCAGCTGTAACAACTGTAATAGCTCATCAAATTATATTAAAGGGCTCAAATAACATTAAAAATGAGGAAGAATTGAATTACTTTATTCAAGCATGTTATGATGAATCAAACAAATAAAGGCTTTAAGCAGAAAACCTGGATATGCACATACTAAATTTATCACGTTACACTTTAATTATGGATTCAAGACATCAGCTAGCTACACAATGAATAATATGTTTACAGTGAACATTCAAAATTTGGCAAATGTTGACATGTACAGTGTAAATGCAGACAGTCCAGAACAGATTTTTGTAAATGTCTGACAATAGAAAGTTATTTTTCTAATTTTCAAAATATGAATGTTGTTATACAATTTGCACCTAGTATACTGAAGTGACAATATATTCTGCAAGAATATTCCCATACACAAACAATTCAGCTATAGGCATAACCTGTTTTATCTGTAGATTTATAATAATTATTTTCCTTTAACTACAGTATCTCATTTTGTACCTGAGACTGTGGAGGCAGCCAATTAAGGACAATACTGTTCAATCACGTGTTGACATCAGAATTCAGTGTAAGAATGCAGATTTAGCTATGAAATAACCCCAAAGCATTGCTTTCATTTGAATAGTAATATTAAATGGACAGGAGCCACACCAAGAATAGTGTACTTGCTCACACATTAGGTTGAATACCTATAAAAAAAAAAGATGTGTTTTTATAGAGATGATAAAACAAATGGTGAAAAAATATTTCAGTTACGCTCTTATTGAAAATTATATTCAGGGTTTCATAAATAAAATGTACAATTTTAGAATCTTGATAATATCATAGATGTTTGCTATTACCTTAAACAAAAAAAGTGCATATTTACACTGTAAAAATTGAAAAAAAATTATATACTTTTGTAGCTTTTTGTCTTTAATATTGTAATTAAAAGATTAGTTTTGTTTGAATATGCAGACAAATGGGTGAATATATCATTTCGTACTATGACCAACCCTGCAAAAATAGAAATCTCTCTCCATGGTATTTAGAGACCACAGAAGTATTCAAAATCAGAAAGCTAGTGGATTGTGGAAGGAAATGGATTTCAGACTTAATTTTTAGCCACAGATAAAGTGAGGTGAGAGAGGTGGCACAAGTCTCTAAACTTTGATTTTAAACAAATAGGTTAATAGAAGAAGTTTAAAATAGAATGGCTATTTATGCATTGCTGAAAATAACATTTTAATTTAATTAATTTAAATTTAATTCAGTACCAAGTTCAAAATCAGTGCAAATCAAAGTGACAGTAAAATTATATAGCTTTGCTGATGTTTCATAGAACCATAAGATTGAAAGGGACCTTGGAGGTGTTCTACTCCAAACCCACCTTCAAGGCAGGAATCCTTATACCATCTCAGACAAATGGTTGTATAATCTTTTCTTAAAACCTCTGGGGACAGATAACCACAACTCTGGGAGGCAAGCTGTCCTACTGCTTAATAGTTCTCACTGTAAGGAAATTCCTCCTTATTTCCAGTTGGATCTCATTCTGCCAAGCTTCTGCCAATTGCTTCTTGTCTTATTAGGTGCTATGGACCAGAAGTGGGATTCAGCAGGTTCTGACCAGTTCTGAAGAACCGGTAGCAGAAATTTTTAGGAGTTCGGAGAACCCGTAAATACAACCTCTGACTGGCCCCTCCCCCATCTATTCTCTGCCTCCCGAGTCCCAACTGATTGGGAGGGAATGGGGATTTTGCAGTATCCTTCCCCTGGAGTGGGGTGGGAATGGAGATTTTACAGTATTCTTTCCCTGCCACACCCACCAAGCCACACCCACAAAACCGGTAGTAAAAATTTTTGAAACCCACCACTGCTATGGAGAATAAGTCAATGTCTTCCTCCCCATGAAAGGTCTTCAAGTATTGGAATATTGCTATCCCATCTCCTCAGAGTTCTCTTTTTAAGCTAAAAGTATCTATGGTATTTAATATCTGAATTCTTTCAGTAGTGCCCATCTCTTCAGTCACCCAGTTTCAAGGTTAATATGCATAAATGACTGTGAGCGCTCCGTGTTTCTTCAGGAAAGGATGCAACTGGTAGTTGTTTAGTCAAAATTACCAACAGGCACTTTCATTTGCAGATGCTCAGCCATGAGTAGGAGTCAAGTCAGAGACTGTCTGGACAATTATACAGTATACATAGTATTATTGATTGAATTTGTATAACATGCCACGCTAAAATGTGGCTTGTACCTTGGGATTTGACATGAATCCAGCCATTGTAGCTTATAATGGCTTATCTCCCAACACATTATATGGCCCTAACCATTTGTGCCAAATCCAACAAATCATGATTAAGCACAGCATGGTTTAGCACAGTACGTACATTCAAGTACTAAATGCTGATGCATGTGAAGCTCTTTTTTTCCTTGAGCCTTCCACTGAGATATGTTAACAATAGCAGAATTAGTGTCCTCTAATCTAAAAATTTCCAGTGAGGTAGATCTAATGATGGAAATGAATGGAAAGCAAAGCATAAGGAATCAGGTTTACACCTCCTTATTTTGCAAGACTATAATGGCAATTTTCTCTCATGAGATTTACTCTTTGTGGTCTTCATCTTATAAATTTCCTATTCATACAGGTAATGTGAAACTTGAAAGGAATTTTGGGGAATGAGGAAGTTTTCTCAAATTCATTCTTCTAGCCTCAATACAACTTGAGAAGTTATTCATTCCACCACCCCACCTTTTTAGATAGGATTGGAGTTAGGCTTTTAAAAAAGCTTAAGAATCGGAAGTATCCTAGCATAATTTCTTTACAATTTGTTTATAGCGGCTTTTTATTTATTCATTTAATTCATTAATTATTTATTAAATTTATGTATCTGTCCATCTCACACTTGGGATGCACACATAATTAAAAACAAAGCCAAACGACCAACAATTAAACAATTAAAATAATACAACACAAGTTAAAACATTTAAAAAAAACATAGTTAACAGAGACAGAAGAATGTACGATATTCTAAACTTACACACAGCTTAACAGGCTCCAGAGCTCCATGGGATCACCAGGCCCAATGGCAGAATCAAGTTTTAAAGGCCAATAGAATTGAGGCCAATCTTACTTCAGGGTTGAGGGGGGATGATACCAGATGCTGCAATGGTTTTAAATGTGAAAATGGATCATAACTCACTTTTTTCAGTGCCATTCCAGAGGGTAAACACTACAACAGAAAAACTTTTATTATTCTTTATATAAAATATTTTTTATAGTATTTTATTGTTTTATCTTGGAAAATCACCTTAATTTTATTCGGAACAACAAAACAAACTCAGTGATTTGCACTGCAGATTTGTGAAATATCAAGTGACTAAAATTAAATGTATAAGGCATGTTTGACTGCAGGAAAATATTTTTAGGTAATCTAGCTAATCCTAGTTGATATTGTCTCTTTTGAATGGGGCATTGAATGATTATGATTACAGGAAACTTATCTGGAAATTGTTGAGAAAAAAACCCCAAATTTGAATATTTCCTATCATTTGTAATTGAGCTTTTTCTTTTTCCTCCTCCTCCCTTTAATTGTAGGGCTGTCTTTTTCCTGAAATATTGATTAATACCTGGGTTCCTAATCTTATGGCTATAGCCACCAATATATCCATAGCTACTTTCTTAAAGGTGTTTGAGCTAAATTGCCATAGGCTAACTGATTTTTAGATTTTTAAAATTAAAAGCCAAACATAAATGAAGGACTGTTCCCACTTGCATTTTATTGCAGCACTATATCACTCTGACAACCCTAATTGTCCAACTTGATGATGCAACATTGTCTTCATTGTGTCCACCTGGCTGTCACAGAGTCTTGTGGAGGCTCTGATAGCTGCCTGGAAGAGGAGGATGGCTGAAGCTTTGGACAGGATTGTGCCTGGTGCCTTCTCTTGGGCCATTGGTCCTATTACTTCCCATGGTTTTTGGAGCATTTGAGGGAGCTGGAAAGCATCAAGAGATGCCTAGAGCACTGCTGGAGAACAAGGAGGAACAAATTTGACCAAACAGGAGCTAAAACTTAAGGCCTACCTTCCGGAGGTATGAGTGACAAAATGCCAATACTTCTCCATTCTTATGGCATCCATAAGATATGCTTTTTAGAGTCACTCAGATGCTCCTCAGCCAGTCTCCCACCTTGCCTTTTTAGATGATCAAGAAGGTGGTGGCATTGTAACTCCAGAGCAACATGAGGAAACATCTGGATCCTTTTCAATCAGGTTTCAGGCCTGCATGTGGGACAAAAATAGCATTTGTTGCGCTTGTGGATGACCTCTGGCAGGAGTGGGATGGAGCTGGTGTGTCAACTTTGCTCTTCTTGACCTCTGGGTGGTTTTTGATACCATTCATCATGGTATCCTTTTGGGCTGACTTAGGGAGTTGGGAGTAAGTAGCACAGTTCTGTGCTGGTTACCTCCTTCCTCTGAGGCTGGTCCCAATTGATGTTGAGATCCAGCTCACTGGCCCTGCTTTGTGGAGTGTTTTTAACGTTTACTCAAAACCACTGGGTGAAATCATTAATTGCCATAGTATGAGGTATCATTAGTATGTTGATGATAGCAAGTTATACATTTTCATTCCAGGTGAAGTGAGTGATGCTGTAGTCATTCTTTTGTGGCTTCTGGAAAATGTGGGGCCCTGGATGGGGAACAACCGACTTCATCTGCACCCTGTAAGATGGAGTGATGGGGGCAGGTCCCTCTGCATCCGGGAGCTTATCAATTTTGGACTTGGATCTGCACTACCCCAGATGGAGCCAGTGTGTAATCTGAAGTCCTCCTGGAGTCATGGTAGCTGTACCCTTTGCTCAATTTTGTATTGTGTGTCATAATGCCATTGAATAGGCTATCGGTCATTTATGTCCAGGTTACTCCCATTTTGACTATTGCAATGTGCTCTACATGGGGATACTCTTGAAAAAGCTTCTGGAAGCTTCAGTTGGTACAGAATGCACCCGCATCAGCAATCTTGGACACTCAAAGAATGGTGCATGCAACACCTTTGCTGCATGAGCTGCACTGGGATCCAGTATGCTTCTGGGTCCAGTTAAAGGTGTTGGTTATGACCTTTAAAGCCCTACATAGGGCCAGGTTACCTACACAGATGTCTTTGTCCCATTACATCAGTCCTCCCACCTGGTCAGGCAGGCAAGATACATTATGGATCCTGTGAGCCAAAGAATTCTGACTAGCAGAGACTAACTTTCTCTGCTGTAGCTCCTGTCCTCTGGAACATTCTCCGTCCCCACCCTCCAAAAAATGAGGTCCTGTTTTTCTAGTCTTTCGGAAAGGTGTTAATGAATTAATTAAGTTTTAATATTTAATTTTAATAATCCTTCTCTCTTTTTAAATTTTATATACTATTTAAATGTTTTATTTGTGCACTACCCAGAATCCTTCTCTGAGAGATGGGTGGTTTCCAAATTTGACAAATAAATAAATAAGATCCCGGGGATAGAAAGAGGAAGGAAAGAGAAGCGTTTTCAATTTGTCCTGTAGTAAATGTGTATTTTATTAAAATTCATGCTCACCAAGGCAGCTATTTTTCAAATCAGTCCACTGATCCAAAAGTTTTGTGCAACTTTAGAGTAACATACTAGCTCATTTGAAGTAACAGTCTTCTTAGGAACCTGCAACCTGAATGCCTGTATTATTCAACCAAAACATAATGCATGCACAGCTATAGCAAATACTTTGATGTACTGAGTATTCGACTGTTGGCTCTTCCTCCTAGTGGTAGTAATCATAGGTAAAGTATTAAATATTTTACTGCTGTTTCTTTCCCCACAATATTCTACTAACTTACTAGAATTAATGGGAACTTAAGTCCTAAACTTCCAGAAAACTCCAGATATATCTGCTTCATATATATCTCCAAATATATCTTACTTAAGATAAAATTCAAGGATGAAGTCAAAACCCTTTCTGATTTAGCTGGAGTTATTTGGACTTTCTAGGGACCTCTCTGCATGCAGCATGAAAGCAAGAATTATCCCATTGTCTCCTTTTCAGAGACTGACTATCAGAAATTTTGAAACCTAGATGTTCCACAGAAGACTTTGGGGTAGTCCAAACTTCCATGATTTTAACCAGTCTCTATTTAGTCTACCTAAGTAGCATCAATTATCCATCAAAAGCTATGAGTTTTGTAAGGCCACTTCCATTATTTTGCTCCTTAATAATATTCATATTGACTACAGCAGGTGGCAGCATCTGACTGATCTTGACCAGTCTGAAAAATAAGACCGGTTGGACCTATTTGGTACTTAGTTGGGATCCATCTAGCATTTCCAGGGCTCCTCATTAGATATCCAAACATTTTAATAGTCATTTTTATATATAATTTTTGGTAGTAGCTAAATTCCATCCTAAATTGACTTTGGGCAGTTACATCAGTAATCTTCTACAGGCTTTAGAAAGAGAACCTGGTATCTTCCAGACACTATAACTCATTTTTCTCTTTCTCGACTGCACACTCTTCGAACTTTTCATCTGGTGGCCAGCATAAGGAGAAAATCTGATGAATATATTAAAATGTAATCACTAATCCTTGTAACAGCAAAAAAGTATACTACCATACATTTCAGCATTGTGTTCATTTTATGCGAGACGAGACAATACAATGCAGTCATGGTGGCTATGAGAAGAAAGACTGCACATTCACTGATATAAATCAGCCTGTTTTGAAGATTTTGTTTTTACTCGTGATTTGTATTAAAGGCACCTTTCTGAAATCTCTGAGATTGTTGCTTCTTTGGTTGGCAAAAATGATGCTATCCTTTATATCTTAATGCAGAACAACATCTAGAAAGTTAATTTCCCCTGGTTTTCTTTTTTCTCTCACTAATCATCCCTGGCTGCCAGGAACAGCCATCCCTGGATCCGGCAATATTGGCCAACTACCGTCCTGTCTCCAACCTTTGCTTTATGGCAAAGGTTGTTGAGAGTGTGGTCGCACGACAGTTTCCACAATTCCTGGAGGAAACATCTTATCTAGATCCGTTCCAGTCGGGTTTCAGGTCTGGGCACAGCACGGAAACGGCATTGGTCGTGTTGGTTGATGATCTCTGGAGGGCTCGGGACAGGGGTTGCTCCTCTGTTCTGGTCCTGTTAGATCTCTCAGCGGCTTTTGATACCATCGACCATGGTATCATGCTGCACCGGCTGGAAGAGTTGGGGGTGGGAGGCACCGTGTTGTGGTGGTTCTCCTCCTTTCTCTCCGACCGGTCGCAGTTTGTGTTGGCAGGGGGGCAGAGGTCGACCTCGAGGCCTCTCATCTGTGGAGTGCCGCAGGGATCGGTCCTCTCGCCCCTTCTGTTCAACATTTATGTGAAGCCGCTGGGCGAGATCATCCGTGGCTTCGGGGTGAGATACCATCAGTACGCTAATGACACCCAGCTGTACATCTCCACCCTAGGCCACCCCAATGATGCCCTTGAAGTGATGTCCCAGTGCCTGGAGGCTGTGCGGATCTGGATGGGGAGGAACAGGCTCAAGCTCAACCCTTCCAAGACAGAGTGGCTGTGGCTCCCGGCATCCTGATATAGTCAGTTGACTCCATCACTGACTATTGGGGGTGAGTCTTTGGCCCCCACTGAAAGGGCTCACAATCTGGGAGTCCTCTTGGATATGCAGCTGTCCTTGGAGGAACATCTGACAGCTGTAACCAGGGGGACCATTTGTCAGGTTCGCCTGATTCGCCAGTTGCAGCCCTTTCTTGATCGGGATTCCTTATGCACAGTCACTCACGCCCTCGTCACCTCTCGCCTTGACTACTGCAACACTCTCTACATGGGGCTCCCCATGAAGAGTACCCGGAGGCTCCAGCTGGTCCAGAATGCAGCAGCGCGGGTAGTGATGGGAGCAACATGGCGCTCCCATGTAACACCACTCCTGCGCGAGCTGCACTGGCTCCCGGTGGTCTTCTGGGTGCGTTTCAAGGTGTTGGTCATCACCTTTAAAGCGCTCCATGGCATAGGGCCTAGCTATCTGCGAGACCGCCTGCTGCTACCGACGACCTCCCATCGACCCATGCGCTCCCACAGAGAGGGCCTCCTCAGGGTGCCATCAGCCAAACAATGTAGGCTGGTGACCCCCAGGGGAAGGGCCTTCTCTGTGGGGGCACCTACCCTCTGGAATCAGTTGCCTCCAGAGATAAGGAGAATCCATGACCTCAATGCCTTCTGTCGTGCCCTTAAAACCCATTTTTTCCAGCAAGCCAGGCTGGCTTGAGAAGAAATTTTTTAAATTGTTTTAATCGTTTTGTGATTTCTTAACTTCTGGGCCAAATTTATATATATTTTTAACTGTTTTTAATATTTGTATTTTATGTTCTTATTCTGGCTGTACACTGCCCTGAGTCCTCAGGGAGAAGGGCGGTATATAAATTGGAAATAAAATAAAAAAATAAAAAATAAAATAAACATACACACGACACAAACATTTCCTTAATGTGAGGTGGGACAAGTGTAGGCATGTGCCTTTAATTGCAGGTGTAACTATCTGTTAAGTTGCCCAACTAATGGATTCCAGGAACCTCTCAGATGGGCTACTTCTGAACACTGACATATCAAAGGAACGAAGGAAGAGTTGTGAAGAGCATAGGACCTTCTGCAACTTCTCTTTCTCCCTATATCCTTCTATGTCTCTGATTGGTCTATCAGACTAAAAGGTGCAAAAGAAGGATGTGGGGTGAAATGATGGCTATTATCAGTATTATTGATTGTACATCATCAATTTATGCTGGCAATGGCAATGTTGACAGCAAACAAACACAGCAAGAAATATATGAAAATATCCTAGGATTTGACAAAATAGAATAGGGATAGGCAAATTTTGCAACATCATCAAAATAATAAAACTAGTTTAAAGTATTGCTTCAGAGAAACTCAGATTGCCAGAAGCAGTGAAAAACTTGTGATGCGCTCACTGATGGCAGAAGTAACACCCAACCTGGTTAAAATAAAAAAGAACTGCAGACTCCTGTGGAACCTATGTAAGGCTTGACAAGTGCTTTGGAAAGACTCAGTCAGATATTATGCAAGCAAATTATTGTGAAAACCAGATGTTTGATCTTTCATGCAACCTAAACCACAATGGCCAGACAGAGGGCAAGTATACAGCAGCCTAAAGTTGCCAATAGCTCCCAATCCTGCTGCATCAGCAAATACTGTAGTGTTCATCATTGATGAAACATGCTGGACCATGCCCATGATACAAATTGTATTGAAGAGGAAATACTACTATAAAATTAGCACAGCTAAATAGGCTTTCAACTGCCTTAGTTATGAACTGGGGATTTTCTTGATGCTGACATCCAACACTGTTGCAGTGTCACCCCATTTCTTGAATGGCAGTGCTTGTGCCATTAAGGTGAGTCAACTTAAACCAGAATATCCAGTCAGCTGGTTACCAGAAGACAGAGGACGTTGATGCACACTCTAGGCTCTGTTTTATTCGGCAAACTTTTTCTGGGAGAGGGGAGCACTTGAAATATACTGTATAAGGACTCTGTTTCATCTACATTTGTGTGTGAATTGATACACACATTTTTGTGAAGGTCCATAGTAATTATGATGCATCTGCCCCATTGGCATCAATCAGCATCTGTTTTAAATCAGCATTCCAGTAGCTGTATCACTGATTCTCACAGAAAGTTACACCAGAGTATAATTCTCCACTAGCAACACAACTGATCTTCAATCTGTGGATTGGAAAATGCAAGAAATATTCTATCTGACCTAAGGTAGATCATATTAATGTCATTGTATTTACTTTGAAGAGGAAAAATGAGAGATAGAAGATCTAAGATAATTCATACCATTTTTCGGGCCTTTCCCCCAATAAGTACTTTTCACTCCTTCTTGAATCTCTATGGAGATTCTCAGTCATCCAGTGATGGTTGTCCCAAAGGTGCTTTTTTCAAAAGGCAACTGAATTTTGTTTTTCCTTAAAGATGTTTTGCTTCTCATCCAAGAAGCTTCAGAACTGAAGAAGCTTCTTGGATGAGAAGCAAAACGTCTTCAAGGAAAAACAAAGTTCAGTTGCCTTTTTTAAAAAGCACCTTTGAGTCCTTCTTGAGTCAGGAGAAAATTGATGAAATAACTCTTGATTCTAATCTGTCTTCATCCCAACCACTGCAATCTCTTTTCTTCCCTCCAAAATAAAAACTGATAAAATCGAGCAACATTTACATACTGTTAGTCTGCATTTGAGCGTTATTGGAATAAGGAAGGAAACACTGTTTTAACATGTACAACTAAAGACTCCCTGAGTCAGTTTTATTCTTCGAGAAAATGTCATAGAGACATAGAAGGAGAAGAAAAGATTGGTAGGGCAGGACAAGTTTGTATTGTGGTTAGGCAAATGGAGATGTAGCCTGTGTTAATCATCATAGCCTCTTACTTACAATGTATTTTGTGTTTATAGTGTCCCAAAAGGAGTTGTACAGTTAAAGAACACAACATTCTTTATAATCAGCTAAAAATAAATATTTTGAATCAAATTAAGGTGTATTGTCTTATTGGTATGTACTAAGCTCCTTTTGTCTTATTGGTATGTATTCAGACCTCTTAATATGGAAATATAATTCTGAGTTGGGTTGTATAAAAAATCCAATGATATCAGTGTTAGATTAGTTAAAAAAAACGCCAATATCAGTAGTACAGCAAATATTTAATTATAATCAAACAAAAGAGATATAATTCGAGAAAAGGAATGTTCAGGCCTCTGAATGCTTCAGAATTCTTCATTAGGCAAAATAAAATGAATCATGTATGCCTATAATAAGAAAGACAAAAAGAAGACAGAAAGAAGGGAAATCATGACATGATTGTCTACTTCTAATTGTCTACTTCTAAGACAAGACTTTATTACGCATGCTTTGTTCAAAAAGCTATCATTGGTAGGTTAAAACATAATGACAAACCATAACTGGATTCACATACTGTAACATATAAGACAGCACACCCATAGTTTTATTTAAATTATCAAGCTAAGCAGTAAAAACACAATTTGGAACTGAGACCCCACATTGCATTAGATTTGACATTAGATAGTTATTTAATGCATTAACGGAAAATGAGAAATTAATCTTTCATATGAATATGACTCAACTATATGAAAAGTGAGACATGATTTGGAGTACAGGTAGTCATTGACTTACAATCATTCATTTAGTGACTGTTCAAAATTACAGCAGTACTGAATAAGTGAATTATGACCAGTTTTCACATTTATGACCCTTGCAGTATCCTTCTGGTCATCTGATCTAAATTTGAGCATATAGCAACTGGCATTTATGATAATTGTACTATCCCAAGGCCATGTGTTCACCATTTGCAACCTTTCCAGCTGGTTTCCAACAAGCAAAGTCAATGGGGGATGCCAGATTTATTTTATGACCACATGATTTGTTTAATAGCTGCAGTGATTCACTTAATAACTGTGGCATAAAGGCTGTAAAATAGGGCAAAACTTATTTAACAACTGCCTTGCTTAGCAATGGAAATTTTGGACTCAATTGTGTTTGAAAGTAGGGGATTCCCTATAGTAGTTAACACATCAGGTATAAACTGGGAGCTGTGAATTATAGTCCCAATTTAGGTATGGAACCTTCTGGAAGACCTTGTGTCAGTCACTCCCTCCTAGCCCTAGCAAGCAAGCAATGACAAACTACTTCTAAATCTTGCAAAGATAACCACAGGGACTTGTTCACGAAGCCATTAGAAGTCAGCAATGACTCAAATAAAAAATGGGCATTTATTGGACTGATTGGGCATAGTAGGGGGTTGATATCTCCTATAGCCAAAACCAAAATGACCAGGGGGGTATTGCCCACTGACTAAAGGGTGGAGTAACACACTAGCAACCATTTGAAGTGACCATTAGTGCCTGGTGGATCTCAACTTCAACTTTGTCAGCAACCTAATGCTCAGTGAAATGGGTCAAATCATAATCATCACAAATTTTGTGTCAGCAGAATAAGTAAAGACGCTACTTTCAAACCAGAGCAACTAATGATAACTTTAAACAACCTCGGTATAGTTCTGGGGACAAACCTGGCACTGTGAGGACATGGCAGAAAAAGAATGGTTCCCAGGACATGCTCATGCCACAGTTAGGGCAAGTGAGAAAGAGCCCATTAATATGACCACATATGTGGAAATTTATAAATAATTATTAGAAATAATATAATAAATTTCACTAAAGTGGGGAAGAGTCAAGGATGGTATAAGGTCTCTGGCTGAGCAGGGGGTTGGACTAGGAGACCTGAACTCAGTGTGATTTATTTGCTATCTTAGTTTGTTATCCAAATATTAAAGATTGATGAGAAACTTAAAGATTAAGTTCTTTACCTTTGAACTGGTTATAAATTGGCAGCTTGTCAAGGTGAAGAGCCCAATTGTGATAGTCAGAAAATTTGAAATCTTGGTTTGCAACCTTGAAATACATGTGCTAGAACTCTTTCTTTCTTTAGTTGAGAACAGTTGAATTAGGTATCTGAAGCTCAAAGTATTTGAGTTTTCTGACCCCTGGCTATCTGAAATAAAGTCTGGATTTGGAAACATCACTGTCTGCTATGCTACACTAATCCATAAAATCAATATTTCGTTGATTAGAGAGATATCTTTAAACATATGGTTAAAGATGGTTCCTTAAATACTCTACAGTTCTATTAAAATATTGTTTTGAATATCCTCCACAATGCCCATAAAGGCTACAACACCACAAAACAATACCACGATGCTCATAAAGGCTACAATGTACAATGCTACAATAAAGGCTACAGTCCAACGTAACATTTACATTTCAATTGTATAGTCTTTGCTCTCAATATTGTGGGACTGCATGAATCCAGTAATGCTAACAATGCTGCCAACTAATGGAAATTTGGCTTACTTAGCAATTTGAAATGGTCTGTTCAAGTGAAGATGTCTACAAATAAAATGCAATTCTAGCTGGCCATATAGACCAGGGGTATCAAACTCAAGGTGCTTAGATCTGGCCTGTGGGGCTGCCCCGGAAACAGTGAAGGACCAGCCCATGGTGCCTCTGCCAGAGAAAACGGAGCTCTGTTTTCACTGCCGGAGGGCTGCAGGAGACTGTCGCAGCTGAAAATGGAGCTAAAGACAATGGATCCCCCCAGCCCCGTCCGGGCCACCACAGGTGTCCCCAACACGAGTGGCGTCAAGCTGGCTACGCCCACCCCAGCCATGCCCACCCAGCCCCCTGAGGTTAAACATAACCCTGATGCGGCTCTCAATGAAATTGAGTTTGACACCCCTGATATAGACTGCATCATAAACAAGTACAGAAGTGATTCCCATAACTTTCTTTCTTCCAAGCACACTCTGGTAGTCTCCTGTCAAGTACTGATCAAGCCTGGATCTACTTAGCTTCTGAATTCAGAACAGGTCAATCTGATTTGTATTATATTTTGGTCTTTGGGTTTACTATTGCATAATGGCCATCCAAATTTAAAAGTATAAGTCTAATGGTTCACCTAGATAAGGAAAAATAGAAAAGCAATGGCCAAGATTATGTCAAAAAGGGATACTGAGGAAGGCATCGTCTGTTTCAATAGTAAGATATCTGGGCTACCAGGGCATCATCCATTCTTTGGATGGCCCCACAACTCCCTTATCATGATTGCTGTCACTGAGTCTCTGCCACTTGGAGAGAACCACAGGCTATTAAATAAAGTACAAAAATCCTCCAAGCTTGGGACTGTTAATATGATGCCCTTGAGCACATAGAAATAAACTGGTGTTCATATTGAGAATCCTGTTGAATTAGAGGAGCTGGCAAGCTAATTTGATTCTGTTTACTGCCATCCTGGGGGAAATGCAGGTCTGTCCATAAAACAGGTTAAAAAAAGGCAGGAAGTTAGCTGCAACCACAACATTGAAGCCCTTCTCTTTTTTATGTGCTTTTTCATGTTTATAATACACATAGAATAAGGATGGGCCATTGATCCCAATGTCTCTGCTACTCAATGGCAGATGATCAGCAAAATGTGAAAGTTCTACACTACATTGAGAATAGCTATCTTCGCTAATATTCCAGCCACCTTTGTTGAAGCTAGTGAGATGCCATTTTTTAATTTTAAAAACCTCCAAAAAAAAAAAAAATCTGTGAGGAACCATCCTCCCCAGCTTCTCTTAGAGCAACTATGAATGAATTGAGGGGGGATTTTTCCTTTCCAATCATCATCATCATAATCATCATCATGCTCTCTGGGGAATTCTGCAAATTAAAGTCCACATCTCTTAAAGTTGCTAAGGTCTAGAAGCTATTGTCACTGTTAAAATGGCTGGAATATAAAGCTAATGCTATGTTAAAGGTTTATTCTGTAATTGCATGCACGTCATGAATGTCTGTTGGGATAGTTTAACCTTGAGCCACAGGGATGTTTTGAATTAGCTTACTCCTCTCCTGCTCCAGCACTGTCTGGTATTTCTATATTTGCATCACAACTTCATCCTTGACTGAATTAAGTGTACTTGCAAAAGCAACCTCATTGTGAAAGGATAAGCCCCGTCAGCCTTGATTTTCAACCATCAGCAAAAAGCTTACCAAATGTCAAATTGACCCTCTGGCCCAGAAAAGATCAGAGACCTCTGTTCTAAGCCATCAGTCATGCTTTTGAATTATTGTGGCTGAGCAATACTATGTAAACCATGATGTCTTTGAATGAGGTATGACCCCCCCCTTTGTAACAGAAGACTCCAAACTGACACAGCACAATTAAAATAAACATTTTAAAAAATATTTGGTTCTCTCCCACCCCATGTTCCCCATCCCATGTTCCCCTAAATCATATGAAGAATGGTTGTAGGAATTGGGTATGTCTAGACTAATGAAAAGAAGGACTAGGAGTAACATGATAGCTGATATTTGAGCGTGCTACCACAAAGAAGAAGGGATCAATCTATTTTCCAAAGCACCAGAATGCAAGACAAGAAAAAATGGATGGAAATTAATCAAGGAGAGAAGCAACCTAGAACTAAGGAGAGATTTTCTAACAGTGACAACAGTTAAGGTTAGCCTTCAGAAGTTTTGTGTGCTCCATGTCTGGAGAACTGAACAGAAGAACTGAACAGCCAGTTGTCTCCTGCTTGAGCAGCGGGTTGGACTAGAAGACCTCCAAGGATCCCTTCCGATTCTTTATTCTGCTATACACTTTGCAACATTCCTCAATTGATTTCAAGGAGAGAGAGGGGGGGGAAGCAATAGAAGCCATTGGACTCCCAATAATTGTCACAGTACCTCAGAATCTGAAGAGATTCTAAATAGCAAGACATCTTGTTTATAAGCATATATTACTCAAACTGAATATATGGGAGGTTTGTGTGTCTCTCACATCAGTGCTATACATGTATATGTGGCAGTTTGATTCTAATTCTATCAGAAAAGTTCAAAATAACACAACATTAAAAACATAACCTTAAGTTAGGTTAGAAGTCATTTTTTTAAAAAAATGACTTTTTGAGTGCAGTATAATATACATTTTGGAAGAATATGACTGAAAGCTAACAAAAATAGAGGGAAAAAACATTTTTATGAAAACCACAACAACATTGAGCTCTAGTCATAACAAGTCTGGATACGTTTATCTACCAAAAAAAAAAAAAAAGCCTCCCCAAACAAAATAATTTTCCAATATTCATAGACACAAATATTTTTAAGGAAGCTAATGCAGATAAATAGTAGTTCATATTGATACTTACTACCTTGCTGTTCTTTTCCAATGCAAAGATATAGATGAGTGAAAAGATAGAAATAATTACATTAAGCTCTCTATACCAGGGGTCCCCAACCTTTTAGACCTCAGGGACCACCAAGTTCATAATTTTAAATCCCGTGGACCACTAATACAAATCCAGTGCGCCACTTGCTGAAGCACCTGGACTTCCAGTGACGGGATGGGGTCCTTCAGGCACTCTCCCTCCTCTCTCTTTCTCTCTCTCTCCCACTCATTCTCTCTCTCTCATCTCTCTCTCTTCCCCACTCTCGCTCTCATTTTGATTCTCTCTCTCTCTCTCATTCTTTCTTTCATTCTGTCTCTCTCATTCTCTCAGATTCTCTCTCATTCTATCTCATTCTGATTCTCTCTCATTCTCTCTCTCACTCTCATTCTCTCTCATTCTCTCCCTTTCATTCTGTCTTTCTCTCTCTCTCTCTTTCTCTTTCATTCCTTGTCTCTTTCTCTCTCTGTCTGTCTCATTCTGATTCTCTCTCATTATATCTCTCATTCTCTGATTCCCTTTCATTCTTTCTCTCTCTCTCTCTCATCCTCTTTCTCTCTCATCTCTCTCCCCTTTATCTCTCTCATCTCCCTTTCTCTCTCTCTTTCTCTTTCTCTCATTCTCTCTCTCTCACTCTTTCATTCTCTCTCTCCCCCTCTCTTTCTCTCTCTCATGTCTCTTCCCCCTTTCTCTCTCTCATGTCTCTTTCTCTCTCCCCTCTCTTTCTCTTTCTCATCTCTCTCCCACTCTTTCTCTCTCTTTCCCACTTTCTCATTCTCTCGCTCTCTCTTTCATTATCTCTCATTCTCTATCTGTCTCTCTTATTCTCTGTCTCTCTGATTCTCTCTTTCATTCTCTCTTTCTCTTTCACCCTCTCTTTCTCTCTCTCATCTCTCTCCCCCTTTCTCTCTCTCTCTCTCTCTCATCTCTTTCTATCTCTCTCTCCCCTCTCTCTTTCTCATCTCTCTCCCACTTTCTCTCATTCTCTCTCTCCCCCTCTCATTCTCTCTCTCATCTCTATCCCCCTTTTTCTTTTTCTCTCTCCCCCACTTTCTCATTCTCTGTCTCACTTTCATTTTCTCTCTCATTCTCTCTCTCTCTCTCTCTCTCTCTCTCTCTCTCTCTCTCATTAACTCTCTGATTCTCTCTCTCTGATTCTCTTTATCTCTCTCATCTAATGGGACAGCCAGTGTCTTGGGGCTGAGAGGAAGTCAAGCATCTCCCCAAGAGACCAAGGTGCGCGGAGCACCAACAAGGGCCGGAAGAAACACCTGCGAGATCCAGCAAGAGATAAAGCTTTGCTCCCACTCTGGAATATGGAGCAAATCTCCATCCCCCATCCTTCCCTTCTCAGGCCAAGTGAGGAGTGACTGGGAAGGAAGGGAGAGGGGTGGGGACACCCACTGGTGGATTCAGCTAACAGGACGCCACAGTGGGGGGAAGAAAAAGTCCAGGGTTGCCTTCGACCCACCTGCACCGCCACCCCCCCTTGCACCATTACCTCATTCCAGCCAGTGAGGGCTGTGATGCAAAGTTGCAAACTGCACAAACCTCCCTCTACGGTGGAGTTTTACCTCCCCACCATGAGCTGCCTGGCCAGTCCCATATTCCAGAGCTCCAGTCACAGGACTGGCCATTGCTCATCCTGAGCAGCTCCTCCGCCCAGGTGCGCCGCAGACCATCAAAATTTTCTTGCAGACCACTAGTGGTCCGTGGACCACTGGTTGGTGACTACTGCTCTATACAATTTGTAGCAAAAAAATTGTATTGTTCTTTTAATTGCATAACATAGCCATCCATCCTGCTCTCACTATTGTGTGCTCCTATTGCTGCAAACTTCCAGTTTCCATTGTACATTTAGAATAGACAAGTTGCAACCACTACCTAATGAATTCCTCAGTTTATATCACAATGATGAACCTAATTCAAAAATGTTCATGAAGAACATCAGAGAATACACCTGATCCTGTAAATGACATCCTTTGGCACTAAAGAAGTCTTTCCAGTAAGGAATGGAGGAAATCTTTTTGTGATTATTCAAGGGCAAATCCATCATTATATCAGACATTTAATGCCAGATCCCAACCAGCAACCCAAATGTATTCAAATTTACTTCAGGTATATCAAGTTGAAAAATGAGCGTACTCTACAATGATGGGATTCAACATGAAATTCTTCAATTATTGGAGAAACCATTACAACAATGTAACTCATATATTGTGCTCTTTCAACTTGCAAAATAACAAATTTGAGATATTTCAGAAGTTTCCATTTTCATTGTTGCTGACTGGAGACCAGCATTTAAACATGAAAGAAGATTTAATGTACAAATTTCCAGTCACCATCATTATACCAAACAACACCAAAACTGGACAACATCATGGCACATTATATTGAAGGAATGAGAAGGTGATTTACACATAATTTCAGACCCGGGTGAAATCCACTTACCTTCGCTACTAGTTCGCAAATGGAAGCATGCACTTATGGATGCTTGCTTTGCTAGTGCGCGACACCTCTGTGCATGCGCAGAGCATCAAAAACAGGATGTGATGACATCCAGACGGTTGAGCAGAGTCTCCCGATGCCGGCACTACCAGTTCACCTGAGCCAGATAGAACCGGCTGCATTTCACCACTGTTTCAGACACTACTCACTCCTATGACAGCTTTCAATATATACTTTTATTTCCTCATAGAGATAATGACTGGCATCATCAGCTCCAAATGATGAATAGTGAAAAACTAACTGCACTGTGTTATTATGCATACAGAAAAATGATCTATGAGAATGAGTTTAATAACCTTCTAATAAGACAAGCAACTATATGTGGTTGACATGTCACCAAAACTGAAATGGGAGACTATGTCAGCGTTCCAACTAACTCCTCATTGCAGTTCAGAACTCTGAGACAAAGTCCATCAAAATAAGATTTTATTAGAGAAGTCATATTGAACATCTGGGGAAACCCCAAAACTGAAATCCCAAGTTGGGTTGCCCCCAGTTCGCACCGGTTCTATAGAATTGGTAGTAAAACCGGCGGGAGGCTCCGCCCATCGACCCAAACATCATCAAAACTCTTCTGCACTTGCACCGCTGTGAACCGGTAGTAAAGGTAAGTAGAACCCACCCCTGCCCCAGCCACACTAAAACTCACACCCTGCCCTGTCCAGTGACATTCACATCACATGGCCCAATCAATCCCCTGTCTGATTTAGAAACTGTCTGACTCCAGAAAGAGTATTGCATGGGCAACACTGAAAATAGAAAAAAACAATAAAAAGAATCTAAACATGGTTCTGGACAACCATGAATCAAACAATCAACTAAAGTTCCAAGCACACCCTACCCCAAGGCTTGGCAGTTAAGTTTCTAAACACTACCAAAACATCATCAGCTACACTGACCTATGGGGAATATCATTCTAAAGTCCAAGCTGGTGTCCATTTATAGATGGACTCTAAGGTTGCAATAAAGATTTTGACTTGAGCCCCTATGGCCTTGGATTATTAGATATATCGGTACTTGTTCAATAAGATGGAGTTTTGCGCATCAAAATAAGTCCACCTAAAAGAGGCAATCCATGTTACTTGTTGGTAATTATTTCTCAGCAAAATTAGGACATAATCTCATAAGGCAAAAGTAGACAATTTTTCATATACAGTGCCTAACAATCTTTTTCTATTGTCCAGGCTTGGTAACAGATAGGAGTGGAAATCCAAAATATTTGAAGATAAGTAGAAGCAGCCTCTGCTAGAACAGGGACTAGTCTGGTGTGTTTATGTATGTCTGTCTTTGAGTGTGCTTGTGAATTTCTAGTATAAAATAAAGGAAAATATAATGGTGTTTATAACATAAAGGAGAACTTTTTAAAAGAAACAATATAACCATCATGCTTTAGAAGCTTAAGTGGCTATATAAGTACAGGAAATATTTGATTTCCGTAGTTTCCAAGAACACTGTGAACATTATTACTTTATCACTGACAATGTAACCAAAAAAGCCCATGGCTTTCAAGATGAAACTAGTATTCACCAAACTGGTCTAGGAAAACAAGTATTGTGAGAAATTGGAAGTGTCGCGGCGACACTGGCTGGGAAATAGCGAAGCTCTGCTGAGCTTCGCGAAAACCCAGGCAGACAAACCACTGTTGGGAGGTCTTCGGACCAGAACTGTCTTGTTGGGACAGGGGAGAGAGAGAGGCGCCTCAGAAGATCAAAGAGGGACAGGCAAGTTCCTTGAATGGTCAGAGGCAGCTCTTTGACCCGGTGGTGGGGGAGGCGGCCATTACGTCTGCTACAAGCTGGGGCAACTGGACTAAGAGCGGAGTTTTGAACAGAGTATTGTTACCGGGTGAGTAATTGGCCAACTCACAGGTAAAAAAGAAAAAAAAACCTTTTAATTGCTTAAAAAAATCCCAGTGATAAATTGGTGGCTAATTGGCACAGAGGAACTTAAACGGAGGGGGAAAAAAAAGAGGAACTTTAAAATCAAACCTAAAGCCCTAAAAGGAATCTTCCACCTGGACTTAAAATTGGATTTCAAAAGAAAAAAAGACAAGGAAAAAGGAGGCAGAAAAGCATTTTTTAAATAACAAAAGGATTTAATTTGGAAAAGAGAAAGTAAGCGTTTTTGTGGATTACAAAATGGATACGTTGTTACTAGATTTGTGAATTGGAGAAAGACATCTGCTGGCGGAAAGAGCATGAGAAAGAGATGTGGGAGTACATATTCGTGCAGCTGAAGCAAGATTAAATAGAAGTGAAGGATAAAGACTGAAATTGTGTTGGCTCAAGTGAATATTTGAATTGGACATTAAAAAAAAAGGACATTATATGGACTTTGAACCCTGAAGTATATGTAAATGAAAAGAACAAATTTAAAAATCCTAGCCTTTTAAATTGAAAATATGGAGAATTGGGAGGATGAATATGAGATACTGAGGGAGATGTTTCAAAAAATAAGAGAAGCATTTAAGGGAAATAAGGAAGTAGAGGATTAGTTAGAATGCAAAAAAAAAAGAAAGAAAGAAAGAAAGAAAGAGAAAAGATGAATGAGAAGCAAAAGAAACAAGGAGATAATATTGAAAAGGAAACAATTGAAAATAAAGATAAAGATGATTACACTGAGTTTAACAGTGACAGAATAAAAATAAATAAGGGAAACTACATCTCAAATATGAAAAGAAGAAAAATAAATGGGGAAAGATTGAGAAGGAAAATTAACAGTTAAAATTAAAGAAAAGAGGCTGAAGGGGAGAAATAAGAAAAAGAAAAAGAAGAAGGTAAGGGAATGGGAGAAAGGGAGGAAAGCATCAAGAAATGGAACTGTGGAGAGTCTAAGAGAAAATGGTTAAGAATCAGTGAAAATGTTAATTTGTTAATAAAGAGAAGGATGTTAGTTGTAGAAATTATATGTGAAAATGCTGTTAAATGGAAAATATACCAGTAGATGCAATGTGAAAGAAAGAATGATATTGGAGGAAGCACTAAATGGAAAGAAACAAATAGTAACATAAGGATTAATTGAAACTAAGACGGAAAATTGAAATTGAATGTAAAATTGAATGAAATTGAAATGTTAAAAAATGATTTCAATCATTGTAAGAGAATGGCAGAAAGGGAGAAAAGCATCAAGAAATGGGATTGTGGAGAATTTAAAAGAAAATGGTTAAGAGTCAGTGAAAATATTAATATGTTAATGTTACTTGTAGAAATTATAAGTGAAAATACTGTTTAAACGTAAAATAGATCAGTAGAAATGTGGAAAAAAATGAACTATGTTTTTTATGTTGGAGAAAGCACTAAGTGGAGAGAAATAAAAGCAACAAAAGAATTAATTGAAATTAAGATGGGAATTGAAACTGAAATGTAAAATTGAATGAAAATGAAATGTTAGTAAATGATGTAAATGACAGACTTGTAAGAAGTAAAATGGAAGAAATAAATTGTTAAAGGGAAAAAAGCAAGGGTTGGAAGATTATTTTAACAAAGGTTTCAAGGAAAAAATGCACTAAGTTGAAATATTTGTTAATAATTAAAAAGAGGAGGGAAATTTCAAGTAATATTTTTAATAAATGAGAAAGATCGGGGTTGCCTGGACACCATAGTGGAAAATATTAAATTGAAAATGAATACAGCAATAGAGAGAGATGAAAGAGGAGTAGAGAGATGGAAGAGAAGGGGAGAAGAGAGAGCGATGGAAGAGAGGGGAGGAAGGAAGAGAGGGGAAATCAGAGTAGGAGAGAGGGCTAGACAGGGAGGAAGAAAGGAGGAGAAGGAGAAAGGAAGGGGAAGTAGAGAGGAGCAGGAGAGGAGGGAAAAAGAAAGTAAGAAGGAAAGAAAAGAGGGAGATGGCAGGATTGAGAAGAAAGATTGCTGTACAACAAAAAAGATGAAATGGAAGAAAGGCAACCCCGAACATATATAAATATACTAAGATAAAGAATGAATGGTTAAAAAATAAAAGAGAATAAATATGAATAAGCAGGAAAATTAGAATTTGTGGGCGAATGAAGATGCTGTTTATATAAGTAAGCAAAGAAATAATGAGATATGATTAAAAAAAGGGAAAAAAGAAAATTGTGGCAAAAATTGTAATTGAGTAAAATGTATTTGAATTTGATGAATTGTATAAAATAAGATATGGCCAATACTCTGTTCAAAAAAGATGTGGGTGAATGTGTGTGTGGGGGGGAACCAATAAAACTTTTTTTTTTAAGGAAAACAAGTATTGTGCTTGCAAAACTGCTATAGGCTATGTAGAACTTTGATGGCAAAATACTGGCTAATTAAATTGAGGCCAGAAATAAACCAGTCATTTAGTCTAGTCTAGGAATCTCCTCTCTATTAGTATTATGGCTGTTTTTTCTTTACATGCATTCTTTATGTTGCACAAAGCTCTAACACAAGTGCAATAATGCTAACTTGTGGCAAATAATAGTTGCACTGACTCTTCCTAGCATGGTAGTACAAATGTCCTGGATTGACATTCCCTGAGCAATCCTTGTGTTTATTGCTAAAACAGATTATTCCTGTCGGGTCGTGAGTGAAGATAAGGACACAGGAGACTTGCAGCCAGTTAACAGGTTTATTCAGCTCCAGTAACAATAATGCAAACCGAGCCATGACAGCTCTTTTTAAACAGGAGCTGTCCGCGGCTTCAGCCACTGACATGCGCTTATTTTTCCCGCTCTGGCTACAGGCTTCTGATTGGTTCCCATGCCAATCTATTCGATATCTAACACCACTCTCCTCTGATGCCCAATCAGGAGTTGTTCAAACAATGTAGTCCCGTAAGTAGGCGGCTTGCTTTTGTGTGCGACTTGACCTGTGCAGTTCAGTTGACCCGGCAGCTGCGGATGGAGAGGTTGGGTTCTGTGTCTCTCCAGTGGGTATTCTTGGAATTATCTTGAACCCAGCTGTCAGCGTGGTCCTTTCTTTTTGGATATTTATTTCCTCGTTCTCCGGACAGACTCGTGGACTGTCTCTGACTTCGAAAACTCATTGATGGACCTCAGATAAATGGCCACTGACTCTATTTGGGTTTGAGTGTTGTTGTTGTGTGTTTGGTTGGGTGTTGTATAGGGCCTGGTCTACTTCTGTGGTTTCTGTGTGGTGTCTTCTTTCTCGCTCCGAGGTTTCTTCCTGTGTGTCATGTTTCTTCCTAACTATTCAACTAGTCTATGACTGGTATATGTGTCTCTTCCACCCTCGGCCATCTCTGTTTCTATCCTGTAGGATAGCAGGCCCGTGATTTGTATTATTTGTGCAGGTACCTATAAAGGGTTCCCGCTGTAATTCTTTGCATATACATACACTTGAAAGGATCTACATTTGCTAGTTGAGTCTACTGGGATTTCTGAGTTATACTGAGGGTGCAATCTCAGGGTGAGATTCAAGGTGCTGGTGTTAACCTATAAAGCCCTTCATGGCTTAGGCCCAGGATATCTGTCGGATCACCTGCAACCAGCATCGACTTCCCATCGCCCAATGAATTCCCACAGAGAGGGCCTACTCAGGGTGCCATTGGCTAGACAATGTCGGCTGGTGACCCCCAGGGGTAGAGCCTTCTCTGTGGCCGCGCCCACCCTTTGGAATCAACTTCCCATGGGTCTTCAGCTGGCCCCTGACCTTCGTACCTTCTGCCGTGAGCTTAAGACCTAGCTGTTTAAACGCCCTAGACAGGACTGATGGGGTCTACTGTTTTAAATTGGTTTTTAGTCTGTTTTAATCTGTTTTAATTTGTATTTATTGGGATTGTTTCATTGAAGTGAGCCACCCTGAGTCCTTCGGAGAGAGGGCGGCATATAAATCCAATAATAATAATAATAATAATAATAATAATAATAATAATAATAATCATCATCATCATCATCATCATCATCATCATCATCTCATCATCATCATCATCATCATCATCATCATCTGTCTAGCTGGATTCTCAGTTTCCTTCCCATTAATGTAGGGCTTCTGTGTGTGGTTGCACTAGGTATTGTTGTATGCTTAGTAGCTTATCTATTTTTGCTTGAATCTCCCCTGGGCCCATCCTAGCTAGCGTCTCTTTAGTTGTTCTTACTATCCTTTCAGCCTGCCTATTAGTGGACAGATGTCCTGGTGCGGATAGTGCATGTCTGATCCCTTGGCTACGTAGGAACATTTTGAATTGGTTTGCAGTAAATTGTGGGCCGTTATCAGAGACTACTATATTGGGCAGTCCATGTGTTGCAAATAGTCTCCGTAAAACCCTGATGACTGCTTCTGTCATGGTCGATGTCATAAGGTTTACCTCTAACCATTCAGAATAAGCATCGACTGTGATTAAAAATGTGTTTCCCTGGCAGGGCCCTGCAAAATCAATGTGTATGCGGGACCACAGTGTCTTTGGGCTTTCCCAGTCATGTGTGGGTGCTGCGTGTGGTGTCGGCCGTGATTCTTGGCAGGGTGTTCATGTCGCTACCCATGTCTCTATTTCCTTGTCCATCCCTGGCCATTAAACATAATTCCTGGCTAACACTTTCTTTTAACTATCCCTGGGTGTCCCTCATGTAATGTTTCCAGAATGTCCTTTTGTAGAGCTTTGGGAATGATTACCCTATCCCCCACAACAAACACCCTCTCAGTCCCGATAGTTCAGTTTGTTGTGTTTTAAATGGCTTGAGTTCCTCATCTACTGCAGTCTCTGGCCATCCTTTCGTACCGAGTTCAAAATATGCACCAACGTTTTGTCTTTCATGGTTGCTCTTGCAATCTCTGCTGCTGTGATCAGTGTGCTCGCAAGAGTCTCTGTTAACAATGTGGGTGTTGCTGGTGCTGGGTCCTCTCCTGGCTCCGGCAACGGGCATCTGCTGAGGGCATCTGCATGGTCAATCCCATGTCTGTAGTGCAGCTGGTAGTTGTAGGCGGTGAGGAATTCTGTCCATCTCAGCATTTGTGGTGATAATACGTGTAGTGTTGGTCAGTCGCCTGTGATGATCCCGGGAGCAGTTTGTGGTCTGTTATTAGCTTGAACTTCCTCCCATAGGTGTATTTGTGGAATCTTTTGATTCCAGCAACTGCAGCCAGGGCCTCTTTGTCAAGCTGACTGTAGTTTCTTTCTGGTGTGGATAGAGTCCTGGAGTAAAAGGTAATGGGGGCTTCTTTTCTCTTCCGGCATGCAATGGCTTAGAATTGCCCCTATTATGAAAGGTGACACATCGCATGTTAGTCTTAATGGTAGTGTTTCATTATAGTGGACCAGAATGCTGTTAGATGTTAGGAGTTTTTTTATTTGATCGAATGCGCTCTCTTTTTCCATCCCCATGTCCAGTCTGTCTTTTTATCAAGTAAGTAGTGCAACAGCTCAGCAATCGTCACTTTCTGTGGCAGGGAAATGTTGTAGAAATTTAATAACCTCATGAATGCTTGAAGTTCTGTTTTGTTAGTTGGGGTTGGGGCTTCTTGGATCGCCTTCAGTTTGCCAATGGTGGGCTGTATTCTGGAACTGTTGATTAGATATCCCAGGAATTCTACTCTCTCCACTAGCAATTGGCATTTATCTTTTTTAACTTTTAATCCCACTTCCTGGAAATGAGTTAATACTGCCCTTAGTCTTTGCTGTAATTGTTCCTTATTGATGGCTGATATTAGGACATCGTTGAAATATGGGAGTACTCCTTTGATGCCCTGTAGGAGGCATTCCATAAGACTCTGGAACAGCCCCGGGGCCACACTCACCCCAAACTGCAACCACCGGCATTTGAATGCTTCCTTAGGGGTGAGTATAGTTTGGGCCTTTGCTGTGGCGTCATTGATGGGTAGCTGTTGATATGCCTGGACCATGTCAAGTTTTGTGAATACCTTTCCCTGACCCAGGGAATGCAACAGGTGTTGTACAACAGGCACAGGGTTTGCACTCTGCTGTAAGGTTTTATTTAATGTGCGTTTATAGTCTTTGCACAAATGCGCTGACCCATCTGGCTTTGTGGGGGTTACAATAGGTGTCACCCACTTAGCATGGTCCATTGGCTCTAAAACCCCTTGGGCAACAAGTTTGTCCAGTTGCTCATCAATTTTGGGCTGTAGAGCAAATGGGATCCTCCTTGGCTTTATCCAGACAGGGGCAACTTGGGGATCTAGGTTAAAGGAAATAGGGGTCCCGGTGTACTTACTCAGTTTCCCATCAAAAACATCTGTGAAGTCCTTTAGGAGGTCCACTTCCCAGTTGTTGTCTTCAATTTGATTGACTCCCATCATGGCCAGGCTCAAAGATTCAAACCATTCCAGCCCCAGCAGGCTAGATCTGTCCCGGTCTATTATAGTTAGGGGTAGTCTTTGAACGCTATATTGAAATAACCGATTCCTATTACCAGAATTCAGTTTCCTTGATAGTCTTTTAGTATTAGTTTCTGTGGCTTGAGTGCATGGGTTGTGATTCCTGGTATCAGTTGTTTGATTATCGTTCAGGAGACCATGGAAAGGTAGAATCCCGAGTCAACCTCCATCTTGCATGGTCTCCCTTTGATGGTGATGGTCGCCACCATTTTCTTTGCTTTTCCCATGCTCGAGTGGCCCACTATTATTGTCTGATGTGCTTCCCCTCTCTCAGAACCATTGTCTTCACTGCGTCGGTTTATTCTGAACAGTTGTCTTTGGCTGCTTGCTTGGAAGCTCCTGGGATGCTGTAGAGGGCTGGACTGTCTGGATCTGCAGGAGACTGGCTGGGATGCTCTGCAGGCTCTTGCGATGTGCCCTTTTTGTTCGCACCACTGTCAGATGGCATCTCAGAATCTGCATTCCATCCTGGGTTAGTTTTCCTCACATCCAGCACACCAGAATTCCTTTTCCCCCCCTTTCTCTTGGTTTCTCCCCTTCCGTTCCAAATGGAGATGATGTACTTCGTCCTTGTCTCCATCCCCGGATTTGGTCTCTGTCATCATAGTGAATGCTGGTGGCTTCATTCGCCTTTGGTAGTCTGTTCATTTTCTTCATCGCAGCTGTGGTTTTTGTGAGGCTTTGGTTGCTGTTGCTTCTTCCATGGCTTTGTGGAAGGTGATTCTGGGCTTCACAAGCAGTCAGCTTTGTAGGGTTAGGTCTTGTAGTTCCAACACCAGACGGTCCCTCATAGCTTTGTCAGGGTTAGAGAATTTGCATGGGGTAGCTATTTCTTGCAGGGTTGCAATGAATTCACTGATGGATTCCTCTTCTTGTTGGTCTCTCTGATAGAATTTGTGTCACCTTATGAGTGAGGATGCTTGGGGAGCATAATGTGCCCTCAGGATTCTCTCCAGTGCCAGACAGGTCATGGTTTTCAGTTCGGCTGGTGAAGTGAGGGCTTTTGCCATTTTAAAAATGGTGGCTCTGCAGTGCATGAGGAAAAGCGCCCTTTTCCTCTGCTCCAAAAGGCTCAGAAGATCATTGGCTTCCAGAAACATGTGGAAGTGCTCCATGTAGGAGTCCCAGTCTTCTCCCATGGGGTTGAATGGAGCGGGTGGTATAATTGAACACATTTTGTGTTGGCTGGTTGTTGAGTTCAATGGCCGTCGATTGCCACATGGAGTCCTTGTTCAGCCTAGTGCCTATTGTCCTTGGGATGACCCGACCTTCGTTGCCAGTGTTGGGTCGTGGGTGAAGGTAAGGATAGGACACTTGCAGCCAGTTAACAGGTTTATTCAGTTCCAGTAACAGCAATGCAAACCGAGCCGCGGCAACTCTTTTTAAACAGGAGCTGTCTGCGGCTTCAGCCACTGATGCATGTTTATTTTTCCCGCTCTGGCTACAGGCTCCTGATTGGTTCCCGCACCAGTCTATACAATATCTAACAATTCCCATGCTTAATCACATTTCCTCAATCAGATTATATTAATTACTATTTGACAAGTGGGGTCAGATAAATTTTCTTCCCATAAAGCTGGTAACCTCTATTTAAGACCTGCATAATGACATATTATGAAAAATATGTTTGAATTCTATTGAAAAAAAAATGGTTCTCAGTTATTTGGCTATGTGTTCCAATCCACATTCTTACTAATATGGAAAAATATGAGTTAGTAGTTTCAAAATAAACCTGAAAATTCCTTTGGAGATGAAGCAAAAACTGCCTAGGAATTGTGACATGTTAGCACAATATAGAGTAAATGACCATAACGCAGATATACTACATATGGATTCATTTTCCTTTTTTTTTTTTTTTGGAGGAGGAAGTTCTTTTGAGTTTGTCTTTACTGCTGACAATTTCCTAGGAAAGTCCCTGGCTAGGATTTCTGAAATGGTTTGCCATTGCCTGTTTCTTGTGGCTGAGAGAGAATGACTGGCTCAAGGCCATTCAGTTGGTAATGTGCCTAAGCAAAACTAGTCGCCTGGTTTGTAACTTAATGTGTTACCTGCTATACCAGATTGCTTCTTCATTTTCCATTCTCTGCTGCAAAAAATAAGGAATTTTTTAAAAAGGAGAAAAAGAACCATACCTAGAATCTTAGATGTCATTGGCAATCTGTTAGGTGACAGTGCGCTAGACAGAAAAATGTTCTGTTTCCCTGGACCAAACCATATATTAATATTTGGCTGCTAGAAAAATGGACAAGAAAGGGCTTCCCCTCCTCCATAAACAAAAGCTATTAGTTGAGCAATGGAAATTATTTCAATATTACAGTACTTTAGGAAACCATGTCTTCTGATAACCTCTAATGACAAAAAGTTTAGCATTGGAAAGGAAGATTGTGGGACACCTTCAAAACCATATGCAATTCTCTGACATTCAAAATAGCCACAAGATAGGATCAAATCCATGATCAACTCCAGAATTTATAATAGAATTATAGATAGTGAAGTAGGCACTATTCCTATTCCTATGAAATATCTTAGTATTTTGATATGAAAGGCCTTTTTGTTTTAATCAAGTTTTAGCAATAAACGGAAACATTTCTGTTTGAAACCACATTAGATCTCTCATTATATCTTTAATCATCAACTACTTAACAAAAACCATATATTTGGATTAGGCAAGCACTGAGAATAAAGGCCAAACTTGTCAAACAGGATTTTGGAATTACATGGCAACAATAGGCTCTTGGAAAGTGTGAACTATATTTACTAATTCGTGTGCATGTAAAATAAAGAAATTATTAAGTGGAATAACTTCATGGTCTTCAAACAGAATAGCATAGTGGTTACAATTCAAACTAGGACTAAGGTAGAAAACCAGTAGTTGTGGACTTGTATACAGCTTTGAACGAAATAGCAAAATTTCCTGTTTGTAGACTTTATGCTACAATAAAACTCTGTCCATCTGTGTGATGAAGGCTTTTCAGAACAAAACAAAATATATAATGAATTAAAATAGGTCAATAATAAAAATAAACAAACTAAAATTAAGCCAAAACTGAAATACTATCTCTCTTGTAGAAATGTCTGTGACAAACTGAGATGGCAATTTTCCTTATGGTTCTAGATATTAGTTTATCAAATTGGCTCTCAAAATCATACTTAAAAACACTGCAAAACCAACTCAATTTCCTGAACTATGTAACTCTGTACAATGAACTAGACTAGATGACCTCACTGATGACCTATGGCAATACCCAACATCAGTTCTGGAAGGAAGAAGGGAAGAAGAGGAACTTTTCTGCTTGTGAATCATCATCAATGGACAGCAATCCCTGGAGATAAACCTTTCTCCAAAACTTTGTATTATAGAATACAATATATCAAATATATGTACAGTACATTGTTCAATTACATTGGAAGATGTTCATTTTTTTTCTTTTTTCCACCTTAAAATCTTTCTCCAGTTATCCAAAGAACATTTTTCTTACCAGACCTATCATTTATTGTTTCCATAATAACTAGAATTGACAAGATATGAGCTACGTGAATTCTTTATCCAGATGGATCACACTTTAAGTTTACTTCGTTCAGTTTATTATCATGGGGTTGGCTGAAGAAAGTTTGTATCCTTTAAGGACAACCAGAATTCACATCCTCTAACAACTGTGTCAGTAGTGGGTTGCTCCCGGTTCAGTCTGGTTGTTCAAACCGGTAGTAAAAGCGGTGGGAGGTTCCGCCTACCCGCCCGGACATCATCGTGGACGATCTGCACATGCACAGAAGCGCAATGCGCTCCCACTGCGAACCGGTAGTAAAGGTAAATAGAACCCACCCCTGAACTGTGTGGATGATAATATTTGATTTATTTTTTTCACCCTGATACTGGAAAATGGCTTTTGCTGTATTCAACAATAAAGTACCTCCATTAATTCTCTATTATATGTATTTATTTTACTCATCCAAATGACATTTTACACTGACCACAACAAATCCTCCAATTTACATGTATGATTCTATCTGCAAATAACTTTTAGAAATAAAATGTCATGGATAACATTTAATAGCCAATTATAAAATTAAACAGAAATTATTCAGTATACAATTATTGAAAGCTCTAAATAAAGCTCCTATTTATGTAATAATTCATTAGCACATCTATACATACAGAATTCATGTACATGTTTTTCAATTTACCAAATGTAATATTATAATTATGGATCTATATTTAAAGCAGACATATGCTTATATGATGCTTATCTTGAAAGACTTATGGATTTTAAATAATGTGTGCCAATTACTATATTCTGGATCCATAGTGAAATATCATGAGATATCATATCATATCATATCATATCATATCATATCATATCACAACATAACACAACACAAAACAAGGAGTTGATCATCCCAGAAATTCTAATAAGGTTATTCTATACCCTTTAAAGACTTTGTTGCATCATTGTGAAGCAACAATTAATCACAACTTCAATTGGTACATTATGGCTGCAAACTTTGGTTTATTTCTGCCCAATTATGTTCCACTTATTTCAGTCAGTTGCAAGAAGATATATCAGCTTTGGAAAAAGAGTGAGTGGGGGGAACGACAACTAATCACTGGAAAAACAAGTTATACTGTTTATTTACTTGATTGGATATTAATCCTGGCAACATTATAGGAGCTTTTACTGGCATCTCCTGCATGACCTCCATGTCTTGCTGAAACACAGCAATCTGATTGAATTTCCATGGCAACCAAGGACCCTCCCAATATCCAATTCAAAGTAGCTGATGATAGGAGGAAATTGTTGACAGGACATTCTGAATTGTTAGATTCTCTAACTTGTGGTACACTGAAAATAATACTTATTTGATGCAACATTGGTTAAATGTTTAGAAAGATAACTATGTTCCTTCTAGCTTTGCTTCAACACAAAATATATTTTGTGGATTAATTTTATGTAGATGACATAGAATATTATTTGTTCCTCAATTTGGCTTTATATAATAATCTTGTAGTTTAACACAAAGACCTCACTGCTAGAACTGATTGGGTAAAATTAACTACTAAGGATATATTTCATGAATGCTAATATGGTTTATTATTTTTTTGGGGGGGTGATATGTGAATCCATATATTGTAATGTATTAACTACATGTTATGGTTTAGCACAGCGGTTCTCATCCTAGGGGTTGCGACCCCTTTGGGGATCGAACGGCCATTTCACAAGGGTCGCCAAAGCCGTCTCTCACTCCCCCATGCCTTCACTCATCCTCACCCTCTGCCTCTTTGGATTGCTATTCGCTGTTCGCTAACCCTGCCCACTCTCAATCTATTGCTGCCTCCTAAGTCCCAGCTGATGGCTAGAGGGAAAAAAACTGTTTAAATTCTTGCTGCGGGGCTTCAAAGGGCCACCCTACAGGTGATCAGTGTTAAAAGAAAACAAATGAGTAGACCGGTGCCTGCAAAAATAGAAAAAACAGCTCCTTTCAGCTTCAACATAGGTTAATTACCACAAGTTGATTTGATCAGCCTCCCGACTCTCAGTTGATTTACTCTCAGCTGTTTTGCGGAGGGCTCTGTTGCTAGCTAGCTGCAAAGAGGTAAATTGCTGGAGTAGATTTTTTCCCCCCTAGCTATGCTGAAAAAGTGAAACTGAAAGTAAAGCAGGGTCTTTGCTGCAACATGACAAAATGAGGCAGAGAGAGATTTCTTTTTCCTCACCAAAAAAGGTAGGTGCAAAACTGCAAACAATGGGAAATTTAGGGCAAAAGAGGAGGTTCAAGATTTTAAAACACAAAATAAAAAAAGCTCTATTTAACTAGGGAATTGTAATAATTGAGATACTATTAATTGTATATTGTGTTGAAAGCAGAAATGGTTAAGTTGTGGTTTGAAGGAATATATGGGGGAAATTATTTGGTTTATTATTATTGATAAATATAATTAATTGATTTGTAAGAAATTGGATTGCATGGAAATAATTGGAATATTCATGTTCATATTGATTAATATACAAAAAAGATAGTTATATAACTAATTGATTTATATTAAAATGTTGAATTTGTATTAAACAACTGTATTGCATAATTAACCAATGTGAGGATGGATATAAAAATAGATGACAATGGGAAGGGGTATAATATAGAATAGAAGGGAAAAAATGAATTTGATTAAGATTAGAGATGAGGATGAAGGGTAATATTGTTTTTTTAAAAAAATAAATGAGAAATAAATATGGCAAAAAGGAAATATAGAAATTGTAAATTTAATTGAAATGACTAAACACTGTTTAAATTTGTGAACCGGCCAAATACTCTGTTCAAAGAAAATACATTGTATGTTTGTATGTGTGTTTCTAATTATTGCTATTTATTCATATTTGTTCTCTTTTATTCTTTAAAGTTTAACAATTCATTCTTAATCTTAATATCTTAATATTTGTTTGGGGTTGGTTTTCTTCCCTTTCATCTTTTTTATTGTACAGCAATCTTTCTCCTCAAACCTACCACCTCTTTTCTTTCCTTCTTACTTTCTCTTCCCCCCACCCTCTTCTTCTCCTCCCTACTTCCTCTTCCTTTCTCCTTCTCCTCCTCTCTTCCTCCCTCTCTTACCCTCACTCCTATTCTAATTTCCCTTCCCTTCCTTCATCCCTCTCTATTGCTGTATCCTTTTATGCACATGGACTACTCAGACGGCTGAAAAAGTTATTTTTGACTGGTCCTCGCTCTTTTGACCAGTCCTCAAATTTACGACTGTCCTCACATTTTACGTTTTTGCCCTATCTTGTCACCATGATGAAGAGAAGCAGTTGTGAAATGAGTGACATGGTTGTTAAGAATGCTGCACAGGCATAAATGTGAGGATAGTTATAAGTGTGAGGACCAGTCAAAAGTGCGAGGACCTGTCAGAAATCACTTTTTTCAACCCTCTGGGTAGTCCTTTTGTGCACATGGACTACTCAGAGGGCTGAAAAAGTTATTTTTGACTGGTCCTCACACTTTTGACCAGTCCTCGAATTTATGACTGTCCTCACATTTTGTTTTTTGCCCTATCTTATCACCATGGTAAAGAGAAGCAGTTGTGAAACGAGTGACATGGTTGTTAAGAATGCTGCACGGGCATAAATGTGAGTATGGTCATAAGTGTGAGAACCAGTGAAAAGTGCGAGGACCTGTCAGAAATGACTTTTTTCAGCCCTCTGAGTAGTCCCTATACACATAGCCATGGCCACCCTGTCACATGACCAGCTAACCATGCCCATCCAGTCACATGACCTCCAAGCCACACCCATAAAATAAGCCACACCCACAGAACCGGTAGTAAAAAATTTTAGAACCCACCCCTGGTTGGGGGTCATCACAACATGAGGAACTGTATTAAAGGGTCGCGGCATTAGGAAGGTTGAGAACCACTGGTTTAGCACGTCATACGAATACTATCATGGTTCAAAAATCATGATGAAGCAAACATGTCAATGCAACATATTTACCCAGATTAGATTTGATAAATCCAGATTTCCACTGAATATAGAAGTAAATGGACTTGTCTCAAAAAAGGTTGGATGAAGGCAGGAGTCGTGAGAGACAGACTCTAGAAAGAGTGCAGAGAAGAGCAACAGAGATTATTACGGGACTGGAGGCTAAAACATATGAAGAATAGTTGCAGGAACAGGGTATGTCTAGTTTAATGAAGAGAAGGACTAGGGGAGACATGATAGCAGTGTTCCAATATCTCAGGGGCTGCCACCAAGAAGAAGGAGTCAAACTATTCTCTGAAGAACCTGAGGGTAGAACAATAAGCAGTGGGTGGAAACTAATCAAGGAGAGAAGCAACTTAGAATTAAAGAGAAATTTCCTGACAGTTAAAACAATTAATCAGTGGAACAACTTGCCTCCAGAAGTTGTGAATGCTGTTCCAACACTGGAAGTTTTTAAGAAGATGTTGGATAACCATTTGTCTGAAGTGGTGTAGGGTTTCCTGCCTAAGCAGGGGATTGGATTAGAAGACCTTCCAACTCTGTTATTCTATTCTATTACCTAGAATTGACATAGATCGGAGTAATCAGGTATTTGAATGGATTGCTTTACTTATTTAAGATACCTAGCAACCTCAAAGCTGAAATTAAATAGAATAAATTGAACAATATAGCCATAAACAAGGACATGCTGAGGATTTTGCGCATTATCTGCATGTTAAAGTCGCTCAAATTTGGGAAGACTTGGACTCTGACTGGGTGGGTACAGGTGGGTTGTCCGAGGTGTGTCTTGAGAATGTTATCTGGGATGAGTTTGACCCTGTGGCTCCCGAGGACGTGAACAGGATGCTGGGGAGGTTGAACGCAACCACATGTTTATTGGACCTGTGTCCCTCCTGGTTGGTGCTGGCTACCCGGGAGGTTACACGAGGCTGGCTCCAGAGGATTATAAATGCTTCCTTGAGTGAGAGTTTCTTGCCTCCCCCCTTGAGAGAGGCAGTGGTGAGGCCCCTCCTCAAGAAGCCCTCTCTGGACCCAGCTGTTTTGGCAAACTATCGTCCAGTTTCCAACCTTCGCTTTCTAGTGAAGGTTGAGAGTGTGGTGGCACGACAGCTCCCGCAGTACCTGGATGAAACTGTCTATTTAGATCCATTCCAGTCCGGCTTCAGGCCCGGGTACAGCACGGAAACGGCATTGGTCACGTTGGTCGATGATCTCTGGAGGGCTCAGGACAGGGGTTGCTCCTCTGTTCTGGTCTTATTAGACCTCTCAGCGGCTTTTGATACCATCGACCATGGTATCATGCTGCACCGGTTGGAAGGGTTGGGAGTGAAAGGCACTGTCTTACGGTGGTTCTCCTCCTATCTCTCCGACCGATCACCGTCCGTGTTGGCTGGGGGGCAGAGGTCGACCTCAAGGCACCTGGTTTGTGGGATGCCACAAGGGTCAGTCCTCTCGCCTCTTCTGTTCAACATTTATGTGAAGCTGCTGGGCAAGATCATCCGTGATTTTGGGTGCAGTGCCATCTGTATGCTGATGACACCCAGCTGTACATCTCCACCCCAGACCACCCCAACAATGCCCTTGAAGTGATGTCCCAGTGTCTGGAGGCCGTGCGCATCTGGATGGGGAGGAACAGGCTACGACTCAACCCCTCCAAGACTGAGTGGCTGTGGTTGCCGGCGTCCCAATATAGTCAGCTGGTGCCATCGCTGACTATTGGGGGCGAGACATTGGCCCCTACAGAGAGGGCGCATAACTTGGGTGTCCTCCTGGATGCACGGCTGTCTTTAGAAGAGCATATGACAGCCGTGGCCAGGGGGGCTTTCTATCAGGTTCACCTGATACACCAGTTGTGCCCCTTTCTGGATCGGGACTCCTTATGCACGGTCACTCATGCCCTCATCACTTCTCGCCTGGACTACTGCAACGCTCTCTACATGGGGCTCCCCTTGAGGAGCATTCGGAGACTCCAACTGGTGCAGAATGCAGCCACGTGGGTACTTATGGGGGTGACATGGTGCCCCCACGTGACACCTCTCCTGCACGAGCTGAATTGGCTTCCAGTGATCTTCCAGGTGCGCTTCAAGGTATTGGTTCTCATCTTCAAAGCGCTCCATGGCTTAGGGCCCAGTTATTTACGAGACCACCTTCTGCCACCGATAACTTCCCACCGGCCAATACGCTCCCACAGAGAGGGCCTCCTCAGGGTGCCGTCGGTCAGGCAATGTCCGCTGGCGACCTTCCGGGGAAGACCCTTCTCTGTAGGGGCAACCGCCCTCTGGAATGAGCTACCCCCAGGGATACGACTGATCCCGGACCTCCGGACCTTCCGCTGGGCTCTGAAGACTTTTTTATTTCAGCAAGCCAGGCTGGGTTAAAAATCTTATAATTGCTGAATTTTATGGATAAGGTGTTTTAAATTGGGGGAAGCCAATATAAATTTAATTTTATTTTTATAGTATTTTAATGTTTATATTGTATGTTTTTTAATTTTGGCTGTTCACCGCCCCGAGTCCTTCGGGAGAGGGGGCGGTATAAATTTTTTTTAAAAAAAATAAATAAATAATAAAAATAATCTCTCTGCAGTTATTTTTTAATGCTTGGGCTGTCATTCTCAAGTTCCTCAACTACTACTTAGTACTGACTTCATTCATCTTTTTGTTTTAGGCCCCTTCTAGGTTCCTTGACTTGGAACTGGTGCTGCACCCATACTCCCAATACTAAGAACTTTTTGGATGTAGGATTTGGTTCAACTGTATCATAGGAAATGGTGCAGAGATCATTTTCCAGCATTAATCTTGTACCTATGTCTGAGATTATTTCCCATTCATAAGAACTCTTGTGTCATCCCAATTCCTTTGCTCTCCCCCTCTCATTAAGGTAATGCTACCTTGCTTAGCCCATTGGAACAAGTAGTAATTCAGAAAATAATGAATTGTGCGGAATCAGATTGACTTACTATGTTACTGAAAGGATGGTGGAGGGGGGAACACAGATTACTATATATCTTGGAGTTAATGGTATAATTGGATGTCAAATCGAGCTATAAATAGAGATATTGGATAAGCATGTCAATTGGTATATGTAATAGACGTTTGTACATTATCCTATACTGTATATGTAATGGGACAAGTTTATTTCCTTCTCGTGTTGTGATGTAGACTGCTATAGATTTAATGTTTGTTGGATGTATAAGATAAAATAAAATAAATAAAAAAAAGGTAATGTTACCTTGCTATGACATTTTTTAATTAAGCAGTGAATCAGTTCTGGAGATGCTCTTCATAGTGACATTTTTTTTCCTCCTTACTCCAAGAAATCAGGAAACTATCTGCAGTCATGGGAAAAGGACAAGTGACATAGATCCCAGGCTGCTAGTCAGTACTTATGCTCTCCATCAGATAGAAGAGTCTGGGGTCAACTGAATATTGTGAAGGAAGAAGAGAGCACTTTCACCTAGCAAGGTGTTCACCTATTGAGAATTTGAAGTGTGAAGCTGAAGGTTAAAGTGGAAGTGTCCTTACTCTTTTGCAATACTTCCCTTAGTCATTTTATATATATATAAAAGTGAAATAGCACTCATGCATCATCACAAAATCTCCAGAACCATAAAGCCAACAAACTGGAAATTTGCCATGTATGTTCCTTTTGGCTTCTAGGTGCTCGGGAAAAATGGCAAAGGATTTTTCGAAATGACGATCAGACCATTAGTATTTCCTATATTATTATTAACCCTCTCTGATGCTAGGGAGTTCTACTTCCCCTGCCCACCTGAAAAGAAATCTGTTTCAAATACAAAACACAAGCAGAGGCGTTTCAGGTTCAGTTTTATTTTCACAGCAGCAAGCAGCTTTACTACACAACAGTCGAGCTAAGCCATGGCAAGGCTCCTTCCTGTCTCCTTCTTGATCACACAGCAAATACTGTTTCACTTTCCAAACAGCACTCTGATGCTTAGGACATCTACTCCCCGCCCCCAGCTGAAATCTGTTCCATGCTCTGATGCTAAGGAGTTCTACTCTCCCTCCCCATCTGAAAAGAAATATGTTCCGAATGCAAAGCACAAGCAGAGGAGAAGAGTTTCACTTTCAGTATTACTTTTACAGCAGCAAGCAGGGGATAGGATAGGAGAGGCTTCTGTGGGGCAAACCTGAGGGAGAGAAGGGCATAGGATAGGGCAGGCTTCCATGGGGCAAAGCTGAGGGAGAGAAAGGGATAGGATAGGGGAGGCTTCTGTGGGGTAGGCTGAGGAAAAAAGGGGACAGGAAAGGGGAGGCTTCTGTGGGGCAAGTCTGAGGGAGAAGAGGGGATAGAATAGGGGAGGGATAGGATAGGATAGGCTTCTGTGGGGAAAGACTGAGGGAGAGAAGGGGATAGAAAAGGGGAGGCTTTTGTGGGATAAGCCTGAGGGAGAAAAGGGGAAAGGATAGGGGAGGCTTCCATGGGGTAGGCTGAGGGAGAGAAAGGGATAGGATAGGAGAGGCTTCTGCAGGGCAAGGCTGAGGGAGAGAAATGGATAGGATAGGGGAGGCTTCTGTGGGACAAGCCTGAGGGAGAGAACAGAGATAGAATAGGATAGGCTTCCGTGGGAAAAGCCTGAGGGAGAGAAGGGGGTAGGATAGGGAGGCTTCTGTGGGGAAGGGCTGAGAATGAGAAGGGAATAGGATAGGGGAGGCTTGTGTGGGGCAAGGTTGAGGGAGAGAAGTGAGATAGGATACGATAGGCTTCGGTGAGACAAGCCTAAGGGATAAAAGGGGATAGGATAGGGGTGGCTTCTGTGAGGCAAGACTGAGGGAGAGAAGGGGATAGGATATGGGAGACCTCTGTGGGGCAAGGCTGAGGGAGAAAAGGGGATAGGATAGGATTCCATGGGACAAGCCTGAGGGAGAGAAGGGGATAGGTTAGGGGAGGCTTCAGTGGGAAAAGTCTTAGGGAGAGAAGGGGGATAGGATAGGGAGGCTTCTGTGGGGAAAGGCTGAGAATGAGAAGGGAATAGGATAGGGGAGGCTTGTGTGGGGCAAGGCTGAGGGAGAGAAGTGAGATAGGATAGGATAGGCTTCGGTGGGACAAGCCTGAGGGATAAAAGGGGATAGGATAGGGGTGGCTTCTGTGAGGCAAGACTGAGGGAGAGAAGGGGATAGGATATGGGAGACCTCTGTGGGGCAAGGCTGAGGGAGAAAAGGAGATAGGATAGGATAGGATAGGATAGGATAGGATAGGATAGGCTTCTGTGGGACAAGCCTGGGGGAGAGAAGGGGATAGGATAGGGGAGGCTTCCGTGGGGCAAGACTGAGGAAGAGAAGGGGATAGGAAAGGGGAGACTTCTGTGCAACAGGGCTGAGGGAGAGAAGGGAATAGGATAGGGGAAGCTTCTGTGGGGAAAGACTGAGGGAGAGAAGGGGATAGAAAAGGGGAGGCTTTTGTGGGACAAGCCTGAGGGAGAAAAGGGGAAAGGATAGGGGAGGCTTCCGTGGGGTAGGCTGAGGGAAAGAAAGGGATAGGATAGGGGAGGCTTCTGCAGGGCAAGGCTGAGGGAGAGAAATGGATAGAATAGGGGAGGCTTCTGTGGGACAAGCCTGAGGGAGAGAAGAGAGATAGAATAGGATAGGCTTCAGTGGGAAAAGCCTGAGGGAGAGAAGGGGATAGGATAGGGAGGCTTTTGTGGGGAAAGGCTGAGAATAAGAAGGGAATAGGATTGGGGAGACTTCTGTGGGGAAAGGCTGAGGGAGAGAAGTGAGATAGGATAGGATAGGATAGGCTTCGGTGGGACAAGCCTAAGCAAGAAAAGAGGATAGGATAGGCTTCTGTGGGGCAAGCGTGAAGGAGAGAAGGGGATAGGATAGGGGAGGCTTCCGTGGGGCAAGACTGAGGAAGAGAAGGGGATAGGAAAGGGGAGACTTCTGTGCAACAGGGCTGAGGGAGAGAAGGGGATAGGATAGGGAGGCTTCTGTGGCGAAAGGTTGAGAATGAGAAGGGAATAGGATAGGGGAGGCTTGTGTGGGGCAAGGCTGAGGGAGAGAAGTGAGATAGGATAGGATAGGCTTCTGTGGGGCAAGAGTGAGGGAGAGAAGACGGATAGGTTTCTGTGGGGCAAACTTGAGGGAGAGAAGGGGATACTATAGGGGAGGCCTCTGTGGGGCAAGGCTGAGGGAGAAAAGGGGATAGGATAGGATAGGATAGGCTTCCGTGGGACAAGCCTGAGGGAGAAAAGAGGATAGGATAGGCTTCTGTGGGGCAAGCTTGAAGGAGAGAAGGGGATAGGATAGAGGACACTTCCGTGGGGCAAGGCTGAGGGAGAGAAGAGAGATAGGATAGGATAGGCTTCAGTGGGAAAAGCCTGAGGAAGAGAAGGGGATAGAATAGCGGAGGCAACTCTGGGGCAAGGCTGTGGGAGAGAAGGGGATAGGATAGGGAGGCTTCTATGGGGAAAGTCTGAGAGGGAGTAGGGAATAGGATAGGGGAGGCTTGAGTGGGGCAAGGCTGAGGGAGCGAAGGGGATTGGATAGGGGAGGCAACTGTGGGGCAAGCCTGAGGGAGAGAAGAGTGATAGGATAGGATAGGCTTCAGTGGGAAAAGCCTGAGGGAGAGAAAGGGATAGGATAGGGAAGTTTCTGTGGGGAAAGGCTGAGAGTGAGAAGGGAATAGGATAGGGAGGCTTGAGCAGGGCAACGCTGAGGGAGAGAAGGGGATAGGATAGGGGAAGCTTCTGTGGGGCAAGAGTGAGGGAGAGAAGACGGATAGGTTTCTGTGGGGCAAACTTGAGGGAGAGAAGGGGATACTATAGGGGAGGCCTCTGTGGGGCAAAGCTGAGGGAGAAAAGGGGATAGGATAGGATAGGATAGGCTTCCGTGGGACAAGCCTGAGGGAGAGAAGGGGATAGGATAGGGGAGGCTTCAGTGGGACAAGGCTTAGGGAGAGAAGGGGATAGGATAGGGAGGCTTCTGTGGGGAAAGGATGAGAATGAGAAGGGAATAGGATAGGGGAGGCTTCTGTGGGACAAGCCTGAGGGAGAGAAGAGAGATAGAATAGGATAGGCTTCAGTGGGACAAGCCTGAGGGAGAGAAGGGGATAGGATAGGGGAGGCTTCCGTGGCGTAGGCTGAGGGAGAGAAAGGGATTGGATAGGGGAGGCTTCTGTGTGGCAAGGCAGAGGGAGAAGAGGGGATAGTATAGGGGAGGCAACTGTGGGGAAAGGCTGAGGATGAAAAGGGGATAGGAGAGGGGAGGCTTCCGTGGGGCAAGGCTGAGGGAGAGAAGAGAGATAGGATAGGGGAGGCTTCCATGGGGCTAGGCTGAGGGAGAGAAGGGGATAGAATAGCGGAGGCTTCCGTGGGGCAAGCTTGAGGGAGAGAAGGGGATAGGATAGGGCAGGTTTCTGTTGGGCAACCTGAGGAAGAGAAGAGAAATAGGATAGGATAGGCTTCAGTGGGACAAGCCTGAGAGAGAGAAGAGAGATAGAATAGGATAGGCTTCAGTGGGAAAAGCCTGAGGGAGAGAAGGGGATAGATCAGGGAGGCATTTGTGGGGAAAGGCTGAGAATGAGAAGGGAATAGGATTGGGAGGCTTGTGTGGGGCAAGGCTGAGGGAGAAGAGGGGATAGAATAGGGGAGGCAACTGTGGGGCAAGGCTGAGGGAGGGAAGGGGATAGGACAGGATAGGCTTCTGTTGGGCAAGCCTGAGGGAGAGAAGGGGATAGGATAGGGGAGGTTTCTGTGGGGTAAGGCTGAGGGAGAGAAAGGGATTTGATAGGGGAGGCTTCTGTGGGGCAAGGCAGAGGGAGAAGAGGGGATAGTATAGGGGAGGCAACTGTGGGGCAAGCCTGAGGGAGAGAAAGGGATAGGATAGGGAAGTTTCTGTGGGGAAAGGCTGAGGGAGAAGAGGGGATAGTTTAGGGGAGGCAACTGTGGGGCAAGCCTGAGGGAGAGAAGAGAGATAGGATAGGGTAGGCTTCAGTGGGACAAGCCTGAGGGAGAGACAAGGATAGGATTTGGGAGGCTTTCGTAGGGTAGGCTGAGGGAGAGAAGTGAGATAGGATAGGGGAGGCTTCCATGGGGCTAGGCTGAGGGACAGAAGGGGATAGGATAGGGGAGGCTTCTGTGGGGCAAGAGTGACGGAGAAAAGAGGGATAGGCTTCTGTCGGGCAAGCTTGAGGGAGAGAAGGGGATAGGATAGGGGAGGCCTCTCTGGGGCAAGGCTGAGGGAGAGAAGGGGATAGGATAGGGCAAGTTTCTGTTGGGCAACCTGAGGAAGAGAAGAGAAATAGGATAGCATAGGCTTTAGTGGGACAAGCCTGAGGGAGAGAAGAGGATAGGATAGGGAGGTTTCTGTGGGGAAAGGCTGAGAATGAGAAGGGAATAGGATTGGGGAGGCTTGTGTGGGGCAAGGCTGAGGGAGAGAAGTGAGATAGGATAGGATAGGCTTCGATGGGACAAGCTTGAAGGAGAGAAGGGGATAGGATAGGGGAGACTTCCGTGGGGCAAGGCTGAGGGAGAGAAAAGAGATAGGATAGGGTAGACTTCCATGGGACAAGCCTGAGGGAGAGAAGGGGATGAGATAGGAGAGGCTTCCATAGGGTAGGCTGAGGGAGAGAAGGGGATAGAATAGCAGAGGCATCTGTGGGGCAAGGCTGAGGGAGAGAAGGGGATAGGATAGGATAGGCTTCTGTTGGGCAAGCCTGAGGGAGAGAAGGGGATAGGATAGGGTGGCTTCTATGGGGAAAGGCTGAGAGTGAGTAGGGAATAGGATAGGGGAGGCTTGAGTGAGGCAAGGCTGAGGGAGAGAAAGGGATTGGATAGGGGAGGCTTCTGTGGGGCAAGGCAGAGGGAGAAGAGGGGATAGTATAGGGGAGGTAACTGTGGGGCAAGCCTGAGGGAGAGAAGAGTAATAGGATAGGATAGGCTTCAGTGGGAAAAGCCTGAGGGAGAGAAAGGGATAGGATGGGAAGTTTCTGTTGGGAAAGGCTGAGAGTGAGAAGGGAATAGGATAGGGGAGGCTTGAGCGGGGCAAGGCTGAGGGAGAGAAGGGGATAGGATAGGGGAAGCTTCTGTGGGGCAAGAGTGAGGGAGAGAAGGGGATAGGATAGGGGAGGTTTCTGTGGGGCAAGAGTGAGGGAGAGAAGAGAGATAGGCTTCTATGGGGCAAGCTTGATGGGGCAAGGCTGAGGGAGAGTAGGGGATAGGATAGGGCAGGTTTCTGTTGGGCAACCTGAGGAAGAGAAGAGAAATTGGATAGGATAGGCTTCAGTGGGACAAGCCTGAGGGAGAGAAGAGAGATAGAATAGGATAGGCTTCAGTGGGAAAAGCCTGAGGGAGAGAAGGGGATAGGATAGGGAGGCTTTTGTGGGGAAAGGCTGAGAATGAGAAGGGGCTAGGATAGGGGAGGCTTCTGTGGGGCAAGGCTGAGGGAGAAGAGGGGATAGTATAGGGGAGATCTCTGTGGGGCAAGGCTGAGGGAGAAAAGGGGATAGAATAGGATAGGCTTCAGTGGGACAAGCCTTAGGGAGAGAAGGGGATAGGATAGGGAGGCTTCTGTGGGGTAAGGTTGAGAATGAGAAGGAGATAGGATAGGGGAGGCTTCTGTGGGGCAAGGCTGAGGGAGAAGAGGGGATAGAATAGGGGAGGCAACTGTGGGGCAAGGCTGAGGGAGAGAAGGGGATAGGATAGGAGAGGCTACTGTTGGGCAAGACTGAAGGAGAGAATGGGATAGTATAGGGGAGATCTCTGTGGGGCAAGGCTGAGGGAGAGAAGTGAGATAGAATACGATAGGCTTCGGTGGCACAAGCCTGAGGGATAAAAGGGGATAGGATAGGGGTGGCTTCTGTGAGGCAAGACTGAGGGAGAGAAGGGGATAGAATAGCGGAGGCAACGGGGGGCAAGGCTGAGGGAGAGAAGGGGCTAGGATAGGATAGGCTTCTATGGGGAAAGTCTGAGAGTGAGTAGGGAATAGGATAGGGCGGGCTTGAGTGGGGCAAGGCTGAGGGAGAGAAGGGCATTGGATAGGGGAGGCTTCTGTGGGGCACGGCTGAGGGAGAAGAGGGGATAGTATAAGGGAGGGAACTGTGGGGCAAGGCTGAGGGAGAGAAGGGGATAGGATAGGATAGGCTTCAGTGGGAAAAGTCTGAGGGAGAGAAAGGGATAGGATAGGGAAGTTTCTGTGGGGAAAGGCTGAGAGTGAGTAGGGAATAGGATAGGGGAGGCTTGAGTGGGGCAAGGCTGAGGGAGAGAAGGGGATTGGATAGGGGAGGCTTCTGTGTGGCAAGGCTGAGGGAGAGAAGGGGATTGGATAGGGGAGGCAACTGTGGGGCAAGGCTGAGGGAGAGAAGAGTGATAGGATAGGATAGGCTTCAGTGGGAAAGACTGAGGGAGAGAAAGGGATAGGATAGGGAAATTTCTGTGGGGAAAGGCTGAGAGTGAGAAGGGAATAGGATAGGCGAGGCTTGAGCGGGGCAAGGCTGAGGGAGAGAAGGGGATAGGATAGGGGAAGCTTCTGTGGGGCAAGAGTGAGGGAGAGAAGGGGATAGGATAGGGGAGGTTTCTGTGGGGCAAGAGTGAGGGAGAGAAGAGAGATAGGCTTCTATGGGGCAAGCTTGATGGGGCAAGGCTGAGGGAGAGTAGGGGATAGGATAGGGCAGGTTTCTGTTGGGCAACCTGAGGAAGAGAAGAGAAATTGGATAGGATAGGCTTCAGTGGGACAAGCCTGAGGGAGAGAAGAGAGATAGAATAGGATAGGCTTCAGTGGGAAAAGCCTGAGGGAGAGAAGGGGATAGGATAGGGAGGCTTTTGTGGGGAAAGGCTGAGAATGAGAAGGGGCTAGGATAGGGGAGGCTTCTGTGGGGCAAGGCTGAGGGAGAAGAGGGGATAGTATAGGGGAGATCTCTGTGGGGCAAGGCTGAGGGAGAAAAGGGGATAGAATAGGATAGGCTTCAGTGGGACAAGCCTTAGGGAGAGAAGGGGATAGGATAGGGAGGCTTCTGTGGGGTAAGGTTGAGAATGAGAAGGAGATAGGATAGGGGAGGCTTCTGTGGGGCAAGGCTGAGGGAGAAGAGGGGATAGAATAGGGGAGGCAACTGTGGGGCAAGGCTGAGGGAGAGAAGGGGATAGGATAGGAGAGGCTACTGTTGGGCAAGACTGAAGGAGAGAATGGGATAGTATAGGGGAGATCTCTGTGGGGCAAGGCTGAGGGAGAGAAGTGAGATAGAATACGATAGGCTTCGGTGGCACAAGCCTGAGGGATAAAAGGGGATAGGATAGGGGTGGCTTCTGTGAGGCAAGACTGAGGGAGAGAAGGGGATAGAATAGCGGAGGCAACGGGGGGCAAGGCTGAGGGAGAGAAGGGGCTAGGATAGGATAGGCTTCTATGGGGAAAGTCTGAGAGTGAGTAGGGAATAGGATAGGGCGGGCTTGAGTGGGGCAAGGCTGAGGGAGAGAAGGGCATTGGATAGGGGAGGCTTCTGTGGGGCACGGCTGAGGGAGAAGAGGGGATAGTATAAGGGAGGGAACTGTGGGGCAAGGCTGAGGGAGAGAAGGGGATAGGATAGGATAGGCTTCAGTGGGAAAAGTCTGAGGGAGAGAAAGGGATAGGATAGGGAAGTTTCTGTGGGGAAAGGCTGAGAGTGAGTAGGGAATAGGATAGGGGAGGCTTGAGTGGGGCAAGGCTGAGGGAGAGAAGGGGATTGGATAGGGGAGGCTTCTGTGTGGCAAGGCTGAGGGAGAGAAGGGGATTGGATAGGGGAGGCAACTGTGGGGCAAGGCTGAGGGAGAGAAGGGTGATAGGATAGGATAGGCTTCAGTGGGAAAGACTGAGGGAGAGAAAGGGATAGGATAGGGAAATTTCTGTGGGGAAAGGCTGAGAGTGAGAAGGGAATAGGATAGGCGAGGCTTGAGCGGGGCAAGGCTGAGGGAGAAGAGGGGATAGAATAGGGGAGGCAACTGTGGGGCAAGGCTGAGGGAGAGAAGGGGATAGTATAGGGGAGATCTCTGTGGGGCAAGGCTGAGGGAGAAAAGGGGATAGGATAGGATAGGCTTCCGTGGGACAAGCCTTAGGGAGAGAAGGGGATTAGGATAGGGAGGCTTCTGTGGGGCAAGGCTGAGGGAGAGAAGTGAGATAGGATACAATAGGCTTCGGTGGGACAAGCCTGAGGGATAAAAGGGGATAGGATATGGGAGACCTCTGTGGGGCAAGGCTGAGGGAGAAAAGGGGATAGGATAGGATAGGATAGGCTTCCGTGGGACAAGCCTGAGGGAGAGAAGGGGATAGGATAGGGGAGGCTTCAGTGGGACAAGTCTTAGGGAGAGAAGGGGATAGGATAGGGAGGCTTCTGTGGGGAAAGGCTGAGAATGAGAAAGGAATAGGATATGGGAGACCTCTGTGGGGCAAGGCTGAGGGAGAGAAGTGAGATAGGATAGGATAGGCTTCTGTGAGGCAAGACTGAGGGAGAGAAGGGGATAGGATAGGAGAGGCTTCTGTTGGGCAAGCCTGAGGGAGAGAAGGGGATAGGATAGGGGAGGTTTCTGTGGGGCAAGGGTGAGGGAGAGAAGGGGATAGGATAGGGCAGGTTTCTGTTGGGCAACCTGAGGAAGAGAAGAGAAATAGGATAGGATAGGCTTCAGTGGGACAAGCCTGAGGGAGAGAAGTGAGATAGGATAGGATAGGCTTCTGTGAGGCAAGACTGAGGGAGAGAAGGGGATAGGATAGGAGAGGCTTCTGTTGGGCAAGCCTGAGGGAGAGAATGGGATAGGATAGGGGAGGCCTCTGTGGGGCAAGGCTGAGGGAGAGAATGGGATAGGATAGGGGAGGCCTCTGTGGGGCAAGGCTGAGGGAGACTAGGGAATAGGATAGGGGAAGCTTCTGTGGGGCAAGAGTGACGGAGAGAAGATGGATAGGTTTCTGTGGGGCAAGCTTGAGGGAGAGAAGGGGATACTATAGGGGAGGCCTCTGTGGGGCAAGGCTGAGGGAGAGAAGGGGATAGGATAGGGGAGGTTTCTGTTGGGCAACCTGAGGGAGAGAAGAGAGATAGGATAGGATAGGCTTCTGTGGGGCAAGACTGAGGGAGAGAAGGGGATAGGATAGGAGAGGCTTCTGTTGGGCAAGCCTGAGGGAGAGACGGGGATAGGATAGGGGAGGTTTCTGTGGGGCAAGAGTGAGGGAGAGAAGAGAGATAGGCTTCTATGGGGCAAGCTTGAGGGAGAGAATGGGATAGGATAGGGGAGGCCTCTGTGGGGCAAGGCTGAGGGAGAGAATGGGATAGGATAGGGGAGGCCTCTGTGGGGCAAGGCTGAGGGAGATTAGGGGATAGGATAGGGCAGGTTTCTGTTGGGCAACCTGAGGAAGAGAAGAGAAATTGGATAGGATAGGCTTCAGTGGGACAAGCCTGAGGGAGAGAAGAGAGATAGAATAGGATAGGCTTCAGTGGGAAAAGCCTGAGGGAGAGAAGGGGATAGGATAGGGAGGCTTTTGTGGGGAAAGGCTGAGAATGAGAAGGGGCTAGGATAGGGGAGGCTTCTGTGGGGCAAGGCGGAGGGAGAAGAGGGGATAGTATAGGGGAAATCTCTGTGGGGCAAGGCTGAGGGAGAAAAGGGGATAGGATAGGATAGGCTTCAGTGGGACAAGACTGAGGGAGAGAAGAGAGATAGAATAGGATAGGCTTCAGTGGGACAAGCCTTAGGGAGAGAAGGGGATAGGATAGGGAGGCTTCTGTGGGGTAAGGTTGAGAATGAGAAGGAGATAGGATAGGGGAGGCTTCTGTGGGGCAAGGCTGAGGGAGAAGAGGGGATAGAATAGGGGAGGCAACTGTGGGGCAAGGTTGAGGGAGAGAAGGGGATAGGATAGGAGAGGCTACTGTTGGGCAAGACTGAAGGAGAGAAGGGGATAGTATAGGGGAGATCTCTGTGGGGCAAGGCTGAGGGAGAGAAGTGAGATTGGATACGATAGGCTTCGGTGGCACAAGACTGAGGGATAAAAGGGGATAGGATAGGGGTGGCTTCTGTGAGGCAAGACTGAGGGAGAGAAGGGGATAGAATAGCGGAGGCAACAGGGGGCAAGGCTGAGGGAGAGAAGGGGATAGGATAGGATAGGCTTCTGTTGGGCAAGCCTGAGGGAGAGAAGGGAATAGGATAGGGAGGCTTCTATGGGGAAAGTCTGAGAGTGAGTAGGGAATAGGATAGGGCGGGCTTGAGTGGGGCAAGGCTGAGGGAGAGAAGGGGATTGAATAGGGGAGGCTTCTGTGGGGCACGGCTGAGGGAGAAGAGGGGATAGTATAAGGGAGGGAACTGTGGGGCAAGGCTGAGGGAGAGAAGGGGATAGGATAGGATATGCTTCAGTGGGAATAGCCTGAGGGAGAGAAAGGGATAGGATAGGGAAGTTTCTGTGGGGAAAGGCTGAGAGTGAGTAGCGAATAGGATAGGGGAGGCTTGAGTGGGGCAAGGCTGAGGGAGAGAAGGGGATTGGATAGGGGAGGCTTCTGTGTGGCAAGGCTGAGGGAGAGAAGGGGATAGGATATGGGAGACCTCTGTGGGGCAAGGCTGAGGGAGAAAAGGGGATAGGATAGGATAGGCTTCCGTGGGACAAGCCTGAGGGAGAGAAGGGGATAGGATAGGGGAGGCTTCAGTGGGACAAGCCTTAGGGAGAGAAGGGGATAGGATAGGGAGTCTTCTGTGGGGAAAGGCTGAGAATGAGAAGGGAATAGGATAGGGGAGGCTTGTGTGGGGCAAGGCTGAGGGACAGAAGTGAGATAGGATATGGGAGACCTCTGTGGGGCAAGGCTGAGGGAGAAAAGGGGATAGGATAGGATAGGCTTCCGTGGGACAAGCCTGAGGGAGAGAAGGGGATAGGATAGGGGAGGCTTCAGTGGGACAAGCCTTAGGGAGAGAAGGGGATAGGATAGGGAGTCTTCTGTGGGGAAAGGCTGAGAGTGAGAAGGGAATAGGATAGGCGAGGCTTGAGCGGGGCAAGGCTGAGGGAGAAGAGGGGATAGAATAGGGGAGGCAACTGTGGGGCAAGGCTGAGGGAGAGAAGGGGATAGTATAGGGGAGATCTCTGTTGGGCAAGGCTGAGGGAGAAAAGGGGATAGGATAGGATAGGCTTCCGTGGGACAAGCCTTAGGGAGAGAAGGGGATAGGATAGGGAGGCTTCTGTGGGGCAAGGCTGAGGGAGAGAAGTGAGATAGGATACGATAGGCTTCGGTGGGACAAGCCTGAGGGATAAAAGGGGATAGGATATGGGAGACCTCTGTGGGGCAAGGCTGAGGGAGAGAAGGGGATAGGATAGGGAGGCTTCTGTGGGGAAAGGCTGAGAATGAGAAGGGAATAGGATATGGGAGACCTCTGTGGGGCAAGGCTGAGGGACAGAAGTGAGATAGGATAGGATAGGCTTCTGTGAGGCAAGACTGAGGGAGAGAAGGGGATAGGATAGGAGAGGCTTCTGTTGGGCAAGCCTGAGAGAGAGAAGGGGATAGGATAGGGGAGGTTTCTGTGGGGCAAGGGTGAGGGAGAGAAGAGAGATAGACTTCTCTGGGGCAAGCTTGAGGGAGAGAATGGGATAGGATAGGGGAGGCCTCTGTGGGGCAAGGCTGAGGGAGAGAAGGGGATAGGATAGGGCAGGTTTCTCTTGGGCAACCTGAGGAAGAGAAGAGAAATAGGATAGGATAGGCTTCAGTGGGACAAGCCTGAGGGAGAGAAGTGAGATAGGATAGGATAGGCTTCTGTGAGGCAAGACTGAGGGAGAGAAGGGGATAGGATAGGAGAGGCTTCTGTTGGGCAAGCCTGAGGGAGAGAAGGGGATAGGATAGGGGAGGTTTCTGTGGGGCAAGGGTGAGGGAGAGAAGAGAGATAGGCTTCTCTGGGGCAAGCTTGAGGGAGAGAATGGGATAGGATAGGGGAGGCCTCTGTGGGGCAAGGCTGAGGGAGAGAAGGGGATAGGATAGGGCAGGTTTCTTTTGGGCAACCTGAGGAAGAGAAGAGAAATAGGATAGGATAGGCTTCAGTGGGAGAAGCCTGAGGGAGAGAAGGGGATAGGATAGGGAGGCTTTTGTGGGGAAAGCCTGAGGGAGAGAAGGGGATAGGATAGGGGAGGCTTCTGTGGGGCAAGGGTGAGGGAGAAGAAGGGATAGAATAGGGGAGGCAACTGTGGGGCAAGGCTGAGGGAGAGAAGGGAATAGGATAGGAGAGGCTTCTGTTGGGCAAGACTGAAGGAGAGAAGGGGATAGTATAGGGGAGATCTCTGTGGGGCAAGGCTGAGGGAGAAAAGGGGATAGGATAGGGGAGATCTCTGTGGGGCAAGGCTGAGGGAGAAAAGGGGATAGGACAAGATAGGCTTCAGTGGGACAAGCCTTAGGGAGAGAAGGGATAGGATAGGGAGGCTTCTGTGGGGAAGGGCTGAGAATGAGAAGGGAATAGGATAGGGGAGGCTTGTGTGGGGCAAGGCTGAGGGAGAGAAGTGAGATAGGATACGATAGGCTTCGGTGGGACAAGCCTGAGGGATAAAAGGGGATAGGATAGGGGTGGCTTCTGTGAGGCAAGACTGAGGGAGAGCAAGGGATAGGATATGGGAGACCTCTGTGGGGCAAGGCTGAGGGAGAAAAGGGGATAGGATAGGATAGGCTTCCGTGGGACAAGCCTGAGGGAGAGAAGGGGATAGGATAGGGGAGGCTTCAGTGGGACAAGCCTTAGGGAGAGAAGGGGATAGGATAGGGAGTCTTCTGTGGGGAAAGGCTGAGAATGAGAAGGGAATAGGATAGGGGAGGCTTGTGTGGGGCAAGGCTGAGGGACAGAAGTGAGATAGGATAGGATAGGCTTCGGTGGGACAAGCCTAAGGGATAAAAGGGGATAGGATACGGGAGACCTCTGTGGGGGAAGGCTGAGGGAGAAAAGGGGATAGGATAGGATAGGACAGGATAGGATAGGATAGGCTTCTGTGGGACAAGCCTGAGGGAGAGAAGGGGATAGGATAGGATAGTGTTTGGTGGGAGAAGCCTGAGAGAGAGAACGGGATAGTATATGGGATAGTATAGCAAGGAGAAGGGATCATCTGCTAATGAATAAGTCCAAGAGTCTGTTTATTCTCTCTTTGATTGCTCAGGGAATCTGACTATCAATTTGAAAATGAAAAGGTTGTGTCAACATATATTCAGTTTGCATATCAACATTTTCAGTAGATATGGTCCAACTGTAAGAGCATCTGCAGATTTCATATTCAGTGACAAATGTGGAACCCTATCTAATGTCTCTTAAAGAAATAAAAAGTTTACTTCAGTTTATAGGAATTTCTTCTGGGTAAATCCACATAAACTTTCTGTCTAAGTCATGTGCTATAGGTTGCAGTGCCTAGGAATATTTAATAAAACTCACACCAGGCTACACACACATAGAATTGATATGTAATTTGGGGTCAGTTGGATTTAAAATACCTAAATCTAGGTTGCAATTTTACATACCATTTTCATGGCATAAAACCCAGTCCTGGCACTCAACCAAAATTACTTCTGACTACATAGCCATAAAATTGCTTCAATGGTCAAATTACGGAATTTTCCTCTGCATTTCTGCCATTTCTTTCAATAATTTAACAGAGCAAATCAAATATATGAAATGAAGTAAGAGAGCTATTATTTAAATGCAATAAATTTTTCTTTTAAAAAATCAACAGTGTAGTGGAAAATTTGAGCTCTGTAATTTGAACTCTGTGATATATTTTGTAGAACACAACTTTCAGCTGATATGTTGATTCTTATGCTATCTCTGAAATAGACAATACATTTCCAATAAGAAAATACATTTCCATTTAGTGACTGACCTCAATCTTTGAATGAGGACCCTTCATGTAGCATTAGAAAGCAGAGCTCCATTACACTGGCACACATTCTATTCAGTCTACTGAAATATTGATTTTTGGACTGCATACATACAGAGTAAAATCAATATCCAGTGTATATAGCAGAGTAGTTACACTATAAAAGCCAATTCACCCACACTATATATAAGTGTATGCTCAAAGATTGGGGTAGAAAGGATGGGATCAAAAGGATGTATATGGGAAAGCTTACAGCAAAACATAAAGGAAAGAAATGGAAGGGAAGGGAAGGGAAGGGAAGGGAAGGGAAGGGAAGGAAAGGAAAGGAAAGGAAAGGAAAGGAAAGGAAAGGAAAGGAAAGGAAAGGAGGAAAGGAAAAGGGGGAAAGGAAAAGGAAAAGGAGAAGTCAAACAAAGCCCTTTGGATGGAAGAAATTCACTAACATGTACTGAAAATAAAGACATTGAAGGAGAACGGGAAAAATAGAGAAAACGCTAAACATACATAAAAATGAAAGCTGATGACATGGATATAACCATACAAGAATGCAATATCCAATAGCCTTCTTTACCAAGATTATTGTTAAAGTACACATGTAGAAGCTGCAATTAATTTGAGTTATACGTAATTCTATGATAATGAAATATTTTGAAAAACCAATATTTTCAAATTGCATTGGCAAGAGCATTCTTTAAAAATAACAGATATATGTCTTCTAAGGCTCATGGTTATACAAATGAACTATCACAGATGCATGACATTAGCCATAAATATGAATATTAGACTTGCTGTCTTGTTTATCATTCGTTCATTACTTCTGAATTTATATAAGAAACTAAATTAAACTCCAGGACCAACTTCACTATTTAGCTTATGTTCATTCTTATTCTCCCTTGGAAAAACAGAAAAAGATAATTATCCCTTTATTCATAATCCATGCTTTTCTATATATTTAGATTCATAAGAGGGGGGAATCATGTAATTAAATATAATGACAATTATTATAATGACATGGAAAAAAGAAATAATAAAAGGTATTTCTTTCATCAATAGCTATCAGCCACAATAACGAATAAAGTGTAATTTCCATATATACCAAGGTCAGTTCATGGCGACATGTGGTATAAACATCCTGAGTAATTTGTTGTTCCTGGAAAAATAGACCTGAAGGCTATTAGTTAATTGTTTATACATGTGTGCCTGAGGGAGCTCCTTTGCATTTTTTCAAGTGGGTCCTGCCCTGAAGAAGCTACCAAGGTGGATCTATCATTGCTATTCTCATGATCTTAATCACAGTTATTTTAATTTGGGAAATTACAGTCATAAGAAAGAATCTATAATTATCAAACAGGAGTAGCCCTTTTCCTAGATTTATTTTTTCCTATGGATAAGGAAAGCTGTGCCTTTGTTGCTGCATTGCTGCTCAGGCGGGGAAAAAAGGACTTGAGAAAGACTTGGATTCTGTGGCTCTTCCTTGAATAACCAAGTGATCTTGTCCTCCTCTCCTCCTTCTGTCTGGCCATTTTTCCATGCTAACACAGTTGAAAAATACACTGGTCTTTTGAATACTTTGAATATTGTTGTGTTTATATTTTTTCAGCTCTAGGCAGCATACACACTATCCCTTTCCTTATCTTTTAATTCCCAACAAACTTCTGAAGCTGGGTTGAGAAAAATTTAACTCCAAATCACCCAGTATATTTCCACAGCAGAGGGTGCGTAGCCTTTCTAGTCCTAGTCCAATGTTGTAGCTACTACACGCTATATGCTTCTTGTGGTTGCAATGGTAGATGAGTGGTGTAATATGAATAATAGCAGCTTAATGTGGACAACATAATATTGTGCCTAAACCTGTGCTTCCTTTTACACAGATTTATGGGAGCTATTTGATTAATTCCATTTGATTGATAAGTTTCAAGTTTTTTTTTTCAATTCCCAAAACCAAATATTCTTTTTGTTCTCTAACATTAGAAGATAATTTTAAACTGTTGTTTTAGAAAGCTCAAGAGAAAGTTTCAATCTAGGCAAAAAACTACCACCTTTTTCAGATAAAAACCAAGCCTCACCAAAGTGAATCCAAAGTGGTTGGAAAATTAATTAGATGGACATTGGTTAAAGTCTATTCTGGCTCAACATTTGTATGTCACACAAAGGATACGTTATGTGATTATAACAGAAACAAGATAATGTTATCAGTCATCTCAGTATAAATATTTCATAGGGGCTTTCACTTTCAAAAGGGGCTATACATAGATCCAGTTACTGCATTATAAAAATTAATTAAATCTATTTTAATTGTTATATTAAAGATTCCTCAAAACCTAAATTGATAATATTTCATTTACACTAAAATCTAATGGAGTTACAATGATTACTCATTCCTGTATTGAACAATTTCCCTCTCCATCATATTAAAAATTACAATTGTGTAACAATACATAGAGCCACACCCATAATTTTGGGTATTATATGTGGTTCTGAAATTTCAGGATGAGCATCTTATCATATAGGAATAAAAGGTTGTTTGAAAAAGTTGAAACAAACATACCATTGAGTAAGTTACATTAATATTAATATGTTAATAGAATTAAAGAGTATTGGAGTTGTAATTATATGAATATGGGAGCAAACTTTCTGTGAAACCTTGGCATAAAAATGTACAATTTCAGGATGCTTTTTAAAAAGAACCAGTTCAACCAGAAAAGTAATCTTTTGAGCCCTGCCATAAAAATAGATCTACTATGTTAGTTTAAATGTGCAAGGCATGAAGAATGTTAAATACCCCAGAACATAAAAAGAAGCCATTATTTGCAGAAATTGTAGTCCTATAAACAAGGAAGAGAGAGTGACAAACTCACAACACCCTACTGAGAAAACATTAATAATTCAAGAAGCAAGAATATTGCTACAGAACATTGAGTGCTAATTGGTTTACACTCTGCACAGCTGTGCTTCGCTTAACTATAGTTTGTTAAATAAACAAGTAGCTGAATTCAGATTATACTTAAACTATGATTTACGAACCACAGGAGCTTAGTTACACAATATAAAATACCAAAACAAGCAACATTGTGAAGTAACACCATTTATTCTGCAATTGTTATAGCAAACATATTTTGTTGAACTACTAAGAGTCCATTTGAATTCTTCTTTTTTTTTCAGCCAATCCATTTGTCCATTATTGCAGCAACGAAGAAGCATGTATTTTTGGGAGCATGCTAACTGCTTTTCACGTTAGCCTTTTATATAATAGTCAAAGAAAGAAGGAAAGCGATTGATCAAAACTTGGTATAGAAGTCCGACACTTGGTCACTCCAACTCCTTTTTCTCCTCTTCCTCAAGAGGTGGAACATATCTCCTCACTTCACTGTGGTGGACCCACTCCTTCACTCCATCCAACTTCAGGGACAAGAAGTTGATCAAATTCACTTTAAAAGGCCCATTCCATCTCTGCTGAGAGGAATCATCCGACCGTTTCAGAACAACCAAATCTCCGACCTTGTATGGATGCAGTGTGAAATCAATCTCAGCTTCTTCTGGATCGCTGTACTGAGAAGCCATGGTGAGAAGATGTCAAATCTGTCCTTACATGAAGATTTATTTAACCTTCCCTATTCAGGGCCGCACCTCGTATCTTAGCTGGTTGGCTGGCTGGCTGGCTGGCTGGCTGCAAAATATGGTTCTGGATTGTCTCCTGGCTGGTGGAGATCTTGTCAGGAGTATTTTCCAGAAGAGAATAAATCAAATTTGAATGAATTCTTAACTGATAATGTCCTCATCAGAAATAGCTTGGGGGCATAAGGCTGTAGCTAATTCTACTAATTAATAATTACCATGCTTTTGTCCATTACAGTATATCTTGATATTTTAAATTGGGAGTTATGGCAAGCATTTCATTCAATGTATGTATGTATGTATGTATGTATGTATGTATGTATATATTTATATATACATATAAACGTAGAACTGTGTTCTCCCTGCTCTGCTACTCTCTTCTATTTTTATACAATATGAGGAAGGTTACAGTGAAGAAGAATCACTGCCTAGGCTAGTGAGTGACTGCTGATTTACTTCCAGGGGCTTTCATGCTTCACTCCTTAAGCCACTATGTTCTTGCTTACCACCATTTTCATTTCATTTCTATTTGCATGGGAAAAATATAATACAGTTAAGTCTGTAACTATTTTAATAACTATTAACTTTTCAAATATTTAGATTAAAGGCAGGGCTTCTTCAGCTAAGGACAATGTCCTTACTTTCAGTTTTTAAAAAACAAGCACCAGGAATTAATTGATAAGTTAATATGAGGCTCACTTGATGATTTTACTCTTTTTAAAGCCCTCCTATTCCATACAATATGCTGTAGCATGTCAGCCATGCATTCTATTACCTATAGAAAAGTCTTTGCTATTAGCTGAATGTAGCTGCTTTTTCCATTGTAAATTTACATTACACTCCCCCATTCTATTGCCCTCTAAATATGTTGTCCTGCAACCTCTGTAAATGCAGCCACTGTGTAGTTTAACATGGTATTTGTTTGTTCATTTGCAAAAACTTTAAAGTGGTTGCCACAAACAAAGTTTTCTGGCTGCAAAATTTTCTGGCTGCAGTGACACAAATCTTTTTTGCAAAAATAGTAGTAAAGTAAAAACATGTGAGCAAATTTGTAACCAAATACTTCCCCCAATAACTATCACTTTGGCTGCATATTGCTGAAGTTGGTTCTGTCATTTAAAGTGCTGTCTTGTAGCAATCGTTTTTTTCACTACCATGACAGCTTCAGTAGTTGGAATGCAGGTGAAGAGACAAGTCACATCATAGGAAACTAACTTTGCTAGTGAAGTCTTGTGAATTGTTGGTGCGATGAGTGGTGTTGCCAACTAGAGGAACTAATAAGGTGGTTAGATGTTTTGCAATGTTGTAGGTGATAGAGTGGATGCTGCTGACAATTGGTCTTAGTGAAATTCCCCCTTTGTGGATTTTGGGGAGCCCATATATGCTGGAGTGGTTTCCCCAGGGTAAATACGGTAATATTGCAGCTTGTTGATGGCATTGTCTTTTAATAGGTATTGCAAGAAATCAATGACCTTTTTTTTGTAACTAATGGTGGGGTCTCTCCTCAGAGTTTCATATGTAGCAGTATCCTTCAGAAGATTGTTCAGCTTGGTCTTGTAGTCATCTGTGTTCAGGATGACTGTCAAAGCTGAAGAAGCTTCTTGGATGAGAAGCGCATTGTCTTCAAAGAAAAACCAGAGTCTAGTTGCCTCTTGAAAAATCACCTTTGGCACAACCATGACCAGGATGACTGAGAATCTCCATAGACTAACAAAAGGAACCAAGGTCTTAGAAAAATGAAACTGACAATATATGCTTTGTTTTGTACTAGCATGTCTACTCATACTCATACCCCAACAGCAAGCGCATAAAGACTATTTTAAGGCATGGTTACAAATCAGTTCTTAATATAAGTCTTCTATTAAATGAAGAAACAGATATTTATCAAGTAAAAAATCACTCTGAAGACCTTTTAAATCACCTACTGAAATCTTGTCCTGATTATCTTAATTCCTTTCCCCTTTTGTTGTTGTTATTATTGTTATTATTAGTATTATTCTCTCTGTTGCTTTGCATCTACATTGAGTGCTTCTGTACTGGAGACAAATTCCTTGAGTGTCTAATGATACTTGGCCAAATGGAATATTCAATTCAACTTAATTACCTAAAACCTGGTAGCATAAAAAATTCTCACTTTAGTGTCATACCATCCATAATCATAATGCAGAAATGGGTAGAGACATTACAGTCCTTCAAGAGACTCTGGTGGTTTTCAAGGGCAACTCATTGGGAGAGTCTATTGATAATTTTGAGTTTTAAGGGCTGGAAGGAATTACTGTCTCTATAGCGTATTTCCTGCTACACAGTAGCTTCCCTAGTTGATCTTGATGGGTTGAATGGGTTGGCTTTTGTGACCAGGTGACCTAGCCCTGCCACCTAGCAGTTCGAAAACATGCAAAGGCAAGTAATTATCTCTTTGGTGGAAAGGTAACAGCATTCCATGCACCTCGGCATATTATGCAGGCCACATGACCATGAAAGCATCTTTGGATAATGCTGAGTCCCTTGGCTAGGAAAGGAGAAGACACCAGCCCCTAAAGTCAGATACAACTGGACAGAAGAAACATTTATCTTTTTTATTGAGAAGGTAGTCTGTTCTGATATCCAGAGGGTCCTGAAGGAAGCAGATTTTCTAGATACTTTTCAGTTGGGTTTCAGACTGAAATATACTGTGTTTCCCCGAAAATAAGACCTTATATTTTTTCGAACCCTGAAATAAACACTTGGCCTTATTGCCATGCGCTCAAAAGCCCAATTGGGCTTATTATTAGGGGGTGTCTTATTTTTGGGGAAACAGGGTAGTACTGAGACAGCATTGATCACACTTTTAGATGATCTTTGGTGAGACCTGGGATGATGCATCTATCTACTCTCTTTGTGAACTCATAGAACACAACTATTTTGCAAACTGCACTGGTTTTCTGTAGGCTTCTGGATGCAATTCAGAGTGCTGTAAAGCCATTCATTGCATAGTGTTTTATTATTTGCAGGACTGCAGAACTCTAAATGTATTTATCTGTCCCACAACATCCAACAAAGTGGGCATGGCTTAGCTCTCTCTATAAAACAAAGTCATCTAATGGGAACCAGGAGTGCCTTCTCTGTGGCAGGGCCTGCCCTTTGAAAGAACATGATGGCTGAAATTTGGATGGTTCCCAAATTTTTTAAAAGTCTTTAAAAACTTGGGTGTGGGCTAAGGTCCTAGGACATTGGATGAGTCTTTTTGGTAATTGGTCTTCGGAATGAGAGTACAGGTACAACTTACAATCACAATTGAGCCCAAAATTTATGTTGCTAAGTGAGAAATTTGTTAAGTGAGTTTTGCCCCATTTTATGACTTTCCTTGACACATTTGTTAAGTGAATCACTGCAGTTCTTAAATTGGCAACATGATTGTTAAGAGGATTTGGTTTCCCCTTTGACTTTGCTTGACTTTGCTTGACTTTGCGACCTTCTGACCTCATAAGGTCGCAAAAGTTGATCACATGATTCTGGGACAATGCAACTATCATGTGAGTCAGTTGTCAAGCATCCGAATGAAAAATCACAAGACCATTGGGATACTGCAATGGTTATAAGTGTGAAAAATTGTAATGTCACTTTTTAAAGTGTCATAACTTTGAACGGTCACTAAATGAACTGTTGTAAATTGATGACTACCTGTACATTCTGATCTTAGTAATTTCTTGCAGCTTCTCTCCAGTTTTCTGTTTATTAGCTGTTTTGTTATGTGGTTTTAATCCAATGTTAGCTGCCTAGGTTTGCAATTTTTGAATTGGGCATAAACTTTATAAATAATAAATAGCCTACCTTTACTGTTTTATGGGTACAAACACTAATCAGCACAGTAATTGGTACTTATTTTTCTTCTGAATTTTCTTTTATATGAATTTGCATTATTTAGTCTCTTTAAGTTTCCAGATATTATTCTGTAAGGTAAAGATAAAGGTTCCCCTCACACATATGTGCTAGTCAATTCTGACTCTAGGGGGCAGTGCTCATCTCCGTTTCAAAGCCAAAGGTGCACGGAACGCTGTTACCTTCCTATCAAAGGTGGTCCCTATTTTTCTACTTGCATTTTTTATGTGCTTTCAAACTGCTAGGTTGGCAGAAGCTGGGACAAGTAATGGGAGCTCACCCAGTTACGCGGCACTAGAGATTCAAACCGCTGAACTGCCAACCTTTCAATCGACAAGCTCAGTGTCTTAGCCACTGAGCGACCACATCCCACGGTGTATACTCTGTATACCTTCTAATTTTATATCTTCCTTTTTAACAACAATAATGTCTCTATCTATATTCAGTGTATCATTTTTTATAACAAGAATGTTGCATCTGACTGGAAGTTAGATAAAACCCAGAAGTACATTGCACATGTCTTATTTTCTGTAATCTATCTTTTGTTTATTAAGAGCTATGTTCTAATCAAGCACTATTTAAGCAAACAAGCCAGAGACACATAAATGTGGGTTTAAGGAATTGCTGATATTACCAGCAGTAAAGACATTGAGGTTTTTTGCTCATTTTTCTCTGACCAAAAATTATAAGATTTCAGCAATGATGAAACTTGAGAGTAGCAGAACTGCCAGCTAACCTTTCTGCCAAAGCTACCTTTTTAGGTCTACTATCTGAGAGGAGAAGTGTATGTTCTCCTCCTTGTTGATTACTTTTGCACGGTGCTATGTCATATTTTAACAGCAGTTTATTTATATCCCACCTTTATTACTTTTCTAAATAACTCAAAATGGTAAAGTACCTAAAATGTTTTCCTCTATTTTCTTCACAACAACAAACTTATAAGGCAGATTGGATTAAAATCCATTACAGAGGATGTTGAGCCTAGCACAAAACAAAAGGGCTTGTCCCCTGATACCACTAGATGAAATTGCTAGGGCTCGCTGCCTTAGAAGAGTGAGGAAAATTCACAGGGACGACTCTGACCCTGGTCACCACTTCTTTACCCTCCTATCATCGGGAAGGAGATACGGAAGCATAGCCAGCCACATAAACAGGCTGAAGAACAGTGTTTATCCATGGGCCTTCAGACTCCTGAATGCGAAATAACACCATAACTATGTAGTACGATGGACTTGCAGGGCCGGTGCAATGTGTAACTTGTTCACACTGGTGCAATAGGACTGGGTGTTTTGTTAATATGATTTATTGCGTTAGGGATTTTCTGTCTTCTCTATGAGTTGTATTGTGTTGGGGAGGGTGCACTGAGAGAGCTCAACCAATCTCATTGTACATATGTTGTACGCTGACAATAAAGATTTGAAATTTAAAAGAGTGATTGGCTCAAAATCACCCAGCTGGTTTTCATGCCCAAGGCAGGACTAGAATTTATGGTCTCCCAATTTCTAGCTTGGTGCTTTAAGGGGAACTGACTCTTTATCGAATAAAGAATAAAGTTCATACACCATGTTTTACAAATTGTAGTGAAGGATTCATATAACATGTTAAGCAAAAATTAAACTACTTATAGTTTCATGCAATCTGGATATGGATCTGTAATTTTTCTGCTACACAGACAGTTGTCAAGAAGGAAACTTGGCTATGGGGAATAAGGAAAGGATCCTTAATTCTGGAAAACAGTTCTGGAAAATAGCAACCTTTGATCCATTCCTAGCGACCAGAATATACTGATTTCCTCCTAGAATACAGGTATTTCTCAACATACAACAGTTCATTTACTGACTGTTTGGAGCACTAAAAAAAGTGATTTATGACCAGGTATCACACTTATGACCATTGCAGCATCCCCATGGTCACGTGATTCACATTTGTATGCTTGATAACTGGTTCATGTTTACGATGGTTGCAGTGACCCAGGGTCACGTGATCCCCTTTTGTGACCTTCTGACAAGCAAAGTTAATGGGGAAAATCCAGTTTCACTTAACAGTTGTGGCTACTAACTTAACACCTATAGTGATTCACTTAACTGTGGCAACAAAGGTCGCAAAATGGGGCAAAACTCACTTGTCTCATTTAGCAACAGAAATTTTGGGCTCAATTGTGGTCATGAGTCGAAGACTACCTGTACTTACAGGTGTGGTATCTTGAAACTTAAGACATGGAGTTGCAAGTAGAGACAAAGCATCATAAATAAATAAAATTTTTAAGAACAAACTATACTGCATTCCAAAAAATTGAAAGATTTAAACTACAGGGAAAAGAAAACACATTTTGTAGGCTGACCTACAAAACTAAGTCAGGATTTGCCTTATAAGCCACAGTTGGCCAATGTTGTATAACAGAGGCCCAAACCCTACTGTACTACAGTGATAGGTTGCTACCGGTTTGTCCTGGATTGGGGGAACCGGTAGCGGCGGTGGCAGGAGGCTCTGTTCCCCCCTTCGGACATGTTTGCGCATGCGCAGAAACTTCTGCGCATGCGAGCGTGTGAGTGCCCATGAGCGAACTGGTAGCGGCTGAAACTGAAACCCACTACTGGTGTACTAATGTCACATTCCCACAATAGAATAGAATAGAATAACAGAGTTGGAAGGGACCTTGGAGGTCTACTAGTCCAACCTCCTGCTTAGGCAGGAAACCCTACACCACTTCAGACAAATGGTTATCCAACATCTTCTTAAAAACTTCCAGTGTTGGAGCATTCACAACTTCTGGAGGCAAGTTGTTCCATTGATTAATTGTTTTAACTGTCAGAAAATTTCTCCTCAGCTCTAGGTTGCTTCTCTTCTTGATTAGTTTCCACCCATTGCTTCTTGTCCTGCCTTCAGCTGTTTTGGAGAATAGCTTGATTCCCTCTTCTTTGTGGCAGCTCCTGAGATATTGGAACACTGCTATCTCCCCTAGTCCTTCTTTTCATTAAACATACCCAGTTCCTGCAGCCGTTCTTCATATGTTTTAGCCTCCAGTCCCCTAATCATCTTTGTTGCGCTTCTCTGCACTCTTTCTAGTCTCCACATCTTTTTTACACCATGGCGACCAAAACTGAATGCAGTATTCAAAGTGTGGCTTTACCAAGGCATTATAAAGTGGTATTAACACTTAACATGATCTTGATTCTATCCCTCTGTTTATGCAGCCTAGAACTGTATTGACTTTTTTGGCAGCTGCTGCACACTGCTGGCTCATATTTAAATAGTTGTCTACTAGGACTCCAAGATCCCTCTCAGAGTTACTACTATTGAGCAAGGTACCATATATACTGTACCTGTGCATTTTGTTTTTCTTGCCTAAATGTAGAACCTTACTTTTTTCACCATTGAATTTCATTTTGTCAGATAGCGCCCAATGTTCAAGTCTGTCAAGATTCTTCTGTATCTTGAGCCTATCTTCCGGAGTGTTGGGTATTCCTGCCAGCTTGGTGTCATCTGCAGATTTGATGAGTTCCCCATCTATCCCTTTGTCCAAGTCATTGATGAAGATGTTGAAGAGTACTGGGCCTAAAACAGAGCTTTGGGGTACCCCACTGCATACTTCCCTCCATGTAGATGCAGTATAGGTTATACTAAAATCAGATTCTCCTGGTGTAAGGATATGCCATCAGCACATAGGCCATGTATGCATTTTCTGTGGTCATCTCGGCCAAGAAACTTCATAGGATGCTATGTTGTCCTTCCCTTTTTGAGTGTGCCCCCCAAAATAGAGGTTCTAACAGTCAAGGGAATTCTGGTGGCAGAGATTCTGTGGGAATTTAGGACTGACAGTAGGAGAGTGTTTTTTGTATATTACAATAGGCTCTAATTTTGCATTGATTTTGTATTACCTGCTTTTTTGGCAACTGCAGCACACTGCTGCCTAATACTTAAGTGATTGTCCACCAAGACACCGAGATACCACCCAGATCCCCAAATCCTGGCATAAAGTGACTTTTTTTGGTACCTTGCTTTAATCTCAGCTCTGGCCACTTGGGTTAGCTTGCCGCACCCACAGCCTTTCCTACTTCCTTCGCCCCAAAGGGAGTTGCCTGCCATTCCTCGCCCCCCATCATTCCAGCAGTGCTGCTTCTCCGACTCTCCCTGCAGGGTCCCCAGGACACCTTAAAGCGCGGACAGAGCCTTTTCGCTCTCCGGTCACCCACATCACATCGTCTTTGCCTCCCCCCCCGCCAGCCCTCCCGATGGGACAGCGGAATAGCTGAAGGGGCGGGGGCGCGCTCATAGCTCGCGCAGGTGCTGCCTCCCACTCGCACCTCATTCAGCCTTGATGGGGTCAGCGTGATCTCGGGGCTCCGGTTCCTGTGCCGCCCCTTTCTTTCCACTGTCTGAGATAGATAAAAAAGAGATAGACTCCTTGGCGCGGAGCAGCTACAGCAACCATGACCTCCGACCCTGCTCTCCGCCAGCCAATAAGAGCGCAGCTCGTCTCCAAACCCAAAATTTCCACGTCGGCAAAAGTCAAAATGGAGCGGAGCTCGCGGGAACCGGGCATTTGCGAGCAGGCAGAGGGAGGAAGCAGAGCAACGGAGAGAGAGCGCGAAGAAGGAATGGGCAATGACGGCGAACGCGACGGCCGGAGGGGCACTGGTTAGCTGCCGCTCCGTTGCCGTAGCAGCAGCCGCTGTTGCAACCACGGATCGGAAGAGGAGGTTGCGGCACCGCCGCGAGAAGTCCGAATCGCGGCAGCTCCGCTACACTTCACCCGCCGGGCTCTTTGCCTCTTCCTATTTCTCTTTCTGCAGGGAAAGGCGAGCGCTGCTGCAGCAAGAACAGTTGGAGGAGGCACCGCATGGACCTGTTGCATCGGGCGTCCTGGTTGCTCCAGGTGCCAAGGAGGCGAAGTGAGTGAGTTCCTTTTCCTCCACCACCCCCTATTGTACAGCGTGGTGGGCTTGCCTCCTGCGCCGATGCGTTTTTTGCAGGCAACACTCCCATTGTCGCCTCGGCATGCTTAAGGTCATTTGGGATGGGAATAGGAGCAAGTCGATTCCTGGATGCAGGGGATCCCCTTCTCTCCTTTACATCTGGATCGGTGTATAGAGAGAAGCAGGTGGGCTTCCGGTTTCTTGATTTGCCTGCCGGTTTTGCTTTCTAGAGTTAGTTTCGATTTTCGGAGCTTATATAGTAGAGAGGAGAAAGAAGGCACAGGTATTCTTCTTTAGGTGTTATATACTTTGGTCTCCGTGGTGTATGCCTACGTGGCCTAATGGAATCTTCCACATAACTACTACCTTCTTCTTGAAGCAAACTCTGTCCCTAGACTAGAGCATATGGGTGCTAGTTTTTGCTTCCATCATGCTGTCAGTTACCAATGCGGAAATCTATCGTGGCAGCTGACTGGAACATACCTGAGCCTAAACCAGCAGTCTTTTAGGAACCCAGCTGGGAATAATTGTCTGAGTGCAATAATTTGGCTGCTATTTTCAGTCCAAAGGTGGAATACACATAAGTTGGAAACTGGGACTGCTCAAATGCTTTGCTTTCTATAAAAATAACAATTTGTGTGCTTTCCTTTCTGAATAATATATGCTTCCCCCCCTCCTTTTATTTCTGTTGCAGTGGACAAGAAATAGATGCCTTGCCTTGAAGCTCCTTTAGTAGAAAAAGTTTTGGCTTCTGGAAAGAAAGTTCTGTGACACTTTGACTCTGATTATAATAGAAGTCAGTGCACTACAGAACTTTCTCTTCAGGGGCTACAGCAGCAAAGGAGTTAACACAGAGCTCCTGAAATTCAGGTGGACACGTCACTGCCAGCTGCTTTCAAGAAAATAGGATGGAAAGGCTGAAAGCAACTCATGGGAAAGTGGCACTTTAGTGGTTATATAAAAGCACTAAGTATATTCCTGTGTTTAAACAAAAACTTTGTTCTTTTGAAACTTGGCCTTTTAGTTTCTGGTATTTTAAATAGCACAGCATCTGGGTGTTATTTACATTCTTCTTTGATAGCAGTTTCAAAGAGAACATTTGACAAAATGCTGTAAATTGTTAATTTCAAGTTGTCTTTGTGATTGTGTATATTGGTGCTGCTAAAATACTGAAGTTTAATAATTGCCTTTGAATATAAACCTTTATTAAATTTGAAATTTTTATAGCATTGATTAGTTGTGTAATGGCTTGGGAAGATTTTGCAGCAATAAACCTACTTAGAAATCTATGATATATTATATGTTTCTGAATTAAATGATTGTGCTGCATTGAATATGCTTGCTTCTTAATTACTTAATTGATTTTAACCTCTTTGTGAACACTATGAGGACTTTTAAAAGTTCATATTTGTGAAAAAAAATTATATTTAACACCTGTTATTAGACCAACTCTTCCTGATTTTCTACTTTTAATAAACGTGCCCATTAATAAAAATGATTGAGTTTTTAAATAAAATGAATATTTATTTGAATCTGCTTTTATTATTTTTACAAATAACTCAAGGCAGCAAACATATCCAACAGACCTTCCTCTTCCTCTTTTCCCCACAGCAACAACCCTGTGAGGTAAGTTGGGTTGAGAGAGAGTGACTGATCCAGAGTCCCCCAGCTGCTTTCCTGGCTAAGGTGGGAACGCATGATCACTCACTTTCTAGTCTGGTATCTTAACCACTACACCAGGGCTGTCAAACATGATTTCATTGAGGGCTGCATCAGGGTTATGTTTGACCGTGGGAGCATGGCCAGCTTGACATCACTCATGTTGGGGGCACCTGTGGTGGCCAAATGCTAAGGCAGGACTTCCCTCAGACCCTCCCACCTCATTATCTTCCTTCCTTCCTTCCTTCCTTCCTTCCTTCCTTCCTTCCTTCCTTCCTTCCTTCCTTCCTTTTCTTCTTTTTTCTTCCCTCTTCATTCTCCTTTCTTCTTCCTTCCTCTCTTTACTTATTTTTCCTTCCTTGCTGTCTTCCCATTTTCCCATCTTTTTCTTTGTCTTTCCTCTCCCTTTCTCCTTTCCTGTCCCTTCTTGGATGCTCAAATGCCAAAAGGAAACTTCTTTAGTTTTGTTTTTAGTTTGTTTTGCTAGCCCTCTGCCAGTGAAAACAGAGCTGCAGGGGGGAGGCGTGTGTGGCCCCCCAGGGCCCCTTTTGGACTGCAACAGCCTCCTGCAGCCCTCTGCCCCCCCCCAATGCTCTGTTTTTGCTGGCAGAGGCACCGCAGGCCTGTCCTTTGTTGTTTCCAGGGTGGCCCCATGGGCCAGATCTAACCACCCTGAGGGCCAGATTCTGCCCTGGGCCTTGAGTTTGACACCCCTGCACTACTCCAAACTGGTTCTCAGATTTAAACAAATATTACCAAAAAAAGAGAGGCATAATTAATTCATATATAAAATTCAATAGGCAGTTCCTTTATAAAAGCCCTCTATTTGATAAATACACTGTTGATAGCAAATGCATTTGCACTAAAGAATGCTTGGGAATAATACATTGAATCCAAGTTTTGAGCTGGAAAGTACATATTTTGGTCTTATCTTTTGGTGGGTATCTATATAGCATACACTTAAGGTTTCCTATGGTGAGTGTGACAAGTGTGCTTAAGTTAGATTCTTACAAAAGTGATCATAGAAAAAAATTCACAAGGTACAATACAATATATCAGTCTTCAATGATATAAAATAACAATGTAATATAAAATTGTGAGATTTGCATTCAGCATCTATTTCTGCAGTTTATAGATAATCGGTTCTCTAGCAAAATGTAAGTAAAGAATTTGTGACTATTTGCATTTTATTTGCATCCAGTCCACTAAACACATTTTCTCTTAATGATCTGTTGATCATTTTCTGCAATTTCATGCAGGTCTTAAATTCTTAAAGTTTAGAAAAGTGTGCTTTCATCTTGGGAAGGTAGTTTTCTTTAATAATTACATTGAAACATTGTGCCCAAATGTCTTTCTGAGTACAATTTCTTTCATCCAAGCAAGAGCATATAGATGCTGATCAACTGTGCAAACATGGTTCAGCCTTGTTCTAGTGTAGCAGTTGGTAGAATACATGCCATTCATATGCTTGTTTCCCACAATATGTTTATTTTAGTGAGTCATGTGATATGTAGTCCAGATTTAGACTACTTAAAGGAGCATTCTGATTAAATGTTAATAGCAGGAAGCTGTTGGATCATGAAGTAGGCCTGTAAAAAATATTGCACAGTAATTCTAAAAAGTGATACAGTTATCTATAAATGTTGATGTACCAATTTAACCAGCCAGAAATAATCCCACAAAATTCATGGATAATAAATTTTTAATGTTTTGAGATGTAAAGGACTTACTTGGTCTAAATCTTTTATTTGGAATAAATCCAACATATGTCAATCAAGTTTCAGCACCTGCAGTTCATTTTGCTGTAGAATGACTTTCTTTTACCTGATTTCTTTAAGTCTTTAATGTTATTTTTACTTTGTTTATTTATCTGAATTTAATTACATTTATTTAGATATTTCAACAGGCCCTGTCTTACAGTGAGATTTGGATACTCAATTTATTCAGGTGAACTAAAACAATGGCAATGTTTATATAATCCTGTCAAATATTGAAAATATGTGAGGTCCTTATTGTGCTTTGTAATAGCCCAACATGGTAAGTCATGGTTATTTGCAGACTGCAAATGAATGGATGTGGCTGAAAGTTGGTGGTTGAAATAATAATAATAAAAAACTTGATACTTTATTATGAAATAAGGTATAGTGCTAATGATAGTTCCATTTTAGATAGTTCACTGCCCTTCCTATCCTAAATTGTATTGGGACTAAAGGTAAAGGTAAAGATTCCCCTCGCGCATATGTGCTAGTCGATCCCGACTCTAGGTGGTGGTGCTCATCTCCGTTTCAAAGCTGAAAAGCCAGGCTGTCTGAAGATGTCTCTGTGGTCATTGTCCAGCATGACTAAATGTCAAAGGCTCATGGAACACTCTTACCTTCCCACCAAAGGTGGTCCCTATTTTTCTACTTGCATTTTTTATGTGCTTCCAAACTGCTAGGTTGGCAGAAGCTGGGACAAGTAACATTACGCTGCACTAGGGATTCGAACCACTGAACTGCCGATCTTTCGATCGGCAAGCTCAGCATCTTAGCCACTGAGCCACCACATCCCTGTATTGGGACTAGAACTCTGTAAATTTTAATATACTAAATTGAAAAGGGCACAACTTTACCTATTATGCAATTCTAGTTTTCAAATATTTATTTTTTCAAATTAAATATTAAATATTTTAATCAATATTTAATATATTTAATATATTAAATTTTGAATAATTTTCAAATATTTTAATTTTTATCTCCATTCTTGAATTCTGAAGTTAGGTTCAAAAGTGCAATAAGTAATGATTTTATTCATCATTACCAGTGGTTTATTTTAATAGTCTCAGACTGCTTTAAAACCAAAAGCTCCGAAATGACTTCTGTACAGTATATGCAAGAAGAAGAAAACACAAGGCTAACACAATAAACATTGCAACATCCCTTCTAAACTGTAGTGTATGATTAACCCTATTCCTCCAGGACGCTTATCAGACTAATAAGACTTGTTAGTGGAAACAATAAATTTTTTCAGATTACCTTAAAAGCAGCTTGATGAATTGTGACCACAGAAACAAGTAATTATATAATGTAATGAATTCAGTCTGTATTTCTATGGATGAGTTGGAAAGATACATAGTAACATAGGCACAAATATATCTTAGAAAAGCTGGAGCTTTGAAATGAAATTAAGTTACCTTGGTTGAATATAATGGCTTATAAATAGGTCTAATACAGTTGTAGCATTACAGTTTATTCTGAAAACGCCAAGGAATAGCAGTTTTAGTGCTACTAAACATTCTGGATTGTCCCCATGCCTCTATTTTGTTCTAGTAAATGTCTGCTAACTGACGCTATTTGAAGACTTATTTTGGGAAAGTCTGGAACACTTTGTTGCTGAAGGATTTTGAAGTATGTTTTCATTTAAAATAAATAAAATTAAGATATATATTACAGGTAGGATCAGTGATATGATGTTAAAGAGCTACTTAAAAAAAACTTAAGACACTTTTCTAGATATCTGAAATGTATACTCATCCATAAATATATATAATGAAGAGCATATTAGGGAAGTCTGTGTGAATCAGTGCTGTTTAAATTTAGGAAGTTTAAATGGTTGCAACATGTTGATAGAAATTCTGATTTTGATTCATGAAATCTCAAATGGAGAAATATAGGCACTTGAGTAATTGATGATTCTCTTACTGATCTACAAATTTAAGAATACCACCTGATATGGCTTTCCTATCTTTAAAGACAAGGCAGGTTTCCCCAACTGTGAACAAAGCATTCTGTGTAGATCTAATGGCATCTAAAGTGAGGAACTGATTCATTTAGGATCCTTGTTAACTCCCAATGCTATCTTTCTATGTGTTATTTTCCTAAGATAACAGCACCTGGTTTTAGTGAGAGACTTGATTCAATTTATCTAACTGAACAGTCCTGTACAGTAATTCTATTTTATAAATGGAGACTTATATTTTTACAAATTGATTATCAAAGCAATACAAGAAAACAAGACAAAATGTCTTGTTTTTAGTTTAGCATCTTGGGTATCTTCTTTTAAACAGGCTTTATTTATCTTTTAAAAATCCTTGGTACTTTTCTTTGGAATTAAGAGGGTTTTTAAAAATTTTAAAAATAGTTGGAATGTATATCTTTTTTAGTGGCGTTGCAAACAATCACTGATGCTAATGTGAAGTATACAACTGAAAAACAAGGATAAAAGAAAAGAGCAAAGGAAAGATAATGATCAGCTATGAAGGATCCCATTACTCCTATATCCTATGACCAATTTAGCCATAACTATAGGTCAGTTTTTCACACTTTTGTGTAATCCTTTTTCTCTTAAAATTAGATGCAAATATACTAAAGGCAGGAAAAGCAGATTGGATTTAATTTTCCATATGTAGTAATAGTTTTTGAAATATCTGGTCATAACTTCAAACTGATCTGCCAAATGTGTAGGGCTTCATAGAAATGTAATGTGTTTTAGATAAGATATTCTCTATTCTGAACAAATTGGTGAATTCTTTGGACATAATGTTTCCTGTCCTTAGCTGGAAAGAGAAATTTCCTGCTTAGGAACATAAAGAATAATGATGACTCTTTATGGCTAATTGGTCAGAGGCAGCTGTCCAAAAAGGCCAGGAATTTTTTTATACTGGTATCTGCCTCCTAAACAAACAGTTTGGTAGACAAAACTTGATCAACTGCCTCCCTAATAAGTTTGTAAAACAAAGTACAGAATTTTGTCTTCATCTTAAGGCAACTTGTCCACACAGAACTGTATACTTCCTGCAGCTTTTATGTATTATAAATTTGATCCTGTTTAATTCAATAGTATTAAGTTTGGGGTTAAATAATAGTATGCAAAACACAGAAACAAATAATGAGATTTAAAGGGAGGTGATAAAATGCAACAGCTACACAGAACTATATTCAGAAAAATGATTGAGACCTCTTTAAAAAGTTATGCAAGTAGGAAAATCATTTTTATAAGGACCATTTTCATGCTTCATGTATGCAATATTATGCAAAACAGTACTGCACAGTAGTCCTCAATTTACTACTGGTCACTCAGTGACATTCAAAGTTACAGTGGACTCTCCAAAAGCCACTTACTCCAAGTTCTGAAATTATGATATTTGCCCCCCCTCCCCACCCAAGGCATGTGACCATATTTTGAGCATTCGGCAACTGGCCTGCATTTACAGCCATTTGCAGTTGCACCCTGCAGTTATTTTTTTGCTGCTTATATTTTTCCAGAAACCAGAACTTACTTATGTTTACTTCTGGTTTTTGGAAAAAAACTGCCCCATAGCAAACAATGGGTTTTCTTTATATTTAACTTAACAATCATTGCAAAAAGATTGTAAAATTGGGTCTAGTCACATGATGATCTGCTTTATAAATGTCACAACTTATAACCATAATTGCCAGGCTCAATTACAGTTGTAATTCGAGAAGTACCTATAGTAAGCCAAAGAGATAATGGAAGATGCAGTGAAAGGGACTCTCTAAGATTCTACAATATTGGCAAATTAATCATGATGTGGACCTTCGTGCAGTAGAATTCGTTTTATCTCATATATTATCAGGTGATAAAATTTAGTCTTGAGCTACAGAAGACAAAATGAATGTGGCATTTCAAAAGATAACATGTCTTTTCTTCTAAAAAGAAGATACAAGTTGCCTTGAGAATCATAGATGTCAAACTCCTATTTAGAGCAGGTCTTGTAAATTGCCTCATATGCCATATATGTACCCTAAACACTTAAACAACCATGCTTGTCAATACTGAATTTATTATTCACTCCCCCCCACTTTCTTTCAATATTTATACTCTGCTATGCCAATTCTGGTCACCACGACATAAAAAAGATGTTGAAACCCTGAAAAGTGTGTAGAGAAGAGCAACAAATATGATAATGGGTCTGGAGTCTAAATCGTATGGTGAATGGTTGCAGGAGCTGGATATGTCTAGCCTATCAAAGTGAAGGGTTGGGAGAACATGATAGCTGCCTTCCAGTACTTGAGGGCTATACAAAGAAGAAGGGATTAATTTATTCTCCAAAACACCAGAGGGCAGGACAAGAAGTAATGGTTGGAAGTTTGATAAAGAAAGATCCAATTTAGAAATAAGAAGAAATTTTCTGACAGTGACTACAATCAATCAATTGAATAGCTTGCTTCCTGGGATTGTGGGTGCTGGATAATAGATGGAACAACTATTTGACTGGGACAACAGTTTAACTGGGATGATATGAAGCTCCTGCCATGAGCAGGAGGTAGGACTAGAAGATCTCTGAGGTCCCTTCCAACCCATGATTCTATGATCCTATTCTAGTTCAAGAGACTCTCAGAAGAGCTCAGAAACAAAACGCCAATGTAAAACAGTAGGAATAGTTGAAAGGCATTGATTAAAATAGAGTAGCATATTAAAAGAATAAAGATGTATGAAAGAATCAAAAAATACTTACCCTGATGAAAGAAATATTTTTCTCAGATAAAGCTTCCTTTAAATTTAAGATGCTACAATTTCAGATATTATATATTCACATATTAAATCCAAAAAAGAATCTGTAGTTCACAACAAGCTATTAAAATTGGTACCTTTGAATTGTCTGATTTAAGAACCATTTACTTGTGTAAAGTTTAGCTGTTGCTTCTTTTTCATAAATACAGTGAACAATCAAATTGCTTGCAGTTGTTCTAGATTATTTTACTAAAGCATCCTAGGATAGAGAGTAGTTTATCATCTTATAGGGAAGGATTGAAACAAATGGATTAAAAATATAACTAAGGCTCACTATTGAGTTAGGGGGCCTAAATTCAAATCTCACTTTTTTCTGTTCTTTTTTCAGACTCTTAATTGTTATGATGATTAAGTTTCATCTATGTGTGTTTCATTTTTGGGTCACTCTGTTCATGGATTCAGATTCTGGAATAACCTTCTGAAGAAAAAAATCAGAAGTTGGAATTGAATTGCCCTTAGTAAGAGAAGATTGCAAAACATGCCATAGTGGTGAAATAGAAGTCTTTACTAATTTAATCAACAGGGACTTTCTCTGAAAGCACTGATATATTAATATCTACAGTCTCTTCCTGAAATATTAAAATAGCCTGCATAATGAGTGTAGAATGAAAAATTGCATAATTTACATTGTATTCCTCTTGCCTTAATCTGCTTCTGTTGTATATGAAAGAGGGTATATAGTATAATACTCATTTACAACAGATCTAATCGTTTCTTAATCTTGAGTTGATGCTCATTTAAAGGTAAAGTGTAATATTATCAGATGTATTTAGCTGGTAATTGTTTAGACAAATGTTACAATGTCACTGTGCTTGTTGGCCCTACTGTATATCATTAGCAAGATATAAGAGTAAGTAAAAAAGTAAGAAAAGATGAGGGAGTTACATATGCCATAAAGAAATGGAAGGTGAATTGAACTCATAGGAATTCAAATAGCTGTGAAAGTTATTGTAGAAGCTAAATCCTATTGCTCATTGTGAAGATGATTTTTAACCAATCCAGGCTATTCTTTCAGAAGGTTTTAAAAGCTCAAAATTAATAAATGCTCAAATTCCAGCTTTATCCAAATAAAAGTAACTTCCAGCAAGAAAGGCAATGTTTCTGGATCTATATGCAAAAGGATAATTTCTGAGCAATATTTTTTAAATGAAAATTGTTTAACAAGAGGTGTAGTTGACATATTTGAGCTCAGATGCATGAACTCTGTAGTAGATTGTCTAAGAGCCTGCCAGGATGGAGAGCTTTCAAAATTATGGATGGCTTGATATAAAGCAAAAAATCTGCAGAAATTATAAAAGAAGCATTCTTTTATGGATTTATATTTAGTGGTTTGCTAAAAAGATGATGGCACATGGATCATACATTAGTGAAAATAGAACAGTACATACCTTGGGCCTTCCCCTTTATATTTGCATCTAACTCCACAATAAACATGCCTATTATTCATTTTCTCCCCTGCCATGGCTTCATGATAGTGCCTTCATCCTATCCTGATAACTAAGGCAGCTTGAAGTCATCCTTAGTGTATGGCAGTATTTTCCCCCTTTAAACAGGTAATAACTTTCTGCAGTTCTTCTGTGGGTGCAGTCGAGCAATCTTCATTGTATATTGATTTGGTTAAGGGTGCAGTCAAAGTGAAGCTGAGAGCAGAAGGTGAAGTGAAGCTGCATCACCTTTAAATATGGCATCTATATGATGCAAGCCTTCTCTTCTTGAACACTCTTTGCAAAGCGGTTCTGCTTTAAGCAGTGAGTAATTCTAGTTTTTTCAAAGCTGGCTTTTCCCCCTGTACCCACCAACTCTCCAACCAACCCCAAATCTTTCTGAAAGCAATAGAACAGACTGTGTGGTGCATTGGGATGGAGGAAAAGTTTGCTTTTCACAGAGCCAATTTCCCTGTGCCTGTCAGTTTTTTAGATTGTTGCCGAACATGGACAGAGTAGTCTTCTGCTATAGTTGTCTGGCTGCACAGGAATTGATAGATAGTGATTGAACTCAGCAATTAAGAGCAGCCCTCTTCGTGTATGAATTTCACTTTATTCTTCTGCATTATTATTATTGTTGTTGTTAATTGAACATGAAACTCAGTCAACTGAACATTTAAAAATGTATTACAAATATCATTGACTGGCGCTGATGGTTGATACAACTTGCTGCCAGCGTCCTAGGTATCAACCAAGTATCTTCTTAAAATGTATGATGTTCCGAGAACCGCAGGAAGCTGCAATTTCTTGGTGTATTTTGTAAAATTTTTAGACAAGGTACCAAGTGCCCCAATGGATATCACTGTTACATGTTTCATCCATAATAGCTATTATTATTATTATTATTATTATTATTATTATTATTATTATTATTATTATTATTATTGTTGTTGTTGTTGTTGTTGTTGTTGTTGTTGTTATTATTATTATTATTATTATTATTATTATTATTATTATTTAATCTTTAGTGAGGTTCACAGCCTTTAAGGCTGGTTAATAGCTCAGCAGCTCGAGTCCTAACCAAGGACCTAGGAACTGTTAAGGTATCATCGGAGGATGTAAGCTGTTCCGAGTAAGGTGGTTTTTTGTAGAGTCAAAATGTTCAAGTCTGGCAAATTTAGAATTTCTAAATAGCGGGGTAGCCCTTCGGGTATTGCTCCAAGGGCTCCAATTACAATTGGGACAACACACGATTTCTTTTTCCACAGTCGCTCAACTTCAATTTGCAAATCCCAGTACTTTATGATTTTTTCTTGCTGCTTATCTTCAATCCGTGCATCACCAGGTATTGCAATGTCAATGAACCATACTTTTTTCTTTTCAACTATTGTTATGTCAGGTGTGTTGTGGACCAAGTGCCTGCCAGCCTGAATCTTAAAGTCCCACAAGATCTTGAGTTTCTCATTCTCTAAAACTTTCTCAACCTGATGTTCCCAGTGGTTTTTGCTGTACTCAAATCCAAACTTCTGGCACAATTTCCAGTGAATGATCTTAGCAACATGGTCATGGCATTGTAGGTAGTCAGTTTGTGAAATTTTGCTGCACCCACTAATCAGGTGGTCGACTGTCTCATCTTTCTCATTGAAGAGGTGGCATTTGCTGTTGGTGGTAACATGCTGAATTTTTGCCTTCATGCAGTTTGTGGCTATGGCTTGTTCTTGAGCTGCCAAAATAAAGCTTTCTGTTTCTTTTTTCAGTACTCCTGATCTTAACCAGTTCTAAGTTAGTTTCTGGTCAGCTTTGCCTTCAATACTTTTCAAGTATTGGCCATGCCGAGCTTTGCTTTTCCAATTTTCAGCTCGCTGCTCAATTACTTCTTTCTTATATTCTGCTTTTGTTTTAGTTGTCTTTAAAAGGCGTCCTTTATTTACTTCCTTAATCATTGGTTCTTCACTTTTCTGGATGTAATCATTCAAGCTGTGTTTTTCTTCTTCCACAGTCTGCTTTACTTGTAGGAGTCTTCAACCATCCTCTGCTCTTGGTAAATATAATTGGTCAACATCACTTTTAGGATGCAAGGCATGATTCATTGTCATAAGCTTCCTTGTTTTTCTGTCCAACTTGTCTAACTCCATCTGGGTCCAGTCAATTATTCCTGCAGAGTATCTAATCACAGGTATAGCCCAGGTATTCATGGCTTTTATGATGTTTCCTCCACTCAATTTGGACATTAATATCTTACGAATTCGCCGAATGTACTTGGGTGAAGTTAATTCCTTGACTTTATTATGCATTAAGTCAGAGGCTTCTAAAATCCCCAAGTACTTGTAGCCTTCTTCTGATTTTACTACCTTTATCATTTCTTCATTCTCTAGTTCTATTCCATCCTCTTCTATGATCTTGCCTGCTTTGGTTGCTATTGTTGCACATTTGTCAATTCCAAACTGCATACCAATGTCTTGGCTGAATTCTTTTGTGTTTTCAATTAATAAATTCAATTCAGCTTTTGTTTTACCAAACAGCTTCAAATCATTCATGTACATCAAGTGCGAGATTTTCAGTCCTTTCTTTGCAAGTTCGTATCCACAGTTCATCTTCTTCAAAATGATTGTCAGTGGTAGCATTGAGAGTATAAAAAGTAGGGATGAAAGGGAATCGCCCTGGAAAATGCCTCATTTAATTTCAACTTCACCCAGTTCTTCTTCATTAGCCACAATTTTCATTTTCCAGAGGTTCATTGAAGATTCCATGAATTTTTGTATGTTGCTGCTGATGCCTAAGATTTCCAGGCATTTCTTGATCCAGCTATGGGGAACTGAATCAAACGCTTTCTTATAGTCTATCCAAGCCATGAACAGGTTTGGTTCGTCTTTTCTTTGAGTTCTTTAGGATTAGCTTGTCAATCAGCAATTGATCCTTTGTTCCTCTTGAATTTTTGCAGCATCCTTTCTGTTCTACAGGAAGCAAGTAATTTCTTTCCAGGTATCCATAGATTTGGTTTGCAATGATACCAATAAGAAGCTTGTATGTTGTTGGCAAACAGGTAATTGGCCTATAGTTTCCAGGGTCCTTTCCTTTTTCTTTATCTTTTTGGATCAAAAATGTCCTTCCAGTTGTCATCCATTCATCATTTTCAGATGTTTTTAGGATCTGGTTCATCTGTGTTGCCAATCTTAAGTGCCTTTAACCAGAAGCCATGCAGCTCATCTGGTCCAGGTGCACTCCAGTTCTTCACTTTTCTTGACTGTCTTTGCACCATTTCTTTTGTTATTTTCACGTCTTCCATTTTATGCACTTTAATAGAGTCCTCAACCTGTTTGATCCATTTTGCATTTCTGTTGTGGTTGTTTTCCCACAAATTCTTCCTGAATTTCAGAGCTTTCTCTTTACCAGGCTTTTCATTTGTTGTTACTCCATCTCCATTTTCTAAGCTCTTATAAAACTGGTGCTGATTTGCTCTGAACTGTGAGTTTTCCTTGAACTGAGTTACTCGGTTTTCATACCTTTTAATCTTTTCAGCGATGGCAACAACCCTCTGCTTCAGCTCTTCAATTATTACCGCAATCTCCTTATTCCTCAGATCATATCTTGCTTCCAGGCTGCTTTTGACCTGCTTGTTCTTTAGCTGACCTTGCCTTAGGTTCTTCAAGTTGCTCAAATCTCCACGTACTTTTTTGATCTTCAATTCTAACTGAATTTTCCACTTAGGCTTCCCCTTCTTGCCTCTTTGGTTCTTTTGTATTTTCAACCCCAGTTCTTCGGTGGTTATGACGGCTGCTGCATACATCAGTTGGTTTGTTTTGGCTAATGTAGTGGTTCGAATAGTTTGCACTGCCTCATTGACCTTTTTTAGTACATTTCTCAATTCTTTCTGGTTCACTTGGTTCAGCTTTGGCAAACGTGTTCTTTCAGCATCTTCCATTTGATCCTTTATTTTTCCAGCTAATTGAGCACTATCTATTGGTGTTTGTTCTTTAGTGCTTCCTTGTTCTTTATCTTCATCCATTTCAGTATCCTCTTCCTCCGTTTCTTTCTCAATTTGCTTTTTAGTTTGCAAATCATTCTTGATGTTACTCTTCTTTGTTGATGTACTCAGACCATTAATTGCTTTCTCTTCTATTGCTATTAATTCTTCTGTAGTGAAAAATTTGTGGTTTAGGATTACACGTCGTTGGTCCATAAACCTTTGTTCACTGGTGTCACAGTCCATATGGTTCATCTTCCAAATCTGATACATTCATTTTTGAAATCCACGTTTTTTGGCTCAGACTGATAATAAGCTTCCATAATAGAGGTGTTTTCTTCCCTAGTCCAGATTTTTCGCTTTTTGGGGTTTTTTTCCAGTAGCTCGTCAGCTCCATGCCCTGGTTGCCTAGCAGAGGGAGCTGAGCCCTGTAACTCATTTTGCGTAGAATGCCCAGGAGCCATAGCATCCAACGGAACCCTTGTTAATCCAGGTGACGGTTCAGCCGGCATAAATTTCATTTTTTCTGTATTCACCATGTTTGAATGGGTTATGGAGCAAATTTTGTCTGGCCCTTCACCTAAGGTCTGTCTGATATGGTTGCACCTGTTCAGCATAGCCCTTAGAATCACTAGAGCATGCAAGCCCCTCCACCACGACAAGGTAGAGCTCTTCGGAGGGGTTGTTGTTGTTGTTGTTGTTGTTGTTATTATTATTATTATTATTATTATTATTATTATTATTATTATTTACTTTATTCAATAAACATGAAACTCAATCAAATGTACATTTAAAAATGCATCACAAATATCATTGACTGGTGCTAATGGTTGAAACGGGTTGCTGCCAGCATCCTAGGTATCAACCAAATACCTTCTTAAGATGTACGATGTTCCAAGTAGCGCTGTTTTTTGCAGTTCCGCTGGTGTTATTGCAGGAAGCTGCAATTTGTTGATGTATCTTATAACATTTTTGGACATGGTACCAAGTGCCCTGATGACAATGGGTATCACTGTTTCATGTTTCATCCATAGCCATGTAGTTTCAATGGCCAGGTCGCGGTATTTCATGATTTTTTCCAGTTCTTTCTTTTCGACTGGCATCTCCTGGTACCGCAATGTCAATAAATTGTATGTTTCAGTTTTTGACAACTGTGATATCTGGCATGTTGTGTTCCAAGTGACGATCTGTCTGTATTCGAAAGTCCCACAAGATCTTCACCTTCTCATTTTCTATAACTTTTTCCACTTTATGTTCCCATGACTTTTTGGATACTTTTGGATACAGGTAAGTCGTATTTTTTACATAATGACCAGTGGACTAATTTAGCAACTCGGTCATGTCTAGCTTTATAATCAGTTTGTGCGATTTTTCTGCATTCACATATTAAATGTGAAACGGTTTCGACTTTGTTGTTGCAAAGTCAGCAGTTTGGATTGTCGGTAGATTTTTGTATCTTTGCTTTCATGGCATTAGTTTGTAGTGCTTGTTCTTGAGCAGCGAGTATTAAATCTTCCGTTTCTTTCTTGATGGTTCCCATGTTAAGCCATGTCCATGTAAAGTTGTAATCACATTTTCCTTCAATGTTTTTCAAGTGCTGTCCATGCAAAGCTTTGGTTTTCCATCGATTTAATCTGTCATCCAGCTGTTTTTCCTTATATTCTGCCTTTGTTTCTGTTATTTTTATAATGTTCTCTGTTTTCACAGACTGCAGCAATTTTTCTGTACTTTGGTTCTCATAATCATTTAAACTTCGTTTTTCTTCTTCTACAGTTTGATGGATTTGCAATAGTCCTCTGCCCCCTATTTTTCTTGGCAGGTACAACCTGTCGATGTCACTTCATGGATGTAAAGCGTGGTACATATTCAAATTATTATTGTTATTGTTATTGTTATTGTTATTCGCATAGTCAGACATATATTTAAACAGGATTTGGTTTTGTTATTCACCTATCGAGTCCTTCCCAAGAACTTGGATAGGGAGATGTTCTTTGATAGTTTTAAAGGTATCATTTCAAGATGTAAGCTGTTCCGAATAAAGTTGCCTTTTGCAATTATTTTAATTGTTCTTTGCACAGTCAGCCAGATGTTCAGACTGGATTTGGCATTTTTTTAATCCACCAATCAAGTCCTTCCCAAGGACCTAGAATAGATAGATGTGGATGTTTGATGGTTATTAATATTGTTATTGTTATACCATCATTATTATCTTGCATATTTAGTTTAAAAACTGGTTTACAGTCATGCATACCCTCCTGAAGCAGAAGTAAACTCCAAATCTCTTTGTGGTCTCTGAGCAGATTCTCATTTAGTTTTCCCCACTCCTCAATCCAAACAAAAAATCTTAAAAAGTCCATTTAAGTTTTGCTGATCCTACAGCTCTTTGGGCTATATTTCATATTTTGTACTGATGGTAATGATATTTATTTTTATGTAGTGCTTCTGTGAAGATATAAAGTGCTTCATGCTTTTATATATCAAATCCCAGGAATCTATTTTGAAAACCACATGAGTGGCTTACCAAAGTGCTGTCAAGAGCTAATGTAGGTGTATCAGGAACTGGGTCAGGGTGGTGTTGAGGAGAAATAAAGATTGCAGGAAAGATCAAGCGCTGTTTCAGGGTGTATTCAGAGCAGGAATAATGAAAGTATTACAAAGAATTTGTTCTTATTTGTAACAGTCATAATTACCAAAGAAAGAGTTCTTAAATACACCCAAAAACTTTGGTAGGTAGCCTTTGACTTACAACCATTCATTTAGTGTCAATTCAAAATTACAACAATATTGAAAAAAGTGACTTATGACTGATTTTCACACTTACAACTGTTGCAGCATCGTAAGTTGAACATTACCTGTAGTGGAAAAACTGTCATCTCCTTAATATATATCCTTGGCCTATGCAATAAACTGAAAGACGAAAGTCAACTACATGTTTATGTAACTGATTCCTGGTGAAGTATTTTTCACAGCTCTTTGTAGTTCTATTCATAAAAGTCATATCCATTAAAAATGTCATTTATTACAATAGCAAGATGCACTGCTTGAAAAAACAAAATAAGTCAATGAATATTAAGAGGATTAATGCGGTTCTGGATAGCTGCCTTGGGTCTAGTTGAGAACATGTGCATGTTTGATAGGATTCACGGGCTGAAAAATGCTGCTTAAATATGCTTGATCAGGACTCAAGAGTCCAATGAAATGCCAGGTCTAACAGAGGCTTGTTCTTCTAACAATCTTGTCTGTGATACAAGATTCACTGTGTTTGTGCAGAATTGTGATTAATTGAGTTAGGTGACATGGTCATTGTATAGTAGCAGAAGTAGAGTTCATCAATGCTTAACTGTAATATAATCCCCTTAAGTTGAATCGCCCTCAACCCAATTTGTCTTAATTGAAAATGGCTGTTTGGCTGCTTTCAGCAGTGTTCCTAGCTTAACAAACAAGCTTGAAATGTTTTTTTAAAAGAGGATATAGCCTAATTTGGCACAGGCAGGTTTTAAGGGTTTTTGGAAAGTATTGGTCTTGTAATTGTGGCTAAAATCCTCAAATCAATTGATTGATTGACCTGTTTCACTTAAATAAGGTAACATGTTCCTTAAGGCCATTCTGACAAAGACATAGATTTCATATATAAGAGCCTCATCACTGATTATATAATAGGTGCCCCCAATTAGAAAATTGCAATTAAACATTTTTTTAAAAGTATTGTGCCCTTGTATAAAAAAGAATGTGGATTCTATGATATTTCAGAAATGAAATACAATATTGCTATATATATGTGCTCTGCTGGGATGGGATTCTTAGTTTATCCCTCCTGCAAAGTACTAGGATCCTGCAGTATATTGCCATGGCTCCGAAAAGAAGTCAAAATACCAAATTGCTAGTAAGTTAACATTAGTAAAAGTATACAAACATGGTGGAAAGTTAAGAATGTATTCTTCTTTATTATTGAAGGGGAAGGGGTGTGAGTGTAGGTATTAGATGGCATTACAGTGTACTCAATTACTGGCTAGCAAATAGACACTAAGTGACTGACAGTTTTATTCCTATGTTCAAATTATGGCCAGAAATGGTAAACTAATGGTTTTCGATAAACTCTGTAGTTTCACAGATATGTAGATATGTCTACTGTTATACCACCCCAATGTCTGGATAGATCTGAAAATAGTCTATATTAGCTTCAGGGATATTTTAAATTGGATTTTGGAGGATTGGAAAATGGAAAACTCTTTATGTTGAAACTCTCTTTCTCTAACCAGAATTAACCAGTGGTGGGTTGCTACCGGTTTGCACCGGTTCACAAGAACCGGTAGTAAAAATTTGTAGTAGTTCTGAGAATCAGTAATAACATTGGCTGGCCACGCCCCCAAACTGGTCCCTGGCCCGGTTGCCGCTCACTTACCCCACCCATCTCATCAGAGGCTTTTTAAAAAAAGAACTTTTAAAAGGATTTTTTCTACAACCTCTTCTGCTGAAAAAATGCTTTTAAAAGTAAAAAAAAAAAGCCTCTGATGATCCCGCAGCTCAGCTGGGATCATCAGAGGCTTTTCAAAGCATTGTTTTCTGCAACCTTTTCGGCCGAAGAGGTGGTAAAAAAAATGATTTGAAAAGCCTCTGATGATCTCAGCTAAGTTTCCTGATTAGCAGAGGCTTTTCAAAGCATTTTTTTCTGCAAACTCTTTGGCCGAAGAGGTGGTAAAAAAAATGCTTTGAAAAGCCTCTGATGATCCCAGCTGAGTTGCCTGATCGGCTTTTCAAAGGATTGTTTTCTGCAACCTCTTAAGGTTGTAGAAAAAATGCTTTTAAAAGAAAAAAAAAGTTGTCCACGCTCACCCAGTCACATTACCTCCCCCCACCAAGCCACGCCCACAAAATAAGCCACGCCCACAGAACTGGTAGTAAAACATTTTAGAACCCACCCCTGGCATTAACTATAATTATTTCTCAAAATGAGATTGGCATCATATAGCTTATATGAATGGTTACTTGTTTTAGGATAAGACAGTTAATTTTATTTGAGTTTAACTCAAATATGAGCCAGCAGTGTGCTGCAGCTGCCAGAAAAGCCAACACAGTCCTAGGCTACATAAATAGAGGGAAAGAATCAAGATCATGTGAAGCGTTAATATCACTTTATAATGCCTTGATAGACCACATTTGGAATATTGCATCCAGTTTTGGTTGTCACAATAATAAAAAAAAGATGTTGAGATTCTATTGTAGAAAGAGTGCAGAGATGAGCAGCAAAGATGATTAGGGGACTGAAGGCTGAAACATATGAAGAATGATTGTAACAAATGGGTATATCTAGTTTAATGAAAAGAAGGTTGAGGGATGACAAGATAGCTGTGTTCCAATATCTAAGGACCTGCCACAAAGAAGAGGGGGTCAACTTATTCTCTAAAGCACCTAAAGGGAGGACAAGAAATAATGGAAGGAAACTTATCAAGGAGAGAAGCAACCTAGAACTAAGAACCAAATATGGGGTTTCCCCAGGGGTGAAATCTACTTACCTTCCCTACCGGTTTGGAAGTTCATGTGCCACGCACGTCATGTTCGCGCGCAGATCCTCTGCGCATGCGCAAACCCTTCTGTGCATGTACAGAGGGTAAAAAACAGGTTACTTCCTGGTTAAAATGAGGAAGTAATGACGACTGGGTGGGTGGGCAGAGCCTCATGCTGCTGTCATTACCGGTTCTCTGAATCACCCGCCGCCATCGCTACCGATTCAGCTGAACTGGTCCGAACCGGTAGCATTTCACCCCTGGGTTCCCCCCCACCAAAAAGGCAACTGAAGAACTGAAAAAGCTTCTTGGATGAGAAGCAAAATGTCTTCAAGGAAAAAGAAAAGAAAAAAAAAGTCCAATTGCCTTTTGGGGGAAAAAACACCTTTGGGACAACCATGATCTGGATCATTGAGAATCTCCATAGACATCTAGAACTAAGGCAAAATTTCCTGACAGTTAGAACAATTAATCAGTGGAACAACTTGCCTTCAGAAATTGTGAATGCTCCAACACTGGAAGTTTTTAAGTTGAGATTGGCTGAAGCATTTGTCTGAAGTGGCATAAGGTTTCCTGCTTGAGCAAGGGATTGAATTAGAAGACCTCCAAAATCCCTTTCAACTTTGTTATTCTGTTATTCTGACTATATTGTTTTCTCAGTGATAGTCTAGAAGTGGTTTTCAATTACTGTCTTCCAGGATATATTTTTTAAAATGTTGCAATCTTGTCTAAAGCTCTGGGATTTCCTAGTAGCTTTCTTTCAAAATACTATCCAAATCTTACACTGCTTAGCTTTTTCAAGTAAAATAAAAGTTAACTAAATGTTCTAACTGATAGCAAGTAGGATTGTGAAAAACAGCACAGTCTATTCCCAGAATGCTTTGCGAAAAACTGAGCTACCTTAAGAACAGTCAAATTATTTATTTCTAGAAATGCATCTTCTGAAACAAGACATGAACAGTGTTTTATACATGGCCCTACACCAGAACAGACTCATATGCTATTCTGATACATCAAACTCAATTTTTGAAACTACTTAAGATGTCATTCCTGTTACACTGAAGTGTCTGAGCAAGTCCCAAAACAAATTAAATTATAGGCACAATATGAGCACGTTTTTCATATTATCAGCTCCAAAGGGGAAAAAAAAACCCTTAATGTTTTGCCCTTCAGATGTACATGACTCCAGCCATTCAGGCTCAGAGCAGGCACCATTGTTCATATGGAAGTAACTATTTTGTTTATAATTTAGTAGAAAAACAAAAGAGGAGAAGCCATATGAATTTACAACTAAAAATTTACTACATGAGGCTGCGTTCAATCTAACATAGTGTCCTAAACCAGTGGCGGAATTCAAATTTTTCCATTACCGGTTCTGTAGGTGTGGCTTGATGGGCGTGGCTTGGTGGCTGGGTCATGTGACTGAATGGGCATGGCCAACTCACCATCACTCACTGCAAGGTGGGGCGGCACTACCCCACCAAGCCATGCCCACCAAGTCATGCCCACAGAACCAACAGAAAAGTAGAGGGCAAGCAGGTGGTGGCCCCAGGGCAAGGCTGGAGCCAGGGAAAGGTGTGTTCCCCAAAGTGGCCAAGGCAGGTGGCAAGTGGGTGGATGCTTGGGCCTTGGGGAATGGTGCATCCCTGGGCCCCGGTTCCAAAGCGAAGAGCGAGTGGGCGGCATGCTTGCCTTTGGTGAGCTGAGCAGAGTGGGTGAGGTACGGAGGTGACTGGCGAGGCGATTAGCTGGGCCGCATGGCGAAGGCAACATATATAGGGTGGGGGTGGGTGGGGCGAGTGGCAAGCGGGTGAGCGGGCATGGGAGGGGCCAACCAGAGGTGGTATTTACCAGTTCAGTGAACCAATTCAAACTGCCGCTACTGGTTTGCCCGAACCACTCCGAACCAGCTGAATACCACCCCTGCCCAAAACCCATGCAAATTATTTTAGCTTTCTATGTTCTTAAGTCCTTAAAATGCCTTCTCTTGGCAACTGAATATCCCTCCCCTCATTTGTGACTGGGTCAAAGACTTCCTGATGGACTGTCCACAAACAGTAAGAGTTGGGTCTCTGACATCTTTCACCCTGAAGCTCAGCACAGGCTCTCCTCAGGGCAGCGTTCTCAGCCCCTTCCTGTACTCGCTTATACATATGACTGCATATCCTCGAATCCATCTAACACCATAATAAAGTTTGCAGATGACACAAGGGTGTTGGAGCTTATAACTGGAGGAGATGAATCAGCATACAGGGAAGACGTCCAGTAGGCTTCCATATAGTGTTCAAAAACAACTTACATCTAAATATTAGCAAGACAAAGGAGATGGTGCTAGATTTCCAGAAGCACAGAGAGGAACCTGCCCCACTGTATATCGAGGGGGCTGTGTGGCGAGGATTTCCTTTTTTAAATTCTTGGGAGTGTTCATTAGTCAAGATCTCACCTCAAAAAACAACACGTCCCTGGTGGTTAGTAAGGCTCAGCAGAGACTTCATTTCCTTAGAGTCCTGACTTCTTTTTATCGGTCTATGATAGAAAGTGTCCTCACATACTGTATAACAGTATGGTATGCTGGTCTAACAGCTGCGGACAGGAAGGCACTACAGAAAGTGATCAATTTGGCACAAGAAACCATTGGCTGCCCTCTAACCCCACTGGATGACATCACCAGGTCTTGCTGTTTCAGCATAGTGAGGAAGATACCTAGGGATGAGTCACATCCTGGCCAGTGTCTCTTTTCATTTCTACCATCAGGCAGAAGACCTTGAAGCATAGCCAACCGGACAAACAGGTTTAAAAACAGCTTCTACAATCACAATCACTCCACACACATACGGAAACATATGACTAGTCTTTTTTTCCCAATTATTTGTTTAGGGATTATTTTCTATACTATTTATATTGTTTTGTATTTTCTGTTATGGATTGCACCAGAGAGGCTAAACCAATTTCGTTGTATACCATATATGATGTACAATGACAATAAAGGCTATACTACTATATTATACAATGCTATGCTATGCTATGCTATGCTATGCTATGCTATGCTATGCTATATACTATTGCCTGGGTTCCATTCTACTTTTAAGGAAGAAATCAAAACTTTGTGTGATGCCTCCACCAAGCATCCCATATTGGCATCTTTTTAGAGGTATTGGTGTGTAAATGTGTGTGTGTGAGAGAGTGTTTGGAGAATTCATCCCATACACTGTGCACCTCCAATCAATAGGTCCATCCTCAGCTAGTGTTCTAGGGGCTGGCAGGGCAGGCAGAGAGTGACCAAGGATCTTATTCTGACTTCATGACTAGCATTATCCGGAACAGGCAATGATCAGAAAGAGAAATTTTATACTGGAGTTGTAGAGCCAGACAATTTTATTTATTTATTCATATAGTTGCCCACCTTATACCAACCTTTGGGTGGCTCCCAATTGTGATAAACTTCCAGTATGGTGCCACCAATGCTGCCTGCTGCCTTCTGCAGTAAGAACACGTAATTGTAATATTTATAGGCAGGGTGATAGTTGGAGTACTCTTAGGGGAATTTTCTGAGGCAACCAAGGAAAAAATAAGACCATGAAAAATTTCTCAACAGAAGAACCAGAGAAACTTTAGCGCACACTCACTGGTGATGAAACTGGCAACACGCAGCTATTAGAACTACCTTTGTTTCCTAGTTTTAATGAACTTCCTGGGCACATTCAAAAGCATATGAAATCCATGTTAAAAAGGTCTACTGCTTTTCCAAAACATTGAGTTTATGTTGATAAGGAATCCTTGAAAAGTGTACTCACAGATGTCTCTGTGAAAGCCATTTTGCTCTCTTGGCCAAACCAAATTTGGATGTATGGATGTTTGTTGCAGCAATCTAAAGTGGCCAGTAGGAGCTGGGCAATCTGACCGCTGGCCAGATATCTAGGTAGCAGCTGACTAGTGATGGGATAAGGAATCTGTGGAGTGATGTGGGAGAAAAAAAGGCCTGGATTGCTTGCTGCTGCATAACATGTCTATTGGACCTGTTAGATATTGTTTGGATTGGTTTAGCTCTTTTTTTTGAATGGCATTAAAACCCATATCTGAAAGGAGCTTCCTATTGGGATTCTTTTTAAGTATCTCTGTGCAAAAGCAATGCATTTTGAGAGATGGATAACTCCCAGACTAATGATCAGTCAAATCTTAGCTCCTTTCCATTTCATGTTTAATTCCATATTAAGAAAACCTTTTGATCTCTTTCCAACTGGGGACCTTTGCTGCAAAGAGTGGAAATAAGACCACCAATGCATACTGTTAATATCTCTTGTACTTGGTAAATACAGATACTTATCTGGCAATATAAAGGGGCAGCAAGTTTTATACTGGCATGGTTGTCTGCTGATTCAAGAATTGGTGAGTCGTATTTTAATTCACAATAAAGAAAATCCCCATTTATAGATCAGCTTGTATAGTAAATTTCCCCATCCCACTCCCCCACAAAGACAATTTTGGAAATTATTCCAAAGCTATTTCAGGTGCTTTTAGTCACACTGAAAAATAAAACAATATAAAATTTTGATGTAATGTTTTTTTTAATTAAAAAACAAGGACACATAGTATAGCAAGAGGAAAATTATAAATGATGCCTCCTTTCCTGGCCCAAGTTCCTTCTGTCTGCTGCTAATGTGCATTTACATAATTTCAATGGGTTTTGAACTCTTTCCCCAGTATAAATGATGTACAGTAGTAAATAGGGTTACAAATGTAAACAATAAAAACTTTAATAGTCTTTTATACAAATAAGGAGCAGCTTAAAATGAATTAAGACCCTAAGTCATAGCCCTATGGTTTAGAAAGTTTTAAAATTTGCAGAATTACATTAGCAAAGACCTGAGTTTGAGTTTTATGCATGCTATATTTTCTAAGTTCCTTTTAGTTTTCCTGAAAACGAAAAAGTGGATATAACTTCTGAAATATGAGATGAAAGAACTCACTTAGTTCTTTTTCCCATCAAAACTTCTCCCAAATTAATATGGAGCTATCTCTTATTTGTGTGTAATATCATACCAAGCATTGTGTGCTCCGTATTGTAGCAAACATTTGTGTTAGAGCACAGATGGAACTAATTTCAGGTTTTATTTTCACCAGCAAGGGTATCACCAATAAAGGAACATGTCAAACTGACAAAAAGAGATAAGGCATCTTTGCTGGTTTAGTACATTCTGTTGTATTGTTTCTCAGTTCTTCTCCCTGAAAAAGGGAAACCTATAAAATTGGATTTCTCTTTGTTGGGTCACACAAGATTTCTTTACCTTCTTGTGAGACTTTTTTTAAAAAAAAATTTATTGTATTTTTATTGTTAAAGGATAACAGAAAAAAGAAAAAAAACAATACAAAAATCAATAATAAAGAAAAAAAAATTCCCCCCCCCAACGTACTATACAAATGGAAAGGAAGTTTTAGGAAATTAAAGTCTTCTGAGACTTTTTTAACCACAAAAAATAGAATCTGGATCTCCCATCTTAACAATGCAACCATAAGGACTAGAATCTGATTTTGAAAACTAAATGCCTCCTTTTCCAAATTGTGCATGCTCAGTGGAAACTGATCACTGACAGCAAAAACTGCTGACACAGCCTGGAAGAGTCAACATTGGTATTTGCCTTTTCTACTGTTAGAGTTGCAGCCAACAGAATGTATGGGTCACACACAGGTCAATACACAGCAAGAATGCTGGTTCACAAAATTTTGTCAAAGTACATGGTGCCTTGGGTTTAGTACTGATACTGTTTTCAGATAGACTTTTAAAAATTCAAACATTGAGTTTTCCATTGGGTAAAAAGAAAGTGTTTTGAGAAATCAACATGCAACAATGGTTCCAAGAGAAGGTTTGGGGGGAAGGTAAAGAACATTTATCAAGAAACTAAGAATTTTGCTAAGCACAGCAAGTACAATGTGTGTCTGACTTACAGAGTAAGGGCCTCCTCTGTGGCAGTATTCAAATTGTAGAACTGTCTTCCTTTTTACTTTTTAAAACTAAGTTTATCATAATATAAAATACAAATACAAATAAAGATAATAGGGAAATAAGAAGGGAAGAGAGAAGTTAGGGTAAAGGTAAGGAGAAAAAAAGCGTTGGTTTCCAGCTTTCTGCAGTACAATAAAATAAAAAAATGAGGTTACAGTCTCAACTTTTTCTTTTAAATAGTAAATGCTAGTTATTTCTATAACAACAACCTAATCTAAACAGCAAATCTTAAAAGTCAAAGTGTCATTTTTTTTCTATTTTGAGTACAAAGTCTAGAAGTAATTTCCAAGTAGAAACAAAACTAGGTATGTTATTTTTTAAAATTAAAACAGTTATGATTACCATTTCTGCTAACTATTTATTTATTTATTTATTTTATTTATTTATATACTGCCCCCCTCCCAAAGGACTCGGGGCGGTGTACAGCCAATTAAAACACAAAATACAACAACAGTTTTAAAATAGTTAAAAGTATTAAACAATTTCGGCCAGAATTTAAAACCCAAAATTTAAAACACCAATTTAAAAATCATTTACATAGATAGCCCTGCCTGGCGGAACAGCAGGGTCTTAAGGGCACAGCGAAACACACGGAGGTCGGAGATCTTGCGTATTTCCAGGGGCAGTTTGTTCCATAGGACAGGAGCTCCCACAGAGAAGGCCCTTCCCCTGGGTGTTGCCAGCCGGCATAAATTGGCTGATGGCACCCTGAGGAGTCCCTCTCTGTGGGAGCGAATTGGCCGGTGGGAGGCTACTGGTGGCAGAAGTCGGTCTCAAAGGTATCCAGGTCCTGAGCCATGGAGAGCTTTAAAGGTGGTAACCAACACCTTGAATCGCACCCGGAAGATCACTGGGAGCCAGTGCAGCTCGTGCAAGAGAGGTGTCACATGGGCGCAACGAGTCGCGCCCATAACCACCCGTGCGGCTGCATTCTGGACCAGCTGGAGCTTCCGAGTGCTCTTCAAGGGGAGCCCCATGTAGAGAGCATTACAGTAGTCCAGCCAGGAGGTGACAAAGGCCTGAGTGACCATGTGTAAGGCGTCCCAGTCCAAAAAGGGCTGCAACTGGCGGATCAGGTGAACCTGATAGAAAGCCCCCCTGGCCACGGCCGTCGTATGTTCTTCTAAAGATAGCTGTGCATCCTGGAGGACACTCAGATTGCGAGCCCTCTCTGTGGGGGGTAAGGATTTACCCCCAATAGTCAGCGATATCACCAGCTGACTATATTGGGACGCCGGAAGCCACAGCCACTCAGTCTTGGACGAGTTGAGTCTGAGCCTATTTCTCCCCATCCAGATCCATCCAGACCCGCATGGCCTCCAGGCAGCGGGACACCACATCAAGGGCAACATCTTCTGTTGTGCAGATTGATATATCTTTCCATTTTTTTCATTTAAAGAATTCTCTTGCAGTCAATACATGCAATAACAAAGTTCTATTTTTTTTTTCAAGTATCTTGTCTGCTAGTCTTAAAGGAAAACTTCTGGTTTCAGTCTTATATTCATTGTAAGAATCTTCTGCATTAAAATATGAATCTGGCCCCAATATTACTTTGCTTTATCTCAAATCCACCAAAGATGATAAAAAGTCTCTTCTTTACAATTGCATTTCTAACATACATTTGAGATGCCTTTAGACACTTTTTTTTTTATTGAAAAAGTTTTTCAAATACAGATTTTTCCCCCTTTTCCCCCCCTCCCCCCCACCCCCCCTCCCCTTGACTTCCTCATAGTAAAACCCAAGTTCATAACAGATTATATCATACTTTACTATCCACATACTCAATCTCCATATACTGACCCTTTCATTTTAATAAGATTATCATACCCCCCGTATACTATGCTATAATAAGCATTTCAAAGTGACATTCTATTATAACATTATCTAATAACTCCTGATTTAAAATAATAATATTATTATATCTCCCAATTTAACAATTTCTACTCGTAGTCTACCCTTTTACTACCCCTCAGACAATATAACATTCAAAACATACTTCTATTCTAAGTATTCAAAAAGTCCTAATTTAACACTTATTCAGTTCCAGTAGCCATTTCGTTTCCCCCCTTCATTACAAATATTCACATCTAAACATTTCTTTAAAATAGACAATCCATAACCTAACCTTTCTCCACCCACTTTCCTACAGAATTACCATAATTATTCTTAATATCTTTATTCTTCTACCCAATCCCCTAGAAAAATATTCCCTTATGTAAATAAGATCCTAAAAGAAAAAAAAAACTTTAAACTTATGATCCATATAGCATCTTCTGGAATATCTTTCAACTGGATGATGAACTCCACCCATGTTAGGGTAACATCGCATCCTTATTCCAACAGTATTTTCGATATCTTCAGTTACCATCTGCCCCCATCAGCAACAAATATCTTCATATTGGAAAAGAAAAAACCCCGACAACCACCCGAGTGACTTTATAATTATATTCCATATAATGTTTATGGAGGTGTCTTTGATCCAGATAATTGGTTCCAACCATCATAATAGGGTAACAACCAGATCTTCTGCGTGCCCCAATCCAATAAGTCTCTTGCCATATAGCTCAGCATACACGTATTTATCCGGAACTCCAAAAAACAAACAAGATATTTCCAACCATTTGGTTTAAGGCCTTTTTCACACCCAATAATTCAGCACTGCAGAGATCTGCCACTCTCCTCAGGATAAAATAAGCCAATATTTTGCCCATTATCTTTTTATATATTCAGTCCTCTCATAAGTAACTGGCATTACACTGTTGTTTAATTTAAAAGTTTTTATGTTTGTGAGACCTATTTCTTCTTTTCTTAACTTCTTGTGGGTTGGATCTCCATCCTAAACTCCTTTCTGTAGATTGTGTATCAACTATTTGGTTTTGCTGAAGAGTAGCTTGATCCTGTTGGGTTTGCATCTGTGGCTGAGATCTTTCTGGTTCTGTAAATTGTATATCAGCTGATTGACTTACATGCTCGTTTGTGGCTTGACAAATCATTGCATTAGGGTCCGGAACCGCCTCTCTTATATTAGATAATCCAGCTGAGGCCTCTGAAAGAGGATCCAAAAGCGGCTCATCTATGGAGACCTCTTTAATTTGTTGTTTCTTCGTTATTTCCATCTCCTTCTGCTTTTCTTGGGTTTCTATCTCTTGTTGATTTTGCTTTTTAAGTACCTTATAATAGAATTCTTCCGCTTTTTCAAGAGTATTTAACTGATATCTTACTCCTTGATATCTCAATATTATACCCACTGGGACATCCCACCTGTATAAGATATTCTGTCTTCTTAACTCAGTCACCAAGGGCCCAAATTTCTTTCTATCTCTTAAGATCTTAGGTGGCAATTCCTTATATATCCAAATTTTTCTCCCATTCAGTTGTAAAGTAGAGTTAAAGGATTTTTGCAGAATATCATTTCTTATCTCTTTTTCTGTAAAGTAAATTACCACATCTCTAGGCAATTGCCTTTGCTTGGCAATCCAGGAATCCACTCTGTAAGCCTTATCAATTTTACTGATTACGTCCCCGTGATGAACCTTTAAGATCCCAGCCAAAACTTGAGCAGATGTTTTTCTTAAGTCATCACTATTATTTTCCTGTAAGCCTCTAATTCTGATCGCAAATTCTGTGATCCTGTATTGCAACATTACAGCCTCTCTTTCAATTCCTTGCTTTATATCTTCTAGATTATAAGTCTCGTGACCAGCTTCTTCTTTAGACTTTACTTCTAAGCTATTATCTCGAATATTTGCTAAGTCCTTTTCAATTCTTAATATTTTATTGTCCAAGTTATCAATTTTCTCCATTTTAGACTCTAGCAATTTAATATTTGTATCCAACTTTATCGCAATTTCTGAAAAACCATTAGTCACTGTTACAATCTTTTGTTGCAAATTATCATACTTTAGTTGTATCATTTCTTTAATTTCCTGCCTTAAATTTTCAAATTTCTGATTCACAGTTTCATAATATTTTGCCATTTCCTCCTGAATAAATTCTTTTAAATTACAACCATTCTGCAGGGTCTGTAGGCTCAGAGAGTGGGGGAGCACCCCCCCTTTCTTGTCTGTCAGCTTTTATTAACGCCATCCTTCCAGCAGACTTTTCTCTTATACCCCCCAAACAAGATCAAGTAATCACCAGGAAGAGAGGAACCTAAAATAACTATTGTTGTTTCAAATTGTAGCCAGCGCTGTATATTCCGCAACTTTGTATCTGTTATAAAAAGACTCTTCTTTCTTCTACTTCCCAAGCCTCCGCGGCCATTTTAAAACTTTTTTTTTTTCCTTCTCTTCACTTTAAAATGCTTGTAAATTCATTAAGAATACTTGCGGTTTAGGGTCCCAAATCCAAATCCAAATCTCATATTTTTTTTTTTAGTAGATCCATCTGTTAAGTTCATTGATTAGTCCGGTTCCAGCGCCTGGCTATGCAAAAGTGCATAGTGCACCCGATGCCTGGAGCGGCGGCGAGGGAAAAAGGGGGAGCGCCAACCTGCTCATCCCCAAGAGTTTAAAAAGACTCTGGGGACTTCGCAGAGGGCTCTACCCACCCCCACCCGCTCAGACTCACATTTCCATCAGGAAATGGAGTTTTTCGAGCCGCCTTTCAGATGTAAAGGCGGCTCTTTTACAGGCAACGGGGCGGCGGTCGCAGAGGACCGTCTGGCGGCACCGGAAACCAGACAGGAAGCCCCGCCTTTAGACACTTTTGACAATTTATCAGATGTTAAGTACCAATCATTTAGTAAAAAAAATTCTTTAATAATATAGTATATACTATAATTTCATTCACAGGTTTTCCTATTGCTCAAGCATAATATTATATCCAAAATTCCTTGTCCAATGAAACATACAATGTTTCACATATTCATTTTCCAAGTTCAATTTCAGCAACATTTTATAAATCTTGGTAATAACATATTCATCATTAACACACAGCACAATTTCAAATTTATTTTTTTCCAGATTCAAACCCATAACTTTTTTTTGGTGTAAGTTAAACCTTGCCTTCAACTAGAAGTATGTTAGCCAGTGGCTGCTATGTCCTTCTTATTCCAGCTCTTCGTTTGACTTGAAATTAGGTTCATTTTGATTAAAAGATATTATTCAACCATAAACTCACTAGTCTGGCCTGACTCTTTTCTGAAGAAAGCCTCTTGGGTGACACCTAAGGGGCACCTTTAGGGAGGGCCTTTTTAGGTATTTATTTCAAATCCTTAGGATGGCACATCTAACAAAATGATTCTTAAAATCATCATTTATTTTAACCTTGCAATACTATAACTAGGTATGCCATCCAAATCTTAATTCATGATCAAGTATTTATTTTTTTAAGAGTCATACCAGTCTTTCATCCATACCAAGCAACAAGCATCAAAATACAGTTTCACATCTTGTAAACTCTTTCTTTAGCACTTTGCAACAATTTGTATTTAATACACAGGTTTTTTTCCTTGCCAATAAACTTAAAAATACCCTTTTGCAATTGTTTAAATGGAACATCAGTTATCAATATCAATAATGTCTGGAAAAAAAACTTCGATAAAACCAATCATCTTATTTACAGAAATTCTATCCAGTATGGATAATTAATTATCCCATTTTAGTATGTCTTTTTCAACATCATTTCAAACAGACATAAAATTTGGCAATATAACCCCAAGATATTTAATCTTTTTCTCCATCCAATATTCCAAATTGTAGAACTGTTTTTCAAGGAGGTATGAATAGCCAACAACACTGCTTTATTTAGTGGACAACCAAAAATAGGTGTGTTCCTCCATATATTTTTCAGTTGGTCTTTTAAACTGATTTTTAAAATGGACCTGTTTTGATTGTTTTGTTTCCATTGTTCTTTCCAAAATGTTGGAAAGAAGTTATGTTAAGGGCCATTGGACTCTATATGTCCAGCAGCTCAATAAAAAATTGGTAGAGGATTGTGAGGGGTGAGAGAGATGATGACAAAAGAAGTTTGAAGTTGAAAATGGGCTGAATCAGATCAAAGTCTATAGCAAAAAACATTCTAGAAAAAACATATTGGGAGGGACAGCTGGGCTGCTGGCAATTGCTCTATTCTAAGCCCCTCTGCCTCCTCCTTCCCAGTCACATGACTAAGAACAACATGTATGTCAGATGTTCTGTGCATGAATGTGTACAGGCAAATATGTAAATTGGGAGAGAAAAGACACATCTTGTTTTGTTGCTGCACAGAAAAAAAAATGCAATAAATATTTTCAATAGCCACTGCTGGTAAAAATTGGAGAACATTCCAGAAGGCATACTGTGCAAGCTTTCTGTACTTGGCTGTATTTTATCAGAATTACACTATTCTGAACTACTTTAGGGGGGGAAATGCAAGAGAAGTTTAAAGCAAGCAAACAAATTATCGTGGTGGGTGGGATACTATGGAATATCTTTTCTTGCCTTGTTCCTTTTGTTGAGAAATGTGATATATTTATATCATGTGTATTATTGGGAAAACCTATCTGTTGAACTTTCCTAAAAGAAAGTTTTAAACACATTTTGGGGTGGTGGCCAGTTTTCTGAAATATAGTTTACTCAATCCATCATAGATGCAATCTTCTACTAAATAACTTATTTAGCTTTGCACATTCAAAGAATTTGGACAAGGGCTAAAATTCTCAAAAGGTTTAATAAACTAGAGGGACTTTGGGACTATATCTATCTATCATCTATCTATCTATCTATCTATCTATCTATCTATCTATCTATCTATCATGTTGCAACTCTGGGCAGCTTACACCACAATTTAAGCAAGAATACAAAAACATTAAAATTAATAGGAATTAGATAAAACTGGAAACCATGAACAATATGGAGATATGATTTTTCTTAGTCTACAAATCTGTAACAGAATGGAAGACTCATATATGCATAAGCCCATGATAGTTTAAATCAGGGGTGAAATGTAAAATTTGTTACTACCGGTTCTGTGGGCTGAGGCTTGGTGGTGGTAATGTGACTGGGTGGGCGTGGCCAACTTTTTTTTTTTTTAACTTTTCAAAGCATTTTTTCTAATTTCTCTGCCGATCAGGCAACTCAGCTGGGATCGTCAGAGACTTTTCAAAGCATTTTTTTTACCACCTCTTCAGCCAAGAGGTTGCAGAAAAAAATGCTTTGAAAAGCCTCTGACGATCCCAGCTGAGCCGCGTGATCATCAGAGGGTTTTTTTTTTTTTTACTTTTAAAAGCATTTTTTTCGTCGGAAAAGGTTGTAGAAAAAATGCTTTTAAAAGTTAAAAAAAAAAAGTATCTGATGATCCTGCAGCTCAGCTGGGCATGGTGGGGGGTGGCACAGGGATTTTTGCTACTGGTTCTCCAAACCACCCACCACCATTGCTACTGGATTGGGCGATCCGGTCTGAACCGGGAGCATTTCACCCCTGGTTTAAATGTTTCTAAAGTGCTGTTTCCAGATGATTTATGATAAACTAATTATTATTTTAGCTGTGATAGAGAATCAAATTGGAACAGTGGGAATTGAGAAAGTGCCTGCTATTTCTTGATTCATTCATGAAATTACAGTAAACTGGCACTATAGGCATTATCAATGAATTCTAGTTATACTTTGTAAGGAACTTGTACATTCTTACCATAGATATCAGTACACTATTTCTATATTTGGACCTGAAGAATATGCATCTATACTTGTCAGTATGCTATATGTGGAGTATATTATATCACTGCTATGTCACTGCATGGTGAATATCACCATTGCTTTTCTTTTGATAAAATCATTGTCCTTTAATGATTATTTGCTGATCCTACTGTCTAGATCAGTTGTATTACTAGATGTGCCAACAGTGGGAAAAGGAGAGAGAGAGGGGAAAAAAACAGTTATAGGAAGTTTCACTTGATTTAAACTTCTGTTGCATCTGAGCTTTTCTTCTGAAATAATCCACTGTTATTTCACTTTCTTGATAAAGTAGCTTTTCTTGTGTCACCAACACTTGGCATATTAGAAATGTCATTGCTTTTCATTGGCATTTCTCTCACTCATTTTTTAAGGAAAGGAATTAGCTAAAAGTGGGTGTCTTCTTAGTAGCCTAAAATAAGAAATATGAGGAAAAGGTTTGTGTTTGATATGGATTTTGAACTAAACATCTCATAATCCCATGAGAAAATATAAACCTGATATGGATTATGAAGCCCAAAACATCCAGAGGGTGCCAGGTTGAGGTTAATGATTTATATTTCAAAGGACAGAAATTATTCAAAATTCTGGAACTAGCATTACCATGTTATTTATTTATTTATTTTATTTATTTGTTTCCATTTCTATACCGCCCTTCTCCAAATAGGACTCAGGGCGGTGCACAGCCAAAGTAAAAACAGAGCATACAAAATTTAAAAAACAGTATTAAAATAATTAAATATTTTGGCCGTAAATTAAAACAACCCAATTTAAAATCAATTTAACATTTAACTCAAGCCAGCCCAGCTAGTTGAAATAAATGGGTTTTCAGGGCCCGATGAAAAATCCGGAGGTCTGTTATTGTACGTAACTCTGGGGGAAGGTTGTTCCAGAGGGTGGGCGCCGTCACAGAGAAGGCTCTCCCCCTGGGGGTCGCCAGCCAACATTGTCTGGCGGACGGCACCCTGAGGAGGCCCACTCTGTGCGAGCGTACTGGCCGGTGGGAGGCTATTGGTGGCAGAAGGCAGTCTCGTAAGTACCCTGGCCCTAAGCCATGGAGCGCTTTAAAGGTGGTCACCAACACCTTGAAGCGCACCTGGAAGACCACCGGGAGTCAGTGCAGCTCGCGCAGGAGAGGTGTCACATGGGAGCGCCTCATCACCCCCATAATCCCCCGCGCTGCCACGTTCTGGACCAGCTGGAGCCTCCGGGTGCACCCCAGGAGGAGCCCCATGTAGAGAGCATTGCAGTAGTCCAGGCAGGAAGTGACTAGTGCCTGAGTGACTGTGCAGAGAGAGTCCCGATCTAGAAAGGGGCGCAACTGGCATATCAGGCGAACCTGATAAAAAGCCCCCCTGGCCACGGCCGTCAAATGATCTTCTAAAGACAGCCGTGCGTCCAGGAGGATGCCCAAGTTACGAGCCCTCTCCGTGGGGGCGAGTGATTCGCCCCCAATAGCCAGCGATGGCGTCAGCTGGCTATATCGGGACGCTGGAAGCCACAGCCACTCGGTCTTGGAGGGGTTGAGTCGGAGCCTGTTTCTCCCCATCCAGGCCCGCACGGCCTCCAGGCACTGGGACATCAGTTCAAGGGCATCGTTGGGGTGGCCTGGGGTGGAGATGTACAGCTGGGTGTCATCAGCGTACTGATGGAACTCCACCCTGAAGCCACGGATGATCTCACCCAGCGGCTTTACATAAATGTTGAACAGAAGGGGCGAGACGACCGACCCTTGTGGCACCCCACAAGCAAGGTGCCTCGGGGTCGACCGCTGCCCCCCTGTCAACACAGATTGCGACCGGTCAGAGAGGTAGGAGGAGAACCACCGCATAACGGTGCCCCCCACCCCCAACCCCGCCAACCGGTGCAACATGATACCATGGTCGATGGTATCAAAAGCCGCTGAGAGGTCTAACAGGACCAGGAGAGAGGAGCAACCCCTATCCCGAGCCCTCCAGAGATCATCCACCAACGCGACCAATGCCGTTTCCGTGCTGTGCCCAGGCCGGAAGCCGGACTGGAGCGGGTCTAGACAGACAACTTCATCCAAGTACCGGGGAAGCTGTTGCGCTACCACACTCTCAAAAACCTTCGCAATGAAGCGAAGGTTGGAGACTGGACGATAGTTAGCCAAAACAGCCGGATCCACAGAGGGCTTCTTGAGGAGCGGCCTCACAACCACTTCAACCACTTTCAAAGCAGCCGGCAGGACCCCCTCACTCAAAGAAGCATTAACAATCTTCTGGAGCCAGCCTCGTGCTACCTCCCGGGAAGCCAGTACCAACCAGGAGGGACACGGGTCCAATAAACATGTGGTCACGTTCAGCCGTCCCAGGACCCTGTCCATGTCCTCGGGAGCCACAGGATCGAACTCCCCCCAGATAACACTCTCAAGACCTGCCTCAGTCATCCCGTCCGGACATACCCAGTCAGAGGCCAGCCCTTCCCGAATCTGAGCGATTTTGTCATACAGATACTGCACAAAGTCCTCAGCTCGGCCCTGCAAGGAATCATCCCACGCTTCCAGATGGAGAAGGGACCGGGTCACCCTAACCAGGGTGGCCGGGCGATTATCTGATGACGTGATAAGAGCGGCAAAATAGCTAGATTTCGCCGCTTTTATCACCACTAGGTAGGTCTTAATGTGAGACCTCACCAGTGTTCAGTTGGATTCGGAGCGGCTGGTCCTCCAACTACTCTCCAGGTGTCTTTTCCGGCGCTTCATCTCCCTGAGCTCCTCGGAGAACCAAGGAGCTAGGTGAGTTTGGTGCCGGGTCAGAGGCCGCAAAGGCACGACACGGTCCAAGGCCCCGGCAGCCGCACTATCCCAGGCGGCCACCAGATCCTCAGCCGAGTCATGAGCCAGAGTTTCAGGAAATGGCCCAAGCTCCATCTGGAACCTATCAGGGTCCATCAGGCACCTGGAGCAGAACCACCTGGTCAGTCCCACCTCCCTGCGGTGGGGTGCAGCGGTTAGAAAGTCCAGTCGAAGGAGCGAGTGGTCAGACCATGACAAGGGTTCGATGACTATATCCCCTGTATCAAGGCCACTCGACCACTGACCAGAGACAAAAACTAAGTCCAGAGTGTGTCCACCTGTGTGAGTGGGGTCATGAATTAACTGAGTAAGGTCTATGGCTGTCATGGAAGCCATGAACTCTCGAGCCACCTCAGACGTTTCGCTGACAGATGGCAGGTTGAAATCCCCCATGACTAGAAGTCTGGGGGTACCAACCGCCACCTCAGCTATGACGTTGAGCAGCTCGAGCAGGGCCGTTGCCACGCGGCAGAGAGCCAGGTACGTGATCAACAAGCCCATCTGTACTCCATGACCCCACTTCACAAAAAGGGACTCACATCCGGCTATCTGTGGAACAGTGATCTCCCTCGGATCAAGACTTTCCTTTATAATAACTGCCACCCCCCCGCCCCTGCCCTGAGCTCTCGGCTGATGGAATGCTCGGAAACCTGGTGGGCATATATCCATGAGGGGAACCCCCCCCCATGGCCCAACCAGGTCTCCGTAATACCTGCCAGGTCCGCTCCCCCCTCCGGAATAAGATCGCAAATGAGGGGGGCTTTATTTACCACGGACCTGGCATTGCACGACAGCAGCCGAAGGCTCGGGCCCTGAGAGTCTGAACAGCCTGGGGTACGAGAAGGGCTATGGGGACCGGGGCGCGCCACTGCTCGAAGATAGCGAGTGCGTGCCCCCACCACATGATGCGGCCCCCTGCTCCCGCCATATCTGCCCCTCCCACTCAACACATTGATAGAAAAGCCCTCGACAGAATGGACTCTGATGTCCCCCTTACCCCCGGAATCCGCACCCTCCGTGGCCCCACTGACAGCTGGGCCGGACCCCTCCCCCCGTGGGTTAACCCCCAAACCCACACAACCCTCCCGCCCCTTAAAATCCCTTAAAAATCTATCAAAAAGTTTCCCTAAAAAACCCCTCAATCCCCTTTTTGCAGCATGCCACCTCTTGGGGTGCCAAAGCCAGTCATAAAGGTAGGCCCTTGATAAAGTGGAAGGCCACACCTGCGAGAGGGGGGAGTCTCGCAGAATAAGAAGTTCTGTTGGCGAATACATCTAATCAATCAATTAATTAATTAATCTGGGGGAAGTCCACGGCCTGGGGGTGATGTTAAACTGTTGATTTCTGACATACTTGGAAATGTACTAAATCTGCACTAGTAACTGAACTTTGGAACAGTCATTTAGCACTGCCTGTGTCTTTAGCCATTCAAACAGACTTTGGAACAGATATTTGTATTAGTAATATTGTGATAGCAGCTACAAGGCCATTAAATATGATTTGATATCAAAGACAGCTTTTTGCATTCTAAGGATCAAGCCAGGGGTGAAATGTAAAATTTGTTACTACCGGTTCTGTGGGCGTGGCTTGGTGGTAGTGGTGGTAATGTGACTGGGTGGGTGTGGCCAACTTTATTTTTTTTAACTTTTCAAAGCATTTTTTCTAATGCTTTGAAAAGCCTCTGCCGATCAGGCAACTCAGCTGGGATCGTCAGAGAGGTTTTTAAAAAAATGCCTCTCTGCCGATCAGGCAACTCAGAGACTTTTCAAAGCATTTTTAAAATCACCTCTTCGGTCAAGAGGTTGCAGAAAAAAATGCTTTGAAAAGCCTCTGACGATCCCAGGTGAGCCGCACGATCATCAGTGGCTTTTAAAAAAAACTTTTAAAAGCATTTTTTCGTCGGAAGAGGTTGTAGAAAAAATGCTTTTAAAAGTAAAAAAAAACCCTCTGATGATCGTGCGGCTCAGCTGGGCATGGTGGTTGTGGTGGGCAGGGATTTTTGCTACCAATTCTCCGAACTACCCACTTCCAATCGCTACTGGATCGGGCGATCTGGTCTGAACCAGGAGCATTTCACCCCTGGATCAAGTCCAAGGTCTGAATATGATGCAGTTTACTTATTATCTTAGTCTAAACTAAAAGCTGCATTTTCCCAAGAAAAGTCACATAATCAATATAGACAGTATGATATATGAAGCCAAAGAGTGAAATATAACAGGACAAAACTTTGAAGAAAATTGTCAGCAAATCTAAGTGGACAGCTGAGTTTCTCTCTGAGATGAGACAAAATCCGATTGACATCTAATACTTCAAAAGATGAGATTTCCAAAGCATCCTGATTTGTCATCCATCAGATTATGACATCTTGAATATTTGTCTTTACGTGTTTGCTTGTTTGTGTGTGTGTGTGTGTGTGTGTTTGTGTGAGTATAGACTGTTATGAAAAAATTACTTGGAGGAAGTTATTGTCTAACTTTGTCTAGCAATGGCAAGGCTATGTAGTAGGTCACAATAGCTGTGGCAGAAGATTTTAAAATAAGATTTAACTCTACTGAGCATTATTTAGTAGAATAATATTTTTATAGTGGACATTTCAAATTTCACAATACATAAACAAAGGGCTGATCACCCATGCAGTTGCATAGCTGCATCTTTAACACTGGAGGTGCTAAATGTGCTAAATGACAGGTTGGCAATGGGTATGTGGGATTTGGTGTGACCCTGGCATGTCCATTGATACCCATCATGTTTCTGATTCCTTTAACTAGGAAAAAAGGAGGTAGGGCAGGGGTGAAATGCTCCTAGTTTGGACTGGATCGCCTGATCCGGTAGCGATGGAGGCGGGTGGTTCGGAGAACCAGTGGCAAAAATCCCTGAGCTGAGCCACGCAATCATCAGAGGCTTTTTTATTTATTTATTTTATTTTTAAAAGCATTTTTTCTACAACCTCCTTGGCCAAAAAAATACTTTTAAAAGTAAAAAAAAAACAAAACCCTCTGATGATCACGTGGCTCAGCTGGGATCATCAGAGGCTTTTAAAAGCATTTTTTTCTACAACCTCTTCAGCTGAAGAGATTATAGAAAAAATGTTTTTAAAAGGAAAAAAAACCTCTGCCTATCAGGCAAGTCAGCTGGGATCGTCAGAGGCCTTTAAAAGCATTTTTTTTACAACCTCTCCAGCCAAAGAGATTGTAGAAAAAATGGTTTTAAAAGTAAAAAAAAAAAAAAAGTTGGCCACGCCCACTCAGTCATATTACCCCACCACCACCACCACCAAGCCATGCCCACAGAACCGGTAGTAACAAATTTTATATTTCACCACTGAGGGGTAGGGGTTATCTCTACAGGCCTGATGACTGGCTAGTTTGTGGGAACCGCAGTACTGTCAAACCTGGAAGCTCTGCACTGAAGGCCAGTAAGGCACAGAGGCATCTAAGAAAATAAAAAGGGATTTTATTCACAAGTGTATTCTTCTTTCCTGAATAATCAAGGGAGAAAGGCAAGTTAAAATAAATGCAGGATGTATATGGGTAGTCTTCAATTTACAGCCAAAATTGGGATCAGAACTTTTATTGCTAAGCAATGCAATCTTTAAGGGAGTCATGCCCAATTTTATCACTTTTCTTGCCACAGTTATTAAGTGAATCATGTTATTAAGTGAATCTAGCTTCTCCCATTTACTTAGTTCGTCAGAAGCTGGTTTGGAAGGTCACAAATGCCAGTCACATGGTCCAGGATGGTGTAATAACCATAAACACATGCCAGTTGCTAGGCACCTGATTTTTGATCAGCAGGCCATGGGCATGCTGTCACAATCCCAAATGCAAGGACTAAGTTGTAAGTGACTTTTTTCAGAGTTGTTGTAACTTCAAATCTTTGCTAAATGAATTGTAATCAAAGATTATCTGTAGTATTTCATTTGTCTGCCTTCAGGTAAATGGAGGTTTAATGAATAGATAAATCCCTCCTCATAATAGTCATTTGTGAGCATCCACAAAATGTCTCAAAATTCTAAATGTGTTTGTTGGTCCACACTTCCTCAAGTAGCAATGCTCTCAGAATGGCTCTATATCAGAGGTCTTCAAACTTGGCAGCTTTAAGACTTGTGGACTTCAAGCATAGCATAGTTGGCTGGAGAATTCTGGGAGTTGAAGTCCACAGGTCTTAAAGCTGCCAAGTTTGAAAACCTCTGGACTATATGCATATGATATTCTTATGGTTCCTCATGGGTGTGTTGGACAGCTGATTTTATTTTTGATATTGTAAATGAGTAAATGTTTCAACAAGAACTGAACAAGTAACAACAACAACAAAAAATCTTACACAGTGAGTGATAACCTATAAACCTTGATAAGAGCAGCCTGTTCCAAAGGTTTGTGTATTACGTGCTTTGGTTGACTGCTGCTATAGGAAGAAATGGATGATCTAGTCAACAATATGTGTTGGTAAAATACACACCTATTGTTAAATATCTTTCAACCCAAAATGCCTATTGGTTGAAAACAAAGAATACAATATAAAACCTAAATCTAGATTATAATTCTAGAACAGGGGTGTCAAACTCAAGGCTTAAATCCTGCCTGCAGGGCCGGCCTGGAAATATGAAGGGACTGGCCTGCAGTACCTCTGTTGGCTAAAATGGGATAAATGTGGGGCCCCACGTGCCTTGTTTTCACCCTCCAGGGCTTCCTGCAACACTCTGCCAAAAAAACAGGCCCCAAACAGCCCAAAAATGGGCCCAAAACAGGCCAAAAAATGGCCTGAAAATGGGCCATGTGGCCCCTTTTCAGCCAGCGGAATGTCCCTTCCCAATCTCCTCCCCCGCTGCCCCCCTGCTGGTTGCCGCCCCCCCTCCAGCCACTGCCCCGCAGAGAACTACAATACTGATCCGGCCCTCAAAGAAATCCAGTTTGACACCCCTGTTCCAGAACATTAGGCAGAATAATTATTGTACTGAGGCTTTTAACTTAGAAAAGCAACTGAAGGTACCATGGTCAGCCAAGGAAACAAAATAATAATAATGGATCATTGAACAAATCAATCCAGAGTTCTCATTCAGGGTACAAATGATTAGACTCAAATTATCATACTTCTAACACATTTTGTGAAGGCCTAACTCTCTGGAAAAGTCTTTAGTGCTAGGATTATAGGAAGGAAAGAGGAGAAGAAGAGGATGGATACCAACCAACACGATGGATTCAATTGCAGCAATGATGATGGAACTTTAGAAAACAAAGTACTGGATAGGACACAGATTGTCATAGAGGAAATTGATATGTGTAGTGACAAAGGTGATACAGATTTGATAATCAAGCCCATATTTTGATCCTTGAAAACTGAGGGGGAGCAAAAGTGGGGAAAAAAGATTTTGGTTGTTTCTTCACACTTTTTGCCTCTAACATTGCATTGCATTATATTATATACACAGTTGAGTTTATCTATAAGGTGTTATTACTGTTGCACCACAGTTTGGCATTCAAGGGAGTCCATTGGATTAAAAAAATAGATCTATAATATAGGCTCTGAATACTGCCCTGGCTACATATATTTATAGACAATATTCTGTGAAATCTCAGTCCAGGCATTTTCACAGATTTTTTTTTAAAATCCACTTTTTAGTCAAATTGGAACTTTTATAGAAACTTTTATTCAACTCAAGCATGTACTATAGCCAACTTTTAATATAAATATTCCTTTAATCTTTGAATTATTTGTGATTAAAAAAAAGTTTAATCTTTTGTTCTTATTTCAATAACTCTCCATTTTGAGAGTTTTGAAGCCACAGTCACAAAAGGACAGCTCACAACTCATCATGGTTGAAGAAACAGCATTGCCAAAAAATAGGGTGAAAGAGGACTTGCATATGATGAGTTTCTCTCTCTCAAGATATCTAGAGCAGAGGTAGATCACTTGAATCTCCAGCCAAAGTTTGGCTATTCCCAAATGAAATTTATTTGCAAAAACATTGCCATTCGTCATTACTGAATTATACAAGCACTTCGAGTAGCCAGCCCACGTGGTTTTTTTCAGTATTGGCACCATATGACTCTTGATAGTGGTTCAAGCTGTCTTCTGTACCAGTTCTACTTTCTGGATTATTTTCAAGGTCAGGCTAGGGTAAAGAACTACTTTACAATAACCTAAATGGAAAGTTACCAGAACATGAGTCAGTGTGGCTGCATTCCTTTCCTCTTTGCAATGGTGATAGGTGGCATTCAATTTAAAGATGAGCCTTCAGTGAGAAAGCTGTATTAAGGAAGATTCCCCTACTATGCACTTAGTTCTTCAGGAATACAACCACATCTAAAAAAGGCTGCATGCATTCAGTTCCTGAACCTTGGAAAATGTTTTCTTATTGTCTTTCCCTCCCTCCAGTGCTTCCCTAGACATTCTTTAGCACACATGTGGTTTCTCCAGATGGCAGGCAATAATATTGATGGTACTTTATCTCTTCTTGATGTAGTCCTGCAGATATTTTAAAGCAGCAGCCCCCAACTTTTCTGGCACCAGAATTTTTCAGAAAAAAAACTGTCTTCCATGGAACAGTGGGGGTGGGAATGGTTTTGTGCACATCTGCATGCACAAGATGAATCTTTGCTCACTGGCCCTTTCTAAGATTTTATATAATATCAAACAACACATGGCTTTATCAGCCCTTAGATGCCATTTCTAAGGTCAATATTTTGTTTTGCAGTATTGATGTAATAATTAATGCACAAGTTTAGAAAGCAGGACACTGTTCAAGTGCTTCCTTTGCCATGAAAGCTGACTTTGGGTCAGTCTCTCTCTCTTTCTCAGCCCCAATCTATCTCACAGGTTTGTTGTTGTGGGAAAAAGCGGGAGGAGGAAAGTATGTTAGATATATTCACTGCCTTGAGTTAGTTGTAAAAATAAAAGGAGGGATACAAATACAACAACAACAATTGTTCACTAAGGCACAAAAAAGCAAAGAAATACATTTTTATAGAACATTTCTGTTTTGTATACATTTGGTTTGTGAGCTAACTTTACAGCCATACTATAAAAAAATAGCCATACTTGAGTTCATATTTTGAGGGCTGATCTAAGCAGAATAAAAGATGGAGATTGATCAGTTTTGTGTACATTGGGAGGCCTGCTCTATACTCTTCAAGTTACTTTTTTAAATCTCAGGTACAAGGAGAATAATATGTAGTTACTAATGTAAATTTAAATTTAAGTACTACCCTGGATAGTTTCTTTTCTTAGTTATGACAGGGAAAATTCCATCCTATTGATCTTGTACTCCAAAATGATTTGGACCATATCCAGCACACATTAACAAATATTCCTAGAAAGATTAGAGTACAATATTAATAGGGTTTTGTATCATTCTTCTTGCGCCAAATTTGTTTCTGTTTTTGTTCTATTCTTAAGTATTTCATGGCCTTCACTTTTCTATTTTTACAATGCTATTTCCCCCACCCCCGGAACCAATTTGCCATATGATTCTAATCTCACTGTCATGATCAAACAAAGGATGCTTAAAAGCTGCAAGCATTTGGGAATGAGATGAAAAAATGGCTTGTTTTTACATCCTGAAGTAGCAGAAGACGGCTTCTCCAAAGGCAATGCTAAATCAGTACATCTGACTTAGAGCAGAGATCTAAAAATACTATGAGTAGGAGGGAAATGATGGCAGGATTTGTGCAAAATTAAAAGTAAAACACCTAAATAAAATGCCTGCCAATTTTGGTTTTAGAAAGTATTGTGGACTGAGAATTGCTCAGGGATATCATAATGCTTTTATGACAGTATATAAGGAAGCCCTTATATATTGTTAGTTCAGCCCAAATTGGTCAACTAATGTGGTAGCAAAGAGGTTTTTTTTTTACATAATTCAAAGCAAAATAAAAAATAATATATATCTGTTTTGAAAAGAAGGTATTTATTTTACACATGCATTTGAACGTGTGCTCTGGGGTCATAGGAATTGTCCCATTTGTACTATGATCCCTTGGGAAATATTAACCTATGGTAGCAGTATGTCGTTTTCATCTTTACCGCATCTGTAAAAACCTGTTAAAAAAGAAATGCAAGGATTGAGGCATATGTGGTAGCATACTGCCCTCTGGTGCATAATTAAATGTATAACAGATTTGTGGGCTTTGAATTAGCAAATTCTTCTGCCTTAATGCTGGCATACATCGAAAGGAAACCAATTACTTTTATAAATGATGTATCCTATTTTCCAGGAAGTTATTGTAAATCAGAAGTTATTAATTCACTTAATATTTATGTATTATATTTGTCCTGTCACAGCTTTTTGTTGAAGTATAGTCTGTGTACACACATATACATAAACATGTATATATAAACCTAAATAGAAAATACATAAAATATATAAGTAGAAAAAAAGATATGCTAGAATAACTGCTGAACACTTGCAATTTATTGGGTGAACCACCCACTCACCCACAAATGAAAAGACTGACATGAATCATGCAAAAATTCTAGTGTTTCATCAGATTTTTTCATCAGAGCAGAATTCAGATATCTTCTAGAACAGTGATGGTGAACCTTTTCAGCACCGAGTGCCCAAACAGACCAGCTGGCTGGTGCGCATGTGCACGCCAGCTAGCTGGTCTTTGGGTTTCAGTTGGTCTTTGTGCATATGCCGGAGCGCCAGAAACCCGAAGAGCTGGCGACAGCGCACGTGCCCACAGAGAGGGCTCTGTGTGCCACCTCTGGCACACATGCCATAGGTTCGCCATCACGGTTCTAGAACATCAACATATGATTAAAGTATGGAAACTTCATTGGTACATTGAGAGGTAAATTAATAAAGTTCCATGTTTCCATACAAAAAATGTGCTGTGCTGTGCTGTGTCTCCAGTACAGTATTAATCTTTCAGGAGATAGCCACTAATTTACAGCAACATATTTTTTTGTGATCTATTTGTAATCAAAGGGACACAATGTATTCATGAGCAGGACATGAGATGGATCTTTTCATGTAACTGTGTGATGGGCACATAGCCTGTATTAAAAAGTTGGCCAACTTATTGTAAGGAAATGCTACCCGTGCAATTTTATGTAAGGGATAAAAATCAAGAAAGTTCTCCTTTATTTCTAGTGGCTACAAGGATATATCCAAGTAGGTTTCTTGGCAACCTCACAATACACATTTTCCCACTTTCTGGAAATAGTTTTCCTTCCTAATCTGTCCTACAGCCTCATTCAAGTAATAATCAGGTTTTACTAAAGACTTGATGCTTTTGTCTAAAGCATTACCTTCTTTTTGAAGAAACTGTTTCTGTGCAGCTGTACAATGGCCAAATGAGGGTAGTACTTTATATTTCATATAATGTTGGCAATGTAGTCCATGGGAGTCCAACAAATCCATTAAATATATCTCTTGATATTGGTGTTGCTGTAAACTAACATGGATACCTCTTGGTCTGTTGGTTTCTATCCGATTTACATTCATCAAATTTTATAAAACATTTTCAAAAATTCATTGCAATATTTATTGAATTATTTCTATATTCCCTGGTGTTTTATGTGAATTAGCATATTGCTGTTGTAGAGAAGGTGAGTGGCAATGTGCTAAGCAAACCATTGTGCAAGTATGCGCATTTAAGGGTCTACACAAATTTTATTTTAAAAGTTTTTTTAAAAAGAATTATGTTAAAACTTTAATAACTTGCAATTGCACAAATAGCTTTTTCCCCTTTACCTGTAAACTAAATAGAATAGTCATGCAAGTTTAAAATTAATTCTTAAAAGGAACACATTGCTAAGAAAGCATTGTCCAGAAAAGCAGTATAACTTATAAAAGCTGATTCCTAAACTTAGGCTAAAATGCTTTTCTTCTTAAAGAAAGTGCCACTACATGAATATTTTAATAACTTAAAAAACATCAGAAAGGGCATTTTAATGCAAGTAAAAAGAAGAGGTTTAAAAAAGCACTTTACTTAATGGCACTGACTATAAGAAAGGTGGGTTGAGATGTAGAGGCATAGCAATAAAGGCAACTGCTTTCAGATTTTCTCCTGTCCCGTCCTCAAGAATGATTCAGAAGTAATACGGTAGGTCCACAATGTGACTGGCAAGAACAGTGGTCAGGAAGTGTAGCATAAATCCTAAAACTTCTGCATTGATGACCTCTTCATTTCCAGACTGAATCCAGGAGATGACATTGACCTAGAAACACTGAATGACTTGGAACCAGATAACTGAAAGAGTCCTTCTTCCTGAATTAGCCGACCTGTACTCTACAGCTTGACTTTTATAATGATTTATAGTGTCATTGGAATGGTCTGGCAACTTCAATTTTGCCCTTGTCCTTAGTGACACTGGCCTTGCCTCATCTCTAGCCTATGCTTTATGCAATAGTATCCTGTTGCTTTCTATACTGCAGAAAAAAAGCAAGCAAGCCAACAGTTACAAAATACAAAAGGTAGCAAAAAGAATCAGGATAAAAGCTGGTTCTATTGCTACTGTTAGGGCTGGGCTCTGCTCAAGAGCACTAATGGAAAAAAAGCTCAATCTCTTAGATTTAGGGTGAAAGGGGGAGTGGTAGAGATCCCTCTTGTTCTTTACTTCGGGAATGTTTATTGAATAGTGAAACAAAACACAGTCTTATGACTATTTTTAAAATTAATTGATTATGTACATTAAGTCAGTGCCCACTCTTAGAAATCACATAGACTTTATCCAGAATTGTCTGTCCCCAACTGAATCTTTGATCTTGCAATACTGAATCTATTATCCCAAAGATGCTTTTTCTTGTTTTTTCTTTGAAGATGTTTCGCTTCTCATCCAAGAAGCTTCTTCAGCTCTGAGAGGGTGGTCAGAGAAAGAAGAGTCCACCCCTGACTGGATGGTCAACAAGAAAGTCTAGTTGCCTCCTCAATAAGCTCCTTTGGGACAACTATGACCTGGATGATTGAGAATCTCTACAGACTTTTCCTGGATTATATTATTTGTAAATAGATTTTAGGTTTTATTGGTGGACTTTTCCTGAGGCTCTTTATTTATTCTGTTACCTGTTAAGATTGGTATACACCTAAGGTTGGTAGGGATTGCAAGGAGATTTAAAAAAAAGGGAATAAAAAATAGGAGAACAGTGATTTAATGGTGTTTTTCATATAGTTCTCCCACAAGGAATGAAGAACGTAAAGCAATTTTGGAGTAAACATCCAGCAAGGAAGCATTTCTAGTGATCCTCCAAGAATAATAAATTCTTCTGTCTGTTCAATGAATACAAAGGTCATGAGGTATATATTAGCTGTATTAACCAGACTGTCTACTCAGAGATTCTCTCTGCCACAGTGATTAGCTTTTTTATTACATAAATCCACAGAGGGAGGGAAATAAATCAGATACAATCAATTGAATATATGGTATTTTTCCCTCAATGTTTTTCCTTTCTCTCTTTTGCTGATCTGGATGCACACATCTTAATAAAAAACCTGAAAGAGAAAAAACAGCTTCTTGGTATTTCCAAGCATAGGTAAGTTTCTCCACCCCTGTCTCCCCATAAAATATATATGTCATAATATAATATTATTACCAGGAAAGTTGCTAAGATGAAAATTATATAATTTTACTTACTTACGTTTGCCCTTGATCTCATATCAGCAGCTGGTGGCCAAGCATCACTTTTTGGTTCCCTTAGTTGATTTTAAACATTTTATGTTGGGTTTTCTGGAAGATACAATTAGGGATAAGAAGTCAAAAATAATTCTGATTTCCTCAGCACTACCACTTTTTGGATAAATCAGGAAAGAAACTGCAAGAAGTTTCATTCTGCACTGCAGGAAACCTAGATTTTCTTTTTGATCGTTGTCACTAACAAAAGAAAGTTCTAAATACTACTATATTGTGTGAATTCAAAATAGGCCTTGATTTATAACCATTAGTTTAGCAATCATACAATGGCATTTGAAAAAGTGACTTACATCGAGTCCTCACACTGGTGACTGTCGCAGAATCCCCATGGTTACTGAACAAAATTCAATAGCCGTGGGATGCAACCCAGCATGTATGAACAACAGTTGCAGTATCCCAAGTCATGCGATTGTCAGTTGCAACCTCTCCAGCCAGCTTCTGACCTGCAAAGTCAATGAGGAAAGCTGGATTTGCTTAATAACTGCATGATTTACTTAACAATTGCAATGATTTACTAAAGATAAGATAGATAAAATAACTTTTATTTTACTTTTTACTGTGAGCACACTGGCCCACTTTAAAAATGAAATTCTGTTGCCTGCTCTCAAAATAAAGTATATATCTACCTATACATATACATAACACATGCACACACACACACACACACACCTGGCACACACACACACACACACACACACACAAATATTAATCACTATCCATTTTGAATATATAGTGGAAAGAAGAAACTTGAGAGTTCACAAGTTTGATGCTGTATGGAACAAAACTGTGACTGAATCTAGATATTCTGCTTTGGATACCACGAAGCCTCCTCCCAGAAGGTAACAAGGAAAACAGGTCATGAAGAGGATGTGTAACATCCCAGACAATCCTGCGGACACTGCTCAAGCATAGCTTATATGCTATGTCCTGGATAGAAAGGAATGAACTGTCAATATTTTATGCCATCCTCACCACTCTCTGCATTGCCTTCCTGTCTGAAGCAGTAATGCTTCCAAACCAGACAGTAATGCAATATGACAGGATGCTCTTGATTGTCCCTCTATAGAAAGTAGTAAGGATTGGGAGTGGAAGATGTACTTTTCTCATACGATGCAGAAAATGTTGGTGCTGCTGTGCCCTCTTCACAAGTATCTCACTGTTGACTGACCAAGCTAGCTTACTCATTAGCTTAACAACTGTGGCAAAAAAAAGGTCGTAAAACTGAGCAGAAATTCTGGTCACATTTATGGTCACATGTCAAGGTCTACCTGAATTGCTTTGAGCAGCTGGTGAAGAGACTGGTATTTCTCTGCACCTGTGCTGAGGAGAAGCACCATACAGCTAATATAATAAGTACCAAATCTGAGAGGAATATTTGCCATTTCGTCTTCACTTGATGCTCTAAGTCAAAGAAATTTCATGGTTCTTTTTGCAACAACTGTCTTCCGTGGTAACATCTGGCTTATCACAGGAACAGAATTAAAATTACTCAGAACCAAATGTAGAATCCTGCAAGCCTCTGTGCTATCAGTGGCCTGTTCTGTTCAGGGAGGCCTAATCATCAGTTAGAATGAATCAGTTTGTTCAGGGTAGCATATGCAGGATCCATGCTTTTATTAAAATGGTGAAAACAGCTCTGTGCCCTCACAAAGAAGTTTGGTTCTTTTCAACAGTGTGTGCAATGTCCTGATGCGGGTACAAAAGGGACAGAGCTTGTGTGCATTAATGCAATTCTGCTTTCATAATTTGCTCATCTTGACCTCCTGACTGATCTGCAGTCTGTTGTAAACCTAGATTGTAAACCTTGGGAAGTAGCAGCAGATATTGTGCTGTCATCAGAATTGAAGTAAAATTAAACTTAGTTGTTTTCTGTGCATGAAATGAAGATAGGATATCTTGTCTTCTACCTCAGGTACATCCTAGAGTGTTGCTTGCCTTCTTTGTTGGCATTTGATGAGACTAGGAAATCCCAACAACAGATTAAATTTGTAGAACCAAGAAACTCTCTTTGTCTATTGCTTTTCTACCTCTCTTTCATACCAGAAGCAAAAGACATGGTAAAAATGGAATGGGCAGTCTTTAGGGCAGTGTGAAGATGTATAGTATGCGCTTCTATTATACACAGATTCAGTTTGTCACCGGCCTCTCATACAGACTTTCAAATTCATGGGTGACTATAGTTGTGTGACTGTAGTTAATATGGATGGCCTCTCATGACCACTTCCAATTTGGTTATTGTTGTTAGATACACAGTATCTGACTATGTGTGAGAAATCCTTGCCTTACCAAATGTGGGATTTGACAGATGTATGAATGTGAATTCTATACTCTGTTTCTGTCAAGGCAAGTCCTTTATTAAATCAGCCTAGTTTTTAATTGACTGCTGAATATTTACTTTTGATGACATAATTTTATTATGCTTATTATTTATTATGGTTTATGTATTTTAACAAAATTGGCTACAAGAAATAATTAATAATAAAATCGAATTGATTTCAGAAACCTTTCTCCTGGGAGTACTAAAGACTAAATATGATAAAAAAAAAAAAACCAGGATATTTAATCATTCACATACTCACAGCAGCCAGAATAACATATGCAAAATATTGGAAAGGAAACAATATACCACCTGAGGAATCTATTATTCAGAAAATATTTGATTGTGCTGAAATGAATAAATTAACATTAGAACTAAATGAAAAAGAGGACTCAGAATTTTATACGATGTGGGATAATTGGTACACATGGATTGATAACCGAATTAAAAATGGATGAAAATTAGTATAAAGTTTCAGATATATATATATATATATAAATAAATATATAAATATTTATTGCATATTTATATATATATTTATTGCATATTTATATATATATAAATAATATATGCATATTCTTTCTAGCCAGGTTTTACCTACGTAAACTAAGTTGTTCTGCAGCTCTGGTTGTGTGAAATCTCATTCACAAGCTTCAGGGCTTTTTTTCTGTTGACAAACTGCAACTCTGTGTCAACAGAAAAAAAGCCCTGAAGCTTGTGAATGAGATTTCACACAACCAGAGCTGCAGAACAACTTAGTTTACGTAGGTAAAACCTGGCTAGAAAGAATATGCACATAAAAGCCTACGAAAAAGAAAAAGACATATATATATATATATATATATATATATATATATATATATATATATGAATGAAACTTTATACTAATTTTCATCCATTTTTAATTCGGTTATCAATCCACGTGTACCAATATGGAAAACGGAAAAACCACAATAAAATATTTTTTAAGATATGGTTTATGTATTTTAAACATAACAGATGGGTTGACAATATTTAGTCAACAAATAAATAAAATCCCTGCCACTTACTTACATTTCCCTGCCCTCCTATTAACCAGTTACCATTCTTTGGCAATTAAGATTGAAAATAGTCATTCCACAGACAGTAGGGTAACGTTTTGCCACAGATATGTGTACTTCAGCAAATTTGTACTTCAGCTTGCAGGTTTATTTTTGTGACATTTTGCAGCTATTTAATAAATCCTCAGAGAATTTAGAGTGCTGTTACTGTTGTGATTTTTCTTAGACACTCTGGAGAAAAGCACCATCTAGTTATTACATGGTAAGTTGTGACTAGTAACAGTTTTTAAATCAGTTGAGAAAGGAAAAATTTTGAAGACTCAGGTTTAAAACTTGTAAATTCAATATAATTCAACATTTTAAAGATACTGAATATTGTAACGAAGAAAAGCCACAAGATTCAGTTTTTGTTGCTGTCCAATGCATCATATTTAAAAGTACAAAAAGACTACCTATCGAATTCTTACTTTGCTCCACTAAGAATGCAATGAGACTATTAATATTTAGGATGGCACTAAGAATTAAAAATGATTTGTCCAACTATTTTCTTCTTAAACATGCTGTGAAGCTACCTATGCTATCAAAGAGCCATAGTGGTAGAAATTTAATTTAAATCAAAATATTTTTATTTGGTTACCACTCAATTTACTCCTGCAGTCTTGAAAACTGAAGTCTCGTAATGATATAAAGGGTGCAAAAATAGCAACAATTCCTTGCATTGGAGTAAAGCAGTCACCAGGCTGCTTTCAGAAACTCAGAGGCCAACAATGATTTTCATTTCTAGATTATCAAGAAGCAGGAGTGAATAGATCAAGAAACGAGACTCTGCACTAATCTATTGTCTCCAGCGTATTCAGTATCGGGGGGGGGGACCCTACTTAACAGAGGATTTTCTTCATATACATTCAATGGTACTGAATTTCAAAATACATTTTTCTTTTAGTTCTTCATCTGCAATAATGCAGGCATATGTGAGGACATTTCTTCTACAAAAATGATGAAGTCAGTTTAAGTTTGTTTGTACAACTTTTAGCAGCAGGATATTGACATTGAGTCAGTTTTGTTTAGTTTTTAAAGCAGGAGACTGTGAGTTCTTGTCCTGCCTTAGGCATGAAAGCTGGCTGGGTGACTTTGGGTCAGTCACTCAACTTACAGGATTGTTGTGGGAAAAGAAGGGGAGGAAGGGGTATTAGGTATGTTTGCTGCCTTGAGTTATTTATAAATGGTGGAATAAAATTGTGAATACTTTCAGGGCTTTGGGAAGGAATTTTTGAGAGGAAAATTAAAGCTTCAAAATCTTTCAGTTAAGGTTCACCAAGACTTAATATATATCATGAAACTTCACATATTCTCCAGGTAATAATAATTGGTTGCTGAAAGTCAGCCCTCTTCTGGTCACTTTGTTGTTGCAATCTAGAACTTAGAAAACCTATTGCTAGGAGGGTCATGAGGGTTTTCTGTGTTGACATTGGTAATTAAAGATTTGCTTAACAAAGACCACATTTGTCTAACATACTAAGCTATAAAATATGATTTTAAAAATCACATTGGATATGTTTGCCCCAAATCAAACAAACTAAACTCTCTAGCTATCTGATTGGCTTACATGGAAAGCTCAGCCAATTGTGTTTTGCTACCACTGAGTTGAAATGGTTTTTATCCATCCTGATGTCAGCAGAAAACTACACTAGCATAAGACATGCTGTCCATATTACCAATCTCTATCCAGCTTCTAGTGACTTGCCAAGGCTCTGCTGTCACCTGACATCTTTTAAGTAGTCTCTATTGTAAAAGGAGAATGTTTATAACTCAGGGTTGAAATGAGGAGGTCCTTGATGCTCTCTGAGCTCGGTCGTTTTCTTGTAGACTTACTAGGATTGATGATGTTACCTACTTTGGGTAATGAAACATCCGCAAGAAAACAACCAAACTCTGAGAGCATCCGGGACCCCTCAGTATCTATTGCTTTGAATGCTCTTGGACAGACTACTTTAACACTAGCTAGTACAGCTGACTCAAAACTGTCTCACATCTTCTCACAGGCATGAAATGAAAACATTGCACAAAACAGAATTTGCCAGTGTTTTGTGTAAGGTGTATGGTGTTTGTGTATAGTTAGTCCAAATAGAGAAAGACTAGATGCCTGTACCAAAAGTTTATGGTATTAAGCTTCATATTGTATACTATTTCTAGAGATCCTGATGGTAGAACAATTTTGGGTAGTGAATTTCATGGCTGTGCTACTGCCGTCTTTATTTATGAGGCAATCTTATAATACTCATGTTACAGTCTGGAGTGCTTTCTTTTTCCCAGGAACCCCCCTGAGTCTTATTTTCAGCTAAGAATGGTGGTTAATTAAGATTTGCCAGCTGCTTGTGCTAATTAGCCCACATTAATACAACAGATTGTACATGCAGATTTAGATTTCTCCTTTGTTTGAAGTTAAGCTTGCATATAATTTAAAATGGGAATTGCATTTTAATTTATATTACATGGATTTGTTTTCAGGAAATTCATTCCAGCTTCTGCAACATTGCTTCCATGTTTACTTAAATAATCTTAATTTTTAATACTTTAAATAATCTTAAATACTTCAAAGAAGGAAAGTTTTTTTATGTCATGGATGAATTTAAGCTGGATGTGCCTGTCAATATGCATTTAGCATTCCTTAGACTTACACTGGGAAAAACTGGTATGAATCCCTGCTGAATTCTAGTAACATATCATATAATATGTGTGAAGCTACCAGATTTGAAATAGCAAAACAAAGCCTTGGTTTAAAGTATCACTTATTTATGTATTATGATTCTTTTACCTAATTCCCCACTCCCCCAGTTCCTCTATTGAAAAGATCTATTTTTAAGGTATGGATCTTAACTGCAAAAAAAAATAGGGTCTTCCTATTCTAGATCATCTTGCCCAAACATCTCACCACTGTTCAGCATTATTAAAGCTGCATTCAGCAGATGGCTGCTCTGTTTCTCTTAACCTCGAGCCCCCAAAATTGATCTTTTTGGCACTGTTTATCACATATCTGACAATCTAGTATCCTTAGGAAGTTTCTTTCTCCCCCCCCCCACTTTCCTTCCCGTATCTTTCTATTAAGCCTCACCTATTAATTTCTATTAATTCTATTAATTTCCTCACCTGCATACTCAAAATCAGCTCCAGAAATACTTACTTACTGGTATGCATGACTTCTTTCTTACTGCATTAATATCTGAGAAGTGTGAATAAATTATTTTTTCTGGCAAAAGGGGATTTTAAGAACACAGCTAGAGCTTTACATTTCTTGTATATTTCCAAAACAGGCAACAGCAATACGAAACATAGCTGCCAGGAAAGCACCATTTTCTAATGGTAAGGATGGTAAGATATTTCACTGGTTGAATATTTTCTTTCTTTCTTTCTTTCTTTCTTTCTTTTTCTTTCTTTCTTTCATTCATTCATTCATTCATTCATTCATTCATTCATTCATTCATTCATTCATTCACATATGAATGAATTCATCATAGTTGAAGCTAAATGAATGAGTAAAGACATGATCTACTAGGTCCAACCACCTGAGTCCCCCTTGACTCATGATGATCATTGGGGATACTGGGTCTTTAATGGATGCATAGCTCACCTATCCCATGATTTGCTTATGCCTTGTTGAAAAAGTCACAAGTGACTGGATGACTGCAACATGCTAAGACATAAACTATGGCTTACATATCACAATAACTGGATTCCCACATTGAACTAATACCAATTAAACCTTATTATAATTTAGAATAGGATATAAATCTAGACTCCGTATCTCAATCCATTGCTCTGGTTGTTGTTAGGATACACCTGAAGACTGCTAAATACTAACTTGAGTACAACCTACCCAGAGGAAGGGGTGAGGTACAGTAAATAATTCCTGGCAAAATGGCCAGTGCTTCTACTAAGTGACAATTAGGTTAGCATTCACCCCAAAATGTTGAAGGTTAGAAAATGATCAGTCAAATTTTTAAAAGGATTGAAAAGTATGGCTTTTAAAATGTCAAAAGCTACAGATTCCTGCCCCAAGAAATGAATGAAAATGGCCCAGGCAGTCTCTGAACAAGTTAATATCTAAGATGCTATTTGGTGGTTTAAGAAGAGTGGTAATAAGCCCAGATTTCTATTTTTCTCCTTTACTAGTCACTATGAAAGAGACCAATGAAGAAAAGCAGACAGCAAGATCTGAAAAAAATAGTCAGAAAGATGACTTAGCTCTTTGAGGAAATTCTGTCTATTTTTTCTTCTTCTTAAAAACAGTAAGTATTTATGCTGCTGTGAAATGTCATATTTTGCTTAGCTGGTAATATGCACAAATAAAACTTTCATCTCAGAAATGTTGGCAGATAGTAATATTAGCACAATCACTTTTAATTTCTGTAACTTGTAATAATTCATTGATCAGTATCCATCCTCCTATAAATCCATCCTAACTATAAATAAGTTTTAATCAACATTATGTAATAGTTACAAAAGAAACTATCAATGTTGACTGGGATATATACTGTTATCACCTAAATAACATTGAAGAGAAACATGCAGCTACTTCCATTTTTGAAAAGGTACCCCCAATTTTCTTTCTGTGCTTTTCTCTCACATTTTCTCTTTTTCAGCATCCTATTCTATCCTTATGTAGCTGTTCTGTCCCCGTCTCACACACGCACACAAACAGATAGCCAGGGGTTAAATAAAACTTGCAGACAACAAATTCTTTCGATAAGAGGATTGGCAGCAACCCAGTAGCTGCTTGCCAAGAACTTTACTCATAGAGGGAGGGGTTGTTCCTCCATCAGATAAACCCAAACAAGATACACGCAGTTAAAGAATTGTCAAGTCCAGTCCGTATTAAATCCAAGGGTGTGGGCACGTGCACACATGACCCCCCCCATGCTCCCCCCATTTTTGGCATGCAACGGCAAAAAGGTTAGCCATCACTGGTATATAGGATATACGGCCCAACCACCTGGGCAGAAGCTGGAATGTATGGTCATAGGACTCCCATTTATATGCTGAATAGAATTATAAGGTTATTCACCATTTAAATGGAGCCTTGGTAGTACAGAGGTTTAAGGCACCCTGTTATTAAGCTTATTAAGACCAGCTGCCTGCAATTACTGCAGGGTTCGAATCTCGCCAAGGCTCAAGGTTGACTCAGCCTTCCATCCTTTCTAAGGTAGGTGAAATGAGGACCCAGTTTGTGGGGGCAATAAGCTGACTTTGTATAAATATACAAAAGGATGAAGGCTATTGCTGAGCACATTGTAAGCCGCCCTGAGTCTTCGGAGAAGGGCGGCATATAAATCAAATTAAAAATAAATAAATAAAATAAAATAAAATAAAAAGAGTGGAATGTAAGGAAATAGATATACTGAAATACTAGAATTAATAGAAACTTGTTATTTGTTTCCTGCAACATATACAGTATACGTATGCTATATGATGTCTTTATATACCTGCATGCTGTAAATATTTGTTTCCTGTGACCCAGACATATATATTATGTTCTTTGTAGTTATAACACAAACAAGCCACATTGGAAAAAAAAATTGTGTCTGTCTCAGTCATCATTCTTGCTTCTTCTTAATTTGCAGCCACACATTCTAGCACTTGTGCACTGTGCCATTCAGTGTGCAGTCAGCCATGCATAATGTATACCTCTTGAAGACGACCCCAAGGAAATTTAGTAGACCTGTAGAAGATTGCAAGATGCCAAGACTAGAATTTAATGTACATGCATGTACATCTATGGTGTTTTTTAGTGAACTACAAAAGCAGGTCTCAAAATGCACTGCTAGTTCATTCAAAAATGATTTATATTTTTATTTGTTTTTCTTTTTTTTTGAAAAAGTTTTTTATTTCCCCACCCCTCATAAACATATCTTAAATGTACAATTTCCTATCTAACATACATATTTTCGTTTAACTTTGATACTAATATAATCTTTATCCTAAACAATTTAATTATATTCGGGGTTGCTCTTCTACCATTTGATCTCCATTGTTTTAAAACAATCCTTCTTTTCCCTCTCCTCTTTCCTTTCCCTCCCTTCTTCCACCTTTTTCTTCTTTCTTCCTCTCCTTCTCCTTCCCCTTCCTTTCCCCCACATCTCCCTTCTTCCTCCCTTCTAACCTTCTCTCCTATTCTTGTTTCCCCTCTCTTTCTTCCTCTCCTTTTCCCTTTCTTCTTTCCGTCTCTCCCCTTCCTCTCTTCTCTCCTCTGTTCCTCTCCATTTCCTCTCTATTGCTGTATTCATTTTCAATTAAGTATTTTCCAAGGTGGTATTTGAGCAATCCCGATTTTTTTTCCAATTACTTTTTCATTTTACTAAATTCACACATATCATCATAAATGTACATTTATATAATAACATTTTCTTCCCCCCTCCCCATTCCCCATTGAAATGAATGTATTGAAGGGCTAAACTGGCCTTTTGATGCCAGTGCCTAGTGCTGGTATAACCTAGAAACTGTTTAGATATTTTTCTTCACCCTCCCAAACAGCAAACAACCTCCCTGCCGTTTTTTAATCAGGGGGAACTTTGGCAAGGTTCATTTTTCTGAAAGGTTTGAGTTAAATAAAGTCTTCTTCAAGTCATATTAGACATATTTGTGTTCCACGGACACATCCCTGTACTTTCTTTGGCCACCGTGCATGAATGGTTTGTTATTTTTCCAGCATGGACTGTAGTTCCAAATGTCAGCTGTCAGGCTTTAGGCAAAAGTGAGGAATGATATTGTCTAGAGAGTCAGATCTATACTAAAGAAATAACTGAGCTTGCTGGATTCTTTCTGCCATGCAACTGTGCAAAGACTGGAAACGTAAGACTCTGCATTGTAAACCTTTTTATTACAAAGAGTTGAAAGCAGCCAGTTGCAGTTATGGTAGGCATGTGTAAACACAGCTGTTTCTTGAGACTGATTTTGTTCTGTTTCTGTGGTCAAGCTTCAGTAATTTTCATTTGGTCAAAGAAAACAAACAAAACAAAAAAGATTAAATAGATTTTATCACATACTCTATCAACTCTGAGGTAGATGCTGACACTGCATCAGTATTTCCTAAATAATGTACAAGTAGCTGAGAATGGGGTTCAGCAAATATCCTCACCAGCCTAAATGCTGGTGAAAGACAGACATCACTTTTGACCATTAGTGGTTCCATACCTATAGCACTGAAAGGCAGGGCAGGGTATAAGTTTTGGATTTTTGTTCCAAATCCTCATATTAATTGGGAATATTTTTTTCAAAAGGTTTGTTTGTTAGAAGCTAAATGTCAGGAAGGAATCTTCACATGGCCTTTTAGCAGTCTGTTTAAGTGATTGGAGAAAAAAAACATAGAAAACGATAACTAGAAAATCCCAGCATGTCATCTTCTTCACAGAACCACTGTATTGATAAGCTGCTGTTCCCTTACCCTTTTGAAATATCTTCTCCATTACTGAATAGCATGCAAATGTTTGAATGAGTGAATTTGAGATTACCAAACTAGAGCCCTAGAGTAGTGTTTTTCAATTTTAGCAACTTTAATTGGCTGGGGAATTCTGGGAGTTGAAGTCTAAACTTTTTAAAGTTAGTGAGGTTCAAAAAACCTACCCTATTTTGGCATCTGGCAAGCTCTCTGCTCCATCTAACTGCTATGTAATTGTTCCTGACACAAATCAACAATAGTGCTATGGACATTTATATTTGGGAACAGAAAAGTATATATTTTGCAAACTTGGATGTTTTGTAAAATTGAAAAGAATATTTCTAGGCAATTCTGCTTGAGTTTAAAATTTTATATTTAGATATACATACAAATAAAATGCAAAACTAGTTATAAAAACAAGCTTGCTTCATTTAACTTTGTGATTTTAAACTCATAAGACTTTTAATTATAATAATAACTTATTAAACATGTATGCCATCCGACTCTCAACAACTCTGGATAGGGGGACAACAATCAAACAAAAGAAGTACAAGAAAATAAGTCAGAGATAAGAATAAAAGCGCCTTTTAACGGTGCTGCAGTTTTTCTTCTTTACTGAAAGTTTCGAAACCAAGCTGGCGAAGTTCTCATATAGTTGTTAAACGGTCATCAATTTCTTCGTAATTTTTAATGTATTTTCAATTATATACATAAAAGAATTCTGTAGCATTATTTGGTGAATACAAAGATCAATCTAAATCCTGATAAAAAAAATAATAATACTGCAGTACTAATTTGTATCCAACCGCGGCCCCGATTCTTTAAGACAGGATACCTTTTACAGTCTATCTCGAGCGCATTCGTGACTTGGAGTAGGCGGAGTCTATCTTGCCCTCCCACCACGCTGCCTCCTATCTCTACTGTCCCTCCCCTCAGAGAAAAGGAGGAGGAAAAAGAGGCGAGTTTTTGCATGCATAATTAATATAGTGTTTCATAGGCTCGGCTTATAAAGTTCCCGGATGGAACCTTCGAAGAGGAGGAGTGCCGGCTCCACCAATAGGAGCGTTTCGCTCACAGCATAGTACGTACAGCGCTGTTACGTCGGATGAGATATCTAGTATACACCCCGGAACATGTCATTTCCGTTCCATCCCTTTTCACTATTTGCATACGGCTTTTCAATTCGCTGCGCTTCCCCCGCTTCCGGGGTGTTTACCCGCGAGACGTTTGAAGTGGTGTCACGGCGTGAAGATCAGATTGCTAGAATCCGCTGAAGCTTGAAGCAACTGTGATTGGACAGTCTTTCGGGGGCCATATGATTGGTTAGGGTGGGGAACAAGACAGTGACCACCTCCTGAGCTCGACTACCAATCCGACTGCTTGACGTCATAAAATGATGCTTATTGTAATGAATATTGAAATCTAGTATATGCATATGCAATCATGGGTGGGATTGGGGTTACTGATTTCCTTCAGTGATTCGGAAAGGTCGCCGATTGCTGGAGTTTTTCCTCTTATTCACCCTTGTTAAAATTGCATTTCCCCCCCAGAATTTATTGTTTACCTCTAAAATGATTCCCTTATCTTCTAGTTTTCGGTTATTACCATTTGGATTGATCTGATGTGGGATCTCAGCCTTTAGCTATCTTTCTTCATTTTCTGTAATTTAATCCCCATTTTTTTGTGCAAAAACACTAGATGTCCAACAGATGGAAACGATCAGCCCCCACTCCCTGCGGCTTTTCCTTGTAGGCAGACTTTCTAATCTTACCATCTTAATGAGCCACGCAACTCGAGAGGATCTGTTTTCTATGGATCAAAGGGACCTCGAAACATAAAACAGAACAAAACCCCCACCGGACTTCCTCTTTTTACACTCGGGGGTTATTAATGCTGTTACGTTCAATTCTCAAAGCGGGATGACGAGGGAGACTACATAAAAAAAAAAGTGGGGGGGGGAAGCTAGTTGATCGTACAGAGGGTGCTTAAAGGAAATGCCTTCTGCAGAGGCATCTATCTCTCCAAATATATTCAGCACAAGTCAGTCGTCCTCTGTAGATCTGATGGTCCGGCTCTTCGCTCGGAGCTCGTAAAAAGAACCAGATGGAGCTAAAACATTACAAGGTCCCATTACTTATTTAGGGTAGGCTCTAACAAAAACAACACCCGGCATTTGCAATGCTCGTCGGCCTCGTAAACCTGTTCATAAAAGGCATTCTGCGTGTTCAGCTTGTGGGGCGCTCTTAAGGGCCCTTTCTAAAGCTTTTTTGATTTATCCGATGCTTTAGACACGCCTTCAAAGACTAAACTTGCGTATTATCTCGGTATTGCCTTTCAATATCCTGCTTGCGCGTTGGAGAAACAACAGGGACATGAAAGGGAGAGGAAATCGGCTGAATTGTCTTCAGCTGCCGGAGCAATGCCTGTGGTCTCTTGACCCGGGGGCTGTTTTGGGTTTTAGTGGAAAAGCGCTTATTATTCGCAGACTTCCTCTCCTTCCCCTGCGCTCCCCACTACTTCTCCCCGCTATTAAATCACAAGTACCCTGTGGTCCATCATGAAGGAGTATTACACCACAGTGCCTGTCAGAGAGTATTATTGTACATCAGGTTTTTCATATCGATGGCAAACATTTAGGCAAATGAAACGGGTACAGATATTATACCATGGATATATTTTATGCTAGATTGAATTGCTTGAATTGAATTGATGAAAAACGGAGGATAAAATCTTGAGGTAAAGCCCCACTGAAGCCGAAGATGTACAATTGACGACATGTTTCTTCCATCATTGCCAAAGATTTGGTGAAACCTGGGAAAACTTTATTTAAGCTGGGTGCAAAAATCACAGCACCGTTTAAACCCAGATGCCTATTTTAGGACAGGCTTTTTCTTCGATTATTTGGCAATCACACTGTTTAGATAATTTGGTACTGGAAGACGCAAGAAATAAAGCATCCTTCCCCCCCCCCCCAACGTCTGTAATATGATTGCGATTGCAAACTGGCAGCTACAAGATTTAAATAACCAGAGAAACAATGTGTTTTCTGATGCAGTTGGTACCAATTTTTGCTGCACTTACTCCTATGGAATCTGTGTGGGCTCTCGAACTCATCCCACATCAACCTGGAGAGAAAAGTAAACGTCACAAAACTAGTTTATACTTTCTTTGAATGCTACAAGTTGGCTGGAAGAAAAGTAATATGCAGGCTGTTAGAAATATTTAAAAAGACACACTTCCAGAACTATTATTTAGATCCTTTAAATTCTGGGATGTTCCTGTCAATAAAATATTTTAGACATGGCATATTAAACTTACATACATTTAGATGTGTGTGTATATTCTTATAGCATACAGAAATATGTAATTTATATATAAATTACATATTTATGTAGGGATTAATAATTCAGGCAATAAACAATGACTTGAATGTGTGGGTATGTTTGTGTGTTATATGATGAAGGGGAAAAGTAGACCTTATTACAGTTTAAAATTATACTCCAAATGTAGTTTTCCATAAGTGTTAAGATTGCTTTACACAAGTATTTTCCATAAATTCTGGTTTATTTGATTTTAGTTCTGTTTTATTAATTGGCAAGATAGATGCAAACAGCTTTAAATTTATTCCTGATCATTTTTAAGTTTTGATATTTTAAATCCAGAAAAAATATAATAAAGCTATATATACTTAAACTGGAAGAAATAACATGGAACTCAATAGACCTTATTAGAATGTCAGTGTGAAAAAAAATTTGCTTGTTAAATCTAAAACCAAAGAAATGAGCATTTAACTTTCAATCCTGCTGATTCCCCAACTTTCCAGTGATTTCCTCAGATCTTTCTAATTTATAACTTTTAGAAGCTGCACTGCAATTTTTGTTTTCTCCCATTATTTATTTATTTGTTTCAGCATATTTTTTCCCAGCAAAGCCTACAAGTGTTTAATGGGTTCCTATACTGTGATTCTGGATTCTTTTGCCCATTACAGGGTAGCAACACTGAAATAAACAGCAACACAACAAAAACATTTCTTTGAAAATGGATGGCAAGAACTCAAACTTTGTACATACATAGAATTGATAATATTCTACTGCTTAAAAATGTATTTAAGCCTTTCTCTCAAATAACCAATTTCTTTTTGATATCAATAATGTTAATGGCTACTGCAGATATCTAGCAGATATCTGGACACATCTACTTAAAATTAAATCTGACTGAGCTCTATAGACCTTGTTTCCAAGAAAATGAGCAGAGACCCTATCCAGTCTTTCTCAAATCTTATCTTCATATAAGACCTCAAATGAAGTCAAACCTTTGTTATGGTCAAAGAGCAGCATAAGGAAAGCGGGGTGCAAAATTACAAAGCATAAAATCTTTGATATGATTCACATGGGATCTCAACTTTCCTATCTTTTTTTTTTAAAAAAAGACTTGTACTATTTTAAAGGCACATAATAAATGCATTCTGACACAACCTTTTTTTGGGGGGGGGGGATTAAAAGCCACTCCAGCTTTTTAAGATTTATTATGGCATCAACTTTTTGGAGTAGCACTTTACTCTCATAAAATACAGGGCAATAAATCTATTCTTTAAAGTGCCAGAAGTTCTCTTCAGAGGAGGGTATTATAAAACCATGATTTATAAAATTCCTTTCAATTTCCTTCAGAGGTCCCCATTTTCGGGGGACATCATTATTTTGTTAGATGTGATTATAACAGATTTTAATGTTTAGTCTGCCCTAAGACAGTAGCGTAAAATTCAGAGAAAGCTAAAGTACCTGTCTGGATATATATATTAGAAGAAAAATGTGTTAGCCTGGTCCATCAAAATCAGGAAGAACGTTCATATCTTAAATAAACATACAGGTTTTCTCAATCTGACATGTCAGACCACAACTCTCCATACTTTACAGGAATCATCATCCAACATATCTGGAATTTACCAAGTTGAAGAAAATTGGATTACTAAGGTATTCTTTCTTGATATAGAACATTGAACATTGTTGAACTAGCAGGATAAATGGGGACAGGTGATCATGAAATGCAGCAAAGACAATTCTATGTAAAAATGTCATTATCAAATACAAAATAATGTGGCATATTAAATTACACAGCAAACAAAGAAATAAATTTCTGCTGTTATGTTTATACTATTTGTTCCTACATATTTGCATTAAGCATTACTGGCACAGAACACCAATAGATTAAAGGCATTTGATGTACTGATTTGTAGTTTACTAAATCTTGTGCCACAAAAAATCTGTTAGATTTCAAGACAAAATTATTTTTTTAAAAGGTCCCATTGAGTTCAATCAAAATAGCCCCTGCTTTTAAAAAAGGAGTAAACACATTTGAGCTTTAACTTTTGCAGCTATATTCATTGTTTTTATGGAAATCCATGCAACTATATATAGAGAGAAAAATGTGTCAAAGCATTTTAAAAACGTGGAGGAACAAAAGTTTTTTCCAGCTTCACTAATTAAAATTTAGTCTCAACTAAATAAGAGTAAAGATAGAATGGTATTTTTAGAGCCAGATGTGTAATTTATGTATAACTATGTGCCATAAGAATTTATTGAGGTTAAGTAGAACCATATTTGCAGAAAAAAAATGTGGGAGAATATCATCTGCCTCTAGCAAAAGTTGAATCCAAATCAAAAAGAAATTTTCCACTTATTAATGTGATAAAAGCCAACATCTAAAATTTGGAGCAAAGTTCTCATTAATTTTATTGAGGTTGATTTTTAAAAATTCTTTTCAACTTTACAGTTTACAAGTAACTTACTTTAATGGGTGTTACTTCCTAAGAATTTGAGAGTTGGAAATGCAGACTGTGGCTGATATAAAAATGTATTTCTTTTTCAAACATGTTGCAGATAATCTATATTTTATTTCTAGGCCAGTCCATAAATATATCTCTTATAAATCTTTTAGAAATAGAATTACAAATAACCCCCCTACAACAATCACCCCCACTATGGGAACCTTCCAATATCTGTTCGCAAAGAGAAAAAGGAAGTTATAGGGAAGTTATAAAATCATCATAAATGTAGCTAAGCAATATTACGCTTTAACGTTAATCCCGGTTGTTCTGCATTTTGTTAAAAAAGTATGTCCTTTTGGGAATTGTTTTATTTGCATACAATACTCTAGCTATATCACTTAAGAATAGCGAGAGAATAGATAAAATCAGACTTCTTGCAAGTGAAGCAAACAGGCAGGCAAGCTGGCGTCGGATTTCGGCTTCCCTTTTATAAACAAACAGGGTAATACGAGAAAGCGCGGAAAGGAGGCTTTCCTGGATTTATAGGAAGCCCCCCTCCCCGCCCCCATATGGAAAGGTCCTTATTTGCCAACATCCAAGTTCACGTTAAACCATTTTGAAATTTAGTTCCACAGCAGTGATATGTTTTTAAAAGGACGGTGCATAATTCGATCCCGTTATGTTTATACATTCATTTTACGATCTGATTTTGGCTTCCAAGAAGCCCATTTCAACTGCAAGCCACAGGGATTCTAATATCTTCTGCCTTTTTGCACGTTCTGGGAAAAACAAATACAAACCCCGAACAATTGTCTCAAAACGGAATAATTTACTTCGTTCTCGACCCTCATTTGCCTCATCAATTTATAGTCTAAAACTCGCTGGCAGGGTCGCAGAGATAGGAATTTAAAGCAGGTTATAACGCAAGATGTCATCTGAGAAACCTGACGCTACAGTTCACGATCGTTTGCTGCTTGCAAATCTTTTATTACGCGTAGGACCCTTAGCTAGATCGTACTTCGGCTAGGGTTTCCTTTAGTTGCATTTGGCGAGGGAGGAGTAGCTCATCGGTTACGGCTCCCGCTGTCCCTTGGCTGCCGAGGGAGATTGATGGGCTTCCCTCGCCCCAACCTGTCAAAGAGTAAAGCTTTACCCGGTCGCCAATGGCAAAACTGGAAGACAGGCGAGTCAATGAATGGGGTGGAGCCTATTTTGGTTTGTTGCCGGAAACAAGCAGAAAAATGTTTTTTTTTTTAAATGTGCGTGGGAAACTTCTATTACTACCATTATTTATACGGCTCATTTAACCGAGATCGTCGTTGCTACATTTGTGAGGCCCACCGTTTGTTTGCTCACACTATGCAGATATGTGATAAAGCGCCCCCTCGCGTCGGAGAAGCGAGACAAAGATTTTCCCCGCAGTTAAAAGGTAAGCAAAGCTTTCAGGAGAAGGAAGCGGCGGAAAATGCAAACAGAATTGCCTGGAGACGTTCTGAGCTACCGAAGTTCTTCCATTCGGTTAAAAATAAGTTAATGACTAGATAAAGGTTTTCTGAATACCTGAAGTGTTGATTCCGGTTTCTTTAATTTTTCTCAGCAGTGGTATGAGCCAATGTGACATTTATACAGTACATAAAATAATCTCCCCTACCACTCACTCTCTTGGCTATCGCGCTAAAGGAATTCATCGGGCTTTTTGTTTTTTTTGCCAATCATCCTGCAGTGACCCGCTGAGAATAAATCAACTGAGAGTAAACCTGTGGACCGCTGTGAGATTAACTTCTTACTGAGCGCAAGATGGTGTTGTAAATTCTAACGATTAAGTACCAAATAAATAGCCATTTTTGGTAAAGAATTTTCCGGACCAACCGGGTCACTTTCTCTTCTGAGTTAAGTCTCTGACTGACAGCATAGATCTGGAAAATATATGACCTAGGTCTTTAATTACAGAATCTGTTATTATGAAAAGAATTTTGGGCCACTCCTTGAGTAAAGATTAAACTGCAGGTTTAAGTGCCGGGTAATATCAAAATAATATAGAACTGCATTTATATCCTTGGGGGTAAAAGGGGTAAATTAATTTTGAGATTAGAAACAAGCAACCACTGTGTAACTCTTCCAAAGGTCTCAAGGCCTGCTTATATCTTAAAAAAGAGACACAGTAATATTTTCCCTAGTAGGATTGCCTTTGCTCGCTGCTTTATGTCCAAACCAAACAAACTGTCATCTGTTTCCAATGTATAGATACAGATCTCTAGGTGTGAATTACGATCAATCTCTCATGCTCCCTTAATCAGTCGGATCAGTGCTAGATCGGAGGATCAAATTTTAAGCTCATAAAAAGAAATGAAATACGAGCATCTAGAATCATAAGGAAACAGAATCCATCACAATGGCCATAAACCCTCCAGCTCGCCTGGATACATCCCCCCTGTGTAATTTGGCACAAGGAAGAATAGTAATCGCCATTTGTACCTAGGAAAAGGAAGCTATAGATCTTGCTTTTAATAACTTCCCAACGTGTTACAAATAATAAAACACGTGCATAAATCATCGCAGGCCTTCCAGTTCGCACGACGGATTTACTTCTCCCACTGCAATTTTTTTCAACGCGCTTCCACGGCAAACCCCGCCTCTCATTACTTTCTCCGGTCTGCTCAATGATTGGTCGCCTTCTCCCCAATGGGGTGGCAATTCGTCAGGAAGAGAGAGGATGATTGACAGTTCCAGCCTTGGGCGGCGATAATGCGGACGGAGGCGTTTTACGCTGAGTCAGTCAGATCAGGTCTGACCTCCGAAGGGGAAGGATGTGTGGCGCATGCTCATCGGGAAGCGTGCTGTAGGCTGTTGTCGTTGGTACAAAGTCTCAGTGACAACCTGTATAATAACGGAAGGGGGACAGAGTAGGTTTGTTCAAGGGATGGGTTTAGCAGGACACGCCAACCGGAAAAATGCACCCGGACGCCTTAAGAACTAATTTTTTTTTTTAAAAAAAAAACATTTTGCATCTCTTCCCCTGGGAATCCCCTTTACATTTCCACTACGTGAAAATAACCTGTTGGTGTTATGGTTCTGCATCATGTATAACAATTACACTCGCTAAAATCTCTGCAATATGGAAAGGGTTCCCTTGATCGTATCGTACCCAAAGAAGACGGCCTTCAGAAGCTCTGTATCGCTTGGTAAAACATTTAGAAGCCTTATAATATCGCTACTTATGTATTCACCTCAACTAAAAGCTTCCCTGTCTGCCGTATTTAAGCAATTTCTTCTTTTGTTAAAAAAAAAAGTGAATTTCAGTTTGATTCGAAGATTTATTTTGTCTCAGCAAGAAAAATGTTAGTAACGCCTAAAACGTGCTAGGACCCTCATCAATGGTTCTCTTTTCCCCAAGTCTTTATTAATGGTGGTAAAGAACTTAAAATCGGCAGAATTTTTCAAAGCGTTCACGTCGACACATCTTCAATATGTTATAAAATGTTTACTTGCACATCACTTCTCAGTTCCTCAACAATGGGACCAATGAACTGAAAACTAAATGAGTGTCTAATACTTTATTCCTCGCGTATGGGCATGTGTCTCTATTTTTGCCAACTTTATTTTTTACCTACATTTACACATTGCCATTAATTTAAAAATTCGATTTCAGAATTACGCAAATAGCTTTGATCAAGGGTTCAGACAATTTTTTAAAATCGTCCTGCTTTAACAGAGTCTTCATCTAACTCCGTCCCTAAAAGCTCGGTAGCGCAGCGGTCCTCTCCTCTCGCTCCCCCCGCCCCGCCCTGCCCTTCGTTCCCTGTTTCAGCTGCATCCACCGACTGACAGGCAGGACATCAGCGAAGGGCTATTATGCAAATTACCCATGATTGACGATCGTCAGAGAAACCAATTGCAGACATTCCACTCAACCATTGGTGGACACGGATAAGAACGAAAGAGATGACGTCTTAGGTAGATTTGAACCAATCACAGTTAGCCATGCAAATATTAAAAGGGTGGGGCGAATAGTTCCCACTATAAATACCTGCTTTTACTGCCACCCTGTGGCTACAAGAAGGACGTGCTGCCATTACTTTCATAACTGATTCCTTAGGGTGAAAATGTTTATGGCTGGACATCTCTGTATTTATTCGATAATCTTGATAGACAAGAAAATTAGTGCAGAATAAAAATATATAAATGTATAATGGAAATGAATAAACTTATCAAATGATGAAAGTTGAACAAATATTTAAAGGAATTTATTTTTTAAAACTTTTCTGTTTAGCAATGTGCAGTTATTCTGAGGGGGTTACAGTTCTTAAATCCAGAGCTATTTTTACCTTTTATTTAATTTCATGTAAATTAATAACATTGAAAATGGTATAATCATAACAATTGTGAATATGTAATGAATGTGTTGTGTAATGATAAACACTTAATAACAAGTGCAAGATTAATTGATATGTAAGGATATAGATGAGATGTATATAATTTTGCTGAGTTTACTGGCCTTCATTCAGCAGAGTCCCAGTTTCTTTTGAAAAGAGCTTTGTATTAGCTGTTCCTTTTTCTACCACAAGATGGCAAGCTTTTACAGAGCTGAGTAAAAACATTTTGTTCAAATATTTATATAATTACACTTTTCTGTATTTTATTTGCTATGATTGACATTCTATCAGGGCTCTTTGTATTGAATCTAATTAATGTACTTATCTAGAAGTAATTTTGCATTACATTAATAGAAAATTTATTCCCGTAGCTAAATAAGATTTGATTAAGGCTGAAACAATTGACCTTTGTTTATTTGAGTAGGCTATATTACCTTTAGTAGGGTTCCTATAGTTTAACTGGGTCATATTTCTGTGTGTAAATTGCCTTGTTTCAACAGAATCATGTGTATTTATTGACCTAGGTTGTCTCGTGTAGGAATTAAAGCCCCTTTCTACTCAAGATAATAACCCTCTGCTGCCAATGTGGTAATATAGAATAGGATAGAATTCTTTATTGGCTAAGTGTGATTGGACACACGGAATTTGTCTTTGGTGCATATGCTCTCAGTGTACATAAAGAAAAATAAAATACATTAATCAAGAATCATAAGATACAACACTTAGTGATAGTCATGGGTTACTATAAGCAATCAAATCATACTAGGAAACAAATAAAACAATATAAATTGTAAAGATACAAGCAACATGGTCATAGTCATAAGTGGGAAGAGATAGGTACTAGGAAGGATGAGAAGAATAATAGTAATACAGTCTTAGTAAATAATTTGACAGTATTGTAGGAATTAGTTGTTTAGCAGAGTGATGGCATTCGGGGGAAAAACTGTCCTTGTGTCTAGTTCAGTGGTGGTGAACCTATGGCACCCATGCCAGAGGTGGCACGTAGAGCCCTCTCTATGGAAATGCAAGTGGTCGCCCCAGCTCAGCTTCGCCGTTCAGGTGCACTTGCCTCTCACTGGCCAGCTGGTCTTTGGGTCTCTGCTGTGCATGTGCAGGGAGTGGGATGTATGCGGGGTGGGGGCATGTGCGCAGGGGTGGGGCGCATGCAGGTGGGGCAGGGAGGTATGTGTTGAGATATGATAGAACCTAGAAACTTGAAGGTCTCTACTGTTGATGCTGTCTAGTATTGTAAGAGGTAGTAGTATAGGAAATCTACCACAATTTCTACGGTTTTGAGTATATTTAGTTCAATATTTTTCTGGTTGCACCACAAGGCTAGTTGTTCAACGTCCCATCTGTATGCAGATTTATCATTGTCTCAAATGAGACCAATCACTGTTGTATCGTCTGCAAACTTGGTACTTTAACAGAGGGATCTTTTGAGATGCAGTCATTGGTGTATAGAGAGAAGAGAAGTGGAGAGAGCACACAGCCCTGGGGGGCTCCTGTGCTAATTGTACAGGTATCTGATGTGATTTCAAGATCACATTCTTGAAATTTTTCTTGAAATTTAAGATTTCAAGACTATAAACTTTGGGACTGCACAGAGTTTTCTGGACAACATGGCATTCTGTTTGACACCTACGCCTGAGTGGGCCTTTTCAGTGTCACCTGGAAAACTTTTTCAATCCCAAAGGAAGAAAATTGTAATGAAAATAACTAAAATGGCAGCTTATATTTAGGAAAAAGGAGAGGGTTCCATTGTTTTTGCAGAGACACATTCTTACCTTGATAGAACAGCAATGGTGCATACTTTACATAGAATAAAGGGCTCTTCACAAAGTTTACCTAAAGGAGTTTCTGCCAGTTCTTAAATCAACATAAAAGTAAATGCAGTTGTATTGCTCTCATTGATGATATCACAGTAGCACAACATCAAGGCAAATGAGTGATGTTGACCTTCCTGAAAGTTTTAGGAACAAATTAAAAAAGTGATTTGTAATTCCTTTGGCTTTGTTTTCCTCCCACCAAGCTTCCCAAAACAATAACCAAATGTGAAGTGAGGCAGTGTATGGGTAGGTGCTTGGCATGACAATAATCTGTCAAGCAGCCTGACTAGGAAGTAGCAGGTGCTAAGAGAAGCTGAGGAAGAATGGCTGATCTCCTGCTAGTAATTCTTCTTCCGCATCTGTAAACTATCAACTGAACTATTTCTGAACACTGGTTTAGCGCTCTTTCAAAAGGATGCTAGACCCATCTTCAGAAATAGTCCTTTAAGAGGTGTTGGGTTGAAGTAGAAGGGAACAATGAGTGAATGAATGACCTCAGTCCTTGACTGATACTTCAAGGAAATGTTAGCATTGAAAAAACTAATCAAAGAGTTCAATTTTGATCTTGAGGCCAATGGCATCTAGAAATACTTGGTAGACAGGTAATAGGAACTATGAATTACATCTCTTATAGGGCTATTAAGATTTCAGGAAAAGTTTTATTTGGAAACAGCTATGGTGATGCATTATAAAGTGGAGTCTTTACAATCTCCCAGACATGCTGGCTGACATTATCCACAGCCAAATGGAGATTATGAGAGGGGAGGTCTAGCCATCTTGAAAGTGTTGGATTAAAAAAGGCTTGGATAAAGTGTTTGTTTGGAAGAAGCTGAGCAAAGCAAACTCCAGAGATCTTCTGCTTTTATGTAGCTATTCACTCCTACCCTGTTTCCCCCAAAATAAGGCATCCCCTGATAATAAGCCCCATCGGGCTTTTGAGCGCATGGCAATAAGGCCAAACTCTTATTTCAGGGTTCAAAAAAATATAAGACAGGGTCTTACTTTCGGGGAAACACAGTATCTTATGAAGTTGATAAAGAGAAACCATTTCAGTACCCAAGTTGGGACCATAATCTTCCCTTCTTTTGTCTGCAGCTCTTGCAATTATTATGTTTTTTCTAAACTTCCTTGTATATTAGTACAAAGCTGAAATAGAACTGAGTGTCAATGCACTTTCTCTAATAAATTTCATTGCATTTAGGGGCAGGGAAGTCACTGTCTGTTTCTATGTCTATTGATGTTTATGTATTTCATAAATAAGATAGACTGAGCAATGACAGTCATAAGCAGCATTTATTTTCAAGGTGCTTTTTGGCTTCTGTGTAAGCATGTATCAAGCCTCTGTGCTGTTTCACATTGACTTCTGCTCATGAATGTAGACTTGAGAGCTTGATTTTAAAATCCAGCAGTGACTCAGAGACAAAGGTCCAGGCTAGTACAACAACATCCATTTGGAATTGCCACATTATTGGAAGAAGAAACTTTCTTTGGGGGTTTATTTAAACTTCTCCCTTATCCTCCTCTGTCTCTGTAGCCTCAAAATTCTATCGCCTCATATCTTTGCCATCATTTCCCCACTAGGTGGAACCTGTCTCCTTTCCTATCTGATTTCTCACAGTTCTTTCCTCCCCCTTCTTAGCTTTGTTGATGATCTCTTTAGCAGGCACAGGAAGCCCAAGAGAGCAGTTTCCCTCCTTATCCTTACTTGGATGTTTTAAAAATCTTAAAATGACCCACCACAATTGGTGTGGCTTGAATATTAATGGCAGAGGCTTTGCATGGCCTTATTACTTCTCTTTCCCTTTAATGTGGGTTCACCATCATTAAAAATCATTGCAGTTGGGCACTGCATCCAGTTTTGGGAGAGGTCCCTCCGCCTTTTGGCAAATCTTAAGAAAGAAGCAAGGGGAAATGGAGTGAGAAGGAATACAATCTGGCCAATCTATGAAGGGAACCTTCATTTCCAGTGGTTCGGCTGTATTGCAAAAAGCCAGATCTGCATTTTTCAAAATGCAATAAGGAAGCCACCTACGAGAAACACGTGATTGCTTTGCTAGGAAAAGGAGAGACTAGCAGACAAAAAGCTAGAGATTTTTGTTTCTGCTTTAGGCCACACTTCTAAAGGTAGCCCTTCCTTAAGAAGAATAAATTCCTATGGATTTTATCCAGAATGGAGTTATAGGAAGACAGACACATGTTTTCTTTATTCCAAGATAATGAAATAACCTCTTTGTGGTGACAGTTTAAGAGAGGAATGCCTTGGCACATTTATACAAATATGTTTATATCTAAGTTGTTGGACCAACTCATGAACACACAAAGAATATCAAGCAAAGTAAAGCCAGAAAAAAGTTGACAGCACCCTGGATGGGAATCTTTTCCTGCATCAGTTACTAGGAGAGTACTATCAACAAGTGCTTAGAACCAATACAGGGAGCCCTTGATTTATGAGCCTAATAGAACCTGAAATTTCTATCATAAGTAATGATGGTTGTAAATAGAGGCATCCATGTGACTGGCAAATTTTATTACCTTTGCAGTGATCCTTAAGGAAATGTCATGGTCATTAAGTAAGTCAATTCCTTTAGGTGGTTTTTTGTTTTTTGTTTTGCCAGTCTAAAAAGACTGATATCTGGCAAAAAATGTAAATTATACCATGTGAATGCAGAACACTGTAACCAGCTGTAAAGGTGAACTGGTTACCAAGCAGCCAAAATGCCATTGTTGGAATTTTGGAATCAGGTCATAATGTTGGAGAGCTATTGTTCCAGCTGGGCTCAAGCAGGGAATTAGCCTGGACTTGCTATGTAAACACAAGAGGCCAACATCTGACCTCCTCTCCCCAAATGCCTTTAAGCCTTATTTAGTCTTTCCCAGGCAAAAGCTGCCAGTCTTGGGAGATTCCTGTATTATTGGCAGAAAACAATAAAGTAATTAATTGAACTCTACATGTGTAGGTCTGGCTGTTCACACCTGACATTAATTCCGCAAACTTTTATCTTTTATGCCCAAGAATTGGAAGGTTACTAGAATGGCTACAGATCTTTAAGCAGAGCAGCACTGGATCAAAATGTACCATGAAGACAGAATAAAGACTGCGGTGAGAACCCTGGCAGTAATTGCACTTCAACTAGTTCAACAAATGCAGAATGTCCACCTGCTAGTGGTTCTGGTTATCCTGCACCATAAGTGGTCCCATTTGAGCAGCCAGTTTTGCAGCATTACCAAGGGAGTTGACCAGTAAAGATTTGGAAGAGAAGCAGAAAAGGTGAGAACATTCATAGCTCAATGTGAATTGGTTATGGGAACCCGAATGGAGTCAGCTGCTCAATGAGCCCACCTCCCAACATGTTGGAATTGCTCTCCAACAAGTTAAGTACCTTTTGGGGGAGGGGTATGTTGGAATCTCTAACAGTTGCTAAGTGAATGAGCCGTAAGTGAGGACTACCTATACACAATCAGCTGCTCATAACTTTGAGACAGTAATCCTTGTATAGGAATGACTGCAGGGGTGAAAATCCAGCAGGTTCTAACAGGTTCTGGAGAACTGGCAGTGGAAATTTTGAGTAGTTTGGAGAACCAGCAAATACCACCTCTGGATGGCCCCAGAGTGGGGTGGGAATGGAGATTTTGCAATATTCTTCCTCTGCCACACCCACCAAGCCATGTGCACAGAACTGGTAGGGAAAAATTTTGAATTTCACCCTGAATGACTGCCTCTTTAGCAGAAATGACAACAATACCATTCTGAATTTTGTTCTCAGTTCTATGTTCCATAGATAAGGCTAAGCCCATCAGCTGTTGTCTCAAGCCAGACCTGGATCCAGGGGAAGGAAAGGGAGGGCAGAAGAAGAGCAGGAACTGTAGCTCAACTGAAACCATCTTCTTGTTCACACCTGTTTGACAACTGATTTCCCCCACTCTAGAAGCAGTAGCTGGGTATCCTACTGCCAGACTCAAAGCTTCAAAGTGGTGCCTGATGTATTTCTCTAGTGTATCCCCTATGCTCTCCATCCAGTTGAATGACACGAGTGACCCTTGTCTGGACTGCTCTGCCCATATCTAACTCACCATTGTCATCACCCTGCCTTCTCTTGGTATGGATGTGGGGCCACTGGGTATACAGCATTTGATAGAAATGCTGGTGTTATTCGTCAAGATGAGATAAAGTTAGACAGTGACCAATGACTGGAGGGGAAGATACATACCAAATGCTATAGTCAGTTGCTGCTGGAATATGAGGATTAAGTTCTGCAAACCATTAACTCTGTTGTGTTTAAGATGGGTCCGGACAGAAAATAATACTTTGGAAAAAGTGGGCACTGGGTGACTTTGCCCTATCTTAAGAGTCGTAGTGGCACAGTGGTTAGAATGCAGTATTGCAGGCTAATTCTGCTGATTGCCAGGAGTTTGATTCTGACAGGGTCAACATTGACTCAACTTTCCATTCTTCCGAGCTTGGTAAAATGAGGACCCAGATTGTTAGGGGCAATGGGCTGATTCTGTAAATCGCTTAGAGAGGGCTATAAAGCACTGTGAAGCGGTATATAAGTCTAAGTGCTATTGCTATCTTAAATTTTCTACAATCTGTACTTGTACCATCATATTCTCCTTGTGTCTACCCAGAATAAAATGGATCTTCATTGAAACTTGTTTGGAAGATGCCTGGCTTTTTCCCACAGAGTCTAACATCAGATGAGGGTAAGGGTGTAATTACTCAACATTGGACAACTTGGGTTTCTTTTGATTTTATTGTTCCATGGATTTGTTTTATATTTCTGGGGGGGAAAGGTGGATTATAAGCCTGTAGCATTTGGCATTCCCAGTTCTTTTAGCTGATCCATAGCACTGTTTCTTAAACTTGGCAACTTTTAACATGTGTAGATTTCAACTCCCAGAGTTCTACACCTGTCAACCACGCTGGCTGGGGAATTCTGGGAGTTTAAGTCCACACATCTTAGAGTTGCTAAATTTGAGAAACACTGATCTACAGGCTTAGATAGTGCAGCAACTCTTAAGTCTCAAATCGATATAATGCTTTTGCAAAAATGACCACAAAGGAAGATGCCAGTGTTGACGTTTTTCAGGACTATTGATCAGGGATGTTTTTTTCTTGACACAAAGCTTCTAGCAGCCCATAGGTAGCAGCCTTCTTCAGCTGCTCCTAAAAAGACAGTACAGGATGTGTTTTAACCCTTGTTCTTGGGCCATCTGTCCTTTGGGAGAGGAAATTGTGTGAATTTGTTTTGATTTTAAAAAAAGGAAGCAAGATGAAAAACAAGTAGGGGGAAATTACACACACCAAGTTTATGGAATTTGTTTTCATTGGAGACTATAAAATAGGATCTAAACAAAGCCTCAGATATAAACCACCAACATAGTCTCCCAGCTGTTAGGTCTCAACCTTCAAATTCGGCTGCTGCTTTCTCTCTCTCTCTCTCTCTCTCTCTCTCTCTCTCTCTCTCTGTGCAGGCCCCCACCCCACCTCTTGTCCGTTTGCTCTGGCTTTCTCTGTGTTTGTCATTTCTGTCTAAATAAAGGCAGTTCCTTGGAGACAGTCAGGGCTGGAATTCATTCCCTCAGGAAAAGCCTGCGTCAGATGGTCTGGGAGGAGGAGAAGTTTGAAGAAGAAAGGTGGTTGAGGTTGCTCGAGAACCAAGAAAAAAAGTCAGCTAAACAAAACCCCTGACATATCGATTGTTCACACCCATCTCTTTTGCTGTAGTAATTAAAATAAAAATGAAAAAGCCTAATTAAAGCAGAAATGGAGAGTAGCCAGTTATAGGACATTGATGCAGGAGAGAAATAATACTCTCATAGCCTAATCAGTCTATAGCATATGTAACTAGAAATTTGCAAAATCAGGGTGGCTGGATAGGTGGGTACTGACAAACCTATTCTTGACCTCATCCTCAATCTGAGGAGTTTTCTTAGATGGTTTATAGCTGTGGTTCTGTCGCAGGTGATCTGGAATAAAGCACTGCTAAATCCTTGACAAAAGAAATAAATGAAATTTCTGGGGTTTGCAAGACATCTTTAATAATCTTTTGTTTAAATACTTCAGTGTTTTCAGTTTTAAAGAGCCTTTAGGTTTGAACTTCCAAGATCAGATTATTATTTTTTTGCTTTGAAATATCAAGTGTTTGAAATATACAATGTTACATTTCAGCTAAATCCTGGTATTTCATTACTCTTAAAGTACAAGATATTTCAATAGAACTTCCTAATTCTGATTCACTGTGGGTGTTGCCAAAGCTGGATTATAAAATACATCAGAATCCTCAATCAGAATAAGCAATTTCCAACTATTTTTTTTAGTGTATTTTTTCAGACATGATAGGAGTGTTCCAATATCTAAGGAGCTGCCACAATAAGGAGAGAGTCAACCTATTCTTCAAAGCACCTGAAGGCAGGACAAGAAGCAATGGATGGAAACTCCAAATCAAGGAGAGAAGCACCTTAGAACTAAGGCAAAATCTCCTGATAGTTATAACAATGAACCATAATTGGATAGCTTGTCTCCACAAATTGTGGGTGCTCATCTTTAAGAAGAGATTGGACAGCCATTTGTCTAGTCCAGCTGGGATTGGATTAGAAGATCTCCAAAGTTCCTTCCAACTCTATTATTCTGTATTCTGTATTCATACAGCAATATCATCATTGGATTACAAAGAGTTCTTCAGACAATCAGGTTACAACACAAAATATTCACCATCTTTATTTGGTAAGGCAGTAGCCCCAGATTTCTTAAAAGAGGAACATCCCAAAGTACGACTGTCCTTCATAGCAGACTTAGAGATGAAAGATTTTGATGGAAAGGTATAAAGTTTGACGTCACTAGATATACACTTTCACATTTGTTCTAAAATACTTTTGTATCAAAATATGCATGCAAAAATATCCGCTAGTTTAAATAAGGCATGGCATATCACAATAAAAACAGTTCTGATCATATAATGTGGCTGGTTTCTCAACCACACACATGCATACCTTTGACTTTTGCCTCTAGTTACGGTGCCTATTATTCAAAATGGATGAATAAAACTTACAAATGTGGAAAAAGACACATTCTGTTGATATAAATAACATGTAAACTGCAAATAGAGCTGTTTGAGTTACTGCACTTTAGAGGACTTATTGTAATCAAGAGTTTTGAATTTATTTTTTTTTACTCTTTTAAAAACATATTCACATCTGAGAATTTATATTCCATTCAAGTTTTAAAATGTTGAGGTCTGAATATTAGTAATGTCTCCACCAGTCAAGCAGGACAGGAAGATTTAGCTTCAGTTGACCAAAACTTTGATAAAAGATATGTGTTATGCCTATTTGGAAATCAAGTCATTCCATTTGGGATCTCTTTTAAATCAATTTATTGATATGCTGTGTGTGTGTGTGTGAGAGAGAGAGAGAGAGTGAAAGAGAAAACGGGGAGAAGGGAAATAAGATACGTTGAATGTTATCCTTTATTCTCATTATGTAACACAAACATAATAGGCAACATGATAGGATTTGAAGTCCACATATCTTAAAGCTGCAGATATTGAAAAACACTGAAATAGACTTTTTTCAAGAGGCAAAGCATGAGCTGAAGAAGCTTCTTGGATGAGAAGCAAAACATCTTCAAAGAAAAACCAGAAAGTCCAATTGCCTTTTGAAAAAAGCACTTTTGGGACAACCATGACCTGGATGACTGAAAATCTCCATAGACACTGAAATAGATTCTAAATGTAGGACTAGGTCACCATGTTTAAAGTTGAGATCCAAACTACTCCACCTACTCTCCTTTCTTGTGGAACTTGTCTGATTGTGTGGGAAATGATTGTCTTGTTCAGACTTCAGAACATGTAGAACAACTATATTTTCCACATTTCAGAGTGAAGGGTGACACTTACAAGGAAGGCTCATATTTTAAGCTTCTTATTGATTCTTTCAGCCACCTTGCAGGAAATCTATCTTTTCGATCTGTTCATTTTGCTTTCTATGTCAAAATGTACTTTTTTTGTCTGACAGCTTTTTTTCCAGGACCACAATCTTCCTCCCCGGTCATGAATAATTTATTTACAATGGTTGATAAGACTCACTATAATACAGTCTTTCCCTGCAAATATAGTCACCATTTCAGCTGCCCAGTGATTTCTACCCTTACCAACAAAAATCCTCTAATTACAAGGATGCTGTTGTGGGCAAATTTTATAATAATGATTTCTAATCCCCATCCTACTTTTCCTGCCTAGGTCCCCATCTCTCAGCTCATTGTGTCTCACTTTGGCCACGAGGGGGCAATGTAAATCTAAACAGAGCTATAAAGAAGTGGGGGAGTTGGTATAGCTTTGTAATGGTATTGGTGACAAAGACAGCTGCTAGGTTTTCCCTATAATGTCTATTCATTTTTTCATGTTTGTGTGACAGGTAAAAGGACAAAGGCTGTCTTCTTCTTAAAAGAGACTCAGTTGATTATTGGTACATGCATAAAGCCATTTGATTGGGTCAGTTGTTTAAGGAATGAAGGCAAGTTTTGTGAAGAAAATACAGTATGCTCTTTTGCAAGTTTTGCATCTTGTATTCAACTTGTCTTTTGGGATCCACAAATGTATTTCTACTAATTGATAGGCATTATCCTTTATAAAAATAACTGTAGGTAAAAACTGTAGCATTTGGAAGCCTGGTCGAGTCGTTACTGTGAACAATTAAAAAGGGACCCAGTTGCATTATTTATCTCCTCCATGGATGTTCTTTGTGATAAGGAGCTTATTCTATTTTAAAGAATCATTTCAGCTTGTTGAAAACAATATGACAAAAGTCTTAACTAGTTACTCAGCCATGTTGTAACATTTGAGTAGACTATGAAAGGGATAAGGAAGAAAATCATGTATTGTTATGACCAATAGGGCTGAGATGTGAAGTAAAACAGTATTGAGAAAAGCCATTTCTCATTTGATTATTATTTTTTTTATATTAACTAACAGAACAAAAAGTACAAATATGGAATTTTATTAACACATTCCTGTCCATCTTTCTATGGTCATGTCCAGTGGTGGGTTGCCCCCGGTTCGGACGGGTTCGCAAGAACTGGTAGTAAAACCGGTGGGAGGCTCCGCCCACTGATCTGGATGTCATCATAGGTGATCTGTGCATGCACAGAAGTGTGTGCGCGCTCCCGATGCAACCTGGTAGTAAAGGTAAGTAGAACCCACCCTGGTCATGTCATCCTCTTATTGCCTGGCTGCCAAAATCTTATTTTTAGAATAGGATGATGCCTAGTTAGAATGAATGAATGATGAATGAATGAATGAATGAATGAATCATCCATCCATCCATCCATCCATCCATCCCACTGTTGAGATGCAATGTTAATCAGAATTTTGTAGTTCCAGACAGTTGTAACTAAGTGGACTGAGATACCAGTCCACTCAGAAAGCTCACAAACTTTCTCACATTAGGTTTTGTTAGGATTATCATTTATTTATATATTTTTAGAAGGCATCCTCAAAAGATTTTGTCCAATATGAGTCATATTATGGATCAATTTTCATTGTTTAAGGGAATATTATCAGACAGCTTTGGGACTGCTGTAGAATTAAGATGAAGCAGGGGATGGATGTGTATCAGTCTTTATGGAGTATAATTCTCATTCTCTGTGACTACTGAGTCAGAAATGATGCAGAGATTCCTCATCATTGCTGCAGAATCAGTCTTTGAAGGCCAAGTTTGAGAATATTGTGAAGATCTTCAGACTTTCAAAAGACAGAAAAATGTGACATTGTTTCTACTGAGACTCTACCATTTAAGAATGCAGGCGAGGGAAATTATTTTTCAATATTTATAATCTTTTTTTTTAAAAAAATACCATCCTCTTCTGTTGTAAACATTATAAAAAATGGATCATATACAACATAAAAATGACATTTTTCAAGCCATGTATTATTTATTCTGTAAGGAAAAGCCTACCTGAACAGAAAAATCTTCTTAGCTGGAGGGGAAAGAGCAAGAATATGCAGCTGAATATACAGGATTGTTGTTAGGTGGATAATAGGGTGAGAAATGTTGGGCAGTCAAGTCTCTTATAATGTCAAGCTGCCAATAATGTGATATAGAAAGACACTTTTGGCTACTATATTTTTCTGGGTCAGAAAATGTTTTCCAGGAGGAAAGCTAAGGAGAACAGGCCCTAGTCTAGCTTTTGCAGCAACCATTGAGAACATCTAAATAAGATTCCATATCCAAAGACCAAGCAATTCTTTCTTCTTCAACATGCATGCGGGAGGAACTCTGCTACTGAACATGTACCAATTCTTTTCCCTTGACCAATTTGTAGACTTCAAGCAGTCATTGAAGTCAATTTCCAGTGATCTCCAACCCAGACATCCATGACTGTATTTATTTTAACAATACCACTTTCTGCTAATTTTGGAGAAGTTTCTGCATACCTACTTAAAAATAAATCCTTTTAAATTTAATGGAATTTATTCCAGGCAAGTTTTATCAAGTAGGAATGCAGACTTAAGATGGAATTTTATAACTGCTTATTCTAGGTTGGTCAACATTTTGAAAGAGCATGCACTTAAAAAATAATAAGAATTAATATTTTCCATGGGTAGGACTTCAGAAAGTGGGACAGAGACCTGACAAAATCACAGGAGGGAATGAGGTTGTGCTATTCCCTACTTTTTTTATGTGCTGGGAATTGGAGTTTTTCCCATTTCTTACGATGCACCAGGTGTTATTTTCTTTATGTCCTATTGAGTATTGTGAGAATTTACATCAACGTTGAGAGGTTTTCACAGAAAATACGATAGGAAATTATACTACTCTTGGCAAACTCCCTCTTCCCAAAATGGGGGTATTGAATTCCTTCTGCTTTACCTGCTTATAATAATTGAAATCACTGAGACATATTTCTCAGAGAAATAAGAATTAAATAGTGTTGGTTTATTTAATTTAATTTAATTTAATTTCCAATTTATATACCGCCCTTCTCCCTGAGGACTCAGGGCGGTGTACAGGCAAAATAAGAACATAGAATACAAATATTAAAAAACAGTTAAAAATATATATAAATTTGGCCCAGAATTTAAGAAATCACAAACCAATTAAAAGAATTTAAAAAATTTCTTCTTAAGCCAGCCCGGCTTGCTGGAAAAGATGGGTTTTAAGGGCACGACGGAAGGCACTGAGGTCATGGATTCTCCTTATCTCAGAGGGTAACTGATTCCAGAGGGTAGGAGCCCCCACAGAGAAGGCCCTCCCCCTGGGGGTCACCAGCCTACATTGTTTGGCTGATGGTACCCTGAGGAGGCCCTCTCTATGGGAGCGCACGGGTCGATGGGAGGTCGTCGGTAGCAGCAGGCGGTCTCGCAGATAGCTAGGCCCTATGCCATGGAGCGCTTTAAAGGTGATGACCAACACCTTGAAGTGCACCCGGAAGACCACCGGCAGCCAGTGCAGCTCGCGCAGGAGCGGTATTATGTTTGTCAGTAAGGAAAAAAATTCTGAGCAATTATATATTTTTAAAAAGATTATAATATTGTCATGTTTTCAACAAGGAGGAAATAACGCTACTTATTTTAATAGTTGGAGAAATATTCTGAACTTAATCATGCACATTTGCCTGAGTGGAATTTTTAAACAATGCAGGGAAATTGATTTGGAGCAATCTCAGATATAGCATACCAGAGAGATCATGAACTCCTGGGAAAATATTTGGCAATCTGTTATTAATTCTCAAAAAAACGACCAGTTGCGCACAGCCCAATCTTTTTGCTTGTGGGCCTGGAAAATAGTTTCAATAATGTCCATGAGATTTATGCTATAAGAATAAGAAATAAGTTTGATTGACTTCAGAAGATGTATTTCTGAGTAGACGTGCATAAAATTGCAGTACTCATGGATTTATTCCCAATAAAGCATGCATAAATTTATATTTCCTACTCAAAATAATTTTTGGTGGAAATAAAAAATAGCTATGGAGTTTATGATGTACATATAGTGCCTTTTCTTTTGCTAATCTGATTCTGAATAATATGTGCAATCAACTGAAGTTATTTCTTAGCAACTGCATAGATGGATCTTCTCAGTTTAATTCATAAAATGTTTGCTAAAGATGAAGCATTGTAAATTTAAATTTGCATATGTTATTGCTGTTGTTCCTTCCAAATCTTCCTTACATTAAACTCCAACAGTTTACCAACATAAAACAGATAAAATGAACTGCACTGCATTCAAGTAATTTTAATTCACACATATTTTCTTTTTCTTCAAATACATGCAGAAAACATTATCTTTTAAGTTCATGAAAATTGAATGTTGCTGATCCTCAAAGTCTGGGTAAATGGCTAGAGTTTTTCTTTCAGTGAGACATAAAAGCATGCCACTTTTGCTCCAAAGACTTCCAAACTATAAAGTAGGCTTCTGTTATAGCATACTTAGTCTGTAACTAAGAGCACCAAGGTCTTTGAAACCAAGATGCTTTCAATAGCTATCAAAGACACATAGAAAGAGGATAAAAGGCCACTGAAAGTGCTGAGATTTGAATAGAGATTTGACATTTGATTCGAAGACAGTTACCATTCTCATTTGGGATGGCTGCTGTCTTAAACACACACACAGAGAGAAAACAAAGGAGCAGCAAATGTAAAGCCAACTCAGACAGATGCTACTGCCTTTACTAGGCCCACAGAACTTTAACTATGCACCTTTTGGAGAGCAACGTGCCTGCTGCACCATCCTCACATTTTGGAACAGATCTGTTGGAAAATATTTTTTAGTTGCTGCCGATGAATCAGTTAATCACACTGTTTTGGGGTGAGAATAAGTGGCTTGAAAAGTGGAGTCAGTTCGGGGGGGAGGGGGAAAGGAAGTTTAAATAAATGTTTTGTATGCTGAACTTTATTTATTTATTTATTTATTTATTTATTTATTTATTTATTTATTTATTTATTTATTTATTTTTGCTTTACCTCTGCCTATTTTCTCTGTACTTTAAAAACAAAACATTGAAATCTTCCTAGACATAATTGATAATTACCCTGTCATTTTATCTGTCTGTTGATCAATCGATCGATCACTCAGTCGATCGATCGATCCACCCACCCACTCACCCAGCCACCCACCATCTGTCCGTCCGTCCATCCATCCATCCATCCATCCATCCATCCATCCATCCATCCAGCCAGCCAGCCAGCCAGCCTTCCATCCATCCATCCATCCATCCATCCATCCATCCATCCATCCATCCATCCAGCCAGCCAGCCAGCCAGCCAGCCAGCCAGCCAGCCAGCCTTCCATCCATCCATCCATCCATCCATCCATCCATCCAGCCAGCCAGCCAGCCAGCCAGCCAGCCAGCCAGCCAGCCAGCCAGCCGGCCGGCCGGCCGGCCGGCCAGCCATCATCTACACTATCAATCATCTATTTCTATCTAATTCTAGGCCTGGTTTTTAGTCATTGTTTTTAGGGATTTTAGTCTAAGAATATTGATTGAGTTCAGTATACAGTATAACTGTAGCAAAAATACAACCCAAGAAATATGTGTGTATATACATATGCATATATGTATACATATAGATATATTGTATAGTTTCCAAATGGATAGCTGGATTAAATTATAGCAAAAGCAATAAAATTTTGTGGCTCCTTACATACATGTCCTCATTTACCATATCACAAACTTTTATGCATTTCATAAAATAGATTATTAAGCCATGAAGTATATGTATAATAAATAATAAATTTGTTAGCCTTTAAATAACACAAAATTCTTTGTTATTCTTTGATTCTCATATTAATAATATGACCCTGATTCAACATCCAATAGCATTTAGAGGATATTTATAGGAAAAACATTTATAGTATTTATATTTATAGGACCAAATAGTGAACTGAAAATTCACTATTCATAATTCTGCTCCACAAAAAAGCAGAGCCGATGATCATAAAGACTGGGCATTGATTGGCTCCTCATAATTCCTCTCTGGACAAGGAGAGGACTTGAGGTTACGCACAAGTGCTCCAGAAAGCTGTTATCTTGCAAGGAGACTGCAAGATAGCAGTACTGTATCTGGTGGATTTAGAACTCTAGGTGACAAGGGATTAACCCATCTTTCTCAATTTGCGGTTGTTGCCTTTGAAAGGATATTAAGTTCACATATTTCCTTTCAAATTACTCTTGAAAATTGCTTGTTAAATGTTTTTTAGCTATTAAGAACCTTTGCATCAACAGGTTTTACAGCAACAGGCGAGTTCCCTTCAATTGTTCTGAAGGTAGTTCACTGTTATATTCAGAAGCCAATTCTCCCCTGAATGACTTAACATTCTTGGTTTATATAGAGTTATGTTTGCTCTAGTTTCTTTACATGCTGAGACTCAGCCCATTTTAGTTTTTCTCCCATATTCCCATATAATATGGAATATTGCCTAGGTCTACTGATTTTAAGGAATTAAGTCTTGCCAGCCTGGAAATAGTAACAGAAGTACTGAGCAGAAGTAACAGAATACGCACAGCAAGGAAAAGAACAGAAGCTATAGAAAAACAAATGTGATTTTCTTTTAATAAAATGTCAGCCTTGAAGTTTTTATGTTTTTTGGGAGATATTTCCTAATTATGAATGCAACTGAACAATGATGGGTAGATGCAAAAGTAAGTCAGCTGATTTCCTGCATATGTTTAATGATTCTGCCTGAAGTGGTTTGTTTTTTTCTCTTTGTCAAATGAAATCCTTTTAGGATTTCAACATGGATAGCCATATGACCAGGGCTTACATGTGTTATTGCTTATAGAAATATGTTAATTACTCCTAGAAGTTCCCCATCATGTTTAACATCTTATGCAAAAACAGGTGTTTTTTCAACAAAGATCCTTTGAAGTGGATTTATTGAAAGGGAGGCTCTTTGATGTAGTCCTTTGATGTGAGCACGACCAAAAGGAAGAACTCTTTAGGACCAAAAGTTCTAATGACATATCTCTTCTGGGTCAAAGTTGTTTATCCACCAGTCATTCACTTTTGCTCCACAAGTACAGTATTCTATCTAAAGTCTGTTCCTTAAAATGCAGGGATGCATTATCAAGAATAACTTTTACTAGTCCTAGAATTCATTTTTTTAAAGGTAGTATTTTTATCTGTTACAGGCTTCAGTGCAGGATTACCTCTTTCCTGTTGACAGTCTCTTTCTTGCCTGACAGGATTCTTATTTGAAAAGGGATTTTATTTATTCAAAAATTAATGTAATTTCAAAAATATCAAGAGGAATATTTTTTCTTTATCATGACAGCATATAGTAGAGTTTCATGAGCTCAATGCCACTTCTTTTCATATCCAATATAAGGAGTATATACATACATATATTGGCAGACACAGAAGAGCTTCATGCAGGAAGAAAATCAACTATTTATTCTTTTATTTTCTCATTGAAACTCTGAAAGATTTGTGGTTTGGGTACCTCCCTTACATATTAAACAGAGAAGATGGAAAAAAAGGTTGTTCGACTCCAACTTGACTTTCCCTCTGTTTGTGATTCTTGGCATAGTGTCAACGGCTCAACCATTTCACTTATGCCTTCTGGTCTCAAGCCAGCCCCATGGCCTTGCATTCTCCAAGGTGTTGACAGAAAGTTTTTTGGCCGTACCAAAGATTTTATGTCAGATGTCAAGATACACAGCTTGATAAACATGTCTGCCTCTGGCGATTGGCAGCATTCTTCTGGAAAAGAAAACAAAAAATGTTCTGGGTAAATAAGAAAAGTGGTATGAATAGCATAAAATAACATGGCTTTGAGGTGTGCTTGGATTGCTGGGTTTTTAGTTTTGTTTAAAGGTTGCAAAGGTTGCTTACTTAAAAAATAAAAAACAACTGTACACCCTCTCACCACAGTCTTCCCCATATTTTCTTGCCTTTCTTTCTTGCCTTCTTTGGGGAACTTCAGGGGACCAGAATGATAGCGTAATCAGTAATTTTAGAGGTAACAAATGATTGCTTTTCAAAAAAAGCACACATGCACATTTCTTCAATATGCTGAAGTTAAACAGATTTCAATTTCAAATTAAAATTAAGAGTGGAACATCTATTCTAAGATAAGATCATTAGATACCATGTTTCTCCAAAAATAAGACCCTGTCTTATATTTTTTTGAACCCTGAAATAAGCGCTTGGCCTTATTGCCATGCGCTCAAAATTCTGATTGGGCTTATTATCAGGGGATGTCTTATTTTGGAAGAAACAAGGTAGATATGATCCCATCTTTCTATGTGTCCAAGATATTACATGGGAGGATTGGCACGTTTCAAAGAAAACATCTTGCCCCTTTTCCTTTTCTCAGGTTCACTCAGTTATGCAGTGCTGTCTGGTAGCTGCAATACTTGGAAAGGAAGAAGAGTTAAGATGCTAGAGATAAATTCTCTGTAGTTGGGCTCCAGCATGAATCCAAAAGCTCGGAAGACAAAACCTCTGGCCCCGGTGAATGACCCAGATTGGATTCTGCAGGAAGAAGTCTTTGTCCAACAGAAGACATCTTCTGTTTGAAGTACTGTTTGGTTCAAGTCTATTTAAAATTTTAAGTATCACAAGAAGGAGGGATCTTGAAATAGATTGCCAGTAAATGTTTGTATCTGAGTAGGAAACTGAGTAGCAGTTACATTGCAGGGAAAATGTACTTAAATCAATGCTTATGGATTCTCATACTTTTTCATAACTCAACTATGTGATTTTGCTTAAAGATGCTTGAATATTCTTGCTGGAGGCACACCTAAGAAATACTGTCTGTTCTTCTTTTAGCACTACTTTTTGCTTGAAGCAGAGAGCCAAAGAAATGCTGTCAAGAGTAAATGCTGAACTGGTTATAACCCATAATTTTTCTTCCATTTACGGGAGGAAACAAATAGTAGGTTGGTTTGTTTTTATTTCCTAAGCAAAATTTACAAGTTACTAATATTCAGTCCGACCTTGGTTGGATGGGTTCCAGTAGGAAAGTCTTTTTTGAATCTCAGTTGCCTTTATTCTACTGATGCCAGCCTAAATGCTAAAAAAACTCTTAGGATTATTCTGCAATAGATTTAATTTACAGAAATGAAAATGGAAACTATAAATCCCTATGATCATCTCATATTAGAAAAGGGTCCAATTTACTTTTGGAATTTCACTACCAAATAGATGGAGAGAGAAACTGAGTGGACAATTCGTTCAGGGGAAGGAAAAATTGTCCGTTTCCCAAGTTGAAATTCTCCTTAGCAATGATAATATCTTGACTGTGAATAAAATATCCCTCTCCCTCCCCCAAAACAAACAAACAAAGAAACAAACAAAGAAAGAAAACAAATCTCCCATGATGTCTCTCTATGGGATTTAATTGAAGCATGGGAAATCAGAGAGAAATGATTGGTTGATGAGATCGTTCTGAAATTTAATTGAAACATGAGAAACATGAAGAAAATGATTTGGTGAAGAAAAAGAACAAGAATCCACTTTGCCTATGGATTTTTTCCCCCAAATTCACTTTCCCTTTGAAAAAAATTATGATGCCAATTCAATTGCCTCAAATGGAATGGAAACTGATAGAAACAAATAGAAGACACCCCTTTTATCTAGCACCATTTTCAATACTGCACTATCCTTTAAATGGAGGCCACTTTATGTGTGGGACCTGGAGCAATTGCCTTATTGCTTCCTTTCTGAAAAAGTCTTTCACCTTTGATCAGACCCATATTGGAAATGTTTTCCATACATTTTTATGCTCCTTTATGTGTATATGTCTGCCTATGAATGTAAACTATCATTTCCAAATACTAAGGAATAAGGAAAATATTCACTCTACTACCATTTCTGTCAGTTCCTTATTGTATATGATTTTTTTTAATTTGACCATTGGAGACCTGGGTGCAACAGCAGGTCATTTGCAAAATGGTGAGGAAGGAGGGTATGAGAATCTTTACTTGCAGGTAAGCAGTGTAGTGTGAAAAATGTTATTGTGGTGTGAAGAATGTTCCTTCCGGTCTGTTTCTGTAAAAGGAGTTGGGTCACTGTGTCACATAAGTGTTCCTTTCCAAATTGAAATACAGGGCAGACTGCAGAAGACAAGTTCCATTTCTAAGTGCTGACGGGAGTTGTCCCTTAGGTGCCATCACCTATGTCTAAAAAGAACCCAGCGTTTAACCGAACAGTGTAGTTCCCTTGGCAAATGGTGGGAATGATGCCTTTCCTGGCTCTCTAAATGGACTCTCTGTGCAGCCTTGCTGCTTCCTTTTCCTCACAGCTGATTTCAGATCACAACAACTATTGCCATTTGGACAGGAATAATGAATGGGCTAAGTGTAGGTTGCTGGCTTCTGAGCCGCCAAGGGCAGGAAGGCCTGCATGTTTCACTTTCTGCCTAACCCATTGAGGCATTTCACTTCCCGAGTCAATAGTGATCCTGTAATGCTAACAAAAGGCCCCCATTGATCACTGCCCTTTGGTAATTACAGCCAGCGTGAGGCTGTCCCTCACAACCAGTTGACATCTTTTGACAATTTAAATGTGGGTATTTTTAAAAAAATGCAAACTCTCAAAGAAACAGACAGACAGAGCTCTTAGTAATAAAAATTGCTTGTGATTGTCAAGACAAATCCAATCTTTTCAGTGAGGTACCTAAGGACTTTCAAATCATAATCTATTTTAAAACCATAAAGTGTACTGATTCCTGATCAACTATTTCCCCAGAGGCTGAAACCAGTTCCTAAAAGCCACTGTCTGTGTCCCTCAAATCTTCAACAGCAATTTGGCAGCACTAAGCGTGTTTCCTCCTGTCCTCTTTTATCTCAATAGACTGGTGGTGGTGGTAGGACATGAAAAATGCCATGTTGCCATCCTCATTTCTGCCCTTCCCACATTTGCTTTTCTCAAGAAAAAGGAAATGGAAGAAGAGGAGGAAGAGGAAGAAAAGGAAGTATGCTAAAGAAAAGGAAAATATAACTAGTCCAGTGGTTCTGTGGGCATGGCTTGATGGGCGTGGCTTGGGTTAGTGGGTGTGGCAGGGGAAGGATACTGCAAAATTTCCATTCCCTCCCCACTCCTGGGGGAAGGATATTGCAGAATTTCCATTCCCAGCCCACTCTGGGGCCAGCCAGAGGTGGTATTTGCCGGTTCTCCGAACTGCACAAAATTTCTGCTACCGGTTCTCCAGAATCTGTCAGAACCTGCTGGATTTCACCCCTGAACTAGTCATCATGCAGAAGAGAATCAAAGCCTTCATTCAGAGCAACTAGGACAGATAAGAAGATGGTGGCAGAGAGATACATATTACAGTTCTTAAGTCCCAAGAGCCAGGAGGTGGGATGGAGTGTGAATTCTTGTCAAAGAGAATAGATTTGTCTACCAATTTTTTTTGCAACATTTGAGCAGGAACCTGTTGGAAGAAATGTCAATCTGGTTTCAGTTCTAAGTGGGAAAAAAGACACTGGAAACATGGAGACTGCTTGGAAAGATGGTTTAATGGTGGACAGGACCACATGGTTTGAGGTCCTGGGAAAAAAGAGCACATGGGTGAGAGAGGGAGAGAGATATATACTGTCTTTTGGGCCCCGCCTTGGAGCTTCCTGTTCCTATCTAAGAAATGTACTCTGATTGGTTGTCAGACTCCCATGGGTAAGGTGACCAGATTTTAACATTGGTAAAGCGGAACACCATTGTGGGCGTGGCTTATTTTGTGGGCGTGGCTTGGATGTGACTGGGTGGGCGTGGCTACCTGGTCATGTGACCGGGTGGCCATGGCTATGTGTATAGGGACTACTCAGAGGGCTGAAAAAAGTCATTTCTGACAGGTCCTCGCACTTTTGACTGGTCCTCACACTTATGACCATTCTCACATTTATGCCTGTGCAGCATTCTTAACAACCATGTCACTCATTTCACAACTGCTTCTCTTCACCATGGTGATAAGATAGGGCAAAAAACATAAAATATGAGGACAGTCGTAAGTTTGAGGACTGGTCAAAAGTGCGAGGACCAGTCAAAAATAACTTTTTCAGCCCTCTGAGTAGTCCATATGCACAAAAGGACTAACCAGAGGGCTGAAAAAAGTCATTTCTGATAGGTCCTCGCACTTTTGACTGGTCCTCACACTTATAACTATCCTCACATTTATGCCTGTGCAGCATTCTTAACAACCATGTCACTCATTTCACAACTGCTTCTCTTCACCATGATGACAAGATAGGGCAAAAATGTAAAATGTGAGGACAGTCGTAAGTTCAAGGACTGGTCAAAAGTGTGAGGACCAGTCAAAAATAACTTTTTCAGCCCTCTGAGTAGTCCATATGCATAAAAGGATACAGCAATAGAGAGGGATGAAGGAAGGGAAGGGAAATTAGAGTAGGAATGAGGGTAAGAGAGGGAGGAAGAGAGGAGGAGAAGGAGAAAGGAAGAGGAAGTAGGGAGGAGAAGAAGAGGGTGGGGGGAAGAGAAAGTAAGAAGGAAAGAAAAGAGAGAGGTGGTAGGTTTGAGGAGAAAGATTGCTGTACAATAAAAAAGATGAAAGGGAAGAAAGCCAACCCCAAACAAATATAAAGATATTAAGATAAAGAATGAATTGTTAAACTTTAAAGAATAAAAGAGAACGAATATGAATAAATAGCAATAATTAGAAACACACATACAAACATACAATGTATTTTCTTTGAACAGAATATTTGGCTGGTTCACAAATTTAAACAGTGTTTAGTCATTTCAATTAAATTTACAATTTCGATATTTCCTTTTTGCCATATTTATTCCTCATCTATTTTTTTAAAAAAACAATATTACCCTTCATCCTCATCTCTAATCTTAATCAAATTCATTTTTTCCCTTCTATTCTATATTATACCCCTTCCCATTGTCATCTATTTTTATATCCATCCTCACATTGGTTAATTATGTAATACAGTTGTTTAATACAAATTCAACATTTTAATATAAATCAATTAGTTATAAAACTATCTTTTTTGTATATTAATCAATATGAACATTAATATTCCAATTATTTCCATGCAATTCAATTTCTTACAAATCAATTAATTATATTTACCAATAATAATAAACCAAATAATTTCCCCCATATATTCCTCCAAATCACAACTTAACCATTTCTGCTTTCAACACAATATACAATTAATAGTATCTCAATTATTACAATTCCCTAGTTAAATAGAGCTTTTTTTCTTTTGTGTTTTAAAATCTTGAACTCTCCTCTTTTGCCCTAAATTTCCTATTGTTTGCAGTTTTGCACCTACCTTTTTTGGTGAGGAAAAAGAAAAAGAAATCTCTCTCTGCCTCATTTTGTCACATTGCAGCAAAGACCCTGCTTTACTTTTGCTTTCGCTTTTTCAGCATAGCTCCAGGAACTCTTTGCAGCTAGCAACAGAACAGAGCCCTGCGCAAAACAACTGAGAGCAAATCAGCTGAGAGTGGGGAAGCTGAGCTAACCAACTTGTGCTAATTAACCTATGCAGAAGCTGTAAGGGGCTGTTTTTTCTATTTTTGCAGGCATCGGTCTACTCATTTGTTTTCTTTTAACACTGATCAACTGTAGGGCGGCCCTTTGAAGCCCCGCGGCAAGAGTTTAAACAGTTTTTTTCCCTCTAGCCATCAGCTGGGACTCAGGAGGCAGCCGGGACTCAGGAGGCAGAATGAAAAATTGGGACTTTTTAAAAATGCTGTAGGACCCAGGACAAATTGCGAAAAATCGGGACTGTCCCGCCAAAAGCGGGACGTCTGGTCACTTACCCATGGGGCGATGCAGGTTGTAGGTTGTCTTGAGTCCCAGGCCTGGTTGAATCTTTCTGGGTGATGATGTAATGAAGGGGCTTCAGGCAATTCCCATTATGGCTTAATGGCTTTGTCCTGATTTGGATCTTGAGTGAGGGCTAATCCTATCATGTCCTGAGGGTCATGTCTTTTGTTTTGTAGATAAACTGGCCCATCCTTTGTCTTGTAGATAGGCTGGCACCAAAATATCTGCTAGTGGGGCTAGGAGCTGAGCCTCTGAGTTTATGTCTTTAGAAACATGTTTCTCCTTTAGGGAAAATATAATATTCTGCCTTTTTAATATTTCCTAGAATATTTCATTTTTCTAGGAGAGGGGTGGGTGCTAACTTCCTACAAACCAAACTAAAATTAATCACCTCAGTCTCCTAAGGCCTACACTGGTCCCTGAGTAAGTGGGCAGTACTAAACACCCAGCCATGCAATTCTTGGTGGTAGGGAAAAAAAAACCCTGACTTTAATCATGATTTCTTGCAAAAATACATTAGCCTAAAATGAGAGGCGGGGGTTGGGGGAGAAAAAAAACACAAAAAGTCATGTTCATGTTCCTGTGTTTAAAGAAATGTATTTGTTTTGGACAGCTGTCCTGAAACCAGCAAACTTTCATCATTCACATGATCCAAATCAAGCAACTTACAGTCACCTCAAGCTCAGCTTTAGAAATTTCAAACTCAATAACAGATCCAAAACCAGCTTCCAAAGCTTCAGGTAGGTGTTGGGGCCACGATAGGCAACAGAATTCATTGTTGTTGACACTGGGGCCATCTGTCACTCCTGCATAGTTCTATTTATCAGCCAGCAGTGGGAGTTGCCATTTAAAATCCCCCCTTTTCAGTGTTTTTGGCATATGGGAAAATTTGGGGATGGGTAAAAACAGCAGTTCCTTTAAATCACTGCTTGTTTTATGCAGTCCATTGTGCTTTTCTTTTGGGAGCAGAAAATAATTGTGATACTGAATTTCAGTAGTATGACCCAGAAGCTGCTAAATAGGTTCAGAAGCTGGATGTAACCAGCAGGTCATTTCTGGCTTATGTCACCTACATATATGAACCCTGAGAACAATAATATTTGGAGTAATATTAGATGGCTTCCTTTGCCATTGAAATGTCCCATATGGTTTTGACTTTGAATGGCAGCTTGCTACCACAGTGGTTGGCACTCTTGTAATTCTTTTTTATGAGGAACAGAGCAAATATTTGTAATGTCCTCTCGGGGTCTTAAGCCCCAGCAGTTTCTTGTATGTTGTATATAGCCGGTATTTCCCAACATCAGCAACTTTAAGATGTGTGGCTTTCGAGTCCAAAAATTCCCCAACCAGCACTGGCTGGGGAATTCTGGGAGCTGAAGTCCATACATCTTAAAGTTGCTGACATTGAGAAATACTGATATAGACACTATGATTTAAAATGTTGCTTCATATCCTTTATGAATTGCTTAGATCTGTTACTGAGGTAGCTGTAATTGTATACGGTATTTTAGTTTGTGTTAGTACTTTGCCAAATCTGGCTTTCAATTTCCCTGTTTTCTTCCTCTGTCAAAGAGCCTTGTGTGTGTGTGTGTTTGTGTGTGTGTGTGTGTGTATTTTTTAATTCTCCATGTTTTAGAAATTCTTGTGGGAACATTTTCAGCTTGTTGCAAAATAGATGAGAATGATTTTTCCCCTTTTAGATTTATCATTCAGTGGTACTATTGGCTATTCAGAAGTATTAATTTGCAAAGGAGTAGTTTTGTCTTTTCTTTGGACAAAGAAAATTAAGCATGAACATTTTTGCTCAATTGTAGACTAGTGTTTTCCAAAGTTGACAGCTTCCAGATATGATAACATCAATTCCCAGAATTCCCCAGCCAGCATGCAATTGCTGAGAATTCCAGGAACTGAAGCTCACAGACAGTGGTGAAATCCAAATTCTTTTACTACTGGTTCTGTGGACGTGGCTTGGTGGGCGTGGTGTGTCTTGGTGGGCGTGGCAGGGGAAGGATACTGCAAAATCCCCATTCCCTCCCCACTCCTGGGGGAAGGATATTGCAAAATCTTCATTCCCACCGCACTCTGGGGCCAGCCAGAGGTAGTATTTGCCAGTTGTCCAAACTACTCAACATTTCCGCTACCAGTTCTCCGAACTGCTCAAAATTTCCGCTACCGATTCTCCAGAATCTGCTGGATTTCACCCCTGCTCACTGACATAAGAGGTGGCCAAAGTTGTGAATCACTGTTGTGGCTTATTAGTGAAATGATTATAATTATCCAATAAAATATAGGATATTGAAGTATATTCCACATCTCAGAAAAGTTGAGGAATCTTTGGATTCTATCAATGATGATCAGTTCAAAGTAAAATAAAAGATACAACACAATTTCTTTTCCATTTTTGGTACAGTATTTGTGGTTACCTTATTGGCTAAGGTATGATAAGATTCTCTACGTGCCACAGATTTCAATATGCTTTAGCCTAGTATTTCTCAATCTTGGCAACTTTAAGATGTGTGGACTTCAATTCCCAGAATTCCAGATTCAGCCATAGGGTCCAGTCTATGCAATATCCATGCTAGTGCTGTTCCACATATGTGTTCATCTGTGGTATAGTTTCTATTTCATTACATTGTCAGTTTTCAAATAAAATAAAAGATAAGTTGAAGTTTCCTTACTGAAATGCATTGTGGTCAATTCTTTTGGTAATAAATTTGATTACAGCTTTTGGGAGCTGGCCTTTGAAATTCTGAATGTCAAATGAAGCCACATCTGGTCTACAGAACATTTCTCCCGAGATATCTTTCTTTTCAACCTACAGCTTCAACTTTTCAAACATATTGATTTATTTACTACTTAAAAGTAACACTCTTTGATACTGCTCTCTTTCTCTCTCTCCCTCTTCTCTCTCTCTCTCTCTCTCTCTCTGTGCGTGTCTAGACAAGTGAAACAAATAAACTGAGAATACTAGCTTTAAATGGTAGATTAATCAGCTAAAGATTTAATGAATCAGTTTAAGATTTAGCTGATTAATTGGCAGGAGGCCTTAGTTTATTTTCAGGGATGATCATAAGAATTAAAAGCATGAATGGGTCTATTTTTCTCTCTGGGATGTTGTGGAAATAAAATATTAAGATATATCCTGGCCTGACAATGGAAAGCTTTTCTTTGTGAAACCTATTCCTTCAATAGTTCCAAAAGATTCATTAATGTTGCAATCTTATATATTTAATTTGGGATAAGTCCCAATAATTTCATTTGATTACAAGTTACATAGGGTTACATACACATCGGATTGCAGGGCTGGCGCAGACTGCGGCCGCGCAGGTGGTTATGGGAGCGACATGGCGTTCCCATGTAACACCTCTCCTGCGCGAGCTGCACTGGCTCCAGGTGGTCTTCCGTGTGCGCTTCAAGGTCTTGATTACCACCTTTAGAGCGCTTCATGGCTTAGGACCTGGTTATCTACGGGACCACCTGCTGCCACCAGTAGCCTCCCACCAGCCGGTACACTCTCATAGAGAGGGGCTCCTCCGGGTGCCGTCGGCCAAACAATGTCAACTGGCGGCCCCCAGGGGGAGAGCCTTCTCTGTGGGGGCACCTACTATCTGGAATGAGCTCCCCCCGGAGATACGGAGGATCCCGGATCTACGCACCTTCCGCCGCGCTCTCAAGACCTTTTTATTCCATCAGGCTGGCCTGGCCTAATTTTTCCCCTTTTCCCTTTTTAATACGCAAATTTTAATTCGTTCTTAATTTATTGGGGTGTTTTAAATCTGTCTTCGGCCAAATTGTTTAATTCGGTTTTATTCTGTTTTTTAAATTTTGTATTTATGTGTTTTTATCTTGTGGCTGTTCACCGCCCTGAGTCCTTCGGGAGTAGGGTGGTATATAAATCAACTAAACTAAACTAAACTAAACTGCTATGATTTTGGTAATGCATATTTTATTTGGTTGCTTCTTTTTAAGTTTTTTTAATCCTGCCTTTATTATTTTTGCAAATAACTCAAGATAGCAAACACATAATACTTCAGTCCCCTATTTTCTCCACAATAACAACAAAGTGAATTGGGCTGTGAGAAAATGATTGGCCCGAAGTCACCCAGCTGGTTTTCACACCTAAGACAGAATTAGAACTCACAGTCTTCTGATTTCTAGTCTCGATCTTTAACCACTAGACTAACATCTAGGCCCAAGGAATGTGTAGCAATAGCAGTAGCACTTAGACTTACAAACCACTTTATAGTGCTTTATAGCCCTCTCTAAGTGGTTTACAGAGTCAGCATATTGCCCCCCAAAATCTAGCTCCTCATTTTACTGACCTCGGAAGGATGGAAGAGTGAGTCAACCTTGAGCCTGGTGGGAATTGAACTACCAAATTGCAGCCGACAGTCAGCAGAAGTAGCCTGCAGTACTACACTGTAACCACTGCGCCACTGATACTCAGTGTACATTCAGTATTATAAATAACTTTAAAATGAAATGATATTTTAGCAATAGCAATAGCACTTAGATTTATATACCACTTCACAGGGCTCTATAGCCCTGTCTAAGCAATTTAGAGTCAGCATATTGCTTCCAACAATCTGGGTCCTCATTTTATCAATCTCGGAAGATGGAAGGCTGAGTCAACCTTGAGCTGGGGAGGATCGAACTCTTGGCAGTCAGCAGAATTAGCCTGCAATACTACATTCAAACCACTGTGCCACAACAGCTTTAGAAATATAACATTAACAATTGTTATCCAGCATTGAACATAAAACTTTACATTCTGTTCATCACATTAATCCTGTACCTTTGTATTCTTCATTTATTAGTCTGCCTGAAGAAAGTTCTGCATGGTCAATTAATATTTGGCAAAAACCTCCAATAGAATTGATGCTTATTTATTTTACTTTATATTTTACTTTATATTTAAGGCATTTTGATCTGATTTTCAGTTTTAAAAATACCCAGGATGGCTTGCATATTAAAAGAAAAGAAAGAAAGAAAGTCAAAAGAGAACTTCAACAGTTAAATGACCCAGTTAAAACGAACAGTTAAAAGACAGCTAAAACTAAATGTAAACTCTAGTAAGTAGAAACAAAATTTCTTGCAACAATTTTTAAAAGGCAAAACCATTTTTCTTTACATAGATTCAATCAATTTGAAACAAGACAGATGGCCCTAGAGAGAAAATTCTGTAACGGTACCATCATCACAGAACCCCTCACCATCACCAATTCACCATCTGTCTAATCTCAAGAGAATACTGAGTACAACAGATGAGAGAGAGAGAGAGAGAGAGGGAGAGAGAGAGAGAGAGAGATATGCTGTGAAAATATGTTTAAAAGTGGTTGAACAGTATATATATATATTGTGTGTATATTGCAGATGTTGCTTTGTGTCAGTTGTAGAAGACAAAAGTGTTTACCCACATCTACTTGGGAGATCGAGTGCACAAAGGTATTTATTGTCTCTGACTATAGAGGAGAGAGGTATCTTTGACACTGGCAGCAGGTGATTTATGTCATGATGACATACATTCTTGGTGCAATGCTGGCTGAAGATTATATATGAACATTTTATACTGCTGTTGAATTGCTACTTTAAAAGCCTGCGTATTAATGTCTGCTGGTGGAATATCTTGTCAAGGCACTTGTGGGAACAAGGAGTCAGGATAAGCACTGCGAAGAACAGTTAAGCATGGTCCTTGATCACAGATGATTGCTTTCTAGTTCATATTTCAGAATTATGGTACAGATGTTAGACTGGAGATCTAGGTTTCAAATCCCCATCTGGTCCTTTGATCAGTTTCTCCCTTCTCTCTCTTAGTCTCCCTTACATAATTCCTAAGGGTAAAAAGGGCTCAAGACACAAGCAGGACATGAAGAGAAATCTGGCTTCCATTCAATTGGTTTTTTGCTAGCCCAAAACAGTAGCTTAGAGGCCAGATTTAATTAGTCTGAAACAGTGGTGGGTTGCTCCCGGTTTGCCCCAGTTTGGGCAAACCGGTAATGGCGGAGGCAGGAGACTCTGCCCACCTACCCAGACATCATCAAAAATGATCTGCACATGTGCAAAAGCTGCACGTGCGCAGAAGCTCCGTGCACTTGCAAAGCGCATGCGTGTGCCCGCGTGCTACCAATAGTGAACTGGTAGCGCCAGGTTTTGAAACCCACTACTGGTCTGAAACATAGGAGATTATCTCTGCACACAGATATAACAGAGCAATCTTGTACACCTCTGCTCAGAGACAAAAATGTATGCAGGGGAGATAAAAGAAATCCAGATAGTGCCTGAAGTCGGGAGGTTGCAGTAGCCATCTTGTCTTTGATACTCTTCCGCTCTGCGTACACTCTTGCTCAGAAACATATTTGAGAACCGAATCAGCAGGTTTTCTAGAAGAGGATAATGTCATCAACATCCCTTTTTGAGTTGGGAAGGACATTCTGCAGTATCAGAATCATACGCGGGCTTTGATTTGATATTTGTAGAAATCATACTTACGATCATTTGATCCATGAAATTCAATTTATATTTTATCATTGTGCTACATTGTGGCTCACTGTTCCTAGCCCACCGGCCTCCCCAATGGCCTATAGATCATGGTCTGCTTGCTGTCCAGTCTTATATTTATTTATTTATTTATTTATTTATTTATTTATTTATTCGATTTGTATACCGCCCTACTCCCGAAGGACTCAGGGCGGTGAACAGCCAAACAATAAAATAACATAGACATAAAAAATTTAAAAACCAGATAAAATCAAATTAAATTATTTTGGCCCAGACAGATTAAAACACCCCAATAATTTAAAAACAGATTAAAATTTACATATTTAAAAGGGAAGAGATTAGGCCAAGCCCGCCTGCTGGAATAAAAAGGTCTTCACAGCGCGGCGGAAGGTGCGCAGATCCGGGATCCTCCGTATCTCCAGGGGGAGCTCATTCCAGACGGTAGGTGCCCCCACAGAGAAGGCTCTCCCCCTAGGGGTCGCCAGCCGACATTGTTTGGCTGACGGCACCCGGAGGAGTCCCTCTCTATGAGAGCGTACTGGCCGGTGGGAGGCTATTGGTGGTAGTAGGCGGTCCCGTAGATAACCAGGTCCTAAGCCATGGAGCGCTTTAAAGGTGGTAACCAAAACCTTGAAGCGCACCCGGAAGACCACCGGGAGCCAGTGCAGCTCGCGCAGGAGAGGTGTCACATGGGAGCGCCACGTCGCTCCCATTACCACCCGCGCGGCCGCACTCTGCGCCAGTTGGAGCCTCCGGGTGCTCCTCAAGGGGAGCCCCATGTAGAGAGCATTACAATAGTCCAGGCGGGAGGTGACGAGGGCATGAGTGACCGTGCGTAACGAGTCCCGATCCAGAAAGGGACGCAACTGGCGAATCAGGCGAACCTGATGAAAAATCCTCCCGGTCACAGTCATTAGTTATATGCCAACTAAAATGTTTTGTAAGAAGATAGAGCTCATTTTTTTAAAAAAATACTTGCAATCAGGGTTGAGACAATGATGCTAAATAATGCCATTTGAATTAATAGAGCTTGAGATTGCTCCAGAGCTTAAATCTGGGTTCTTGAACAGCTTTACTTGTGATTTAACTAAAAGACTAGACACTGCCTCAAACTCACTTCTGCTCCTCTTGACTACATGGGCTTGTCTGTGTAGTGTATTGTTCCTACAGATATTGTAGTAACAATACAGATATTGTTACTATCTTGTAGGATTTATTTATTTAACTTTTTAGTCTAGTCTGTTTCTCTGTGGTCCTCTATGCAAGTATTTTCTATGTGCGACCCATTTAGCTTTTTTTATCCAAGTTCAGCTAGGTCTGTTATAGATCCGCTCCTTTGAGGAGTAAAGCATTTATTTCAACTTTCCATTGGCTGTTCTGATTAGATGGTTCAGCCCAAGCTTTTTAGGATTATAGTAAATATATCAGTACGATGGCTATTATTTCAGGATTGCTGAGTGCTCTCCATATTTCTGTCCTGCTTCTGTAACTTGATGGCAGGAGCAGACCCCTGGAGGGACATATATCCAAGCAAGAATGGGGTCTCCACTTCACCAATCCAGACTCAGAGGTGCCAGTTCAATTCTATGACAGTGGAGAACTGACACAGTTTCTGATTTATGTCTTTGGTATTTCTTAAAACTTGATTTATTTTATCTCTCTGTTTCATTTCCTGCATTAATGAGTGTGGAAAGCTTTAATTTTTAAACCAGCGGGGTTTCCATGCTGATTTGCTCTGTGCTTTTGCAACTTTTCATTGATTGCTACACTATAAATCTTTGAATTAACTAGGGAGTTTATTGTTATGGTTATTATTGCTTGAGTGTGTAACATTTGGAATAGTTGTACACCGATTTGGCCATGACAGTGTAGGCACATCAGATTGGGGACACACCATACTTTATAGAAGGGTAGCAGTTCTTGTTGAGTCTGCGATAGGAAAAAAAATGAAAGGTAGCTGTAAGTTACAAAAGAATAAGCTATCATAGTGTGATGAGTGATATTTTAATATCATTTCATGGTGGAAATACATCTTTCAAACATGTAAGAGCAGGTGGCAAGAGATCTTGAAGACGTAAGAGCAGATAGCAGCCATGGCTGGGAGGGCCTTGATATAACTCCATATTTTGTGCCAATTGCACCTGTTTTTGCACCAGGAAGCCCTGTTTGTGTTCATTCATACATTTCTATCAAACCTTTGAGATAAACCAGGACAGGAAATACAGTGCATATCATAAGAATGTTAGAATTTCATTGATATAAACTATAATAATGTAACCTTGAAAACCTGACAGTGTTTCTCTTTCCATTCTTCTTATAGAAGAGAGACTCTAGGGAGGACTATCTTGAGTTTCTTCCCCTTTTCTGGGCTAAGATATCTTTCTAGAGGATGCTATATATCTTATTCAAGGCTATCTCTACATTTTTCCATGCTTGGTCATTTCTGGTTTGGACCGTTGCAATGCATTCTATATGGCGCTTCCCTTGAAGACTACATAGACGCTGAAATTGATCTATACTATAAACATTGTGAGTTATTACAGGCATACCATGGTATGCTTAATGGCATGGTATACTTAATAAAACAGTATTATTACATGAACTGCATTGATTATCTATAAGCCTCTGAGTACAATTTAGACTGCTGGTTGCCATCTATAAAGCCATTCATGGCACAGAGTTGGAGTATTTGCAGGATTGTTTCTCTCCAACTATTTCTTCCTGTCCTGCAGGACATGGCATACTTGGATTCTACCTAGAGCAGGGCTGTCAAACTCCTGGTCTTTGGGCCGGATGCGTCACATGCTGGCCATGGCCATGCCCGGTTTAACGAATGGGGATACATATCTTTCCGAAACATATTGGAAAGTCCCAATACGTCACGTGATGCTCTCGTGACGACGTAAGTTTGACAAGCCTGATCTAGAAGGACGTTGGAAGTGTGTCTTCTCTGTCACATCTCTTACATAATAAAATCATTATTCATCATCATCAACAACAACATCATAATCACTTATTGGAGCATATTGACCCAGTTGGTCTTCTATAAAGCAGTACCAATGTGGCTTTTTTCCCCTCAGGCCCTGGAGTAGTAGATTGGTGGGGAATATGCATAGGTTCTCTTCTCCCATGTATGCCACATTGTACTCTGTGACTTTATTCTATTTCTTTTTAGCTAAAGATATTCTGTGCAGATAGAAATAGCAAATAGATAAATAATATTGTGCCAAGGAAGTAGGGAACAAGCAGCATCTTTTCCTTGTGTGATATGCACAGGCGTCAAAGATTTGTCACTCAAGCAACTGATAGGTAGCTTGTGCTACAGTCTTAGGAAAAGGAGAATTGTTGATATGATTGCATTCCCTGAAAACTAACTAATCAGATTTCTGGTATGCTGCCATATTCTGCAGAGTCCATGGTATCACTTGAGAGATGCATAGGAGACCGCTGAGGATGGAGACTTTATACTAATCTGAAAATACTGCTCTTCATTTATTTGCTTTGGCACCAGGTTACCATACTTAGGCTGCAAACATCTGGATGACAGCAGAATCTTATGGAAGCCACTAATATCCATCTAATATCTGCTGTCATCTAATATCCATCTTGACCTTTGGATCTCAGACATTTGCTTATTTATCAGATTTATATAGGCCTCCATCTCAAAACCGATACTGGATGGTATACAGTAAAACAAAACAATTAAAACAAAGAACCACTAAAATAATTAAAACACAAATATAAATAAGATCACAGGAAAATATGCCACAATTGCACACAGATACAACACAGAATCTTGTGGGCTTCCTGTTATCACGGGCTCTCCAGTCCTGCTGGCAGAAATCACATTTAAGAGATTTCCAGAAGGTCATAAGGCATGTCTAATCTTGGAGCAGATGATGTCCTAAAGGGTGGATGCCAAGGCAGAAAAGGCATTTATTTATTTATTTGTAAACAAGTACAAGAAAACAAGTAACAGAATAGACATAGACATGGACACATGAAAAAAAATGGCACAAAAAAAGGATATAAATTTTGGCAAAACATAGCCATAAACGCATAGAATGATTACATATAATTGGGAACAGTAGGACAGGGATGGTAGGCACGCCTGTGTGCTTATGCACGCCCCCTTAGGGACCTCTTAAGAAACATGAAAAGTCCATGGTAAACAGTTTACAATGAAAGGTACGGGGATTAGTGAGACTCACAACTGGATCAATTTGAGTGTTCCAGACATTTACTACTCTATTGAAGAAGTCATATTTCCTACAATTAAGATTAGAGCGAATTACATTGAGTTTAAATCTATTGATAGCCCTTGTGTTATTATGGTTGAAATTAAAGTACTCATTTACAAGTAGAACGTTTTGGTAAATAATCTTATGAACTAAGCATAGGTTGAAACGTAGGCGACATAGTGGAGGCTATCTAGACCTAAAATTTCAAGCCTGGTGGTATAAGGAATTTTATTTCGAGCAGAAGATTTGAGTACTCTTCTAGTAAAATATTTCTGGACCTTCTCTAATTGATATCTGAAATACAGTGAGGGTTCCAGGCAGGTGAGCAGTAATCAAGTATAGGTCTGGCAAAGGTTTTATATGCCCTAGTTTGTAATATAGTGTTACCAGAAAGAAAACTTCGTAAAATAAGATTTACAACTCTTAATGCCTTTTTTGCAATGATGTTACAGTGAGCTCTGGGACTTAGATCTTTTGAAATGAGTACTATTAGGTCCTTGACAGAGTGTGGGTCAACTTTTAGATCATTACCAGCCAGCAAATATTTGAAGTTCTTATTTCTATTGCCAATATGCAGGACTGAACATTTGTTAGCAGAGATTTGGAGTTGCCAATTGTTTGACCATTCAGATACATAGTCAAGGTCATTTTGAAGGGTAGCAGAGTTGTCTGTGGTGTTGAATAGTTTAACATCATTGGCAAAGAGGACACAGTTGCTTATAATTTGATCACAAAGGTCGTTGATATAAGGCAAAAAGAGTGTTGAACCTAGAACGTTACCTTGGGGAACACCGCTGTTAACAGGTGCAGGATTTGATAGAATGCTGCCTATTTTGACCACTTGTTGCCTGTTTAACAGGAACGCAGCTATCCAATTATGTAGGAGTCCAGAAATGCCATAAGATTTAAGTTTCAGAAGTAGTTTGTCATGCACAACTGAATCAAAGACTTTACAGAAGTCAATGTAAATTGCATCTATTGCTTTGCCCTGGTTGAGTTGAGAGGTTCAGATGTTTTTGCAGTGTATGAGTTGATGTATGAGTATGACAATTTTTTCCTGAAACCAAATTGTTTATCAGAGAGTAGGTTATTTATTGCTAAGTGGAGGGCGATGGATTGGTTTATAATGGATTCCATGACTTTACACATGACACAACAAAGAGAGATTGGTCTATAATTCTCAACAAGGCCGGGGTCACCTTTTTTGAAGATAGGTATGACTGTTGCTAATGACCATATGTCAGGCAAGGAGCCCATTCTAAAAGATACTTCATAGATGGTGCTTAGAGGTTCAGCTATGGTTCAGTATCTTCAGTAAAATCAATGTGGATTAGATCATTGCAATTGGATGAGGTACAACTAGGAAATGATGGGGAGATACCATTGCTGTTGACAAAAACTGAACTGAAAAAAGTATTGAAGAGATTAGCTTTAACAGCATCATCATTTGGTAGCATTATGCACACATGCTTTTTAGTGGCTTTATTTTATTTAAAGTTCTGGCTTCTCAGTGAATAAAGTCAGAATCTATTGCCTGCTAATCTGAATTTATTAAGAATGGATATTAACCGCTCCCATCAATTGGGGGAGGGGGAGCCAAAAGGCAAGCCAGCTCATTTGCTACTGAACAACTTAAAAGCTTAGCATGATAGGCACATTGGCCCAGAGTCAAACTATCTTTTCTGAAATCAAGTCAGTTGTCAAACGAGGCTTTCTTTCTAGCTTTAGCATGCTTTCATTGGAGGTATACTTTTCTGTAAGCATGGCAGTTCTGTTCCTAGTAATGTCACTAATAATGAAAGCTCAACACTGATCCTTTGTGAATTTGCTGAACCACTTTTGCAACTTCCTGAGGCAGGGAATTCCAGGAGTTAATTAGGTGTGGTGTGAAGAAGAGCTTCCTTTTGTTTGTCCTGAGCCAAGTGCCAATCATTTTCCTCTCCCAGTCCAGACTTCATCTGTCTGTGGGAATTTGCAGTGTTCTGAGTTGTGGCTCTTAAACTGATGATAATAGAAGCCAGTATTTCCTGAGGCTTAACCAACAGCTTTGGCCTGCTTGAGCCAGACAGGTTACATTTGTTTAATTTAGACAATTTTTTTATGGGTTTGTCTCCAGCAAGGGAGGCACCATGCATTCCATTGCTTCCTGGAAATATGTCTAGATTCTTTGTCAAGGAGAAATCAGAATTTATGGCTCAAATGTACAGTCAGGAGTTATATTGCTCTGGTAGAGGCTATAAATACTGGGAGCATCGTATTTAAGTAAAACATGCATTCCTGCAAGCCGACTTTGCAAATATTCGGCCTGTGCAGGGAAGACAACCTCTTCCTTCTAGGGATATTGGCTTTTGGTCTTAGACATCTATTTATTCTTTTCAGGCATTTCTAAGCCTTAAAGTAAGTTTTTCTTTCAACAAGAATAAAAACAAGTTCAAACAATAAAGTAGATTAACAACAAAAAAAGCTGCTATTGTCAATCATTTAGGTGACTTTCCCTTCTACCAGAAAACATAGGCAGAAAAAGAAATGCTTCCTATGCTGTGTGAATGGCCACCTACAAGCAATATGAAGACGATGACCTGGATAAGAACATTAAAACACAGTGTCCCCAGGGAAGTTCATAAATAGGGCAGGGACAGGAGAGATACATTATTCAAATCATGCATAGTATAGAAAAGATAGATAACTTTCTCTTGCTGTTTTACAACATTAGACCTCTGGGTCATCCATTGAAGTTAAATACAAGAAGATTCATGGTAGATAAAAGGCAATGCTTTTCATACAGTAGTTAACTGGAATTTTCTTCCCATCCAATGCAGTGGAGATATCAATTTAAATGGTTTTTTTAAAGGAACTACAGATTCACAAAAAATCTGGCTTTCAACAGCTATTAGTCTTGATGATTCTATAGTACTTTCCAAATCATTAGGTTATTTAACTTCTAAATGATCTAAACTAGGAGATGCTAAACAAGAATGGAAGAGGGCTATCACTGTCCAGTCCATGTTTGTGGTGTCCTTGAAAGCATCTGGTTATGTGACAGAGAATGCTGACCTGGATAATGGTCTGATCTAGCTATTCACTTCTTTCATTGGTATGATTCTCTCATTACAAAGTGGTTCCTGACACAGAATAAGATCATTCAACATATGGGTGGTGAGTGTTGATTCTTCTATTGCTAAAACATGGGGAACTAAACACATGGCAACAGAAGAGAAGTGACCTACTTATCTCAGTTCCTTGCAGCTAAATGCTGATAAATACTCTTCTTTGCAAGGGCAAAGGAAATAGCATGTTGGCATGATGATAATTTTTATCATGCTTGGTGGATTCATAAATTTTTTTTGGGTTGATCAAATACATACAGTGATTTAGAGGATTTTAAAGATTAACATTCAGTTGAAACCAGATCACTCCCTCTTAAGACTGATAGAAAAACAGTTGGAAAAGAGCCCAGAACATGTTTTTATATGTGATAACAGCAGCAAAATTATTGTATACACAAAGAAAGAAAGATATGGAAATACTTACAGTAGAAGAATGGTTGATGAAGATGGCAGAACTTGTTGAAATAGCTCAACTGACTTGTATGATTAGAGAAAAGACAATATTGACATTGACTGGTGACTGGAAACCCTTTGTGGACTTTATATATATATATATAAAAAAATAAACTTATAATTTATGTTTTGGTTGATTAGGCAGGATATATTATATAAAAGAAGAAGATTCTGATATACCTTTAGAGAGAGATTAACATATAATTGTATTTATAATGTCTGTGAAGATTTAAATTGGATTTTTATATCTTCCTTTTTTTTCTTTTTTCTTTTTTCTTTTTGCACTTTCGTTTTTTTTCTTTTTTATCCTTCACTCTTTCCCCTCTTTCATTCTTTTTTTTAGTGTACATTAGTTCTTTTTATTGTTGTTAAGAGTGTGTGTGTCTGTGTGTCTGTGTGTGGTGCCCATGGAGATTACCACTTGCATTCTTCCTGCATTTTGTTGGATGGCAGCTCAGGGAAGACTGCAAAATCTCTCTGGCGACAAAGTTAATTCATTTGGATCTAGATAAAATCATACCTTAGTTTTTTGAATGCCTGAGAAGGAATCTGTCCTCAGTGTGACGATAGGATTTAACTTGCCTGAGTTGTAAATAATCAGCCTGGCCTCTGTGATCTGTGTGTGCATGTGTATCATGTGTGCAGATTTGTTTTTTGCTGTGCAGTAAAAGTTTTTTAGACACTGACACTTTGTTCCCCTGTTTCTTTTACATCAGAGTGTACCTTTTGCAACTGCTGATTTTACAAGCAATAAAAACTGAGCACGCTTCTTGGTTCTTCTAGGTCTATTGGGTAATAAAATCTACACTTCACCCACAGGCACTGTCAGCCCAGGTTCTCCTCTCTCACAGTTATATAAAATGATGCCACGTTCTTTGGTCAGACTTTGCATTGAGGGAATTATGTTACCAATCTCTCGTAAAAGGACCGCTAGGTTATAGGAGTAATAAAAGAAATCATGTATGACGTTCAATCTTTATTTAAGTGTAACTCCAAGCATGTGTGTCAAGGCACAAGGAAATAGTGGTTGGGTGTTTTTTGTTTTTTTTTTGCAAGGATATAAGTATGTTCATATTTATATTCAGGTAACTGAGCAGCAGTTCCAGCAACTTTGGGTTGTTTTTATTGAAAAAGTTTTACAAATACAAATTTTCCCATTCCCCCCCCTTCCCTCCCTAACCCTCCCTAACCCTCCCCTCCTCCCATGACTTCCCCAAGGTGAAATCCGTCCACATTATATTATATCATACTTTACCACCCTTCTATTCTCCCCCCTGAGTACTATACATTTCTACATAACAATAAGCTATTTTACCTCCTATATACTATACATTTCTACACAACATTCAGCTAAAAGCTATCTGGTACTTCCTAGTTTGATATTTATTCTGCACATAATCTATCCATTTCTTCCACTCCCATGCATAAGTCTCTTGAGTCCGGTCTTTTAAGTATGCTGATATCTTCGCCATTTCTGCAAAACTGGCCATCTTCAAAGTCCATTCTTGAATTGTAGGCATAACATCCCTTTTCCAATATTGACCAATCAGTAACCTAGCTGCTGTCACCATATACAATATCAATTTTGTTTCACCCATTGAAAAGCCCTTAACTATGCCCAATAAAAACAATTGAGGAGAAAATTGAAATTTTTTCTTTAAAACATTTTGCATAACCCACCAAATTTTTATCCAGAAAGCCTTTGCTTTTTTGCAGGTCCACCATATATGATAATATGTAGCATCTAAGCAGTCACATCTCCAAAATTTTGGTTGAACATTAGGATACATGGGTTGTTGATTACATGCAAATAAGAACTTGTGTTCTTGTGGGAATGGGGAGCATCACAGTGGAGGTGGTGAATAAATTAACATTAGATCCCACCTGCCCCCTTCCGTCCATCCTGCTCCCATCCTCCCCATCTTCTAATTGGGCCACAGTGCTTGGTTTTTTCTATTAATTTATTTATGTTTTTTAAAATCTTACACAGTGTTTATCTTTTATGATGGTAAGCTGCCCAGAGTTATCCTGAGATAAGAAGGGTGGCCAATAAATTTTTATAAACAAACAATTAAACAAGCAAGCAAGCAAGCAAGCAAGCAAACAAACAAACAAACAAATGGAGAGCTAACACATTTACTGTCAGTAGGCTGTCAAACTAAACTTTGCTAAAATGACTTATCCTGCCTATGTTCTAAGCCTCTGTGTTTTTAATTAACATCCTACCAATTAATAAACAAACTCATTTAAATATTTTCCCAGCTAAGGAGTCCTATCATCATTTGTATCTAACACTGGCTTAAGTAACCCCCCCCCCAAAGCCCCCTCTTTTTTCTGCTCTGTTCACATCAGGTTGTCTTCATCTTATCCCACGAGTCCATGAATGATATTGTCTCAAATTATCATAACTGTATCAGGGTTGAATAGTGTTGTTTTGTCTTAATCTACTATCCAAGACTAACCTCAAGATATAAAGAACTCTTGATATTACTCATTGCTGTGGAGGAAGATCAGATCACTGCAGTGATAGGTAAGAGAGATAATAGAGACAAGGTAGGAATTAGTTATTGGAACAGGATATTTAATGCAATCATTTTTTCTTTTTTTGCAGACTCAAGGATAGTCAAACGAATAGTGGGAAAGATCCAGAATATGCAATACATATATTCCTCAACCTATGATCTCAACCAAGGTCAAAATTTCTGTTGTAAAGCAAGACAGTTGTTAAATGTTTATGACTTTTTTTTTTACAACAGTTATTAAGTGACTCACTGCAATTGTTAAGTCAGTAACATGATTATAAAGGGAATCTGGCTTCCCCATTGACTTTGCTTGTGATTGCAAAAGGTGATCACATGACCCAGGGACACTGCAACCATCATAAATACATGCCAGTTGCCAAGTGCCTGAATTTTGATCATGTGATCATAGGGATGCTGTAATAGTCCATAAATGTGAAAAAGTGCCATAAATTACTTGTTTCAACACTGTTGTAACTTTGAATGGTCACTAAACAAATGGTTATAAATTGAGCATGTAGTAATAGTATGTAGGGAGGAGTGGGAAGGGATAATGGATCTCTGTATTTAACATTCATCCAGACAAATCCATGTCATACTTTTTCCAAGGCCAAATTACCCATCATTGCAAAAAGCTGAATTGAGAAGGGTATCTAGTATTGGATTTTCCTTGAGGATACCGAATGGTTTCCAATTATGGAGGAGTAATTGGCCAATCTTATGTCCCCCAGTGAAGGGAATTATATAAATTAAGTTTGCAGTTTTGACTGCTATGAGAATCCTACCATTCAGAATCAGATTCATTGGATGGCCCCATGTTCAAAAATTATGAAAGAACAATATTATACATATCAAACATACTATGTGCCCTTGATCATTCTTTTGACTACTTTTTCCTAAATGAGAAAGGCCCAATATCTAAACTTTCTTTCAGTGAATTCCTGATAACATTAATGATATTTTTTTCTGCAACTTTTCTACTGCTACAATATACACTGGGTGAAATAGTATTCAAAGCTACATACCTTTATCTATCTATCTATCTATCTATCTATCTATCTATCTATCTATTTTATTTTATTAAATTTTTATACCGCCCTTCTCCTGCTGGACTCAGCGCCATGAACAGCCAAAAATAGAAACATCACATACAAAATTTAAATTTTTTAAAAGAATTAAACAAATTTTGGCCCAATAAATTTAAAACACCCCAACTAAAATCCATTTACAGTTAAAAATATATAAAAATATCTAGGGGGGATTATGCCAGCCCAGCTTGATGAAATAAAAAAGTTTTAAGGGCACGCGAAAAGCACAGAGATCTGGTATCCTACGTATCTCCGGGGGCAGATTGTTCCAGAGGGCAGGTGCTGCCACAGAGAAGGCCCTCCCCCAGGGGGTTGCCAGCTAACATTGTCTGGCCGACGGCACCCTGAGGAGTCACTCTCTGTGGGAGCGTACTGGCCAGTGGGAGGCTATCGGTGGCAGAAGGCGGTTCCGTAAGTACCCAGGCCCTAAGCCATGGAGCGCTTTAAAGGTGGTAACCAACACCTTGAAGCGTACCCGGAAGACCACCACCCCATCACTCCCAAAATCTCCCACGTGGCCGCATTCTGCACCAGTTGGAGCCTCCGGGTGCTCCTCAAGGAGAGTCCCATGTAGAGAGCATTACAGTAGTCCAGGCAGGAAGTGACGAGTGCCTGAGTGACCGTGCATAAGGAGTCCCGATCCAGAAAGGGATGCAACTGGCAAATCAGGCGAACCTGATAAAAAGCCCCCCTGGCCACGGCCATCATATGCTCTTCTAAAGACAGCCGTGTGTCCAGGAGGATGCCCAAGTTGCGAGCCCTCTCTGTGGGGGCCAGTAACTCGCCCCCAATAGCCAGCGATGGCACCAGCTGGCTATATCAGGACACCGGAAGCCACAGCCACTCGGTCTTGGAAGGGTTGAGTCGGAGCCTGTTTCTCCCCATCCAGACCCGCATGGCCTGAAATATCCAGACCCACCCGGCCTGAAATTTAGCCTGAAATATGGAGAATTAGTTTGCTATTCAGAAGTGTGATCAGAAAGATGCTATCTGATATGGTGGGACATCAATGCAGAACATAAATTCAGGTTGGTTAATATAATTAAAGTTAATTAATTGAAGTACTAACATGCAACACATACAATATTCTAATTTTTAATATTTGAAAAAAAGTTAGAAGTATGTTAATTTCTTAGTTGACAGTTGGGTGGAGTATTCACCGCCTGTTTAATTTATATTTCTATAACTAAAAGAGTGAAAGGCTTATATTGTTAATGGAACATGAGCATTTGAGAAACAAGATTGAAGCTGTTTGAAGTTGGCATCACATAGAGGACTAGGAATATGTTGCTATCCTTTTCCCCTCAGCACAATTTATAGCTATTGGTCTAATTCTTTTTTTAAAAAAAAACAGTGTGAGTTGCTTTCTATCACACTGTGTGACAGTTCCACAGAGAAAGCAGAAGAGAGCATTCTCTAGATTTCAGCTGATAAGGAATTATTTTCATATGCGTGAATGATTGAAAGTAGATGAAAACAATGATCTCTGTGTAAATTAGAGGTATATTTTTTCCTGAGCCTAGAGGTTCTGTTTCTTTCTTCTTTCCCTTTTTGTTAAGCTCTCAAGGATGCAATCATGTTTTAAGGTAGACTGAATTTCCTATAAGAGTGATAAACAGGCTGATGTTGATATTTTCAGCCAGATAGCTGTACCCTATTATAGGATATGCCATCTGATCCATCCTCTCATCATGTCACAGAGATTCAGTTTTGCTTTATTTATATCTAACCTTGACAAAACATATCTAGGCAACCTCCTAATTCTGCTGCATTCCTTCATTTATCTCCAAGTCCATTAATTGAAGCATTCTTAAGTGGTCCTTAATCCTTCAGAAGTTAAAATACTGTATTTTTTGGAGTATAAGACATACCTTAGCTTTTGGGGAGGAAAACGGGGGAAAAAATTCATCTGGCTAGTCCCAGCACATTAGTTCGCTCGCTGGTTTTGAAGTTGGGGCTGGTTAGGGCTCTGCTTCTAAAGCACACCTGATTGTCGGAGGGAGCAACAATTAGAAAAGCAGGCAAAGCACAGAAGATCACTTCGCTGAAGTGTTGGGGTGGAAAAACAGCTTCAAAAACACAGCTGATCCTCGGAGGGCGCTCCAGTGACTAAAGCAGGCAAAGTGTGGAAGGGGTAAGAGAAGGCAGCAGCTGTTCTGGGTAGCCATTTTGGGCACCACACAAGGTTACATTCAAAGTATAAGACACACCCAAATTTTCAGCCTCTTTTAGGAGGGGAAAAAGTGTGTCTTATACTCCAAAAAATATGATATTTTCCCCCCCTCTTGATCCCAACATTGGTTTTGCTGTGGATATAATCTAATATATTTCCACCAACTATTCTGTCAATAGCGTAGGCAGATGACACCTGAGGAATGGTATCAACGTGATACTTATTGGCCACTTTAAGCTGGTCCAGTCATGCCCATTCATCTTCAATCCTTAGCAGAGCTTTTCAGAGCCATTCTGTTCTAAGTGGCATGATAGGACAATTCTTTCAAATCAGCTCACTCGCTTCGAGATCTCTGAACTGATCTTCAGTTTAGAGATCTGAATACAAACTAACAAGAGATGATTGGTGCTGGAAAGTTTATGTGGTAAGAAATCTTTTTCTATTATTTCATGGTTCGAATCTCCCCAAGCCTGTCAGAAGTTATTATTCTCCAGTGTTCCGAAGGTGTCTGACTGTCAGTTGATATCAGCTGTTAGTTGGCCTCCCTTTGAATATACTTTTGCAAAACATTGTGCAGCACGAGGATGAATTTTGACAAATGCTAAACCCAGTGGTTTAGCCATTTGTCAAAACTTGCCTCCCCTCCAGTCTGAGTTTATGTTAAGTCAAGAAGCTGATAAACATCTTTCACTGTCTGGTGGTATTTTCCCCCCCTCCCCACTGGAAAATTCTAATTTATTGCTAGGCACTATGGCAAACCATAAAAGATACCTTAACAGCGTTATTTATTTGTTTTTTTTTAAAATAATCTTTATTTACATTTCAGTTAAAAAGAAAAAACAACACAACATAAAGTGACACACAAAATACAGTACAACAATAAACATATGTATGTGGTATTTTGTGAGAGTAAAGGAAAACACAGCTATGAAATCCACCAATTCCTGTCCTGAGCATATACTATATATTTTGACTAAAGTCAGCAATACATTCAAGTGGCAAAGCAGGGGTAACCGTAGGGACTGCAGATTTTATGCTGATATAGATTTCTGCTTGATTAAGGATAGAGAGCACTTTAATTTTGCTGTGAGAAAAAGTCTTCAGACTCCTGTGGCCATTGCCTATATGCAGCCCTCATTAGCTGTTTTGCTCATTTGTCATTTGATTAGGTAGAGAGACACACTTGGGGAATGAGGTTGGATTATTATATATAAAAGATTTGCAAATCATTTGTAATTAGAGAAATAAACTGTAGAAGATTCAGGATTGAAGAACAGGGTGTAAGAAGCAGCATACGAAAACAGGTATTAATGGAAGCAGTGATAAACAATAAATATTTTATTCATTTATGGAACTTGTATGCTGCCCAACTTGTTGAAAATGACTCTAAGTGACTTACACACATACAATTAAAATATACCATAAAACACTCAAATAATAAATAGGGGCCTTAAATTAAAAATCACTTAGAATAAAACTGGTGCAGAAGAGGAGGGGGCAGAGTACACACAGGAAATAGCTGAATTTAGCCACGTTCAAAATGTCAAATCCCCATTGGGGCCAAAATGATAAGTACATATTTCACCCCAGGGTGCATGGTTGGGAAGCTGGGAGCCATGTCAGAAAAGATCTGGGCTAGTCCTATTGGAGTTAGCCTGGACCCATGCCATGAAGGGCTTTAACAGTGAGAACCAACACCTTGAAGTGGACCTGGAAGCAAACTGACAGCCAGTGTAGCTTGAGGAAGAGCAGTATAACACCCTAGGGCTCCCAAGGACTGCCTAAGCAGTTGCATTCCGCATCAGCTGAAGCTTCCAGATACTCTTCAAAGACAGCTCCATATAAATCCCAGGTAAGAATCATGACTAGCTTCCAGAATATTCACAGGACTTCTGTGAAGATAAGAGCAAGGAGTTTTTGTTGGATGGAAAAAGGAGAAAGAATGCTTCCAGAAAATGGAAAGTAGCAGAAACCTTTCCCTCCCCTACTTGAATGTGATATGCAGCATGTTTAACTATATGCTAATGTGTAATCTCAGCTGTTGACTTCTGTCCCATCAGTACTAAATTAAATTAAGTGGATTTCCCCCTCCCTGTAATTTAATTCAAAGCCTTTAATTCAAAGTTCAAAATGTTCCCAGCTATTAGAGAGTAATGCATGCCACTGGTTGGCTATGACCTCATTAACTTCTCAGAGTTCTTTCTCCTGTCTTTAGAAGAAAGTGCCAGTAGGTAACCCAGACACCAGCACTCTTATATGGGGTGAAACACTGGTACTTTTAGAGGAGATCTCAAATTTGTCTAACAACAAACTTAGAAAAATAACAATGGGATTTGAACATTTGGATAGGCTTGGTATCATGGTGGGAATTGTCTGCGGCAGGAGAAATCTAGGCTATATATTTGTACAGAATCCAAGGAGTAAATTGTAATACATATGTTGACCTAGCAGGGCAAAAACCGTCTGTAAGGATGGAAAGGGAACAGTGTTACAATGTAATAAATATTGACAATCCAGTAAAAACATGCACATTTTATAGGCTGGTGTTAGGAAATACATTGGTTTTATTGGATTAAGTTCTTATTTCAGTAAAGCCACCACAACTGGCTTGTCTGTGGCCTATAATTATAATTAGTTAGATGTCATTTTGCCGGCACCATTGGGATGGGTTACCTCTCTAATCTCAAATTAAGTCAAGCTGATGGAGCTGCAGTAGATTTAGTGCAGCTATTAGAAACAGTCGAGTCAACATACAAATGCCTCCTAGAAGTGACCCTTGCTCTGAGAAAGCTCAGTTTTTAATAAATCCATCTAGAATTGCTCTGTGTGCAGAAAAACCTTTCACCAACAGTGTTTCCTTGTGATAAAGTCTTAATGTGTAAAAAGAGACTATGTGAGTGTTCCCTGCATTTGAATCATATCCTGAGACAGATCTTAGCTCTTATTTTAGTCTTATTTTCTTAGAAAATATATATGCATGTTGTAATTGTATATGTTATTATATATACAAAATAATTCAGGAGTAAGAGACATGAGGTTCATTGATCATCACTACTGAAGTTGCAAAACCTTATTTTATAGGAACAAATGACTGGTTTGCAACCACACTAGGAATTTGTTGATTCACAATGAGCCTATTGGGATGGGAAAGCTCCTTTTCATTTTGAAAAAGGTAGGCATATTCTGAATTGGCAGGGAGTAGGTTTCTGTCCAAAGTTTTTTTGGGTGTCAAACTCAAGGCGCAGGGGCTGGATCCAGCACATAGGGTACTTAAATCTGACCCACGGGTCCGCCATGGAAACAGGGAAGGACTGGCCCACAGTGCCTCTGCCAGTGAAAACAAGGCTGTGTGTGGTCCTCCTGAGTTCCGTTTTCACTGGCAGATGGTTGCAGGAGCTATCACAGCTGAAAATGGAGCTCAGGAGCCCATTTTTGCTGGCAAAGCGCTCAGACCACCCCAGGCGCCCCCGATACGAGTGATGTTGATCTAGTCACACCCACTCTGGCTACGCCCACCCCAGGCCCCCAAGATCAAACACAACCCTGATGCGGCCCTCAATTAAATCTAATTTGACACCCCTGATTTAGAAGATTATCTGATGTGAATCCAGTTTAAAGATTAGCAGAATTATAAGAAGACGCTTGAAAAGTTCCATTTGGAACTTTCCAAGTTGATCAATTTATATAAATAAAAATGTAAATGTCCGTTTGTACATAACCGCATATCTCCAAAAGTTCTTCACCGATTACTTTCAAATTTTGACAGAACGTTGCATTCGACTACGGGCATGTTTTTATATACCTATATTATATACATGTCACATCTGTGACAGGTAAAAACATGGAAAACATTGGAAAACATTGAAAGACATTGACAAACATTGAAAAACATTGAAAAACAGCACCATCTGCTGGACATAAAACCAACATGGCAGCCTCCCAGCCCTGATTACGCTCAACAGATTTCTGCTCCTTATATTTAGACTCTCCATATTGCTTCCAAGAAACTGCGCATTTGGAAGGCAGTGACGCCTGAGGGCCGTATCCTGCCACCAGGCTCGGCAGGTAGGCAGCCGGCTCCCTGCCGGGAAGTCTCGCAGCCAGTGCTTCTAGGGCTGGGTGGAGCCCGCCTGAGCCTGGCTCTAACCTCCCCCTCCCCTGGCCACCCCACGAACTAGCCTCGCCCGCCACTGCCACCCATCCCCCTCGCCAGCCGCTCTTGGGGCTCCCTCCAAAGAACACCTGGCAACAAGGCTGCCTGGGTCCGCCAAGCGGGAACCCTCCATCCCTCACCTGGCCCGAATTGCTCCTGGCCCAGTGCTACCATGGGCCCCGAGGTCAGAAAGACCAGCCGCTAACCTGCGCTATGCGAATCCGGTCGGTGAGCGGGAAATGGAGGCAACTAGAGTCTCGGGGTCACCTTTGACCAGCGCCGCCTTTGATTCTCAGGTGGGCGCTCTGGCAGTTCACGGAACCTACATGAAAATTTCGCCCTCTAGCAGAAAAGGAGCTCTGGGGAGGCTTCGGAGGGTGGAAACGGGCAGGAGGGAGGATGGCTGGCCCTCCTTTGTTTCGCCTGGAAGAGCGGGGGATTTAATCATTCCCCTGCCCTTGACAGGTGGGGGAGGAGAACTGCCCAGTAGGGGTCCAGTGGGGTGTGCGTGGCTCCTGGCTTTGCTGCTTTCTTCCTTCGGGTGGGAAGCCCCAAACCAGCCTCGAACCCCCGCCACACCCCCTCCCTCCCTCCCCTTCCCTTCCCTGCTATGGGTCTCCCCGTTGAGCCTCAGAGAACATCTGTGTAGGTAGGACAGAGGGGGCCCCTGAGTTTCTGCTGTGGTGCGGAGAGCTGCAAAGGCCTGGCCTGAAAAGGTAAGGGCAATGGTGGGGGATGCAGAAGAGGCCGGGCCAGAGACAGAGATAAACAGAGAGAGAGTGAGAGAGAGACATAGAGAAATACAGAGAGACGGGGGGGGGGAGAGACACATACAGAGCTACAGAGAGAGAGGGTGGGAGAGAGAGAGACAGAAAGAGATACAGAGAGAGGGTTGGAGAGACAGAGACATAGAGATACAGAAAGTATATGTATCTTCCCTTTCTGAGGAAAAGTTCCATTGAAACATTCATTTCTACAACTTTGCCCATGTCAAAGCACTCCTCGGAAAGTTGGGCATATGTTTGTCACAGTATTTCATATATTGACTTTTGGAATTATAGCTCCAATATCCAAGCTGTGTGTCTCTTGTGTGTATGCATGTGTGTGATGAGAATTAATGCTTCCCACCCCCACCTCCTTTTATACAACTCTCCTAATCCGATTTCATACTGGAATGGGAGGGTAGTACTTTTTACTAGGAATTCTGACAATTGCAGTCAGAATTGGGAGCTTGTCAGGTTGGGAAAAGCTATTTTATGGCATTTCATTCTTAAAATGAATAAATTCTAGGCCTGTGTGGATCACAATCAATCTGTGTTGTTGAGTCAACATAGTAAAATAGCATTGCAAAAGCACTTTAGCATGCAATTTTGTTGTTAAAGACTTCTGTAGAAAACCATGTATTTGCAAGATCGTTAATAATAAGCTAAGAAATTTACCCATGGATTAATCTTAATGTGACTTTTAAAAAGTTTAATCATCTCTGCAAACAAGGAAATGTAGCAAATATACAGCTGCAAATTTCTTATGCACCAATGAAATTACAACCTGTCCAATTAGGAACATTCATCTGTTTCCCGGAATGAACATAAAATATTTATTTGATTCAATACAGAGAATGACAGAAAAGGCTAGAAATGTGGGTCAAGCTGGCAGAGCTTTCTTTTGGCTTTCCTTAGCAATTTTGATTTGATGCCAGATGTATTTCATAAATCCTTAAATCTTGTCTATCCATAACTCAGTAGTTGATGTAATGAAACCCTTCTCAGGCAGGCAACAACAAATTTATCTGTTAGTAACAAAACTGCCAAATGACATCTATATGTAAGCCATGATTTGGAGACATTCTGTGAATTCCCTAACAAAATTAGTATGTCCTGGAATTATCGCCCATGAATTTTCTGCTTTGCGGGCTGCAGAAAGAATGGTTGCAGAAATACTGCTTTCACTTTTCCAGCAATGGAAAACTTCAGAGTGGAAATATGGGAGGAATAAGAGGAAGTGAGGGATTGACAAGTCTGCCTTTTAATTACAGTGAACAGTTTTCCAATTATAGTGCTTTGAAAAAGAGATATTAATAGCTTACAGCATCATTCAGTCAATAAACATCCTGATGTGTACTCTTCCTTATTTCTGTCTCATTAAAAAAAAAAAAAAACATTTGAAGAGATATAACAGAGTCAGAAATTTGCTTATAGTTTGAGGGTGTTTCCATATTTCTTACACTGTCTCCACCAATTGTAATTTTTGCAAATTGCATCCCCCAAAATAAACAAATGCCATCTAAATGAATGCCATGTATAAAAACCAGTAACAAAACCCACTAGGTTTTGTACTGTATCATGACACCATTGTATCATAAAACAATGATGGCACACCAATTTTGTTTGTTTGTTTGTTTAGCCACCCATCTTACTATAGGAAACTCCAGGCAACTTACAACACTGAAAGGCATAAAAACATTGTGTTGAGTTGCTACAGATTGAGTTTGCTTTCAGAAATTTTGATAATTACATAGTAAATCTTTGTAGGAATATTTCATTTTGCCCCAGGTTTCTAGATTTATCTCCATTCTCCAACTCAATCTCTTTTTTATCCAGAATTTCATGGCAGTTATTCCCATCAGGAAGCTACAATGAATGGCCTGGAAAATAGTGGATGAGAGGGAAGCTTAATCAGAGAAAAGTACTGAAAAACTGGAAAAGCTTCAAGACATTTCTGAATAAACACATTCATTCAGAGTTGATGGCTCCTCCTGTCCCTTCTCAGTCCTTAAGGAATGAAATAGTGGCTCAGGAAAGACCCAACAAAGATTTATAGAGAGAGTGAATAACAAATTGAAGTTTTTTTAAAAAGCTCCTATAAAGTTGAGATTCTTCAGAATTTTATTGAGAAAGATTTCAATAATGCCTATTTCACAAAGGATCTTTTATAAAACTAATATATCTGCCACCAAACTTTGGATGCTTACAGAATATTTTGAAATGAAGATGTAGATATAGATTCCCATATTCCCATACTGGTGATATTTTGGATCATGTTTTAAATCAGATCTTAATTTTTGGATAAAATGAGCAGTGCTTTTATCTATGCCTTCCATTATACAGTAATCCAGGTAATAAAGTACATCACTTAAAATTTGGCAGTCTTCTATTTCAAGGACTGTTTATTGCTCTGTATTAGTTTATCTCAAATATAGTCCTTCTAGGAATAAGTTCAGACCAAGGTTACTGAAAGCATCTATTTTTCATTTTTAGAGCAGTTTGCAGAATGAACATGCATTTTTGCCTGTTGCATGGACTTTATATTTTATGGCCACAAAGACATAAACATTACAGTGCCTTCACATGTATATATCTTGGAACCATTGCTAGGAGGAAACGACTAGACAGAATCATGTTTGGGAGACTAGAATAAGGTGACCAGACGTCCCGCTTTTGGCGGGACAGTCCCGCTTTTGAGCAATTTGTCCCGCGTCCCGCGGCGTTTCAAAAAAGTCCCGATTTTTCTTGAGCCCCAGCTGATGGCTAGAAGAAAAAAAAACTGTTTAAACTCTTGCCGGGGGCTTCAAAGGGCCGCCCTACAGGCAATCAGTGTAAAGCAGTTTTTTTCCCCCTAGCTAAGCTTCAGAAACGAAACCGAAACCAGGGTCTTTGGTGCAGCGTGACAAAATGAGGCAGAGAGAGATTTATTTTTATTTTTATTTTTCCTCCCCAAAAAAGGTAGGTGAAAAACTGCAAACAATGGGAAATTTAGGAGGAGAGTTCAAGATTTTAAAACACAAAGGAAAAAAAGCTGTATTTAACTAGGGAATTGTAATAATTGAGATACTATTAATTGTATATTGTGTTGAAAGCAGAAATGGTTAAGTTGTGGTTCGGAGGAATATATGGGAGAAATTATTTGGTTTATTATTATTGGTAAATATAATTAATTGATTTGTAAGAAATTGGATTGCATGGAAATAATTGGAATATTCATGTTCATATTGATTAATATACAAAAAAGATAGTTTTATAACTAATTGATTTATATTAAAATGTTGAATTTGTATTAAACAACTGTATTACATAAATACATAATTAAACAATGTGAGGATGGATATAAAAATAGATGACAATGGGAAGGGGTATAATATAGAATAGAAGGGAAAAATTGAATTTGATTAAGATTAGAGATGAGGATGAAGGGTAATATTGGTTTTTTTAAAAAATAGATGAGGAATAAATATGGCAAAAAGGAAATATAGAAATTGTAAATTTAATTGAAATGACTAAACGCTGTTTAAATTTGTGAACCAGCCAAATATTCTGTTCAAAGAAAATACATTGTATGTTTGTATGTGTGTTTCTAATTATTGCTATTTATTCATATTTGTTCTCTTTTATTCTTTAAAGTTTAACAATTCATTCTTTATCTTAATATCTTTATATTTGCTTGGGATTGGCTTTCTTCCCTTTCATCTTTTTTATTGTACAGCAATTTATCTCCTCAAACCTACCACGTCTCTCTTTTCTTTCCTTCTTACTTTCTCTTCCCCCCACCCTCTTTTTCTCCTCCCTACTTCCTCTTTCTTTCTCCTTCTCCTCCTCTCTTCCTCCCTCTCTTACCCTCACTCCTACTCTAATTTCCATTCCTTCATCCCTCTCTATTGCTGTAATCCTTTAATGCATATGGACTACTCAGAGGGCTGAAAAAGTTATTTTTGACTGGTCCTCACACTTTTGACCAGTCCTCGAACTTATGACTGTCCTCACATTTTACATTTTTGCCCTATCTTGTCATCACGGTGAAGAGAAGCAGTTGTGAAATGAGTGACATGGTTGTTAAGAATGCTGCATGGGCATAAATGTGAGGATGGTCATAAGTGTGAGGACCAGTCAAAAGTGCGAGGACCTGTCAGAAATGACTTTTTTCAGCTCTCTGGTTAGTCCTTTTGTGCATATGGACTACTCAGAGGGCTGAAAAAGTTACTTTTGACCGGTCCTCGAACTTACGACTGTCCTCACATTTTACATTTTTGCCCTATCTTGTCACCTTGTTGAAGAGAAGCAGTTGTGAAATGAGTGACATGGTTGTTAAGAATGCTGCACGGGCATAAATGTGAGGATGGTCATAAGTGTGAGGACCAGTCAAAAGGTGAGGACCTGTCAGAAATGACTTTTCAGCCCTCTGAGTAGTCCCTATACACATAGCCATGGCCACCCGGTCACATGACCAGGTAGCCACGCCCACCCAGTCACATGGCCTCCAAGCCACGCCCACACAATAAGCCACGCCCACAATGGTGTCCTTCTTACCAATGTTAAAATCTGTTCACCTTACCCTATAGACATAGCCATGGCCACCCGGTCACATGACCAGCTAGCCACGCCCACAAAATAAGCCACGCCCACAATGTCCCTCTTTACCAATGTTAAAATCTGGTCACCTTAGACTAGAATGGCCCCAATCCTGTTAGCTTTTCATAAGACCCTAAAAACCTGACTATGTTCCTGAGGGACAATTCTGGGGTGCAGAATTGTCAAGGGACCTGTTTCCTAGCTTTATTGTGAACTGGCTAAGAATCTCTGCTGCTATATAAATATTTATTTTGGATGTTTTAGTGTTTTAATTGAAATACATTTTTAAATTGTAAATTGTCCAGAGTCATTGACTGAAATGAGTAGCTATAGAAATTCAGTAAGTAAGTAAGTAAGTAAGTAAGTAAGTAAGTAAGTAAGTAAAGTGGACAACAGAAAGGAAGGAACTGATATCTCTGTTGCATACAAACAGAGGCCTTTGGAGGTTTTAGGCTAGTGGCCATATACAGCAGTGAATTCGTAAGTCTGAATAAACTGGCTAAATTCATAAAGATCTTATGAGTGGTTGCTTCAGAAATAGTTTAGCTGTCCTGAGCTACATTCAGTCTGAAAGAAGAGCTATGTAATCTGGGGGCATTTTCAGAAGTGCCTTTGATTCGTACACCAGCAGCTGTAGCTGTTTCAGGATAAGTGCAGTTTAGCCACAGAGAACATTGCATTGGTCCCTTATTGTCTCAGAGACATTTTTACAATTTTCTTATGTGGGACTGTTCTGATGCATGGCCAAGACAGTAAAACAAGTGGAAAATGTGCTAATCAAACTTTTATTAATACAGCTATCCACTGCAGAAGAATAACTTTATCAAACTGGCTGTTGATTTGCTTCTAAGCCATGCTGAAGGTTTTGATATTAATTTTATAGGTATCAGGATACCCAAAAGATTATTTGCTCCCATGAAGATTTTCTCAACCATAGCAATTTTCCAGAATCCCAGTTCTTGCCTGTATTAATTTTGCATCAAATAGAAGAATATTTCTTTTTCCATTTGTGATACCAATTGTGCAGAAAAAAAATCCTTCTAGAACCAAAGCATCCATCACCATTTGATATATGTCAGCATCTGTACAAATTTATTCATATAATAATCTGAATTTCCAGATTCAGTAGATGTAAGAGATTTATTTATTTATTTATTTATTTAGTCGCATTTCTATGCCGCCCAACTCCCAAGGGACTCTTATTTATTCTAATGTTTCTTCTCTTCCATTTTATCATATGAGTTTTATCAAACTCACTGAGACTTACTTTGAGAAGACTGTATAAGACGGTGATGGCTAACCTTTTTGTTGTTGTGTGCCAAAAGCATGGGAAGTATGAGGGGGGTCATGCGCGTGTGTGCCCACACCTATAATTCAATGCACCCCGTATCCCATGCATGTGTGCATGATCCCCGCTTTTGGCACGTAATGGCCCGGTGGACCCGGTAGGCCCATTTTCCATCCTCCCCAGGCTCCAGAGGCTTTCTAGGAGCCTGGGGAGGGCGAAAATGGCCTTCCCCATCCCCCCAGAGGCCCTCTGGAGGTCGGAAACAGTCCATTTCCCGACTTCCTGTGGGCCCGGAAGGCCCGAAACACAGCTGGCTGGCACACGCATGCATGCTAGAGCTGAGCTAGGGCAATGCTCGCGTGCCCATAGATATTGCTCTGCATGCCACCTGTGGCACGCATGCCATAGGTTCGCCATCATGAGTCTTTAAGATATCACTGTTACCAAATAAATGGAGATATAATCATGTATACACTGAAGAAACAATAACCATCAAATTAATTAAAGATTGTGTGGTATCCAATGTTGTACTATAGGATTAGGTGGCCAGTTATTATTTTTATATTAACAGAAACAAAGCTGCTGTTTTGTGAAATATTCCAAGATTTTCTCATTTCATGAGAATTTTTAGAAAGTTGGTAAAACCACATATGGGTGGTTGATTTACCTAGTCACCTAGAATCTACAGTAATATCAATCTACATACCACACTTTTAATACTGACTCTGAATCAAATATAATTTAACAAATTTTCAAATATATGTGGAGATATATTACCACTGGGATTTTTTTTTATTAGATTGCAGTGGAACATTATTGAAGAAAAATAACTGTTTAATTTTGATTTTTTTTTTTAAAGTAGAGAGATGTCTCTGAATTTGAAGTGCTATAAAAATACACCCTTTATTTTCTTTTATGTATCAGAATTTGGCTCTGGGGTAATTTTAAATGATATAATGAAGTATTCTCCTTTAAAAAGATTGTCAGCCCTTCCTTCATTGTCTTCTGAAAGATTGTAAAAATCTAATTATTTGGGAAAGCCCAAGGCCTAAGGAATTCAAAGTGATTCTCTTTCCTACATGGTAGGAATGCTGTAATTGGAGATTGGCTATACTGTATATTATATTTGCTGTTGATACTACTGATTGTTATTGAATATTGGATATAGTGTTAGTTGGATGACGCTTAAAGTCAATCAGCCTAAAGTGGCATACAGTCTTAGAAAATAAATACATAATTGATCGTTTGGTCAAAATTAAAGTTTTTATCATTTTCTAAAAGGAAAAAACTCCCTTGACATCCTTGACATCCTTGATTTATAAGAATTAAGGCAAAATCATGCCTGATTTTGTGGAGTTATTTTTCTTAAAAATAAACCAAAGTCTTCAATAAGTCTTTATTGAAAAGTATATCCTGAAACATATATTCAATGTATTTAAACAGGACATTTCTTTATCTTATCAAAGGTAATAAAAAGGTAATAAAACGGAAGCCAAATATCTTTTAAAATGAATACTGAAATAAAATTAGATTTGCCTACCTCTAATTTGGTTAATTAAGAATGCTGTTCTACTCAATTTGAAGGGCTTTCTATTTAAATTAAATTAATTAATAGGTCTTTTCATTGGCAGCCCTTTTCCAATTGAAAATTAAGAAGGTAAAAGAACTAGAAAACTTATCAAATTCAACAACAACAAAAAATCAGGACAAAGAGGATATAGATAATCTGTTTAGTTTGCGATCTGATGCAAAAGATATATTCTTAAGCTCTGTTTGGACACCATATAAAGTTAATGGGTCCTGAATGACCTGTTCCCAATCCTTTTTCATTCTACCATGCTTGATAGAAGGTATAAGGAAGCAGGGAGGGGTTATTTTAAGTCTCCATTCAATTATGTCCTTTCTATAGGAAATCCATTTTGCACTACCCCAGGCAGGCTCTTTGTGCAACTTGGGGATCCTCCTAGACTCACAACTCCTACTCAAAAAGCAGAAGGTAGTTGTAGCTAGGAGAATCTTTGCACAACTTCATGTTCTTTGCCAGTTGTGACCTTTCCTGCTTCCTTAGACCCTGCTCATGCCTAGTCAACTCTCATCTGGATTACTGCAATGAGCTCTACCCAGGACTATCCTTGAAGAATATTCAGAAGCTACAAATGATACAGAATGGTGCAGTGACCTAGACAGTTCTGGATGCCTGTACACCATGTAACATTGCCATGGTGCGAGCTGCATTTGTTGATGCTTTGTTTCCAGATCCAATTCAATTCAATTCAATTGAAAGCGCTTCATTGCATGGGACCATGTTCTCTCAGGATCTGTCATCCCAATGGGATTGGCCCATCCCTCTTGGTCCAGGAGAAGGGCATGCTGTGGACCCTGTGAGTCAGGCAGATCTGACTGGAGAATATAGGACAAGATCCTGTTCTGCTGTGGCCTCCAACATCTTGCCACCATAGTTGAGGTCCATCTTTATCCTTTTAGCCTTTAGGAAGGGCATTAAAACTTGTATCTGCTGGTCAGGTACTGATTGGGGTATTTTATGCTGGAAGTAGATGGTGTGTTAATAGGAAAGATTCTACCACTGCATTGTTCTTGCACTTAGTTTTCTAGTTTTTCAAATCTAATTTTATTAATTTTAATGTTTTTATATTTATGATTTTATTGTAAGCTGTGGAAAGTGTTACTTTAGATAGTTAGATTGTCAGGATAGTGATTTAACAGCTGATCAGCGGTTACAATGATATAACAATGCATTGATGTAATGATGGGAATGAGTCAGCAAGGTGTTTAACTGTTATCCCTTTAAGAGCCTGTATCATAAGAAGAGGCTCTGTTAGGGCGTTCATTCTTGCCATGTACTTGTATGTTTAGTATATATTCTTTTGTAGATAAAAATATTATTTATTACAAACCTCTGTTTGCTGTTTTTGATCCTGGGTTGCCTCACGTAATAAAGCTGTGCGCACTGTGACAGATTATGGGCCCAGACCAGAGAGAAGCCCAGAATGACTAGAAAGACCAGAGAGAAGAGAAACCCAGTGAGAGCTTGCTCCAGTGTCAGAGAGATTGTGCATTGTGGTTTGTTAGTGGTTCTTGCTTGTAATGGAAACAGGCAACATGGATTCCCTCAGCATAATGGGAAGAGGTTTCGTGATGTCTCTTTTGGTGTGTAAAGATGGAAATGTATCTGCGAAGGGAGGAGTTGTGGATGATAGTTACTGATCTACCAGCAGTCCTGGATGAGGGGACCGGAGAAGGAATGAAAAGGCATTAGCCAGCATAATCCTGCATTTGGAGGATAGTCAGCTGATACATGTGAGGGGTCTCCAGTTTGTGAAAGAGTGCTGGGAGGTTTTATGTATGTATGTTAGAGAGACTGTGGACAACAAAATGTTGCTGACAAGGAGACTGTATAAAGCACAACTGAAACCAGGGTAGAGCATGTCCACACATCTGCAGGCTATGAGAAAGACATTCCTGGAGTTAGAGGAAAGAGGAATAACATTTACTGAGGCGCATAAATTATATGTGATGCTCATATACCTTGTGTGCCATGAAGTGTCTAATGTCCCATGAAGCTTGTTAGACACTTCATGGGATGTTCCAACATCCCAAGATGCTAGCAGAGCAGCTGAGATCATTTACACAGTGAAACGTTGCTTCATGTGTGGTTCTACAGAGTATCTCCAGAGACACTGTCCTAAGAGGAGAAACTGAGGAGTAGTGAGACAAGAGTGTACGGCTATTCAACCCATGAGGAGTGGTCCTTCATCACCATCTTTTTCCCTTGCAGCAACATCATCTGAGAACACTAGAAACACTTGGTTGTTGAACAGTGGAGCGAGTCAGCATATTGCAAATGACCCACAAACATTTTCTGGCTTGAGACCAGCTAAGCAAACATTTGTCAGTTTGGCTAATGGACAACGGTCTGCTGTTAAAGGGGAACATTAGACAATGTATTGTAAGTACTGGAATTAGACCATAATCTATTAAGTATTTCAAGTTTAGATAGCCAGGGGTATGAAATACTGTTTGCTGGAGGACAATACACCATAAGGAAAGCTGAAAGAATTAGTGCACGAGGTATTAAGCAGAGTAATCTATACATACTAGGAAAGCAAGAGAAAGATTCTGCACTCAAGAGTGGTCAAGCCACCATAGACGCCCCCAACATGAGTGAGGTCGAACTGGCCACACCCACCCTGGTCCCCAAGGTCAAACACAACCCTGATATGGCCCTCAATGAAATCAAGTTTGACACCCTTGCCCTAGATGTACTTGAGTTGGGCTTCCTAATTCCAGTCCAGCACCTTAACTACTACAATACACTGGTTGATCTGCCTGAGGCCCTAAGCCTCATGTGAGCCCCCTCAATAGAATAGAATAGAATAGAATAGAATAGAATAGAATAGAATAGAATAGAATAGAATAGAATAGAATAGAATAGAATAGAATAGAATAGAATTCTTTATTGGCCAAATGTGATTAGACAGACAGGGAATTTGTCTTGGTGCATATGCTCTCAGAGTACATAAAAGAAAAGATTCTTGACATTCGTCAAGAATGTCTTGACATTCGTCAAGAATCATAAGATACAACACTTAATGATAGTCATAGGGAAACAGTCAATATAAATCTTAAGGATACCAGCAACAAGGTTACAGTCATACAATTATAAGTGGGAGGAGATTGGTGATAGGAATTGTTAGATCGGCGCAGGAATGGAAGACGCGACCAGCTCGTTACATTAATAACTTTATTTAGTAACAGTAGCAAGACTGGCTGCGCGCTGCCGGAGCTCTCCTTATATTCGCTCCGGCAGTCGCACCGCCCCTGACAGGGATTCAAACTTTCCCGCCCGATGGCTGGCAGCCAATCCGGGCGGATGTCCTTATAAGGACATAACACTCCTCCCCTCTTAGTCTGCAAATAGTCAATGTTCATTTATAAAAGTCACGTAGTCACGCAGGTACATAGGACGCCTCGGCACCCTCGTTGACCTGCGCAGTCTCACTTCTTCCTCGTCCTCGACCTGGACGGACGGGGCTCCTTTGTCTCCTGGTTCCCTCCCCGGAACCGGGCTCGGTTCGGCTGGCGAGTGTGCGGGGTCACCCTCAGCGCCTCCGGCCGGACCGCAGACCTTGGATGGCTGGTTCTGGTGGTCTTCCTCCTGGCCTGTGGATCTATCGTCTCGTCGAGGCTGCTCGGTTCCAACCCGGGAAGAGCGTCTGAATCTCGGTAAGTCCCAGGCTGTCACTTGCTCCTCCCCGGTCTCCCGGGCACTGCGGTTCGGCTGCAGTTCGGCTCGTTGTCGTCTGGGGGGTGGTTCGGATCGGTGCCCTCGGGTCCGGTCTGCCAGCGGTGGGTGGTGTTGGCTCGTGTCGTGCTGTCCGACCTCACAGGGGTGGCGCAGGTCCCCTTGGTCAGGCTGGCGTTGGCCTATCCCGTCGGGTCGGCGGTGGTCGACCTGGTCGGGATGTCGTTGTGGGGCTACCTCCGTGGGTCGGCGGAGGTCTCCCCTGCCGGGGTGGCACAGGCCTCCCTGGCCGGGTTGTTGTCAGCTTTCCCTTCGCCCTAGTCCCTGGTCTACTGCAGGTTGGTGGCTGGGGTCATCTGGGCTGGGTTGTTGTTGCCGGGCTGTCTTCTGTGCTAGGCAGGGGTCCCTCTCGCCGGGGAGTTGTGTGCCACCCTCACCCATGGGCTGTGGTGTGCCCATCTCGGATGGTCCCCGGTCTACTCGCCTGGAGTGGAGGTCTCCCTGGCAGGGCTGACGTGGGTTGCCTTTGCTGGCGGGGTGCGATGCTTCCACTCTGGGCAGGTCCCGGTCTACTCGTGGGCTGGTTTGGTAGTCCCTCGCCCTGTCGTGCCGGGTGCCAACCTCGCTGGGTTGGTGTTGCCATCCCCCATGCGGCTGGCCCCGGTCTACCGCTCTGGACTGTCGGTGTGTTAGTGCCTGGTAGTGTGCTTGGCCGGCCTCATCGGGGTGATGGTGGTCTGCCTCGCTGGGGTGTGGTAGGCCTACCTCGTCGGGGTGTCGTAGGCCTACCTCGCAGGGGTGTCGTAGGCCTACCTCGTCGGGGTGTTGCAGGCCTACCTCGTCGGGGTGTTGCAGGCCTACCTCGTCGGGGTGTTGCAGGCCTACCTCTTCGGGGTGTTGTAGGCCTCCCTCGTCAGGCTGGTTTTCTTGCGCTCCCCCCCACCTTTTCCGGAGCTGGTCGATGTGACGTCTACAGACCTGTCCATCTTCCAACTCCACGGTGTAGGACTTTGGGCCGGTTGTGTTGTCTATCTTCCCCTTCAGCCACTTAGGAGAGCCGTTGAAGTTTAGCGCGAAAACCGAATCTCCCTTGCTGAAGGCGCGAAGCGGGCGGCTGGCCGTTGCGGTCACTTCTGGGCTGTATTGGGGGTGCAGCCGGTCCAATGGTGACCTCAACCTTCTGCCCATCAACAGCTCGGCCGGGCTCTTGTGGGTGGTGGCATGCGGCGTGATGTGCTGGGTGAGGAGGAAGTTGTCTATTCTTTCCTGCCAGTCTCCTGTGCCCATCTTGGTGAGTGCCTCCTTGGTGAGTCTCACCATTCGTTCCGCTTGTCCGTTCCCAGCCAGCCTGTACGGGGCGGACAGGGCATGGCGGATGCCCAGTCCTGCCAGGAATGCCTCCATGGCCAGGGATGTGAGTTGGGGGCCGTTGTCGGAGACCAGCACATCCGGTAGTCCATGGGTGGCGAAAAGGCGGCGCAGGGCCTGGATCGTCGCTTCCGTTGTGGTAGATGCCATGGGTATGACCTCGAGCCACTTGGAGAAGGCATCAACGACGATGAGGAGGTGGCGCCCTTGCATCGGACCCGCGAAGTCGATATGGATCCTCGACCAGGGGTTGCTGGGGGTCTCCCACTTCGCTGTTTCGGCTTGTGGTGGCGCTGGGCGTACTTCTTGGCACGGGTCACATCTGGAGACCCATTCTTCGATGTCTCTGTCCAGTGAGGGCCACCAGACGTAACTCGGTGCCAGGGCCTTCATGCGGACGATGCCTGGGTGCCCTTTGTGTAATGTCTCTAGCGCCCGCCGTTGCAGAGTGCTTGGAATCAGCACCCTGTCTCCCCATAGCAAACAGCCCTTCATTGTGGACAGCTCCTTCTGCTTCCTGACGAATGGGCTGAACTTTTCCTCCGTCTTCTCAGATGGCCACCCTCTGAGGACCCAGGACTTCACTTGGCGGAGTGTGGAGTCCTTTTGGGTGTGGACGGCCACATCTGCGGACGAGACTGGACAGCTGGTGTCGTCGTCTATGTGGAAGAGGTGGAGCGTGGGGGCTGGGTCTTCTACTGGATCCTTCAATGGGCATCTACTCAGCGCGTCGGCGTTTCCTATGGCTGTGCCTGGCTGGTGCACGAGCCTATAGGAGTAGCCGACTAGGAAGATGGCCCATCTCGTCATCCACGGGGACATGAAGGTCGGGGTGGGTTGGTCGCCTGCGAGGAGCCCCAGGAGTGGCTTGTGGTCGGTTACTATGGTGAAACTTCTCCCGTAGAGGTATTCATGGAAGCGTTTCACTCCTGCAACGATGGCCAGGGCTTCTTTGTCCAGCTGGCTGTAGTTGCATTCCGCGCCGGACATGGTCTTCGAGAAGTAGGCTATTGGGGCTTCGGAGCCGTTGGGCAGTTCGTGGCTGAGGACTGCCCCCACCCCGTAAGGCGACGCATCGCAGGTTAGCTTAATGGGGAGTGTCTCATTGTACTGGATGAGGACGCTTTTGGAAGTTAAAAGTCCTTTCACGGCCAGGAATGCTGCTTCCTCTTCTTGGCCCCACTTCCAGGAAGCCGCTTTCCCCAGCAGGCGGTGGAGTGGCTCAGCAACTGTGGCTTTCTGTTTAAGAAACATTGCATAGAAGTTGAGCAACCCAAGGAATGCCTGAAGTTCCGTTTTGTTTTTGGGGCTCGGAGCTTCATGCATTGCTTCCACTTTTGATTTGGTGGGGTGGATGCCAGTGCTATCAATGAGATAGCCCAGGAACTCGACTTCCTGTACTCCTAGGATGCATTTATCTCTCCTGACTCTCAAGCCCTTGGCCTTGAAGCGCTGCAGGACAAGCCTGAGCCTTTCAAGGAGTTGTGCCTGTGAATCTCCGGAGATTAGTACATCATCGAAGTATGGCACCACCCCTGGAATGCCTTGGAGAAGGCGCTCCATCATTGATTGGAAGATGCCGGGGGCAGCGCTGACTCCAAACTAGAGATGGTTGCATTTGAATGCCCCCCTGTGTGTGACTATTGTTTGTGCCTCCGCCGTTTTTTCGTCCACTGGCAGTTGCTGGTAAGCCTGGACCAGGTCCAGTTTAGCAAAAATTGTGCCAGTTCCTAGGGAATGCAACAGATGCTGCAATACTGGGACTGGGTATGCGCTCTGTGCCAATGCCTTGTTGATGGTACAACGATAGTCGGCGCAGATGTGCAGAGACCCATCATGCTTCAGTGGGGTCACAATGGGGGTCTCCCATGAGGCATGACCGATCAGTTCCAGGACGCCCTGGGCGATCAGCTTATCCAGCTGCTCATCTACTTTTGGCCGCAGGGCAAATGGAACCCGGCGGGGCTTCAGCCTAATTGGGGTGATTCCCTTGTCCAAATTAAAAGAGATTGGCCTCCCCACAAATTTCCCCAGCTTACCATCGAAGACTTCCTTGAACTCTTCGATGAGGTTGTCGAGTTTGTCCCTGCGAATTTGGTTGATGCCTCTGATTGATAGCCCCAGCGGCTTAAACCACTCCACTCCTAGCAGGTTCGGTCGGCTGTTCTCCACGACTGTGATGGGAAGCTTGCCTTTGAACTCGTTGTAGGAGACTCGGATGTTGGCTCTTCCTAAGACTCCAATGGGGTTTCCCACAAAATCGACGAGCTTGGAGTGTAATGGCTTCAGGTCTCGCTTGGTGATGCTGGGTTGCAGGCGCTTCAGTTGTTGCCAATCCATAATGGAGTAGACCGAGCCCGAGTCTACCTCCATTGAGCAGGGTGCTCCCTCCACTTGGATGGTCACATGGAGCTTGGTGGCATTGTCTGAGTTTGTGTGTGCGATGGTCGTCTGGTGGACCGCTCCGCTCCGGGGAAAATCATCGTCTCTGGTTCTGGATGGGCCAGAGGACCGTTTGGATGATCTCTGGTAATCCTTCCGATTCTCGCGGGGACGGTGGCTGGAAGGCTCTGGGGCTGGCTCCTCGGCTCTGCAAGCTTCGGCGATGTTACCCCTTCTGTTGCAGCGTCTGCAGGTCGCATCTCTCCACTTGCAGGTTGCCCTGGCATGGTCCCCTCTGCAGCTGGCACAGTGCTCCCCCTTGTAGCTTCTTTGGGCGGTTTCCCGCCTTGGGGGTCTGGATACCTTGTGGATGGTGGACTCCTCCTCCGACTCTGATCCAGCTGTGGAATCCTCAGTTGATGATTGCATTGTGGAGCGAATCTTGTGGATTCCCTTTGCTCTGCTTACTGCGGCAGCCGCTTTCTCCGAGATTTCGGATGCGGTGGCTTCCTCCACCACATCCTTGAGCATGAGTTTCTTCCTGCTCAGGAATTTCTTTTGCAGGCCTCTGTCCCTCATTCCGAAAACCACGCGGTCAGCAATGGCGTTGTCCACGTGGTCAAACTCAGAGCTGGCTGCGATTTGGCGCAGGGTGGCCACAGATTCTTTGATGGTCTCACCTTCCTTCTGATCCCTCTGATGGAAGGTGAAGCGGTTCGCTACTGGCGTTCCAGTTGGGGCATAGTGGTCCTCCAGGATCTGCAACAGGTCTGTCCATGGCACTTCTTCAATGTCTCGTGGTGCTACGAGGTCGATTGCCATGTCCAGGACTTCGGAGCCGCAGTTAGCCAGGAAGATGCCCTTCTTGCGGTCATCATCGGCATCCCTGATGTTGTTGCCTCTCAGGTATTGCCGAAATTTGACCACGTAGGATTTCCACTTGTTCTTCCCTGGGCGGAATGGAGCAAGGGCTGGCAAAGTGACTTCAGCGGATGCCATGCCTTCGGAAATGCCTACTGTGGTTTCAGGTGCCGGAGTCTTGGTCTTGTTGGCTTGGTGCCACGAGGTTCGTCTCTTTTTCTAGTCCTTCGTCGCCAGTGTTAGATCGGCGCAGGAATGGAAGACGCGACCAGCTCGTTACATTAATAACTTTATTTAGTAACAGTAGCAAGACTGGCTGCGCGCTGCCGCTCCTTATATTCGCTCCGGCAGTCGCACCGCCCCTGACAGGGATTCAAACTTTTGCGCCCGATGGCTGGCAGCCAATCCGGGTGGATGTCCTTATAAGGACATAACAGGAATGATGAGAAGATTAATAGTAATACAGTCTTAATAACTAGTTTGACAGTGTTGAGGGAATTATTTGTTTAGCAGAGTAATGGCATTCAGGGAAAAAACTGTTCTTGTGTCTAGTTGTTCTAGTGTGCAGTGCTCTATAGCATCATTTTGAGGGTAGGAGTTGAAACAGTTTATGTCCAGGATGCGAGGGGTCTGTAAATATTTTCACAGCCTCTTTTTGAGCGTAGTAGTATACAGGTCTTCAATGGAAGGCAGGTTGGTAGTAATTGTTTTTTCTGTAGTTCTAATTATCCTCTGAAGTCTGTGTTTGTCTTGTTGGGTTGCAGAATCAAACCAGACAGTTATAGAGGTGCAGATGACAGACTCAGTAATTCCTCTGTAGAACTGGATCAGCAGCTCCTTGGGCAGTTTGAGCTTTCTGAGTTGGCGCAGAAAGAACATTCTTTGTTGTGCTTTTTTGATGACGTTTTTGATGTTAGGTGTCTATTTTAGGTCTTGAGATATGGTAGAACCTAGAAATTTGAAGGTCTCTACTGTTGATACTGTGTTGTCTTGTATTGCAAGTGGTGGTAGTATGGGAGGGTTTCTCCTAGAGTCCACCACTATTTCTACGGTTTTGAGTGTGTTCCGTTCCAGATTGTTCCAGTCGCACCAGGAGGCTAGTTGTTCAACCTCCCATTATCATTGTCTCGAATGAGACCAATCACTGTTGTGTCATCTGCGAACTTCAGTAGTTTAACAGATGGATCATTTGAGATGCAGTCTTTGGTATATAGAGAGAAAAGAAGTGGAGAGAGCACACAGCCTTGGGGGTTGGGGTGGGCTGTGCTAATTGTACAGGTGTCTGATGTGATTCTGCTTAGCTTTACCTTTAGGCTGTCTGAAGCCTGCTGTCTTGCCTTCCGGTGCTTTGGAAAATAAATTGATCCCTACTTCTTTGTGGCAGCCCCTCAAATACTGGACTAGCGCTATCGTGTCCCCCCTAGTCCTCCTTTTCTCTAGACTAGCCAGACCCACAACCTGCAGCCATTCATCGTTCAAAAGGATTGTGTCTTTGCACAGCCTCTCATTCATGCTAACAACATACTGATAAACCATTTTTTTTTCAGTTCCGTCAAGCTTCAGATTTCAGGAAAAGCCTTTTATTAAAAAAAAAGAAAGAAACCCAATTAAAAAGAAATTAGGATATTCTTTTTGCCATCCAAAAAGTCCCTATAAGAGCAATTTGATTCCGCTGGTTGTGCGGCTTGATGCGAAGCCCTTTTTAGCTTTTCATCCTTGCTTAGCAATGGCAACTGGGGATCAGGAACTCTTCTTTAAGCAATGCGATAATAAGACATCACATTATGTAACTATACTCACTTATGCCAGGAGTTCCAGCAGTTCTAGTTGCTGTTGTTAGGCAAATCCTGTGTGGTTGCAGTATCCTGAGGTCACACGACAGCCATTTGCAACCATTCGCTGGTCTTCCTCATTAACTTTGCTTATCAAAAGCTGGGAGTGAAAATCAAAATAGTGGTCACTTGACCATGGAGATAGCACATATGTGAGGACCTGTTGTAAGTCCCTCTTGCTATCATAATCTCAAATGGTTGCTGAACAAATGTTGCTGAACTAAATGTTGCTTAAGCAAGGACAATTTGTATTCCTGACTAAAACTGGCTTTGAAGATAAGAGCAGAACCATGACAAATCCCTTTTCCGAATTCTCAGCTCCTTAAAGTGTTCGTGCACAACGAACAGTGATATAAAAAATTGGTTTAGAGATCTAAGAACACAATTAGGGACAAGTTACTTCCTCACTGTCCCTAATATCATCCAACAGGGTAATCAACATATCTTCAAGCCGTGAAGTGATTTTAGTCAGATTAAAATAGATCCAGAAAACCAAATTCCTCTATGAGCGCTCAGACATTTTCTAATTTGGTTCATTTTTTTTTTTTTGCAAACTAACTTGAAAAGGCTACAAAGAAATTGTACAAATTTGGTGAAAAATATAATTTATGCCATGCAAATAGGATGTATCCATAAGAGGAACAGACAAAAAGTTGCTGCGTCTTTGATAATGGAGTTGTCCTGTCACTGCTTTCTTAATCAGATTGTCGAAAAATGACAGATTTGACAGCAGCCAAAAAACTCATTCTAAACAATAACAAAAACCAGAGTTAATTTAAATAAATGAATACCATGTCTGCAAATCCTAAACTATTCCTGCTTCTGAAAGTTACCCATTCAGCAGAAAATCAGTCAAATTCCAAATACTATGTCTGAAAATGGAAAGGGTTTTTCTGGGGATGGTGGTGGTGGAAGGCGTTGATAGGCAGACATCTCAGAGATTTGTCAGACTTTTCTGAAAGGAAAATAGCTGCTTTTTAGAACTTACCAAATGTGTCTGTTTTTCATTCCAGCCAAACAAGGTGCTTCTTGTACATTTATGATAAGCAATTTGCTATGTGGGAGAAAGAAAAGAAAAATCCGCCTGGTTCTGTAATCTACAGACATTTAATGCAGAAGAATTAACTGTTGAACAGATATTTAGAGTCTTCAACCAGAGACAAGATGCCTAGCATGAATTCCCATAGATTACAGATTTTTTTCCGGCATTATTAGAAGAAACAGCTTCCCATAAAACTGATTTAGAATCAGGAGTGTTTAAAGAGGCAAGAGCACAGCCACTTGATAAATGCTTAAATTGCTTTCTAAAACAAACCCTTTCTCCTCATATATCCACAAAACACAAAAAAGGCAGCTTCTTGATTTAAAAGTCTTTTCAAACTAAAATATGCAAATATTTATGGCTAAGGGTCATGATTTAGTCTTGTGGCCATTTTAAGTTGCATCAGATGTAAACTTGAGAGTCAAGTTCTGCAAAAAGATATTTTTTAAAATTTGGTTTACTTTTTTCAAACTGATTTGAAAAGGCTACAAAGAAATTGGATATTTTTGTTTAAAAAAATGCAGTTTATGCCATTCTAATGCATTGTAACCATAAGAAGAACAGATAAATAGTGATATTGTTAGGAATTAATTGTTCTTATTTCATGTTTGGTGCCATAATAAAACATAGATTAGTATAAAGCCTGGAAAAACAGCTACCAAATGGACTGATACATCATAAACATGGGCATTTGTTTTTAAATATATTACAAATTTATATTGTAAAGTGTGAAAGAGAAAGAAATAATCATTTATTCATGATATTATTGTGAGCACTGATATCACAGGTCAATGAACAACCCAAATGTATGTAAAACCAAACACATCAAGCATGCCAGTGCTAAACTAGTAGGTCTGGACTGCAAAAATTCAGCTGCACACTAGGCAGCAGCCAAGAGTGAAATTTTATATATCTCTTTGGTGCTATCTAGTGGTCATTTCTGTTTTTGCAACTCAGATCTGGAAGCCCTACATGCTGAGAAAATTTGTTATTCAAATAAACCCTACCAATCCAGGATGCCCTGTGATCAACTTGAGTAGGTTGGAATGAGAGTAGGAGAATGAGAATATTTCAGTTTCAAGAAAATGTTGAATTTAGTTTTCTTAAATTTATTATTTTTCAATATGTGCTGTGAGAAAATTATTACAGATCCAGTGGGAATAATCTAACCTCCGTAGTAGGCATGTCTTTGATCTGAGGAATAAGGTGAAAACTGTATTCTGAAAAGTAGGAAGGTGAAAACAAGAAATAGAACCACATCCAGAACTATAATCAATTCAATTTAAATTTTAAATTGAATCAACATTGTCAGGAAATACAATTAATGTTATTGATTCCTAAATTAACATTATTGATTTCTGTGTATTTAAGAATTTCACCCTGTTGTCTCTTTAAAAATAACAATTTTGTTGCCACTTTTGGAGGTGATTTGGAAGCCAAACTTCTTTGGTGACCTCATGTTGTCCTAAGAATCATTCTACCTTTATTATGTAGGGGAGCTCCAACAAAAAAGTTCTTACTTCTAGCTCTTGGAAACACCTAAATCTCACATTCATCAAAGTTTGGTGATATTTTCTTTTCAGGAGTCTTCTTCTTTACAAAAGGTCAGAGCAACAACTAATCTCAGACTCAAATAAAGCCTGTTACGACCGTTTTTCACATTTACGACCCTTAGTATCCCCATAGTCACGAGAGGCCGGGTGAGGCGAAGCACTCCTTGACATGAATGATGTCGACTTGGCCATGCCCATCTAGTCACATGACCACCCAGCCACGCCTACCCAGCTGGTAATTAGGGCAGAGAACCGGTTGTTAAATTATTTGAATCCCATCACTGCCTGTGCAGCCTCAGCACAAATTGTGAGAAATTGAGGTAGTTTTTAATTCAATTGATGAAAAATTTCTAATTTGGCCTATCCCCAGTTCAAAATAATATACAAACTTCTTGTTATGGTACATTCTGTTGGAGATCTCAGTTCAAATGAACAAATAAAGATTGAAAATATCATACAGTATTTAGGTATTATATTAAGAATCAAATTGACTATTAGAGGGAGATGGGTTGGTCAAAACAAAGATGGTAGGCACTATTTCTCACTCTTCGTGGGTAATTTGTTCCATGCAACATGGCCATTTTCATTAGTGTGGACTCTCACCCTCCTGACAATGAAGATTATGTCAGTGCAGCTATGGGAAACTGGGAGGGGGGAATTGTATGGAGCATGGGTGATATATAGTCGTAATAACATTCCTTTCCCAGAGAGTCAAGGACATTTTGCCCTGCATCTGGAGGACTGGAACTGGGAGGCAACTCCAGTTGGGATGGTGTTTTGATTGGACCATGTGGTGGACATGTGGATGTTGTGCAGGGACTTGGACTTTCCTTTGGGTGGGGAAAACCTGGAAGCTTTCAGAGTCAGATTTTCCCACATGTGCCAATATGACATCTCTAATAAAATGGAACGTTGAGGAACTTCAAGCCTCGGAGCCTTCCTTTGTTGGGGGTGATACTTGGAATCCTGACAGATTAAATAAAATCTGATTGCCAGTCTGGTTGGAGTTTATCGATGGAATGAACACCATTTTGTCCTTTGTGAGGCAATAAAATCAATTGGTTGACCTTGATAACATTGATCTGAATAGTGAACATGTGCCCTCTACTTTTTTTCTAAGTAGTTAAATGAGATTTTAAATGGCCTGGGTGTTGTTCAGTTTTTTTCCAGGTGAAGATATTCAGTATTAATGTGAAGTTGCTATTCACCTCCATACTTCTGAGCTTGTCATAGATTTGTGTTTGTGTAAGAGGCGGGGGATGGATTTGGCCACACACAGATATCCTTTTAGTTCTGGAAAAAGGCATCAATTCACAGTCATAAATTACATTCATAAATATTTAGTGAACTCCTGTGAGCCTGTGTGTTTTTAATGAACTGGAGAAAAACCTGGGCCTGATGCAATGCAGCACTGGTAAAGGAAAGTAATTCATATTTTAGAGAAGAAGAAAACCACTTTTACTTGTACAAAATCTCCTTCAGACATCAAAGCATGTTGGGTTCTTTGTAAACAAACCTATCCTATATAGGAATACAGAAACAACACTGCTGGATCAGTTCAAAATTCTCTCTTGATATAACATTTTGTTCTCACAACAGCTAGCTAAAGTTGTATGGGAAATCCAGAGACCGTATTTTCACTCTAATACATCTCATATCTGTCCTCCAGCGGTAGGGATTGAGAGACATATTGGCCACTATGGAATTGATGTAATAATTTTTTTCATGATTAGTAGTCACCAGTTTTTTAAAGCTGCCATATTGTTGGCCACCACAGCATTTTGCAATGAACATTACCTCTTCTACCACTTCCTCTCTTTGATGCAAAAATATTATTACATACAAAAGAATGTTTAATTAAAGACTTTGGGGCTATGTTCTGATAAGCTATGAATGGAATACGGAAGCATTTGTAGCTATGTGCACAAGTTTATTACATAGCTCAACTTAATAAATTGACTTAGTGTAACCATAGTGCACAACTGTACTATATAATCATAACTAGAAATCATGAATAAAGTAATTATTGTCTAATTGAAATTATTTATTTAGTTTACAATCATATAATATATTCACAATCATAAAATTAATCCATTTTGTATATTATTTACATAATATTAAGAGCACTTAAGCCAATTATATTTAAAATACTGTAATAAAAATTCCTTGCCTGTACAGTAATCTACAATGGTAATAGTCGTAGGCAAAGCTTCTTGGGAACAGCATTCCATCATGGGACAGACACAAATAAAATTTCACTTTCTGTGATTGGTATCTACCTCTCCTGAGATATAAGAAGTTGTTTGATAGGGGTTTCAGTAGATGACAAATATATGACAAATGTAGTTTGGAGTAAATCAAGTGATGTAGCAGAATCAACCATGTGAGAGACCATGGGTTCTTCCATTTACAATTCTGTCTTCATACACTTCTTAATGAATTAATCTAAGAAGCTTCTAGATAAAGTTTCATAAAATCATTCATGAAATTTTAGAGAAGAGTCTGAATGATAATGTCTTTTGTTTGTAAACATCTTATTTTCCTCCTGCTGTTACAGCTTTTTCCTCATCACAAAAATCTATGAAAAGATAGAATTTTTATACAATATATTTTGACTAGTAAGAACTGCTAATCTGGAAGTTTTCAGGACATTACTTTCCTATACAATGGCTGTTATATGAATCCTGAGAAAGCATTATCTTCTCATATATTCTATGATTAAATAAACATACAATAATACCCACAAAAAATAAAACAGTGTAATTTGTCCCAAATTTATGGTAAGAGAGGAGTCTTAGAATTTGTCTAAGACAGAAAGATAAACTTCCTGCACTGTTTCAGGTAGAGGTAAAACTCACAGCCCAGTGAAAACAATCATGTCTTTTTTCTTGAGGCGCATAGCTATTTTGCTCAGGGCCCTGTATTATTTTCATATGTCCATGTCTCAGAGGCTGGGAGCAATGGAATTGATGCACAACATCAGATTATATTACAAATGCAAGATTTTTAAAGAAGCCCAGAAACTCACCCCCTCTGCTTTTTTTTTCATTCCCATGAAGTCCATGACAAATGACATGCCTTCTACTCAAAAGATCTGTCACTTAAATTACTGCTTTGTAAATAGGAATGCAGCATGTTTGGCAACCACAAAAGCATGAAGCTGACCGTGGAGAACCATGGAGAATAAAATTAACTGAAGTTCATTTTCTTTCATGTAAGTGTTGCTGGAGGCAAAGGCAAGTTAAGTACAATCCCCTCTTCAGGCTGCAGGTACAAAAGCCAGCTACTCAGGAAGTGAAATTTAGTTTAACTTTATCAGCAAACTAGGTGGTCAAGTGGTATCTACAGCCATCCTCTAATGTTTCATTGCTGCTTGGCCTGAAATTGCCTCACTTCCCATTCAAATGAATGTAAGAGTAGAAGCATCACAAAGTTTTAGCTCTTTAAAACAATGATGTATTTTCCTGGGCTCCGGCAGCTGATTTCCTTCAAGGGGATGAGTCACAAAACCTTACATCTTGAAGTTGCCGTTGGGTGGTGTCTGAATAAAAAGGATAATTTAATTTTAATTTTATTTTACCCTTCTCTTTTATTCATCATGAACTGAAGTTGAGATAAAGGCAGTATCATAGGGACATGGCAAAACAAAAGAGAATGTCAAGGCATATTTTTGCTCTGATTAGGTCCTAATAGAGAAAGGCTCTGTGACTCTTATACTATAGCTCAAGACTGGTGCAAGGGTACAGTTAAGTCAAAAGGAAATTAGACAAAATGAACTCTTTGAAGTTTGCATTTGATGCAGGAGTGGGTTCCATTAACCTTTGCTACCGGTTCGCAATGCGAGTGTGCATGTGCGCAGAAGCTTCTACGCATGCACAGAGCATCCGTGATGATGTCCGGGCAGGTGGGCTGAGCCTCCTGCCACCGTTACTACCTGTTTGCAAGACCGAACCAGTAGCAACCCCCCACTGATTCGATGTAGAAGAATATACTAAAGAACTGGGGATATGATTCAATATAATATCTAAATAATAGAGAATATTATTCAGGTTATTTGAAGAACCATTTCACCCCAGTGAGATTGGCCTGTTCCATCTGTGCCGGCAAAGGGGGAATGCTGTGGACCCCATCAATCCAGGAATTTTTGTTGACAGGATCAGGAGAGGAGCCTTTTCTGCTTTGATTCCTGCCCTTTGGATCTTCTCACCCACCCTTTTGATCTTCCATAAATGTCTGAGGATCTGGCTCTGCCAGCTGGCCTAGAATCCTAACAGATGTGCGCCATTCTGAAGATGGCTATTGGATTAGGAAAGGCCCTACCTCTCCCCATGCACTTTGTGTAGCCTCCTCCCCAAAATTTACAAACATAGAAATTCTCAACTGTGTTAACTTTTGATTTTCATCCCACTCGCTGCAATCCAATATTTTTACATATTTATTACTGTTGTTATTTTTGCTTAATTATTTTAATGTGTAGTAAGGCAAAATGGGTGGAACATAAACAAACAAATAAACATTGCCAGAATTTATTTAAATAACAGGACATAACCAATTGGATTTTCTCTACTTATTGTCATAAAATAATAATTGATATTGCGATTCATTGTATTGTCAAACAGTTTAGACTAGATTTTGCATTTTGTCCACCTATGAAGTCCTTCCCAAAGACCTGCATTTGGCAGATGTTCTTTGATGGTGCTAAAGGGATGGTCACACAAGATGTGATTTGTTCCAAGTAAAGCTGCCTTTTGCAATGGACTGATGGTGATTTTGCCAGTGCTAATGGTGTACAAGTTGTTTTGAGATTGAACCCAAGGTGCCTATTACTATTGCCTATTACTACCTTTGCTTACTTTTGCCATAGTCGTTCTACATCTACATGCAGGTCTTTGTATTTCATTATCTTTTCCAGTTCTTTTTCTTCTATTCTGCTTCCTCCAGATACTGTCATGTCCACTATCCAGACTTTATTTTTTGTCTTTCTTATTGACAGTTGTTAAGTCTGGATAAGTATATTATATAAAAGTATTATTATTTCTCATTAGAAACAATAGATTATATTTTGCAGTTAGAATTATTTAATGGGGAAGAGGATCCCGACCAAAAGAGAAACAAGCGATATTTCTATGTTTTTGCAAGAAACCACCAAAAACCTCATTTTCATTTCCTTTAGGATTAATTTCCAGGTTTATGCTTCTATATATGCTTCTGTAGCAAGGTCCTTCTGTAAGGAAGGACAATAAATTATGGATGGTCACAGGGACCTCACTAAATTGGGCTGTTGGTCATTGGGCTGCAGTAAGTGGGACAAAGGTCTAAAGTTGATCATTGGGCTGCAGGGAGTGGATGAAGGTCTAAACTTAACAGAGCTGGGATTTTCTATGTTTATACATTTTGGGGAGAAGTGCTTTGTTTCACCCTTCCCCATGTTTTATTTAAAAAAAAAACCATTAAGCCTATTTTTAAGTTTATATTATTGATTAAAATGTCAGGCATGATCAAGGGAAGATTCACTGAGGCATATTGCTAGATTTCTCCATCTTGGGGACTATCACTACATGCTTATCCAACTTCACAAAGTTGTGATGACTATAAAAAGCAGTAAGAGCATGCATGCTGCTTTTAGCCAAATTTATATCAGTATTGAATATAAATGTGCTGATGTATTCTACTGTATCTCATTGCAGGTCCAGATGCTGATACAGTATAAATAAAGTTTGCTGTTATTGATACTTCTTCATATAGTTACCACTTCTTCATATAACTGTCGATTGAGAATCTAAACAGTTTTGTTTAGAGATAAGTTTTGTTTTTTATTTTTTTATAAGCCATAAACCAAAAAGCCCTGTGAATTGATCTATAAAATTCTCATGGCAAACGCTGCCTCTAGTGTGTGAGAAACAGAAGAACAATTAAGATGGAATCTATTGGTGGAAACATTCAGAAATTTGCATTTGACTTTGTTCGAAATGTAGTTTTCTTTTATTAAACTTTCTGACAAAAATCCTTTTCCTGGGGAATGCCTAGATAAGGATTGTTCAGGCATTTATTTACTATTTTGGGCATAAATGCAAAACCTGTCTGAAAACAAAGCATACTTTTTAGTTATTCAAGTTTTTCATTCAGCATCAAATATGCAGACAAACACATGAGAGTAAATGCGTGTAACATTCTGCTAAGTTGGAATTGAATTGATTAATTTCCACAGACATTCTGACTATTCAAGCGAAGGCAGGAAAAGCCCTCTTAACATCAAACACTGTTAAAATGATACTTTCAACTTCAAATGTTTGCTCACTCAAGCCTGCGATTAAATGTCTTTTCTACACTAATAATATTTGCAAATACCAAGACAATTTTGAGGGTGCATGTTTTCTTTGTCATCTCCTTGACAGCATATGCAAATTGAATTGTCAGAGCTATCTGTAAACATCAAGTGGATATAAAATGAACATTTATGATTTTCAAGTTTGATTAAATATAGTCCAATAAACCCTTAGTAGATTTAAATTTAGTTGACATTTACTCATATCACTCCTTGTGGAAAAAGCAAAGTTACTTATATCCCAAATGAATTGATTTTTCAAATAGAAAATAAGAACTTGGAGAATTTACGTCTCCTGTAATGTCTCTCCACAGTGTGTTTACTATGTTGACAAGAAATATTTTTCTCCCTAACTGATCTGAGTGAAGTTGACATGAACCAAATGGAATGTCTGGAATAAAGTCCTAATGCCTAAAGTTATTTAAATTTAGGGACTGTTTGTATACTATAGAAATGGGCCAATCAATAATTTATCTTTAAAATATGAGTATGAGGTTATTAAAACATGAACACGTTTTACTCATGATAGTTTGTGTTAATATGTTAAATTTCCTCATAATCCATTGGAATTCATTGTTTCAATGTGAAGTGATGCTGTCCCATTTCAGTAACAGATTTCTCCACTTCAGTTCAAAATATATATTTAAGCAAAACAAGATTACTGTTGAAGTCTTTCCCTAATTATAATTTAAAATTGGGAATGTAATGTATGTATGTGGTTGTTGTATGCTGATGAAGTCCATGTTTCTCTATGTCCTTGATGGCGAACCTATGGCACGTGTGCCACAGGTGGCGCATGGAGCCATATCGTCAGGCACACGAGCCGTTGCCCTAGCTCAGTTCCAGTGTGCATGTCTGTGGTGGCCAGCTGATTTTTGGCTGGCCCCACCCACGGCTCCGCTCCCAGAAGTCTTCACACAGCCCTTTTTGGATGCCAGGTAAGTACAGGGTTAGTGTGGAGGCTCTGGGAGGCAGTTTTCACCCTACACAGCCTCCAGGAAAGCTTCTGGAACCTGGGGAGAGTGAAAAATGGGCCTACCCTGCCCACTGAAAGTTGGGAAATGGGTTGTTTCTGGCCTTCGGAGGGCCTCTGGGGGGTTGGGAAGGCCGGAGGTTTCAGGTAGGCCTGCTAGGCATGCATGGGGAAGCACGGGGCTCACACGCACATGTGTGTGGGGTGGGGCCATGGGGGGCATTGAATTATGGGTGTGGGCACACACGCTCCCCCCGTGCTCCCTCCTGCTTTTGGCACATGACAGCAAAAAGATTAGCTATCCCTGCTCTATGTTTTGAAATTGAATACTAAAGTATTCTGTTACTCTTAAAAAGTTGTGGCTGAATAGTTCAGAACTTTAATAAATGGAAGTATCTATATACCACTAAACCTCTCCCATCTGGTGTAATAGGACATTAAAGTTCTTAGCTACTCAGCCACAACTTTCTTAACTTATTTGTAATCTTCAGCTTATAAAAATGATACATCATAAAGTAACAATTTTTGAATCAGGATGCTGCAGATGGTCTAATTTACACAATGCACCCAAAATCCACGATCCATTATTCCAGTGGAATTGAAACTTGGCAAAGTTGTAGTCACTTCAATGGTACCATGCTGCTGCAGTCAATGTGGTCTTGTGATTGTCATGTCCCATGCTTCTTGCCAGCTTCCTACAATGTAAGACAATGGAGAAGCTGGCAGGAAATTAGAAATCACTCCTGTTTCCACTGCTTTTTTGCTCACCCATAGTCTTCTGTTTCTCTGAAATGACAATGTCTGGGTTCCAAATAATAGATCCATTGCAAGCAAGAACTCCGAGGCAGGTGGAATCCTCAAAGAATAACTTTATTGGAAATATCAAATTGGCACATATCTGGTGAAAACCAACTCTGAAAGGCCCTTTGGTTTTCATTTAATTAAAAGTAAAAGGTTTCCCCCAGTCCCAAACTATCAGTCACATGGCCCAATAAATGCAGTATCCGCTGGTCTGGTGACATCATTCCCTCTTCTCCAGCCAGGTGTGAGAACGTCCTTGGTTCCCAAGAGAAAGTATTTTATTTTGGCTGTGTATCCCCAGCTATCTCTAATCCCTTCTCCCTATCCCTTGCTCCACTGTAGCAACACTGAAGTTCCAAGATGGCTTCAGCCAGGTCAGCTTCAGGGTTGACAGATGATGCATTAGGTCATGGATTGTCTAATAACATACAAATCATACATGGATGACTTCAGCTACGAACAAGCATTGAGGAAAATTTTCCAGATTAAAAAATCAGGATATTTCTATCTCTTTCATGGATTGAATGATTCAAAGAAGATCCTGTTTCAACAAGAGCTTTGAAATTAACAGAATCCAATCCAATCAAAATCTCTGGTTTTGGGAAGAATTTCTTCCACCATATGCAAGATTTCTGCATATTTGTTTTATGGCTGGTTTTTACTTTATTTATGCATAAGTGGATGAGATGCATTGAACTTTGATGCTGGAATTATTTTTGCCCCACTTGTCTATACCATGTAGTATTCTCCCTAATTCCATTTCTCAAGCAGTCTTTGGAATACCATTTGGAAAGAAGCACAAACAGAAATAATTACAACAATTAACAACAATTTAATCCTCAGAAAAAATCTCACAAACTCCAATTCCAAACATTTTATATTAATGGCTGTGATTGTTAGAATCCAATGATTGATATCCATTGGAGCAAGGGGAGAAAATGATGAAGTATGTATCACAACATTGCGATGCAAGCTTTGTCATTTAATTAATTAATTAATTAATTAATTAATTAATTAATTAATATGGGCACCTATATCATGGAAAGTGACTGCAAGAGGAATACAAAAATCCATAAAATAACTCATATGAAACAAACCCTAATGAAAACATTATATAATAGTTATTAAAAGGATTAAAAGCTACAAAAAGCAGAACTAAACAAGAAATAGGAGTGATGTTAGTTATAATGAGCCACCTCACAAGTTTATGATTCCTCTGATTTACTTGCATGTAACATTGTGATATAAGTGTCAGAGTTTATATTTCTTCATCATTTTTGAATTATTCTGGTTTAGAACAGGCACCTATAATTCTAATTTGTTTTTTTAATTTCTTTTTATTCTGTACAACTTAAAATTTAAAGCATATTTAGGTTTGTTAACTAATAAATGTTTTCAAAAAAACTACATTCAAATATAATTTCCAAAATCTTTCTTACCATCAGTTTGACAACTGCTTAATTCACAATGCAAATGTATTGTTAATTGTTGTCAGGCATTGCGATCACAAAAATTTCCAGCTCTCAGATATGATCTGAGGATTGTCTATCCTGATAAGTTTTGAAGTGTCCCAGGAGGGGATGCTGAAAGTTGGAATTGAGGATAAGAAAAGGAAATCAGATACACACCAAGTGTTCTTATTTACGACTCTACAAGTGTTTTAGATCAACTTTTTTCCCCAGGTAAGTTTTTGGCTTTTAAGAAGACATATTAGGCCGGTATTTCTCAAACTTAATAATTTAAAGATGTATGTGGACTTCAACTCCTGCATTTCTGGACGTTGAAATTCATGCATCTTAAAGTTGCTAAGGTTGATAAACTCTGCTTTGGACTATTCACTTCACACATGGGGACTAATGATTACCCAAGCTGTCTTTAGGTAGTTTTCAGTTTGGGATATTAAACTGCTTGAGTCCTGTGAAATAGGCAATAGACATATTTTTGAATGAAGAAACTTATATACAATGTACATAAATAAGTCAGTCCCTCAGCTACATTTATGATGCTAAGATTGCTTCAAATATCTAGCACACTGGCATGATGGAATACAATCAGTTCCTGATCCTTCAGAAGACATGGAGAACTGGTCCCTCTAATAAAAACATTGCCAGTCATGTCTGACTCTAGGGAACAATGCTCATTTCTGATTTACAGCTGAAGCGTTATCCGAAAATAATTCTATGGTCATGTGGCTGGCATGACTATATGCTGAAGGTGCATCTATTTACAGTAACTACTTCAGTGGTGGGTTGCCCCTGGTTTGCACCAGTTCTATAGAATCGGTAGTAAAACCGGCAGGAGGCTCTGCCCACCGACCCCGACGTCATCAAAATGCTTTTGCGCATGCGCAGAAAAGCGCACATGGCCCCATTGTGAACCGGTAGTAAAGGTAAGTAGAACCCACCCCTGATCTACTTGCATTTGCATGGTTTCGAACTGTGAATTTGGCAAGAGCTGGGAGCAAATATAATAGAAGTTCACTCCCTCATGTGGTACTTAGGTCTTGAACTGCCAATTTTCCAGTCACCAAGCCCAGTGTCTTAACGGTCCCACCCTCTAGGTCAGTGATGGTTAACATTTTCGGCACTGTACTACCAAGAGCCTTGGTAGTACAGTGATCTAAAGCACCCTGTTATTAAGCTGGTTATTAAGACCAGCTGCCTGCAATTACTGCAGGTTCGAATCTCGCCAAGGCTCAAGGTTGACTCAGCCTTCCATACTTTCTAAGGTAGGTAAATTGAGGACCCAGTTGTGGGGGCAATAAGCTGACTTTGTATAAATATACAAAATAATGAAGGCTATTGCTTAGCGCATTGTAAGCCGCCCTGAGTCTCCGGAGAAGGGCGGCATATAAATCAAAATTAAAAAAAAAAAGTGTGCGCATGCAGCGGGCAGCTGCTCTTTTCAGGGTTCTGGTGCGTGCATGCGTGCCGGACAGCTGGTCTTCACACAAAGACCAGCTGGCGGGCGCACATGCACACAGATCTTAATTTCAATGTTCAAATATTTATTCTAAAATAAACCAATCAGAGAACCTGTAGCCTTTTAAATGTTGCTGAATTGTAATTTTCAGCATTTTTCTGGATTGTCTTTTCTGTTTCAAATTATCATGAATTGTAGCTCTATTTTATTACTATTGAAAAATGTTTAATATTTTACAAATAGAATAGGAATCTGAACGACCACCAAATCTGAACTAGATAATTGCTCAGGACCAAAAGGAACAACTGCCCTTTTCCTATTCTCAAGTACCCCAAAATAGTTGCCATATTCCCAGTGCAGCTTTCCCCAAAATATTGCCCAATAATTGGATTGGGATTAAGATTATCAGATCTAGTGGCAATTAATTAAAACAGCCTGAGAAAGACACTCCCTCCCCCAAATACTGTGTTTCCAGGCATATATGGATAAGAAAGAGAGTCACACAAAAGAAAAATATTAATCCTGACTGCAAAGGGAAGTTCTGACTCACTTTATATATTTCTTTTTCATAAGAGTTGTGGAGAAACATTGCAAATGATGTCATAGCAGCTGCTGATTGCCTGACGGACAGCTTCCGCAGTGCAACATGAGGCCCTGTGGTGTTCATGTCAAGAAGATTGGCAGTTGAATGACACCAATGAGAGCTGGTCTGTATTCCCTCTGGGAATGCTGCCCTAATTGATAGACGGAATGCAAGGAGAAAGGCTGTCTTTGAACCTGAAAAGGATCAGCGTCCTCCCCCTCCCTTTCTTTTCAGCTTATGCCCCCATTTTCCACAGTTCTTTTTCTATTTCTTCCTTCCTTCTTTCTTCTTTATTTAAAAAAATGAGAGGGGGGAGAGGAGAGAGGGCAAGAGCAAGGCATTTTGTTCTGCAGCAGTTTCTGAACTTAATGGAACTGAATGTCTTTCTCCCCCTTGCAATCTGTCAGTCAAAAGCCTGAACTGCGGGGCTGTTAAATAAAGTCCTTTCAGAGTCAGATGGGGGAGAGACGTGTCAGTCATCCAACAGACCCTGTTGTGTTTTAATCTGTCAGAGGGGTGATAGGGGAGAGCAGTCGGGCAAAGCCAGGGCACATTCCCAGCAGCAGCAAAGGGGCCCAGATAAAACCAGGTGCCAAAACCAACCCCCCCCCAAACCCCCAACCCCCATAAACATTTGCGATGGGGAACCCTCCAGGCACTCAGCTTTGCAATCAAGTGACAGGCAAAGTTTGAGCAAAGTTTCAGCCAAAGCTTTCTTTAGAACAATCCAGAATAGAAAGCTGGATTGTAGTTTTGGGATTTAACTAGGTAAATTATGGATTTTATATTAAAATGTTTTTTGATGTTTAAAATCCCCTTTCCATACAGACCTTAACAATTTAAAAATAGGAATCCATGAGATGAAATGCGTTGCAAGCTATGAAGGTTGGTCTGTCATTTTTAGTTTCTCATAGGAGTTAACATTGCAATAGCAGCATTTTTTTTGCTTGAATTATTTTTCCTATTCTCTAATTCAGGAGTAGGTAACTTTTTACTGATCAAGGGCCATATTTGATAATTTTATTTCTCTGAAACATGCGATAGATGAGAATGAGAACCTCCAACCACTGTAATATATTAACACAAGTGTCCTAACAAAGTTTTTAATTTCTAATCTTATAGACAAACCATACCATCAATTCTCAGTGAAAAAAATGTGGTACAATCAGAGTCTTACGGATATAGGGACTAAGGTGCTGGATATGATCAGCAGTTTATTAGAGCTATTGTTGCTTTACAGATACTATGACAGAATTTAATATTTAAAAGCCACAAGTAACTTTAAGTATTGCTTGTTAAACTACCCACAGTAGCCCTAGTTCATACATAAAGCTAGGAATCAATCATATTTTATAAATTGCTCGGTTTACACATTGCCCATGGATGTTTATTAGTCATCATGGCTGGCTATAATGATTATCAAACATTGATTGATACATCACTCTAAGCCCCAACCAGACACATTATGAGATGAGAACTCTGTATATGAAATCAGTCACTCTTTGTCGTGAGAATTATTATTTGACTAATACAGGAAGGATATTGCAACAATCTATCAATTCATTTGTAAGTTATTTACATATACACACCAACACATAGATGTTTTATTATTCATTTTCATTTCATTTATTTATTTATTTGATCAAATTTGTATACCGCCCTACTCCCAAAGGACTCAGGGTGGTGAACAGGAACAAAATAAAACACATAGATACGAAAGTTAAGAGCATGGATTTCTTCCCAACACTGAGCCAAGCCCAAAAATTATATTTTGGACACAATATTATGCTCTAAGATGTTGTGCTATTGTGAAGAATAGGAAATGCTTGTTGTTTAGGACATGCTTGCAACTGTTTGGATAACCCCTAAATGATGTTGGGCTTTGGAATAATTTGTTCTGAAAGCCACTTTTTTTTAGTTTTACTTCTCATGTGATAAGTGTAGTGCATCCAGACAAAGTAGAAATCATGGGGAAGAAATGATCAATCCTGATTCAAAAGAAATTCTAGGACCAGACCTATTTGAAATACTGGAAGTAAGAAGAAAGCAATGATCCTCATACTTATTGAATTCCATGGTGAGTGTGGGAGGGAGCCTCACTTATTCTTTCTCCATAAAATTTACCATCATTTTTCAAACTGCATACATCTTGAGCTAATATGTTTGGCATAAACATTTTTATACTGAGTGGGTTTATTCATTTCTTATAATTCTCTCTCCCCCTTCCTAAAGAGTCAGGTTGATCTAATGTCCATAAAAATCAATGGATACCATCTCTTTGTTTTCAGGGACTGCTTTGATTGAGCTTTGGTATAAGTAAAACGTCTGTTCTGTCCATATGTTGCACTATGGACAATCAAAGGACTCCCCCCACTTGTCGCTTACTGAGTGGAATTATAATATTCACATAATTTGCCTCCTGAGCAGAGTACAGGAAAAGCTTTGGGTGCTTTCCAGTTCTCCAGTGTATAATTTGCATTCAGCCACATCTGACTCTAATGAGACAACACTGGGATGGAGCTTGAACTCCATTTATTCTCATGGCAATGTTCCTGAAATGAAAGCTGTTACAAAGAATATAAGCTAGCGTCTTTATCACATTTGGAGCAGATCTTGACAGGGTAATATAATATTACACAAGATAATATAACTTTTTGTAAATCCAGCTCTGCAGTAAAACAATTAAGAAACCATTTTATTCTATTTCAGCTCATCAGCAGGGCTACCTTGGACAAGTACCATTGATTGATTGATTGATTGATTATGTGCCATCATATCAGTGTTGCCCTTGGCAACACATAGATTGTCTACAAGTTCTTCTGTTCCCAATCTGGTCTTTTAGATCTTACAATAGTGCACTCATTGCTGCTGTAACTGAATCCGTCTAACTTGCTATTGGTTGTTCTCTTTTTATCTTTGTTTTCATCTTTTTATTTCAGTCTGGTCACTTGCACCTTGATTAAATACTCTGTTAAGTATCCTTTGGTGACCCATTTGTGGGGTTTTTTTGCTCAACCATGATATTCACATGAATGTTCTTCAAGACCAAAGCATAAACATATCAGTATTACTTTTTCAAAGTCTATTAAATGACAGGAATAATGTGAAACAAATATAGCATGTAGAAAAATTATTTTCCATTAATTATTTAAAGTATTGATGGAAGAAGAATGGGCATCTTGGATTGGAGACCGTACACTAATGTTGGGAATGGGCATGGAAAAGACAATGATTCAAATTTGGTAGGGCCATATCACACAGGTGGGCAGAGATATAATTTTCTGCTCCTCCCCTTACTCCCTTCCCCTCCTCTCCTTTCCCCTCCCTTCCTTTCCTTTCTCCTTCTCTTGATGCTTCTCTTATTTTAGACTTCCATTGCTGTTTCCATAGTATTCTCCACATCAAATTTATAGGGAAGTTCAATGAGGCAATGGGAGAAATGTCTAAGGAACATTAAAAAGGATCTAGTGGCCACAGATTGCCCATTTCTTATAAGGTGATCCCTTTAATTTATATCTGTCTTTTCATCTGCAGGAAAAGGGTCTTCCTACAACATTCTTTTCATGACACAGGTAATTATTTTATTCCATATGAAAACCATAGGCACTGACTTCAGATCTGAAAGCTGAAGGGAACAATCAAATTGGAAACTTTAAATTTGTAAGCTTTCTGACAGTTTTAAAATGTATATCATGAACACTGCAAGTAAAATCCATTGCCCTATGGCCTATAACTAGAACACCTTTACTTTAAAGTACTTTAAAGAAAAAAATATGCCTTGTGTCAATAGTTGTCATCTCATTCTCCTAACAAATTTACAGTCACTGGGTTTCCCTTCCACAAATGGATAGGCAGCCACCCCCAAGATATAGAAGCTCATTCTTCCTAAATTGTTACTACTGTTACCTACCCTTTCCCCACAAACTCCTAAAATGCTTGTTAAATATTGAAGTAGGAAAATTTTCTAAAATATAGTAGTGCCACCTGTTAAGAAAACTAAAATGAAAACACTTTCTTGAACATCAATGCATTACAGAAAAAAATGGACAGGTACAATGAAAATTGTGCTGTATTTGGAGATGTACATATTAAATTTGTATACAATCTAGTGCTTCCAGGTTGTTTGATTACAACTTCCAAAGCCTTTTATTTGTTTCCATAGTAGCAATGACAAATGAGAGCTGGCTGAGTCCTTAACATCTTGAGAACATGAGAATCTATTCAGGCCTAGATTTACCTAGTTGACATTCTATGTCAAATGGTGGCATATCCATTCTAAATGAGTCACTTTCTAAACAAGATTGTAGATCAAGTCAGCCTTTCACTACTGCTCCCAAATATAGAGGCTGTCTGCTTCCATACCTGAAGATAGCACACTTCATCATGGCTAGTAGCCACTGAAAGCCCTGTTTTATTGAATTTGTGCAATGTCCTTTTAAAGCTATCTAAGCTAGCAACCATCATATTTTATGGCAACATCTTCCACGGGCTTATCATTTGCTGTAATTCTTCTTGGCTTTAAATCTTCTATTAGCCAGGTTCACAAGGAGGCCTTTAATTCTAATGTTAAGGGAGATGCAGAAAAACTATTAGTTCTTGCTTTCTTTACTATGTATAATTTTATAAGCCTCAATTCTATTTCTTCATAAATATTTTTCCTCTAAATTAAACAGTCCCAACTGCTGAATCTTATCATACAGAAGATACACAAGTCCCCTGATCCAGGTGTCTGTGTAATCAGAGTCCTGACCCCCATTTTTATGTGTACACCTCCCCCCAGAAGAGCAGGGCTCTCATCTCATGGTTGTGGCTGTCTTGTGTTTTACCTGTTTTATCCTCAAAAGCAGAAGCCATTGATTCTAATACAGATGACAGTTTCTGCATTTTCTCCATCTCAAGATAGCCTTCCTGAAATGTAATAAACAGAACTAATGCTGTATTGCCGATGTTAACTTATCATAGATTTATATAAGAGTATCTTAATACCAGGGATACCATAATACCATAATACTGATTTATTATCCCTTTTTCAATGAACCCTAGCTAAGAATTTGCTCTTTTCAGAGCTGCTGCACATGGGATAGATTATTTCATTGAACTACAGTGACTCCAGAATTATTTTTAATTGGCCCCTTATAGTTAGACTACTATTATTTCATAATTGAAGAGTGAATTCATAGCAGTACAATTGCTAATTTTGAAATTCACTTGCCATTTAGTAGCTCAGATACTTTCAGAGCTCTTTATAGTCCATTTATTTTCATCAACAGAAATATTTTTCTGCTATTTGCAATTTTTGCCACCGAATGAGTGTCAAATTTTTACAAATAAATTTAACTGTTGACTCAATCCTTAATTTACTTTGGTCATTTGACAAGTAATTTGCTGTGATTCATGAAGGTATCTGTGGGAATGGAAAGGTAAAGAAAAAAAAATTTTTTAGAGCAGTGTTATATGCTGCAAACCATATACTGTATGTTGTATGTTGTACACTACCAAGAGTCACTTGTTTCTGAGATGACCAGCTATATCAATATAATGACATAAATAAACATTTTTGGTATATCAAACAGCATGCACGTTTTGTGCTCAAAGTGATACAGGAAAACAGCTATGAAGAGTTATAGCCACGGTGGCTCAGTAGTTAGAATGCAGTACTGCAGGCTACTTCTGCTGCCTGCTGACTGTCTGCAATTTGGCAGTTCAAATCGCACCAGGCTGACTCAGCCTTCCATCCTTCCGAGGTGGGTAAAAGGAGGACCCAAATTGTGGGGTGTAATATGCTGTAAATCGCTTAGAGAGGACTGTAAAGCACTGTAAAGCGGTATATAAGTCTAAGCACGTTGCTGTTAGAGTCACTTGAAGGACCCATGAGAAGCATATAAATTTAACGAACAAACAAATAATAAATAAATTATAAAATTTTTATAATGTGTCATTGGATATACATTTCTATTGTTTAAATTTTATAGGATGTGTTCATGCAGTTGACTCTCTGTCTCTTTCTCTGTCCCTTTTCCTCCTTTTGTGTATCTACCATGCTGATATCATAGGCCTCCCAAATAAGTAAATGTATGGAGCATGTTGCCACTCACTTATATGCTTCAACAATCCTGTTGAAATACCTCCAGAACAGGTAATCTAATGGTATCAAAGGGACAAAAAAGAAACTGAGACTGAGGTTATTTCCCCACTAGCAAGTTATGGCATCTTTGAAAATCATCCTACCATTATTGTGCCAAAATAACAAATGAAGTGAGGCTTTACATCATTTCAACAATGGCTGAGTAATGCTATGAGATGCTATAAGTTACTAGTCAAGAAATGGCCTAAAGGACAGAAAAGATCAGAGAACAAGGAGAAAAATTTATAGGAGAACTAAAAGACATCTTGCCACAGTATCACTGTGTCAGTATCACTGAACCAATCTTCAATAAATAGCAAAGTTTGATTATGAACAGTATAAGCTTTTTTTTTTTAAAGAATAAAGTACAAGTAATCATTGATTTACAATCACAATTGAGCCCAACATTTTTGTTGTTAAGTGAGACATTTGTTAACTGAATTTTGCCCCATTTTATGACCTTTCTTGCCACATATGTTAAGTGAATTACTGCAGTTGATAAGTTAGTAACTTGGTTGTTAAGTGAATCTGGCTGCCCCACTGATTTTGCTTATCAGAAGGTTGCAAAAGATAATCACATGGTATGCTGCAAGGGTCATAATTGTGAACCAGTTGCCAAGCATTTGAATTTTGATCCCATGATCATGGGAATGCTGTAAAAGTTTAACTCTGAAAAGCTTTCATAAGTCACTTTTTTCAGTGCTGTTGTAACTTTGAACAATCATTAAATGAACTGTTGTAAGTCAAGGACTACTTGCATGAGACAAAACTAATCGTATGTGCAATAATTTCTTTGAAATGCATCTTTTTAGGACAAAATATAATCTTTATAACACTTTTATATAAAATATTGCTCAATATGTATTTGACACATATGGTATTCTAAGTTCTAATTTAAGTGGCAATTTCTTTAAATGCTATACAAAATGTTAACATTTCTGTAAGCAACCCTACAGCTTTGGGTTTATGGATGTTTTATAAGCTTTCAGTAAAAATAACAAGGGTATCATCACACACAAATTAGGTGATTGATTGATTATGTGCCATCAAGTAGTTTTTGACTCTTAGCTACCATATAGTTAGATTTTCTCCATGACAATCTATCCTGAAACTGGTCTTTCAACTGTTCTAAGCATGTACTTATCACCACCATAAGTGTGTCCATGCACCTTACAGCTGTTATTCTTTACTATTTCTTTCCACTGTACCAAGTCTTTTACACGCTTCCCAGACAGCTTTGTTTTCACATAATGTGTCTGAAGTAATTTGAGTCTGGTTATTTGTGGCTTCAGTAAGAATTCTGTATTGAGTGGTTCAATAATCTGTTTTTTGTTTTGTTTTTTGTTTTGACTGTTCATAGTATGGTTAGGAATCTTTTTCAACATAAAACTTGAAGTTGGTTTTGTCAAAATTCTTCCTATTCTTTTTCTTTAAAATCCAACATACACTTCCTTAGATTGTCACAGGGAATACCATGATTTGTATGAATCTTTTTTTTTTCAAAAACTGTATTAAAGATTATAATTGCAATAGTAAAAACTGAAGGAAAGAGAAAAATAGAAAGAAAAGCTAAACAGTGCAAAAAGAAGAGATGTAAAGAATAGAAACAAAAAAGGAAATAAAATGGAAAAAGAAAAGAAACAAAAAATAAGAAAATAGTAAAGAAAAAGAAAGTAAATATATAAATATAAATATCCCATTACAAGTATAAACAATTTAATAGCATTTCCCTCTCTTAAAATACAACAGATCATTTTTCCTTCCCCTGTAAGCAACCCTATGTCAGCGATGGCTAACCTTTTTGCTGTTGCGTGCCAAAAGCGGGGGAGAGCGCGGGGGGGAGGAGCGTGCGTGCCCACAACCATAATTCAGTGCTCCCCACACTCCACACTCCGCACATGTGCATGTGACCCCCATGCTCCCCCACACATGTGCGCCCCTTGCACCCCGTTTTGGGCCTAGCAGCCTACCTGAAGCCTCTGGCCTTCCCCACCCCCTGGAGGCCCTCCGGAGGCCAGAAACAACCCATTTCCTGAATTCCGGTGGACCGGGTAAACCCGTTTTTCATCCTCCCCAGGTTCCAGAAGCTTTCCTGGAGGCTGGGGAGGGAGAAAACAGCCCCCCAGAACCTCCACATGAATTCTGTACTTACCTGGCATCCAAAATGGGCTGCGTGCAGTCTCCTGGGAGGAGAGCCATGGGCAGGGCCAGCTGAAAATCAGCTGACCACCATCCGCATGCACACTGGAGCTGAACTAGGGCAACGGCTCGTGTGCCCGAAGATATGGCTCCACGTGCCATCTGTGAGGTTTGTCAGGGCATTTATTAATCCCATGTTTGGCTCTGGGACTAATTACCCTGGTTTAGAGGAGATGAATCGAGGCTTATCCTTGTTTGCAATAATCTGAAAAGAAATGCGAGGAAAAGTTTCTAATAAAACTCATTTATTTGTTATAAAGAAAATAAAACACCTCACTAACTAAGAAAAGTTAATTGTTACATTTTTAGAAGTAATTTGGGCCAGCTGCCTTTTAGCAACCGGCACCCGTGGCAAGAGAACAAAGGAAAAAAAAGTGTGAGAAGGAATGTGGGTGGATACGGAAACACGTAGCTTACTGATAAGAAGTTGGCAAAGCTACGGAGAGTCTGACAGTCCAGAAATAATGAGCTCAGCTGGTAAATAAAATAACGCAGTGACATTCCCCTTCTTTTGCCAGTTGAGCGAATATCAGTACATCATCAAATAAGGCACATCTTCTCACGCAGATACTCGTGTTGAGCTGCTGGAAGTGGTTTGTTGAGCATATCAGCAATTTGATCATGTGTAGATACATATTGCATTTTGACAAAACCTTTTTTCACTAAATGTTTTATGTTTTGGTAACGAATGTCAATGTGTCTGGACCTAGAACCTGTAAAATGAGATTCAGAAATATAAACCACCGATTCATTGTCTTCCATCATGGTGATCGGTCGGATCGGGTGTGTCCAGATATCTGTGACTAAAGCATCAAACCAAGTTAGGGAGTTACATGCATCTGAAACACAAGCATATTCAGCTTCAGTAGATGAACAAGAAACAAAATTCTGTTTACGTACTTGCCAATAAACAGGACATCCATTTAAGAACATCATATAACCTGAAGTACTTTTACGTGATTTCTTATCACTTGCCCAATCAGAATCTGCATAACAACATAATTCTGCATAATCAGTATGTGTTGGTTCTAACAATAATTTCATGTGTTTAGTGTATTTTAGGTATCTTAGTAATTTCTTAATGCATGTCCAATGAAACTGTTTTGCCTTACCTACGTGTCGTGATAAGAGATTAACACTAAGTGCAATGTCGGGTCTGGTCCAACTACTAATGTACAATAGTGACCCAATGACTGAACGATAAAGTGTTTGATCCTTGAACTCAGGACTTTCTTCTTGTGTCAAGTTGTGAAAATCTGTTTGCATGGGTGTCTTTGTTGTGTTAGCATCTTTCATGTTGCAATGATGCAAAACTTGTTCAATTTTATCTTCTTGTGAAAGACTAAACCCCTTCTGTGTTTTTTCAATCTGAACACCTAAATAAGTGCTAATGTGACCTAATGATTTCAATGTGAAGTATCTCTGCAAAGCTTTGGCAAAAATTTCACTCATTTGCTTATTTGGACCAATATAAACAATATCATCAACATAAACAAGAACTATCTCATATGCATTGTTAGATCTTTTTGTGAACACGCACTCATCAGTTTCGGACTTAATAAAGCCCATTGAATTTAGTTTGTCAGTAAGACATAAATACCACATTAAACCAGATTGTTTCAGACCATAAAGACTTTTGTTTAAGAACCAGGTATCCCCTTCTTGCTGTCGGAATCCTTGGAGGACTTTTCACATAGATCTCTTCGTCTAGGTCTGCATGTAGATAAGCCGTGTCAACATCAAACTGGAAAACTTCTAAACCAAGGATAGTTGCAGTTGCTAAAGCAATTTTTACACTCTCAGTTCTGACTGTCGGTGAGTAGGTATTTGTGTAGTCCTCAGGATAACGTTGAGCGAAACCCTGAGCTACAAGTCTGGCTTTGTACAATGACTCACCATTTGGTTTCTTTTTGATTCTGTAGACCCGTCAAGTGCCAATGGTCTTTTTGTTTGCTGGAGGTTTTGCAGGTGTAAATACTTTAAGTTTCTTTAGACTGTCCATTTCAACCTGCATTGCATCATACCATTTGTCTTGCTCTGAATCAGGGAGCTGCTTGATTTGCGTGAAATTATCAGGTGGAAGTGTAACATTGCAAATCAAAGGCAAGGGTGCTTTTGTCAGTTGCCAAGAATATCGTTGTGGAGGGATTCCTTTTGTGGCCCTCTTGGAACGTCTCGGGACAACTGTCCAATCTTCTTCTGCTTCGTCCTCGTCCTCACTTTCGTTGCTAGCGTCAGCATCCGCGGCTTGCGAAGACGGAACATTGGGTTGAGAAGAATCAGTGGAATCTTGATCATCAATCTGCGTGGCATCAGCAGTATCATCTCTAGGAAAATAAACTCCAGGATCATTGGAATGAATCCTGGACCAGTCACTATCTTCCTCAAAATTAGCAGATTGGGAAATCACAATTGCATGTTTAGAGTCAATAAATTTGCTCCACTTTGAATTATCATCAATACCCATAAATCTCAGTCTCTTTGCTGCTGGACTTCCTTTTCTTCTTTGAGCTAAGGGAATGTTCACCATAGCATATGAACCAAAAATATGTTTTTTTTTAAGATCGGGCTTGTATCCATACAACATGAAGAAAGGAGTCTGATTTGTTACACTGCTCCAAGTACGGTTGACAATGTAATTTGCATACTTGATAGCTTCACCCCAGTATATCATATCAAGGTTGGCGTCTTCTAGGAGACAACGCATCATGGTTTGCAGTACCTCTCCGTTGTGAGCCGGTGTGTCAGGGGGCGAAGTCTGATGAATAATTCCATTCTTACGCATCCAGTCCTGGAAACGCTGAGACATGAATTCGGCACCACGATCACTCTGGATTCTGGCGATGCGAACTTGGTGTTGGGTAGAAACAAGGGTTGCAAAGTCTTTAAAGATCTGAAAGGTCTCTGATTTTTCTTTCATAGGATATCCATATCCATATCTAGAGTAATTATCAACAATTGTTAGAAAATACTTTCTACCACCAAATGATGGCGGGAATGGACCAACTATGTCAATGTGAACCAAATCAAAAATGCGTGTTGACAGGCGTGTAGCGTGTTTGGGAATGGCTGCTGCTTTGGATTTGGCCTTTTTGCATACAGCACAATCCAAAAACACCTTACACCCCTTTAGATCCAAACCTTTTGCGAACTCCGGCATCTTCCTAAGAACACGGAAACTGGCATGCCCCAATCTTCTATGCCATTTGTGGATACACCTGGAATGCAAAGGTTTATCTGTTAGTGAATTCTCAACATTAACATTTTTATGGGAACCTCAGGCTTGCTCTGAACAACCTGTTTACCAATTCTATTTTTGTTGGCTTTAGGAGCCTTAGGGGTAGCAACAGGATCTCTCACTGGAGCATCTCTCTCTGGGCCTGTGCTCTGCCTTTTTGGAATTTGCATACTTGCCTGTGTTTGTGTTTTAGGCTTTGGCTTTAAGTAATAAACACCACCAATTAATATGGTTTCAGCAACAATATCTCCATCTTTAACTATGTAACTTGCTTTTTCAAGGTGGTGAACTTGGAATTTTAACATTCTAGACAAGTGACACTGACTAAGCAAATTACTGGTTGCTATTGGTATGTAATAAACATCAGGAATGAATGCATCGAGCTCTTCAATATAAACAGTTCCTTTTCCTTTGACCTGACAAGGATGATTTGAAAAAGAATAAAGTTCACGTAGCTCTGGTTCAGGCTCGTGCATTTCTGTGAAAAGTTCCTTTCTGTAGGTAACGTGCAATGCTGCACCACTGTCCAAAGTCCACAGGAGTCGTCTGTCGTACTCTGGTTGAGGTTGTGGATCATTGGTTAAAGCCAATGTGGCGAGTGGAGTTTGTGGATCACACCGGGGACCACGACGACCTTGTCTTCCGCCTCTGCCTCTGCCTCTGGAATCTGTTCCTCTGGGCTGGTACGTGACGGGAGCTGGAACTCGTTGGGGACAATCCCGGGTGGCATGTCCCACACGATCGCAGGTGTAGCATCTTGGCATCCTTGGAGCGTAGGTCCTTCCTCGGAAGGGGCGCTTAGCTGGAGCTCTTGATGCGGGTGGTCCTCTCAAGTGTGGCGTGGCCAACATGAATGCCTCTTCTTCAATTAAAAGTCTACAGACATTGTCCACTGTGCGTTGAGCAATTGGGACTTGGTTAATTTTTGTAACAGCATCTTTCCATTCATAATTCAAAGAGTTAATAATGATGCTGATCATTTGAATATCTTCAATGTTATGGCCTCTTTCTCTCAATTCTGTTCTCAGACCTTTCAGTTTGGTCAAATGTCCTCCAATTTGTTCACCAGGTTTCAATCTCGAACCGTGGAGTTCAGACATTTTTAGTTTTGACTCACCAGTTAGTGGAGAGACAGAAAGTGCCTGGTAAGCAGCCTGCACTTGGTATGCTGGCTGTGCTGGCAGAAGTGCCTGTGGTATTTGCTGTGCCTGTTGTGGACCTAAAAATGGTCTTGGTTGTGCCATTGGAGGTGGGCCAGGAGGTGGCCCTATTTGCACTTGTGGCTGGGGCACATATGCAGGCATTTGTAGCTGCTGTGGCTGATGCACTGGAATCTGCTGTATTCCAGTTGCCATTTGATGTGCAATATTGGCATGACCTGCTGGAGATGCAGTCATTTGCCTTTGCTGTGTTCCATCTAAAAAGACACCAACACCGCCAGGGGGTGTTTGAGTTTGGGCCTGTGGAAACACTTGTGGCATTTCAGCTTCCTGTAGTAAATTACTTTTGCCAGCAGATGGTGCTGCACCTTTAGCTTCGGGCAGCTTTGCATACGGGGCATTGTATGCTTTAGAGTAGGAGTGGTTATGTAAGACATGTGTAACTTGATCAGGGAGACTTTCACGTGACGTATGCAGTGCTCTCTGCCTTAATTGGCCTGATACAAAATCCACCAGGGGGAGTGTCTTTGGCTCCGGAGAAGAAGGCAATATGGCGCTTTTTGAAAAATTTAAGTTATCTCCCATATCTTGCTCAAGCATAGATATAGCCATTTTTGCCTGGGATAGCTGCTGTTCATAGAGTTTTATACGGTCATGATAGGCTTTCATAGCCAGCTCATCCAGGGTGAGCTTAGAGCTTCGAGGAGAATAATGAATTGTTTCTCTCTCTGCGTGGGAGGAATTTTGCTCAGCAGTGTGCTTTAGCCTTGCATCGAGCGTTACAAATTCAGAAGGTTCTGGGAAGACTTTTTCAGAGCTTGGAAGATCAGAAGAAAATGTTACTGACCTCAGTCTTAAATCATCATCTTCAAAAACAGCTTCTGTCTTATCTGTCTCCATTTCTGTTCCCACGGCTTTTTCTTGTTCCAGGCGTGTGGCTGTAGTAAGGGGCTGGAAATCTGGAAACCTCCTTTCTGCCACCTTCTCAGCAAAATACATTTTGTATTTGTTTTTACTTCTGTTTCGGCATCTCAGCAATATAATTAGCGTACCTCAGTAGCTAAAAACTAATTGCCTATGCGCTCTTATCAGAAATAACAAAACAAGGAAAAAAAGCCATAAATCAAACCGTCCGAGAGCTACCAGATGTCAGGGCATTTATTAATCCCATGTTTGGCTCTGGGACTAATTACCCTGGTTTAGAGGAGATGAATCGAGGCTTATCCTTGTTTGCAATAATCTGAAAAGAAACACGAGGAAAAGTTTCTAATAAAACTCATTTATTTGTTATAAAGAAAATAAAACACCTCACTAACTAAGAAAAGTTAATTGTTACATTTTTAGAAGTAATTTGGGCCAGCTGCCTTTTAGCAACCGGCACCCGTGGCAAGAGAACAAAGGAAAAAAAAGTGTGAGAAGGAATGTGGGTGGATACGGAAACACGTAGCTTACTGATAAGAAGTTGGCAAAGCTACGGAGAGTCTGACAGTCCAGAAATAATGAGCTCAGCTGGTAAATAAAATAACGCAGTGACAAGGTTCGCCATAATGAGCCTATGTCATCAGTTATCTCTAAACAAATCTTTAAACCTTTCCTGTTCACATCCTGATGATCAAAAGTCCATTAAGAGCGACCTCAGATAAAAATGTATCTATTATGGCCTTGATCAAATAAACCACCTTTATACTTCCTTTTACTTTTAACAATCTTGATCTTTAGTCCCTTCAAGTAATGTCATAGAACTTGACACCCCCCCCATTTTTTCTTTATCCCTTCTTATAAAATTGTTTACAGCTTAAAGAAACTTCTTTTGTAAACTCAGTTTGGGAAAATTATTTGGTCACTCTCTTGGTTTGTTATTTGTATATTCCTTTTAGTTAGTAAGAAATAAGCTGATATATTTTGCATATCCAGTGTAACATCTTTTTCTATGTCGTTCTTGCAACCTGTCATTTTAAAATCCTCTTTCAGATCAATCTGGATCCCAATAAGATTTTATCTCTCATAAGATCTTTTAAAGGCAAATCCATCTATAGCAGAAGATATTCTTAAAATTAACTTTCTTGTCAAAAATTCCTTCAAATGTCCAATGTTAAAATATTTTGCTACATTTTATATTTGTAAATCAAATTTAAGTGTTCTTCTCCTTTTATTGTAATCTTTAGTCCTGCTTTTGTCTAGTGTCCAACCTTTAAAATCTCATCTTATCATTTTTTAAAAAGAGAATTCAAAACAAAAGCATTTTCCTACAGAAAAGTATCTTATAATTAACTCCAAAATCTTATTTCAAATACCTCTTAAGTCTTAGTCCACTTGTAACTTTCCAAAATCAAACATCTAATCACCCTCTTGCTATTTGTTAAAAAAAAACCTGTTAAACTTATATTAAAACTTATTACTGAGGATGGAAGGAAACTTACCCAGTGTTATAAAACATGTTAAGTCAAAGATTCCTAATAGCCAAAAAGGAATTAACAAGCAATTTCTAAAAGTATAAAGAAAGTATGTGAATCCATTGTCCTTCTGATAATGCCAACTATGGTTTGAACAAGATGGCTGTTTTTTCATCTTCCAGAACTCTAAACCTGCCACAGAACTTTGTTCTTTTATTTCAGTCCACATAACATGCACAAGAATTTTAAGGATTTTATTGATAGTCCAAGCCCTCAATGTTCTATTTGCACCCAACACAAAATCCTATTGAGTACAACAAAAAGTTTAAGCATAAGGATACCAAATTCAAAAGCAAAGGCAATGCAAGAGTCCACAAAGTCCATAATTCAGGTTAAGTCCAAAGTCCAAGGTATGAGTCCAAAATCTATGAACAAGTTCAAAATCCAAACGCAGCACAGTTCAAACTCCATGAAAATCTAAGGCATGAAAGCAAGGGATGCACATGCCAGGAGAATAGGAGGTTGTTTCCAACAATCCCTCCTTTACTTGTTCAACTAAACAGACACTCACCAGTGCAACTGGTAATGTGGTGACCAAAACTGGATGCAGTATTCCAGGTGTGGTCTTACTAAGGCTTTATAAAGCGGTACTAATATCTTATGTGATTTTGATTCTATGCTTTTGTTTATACAACAAAGGATTGGATTAGCTTTTTTTGGCTGCTGCCGCACATTACTAATTCATGTTTCATCTGCAAATTTGATGAGTTCCCTTTCTATTCCCTCATCTAAATCATTTATGAAGATATTGAAGAGTACTGAGCCTAAGACAGAATCTTGTGGTATCCCACTGTTTACTTTCCTCCATGTAGATGTAGATTAAGGACTTCTCATTGAGTATGGTTTGTCAGCCAGTTACAAATCCATCTGTATCAGCTGTCTATCCTACATATTTCTAGTTTACCAAGAAGTAGATTGTGGTCTACTTTGTCAAATGCCTTGCTGAAGTCTAAGTATACTATGTCCACAGCATTTCACTGGTCCAGTAATTTAGTCACTTTGTCAAATAATGAGGTGTTTTTAATACTAAGTGCTGGCTACTAGTTATAACTTTATTTGTTTCTAGATATTAACAGATCTGTTTTTTGATTATTTTTTCAGTATCTTCCCAATTATTGATGTTAGGCTGATTGGTCTGTAGTTTTCTGGGTCTGTTTTTTTCCCTCCTCTCTTCCAATCCTCTGGTGGTTCTTCTGTGTTCCAGGATTTTTTAAAGATACAGCACAATAGTTCTGAGATAATCCAGTGATTTAAATTCATGAAGATCAGACAGGTGTTCTCTTATCATTTTCTTGCTTATTTTAATTTTTAATTCTAGTCTGCCTTTTATAGTTATGTTTTTGGTAGATTGGACTATAGTTTCTTTTTGCATGAAGACTGATCAGGAGTGGTATTCACTTACCTTCGCTACCGGTTCGCAAATGTGAGTGCGCGCCACCTCCACGCATGTGCAGAGCCTTCTGTGCATGCGCAGAGGATCAAAAACAGGATGTGAACACATCCGGGCAGGTGGGTGGAGCCTCCCACTGCCAGCACTACCGGATCACGTGATCCGGATAAAGCCGGCTGAATTTTACCACTGAGACTGATGTAAAGAATGAGTTAAGCAATCTGCTTCCTCTCTGCTGCCTGTTTTTCCTTGCCATCTTCTCTCTTTAGTGGACTGACTGTTTCCTTGACTATTTTTTTGTTGTTATTTATATGTTGAAAGAAACTTTTAAAATAATCTTTAACTTTTGTTGCAAGTTTTTGTTCATTCAGAACCTTTACTTTCCTGACTTCATCTTTGCAGATTCGGGCTATCTGATGATATTCTGCCTTAGTTATATGTCCTTTTTCCATTTTTTTTGTACTTTCCATTTTTTATACTTTCTGTCTTTTAGATTGGTCTTTCAGTTCATCAGAAAGATCTTTGTGTAACAAGGCGGGTTTCTTCTTGGATTTTTTGTTTTTCTTTTTCAGTGGTATTGTATTGGACTGGGCTTTTATGATCATATTATTCAGAGTTTGCAACACAGACTTGTCACATTGCTTTGCCAATGTGGATCTAATCTATTTCACTCTTATTTTGTGTAATGACATGGAAGCCTATGGATCCTTGCCTCCTTGTGGGCATCTATGTGACTTTTAGAATGATTGGTCTTAGTTTATTTCCAAATGGGAAAAAATGATCTATAATTTGAATTCAATACATGGAATTTATCAATATTTTTGACACTCATGTATAAAGAGTGTGTGTAGGAAGAGTTAATGCTGTCTCTAAGCAGTTCAGGACACTTGAAATGTTATCATTCTTAGTATCTGATAAAGGAGCCTTAGCATTTGCCCTTCGCCTACATATTTCACCTTTCATTGAAGTCAATGACAGGTCCCTCCTACCAGCTGAATGCTGAACTTATCTGGTACAGACATCTAGGATCACTGTCTAGGGAGACCACCCATTGGCAGCAAAAAAAATCACAATGCAGGCAGTGAACAGGAAGAGTTAAAGGTCATGAACTCTGACCACTTGACTAGAAATATCTCCATAAAAGCTGAATGGAAAAAGTTTATTTTAAGAAAGCATACATTTAATTGGTGTAGCAATGTGAAACAATGGGAGAAACACTGTAGTTACCACAAATTATTTCACAATAAAGTATGGCCCTCCTATAAGATGGCCATTTATGCTCTGTCTAAAAAAGAGCCCCAAAGTTATCAATATGTGTACTACTTAGGCATACTAATTATGTGTATAATGTAAGTGTATATTTAGAAATTATAGGTTTAACTATACCAAATACAGTATAAAGTATAGGATTAAAGTGTTAGAATAGAATTAAGGAGTTTCAAATCTGTTCTCAGGCATAGAAATGGGTAACTTTCACATTGTTCCATTGCAATCTACTCTAGCTGTTATGGGGATAAATGAAGAGAGATTCATAAATAAATTCTGGAGAAAACATAGGAAATGCTTTTAACAAATAAAATAAAGGCACAATGATTTTATCTTTACTTTAAATGTACATAAAGCCTATTACTCTGACTTTCATGCCTATTATTTAATTTCTTTTGGAAGCTGGCTGAGTCTCTAATCAGAATGAAAGGTGGGTGACAACCTTTAACAAAAAGAAAATAAAACGAATTATGTAGCTTAGCAACTTCATAGTTCCCCCTCTTGCTTATTTATCTGACATGAGATTGAGACCCTTCCAATAGAGGGGCTTGCAAAGAAAGAAGCATCTTTGGACAGTTTTCAAAAACAAACAAACAAACAAAAAGTCCAGCTGTTTAGTTTATTTCTCCACAAACCATGTTCCTCCATAAAAGAACAATAGGAGGTAGATAAAGAAGAAAATGGATAGGGAGATAGAAGGCCTCAAATGATAGTTCTGAAAAAACTTTTAGTCTTTTGTGGAGAGGGTGGTCCCTCTTAATCCCATTTCATGTATCAGTGTTGTTATCTGGCCTATCTCACTGCTGTTAGAATGTGAAATAGGTTTAGTGTATATATTAGCTTATTAGACAGTTAATAAGTGCTCCTTATATTACTTGTAGGTCTAATTTCAATTTGCCAACTTAAGTATTCTACACGTATGAATGCAAGTATTCTTCTATTCTAAAATATTCTCTTCTGTTCTATATCAGTAACTAGTAGAACCATGTAAAATATGCAAGCTTTAATACAGTCTGGAATTGTATTGGGAGTGAGCAATTTTGATGGGTGAGAGAAAACCAAAAACAGGATAATAATGCAAGCTGGGGACGGCATATTGGGGTTTGCAGATGGGGCTGGGATTTTCTATATCTATTTCAAGAGGAGATAACTCCCCGCTCCTTTAATTTAAAACCACAGTAAGCCTCTTTGAAGCCTATTCAACACTGATTCATATTTCCTAATCCAAAATGGTAGGAAACCAGTTTTATAGCAGCTACAATTGGAAAGAACTCCTAAACTATAAAAAAAGTTTGGAGACTAAATGAGCCCTATACAAATCTTCATTTCCTCTTTCCATATCTGTAATAAAATAGATTTGTTTATTTTTAACTTGCTTTAATATGTTATTTCTTCCATAACTCATTTAGCATAAATTTTAATTATCAGTTGTGGCATTATTTTTCTAGATTTCTTCATCTATGTTTCATCCACCACAAATCCTCTATTTGTTTAATGTCTATATTCTTTTTTTTTTTTTAATGGCATGAGAGACCTACTACCCTTTCTGAGAATATCTGTCATTTGGTATAATTGGCTGTATTTCTCCTTGGATGCTGACTAATCAATTCTTGCCAGCTTCCAATGATTAATTCTGGCGACAGATTTATATCTTTTTGTACAGTCTTCTAATGCCAGCATTGACCATTCAGCTGTGGCAAAGTGACTAAAGTCTGTGCAAGGTTGGCACAACCAAGATTCCTCTAATATATGCAGATTCAGAATGCATCTGTTCTAAACTCTGATGAGTACTACTAGTCTAAAAAGGCAATAAGCAGACCATCTACTGAAAGAAATATGAGAACTTAAGTCATATGTGCTAACCGCAACTTGGAGACAAAACTGGAGCATGGAAGAACACTTTCTATCCAAAGACTTCTGGTTACAATTACTGAATGTTGAGTTCAGATGCTTGATCTCTTATCAGGTTACCCAGATGCTTTCAGAATATCAAAGTCATCCACACATTGTGATAATGGATGAGGAGAGTGATATCAGCATCTATTGATTGAAACTTGTCCTTTTCATCAGTGGATACAAAGGGGCTTTAAGTAAAGCCAGATTTTAAAAAAGAAAACAAGGGAGATTGCCCTAAAATATGTATGCATGCATGCATGCATGCATGCATGAATGTATGTATGTATGTACAGGTGAAACTCGAAAAATTAGAATATCGTGCAAAAGTTCATTTATTTCAGTAATGCAACTTAAAAGGTGAAACTAATATATGAGATAGACTCATTACATGCAAAGCGAGATAGTTCAAGCCTTGATTTGTCATAATTTTGATGATTATGGCTTACAGCTCATGAAAACCCCAAATTCACAATCTCAGAAAATTAGAATATTACATGAAATCAATAAAACAAGGATTGTACATAGAACAATATCGGACCTCTGAAAAGTATAAGCATGCATATGTACTCAGTAGTTGGTTTGGGCCCCTTTTGCATCAGTTACTGCCTCAATGCAGCGTGGCATGGATGCTATCAGCCTGTGGCACTGCTGAGGTGTTATGGAAGACCAGGATGCTTCAATAACGGCCTTCAGCTCTTCTGCATTGTTCGGTCTCATGTCTCTCATCTTTCTCTTGGCAATGCCCCATAGATTCTCTATGGGGTTCAGGTCAGGCGAGTTTGCTGGCCAATCAAGCACAGTAATCCCATGGTCATTGAACCAGGTTTTGGTACTTTTGGCAGTGTGGGCAGGTGCCAAGTCCTGCTGGAAAATGAAGTCAGCATCCCCATAAAGCTCGTCTGTGGAAGGAAGCATGAAGTGCTCCAAAATCTCCTGGTAGACGGCTGCGTTGACCCTGGACTTAATGAAGCACAGTGGACAAACACCAGCAGATGACATGGCTCCCCAAATCAACACAGACTGTGGAAACTTCACACTGGACTTCAAGCATCTTGCAGTGTGTGCCTCTCCATTCTTCCTCCAGACTCTGGGTCCTTGGTTTCCAAATGAGATGCAAAAGTTGCTCTCATCAGAAAAGAGGACTTTGGACCACTGAGCAACAGACCAGTTCTTTTTGTCTTTAGCCCAGGTAAGATGCTTCTGATGTTGTTTGTTGTTCAGGAGCGGCTTGATGAAGAATACAACATTTGAAGCCCATGTCCAGGATCCGTCTGTGTGTGGTGGCTCTTGATGCACTGACTCCAGCCTCAGTCCACTCCTTGTGACAGTCCCCAACACTTTTGAATGGCCTTTTCCTGACACTCCTCTCCAGGCTGCGGTCATCCCTGCTGCTTGTGCACCTTTTTCTTCCACACTTTTCCCTTCCACATAACTTTCTATTAATGTGCTTTGATACAGCACTTTGGGAACATCCGACTTCTTTTGCAATTACCTTTTGAGGCTTTCCCTCCTTATGGAGGGTGTCAATGATGGTTTTCTGCACAACTGTCAGGTCAGCAGTCTTTCCCATGATTGTGATTCCTACTGAACCAGACTGAGAGACCATTTAAAGGCTCAGGAACCCTTTGCAGGTGTTATGGCTTAATTAGCTGATTAGAGTGGGACACTTTGAGCCTAGAATATGGAACCTTTTCACAATATTCTAATTTTCTGAGGTTGTGAATTTGGGGTTTTCATGAGCTGTAAGCCATAATCATCAAAAGTATGACAAATCAAGGCTTGAACTATCTCGCTTTGCATGTAATGAGTCTATCTCATATATTAGTTTCACCTTTTAAGTTGCATTACTGAAATAAATGAACTTTTGCACGATATTCTAATTTTTTGAGTTTCACCTATATGTATGTATTGAAACAGCACAATGGATTTTAATAATTTCTATTGAATAAGACAATTAAGAAATCTTATGATATTGTGATAGTAAAAAATTGTCAGTTAAAGCAAACTCCTGAAAATATGATCATCAACTAGATGCTGCTGTTTCAATTTACTCCTTCCTTGTAAGATGCACTCTTATTTTCACTTAACCTAATGTAATCAGGAAAAACTCTGTTCTCCAATTTTTATTTTAAAAAGTCAGGTAGCAAATGTTAATAAAGTAGGTTGCAGAGAAAGTAATCACTTGCAGGTTGCAAAGAGATAAGATGCACAGTCTCAAAAATAAATAATTTACACTTTGTTTTTGAATAAGAAAATACTGGAACCTTGTTTAGATCAATGAGATCTTCTTATATTTAAGAGTCTAAATGTTTGCTGGAATTTCTGTTAAGGTATTCATTGCCTTGACTAGATCAATGTGGTGCTCTTCTAAATAATATACATAGGTAGGTACAACTTTATTTTTATAAGGTTATTTTCTTACTACAGTAGTAGAGGAACTGCATTAACTGTCAGCTATTGCACTACTATATTTTTCTAGACAACTTTTATAAACAATTTCTATCTGTGTTCCAGTTATCTCCAGACAAATACCTTAAGATGGTTACTTCTTTAGAGTCCAGTCTTTGGTCCACCTGGGTATCTTCAGAGCCCTCTAGTAACTGTACTACAGTTATTAGACAATCCCTTTAGTCTTTGTGCTCAGTGATATGCATCTCTCTGTTTCCAATAAGACTTTGGTTTCCCAAAGGACATTCATGGTCAAATCATAAATGCTTCTTGATGGATATCCTATATTTTGGATAGTATATATTGATGGTAAGCTTTTAGTTAAGTACGCATGAATGTGTGGAGAGAAATGGATTGTCAATCTCTCTTCCCCTCTCCTCTCTTTCTCTTACATAAAGATCTTTCTGCTGCTGTTGAATATGAAACACAAAAACAGTTCTCTATTATTTTACCATATAATGAAACGTGAAAATCCCACCTCTCCCATAAATCATGTTGGTTATATTCTGTTGTAACAAAATAGCTTACAAATAAAATAATATTCTCACATTGTCTCATAATCTCTGTAATAAGAAGCATCTTACTCTTGTTGCACACATTTGATAATTGTGAACCAATCTCATTATTGATTACAAATGTATCATTAGTGGACTTTGGAGGGGAATGCCATAATTCAATAGAAGCATTTGCATGCAATTGTGGCATTGCTTGTTACTGCTAACAAAGCTCATGTCTAAGATTTTGAAGCACTTCTATTGACAACATAGACAATATTGAACTGGGTAGACCAATGATTTGACTGAACACACTTTTTAAACTTCTTTTTAAAGTTGTTTCTTTTACTTTGTCTCCCTATCAACATTAAATTTAGCATATCATTGATAAGGTCACTTTTCTCAACATGGTGCCATCTACAAATGATGGACATCTGCTAGCCAATATGACTGGGGTTGGACAGTATAAATTATATCTTATAAGGAACATTTATAAATATTCAATATTGGGTAACATAAAGTATAAAAGAGTCAACAAAGAATAAATAAATGGAGAGGAAATCAAGAAAGGAAAAATGTTGAAGATCATTTAATCCAACTTCTGCTTGGTACATGTTGAAAACAGGAGTGAATAAGATTTTGGGGGTCAGAAATCACATTTAATGCACTTGGAGGAAGGCAGAGGTTAATACAATTGGGCATGGATGCATCATGCATTTGCATGCAGAGAGGTCAGGATTTTCAAAGAGCATTTTTCCACATTTGGGTGGGATGAATTTTGTTTATTAACTGTATTAAACATACTTAAGACTTACAGTTTTCCCCAAGCTGCTCTTTAACTGTGAGAACCTCCAGAAATCTCAACAAAAAGCTATATTGTCTGGAGAATTATATATTTCCAACCAGAAGTTAGGAAATGGGTCATTTCGGGCCTCCGAGGGGGTGAGGAAGGCTGTTTTTGCCCTCCCCAGATGCATAGAGAGGATCTGGAGCCAGGTGAGAAAGAAAAATGGGCCTACTTGGCCATTGTATGCCAGGAGCGGGGGACGGGGAGGAGCAGAGTCATGCATGCATGCATGCGCAGGGCGGGGTGCATAGAATTATGGTTGTGGGCACATGCACACTCGCGAACCTCCCCCACCTCCCCTTCCTGGCACGCAATGGCAAAAAGGTTAGCCATCACTGTCCTAGACCCTTCTCCTTCTTCTTCCTTTTAAAGAAAGTAATTAATTTTGCAAAGTGTGGCATTAGGCTTTTGATTATTTATAGAGAGAATTCAAGAATAGAAGGAGGAGGAGAAGTTGGAGGAGAGAAAAAAAGGATGTGATGACACATAATAAATGCTTAAGTGAAATAGATCAAGATACAAGCATATGCTTTCTATGAGGCATCCATCAGTATCTGAACATCTGTACTTGATTCATGATGGGTTATTGTTCACATCATGAACAAGTCATGGCCACTTTGCATGGACAGTAGTTTATAGGCTTTGCTAGTGCATTGGGGTTGATTTTGAGAGGGCAAGGACAAAGATCTAGCACGAGGATAATATATATCTAACTTTTTAAGTGGAAATTTTAATGCTGTTATGAAATGCTTTGGGGACATCTAAGGTCATTTATAAAAGAACCTATATAGTTAATAGAAAAACGGGAAGTAGGATCAAAAGAAGATGAAGGAATCCAAACTTCAGCATTCCTTGTTTCTTATGTCTCATATAACAATACTATATATAATATACAATACTATAAAAGCTACAGACACAGAAACATGATTAGGCCTAGTATTTTGGTTTCCTTGATTGTACCAGGCAGCCATGCTGGAACTTGTAATCCAACATATATATCAAGAGCAATAGGTTGGGAAGGCAGGTTTTGATTCTGGTTCTTTTTTGTGCCCACTGCTAGTTGCTAGTTATATTTGGTAACTGATATAGTTGATATATTAATATAATAGTTGATTTGGATCTCATGTCCAACAAGTATTTGTCTATCAGCAGACAAACTTTCACAAGCAGGTTCCGCAATTTTTTAATTAATCAACAACTCAGTTCCATTTGTTGTATAGATAGATCATGTAGAATGCATTCATAGAAATCCTTGTGATTATGGAATTTATTAGTAGGCAAAACTTTTTGGTGAACAAAAAAAAAGAAAGAAAAGAAACAGCCTTCACATGATTGATGCACAAACTGAAGGGTCACTTTATGCTTAACAGTATCTCAGCAAACTTATTGTCTCAGCTGAGTAAAAAAAAGAAGTACCATTATATCACCACCAACTACTCGTCAGCAGTGGGGAACCTACAACCAGGGGGCTAAGGCCCATTTTTGTACTCTCTGTAGTCTCTTCAACAACCTCTCTAAATATGTTGTTGAATTTTGAGGTAGGCTTACTGCGATTTTAAAATTAAAAGCCCAGAGAAAGAAAGCACACAGAAAAGAAGGCATTTTAACTGCAAGAGAGGCAACAAATTATGCTATCATAAAATCATGTATTTTTCTTCCAGACAATGCTAGCTTTTTAAAGGGGAATTTTAATCTGAACATATGTGGCTGCAGTCAGAAGTCAATATGTAGATACAGTTGCTCAATCTACAGAGGTAAAAAAGATGGCTTGGAAAAAATTGCTATTAAATCAATAGCTATTCCTTTACTTTCTCTGGTAAAGGAAAAATAGAACAAAAGCAGGCAACAGTAGCTAAAAGATCAGTTCCTCTAAATATCCCATTAATGATAAACTGAGTCTTAAAAAAAACCATTTAATTTTAAAGTTGGTGTTTTGTTTGTTCTTCCTTCTCAGTCCCTTTTTCTTTTTATACATTTAAAGCCATACATTTAAGACTATATTCCCATTTTGTTTTTATTGATGTTATTGATTGGATTGACTATTTGGAGAAAGGAGCAAAAAGATTTCCAATCAATAAATGAGTCAGTTGGATAAGAACAATCAAAAACGACTAGTGTTTTAGAAAATGTTTGCATGGAAAAGCTAAATCACAAACATTTTTGTTTTCTGAAAGGAGATGTGATAGATTGCATCTACCACAGAATGCAGATAGGAGCCAGAGCAGAAACATTTTCCCCCTTAATAATAATGAAAATCAAGTCTATTGAAAATGATAGGTGGAAGATATATGTAGTAGAGAATATACACATGGGTATTACTATTAAAAGGGTTCTTCTTGACTAACTGAGATCAGGTAAATGCCTACTAGCTATAATAGTAAAATGGAACTTCAAAGAATAGACATTCACATATAAGGATGTCTCATTGCTGGAAGGCAGGAACCTCTAGTATTTTTACAAATCTGTAGCCTTTCCAGAATTATTAAGCATGGAAGAAACAAAGTGTTAAGCAGATATGGGATCATTTTTAGGACAACTAATCAACTGATATATTCACAAGATAGACAAATCAGTAAAACACTAATTTTAGCCAGGTGGTAACACATAGCTTATTTTATCAGATCTCAAGAAACAAAGCAAGATTCAGACCTGGATGGTACTTGAGCCAGGGGTGAAATCCAGCAGGTTCTGACAGTTTGGAGAACCAGTAGAGAAAAAATTTGAGTTGTTCAGAGAACCGGCAAATACCACCTCTGGCTGGCCCCAGAGGGAATGGAGATTTTGCAGTATCCTTCCCCTGCCACACCCACCAAGCCACACCATGCCCACCAAGCCACGCCCACAGAACCGGTAGTAAAAAAAATTGGATTTCACCACTGACTTGAACCACCAAGGGCTGTAGGCAAAACTGAGAAGTAACAAAGAAAAAAAGAAAAATGGCAAACTGCAACCAAATTATTGCCAAGAAAAGTATATGGCTGTATCCATAAAATTGCTAATCTGACCTGACGTAGACAAATGAAGAATTAGAATTTCCATCCTAATTTTTTTTTCCCACATTGAATCCTGAAGGGATATAGTATTTCTCAGGGTTCTTTTGCAGACCAGGCTGGACATTGCAATTGGTATTATTTTTTTCTTAATGGAAGGTGATTTGGCAAAGAGAGGATTGAAAGTAGCTTTTCTTCTACTTCTATTATCTTTGAGGGATATAGCAAAAGAGCCCCCTCCTCACAAACAGCATTTTGACAAGTTTTAGCTACCTCACCCACCTTGCTGAATGTTTATAAACAAGTGTTAGTGTAATACCATCTTGTTTTTATTTTACTGTGGGTTTTGAAATCCAGACATCTGTTTGCAGAGACTCGACTTTCAGTAAGCCTACCCAGATCCGGAAGCCAGTGTGAGGGACAGGAAGCTGCAGGAAGGGATGTTTTCCACTGCGCTGCTCCTCCAATCCATGGATGGGTAGTATCTCCTAGTTGCTGGGCAGAAAACTGAGTGCTAATTACTTCCCCTTTTGCCAGACCACGCCCACCTCGACCAATTAGCTTCAGTCTTTCTCACTCAGTTGCTGTGAGAACTTGGTATTTTGAGTGCTCTGCTTAATTAAATTTAATCCTTCCCCTTTTCTTATTTTATTTTATTATTTTTGTGCCAAATTTATTTACTGAGCTTCTGAGGAGGAATACTTGTAAAGCTGGTTGCTTTCGGCGAGCTTGGGGCTCCAAGCCGCCAGGCTTATCTCAAGGCCGATCAGGCTGCAGCGCGCCGGATTCCGACCCGGCTGGGCGGATCCGTGCCTTTCCTTGCCGCTGGCGACGTGCTAGCCTACCGGTGAGCCGGTAACGCTGCCGTCGCCTTCCCTCAGACCATCGAGCGGCTCCGGAGCGCCTGCCTTGCCATCGGGCGGCCTCCGATGATTGCGTACCAGCTGTAAAGCGCTAGAAGTGGCGGCGCTTTTGTTTGCGGAGGCAGACACCGGCCGGAGCAGCGAAGTTCTCCCTTGGGATTGCAGCAACGAGTCGCCAGGATCACAGGCTGTGAGTTAGAAGTGCCGATTGCATCGCCTTTGTCTCCGGCGCCTCCAGAGAGGTCTGACTGAGTGACGGCCGCCATTTTGTTTTCGGACTTGGTCGGCGTGGCGGCCGCCATTTTGGAGGCACTTAATTAAAAAAAAAAAAAAAAAGACAGTTTGCAGGCTGCCAGCGGTATCTTAAGGGCCTTATCAGTTACGCTCATTGACTTGTGTTTCGGACTTTGGACCAGGGGGAGCAACATCTCCCTCCATTACTTTATTGTTGGCTGCCTGGATTTGGGGTTTGAGCTCAGCAGCTTCTGGGCCTACTTGACCCCTACTCAGCGGAGGCCTCACTGTGGGCATTCCTTAAAGGAGCCTCGGTGCTGACCCCTGGGGATTTGTTCTACTGCTTGCCTGTGCACCTCCCTCCCCTTTGATGGCGGACATACCCTTATCATCTGACTCGGAGGGCGCAGCCAGTTATCCTGCCACACAACACAAGTCAGGCAAAAAGAAGGCCAAGTCCAGATCCCATAAGTCCGGTTCGGCCTCCAAATCTTCTACCTTGAATAAGGCGGAGCAGAGGCGCCATGAGGCCTTGGAAAAACAATTTGAGAGGGCCCAACAACAACATCAGGCAGCTCTGTCAAGGCAGGCCTCCACTTCCCAGGACTGTTCGGGTCATACTGGAAGTTTACAGGCCGGATCCTCATCAGGATCTTCAACAGGACTCACTGAATCCAATTTACACCGCTCCAAAGGTGTCTCAATGTCCTTGCCTGATGTCTCTGGTCACTCTGATGTAAGGCGCCTGCCAGAGGCTACTTTCACACCCACTGCGGCGGGGCTCCGCCCAGAGGTGCCTGACACCGCTGCAAGTTTCCAATCTATATTGTCAGATGCACTGGCAAAGATCTTAGCAGCGGGCATTCAACAAGATGTGGCTAGATCAACCAATATCTCTCAGCCTTCTCAGGCTCAGGCCTCTGTCGATGATGCGGTCCCTAGTACCAGTAGGCTACGTCCGGTCGAATCTTCTTCAGAAGAGTCTGAGGAAGGGGAAATTTGTCCGGAGGATGTCGAATTCTCAGAGGATGAGGATCTCCCCCCCGAGAAGCCCATTTTTACGAATTTGTTCAGACCTTCTGTTTTCAAATCTTTACTACATAAAGCCAAGATTGCTACAGGGTTTGGCATTGCAGAAAGGCCTACTGACAAACCATCTGACTCTCAACACCAGCACGATGCGCTTTTCCAAGTGTCTCATCAAGACCAGGACGTGATTCCATGCCCTCCCTTATTCTCCAATGTCGTTACATCGGCCTTTACCCAACCCGGTTCCTTGACCGCTCCCAGTGGTCTTGACAAGCGCCTCTATTCGGCAGAATCACAGTTGGAGGAACTGTTGACCGTACCATCAGTTGACGCTCCTGTCGCGGCTTTATCGACTTCCTCGATGCTGACTTCAGATGTGGTAGACGGTCTTAAGGCAGAAGACCGCAAGATGGAGATGGGGTTCCGTAAGGCGCACCAAGCAGTGGCTTGGGCGATCAAGGCTGCCACGGCTACGTCATTTTTTAATAGAGCTTCGCTAATCTGGCTCCGCCAACTGCAGGAGAGGTTGCCCCCTGCTGATACCAGGCTGCACCAAGACATTAATAAACTTGTAGCAGCAATAGAATACTCCGCGGACGCCTCCTTGACGGCGACGAAGTTTGCTTCACGGGCTATGGCAGCAACAGTGACTAACAGACGTCTTTTCTGGCTGCGAAATTGGCGTGCCGATAACAAGGCTAAATGAAAATTAGCGTCAGCGCCTTTCACTGCCCCTTCACTATTCGGCTCTTGTCTAGATCCAATCTTGATAGAAGATAAGGACAAGCGTAAGGTACTGCCATCATCCTTTCGCCGCTCTGAACGAAGATATGCTCCTTATGTTCTGCGTCAGTCCTTTCGATCCTCCGTGGGGTCCGGTAGCTCATACTACCAGCGCCCCTATTCCCAAGGGTCTGACCGAGCATCTGACAGGCAGTCCTTTCGCGACCGACCCAGAACTCAATCCCAGGCAAAGCGTCCCTTCCGAGGTTCCGGCTACCGACCTCCTCGCAGGGGGAAGTGACTCGTTGCTCCAAGGCCCTATTGGAGGTCGACTCCAGCTATTCTCCCTCCAGTGGGGCCTCTCGACAACCGATGCCTGGATCCGCGCAACCATTCAACAAGGTCTGCGCCTGGAATTCCACTCTCTGCCCCCCAACAGTTTTCGCCGCTGCCCGATTCCTCGATGCAAGGTTCAGAGGGAGCTCATGGAAGCAGAGATCTCTCACCTTCTCTCCATCAACGCGGTGGAACCGGTGCCCAGGGGCCAGGAGAGAACTGGATTCTACGCTACCTTATTTCTGGTGCCCAAGTCATCAGGGGGCCACAGGGGCATCTTGAACCTGAAACGTCTCAATCAGTTCATTCTGTATCGCAGGTTCAAGATGCATTCCCTCAGGTCAATTCTGGCATCTGTCAGGCCAGGGGACTATCTTCAGTCTGTAGATCTGCGCGAAGCATACCTGCATGTTCCGATCCACCCGTTACATCGTCGCTATCTCCGCTTCGAGTACAACAACATGCATTTTCAGTATCGTGCGATGCCCTTCGGGCTGTCCTCGGCCCCCAGGACCTTCACGAAATTGGTGACAGTGGTCGCGGCTTCCATCAGGTCTCGTTCTGTACGTCTCAGCTGTTACCTCGACGATCTACTAGTGATGTCAGAGTCACCATCGCAGGCACGAAAAGACATGAAGGTAGTCCTCCAGGTGTTCCAGGACCACGGTTTCTCTATCAACTGGCAGAAAAGCCATCTGACCCCTACGACGCGGCTCCAACACCTGGGTGCTGTGATCGACTCCCAGCTGGGTCAGGTGTTTCTGTCTCCAGATCGCATTCAAGACATCAGATCTTTGGTGCGACAGATTCAATCCCAGGAGAAGGTGTCCCTGCTCCTGCTGAATCAACTATTGGGGAAGTTAATATCCTGCATCCATATCGTCCCATGGGCACGCAGGCATTCCCGTCCGCTTCAGTGGCTGCTACTTCCCTTCCAGAGAGCACACCGCAGCACATCGACCCATCAAATTGTATTGCCTACACAGACCAGGCTGTCGCTCACTTGGTGGAGGTCCCCTGCTCTACAGAAGGGGAGTGTTTTCATCGAACAAGACCGAGTGGTGCTGATTACCGACGCCAGCCTCTCGGGCTGGGGAGCCCATCTGCAAAACGAGGTCATTCAAGGTCAGTGGTCCCGGGCGGAGCGGGCGAACAGCATCAATTGGCTGGAGTTGAGAGCTGTTCGTCTCGCCCTGCGACATTTCGTACACGCCTTGGAGGGACAACACGTGTTAGTTCGGACGGACAATGTCACCACCAAGGCTCACATAAATCGGGAGGGGGGCACTCGCTCCAGGCCCTTGATGATGGAGTCGGAGAGTTTGTTAGCCTGGGCGGAGCGACACACAGCCTCTCTGGTGGCGGACCACATCTCGGGGCAGGACAACATCTTGGCGGACTGGCTCAGCAGGGAGCGCATAGACCCTGCGGAGTGGTCTCTAAAACCTGCTCTCTTCGAACAGATTGTGAGCCGATTTGGTCGTCCTCAAGTAGACCTCTTCGCCACGCCCCAGAACGCCCAGCTACCGAGGTTTTACACACGTTACCCGACCAGCGGGGCAGAAGGTTTCGACGCCCTGCACTGCCAGTGGCCTCCCGGGCTCCTTTACGCTTTTCCGCCTCTACCAATGATTCCCAGACTGATTCGGAAACTGTTATTGGAGAAAGCCGAGTTGCTCCTAATTGCGCCTCAGTGGCCTCGCCGAACTTGGTATGCAGACCTAGTGGGCCTGTCTGCAGCACCTCCATGGACAATTCCGCCGGAAGAGAAGATGCTCAACCAAGGGGTCATCTTCCACCCCGATCCAGGGTGGCTCCGATTGGCCGCCTGGCGCTTGAGCGGCTCCAGCTACAAAAGGACAGATTGTCGGCCAACGTCATTAAAGTAATTCAGGCGGCCAGGCGCCCTTCCACCACTAGAATCTATGAAGCTTCTTGGCGGGCGTTCTCTTCCTGGTGTGTTTCCCATCACGTGGACCCAACATCTGCAGAGGTCCCGGATGTTCTTAACTTTTTGCATGAAGGTTTGGCTAAAGGCTTAGCTCCCGCCACACTCCGTCGCCAAGTGGCGGCCCTGTCCACCGTCATCTCGTGCGAGAGACACCGTACTCTTTCACATAATCCTAGAATTAGAAGTTTCCTGCATGGGGCCTCCAACATCTCACCTCCGGTGATTCACAGGTACCCATCCTGGGATCTCCCATTAGTGCTTCAAGCGCTTACCACCTCGCCATTTGAACCCTTGGCTTCCGTATCTCTAAAATTTCTGACGCTTAAGGTCACCTTTCTCCTGGCCATTACGTCAGCTAGACGGGTATCAGAACTCTCTGCTCTTTCTGTTCACAAGGACCTTTGTATCTTTCATAGTGACAGAGTGGTTCTACGCTTGGACCCATCTTTCTTACCTAAGATAAACTCAAGATTCCACCGAACTCAAGAGTTAATTCTGCCTAATTTTTGTCCGAACCCTCGTCATCAGTCTGAAGTCTTATGGCATACCTTGGACGTTAGACGTGCCCTCCGACGTTATATCAAACGTACTGAGTCATTTCGACAGACTGAATCCTTGTTGGTGTCTTTCACCCCTTCCTCGATGGGGAGGAAAGTATCGTCTACTACAATTGCCCGGTGGATAAAGGCTTGCATCACGACGGCCTATGACATAAGAGCTCGTCCTCGTCCGACTAGAATTTACGCACATTCGACGCGCAGTGCGGCTGCGTCAGCAGCTTGGTCTACGAATGCTTCAGTGGCTGAAATCTGTAGAGCAGCCTCTTGGGCTTCTGACTCTTCCTTTATTCGACACTACAAAATTGACCAGTATGCTTCGTCGGACGCGGCTTTCGGACGCAGAGTTTTACAACAAGTGGCCACGCCCCGGAATGAGGTCTCCAGTCAGCCTCCCGCCCTGAACAGTTGAGCTTGGGTACATCCCATCCATGGATTGGAGGAGCAGCGCAGTGGAAAACGGACGTTGCTTGTCTGAACGTCCATTTTCGGGGCGCTGCGACTCCAATCCATACCCACCCATTGGGCTTCCTGGAGGTTGTTATGTTGGCTATTGTTTATTAGTGGGACAGTAGTCGTTCTTGTTTCAGGCACCTTCGTGAGGAAAGACTGAAGCTAATTGGTCGAGGTGGGCGTGGTCTGGCAAAAGGGGAAGTAATTAGCACTCAGTTTTCTGCCCAGCAACTAGGAGATACTACCCATCCATGGATTGGAGTCGCAGCGCCCCGAAAATGGACGTTCAGACAAGCAACGTCCGGTCTCACCTTGTGCTGTCCTTGAGGGAATGGATACTCAGTCATTCCTATCTTCTGCTCTAGCTTTACCCTCCTTTGCTGAAAAGAAATGAGATATTCTTTATCAATATAAACTGGTCAGCATCACTTTGTGAAAGTTTTGTTGAAGGGCAGATTCTTTATGAGGCTATGAATGGCTTTGCAAATTGCCTTCAGAAGTAACACAGAGTGTTTCAGTCATCTGTAAAAGAATTGTTTACGGTTGCATATGGCAGTTATTATTTGGAATAATAAACCCTTGGAGAATCTGAACATTCATGGGCCAACAGATGGGTCAACCTGCTTAGCAATTTAAAAAAGTAATTTATTTCAATCATCAGGACAGGGAGCAGGAAGATTGCTAATTTGTTTCCAAATATCTAACAAAACATCCTCTCTGACTGTGTCAGCCATTATGGAAATGCACACCTGTTCAGTTGGGTTCAGGACAGTTTGGATTTGGATCAGTTATCCCTGTTCTTCAGGGATATAGGGCGAATTGCTTCTGTTTGTCTTTCACCAAATCTTAGCTGCTAATTCCTCATAAAACAAGGTATGCTAACAACAGCCAGAAATATATTGCTAAACAAGATCACCTTCTTATGCCTGATAATTCAGAAAATTGCTACAACAAGCAAGAATGATTCCCAACAGTTAAAAGGCTTTGAATATGCTATTGGGCAATCATCTTCACATTGATTCACATTGTTATTAGCCCAGGAAAAAAAAAAGCTCAAAATAATAAAAAAGAAAACAGCTATGTTTTAGCATTGTTTTAGTTAAAAGCCTGGTATTCCACATTTCTTGCATCCTCAAAGCAGCATAGGGAAAATGTCAGAGAATGGTGGTTTTAAATTATGGGTCTGTAGTTTCTCAAATGGATCCAGAAAGACAACAGGCCAACTGCTGCATACTGTATAGATGTAGCTGAAATAACTTAATTGTGTTACAAATTTAGATTACCAGAATTGTACTTCAAAAATCCAGATAGCCATTAGATGGTAGCAAAGAATTGAAAACCTTTTACTGCTGTCTAGTGTTACCTAGAGTTTTGAATCCCATAAATCACAGGTGCCAAACTCACAGCATCACATTGCTGTTGCATGTTTCGTGACATTTTTTCCCTTTGTGGAGCTGGGGTGGGCGTGGCCTGCGTGTGATGCATCCTGCCCACGGGTTGCCAGTTTAGCCCTATAATGGGATCCATTGAGTCCAGCTAATGAGAGCCATTGACTTCACCATAAATAGATACAAGCAGATATAAACTCCATGTCCTATCTTGGAACACCTTTCACTTATCTGCATTTCTGGCACATGTTTGCAAAGTTGTAGACAATCAACTGCATTATACAATCTGATTTTTTTTTTAAATTCCTTCTTGTTTGAGGTCTCACTTGCTATCCCAATCCTAACCTCTATTTATTCAACAAACACTGGGAACAGAGATAAAAAGTGAAGAATATGTGTAAAATATAATTTTGGGGGCAATGTTCTGGCAGGTCTTGCTCATAATATCAGATGAACAATTACTAATTGGGGACAGCGCCAGCAGTTTAAATTTAACACCTTGCTTCAGCTGATTTATAATTGTATAATTTTATCTTAACTAGGCTGCAACACTGAATTTATAAGCATGTAAATGGATTTTTAAATGTAAGGACCAATTAAAATTTGTAGGACAGATACCATAGCAATTCCTTTTGGATTTAATATGGTTTACTTCTGAGTAAATCTGCACTGTATGAAAACCATTTCTACTTATCTTGAATAAGCTTCAGTTTTAATAGAATTCTGAGTAGTTAGCTGTATGATTTTCTAAAATATATTTCTTGTGTGATGGACTGAGATGGTAGCAGCCTTTTCCAAGTTGGTATTTCCTGTATATACACCTTTAACTGGTCTCAACCTGCTTTTAATTCCATGGAAGAAAAAAGTTTCAGCCATATATTCCTTTGTATTGAGCCACAAGTAACTGGATGATTTTGCAAGTGAAAAATCAGCAGAAAAGAAAAGAAAAGGCCACAAGGTTATTATTTCCCTGCATTATTTCTTTAACTTACAACCAACCTTGCAGAATGAAAAAGTATGAAATGGGGAGGAAAATGAGTGAAAAAAGAGTGTCATTCAAAGTTTAGAATTATATAAATAGGCTTCAGTGGTTATTAATCTCCTTTTTATCAGTGCCTAGGATTGAAGATGAATGTTATGTAAAGTTTAAAGACTTCTTCTGATAATGTTGATGAAATTAGGCTACAAGAGCTGAGTATAAGTACCTGAATATTCACTAGATGGGAGTGGGAGGTAAAGAAAATTCTAACGTTTACTGTATAAGATGTAGCAATAAGATATCTTGAAAGTCTAGGGATATTTTTTAACTCTGGAATTTTGGAAGGTATGGTTTTGCATCTCATAAGATATAATTCTGCAAAAGAGTCCCATGGTTATTTTCATGCTGCAAGTTAATTTTGACTATTAAAATTCTTAAAATCAGTATTAAGAATTATAAAATGAAAGGAAGTAAATGGGAGAAAGAAGACCAATTTGGATCTTAGGACTAATATCCTACAAGATTTTCCATCAAAGATAGGGACTCACAGCTGAAATCAAAGCAGGGGTGAAATGCTCCCGGTTCGAATCTGATCGCCCAATCAGGTAGCGATGGTGGCAGGTGGTTCGGAGAACTGGTAGCAAAAATCCCTCCCCCCCCATGCCCAGCTGAGTCATGCAATCATCAGAGGCTTTTTTAAAATTTTTAAAAGCATTTTTTCTACAACCTTTTTGGCCGAAAAAATGCTTTTAAAAGTTTTTTTAAAAAGCCTCTGATGATTGCGCAGCTCAGCTGGGATCGTCAGAGGCTTTTAAAAGCATTTTTTTACAACCTTTTCCACCGAAGAGGTTGTAGAAAAAATGGTTTTAAAAGAAAAAAAAAAGTTGGCCACGCCCACCCAGTCACATTACCCCCGCCCACCAAGCCACGCCCACAGAACCGGTAGTAACAAATTTTACATTTCACCACTAAATCAAAGTCTTGTTGAAATATAACACTTTTAACTTGTTTATGAAACTGCTGCAAAGTCAAGGCTGCATGTATTTCTTGGAAGAATATGTTTGCCGCCACATGTTTATTGGACCGGTGTCCCTCCTGGTTGGTACTGGCCTCCCGGGAGGTTACACGAGGCTGGCTCTAGGGGATTATGAGTGCTTCTCTGAGTGAGCGTGCCTTTCCCGTTGCCTTGAAAGAGGCAGTGGTGAGGCCCCTCCTCAAGAAGCCTTCCCTGGACCCGGCTGAATTAGCCAACTACCGTCGGGTCTCCAACCTTCATTTTGTGGCGAAGGTTGTTGAGAGTGTGGTGGCACGACAACTGCCCAGGCACCTGGATGAAGCTATCTATCTGGACCCGTACCAGTCGGGCTTCAGGAAGGGGTACAGCACAGAAACGGCATTGGTCGCGTTGGTGGATGAACTCTGGAAGGCTCGGGACGGGTTGTTCCTCTGTCCTGGTCCTGTTAGATCTCTCAGCTGCTTTTGATACCATCGACCATGGTATCATGCTGCAGCAGTTGAGGGGGTTAGGAATAGGGGGCACTGTTTTGCGGTGGTTCTCCTCCTTCCTCTCCGACTGCTCGCAGTTTGTGTTGACAGGGGGGCAGAGGTCGACTTTGAGGTGCCTCGCATGGGGAGTGCCACAAGGGTTGGTCCTCTTGCCCTTTCTGTTCAACATTTATGTGAAGCCGCTGGGTGAGATCATCCGTGGTTTTGGGATGAGAGTCCACCTGTACGCTGATGATACTCAGCTGTACATCTCCACCCCAGATCACCCCAATGATGCCCTTGATGTGATGTCTTGCTGCCTGGAGGCCGTGCGGGTCTGGATGGAGAGAAATAGGCTCAGACTCAACCCCTCCAAGACTGAGTGGCTGTGGTTCCTGGCGTCGCGATATAGTTGCTGACTATTGGGGGTGAGTCTTTAACCCCCACAGAGAGGGCTCGCAATCTGGGCGTCCTCCTGGACGCACGGCTGTCTTTAGAAGAACATATGATGGCCGTGGCCAGGGGGGCTTTTTATCAGGTTCGCCTGATTCGCCAGTTGCAGCCCTTTCTGGATCATGACGCCTTGCGCACAGTCACTCACATCCTTATCACCTCCCGACTGGACTACTGTAATGCTCTCTACATGGGGCTGCCCTTAAAAAGCACCCGGAGGCTCCAACTGGTCCAGAATGCGGCCGTGCGGGTGGTTATGGGCGCAACTCATTGTGCCCACATGACACCCCTCCTGCGCGAGCTGCACTGGCTCCCAGTGGTCTTCCAGGTGCGATTCAAGGTGTTGGTTACCACCTTTAAAACGCTCCATCGCATTGGACCTGGGTACCTTCGAGACCGTCTTCTGCCACCAGTAGCCTCCCACTGGCCAGTCTGCTCCCACAGAGAGGGTCTCCTCAGGATGTCATCGGCCAAATTATGTTGGCTGGCGACACCCAGGGGGAGGGCCTTCTCTGTGGGAGCCCCTGCCCTTTGGAATGAACTGCCCCCAGAAATGCGTAAGATTTCCGATCTCCGTGTATTTCACTGTGCCCTCAAAACCTTGTTGTTCCCCCAGGCCGGGCTATCAATGTAAATATTTTAATTGGTTTTAAATGTGGGATTTTAAGTTTGGGGGTTTTATAATTGAGCCAATTATTTAAATAATTTTAATTATTTTTAAATTTTGTCTGTCTTTGTGCTTTTAATCCTGAGTCCTTCGGGAGAAGGGCAGTATAGAAATAAAATTTAATAATAATAATAGTAGTAGTAGTAGTAGTAGTAGTAGTAGTAGTAGTAGTAGTAATAATAATAATAATAATAATAATAATAATAATAATAATAATAATTTAAAAGAAGAAAAAGGTGGTGCAGTGGTTAGAGTGCAGTACTGCAGCTACCTCAACTGAGTGCTAGTTCAGCAGATCAGCGGCTCAAATCTCACCGGCTCAAGGTTGACTCAGTCTTCCATCCTTCCGAGGTGGGTAAAATGAGGAGCCAGATTGTTGGAGCAATATGCTATTTAGTCCCCAAAGACACTGTGCCTGTGTCTTTGGTGTAAGCCGCCAAGAGTCCTCGGAGAATGGGCGGCATAGAAATATGACTAATAAATAAATCTATATAAATAAAAATGTACATGTCCATTTGTACATAACTACACATCTCCGAAAGTTCTTCACCAAATGCTTTCAAATTTTGACATAATGTTGCATTCGACTACGGGCGTGTTTTTATAGACTTATATTATATTCATGTCACACCTGTGACACGTAAAAACATGAAAAACATTAGAAAGACATTGACAAACATTGAAAAACATTGAAAAACAAAGCCACCTGCTGGACGTAAAACCAACACACCAACATTTTACCACATGAATTTTGAAAATTAAATCACAAATTTTTCACTAGGTATAATTCCAAAATACATCAACAAAAAAATATCAGCTGTCCAGATACAAAAGACTCAGGTAGTCCTTGACTTTCAACAATTCACTTACTGACCATTCGAAGTTACAACAGTACTGAAAAAAGTGACTTATTACCATTTTTCATGCTTATGACCATTGCAGCATCCCCATGGTTATGTGATTTACATTCAGCTGCTTGACAACTGACTTACAATTATGACGGTTGCACTGTTCCTGGGTCATGTGATCACTTTTTGCAACCTTCTGACAAGCAAAGTCAATGGAGAAACCAGATTCACTTAACAACAGGGTTACTAATTTAACAACTGCTGTGATTCACTTAACAAATGTGGCAACAAAAAAAAGTGGTAAAATGGGGCAAAACTCACTTAAGAAATTTCTCACTTAGCAACGTAGATTTTGGTTTCTGTTGTGGTTGTAAATTAAGGACTACCTGTATTAAAGATTGATTGGATTCGATTGGAAAGATTTAAAGAGCTCAAAACCAGATAAGAAAAATATAGTGCTACAAACATAGCAATAGAACCTTAGATATAGAAATTCATAATTCTATAAAATATAAATAATTGTAAATTAAAGTAATGGGCTCTAACTTAAGATAGATAGGAGAGTAGAAACAAATATATTGTTAACATAACATGCTGTGGTGTGGAGAGCTGCAAAGGCCTGGCCTGAAAAGGTAAGGGTGATGGTGGGGGATACAGAGGCCGGGCCAGAGACAGAGATAAACAGAGAGAGAGGGAGATACATAGAGAAATACAGAGAGATGAGGGGGGAGAGAGAGACATACCGAGATACAGAGAGAGAGGGTGAGAGAGAGAGACAGAGAGAGATACAGAGAGAGGGGGGAGAGAGAGACATACCGAGATACAGAGAGAGAGGGTGAGAGAGAGAGACAGAGAGAGATACAGAGAGAGGGGGGACAGAGAGACAGAGAGATACAAAGAGAGGGGGAGAGAGAGAGACATAGAGAGATACAGAGGGGGGGAGAGAGAGAGAGACATAGAGAGATACAGAGGGGGTAGAGAGAGAGAGACATAGAGAGATCCAGAGAGAGGGGGAGAGAGAGAGACAGAGAGAGATACAGAGAGAGGGGGGAAGAGAGAGAGACAAAGATACAGAGAGAGGGGGAGAGAGAGACACATAGAGAGATACAGAGGGGGAGAGAGAGACATAGAGAGATACAGAGGGGGGAGAGAGAGAGACAGAGAGAGATACAGAGAGAGGGGGGAAGAGAGAGAGACAAAGATACAGAGAGAGGGGGAGATAGAGACACATAGAGAGATACAGAGGGGGAGAGAGAGAGACATAGAGAGATACAGATGGGGGAGAGAGAGAGACATAGAGAGATATAAAGAGAGAAGAGGGGGAGACAGAGAGGGAGGATTTTGTGGTTCCCATTGTTTTTTTAGCAACTGGTTCTCTGCCCTAATCACCAGCTGCGTAGGCGTGGCTCGGGGGCTGTCATATGACTGATAAAAATGAGTGACGTCGAATTGGCCACGCCCACCAAATGTTTGTGGAGAGTTTGGAACTTCAGCCTCGCTCTTTTAGCCCAGCGGAAGCACCAGACTGGGCCACAGCAACGCATGGCCAGGTACAGCTAGTAAATAATAAATTTCTGTCCTCAGAGTTGAACTGTGGAGTTCCTGGTGCTCCCTGAGCTTTATTGTTTGCTTGCAGATACTTCATTAGCCAATTAAGTAACATCATCAGAGAGCACAAAAAACTCCACAGAGTTTTGGTGGGGCCACCAGAAAGAAGGCCTGTCATGCCACCCATGCTGACCAGATATGACAAGAGAAGGGACAAAGGATTCTATTTTTTATGACCAGGCTACATGGCAGAGTGTTGCCTAGGGTATTCTGATGCTGCATCATTTCAAGCTTTAAAATTAATGATCAGGGCTTTGAATCGCATCCAGAAACTTTAACAAAAAAGAACTTGTCAGAAGCAAACGTTTAAAACATTTACTCTTAGAAAGGAATCCAAAGTGTGTTGATTTTTTAAAGGAAAATCTGTTTTTCAGATGTGAGTTAAAGATAAAAATTGAACTACTGAGCTATCACAGATGTGCCAAGTTATTTTACATTTTTTGTTTCTCCGTGACATGTTTCCCCCACCCCCAAAATAGAAATGATACTCCCATAGGAAACAAAATCAAGACATTTTATTTTAACAACTTCATGGAAGTCAATAAATGGTGGCCCCTAAGCTGAATATTTGCTTTAGGCTTCTTTGCGTCTCAACAACACTCTTCAGAAGATGATCAGAAACAGGGCATGTGGATGAATAGAGGGAAATTGAGACTTTAAGAAAGGGAGTAGAGATGATTTTGAGCTGGCAATGGAGACTTCAGATCTGTATGCGGCTATCTTTTACTTTTAGCTATCAGAATTGCTTGTGTTTTGGCTCAATTCACCCAAACTGGCCATTAGGTGTTGACAGACAGGACTGAGTGTAAAAGTCTTCCTGTTTGCTTTTATAATGTTTCTGAAAGGGGAATCTCTGAAGTGTACTCAGCATAATATGTGAGCAATATTCACCAAAAGTTCTTTGACAATTTCAGTTCTGACTACAATAAAAACTAGATATTTGCCAAATATTTAACAGCTTAAAAATGGTTTGAGTTCCCCTCCTCCTCCTCCTCCTCCTCCTCCTCTACTATTATTGAACCCCTCATGTTGACTCCAATGATGCAAGCTAATACATGTGCATGATTAACAGTGTTTTACTGCATAAATCTCCATTGGTTGGATTTGTACAAAATGCTAAGCCATATTGCTTAGATTCTACACCAACCTGAAAAAGAAACAAACACCATTTTTTTGTTTAAACCCCAAACAAAAAAAGCATGCTGGATTAACCCAGCCACCAAATATAAAAGCCTGAAGGAAATCTGTGCTCATATTTTCAGGTCAGGTTTAGTAAGATCCTAAGCTGCACACAGAACTCTATATGTAAGCAAGCAAACACTTCTAGAGGCAGGTGAGGAATAGGAAGAGAACTAGGAATAGGGCAGAGTCAGCAGCATATAAAGGCAACAAAATCATGCACGTGTTTAGTTGAATGCCCAAACAACCTTAATAAAATCTTCTTTTTCTCCAAATTTGGCAAGATCAGAAGTGGAATTGATGAAGAAGTTGGAGACGTGGTTGAGATCCATTCCCTCAGCCTGCATTGCCTTCACCATTATAGGTCTTTATAATCTTCGCTGAATTTCTTCTGCCCTCTTCTATGTTCTAGTGCTGACAAAATCAATAGCTACTCCACTTGGCTTTCTTATATGATTTGCTATCTTTCCTTTGGAAGGGAGCCCTGGTTAGAATACAGTATTGGAGCCTGTAGTTTGATCCTGATAAGTTAAGGTTGACTCAGCCTTTTTCTGAGGTTGGTAAAATGAGGATAAGATTATTGGGGGCAATATGTTGACATTGTAAACGCCCAGAGAGTGCTAGTAAAGCATTATAGGGCAGTATATAAGGCTAAGTGCTATTGCTAATTGCTAACAATCAAACCATTGCTAGGATTTGTATATATTTGTGCATCTTCAGGTCAGTGTTGACTTCTGCCACCTGCCTGAATAAGTCCCTGCGGTTTTCTTGGCAATATTTTTTGGAACTTATGGTCTCCTGGTTTCTAACCTATCACCATACAATCTATTCAATTACAAAACTGCAGGAATTGCACAGAGAATTGAAAGCATAAGAAGAAATATATTTTCAATATAACGAAGGCCCTAACATTTTGCAAACTGTACATTTCTGCAGTAAAAGCTGATAGAATATTCAGCACATGTATGATAAAGAAATAAAGTTCTGATCCTGTTGTGATCATCCTGGTCCACAGGTATTTGAGCTAAGGCAGTAGGCTGGCATCTGAATTGAAAATCTCTTATGCATATAGTAATGGGATTTAGCTCCTGTTAAGTCAATAAATAAAATAAAATTCAGACAGAGTAAACTGCAATTTATCTGCCTCTATTTTAAACATGCTGATTCAGAATTAAATCATAAATCATGCAGAAGTTCTACATTATGGGACTGTTAGTAATTTTGTCTAGGATGGCAAGAACATTTGTAATTTTGTTGCGAACTGCAGGAATATTACTTTAAATGAGTTTGAATAGTTAGCTATCCCATTACCTTCAATGCCCTTTATTTTAAAAATAACTCCGTTTTTACTCTTGTGTATTTTATAAATGCAGATTTCTCCTAAAGGTTGTTGGAAAGAATGATAACATTTAGCATTTTGCAGTGTTGATTTGTTAATCTTCACTGCATTTTTTACAGCTTTTGCTTTCTGACGCAGTTTTGATCTATTTTTTTTTAAAAATGAGATGAAGTGCCACCATGAATAACATCTTCAGAGATCTGAGGGCACAAATGGAAATGTACATTTTCCTACACGCTGCTCGGACACTCCTCAGAATGGGGATACGATCACTCCTATTCGCACAGCTGAGTGTCAATCAAATCCCTCTGGAGCTGCATCCACCTCACTTCCTGCTTCCTCCTCAGACTTTTTCACTCAGCCATTACAATAGCATTGAGTGTCTGTACTTCTCTTAAATTTATTCTTAAATTTACTTTTCCATTTAGTGATTTGGCTTAATATTTTTTATCTATTACTTTAAAGTGCTGCGCTTCGACTGCCTTCACTGGGTGAGGTTTTAAAGCGCATTCGGCGGTCCGGGGCTCCGGCCGCCGCTAGCGGCTTGGTTTGACTGGCGGTTTGTTCCTAATCATTCTTACCGCCATTTGCCGCCATTTGCAGCCATTTTACTGCCAGTCACTGTGCGAGGCCGTGGATTGTTTTAGCGGCCATCGGATATATCGGCTTGAGTCCCTGCCGGCTGGCATACTCATCAGCCGTTTTGGGAGCTTGAGACCGCTTCGTTCTGCTGCAGCTTCAGTCCGGCCGTAGGCGCTGTGTTTCGCCTGGCTTAGGACTTGTGGAAATTCGCCTCGCGGGCCGCCATTTTGGGCCCTGACCATCGCCGCTGTTTTTCGCTGCTACATGGGCATAGCGACCTGGGCTTTGGTTTCCAGGGTCGCTAGGTTGCCGGCAGGTGGGGACGCTGTCCTGATCGTACCTGCAATTTACAATTACCGCAGAAGGGTGCCTGAAAGTCCCAGGGAAGTACATATTGCTTAATTTTCTTTCAATTTATTATTAAAAAAAAAAAAAAAGAGGCCGTTGCCTAGTTATAATTGATTGCCCTGTTTTTCTTGTACATAGTCATTTGAATTTATTAAAAAAAAAAAGAAAGAAAAACCAATATCAGATATACATATATTAAAATTCATATTACTAATATTTCATTATATATATACAATTGATAAGTTTCTATTTACAATTAATTAATCAATAAATACTGATTCATTGGGGTGATTGATCATGGATGACAGGGAGGAAGGTGCTCTGTCTTCTGATATGGACAGGAGTCCCTCTCCCTCCCCAGTGCCTTCCCCTAGACAGCTTAGGGGGAAGAAATCTAAGGCTTCCAGACAGGTGAAGGCCTCCAGATCTGCCACAGCAGATAAAGATGCCCAAAGGAGGCATAAGGCATTAGAAAAGCAGTTTGCTAAGGCTAGGCAACGGGCCCAGGACCCTGGTCAAGGACCAATTCCTGAAGGCTTGAGCCACGAGGTGACCTGTGAGCCCTCGGCCTCTCATGATGTAGATTTATTGGCCACTGGTCTGAGGGAGGATGGACCATCGACTTCTCAGGAGGTTCCAATTTCTGCGCCTAATCAGTCAAGGGCTAGTGTCAGGTCCCGCTCATCTAGTTTTGCAAGCCATTTTTCTCAAGCTTCTAGGTCAGGACCTGAAGCTACCTTTACACCCACTGCAGCCGGCCTCCGTCCTGAAGCAGGCCCAGGGTTCCCTCAGCCTGTGGATTTTCAGTCCTTTTTTTCTCAGGCCATGTCCCATATGTATCAAATGGGGTTGCAACAAGCCACTGGTGCCTTCCCTGCTCCTACGTGCCATACTACTTCTGCCTTTTCCATGCATCCCCCTGGGGCACAACATCAACAGCAATCTGTTGCCTGTAGCCTTGTGCCTGAATCAGCCCGGGAGGACGATTTCCTAGATGACTTTGAGATGTCTGAGGATGAAGAAGAGATTCAGGACAAGCCGGCCTTTCCGGGTCTATTTAAGCCTTCTCTGTTTCGCTCTCTCCTACGCAAGGCAAAAGCTGCCACTAATATGGATTCCACGCCTCTTCAGGGCTCCTCTTCTTCTACTCCATCTGGCCCCAATAGTAACTTGTTCAATCTACCTCAACCTGATGAGGACTTCGTTCCCTGTCCGGATCTTTTCTGCCAGGTTGTTCAAAAGCCTTGGGACCGCCCCGCCTCGTTGTCGGGTCCGAATTCATTTGATCGAAAGCTCTATGCATCGGCCCCTGCGCTGGATGCCCTCCTGCAGTTACTTACAATTGATGATCCGGTGGCGAGTCTCACATCGTCTTCCATCCTGGTAGGTGAGGCTGGGGATGGTCTCAAGTTTGAGGACAAACGAGCCGAAATGGGGTTTCGAAAAACACACCAAGCGGCGGCTTGGGCCATTCGTGCTGCAACCTCCTCATCATTCTTTAATCGGGCATCGCTGGTGTGGTTGCGCCAATTGAAGGACAGGCTTCCCCCGGAGGACGCACGATTACAGCAGGACCTGGCCAAACTGGTCGCAGCTGCTGAATATTCGGCTGACGCGTCTTTGGACGCAGCTAAGTTCGCTTCCCGGGCCTTAGCTTCGACTGTATCTTCAAGACGTCTCTTGTGGCTCCGTAACTGGAGAGCTGACGCCAAGTCGAAATGGCGCTTGACTGCTGCCCCTTACAAGGGCCCTGCCTTATTTGGCTCATCCCTGGACTCTGTGTTGGTCGAGAATAGGGATAAGAAGAAGGTGTTACCCACGTCTTTCCGACGCCAGGAGAGGCGCTATGTACCTTATAATCGACTGCCCTTTCGACAAGAGCAAGGCGCCGGGGGCGCCTCTTACTACAGATCTTCGCAGTCTCAGTACCAGTCAACTTCGGACAGGGCGCCCTTTCGTGACCGCGGTCGCCGACAATCCAACTTCAGGCGACCTTTCAGACAGTCGGCGGGCCGTTTTTCCAGGCGCGGTAAGTGACTCACCGCCTCCGGTCCCAATCGGGGGCAGGCTCCAGGCATTTTCTCACCTGTGGCCAACTACCACCTCGGATGCCTGGATTGTCCAAACTGTCACCGAAGGGTTACGTTTGGAATTCACCACCATGCCACAGGACTTTTACTTTCAATGCCCTTGGCCACTTCAGCCGGAGAAGCGATCTCTGCTGCTACTCGAAATTCACCATCTGTTGCAAATCCAGGCCATAGAACAGGTTCCATTGGATCAACTCAAAACCGGCTTTTATTCAACACTATTCCTGGTACCGAAATCCTCGGGCGATTGGAGAGGCATTTTGAACCTTCGACGTCTCAATCAACACATCTTGTACCGTCGGTTCAAAATGCATTCCCTCAAGTCTCTGCTGGGCTGCATTCGTCGGGGAGATCTGATGCAATCTGTAGATCTAAAGGAAGCGTACTTGCACGTCCCCATTCATCAGTCGCACAGGAAGTTCCTCCGGTTTGCGTTTGGAGACCACCATTTTCAATATCGGGCTATGCCATTCGGCCTTTCGTCTGCTCCGAGGACGTTTACAAAGTTGCTAGCAGCAGTAGCGGCGTCGCTCAGAGAGGTTCCGGTTCGTCTGGCATGTTACCTCGACGACATTTTGATCCTGTCATCTTCTCTCGAGCAGGCGGCCCAGGACCGGGAGCTAGTACTTCAGTCCCTTCAAGACCACGGGTTCACTTTGAATCTGGCCAAAAGCCATCTTGTTCCCACATCGAGTATCCTACATCTCGGAGCAACAATAGATTCGACGCTGTGTGTGGTCTCCCTATCTCCCGACAGACAAGCCAGCATTCGGGAACTGACATCTCAAGTCTTACTACGCCGGACTGTGACCTTACTGTCTCTCTCCCAGCTTCTGGGAAAGTTGATATCTTGCATAGACATTGTTCCGTGGGCGCGCTCCCATCTTCGTCGCCTCCAATGGTTCCTGCTCCCTTACCAGAGACAAGGTCGAGCGGAGTCTCTTCTCAAAGTAAAGGTTCCAGCTCCCGTTCGCCTTTCCCTGAGGTGGTGGCTGTCTCCGGCCCTCAACAGGGGTTCCCCCTTTCTGGAACCAGCTCGGATGGTGTTGACCACGGACGCAAGTCTGCGAGGCTGGGGGGCTCACCTCGACCGTCAGCTAGCCCAAGGTGCCTGGTCGTCGGCGGAAAAGCTGCACAATATAAATTGGCTAGAGCTCAGAGCGGTCCGACTCGCCCTGATACACTTCAAACACCTTGTATATCGCAAGGACCTTCTGATTCTAACGGACAATGTGGCCACCAAGGCCCATATCAACAAACAAGGGGGGACCCGCTCCTGGACACTAATGCAGGAGACGGAGCGTCTTCTGTCATGGGCGGAGCTCCACCTCTCGTCGATAAAAGCCGAACACATCTCGGGGACTCTCAATCGAGAGGCAGATTGGCTCAGCAGAGACCAAATAGATCACGCCGAGTGGAGGTTGGACCCCGGTTTGTTCCAGGACTTGTCCAGGAGGTTCGGCCTTCCCCTAGTGGACCTGTTTGCGACAGCTCAGAACACCCAATTGCCGAGATTCTTCTCCCGCTATCCATGTCCAGCAGCGGAGGGGCTGGATGCTCTTCGGAGTCAGTGGCCCCAGGGCCTTCTTTATGCCTTCCCTCCCCTTCCTGTCATCTCCAAGGTCGTGCGGAAGGTCATTCACGAACGGGCGAACCTTCTACTGGTAGCTCCGTATTGGCCCCGTCGAGAGTGGTTCGCCGACCTCAAGAACTTATCGGTCGAGCCACCGTGGAGGATTCCACCCGACAAGATAGTACTAACTCAAGGAGCCATCCGTCATCCGGAACCAGAATGGCTTCGATTAGCCGTGTGGCATTTGAGCGCATAAAGCTCATCAAGGACAATCTGTCTGACGACGTTATCTCCATTATTCAGGCAGCTCGAAGACCATCAACAATTCGTATTTATAACGCCTCATGGACTGCCTTCACGAGATGGTGCGGGGATCATCACGTAGATCCCACAACGGCTTCTGTTCCGGACATTCTGTGTTTTCTGCATGCGGGATTCTCCAAGGGCTTGGCTCCCGCGACTCTACGCCGACAGGTGGCGGCTCTGGCGACTGTCCTGTCAGGAGAATCTCGTGTTCCTTTGTCTCAGGACCCCAGGATCCGTTCCTTCCTCCAAGGGGTCTCAAACTTGCGGCCTCCGCCGATTCACCGCTACCCCACTTGGGACCTTACCTTGGTGTTGCAGGCCCTGACGGGTCCACCGTTCGAACCCATCGCTTCGTCCAGTCTACGCTACTTGTCCTTAAAGATGGCCTTTTTGTTGGCAATAACTTCAGCGTGCAGAGTATCCGAAATTGCTGCCTTATCCATGAGGAGTGATCTCTGCATCTTCTATCCTGACCGGGTTGTTCTACGCCTCGACCCGGCTTTTGTTCCTAAAGTGAATACCCGCTTTCATCGAGCCCAAGAACTCGTCTTGCCTAACTTTTGCCCGAACCCGCGTCATCCTGCTGAGAAGCGGTGGCATACTTTGGATGTGCGACGGGCATTGAGAAGATATCTTAAAAGGACTGCCCCTTTTCGAAAGACTGAGGCTCTGTTGGTGTCCTTCCTTCCCTCTTCCCTGGGCCAGAAGGTTTCTTCATCTACAGTAGGCAGGTGGCTCAAAGCCTGTATATCCAAGGCATATGACTTAAGAGAGGCCCCTGTCCCGGGTGGTATACTGCCCCATTCTACTCGTAGCGCCGCAACCTCTGCGGCTTGGGCTACCCAAGCTTCGGTAGATGATATTTGCCGGGCGGCCACATGGTCTTCCCTTTCATCCTTTGTAAGTCACTATAGGCTGGATAAGTTTGCTTCGGCAGATGCTGCCTTTGGCAGAAGGGTATTACAGGCTGTAATCTCTCCCCAAGACCAGTCTACGGCTTAAGTCCCCCCCTTCTTCTCTAACTTGGGTATGTCCCATTCTGAGGAGTGTCCGAGCAGCGTGTAGGAAAATGGTCGTTGCTTACCTGAACGACCCTTTTGTACACGCTGCGAGGACACTCCGTCCCTCCCTTTTTTCTTGGCCGTGCCTGGCTTTGGTGGAGGTCTGCTTTTTCTCCCTCTGTAGCTGTCTGCTTCCTGTGGGTCTACCTTATGGAGTTTTCGCGGTCGATCCTGCTGCTATTGAACCAAGTTGTCTTCGTGAAAAGTCTGAGGAGGAAGCAGGAAGTGAGGTGGATGCAGCTCCAGAGGGATTTGATTGACACTCAGCTGTGCGAATAGGAGTGATCGTATCCCCATTCTGAGGAGTGTCCTTGCAGCGTGTACAAAAGGGTCGTTCAGGTAAGCAACGACCAATCTGTGCAATTTTGACCTGAAACAGCATGCAGGAAAAGATACCTTTAAAAATATAAATCCTATAATAACAAACATAATAGTGTATAAAAGTTTTGCATTGATAAATAAGATTCATCATTAAAAGCCCTGCCTTTTGGTATCTGCTTCCTTTATATTTAACAATGATTTGGGATTTTCTAAACTAAATTGCTTGAGATTTCCACTTGTAACATCACAATCCATATCATTCCTCTTTCCTGAGCTTCTGCCATGTAAAGCTGGTGTGAGAGAACACATGGAGCTGTCACAATTTATGGTTTCAGCCTTTTATTGGATATGTGTAACTGACCCTGTGGCAAAATTGCCCAGAGCATATTTGTTTCTTTTCCAAGTATTTTTGTCTGAACTTTGATCTGAGTAGAGTTAGGCTACTTGACCCCTAGATTTATTTCACTGAATCTGACAGACCAGTAATTGGTTCCATGGTTTGACGGTTCATTCACTTTTCTTCCGCAACTGATTTCTAATTGTTTTTAAAAGAATCTCTTTCTATTGTTAGTGGCTCAGTGCTTGGGTATGACAGGAGAAGAAAGGAAAAGATCAGAGTATTGCCAAAATAGGACTACCCAGGAGTTACTATAAGAGAAGACTACGCTCTGAAGAGGTTGCAGCAAGCTCTTAGCAAGAGCATCTCCAAAATTTGATTTAAATTTTTCAGTTAAGGCTGTCATTTTTTTTTTACATTAGATGCCTATTAGGATTATTATTTGGATTTGGAGATATTCATAAAGAAACAACAGTGTGCTTGTTTTCAAAATTAAGTTTAAAAAACTATCTATCTATCTATCTATCTATCTATCTATCTATCTATCTATCTATCTATCTATCTACCTACCTACCTACCTACCTACCTACCTACCTACCTACCTACCTAAAATAAATCTAGCCTTGCTTACCTCTCAGAACTGAGCAGTAACACTGATGTATGACCTTGTTCCTCTGAAGTTTCAAGGGAAGTCCTCTATAGAAGATATTACAGTATCCAAATCAAGACAGTCATTTAGGAAATCCATTCCTGATAAACTAGTCAGAGTTGACACTCCTTGCCACTAGATCAAAGGTGGATCAAAGAATACTTCCAAACAATGTACCTGAGAGTTGAACCCCATTTCAAACAAACCATATCTACTAGCTGGAATCTGGGACTACTCTTTAATGGTATTTTTGTCTTATTAGCCTCTACTCTCAATTTATTGGTTGACGTTGCATGAAGGGACCAGTGTAATTAATGGGGAGTTCTACTGTTCAAGGTTTGGGCAATGAAGCAAAATTCTTGGGATTTTGGGGTATTGTGTCAGGTCTTTTGCTTATGAACTGCAGTGGCGCAGTGGTTAGAATGCAATACTGCAGGCTACTTCTGCTGACTGCCGACTGACTGCAATCTGGCAGTTCAAATCTCACCAGGCTCAAGGTTGACTTCCATCTTTCCGAGGTGGGTAAAATGAGGACCCAGATTGTTGGGGGCAATATGCTGACTCTGTAAACCGCTTAGAGAAGGCTATAAAGCACTGTAAAGCGATATATAAGTCTAAGTACTATTGCTATTTCTATAAATTATGTTATTATTTCATAATATAACATTCATAATTCTCGTGAGGAAATGTATCCCCAAACTGGCAGGAAAATATGATACTCATTTCTAGGAACTGTGATAGTGGTAGCCAGATAACCAGGACTGCAAGAAACCTGTGCCAAAATTACATATAATCATGTTACATGTTGGGCATAGAACTCTTGAATAGGACTTAAATATTCCTCTGTTTCCCTTTCTGAGGAATAAAAAAGGGAGACATTGCTATTGAAAATTCTGTTATACTGCCAGTTTGATCTAGTCTAAAATACTGCCAGTTTAGTCTAGTAGTTAAGGCACTAGAGTCTAGTGGTTCTCAACCTTCCTAATGCTGCAACCCTTTAATACAGTTCCTCATGTTGTGGTGACCCCCAACCAGGGGTGGGTTCTAAATTTTTTTACTACTGGTTCTGTGGGTGTGGCTTATTTTGTGGGCGTGGCTTGGAGGTCATGTGACTGGGTGGGTGTGGCTAGCTGGTCATGTAACCGGGTGGCCATGGCTATGTGTATAGGGACTATTCAGAGGGCTGAAAAAAGTCATTTCTGACAGGTCCTCGCACTTTTGACTGGTCCTCACACTTATGACCATCCTCACATTTATGCCCGTGCAGCATTCTTAACAACCATGTCACTCATTTCACAACTGCTTCTTTTCACCATGGTGACAAGATAGGGCAAAAACATAAAATGTGAGGACAGTCGTAAGTTCGAGGACTGGTCAAAAGTGCAAGGACCAGTCAAAAATAACTTTTTCAGCCCTCTGAGTAGTCCATATGCACAAAAGGACTACCCAGAGGGCTGAAAAAAGTGATTTCTGACAGGTCCTCGCACTTTTGACCGGTCTTCGCACTTATGACTGGTCATCATTTATGCCCATTGTAGCATTCTTAACAACCATATCACTCATTTCACAACTGCTTCTCTTCACCACGGTGACAAGATAGGGCAAAAACGTAAAATGTAAGGACAGTCGTAAATTCGAGGACTGGTCAAAAGTGCGAGGACCAGTCAGAAATAACTTTTTCAGCCCTCTGAGTAGTCCATATGCATAAAAGGATACAGCAATAGAGAGGGATGAAGGAAGGGAAGGGAAATTAGAGTAGGAGTGAGGGTAAGAGAGGTAGGAAGAGAGGAGGAGAAGGAGAAAGGAAGAGGAAGTAGGGAGGAGAAAAAGAGGGGGAGGAAGAGAAAGTAAGAAGGAAAGAAAAGAGAGAGGATTGAGGAGAAAGATTGCTGTACAATAAAAAAGATGAAAGGGAAGAAAGCCAACCCCAAACAAATATAAAGATATTTAGATAAAGAATGAATTGTTAAACTTTAAAGAATAAAAGAGAACAAATATGAATAAATAGCAATAATTAGAAACACACATACAAACATACAATGTATTTTCTTTGAACAGAATATTTGGCTGGTTCACAAATTTAAACAGTGTTTAGTCATTTCAATTAAATTTACAATTTCTATATTTCCTTTTTGCCATATTTATTCCTCATCTATTTTTTTAAAAAAACAATATTACCCTTCATCCTCATCTCTAATCTTAATCAAATTCAATTTTTCCCTTCTATTCTATATTATACCCCTTCCCATTGTCATCTATTTTTATATCCATCCTCACATTGGTTAATTATGTAATTATGTAATACAGTTGTTTAATAGAAATTCAACATTTTAATATAAATCAATTAGTTATATAACTATCTTTTTTGTATATTAATCAATATGAACATGAATATTCCAATTATTTCCATGCAATCCAATTTCTTACAAATCAATTAATTATATTTACCAATAATAATAAACCAAATAATTTCCCCCATATATTCCTCCAAATCACAACTTAACCATTTCTGCTTTCAACACAATATACAATTAATAGTATCTCAATTATTACAATTCCCTAGTTAAATAGAGCTTTTTTTCTTTTGTGTTTTAAAATCTTGAACTCTCCTCTTTTGCCCCAAATTTCCTATTGTTTGCAGTTTTGCACCTACCTTTTTTGGTGAGAAAAAGGAAAAAGAAATCTCTCTCTGCCTCATTTTGTCACGTTGCAGCAAAGACCCTGCTTTACTTTTGCTTTCGCTTTTTCAGCATAGCTCCAGGAACTCTTTGCAGCTAGCAACAGAACAGAGCCCTGCGCAAAACAGCTGAGAGCAAATCAGCTGAGAGTGGGGAAACCGAGCTAATCAACTTGTGCTAATTAACCTATGCAGAAGCTGTAAGGGGCTGTTTTTTCTATTTTTGCAGGCATCGGTCTACTCATTTGTTTTCTTTTAACACTGATCAACTGTAGGGCGGCCCTTTGAAGCCCCGCGGCAAGAGTTTAAACAGTTTTTTTCCCTCTAGCCATCAGCTGGGACTCAGGAGGCAGCCGGGACTCAGGAGGCAGAATGAAAAATCGGGACTTTTTTAAAACGCCGTAGGACGCGGGACAAATTGCGAAAAATCGGGACTGTCCCGCCAAAAGCGGGACGTCTGATCACCTTACCCATGGGACCATGCAGGTTGTAGGTTGTCTTGAGTCCCAAGCCTGGTTGAATCTTTCTGGGTGATGATGTAATGAAGGGGCTTCAGGCAATTCCCATTATGGCTTAATGGCTTTGTCCTGATTTGGATCTTGAGTGAGGGCTAATCCTATCATGTCCTGAGGGCCATGTCTTTTGTTTTGTAGATAGGTTGGCACCAAAATATCTGCTAGTGGGGCTGGGAGCTGAGCCTAGGGGGAAAAAAATCTGCTCCAGCAAGCAGCAGAGCCCTGAGCAAAACAGCTGAGAGCAAATCAGCTGACAGTTGGGAGCCGATCTAATCAAGGGCTAATTAGCCTATGCTGAAGCTCCGCAGGCCAATAAAATTACAAAAAAACACCGAACCGTTTGTTAAATTGCTGGTTCGCCCGCCCCTCACCCACCACTATTTATTGGCAATAAATAGTGGTGCGGAGGGGCGGGGCAAGCCAGCAAGTTAACAAACGGTTCGGCCGAACCCCCGAGAACCGGCAGAATCCCACCACTGGCTATAGGGCAGCCCTTTGAAGCCCCACGGCAAGAATTTAAACAGTTTTTTTTCCTCTAGCCATCAGTTGGGACTCAGGAGGCAGCAATAGATTGGGAGTGGGCGAGAGAACGGCCGGGGATCCAACAGAGCAGAGAGAGAGGGTGAGCGAAGGCATGGGGGTGGGCGAGAGAGGGCTTTGGCGACCCCTGTGAAATGACCATTCGACCCCCAAAGGGGTCACGACCCCAGGTTGAGAACTGCTGCACTAGACCATGAGCTGAATGACCTTGGTCCAGTCACTCTTTTTCAGTCCAACCTAATCCACCTCACAGGGTTGTTGTTACTGGGAAAATAGGAAGAAGAAGGCAGGAAGGAAATGTTTGACATCTTGAATTATTTGTAAAAATAATAAAGGTGGGATACAGATTAAATAAATAAATTTCACAAGGTTTGGGGGCTGAAATGAGAAGTATTCATTTTTCATGGTAATTCCAACACTATAAAATATCCTCTCAGTAAAGGTTAAGCTAGTTCTCTTCTTGTCAATATTTTGGAAGATACTAAAGTCGAAGGGAAGGAATTGCTTTGGAGTGCCTTCTCTTGGCTTTATCACACCATCTTTAACTTCTATTTGTAGTGCTTGCATGCTTATATTTGATTGCTATTGTTTTGATTGTTACTGAAATCTGTGTAATGGAAGTTTTAATATTTTTTTTTAACATTTTATGTAAGACACCAAGAGTCTAATTGCAGCAGGCCAGAAACATGTAAAACAAATAAACAAATAAGAAAGACACAAAGTAAAAAATGGAGATTAACATTGTTTTTGATTTTGAAAGATCTCCTTTGACTTAGACATGCACACATGTGCGCATGTACAAACACACACCCACACACCAAAGTTTCTTATCACGCTTGCTCTTAGCTCCAAAACTTAAAACAAGATTAATTTGTGTAAATTGTGTCATACTTTTAAAAACTAAGCTATACTGACTGGTTGGCTATGGTTTTTGTAGTATGGTGACCTGGATTCCTTCATTTTACAGATGTGTGCTGTAAAATTAACTACCTCTATAAACCTGGAGTAGCGGATATTAGCCATTTCTGTGACCGATGAACTCTTTCCAGCTTATTGTATAGCTGTCTCATTTTCTGATTTCCTATGTTGTCAAAGTGTGATTGCAGAGAGGAGATGCGTGCAGCACAGCAAAATATAGCCAGGAGCTGCAGAAATCAAAATAAGGCATTAAATATCCTTTTCCTGTTTAGATAATTTTGACAAGCAAAATTTAACAGATAATGCAATCAGTGGTCATAACATTAAAATTATACACTAGGTTCAAAAGGGTAGCCAGGCTTTTCAAAATCTAACTTTGAAACCCAAGAACTTTTGTAGAGCTTTAAGGAATATATTTGTAGATTTAAGTAGTTCTTTGTTGTTGTTTATTTTAGTTTCTTTATTGTAAAGAAACAAAGTCACACGGGGAAAATCTATTGAGTGTACCAATACAAATAAAAACCTGAACTTTAGTATTATTTCAACTGTTCTAAAACTATATAAACATTATTTTCATAATGTATTAAATAAGAACTATTATTGTCCTCTAAATGAAAGGAATGCAACTAAAAAAAATAGGATATCTTATTTAAGAGCATACAATGCGTTAGTGGTAAGGGAAAGACTCAAATACCATAGAAACAGAATAGAGCTGGAAGGGACTTTGGAGCAATGGTGAAATCCATTTTTTTTCCTGTGGGTATGGCTTGGTAGGCATGATGTGGCTTGATGGGCATGGCTTGGTGGGTGTGGCAGTAGAAGGATACTGCAAAATCCCCATTCCCTCCCTAATCCTGGGGAAAGGATATTGCAAAATCTCCATTCCCACCCCACTCTGGGGCCAGCCAGAGGTGGCATTTGCTAGTTCTCTGAACTACTCAAAATTTCCGCTACCAGTTCTCCAGAACCTGTCAGAACCTGCTAGATTTCACCCCTGCTTTGGAAGTTTTCTAGTCCAGCCTCCTGCTCAAGCAAGAGATCCTATACCATTTCAGACAAGTGACTGTTCAGTCTCTTAAAAATTTCCAGTGATGAATCACCGGCAATTTCTGAAGGCAAGCTGTTCCACTAGTTAATTGTCCTCACTGTTAGGAAGTTTCTCCTTAATTCCAGGTTGCTTCTTTCCTTGATTAGTTTCCATTCATTGTTTCTTGTCCTGTCCTCTGGTGCTTTGGAAAATAAATTGACTCCCTCCTCTTTGTGGAAGCCTTTCAAATGCTATTATGTCCCCCTCATCCTTCTTTTCTCTAGATTAGCCACAACTAAATATTCATATGTTTTAGTCTCTAGGCCATTAATCATTTTAGTTGCTCTTCTTTATACTTTTTCAAAGGTCTCAACATCTTCTTTGTGGGTACCAAAACTGGATGCAGGTGTGGTCTTACTAAGGCTATATAAAACAGTACTAATACTTTATGTGATTTTGATTCTATGCCTTTTTTATTCAACAAAGAATTGTATTAGCTTTTTTTGGCTGCTGCCAGACATTGTTTAAGTGATTGTCTACTAGGATTCCAAGGTCCATCTCACAGTTACTGTTTTTGTACCAGGTTTTGCCTAATCTGTACTTGTACCTTTGGTTTTTCCTGCCCAGGTATAAAACCTTGCTTTTCTCCACATTAAATTTCATTTTGTTGGATAGGGCCCATTGTTGAAGTCTGTCAAGATCTTTTTTAATTCTGGAGTTTGTCTTCTGGGATGTTGGCAATTCCTGCCAGCTTAGTATCATCTGCAAATTTGATGAGTTCCCCTTCTATTCCCTCATCTAAATCATTTATGAAGATATTGAAGAGTACTGGGCCTAAGACAGAATCTTGTGGTATCCCAATGTTTACTTTCCTCCATGTAGATGTAGATTAAGGACTTCTCGTTGAGTATGGTTTGTCAGCCAGTTACAAATTCATCTGGTGATGATGCTGTCTATCCCATATTTTCTAGTTTACCAAGAAGTAAATTGTGGTATCAAATGTCTTGCTGAAATCTAAGTATACTATATCCACAGCATTTCGCTGGTCTACTAATTTAGTTTCATAAGCTTAGTTTGGCATGATTTGTTTTTAACAAACCCATGCTGGCTACTAGTTATAACTTTATTTGTTTCTAGATGTTCACAGATCTTTTTTTTAATTATTATTTTTTTCAGTATCTTCCTAGGTATTGATGTTAGGTTAATTGGTCTATAGTTTCCTGGGTCTGTTTTTTCACACTTTTTTTGAAGATGGGCTCTTCTTTCCCCCTTTTTAAAGATCAGCTCTTTTCCAACCTTTTGGCAGTTCCCTGGTGCTCTAGGATTTTTTTTAAAGACATGGTATAATGATTCTGATATAACATCTGCCAGCTCCTTCAGAACTCTGGGATATAATCCATCAGGACCCAGTGATTTATATTCATCAAGGTCACCTCCTCTCATACAATGAATATATTTTTATTGCACTCTTATTGAGTTAGCAATGGCACATCGCCACTGGCCATACATTCCACATGCACACCCTTATTTTTGGTCAGCATTCAGAAGCTTCTCTGTGATTGCTGATAATGGACAGTTCAATTTCTATTAATTTGTGACTGAACATAGACTAAAATTGTAACAAAGCATTAAAATAGCTAAACTCTTCCAAAGCAGGAAACTATTTGTTTAAGCCCATTAAAAAAAAAATAAAGTGTGATTCTGGCCCAGTGAGATAGGTGAAACTCCAGAGAGATATTCCTGTACTGCTAAGCACTACTGTTCTTCAGATATGTAAGTTAAACTAATACAAGGAAAGCAAAATTGTTATGTATTGATACTTTTGAGCGGGAGTTTCAAACCTGCCTACGTTTCTGATTGGCTGACAGTCTCTCCAGGATTGTATATAAGGAGGACTGCAGCCTCTGAGTTTTTGCTGAAGTCTCACTGTAAATTAAAGAGCTGTTGTCACTTGCTTGGTTGTGCCTCTCGTTATTCCCGAACCACTTCATTGGCGACGAAGGTGGGATTGAGGGCACAACAAGCGAACCAGTGAGACCACGAGCTTCAGCTAGGCGACGAGGCGAACTACAGGAGGCATACCGAACATGTCTACCTACGTTCCGCCCAAGCCTTTTGATCCGACCCGCGAAAAATGGGTCTCGTACCTGACGAGGTTCGAATGCTCGCTCGAAGCCAGCGACATGCAAGGGCTCTCCGCTAATTGGAAGAGGGCCCTCTTCCTAAGCCACTGCGGACCGGACGTGTTCGAGATGGCAGAGTCACTATGCGAGCCAACGCCGGTCCAGACCGTTTCCTGGGACACCCTGATGGCCACGCTCCGGGCTCACTACGCTCCCGTGCCCTCCAAGTTCGTGCAACGATACCAACTCAGACAGCGCGTACAGCGAGAGGGAGAACCGGTCAGCGCATACATGGCCAGCCTGAGAAAAGCCGCAACCCACTGCGACTATAGAGACTTGGACGATGCGTTGCTTGAGCAACTCATCTGTGGTGTCCGGGACATTAGGCTGCAACGGCGCCTGCTCGCCAAGCCTGATTTAACGCTTGCTGGAGCTCTAGACGAGGCCAGGGCTCATGAAGCCTCCACAAAAGCCGCAGAGACGCTGCAGCGTCCGCTGACCAGCAAAGACAACCCCAAGTCTGCCCCAGTGCACAGAGAAGACGCCGGATCCAGCTCGGAGTCCGAGTCGGATGAAGACGTCTTCCGAACAGAGCACCAGAGAAAAGACACTGGCAGCCCCCGGCGAAGCTGTCCCAGCTGTGGAGGGCACCATGACAGACTGTCCTGCAAATATAGGGAGGCTATTTGCAGGCGTTGCGAGAAAAAAGGGCACTTGGCGCGAGTCTGCAGAGCCATTCTGCCCAGAAAACACCAACCACGTGAGCGCCGCAGCCAACCAGAATCAACGCGCCAGAAACAACCAACGAGAGAAGGCGGCGCGAAAAAACGGCGCGAATTTGAACCTCGAGATGGCCGCAGCATTCACATAGACCAGGCCAGCGCGGAAGTCGAGGACAAAGTCAGCACGGTGGTCGAAATCAACGGCAAGCCATGCTCAATGGAGATCGACACCGGATCGGCTCTCTCCATAATGTCTTGGGCAACCCTAAAGACCCTCCTGCCGTCGTTCCGGAAGGACCAGCTCTCCAAACAGAGACTGCGCATCCTAGACTACCAGGGGAACCGAGTCCCCCTCGAAGGCGTGGGCACGTTCCGAGTCACCTACGGAGACTATGAAAGAGACCTGCCACTGACCATCGTCACGAAGCAGATTCCCAGCCTTCTCGGCATGGGGTGGTTCCGAGCCCTCGGCATGGGTTTCACCGGCGTCCACCAGATGCTCAAGTCATCGTTAAAAGACAGTCTCCTGACCGAGTTCCAGGACGTTTTCGGGGACACGTTGGGCAAGTATGTGGGGACCCCTATCTCCCTTAACTTAGACCCCAACGTAGCCCAAATAAGACTCAAGGCCAGACGGGTGCCTTTCGCATTGAAACCAAAGATCGATGCGGAACTGGACAAACTGATTAAACAAGGGGTGTTGGTTCCCGTCGACCATGCAAAGTGGGAAACCCCTATAGTGACCCCAGTTAAGTCTGACGGCTCAATTAGAATCTGCGCCGACTACAAGTGCACGATCAACAAGGCTTTGCAGCCGAGCGCCTATCCGGTGCCGATCGTGCATCATCTACTACACTCCCTGGGGCCCGGAAAATTTTTTGCCAAATTAGACCTGGCTCAGGCCTATCAACAATTACCAGTTGATGATGCCACGGCAGAGGCGCAAACGATGGTTACTCATAGAGGTGCATTCAAATGCACCAGGCTCCAGTTTGGGGTGAGTGTCGCACCCGGCCTGTTTCAAAGCACCATGGAGCGCCTGCTGCAAGGGCTTCCCGGAGTGGTGCCCTATTTTGATGACGTTCTAGTCAGCGCTCAGGACGAACGCCAGTTAGGGGATAGAGTAAGGAACGTCCTTTCTAGATTTAGGGAAGCGGGACTAAGGCTAAAAAAAAATAAATGTATGATCGCTGTCCCCTCCGTTGAATTTTTGGGGTACAGGGTGGACGGCACAGGCATCCACCCTACCGAAAGCAAGGTGAGAGCAATTAAGAGCGCACCTGCCCCCAAGACCAAAGCTGAGCTCCAAGCCTTCCTTGGACTGCTCAATTTTTACTCAATGTTCCTAAAAGACAAAGCTACCGTCGCAGATCCCCTACACAAACTATTGGGGAAGAATGTACCATGGGTCTGGGGGAAACCACAAGCAGCCGCTTTTGAGGCAGTTAAGAGACTTCTATCAGAAGACAGTTTCCTAATCCAATACAACGCAGCGCTACCGCTTGTATTGGTTTGTGACGCCTCCCCTGTAGGAGTTGGTGCCGTCCTGGGCCATAGACTGCCGAACGGCCTAGAGGCGCCCATTGCGTTTTACTCTCGCACCCTGTCAAGCGCAGAGCGAAACTATAGCCAATTGGACAGAGAGGCTCTGGCTGCAATTGCGGGGGTTAAAAAGTTCCACGAATATCTCTTTGGCCGGCAATTCGAACTTGTGACTGATCACCGGCCCTTGCTAGGACTTTTGGCAGGTGACAGGCCCACCCCCGCTGCCCTGTCCCCACGTTTGACTAGATGGGCTATTTTTCTTTCGGCCTATTCGTACCAACTTGTACATCGACCTGGACGGACCCTGGGTCACGCGGACGCCCTCAGCCGCTGTCCCCTACCTGACTTACTGACCAATCCAACACCTGAGGCCTCCGTCCTTCTACTGGACACATTAACTTTGGGACCTATTTCCTCTGCCGAAGTGGCTAAAGCCTCAGCCAGGGACCCAATCATTCGCACTGTGATGGGGTGGGTGCTGAAAGGGTGGCCGGTCAAGGTGGACGGGGGGGACTATCAAGGTTTTGTAAACAAATGAAACGAACTGTTTACGCAAGGGGGTTGTTTATTGTGGGGTGATCGGGTGGTAGTGCCAACAAAACTGCAAACGAGGGTCTTGGAACTGTTGCACGAAGGGCATCCGGGCATTGTCAGAATGAAAAGTTTAGCCCGCAGTTACGTTTGGTGGCCCAACATGGACCAAGTTATCTCTGAGTGGGTGGGGAAGTGCAGACCCTGCCAGGAGTCTCGCCCCGATCCCCCGGTAGCGCCCATCCGAGAGTGGGAGAAACCAAAAGGGCCATGGGGGAGGATCCATATTGATTTTGCTGGCCCCTTCCACGGGCAAACGTTTTTAATTGTAGTAGATGCCTTTTCGAAATGGCTCGAAATCATTTTAATGCCCTCTACCACAGCCGAGGCTGTTATTAAGGCCCTTCGCAAGCTGTTCGCCACACATGGCCTACCGGATACCCTAGTATCTGACAACGGCCCTCAGTTCACAGCAACCCTGTTCGAGGGATACTTGGCCGGACTGGGCATCCGCCATGCCCTATCGGCCCCGTTCCACCCGGCGTCTAACGGATTGGCCGAACGTTTTGTAAGAACGGCCAAAGAGGCCCTATCCAGACTAGATAACGGGGACTGGCAGGTCAGGATAGATCAATTCTTAGCTGTCCAGCATGCCACACCATGCACAGCCACAGGGAGAAGCCCAGCAGAGCTCCTCATGGGCAGGAAGCTCCGATGCGTGTTAGATAGGCTTCATCCCAACTACTCGCACGAAAACTTCAAGGGGGAGACCTCCGGACTAAGACAGTTTCAGGTTGGGTCCCCAGTGTTCGCTCGCAACTATGCCAGCGGACCTCTATGGGTTGCAGGAACCATAGTGGGCATAACGGGCCCGAAATCCTATACGGTAGACTTGGGGGTAGACAGACTCTGGAAGCGCCACATAGACCAGCTGAGAAAAAGGGTAGTCGGCGAAGCAAACATAAATTTAGACATATCCGAGCCTAACTATAACAACTTTCCCAAAACAGCTAACTCAAGCCCGGGTTCGCGAGAATACTTAGCTGACAAGCCCTGGTTCCAGCGCCGCCCCAGCGAGTCGCCACTCCCAACCGGGGATAACCACGCCCCGGACAAAATCCAGGAGGTTCCATTGGCGGAGCCGGGAGAGACAGAAAGTCCCTCCGACCAGCTCGACGCCCCACCAAACACTGAACTGCGCAGGTCAACTAGGACGAGAACTCGCCCTGGGCACCTGCAAGATTTTGTGTGTAGTTATGTAAATTTTTGAATGTCAGTGCCTTCTGGGAAGGGAGGGGTGTTATGTATTGATACTTTTGAGCGGGAGTTTCAAACCTGCCTACGTTTCTGATTGGCTGACAGTCTCTCCAGGATTGTATATAAGGAGGACTGCAGCCTCTGAGTTTTTGCTGAAGTCTCACTGTAAATTAAAGAGCTGTTGTCACTTGCTTGGTTGTGCCTCTCGTTATTCCCGAACCACTTCAAAAATTGTTCATTATATAAGTGTAATACATCTGGGGTAGGTATGGATATGGCTCTGCAATTTTTCTGCATTGGGCCCTTTACATTGCAGAGGTACCACTACCTGCCTTAGAAAACTCAGAGATTACTCTAATTGCATTGTTGTGACATTTTGCTGTGATCTGGTTTTGCTCTTCATTAACTCAACAGAAAGGGTGATGCCATATTGATTCTTGAAACAATTTCAAAAGTGAATTTCATTGGAAACATTGCTGAATTTCCATCTATTAAATGGAGGCTTAGGGACATGACCACCATGAGGATACACACACACACACACACAAACACAATATTAAGCATTTACAATATTTAATATATAGCCTGATTATCCAACTGTTATTTTTTTAAAAAAATAGGAAGTTTCTTCTTGATCAGTCTCAGCTACTTTTCATGTCAATGGAGATTCCCAATCATCCAGGTCATGGTTATCCCAAAGATGTTTGTTTCCAAAAGGCACCTGAACATTTTTGTTTTTTTTTCTTTTAAAAACCTTTCACTTCTCATTCTAGAAGCTTCTTCAATTCTAACTGTTAGTTAATCAGTCAGTCAGTTAATTAGTTAGTCATTTCTAACAGAAACTTATCGGATAAGGAGCAAAATGTTTTTAAAGGAAAAAACCCAAGGAAGTCCAGTTGCCTTTTGGAAATAGTACCTTTGAGATGAGCCATTTTTCACTTTCCCCAGTCCCAGCCCAACATTGGATGCAATAAGATGTTGTTCCTAAACCTTATTACATGATAATCAGAGGCTTCTAAAACTTTGGTTCCAAGATTTTATCAAGAAAATCTTATTCTCAAAACCTTTGAATAGCAGCAAAGGCATATATCACCCAAGCATATTCATTCATGCTGAATGCAGTTGGGCATTAAAAACAGTCCTTTTGACATGCTTCAATTTTAATAGTAACATTTAACCTGTGGCCAAAGAGCATTGCTTTTCCCTCAGAAATGTCACATCAGCCCCCCCCCCCCAGTTTGGGGTACATATTAGTGAATTACAGCTCACTGGAGCATTACTCTCAACTTTAGTGCATTTACCATCTGTTCCTCAGAGGAGATGACAGTTTTACACTCAGCATTACAGGCAATTGAAAATAGTGGTAGAATTCAATGTATATCTAAGCTATTAAAAAATAACTATTTTTTTTTAAGTTGCCCTTTGATTTTTGAAGTTATTAAGCCGTTATTCTCAGGAGTACAAATCTATATGCCAAAATCATGATGCAATTCCATTCTGTACTGTGAAGTACTTTTATCTTTTAAGATAAAGGATTGCTAACAATGAATTGCCAATCAATGTCTATCCTTTTTGTCTCTTTGTTCTCAAAAGCATTCCACCCAGAACAAGAAAAGGTAAACCAGAGTCTCCAGATGGAACCCAAAGTGCAAATTTACACTTAGTGCCCTGTTGAAAGGCCAGTTATTGTCTTAAGATGTGTGTTTATAACAATAATACCCATCTCTAGGGAGGCATGAGAATTCTTCCATTTAACTGCTGCAGTGGCATTTGCCTTCATTTTCTTTTAGTTCAATAACTGTACAAATGCAATGCAGAAAATCTCCATTTTGGCACGAGAGGAAAATTGGCCTATATTGTGTGATTCTATATATTAAATCTGTTCACTTTATAAAATTATAATACAAGTTATACAGTACCCAGAACTTTTGTTTGAAATAAAGTTTATGCTAAAGGCTAGTGTTTTTATGTGCTGCTTACTAGCTTACTAGCTTCCTACTTCCTTTATTGTTTTACTGTAATTAATTTTTTTAGTCAGATAAACCATGGATCCAGCTGAACATCTGCCTTGGCCTAAAATGACTGTAAGAAAAAAAAAAAAAAAACAAGCGCTGGAAACATTCTGAGTTCCCACAACTACATGGGATGCAGAGATGTTTCCTGAAATGGAAACAATACTCCTTAGGAAATAATTCTCAGGGACTTTTTCCATACAAAAAGGCAGTAAGATTTAGCAACCGAAACCAGATGCATAATTAAGAAAAACAATACTTTTTGGAATCAAGGAGGGTTTTTTCCCCTCCTTTTCATTGTGACACTAATGACATCTTTTACCTTTCCAGCACCATTCTTGGGAAGCAGATTGCAGAGAGACAACTCAATGAACCTCCACAGCTAAGGCTGGACCTGAGGTAATAAGATAATAAGATAGATTTTATATTTTTACATTTTTACATTTACACACACACACACATATCTCCATCCGTCTATAATCTTAATATGGAATTAAGTTATGAATTATAAATCTACATATACCCATTCCCCAGTTTCCACATAAAACAAAGTCTCTGAAACTACAAATATATTCAGGCCTATTTATGATAACAATATTAGAGTTTGCTGTACAAAGGGGGGAAAGTATTATATTCTATGGGTGCCTAGGCTAGGTTTTATGTGTAAGGCAAGCAAGAAGCAGATAGATTAGCTGTCTACTCTGTGAACAAAATAGCTGTTGTCTGTGGGGCTCCTGACCATCTCCTATTGTGATCTTGTGAAACTGTGTAATAAACAATTTGGACTGCAAAAAGGGCACACAACAACTAGTTGGCAATTAAGAAATACACAAAAAAAATGGCTGCTGCCATCTAGTAGATATTTTGACAATCCAGTTCTAGGATCTGTTGTTTGTTTGTTTGTTTGTTTGTTTGTTTGTTTGAAATGACAGGTAAAGGAATAAGAAAAATGGAAGACAAAACAATGACTTTTATATTTGCAGGTCTCAAAGCAGCTGCCTCTCCTCTTTCGCTATGTGCAACTTCAATATAGCCTTTTGTTTTCCACACTTCCTTGTAAGTAGCAATAAGTGTCTTTGAATTCTGTGCATTCCTGCTCTGGGAAAATTTACTAACAAAATTCTGTTTAAAGAAGAACAATGGAGGCTCTATATATTGAGAGGGCTGATCTATAGTTCAATATTTGAGATTATCAGATGACACCATATTTTTAATTCAAGATAGTAAATGCCATCAAATATTTTAGCATTTTTTTAATTGCAGATTCCCATTGACCTCAACAGATTACCAGAGGAAGAGAAAGAATATTGCACAGATATAGCATTCAGCTGTAAGGAAATTTGGAGCAATGGAGTATTCTCTCCCAACAAATCAAATGTATATGTCAGAATTCTACTTGTCCATTTCTGCATAAAGAGATGAATGCTTTCATCCCTTTATTGTCTAATAGTTTCGTGTTCGACTTTTGTACACATTATTCAATCATTTATGCCTATTACCTAAATCTAGATCATGCTGTATCTACAAAATGTCTAATGCTAGAATGCAACCACTACAGCAGTATTTTCCAAACCTGGGTAAATAACCCAACATTGGGCAAAAGTGATTTTTGTTTGGGTAATGACATGTGACCCATTACAACAGAAATATTGAATTAAAAATTGCCCCATGTACTAAACTAAACTATATTTAAAAATGTACATTGCATATGTCCCAGAATTTCTCTGCTGTACATTAAAGTAGCGGAATCCTTTTTGAGTCTTCTGCAGGAACCAAACAGAAACATGCTGCTTTTTAATGTTCTTCACCAATTAAAATGATTGTAATGAAGCAATGGCTCCTTTTTAAAGCTCTCAGGGAAGCCTTAAAAAAGGTTACTCTAATGAAGAGAAGGAAAGCACAGCACACTACAGCACTCACACAAAGTTCAAAGCTCTATTTTTTAAATAAAAAATGGCATGCAGATCCCTAGTACATATATATATTTAGTATGCATAAGTGCTTCCAGTTCCAAAATCTAAATATATCAAGATCCCTGTTTAAAAACCTTAAATTATTGATATTTTAGTACTATTTTGAAATATCTGTAAGCTTTCCTAGGAAATAAATGATTTAAGCCAAGCTTGACAGTTATTGAGATTTACAGTGTTTGAAAAGTGGTAAAGGGTGTAGAAAAATAAACAAATTGCCAGTGGTATTAGCTAGACATGCCAAAGGTTATGGCCATGATAGGGATGACACTGCAGAGTGAAATAATAAAACTTCTCCCTGTCTACAGAATGAAATTTCAGTAACTCATAGACAATGATATTCAAGTAAGGTCTGCAGGACCTAATAACTTACAAATCTCATACTTAGCCTCTAAGATAAATGTGTTCCTTCATCTCCAATGCTAAATACTCCATATGGAGCTAACATTTCAGCCCAGAAGTAGATGAGAAATACCTGAAGGTTTGGTTAAAAAGGATCATGTGGAGATTATTTTTTTTCTAGTTTTGTATCATGCTATTTCTGCATTCCTCAGGCTTCAGACAGGCTTCTGCAGGTTGATAACTTCCCTACTTCGATTCCCCCCCCCCCATAAGCAAATGTTCAAATGAATCAGAAATTGTTGGCAATTACACTGTTTAATAATACTCTTCACACACACACACACACCCCACACACTTTTGAGTTTTAAGGCTTTGTTAAGTTCTGTATATCCTCTGTATGCTTAAACTGTAGAGGGTTTTTTTTAGCACTGTGAAGATTAATGAATTTTTCATTGTGTATGCTTTTGTGGATCACAGCCTGTTTTTTGTATGCATCTAGAATAAATGGATACTCGTTTACCTAATATGCACACATACGCACCCAGACACACTTAGAATAATAGTATAACTTATGGCTGCATTTATAGACTCACAATCTGTTTGATATAGTTTTGACCACTTCGGGGCTCAAAGTAAACTTTAGCATTTGATGAAAGATCTTTGCCTTTCTGTTGCCTGCCAGTCCCCTTCTGGTAGCTGTTCGAAAGGTCTGCTTTAAAGAACAGTCAAATGAAGAAAGTGGTGTTATTTCAACAAAGCCAGAAATATTCTTTTTTGTTTGTAAATATTAGTACATCTTGCAGGCAGGGCTAAGAGCTGCCAGGCCTCCTGTCATTTTAATAGGACTGATTGATGCCAAGTTTCTGTCAAAGATCCCATGGGCAATGCATTAGCTCAGGAGCATGGGGCTGCCATACTCCCCCCTTCTCACATTTTTCCTTTAGGAAAAAAGTCAACACATTCCTGGGGAGCTGGTTTCCGTCACTGTTCAAAATAATGAGCCACAAAAGAAACATTTCATTTAATGTTTTAAGAAGTACGGATTTGGTAACAGGGTAAGAAACCCAGATCTCTTTCTTACTTCATGTTAAACAAGGAGATGACAGGCCATGAAGAATTGGGTGGCCCAAAAAGACCTGGAAAACAAACCCATTTGACCTTCTGAATTTAAGACAACAAGATAAGTCCATGAAGACATGGCAGTTGATTTTGGACATTAGGTTTACTTTATTGATTGATTCAGTTTATTACCATTCATTCCATCCCCCTCCCCAAATTCGTGGGCTATTATTATATTTTTTCCAAATTGTCAGGTAGTACATCACTCTTTACTGATTGCCTGCTTGTTTTCCTCACTGACTCTATGGATGATAATGAAATTTTAGGGAAAAAAATCAAATCCTTTGGCTCTCAGAAGAAAATATATTTTTTTTACAATTAAGCTAAGCTGTACAAATATGCAATTTTCTACTCTCAAAACTGATTTAGAAAACTATCTAACCAAATTCTTTGCACTGTATGCGAGGGGAAGGGGAAACACATAACTTAACTGAGGAAGGTCATATTTGTTATTTTTTGTTCTTTTTAAAACTAAATAGCTTGCCCATTTTTATGTGTGATCTTTTTTCATTTTTATTATCAAGGATCTCAAAAACTGGAAACAACCTGTACTATTATGTTTTCTCAGATTATCAGTCTTGGCTTTATATACCTAAAGTAGACACTTTAAATCAATAAGACTAAAATTAATCATTGCTACTGAAAGAAGACCATTGATTTTAATGGATCAGTTCAATCTCTTCCAATATTTTCACTCAAATGAGGAGACTGCTCATCTATTGATTTTGCCAGAGATCAGAACTGACAAAATCTCAGTAATAGGGGACCATTTTAAGGGCAGCATGTTTCTGCCAGTTCTGCCAGTTCTTTTCACATCCTGGTAAATGCCAATTTACCTCACATCTTTTCATTAACTATTATGCTGTGCTGGGAGGATGTGAACTTGCCACACAGATATAGTCTTCAAGAAAGCACATGAATAAATTTATAAGTTTAAGATTGAGTTGGTTTGAATAACAACTTTCTCAAAAATTAATTGAAAGACATCTGTTTTCCAATAGAACTGCTGGGTCTTTTGGTTTACTTACAATATTTTGGAGGACTTTAGTTGGTTTGTGTGCTATGTTGTAATAATTACTTTGAGCATCCTAGACCAAGTCAAGTCCAAAAACCTGGGGCCCCAAGGGGACATTCAGCACTGGAGCTGGTTGACAGGGTAAGAAAATCTCTTCCTTGTGCCGTCCATTTCTTAGTATTGTTTTTTGTATAGTTTTTAAATTTTAATGTGCATATTTAATATTTTAATATATTTTAATTAAATTTCCTTGTTTTATAACTTGTAAACCTCCCAGAATCACCTTATAGGAAAGATGGGTGGCATAAAAATGAATAAATAACTAAATAAGCGAAGTGGGATATTATGATCAGTATTATGGTGCTCGGATTTCACTATTTCACTATAAAATGTTTTCTAGAGCTCTCATATTAGAAATACACTTACTGGGCAAAGATGGCAAAACTGACACTTTTAATTAAAAGGAAGATTTTATCTAGTTTCATTTCCATTTTGAAATCACTTCTGGATTTTGTACTCAAAACTGAAAAAAATAAACCTTTAATTTTTGGTTTTAAAAATTTGGTTTTTTGAATTGACTTTGTTGTTACAGAAATGGTTTGAAACATTTAACAAAAAGTTGAGGCTGTCACTTTTTTATATTCTACTGCCCAGAAAAAAGGAAGAAATCACCACTTTCTTTTCTTTATTTATCAACTCTTTCTGCACTTTTCTCTTTAAATTTCTCACATTGTATTTCTATTTCTATTTTATTCTATAAGGAACTTTAATTTTAAAAAAGGAAAAAAATATTAGAAATATGCTTCCTGAATATGTGCTTTTTCATAAAAGTACCATAACTAAAATGAAGATTTATAACATGGAAAGCAAGAGCCACAGGATTAAATCATAGGTGTTGTACCTTTTTAATTTTAGGTTAAAAGGGAATGAAATGGATCCACATATGCATGCTTTCAGGATATTTGTTCATACATATGAGCAGAGAATCCGAATGGGTGGAAATCTTTCCACAGATGCTAATCAGTGCTAATCAGAATGATGCTTTTTCATCATTCATAAAATTAATAATTTGGTCCATTAAAAAAATAAACAAAGGCTTGAAAAAAGTTTTGTGTTTGTTTCCCAACTTTTCCTAAATTATGGAAATTTTATTATACTGCTTCCTTTTAAAAAATACATTTATCTGATTTTTTTTACAGGCAGTTTGTCCAGGTGGCTTTCTAAAACAGAGTTGCCAATATAAACCTTTAAAAAAACATTTTTGCACATAACTTTTATAAATATTCTTTTTTAAAGGATGAAGTTTAAATGGGGAATTTTGACTAAGATACATAACTAGTAATGAACAGTATTCATACAGGACCCATAGTTCATATGGGTATGTCTAGTTTAATGAAAAGAAGGACTAGGAGAGACATGATAGCAGTTTTCCAATATCTCAGGAGCTGCCACAAAGAAGAGGGAGTCAAGCTATTCTTCAAAGCACCTGAGGGCAGGACAAGAAGCAATGGGTGGAAACTAATCAAGGAGAGAAGCAACTTAGAACTAAATAGAAATTTCCTGACAGTTAGAACAATTAATCAGTGGAACAACTTGCCTCCAGAAGCTTTGAATGCTCCAACACTGGAAGTTTTTAAGAAGATGTTGGATAACCATTTGTCTGAAGTGGTGTAGGGTTTCCTGCCTAAGCAGGGGGTTGGATTAGAGGACCACCAAGGTCCCTTCCAACTCTGTTATTCTATTCTATTCTATATTTGGCAGAGTCTGAAAATATACTCCTAAAGGAATCTTGGGCAGATTTATTTTAAATCCTTAGGTCCTTCCATCCTTTTCTCAGAGTTGAGAGTCTTAACATCACACCTACGACCTACAAAGAAGAAAAAGGAAAATAAAAAAAGAAGAGATTGTGGAAAAAGGAAAACCTTGCATAGAAATTTCATTTCAACAAAGAAGATTATGGCTCATAGATTTATCTCATTTCTATGCCATGCACCCAATACTTTATTTATACTTTTCTTTTATCTTTCCATGTGTGATTTCTTCTATAATTAATTATGATTTTTATCCATCTGTTAAATATAGTTCAAAATATTCTGCATTCTATCAAAAACCATAAATGTGATATTTTACTTGAGTTACCGAAAGATTTATGGGAAGGACAAGTCCCAGCTGTCACCTGTATCACCATCACTCTTCCTCATTAGCAGATTTTACAGATAGCTCAAATAGGATTGTCTGTCTCCTATATTTTACCTCTGCTTCTTTCATTTCTTTTTCCACACTAGGAAAAAACAAAGTTAAGAAGGGGAAAAAGAAACAGTTGCACAAAACTGTACTCCTGGAGTCACTCCTAGAAGTGAAGAAGAAGCACAATTATGTGAGTGAAGCAGGGTGGCTGTATAATAAAGTCGTCTGGAAGCACCGTTGGTCATATTCCCATCTGATTTCATGACATACATCTATTTACTAGTGACAAGCACATTGGTTTCCACGCATATGCATTTTGTGCTTGTTTGACCACTGACCATATGGCAGCTGTGTCCTGTGGGTTGCTTTATTATCCCAGCTGGAGATGTAGTAATTCTGTGTAGCTGTGATATTACATTAATTGAGCAAGACATCTTTGAAGTGAGGTGTAGAAAACAGCCGTTGGAACCATCCACTTCATTTCAAGCTTATGCTTTGAAAATAAAATCTTTTAAAAGGCAAGATATCTTTTAGGAAGATCCGTCTTTGATTAAGATGTTGTAAAAAACAATTAAGACTTCTCTCTTGGTGGGAATCTGAAGATACTATGAATCTGGAAGTTCAGACACCTTCTGACAGATTTTCCATTTGATTTTACCCCAAGCAGCTGGACAAAGTATGTGATCAGTGTGCATAAAGTTAACCTATCACTTAAAATTATCCCTACATTTTGGGGTAGTGGACAAATGCCACCTGCTGTTAGTGATTAAATATAAAGGACCTGGCTACTGTTCAGAATTATTTGGAAAGTAAGCTACAAAATATGAATGGCTAGCCTATTTGTATTGTCAGACATTGTCTTTTACACAATGACTGCCCTAACAGAGAGATTTTCTTGAAAAGCATGCCAGATAATCCCAGTGAGATGTGGTTTTAATGTTGTGTGTTGCATAAATCTCAACTGCAAGTTTGAATAGGAATCATCACAGAATAGAAAACGGGGCCAATTGCATAAACTAGATGCCTTGTTTTGTTTTGTTGTTTTGATTAAGAAATAAACAAACTTGTTCCAAAGCCTAAGCAAAAGGTCAAAGTAAACTGAAGATCATGGAGAAAATTAGAATGATGGATACACTCAAAAATATGTCCTATCCCAAGAAGGTTGAAGAAAGTTCACAATTTTAAGATTGAAAATTGTATCATAAGTCTTTTTTAACCCAGTTCCTTTGAGTTATGATAAACTTCCACCCAAGGCCACCATAGCAGTAATAAAAAAAAAAGTTACGATAGCACCCATCACTTTTTTATGTCATGTAACTAATGCATACTAAAAAATAGTGAGTTTATGATCATGGCTCTCATCTTGATCTTTTTGAAAGCTTATCTTATCCCACTGATATTCAGGTTAAAACTTTAAAAATCCTCTATGAATCTTTGGAAAAGGTGCTGCATCTACATGCCTGGTGTACTGTCTCATTTTTGCTATATGTGGAATTAACTTTTGCCAAAGGGATTTTGGTAAGGAATTAAATAGAGATTTCCTTTTTTGGATTCTAGAACAACTGAAGACTAATGGTCAACAAATGTCAACATTGCTTATATGTCTTTGTTGTTAAATAAAATATTTATTTATTTATTAGTTTGTCAAACCATGTACAAGATAGCAGGTATAAATATGAACATGGACATGAACAAAGGAAATGAATACAAACAGATGGGACAGTAGGACAGGGACGGTAGGCACGCTCGTGCGCTTATGCGCTTATGCATGCCCCCTTAATAGACCTCTTAGGAATGGGATGAGGTCCATAGTAGACAGTTTAAGATTGAAGCAATCGAGTTTGGAGTGGTTTACCTTGAGTTTGTATCGTGTATAATTGTGGTTGAAGCTGAAGAAGCCATTGACAGGTAAGACGTTGTAGCAGACAATTTTGTGTACTATGTTTAGATCAGACTGCAGGCGGCGCAGTTCCAGATTATCCAAGCCCAAAATTTCAAGCCTGGTGGCATAAGGGATTCTATTGTGAGTAGAGGAGTGGAGTACTTTTCTTGTGAAATACCTCTGGACCCGCTCAATCGTATTGATGACCAATACACAGTGTGGATTCCAGGTAGATGAGCTGTATTTGAAAATTGGTCTGGCAAAGCTTTTGTATGCCCTAGTTAGCAGTACAATGTTACCGGAGAAGAAGCTTCACAAGATTAGGTTAACAATTCTTAGTGCCTTTTTGGCAATGCTGTTACAGTGAGCTCTGGGGCTTAGATTGTTTGAGATGAGTACTCCTAGGTCCTTGTCAGAGTGAGGGTCATCTACGAGGTCGTTTCTGCCCAACTTGTATTTGGTGCTCTGATTTTTATTGCCAATGTGTAGGACAGAGCATTTATTAATTGAGATTTGGAGTTGCCAAATGCGCGACCATTCTGAGACATGGTCAAGGTCACTTTGTAGAGCAGCAGCATTTTCAGGGGTGTTAAATAATTTTACGTCATCAGCAAAGAGGACGCAGCTGCTTTTAATATAATCGCATAGGTCATTGATGTAAAGGAGAAGGAGTGTGGCTCCTAGAACGCTGCCTTGGGGGACACCACTGTTAACTGGTGCCGGATTTGATAGGGCCCTTCCTGTTTTGACTACTTGTTGCCTGTTTGACAGGAATGCGGCTATTCATTTGTGCAGGGATCCAGAAATGCTGTAAGAACTTAGTTTTAACAGTAGTTTGTCGTACACCACTGAATCAAAGGCTTTGCAGAAGTCTATGTAAATTGCGTCTATTGCTTTACCCTAGTCAAGATGTGTCCTCCAAATGTTTCTGCGGTGTAGGAGTTGCAGATTACAAAACAATTTTTTCCTGAAACCAAACTGCCTGTTAGAAAGCAGGTTGTTTGTCTCTAAGTGGTGGGTGATGGATTGCTTTATAATTGATTCCATGACTGTACAGGTCATACAACACAATTACAGAAAATCTGTAATTTTCTACTAGACTAGGGTCTCCCTTTTTAAAGATAGGTATGACCTTGGCTAATGACCATAGAGCGGGCAAGGAACTGGTTCTGAAAGATACCTCATAGATTGTGCATAGAGGTTCAGCTATGGCAGTGGTAAGCTTTTTTTAAGAAGTAGGCACATAATCCATCAGGGCCAATAGATAGAGATGGCTTTAGGTTACTTAGTGCTATTTCAATGTTATCTACTGTAAAATCAATATGTAGTAAATTAGTTATGGTACGACTAGGAAATATGGGGCAGCAGCCATTGCTGTTGACAAAGACTGAACTGAAGAATGTATTGAAGAGGCTTCATTGTTACAGTCTTCCCCATTAGGCCACTTTAGGGGTGGGATAGTTTTTGAGTCTTTAAGTTTGGCATTTACAATTATAGAAGGCTCAGGTGGATTTTGACTATAACAGCTCTTCCTCCTGTTTACAGTGGTGATTGGTACATTCTGCCTTTATCTGGCGGCATAGGGCTTTTTAGCGGTTTTTAAAGTTAGCTATGTAGCCAGTTTTGTTTTCTCGCCAAAGAGATCTTTTCTTGGATTGTAGTTTTCTTATTGTTATGGGTAATTTGGGTTTTTTTTGGCTTTAGGGTTTATTATTGGTATGTAAAGGTTAATGACTCTCTTGATTTCAAGCAAAAAAGTGTTATAATGGTCTTCTGCAGTATTACAACCTGTGAACAGGAGGTGCCAATCAAGAAATGCAAGGTCGGCAGCTATGAGATCATAGTTTGCTTTTTTAAAGTTATAATTTGGAATCCCATCATTATTACCCTCTTTGCAAGGACACAAATTGAGACAAAAATCAATCACTGTTAGAAAAAGGTTCTTGCAGGCCATAAATTGAGTTTAGACTGCAGAAGATGAGATCTAAGCAGTTGTTGATCCTAGTGTTGTTTGTTACAAACTGTTCCAGCCCCAGAGTTGTAACAGCATTGTACAGGGTTGCATGTATAAGTTCAGTAGTACAATCATTTAGGGTCCAATTAATAAGAGGCAACTTGAGGTCACCAAGAAAGATTTTCCACTGTTCATTTTTAAACCAAAGGGGAAAAAAAGATAAATATTTATGTATCTGTTTAATATACTTCCAGTAATACTGATATACTGAGGCTGTTTTACTTCATTTGAAGAATGTTAGAATTTATTTTGAGTTACTTTGTTAGTGTGAGATCACTAGGAGCAGAGATTTTGTTGTTCTTCTGGAATATTTTTTGTTCTAAAAAAATCCCATAAGTGACATATGAAAATGTTATCAGGGGAATAAAGAAAGTTGAACGATGGCCCTGCCCATGTGATTGAAACTCCACTCTGATGCACATAAAGCAATGGACAGGGCTTTGATTTCAAGTTTGCAAAGTTTTTTTTTTAATCCTTCCTGTATGTGACTTTATATATATATAACTGTATATGAGTGTGTGTGTGTGTGTGTGTGTGTGTGTGTGTGTATATATATATGTATGTATGTAGGTAGGTAGGTAGGTAGGTCTTTGGTTATTCGGGTTTTCTCCCACGTAAAATTGGAGGTTTCTTGGCAACGTTTCGACGAAGTCTCATTCGTCATCTTCAGGCTGGTGTCTTCGGCTTCGTGCTTCTAGGAGCATGTATATATATATATACATACATACATACATACATACATACATACATATACACACACACATCTGTATATGAGTATGGAATGACCAGGAACTTCAGTGAAAGATAATATGTTCTAACTCATTATTAAGGGAAGTGCAGTTACCAGGATGATTTCTCTACAATTATCCTAAGAAGAATGTTCTGACATTGCAGTTATTATTGTGATTACATATTAAATGGCTGCATTTTGTATAAGTTTAGAATGCACTCTTCCCCATCTTTCTTGTTATTATAATTTATAAACTATTTTCAACTGGTTTTTAATGATTTTGTTTGAATTATGTTGAGGTTCACATACAGGAGATGGATGGCTTTATAAATTCAATAAATTAATTAATATTACTGTTATTACTATTGCTTTTTTATACATAAATTTTATTGAAATTTTTGAATAAAATAAATGTAAAGAAAGAGTATAAAAAATTAAAAAACAAAAAAATTAAAAAGTACTGTAAAAAAACAGAAAAAAAAGCTGGAGAAACAAGAATCAGAAAAAGAAAACACTTTTAACTTTTTTCGATAGTTATAAGCAAACTCATTAAACTTTCTGCCTCTTTAACACTCAAAAATTCCTTCAGTGCCTTGTTAATTCGCTTTCAACCATTAAATACATAAATTATCCCTTAGTTTTTTTCAAGTTTTCAGCAAAACAATTTTAAAAGTTTTTCAATGTTTTATAAAAGTACTGGTTATTTTATCCCTGATCAACTATTATTACTATTGCAAAGCAGGAATGATTTATATTAGTGATAACATATATACCTCTCGTCATTGAGATTTTTGTATGTATCAAACCCCTCCTTCTTTTAGCCAGAAATTGGCTTGGCGGTATATAGATAGTCCTTGAATTATGACTGTTTAAAGTTATGACTGTTTAAAATATCTGGGGAATTCGAAGTTCTGATAAGCATCACTCTCCCCCACCGCACCCCCCCCCCAAATCAAGTGACCAAATGCAACTAGGCTGCATTTAGACCATTTGCAGTGTTTTGCAGTCACGTGACTGCATTTACATCAACAAAACCATGCCCAGACTGAACCATTAAACAACCACAATATAAAATGATGTTGGGCATGTAATTGACCATCACGACTTATGACCATGATGGGCATGCTTCATTACAGTCATAAAGGCATGCCATAATGGCATGCCATAATGGCATGAGCAGAAGCCTACTTCTTCCAATAAAGCAGAATGGCTCTCTTGAATCCACTGAAGACAATAAAGCAATCCTCTTAGGTGCTTGGTTTCTCTTCTCACAGATTGAGATATAACTCCAGGTAATTTATACTAATTTGTTTCATCTGGATTATGCCAAACATATATTTGATCTCAAGGATGTAGATCTCATATATTCAATTTAGAGGTCTTCTTAAATTTTTAATTCCTATGAATCATTGGAATCATTTGTGAGAAAAAGTCACACCCACAAAAGAGAGGATAACAAGTCCCTCTGAAAGGAACACAATCTTATTTAAAGAGAACAATAATTAATTTTAATCAAGAAATATCAGTTATTTATATTTTTATTTTCTTTAATATATATATTTATTATCATCTAATTAGAGGCCAAGGCAGAGAAATTAATGGTTATATGACCCACCTGGATCAAGGCTGAAACCAATTCACCATTTAGAAAATGTTCTCTTATTTCTATCTGTATTCCTTCAGTATAGTGCTGTATTTGACAACAATCTGAGTATACGTGTTGTGACCTAAACATAGGTCACAACACGTGACCTATGTTTCGGATGGGTTAGAACCAAATGAACCAAGAAATTAATTAAAAAGGGGCTGGCTCTGATCTTAACTTTGTGGCCATGTTACAATTCTCAAAAACAGGGATCTTGTCATTCCCAGCTTTGCTCTCTAAAATACTTCTTGCACTAACAGGAAAGTCAGTGCTGACATAGTTCATTGTATAGTGCATGGTCTGCCTATCCCTAAAATTGATTTTACATTTTTATACCCCTCCTCATTGTGCCACCATTATGTAGAGATACTATTCCCTCCTGAGAGCTTGCCAAAGATGCAAATAGATGTATTTAGTTTCCATAAGGATTCCTAACCAAATTTTGCATGTCAATCTCACCGATTCCCAGACATGTTTAAAAAATGACATCTATGAGGCAGGCAGTGTTGTCAGTATAGATTGTGATTTTTTTCAACAGTTTTCTGTTTCTCAGAAGTGTACTTGATGGCATGCTGTGGCACTGTTATCATCAACATTTTTGTCTCAAAAGACATGATTTTCTGTTGTCTTTTTATTTTTTTTAGGATTATAAACTGTTTGCTAAGCAAATGGACTCTCCAGTGATCTTTCTTTATGGAAAATGCACTATAAGAATTCAATAAACAGGAATAAAACTTTTAAAGCTTAACTATGAAATAAAAATGCCATGCTATTAAGTGCTTTAGGGCAATTTAATTAGGCATCACCTGAGTATGTAAATCTGTAACACTGCAAAATTGTTTATAAGATGCCCTGTTGGTTTAACATTTATTGCATTCAGTAAGAACCACTCATAAGGGTCTTGTTGCAGACTTTTATGGAGTTAAATTATACCCAGTCTCATTGTTCATCAACATGCAGAATGCAAGATACCTACTCTGCACTGGTTGGGCAATAAATTTAGCAGTTTCGTGACATGTTTAGCTAGCTCATATTATTCTGTGGATTTCGTGGGCTTCGACATAGCATTTCCGTGACTCCCTAGATGACAAAAATATCTTTTAAAAATAAATATATTTCATATTGTCAAGATATGAGGATGCATGCCCTTTAAACAAAACAGTATGTTCTTATTTTACTGACAAGCAAAGGTAAGTAAAATTTTTAAGGAGAGCCAGCCAAATGTTTTCTAGTCAGAATTTTTAATACAAAAACAGGGCTTCTCAATGCCAAACCTTTTGCTAAAATATTCTTCAAAATCTGCATTGTGTGTGTGTCTATGTTTGTGTTTGTGTAGTGTGGTAAGGTTTAGTTTTGCAGTCCAAATGGATCTTCTTCCTAAGAATGGTAATGTCATACAGCCAGTTACATTTAATTTAGTGATTCCGGTGGGAATAAATAAAGCTGAATGAAGACAATGCCTGTTTAGGAATCATAATATTATCCCATCATAAAATCTGATTTTCTGTTTAGTAATTTTCAATTATTAGAAGGGAAAAAACTGCACTTAAACAAAAGCCAATTGAGATAATAAATAGAGAAAGAGCATAAATATCATAAATATTATAGGGCCTGTGCTGCCTACATATGGTGGATATGTGAAGACAATTTAAAGATGTGCATTTGCATTTAACCATGCAGATTGCTTGGTTACATAAATTTCTAAAAACAGCAGGATAAATTTCATCAAGGAAATGTCACATAAAGCATTCCATATCAATTTCAACTTGAAAAAATAGGATATTATATATTTTATATGAAATATAGAAAAAAACAGTTTATGACTCAAAACCAGAGGTGGTATTCAGCAGGTTCTGACCAGTTCTGGAAAACCGGTAGCGGAAATTTTGAGTAGTTTGGAGAACTGGTAAATACCACCTCTGACTGGCCCCACTCCCATCTATTGACTGCCTCCCGAGTCCCAACTGATCAGGAGGGAATGGGGATTTTGCAATAACCTTCCTCTGGAGTGGGGAGGGAATGGAGATTTTACAGTATCCTTCCCCTGCCAAGCCCACCAAGCCACACCCACCAAGCCATGCCACGCCCACCAAGCCATGCCCACAGAACCAATAATAAAAATTTTTTGAATCCCACCACTGCTCAAAACCACACACAAGATATTTCCTCATACTAAGCTAAAATTAAATGAAATCAGTGACATGAAGTGAAGCCAAATAATAGCCTAGAAGAATACAGGTAGTCCTTAACTTAAGATCACAATTAAGCCCAAAATTTCTGTTGCTAAGCGACACACTTGTTAGTTTTGCCCCATTTTATAACTTTTCTTTTTTTTTATTGAAAAAGTTTTTCAAATACAAATTTTTCCCCCTTTTCCCCCCCTCCTCCCTAACCCCCCTCACCCCCCCTTCCCCTTTGACTTCTTCATAATAAAACCCAAATTCATAACAGATTATATCATACTTTGTTATCCACTTACTCCATCTCCATATACTGACCCTTTCTTTCTAATAAAATTATCATACCCCCCTTATACTATGCTGTAATATGCATTTCAAAGTGACATTCTATTATAACAATATCTAGTAACTCCTGATTTAACATAATGATATTATTATATCTCCCAATTTAACAATTTCCGCTCGTGATCTACCCTTTTACTACCCCCCCATACGATATAACATTTCAAAGCATACTTCCGCTCTAAAACTATTCAATAAATCCTAATTTAACACTTATTCAATTCAACTAATTTCCTTCCCCCCCTTCATTACATACATTCAGATCTAAACATAATATCCCTTTTCTTTAAACTAAACAATCCGTAACCTATCCTATCTCCACCCACTTTCCTACAAAATTACCATAATTATTCTTAATATCTTTATTCTTCTGCCCACTCCCCTAGAAAAATATTCCCTTATGTAAATAAAATCCTAAAAGGAAAAAAAAAAACTTTTTGCTTGTAATCCATATAACATCTTCTGTAATATCCTTCAACTGGATGATAAATTCCATCACCCATGTTAGGGTAACATCGCATCCTTATTCCAACAGTATTTTCAGAATCTTCAATTACCATCTGCCCCCATCAGTAACGAATATCTTCATATTGGAAGGAAGAAACAAAAAAAGCCCCCAACAACCACCCGAGTGACTTTATAATTATATTCCGTATAATGTTTATGGAGGTATCTTTTATCCAGATTATTAATTCCAACCATCGTAATAGGGTAACAACCAGATCTTCTGCGTGCCCCAATCCAGTAAATCTCTTGCCATATAACTCGACATACACGTAATATATTTATCCGGAAATCCAAAAATCAAACAAGATGTTTCCAACCGTTCAATTTTAAGGCCTTTTTCACATCCCAAAATAATTCAGCACTGCAAAGATCTCCCCTTTCCTCAGGATAAAATAAACCAATACTTTGCCAATTATCTTTTCATATATTCAGTCCTCTCATAAGTAATTGGCATTACTGTTGTTTAGTTTAAACATTTTATAACTTTTCTTGACAGAGTTAAGTGAATCACTGTAGCTGTTAAAATAATAACATGGTTGTTCAATGAATTTGGCTTCCCCATTGGCTTTGCTTGTCAGAAGGCCATGAAAGGGGATCACATGACCCTGGGATCCTGCAACCATCATAAATATGAGTCAATTGCCAAGCATTTGAATTTTGATCACGTGACCATGGGTATGCTGCAGTGGTTGTAAATGTGAAAAACAATTGTAAGTCGCTTTTTTCAGTACCATTGTAACTTTAAATGCTCACTAAATGAACTGTTGTAAGTTCAGCATTACCTCTATATGACAATTGATCTATATGCGCTATCCACGATTTACCACTCACTCTTTCTTTTCTCTCTAATCCACAAGTCCTTTTCTAAAATTAAAAAAAAAAACACAGATGAAAGTCATATCTATTTTTGTCTGATTATCTCTTCCATTTGTCTCTCCCTGCACAGCCAGAATCCCTATGTAGTTCGAACTATTCTAAAGGGAGATATGGGGGAGGGGGTGATAGACCAATAATCCAGACCAGAAATCAATTCTACAAAAAGGCTAAACATACTTTTATTGAGATTGGCTATAACAGAGGCAGGGAACTATGGCCCCACCTTCATTCCAGACATTCTTCTAACTAAGCTAAATCAGCTAGCGGTACCTGAACACACTTGTAAGTGGATCATAAGCTTCCTAACAGAAAGGAAGCTGCAGGTGAAGCTAAGCATCAGATACCTGTACAATTAGCACAGGGACCTTACAAGGCTTGTGCTCTCTTCACTTCTCTATATACCAATGACTGCATCTCAAACGATCCATCTATTAAATTACTGAAGTTGTCAGATGACACAACAGTGATCGGTCTCATTTGAGACGATGAATCCGCATACAGACGGGAGGTTGAACAACTAGACTCGTGGTGCGACCAGAACAATCTGGAACTGAACACACTCAAAACCATAGAAATGGTGGTAGATTTTAGGAGAAACCCTCCCGTACTACCACCTCTTATAATACTAGACAACACACTATAAACAGTAGAGATCTTCAAAATTATAGGTTCTACTATATCTTAAGACCTAAAATGGACACCTAACATCAAAAACGTAATCAAAAAAGCACAACAAAGAATGTTCTTTCTGTGCCAACTCAGGAAGCTCAAACTGCCCAAGGAGCTGCTGATACAGTTCTACAGCGAAATTATTGAGTCTGTCATCTGCACCTCTATAGGTGTCTGGTTTGGTTCTGCAACCCAACAAGACAGACACAGACTTCAGAGGATAATTAGAACCACAGAAAAAACAATTACTACCAACCTGCACACCAGAACAACTAGACACAAGAACAGTTTTTTCCCGAACGCCATCACTCTGCTAAACAAATAATTTCCTCAACACTGTCAAACTAGTTATTAAGTCTGCATTACTATTAATTTTCTCATCGTTCTTATCACCCATCTCCTCCCACTTATGACTGTTTGACTGTAAGCTTGTTTCTGGTATCCTTACGATTTATATTGACTGTTTCCTAATATGATTTGATTGCTTATTTGTTCCCTATGACTATCATTAAGTGTTGTACCCAGGGTGGGTTCTACTTACCTTTACTACTGGTTCACAACGGGTTCACCCCTGGATGACTGAGAATCTTCATAGACATTTAGAAACAAACCCTTAAGTTCCTTAAGATTTGGATCTTTATGGTTTTCCTTGCCCATAGTTTTCTTTTCTTTTCCTTTCATTTCATGTTAAGCCATTCAAATCCACTTTTATCTTCAATCTCTGGATTAATCTTTGCATGGATGAACATCCAGGGTAGCCATTCCTAAGTGATTATGAGATTTACATATCTCTGCAATTTAATTGACTATTACTTTAAAGTTAAAATTCAGCATTCACCCCATTTCTTTACTCTTTCCTGCTTGGCAGTTTTATGCCTGGGCAGCATTGCAGAATGGCTAAATGATGTTTATGCTGACTGTTAATCCAACTTTCCATCCCTTTTTGTTTTGGTAGGTAAAGGAGTAGCTGTGAATCTATTAATTAAGATGAATAGTTCTGCACATCATCAGGGATAAGAATGTGTGGTTTGTAACTACCAATTATATAATGACACTACATTTCGAAATCTTAGATTTAGGGTAAAATTAAACCAACAAACAATAGAATTTTTAAGATTCCAGAAGTCTCAAAGATTTAAAGTGAGTGAATTAACTTGTTTTCTTCTTTTCTTATCCATAAATCTTTGGTTGTTTTTTTTTAAAAAAAACATTTTAATGTAACTGTTAATATGATTCTGCACTACATCCTACAACATCTTGAATCTCCAAAGACGTATGCAAGGGTCCTCTTTGTAGACTTAAACTCAGCATTCAATACCATCATTCCAGATATTCTTCTAACTAAACTAAATCAGCTAGCTGTACCTGACCACACTTCTAAATGGATCATAAGCTTCCTAACAGACAGGAAGCAGCAGGTGAAGCTAGGCAAAATCACATCAGATACCTGTATAATTAGCACAGGAACCCCCCAGGACTGTGTGCTCTCTCCACTTCTCTTCTCTCTATACACCAATTACTACATCTCAGAAGATCCCTCTGTTAAAGTACTGAAGTTTGCAGATGATACAACAGTGATTGGTCTCATTGGGACAACAATGAATTTGCATATAGATGGGAGGTTGAACAACTAGCCTTGTGGTACAACCAGAATAATCTTGAACTAAATACACTCAAAACCCCGGATCACCCCAACGATGCCCTTGAAGTGATGTCCCGGTGCCTGGAGGCCGTACGGATCTGGATGGGGAGGAACAGGCTCAGGCTCAACCCATCCAAGACCGAGTGGCTGTGGTTTCCGACGTCCCAATATAGTCAGTTGACGCCATCACTGACTATTGGGGGCGAATCATTGGCCCCCACGGAGAGGGCTCGCAACTTAGGCATCCTCCTGGATTCACGGCTGTCTTTAGAAGAGCACTTGACAGCTGTGACCGGGAGGATTTTTCATCAGGTTCGCCTGATTCACCAGTTGCATCCCTTTCTGGATCGGGACTCGTTACACACAGTCACTCATGCCCTTGTCATCTCCCGCCTGGACTATTGCAACGCTCTCTACATGGGGCTCCCCTTGAGGAGCACCCGGAGGCTCCAACTGGCGCAGAGTGTGGCCGCGCGAGTGGTAATGGGAGCGACATGGCGTTCCCATGTAACACCCCTCCTGTGCAAGCTGCACTGGCTCCCGGTGGTCTTCCGGGTGCGCTTCAAGGTTCTGGTTACCACCTTTAAAGCGCTCCATGGCTTAGGACCTGGGTACTTGCGGGACCGCCTACTACCACCAATAGCCTCCCACCGGCTGGTACGCTCCCATAGAGAGGGGCTCCTCTGGGTGCCGTCAGCCAAACAATGCCGACTGGCGGCCCCCAGGGGGAGAGCTTTCTCTGTGGGGGCATCTACTATCTGGAACGAGCTCCCCCCAGAGATACGGAGGATCCCGGATCTGCGCACCTTCCGCCGCGCCTTAAAGACCTTACTATTTCACCAGGCCGGCCTGGCCTAATTTTCCCCCTCTTTTATAAAAGATTTTTAAAATTTTAAATATCTTTTAGTATTTTATATATTCAATTTTAAATTGGTTTTAAAAGTTTGGGGTTTTAAATTTGTTGGGGCCAAAATTATTTAATCTGATTTTATTCTATTTTTAAATTTTGTATGTATGTGTTTTTATTGTTTGGCTGTGCACCGCCCTGAATCCTTCGGGAGTAGGGCGGTATAGAAATCTAATAAAATGAAAATGAAAAAATGAAAAACCATAGAAATGGTGGTAGGGTTTAGGAGAAACCCTCTTATACTACCACCTCTTACAATAATAGACAATACGATATCAACAGTAGAGACCTTCAAGTTTCTAAGTTCTATCATATCTCAAGACTTAAAATGGACACCTAACATCAAAAACATCATCAAAAAAGCACAACAAAGAATGTTCTTTCTGCGCCAACTCAGGAAGCTCAAACTGCCCAAGAAGCTGCTGATTCAGTTCTACAAAGAATTATTGAGTCTGTCATCTGCACCTCCATAACTGTCTGGTTTGGCTCTGCAACCAAACAAGACACAGACTTCAACGGATAATTAGAACTGCACAAAAAACAATTGCTACCAACCTGCCTTCCATTGAGGACCTGTACACTGCACAAGTCAAAAAGAGGGCTGTGAAAATATCTACAGACCCCTCACATCCTGGACATAAATTGTTTCAGCTTCTACCCTCAAAATGATGCTATAGGGTACTGCACACCAGAACAACTAGACACAAGGACAGTTTTTTCTCAAATGCCATCACTCTGCTAAACAACTAATTCCCACAACACTGTCAAATTGTTTACTAAGACTTTATTACTGTTAGTCTTCTCATCCTTTCTAGTACCTATCTCTTCCCACTTATGACTATAACTATGTTGCTTGTATATTTACAATTTATTTTGTTTTATTTGTTTCCTAGTACGATTTGATTGCTTATTAGTAACCTATGACTATCACTAAGTGTTGTATCTTATGATTCTTGATGAATGTATTTTATTTTTCTTTATGTACACTGAGAGCATATGCACCAAAGATAAATTGCTTGTGTGTCCAATCACACTTGGCCAATAAAGAATTCTATTCTAATTCTATTTGGCCTCAAAACTTAGTAGTGAAACTAATCAGATTAAATGAAACAGCCAATCCTTTGATTTCAGCATGAAATGACCTAGGATTAAAGGATTGGGACAGGAATACATTGCTAGGACTTCATATCTAACATAGTGATTAAATTCCCTGTTCCATCTACTCAAACAAGTACAGGGTTTGATGAGTTGATTTATTGCAAAGAATTAGAAAGCGGCACATATAAAGAAGCAATATTGTGTAACAATATCTGCAACTTGGCCCTTTCTACTTAAAACCTGGGTGTCTTCTTTTCAAGTTCGTTGTACATATGATATAAAATGACAATAAAGGCTATACTATAAGTTAATGGCTGCTTGTTTCCTGGGTTTTAAAGTTTTTGCCTTCTATCCCTTGTTTTCTTTGTACTATTTACAAAGCCGTTTTCTCTAGCATGAGGAACTTCCTTTCTTCAGCCCTTTCACATCCATTCCATTCTCTTACTCCTTATTACAATAATGAGAACTTAAAAAGGGCTGCATATCTGGCAAAATGAGGATGCCTAATCTCAGCGGAAAACTTATGTATATATTTTTTTAAATTAAAAAAATTGGTATTTTCTTGAGAAAGTATTACTATGGAGAGTTAATAATTGTGTTTATTGCATGTATTTAATGAACAATAATGATTCAGAATAGCACACAAAGGGGGAATCTTTCTTAGGTTAAGAATTTAAATTCTGACTTAAATTTTGGACGCTAGTCTTAAAACTTGTTATCTGGTTATTTATCGCGCACATTCTCTCAATAGGTTGATACTACATATCAACAAATTGCCGAAACATCTGTTGGCCCAATAAATGAAAGAATGTGTGTATTAATCTTAAAGAATACAATGTATTTGTCTTAATACAAGGAAATCTGAAGATAAAATACAAACATGTGAATGTACATTCTTCCCCCAATAAAAACAAACAAAACCTCTTTTTGCAGAATGAGTTGGATATTTTTAGTCTTTGCTTATGGATTACTACTGAATCACCATAAGGGGCATTAAAGCACCCTGATCAGATGCATACATTTCTCTGTATATCATAGCTGTCATTGCTACATATATAAATATTTATTCTATCTTATGGTTGTATAACTTACATCTAGCCCATGAAGATCTCTCAGAACTTTTGAAATCATACCCAAAGTGAACAAGTCAAAAATAAGGGTACAAATTTCCTATCCACTTTGGGAGCAGAGGAAAGGAAAATAGATATGTGAATCAGTAGTGGGTTTCAAATTTTTTTACTACCAGTTCTGTGGGTGTGGCTTGGTGGGCATGGCATGGCTTGGTGGGGCGTGGCTTGGTGGACATGGCATGGGAAGGATACTGTAAAATCCCCATTCCCTCCCAACTCCAGGGAAAGGTTACTGTAAAATCTCCATTCCGTCCTGATCAACTGGGACTCGGGAGGCAGAGATTAGATGGGGCCAGGGCCATAGGTGGCATTCTTCAAACTACTCAAAATTTCCGCTACCGGTTTCCCAGAACCGGTCAGAATCTGCTGAAACCCACCTCTGGTGTAAATTCTTGGGAAGCCTTAACACATCTTTATACCCACTCCTATATATTTACCCATACACACAAAATGAAAATGCTTGAAAACTCTCATCAACATTCCTTTTCATATAGCAAAGAGTTGTATTTCAAGTTCAGCTGCCGGTATATATGTCCGAGTGTGTCCATATAATCTTTGAGATCACTGTATGGAGCAGGGATAAACCTTTTCCTCCAGCTGCATAAGCAATGAGGCTTATTGCTTTTTTCCTCTGGGTAAAGAAAAGAATACTTTATAGAGACATTTTGAGCCACATGATTTGTTTAATATAATAACTAAAAGAAACAAATGAGGGTCCTCTCAATCAAAGTGCTTGTGACTACCAATCTCTGTGTTGATCTGTACTTCATTGCTTTCAGTTGAATATACAGCTTGGGATTTTAAGTTGTATTATTGAGTGCTGATGGATGTCTGTTTTGGAACTCTTGATGTCTCTTTTCACTTTCTGAAAAAGAAACCACTTGAAATTGAAATGTTTGATTGCACCCATAGTATGATGGCAAAGATTAGACTCACCTCTGCATTCACGGTCCAAGTTCAAATGAGGGGCCCCATACTAAGTTTTAGACAAACATGTGGTTTGACTTTACTTGTCCCTAGAAAAACAATACAGTATAGTGTTAATATATATGGATCCATACCTAATCCAAGTCGACAAACCAAAGGAAAAACTTTAGCTCTGTGTTCACCTGAATGCACACCTGAGCATTAATAGTTTGTAGCAAGTATGAAGGTAATCCTACCATACAAAATCTATGTATTTTCTAATTTAAAGCTTTACACAGTCAATATAAAAGACTGGATATATGGTAGTTTCTGCATATAGTTTGTTAATATGCTCAAAAGAAAGTATTCAGAGCTTTATAGATCGGAAGATTAGCTAGGTTTGAAACCCAGCTTCAGATCTTATTGTTAACAAAAGTAAGGATATCCTGGACATTTTTTTATTTCTTACTTGATCAGGTTTTAAATAAAGCTTATGTGTGCTGTTCATACCCCATTTTGTTCAAATCCCCAAAAAACTTCTCCGACCTATACTTTGTTACTGGATGTTTTGTGTGAATGGATACTGTCTAATATTTAATTTACTTTTCAAGAAATTATTTAACTGCAATGCTTGAGAATAGGATTCACAACTGAAAAATGTGGAGTGAATCAAGCAACATGGCATTTGCTCAGACAATCAAGTCCCTATATTCTGTCAAAGGAATTGCTTTTGAAAGGTGTCCTAAGCATAGAATGTACAGTACGAAAACTGGCCTGGGATCATTTCCTGTTAGCTGCAATGAGAGGCAGATTTACCTATAGATCAGCAGGACCTGAGTCAGGCTGATAAATGCTAAATCAAGTTTTGATCTAGTGTAAATTGAGTTTCACACTTCCTGGAGAGCCAACCTCAGATTACTGTTATAAATTTTTATGTCATTAAAAAACAGCAACCCAACCTGATACTTTAATTATTCTTGATCCCATCAACATAACCCCTGTTACCAAATGTTTATTTAAATTGCTACTATGAAGTCTTTATCTGTTCTGAGTATTTCAGCCTCTTGCATGCTGAAATTTCTCAGTCTGACAGAATAAGAAATGCATTTACACGGCCTAAACTCTTAAGTTGTCCCTTCCAATTAATGCCCCCTCATAGAGCAATCTGGAAACCATTAGTCAGTAACTCTTCATTGTAATAGTTTGCAGCTGAATATCCAGGCCTTGGTAATAGAAGAATAAAGAAAACTCAGTAACAAGTGCAATTGATTCCATTCAGAATTCCCTTGGTGCTTTGCCATGTTTGGCCTGTTAAGAGGAAACTGGAGAGGTTCCCCCCCTACTTCAATTTTCAGGGCCAGGAAATGAATTGGCAGACATAAGATGGTTTGTGTGCAGCTTGCATTCATTTCTCAGCTGGTCCTTGTTAAAAATGAGACGGTGGGGCTCCAGCATTTTTTTCTTTGCTTTAAAAAAGAGACTTTATTCGAGTACCTGATAAAAACACTACAGTGTCTCAATTTGCTATAGACTAACAACAACCAGAAGCTGTCACCTTCTAAGAGGTGTCCGCAGCCAACCTTGATAGTTAATTTGGCTAACAAGAGATTTCATTTGTAGGGTCTTGTTGTAAAAGTTTCTAAACTATTCTGAAAGCAATGAAAATGATGCATTTTCATGAGCATCAAAGCAGACCCCTCCTCTAACTCAGCTGGATTGTAAGAATGTTGGGAAGTTGTAAATTACTAGGCCACATTTTATAAAGTCCCATTTATGACAGATTATAAAGAATTGGCTTGTTTTGCTGGGTGCTGATGGAATAACAAAATATACAACCCACCCCGATGGTTGTTTTAAAGTCTGTTTTCAAACTTACCCAAAGCAAAGTGTATTCCAACTCATTATATTTCTTATTTGTCTCTTAGACTCAAGATTTGGAAATCTTCCCCTTCCACTTCATGTCATTCTTTTTTTTAAAAAAAGGCCCTAAGATTTTCTCAAAATTATTTTAGGGACATACCTTTCCGCAGTGGTGGGATTCAATAATTTAACAACCAGTTCTCTGCCCTAATGACCACCTGGGTAGGCGTGGCTCGGCGGTCATGTGACTGTGTGGGCATGACGAACTCAATGTCACTCACGTTGATGAGCGCTTTGCCTTAGCTGTTACAATATAATAAGCGTTAACCAGAGAGGCAGTTTCTGTAAGCAGGGCAATAAAGATTAGGCTAGAAACAACACCAGAATGTTTACTTCCTGCCTTCCTTACAGATTAGCCTTGTAAAGTGGGAAAAAACAAAATAAGATTTCTTCCAACCTCTAAAATGCTTAGAAAGTTAACAACCGGTTCTACCGAATAGGTGCGAACTGGCTGAATCCCACCACTGCCTTTCAGTGTTTTTCATCATTCTCATTGATTTTCTTGTTCCATTCATAATTTATAGATATAGCTACTTATAGATATATTCTGCCCTAGTGGTTATCATTTTGATTTCCCAAATAATTCATTCTCCAATACAACTGTCTTCTGAGAACCAATGAGGGCTAGCAATTATATTGGATTTAGATTGGGATCATTCTCTCAGCACAACTCACTTTACATGAATATGTTGTAGAAATAAAATAAGAGGATCTACCAGCCTGAATTTATTACTATTTTAACAGTAATTTTAATTAAAAATTTAAATTGCAACAATAAAAACTAATGCAAACTAATAAAAGGAAAGAAACATAGAGATAGATAAAAAATAGAAAAAATAAGAATGTAGTAAAGAAAATAGATATAAAGAAAGAAATGACTTTCCCTTCATTACAACAAATATAAACAATTTTAGTAACTTATCTCCTTTTAAAATGTAATAAATATCTCTTCTTATAATATCCTACTTTTTAAAGCCTCATCATTTTAGTTCTAATATCAGCAAAATCTATTATGGGTTAACAGCGTATCTACTTTAATCTTGATCAAATAAACCAACTTTAAAATCTTTCCATTTACTTTTAACAATCTTGATTTTTGGTCCATTCAAATAACCTCCTAGAATTTGATTTCTTTTCATTTCTTTCAGGCCAGTTTCTTTTGTATTTCCAGTGTAACATCTTCTTCTGTATCATTCTTGCTTTTATTTTTAAACCCCCTTTCAAATCAGTCTTAATGTTGTCAGGTAAAACTCATTCCTCTCATAAAGTCTGTCTTTAGAAGCAGACATTCTTAAAATTAACTTTTGGATCCATTCTTCAAAAATAATCTTTATATGTCAAATACTAAAATATTTTGCTTTATTTTATATTTGTAAGTCAAATTTAAGTGTTCTTCTCCTTTAATTATAATCTTTAGTTCCTCCTAACTTCCTCTAGGGTCTAATCTTCAAAGTCCCACTATCATTAAAAAAAAAAAAAGAATTCAAACAAAAGTATTTTCCCACAGGAATGATTCTTATAATTAATTCAAAAATCCTATTTTAAATGTATCTGTGCCCCTAGTCAGTTGGTAACTTTCTAAAACCAAAGGTTGAATCACTCCTTTGCTATTTACTAAAAAACAACAGCAACACTTTTAAATCCTTAAACTTTTATTTGAAACCTCTTTTCTAAAGGTTAGGGTTGTCAATCTAGAGATTTCTAATAAATGAAAAACCGTCAGCAAGCAATTTCCACAAATAATTAGAAATAGAATTAGAATTAGAAAAGAATAGGAGAACCCAGTGCTTTTTAAAGGCGCCAACCATGGTTTGAGCAAAATAGCTACTCCCTCATCTCCCAGAGGTCGTAATCTACCAGGGACTGCTGTCTTGTGATGTCGTATGAGGAGCAACTATCTAGAGCACTTGTGGGTAGTCTCTTTTGGTAGAGTTATCTTGAGTTCATTATTTCTTACCTGAAGTCCCTGAATTTGTAGAAGAAAAGCAGATATACATATAATGTGTGATCTAAATTGCTAGTTAGGAACCTTGCCAATGTTTGTCATTTCAATAACTACAATTTCATATCCTCTTAAAACAACTAAACAGACAATACCCTCCTTTATTATTTATGGATTGGAATGGGACAAAATGAAAAGGCATTCCATGCTAACTTTTCAGTTATAAGTATGTATTCATCTATGATCTAGCTAACTTTCAAAAATTATAGAGTGCAATTTCAAGGGCAAAAGAAAATTATAATAGCAAGTATTGTCATTTAAATTGTGTAGACAATTTTTTTTTCTTTTTCTTAACCAGCAACTGAGGTAATACATGAAGTTACAGGAAAGGAGTGATATTCCATACATTACCATTTTAAAAAATAATTGCACTTGTTGATTCAGAATAGACACTTTTTATATTGCTCTTTATTATGTATGATCAAATAAAACAGATCATTGGAACAACTATTTCCTTACCAAAAGAGATATTTCACCATATTCCAAAATCAAAGTGATGCTTCAGCAAAATTTTCTGCCTTTCCTCAGTCTTACTTCTGGTTTGACCTCAACTACTTATTGCTAATAAAAGTATTTTACAGATAACTGACGAGCAGGTAGTTTGATTTTTCAGAACATCTGTTAGTTCTGTGCTAATCTCCAATATCTATGCCCTTATCAGTCATTATTAGGAGGAACTGCACTAAATCATCCAGAGATATGAGTGTAGTTATTGCTCATTATAACATAGTTCTAGCAGCCAATGTCTGTGTGGAAAATACATTTACTATACATACTTGGGTAGTTATTATCCCTATTTGGAGCCAGATGTGCAGCTAGTGGTCTCAGGGGAAAAACTGTGTTTTCCTCTATCAAATCAAAAGTATTTTCTATTCAGGTTGCAGCAGTTTGTGGATAATCTGACTTGTTAAACACTTTTCTTTACAGTATTAGCATCTTAAATCATACAGTGAAGTCCTCCTCATATGACATACTGGCCTACGCCCACAATAAGAGGCATCATCATGGGAAGCTCAAAGCTGAAACTTTGTTATCAATTGAAATTTGCACATTTCTGAATTTGTCCTGTAATTAACCAATGAAAAGAAAAAGTGGAATTGTTTGTTGTGAGTAAAATACATATGGAAAACATATTTTAAGATGTGTCTATATCCGTGATGGTGAACCTATGGCACACGTGCCAGAGGTAGCATGCAGCACCCTTTCTGATGGCACATGAGCAGTTGCCCCAATTCACCTCCGCTGTGCATGCGTGTGCACCTCCCGCCAGCCAGCTGGTCTTTGGGTTTCTACTGTGCATGTGCAGGGGGGCGGAGTGCATGTGGGGGGCTGCACATGCATGCACGAGGTTTGGGGTGTGTGTGGCAGGATTACGCATCCTTGGGTTCGGGGTGGATGCAGGGGGCCGCACACGTATTGCATTTTGGGGGTTCGGACGCAATTGCGTGTGTGCGCGTGCACTTTGGATTCTTGGTCCAGAAAAGGTTAGCTATCACTGGTCTATATCCTTACATGTTAAATAACATTTTTCAGTTTTTTCCTATCATCTTTGATAAAGTTACTTAAACAATATAATCTCAAAATGAAGTTTCCAAAAAATGTGATTTGGCAATGAGGTCCCACCTTGATATTTTAAAAGGCCTTGAAAACATTGCTATTCTATTAGGCCTAGTGATAAATGGATGGGATTCCCTTGTTTTTGATGTTTGCTTATTGGTTGATTGCTATCATGTAATAATACTTTAGTCCTTATAGTTGTTTTGGTCATTTATTTATTTTTCTATTTGTCTCTTATTTATATTATGTTATTTTTATGAGTTGACCAGAGTTGAGTGGCATTAAAATTGAACAAATTACATTATAGAACGTTAAATTAAATTAAATATGCAACTATGGAAAATAGCTATACAAACAATTATAATTACTTTTATATTAGTGGGAATTAAGAAAGGAAGACAAAATGACAAGCATATAGAAGCTCATAATATATCCTATTTTGACACATCTATAATTGTTGAAATGATATGGCACTTGAATCATTGAAATAAAACATAGCTGAACAACTTTCAAGATAAATTGCAATCCTGCAAATAACAGAGATCAAAGATGATTCCTTGAAAATCACTTCAGAAATTAATGCACCTCAGAAATTAATGCATGTGGTTACAGGGCTAGTTTGGTTAATTCTTCCTTTAAAAATATCTATGTTGAAATCATTCCACCCTATATGGTTTCAGAATTGCAAAACAGCTTTATAAGCCTGAATTTACGAAGTGAAGTCAGAGTGCTGCAGAAAGTTGGATGAATTAAATACCCTCAGTCCAGTTCCCTCTCTCCACAGGACAAATGAGTATAAAATAATGTTGTGATAATAAATTAGGTCACATTACCTACTTGCAAACCCTGATCCAGCCTTCCCTTACATTGTAATGAACTCTGATTTATTGTGATCATTACTTTGGTATTACAGGTCTCTAAATAATATGGTCTGCCTACACATGTCCTCTAAGGTAATAAATATTCCTTTAGGAAATAATTTTCAATGAAGTACTTGAAACGTTGGTTCTGTAGTTCGATGCACATTTTTTGTTTTCAGTTGACCATGTTCCACCTTGCTATCAAAGCCACAGTGACAGAAGAATAAACAAAAGAATCATTTTTCCCTGAAATCCCAGTATATTTAGAAAATCAGCTAAAAAGACCAACACTTCTGTAAAAAAAGTATCATCTTTATTCTTTTCATTTTCACTTTTAATTTGTTAGTGATAATTCTGATACCTGTGGTTTGATCATAGGAAATATGGTTTTCATGAAAAGACAGGTTACAGGATCAGATTTATTATAAAGAAGAGCTGCATCAGAGAGATAACTTATGTTTGCAAACCTGTTGTTATTTAATTTACTGTTGCAATAATTTTATTGCCAAAAATGTTTGTGCACAATTTTATAAAAATAACATTATTCCAATCAATGCCATTGGATTTAGCAAAAGCAATAGTAAGAACTCAGGATTCATTTGTACAATTTTAAAAATTCAAGGCAGAGATTTTTTATGAATATTTCTAATTTCTTTCTCAAAGAAAAATATACTGTATAGTCACGATCCTTGTTTCAGATAGTTCAGTTCTAGTTCAGATATTGAATGCAGTGATAAACATGTACCCCTGTGGCAATACTTGAACAGTATATATTAAGTAAGTACTTTTCTTTCTTGAAGACAAAATTTCAAGTAAAGAAAAAGAACTGTTTTCTCTGTTGTGCAATTTTAATGCACAAAAGGAAGATTTAATATGTGTGAATATTTAATCAGGAAATTCTATACCGACTTTATTTAAAGCGTTAAAACCCAGACACCAGTTCATCACCTCTGGGACAGAAGTGACCAAAATGGTGGTTGTATGGGAAGAAGATTGGCAGAAAGTTGTTTCCCAGATGTTTCTCATTTACAATCATTCTCCACATCTGTTTTACCATTCATACAGAAAAATGGATGAAGATATCATATTTTCTTCATGACTTGAGTGAATGTAATGTGAAAGGTGCCATGTGGACAAATGGCAGAAAAATAATGTGTGGATGCACTCCAGTTTTCTGCTCCTCAAAGTAATATGGCACTAAGAGTCTACAATATTTTGAGAATAAATGAGCAATAAAAGAATGAAAGAGAAAGACAGGTTAAGGGAAAAATGTTACAATGAAATTCTATAGATGGCTTGAAGTTTTTGCATTTACCTAAGCAATAAGGAGACATAGCAATAGTTGCTTGGGGGAGTAAGCATCCCATAGTTTTTTACCATCATCACTGTTGGATTTTTATTTTGTTTATAAATGATTTATTTTTCCTTTGTTTTCCCAAAGTATTTTAAGAATGATACTATGCCATCATGTAGCATATTCCCTAGAAGGAAAAGAAGAACCAATGTAGCATAGCAGTTAAGATGTCATATTTAGACTCTAGGGAATCATTACACCTATCCTTAATCTCTTACTGACACTTTCTCATTTGGCTTTCTTTTCCTCCTCTAAAAGCAGGTGTTAAGAAAGACTACATTCATTTTTGAAAGGAATTTTGAAACCAGATTGGAATAAAGGTGAGGCCTGTATACAGCCTCATTCTGTAGTTTACCAATCCCTGAAAACATCAATTAGAATGTACACAATGGAGGGGGTGGTCTTTTCAACATGGTATTTTTATACATAGATTTAGAGGATTGTAGAAGTGAAATGGATTGTACTTAGATGAAAGGAAAATGGCCTTTAATTTTAGATTACCCTGACTGCCTCAAAAGGAAACACAGACCACCAATTCCTGTGTAATCACCAGATTTTCCCTTGGTAGCTGCTGTAACTGAAACCATTTTTACAGCTGACTAAAGAATATATCTGAAGGGCAAAGATAGTGTAGACCATCTATATTAATAGCATCTGCTATCTTTAAGTAGTCTATTCTGCATATATCAGACAACCCCAACACAAAGTTAATTATTTTTGGGAAAATGTTATCTTCCTTTTGGGGAAATACTGTAATTATTCATCAATAGACAATATCATATGGTAATATATTTCTTTATAAGGGCTTGCTGCATTTTCCAGTATGAAAGTCATTTATGAGAGTCTGAGATGTATTTCCCAATATGAAATGTTACATTAGAATGCTATCAGATCAATAAAACACCTTTTTCTAAAAATGCTGGTTTCTTTCATTTTTTTAAGTAGTTGTGCAAAACAGTTTTCTAAGGAATTCAGGAAAATATCACTGTATAATCAATAAATTTACATTATTTATAAATATAATTTAGGATTGTTTGCCTTTTGGATCAGATCAATTTAAAAATTATAGGTATTAAATGAAATGGGTCTGTGAATTATCCATGAGCTCAAGGTTAATATAATCAATACTTCAGCCATTACGAGTTGACATTACATCTCAAGACCATTTTCAAGCTTAATAAGATTAGAAATAATAAACCAGTATTATTCTCTGTGAATTGGGGCCTCTGACCTTGTAATTTAATGACTTCATTAGTGTATCATGAAAAGCAGAAAGCTTCAGTAATGTGAATACTATTGTGATTTTTGCTTTAACCAAATGAAAATTGCACCATTTAAAAAGAAAACAAGTTTTTCAATAAGAATTAGATAAAGTTAAAAGGGAATACTTCTATAAACAAATGGTTTTTAACTGGAGAAAATTATCCTTTGTTTTACTACAAAATGATGGAATTTTTCAAAGACACCTTGTCATATTATGGTTGGAAAACCACTATCTATACTATTCGAATTGTAAAACGGAAATTGTTACATTTCTTATTCTCCAAACACAAGTGTTATTCCTAAATACAATTGTCATTTGTGTTTAGATTGCCTCATGGATGAATATAAATCTCTGTATTCCTTCTTTGGTTGTGTGTAATCATTTCAAGAGAACAATTACAAAGAAATTTTCAAAAGATTAGCAAAGCACAGATTCAGGATCTAGTTCCCAACAATTTGGCAATAGGTTTGTGGATTGCAAAACAGACTTATCCTCAAAACATTTTCACTCTTAACATAAATATAAAGCTGTGTATCAGAACAATGTCAGTACGGTAGTGTGCTGTAGAAATGGGGGAACATTTTTCAATTTAAAGCCTAAAACCAATTATGGATTCTTTTAAATGACTCCTGAAAATAAAGGATTATTTAAGGGAAGGAGTGAAGTTCAGTGAAAGAGAACATGCTTTTTGTACTCCATTTGACACTGGTAAATACATGTGAGAAAGATCTAGGTCAGGTACTGATCAGGATACATTATAATTAAATGATAATGGAAAGTTTAAAGATTTTTTTAAGAAACAAAAGAGGAATTTTAGATTGTCACTGTGTTTTTGTATTTACCAGCAGAGCTCATTATTTCTGGACTGTCAGACTTTCCGTAGCTTGCCAACTTTTGTTATCAGTAAGCTAATTACGTGTATCCGCATTCCTTTCTTTCTACTTCACTTTTTCTTTCTTCTCTTGCCAAGAAGTCCGACCACAGAGAGGTGGCCGGCATGAACTTTATAAAAATGTAACAATTAATTTTAGATAGTTAGATGTTTTATTTTTCTTTACAATAAATATGAGTTTATTGGAAGATGTATTCCGGTCTTATTTTATCAAAAGTATACACAAGGAGAATGCCACGATCCAAGCAATTACCCCAGGAAGATAACGGGGCTAATTACCTCTGACATAGATATCCTTACCTGAAAGTATATCCTGTTGAAATAGGTGGAGCTCTCTTCTGAACAGATATTTGCAGAACTGTGGTGTGAAAAATAATGCACATATCCATTCTTTTTCTTGCATCTGGCTCCATAACATTTTGGTATCTATGCTTGTATATTCCAATAAGAAGAATAAGAATGTAAGAAGAACACTGATGGATCAAAAATTTATCTAATCTCATCACTCATCTTTAAAAGTCCCACAAATGAAAGCTAAATGTAACATCCTTCTGCTACACTAGTATTCCTAGCATCAATTAATCAGAAATAGGATTATTCATTTTCTAGGGAGTATATAACCATCGGTACTATTAGCGACTTTGTCCTCTGTGAATTTGCCTTGTTATCTTTTAAAACTGCAGGTTGGTGATCACAATCTTGTTACCTTGAGAAAGAAAAATCCATAGCTGAATTTTGCCAGACATGAAGGATTATTTTTGTCTGTTGATGTTCAGTTCTGAATCTCTTATTATTTACCTTCATGATTCTTAACATTAGTATTCTAGAAAAAGGAAAAAAATGCTTTTCATCCATTTTCTTAATACTGTGAATCATTATATACATTTGTTTTGTCTAGTTCCTCCCTCAGTTGTTTTCTAAACTAAACATTTCCAATATTTTATTTCAATACTAATTCTTCTGAAAAGCTTTCTTTTCATGATCATATTTGAAAAAGGTTCTAGATTGCTTATAAATGCATATGTTGTGCTTGCCTATGGAGTTGGCAGTTGGCAGGAAATCATGCTGCTTTAAACTTGATTGCACGGATTTCGAAAGTGTTTCCTCACTCTGTTGGAAATGCAAAGCACAAAAGGAGATGTACTACCACATGTGGTGGTTATGCCCCAAAGCCAAACAATTCTGGAATAATATCAAAACCCAATTGGAAGAAATAACCACACAAAAAATACCATTAAAACCGGAAACATACTTATTAGGTATATTCACACATAACTATGAAAAAGAAACAATATATTTAATTACACACATTCTGACTGCAGCAAGGATCATGTATGCACAACATTGGAAACTGGCAGAAGTCCCAACACAAGACAAAATAATATCCAAAGTCATGGAATGTGCTGAGATGGACAAACTCACCAAGGAAATCCAAGAAAAGGAAGAACCTGGCTACTATCTGGTTTGGCAAAAGTGGTATCAATGGCTGGAGACAAGGAACACCAAACAAAAAGAGGATCCTAAAAGAGTGAAACAAAATTCTGTACCAAATGAGACATAACAATGAATAACTAAATTTTAATAAAAATAATATCGTTATATAAGGCGAGAGAAGAATGTATATAGAGAGGAATATATGTCACCAATGTCGTAAGAAATCAGACATTATACTTAAATGTTTTTAATGTTGTGTATTGTTTTATATGTACTTGTATGTGTATGTGTATTTTAAAAAAAAAGAAATGGTTCATTTTAACCATAGTATAGTAAAAAAATTAAAAATTAAAATTAAACTTGATTGCATCCCAAGAACATGTTGTTGCTACATTGCTTTCCATCCAGCTTTAACTGGCTTTTCTCTGCGCATGCCTAAGATGGCGGTTGTGCCCTGAAGCTCTGCGGAGGGATGGGCGATATCGGGCGGATTTTGGGAGCCACGGGGCCGTTTTGACCATCTATGGCCACCACCCCAGTAAGAAGAACATTATGCCAGCCAGGAGAGTGTTGTAACACTCTCGAAATCCACGACGCTAATGGTGGGGCGGCATTGAAGTGCGGCGGCTGTGGTGGCTTTATGGGGGGCGACGGCAGCGGCACTAACAACTTGCTCGTCGCCTGCTTGTTAGCTGGCCCGGCTATTTTCCTGAGGCTTTCCAGTGAGAAGATCAGCTGAGGAGCTATGATGCCGGCAATTGAAGTAATGTCGGCTCCGGCAATAGCTGAGGCGGCGCCGGCATTGGCTGCGGCGGCATGGGCGTGGGCGTCACCGGCATTGGCGGCAGCATGGGCGACCTTCTCTCCGTCGGAGCCGGAAGCCTCACAGGGGCGAGGACAACGGTGGATGGACGCGGGTGCTGGCGGGGGCGGGGGCGGCGCCCGGTCGATTCCTATGGGGGCGCTGACAAAGCCATGGACAGCGGTGCAACAGCTGGCTGAGAGGATAGCCGGTGGCCAGGCAGCAGCGACCGACGATGATACCCTTCCAAGGCATGTTTATTGGCCTGAGAAAACATGAACTGACTTTCCCTGGGCCTACGACTGGCATTATTTATCTATCTACCATCTTAACTATCTTTGTTCACTTACCGCATAGAGCGGGGCAACTGGGGATGTACTGAAGGAACTGGTTCAGAACTGCATTTTCATCACCGGTGGGGCCATTTCATCTGCTCCTTGGCCAAGTGGGGCCAACCACCGTGAGAGGGTGGCTGTTGGAGGCCTACCTCCGGTTGGTCGATATGCCAGGATTCCTACCCACTGTAGTGAGAGGACAGTGGGGACTTGTTTGAGACTCTTGAATTTCCAGTTACACCCAGGATTGCGTCCCCCTTTTATACCAGCATGGCGGACTCCCTAGCCATATTTATCACCATCCCAAAGCTTGGGCCTATACTGGATGTATTTTACAACTGACCTTCTTGCGCTGTGAGACTCCCCCCTCTCGCAGGCCTGGCCCTCCACGTTATCGAGGGCCTATCTTGATGATGGGCTTTGGAACCCCAAGAGATGGCATGCAGCGAAGAGGGGGTTGAGGGGTTTTTTAGCTAATTTTTTAAGGAAAATTTTAAGGGGACCCGGGAGGGAGGGAGGGGGTTATAAAAGCAGACCTGGGGGGGTCCAGATAGCGACTGAGCGGAATGATAGGTTGATTAGCTGCAGCAAAGGGGTCGCGAAAGGAAATTTAACTGGGGAGCAGCGGGACAACAGGAAGGGCTGTGTAATTGAAATAATGAGTGGGAGGGGCAGGTATGATGGGTGCAGGGGGTCATATCATGTGTTGGGGGTGCGCATGCGCTGTCTCCGAGCGATTGCGCACTCCAGCCCCCAATGCGTGACTCGTGTCCTGGGCTGTTCAGAGTCTCAGGCCCAGGGTCCGCGGCTGATGTTGTGTAATGCCAGGTCGGCGGTTAATAAAGCCCCCCTCATTTGTGATCTTATTTTGGAGGGGGGTGCAGACCTGGCAGGTATTACGGAGACCTGGTTGGGCCAAGAGGGGGGGGTCCCCCTCGTTGAGATGTGCCCACCAGGTTTCTGTGCATTTCATCAGCCAAGGGCCCAGGGGAGGGGTGGGGGAGTGGCGGTCATTATTAGGGAGAGTCTTTGTCTGAGGGAGACCACTGTTCCTCAGATAGCCGGATGTGAGTCCCTTTGTGCGAAATGGGGCCGTGGGGTGCAGATGGGTTTGCTGACTACGTACCTGGCTCCCTGCCACGTGGCAGCAACCCTGCCTAAGCTACTCGATGTCATTGCCGGGGTGGCAGTTGATACCCCCAGACTTATTGTCATGGGGGATTTCAACCTTCCATCTGCGGGTGAGGCGTCAGAGGTGGCTCGGGAGTTCATGGCTTCCATGATGGCCATGACCTGACCCAGTTAGTTCAAGGCCCCACTCACATAGGGGGACACACTCTGGACTTGATTTTTATCTCTGGTCAGTGGTTGAATGATCTTGGTAGAGGGGACCTAGATATCAAACCCTTGTCATGGACAGATCATTCGCTCCTCCACTTAAACTTTCCTACCACCTTCCCCCGCTGCAGGGAGACGGAACCGACCAGATGGTTCCATCCCAGGCGCCTGATGGACCCCGAAAGGTTCCTGACGGAGCTTGGGCCATTTCCTGAGACTCTAACACACAACTCGACTGAAGAGCTGGTGGCCGCCTGGGAAAGGGCGGCCACTGGAGCTTTGGACCACGTTGTGACTTTGCGGCCTCTGACCCGATGCCGATCTCAATTGGCTCCTTGGTTCTCTAAGGAGCTGAGAGAGATGAAGCATCAGAAAAGATGCCTAGAGAGCATTTGGAGGACTAGTCAATCCGATTCCGACTGGACACAGGTGAGGTCTTATATCAAGACCTACCTAGTGGCAATAAAAGTGGCAAAATCTAACCATTTTTCCACTCTTATCGCATCTGCAGAGAACCGCCCAGCCGCCCTCTTCAGGGTGACCCACTCCCTTCTTCAGGGGGGAGTGCGGGAAGATCCCTTGCAGGGTTGTGCTGAGGATTTTGTGCAATTCCTGCATGATAAAGTCGCTCGGATTCGGGATGGCTTGGACTCCGATTGGATGAGTCCACGGGAGGAGACGAGGGCAGGTCTTGAGAATGTTATCTGGGAGGAGTTTGATCCTGTGACTCCCGAGGATGTGGACAGGGTTCTGGGTAAGATTAGTGCCGCCACGTGTTTATTGGAACCGTGTCCCTCCTGGTTGGTACTGGCCTCCCGGGAGGTTACACGAGGCTGGCTCCAGGGAATTATAAGTGCTTCTCTGAGTGAAGGTGCCTTTCCTGCTGCCTTGAAAGAGGCGGTAGTGAGGCCCCTCCTCAAGAAGCCTTCCCTGGACCTGGCTGAATTAGCCAACTATCGTCCAGTCTCCAACCTTCGTTTTGTAGCGAAGGTTGTTGAGAGCGTGGTGGCACGACAACTTCCCCGGCACCTGGATGAAGCTATCTATCTGGACCCATGCCAGTCGGGCTTCAGGCAGGGGTACAGCACAGAAACGGCATTGGTCGCATTGGTGGATGATCTCTGGAGGGCTCAGGACAGGGGTTGTTCCTCTGTCCTAGTCCTATTAGATTTCTCAGCGGCTTTTGATACCATCGACCATGGTATCATGCTGCAGTGGTTGAGGGGGTTAGGAATAGGGGGCACCATTTTGCGGTGGTTCTCCTCCTTCCTCTCCGACCGCTCGCAGTTTGTGTTGGCAGGAGGGCAGAGGTCGACCTCGAGGTGTCTCACATGGGGAGTGCCACAAGGGTCAGTTCTCTCGCCCCTCCTGTTCAACATTTATGTGAAGCCACTGGGCGAGATCATCCGTGGTTTTGGGGTGAAGTGTCATCTGTACACTGATGATACTCAGCTGTACAACTCCACCCCAGACCACCCCAACGATGCCCTTGATGTGATGTCTCGCTGCCTGGAGGCGGTGCGGGTCTGGATGGGCAGGAACAGGCTCAGACTCAACCCCTCCAAGACTGAGTGGCTGTGGCTTCCGGCGCCCTGATATAGTCAGCAGGTGCCATCGCTGACTATTGGGGGTGAATCTTTGCCCCCCCACAGAGAGGGCTCGCAATCTGGGTGTCCTCCTGGACGCACGACTGTCTTTAGAAGAGCATATGACGGCCGTGGCCAGGGGGGCCTTTTATCAGGTTCGCCTGATCCACCAGTTGCAGCCCTTTCTGGACCGGGACGCCCTGCGCACGGTCACTCATGCCCTTGTTACCTCCCGGTTGGACTATTGTAATGCTCTCTACATGGGGCTCCCTTTGAAGAGCACTCGGAGGCTCCAACTGGTCCAGAATGCGGCCGCGCAGGTGGTTATGGGCGCAACTCGTTGTGCCCATGTGACACCCCTCCTGCGTGAGCTGCACTGGCTCCCAGTGGTCTTCCGGGTGCGATTCAAGGTGTTGGTTACCACCTTTAAAGCGCTCCATGGCATAGGACCTGGGTACCTTCGAGACCGTCTTCTGCCACCAATAGCCTCCCACCGGTCAGTCCGCTCCCACAGAGAGGGTCTCCTCAGGGTGCTATCGGCCAAGTTATGTCGGCTGGTGACACCCAGGGGGAGGGCCTTCTCTGTGGGAGCCCCAGCCCTGTGGAATGAACTGCCCCCGGAAATACGTAAGATCTCCGACCTCCGGGTGTTTCGCTGCGCACTGAAGATCCTGTTGTTCCGCCAGGCCGGGCTATCAACATAATAATTTTAAATTGGGGTATTTTAAAATTCTGGGGTTTTAAATTGAGCTAACTCTATTTAATCATTTTAATTTTTAACTGCTGTTTTGTCTTGTGTTTTTAAATAGGCTGTACACCGCCTGAGTCCTTCAGGAGAAGGACGGTATAGAAATAAAATTGTTGTTGTTGTTGTTGTTGTTGTTGTTGTTGTTGTTGTTATTATTATTATTATTATTATTATTATTATCATAATACATGATTTTAATATTATAAATTACATTCAACTTTTAATATGCTGTGATTCCTTTGGCTAATATTCAAGCCCTGCCCAACATCATGATGTGAGAAGCTTCTTCCAGTTGGCAAGCACAAAGCTCTGGTTACTGTATACATGATATTTCCCACCCCCCTTTTCTTTGTACTGTCAGCTAACTGAACCTAAAAAAAAATCTGAAACTGTCAGTTGCCCAATTGATTGATAGTCCTTATCAATGAGCTTATTTGTAATGTCAATTTAGCTTTCAAGTTAACAAAATAAAGATGGCTAGCCAGCAAGACTGATTTTATTTCTTCTGGCAAGTTAAGCCATAGAAACTGGTTTGGTTGGTTGATTGAACTAAGTAATGAGGTATACTAGGAAATCATTGTAGACTTCCTGTTTACTCACTGGTGAAGAATTAATCCAATCAGGAGAGAACTGAAGAAATGAGAGCATTTTCAATAGAAGAAAATTATATTAATTCAAGTCAATCTTGATTCAATTAACTATTCCTGTAAAATATGTTCATAAGGTAAATTCATTTAAAATCTATCCATAGATTGAATACATGTGACTGATGAATTCATGCACACACAAAAGTCATATTGATTTCTTTTCATGTTCTTTCAAAGTAAGAAAATAAAGAAGAAAGAGAAGATTTAATATGAACAGAACTGACAACCAAGTGATAGTTGCTGAAACATCACTTATTGCAAGCAATATATATTAATGACAAAAGAATTGCTGGATCTTAAATGTATTCTATGTGAGTTTGGCTATATAAATAGAAATACCATAATCAAATGTCATAATCAGTTAAATATTAATCTAGGTTGAAGGTTTAACCTATATTAACCTATTTATATTGAAGGTTTAACCTTTAACCTGTTTAACCTACATTAAGCTATATCTTTTACATATCGAGGAAGGGCTTCAGAATGAGAATAATTCCAAAAGAGAAGCAGTTTGGTGTAGTGGTTAAGGCACCAGATTAAAAAGCAGGAGTCTGTGAGTATTAGTCCCATTTTAGGTGTGAAACCCAGCTGGGTGACTTTGGGCCAATCATTCTCTCTCAGCTCAACTTATCCAATTTACTTCACGGGAAGTTGTTGGGAAATTCAGAAGAGGAAGAGGGATATAAGTAAGTAAGTAAGTAAATAAGTAAGTAAGAGTAGAGTAGTTAGTCCAGGTACAATTCCTAATTTAATTTCATTATTAAATATAATTAGATAATACCTAATACATTTCTTGATCGTAAGATATAAGGTATAATATTTAGATGTTTGAACAGAGGTAGTAGTTTGATTATCTACAGTCCTAACCATTTTAGTCAGGACTGCTCTAAACAGTAGAAGCTGTCTGTCTAGTTTTGGGTATGTATCTGCAGGAATGATCAATTTAAGGCAAAAAGAAGATGTGATGTAAATATCCCCTTCTTTCACTTTGGCTATGGTAATGATCTGATGCTTTATTTATTCTTTGCTCCTCCTGGATCAGAAAGTGGGAGAAAATTGAGTGCTGCTCCAACATGGAGGTTTTTTAAGAAGAGAGTGGACAGCCACTTATTTGAGCAGGGGTTGGACATGAAGATTTTCCAACTCTGTTATTCTGTTAACTCTGATCAATTTCTTACTTTCCTTTAAAAAAAAAAGAGAGGCTTCTTCAATTCACTGTTCCATCAACAACTTTTTTTAAAAAAAAACCTTAATCTCTTCCCAGTCCAATGAAGGCCAATATTCTTGACCAAGGTGTTGGGCATGTAGGCACTGGAGAGAGTATAAGGCCTAGCAGATACTCTTGAGTTAATGTGTTTGGCTACAATGAAATGAAGTGCAGCAGGGAAACAGAACAAGGATTTTTGACGATGTACAAAAGAGCCAGGAAAACATTACTTTTGATTCATAGTGGAAAATATCAGAAAAAGTTGGGTTGAGTTGTTTTCCTGGTGGGCTTTCCTTACAGTAGCTTCAACTCTGCAAGAAGGACAAGAGCCCAGAAGCAAATGAGTAGATTTAGGCTAGATTTCATACGAATGGGAAATCTGGATTTAGAGCATTTCCTGTTGAAGCACAGCTGAGTAGAAATAAATCAGCTTACTTGCCAATGAAATATGACATGGGGTCATATGGATGTGAGGCCTGACTTGCAATGATGCAAACACCATGAAAAAGATATTCTAAATTTATGGAAATATATTGAAAGCCTTGACATTTATGAGATTTTGAAATGCAAGTGGATATAGCTATCTAGCAAAGACCATGTTTTCCCTGCAAAAGGTTCCTTGTTTAATCCTGGCATCTGCATAGAATTCCAGAAAAATAATGTATCTAAAATACTTGTGAACTTAGTTTATCAGAGTTGGCCTGTCTTCTTCAATTTGACATCCTCTTAGATATCTTGGAGTTATAATTTCAAGCTCATGTTATCTGAAACTTTGGAAGAACATTAGACCAAATGTATCAATTGGTATAAATAACCGTACAAAAGGTTTCACTTTATAACAGCTTTTTTCATTTTGATTCTGAACAGCTGTATTGCCTTACAGCTCCTAAATTCTCTAGGCCTTGATCATTATAGCTGGGTATTATGTCATTAGAAGTCCAACACAATTGAAGTGTGTCATGCTGGAGAAGCATGTTGTACTATATGTTCAGAGCTTGTACAAATTCTATTCAACTCTGAAAAATAACTTTATTTGGCAGATTTTTGAAAGCAAAAAAGGGAGAAACAATGGATAAGGTGGATGGTTAGCTTCAATCACTGAAACGTTATTGGAAAAAATATAGGTTGTTTCTGGGTATAGATCAAGATGGGATCCTGAATTTTGGATCAGTAAGGTACTAAGTCATATTTTGTTGTAACTGTGATGCTTTTTAGAACATAGGATTTTAATATACTCATTACAATGTTCCTTTTGCTCACCTTTCACCCCAACCTGCAAAATAAATAATAGACCTTGTTTCCTAGTTTTGGTCTATCTGGAATCTTGTCAGTCCTCTGATTTTTCAGTATGCTCCCATACAATTCAAAAGTGAAGATCTGTAAAGATATGTTCCTCACTGAAATATAATGGTGGAGATTATCACTTTGATTTAAGATACCCCCATCATTAAAACTGGCATCCAAAGCAAATGTTTTGTGAACTGAACTTTAGAACTAATCATAACTTCAGTTTAGTACTCAAAAATAATTTTAATCTACATCATTTATCACACACAAAAAAATGACTTTGCATAGATGTAAAATCTGAGAAAGCAAATTTCTAAAAATATGTTCAAATATCATATAGTTTTAAAGGAAGAGTGTAAGAGTTATTACATCTGAAGTTTAAATTTGGTATATTAGCTCACCAAGAAAAAAAGAACACAGTAAGAATATTTTACAAATTGTCTTTGTTTTATTCATTCTTTTTTGTCTGCTTGTAATTCAGATGTTTTGTGAGGTTCTTGACTAACGGGAATCCTTCAGCTATGATACAAGCAGGATTGTATCATTTACCGTAAAACAAACATGTTTCTATAGTGGAAATATGTCTTTCAATCATAGGGGAAAATCACGATATATCATTATGATCATTCATATTATCTCTGAGTTAGAAAAGATTTTAACTAGATTTATGCCTAGGTAGGATTTTGACACTTAACAACTGCATTGTTTATTTCAATGGTGGGTTCCTCCCAGTTCTATAGAATCGGTAGTAAAACCGGCGGGAGGCTCTGCCCACCTGGCACAATGTCATCATTGGTGATCTGCACATGCACAGAAGAGCGTGCAATCCTGCTGCAAACTAGTAGTAAAGATAAGTGGAACCCATCCCTGGTTTATTTCTCTTATAGTGACTGGATCCCTGGTGCCCATTGAAGAAGATAAAAAAGCTACTGAGACTTCCAAATTTTAAAAGCTTGTAGCATGGTATGTGTTCAAGGAATGTTTTCGACCTCTCAGACAATACCACTTCCTTTAGTTAAAGAGATCAATCTCTGGTTAATATCGCTACAACAGCCTGCTAAGAATGTTACTACAAAGTTGGATTCTTTCATCTTCCAGATGGCTGGCTGATTGGAAGCTGGGCAAGATCACATTTCAGGTTGTGACTTAATGATTTGGGACAGTATTTATGGTTATTACTTGACAGAGGCCACTGAAGAAAATTAAAGCACAGTCTCATGCTTCATTTATGACAAAAAGCAAATTCTTGACAGTTTGGTATATTAAAGGTGGCATCTTTAGCTCTGGGCAACCTCCAGTCATTTCTTGATTTTTAAAGCAGAGTTACCAGGTGCTGCCATTAAGAGTCAAATACAGCAATATTAGCCATCAATGTGTGTGCACCGTATGATGCATGTGGTGTCTATAAGTCTCTGTATATGTCTATCTGTATCCATGACAAGAATTCATATGCTTCTCTGGAACTTATACTTCCATGCAATTATACATTTGAGGGAGGCAAAGAACATAATTAACTGAGATTTTTTTTTAATTCGATCCTGGATCTTATTGTTTGAAATATTGTTTCTGAGATATATTGTGACAATTTTATGGTCATGGGTAAACTCACCCAGAAGAAAATATGGGATAATTATGGATGCCAATTCTTCTGGATGTCTTCTGGATATTTAGTGTGATGGTCTGAGAAGATTCAATATCATTTTGGAGAGCAAAATAAAGTATAAGGCATAAAAAGAAATTGGGCTTAATTAAATTTAAGCCTTGGTATGCTAAGTTACTTTAGACTAACCCTATCAACAGGGAACTTGAAATCAGGAGCCTGGAAAACATATCTTTAAACGTTTGATGATTGAATAATTCTTCCCTCATTTCTCTTTTGATACTATTTGGGGGGGTGGGTATTGGGATGCATGTGGGCATCTTATCATAAAGTAAGAGGTTGGACTTGATGGTCTAATAATCCTTCCAGCTCCATAAAACTTTGATTCTATGAAAACAAATTAGAGTGGTGTGCAGTCTAACCAGAAGCAGTGAACTATAAATATATGATTTGTGGGGAGGTATTATTTGGAAAAATGGTAACATGTGCATTCTCCTTTTAAAAGACTAATTACTGAAATATTGCTCCAATTAAGTATATTTTGTTTTCCAAGAAAATAATTGTATCCATCTGTTGAATATTGCTTGGAGACTACAATTTCTGCATATATTTAAGAAACCATTTTCTTCAAGAGATGGAAATGTGACTTTGGAAAAGAGTGCAGGAAACCCCTATCTTACCTTTATGAGTTTCAAAAGTGGATTTAGATATAAAGGGTGATAAGAGTTCATAGACCGCACTAGATAGAATTGGTTGTGGATAGGTGTGATAAAACGATACAACTATTATTTGGCCTTCAGCAGTACAAATATATAGTAAACTGACAAATATATAGTAAACTGACATAAAATAATCTAAGCAGTTGGTGATCTTTTAAATAAATGGCACTGTCTATATATACTGGTACTCATATATAATATTATTTTATTTAAGCTGCTCAAGTTAGATCCAATCATCCCTATTTTTCATGGAAGGCTGAAACTATAATTTCCACTTTACTAATAAATATATCTAAGAGAACAGAAGAGAATAGTGCTGTAAAATTCACTTCTGCTGATTTTAATTGGCCAGAACTACTGAAGTTTAGGTTATTTTCTGCTTGAAATTTGCAAGTTGTCCACGCAAAGTTCCCAGATCTGGGGAATAAATAATCCAACCCCTACAGTTGTATAACCAAGAAAATATAATGCTATCCAAATTCAGCTTCATTAATATAAGAAATTCAGACAGAAATTTGGGGTCTAGTAAACCGAGGCTCTAAGTCACCAGATGAAGCATTGTTCTGGAACTACAAGATCAAAGCAGAAAGGTTTCCTCCCTGAACATTTGTCATTTAATTAAAGCTAAATAACAGTTTTATGAAATTTGCAAAGCGGAGTATGGTCCTGATGTTTTTAAAGAAAGCCATTTATCTTTCCTTAGATGAATATTTATTGAGGTTAATTTCTCTTCCCCTGCCTTATTATATCACATTTTGCCTTTTTGTTTTCTTGGAGTATCTCCTTCCAACGAAACATGGCTGTTTATCATAGTTACCTCTGGGATCTGCATCATTTCCAAGGCTGTTTTGGAATAAGAAGCTGTCTTTTACTGTGTCAGAATGTAGTCCTTTAAACTCAGCGATCCTGAATGTTTTTGGGCCAATAGGTACATCTGGAATTTTGAAAATATGTTGCATACATTGTTTCAGACAATGACTGCCATAGAGTCATTGGCCAATCACAACACAGCTAATACCAGAAAGCAAATTAGTGAAATTCTACTCCTTCTAGCTTCACTGATTCTTTTCTATTACCTTAGTTTATCTTTGGCTTTTGTTCTGAGTAAGTGGACACACTTCCAGATATAATTCTGGCCATCCATCTATTTGTTTTCTATGCATTCCACTGGGATTTCAGATTATATTTGAGGAATTTGCTCTGTATTCCTACATGCCATCTTCATGTTTCAATTCAATTCAAACACTGCTTTCCACAATATACTCAGGTAGGGAAGGTAAGCTGTAAAGCAGTAAAGCAGGACCTGCTGAATATTGGGATGCATGTGGGCATCATGCTTGGGATCTGATGTTGTTTACAGGCAGTGACAATCCCTTCCCACAGTCTGATCAAATTTATTCTTCCTGATTCTCTTGGGAGATGTTGGGAATTAATTCATAGAAATTATGAGCAAAAATGAAAACTGTTTCCCTTACCAGAATGCAAACTAGCAACACATTCAACCAATATGGAATTCACTTGGAAAAAAAATAAAGCATGTTTATGTGCAATTAATCAAATGTTCCAGTGAAATAGAAACTTGGTTTATTCTTACAAAGCATTGCATCCGGTTGTTTCTTTCACTCAAACATTCCTTGCATCTATAATAATCATCACTGAATTACTGCAAATCCAGTACAAGATTTATAAACCAATAAGACAACAGATACCTAAAATACTATTTTACATGGTCATGTTTCCTAATTAGAGTTCTAATTCCAATCTTAGGGCCAGGGTACTTACAGGACCGCCTTCTGCCACCAATAGCCTCCCACCGGCCAGTTCGCTCCCACAGAGAGGGCCTCCTCAGGGTGCCGTCAGCTAGACAATGCCGGCTGGCGACCCCCAGGAGGAGAGCCTTCTCTGTGGTGGCACCTACCCTTTGGAACAATCTACCCCCAGAGATACGAGTGATCTCCGACCTCCGGACCTTTCATCGGGCCCTAAAAACTCATCTCTTTCAGTTAGCCGGTCTCTCTTGATTTTATGATTTTATGGTTGGTTTTAAATTTTGATATGGATTTTAAATTGATAAATTTTAAACTATGGGCCAAATTTAATTATTTTAAATCTATTTTTAATCATACTTATGTATAAATGTTTTTTATTTTGGCTGTTCACCGCCCTGAGTCCGAAAGGAGAAGGGCGGTATAGAAATTCGAATAATAAATAAAATAAAATAAAATAAAATAAAATAAATAAATAAATAAATAAATAAATAAATAAATAAATAAATAATAAGCTTAGAAATATGTAGATAATATGTAATAATGTCACAACATGGAGACCAGAAGGACAACTGGTACAATAGATGGTTTCTACAAACCTCTAGTGGAAAGTATATGGTACTGAACCCTGCTTCCTACAGTATAAGCATAGGGGTTGTTCACTTTGCTTAAGGTGTTTTATGCTTTTATACATAAGATAGTTTGATTGAACTGGTGATTCAAAACAGAAAACACAAATTGTGATGTCCTGGAGGAAAAAAATCGAATGACTCTTCCAAAATCATCCACTAAGTTTACCTTTTTACCCCAATCTCAATGTTATTGCATATTATAATAATAAATGATTTATTCTACAAACATTACAGGTATTAAGTAGAGATAAATATGAAGATGCATAATGCCCTTATGGGATAGGTGTGACCTCTTTTACCCACTTTAAATACATGACGTGCTAATGCCACTAACCAAATCCTCAACTGTTACCCTTCCTTCCTAAGTATCAGGCTATATTCAAAAAGGATAGAAATGTTTTACTTATACAGAGATAGGTTTCTTTTTTCACAAACCCTGGCTCCTTATTTAATTAAAGAAGTCTATGAACTATCTGATAGTGTCAGTATTTTTTCGTTCAATGCATGAAAGTACATCAGGAACAGAAGAGGCTTGTCTGGAGGAAAAAATCCATTTTCTTGTCATTTTTATGGCTATGAGAGATAATAAAATCAGGGGTGATATGACTGGAATAACAACAATCTCCCTTCCCGGAGAAGGAGCAAAAAGGGGAGGGAGAAGAGGAGATTGATGCATGAAAGCTCTTGTCTAAGTAAACAATCTGCATACATTTGCATTTGTATGGGACCATTGTGATAAAGTTGTCTTCATTAACATTAGAAGCTGCAGACATATGTTATTTCCCAATCTCGGGTTCCAACAGGCAATTCTTCAGCATCCTGGCTACTTCTGGCCACTGGGTCTATGTGATTAGATCAGGAGACAGAGCAGCAATTAATAGAGAGGGGACGAAGAGCTTGCCATGAATGAGAGAAAAATGCTCACAATCAAGGGCAGAAGAGATTCCAAAATTACACTGAAGGAGGCGAGAAGACACTTGAAAAAAGAGTGAGGACAACTGCAATCTGTCAGGCTAATCTTTAATACTAGCCTGATGGACATTTTTATATCATGGGATAAGCTAAAGTAATTCTGTGGGCACCACCAAGCTGAAAAAATGTGCTGCCTCAAGTAGGTTCAAGCAGGATTGCTTGCTAATGAAGAAGGAGCAAGTCTTTACATGATAATTTGCAGCAGCAGAACTACTGTATATTTGGAAGTGTAGTCACAGTGTTATAACCTTGCTGATTTTGCATTACCCTTCCTCCCTTTTTTTCTACACAATGATGGCCGAGGCAATTAAAAATAAACAGATTAAGAACAGAGGGGAAATCAAAACAATTTTAGCATCCCCTTTTTAAATTGCATGGTTGAACCTTGAAAATAGACCACACATTCAGAAAACTAGATGTTTTTAGAAATAGATGAAATACCTAAACTTTCGTCTCACTTTAACCATTCAAAAGGTTTAAAAACAAACAAAACAATTTAAGGTTTTGTTCAGCCCAGTATTAAAGATATAGAGCACTGGCAGAAATAGCTACATATCTTTGCAGGAAGTTTCTATGTTTGGACAAATCATAATCACACTAAGGAAACCATCACCTGGTATACTATTGAATGGTCAGGATCTCTGTCTGTTTTGTGAGCAGATTTAAAGCCACATCTGATAATGCCGATAGAAAGTACCTTCAGTTTTCACTTGGGGTCAGCATTTAGTCTTGCTTCAGCAATTTTAATGCCTGGATTGTGAATTCATCAGGTACTATTTAACTAAATTTGTTGCCTCCTTTAAAAGATCTCCAGTATTCAAATTCTGCCGAAAGCACTCAAGTTCCTGATCAGGATTTAGTTAGATCAGTTAGTGGAATTCATAATTAAAAACTCAACATCTTCTGTGATTTGAAATCCAACTAATACTATAGTCCATTGTTCTGCTTTACATTTAATCATTCAATGCATCTTTTACACTGGTGAAGCTACTTCAATTAAGTTACAGTAATTTTCTACAACTTCTTTCTTACCTTAAATTAATTTATACATGGAAATAAATAACATAGTCTCAAGCCATAAATTAAAATCTTTTCTAAAATTATTTATGTTTAATCATGACTTCTACAAATAGAAAATCAGATAATTTAAGATATTTTAGTTACTAAGCAGAAAATCCAAGCAGTATTCCTCCTAGTTGAAAACTTATAATAAACTGGATAACTGAAAATATGCTGTTATCTTTGATATACATGAAACTTTATTTAGAATAACAGGTTTTTTTTTCAGAGCAACCTTGAAATTACTCTAGAAACCCATCTGAATTGTTCAGTAAGAAAGAAACCAGGTGATCTTGATTCATTGGTGTTAGAATTTTCCAAGAAGACTCTGATAATTAAACCTATTAAATGATTAGGATTTTTTCCTATATTGGATCCTTTAACTCCAGCCCTTATAACATTTCCCAACCTGTCTTCATTTCTATTGTTTCTGTCTCATACACATAACCTGTGTACATATCACTTCCCGAGTTTCATATTTTTTTCATCCTCTTTAGGCCACTAATTTTCCTGGGAAAAGTACAAGCTGATCAAACTGACACATTTGGCATTATGGCACTATAAGCATTAACATTATATAGAACTTTTCTTAAATTATAGTACTCCCTTAACTCATTTCCTTTGGATGAGGAGAAGAAGCCTCTTCTTTGAAAGTTCCAAAACTGTTTTATTAAAAAGTTACAAAATTGTCATGTATAATTGGCACAGGCCATCCAAACTGTTTGGCTGCAAACAGCACTATTCTCCATTCAGTCTGTGTCTTCTGTATCACAAAGTCAAACAATCTGTTGATTGCAACAAGCCAAATATTCCACACAGAGTTTTTCAAAGGAACATTTTCCATCTCGTGCTCTCCCTCTCTCAATAAAGGGGGAAAAATGAATGCAAGGCGCTAAGCAGCCAAACAACCTTGTGAAATGAATACTGTAATGAGGCATCTGGGAGAGTTGTTCTGAGACTGATGACTTTCAGGCAAGGCCTCGATGCCATTCAGATTTCCAAAACAAAAATAAACGGATGACAAAGGAATAGCAGCTGTGGATGCATGAAGTAAATTAGTTGGAGCAGACTTATAATTAAGCATTGGAGGAAGATCAAAAAAGAGTTCCTTTCATATATAACTTAGATCCTGTCTATCACAAAAGCAATTAAACAAAGCATATACTATACACACTCCACATATGAATTTATTTCCATCAATGTTCTGGAAAATGAAAAAGTCTTTCCTTTAAAAAAAAAAAGAGGAAAGAAAATACAATTATTAGTATTGTCAGCAGCCTTTACTAATGAAACAAAGAGAGTAAAAGAAAGATTAAAAAAATGAATGGGGGAACCATGAGAGCTGTTTGGCACGCTTAGTACACACTCAGTGGAATTGCACATGTTTTAATAGCAATGAGAATAATTTTGTTTTTGAATGGAGGACGTGTTCTTTTTTCGCAGTGGTGGTTGTGGTAATTCGAGAATAATTGCTTAGAAACAAAGAGGAATTGTGAAATAAAGATACCTGAAATTTTTAATTTTTAAAAATTGGAAGAAATAGTTTCTTCTAAACTATGTGTATTTTTTTAAAATAAAGAAAGAGCTTAACCAGCAGTTTGCAGGTTAGGATCATCTGTGGAACTAAGTTATATTTTGTTGACTAAGCTATAATTTATTGAATTTACACAACACATAAAACCAAAACTGAATTTATTATACTATGTCTTAGTGTGATTAGTATTTTTATATATTTTTAATCCAGACTTGTGTTGAATGCCCAGCATTTTGAAGTCAATGAATTTAGTTTGGTTATATCTATGATGTTTCTGAATCTTCTTACATATCAGCCATATCTTTAGCAAGCTTAGCTTAAAGAAGCTTAGTTAAGTCTCCCTAGGGTGCGTTCTAAATTTTTTTACTACCGGTTCTGTGGGCGTGGCTTATTTTGTGGGTGTGGCTTGGAGGTCATGTGACTAGGTGGGCGTGGCTAGCTGGTCAGAGTCATTTCTGGAAGGTCCTCACACTTACGACCAGTCCTCGCACTTACGACCTGACTCATTTGTTTGCTTTTAACACTGATCAGCTGTAGGACGGCCCTTTGAAGCCCCGGCAAGAGTTTAAACAGTTTTTTTCCCTCTAGTCATCAGCTGGGACTCAGGAGGCAGCAATAGATTGGGGGTGGGACCAAATAAAAGGTGAGAATAATGTGGGTGGGTAGGGGGGTAGGAGGGCGGGGGGGGGAAGAACCGGTTTGGTGACGTCATATCGTCACCGCTACCGGCTCGGCCGAACCGGACCGAACTGGGAGGAACCCACCACTGCTGTGGGTATATAATCCACTGGCCATGCAGTGAATGTTGCAGTCACACAAGCTGCATGTGGGAATGCCAGATTCTCAGGAGGTTGTAGTTCTCTTGTCTGTAGTTGTGGAAGATTTGGCCATGAAAAGAAAATCAAATGATTATTTTAACTTTAATTTTATTTGGGTAGAAACTAAATACTTTTGTGCAACTACAGATGCTCTGGCACAGGTAGAACTACATTGTCAAATTAAATGTGCAAGTATGTTAGCTTTATTGTATATACAAAAAGTAGCAGAGTTAAGATCAAAGAAATAACCCAGACAATAATTTGGAATACTTGCTGTACACATAACAAGGCCTTTGCTGCAAGGCAGAAGCAATATATCATGAGATCTAGCACAAAAAGCAAGAGGTAACATTCATCATGGCCATCAGAATCACAGGAAACTATAGATAGTAAATGCAATAGTTTGTCCAAGAGGCAATTATGAGAATATAACAGAGGGGGAAGGGAAAAAAAGGTGGAATAAATGAATAGAAAAAATATATGAGTATTCCTATATACAAAGATAAAATAGAAAAGATGAGGCATTTGCATCGTTCTATCTAATCCATTGCTGACTCTCATAAGAACAGTACAATAACACTTCATTGAGTGGGAAGAAATTGGCTCTCGTCATTCATTGTTCAGATGGAACTAGAATACCAGAGGAGACACTGGATATTTTAAGTGGTATCCTGCCATATTTTACAAGTAGCAAATAAAATGTGTACTCATTGCCAAAATGCAAGATGATTGGGTGCTGAGTGATAGGGCTTTGTAGTCGCTGGAAGGCTCCAGCCTGGTTTGGTATGTGAACAGGAGAGCAGAAATGCAGAGAATGTAAACAAGCATCCTTTATTAGTGGACATCACAAGGCCTAGAAGCAGAGTTGTCCATGGGGTGTGATAAAAAAATAATAGTTGAGTTGGCATTATCCCACTGTGGTAGATGCCATCTTTACTTTTTTTATTATTATTATTCCTGCAGATATCCAGGAAGAAATTAATCTCCTCTTCTGAAAGGGCAACATTGCTGGTTAGTTTAAAGGGTGTGACACTAACAAGATATAAATTCATTTCTATTTCATAAAAAAACTATCAAGTCTCTTAGCATATCTAAGAAGCAGCTTTGGAGAAGAGAAATTCAGGTTATAGATATTCTCTACTCTGATAAAGGAAACTTCAGGGTTTCACAAGTAATAAAACACAGCTCTTCATAATAGGCAAGAGAGTAATTCTGGAATAGACATTTCAATTATGTTCAATTCAATTTTATGGAGCATACAGCCTGTTTTGGGCTCTTCCTCATGGCTGCATGAATGTGCATTCTTCCAGTCCTTGAGCTGGCAAAAAAAAAAAGTATGCTAGCATAATTTGCTTGCCCCAATGGCTGAGTTATAGCTTCAATAAGAAGAATTGGAAATGATCCATCTTGATGGCTTTATGATAAGTCATCTGATGAGTGACTATGATAAGTCACTATACCAAATTGGTATAGTGGTTAGGGCATCAGATTAGAAAGTGAGAAATCCTGGATTCTAGTCTCTCCTTAGGCACAAAGCCAACTGGATGACCTGGGCCAGTCACTTCCTCTCAGTGATAGGAAGGAGACAATTACAAACCATTTCCAAAATCTTACCCTCAAAAATGCAGGGAGTAGTCTAGTCATTTGCCAGGGGATCTATGACAACTTGCCACAACTGACTCACCCAAGCTGACTCGCCCCAGCAATCTTGCACTGGTCAACTCACCTGGCTAATTTGCCGTGGCACAACTCACAGCAAAACTACTTGCTGTGGGACAATTTAATGCGGAATAAATCAAGAGAGAGACAGTGAACTGAAGTGGGCCTTGTCTTTAGGTATGAACCTTCTAAAGTTAGAAGTCATTGAGGCTGAAGTGAGTTGCAATTTTTGAGTTGTACTGCATTGAATTATCCCACAGCGAGTTGTATTGTTGCGAGTTGGCTGGAGCCAGTTGTCCTGTTCTGTTTGCCAAATGTCAAAAACTTCCTTGAAGATACAACAACAACAACAAAAGGCAATATACTTTTAGTAGGAGCTGAACTTAGAAAGAAATATTCAAGCAGAGAATGGTATTTTGTTTTGCAGCATACCAACTTTTAATTAAAAAATAACAACCCAAGGACAATTAAAATGTTTAATTGTCTTATGTGTTTGTTTATTAATGTTTTAATTTTTTGAGCCTAAATTATTTAATCTGTTTTTAATAGTTTTTAACTTTGTATGTCTTTGTATTTTATTTCTGGCTGTTCACCACCCTGAGTTCTTCGGGAGTAGGGCGGTATACAAATATGAAAAATAAATAAATAAATAAATAAATAAAAAACAGAGGTGAATCAGGCAGCTTGTGCTGTAAATGTCCCATTATATTTTTACTCTAAATGGTTTTAGAAGAGATCTGTTTATGAATAGACTGTGATATACATCCAGACAAAACAAGTTTTATTCAAACAGAAAAATTTATAAAAATTTCATCAACGTCACCAAATTAGAGGAAAACTGTAATTAAAATAAGAAAATAATAATAAAGTAGGAAATGACATACAAAAATAATGGTCACTTCATCACTAAAAGTAAATGATGTGAAATATGCATTTGTTTCTTGCAAAAAATTGCATTCAGTGTAGGAAAAATGTAATACCTAAGGCAAAACGATTACCGTTTTATCCATACCCCAATGGAGAACTCTTTGAAGGCTTCCTCATATTTATTTGATTCAAATAAATAGATTGCCCTTTTTTATCTTCAAGGGACCTTCTTTGAACAAAATGTATAAGTTATTAGTACTTTTTGTTCTAAACAGAAATAAGAGTCGTAACTTGGTGGCTATTTTGATGATAATTAAGCTTTGCATGATGGAAAAGAAAATCAATTCAATTGAAAAAAGTATAGATTTTGTTTCTGGTTTACAATTTTAAAACAACTGAAAAAAACCAATGATAATTAAATGATATTTTATTTCATCCCTTCACTACTAATGATGTCTTAGACTATTTTTTTTCTTTGTTGCAACCAAACCTCTGTATATTGATTGATATTTTGACTTTAAGCGTATGCATAATAAGTATTTTATTTACAATTTCTCCTGTTCTCCAAAGGTTTTGCTGAGGAAGTCTCTCTTTTAAAATTTTGATAATCTCTAGTTTAAAAACAGACAAAAAGTAAAGGTACCTTTGAGCCAAGTTCCAGTGACTGGGTCTATAGCAATTGTATAAACAATGTTTTCAGCCATGCTATAGGAATGTTAGGTCTTCTGTAGTTTTTTTTAAAAAAAACTTCAATAGCTCTTGAATTCCAACAGATTTCCCCATCCAAATTCTAACCAGGGCTCACCCTGCTTAACTTCTAAGATCAGTTAGATGCTACCATCTGCTGAGGTCTACTTTTAGTTTATCTTTGATAATATGGGCTTAAGGGAATCCTTGTTATGGTGTACAGTTAAAAATGTGAAACATTAAGTCACCACATTTCAAGAAATGGCATCTTCACACCTAAGGGAATACCAACGGAAATATATTTCTTTTGTATAAAGGTCCATCTATCTATGAAAAACACAGCATTAAAACATACACACCGAATCTTGAATTAATTATAAAAATAATAAATGCAGGATACAAATAAATAAAGAGAAAGATCCTGGGGATGTTATGAAAGAATGGCATATGGCAAAACAACAATTAGATGCACACAAGACTCTGGAGAGTCTTTTAGAGATGACAAAAAGATTAAATTGAATATTGGTTCAAAAATAAGTACAAGGCTAAAAACAAATGATCTATTTGCAAATCTATTTGCCATAGATTTGCAAATACCTGTATGTCTCAATTAAAATAATGCTTTCAGGCAATCACAAGGACACTTGAAAATGGGGGATGCGGGGGGGGGGGAGAAGATGACGGAAAAGCCTTAAGTAATGCATGCAAGATAATTTCCCCAACTTTACCCTCCTTAACTAGTACCACATTCTTTTGACTATGTCCACATAGATATGCTTCATTATTTGTTAATCCCAGTGCAAAAGGAATGAAGATAGCCCCAGTGGATAAGACCTAATGGACACCATCATGGAATAATATACAGAGTTTAGCCTCCAAAACATGTGTCTTCAATTTAAAATAATTCAGCAATCATGTTCAACCCAAACCTGATTACACAAAATGGGACTTTTAAACTCCCAGGCTTGGATCAAATTTTAAAGGGCCTAACAAAGTGAGAGAGAAAGAAAAGTGCTATGTTTATACATTCCAGATCTTTCAGATGAATTATGCGCACACAAATTTAACTATTTCTTTGAGTGTCTTCTCAACCCAGCTGAAAAACTGCAAAGACACCAGGAAAACATTTTATGCTAGATACAGCTATTTTTGAAACCTTTTAAAACCATGATTTTAAATCAATGAAGTTCCTTTATTGTATAAACAATTATAAAGTTCTGGACAATGATACTGAAAGGCTTGATTACAAAATTACAAACATAAGACAAACTTATGTAGTTCTATACAGAGTGAGTATATCTTATGGAGTTTAGCGTGACTTGCAACTAGATAAATGGATAGATTGAAATTTAAGAGATGTTGCAAATAAGTTCTTGTTGAATGCTAATATCAATGATAATAAAAGATAAGGAATAATTAAATGATTAATGGGATGGAACCATTCTGGGTTTCATTGTTATCTATCCCACTGTCTTCCCATTCTAGGAAGCTACTCATTTATTGACCAATTCTAGGATTTATGAGGATTTACAACAAAATTTAACAGTATTGAAGTGAAAAGCAAAAACAGTATTGAAGTGAAAAGGAAAAGCCAAAAATAATGGTTTACCTATAGAATGAAATTTACAATTAAATTTCAAAATCAAAAATAGCAGATTTTTATAAAATCATATAGCTAATCTGATCATCAGGTTGAAGACCGTTTAAGCATATCATTTGTAAGAAGGTAGGAAGTATCTACAGTATCTGTGTAGATACTGATGTGTAGTATCTGTGTAGATGGCATCTACAGCAAGTTCCTGAGGACAGAGATATCCTGTATGCCATGGCCAGATCTGCCTTCTCAAGACAATGCTAAGCAAAAGGATTACTCTAATATAGCTGCCACATGAACGTGCACCTGAAGGCAGGACAAGAAGCAATGGATGGAAACTAATTAAGGAGAAAAGCAACCTAGAACTAAGGAGAAATTTCCTGAAGTGAGGACAACTAATTAGTGGTCTAGCTTGTCCCAAGAAGTTGTGGGTGGTCCATCACTAGAGGTTTTTAAGAAGAGATTGGACAGCCATTTGACTGAAATAGTATAGTTGGATGATTAACCTTTTCTTTACCAAGTGCCAAAACTAGAGTGCACGCTGGAGCAATGGAACCTGGAACAGAGTGCACATGCACGGTGGCCAGCTGCTCTTCAGGGTCCTGTCGCATACATGCATTGCACGCATGTGTGCCGGACAGCTGGTCCGGCAAGCATGCGCACTGTCCAGCTGCTCTCTTCTGGGTTCCAGCACATGCATACGCACCGGCCAGCTGGGCTTCGTGCAAAGACAGGCTGGCCAGTACGCATGTGTGTGCCAGAACCCAGAAGGGAGCAGCTAGCTGGTATGCATGTGTGCCGGACCAGCTGTCCGGCGTGCATGCATGTGACGAAATCTGGAAGAGAGCAGCTAGCCAGTGTGCATGCACGCTGGACCAGCTGTCCGGCATGCATGTGTGTGATGGAATCTGGAAGACCAACTGGCAATGGCACATGTGCCCACAGAGAGGGCTCTGCGTGACACCTCTGGCACATGTACCATAGGTTCGCCATCAAGGGTATAGGGTCTCCTGACGGGGTTGAACTAGAAAAACTCCAAGATCTATTTTAGATGCAGGTTTTAATGATTACTTAAAATTGTTACTGCTGTATGCTGCTTGCAGAAAGTTCATTTTAAAAGATGGCTTATAAATTCAATTAGTCACAAAACAGGATAAGGAACCAAAAGGGAAATGCAACCATATCTAGAACAAGCTATGCAATACTGTGTCTTCCACTGACCGGGCAAAATAATTTTCTGGACAGCACTATTCCTCCATGCACATTAAAAGATTTTGGGGGGAATACTATTTTGGGGGGGGTTGTTACAAAGACCTGTATAGGACAGCATGCTAATCCTGCAATTGCTTTCCAGACGTCTGGCAAAGAACATGAGCTGCAGTGAATGCAACAGGAGTTCATTTCTTTTTCATTATTTTCACTGATAGATTCCCAAGAAGCTTTAGCATACAAAAGCTTTCTCTACTAATTCAATGGCAGGATTTCATGTCCTGGGAGAGCAAAATATAGTGCTCATAACTAAAAATTACCACCTCTTACATAGCATAGAGGAATGTTTCTGTTCTTCTGTTTAAGATTACAATGACACAATAGTCTTCCCCCTTTATTATGTTTCCATTTGTCCTACTGGAACAGTCAATATTCATTACAAATTTGTTGAGCCCATTCAGTTCTCTCTTGTCTCACCTTATATATGTTGAGAGTCTTCTTCTTTTCCTCTGTGGGTTAAAGTCAGTGGGCCTTTTGTGATGTATGTGGGTAAAGGCTACAGGCGAGAGAAATTGGATCATTTATATACTTTAAAAAGTATAAAGTATTTGTAAAAAATCAAATAAGATAGGTGATAGTTAGGCAGGCATAAATGGGATCACTGTTTGTACATCTCAGCCTCCTCTTACTTAACACCAACTGGAGTTTAGGAAAATCCAAGAACAATCACATGCCAATTCATCCTCTCAAGTTACCGAAGGTTGCCTGCGCAGAATTGTCAATTCTACTAGCAGTTGCCTAAGAAGGGTCTACAGATGCAATATATTTTGTATTCTGATATAACTGGCAAGTCATTATTATGAAGAAAGAAGGTGAAATCCTCATGCTTATACAGTATATGTTTAATGATTTTCTCATTATTATGAGGGTGATGCTATTTCTGAAAGCATGAACTTAGGAAAATTGTGTAAGAATCTTATGCAAAGAATGGAAAAGTAGGTATTTCCAGGAAATGATGTATAATCTGCATCTCTTGCTATTTTTATAGCCTGAAAGCTCCCACTGACTACACTGATGAATTTCAGTAAACTGCTACACTGAAATTGGGAGCATAAAAAGCTAAAACTTTAAATACAAGTGTCTTCTTCAACTCAAAAGTTTGTAACATGGAGGTGTTTATGCAAATTTTGGAGTCAGTTTTGGAGGTGATTTGCTATTGCAAATTGTTGTTTTTTAATCTATCAATCTGGATCATAATTCTGGTAGTTTCTGGTGGTCTCAAATCCAAATACTATTATGGCCAAACCTTACTTTGCTTTTCAAGATTGGCTAGGTGCTGCCACCTGGTGGCAAATGACACCTACACATCTTTAAAAGATAAACAAAAAAGGACCTTGGCCCTAATTTTCTTCTAAAAAAATTGAAACTAAACATAAAGTCTCATTCTTACTCACATGCATGATTTATTGTGATACCATATACTTTGGAACTCCCCACATAGGAACCTGTCATTCTCCAAACCATCTGTATTTTAGAGTCTAAATCAGATAGGATGGGATAGGATAAAATACATGATGACACAGGCCTCAAGGTAGTCTGGGAGATCTTTCTTGATGCACTCCAAGCTCACTGCTCCATCTGATTATTATTTTTTTTTAAAGTTTCCTTTCAATTGTTGTTTTCTTTTGTTTCACACAAGAAGCTAAAATGCTGCAAACACCCATACTTAGTGTATTTATTTTTTAATGATCCTTTGGGCTTCAGAAAACTCCACTGGGATGGGAGAGTGTCAGCTGAGAAGTTAGCTTGCTTTCTAGTAAATCCCATTTTGTGACAGACCATGTTTCCCATAATGTTTGTTTTGTTAGTGGATTCATTGTACCTCTTCCGGCCCCAGGCAAAAGGTATATCATTGATCTTAGAGTCCTACAATAATCTCCTGCTGTTGTTCGATTAGTTCAGTGTTTCTGAACTTCAGTAACTTTAAGATTTCTGGACTTCAACTCTCAGAACAATTGTCGTTGTACACTGCTACTTTAATTATAACAATTATTCCCTCCATTTCTCATCATAATGAGGAATTCTGTTACCACATAATCTCAGTGCCTGCAGCTGGGACTGCTATCCAAATGGTTTCAATGGGAAATAATTCTTTATTGTCAAACTGGTTTAATAGTTTTTCCAATAGAAAACACTTAAAACAGAAGCAATGTACCTCTATGAGTTAGGACAGTAACCCTAGTGATTGGTTGTTCTGAATTGCTTTTTGCACTGGAAAGAGCAAACGTTTCTGAAGAGTCGAGGGCACCTCAGACATTCTGAACTCATTGACTTTGAAATTGTTTAAGATTAAATTATTCAGCTGAATGTAACATCTAATAGCAGGAACAAAGTGAACATCTCAACTCTTGTCTGCCTTACAGACAGGGAACATGCTGTGCTGGGCAATGAATAATTTCTAAAGCCTTTCACTATGTGAAGTTTATTTAATATGCTGTGAAACAAAGCTTTTATTTTCCACATGGTGATGAAGTCAAGAGTAAGTCAATACCCATTTGGCTCTAGATCAGGGCATCATGACAAACTGTGAGCAATCTATTTGTGCAGAATTATCCAGAAAAGATCCGCTTTATGGTTTCCTTGTCTCTTAATATTCCTTTTTAGCAAGGTTTGATTGGCAATAATATGCTTAAGAATAAGCATTGCAATCAAAATTGTTGTGGGAAGTTTAGCATTTCAGAAGCCATCATCTTTACTAGGAGTGTCAAAAAATATCTTTCTGTCTTAATGTCTCTCAATGGGAGAAGGTGCACCCTCTCCAAGCCTCCCATATTTTAAACTGTAAGGACATGTAATCCAGGGCACCTGTGGCAAAATAGTATATTTCAATATAATTTTCAAAGATGATATAAGTCCATAAAGAAGATAGTCAACAGGTAGATTACACTATATAATAATATAATTTGTTTTGTTTTGACATAGCACAATGTGTGATTTTATTCTTTTTTTTAATTGAAAAAGTTTTTCAAATACAAATTTTTCCCTCTTCCCCCCCTCCTCCTTAACCCCCCTCCCCCTCCCCTCCCCCTCCCCTCCCCCTGTGGTTTCTTCAAGGTACAACCCAAATTCATAACAGATTATATAATACTTTACCATCCCCTTGCTCCATCCCCCATATACTGACCCTTTCTTTCTAATAATATTGTTATATCCCCCTTATACTATACATTTCGAAATAACATTCTACTATAACATTATATAATAACTCCTAATTTAGCATAGTAATATTATTATATCCCCCAATTTAACAATTTCTACTCATGATCTACTCTTTTACTCCTCCCCCATACATATATCTCTTAAATCAAATCTTTTTTGTATATTAATATGACATTTCAAAGCAACCTTCCACTATAAAACTATATAATAAATCCTAATTTAACATTTATTCAACTCATAGTCTGCCCATTTCCTCCACCCCCATAGATATATCTCTTAACTCAAATCTTTTACATATATTCATATCTAAACATAATATCCCTTTTCTTCAACACAATCAATAAGCTAACCTATCTCCACCCACTTTCCTACAAAACTACCATACATAATAGTTCTTGATATCTTTATTCTTCTGCCCACACCACTAAGAAGTATTCCATATATATAAAATCCTCAAATGACTTTAAGCTTGTAATCCATATAATATCTTCTGTAGTGTCTTTCAGCTGGATTGTTAACTCCATCACCCATATTAGGGTAACATCACATCCGAATTCCAACAGTATGTTCGGTATCTTCAATTACCATCTGCCCCCATCAACAATAGATGTCTTGATATATAAAAAACAACCACCCGAGTGACTTTATATTTGTATTCCATATAGTGTCTATAGTAGTGTCTTTCATCTAAATTATTAATTCCAACCACCGTAATAGGGTAACAACCAGATCTTTTGCGTGCCCCAATCCCATAACTCTCTTGCCTTGTAGCTCAACATAAACGTAATACATTTATCAAAGAATCCAAAATAGATAATTCCAATCCATTCATTTTAAGGCCCTTTTCACATCCCAAAAGTAGAGCACTGCAGAGGTCTGTCATTGTCCTCAGGATAATATAAATCAATACTTTGCCTCAGCTATCTTTTCATATATTCAATCATCTCTTAGATAACTGGCATTGCACTGTTGTTTAGTTTAAAAGTTTTTGTTTTTGTAAGACCTGCTTCTTCTTTTCTTGACTTTTTGTGGGTTAGATCTCCATCCTGATTTCCTTTCTATAAATTGTGTATCAACTATTTGGTTTTCATGCTGATCTATAACTTGATCTTGTTGATTTTGCTTTTGTGGCTTAAGTCTCCATTCTGGTTTCTTTTCTTTGAGTTGTATGTCAACTGATTGATTTCTATGCTGGTCTGTAACTTGATGAATCATCACATTAGAATCCAAAGCCACCTCTCTTGTATTTATAAATAGTCCAGCTGTAACCTCTGAAGGAGAATCCAGAAGCTGCTCATCTACAAAGTCCTCTGTAACTTGTTGTTTTTCCATTACTTCCATCTCTTTCTGCTTATCCTGAATTTCTATCTCTTGTTGATTTTGCTTTTCTTTATTCCACTCATGTATTATACATGAAAATGTTGAACCCATTTTAAGAACCTTATAGTAAAATTCTTCCGCTTTTTCAACAGAATTTAGTTGGTATCTTTCTCCTTGATATCTCAATATTATGCCAACTGGGACATCCCACCTGAATGAGATGTTTTGTTTGTTTAGCTCAGTCACCAAAAATCTGAATTTCTTTCTATCTTTTAATATCTTGGGCGGCAACTCTTTATATATCCAGATCTTTCTTCCATACAATTGTAGAGTGGAGTTAAAAGATTTTTGCACAATATCATTTCTTATTTCTTTATCTGTAAAATAAATCACCACATCTCTAGGCAATTGCCTTTACTTTGCAATCCAAGAATTTACTCTATAGGCCTTGTCAATCTTACAAGATACCTCCTCTGGATGAATCTTTAAAATCCCAGCCAGAACTTCAGCAGATATTTTTTTTAAATCATCTCTATTATTTTCCTGTAACCCTCTCATTCTAACCGCAAATTCTGTGAGCCTGTATTGCATCATTGTAACTTCTTTTTCAATCCCTTGTTTTATATTTTCTGCATTGTAAGTCTCCTGATCAGCTTCCTTTTTAGACTTTACTTCAGAGCTATTGTCTTGAATATTTATCAAATCATTTTCCATTCTTTGTATTTTATTGTTCAAATTATAAATCTTATCATCAACTTCCTCCATTTTAGACTCTAATAACTTGATATTTGTATCCATCTTTATAACTATTTCTGAAAAAGCATTAGTCACTGTTACAATCTTTCTTTGTAAGTTATCATACTTTAATTGTATGAATTCTTTAATTTCCTGCTTAAATTTTTCAAAATTCTGGTTCACAATCTCGTCATGTCTTGCCATTTCCTTCAAAACAAATTCTTTTAAATTAAAACCATTCTTCTGAGTCTGTAAACTCGAAACTTGTTCACATAATTGTAAATGGGGGAACCCCCCCCTGCTGCTTGTTTGTCTGGCTTTGTTAATTTTAACGCCATCCTGCCACACAGACAAACTCTTTTTGAAGAAAGAGGACTTCTCTCCAACAAGATCAATATCAGATCTCCAAGAAAAAAAAAGAAACTTAGAATAGAATTTTTTTTCTTTTCTTTTCTCTATTCTAACCAGCACTGTTTGCTCCGCTACTTTGTAACTTGTTACGGAAGGACTTTCACTTTCGGCTACTTCTCAAGCCTCAGTGGTCGCCATTTTAAGCTTTTTTTTTTCTCCTTCACTTAGAAACGCTTATAAAATCATTAAAAATACTTGCAATTTAGGGTCCCAAGTCCAGATCTCATCCTCTTTAATTAAGCAATCTGTTGTTTTCGTTGAAAGGTTTGATCTCGTCGCCTGGCTCTGCAAGAGGCAGAGGTCTCCCGAAGCCCGGAGCAGCGGTGAGGGAAATAGGGAGCCTCATCCTGCTTCGTCCCCAAGAGTAAAAGAAAAACTCTGGGGACTTCGCAGAGGGCTCTACCTGCCCACGCCTGCTCTATCTCACATTTCCTTATGGAAATGGAGTTTTTCGAGCCGCCTTTCAGATGTAAAGGCGGCTCTTTACGAGCGACAGGGCTGGCGGTCTCAAAGGACCGTCTGATGGTGACGGAAGTCAAACCGGAAGCCGTGTGATTTTATTCTTGATGAGTGTATTTTTTTCTTTTTTCTTTTTTTCCCCCTTTTATGTACACAGAGAGTATATGCACCAAAGACAAATTCCTTGTGTGTCCAATCACACTTGGCCAATAAACTATTCTGTTGTGTTGTGTTGTGTTGTGTTGTGTTGTGTTGTGTTGTGTTCTATTCTATTCTATTCTATTCTATTCTATTCTATTCTATTCTATTCTATTCTTGCTTATTAATTAAAATTGTTTAAAATAAGTCATAGCTTGTATAATATGAGAACTGAATCTGTGTGCAAATATGACAATCAGGTAAGGTGATAATTTTACCACTTAATAGGGATTCCCTTTTGACACAAATGCCTTTCAGGAAAATGATGCAAACACACAGCAGACTGTTCACACAACACACTAAATTATAATATGGTTTTTTGACATTGATTTAATTATCTATTATATAGCCACTGTAATTTATAAGCCATGTTACTTGGCTTAATCTTATGTGTGAGCTAAATAATTATGAATTGTTCAACAAATTATAATTAAAATGCCCTGGCTTAACCCAACATGGGAACCCATACTTTCCAAATGGAGTAATATCTGCCCTAATTTACCAAAGACAGTTTTTGTTTGAAGACATCCTTTATTAGGATGTCTAGTGAAAAATTATCTCCTCACTGTTATCTACTTAAATTATACTAATTTTAAAAAACTTTATCCATCACAATAAAAAGTTATCCATCACAATAATTCACAAATGCAAATTTTGTCCAAGTGAAGGTAGGTGATCAATTTTATTTTGGGTTATATTCAGGTGGTTATATGTCTCCAGCATACAAACTGGGTTCCATGCAACTCTGAGAAAAGAACGTTTATACAACTGAATGGATTTTATAACTATTTATAATTTGACTTCCCTCTGGAACATAAAATGAAACCCAATATTAGTTCAGTGGTAAGTGAAAAAACAGGATAGATTAGTGGGTTACTAAAAAAAAACCTTGAAAATGAAGAATTTTTGTCTCTGCTGCAATAGAGATTGATACTGGGCTTTACTGATCCATGAATTAAGAGATCTCACTTTTCTAAACTAATATAGTGTTCTGGAACTCAATTTGACTTTTAAAAATCAGAGACATTTGGCAAGGATGTTTCATCTGGAGGGTTTCCAGGAGGCGACATAACCCACATTCCCTGTCTTAAATTTCAGGAGGTCTCACAATGTAGAGGATAAAGCAGAATGGGCAATAATAACCAACTAGGAAGCCACTCTTAATGTTTTCAGTATGGACAGATGTTGGAGAGGTTTGGCAGCCACATATACCTTCGGAGCCACTTGCTGCCCTGCTCTGCTATAAAATAAGATAATCTTAATTGTCATATACCTGTATACACAACAGCACACATTAAAATGAAATCCTGATGCCCCACTCTTAAAAGAAGGAATGCCACCTACCAAACAATGTCACCATCCCAAGAATAAAAATAATAATATAATAATAGCAGCACACAATAAAGAAATCTACGTGTGTGTGTAAATGACAACCAATAGCTGCAAGTTATTATTTGGTAGAACCCAGAACATATTAATACAGGTGGTACCATACTGTTAGATTTAATATAATAACACCATGGGGTGTTAAGTGTCCATTCCCCTTGGACAAGTTGTGAAAAGATCTTCGATCTTCTATGAGAACTGAGAGTATATGCAATTGAACGTGCCACCAAAAAAAACATGCATGGGGTTATACACATGGAGGATATGCAGGAAGCACCATGATCTATAGCTTCTTTCAAAATAATGAGAGGTAAGCAGAATAAATCATTGTTAAAGACTGTGGCTTTCTTTCTGAACCAAATCCTGTAAATTCCATAGACGGTTTTATCTCTGTTTCAAAGGAATTGGAATAGGCCTTATTTTTTATTATTACAAGTGTTTTTGTGTACATATGGATATCAGAAGCAGTCAAAAGGATAGGCAGGCTTCTCTTGCTATGCTTCAGCCATAAGCAAAAAACTACAATTGTTTGCTAGAGCCAAGCCAGAGAGCCTTCAGTACCAGTATGCTCATAATTTGAAAAATCTGATTAGCATTAACAGAAGTATTCATTGGGAACAGAGACAGAAGTAGAGATCCAAAACACAATCTTATCCTTATAATTTGTGGGCTTCGGTCCTTTTTTCTGTGATCTTCTATAAGTCACAACAAAATCAACCCATAACAACCTGCAGATATACTCATGGCTGACACAACTTTCTGTTGCAGCTTTTATTTATTTGTTTTATAGAATTTTGAGAGAAAATGGGGCAGGGGAGGGATGGAACGATCAGGGGAAATGAAGTATTAAATCCATAGCTGGCAAACTCCGCATGCTGTAGAGATGATGGTGATCTTTACAAACTCATTGTATGATATGCCATTTGTAATTAGTCCTTGAACCATGGAAGGAACTATTGCCAATTCATGATTAAAGACTTAATCTGGTTTGAATTTGGAGAAGCTAAGATTGGTAGACATTAAGATAAATAAAAGAAAAGGAAGGGAAAAGAAATCTGTACTATTGTGAAGTATTATCACAAGTACTATGTAAGGGTAACTAGTAGAGGGAAAGAGTGTGCATTGAAGTATGCATAGAAACATCGCTCTCAATCAGGGTGTAAGTGTCCCCAATTTGTGCCTGCTTTAGAGAAATTTGAATATTACTATCCAATTTGCAGTTTTTGCTATTTGCAGGAGCCTATTTATGAACAACACTATACTGAATCAGAACAAGGGCTTTCCCACAAGATAGCCTTTACATTCCATATAAAATCCATCTGGAAATAAAGTTTTCTTAAGAAATCTTTTTTTTATTTTTTTATTTCAACCTCTTTCTTTGTTCTGGCCATTTGATGATCTGTCTATACCATGATTTTCCCAGCCTTTGATCTCAATATGTCTTAACCGTTCCTGAATTACAAAAAATAATACCAAAGATTTACCATTTTTCTGTCACTGAAACATGGAAAAAATGACAAAATTCTTGTTCATTTCATTCATCGGTTTTTTTTTAAAAAAAAAAAAACACTTCCAACATTGGATCAATAAAGATTTATTTTTGAAATCCCTAATGTTACCATTTTGTCAATGAACTTTTTTTTTTAAAAAAATTTGCAGTTGAGAGCTGGGACTTATGAGCAGAAGAGAGAGGGAATTCCAATCACTCACCACAGTACCCAATGTGAATGGAGGGTTTTGCTTATAAGAAATTTAAGTGGATCATGGAAAAGGAACAGCTTGAGTAGGAACAATGTGGCAAGTATTGCTTTTCATGGAGCCAGTAAATATGGGTGGAGGGTATGGTATCTGCTGGGTGAGTCTGAAGCTGAAGATAACATCCTATGTGCTTGCACTTTGAAAATCCTGATAGCTCATGGTTGTGCTACTTGGGAAGTGTGGATCCATCCTATGTAGTCAGTTGCTGGGATTGCCACACTAATCATTAATTATCCTTCATGAGATGAGGCGTCACTTACTTTTATCACTTATTTTCAATTTATTCTGAGAATATTATCTTCAAGCATAATTCTAATGCCATATAATGGACTTCTTATAACTAGGGATCTATCCGAACCGAACCAGTAGCGCCAGCGGCAAAAGGCTCTGCCCACCCACTGGGACATCATTAATCCTTTTTTTACCATCTGCACATGCACGTTCCCATTGCATGCTCCCGTTCCCGCGTGCTCCCGTTCCCAAACCAATAGCAAAGGTAAGCGAATTTCACCACTGATCAGTACCATGGTATTGGGTAATGAAATGTGTGCACATGAGCAACCAAGGTCAGAGAGCACCAAGGACTCCATCATTCAAGTCTGAATTACATATATTTTCTTCTATTAGTACATGTATGAGTTATAGGACTAGGCTCATGATATGCAAAATATATATCTTCCAACTCTCATTTCAATATATTGGCAAGATGACCTGCCATATATGGATCACATAGTTTAGCTTTACTTTTTTTGCCCTTCCAATGTATAAATACCAAGGTATTTTTCTTCCCAAAAGAGGTCTGCTTTACTCTGCAGTAACTTTTTTGGAACTGGGGCTCGCCATCTGTGGAGAAGATAACTGGTCAGAATTTATATGTTGGTTTTGCTGCTTAAAAAATTAGGGAAATGTTATTGTCGCAAGGCAAAAGGAAGTCATCATGATGAAGAAAGGCTGCCATGCTTTTCTCACTTGTCAAAAATCTCACTTTTTTGCATTTCTAAAATTTGTGTCTAACTAATGCATTGCGGTCCCTTTCATCTATAAAAACTATGACAACTAATTTGAATCAAACGACAGACTTCTATCCCATTCTAATGTCTGTAACATATTACTCTCCTTCCTGCTTTCTTGAATTGTCTCTTGTGAAGATTAACATCCATAAGACGTAGCTCGATAATGTGAAGAAAGCCATCTCCTTAAGAGAATACTGAAAGAAAAATTTGGTTGCTTTGCCAAAAATACCATTGCTGAAAATGTCCAGTCCTATAGTCTGTAGGATTTTCCACTTAAAAGAAAGAGAATGCTGGTGAGGGAGCATGTGTTTTTCATTTTCCCTTATGGAAAGGTGTATATTCATACTCTGATAGATCTGAGTTTCTGTATCTGTGTTAGTCCAGTTGCTGCTGGAGATTTGGCAGACAGCACCAAATGGACAGAAAAATATGCAGATTATGGTATTTATCTGGGTCAAGCTCTTCCAGCTGCATAGCTTAGTAAACCCTGGGCTCTTGGAACTGTTATTTCAAAGAAGCATCTCCCCCACTTTGTATAATGCTTCTCTGAGCCCAGCCATCTCAATTGGTGGTCTTCTTGGCATCCTGCCTTCCTCTGGAAGTGCTGACACTTATGCTCTTGTTCTGACAAGTGATAGCATCTGCTCTGCATGTTTGGCTTGGTTGTAGAGGCACAAATCCTTCCAATAAAGTTTCTCCAATTGGAACAACAAATACCCCAGAGCACTAAAGTGGTGTAACGGAATCCAGAAGGACAAGGAGAAAATTAAGCCATTGGGACAAAAGGAAGTGTAGGGTTCAGCCACATGATCAGATAGCTGCTGAGATGCAAAGGATCACTCATGGCCAGACCACATAAATGATAAGGACTTTGAGACTAACGATTCTTCTGCTTCTTGCTTTGTATTACTTGCTTTGATGTCACTTGAACTCAACTCATTCTCAGTCTGACTCTCTGCTCCAAAAAAGCACTATTGTTTCTGCTGGGATAAATCCTGTCATTGGGCAGAATGAAATGTCAATCTCAAAGAGTGCATTCAGATTTTGAGCTGCTTCTCCTGAACTTTTCATGAGTCTTCTTCTGTGCTGGAAAACAGAATTATGCATAGTCAGCAAAAATACCATAGTAACCATTTTGTCATCTTCTAAAAGTGCCTTGGACATCTGTGTTGTACAAAGGTTGTATTTTAACAGGCTATCGTTGCTGCTTCTTAGCTTAATCTACATTTAAAAATGTAAGAAACTGGTTTATCATATTGATTGGATATATAATAGATTTAATGTAAAACAAAGATTAATTTGCAAGCTAATTTTATAAGCAGGGTTATCTATGTTTAATAAGACATTAATTTTATATTTTGCTCTATACAGAAACACTCTTGCAGTAAAAATGCATTTCTATATATAGCCATTCATACACATCTCAAGTTTTAATTCAAGTACAAATAGGTTCCCCATTGGATATAGAAGGGTAAGGATCATATATTATTTTTATAAAGAGGCATCTGGCTCAAAACAGAACAGATGAAGATTAATGTAATAAGCTTTGCAATATAGAAATTCCGTAATTAAACTGAAATTTCTTCCCAGTAATTTGATAACTGCCAACAGTTTAAATAATATTAAAACAGGACTAGATCAATTCATGGAAGAGTGGGCTATTGATAGCTTGTAGTATTCATTGCTCTGTGCTGCTTTTGAGTTCACAGGTTATGTGCTTGAATATCAGCAATTATTACCAACCTGTACAAATTTGTGAGCTTCCTGAATGCTGGAGGCTATGGGTGATAGAATCTGGATGAAGTGGACTATTAGTTTGACACAACAGAATGTATGACAGTAAACTTTTAAAAATAAAATAGTAGCCCTTGGTAGTTCCTTAGTTACATTTATACACCAGTCAAGAGACAATAAGAAACTTAAAAGGAAACAAAAACAACAGGTCCCCTCCAACAGTGGACATTCAGATCAAGGATTAACATCAGACAATAATCAAGCAGAAATCAACATTCTAATTATGAAACTATCAAAGAGACAATACTCCCACCAACTTTGGTTGGGCAAACTACTGTATATAAACCCCACATTCACCGGCTGTGATGATTTTACCTAGTGATATAATGAGATGTCTAACAAGCAAATAATCAACTTCACAGAGCACTAAGGACTCCATGTGGAATAATATTTCTTGGTGCAGTTTAAGGAAATTTAGGTTCAAATCTAGCCTATAGATTTATTGCATCTAGTCTATAGAAGGTTATTACGAGACTTTGGGCTCAGCACCTCCCAGCCCAACTTGCTTCATAGAGTGTTATGGGAAAAGAACTCTATGCCTGACAACTGGAGAAAAGATTGGATATAAATCTAAGTCTTTACAAATAAAATACTGTATAGGAGGAATTATTTTGAAGAAATTAAAATGAGAGAGGATATTGTCTGAATAGAGATAGGGCCATATCTTTTCATCATCTGCCCTGTCATTTTCATCATATGGGTCATTTTAAGGACTGAAAATTAAGGGCATTGTTCTGAGGGTGTCTGAACAATGGCTTTTCTATCTTTGTCTAGATTCCATATGTTGAAGGGCAACTTCAGGAGTTCTGCATTTTCTTTTTATGAATCTAGGTCAGGACTGAACCTCTTGGACTAGACAATTGGAGAAAGTCTTCATATGAATAACTACCCCTAAAATCAGATCTATATTTACAAAAAGCAGGATCAAACATTTACTTCATATTAGTTTCAAACAAGGAAGCATATTCAAGAACTATGATCGAGATACAAAATTTTACTCTTCCATAACACCCTCTATTCCCCCTTTCTGCTCTAAATGCTATATCCCCACTTCCCAGAGATTGTAAATAGTTTGGGAACCTTGAGAGCATTCTTTATAAATTTAAAATATTCTGGTTCTAAGCCAGCTTCTGCAGTTTTAAAACTAGGAAGTTCTTAATTATTTTACAATTAATTATTGTAAAAGCTCTTTGAAATCCTCTACTCCATGCGATTGGGAAGAAGACAGAGAAGGGCATCGTTTGGTGTTAATACATTAACACCAAACGATGCCCTTCTCTGTCTCCTTCCCAATCCTTCCCCCAAGTTTGTGGTGCTTACTAAAAAAACAAAGTATTGGTTGATGAGATCAAAGAAGCTAATGAATTTTTAAGCAAAAAGAAAGGAAATAGACCATTCTCCCTGCTTTTGTATCTCTTAGATTACAGTAACCAAGTCACTGTATTAAATACATTGTAGAAATTAGAAGTTGTTGCTGAAGTTGTTGCATTTAACTTTTTTGCCTACTCTATGAGTTCATTCCCCCTTTCCCTTTATAATAATATAGGTGGAAATAAACTTTGAGCCAATAAATAATCAGTTCCTACACACCTAGACCAATGATGTATGTGTTACAATAATCCCTCCCTTCAAGGTGACTTACTGGAATTTTGAAAGCTGGAATGTATTGATTTTTATTTTAATAGTGGGAATGGCATTTATCATTCTAATGATCAATGAACTTAATAAATGAAGGAAGCAATGGCACATTGTCCAAGACTCATAGCAGGTAACAAGTGTTGATTTCACTCAAGTGATGTTATACATTTAACCACAAGAGGGCAGCTAATGTGGATGTTCCTGACAGGTTTGCAAGAAAAATCCACCAGATGGCATAACTTGCTAAGCTTCTGGGTTTGTGATGTTATTTTCCCCATAGTTTAATTGGTAGGTTAATGTCTCCCAGAGACCAAAGAGTCCCACTGTTTTCATGTTTAGCTCTGAACTGACCACAGCATATTCATACGTCTCATTTAAAAGCTGCCATAAAAATGTCACTAGCCAGCCAATTCTATTTTATATGGCCACTTAAACTGAAAGAATTTATTGGTTATACTATTCTCTGAAGTATATTTGTAGGCCTCAGCAATATTTTTCTTATTAATTAGTCCCCGTTTAGCATCATTTTTTAAGAACTGTCATTTGTTCTGGATTTGTAATGCTTGCAAACACACGCAAGCATACAAACATCACCTATGCTAAGGCATTTATTATACCTTAAAGAGGGGTGTGGTTGTCACCAGTGGATTTATTGCTGAAATGCTCCTACTATGTCTGTTACAATCAAGCATTCTTTATCAAGGATTTTTAGCCACTTAGCCTTGCTAAAAAAACTGACAGATCATGGCATTAACCATATCCCAACAATGCTACTGCTGCTTGCCTAGTGGCCTTTTTCCATTCCACTTTGACCAGCCCCGTGGCAATTTGATAGCAGCAAAAGCCAGTCGGGGGATAATGGCCACCTTATTCTACTGACTATTCTTGGCATAAAGCAAAACAACTGAAGAGGAATAGTCAAAGTGCATTGATTTCTATCCCAGCCATACAATGCAGTTTCTTGAAGGGGGTCTTTTAGGAGGTAAAGATGAGGCCTTCAACATCATGATGGTCTGGATTCCAAAACCTTCTGAAAGAGCCTAGTTTGGGGTCCATTCCCCTGCCCTTTTTCACTGCCCTAAAGATGCAGAGAAATTGTATCTTTGTCTTTATTGTTGCATGCCAGAAGTTTGGCAGTTGGAATCTCACCAGGCTCAAGGTTGACTCAGTCTTCCATCCTTCCAAGGTTGGTAAAATGAGGGCCCGGACTGTTGGGGGCATATGCTGACTCTGTAAACTGCTTAGAAAGGGTTGTAAAGCATTGTGAAGTGGAATATAAGTCTAAGTGCTATTGTTATTGCTATTTATCTAAATTGCCAGGCCTTCTGTTAGGTATAACCCAAGAGAATAACAGAGTTGGAAGGGACTTTAGACATCTTCTAATCCAACCCCCTGCTCAAGCAGAAGACCCTACCCCATTCCAGAAAAATGGCTATCTAAGCTCTTCTTAAAAACCTCTAGGGATGGAGCATCCATAATTTCTGAGAGCAAGTTATCCCAAGAGTGAATTATTCTCACTGTCAAGAAATTTTCCTTATTTCTAGGTTGGTTCTCTCTTTGATTAGGTTCCATTTTGTTGTACGAGGTGCAATGATAATAAAGTAAACTAAACTTCCCTCTTCCTTGTGGCAGCTCCTCAAATATTGAAGGTCAGCAAGGAGTTGCAAAGTAAATACGCAAAATATTTTGTTACATTTGTGCCTGTGGAAATAAGGCAGATGACTTGACAGAAAGAACCATTACCTTAGACAAAGAGGCAGAAACATTCTTTAAGTCCTGAGATTCAAAATAATATTTGGAAGCAGCTCAGGTAGGACCCTCCTGATTCACTAGTTTATAAGAAAGAGGAGAGGAACAGCACAATCAGGCTTGCAAATTTCTGTTATTATAGCCAATATTAATAAAATGTTATTCTATTTTTCCTGTGGAATTGATTTCCTGATTTCTTATACTTTGTGGCCTGACAGTATCTTGCTTTGCATCTAAGATAGTTTATGAGCTTGAGTTCACTGAAGAGTGGGGAGGGTCATAGCTAGCCTTTGAGTCATATGCTAAGAGATGTATTCCAAACCACATGCTACTTTGGCGCTATTTTATCCCATGTAGCACTCTTTTCTCAAGGTTAATCATGCATATTTTTCTTTATAATATCTTCTCAGGACTTATGCCTAGGCACTGATTATACCTAGGCCCTGAAAGATAGGTTGTCCTTTTTTTGCATCAATTCAGATTTATCTAATATTTCTTAGGGCACTTTTTGCTTGGCCATTGCCAGTGTGGGCCACTCAGAAGGAAAGTGAGCCAACCTCCTCTCTCTCCCAGCCTATTGCAAAGGCACCTTCCAAAACTGGAAAAGCTGACTTTTCCAGCTTTGAGTAAAAACTGCTTTTTTTATCGGAGTCTTCAGTGTAGATGGTCTGCAGTGCTTTGTTCCCTGCTAATGTCAACCTCAACTCTGATTGGCTATAAAGCCCAGCATGCTTCCTGTCCTCCAGCAACTGTCAATGCTCATGGCAGCCATTGTCTCTGGGCTGTTGGGTCCTTGTGTTTTCCATTGGTCAACAATTGCAGTTTTAAAAATAATTTTTCAGTAATTATTAATTAGTTATTTTTAAGTCGCTGAATGATCTTTAGCCCTAGAAAATCATGCTCCATTTTACTCTTTCAGCTCCTGCTGGCAATTCTTTCCATTTCTGCCCAGGCTTTTTCTTTGCTTTTCCATCTCCTGCTCACAATGCTGCAAAGCATCTCCCCCCATACCTTTGCTTTTAAACATGATTAAATAGCAAAAAAAAAAAAAGCAAATGTTGTTGCTTTGTTTCTAGGAATGTGAACTATCAGTGAACCAGGGGTGGGTTCTACTTATGTTTACTACCGGTTCGCATTGTGCATGTGTGCACGCACTCGCTTCGCTCGCTCACTCGTGTGTGTGTTTTTCTGTGCATGCGCAGATCACTTCTGATGATGTCCGGGTCAGTGGGCGGAGCCTCCTGCCAGTTTTACTACCAGTTCTATAGAACTGGTCCGAACCGGGGGCAACCCACCACTGTGGTGAATGTTCCTTGCTACAACATTTCCATGGAACCAAGTAAGAACTAAGAGCAAAATAACAACCTGTTTACGGTTGCTTGATTATTGTGGCAGGAGAGCAATACAGTATGGGAAAACATAGGGTGGGGGGGAAGAAACCCATTAACAAACTTATAAAAGACATGTACCAAAGAAAACTATGTGTAAAAACAGAAGAAAAGCGAAGCATGGACCTGTCAAGAAGCAAGTAATCCCTAAAAGGAAAGGCAGACTGATTCACACGAGAACCAGCAGCTGGGTTTGCTTCCTTGCATTGATGACTGATCAAATCTTGTAGTAATCATTGTCCCAGACTAGCCCTGTTGCCAACCCATTATGATCCAAATTAGGATTTTTGAATTTGGCTCAAGAAATGGTGGGTGTAGTATGGGCAAGATGCAGGTTAAGCTGCAGTATGGAATTGCCACAGTGTAGGGACCAGCATCGGCACAGTACTTATAATGGAAGGCAACTCAAATAAAAATTCCACCCCAATGATGCCCTCGAGGTGATGTCCCGGATCTGGATGGGGAGAAACAGACTCAGGCTCAACCCATTCAAGACCGAGTGGCTGTGGTTTCCGACATCCCGATATAGTCAGTTGGCGCCATCTCTGACTATTGGGGGTGAGTCGTTGGCCCCCACAGATGGAGTTCGCAACTTGGGCATCCTCCTGGACTCATGGCTGTCTTTAGAAGAGCATATGGCGGCTGTGGCCAGGAGGACTTTTTATCAGGTTCGCCTGATTCGCCAGTTGCGTCCCTTTCTGGATCGGGACTCGTTACGCACGGTCACTCACACCCTTGTCACCTCACGCCTGGACTATTGCAATGCTCTCTACATGGGGCTCCCCTTGAGGAGCACCCGGAGGCTCCAACTGGTCCAGAATGCGGCCGTGCAGGTGGTGACGGGAGCGATGTGGCGCTCCCATGTGACCCCCCTCCTATGCGAGCTGCACTGGCTCCCAGTGGTCTTCCAGGTGTGCTTCAAGGTTTTGGTTACCACCTTTAGAGCGCTCCATGGCTCAGGACCAGGGTACTTACGAGACCGCCTTCTGCCACCAGTAGCCTCTCACTGACCAGTTCGCTCCCATAGAGAGGGGCTCCTCAGGGTGCCATTGGCCAAACAATGTCGACTGGCGGCCCCCAGAGGGAGAGCCTTCTCTGTGGGGGCACCTGCCATCTGGAACGAGCTCCCCCCGGAGATACGGAGGATCCAAGACTTACGCATCTTCCACCGCGCCCTAAAAACATTTTTATTCCAACAGGCTGGTCTGGCCTAACTCTCCCTTTTAAATTGGGTTTTAAATGTTTTTAGATAAATTGGATGTCTTAAATTTGTTTTTTGAGCCTAAATTATTTAATCTGTTTTTAATAGTTTTTTAACTTTTGTATGTCTTTGTATTTTATCTTGGCTGTTCACCGCCCTGAGTCCTTCGGGAGTAGGGCGGTATACAAATATGATAAAATAAATAAATAAATAAACAAACAAACAAACAAACAAACAAACAAACTGGAATTTAGTGATTTTCACAAGTTACAATAACAGAGAATTCAATACATATTACAATCTACAGCAGAATAATTTTCAGAAGTACAACTATATCTATGTTGACTTCCACATGAACCATGATAATGAATGCACTGCATCTTTAACAGCATGAAGAAGGATTAATTGTGGCCCATGATTTGGAAACTGTATTTCTATTGATGCAATCTAAAATTGCATTTAATTTTTTGGCAGTCCTATCTTACTGCTGACTGAGATTCAATTTAATTAAGTTTAGCTAATAAGATTTTTCCCAAGGTATTCAATATTTTTATCTTTCTGTCATATTAAAAATCTCTCTTCAGTGGTAACTTTTGGAAGGAATCTGAAGGTTATACACAAATTTGTGTGGAGTAATGCACATGAACCTGGCTATATATAGCTGCTCTAGTTCACTGTGTGTCTTGAACCAGCCTGGTTGATCCATTCCATCAAAAGGGAGAAAGGGTAGAAGTAAATAATATTGCTCCTTTTATGTCAAAGCTTTTTTTCCTACAGCCCAGAGGGAATCTCAAAGTTAGGGAGAATGGAACCACACACTGTCCATGATACAGAAATAATGTTTTTATGGTTTAGGCCTTCTCTGGTGCCATTCTTGAAAATCAGCCCAGTTGGATTGAATTAAGTGAGATTTATTCTGAATAAACATAAATATGATTGTATTAACAGTTATTCAGCTTTAACTGAATATTCATTTGTATTCTGATTTCAAACATTTGGATCCCCAAACTTGGAAAAAAAGAATAACCACCAAAATCATTCCTACTAACACTTCTCAGGGCAAAACCCCACTCCTTTCTGATGATGTTACCTAGTGTGGTAATGAAACATCTGTAGGAAAACAACCAATTCAAAGAGCTTCAAGATCTCCACAAGAAAATAAGTCCTACCTACCCTGCCTTTTTTTGGTTCTCTTCTTTTTATTAGAACAATTAAATGTAAGACCTTGAAAATATTCCCAAATATTCTTGTGGAACCAGGAATGAACATCTAGAACAGTGGTTCTCAACCTTCCTAATGCCGTGACCCTTTAATACAGTTCCTCATGTTGTGGTGACCCCCAACCAGGGGTGGGTTCTAAATTTTTTTATTACTGGTTCTGTGGCCGTGGCTTATTTTGTGGGTGTGGCTTGGAGGTCATGTGACTGGGTGGCCATGGCTATGTGTATAGGGACTACTCAGAGGGCTGAAAAAAGTCATTTCTGACAGGTCCTTGCACTTTTGACTGGTCCTCACACTTATGACCATCCTCACATTTATGCCTGTGCAGCATACTTAACAACCATGTCACTCATTTCACAACTGCTTCTCTTCTACATGGTATAAGATAGGGCAAAAAACGTAAAATGTGAGGACAGTCGTAAATTCGAGGACTGGTCAAAAGTGCGAGGACCAGTCAAAAATAACTTTTTCAGCCTTCTGAGTAGTCCCTGTGCACAAAAGAACTACCCAGAGGGCTGAAAAATGTGATTTCTGACAGGTCCTGGCACTTTTGACCGGTCTTCGCAGTTATGACTAGTCATCATTTATGCCCATTGTACCATTCTTAACAACCGTGTCACTCATTTCACAACTGCTTCTCTTCACCATGGTGACAAAATAGAGCAAAAATGTAAATTGTGAGGACAGTCGTAAGTTCGAGGACTGGTCAAAAGTGCGAGGACCAGTCAAAAATAACTTTTTCAGCCCTCTGAGTAGTCCATATGCATAAAAGGATACAGCAATAGAGAGGGATGAAGGAAGGGAAGGTAAGGGAAATTAGAGTAGGAGTGAAGATAAGAGAGGGAGGAAGAGAGGAGGAGAAAGAGAAAGAAAGAGGAAGTAGGGAGAAGAAGAGGGGGTAGGAAGAGAAAGTAAGTAAGAAAGAAAAGACAGAGGTGATAGGTTTGAGGAGAAAGATTGCTGTACAATAAAAAAGATGAAAGGGAAGAAAGTCAACCCCAAACAAATATTAAGATATTAAGATAAAGAATGAATTGTTAAACTTTAAAGAATAAAAGAGAACAAATAGCAATAAATAGCAATAATTAGAAACACACATACAAACATACAACGTATTTTCTTTGAACAGAGTATTTGGCCGGTTCACAAATTTAAACAGTTGTAGGAGGTTAGCACCCACCCCTTTCCTAGAAGAATGAAATATTTTGGGAAATATTAAAAAGGCAGAATATTATATTTCCCTGGATGAGAAATGGAGAAGCATATTTTACAGACAAAGCAGCTCCCACCTTCCTGCCCCCCCACCCTTTGTTAATGGGCCAGAGGCAGAAAGTCAATCCTTTGTCAAAGGACATTTGCAACACAATAGCAACAGAAACTAACACAATGGGCCACATCAAGCCATGTGATCCTGTCCACCATTAAACCATCTTTCCAAGCAGTCTCCATGTTTCCAGTGTCTTTTTCCCCACTTGGAGCAGAACCCAGAAGGATATTTCTTCCAACACAGTATTTAGTCATTTCAATTAAATTTACAATTTCTATATTTCCTTTTTACCATATTTATTCCTCATCTATTTTTTTAAAAAAAACAATATTACCCTTCATCCTCATCTCTAATCTTAATCAAATTCAATTTTTCCCTTCTATTCTATATTATACCCCTTCGCATTGTCATCTATTTTTATATCCATCCTCACATTGGTTAATTATGTAATACAGTTGTTTAATACAAATTCAACATTTTAATATAAATCAATTAGTTATATAACTATCTTTTTTGTATATTACTCAATATGAACATGAATATTCCAATTATTTCCATGCAATCCAATTTCTTACAAATCAATTAATTATATTTACCAATAATAATAAACCAAATAATTTCCCCCATATATTCCTCCAAACCACAACTTAACCATTTCTGTATTCAACACAATATACAATTAATAGTATCTCAATTATTACAATTCCCTAGTTAAATAGAGCTTTTTTTCTTTTGTGTTTTAAAAACTTGAACCTCCTCTTGCCCTAAATTTCCCATTGTTTGCAGTTTTGCACCTACCTTTTTTGGTGAGGAAAAAGAAAAAGAAATCTCTCTGCCTCATTTTGTCACGTTGCAGCAAAGACCCTGCTTCCTTACTTTCAATTTCGCTTTTCAGCATAGCTAAGGGGAAAAAAATGTGCTCCAGGAATTTACCTCTTTGCAGCTAGCTCTTTGAAGCCCCGCGGCAAGAATTTAAAGTTTTTTTCCCCTCTAGCCATCAGCTGGGATTCCAGAGGCAGCAATAGATTGGGAGTGGGCGGGGTAAGCGAACGGCGACCGGGAGATCCAACAGAGGCAGAGGGTGAGGGTGAGTGAAGGCGTGGGGGGGGGGGCGAGAGAGGGCTTTGGCGACCACTGTGAAATGGCTGTTCGACCCCCAAAGGGGTCGTGACCCCCAGGTTGAGAACCGCTGATCTAGAAGAAGAGAAGGAGGAAGACAAATTAAAGAAAAACTTCACACAATTTCTTCATAGATTTTTTATTTGTTTGTTAAAAGTATGGATCTATTTCTTTTCAATTTCCTCTTTCGATTTGCATTCACCATTTTCTCCATCTACTACTAAAGTAATGTGATGCCTACCTCTTTACTAGTTGTCTCAATTCCTCCCTTCAGCTTTTTAAAATTACATATCAGGATAATGCTCAAGTTTCAGTTCCTTTATGATTAAGCAAATGAGTTGTTTGAAAATACAATATGTTTGAAAATATGATAAGCCTTCCAGTACTCATTTCACCTCATAAATTTCAAGAGACGATTTCAGGAAATTAGCACGTAACATACCAATATTCAAATATCTAACATCACTTTAATAGCCATTTGCTAAATAAATAAATAAATAAATAAATAAATAAATAAATAAATAAATAAATAAATTTAATTAATAAATTGGCCTGATTATAGAAATGATTCTTTTAGAATTAATTTTAAAAGAAGGATGAAACATTTGTTCCTTTCTTGAACTGGACTTCTTCTGTTTTCACAAATATTCCATATATCGACTTGACTCTATCCTGGATCCAATTTATGGACACCACCCTCTGAACAATGTTAAGAGGTATCGTAACTTGGTGTGCCATATGTAAAAACATGTATATTTATACTTTATTCAAAAGCATGTGATTACTTCATATATATTGTATTGTATTCCTTACAATGAGGCACCACAAAATACGTACAATGTCACTATCAGTTGAGAAAAACAGTTTGAGAAGAAACATAGCATTAAGAAGTCTTTATAGCTAGGGTAGGCTTTCAGGGTTGGTCAAAGGTATTGATTTGTTGTTTTTATCTCCAGATAATCAAAGATGTCTTTACTTCTACCGTAAGGAAAATTAGATCTACATTAAAATTCCCAGCTTTCAATGTCAGTAGACAGCATGAATTAATACTACCTGTTAAAATACATTGAGATTAAATCAATAACATCTGCAATAAGGCATAATGAAGATAAAATTATATCTCTGCTTGCCCAAACAGCTGTGAATCTATTTTTAATTATCTTGATTTTTGGTAGTCAGCTTAACAACTTTTAGAATGTCCTCGTATTTGGACTGCTAAATAGCTCAGCAGTGCAGACCAGTGAAAGCACAATTAATGGCAGATTTCCACTCTGTGCAGGATGATGCATTGTCCAGAGCATTGTTCCAAACAATGGATATTCATCCATGTATATTTTAATATAATAAGATTTTAAACAGGGATTTTTTACAATTTTAGTAGGTTTTAAAAAAACATTTGACTGTGTATAAAATTGATAAAGTATCTGTCAAAAACTGTTCATTGGTTGGATTTTCAAGGATGCCAGTGGTAATTTTTTAATAATATGCACTGGGCTAAATCTAAAGTTCATTAAAATTAGCAATAGGTTCATTAAAAGCAGTGGCATTGAATTTCCAGTAATTTATTGGGACCTCAGTAAATATGTTCATATCTAAATTCAACCCATAGCTTTTCATCTGATGATGTATTTTTTATTGTTGTTGCAGATAATCTATTAACAATAACAATACATTAATTAGTTATTATTGGTAATATGAATGTATTGTATTGTATACTAATGTGCTATGTTCATATAAAAATCAGGATATGTCTGAATTGTGTTTGTATTCTTGTAAATCATATTTTGAGACTTTATGAGAGATAGAGAGGAGGACAGAAATGTTATTTTATCAACAGTCCTAGTTAGATCCTAGATAACCTAAGCCAGTGATAGCTAACCTTTTCTGGACAGAGTGCTGCGAACGCATGCACATGTGCCTGAACCCCCAAAATGTAATGCGCGTGCAGCCCCCATGCATGCACCCTGCCCCATGCATGCACGCATGGGCCCTGCTTGCCCCCCACATGCGCCCCATCCCTGCATGTGTCCCAGCCCTCCTCGCATGCATGTGCAGCCCCCGCACGCACCCCGTCCCCACACATGCGTGGCAGAGACCCCAAGACCAGCTGGCCAGCGGGAGGCACGCACACATTCGCAGCAGAACTGAACTGGGGTGACGGCTTGCATGCCATCCGAGAGGGCACTGCGTGCCATCTCTGGCACACCTGCCATAGGTTCGCCATCACGGACCTAAGGCCTTAGCCAAGCCCTAACTTTAGGTAAAATAGCAAAATCAAGTTTATCAAATTAGTTTCCATTCATAACTTTTCCAAACCCAAGAAGCTTTTGATTTAACTTTGACTGGACAACTCTTCAACTAGAGGATATTTGTTCAACTAGAGGATGCAGATCATCTGATTTTCTGGCTTCTAATATTTTGAAGTTGTCCTACAAAAGTCAAAATAAAGCAATCAAAATCTTTTTGCTTGTGATTCTAGCTTTAAAATGTCAACAAAAGTTGCAATGTTGTTGAATTCAGAATTTCAAAATGGATTGCCTTATACACTCAGGCTGCCTAATTTTTTTGAAAGACTAATCTTTTTACTCGGATCAGGTTCTGTACGGAAGGGTCTGGCCACCTAAGTTTTCCCATCCACTTCAGTGGAGGAATAGTTCTATGAACATTTTTAGCACATGTAAAATTTCTGTTCAGTAGGAGCTAATGACACATAACAGCAAGAACAATTGAATGATTTAGTTAACTAGGAAGGTTATGAACTTTCTTTACTAGATCTGTACAAGTAGATGCATTATGATCCTCAACCAGAAATGTGTTTATTTATTTTCCTGTATGAAGCAGGTGGTTTGACTTCATGGTCTAAATGACCATTTCCAATTCCATGATTTTATAATTCTATGATTATTTAATAGTTATTTTACACACCCAGAAATTCACTTTTATAACAATGAGTTTCTAGTGATGAAAAAATAGAGTTTGTATAACAAACCCCTGGTCATCAATGAAACTTCATCTGGAATTCTTGCTAAACTTCATTTTAGCTAATTATTATTTTAGACAGGAAGTTATATAAACATTTAAATTTTATGCCATTGTTGAAATCCTGGAATTCCGTTGGACAGCAGACCAAAATGGCAGCACCGCAGTAATCCCCGAACTTAGGGAGGCGATGTTCGACATTTTCATGGGTGTCGGGGGTCAGTTAACCATCTTTTGACCCCCTCCCAGCGAGCCAAGGTGTTGCCAGCTCGATTGAGCTATGGATGGAGCCCAAGGAACAGCTGACTGTCGGGGAGGAGGTTAGAGGACAGCGCGGAGAACGGCACAATCGGGGCCCAGCTGTCGGAGCCTAGGCGGCCGCCAGAGCTAGCACAACCGGCACCACGGGCAGCAAGGTTGCTGTGGTGGCGGTGCTGACGATGATGGTGCTGACAGGAATGCTGGGGCAGCTAAAGAACTGTGGTTCAGAGGCAGGCTTGGGCGCCACGGGCGGCAGCGCGAATCAGCGGCAATGGCTACGGCGGCGGAGATGACTGTGGTGACGAGGGCGGTGGTGCTGGAAGTGGCGTGGGCGGCGGCAGTACCTGGAGGCTTGGCTGCAAAGACGCCCCCGTTATTGGTGGAGATGAGGGCAGCATTACAATCGTTAGGATCCCTCAGTTTTTGAGGGATCTGGACACTTCCCCTCTTCTTTTTTTTTTTCTAAAGCATTGAAGGGGCTTAATGGCTGAATGGCCTGAAGATCAAGCTTATGGGGAAGGAACTGAGGATTGTCAGCTGGGGGATGACGGTTGGTCTCCCCCTTAACTGTCCCCACCCCCTTATTAGGCTTAGGCCTAATAGGGCTACTCAGCATAAATTTACAACTTTTGATTGATCTGCAGCCTTATTTGACCATTATTTGACCATCTTGTCCTCCCTGGGTTACCCGGATTATTCAATTATTCAATCATTTATTCCATCCTATGACTACACCTTGCTTTTTTCTGAACTAAGCCTCGGCTATCACTGGTGTCAGAATGGGAGGAGGCACAGACACCGAGAGTCTTGGACTATGGTGGGACGGACCATCTCTCGTTTGACCTTATGACTCTGGTTTGGTCACCTTGAAAGGGCGGCCTTTGAGACTTTTTCCCACCATTGAATAGACTTATTATAATCACAAGACTTCCCATCGTCGTGAGAGGACAATGATGTCCTGATGTCCTGATGTTTTTAGCATATTGTCTTCTCTTTAACATCTTTTCCTCCCTTATTTAATCTACCTATTTTTACCATCTCTAACACCCTTTAATAGAAAATGATCCTTCATCAGTCTCAACTCATTACTATTCTTTAATGTATTCAACTGCGGAGCTCCTTGCACTGCGAGATTCCCCCCTCTCGCAGGTTTGGTCCTCTCAACTATCGAGGGCTGCCCTTGATGATGGGTTTTGGAACCCCGAGAGGTGGTATGCTAAAAAACGGAAACTCTGGGGTTTTTTAAATAGATTTTTAGATCCAATTTTAAGGGGATCTGGGAGGAGGGTGGTTTTTAATAATAAAAATGAGACTGGGGGGTCTCTTAAGGATCAGCAGCCATGCCATTCTGACAGTCCCGGCGGGTTGGGGAGGTTGTGAGTCGTAGGGGATGCTCGGAAGAGGGTGGGAAATTCTATACCTGTGATGGTGGGAAGGGGCAGAAGAAATCGAAGTAGGGGTGGGGAGCATCACACCAGATGCATTCAGATGGTGACTTGCTCCCATGCCTCCTGCTCTCCCTGCTTTCCTGGGGATATAAGAGCGAGTGACCCTGGTTTCCATCTGATATATGTGAATGCCAGGTCCATGATGAATAAGGCTCTCCTCATACGAGATCTTATTGATGAGGAGGGTGCGGACCTGGCCTGTATCACGGAGACCTGATTGGGGCAAGAGGGGGGAATCCCTCTCTCTGATTTATGCCCCTCAGGCTTTCATGTCCTGCACCAGCCGCGACACCAGGGAAGGGGCAGGGGGGTGGCAGTGGTTGTTAGAGAAAGTCTGAGTCCTAGGGAGGTCATTGTCCCTCAGATAGGCGGGTGTGAGTCTCTTCTATTGAAGTGGGACCCTGGAGTTCAGTCGGGCTTGTTGGTCACATACCTATCTCCCAGCTATGTTGCCACAGCCCTGCCCGCACTGCTCGATGTCTTGTCTGAAGTGGCACTTGAACTCCCCAGCCTTTTGGTTGTGGGAGATTTTAATCTGCCTTCGATCGGTGAGTCATCTGAGACAGTCCGGGAGTTCATGGCCTCCATGGCAGCCATGGACCTGACTCAGGTTATTCAGGGCCCAATTCATAGGGGAGGACACACACTCGACCTGGTTTTTCTCCCTGGACAGTGGATAAATGGTCATGGTAAGGGGGAACTTTCCATCACTCCCCTGTCATGGACTGACCATTCACTCCTTAGACTAGACTTTCAATCTGCCAACCCCTGCCGCTGGGAGACGGGACCCATAAAATGGTTCCGCCCTAGGCGCCTGATGGACCCAGAAAGGTTCTTGAAGGAGCTTGGGACATTCCCCACCTCTCAATCCTGCGATTCAGCTGAAGCTCTGGTGGCATCCTGGGAACGGGTGGCTACCGACGCCCTGGACAGAATCGCACCTTTGCGGCCTCTAACCTGACGCAGATCCCGGATTGCTCCTTGGTTTTCCATGGAGCTCCGGGAAATGAAATGTTGGAAAAGACGCCTAGAGGAGAGTTGGAGGTCCTCCCGATCTGAATCTGACCGAACACAGTTAAGAACCCATATTAGATCTTATCTAGTGGTGATGGAAGCGGCGAAATGGCATTACTTCGCTGCCCTCATTGCATCTACAGAAAACCGCCCAGGGGCCCTGTTTCGTGTGACCTGCTCCTCCTCAATCAGGGAGTGAGGGAAGACCCTTTGCAGGGCAGAGCTGAGGATTTTGTACAGTTTCTGCATGATAAAATCGCTCAGATCCAGATCGGATTGGACTCTGACTGGGCAGAATCCAATCGGGAGACTAGGGTGGGTCTTGAGAATAATATCTGGATTGAGTTTGACCCTGTTTCTGTCAAGGAAGTGGACAGGATTATGGGCAAACTTAGTTCCTCCACTTGCTTATTGGACCCTTGTCCCTCCTGGTTGGTTTCGGCTGCCAGGGAGGTGACTAGAGACTGGATCCAGGCAATTGTCAATGCTTCGTTGAAAGAGGGGAACTTCCCCGCCTCTCTTAAGGAGGCGGTGGTTCGACCTCTCCTCAAGAAGCCTTCCCTGGATCCAGACTCACTTAATAACTATCGTCCCATCTCCAACCTTCGCTTCATCGCGAAGGTTGTTGAGACTGTAGTGGCGCAACAGCTCCCACAATTCCTGGAGGAAACGGAATACCTTGACCCATACCAATCAGGCTTCCGACACGGACACAGCATGGAAACTGCATTGGTCACTCTGGTGAATGATCTCTGGCGGGCTCGGGATGGTGGTTGTTCCTCCATCCTGGTCCTACTTGACCTCTCAGCGGCTTTTGATACCATCGACCATGGTATCCTACTGCAGCGACTTGTGGGGTTAGGGGTGGGAGGCACTGTTTTAAGGTGGTTTTCCTCCTACCTCTTGGGTCGCTTTCAGTTTGTATGGGCGGGAGGGCAGAGATCCACCCCGAGGCCCCTTAATTGTGGGGTGCCTCAGGGATCAGTTCTCTCCCCCCTGCTCTTTAACATCTATATGAAGCCACTGGGTGAGATCATTCGTAGCTTTGGGGTGAGATATCATCAATATGCTAATGATACCCAATTATACATCTCCACCCCAGACCACCCCAGAGATGCCCTTTCCATGATGTCCCATTGCCTGGAGGTGGTACGGGCCTGGATGGGCAGAAACAGACTCAAACTCAATCCCTCTAAGAGTGAGTGGCTGTGGATGCCAGCATCTCGGGTTTCAGAGGCACCATCACTTTTGATAGATGGGGAAAAACTTGCACCCATTGATAGGGCTCGCAACTTGGGTGTTCTCCTGGATGCTCGGCTGTCCCTAGAAGACCATCTAACGGCCGTGACCAGGGGGGCCTTCGCACAGGTTCGCCTGGTGCGCCAGTTGTGCCGTTTCCTGGACCGAGATGACCTTTGCACAGTCACTCATGCCCTGATTACTTCCCACTTGGATTACTGCAATTCCCTCTACATGGGCCTGCCCCTGAGATGCACCCGGAGACTCCAGCTGATCCAGAATGCGGCTGCACAGATTGTTACGGGAGCCCCTCATTATTCCCATATAACACCCCTCCTGCATGAGCTGCACTGGTTACCAGTGGTTCTCCGGGTCCGCTTCAAGGTGCTAGTCCTCACCTACAAGGCCCTACATGACTTAGGTCCGAGATATTTACAGGATCTTCTCCTGCCTGCCTCTCACTGTCCTGTTCGCTCACATAGGGCTGCTCTCCTCAGGGTTCCGACGGCGAGCCAATGTCGTCTTGCTGTGCCCAGGGGTAGGGCGTTCTCTGTGGGTGCTCCCACCCTCTGGAATGAATTACCTACTGAGCTACGGATGGCTCCTTATCTCCGTTCCTTCCATCGGAACTTGAAGACTTGGCTTTTCAAACAAATAGGCTGACTCTGATTCCGGGTTTTATTACTTACTATTAATTAATTATTTGGATTAAAATGTGATTTTATTGTACTTATTTCTTAACTTGTGTTCGCCGCCCTGAGTCCTTCGGGAGAATGGCGGCATATAAATACATGTAATAAATAAATAAATAAATAATAATCTTCACCATTTTATTTATCAGACATCGGGGAAACTGAAAACTGCTATTAGCTAGATGAAATCTTTTTTGCTACAAAGACTAACAGAAGGCAGCTATACATACTAAAATCACTGATAAATCACTTATCAGTCATCTTTCTTCATGGTTTTAAGAATGACACCTCACCCAATCTAAGTAATGTAGTGAATTATTTTGAGAGAATTATGACTATTTTCATTTGCAATCAGCAGAGAACAAGACTAATTATGTGTTGAAGGAGAGGGGAGAGCTTAAACATGGCTGAGCAATATTCTAATTGATGGCAAAGACAATTCCTGGCAGTTAAGAGCTGATTTTTCATCAATCAGCATAGCTTCCAACTGGAGTGGGTGGGAAATTGAGTGAACTGAATTAAGCATGTCCAGTGTGTAGTTTAAGCCAATAAAGAGAAGGCAGGCAAAAATAGAATTCCTTATTTCAAAAAAGTTTCGGAAACTAGAAGGAAGGCCTATTTATCAATGCTTCAAGTACAGGGTGTTGTGCTGAGCTTCTATCACCAACTTTGAAATAACAATGAATTAGACCATGATTCTAAGGTAAATGATTTCTAACTGTAAAAATACTTCCAAATAAATGTCCCTTTGTCCTTCATTTCACAGCACAATCTATAACCTCTAAGTCTTATAAGTACCTGGAGAATTGAAAATCACTCTTAATTAATTTTATATATATGCAGATATGCCAACTACTAGAGTTTGATTCTCACTGACTTAAGGTTGACTCAGCATTCCATCCTTCCAAGGTGGGTAAAATGAGGACCCAGATTGTTGTGAGAAATATGTTGACTCTGTAAACTGCTTAGAGAGGGTTGTAAAGCATTGTGAAGCAATATGTAAGTCTAAGTGCTATTGCTACATATAAGAAATTTATAATCTTATTATCACTTTTGCTATTGAACTTGCTTGCTATGTTATGTGTGACAGTTCATAATAAATTGGGCCTTTCAATCATTAGCTTGTATCAAAGAAATTACTTGTGATATTTAAGACTGACCCTCTGTCGAGTCCTGCCGGAGCTCGCCATCAATGGGGTGTGTGGGAGACGAAGGAGTGGAGATAAGCAGCCGCAGAGAACACACAAACAGTTCCTGGATAGCAGCATTCAGGGCAATGATTGATGACGTTGCTGGGCCTCTCCGATTCTGCTGTCCTCGCTGCTCGCAGCTGTTACTGTTAAGGGAGTGGGGGGTGCTTGATTGATAATCACCGGATGTATGTTTAAGGGGCTGAGTTTTTGTTAAATAGCGCTGTGGTGTGATTACACCCAGCGCTGACTTTGAACCAAAACACCGACTTGTACTTTACTTTTGACTGCAAGCTTATCATTGCCAAAGTAAACCCTGATTCTCTGTGTGTTACTGGTGATTATTTCCTATCGCAGTTCTGAACGAACGACAAGCCGAGAGAAAGTCAGCGCTTGGTTCCTTTTCGCAAGAGGTGAGGATTCCCTGTGGCTTTGCAGCAAAGGGGGATATGGCAGAAGGGACGGCCTTGGAAGAGCAGGAGTGTGGTGGAGATGTGGAGGGGGAGGAACCACTGATAGAGGAGGTGAAGGAGAGTGTGGAACAGTTGGCAGTGAAACCAAAAGTCAAGCAACCCAAGAGCGCCCCGCCCCGGCCGGAGGAGGAGAGTTTTCCAGGACAACGGGCTCGGACGGGGGATTGGTGGCACAGCTCTGTTCTCCTCGGGCCACGGATGCCAACACCCCCTCGCTTGGGAGCATCTTTCCAGGGCTGGAGGGAAAGACGATGGACTGAGGAGGATGAAGGGGATTGGGGGTATCCTGCTTCATCCGGTCCCAGCACCATGGATACGCTACGTGAGCGTTTTGGGGGATCTGGATTTCGTGACGCCCCATCCTGGCAGCCCTGGGTTGCAGGGCTGGAGCCTCCAGGTTCTTCTTGGCAGGATACAGGGGTGACCGCTTCGGAGACCCAGTTCCGGCTCACAAGTCCTAAATTGAGGATGGAGCGGACCTCTAGACGATCCATGGACCAACCCCCTCCAGAACAAGACCAAGGTGCCTCATCGGGAGACCTTGGAGCCGGTCCTGAGCCCCAACCAACGCAATTGGCAGGGGGCTTACCTGTTGGGGGTCGTGGGGCGGCGAGGGACCAACCTAGGCAGGACAGGAGAGCGACTGGAGCAGCGAGGACCCCAGGCCCCATGCCTTGGCCTCCAGGGGCCCCGCCGGGGCTGTGGGTCCCGCAGGCCGTTTGGGGACCACCTGCCCTGCAGACTTCCTTTGACGGAAACCCTGAACGAGTGGCTATTTTTTTAAGCCAGGTGATAAGCCATATGGACCAATATGGACAGTGGTATCCCTCCCAGTGGGCTATGGTGGTTGCTGTTACAGGGGTCCTGACGGGAGAAGCAGCTGAGTGGGTGGCAGGCCTCCATGCTAAACATGCAAGGGAACTCGTGGACCTGGGACGATTTCTGGAGGCTCTTCGTGCCAGATTTGAAGACGAAACAAGCGCCCAGGTTGCAGAGGGGGATTTGTTTGCGCTTAAGCAACGGGGCGTACCAGCAAAGGAATATGTACAGGAGTTCCGAAAGATTGCGGCTCGGTTGGTGGGGTGGCCAGAACGTCTTCTGGTGCACCAATTCCATAAAGGACTAGACCGTGATTTACGGCAAGCCTGCGTGTACCGGGGCTTGCCCCCCAAGTTGAGTGTGTGGTACAAGGCAGCCATCGAATTGGACGTCGGTCTCCGAGAATTCCGTATACGGGGTGAAGGGGTTGCAAGTCAAGGAAAACGACCAGCAGAACGCACACAAACACCCAAGGAGACTAGACCGAATGCTGGCTCCGGCTTGGGGGAAAGGATCCAGCGGCCTGCGTTTCGTTGCTTCAGATGTAATCGCCTTGGTCATCGAGCAGCCAACTGTCCTCATCCCATGCCCCGTAACTTGGACCAAAACCCCCCTCCTAGAGCTGTGTTGAGAGGCAGAGGCCGACCAACATCCGAACGGTCCCAAATGACTCGAACATCCTGTATGGAGAGGGATCCCCTGGCTACAGATACTAAGAAAGTGGTGGCGGAAAAGTTCCCGATTGCGGCTGGGGATAGTGATGATGACGATGAGGACCCACATGACCCGATGGTGAGCGACCCCATCCGACCTTTTGTGGTACCAGTCGTACTCCGAAACCCACGGGCCACCACTGGACGCCGATATGAGGCATTGATTGATTCAGGGTGTACTCGTTGTTTAATTCGTAGGGCGATAGTTGACGAGCTTGGGCTGCGGGTTGTGCGGTTGAGAACCCCTATTACCTTTGAACAAATGGATGGTTCATTGCTGGGAGGGGCACCAGTGACTCATATAACAGAAAAGGTGCACCTCGATATTGGGGAGCACACCGAAACTATTCGGTTTATTATAGTGGAGAAAATGTTAGAACCAGTGATTTTAGGATTAGCATGGTTGGACAAGTGGGCTCCTACGATATGGTGGGAAGGGGGTTTTCGCAAACTTCGATTACCGTTGGGACCTCCCCCTACCAAGGAGGAAAAGGAGCCAGCAGGGGGAATAGAAGCAGAGAGCCCACCAGTAGACACGACGTATCCTGATGTGTATAGGGATCTCGCCAGAGTCTTTAGTGAGGAGGAATGTGAGACCCTGCCCCCTCACCGGCCTACGGATTGCAGTATTGAGTTAATACCCGGGGCGAAGCTACCCAAGCCCCGGATGTATTCAATGACACAACCCGAACTAAAAGAATTACGGAAATATATAGACAAGAACTTGGCCCGGGGTTTTATCACACCTAGTCGATCAAAGATGGCTGCCCCTGTCCTGTTTCGTGGGAAGAAAGACGGGGGTTTACGCTTATGCGTTGACTTCAGAGGTCTCAATGCAGTGTGTGTGGAGCCCCTCTATCCACTTCCCTTAATGAAGGACCTGTTAGCTGCCCTAGCCACCGGTCGTATCTTTACGAAACTCGACCTACGCGAAGCGTATTATAGGATACGAATCAAACCAGGGGATGAGTGGAAAACAACATTCAATTGTCCCTTGGGAAGCTATCAGTTCCAGGTCATGCCGTTCGGACTACAGGGCGCCCCTGCGGTGTTCATGCAGTTCATCAATGAAGTGCTGCATGAACATCTGTACAGGGGTGTCCTTGTATATTTGGATGACATCTTAATTTACACGCAAACTGAAGAGGAACATATATCTCTGGTCCGACAGGTCTTAGACAAATTATTAGCTGCTAAGCTGTACGTGAAACTATCCAAATGTGAGTTTCACAAAAAGAGGATAGATTATCTAGGCTATCGAATATCAGAGAGCGGGGTAGAGATGGATCCCAGAAAAGTCCAGGCAGTGCTTGAATGGCAGGCCCCTAGAACCAGAAAGCAATTACAGAGCTTTCTAGGCTTTGCAAACTTCTATCGGCAGTTCATTCCCAGATTTGCTGAAATAGCCCTACCACTAACAGATCTGTTACGGACCAAACTGGCCACAGCTAAACCAAAGCCGGGACAAGCGTTGACGTGGTCGTCAGCGTGTCAAATGGCTTTCGAGCAGTTAAAAACACTCTTTGCTCAAGAACCAGTACTCAAGCATCCAGACCCAACGCAGGCATTCGTAGTCCAAGCAGATGCTAGCGACGTGGCTGTAGGAGCAGTACTCCTACAAAGAACACAGCAGGGAGGGTTACAACCTTGTGCCTATACGTCTAAAAAGTTAACCACGACAGAGCGGGCATGGGCGATCTGGGAAAAAGAGGCATTCGCGGTCCGTTGGGCGTTGATGACATGGCGACATCTCTTGGAGGGGGCGTCTCATCCTTTTGAGGTATGGACGGACCATAAAAACTTAGAAGCCTTACAAACGCCCAGGCGACTATCTCCCAAACAGATAAGGTGGGCACAATATTTTCAGCGTTTCTCTTTCCGGTTGCGGTATGTTCCTGCTGGGAAAAACTTCCTGGCTGATGCACTGTCCCGGATGCCACAGTATAATAGCAAGCGAGAGGAAGTGATAGAACCTCTAATTGCACCTTCCCAAACCCTATTAAGACTTACAGAAGTAGATGGTCACTTACGTACCGAGTTTAAAACAGCTTTACAACAGGATCGATGGGTAATCCAAAACCCCTCTATGGTTAACTATAATGATGGAATAGCGTGGAGGGAGAATAGAATATATGTTCCAGAACGTTTACGGAACGTAGTGTTATGCAGGTGCCATGATGCCAAATCAGCAGGCCATTTTGGGTATTTAAAAACTCTACACCTTGTGAGGAGGCAATTCTGGTGGCCACGAATGCGTAAGGACATAGAAACATACGTAAAAGGTTGTACAACCTGTGCAACCGCCAAACCCTGGTCTGGACGACCGTTAGGACTATTACAGACAGTCGCGAATCCTAGCAGGCCTTGGGAAGAGATAGCTATGGATTTCATAGTAGATCTCCCCCCTAGCCATGGCCACACTGTAATTTGGACGGTGGTAGATCTGTTTTCGAAACAGGCCCACTTTGTGCCATGTAAAAGCATACCATCCGCGCGACAATTAACCGAACTCTTTTTGCAACATATCTATCGTCTCCATGGAGCACCTAAGAGGATTATATCCGACCGCGGTGTTCAATTCACCTCTAAGTTTTGGAGACGATTTGTCCGTTTAATTGGGTCCTCTCAAGGGTTAAGTTCAGCATTCCACCCGAGCACTAACGGGGCGGCTGAACGGGCCAATGCCATGGTCGAAAGATATATCAGATGCTACGTTTCATACCAGCAGACGAATTGGTCAGGACTCCTGCCTTTCGCCGAAGTGGCATATAACAACATACCCCACCGCAGTACTGGGTTCTCCCCTTTCCAAGTAATATATGGCCGAGAGTTTTCAGCCATTCCAGAGTTAGATCCCCCTATGACAGACGGTGACACGCCACGCAGTTGGGCCGATAAAATTAGTAATGTATGGCCAAGTGTAAAAACAGCATTACAAAAGGCAGCAGACGAGTACAAAAAATATGCAGACAAGAAAAGAGCTGATCCAAAACCATTCCGGATAGGAGACAAAGTATACTTATCTACGAAATACCTTAAACTCCGACTGCCCAGTAAAAAATTAGGACCTAAATATATAGGACCATTTCCCATAACACAAGTCATCAATCCGGTAACCGTAGCTCTTAAACTTCCCCCTCTGTTCAGTAGGATACATCCCGTATTCCATAGCAGTTTGGTGAAACCGGTGACGATAGAAAGGCCAGGTACCTCAACTACTCCACCGGGTCCCGTGCATACCAACCAATATGAGATAGACCGAATATTGGACTCCAGGGTTCGTAGGGGGATGTTACAATATCTTGTGCGGTGGAAAGGATACCCTGTAACACAGGCCTCGTGGGTGGCAGCACCCGATGTTCACGCTGCCCGATTGATACAACGGTTCCATCGGAAATACCCAGCCAAACCTAATGCAGGATCGTAACAGTGACTAACATCTGTATGCTTTCCATTTATAGGTGAGCGCCTGGTAGGGGGGGCCGCCTGTCGAGTCCTGCCGGAGCTCGCCATCAATGGGGTGTGTGGGAGACGAAGGAGTGGAGATAAGCAGCCGCAGAGAACACACAAACAGTTCCTGGATAGCAGCATTCAGGGCAATGATTGATGACGTTGCTGGGCCTCTCCGATTCTGCTGTCCTCGCTGCTCGCAGCTGTTACTGTTAAGGGAGTGGGGGGTGCTTGATTGATAATCACCGGATGTATGTTTAAGGGGCTGAGTTTTTGTTAAATAGCGCTGTGGTGTGATTACACCCAGCGCTGACTTTGAACCAAAACACCGACTTGTACTTTACTTTTGACTGCAAGCTTATCATTGCCAAAGTAAACCCTGATTCTCTGTGTGTTACTGGTGATTATTTCCTATCGCAGTTCTGAACGAACGACAAGCCGAGACCCTCTCTCTCTCTCTCTCTCTCTCTCTCTCTCTCTCTCTCTCTCTCTCTCTCTCTCTCTCTCTCTCTCTCTTGATTGGACTTTACATATTATTCAGGCCCAACAAATTAGTTAGTTAGATTAAGACTGGGCAATACCACAGCCTTGAACTGGTTTGCCAGCCTCTTTTTAAATGACTTTAGTGAAATCAAACTGCACTTATGAAAATGCTTATTTTATGATTAAATGTGCATGAGTTTTTCCCCTTTACTCAGTATTCTGCTTGCTTAAATGAATTCATTTCTAAACCCTATAACATCATGGGTATCTTCTTCTTAAACTTTTTTTAAAATGTTGCATGCAGACTGAACTCTAGCTATGAACTGTTAAATTCTAAAGAAAATCAGTTTATACAAGGCTGCTGCACTGCAGGTTGAAGAACAGGTTATGTTTTCTAGAAAAAAGGAGAGAGAGAGAGAGAGAGAGAGAGAGAGCGCAAGACAAAGAGACAGAAACTCTCATCTAGGTATATCTTGTTGTGCAACACTTACCTAGCAGTATAAGAAAGAAGCCTGATGAAAAACAGGCAAGGAGCAAAGAAACCCATCATGTCAGGTAGAACAAACAATGAACATAAGAAAGCTTCTGCCACTCTTCAGGATAAACTAGAACAAATTGTAAATTTGTATCTTGGAATAATCCTAGACTCATTTCTTCTTTATTGCTCAGTGGTTTATCACATCAGAACAACCTGAAGAGAAATGTTTATTTTCACCTAATCATACATGCTGCAACATACAGCCTATTATTATGCTAATTAGCATTTAGGAAATGGCTAGAGCTCTCTTGAAAGTTTACATGAATAAAACATTCATTTTTTTCTATGAAATGAACTCATTGGTGGTGCCAATTCATGCAAACCTGGTGCCCTTCCTGGAATTCTGGAAACTGAAGTTCTAGAACATCCAGATAGAACCACCTGTTGACATATTGGCAAAACTAGTTGTCTGAGTTTTTTTTCTTAAAATTGACACGTTGTCTCCACCCATAAGGTAATTTTTAAGTACCATGGGATTAATTTACAGAATAAAGAATATCCTGCAAAGCTAATGTTATACTTCAAGGGTACCCATGTTCATCTTTAGATATGTTTAAAAAGTTTTTATTTATTATGAAACAGTATAGCAATGAGGTCCTAATGAACAACAACATAACAGAAGGCTCTTTTTGCACAGAAAGCCCAGGAAGCCAAATGCTACTGAATTTTAAGTTAGTTCAATGAAATTTTCCTCTCTGGTCTTATCAGGTTCCAAACATGCTTCTCTGAGTAAATGAAGCAGATGGGTTGCTCTTTCAAAATTGGCATAGAAAAAAGCTCTGAAGAACTTGCTTAAAAATTTGTCTCATTGAGACAAATGAATAAATGTATGACTTTGTTCATGTCTCCTATCTGCTGAATGGCTTCATTGGATGGCCTATACACCCAGATTAGCCTTGAGAGTTTCTTAGTGAGCTACTTCTTCTTCTTCTTATTTTTTTAATTTGATTTATATGTCGCCCTTCTCCGGAGACTCAGGGCGGCTTACAATGCGTTAAGCAATAGCCTTCATACTTTTGTATATTTATACAAAGTCAGCTTATTGCCCCCACAAACTGGGTCCTCAATTTACCCACCTTAGAAAGGATGGAAGGCTGAGTCAACCTTGAGCCTGGGGAGAATTGAACTCGCAGTAATTGCAGGCAGCTGGATGTTAAATGCTGCCTTAGAAGGCATTAGCCTCCTACGCCACTCAGGCTCCTTATTTCTCCCCTTCCCTTTACCTCATAACATTCTTTAGCTCGGGGTGTCGAACTCGCTGCCCACAGGCCGGATGCATCACATGCTGGCCATGCCTATGCCCGGTTTAGTGAAGGGGGGGGAAGTTGCAATACATCACGTGATAACACTGTGACAATGTGAGTTTGACATCCTTGCTTTAGCTGGAGAATGGGAAGATGCAGTCATCCAAATGTTATGAATTATAATTTCCAGCAGACACCAGTGGCAAGGAAGGTCGGGAGGAATGTTTTTGCAACATCTGAAGAATCACAGCTTTTCCACTTCTGTGCTAGATGATATAATTATATAATTAAAAAATATTTCCCCCTTGATTTACCCTCTGTGGGACTTAATTCATATAAGTATCAGTGAATTGAAATAGCAACACACTAATAGCAAATGTTGTTTTTGTTTTTGTTGTTGTTGTTGTTGTTATAACAACATTTCAAGCTATTTCAATTCACTGATACTTATATGGATTTAGTCCCAAAGAGTACGTTTATTAAATTTATAAATAAAAAGCTAAAAATGAATACAAACTACAAAAATAGAGAAAAATAAGCATAGAAAAGAAAAAATACAAAGAAAAACAGAAAAGAAAGAAAAAAGAAAATAGTAAAAAAAGAAAAAATAATATACAAATGATTTGTACCCTTCATCACAACACCTATAACTTATCACCTTATGTCTTATCTTTTAAAATACAACAAAGGATCTCTTTTTATGATATCCTATATCTTATCTTTAAGCAAATCCTTAAAGCTTTGTCATTTCATCCTGATCAGCAAAAGTTATCAGAGACAATAATCTATTTTATCCTTAATCAAATAAACTAACATTATATTCCTTCCATTATATTCCATTTAATTATCTTGATCTTTGGTCCTGTCAAATAATATCCCAGAACTTGATTTATTTTCATTTTTTCTTAATGCCTTCTCACAAAATTCTTCTAAGTTTTAATCAGATTCTTTTGTAAATCCTATATCGGAAAATTATCCAGGCCACACTCTTGGTTTGCTATTTGTATATCCTTTTTAATTTTTAAGAATCAGTTTCTCTTGTATGTCCAGTGTAGCATCTTTTTCCACATCACTTTTATAACATATCATTTTTAAATCTATTTTCAGATCAGTCTCAATACTTTTAGGTAAAACCTGTTCCTCCTTCATAACATCTTTTAAAAACATTATAGAAATATACTTTCTTAAATTAACTTATGGGTCAATTATTAAAAAATATCCTCCAATATGTCTAATGTTAAAATATTTTGCTATACTTTGTAATTAGTAAGTCAAATTTAAGAATTTGTCTCCTTTAATTGAAATCTTTAATTCCTTCTATTGCCCAGCCTTCAAAGTTTCATTTTATTATGGAGTTATTGTTGTTTTTTAAAAAGAAAATTCAAAGCAAAAGAAGTTTCTCATGAAAGGGATCCTTATAATTAATTCCAAAATCTTATTTCATATCCATATGAACCCTTAGTTCATTTGTAACTTTCCGAAACCAAAATGTGTGTGTGTGTGTGTGTGTGTGTGTGTGTGTGTGTGTGTATTTGCAACCAGTCATTAAACAAGGAGTACTTGGACTGATTCTCAAGATCTGGCTTTATTAAGCATCATGAATTAATGGGTTCTATAAAGACCAGTATAATATACAAATATGTTACTGCTGGGATACTTATAGGAGCCCACAGAGCTGAAATATAAAATATCCATGCTGAGTCCTATATATTGGATGGATTTTTTTGCAGTTTTTTTTTTTTATTTGATTTATATGCCACCCTTCTCCGGAGACTCAGGGCGGCTTACAATGCGTTAAGCAATGCGTTAAGTTTTGATGGCAACTTATTATTGTTAGCTGAAAGTCAGATTGTAATTATAAAATTTTAGATCTGTCCAGTAAGACATTTTGGAAACATATTAAAATCTGTTTAAAATGGTTTTGGTGGTTGACCTATATTTGTGCATTTCCTTCTTTTGGGAGCAATTCACTAGTTTATAAGAGGCTTTTGAAGATATTCCAATTCCAGCTACTTTGACATATGCGGGGCATTCTATTTTTAAACGTTCAATATTTTCATGGATATTTATTTTGTAAGCAGAAGTCTGGTTCCATAGACTTATGATATGTGCAGCATATTGTGGGTTTTTTAAAATGTGAATCACTGAGGAATAATTTCTCAAAGGTGATAAGCCAAATAGAGAAATTAACAAGTAAAAAGATATTAGTCTTTGGATGGAATAAATGTCTGTTGCTTTAAAATGCCTTCCTGTCTGCAGTTATTTATCACATGGTAAACATATCATCAACATTCAGTCCTTATATTTCATGAAGCAGAACAAACATGCATAATCATTAGAAGAGGAAAAAGCTAACAAACATATTCCCTTGTATTATCAATAATTCTCACATCAAGCCATATGGACATATGCAAAGGCTATTAATTTGTTCTCAATAGGAAGCAGACAAAAACAGATGCTTAGCAGCAATAAATTTAGTACGCATATTCTTGTTTCCAGGTGTGCATTTTTACTCCTAAGTCATTTTGCTCAGTGTTAAAATTTATTCTGCCCTGTTATTTATTATAGGCATTGTTACTATTTTGCTCTGTTGTCTAGCAGGGAATAATAGAGAGCTCTGTAGCACAATTCTCTTAAAGGAAATTTTGGAGACCAGAACACATGAATTTAATTTTAGAAATGTACAAATACTTTCTGAAAAACTAGTAGTTTATAGAAAGTTACTTTAAAAAAAAAATGAAGTACACAAGTTATCTGGGAATAGCAAAGGAAGAATTGTACACCCTTGATATTTTTTTTAAAAAAATATTTTAAGATGCATAACTATGTTATTTTCTCTGTGTTAAAAGCTGCTTCCACAAGTGCACTGTATACCTTTCATCTTGGTCAATTCCAGTTTAGGCAATGTACTTTCATTGAAGACAACTAACAATTTTATTAAAGGATATTGAGCAATAAACCATATGTGAATCAACCCTTGGACAACAAACCCCATATATGTTCATTTAGAAAGGAAGAGGTGAACTTCAAAACTGCAATACTTCTTGAAAGATTTTTCCAAATTTAAGAACATTCCTACCAACCAAGCAATCAACCAACAAGATATATTAGGAAAAAAATATGTTTTCACAATGGATGTCAACAAATATATAAAAGAGACAGGGCTGTGATTGTGTCACTATGTCATCTTATCCTTTTTGACCTAGATTGCATGATGTTTCTGTTATGTCCTTATAAGGACATCTGCCCGGATTGGCTGCCAGCCATCGGGCGGGAAAGTTTGAATCACTGTCAGGGGCGGTGCGACTGCCGGAGCGAATATAAGGAGAGCTCCGGCAGCGCGCAGCCAGTCTTGCTACTGTTTCTAAATAAAGTTATTAATGTAACGAGCTGGTCGCGTCTTCCATTCCTGCGCCGATCTAACACTGGCGACGAAGGACTAGAGCAAGAGACGAACCTCATGGCACCAAGCCAACAAGACCAAGACACCGGCACCTGAAACCACCAATAGGCATTTCCGAAGGCATGGCATCCGCTGAAGTCACTTTGCCAGCCCTTGCTCCTTTCCGCCCAGGGAAAGACAAGTGGAAATCCTACGTGGTCAAATTTCGGCAATACCTGAGAGGCAACAACATCAGGGATGCCGACGATGACCGAAAAAAGGGCATCTTCCTGGCCAACTGCGGCTCCGAAGTTCTTGACATGGCCATCAATCTCGTAGCACCACGAGACATCGAAGAAGTACCATGGACGGACCTGCTGCAGATCCTGGAGGACCATGATGCCCCAACAGGAACACCAGTGGTGAACCGTTTCACCTTCCATCAGAGGGATCAGAAGGAAGGTGAGACCATCAAAGAATTTGTGGCCGCCCTGCGCCAAATCGCAGCCAGCTGCGAATTTGACCCTGTGGACAACGCCATTGCTGACCGCGTGGTTTTCAGCATGAGGGACAGAGGCCTGCAAAAGAAATTCCTGAGCAGGAAGAAACTCGTGCTCAAGGATGTGGTGGAGGAAGCCACCGCATCCGAAATCTCAGAGAAAGCGGCAGCCGCGGTAAGCAGAGCAAAGGGAATCCACAAGATTCGCACCACAAAGCAATCATCAACTGAGGATTCCACAGCTGGATCGGAGTCGGAGGAGGAGTCCACCGTCCACAAAGTATCCAGACCCCCAAGGTGGGAAACCACTCAAAGAAGTTACAAGGGGGAGCGCTGTGCCAGCTGCAGAGGGGACCATGCCAGGGCAACCTGCAAGTGGAGAGATGCGACCTGCAGACGCTGCAACAGAAGGGGTCACATTGCCAAAGCTTGCAGAGCCGAGGAACCAGCCCCAGAACCCTCCAGCCACCGTCCCCGCGAAAATCGAAAAGAATACTAGAGATCATCCAAACGGTCCTCTGGCCCATCTAGACGCAGAGACGACGAATTTCCCCGGAGCGGAGCGGTCCACCAGACGACCATCGCCCACACAAACTCAGACAATGCCACCAAGTTCCACGTGACCATCCACGTGGAGGGATCACCCTGCTCAATGGAGGTAGACTCGGGCTCAGTCTACTCCATTATGGATTGGCACCAGCTGAAGCGCCTGCAACCCAGCATCAGCAAACGAGACCTGAAGCCACTACACTCAAAGCTCGTCAATTTTGGGGGAAACCCCCATCGGAGTCTTAGGAAGAGCAAACATCCAAGTCTCATACAATGAGTTCCAAGGCAAGCTTCCCATCACAGTCGTGGAGAACAGCCGACCGAACCTGCTAGGAGTGGAGTGGTTTAAGCCGCTGGGGCTATCCATCGGAGGCATCCATCAAATTCGCAGAGATGAACTCGACAACCTCATCGAAGAGTTCAAAGAAGTCTTCGATGGTAAGCTGGGGAAATTTGTGGGGAGGCCAATATCCTTTAATCTGGACAAGGGAATCATCCCAATTAGGCTGAAGCCCCGCTGGGTTCCATTTGCCCTGCGGCCAAAAGTAGACGAGCAGCTGGATAAGCTGATTGCCCAGGGCGTCCTGGAACCAATCGATCATGCCTCATGGGAGACCCCCATTGTGACCCCACTGAAGCATGATGGGTCTGTGCGCATCTGCGCCGACTATCGTTGTACCATCAACAAGGCGTTGGCACAGAGCGCATACCCAGTCCCAGTGGTGCAACATCTGCTGCATTCCCTGGGAACTGGCTCAATTTTTGCAAAACTGGACCTGGCCCAGGCTTACCAGCAACTGCCAGTGCATGAAAAAATGGCGGAGGCACAAACAATAGTCATACACAGGGGGGCATTCAAAGGCAACCGTCTCCAGTTTGGAGTCAGCGCTGCCCCCGGCATATTCCAATCAATGATGGAACGCCTTCTCCAAGGTGTTCCAGGGGTGGTGCCATACTTTGACGATGTACTAATCTCCGGAGATTCACAGGCACAACTCCTTGAAAGGCTCAGGTTTGTCCTGCAGCGCTTCAAGGCCAAGGGCTTGAGAGTCAGGAGAGACAAATGCATCCTAGGAGAACAGGAAGTCGAGTTCCTGGGCTATCTCATAGATAGCACTGGCATCCACCCCACCAAATCAAAAGTGAAAGCAATCCATGAAGCTCCGAGCCCCAAAAACAAAACGGAACTTCAGGCATTCCTTGGATTGCTTAACTTCTATGCAATGTTTCTCAAACAGAAAGCCACAGTTGCTGAGCCACTCCACCGCCTGCTGGGGAAAGCGGCTCCCTGGAAGTGGGGCCAGGAAGAGGAAGCAGCATTCCGCGCCGTGAAAGGACTTTTAACTTCCAAAAGCGTCCTCATCCAGTACAATGAGACGCTCCCCATTAAGCTAACCTGCGACGTGTCGCCTTACGGGGTGGGGGCAGTCCTCAGCCACGAACTGCCCAACGGCTCAGAAGCCCCAATAGCCTACTTCTCAAAGACCATGTCCGGCGCGGAACGCAACTACAGCCAGCTGGACAAAGAAGCCCTGGCCATCGTTGCAGGAGTGAAACGCTTCCATGAATACCTCTACAGGAGGAGTTTCACCATAATACTGACCACAAGCCACTCCTGGGGCTCCTCGCAGGTGACCAACCCACCCCGACCTTCATGTCCCCACGGATGACGAGATGGGCCATTTTCTTAGCCGGCTACTCCTACAAGCTCGTGCACCAGCCAGGCACAGCCATAGGAAATGCCGACGCGCTGAGTAGATGCCCATTGAAAGATCCAGTAGAAGACCCAGCCCCCACGCTCCACCTCTTCCACATAGACGATGACGCCAGCTGTCCAGTCTCGTCCGCAGATGTGGCCGTCCACACCCAAAAGGACTCCACACTCCGCCAAGTGAAGTCCTGGGTCCTCAGGGGGTGGCCATCTGAGAAGACGGAGGAAAAGTTCAGCCCATTCGTCAGGAAGCAGAAGGAGCTGTCCACAATGAAGAGCTGTTTGCTATGGGGAGACAGGGTGCTGATTCCAAGCACTCTGCAATGGCGGGCGCTAGAGACATTGCATAAAGGGCACCCCGGCATCGTCCGCATGAAGGCCCTGGCACGGAGTTACATCTGGTGGCCCTCACTGGACAGAGACATCGAAGAATGGGTCTCCAGATGTGACCCATGCCAAGAAGTACGCCCAGCGCCACCACAAGCCGAAACAGCGAAGTGGGAGACCCCCAGCAACCCCTGGTCGAGGATCCATATCGACTTCGCGGGTCCGATGCAAGAGCGCCACCTACTCATCGTTGTCGATGCCTTCTCCAAGTGGCTCGAGGTGGTACCCATGGCATCTACCACAACGGAAGCGACGATCCGGGCCCTGCGCCGCCTTTTCGCCACCCATGGACTGCCGGATGTGCTGGTCTCCGACAACGGCCCCCAACTCACATCGCTGGCCATGGAGGCATTCCTGGCAGGACTGGGCATCCGCCATGCCCTGTCCGCCCCGTACAGGCCGGCTGGGAACGGACAAGCGGAACGAATGGTGAGACTCACCAAGGAGGCACTCACCAAGATGGGCACGGGCGACTGGCAGGAAAGAATAGACAACTTCCTCCTCACCCAGCACATCACGCCGCATGCCACCACCCACAAGAGCCCGGCCGAATTGTTGATGGGCAGAAGGTTGAGGTCACCACTGGACCGGCTGCACCCTCAATACAGCCCAGAAGTGACCGCAACGGCCAGCCGCCCGCTTCGCGCCTTCAGCAAGGGAGATTCAGTTTTCGCGCTAAACTTCCACGGCTCTCCTAAGTGGCTGAAGGGGAAGATAAACAGCACAACCGGCCCGAAGTCCTACACCGTGGAGCTGGAAGATGGACAGGTCTGTAGATGTCACATCGACCAGCTCCGGAAAAGGTGGGGGGAAGCGCAAGAAAACCAGCCTGACGAGGGAGGCCTGCAACACCCCGACGAGGTAGGCCTGCAACACCCCGACGAGATAGGCCTGCAACACCCTGACGAGGTAGGCCTACAACACCCCGGCGAGGCAGACCACCGCCACCCCGACGAGGCCGGCCAAGCACACTACCAGGCGCTAACACACCAACGGTCCAGAGCGGTAGACCGGGGCCAGCCGCATGGGGGATGGCAACACCAACCCAGCGAGGTGGGCACCTGCACGACAGGGCGAGGGACCACCAAAACAGCCCACGAGTAGACCAGGACATACCCCAAAAGGGAGCATCGCACCCATCTGGCAAAGGCAATCAGCGACAGCCCTGCCAGGGAGACCTCCACTACAGGCAAGTAGACTGGGGACCATCCAAGGTGGGCACACCACAGCCCATGGGTGAGTGTGGCACACAACTCCCCGGCGAGAGGGACCCCCGTCCAGCACAGAAGACAACCCGGCAACAACAACCCAGCCCAGATGACCCCAGCCACCAACCTGCAGTAGACCAGGGACTAGGGCGAAGGGAAAGCTGACAACAACCCAGCCAGGGAGGCCTGCGCCACCCCAGCAGGGGAGACCTCCACCGACCCACAGAGGTAGCCCCACAATGACATCCCGACCAGGTCGACCACCGCCGACCCGACGGGGTAGGCCAATGCCAGCCCGACCAAGGGGACCTGCACCACCCCTGCGAGGTCGGACAGCACGACCCAAGCCAACACCATCCACCGCTGGCAGACCGGACCCAAGGGCACTGATCCGAACCACCCCCCAGACGACAACGAACTGAACCGCAGCCAAACCACAGCGCCCGGGAGACCAGGGAGGAGCAAGTGACAGCCTGGGACTTACCGAGACTCAGACGCTCTTCCCGGGTCGGAACCGAGCAGCCTCGACGAGACAATAGATCCACAGGCCAGGAGGAAGACCACCAGAACCAGCCATCCAAGGTCTGCGGTCTGGCCGGAGGCGCTGAGGGTGACCCCGCACACTCGCCAGCCGAACCGAGCCCAGTTCCGGGGAGGGAACCAGGAGACACAGGAGCCCCGTCCGTCCAGGTCAGGGACGAGGAAGAAGTGAGACTGCGCAGGTCAACTAGGGTGCTGAGGTGTCCTACGTACCTGCGTGATTACGTGACTTTTATTGATGAACGTTGATTGTTTTTGGACTAAGAGGGGAGGAGTGTTATGTCCTTATAAGGACATCCGCCCGGATTGGCTGCCAGCCATCGGGCGGGAAAGTTTGAATCACTGTCAGGGGCGGTGCGACTGCCGGAGCGAATATAAGGAGAGCTCCGGCAGCACGCAGCCAGTCTTGCTACTGTTTCTAAATAAAGTTATTAATGTAACGAGCTGGTCACGTCTTCCATTACTGCGCCGATCTAACAGTTTCCACTTGACTCATATCCTTCTTTATTTGAACCATCCTTTATAGGAGAGAAATTACAACTCATTTCAAGCTGCTGATACATATATATATCTTTTGGTTTTCCCAGATTCTGTACCAATTAATGCTGAACTGCTTGTTTAATTCAGAGATGTAAAATGAACACTCATTGACTTTTGCTGGGCCTATCATGAACAGCTTGATAAAATGTATAGAAACTTTAGATGGTAGAAAAGAGACATAGAAAATTATTTGGCCTTCCAGATGGTTTGGAGTTTTGTAATCCAGACATGAAAGGCCTCATAGTAAATACTCGAAGCTGAATGAAGACAGACCAAAGATTCAAAATTGAATCTTTCCTGATCATCCTTTCTAGCTGTCTTCCTGATATTGTCAATTCTAACATCTACCATTCACAGCCAGCATAATCTAAAAGAAAGGGCTTTCAAGCATTTTAATTTAATAGCACACTTGACAGATAACAGGCTAATTCTTTTATACTGAATTTATATTCAATAGGATTTTTCTATTCTGGCTGGCAATTTAAAGCCAATCCTGTGTTACATACTAAGATTCTTACTCTTGGATGAATAGAAAAAGAAAACATTATTGTATCATCTTCAAGTTCTGATATTATGTCAGAACTTTTAAATAATCACAGTGACTATTCCTCAATTAGGAGTAAAGCAAAGAAAGAAGATTTCTTTCCTCTGACAAAAAATATTCTGTTGATTGAAAGATCATTTCTCATGATCAGCCTTCCATTATTGTTTTGAATAATAATAAAGGGACAATAGCAGAAGAATACCATCAACTTTATAAAATTTTTAAAGAAGATATGCCAGTATTATTTATCAGTCTCCTTTTTCAAAAGCCACTGAGAAATTTAGTAATATAATAGGTTACTGTTTCATCTAACGAGTTCACCTAAGTGAAGACTTTCCATAAGATCATTAAAGTTCCAGTAGCAAAAGCTACCATTAAATCAAGTTAGAATGACTATGAAAAGTTTGCATATTCTTTACATTCCTTGAAGTGTAATGTAATGTCATACTCAAATGCTTTATCCATATAGGAAAGTTAAGAGACCAAGTAGTATTTATCCATTCGATATGCTGCCATATAGATAGTTTATATTAAGCTTCCTAGGGAACAGAGTATAAGAATTGTTTTTGCAAAGACGCTGAAGAAGAAAAACATAAACTTGCAATTGCCTGAACAGTGTAATCTACCCCATTGCTAACTGACACACAAAGCATACATTTTGTCCAGTGGTTTCTCTCTTTATGATAATGTTGAAAGGCATTATTCCCCCCACTCTCTAAGTCAGCGTAGTCTAGCAAACCTCATGCTCATAAGTCAAGCCAAAGGCTGCCAAATACCCTGTTCATAACTCTTACAGCTCTTCCCCATGGCTCAGTTAAAATGCTATTCATGGTTCAGATCTTACAGCTGGCAGAAAACTGCAAGAAATTGCTATGAAATGCATGCTTCCATTGCAAATCCATACCCTGGCAAATGAAGGACGCCATCAAATTACTGTGTATAGGGCAAACTAAGGAAAAGTATTGGTATCCAGCTTTGTTTATCCCCACCCAACCCCCAGCCAGCAGGAACACAACCTTCAATATATCTCCTTGACTAGCCTAGAGTTGGGAAGGGGATAATTTTTAACAGATGCCTAGATTGGCAGGTCTGTCTATCATCCATCTTTTTCCCTCTCCCTCTCCCCTCTCTCATCATTCCAAGCTTTGCTTTTTCTTTGACTCCACGAAGAGGTCAACTGGTGATTGGAGAGGAAAGGGCTGTTCTGTGAGACAAATGGCCAGCTTCCTCCTAGTTCTCTGTATAGTTCCAATGACCCATCACTTGTTAAATCAGTCTATTTTAAACATGAGTTTACCCACTGTTCTTAAAAAACAAAACTTTTTTGGCAAATGAAAAGTCCACAAACTAGTTAGGTGACAGATGGAAGAAAGTCTGTGAGACAAAAGAAAGTTCTTTCCTGTTGTATCATTCCTAAGAGCCAGGCTTATCTCTTGTTCAAAACTATGTTACTGAGCCAGGAGTTGAGTGGAAGACTTGAAAGGCACAGGAAATGCGTCTTTGAAAGTACGGCATCATTCACAAATGCAAAAATGGTTCTGAATAAAGTGTTCAGGGTTTGGAGGGGAAATATGTTGACATAAATGGATTTTAGACAAAGGCTTATCTTATCAGTCTATGGCACCACACTGACTGAATGGTCAGTGAAGAATGTAATATTGTACCCAAAATAAAACTGTCTAGTTGGGTACTTGCTTAAGGGGAAAAACACTAAAATTGGAACAGCTAAGGATGACTTTAAACCACTTCAGATATGAAGTGGTGATCAGATACGTAGATATTTTGATTCTGTATTAAAAAATAGAAGAAAAAGAGAGGTTGCTGGGCATGACAGTGATGTGGTAAATGCAAATGGAGAAAATGTTACAGCTAATATAGCTTAAGGAATTTGAATAAATTAAGGATAATAACTACTGGTAGGAATGAGCCAAAATTAAGATCCCATTTAAACAAAAATATCTCCTTTCATGTAAACAAAAATCCTCCCACATTTTGACCAATTGTTCTGAGACAATGCAGAAGTGATGGAAATTAATTCCTTGATCATAATGAGACTGCTAACTAAACCAGGATAAAGCTATACCTTTAAAATGGTGACATTTCATTTAAATGAGTGAACATGTGGATGTTGGTTATGTTGTCCAGGTACTTTACAAGATGTGCGGGTTTTTTTTTTCTACTATTGAACTAATACCATTTGCTGTGAAAAAGAAACCTTGTAAAAATGTATATAGACCCCGTAGTGATATGGGGGAATGGCTTTGGGAGACTTGAGCAAAGAAACATTGTCAAGGGAGTGGTCAGATAAGAGATAGCATAGCCTACAGCTGGGTGGTGGGTAGGCAAGAGACTCAAAAGAGACAGTCCATAGTTTCTCAGGTTGTAAAGGTGATGGAAGGAGAAATGTACTTTCAAACTTGTAGGATAATGTCAATGTAATTTTACAATAAAGTAGAATTAGCTCATCTGTTTGTGTTTCCTATCTAATTGCTCGACAACCAGATTTGCACCAAGATTCAAAACTACATTGAAACATTTTTGTAATTTATAGAGTTGGATACATTCAAAGATAGGACTCTCCATCCAATGACCATTGACAATAGCTTAGAAAGTAGTGATAGCCTGATTATTCATTAAAGGAGAGATATGGTTTGCAATTGTACACTGATAAAGAAGAAGCTGTTCCACAAACTAGAACAGCCATGTCAATCTTCTTTTATATGCTGGTGTTTTTGTTTTATAAAATGAAAGAGACTGTGGATGAAAAAAATAATGGAACAGGATGCACAAAAATGAGAATTATAGTAATATTTAACAATATGATGGAAGCAAAATTATACATTGTGGGAAATGAGTATCTAGTATTAAAAGTAACAAAGAAAGTGCTGTAATGGTATGTGAGTATGACCTTGAGAGATGTAGTAAAGAGATGCTGCCTGGGAAATGATCAGCTAAGAGAGGCTTTGACTCACAGCTGAATAACAGATAGACAAGAAAACTCAGAAAGGAACTTCACTAACTTCTCAGACTGTAAAAGAGATGGTGGGAGGTTTATACTATCAGACTTTACAATAAAATAGAATTATCTCATCTTGTCATGTTTCTTGCCTAGTCTACCTGGGAACGCTTACAAGTGCAGAGTAATTTGGTTTAAATTTTAAAGATGTATTTGAAATAAGTGATTGTATAATGTCATTAAAATTAAAACAAGAAAGCGATTTGGAATAAAAGTGAGACAGTGATGGAATGATGGAAAGTGTATTTTAGAGATTAATATGACAAGAAATGGTGTGTTGAAAAATAGAATTGAAAGAAATACTATAAACTTTAGTTTCCAATAAAAATGATGAAAAGGAAATCATAAATGTTCCAAGATTATTGAAAAATGGTAAGACCACATATATAAATGGTATTATTAGAGAATAATGTTGTGGTTTGTGTGACTTCTTTAATGCAGTAGGAAAATTGATATCATTTTGGTCTATTTTAAAAGAGAGAAACTAATTGGGTAGGACAAGTCTATATCCAAAACTTCAATAAGTTTTGGATATAACCTACAATCTCATAAAAAATAATGATTAGAGAGACTCTTTATGAAGTTTATTCCAGGGATGAAATGCTACCGGTTCGGACTGGATCCCCTGATCTGGTAGTGATGGAGGCGGGTGGTTCGGAGAATCGGTAGCAAAAATCCCTGCCCCCCCATGCCCAGCTGAGCTGCACAATCATCAGAGGCTTTTTTTTTTTTTACTTTTAAAAGCATTTTTTCTACAACCTCTTCGGCCGAAAAAATGCTTTTAAAAGAAAAAAAAAGCCTCTGATGATCATGCAGCTCAGCTGGGATCGTCAAAAGCTTTTAAAAGAAAAAAAGCCTCCGCTGATCAGGCAACTCAGCTTGGATCGTCAGAGGCATTTAAAAGAAAAAAATCCTTTGACAATCCAAGCTGAGTTGCCTGATCAGCAGAGGCTTTTTTTCTTTTAAAAGCCTCTGACGATCCAAGCTGAGTTGCCTGATCGTCAGAGCATTTAAGAGAAAAAAAAGCCTCTGTCGGTCAGGCAACTCAGCTGGGATTGTCAGAAGAAACCTTCTGGGATCGTCAGAAGAAACCTCTTCACTGAAGAGGTTGTAGAAAAAATGGTTTTAATAGTAAGAAAAAAAAATAGTAAGAAAAAAATAGTAAGAAAAAATAGTAAGAAAAAAAAATTGGGCACGCCCACCCAGTCACATTACCCCCCCACCAAGCAGAACCACAGAACCAATAGTAACAAATTTTAGATTTCACCACTGGTTTATTCCTCTTGTGCATTTCTGCAATTATTCCTGATAGTTGCCTATGAAATATAATTAGTACCAGACTGCTATTATATATATATACACACACACACACTTTTTAGAAGAAAAAACTAATACAAACTAATATAAAGTCAAAAAAGAAAAGAAGAAAGCAATCAGAGAAAGTGCAAGAAATGTACACGAAGTGCAAAAAATGAAAAAAGAAAAAATAGAAAAGAAAAGAAACAATACAAAGAAGTAGCTTCTGTTATTCTTTAAATCAAATGAAAGTACAATTCTCAATTTATTTCTTACTTTAGAGTTGCAACATAATTCTCTTGTTTCTATAATTCATTCTATCTAATCATCAAAATTATAAATTCATTTTTTTCTGTTTCACACAAAGTCTATAAGGGATTTCCAGTTAGCAATAAACATAAATATTATTTTTTTTCTGTGACCAAAAAAGCCTATTTAGGTATCAGCAAGTTCCATCATATTCACCAACTTCTCCATTGTGGATAGAGTCAAATCTTTCCATCTTTCTGCATATATTAAACTCACTGAAGTTATTATGTATAAAAACAAAGTTCATGACAGTTTTCCCAACTATTTGTCCATCAGCACAAAAAGAAAAGCTTCCCATTTCAATTCTTTATTATTCTTTAATTTTTTCTGAATAAGTGTAGGTATTTGAATCCAGTATTCTTTGGTCTATCAAAAATCCAGTATTTTATTTTAAATTCCAGTATTTTAGTTTAGTTTACCAAACATAATAAAATGTCCCTTTCTGTTATTCGTATTTCTAATATAAATTTGAAGTGACTTTATATAGTCAAAACAATTTCTCTGGTGACATATACCAAAGGTACATCATTTTATGAAAATTATCTTTAAGATTATAATGTAGTATAGATTTAAATTCTTTTAGCCACACTTTATCCCATTGTTCCATCTGTACATTAGAACCAAAAATTTAGCCCACTTTATCTTATATTCTTTCACTTGCTCTTCTGTTTCAAATTTCAATAAAAGTGTTTTACGTTTTAGCAATTATATGTTCATCATTTGTACACAATTCTATTTCAAACTCAAATCTGTTCCAAACCATCAATTCATGTTAAAAACCATCAGTTACTGTCTTTAAATCTTTCTAATAATTGTAAATAAGAGAACCATTTGCAGCTATAACCTGACATTCTTCTGCTGATCCTATTTTACATTTCCCTTGTTAATATTCTATTATTTCTCACTATGTTAGCCTTTCCTCCATTTGTGTTTGCCTATATATCTCATCTATAAGCTGTTTTTTTGCCAAGAGCCACAAATGTATTTTCACATAACCTAGGTATCCAAATGCTAAGTATGGCATGTCTAACATAATGATTTTTAAAATATTCTTGTCACCTAAATCTCAGATACTGCTTTTAACTCCAAAAGCTTTCTAGTTCTTAGCAACAACCACCCTTTTCTCCAAATCAAACAGCAAACTGCAAAATACAATTTCAAGTCAGGTAAATCCAATACTTTCTTTTGCATCTTGTATCTAATTCATCATTTTCCCATCATACAAATTTAGATGCGTCCTTCTGCCACTGTTTAAATAGTGCAACAAATGTCAAGACAGGTATTGTTTGAAACACAAACATCATTCTATGCAAGACACTGATTTTTATCAAAGAAATAGTTTTCCCACATTAACATACCTTTTTACATTTTGTTCAATGCCATAACACTATTTTGAAATTATATAAAATTCATATTTGTCATAATGATACCCAGATATTTTACCTTTTTCTCAATATTAAAACATGTTTTTCATCAATTCTTTTATCTTTTATTTTTATATTTTTGTTAATACCTTTGCCTTCTGTTTATTAATTTTAAAACTTGCTAATGCACCAAATTCTGTTAATTTTCCCATTAATATTTCAATTCCCTTTAAGGAATCTACCAAAAAACAGCATAGAGTAATCTACAAAAACCCTTAACTTATAAATTTCTTCTCTAAATCCTTACTCCCTCAACCTTCTCACCTTGCCTTCTCTATTCAACATTTCAAGAATTAAAACTTTAAAAGTGTGTGTGTGTGACAGTGAGCAGTCCTCTCTTTTTGTATCTCACATGGTTTTGTTAAATCTCCTTAACCCATATTTATACTTTCCGTGAAGTGTAAATCAGTCTTACACATTTTATAAAGTTCTCTCTAAAATTTATATCTTCTAAAAACTTTGAACAAAAAGCCCACTTCAAATTGTCAAAGGCCTTCTTTGTACCTAAGAAAATCAATATGACTTCTTTTTCATTATGTTGCTTCACATATTCCAAAATGTTGAACACATTTCTAAATAGTCCTTTAACTGCCTTTTAGGTAAAAAACAATATTTATCTTCATGAATAAATTGCTAAATTATTTTCAGTTAGTCAACTATGATAGTTGTGAACAACTCATAACTCACATTATGAACTCACATTATTCAATACTAATATCAGTCTATAGTTTCTTGTTAAATTTAAATCTTGTCCCTCTTTAGATATTATTTTATTGGCTTCTTTCCAAGTCTTGGCATTTTTCTCCCTATAGAAAGAAATTTATTGTGTTTATCGTGTTTGGTAAAGGTTGTTAAACTTCATCTTCAAAACCTATATAATAGAACCTGATAATCCATCTGATTCAGACACATTTTCTCGTTCAATCTTTTTTATTGCTTCAAAATCTGAATGGAATAGATCCATTCATAAACTGTTTCTGTCCCTCTGTAATCCTCAATAAATTTTGTTACTTTAGATATTCACCTATTTTCTCTGACAAGGTGTCACTTCCTTTATATAAATTGCAATAATATTGATGGAATGCTTTTTGTTTGGCCATACTTCTCCACAATAACAGAATTTGTTGTGAAGAATATTGTTAAAGTAACAAAATTCTTAAAGTAACAGACAAACTAGGTTCAATGAGTTATTTTTCTGTAAGTGTACATACAAATCAGACTGAGTGCAAGGATCAGAAGTCATATGGAATAATACAAGAAACTAAAGGGGAAAAGCTCTTTTTAATGACAAAAAAGAAAATTTGAACTCAAATTTGCTTTTTGGCTGAATATATCATGCTGTCCATCATTTCAAGCTTCCCACAATGTTCCCAGTGCCTACATTGTCATTCCACAATTGCTTCACCAGTTTAGCTACACAGCCGCTGAAACTCTGAATGTTGCATAGCAATTACAAAGCAGCTCATGTATTCGCATTATGTTGCTGCAATATCTTTTGATCAGTAATGCCTTTGTTGTGTGCCTGACTGAAATAACTAGGGAACTGGCTGAACATACCGAGATAATCAGAAAAAGAACCTCTGTATGATTAGAAACCAGATGTTTAATTTCCTACTTACTGCTATTTTTGTCTTATTTGGACAAGCTTCAGCTGTACTTTTGTTATATTTAAGGGATTAGGAAAGTATATAAGGGAAAGACCAGAGTCCAGTTTAGCCATCACTCTCTGTTAGTTTTTTTTAAAAAAAGTCCAAAAGGCTACTGGATTACGAATGATAGCCTGCATCACTCGACAACCTTAGCTGATAAGACCCTTTGAAACATCCACATAAAAGGCAAAGAGGGCATTTCCAGGGTCCAGGATCTGCTGTCTCTGCAGCTTCCCTGTGTTTTCAAGCATAATTTTGTGCCTGCTTCCTGACAGCTCATTAAACAAAAGCCTCTTGGTGCATATATTGCCTATCTTCCAGCTGAGATGGTAACATATTTATGGCACTCACAGATTGCTGGCTGTTTGCTTTTCTCATTTGTGGTGTCCTGTCTGCCAAATGCTTATCAGTCTTACAAAAAGGTGACAGTTTCTGTTTCTCCCTCTCTCCCTCCAACTGTTTTCTCTCCCTCCCACATTTGTCTCAGGAGCAATGGACTTGTATTTGACCCTCAAAGGCAAGAAGCAATATGATTAGGACTAGTCCCTGCAAGCCACAGATAAATGCAATCACACCAAGAAAGACAGCCGAGAAGTGCTCTAGGGAGGCAGCTGATGTCAGCAAAGATGATAGCTCCCATTCAGGAAAAGTGCTGGCAGTTCGTTAGTGAGACAGCTGGTTACATTGAGACCTTGTGGGATTTTGGCTTAAGGCACAACAAACTAGCAGGGCTTCAGAAGTAGTGAGAATGTCTCTGGCTCTGTGTTCAAGGGTGATGGGAACTCTGTGCTTCTAATTGCCTGCTCCTTTTTCTGTCATTAAAGTGTCATAATTATACATTTGAACCAATAAAAGCGGAATGTGTTTTGAAAGCCTGGATTGTACACAACAGTGAGCGCCAAAATCTTTCTCATTTTCATGCTTGAAATAGAAGAGGATAGATAATACTTCTTCCAAGCTGCATAAAGGCAATCAGCCATTTGAACAGAAGTGCAGAAAGGAACTAAAGACTAGATTTATTTTCTGCACTCCTTTAACTTTTTCCCACTAGTGCATTGGAAAATGACAGGAAATGGAGGACCACACACATATACTATACATTCGCATACATCCCAAAAGGGTAAGCAGATTTTGCATCAAATCTGCATATGCTACATTGCCAAGATGCCTGCAAATTTAGAACTTCTTACTATACTTTTAAAAGATCTAAAGATCATGGGGAAGATTTGGAGCAATATGGACCAACGTCTGCTTGATTTGCCTTCCAAGTGCTATTTCATTGATGGACAATTTTTGCGGCCCTGATCTCCCTTTTAAGTTCTTTGGTATCTAAACTGGACTTGAACTGGACAGCCCTTCAAATAGAGTATGTTTTCAAGCAGACAACTATTCCATGTTAATTAGGATACGTCTACCATCTCAAATGTAGCCTATGGTGTATTGTGCCTATGCAGTGTTTCGAGGCACCTTTCTCCTCGCCCCCCAAGTTTGATTAATCCCTGCTGAGTTGCCACGTATGATGGGTGGGCAGCATTCAATATGGGGATGATAGGTTGTTTCAGCTTGGCTTATTTTAAACTATTTTCATTAAGCAGTGGAAGAATCTTTTCCAGTTTCCAGAAGAAAAGGAGCAATATTTTTCTTTTGTTTCATGCCAACCCTACCTCATTTCTTCATGTTAAAGAAAACCTTCTGACAGGTCTGTCCATAATCCAACTCCTAAGTGATGCCAAAGAGCTTTCAGGCAACTGTCCAAGATATTTTCTTCCTAGCACTGTGCATTCCAGGAAATGAAGGATCCCAGAACTCATCATTGTGGGTGAGAGATTCAGAGAGACATTTCTCTGGTGTTAAGAAAAGTTCATTCTTGAACACCAATGCTAGGTTGCTATAAAAGCCAAGAATAATGTTACTCACTCACACATGCACAGACACACGCGCATACACAGACGGAGAAATACATACTGAAATATGCAGAGAGAGTTTAATAAAGGCTGAGCAAAGTCACTGAATCTCAGGATAAGGTAATACTTGTACCTATTAATTCCTAGATTTATATATACAACTGGATTAAATTATTTTAATAAAGAATGAAATAATTCCACTACAAAAGTAATTCCAGAAATAGATTAATTATATTATTTCATTATACTCTCCAAATGTAGATCAGATATGTTAGCACAGGATTTTCCAATTGTTGCCTCTCGTAAATTCAGTGTAAATAGTAGCTGGTGCATGTATGTACATGAATATTCTGTGGTCATAATCTGTCTCCCCAAATCACATTTCACTTCTCTTTGGATTTTTATAAAAACCATTAAATGTGTTCCCTTCTGCTTTTGATACAATACCTCTTCCCAGTCTCAGCTCTTATGAAAAATATTTCTTGAATCAAAAGAAATTGAAGCATAATAGTGCTTTTTACAGGAGGACTGAATTAACAATAAGTATTCCTCTGTTTTTTCTGATTTCAAAACAAAATCAGTTACTTTATTTTGAAGACAAGATGGACTGCAAACTCAAAATAGTTGCCAACAGAAAATAAGAGCAGTTCCTTTTCTATCACTAAGAAATGTCATTATAACCAACCATTATAACCAACCAATATGCCAATGCTCTTGGCAACAATTATGTATGTCCAGCAAAAGCCACACATTTTACAAAGCAAGTATTCCTCCAATGGTTTGATTTATTTGAGGGGTATCTGAGAGACTGAAAATGAAGAGGCTAAAGCTGTCTGCCCATATCACTTCAATCCCCAGATAATGCCTCCTATTCACTTCCCCTTCCCACCTCTACTAGGATTTTCAGGTGGGCAAGTTTATCTAACAGCTAACACTACTCCATGGTTGCTAGTGGGCAGCTTGGCCTTAGCTTGAGCCTTCAACTTGGCTGGTCTACACTTTGGCTTATGTAATCCATATGTCTAAATGGATATATTGTGTAATGGAGTTTCATGCTCAGAGGGCAAGTTTACCAATAGGTTTATGCAATTGTTTGTCAGCTAATGAGTTGATCAGACCAATAGACAGAAAGACAGTGTCTACTATCTAATCCTCAAAGGTTGTTTGAGGACAAATTATATCAGTGATGGTTAACCTTTTTGGCACCGAGTGCCAAAACTGGACCACATGTGTGCGCCTGCTGGCGCACCAGAACCCAAAACAGAGCAGTGATGTGATGACTGCACATTCCCATGCGTGCTATCCAGCTGGCCTTCGCGCAAAGACCAGCTGGCCGGTGTGCATGTGCACACCAGAACCCAGAAGAGAGCAGCTGGCTGGTGTGCATGCATGCACGCACTGGCATGCCAGAACCCGGAAGAGAGCAGCTGGCCGGTGCACATATGTGCGGTGGCCAGCTGCTCTTTTGGGTTCCATCGCGCCCATGCATGCCGGACAACTGGTCTTCTCACAAAGACCAGCTGGACAGCACACATGGGCACGATGGAACCCAGAAGAGAGCAGCTGGCCGGTGTGCATACGCACCTGACCAGCTATCCAATGCATATGTGCGTGGGAGAACCCAGAAGAGCAGCTGATGAAATGCATGCCTAGAGAAGGTTCTGCGTGCCAGCTCTAGCACGCATACCATAGGTTCACCATCATGGACCTATATAATATATGCATTGATATTCAGAACTGTCAACCTTGCAGTATTGAGAATGAGATGTGATGATCACTGCTGCAACAAAAACTCCCTTGTTCCTACATCTTACAAAAAGAGAAAAGGAAGAAAATAAATCATGAATGGGAGATCCAAAGATTTGGAAATGGGAAAGTAACTGAACACACCTACTGAGATAACAGCAGAGGTAGAACTTCGGCTGTAGAGTTTGACATTAATAGCACAATTATTTGGTCATTCTGCTAATCTGCACTTGTCTATTTCCTATAGGTTGGTTAAATTATTAAAGACTAATAATAAAATAATTCTCAGTTTATGAAAGCATCCCTCCTCCACTTTGGTGATCTCTAGATATATGGAATTAGCCAAATCTTTAGCAATGGACATCATCTCAAAGTCTAGAAGTTGAAGCCCACATATTTGGAGGAGGTGAAAGAGAAGAATATTGAACTAATGTTCATAATGAGATAGATTTTGAAATAAATAATGCAATAGCCCAACAATTAGATATTTTTAAAAACAAAATAGATAAAAATGATTATTAGAAACAATATGTCAGTGCTGGAAAAAACTAACAAGAGGAAGACAGAGAGGAAGAGAAGAAGAAGAAAATAGATTTGTTAATTATAATTTCAAAATGATTTTGCCTGTTAAAGTTTTGAAGTATCCTTGTAATTTCTGAAGGTGTACCTTCTTAAGAGATGTGTTCTTTCAAAATCTATATGCAAAAACTAGGACATTTCAAGAACCACTTTAATTGAAGTTCCAACTGGCTGCATCCATTATCAGTAAAATATAAAAGAATACATTATGTGAAAACTCTTTGCCTGAAGGCAAACAAGGATGTGCACAATATTAATGGTATATTGACATACAGGAGCAGTGCACTTTACTTCTCCTGACTATCAATTATTTCCAAATATAAGAAGAATGATTTTCTCAACAAAGTTTTTACTTCAGGGCCAACTTTCATAAAGTCCAAGAAGTAACCTTGTGAGGTGAGAATATAACCTGAAACTGTCACAGAATCATTATGTCAGATGAATACTTCATTCACTGTTCTATGTCTGTATTTGGGGTGTTCAGACGGGGAACATTTTATTAGTTTTGAAGTAATCTCATTCTGATAACATTCCTACTTGCATCTTTTGAATCTGCTTTTAATGCATTAGAAAGTTAAACTATTTCATTTATCCTGCAGATATTTGAATTAGATGAATTTGTTGTGAATTTTTCCAATTTCTTTGAGCTCTGATATTATTATCTGGAAACACCAAACTTTCTTTAGAGTGTGAGGGCTTAGGTGCAGAGCTGCTCAAATCAAGGAACATCACTAATATTTTCTTGACTGAAAGGCTGTTTTGCTAGCATTCACTCTTTAACCACATCTTATAAGCAAGAAATTGGATTGCTTCAGCGCTTCCTATGATCATCAAAGACTGTCAATCTTCCTATCTCTCAATAGTTCCAGTTGTACTGGAGCTTTGTTTGGTTTCTGACAGTTAAAATCTAATTTTGGTTGAAAATGTTGATATAAGTATAGCCAGTATTTTTCACCTATTGGTTTTGCTTCATACTTCCTACAGGTAACACCTTGTACTGCATAATATTCATTTTATAATCAAAGAAAGGAAATATTGCAACAGAAAGTATATATGTGAGCATTCACTTTTACACATGGGTCTCAGTCTGGATGTGTATAGGATCCCATTCTGTATGTACATTGGTATTTTTCTTTTTTCTACAGCTAGAATTGGGGCTATGCAAGATTATCTTATATCACCAGGACTGCAAACAGTATGTACAAAGAATAAATCTGTCACAGCTTTGATTTGTAATTTTTATTAGAAAGGATTTAGGCTATAATAGGAATTTCAAAACATGCCCTACTAAAACGAAAAAACCCATATAAGGGCAATTGTAAAGAAACAGGGGTCTGTTTTTTCTCTTGTGTTTTGATATAAAAGGGAGAATGTTTGGATGTTTGTGAAGTCATTCTGTACATGTTAGTTAAAAAGATCATTCAACTATTTCCAAAACAATGGGAGAACCAGCCCTCACATGCCAAAAAATAAACTTGTTTCTGAAGAGGTTTAGGAAAAAAGGCAAGATAATATGAAAAATAATTCCACAAAATGGCTACTAGTGCAGATTGTTTTTATAGAGTATTATGCAAATTAATGGAGAAGGCAATTAAAGAACTGAAGAAATTCCTTGGATGAGAAATGAAGTGTTTTCAAGGAAAAAAACAAGAAAGTCCAATAGCCTTTTGGAAAAGGACCTTTAGGAAAAAAAATAAATATAATGGCATATCCTGCTTTTCAGTTTATTAGAGAAATCTGGACTACTATAGAACAGGGGTGTCAAACTCCCGGCCCATGGGCTGGCCATACCAACACCCAGTTTAGTGAAGGGGAAAATAGTTGTGATATGTCATGTGATGCTGCCATGACAACACGAGTTTGACACCCCTGCTATAGAAGAATACTAAGTTAGATACAGATAGTCCTCGACATACAACAGTTTGCTTAGTGACAATTTGAAGTTACAATGGCACTGAAAAAAGTGGCTTATGACCATTTTTCACACTTATGACCATTGCAGCATCACCATTTTTTTTTTAACTTTAATTTATATGCCGCCCTTCTCCGGAGACTCAGGGCGGCTTACAATGCGTTAAGCAATAGCCTTCATACTTTTGTATATTTATACAAAGTCAGCTTATTGCCCCCACAATCTGGGTCCTCATTTTACCTATCTTTGAAAGGATGGAAGGCTGAGTCAACCTTGAGCCTGGTGGGATTTGAACTTGCAGTAATTGCAAGCAGCAGATGTTAATAACAGTGCATTAGTCCACTGTGCTACCAAGGCTCTTTTTTTTTTAGCGTATGGCACGTATTAGCCAGGAATCACCGAGCATGAGCACATGATTTACATTTGGATGCTTGACAACTGACACATTTATGACGGTTGCAATGTCCTGGGATCATGTGTTATCCTTGCAACTTTTTGACAAGCAAAGTCAATGAGGAACCCAGATTCACTTAATAACTGTGTTGCTAATTTAACAACTGCAGTGATTCACTTAACAAACGTGGCAAGAAAAGTTGTAAAATGGGGCAAAACAAAGGAAATTTGTGCAAAAAGCACGATTCAGACAGTGAAATCCACTCTCTGTAGTTTGAATATAAAATAAGTATTCCTTAAGTCAAGGAGATATTGAAATGGAGGGAAACTCATCAAGGAAAGAAGCAAGCTGCCTCAGCAGGGGATTCGACTAGAAGACTTTCAAGGACCTTCCAACACTATTATTCTGTTAAATGAAAAATATGTCATAATTGATTCCAGAAGACTTTGGAGAAATTTGAGAGTAAAAACAGTGCCATGTAAAAATGTCCATTAGGATTGTATTTATTTTATTTATTATTCATATTTCTATGCCGCCCACTCTCCGAGGACTCTGGGTGGCTTACACCAAAGAGAGTATATTAAATAGCATATTGCCCCCAACAATCTGGCTCCTCATTTTACCCACCTCGGAAGGATGGAAGGCTGAGTCAACCTTGAGGGTGAGATTTGATCCGCTGATCTGCTGAACTAGCAGTCAGCTGAAGTAGCTGCAGTACTGCACTCTAACCACTGAGCCACCTAGGCTCAATTTTATTTCAATAATGCAAGGAAATACAGCAACATATTAAAAATAAACACATAGCCCAAAAAGAAATGTGTTTAATATCAGAAGGTAGAATGTGAAATGCTTAATATCTCTGAATTTTACTGATTTTTAATTAATTGATTGATTTTTGTACTTTCTACAATCAACATCCTTTTGAAAAAATGGATTGAACTATTTTTTCTTGAAAAGAAAAAGAAATTTTTTAGAATGACCTCTGTCTAAAAAAAATGACAGAGGTGAACCTCCTATCTAAATTAGCCAAATGATGTATATTACTTTGGGTGGGGAAATATTTTGAGCTTTCTGCCACTCTGCAAAAGAAAATATCTGCCTCAATATCTGTCTATGCATACATCCTTGAATACATCCATGAATTTAAAACCCTTCTTGTCTCCTTATTCCTTTTTCTGGTACTTCTTCTATTCCATCCTTTCTTTTATTCTTCAAGTTTGTGCCCACTATTGTGGTTTTTTGTTCATCAGAGACATTTGCCTTGCCACCCTTGACAATGTAAGAATTAGCTAAAAGCAAGTGGGGACAACCAAAGAAATCCCTCAAAAAGGGTCATTTTTTGGCTGAAATGTAAGACATGGTAAGAAGGCCACATTCAATAAATAAATAAATAAAATACTGAATAGCTGGCCTTTTGTCACCCTGCTTTCCCTTTGATGATTTCAAATCTTCTGGCACATTGAACAGCTTGTTCGTTGACTTCTCTGATGCTGTCTTTGTAGCTCACTGTGACATGGATTTCTAGAGCTTTTTTGTAGATGACTCAAAGTGAAAATTTCCATACCTTTTCATGCTAAAATGTAAAATTCTGACATCCTGAATGGCACAAGATTCAAAACAATTTAAGAAAATAACAGTTTAGAAAATAAGAAAATGAATGAAACAAAAACTAGCCAAGTCTGGGCATCATGTTCAATTATTTCTATTTATTCAATAAAAAAGGTTATGTTGTTGTAGGCATCCTTATTTTTTTAATTAATTTAATATCCAAAGTTTTCATTCTGAAAAGAGATTTCAGGATTAATCTCAGGTAGCATCTGGCTTCAATGATAAATTTATAAATTGTACCCTTTACAGAGTAATTCACACTTATTAAACAAGCTTTTCTTCTGAACACACCCTGAAACAATACAATCAGAAGCTGTTATTATATTTTTTTTCCTCTGCCTTTTCTTCATGGAGTTCTGGCCAATCTACATGGCACACTACTCCCATTTCATTTATCCAGTAATCCTACCCAAGACTGTATGTTGGACTGGGGGTTGTGGAACAAACAGTAGACTTCAAGGAACCATGAAAAGAGGTTTGGGAGAGACATCCAACTTTGTTACTGAACTAGCAAACTGAGCAGAAGCTGCATCCTCCAACACAAATCTAATATATCAGAACCAACTAGGAGTAAATAAAACCACAAAGATTTCCTAATAAAGCAAAGTCTATGAAGATCCCTCTGACTGCTTTGAAAATGGCTTAGGAAAAATATTTCCTGCAAATAAAAAAATAACAATCAAGACTGGAATAAAATGTGGAAATGTCCCATGTCATCATCCTCAGTGTAAATTAAAGACAAAAAATTCTTAAATGAGATAATATATGACTTTTATTAGCTAGCAAATCTGAACAAAGAAAGTTCCTTGCTATTGGAATGATTGTGAAGAAAAGGGAACTTATTTCCACTTGTGGTGCTCATATCCCTTGTGATCTGGGTTGTTTAGGAGACAGGTAAAGTCAAGTACAAATCAAAGAATTAATATACGTCCACAGCTTACTTTGCTGAATATATTTTTAAGTTCTAACACAAATATCTACTCTAAAGTATTTTTGTTATTGCCACCAGAATGTCCAAAGCTAAACAGTGGGAAGATAAAACTAAGATAATGGAGCTTTGGTATATCAGCATAGCTGAGAAATAGACCTACATTCTTCACCTGCATCCTGGTCAAGCTAAACAATTTTCAAATATATGGTTTGATTTGATATCTAACGCTAATCAAATAAACCATGATTATTTTATCCCAGATGAATATATCAATGTGATGGAGGAATATTAAGGAATTATAAATATGTGGTTTTTATGAATTGTTTTTCTTGTCTCCCTTTTTATTCATGTGTGTGTGTAGAATGTTTTTGTATTGATTACTGTTGTTATATATTTTTTTAAAAAAATTAAAAGTCTATAAAGCTAAAAATCTATATTTATTTAGCTGTAGAACTCAGCTGTCCCCAATAAAACCAAGAAAAAAATTCCTTCTTTCTCACTTTTTAAAATATTTGGATAATACATATTCTTTACTCTTCTGCCTGAACCTACTATTAGAGAAAGAGAAGCAAGATTAATGATATGAATGTTTCCCCAGAGGTGGTGGGGTTGTCTATATTGTTACAAGCTCAGTTTAAAGATAAAGAACATAAGAACATTTGCAGTTGCCGATCTAGTTTCAGTACATAGATAATTGTTACAGCCTTGTTGTTACATTATACTGAGATTTGTATTGAAATTATATTATGTTTTTACAAATTTTACTATACTTACAATACCTAGCCATAAAAATAAATTAATTTTAAGTCTTCTTTTTCATTGCTCTGATTTTGTTTTGATGGAATTTTTCTTTTTTTATAAATGCATGTAAGCAACCACAGTGCTCTGTGTGATCTGAAGCCATATAAACCAGGTTCTTGTCTGTGTAGAACCAAAACCATTGCAGCTGCGTTGAAGCAAATGTGGATAGTCTTCTTTCAAACTTCCTAGGTGACTACATGGAAGGTGGGGGGATTAACAGATGAAATCAGTATCTAGATGGAGCCCTAACCCTAACTTGTAATTTATGTTCTCTGTTTACATATTTACAGATGAGGATTAACATTATTTAAAAAAATGTTTTTTGTTAGAAACCAATGAACCAGCATTGGTTTCTAACATTTGTTGAGCAATCATTTTGCTTTTCCTCTCTTTGAAACCTCAAGTATCCAATTTCTCTAAATGGGCACCAGTTACCTGTTCATAGTGACCATTTACCACAAATCATTTTATTTTTTTCCCATCACTGTTGTACATACGTTGCCTAAGTATTAAGATTTTTTTTTGAGAGAAGAAAGTAAATGTGATAAATGTGGAGTTCTCAGATGGTTTTCTTCAGTGCTGAGTTTCTCCCAAAGATTAGATTAATTGTTCTTATGATGAAAGCAGGCATAGTCTTTAGTCTTTTGCCATAGATAAACATCTTTAATCACTTTCATGTTGGAATAAAAGTTGCTTATGAATGTGAAAGCTGAGTGGCTGAAAAAGAGAAGCTGGGGAGATACTGCAATGTTTTGAATAAATGATTGGGTTCACCTTAGGGAAGGGGTGTCAAACTGGTACCCATGAGCCACACGTGTCACACACAGGCCACGCCCACCCCGGCTCCGCAAAGGCAAAAAATGTCACCATATGTCATAATACGTCACGTTACACAATCAAGTTTGACAGCTGTGCCTTAGGGGGAGAGATTTCTGTCTGACTTACAGACCACTTTTTAGTAAATGAAGTCTACACATGGAGTGTAATATATTTTGCACGCATGAGCACCTCTTGGGAGATTGTCAGTAGATTAGTGCACAACTTTTATTTCAAAATAAAGCTTCCCTTTTTAAATATAGTAAATCACCATTCATTAACTGAAACATGACTATCAAGACCCAGAACAATTCATTTACTTATCTGAACAATTTCTTATTGGTTAGCCACTGTTGAATGGTTATAATATGAAATACAAAGCTCATTAATTATTAAAAACCATATATACTTAAAAGCATTCTAAATGTTTGTATCATTGCCTTTTTTCCAATTGTCTTAAGAGGAGTCTGCAGGTTTGTGTGTGTGTGCGTAGGTCTCTATAGACATACAATAATTATATACATAGTCCTCAACTATCTATATAAACCAGGGGTGTCAAACTTGTGGCCTGCAGGCGATTTTAGCACTGACCACACCACATCATTTTAGCAAAGGGGGGGGGAGTCACAATACGTCACGTGATGACAATCATGTTCATCATGATGATCAAAATGTGGGTGCTTGGCACATATTTATGAGAGTTTCAGTGTCCTGCTTTCATGTGTTCACCATTTGTAACCTTCCCAACCTGCTTCTGATAAGCAAAGCCAATGGGGAAAGCCAAATGATTTGCTTAATCATTGCATGATTTGTTTAATAACTGCATGATTCACTTAATAACTGTGACAAAAAAAATTATAAAATGGGGTAAAACTTACCAACTGCCTTGCTTAGCAAATAGCAATGGAAATTTTGGGCTCAACTGTGATTGTAAGTCCAGGATTACCTGTAAATGAACACTATTACATTATTTGGTTAGCTGTTTTGATGCGTTTCAGTAAAAAAGCAGGATACAATTTTTAAAATTTAAATAAACCAATAAGTGAGGCTGAGACGGGAGTAACCTTAAAGTCATCTAGCCAGCTCCATGGTTCAGTAGCAATTTGAACTTAAATCACCTGGATCCCAACTCTTCGTTGTATGCCTCCAAGGCTCAGTTTTCCTTTATTAATAAGACACCATAAATCTTATTAGATTAATTGAATCAGAGGACATTATCAGCAAAATCAAGTGCTGGAATATTATCTGAAATAAACCTCTTCAGAAAAAACACATCTTTATGATAATCATTTCCTCCATCCCTGCGGCTAATTAGTAGTCAAGGCAAGAGAACTACTGAGGACAGTTCTCTCGCTCATTTTGCTTGCTCGCCTATGAATGATGCTATTAATATTGCAAGAAAGTGCTCCACTCTGCCTTCCAGGCCTATTTCTCCAACAAACAGCAATGACTTTGGCTATTCAGTTCCTCTCCTCTCTCCCAGCATCAGAATTACATTTAGATTTATGTGTACCACATAAGCCATAAATTTAAGCTCAGCATTTGTTATAGTGTTCTTCCTTGCTAAATTTTAGTGTTCTTTGCAAGATAGAAAATCAACATTTTGAAAGTTGATAGGGGAAAAATAGACGTGTATTTATTTTTTTAAAAAAAGCCACCCAATATAAACCAGTATAATCCATGGTTGCACCCAAAGCCTATGTGCAATAAACACAATTGTGTAAATTGAAAGGAATCCAATTAACTGGTGGTGATAGGAGAACAGAATTTCTTTCACTTGTATCAAGTTTCTCATTTAAAGTATAGGCGAGACATTGGGAAAGAAAACATGGAGCTTGAAAGCAGAAGGCCTTCTTATCATTCTATTCATATAAAAAGAATACATGGAAGTAAAAATGTGATCCTTTAGGTATCTGGAATGGCATGTCCAAGTGAGAAGAAGCAGTCTCCAGTTAGTGAAGAGAGAAAAATACTATTTGCATTGAGTTTTCAGTTTGGAGCTGGGAGAAAATTAAAGAGTGACAATTAGAATGCAAGGCCATTCTCATAGTCAGATGCTGAGTTAGTGACTATACCATCTGCTGTAGGAATATTTATGTGTTTGTAGAATGTTCTGCTTTAAATCTGCAAATAAATAAATAAAAATATCAAGGGTACTTCAAATGTTCAATGCTATCTCCTCAAATCTATATCCTATACTTCTGTGCCTGGACTCTATCTTTATTCAGGAAATGGAGGAGAATTCACCATAAATTATGGAGAATAAACTATACTTACTGCGTGGTAATCATGTGACCTGAGGATACAGGATTTTTTTTAAAAAAAATTCTTTTCAGAGCTCTGCATTACAGAAAAAGCAATTAAGTCTCTTTGGATGTTTATTGTATCTCTCAGTTTTCAAAGCTTGAAACCCACTGGCGAAAATCTATTATGTTATTCTCCAGAATATTGTAGTGAGTTGAAAACTCTAAAATCTCAAAAGCCAAGAAAATGTCAGTTCTTTTAGACCTTTCCATGATAAGCATATCCTGCTGGGGCAGGGAGATGCTAAACTATTTTCTCATTTGTACATACAGTAGTCCTGGGTTCAATCACTAGCTCTCTCTAATTAAAATAATTGTTGAATTATGATAAATTTCTGATATAAATTTTGAAGACTTATTGCTTGCTATAACTGTACAGTGCTGAGTTTCTTGTACCAATAATCCAGCCTGTTTCACAGTGTCTTCATATATGGTTCTTTGCTTTGCTCTCTATGTACAAATAAGAGGTTCTCACTCTTATTTAAATCAAAAGATAGTAATATGTAGAGTGCATAAAGCCTATGCTAGTGTATTAAATCATTTCTTGAGTAGCTTCCCAGCACCCTTTATCAGATTCAAAAAGAGTTTGCAACAATAACAATCAATAATGGAGTTCTATTTTCTCTTTTGGCTCGTTTAGAATTACTTAACATCTATTTTAATAGGTGTTAACTTATTATATTCTTTTGGCAATTCTACTATTCTTTCTCTTTTTAGTGGGCAATAATCTAGTCCCCTCACTGATATAAAATACCCAGTCTTCAACCTCATAGTTTATCCACTTTAGGACCAGGTTATTGTCTCATAAAATTGTTGCAGTGGCAGTATTAATGATGGCTATTATTTTTAGAGGCCAGTTCATAAACTTCATCATAAAGATTTATGTCTTTTTTTACTTGCTTAAAGTTTTCAGACTGTGGTCCATATCCTGCCATTGATTTTTTTTTCCCTGCAGAAAATCCAGGCTGTTTTTATATTATTGTTGCAATTGGTTCCTCCTTTGTGATTTAATGCTGCAACATCAAAATGATGCAATTTTATTCCTAACATAAATTTATTAATGTTGTACTGCAGAATTGATGCCATAAAACATAATCACTCTCAGTCCAAAGGGTAAGTGCCGTGCGGATCTGACACAACTGTGCATCATTGTGAGAAGCCACCATTTTTCTTAATATTAGCCTATGAAAACAAAGTTATCCTTGAGTGATGTTGCTATTATTTTGCTGATGGCAAATCCAAACAGAACATTGTTCACTGCCTGAAACAGTAGAGAAAACACAACACTGGCATTTACATTCAGATGCTACCCATCATCAAATGGCACTTGAACAAATTTTTAAAAATAAACAATGTACAGATTAAAAAACAAGTTAAAAGTTCAGAGAGGAATGGTAGGGAAAGAGTAAAAAAGGCAGCAATCTGATTTGAAGTATTAGGTAAATATACAAACAGCTTGATAGGATTTCAATCACTACATAACTATCCACCCATTACATAACTATCAATTTTTAAGATATTACGTTAAGCTATTTTTTACAGTGTTTCTATATATAGAAAAGGAAATACAAGAAAATGCTAATAGTTATCAGGTAATTGGCAGGATGCTCTGAACAAACATAATCCTTTGTCACATTATTTCTAGGATGATGAACTAGGTTGTAAGAAGAAGAAATAATAGCAATTTTGACCATCTCTGTGATGAGAAAACTCACAGCTATAATTGAAGAAATTGTTGCCAGCCAAATATATGAATATGTGTATAGCCCAATTGATAGAAATATTTTCCTTTTCTAGTGTAATTGTGGATATGTATGAAGATATGATTTTTCAGAGCAAACAAATATTATATCAAGGAACTCTTGGAGTATTTAATATAGGAAACTATTTGTGAATATAGAGCCTGGGTAGTCTCTACAACAATAGCATTTCATAAAATTGCAAGAACATCCCTCATTTAAATTTTCAACTGCGGGGAGAAAACATTGGGATTTCCAAACTGAATCAATGAGACTCTTCCGAGGGCTATGAGAAGGAACATGCTCAATCCATTTTACTGAACACTGCCAGCAGAATATGGGGAATATATTATTGTTCTTAGTACAACAAATAAACACATTTCAAGTTTACAATTTTAATAATTTACTTTTCAATTTATAGAATCTTATATCATAGCTGGAAGGAATCTTGAAAATCATGTAACCCAACTTTTCATCCTATTGGAAGACTGGCTTTTACTTATTCTATTTCATTCACTTTCTTTTCTGGTAATAGATCTATTAATGTGCTTACCATTTTGCTATTTTTAAAAAAACTTTTTTCTAACTATTCAATGGTCTTTTGAGTTTGGTATATTGATTAAAGAATCCTGAGTTGAAGTCTCACCTGAGGCTTAAAGATAGCTGGGTGACCTTAGTTAGGCCAGTCCCTATATGTCAGACCTGGGAAACAGGCATTTGAAAACCACTTCTGAAATCTTGCCAAAATAACTAGAGGGACTTATCCAGGCAGTGACCAAGAATCAACACGGATTCATAAGTCTTTACTAAGAACTCTCACTAGTGAACAGATAAAATATCAAAATAACAGCACTCCAACAATATCAATGACTAACCCAAGTGCCTCAGATAGTTCTCAATAGGACAAAGATAACCCTAACAACTTTAAATTTTGCTTTTGTATGTTACATTCAATTGAGCTAATTTATATGCTCAGAGGAACAGACTTTGTCCAGGAAGATCCAAACACCAAGCAATTACAGAATGTAGCACCTTTTTAATATGGGGAAACTCGATGCAGTAGAAAATTTATTCCCTTGTCTTTTCCTGGTATCTTTTGTTTACTTTATCTTCTCCATCAACATCACTATTTATTTACACAAAATTACACAAATTTATATGCCACCCTTCTCCCTAAGGACTCAGGGCGGCGAACACAGGTTAAAAACATACAATAATAAAAGAAAGCGTAATTAAAACCAATTTAAAACAGCGACAATAAATAATAAAACCCAGGAATCAGAATCAACCCATTTGTTGAAACAGCCAAGTCTTTAGGTCTTGACGGAAGGAGCGGAGGTCAGGCGACGTCCGAAGCTTGGTGGGAAACTCAATCCAGAGGGCAGGAGGGCCCACAGAGAACGCCCACAGAGATGTAAGGATCTCTCAAATAATAGTAAATGGAGAATGCCAGTCCAAATTGTTTATGCCATCCTTGAACTTCAAAGAGACTGAAATTATATACCACTGTAGTAATTTTCAACTTTCCAACTATGACTGCATACAGTATATTTCAGTATTGAATTACCCAATGAGACAGCACTATTAAAATCTCCAGATCAGAGGTATCCTACCTGGTTACTGTCTAGAAAATATGGATCACAATTATGCAATAATGTGCCAGGCTATTGCCCGTGCTGGTGGGTGCTGTAGTCCAATGAATTGGGAGTTTGTTTGCTTCTTCCTGCTATGAGTCAATTTACTAAATTGTCATAAAACACCTATATACTGTATGTTTAAGCCTAATCATGATTTTGTTCATGTAATGAATAGTTCACTTATCAATTACCAGTCATTTTTGTCTTCATTCCCCTCCCCTCCCAATTCTTAATTAATGACTCCCTGAAGCATTTTCAAGAAGGATGCATATCATTGGCTCATTTTTAAAGACACATACCTGAGATATTTTATCTTGAAAACACGGTCTTGCATGTGTGGCAATCATCCATATATAATGCTCTCCTGTATTCTTATTGGATTAACTTGTCAAAATGTTCTCATGACAATGCACAGCACATTATAGTTTTATTTGGCAATATAATGGCCTCTTCTCAGCTTTCTACACCATTACGGAAACTACACCTCCAGTTAATTTTTAAAATATCAAAATAGCTATTCTATTGTAAATATAAATGTGTTCCAAACAATTGGCAATGTTCTCTGTGAGATTTGTTTCCACATTTTGAAAATTTGACTGTACAATAAGGACTTGAAGAAAAAAGCATTTATTTCTTAACCAGTGGTGTTCTGTAAACTGTTTCTTTTTAATTTTGTAAAATGGATTTTATTTTATCTGCCAAATCATATTTTTGTAAAACTCTTTCAAGGAAAAGGTGTGTGCTGCACCAAGCCTTTATTTAGCATCTTTAAAATAGAATAATAAATGCTGTGTTGTTTCTTTTTTTAGCCAACTTCCTAAGAGTTTGTTTGTTTTGCAAAAGAAGTTTGTTTTTTCTTATTTGTCTGGAAGTATTTTAGAATTTGTTAGAAAAACATTTTAATTATGTTTGGAGCATTTTTTTTTTAATTGTGAAAGGTATCTTCCCCCCACCCACCCACCCACACTCTCATTATCCATCTTTGTATATTTTGTCCAGTTATATTTTCTTAATTTAAAAAAAGTTCCAGTGGGATAAAATGCAATGGGGATTAAGTTGAGGGATGGAAAACTAGAGACAGGGGGACTCCTGGCATAATGAGAAAGTAGGACTGATATTAGGTTCTTGGAGGAAAGACAGAACATAAAAGTAATAATTAAATTTTAAAAATATGTGAAGTAGCAATTCACATGAAAATATGACCAACTCCTGGATAAGTGGAAATACATTGTATTTTCTAATTAATGTCAACTTGTTCATTCAATCAAGGAGTGAAATCAGTTTTACTTCTACAAAAGGGTAAGGACATTTTATAGGTTATCTGATATTATATAGTAATACTTGAAAAACTACATTTTAATTAAGTAAAATTAATATTTAACATAAAACCAAAGCTGCCATTTAAGAGACCGATATAATTGCAGAATTGGTAAGGGAAAACAAGCCATCAACAAGGATTTGCAATGACTATAGAAAAATTAACTGAGCTCAGTAGATTGACAAAAATGCAAATGACTTTTGCTTGGGCATTCAACAGAAAAACAAACAGAAGGACTTACATGATCATTGCATTTGGTGTTATTGCAACAATGCCCAAGGACTCACTCCTTCCAGTATAGATTTAATTTGCCAAATTACAGATCTTCTTTATACAAAGATATAAATCTTGTTTGACTTTAATGGCATTGACTCTGCATAATTCTTTTTAACACTCTGACTTGAAAAACACTTATTGTAAACATCCATAATAAGACTTGACCTTAATATCTCCACAGTTTCAGCAGTGAATACTTGAGGTTCAGGAATAACTTTCAGGAGATGGTAAATCCTTATATATGCATTATTTAATGATATTAAATTCATGATGAACCTCTTTATAAGAACATGAAAACATATATGATCAAATACTTACCAAATCTAGGCAGGTAATCATACAGTCTGAATATTACTCATATAGACAGTCCTTGCTTAACAGTGATAATTGTGACTGAAAACACTATCTCTAAATGATATGGTTATTAAGCATGATGTCACATGACCATGCTGCTTAATGACATGAATTCCAAAATTCCTGATTGTTGTTGTTAGATGAATTGTGCATAGTCATTAAGTGAGAACCTCATGTGACCGCAACCTCATGTGATAAGTGAGTTACTTCCAACTTTCTCATTGACTTAGCTCATGGGAAACCAGCTGGGACCGTAGAAATGCTGTATGAATTTCAAAGACCATTTGAAAGTAGCACTTGTTTAGCACCATTGTAATTTTGGTCCCTGAACGAGTGGTCATTAAGCAAGGATCACTAATATAAATTCTACTTAGTTTCTGACTATGCACTAATATTAATTTCTATTTCAGCATCAGCATATATTAAAAGGCAGTCGATGCAACCCTATACTCAGTGCTATACAAAATACAGTATAGCTGTGACTAAAACAGTTATGTTTTTGCTCATCTGATACTATCCAGCAGAGTAGCCATGCTTGGATCCCCTTGATTAAACAGTCATCTTTCGGAATCTGTGAAACCTGCCTTTTCTGAAGCATTGTCTGTGCTGCGGAATGTGCCTCCACTCAAGATTTATATGATCCATATGATTTTGATGATGTTTGGATAGGGAGATAGGAGTCCCCCATTCGTGATGTTTGTGTTAATGCTCATTCCCTTACTGATCACTGGCAGGCTTTTCAAGCTTTCAGTTCACCCACCATGCACTATGCAAAAGTATACTTTAAAGTGCAGAACTGTGGTAGGCATCCCACTTGCTCTTTGTTGACTGGTAACCAACAGCACTGGCACAGAAAAATTTGCTTTATTATTGGATTGACATCTTGCAATTATTTTGTAGTTATGTCTTGTTTTGGTTAATTGTCTTGTTGTGGTTTTGTCTTGTTGTGGTTAATTCTCTATTATTTCATTTTTTTAGTTTATTTTACTATTGTGAAATTCTATTGTATTATGAAATTCTATTGTATTGTGAAATTCTATTGTATTGTATATATTGTATATTTGTGAATAGTATTCACAAATACTATTGTGAAATTATTCAGGGTGGTATCCAACCTGAATAAATTAAATAAATACATCATACATATTTGATTGTGTATAGGTACATATAAGGTGTTTGGTGATGTAGTTAGGGCAGAACTATGAATGCAGGACTACAAAGTTAAATTTTGGCTTTGAGAGAACAAAGAGGCAGTATTTCATGATCATACGAAATTTCTTTCTCAGGAGTTACTGTTATGGAACTTATCTGACAGTACCTGATTCCCAGAGTCTATATTCACCTCTCGGTAACTTTTCCTTATCAGGTTTTTTAAATGTTTTATAGGTGAACCAGCAGCTTATGAGGAGGAGGAGGAGGAGGAAGTGGAGGCAGGGGCATGTATTTGAGAAAGGGGATCTATCCTTCTGCCATATTTCCTCCTTCAATACCTACTACAAGCTAGTTTTCAATCATAATTTAGCATTGCAAATATTGATGCTGAATTTATTCTAAAATATTCTAAATATTATTATATTATTTATATTATTTTTAGAATATTTTGGAATATTTATAATTTATCAACAGAAATATTGACTGGAATCAAGTCAACACTTTTACAAGGGAGGCATATCAAAGCCTTATCCTGTTGATCAGAATTTGAACTTGCTTCTTTTTAAATTTTAGCTTAATATATTTTGGGGGTTTTGTTTTGTTTTTTGTTTTGTTTTTTGGAACCTGATCTTTGAAATTTGATCTCTGCTTTTTATTGAGTTTTTGTACACAAGAAATGTAAAACATTTCTATGGGTAAAAACCATTCTCTAGAACCGTGATGGCGAACCTATGGCACGCGTGCCACAGGTGGCATGCGGAGCCATATTAGTGGGCACGCCAGCTGGGGCGCATGCGCGCGCCGGCCAGCTGATTTTTGGGCCTTCTGGGCCCACCAGAAGTAGGGAAACAGGCTGTTTCCTGCCTCTGGAGGGCCTGGGGAGGTGGGGAAGGCCCGTTTTTCTTTCTTACCTGGCTCCAGATCCTCTCTGTGTATCTGGGAACGGCGAAAACAGCCTTTCCCACTTCTTTGGAGGCCCTACGGAGGCTCAAAGGGCCCATTTCCCCACTGCCGGTGGGACAGGAAGTGACATTTTTTCCTGTCCCCAGTCTCCAGAGACTCCTAGAGAGGCTCCTACAGACTCCTAGAGAGGCTCCTACAGACTCCTAGAGAGGTTCTGGAGGCTGGGGACAGCAAAAAATGTCACTTCCTGTCCCACCGGGAGTTGGGAAATGGGCTTTTTCAGCCTCCACAGGGCCTTGAAGGGAGTGGGAAAAGCTGTTTTCGCCGTTCCCAGATACACAGAGAGGATCTGGAACCAGGTAAGAAAGAAAAAAGGGCCTACCAGGCCATCATGTGCCAGGAGCGGGGGGGGGGTGAGGGGGTTGCGCACACATGCACGTGGGCATTTGCGCGTACGACCCTCCCCCGCCCCCCCTCATGGCACGCAATGGCAAACAGGTTAGCCATCACTGCTCTAGAACATCCTCTAAGAACAAAACAGCAGTATCATCTTGAATATTTCTAAAATAGTTTGCTCCTTTTATACTTTTCAAATAAAATGCTGTCTTACTTTAGTAATGGATGAAACAGGTTTGTAGCCTGCATGCCATGTCACACATCACGCAGCTAATATTTTATGTAGCTAACACTCTTGTCTGTGTTTGTAGATGCAGTAATGCTGTCCTGAAAATCAACATTTAGGATTAGTTGATTTTGCTTGTTAGAAAGTCACAAAAGGTAATCACATGACCTTGGGAGACTGCAACCATCATAAATATGAACCAATTGCTAATCAGTTTTAATCATGTGACTATGGGAATGCTGCAATGGTCATAAATATGAAAAATGGTCATAAATCTCTTTTTTAGTGCTGTTGTAACTTTGAATGGTCACTAAATGAACTGTTTTAAATCATGGATTACCTGTATAATATAGATTATTTAAACATATATTTTGTAAACCATAAAACAAGACTAAAGGTCTATTGAAGCAGATCCTACAGATTTTTGTGACTCTTAACTGAAAAGCTTATCCTTTTCATTTCTGGTTTTGCAAATTAGGAATTAATCTACTGGGATAAACTGTAAACTAAGAAACTAGCATTTTAAGGCAGGCGGAATGAGATGAAAGTATCAGGCAGGAGCTGTTTTTCTCTGCATTTACTTATTGTCTGGTTTAGTCTGAAGTGTTTGGCTGAAGGTGTTGTCTGTGAGCCTCAGACTATATAATAGGATGGTCAACACATAAGTCATAAATTTATTTTGCCAAGCATATATAAGATAACAGGTAAAAGTATAAACATAATTTGAATACATGAAAAGAGTAAGTAAAAAGGAATATTAGGACAGGGACAGTAGACACCCTAGTGCAATTATACACGCCCCTTACAGACCTCTTGGGAATGGGGTAAGGTCAACAATAGACAGTTTAAGGTTAAAGTTTTGGGGGTTTGGGGAAGAAACTACAGAATCAGGTAGTGCATTCCAGGTATTGACCACTCTGTTACTGAAGTCATATTTTCTGCAATCGAGTTTGGAACGGTTTACCTTGCGTTTGTATCTATTATTTGCTCATGTATTGTTGTGGTTGAAGCTGAAGTAGTCATTGACAGGAAGTACATTGTGGCAAATGATTTTATGTACTATGCTTAGGTCAGACTGAAGTCGGCGTAGTTCTAAGTTGTCTAAGTCCAAAATTTGAAGTCTGGTGGCGTAAGGTATTTTATTGCAGTTAGAGGAATAGACAACTCTTCTCGTAAAATATCTCTGGACTCTCTCGATTGTATTTATGTCTGATATGCAGTGCGGGTTCCAGATAGATGAGCTGTATTCAAGAATTGGTCTAGCAAATGTTTTGTATGCTCTAGTTAGTAGTACAACATTACCAGAGAAGAAGCTATGCAAGATTAGATTAATAACTCTTAATGCCTTTTTGGCAATGTTGTTACAGTGGGCTCGGGCACTTAGATCATTAGAAATGAGTACTCCAAGGTCCTTGACAGAATGAGGGTCATCTACAAGGTCATGTCCATCTAATTTGTATTTTATGTTTTGATTTTTTTTGCCAATGTGCAAAATTATTAAGTTTCATATACCAAGGACAATATTCTATTATAATGTGGGAAACATACATACTGATAATAAACAATATCAGGACAGGTTTGTAAACTGAATGGGTAACAGTGTGATAATGCTCATTATTTTCTTTTGAGATCAATGTTCAGTTTTGATGAAAGTTGAAACCTCTCTTTCCAAACACATTATTTAAAATATGTTTTAAAAATAAAATAAATTATATTTTTTGCTGTAGATGTAATGTATGCTATGAACAAGCATTTTATGATTTTCAACAAGTATGCAGTGACATTGCAAAATTATTAACACAATATTCATATTCGAAAGGGCTGGGTTTTTCAGATATGCAGAGATCAGTTTGGGGATTGTTATCTGAAACTGCTAGTAAGGACAGCCTTGGGTGTTAAGATTAAATTTATTGATGGTATTTGGGGAAAGGAGCAAACACTCTGCTTTCATTAAAGCAGGGATGGATGGATTTAAAGTTTTTATTTTTTCCTAAATTCTCATAATGTAGCCATTGAATCCTGTAGAAAAGTAATGATTTAGATAGATGGGTACAAATATATCTAGACTTGGATAGACCTGGCTGTAGGCCTTTTCAGTGTGTAGTACCTGAAAATATGGAAGTACCTTCAGTACTTTTTTTGTGGTTCTCAGAGCTCTGAAGCCAATCTGTCAAACTAATCATTAAAATTTTAATTGTGAAGTCATGACTTTCCATTTAAAAAGAAACTAACAAATTGATTAATTAAACCTTTGACATATTCAAAACTCTTTTTTTTTAATCCTCTATTCCACTCTACCTTAAACGCAAAGCAAAGTGGCCAAAAATTGCAGCTCCATGGCTTTAAGTGATATTACCACATCAGCAATATATACCTGTATCCAAAAAATAATGAAATGTTTTATTTTATTTTATTTTATTTTTTAACATTAACATTTATTGGGTGGCTCTGGATTTTAGTATTTTTAAAATATTGGAAGATTGGGCATTTTTAATATTTTCTGTACCTTTTAAGTATAATCTACTTTCAGAGATTTGATTTATATAGTTTCTAAAAACTATAGATTTGCATAAAGGCATAACATTATTGATAATTCCATTTTATTCCTTCATTAATTATTTCCAATATTTAATTTGTCTTTTCTCCAAAGCGGTACAGTGGCTATCTTTTCACAATGCATTTAACTTATGGGATAGATTAGAGCATCACACAAACAGAACTTGTCAACCAAACACAAAAATCAATCCTGTTTGCAGCTAAAGTATACCTGAACAATGTTGTCAGAAAACAGGATTAAAGAGTTAAAAGAGCATTTTCCCTCTCTCCTATTGCTAAAGCAGAAACAAAATTCTACAGAGGCCCTGAGGAAATAGGGTGCTTTACACATTCTATCTCAGTGTTGGCAAACCTTTTCGTTACTGAGTGCCGAAATGGGAGCATGTGCGCAGGAACGCACACACCTGTGCCGCAAACCGGAAGAGCTGGTCTTCGTGTGTGCATGAACACCAGAAACCGGAAGACCAGGTGGCCAGTGCACATATGTGCGCACCGGAAAATGGAAGATCATCTTCCCGGAGTGCACGTGTACCAGCTGGCTGCTTTTCTGGTTTCCTGCGCTCCCACACGCATGAAGACCAGCTGGCAGGCACACCAGAATCTGGAAGAGCAACGGGTGACAGCTCACATGCCCGGAGAGATGGCTTTGTGTGCCTCTTCCAGCACACGTGCCATACATATGCCATCACAGTTGTATCTCTATCTTCTTTTATTTTTAACTTTTCCTCAACATTCATATGACATGAGAATGAGGAGATGAAAAGGGAGTAGAAATAGATGAGAGTAGTATTCATCTGTAGTATTAGTCATGCTTATTGGACTACTACAATTGTATGTATTTGCTTATTTAAAAACTTCAGCAAAAAGGCATAATATAATAGTTTCCTAGTTGCCTTGTGAGCAGCTAGGAAAATTTCAAAAACTGATACAATTGAGGTAATGGAGCAGTTAGATAGGGGGATAAGCTTTTAATCATATTATCTCAACAGTCACAAGTCAACAATGTAATTGAGAATTTGCCACTATCTGTAGTTTTCTTAGTTTTACTGGAGACTCCATCAGCATATATGTAGCACTGATTTTCCTCCCAATGAACTTCCTTTTACACTTGTGTGTAGCATTTGCCATTTAATTATTCATTTCACAGTCTGTAAACATTTTTGCTGCAGTTTTTGCTTAATTTATCTAAATAAGAAGTATGTGCAAAACATTAATAAGTGTTTTCCCTTGAAATTAAAACTATAGAGCAACAGAAATCATGGAAAGGAGCTCTTATTCCAAAATATCCACGACATTCCTCAGACTATTTGAGACAATTAGTGTCCAACTTTAATAGCCCTCATGGTAAGAAAATTCCTTATTTTGAATTTGGACCTTTATCAAGATGTTACCTATTCAGTCTTGTCCTACTTTCATTCAACATGGTGGATAAAATCCACATCCTCTTCTTTATGATAGCATTTCAAGTACTGGAAAATTGCTGCCTTGTTTCTTCTTAAGACTTCTCTTCTTATTTCTAACATATCCAGTTTTTTTTTAACAACACAAACCCTATCACAGACAGACAAAGCAACACTGACCCTATCTCTAAAAAAATAAAATGAGTTACCACAGAGCTTCACATCCTTCAGATTTTCTTTCATAATAGTTTCTGGAAATATTACAATTCTAGTATATTTAGATACTGTCTGTCTATCAAAGGGGGTTTATATGTATATTCCAAATCAGAAAATTAACACCAATTGTTGACTTTCAGGAATTTATTACTTGACAATAGGTAACCCTGTTTGCCTTGTGAGCAGAAAGAGCCTGTAGTACAGTGGACTAAAGCACTGTTATTAACAACTGCTGCTTGCAATTACTGCAAGTTCAAATCTAACCAGGCTCAAGGTTGACTCAGCCTTCAATCCTTTCAAAGGTAGGTGAAATGAGGACCCAGATTGTGGGGGCAATAAGCTGACTTTGTATAAATATACAAAAGTATGAAGGCTATTGCTTAACGCATTGTAAGCCACCCTGAGTCTCCGGAGAAGGGTGGCATATAAATTAAAGCAAAAAAAAAAAACCAAAAAAAAAAAAAAAAACAACTTGATCATATCACTCCAGCCAGGTCCAGCCAGGTCTAATGAATGAATTATCCTTCATTAAGTGGTAATTGTATTTTCTGAATTTTTTTCTGAAAATATTTTACATACCATATTTTCTGGCGTATAAGACGACTTTTTAACACAGGAAAATCATCTCAAAAGTCGGGGATCGTCTTATACGCCAGGTACCCGAATCTGAGTTGCTGACTGATGACGCTACGGGAGCGCCGGCAACATTGAGGGGAAGTTGTGCCGATTTCGTCAAGGCTGCATGCCGCTGAATGCTGGACCCAGCTGGTTGCTACGCGGAGCTTCCCCCGCTGTCCCAGGCATCCAGGGGGATATTACCGATGCTCCGACTTCCCCAGCTGACCCCCAGTGATGGTGAGCCCCACCTGTCTGGGGAAGTTGGAGCGTCGGTAATATCCCCCTGGATGCCTGGGTGAAGCTCCGCGCAGCAACCAGCTGGGTCCAGCATTGAGCGGCATGCAGCCTTGACGAGATCGGCACAGCTTCCCGAATCTGAGTTGCTGGCGCTGACTGATGACGCTACGGGAGCACCGACAACATTGACTTGACTGTACACCGCCTTGAGTCCTACGGGAGAAAGGCGGTATAGAAATATAATAAATAAATAAATAAATAAATAAATAAAATCCCGTACTGGGAGTCCAGGTGCTTCAGCAAGCGGCGCACTGGATTCGTATTAGTGGTCCGCGAAATTTAAAATTATGAAGTTGGTGGTCCCTGAGGTCCAAAAGGTTGGGGACCCCTGGCCTAAGACCATCAGAAAACACATATTTTTGATGGTTTTAGGAATAACTTTATCGTGGGGGGTCACCACAACATGAGGAACTGTATTAAAGGGTCGCAGCATTAGGAAGGTTGAGAACCACTGCCTTAGCTGCTTGCCTTGCTTCGCTTGCTTCACTTGCCTGAATCCATTCCATCAGCAAGCAACTCCCTGCCTGCAATCAAGCAAGCAGGGAGTTGTGGACTTCAACTCCCAGAATTCCTCAGCCAGCAAAACAAAGCTGGCTGAGGAATTCTGGGAGTTGAAGTCTACAAGTCTCAAAGTTGCCAAGGTTGGAGACCCCTGTTCTATTGGGTAAGTTTTTTTCCCCTTTGGGATCTTTAAAAAAAATAGTTAATTGGGGTTTTTTTTAGTTGTTCTTTTTTAGACCTAGCCATTTAAAGTTTAGGAAGTTTTAAATTTAGCTTTCATATAAAAATAAAAATAAAATAAAATATTTGTGCAGCTTTCTGAGATTGTGTGTTTCTATAGTGTTTCACTCTAACTACACAAACACACAAAATCTCACAAAGCTGTATGTGGAATTTTGTATGTGTAAAGTGTGAAAGTTGGGTTTTTGGGCTTTTTGTGGCTGTGTGAGGTTCCTGCTTGTTGCAGGGGCCATTTTGGGTCTAGCACAGCTGCTTTTACATTGTGGGTGAGCCAGTTGTGTTGTGTTGTGTTGTGTTGTGTGTGTGTGTAAAGTGTGAAAGTTGTTTTTTTGGGAGGCTTTTTGTGGCTGTGTGAGGTTCCTACTTGTTTCAGGGGCCATTTTGGGTCTAGCACAGCTGCTTTTACATTGTGGGTGAGCCAGTTGATGTTTTTTTAATTTTTATTTGGTGTGCGTTGGAAGAGGGGTAGTCTTATACGGTGAGTATAGCCCAAACTCTATATTTTAACAGGAAAATTCGGGGGTCGTCTTATACGCCCAGTCGTCTTATACGCCGGAAAATACGGTATATATGAGCTTGAATTCCTCTGAGAATCTAAGTTACATTTGTGTTTCTTCAAGTCTAACCAAAAGTAAGCAGTTAGTTTGTTTCTATCTTCCAGTAAGGAAAGATGTTTAGAGTTATTTTCCTTTCTTGAATTGAGTCCATAATTAAATACATGTATTTTCATTCATTTAAAGTCCAGATTTTTTTTATTAAACCCTTTCTATTGTTATTAAAATGTTTCACTGGGTTTTTATTTCATATACTTTTATTCCTACATTATTCTATGATTATGTTTGTTCTCTGTCCGCTTCCCGCTATTCTGCAAAGGTCAAGTCAAGATTTTGAATAGCAGGCCATGGTTAATGTGGAATGTAAGTGAACCCAAGAATAGCCCTTCTGACCGATAATCAATTTAAACAATGAGAATGTTCTGCCTTTGGATTAAAATGTAACCTGGAGCACTTTGGGAAGTGGCCCAGTAGCTACAGGCTAAATTTACACAGAGAACTTTCTATTGCTTGTGATGTTTGATGTAGGCCTCAGATTCAGAAAGACTCTTGTAGGTTTATTTCCCATAACCTCTGCAATGATCTTTCAAGATGTTTAACTGCATTCCTATTAGCTATTTTCACAGAATATATTGGTAAAAACTTAAAATATATCCATATTAACAAATGGGAAGGAAAATATGTTTGCCAAGCAGGATTTTCCTTATTTTCGGAAGCAGATTTAAAATTAGATGATGAAATGATGACTTCATTTGAATATTAGATAACATTAGAGATCAAAATCCATTATATAATTTGTTGTAAATGGTTTATAATGCACATTATCTTGTCAAAAATAAATTAGGCATTTTATGGCTGTACAAGTAACTAATTTAAATTTTTTGCTCTCAGGATTTCTTCTGATGCTGCTTACATTAAACTAAAATGTAAAACAAAGAAAGAATTGAGATTGAAGATCATTGTTAATGTTCACTTCCACCTTGTGTTGGGCATTAGTTTGCAGCTAAGTAGCTATAAAACTATATCAGTGACACCAGTCCTACACTTGCCCATTATAGTCTTGTCTAATGATACCTACTGTGATGTAATAATTGATATTTTGCATGTGTCCCTTTGTTCTTGAAGACACAAATAAAACACAATGAACAGACAATGTCATTAAATATAATTTCAAAAGCAAATAAATAAAATTGTAAACTTAAGAATATAACTGAGATTCATTCCATGAATGATAGGTATATCATGGGTATATCATTTGGAGAATCTCCAAATCTTAGATGAAGATTACTTTTTCAATAATATCTCAAACTGCCATTTGGAATTGAGTGGAGAATGAACAATGGGAAAATTCAGATTGATCTGCTTCCTTGCATTGTTGCAGTTATGAATCAGACAAAATTTAGTACCAAAAATCATCTTATTGCACAATATTGCAAAACCAAAATGTTCTTGTTTCTTCTAAGGACAGTCTTAAAAGCCAAGATTTCCATATTTGAAAGGAATTGTTGGAATTTCTTCTCTCTATTTTCATACCTCATGATTTGAAAATGAATATAGGGAAGTTTCAGAAAGTTAAAACAAGTAATAATAATAAATTAAACAAAGGACGAGATATAAATTACGACAGTAAAATTACATCAATTCAAATGATTATTCACACAACATTCTGACCCAGGAAAAATTGGCTGCAACATCTGGGTTGATTCAGCTGATCTAGTTGAATCAGATGGCTGGATGTCCCCTTCCTCCTTGACTGCTCCATTTGTGTCCTTATGTGCTTGATGGATGAGGATAACCATTCCAGATAGGACGAGTATACTAATCTTCAGTCAAAGGTATACGAAGCTCTGGGGGAAAAAAACCCAAAGTAAGTAATACCCTTGGAGGAAGGTAAGGACAACAACAGAAAAAAAATAGTTGAAAAGGTTTGCAATGATTTTCTCTTTGGTCCCTGGCAGATTGGTGAAGATAACCACTTCCAGCTGCAGCTACCCTTGTGTAAGGGCAGCTTCTCCACTGATCTTGTAAAAGGTATGCTTTGGATGCAGCAATTTTCAAAAACAGCATGCTTCCCTCCCATCATGAGGACAGGAAGAAAAAATACCAACAGGTTTGTGCTGAGTTTTTAATTGTCATTTGTTCCTGTCTTTATTAAACAGGAAAGGAAATGTTTAAAGACAACAGGGAAGGAAATGATTCAAAGACAACATTGTATTGCTCAAACTTTTCCAATTAAATTTTTACATTTGTATTGCCACTGTTGCATTTTGGACAACTGAGTTTTACAATTTTAAACTTAGGTACTCATACCAAATGACCACATTTTGAGAAGAGGTTTTTATATATATTACTAACATATTTTTAAAGATTATCCAGACTTGTTTGGTTCTTAAGTAGAAGCGGAAATGGAAGTAGATCTTCTGCAGGTATGCATATATGGGAAGAGCCCTGGCAAAATCAGCATCCACTTCTTGAAAAAGAAAAAGAGGCAGTTACCTTGTACAGAATTGTAATTCCTGATTGATACAGGCATAATAGATTTTACTAGCATCTTTAAGATGGAAGATGCTTACTGGTCTAGGAGTAAGAAATTTGATACCACAAATGTCTACTGCACCACTATTAAGTTGTACCCGCAACTTTATTAAAAAAAAGTTACATCCTAAATTTAATTTAAATATCAGAAGAAACATGCATATTTTAAAAATGATAACAACTGAACAATACTGCACAATTTCATATATAACTTTTAAATTCTTCAATTCTTGTATTACTTCTTGGTTTAAGGAAAATCTTCATATATCTCCTGTGATAATCTTCCTTCACCTTTTGTCATTTCACATCTGCTACCTTTTAAAACTCCTTATGGTATGGGTGTTACTTTTCCCCAATTCCATTCACTAACTTCTCTGTGACTTATCCTTCTTTCATCCTTTTTTTCTTTTGTTTTTAACAATCACGTCTACTTATTTGCACTAAATACTGAACTAGAGTGGCTAATTACATTCATTTCCACAACAGCTCTGAAGCTCAATGCAATACTTTCGTTCCTGTGCTCCTATATGTTGGAGCATTGCCATTATAAAAAATTGTGGTAGGTAGAATATTTCATAGTCATATTTATTTATCGTCTGTGGGAGGTTTTTTTAAAAGAATGATCTGTTGCTTTTCTGGTTAGTGACTAGAGCAGAAGGACGTGTTCATTACAATCTGCTGGAGCTTTTGGAAATTCTGGCTTTCTAGCAAGAAGACCATCCAAGAGTATCTACCACCCAGTGGTAACACATACACAACAGTCATCTACTGTTTATAGGTCAATAGGTTTCTTATCTCTCAAAGATTATCTGGTCTCTTGCAGTGTGTCTCATGTCTTTGACATCCCATTGTTTGAAACTATATACTTCCTTCCAGTCTCTTGGCAGCTTATTCCCTTCAACTTCTGCTAACCACAAGGAATATTAGCAAAAAGCAGAGGGATAGTAACTATTTTCTCATGCAACAGTGAATTGCCTGGCTAGAATGCTTGAATGGCCATACCTAAGGCCAATAATCAGGTCTCTCCCCAGCTTTTTGGAAAACAGAAAAGGGAGACTGACAACAACAGCTGCCATGCTGACTTGTCTTTGACAAATGATCCTGTCACTCTTCATATTGATTAGCAATCTTACAATATTTCACTTCAAAAACACAGATGAGGCTGGGCTGTACCATGAGCAAAGCTCAAAGAAACAGCACTGTTTGCTTAGAAGTCTGTTGTGCTTAATGTCTGTTCTCATTTATAAGGAAGACTTCTAGGTAGTCTCCAAAGAATGATTGGTGAAATCATTTTCTTAGAACCTGTGATATCTGTCTTAGCTTGTCATTAAGATTACTTAAAGAATAATATATCACTGGCTATTTTTTTATTCACAGTATCATCTATAGCCACATCATTCTTAAAAGTTTTGGATGCAGTCTATCAGAAATCCTTCAAATCTATAATCGGATTGTAAAGGTGAATGTTACTGAAAGTAAAACTGTGAACTACATGACTGGAGAATCAACTATATCTCCTTTATTTAAATATATAGCTTTTGTCCTGGTTGCCACCACTAATCTTTGTAGACTGTTTCCTGTTTTCATTTCAAATATTTTATAGGACTAGAAAAAGGCAGTTTGAGAGCATTTTTTCCTGTGTGTGTGTGTGTGTGTTTTTGTTTTGTTTTTTTTGTTTTGTTTTGTTTTGTTTTTTGACTAACACCAACCCCTAAGGCTATGGGAAATTCTGAAAGGTTCTTTTGTTTGGACAACACTTTGAGGAAATATCCCTTTGAAGCTGCTTCTCATCTAAAAAATGAAGCAAAGTCTGTGTAGTCTCTGTAGTGCTTTGCTTCACATTGCTTTAATACACTTCCACTTTTAGTAGCCAGAAGTGGTTTCAGAACAAAGTAAAACATCTCAATAAGATAGATACTACCACCATTAAGCTTTTATGTAGCAAGCAATGCTTCTCTACAACAACATGAAGCATCTCACTAAAGTGACCTTTTATAGATTTGGTAGCCCACAGACAATACAGGCAGTTCTTACTTAATGGTCAGTCATTTAGCAACCGTTCAGAGTTACGATGGCCTCTGCAAAGTTACTTACAACCTAGTTCCCTTTTCTTCTACATTAATTGAGCAAGCTATTCAGTTGGATGTGCTAAAGTCCAAAGAAAGTATATTTCTAGAATTCTAGAGATTCACAACTTTTCCGTACATATATTTGGCAGAATAAGTCCCCTCAGTTTTGGAGTCCCAACATAAAACAGCCATGGAAGATTTCCATGGTAACAGAACACAAGCACTCTCTCTTTTTAAGTTTTTAAGAAGAGATTGAATAACCATTTGTCTGAAGTGGGGTAAGGTTTCCTGCCTAAGCAGAGGGTTGGACTAGAAGACCTCCAAGGTCCCTTCCAGCTCTGTTATTCTGTTCTGTTCTGATAGTCCAAAAATCTGAATACTAGGTGAGGACAAATAATAAATTTTCCTTAATCTTTTATTTTAAAAAGGTGTTCACCATTTGATTTAAAAAAAATCCTGAAACTAAATGTTCAGAAATCCTTATACTAATTACATGAGATAAATTTGTTTGGCCTTTAAGAAATATACTGCATTTAGATAAAAATTTTGCTCTACAAATACACATTGTATTGGATATGGTGAGAAAAAAAGTTGCTTCAGTTAAGCTAGTAGCTGATTAAATGAATAACATTTTTCTGTGGGTGAGGGGGTGTTTCCTTTTATTATAATTTCATACCCACTTTTGAATATGTTTTATCAAAAATAAAACAAACCGAAACAAATTATATGGAAAAAAAGAAAGAAAGAAAATGGACCATTTTCTGCCCTTAGGAGATACAATGCAGATTAATATGAGTTAAATGGAACATGACCAATTTGTGAAGCATTTGGTTTGTATCTTGAGAAATTGAAAAAGAGTTTATTTTCCCATGCAATCACACCCAGCCCTGGGCTACATCTCTAGTTGTTAGAATGGATGCCACAGGCTACCTGCCTGGGTATGTGCAAGTATCCTAGAATAATTCACATTTCATTTCAGATGCAATGATGTTATAAATTTACCTGAGTGACAGTAATGTTCCTTATCATTAGTTCAAACATGCATGAGAATTTGCATCATTCACTGCAAAAGATCTCCTTGGTAAAAAAGCTGGTAGGGGAAGCGGGCAGAATAGATACATATTTGTAACATTTTACTTAACATGTAAAATATATACATTAATTAATTTATAAATGACTTATTTATACAAATTTTTACCAGAATTTGATTCTTCTCATTCCCAGAAATGAGCACATCTCAGTGGAATGGAAAGAAGAACAAGAAATTTGCCTTGAATTATAGGTTCTGAGGGACACAGGTAGGCCTTGATTTACAACTAGTTAGTGACTATTCAAGCTTATGAAGAGCCACCACCACCAAAGGATACATACAATCATGTTCCAAAGTTCTAATCACGCCCCCCCAAGTCACACAGTCATATTTCAGACACTTAACAGCCAGCTCACATTTTTGATTATTTGTAGCATCCTATAATTATTTGACTATGCTTTGTAACATGTTTGCTGAAAACTGATGTTTACTTCCAGTTTTCAGTAAAAACACCTATAGTGAATAATAGATTTGTTTACCAACTGTGGTGTTTGCTTAACGATGGCTGCAAAAAATGGATCTGTGGTGTTCCGCTGTATGACTGTCACAACTTAACATAATGGGCAAGCTCCATGACAGTCGTAAATGGAGAACTACCTGTATATTTCTCTTCATTGATACAATCTTCATAACTCCTTAGAAAAAGAACAGTCCTTATGGAGAAAAATATTTCCTCTTAAAATTCGTCATATTCATACAAATGTGCATCTAAAACTAGGGGAGGAAAGAATTTCCACTTGAATGCTTATTTGCTGAATTTTGCACATTCTGACTAGTAAATAGATTAGAGCCAGCAATAAAAATGTATTGGGGAGAATACAGATATGAAAATACCATAGAAAATGTATTCTGTAAAGGAAAATTATTAGCAATCTTTGTGTATATTAGACGTAACTGCACACACAAATACCTTTGTTTGGAGAAGTGCAAGCCAGAATACATTTTAAGGAAAAAATTTTATTAAAAAATTCTCACTTAACCAAACTTAGATGCAAAGTTTAAAAAAAATGGACTCTTAGTCCATTCTTATTTCGCAAACTGTGACTTGAATGATGGTTTAGTGAATAATGATGGTTTAGTGAAGAATGGCAACAATATGAAATACCCAGGATTACAATTGTTTCTGATATCCATTGCATGGAATTTGATTGAAGGAAATTATGGTGAGCAACACTGAAACTCTAGTCAACCTTGGCTCTGTCACTGTAAACCTGTTTGATATTTATTGGCAGGAGGGGAGAGGCTCCAGAGGTACAGTAAAGCCCTGAATGTTATCATTAAGATTCAAACGGACCTGCAGTATCCAGATCAAATAATCCTAATATTAGGTATCTTGAAGAAAAATATTTTGAGGAATTACAAGAATAACATCCATTCAGTCTTCTACAAAGAAAACAATCAGAATAGAACTGGAAGGGACCTTGGAGGGCTTCTAGTTCAATCCCCTGCTCAAGCAGGAGACCCTATACCATTTCAGACAAGTGACTGTCCTGTCTCTTCTTATAAAACTCCAGTGATTAAGCACTTACAACTTCTGAAGGCAAGCTGTTCCACTGGTTTATTGCTCTCACTGTTAGGAATTTTTTCCTTAATTCCAGGTAGTTTCTTTCCTTCATTAGTTTTCATCCATTGTATCTTGTCCTGTCCTCTGATGTTTGGGAAATAAGTTGATCCTCTCCTCTTTGTAGCAGTCTCTCAAATACTGAAATATAAGTAATTTAATAATATTATTAATTTTGATAATAAAATAAATTAAGATGAATGTATTATTGTTAATGAAGTGGTTCGGGAATAACGAGAGGCACAACCAAGCAAGTGACAACAGCTCTTTAATTTACAGTGAGACTTCAGCAAAAACTCAGAGGCTGCAGTCCTCCTTATATACAATCCTGGAGAGACTGTCAGCCAATCAGAAACGTAGGCAGGTTTGAAACTCCCGCTCAAAAGTATCAATACATAACACCCCTCCCTTCCCAGAAGGCACTGACATTCAAAAATTTACATAAGTACACATAAAATCTCACAGGTGCCCAGGGCGAGTTCTCGTCCTAGTTGACCTGCGCAGTTCAGTGTTTGGTGGGGCGTCGAGCTGGTCGGAGGGACTTTCTGTCTCTCCCGGCTCCGCCAATGGAACCTCCTGGATTTTGTCCGGGGCGTGGTTATCCCCGGTTGGGAGTGGCGACTCGCTGGGGCGGCGCTGGAACCAGGGCTTGTCAGCTAAGTATTCTCGCGAACCCGGGCTTGAGTTAGCTGTTTTGGGAAAGTTGTTATAGTTAGGCTCGGATATGTCTAAATTTATGTTTGCTTCGCCGACTACCCTTTTTCTCAGCTGGTCTATGTGGCGCTTCCAGAGTCTGTCTACCCCCACGTCTACCGTATAGGATTTCGGGCCCGTTATGCCCACTATGGTTCCTGCAACCCATAGAGGTCCGCTGGCATAGTTGCGAGCGAACACCGGGGACCCAACCTGAAACTGTCTTAGTCCGGAGGTCTCCCCCTTGAAGTTTTCGTGCGAATAGTTGGGATGAAGCCTATCTAACACGCATCGGAGCTTCCTGCCCATGAGGAGCTCTGCTGGGCTTCTCCCTGTGGCTGTGCATGGTGTGGCATGCTGGACAGCTAAGAATTGATCTATCCTGGCCTGCCAGTCCCCGTTATCTAGTCTGGATAGGGCCTCTTTGGCCGTTCTTACAAAACGTTCGGCCAATCCGTTAGAAGCCGGGTGGAACGGGGCCGATAGGGCATGGCGGATGCCCAGTCCGGCCAAGTATCCCTCGAACAGGATTGCTGTGAACTGAGGGCCGTTGTCAGATACTAGGGTATCCGGTAGGCCATGTGTGGCGAACAGCTTGCGAAGGGCCTTAATAACAGCCTCGGCTGTGGTAGAGAGCATTAAAATGATTTCGAGCCATTTCGAAAAGGCATCTACTACAATTAAAAACGTTTGCCCGTGGAAGGGGCCAGCAAAATCAATATGGATCCTCCCCCATGGCCCTTTTGGTTTCTCCCGGATGGGCGCTACCGGGGGATCGGGGCGGGACTCCTGGCAGGGTCTGCACTTCCCCACCCACTCAGAGATAACTTGGTCCATGTTGGGCCACCAAACGTAACTGCGGGCTAAACTTTTCATTCTGACAATGCCCGGATGCCCTTCGTGCAACAATTCCAAGACCCTCGTTCGCAGTTTTGTTGGCACTACCACCCGATCACCCCACAATAAACAACCCCCTTGCGTAAACAGTTCGTTTCGTTTGTTTACAAAACCTTGATAGTCCCCCCCGTCCACCTTGACCGGCCACCCTTTCAGCACCCACCCCATCACAGTGCGAATGATTGGGTCCCTGGCTGAGGCTTTAGCCACTTCGGCAGAGGAAATAGGTCCCAAAGTTAATGTGTCCAGTAGAAGGACGGAGGCCTCAGGTGTTGGATTGGTCAGTAAGTCAGGTAGGGGACAGCGGCTGAGGGCATCCGCGTGACCCAGGGTCCATCCAGGTCGATGTACAAGTTGGTACGAATAGGCCGAAAGAAAAATAGCCCATCTAGTCAAACGTGGGGACAGGGCAGCGGGGGTGGGCCTGTCGCCTGCCAAAAGTCCTAGCAAGGGCCGGTGATCAGTCACAAGTTCGAATTGCCGGCCAAAGAGATATTCGTGGAACTTTTTAACCCCCGCAATTGCAGCCAGAGCCTCTCTGTCCAATTGGCTATAGTTCCGCTCTGCGCTTGACAGGGTGCGAGAGTAAAACGCAATGGGCGCCTCTAGGCCGTTCGGCAGTCTATGGCCCAGGACGGTACCAACTCCTACGGGGGAGGCGTCACAAACCAATACAAGCGGTAGCGCTGCGTTGTATTGGATTAGGAAACTGTCTTCTGATAGAAGTCTCTTAACTGCCTCGAAAGCGGCTGCTTGTGGTTTCCCCCAGACCCATGGTACATTCTTCGCCAATAGTTTGTGTAGGGGATCTGCGACGGTAGCTTTGTCTTTTAGGAACATTGAGTAAAAATTGAGCAGTCCAAGGAAGGCTTGGAGCTCAGCTTTGGTCTTGGGGGCAGGTGCGCTCTTAATTGCTCTCACCTTGCTTTCGGTAGGGTGGATGCCTGTGCCATCCACCCTGTACCCCAAAAATTCAACGGAGGGGACAGCGATCATACATTTATTTTTTTTTTAGCCTTAGTCCTGCTTCCCTAAATCTAGAAAGGACGTTCCTTACTCTATCCCCTAACTGACGTTCGTCCTGAGCGCTGACTAGAACGTCATCAAAATAGGGCACCACTCCGGGAAGCCCTTGCAGCAGGCGCTCCATGGTGCTTTGAAACAGGCCGGGTGCGACGCTCACCCCAAACTGGAGCCTGGTGCATTTGAATGCACCTCTATGAGTAACAATCGTTTGTGCCTCTGCCGTGGCATCATCAACTGGTAATTGTTGATAGGCCTGAGCCAGGTCTAATTTGGCAAAAAATTTTCCGGGCCCCAGGGAGTGTAGTAGATGATGCACGATCGGCACCGGATAGGCGCTCGGCTGCAAAGCCTTGTTGATCGTGCACTTGTAGTCGGCGCAGATTCTAATTGAGCCGTCAGACTTAACTGGGGTCACTATAGGGGTTTCCCACTTTGCATGGTCGACGGGAACCAACACCCCTTGTTTAATCAGTTTGTCCAGTTCCGCATCGATCTTTGGTTTCAATGCGAAAGGCACTCGTCTGGCCTTGAGTCTTATTTGGGCTACGTTGGGGTCTAAGTTAAGGGAGATAGGGGTCCCCACATACTTGCCCAACGTGTCCCCGAAAACGTCCTGGAACTCGGTCAGGAGACTGTCTTTTAACGATGACTTGAGCATCTGGTGGACGCCGGTGAAACCCATGCCGAGGGCTCGGAACCACCCCATGCCGAGAAGGCTGGGAAGCTGCTTCGTGACGATGGTCAGTGGCAGGTCTCTTTCGTAGTCTCCGTAGGTGACTCGGAACGTGCCCACGCCTTCGAGGGGGACTCGGTTCCCCTGGTAGTCTAGGATGCGCAGTCTCTGTTTGGAGAGCTGGTCCTTCCGGAACGACGGCAGGAGGGTCTTTAGGGTCGCCCAAGACATTATGGAGAGAGCCGATCCGGTGTCGATCTCCATTGAGCATGGCTTGCCGTTGATTTCGACCACCGTGCTGACTTTGTCCTCAACTTCCGCGCTGGCCTGGTCTATGTGAATGCTGCGGCCATCTCGAGGTTCAAATTCGCGCCGTTTTTTCGCGCCGCCTTCTCTCGTTGGTTGTTTCGGGCACGTTGATTCTGGTTGGCTGCGGCGCTCACGTGGTTGGTGTTTTCTGGGCAGAATGGCTCTGCAGACTCGCGCCAAGTGCCCTTTTTTCTCGCAACGCCTGCAAATAGCCTCCCTATATTTGCAGGACAGTCTGTCATGGTGCCCTCCACAGCTGGGACAGCTTCGCCGGGGGCTGCCAGTGTCTTTTCTCTGGTGCTCTGTTCGGAAAACGTCTTCATCCGACTCGGACTCCGAGCTGGATCCGGCGTCTTCTCTGTGCACCGGGGCAGACTTGGGGTTGTCTTTGCTGGTCAGCGGACGCTGCAGCGTCTCTGCGGCTTTTGTGGAGGCTTCATGAGCCCTGGCCTCGTCTAGAGCTCCAGCAAGCGTTAAATCAGGCTTGGCGAGCAAGCGCCGTTGCAGCCTAATGTCCCGGACACCACAGATGAGTTGCTCAAGCAACGCATCGTCCAAGTCTCTATAGTCGCAATGGGTTGCGGCTTTTCTCAGGCTGGCCATGTATGCGCTGACCGGTTCTCCCTCTCGCTGTACGCGCTGTCTGAGTTGGTATCGTTGCACGAACTTGGAGGGCACGGGAGCATAGTGAGCCCGGAGCGTGGCCATCAGGGTGTCCCAGGAAACGGTCTGGACCGGCGTTGGCTCGCATAGTGACTCTGCCATCTCGAACACGTCCGGTCCGCAGTGGCTTAGGAAGAGGGCCCTCTTCCGATTAGCGGAGAGCCCTTGCATGTCGCTGGCTTCGAGCGAGCATTCGAACCTCGTCAGGTACGAGACCCATTTTTCACAGGTCGGATCAAAAGGCTTGGGCGGAACGTAGGCAGACATGTTCGGTATGCCTCCTGTGGTTCGCCTCGTCGCCTAGCTGAAGCTCGTGGTCTCACTGGTTCGCTTGTTGTGACCTCTATCCCACCTTCGTCGCCAATGAAGTGGTTCGGGAATAACGAGAGGCACAACCAAGCAAGTGACAACAGCTCTTTAATTTACAGTGAGACTTCAGCAAAAACTCAGAGGCTGCAGTCCTCCTTATATACAATCCTGGAGAGACTGTCAGCCAATCAGAAACGTAGGCAGGTTTGAAACTCCCGCTCAAAAGTATCAATACATAACAGTTAATGAATGAGAAAAATGTATTATTGTTAATGAATTAGAGAGACCCTTCCCGGAAATGAAGAAAGATGGTAAACAACTGGAGCAATTGTAATTGAGAAGAAATATAAGGTGCAAAATGATGTTATTCAAATATAAAATTGAAAATGATAAAAAATAATGGGGGGAAAATTAATCTGGCAGAAGTTGAAATAATAAGATATGGAGAAAAATGATAAATTTGGGATAAAGGATTACCCAAAAGAGATGAATATTGGAAAAAATGGGAAGATTAAGAAGTATTATAATGATGATTTTGATTATGTATAAGATGTGACCTGGTCAACACTCTGTTCATAAGATATGTATGATGAAAGTTTTTTTTTTTAAATAAAACTTATTTTTTTTAAAAAAAGTACTGGAATACTGCTATCACATCCCCCCTAGCCCTTCTTTTCTCTAAATTAGCCAAAACAAATCTTGCAACTGTTCTTCATATGTTCTAGTCTCCGAGCCTTTAATCATCTTAGTTACTATTCTTTGCACTTTTTCCAAAGTTTCAATATATATATATATTTTGTAATGTGGTGACCAAAACTGGATGCAGTATTCCAGGTGTGGTCTTACTAAGGCTTTATATATCATATAGTACTAATACTTCACTTGATTTTGATTCTGTATATCTCTTTATGCAATCAAGGATTGTATTAGATTTTTTTGGCTGCTGGCTCATACTGTTGCCTCATATTTTAATGATTGTCCACTAGGACACCAAGGTCCCTCTCATCATTACTGTTTTTGAGCCAGGTTTCACCTAATCTGTACTTGTAGCTTTGGTTTTTCCTATTTCGGTGTAAAACCATACTTTCCTCCGCATTAAATTTAATTTTGTTGAATAGGGCCCATTATTCAAGTCTGTCAAGATCTTTTTAGATCCCAAGCTTGTCTTCTGGGGTGTTGGCAATTCCTGCAAGCTTAATGTCATCTGCAGATTTGATGAATTCCCCTTCTATTCTATCATTTAAGTCATTTATGAAGATATTGAAGAGTATCAGGCCTAAGATGAAACCTTTCGGTATCCCACTGCTTACTCCCCTCAATGTATATGTAGTACCATTAAGGCTACTTGCTGAGTAGAGTTTGTCAGCCAATTATAAATCCATCTAGTGGTGATGCAGTCTATCCCACATATTTTTTAGTTTACCAAGAAGTAGGTTGTGGTCTACTTTGCAAATGCCTTGCAGAAGTCTAAGAATACTACTGGTTTGTTCAAAGCATTTCACTGGTCTGCTAATTTAATCACTTTGTCAAAGAATGAAATAAAAAAGAAATATATGTGAATAAAACTGTATCGTTAACCTTTGCTAGCTTGATAAATGTGTACAAATCAGAAAAGTAATGCCACAATATTCTTTAAAGAAGCATATTGACAACAAACGTTGAAAGAATCTATCTTTAGGAAAACAATGAGGACCTCTTAAAGCTGTGTATGAAAAAAGATGAAAGTTATTTGGAAGTATCAAAAAAATTCTGATGTTTTTAGCAGGCCTTTACTAGGCCTTGAAATTCAACTCCAGTAAGAAATAGTTAAGGATAAATCGGGATAAGGCTACTGAAAGAGAAAACAATAGCCAGTCATTTAGAAGAAGCAGACATGATTGAGCAGTAGTCTTCCATAAATGTCCATGTTTTGATCAGCTAATTTACAGTTTCATACAGCAAATACTTGAATACTTTTCTATTTTTTGCATAATATATGATTCTTCAATGCATCTTTTGAATCCAGGTTACTGATGAAAAGATGCATTCTGACCTATATGTGTTGATGAAGTAGTATAGAAAAATGTGGTTGCATATATTTTTGCAACATATTCCTCACTGTCCTATTTCAGGAATATGTAGTGCTTGTGTGTTATATCTAAGCTGTTTCCTCTAAAGCAGCAATAAACCAATAAAATACATCAATGTGGGAAGGCTTCTGGAAGCTCCATAGCATTCTGGGAACATGCAAATGCCCCCCTTGCTCAAAGGGAGGTCCTCAGTTACTGCTTTTCATTATTCCAGGATTCCTGTGTATGACATTGCATTTCCCCTGTAATTGGGTTAAGCAAAAATGTATTCGATGGTACCAGTGGGTTAAGATTTGTATTTTCTTTCCTGAGAATGGAAACACTGTGGTGTTCTTAATAATTCAACCCTAGCCACCGTGTGTGTGATTCCATATATCTAATCACTAAAATTGATTAACATACCATTTTTCTGTAAGGCAAATGGCATGATGATGGGCAGATTAAATTATTTAGAAGCATATTTGTATATAACCTTTATTAGAACCAAACAAAATGGCCCAAATAGTAGCATCAAACAAAGCTAGCTTTAGATTAAGGTCAACTAGGCACTAGTCAAAACATCAAACTTAAGAGTTCCAAAGTTTCCCCACTTTCTTAATCAGGGGTCCTTAACCCCTGGTGACTGGTCCTTGGATAAGCACCAGGCCTCAGCATGCTGGCAACTGGGCCACACAAACAAGTGAAGCCCCATCCACAGGATGCAGACAGCATGTGAAACCATGTCCCTTCTGGTCCATGGAATAACCTCTCTCCACCAAACCAGCGCTCTGGTGCCCAAAAGGTTGGGAGCCACTGTTCTAAATCATTGCAAACACAATGCAAAAATGCAAATCTTTGCATTGGTGGGTGAAGACATCATTACAGTAGTCAATGTGGTTTAAGGGACTATATGCCCTTGGCACTTAGTAGCATGCATTGGATTTGCAAAAACTCTTTATTACATGTTGCAAAAGATCAAAGATGAGATGAAGAATATAGACTGAATGCATTGTCAAATGAGTGGGTACCGTTACTGGTTTTCATTTATACAGAATGTAATATTCACAGGAAAGTAGTTGCTTCCCTCAATAGCATTTCAATGAAACATTGGAACATATCAGACATATATAAGAAATTACTGCAGTGAAATGTTAACTAGGGGCATGTGTGATGCCATGTTGCTAGTTGAAAACTGAATTTTTTTTAATTATTTTTTTATTTTTATATGTCGCCCTTCTCCGGAGACTCAGGGTGGCTTACAATGCGTTAAGCAATAGCCTTCATACTTTTGTATATTTTATACAAAGTCAGCTTATTGCCCCCACAAACCGGGTCCTCATTTTACCCACCTTAGAAAGGATGGAAGGCTGAGTCAACCTTGAGCCTGGTGAGAATTGAACTCACAGTAATTGCAGGCAGCTGGATGTTAAATGCTGCCTTAGTAGGAGGCGTAGGCATTAGCCTCCTACACCACTCAGGCTCCTCCGTTGCAATTAGAGAGATTATATGATCCTACAAAGAACATGGTTCTAAAGATTTGTGTATCAAAGACCAAGACTTTGATAGGAAAAATTGAGTGAATGATTGCAAATTATACATAAAAGCAAACAATTAAAGGAAGTACTATATGGTAGTTGAATTTGATACATAAATTTGATAGAATGTTTTCCAAAGATGGAAAAATGGATATAGATCAATTAAGATGTACAAATGCAGGTAGATAGTGAATAGCATTTGGTCTATTGTAAGAAATTGAATTGTTGAAACAAAATTTTTTTGTATAATGGATGTTTGTTATTCAGAAGTTAGAATCTATTTGGAAAACAAACAATTAAGTTGAATACAATGGGAATTCATTACTTAAGAAGTAGGTGTGTGGGGGGGTCAAGAATGGATAATTAAATATTAAAGTTAGTTTAATATTTAAAGTTAGGATTAAATACAAAAGTTAGCTACTAATACAAAACATGTACTGTACACTGAAGTGATTTGGTCATATCAAGAGAGTGAATGAAGATGGGACAAAAGACAAATAAAGGAAGGAACAATGAATGGGTAGAGAGGAAGGGGAACATTGGGAAATTCATGGTTGAATAGAATTGATGAGAATTCTCAAAACAGGCAGGCAAGAAATTTGAAATATACAAGGCAATATCTGAATCATGTATGAATGGAGTACAATCTGGATGAAAATATATGAGGAGATTATAGGATTGTGTTGGCATAAATTAGATTTAATTGGAGTTTCTTTTCTCCTTCTCTTCCTCTTCCTTCCCTTCCCTTCTCCTCCCTTCCCTTTCTTTAGCAGTCTGCTTATTTGAAAAGAAATAGTATATATGTATTCTTTATTAAACTGGTTAGAAACAATTATTTATTTTCCTTTTTCAAAGAAGAGGCACCATAATCGCTTACTAATAATATATATGCTTTGCATAGACAACATCTCTGTTCCCAGCCTTTGAAAAGCATTTCTTACAAGTTGTTTATAAGTTGAGGAACTGCAGCCACCCAAAGATAATGATAGGGCTCATCATCTGATGACCCAGTCTTTTGCCCAAGTCCATTGGATACTAATACAAGGTGAGGTTGTTAACTTTGGGGCTCACAGCCATGGGTTTGGCAGTTGTGTTGCTCAGATTGTGAACTTAATTCTAAGTAGTTGGTTAAAATTGGCTACTATAGAATACCTTCAGCTAAGAAAAAATTACCTTCTTATAATGAATATGCAATACAGGTAGTCCTCTACTTACAACAGTTCATTTGGTGACCATTCAGAGTTTACAATGGCACTGGAAAAAAGTGACTTATGGCAATTTTTCACACTGATGACCATTGCAACATCCTCTTGTCACTTGATTTACATTTGGATGCTTGACATCTGGTTCATATTTATGATGGTTGCAGTGTCCTAGGGTCAGGTGACCATCTTTTGCAACCTTTTGACATGCAAAGTCAATGGGGAAGCCAGATTCATTTAACAACCGTGTTATCAATTTAACAACTTCAGTGATTCACTTAATAAATGTGGCAAGAAAAATCGTAAAATGGGACAAAACTCACTTAACAAAGTTCTCACTTAGCAACATAAATTTTGGACCCAATTGTGGTCATAAATCGAGGACTACCTGTATATTCCTTTTTCTTAATAGTCATTTCAAGGGTTATTTGTTTTTTAGAGGGGAGAGGAATACCATATGAGTTTCTGTTTTGACTTTGAAGCAATGACAGCACCTTGTACTCAATTCACACTATAGATTTGGGTTGAAGCTGGGCACATTTTGAACTCCTATAGTGGATATCCCCCCCCCAAGATGTTTAAAATAATAGTGATAATAGTAATTATAATAGCAAATTTGTCTAAACTTTTTGTTTTGTCAGCTTCAGTTTACAATATGACTACCTAAAGCCTATTTTCCAGGTTCTTTTCTTTTTCCTCTTGATGTTCAACATCCGTTTCTGTTGGTGTCTGGTCAAATTGCCAATTAGTGTTTATTATTGTAGGCATTTTGTGCTTTGTGTTTGGTTGTGTGCTGTCTTTCAATCACTGGGCTTCGACCATCACTCATGTCATCCTGCACAAGCCACCCAACAGCTGTTAGATGACCTGAAGATGAAAGGCTTCTCCCCTGTAACCAATCCCTGGAGTCATACCATCCCCTTCCCCTCAATTACTCTATAAATCCTGATAGCAGCTGAACACACTGTAAAGCAGCATGGTAGCCTTCTTGTCTGCCTCCAGAGAGGAGCCACTGGGATGAACTATCTCAGCTGGTGCGGTGAAAATGCTATGATATGGTGGTTGCCTCTGCCCCCAGTCTGCTACAGAGGACAGGCCTCTGGAGAAGGAGTTAGCAGCATTCTGCTTAGAAAGCCTTTGCATTGCTGATATAAGCCAAACAGATGGCTGGTGGTCTTGCCTACAGTGATGTAGAAGTTGATTTATTTGTTATCAGAGCCCAGTCTACTATATAATAATGTAAAATTATGTATGATATTTTGCAGGAGAAGCAACATCCCCAGCCCCATATGTATACTTACATTTAACTCAGCCAACTAAACAAAACTACTGGAATGGGATGCTAACTATTTGCATCCAGTTAGGCATTACCAGTCAGGTATTCAGCTTATATTATCAAGGAGAGATCTGAATTCCTTCTCTTTATATTAGACCACAATCTACCACAATGTCTTTGGCCCTACGGTGAATTAACATGCTTAGCCCTAAGGTAAGAGGCAATTAAGGTGCTAACAGCTCAGTGATAATGGAATGGAATATGTGGGCTAGGGAAGATCGGTGCATATATTTATAGCAAATCAGAAAAACACAAGAGCATGAGCAAATCATCAAACCATTGTCCTAATTCCTCACATCAACAAATTTTTATAAAGAAGTTCAATTATATATGGGAAGAGAAATGCTCAATGATTAGGAAGATTTTTAAAAAGAGAAAATTTGAAAGCATGAAGACAGACTTCAGTAGAGGGTGGAAATTGACACAAGGAAATATAGTGAGAATAAATGTAAAGTACTAAATGGGAAGAAAAAATTAAATTAAGGAGCCTTGATAGTACAGTGGTCTAAAGCACCCTGTTATTAAGACCAGCTGCCTGCAATTACTGCAGGTTCGAATCTCGCCAGGCTTAAGGTTGACTCAGCCTTCCATCCTTTCTAAGGTAGGTAAAATTGAGGACCCAGTTTGTGGGGGCAATAAGCTGACTTTGTATAAATATACAAAAGTATGAAGGCTATTGCTTAACGCATTGTAAGCTGCTCTGAGTCTCCGGAGAAGGGCGGCATATAAATCAAATTTTTTTAAAAAAATTGCAAATATAGGACGGGAGATACATGAGTACATAGGAAAGGGATCTGAATGTCCTTATCAACTGAAAATTATACATGAGCTTGAACCAATGAATGTGCCAAACTTTATATGTGAGGTCAAAAACTTTTAAAACGTAAGATAGGGCAGGAGATGGGCAATGTTCTTGGGCTAAAGAGGCCAAAGACAGCAGTATGTGGGACCATGTCCCAAACCCTGGAGTTACCCTTTAACTTTGCTTCAGATAATTTTCTCCTCTTCTGATTTTCCTTTATTTATTCTGTCCACCCATTGATTGTTCACTGCTTGAGCCCATATACTTCTAATAACTGAATGCAAATGTAGCATTCTATTCCAATACTCTTAATAACTTGTTTGAATTGAAATCTAAGTATGTTTTCTAGGGAACAGTGATTATGTTTGCCCTGCAAAGCATTACGCATAATGTTACATTATTATATGAGCATTGGTTCCTAATTTTGTATTTTACTTAACATGTTACATAAACACACTGTACAATATAAAGAAATACACACATATATGTTAGAGCAAAGTTTTGAGTTTGAATCTAAGGAACACGCTAGGGAAAATTTGTTGGAGCAGAGTTTATTTTGGCAACATAACATGCAGAATAGCAATTGAAAGGTAGGCTACAGAGTAAACTCTGTTTGCGACTACAGGTTTGAGGTAATTACCTTTCTCTTGCTCCTCCTAGGAGTAGAACGCCCCCATCCCAGGAATTATTGCAAACTGCAATTAATTGGATGGCCAAAAGAGGATGCTCAGTGGTTACGCACCCTGCTGAACTTGCTAAATTTTCCCACTCATTACCATATCAACTGGCTTCCTGTTTAATTAACATTGCAACTGCAGGTGTAAGTTACAGGGAGGAAGGGAACTTTTTGTTTATTAATAGCTATGTTATCTGGTATTTACTTGAATGGTCTTGTAACATTTGGCCAATTTCATTGTCTTTGTGGATATAAAGGATTTCCATGTCCTGAGGGGATTTCTAGCGGTTTTGATTGAGATGTCTGCCAATCTCCTATCAGTTTCATTTAAAGTGTCAGACTTGGCTGAAAGACTCGCGTGGTTCTTTTTTTGTGTGACCTGGGGTTTCCTGGGATCAGACAGAGCCAAGATTAATGTGTGATTTGACTAGAAGATGCCATGAAGGTTTTTACCTTCTAACGGTACAATTCCATATATTTCTAATACATGAATCCATGAATATGTATACTTTTGGCTCTGCTTTTATTGATTCCCATTGCAGCAATGATATTTCGTAACATATACTATAAGCTTTCCCATGAAATCCTTTCTGTTCTTTAAACAGAACTTTGACTAATAAAAGGTGTCATATGTGACATTGTTAATAATATGGAAAACATAATATTCTTGTATCACATACAACTTGCTTCAGATAATAATGCAATGATTTTTTTTTTAAGCGCAGTTTAAAGGAAAAAGAAAAGAATATATTATTTAACCTTTATGGAACAAAGCAATCAGAATAATAAAAAAGTGTTTCTCCTTCGTACATACTTATTTTTGGTATAATTTTCTAAGGACTGAATTCATTTTCACAGCTCCTTTTGAATGCAGCTTTTCCTACAGGGTTTTAACTATTCGAAAGTTATGTGATAGTTCCACCATTTGACGTTTTTAAAAACTGTGACTGCCTGGTCCTTCCTTCCTTCCTTCCTTCTCTGAAACAAAGCAGTAATGAAAGATCATAAAGTATATGATCATAATATTATGCAATATCCATTTCTTGATTGAATTATGTTTCCATAATCTGAAACCCTTCAGATATGTTGGTTTTCAACTCCTAGGCTATCCTAACCATTCGAGCCATTAATTCTTCCTAATTAGGCAACAATAAGAATAATCAGTATTAGATTACACCCATTTCATTTGTAATTTCAGCATTTTAAACTATTTATAATATAAAATAAATATATGGTGATAGAAATAAAAACAGAGTATAGCAGCACTATAATATTCCATTAGATTTAATATTTTTATCTTCAAAACTATATTTAATATGGTTCTATGTTCAAATTCCTGGAACCAAATTGCAACATTTAAGTTAATACCAAATTGATGACAAATCCATTTAATTACCCCTTATCTTAGAACCAGAATATTTCCATATTATGACTGATTCCCCGCAGAAACACCTTCATGGCATGGGGGAAGGAGGCAAAGAGAAAAATAGTGATCAATTACTAAAGATCTTCCCCTTTTAAATGTTCAACATATATATATAAATACCAGGATCTTAATTGTATGATTGCAATCACCATCTTAACCTCCTGATAACTCTTCTGAGAATACTCCAGATTTCCACTCTCCAACTCCAAAAGAAGCAGTTTGGGGGGGGGGGGGCAGGAAGAATGCATTATTTTCACTGTTGCCTATCTTGTAGTGTTGACAACATTGGAGGAATGGAGGGAATGAGAGAAATGGATAGATCGATTGATTAAAGTATACAACAGCTCATCTGATGAAAAGTTATTCAGAGCAGCATACACAATAGATAAAACAGAAAATATAAAAACAGCAAGTACAAATATAAAAATAAATATAATAAAAATCAAAAATACAAACCATAGATGAATAAAAAATGTTCCTCTTAATAATCGATCTATCTAGCTTAGTCTCCAATTCAATTATAATTAGATCTCTTTTAACTTTAACTTTATTTTTATCTGTTAGAGAAAAGTTATTTCTCAGTTGCTGTGCCTATTAATGGCATTTGGAATGGACAAGTAAATAAGCCAATCAGAAATGGGTTTGAAACGCCCTGGATTTTATATTCCCTCCCATAACTGTGACTGTGACAGTATAAAAGGAGATTCCTGACAGAAAACTATTGTCAGTTAGAAGTCAGTTATTAGTTAGTTAGTTGTCAGTTAGAGGGCAGCTCTGCAGTTCTAAATGTCAGTTAGATGGCAGTTAGAAGGCAGTCCAAAGGGCAGTTCAGAAGGCAGTTGGCAGTTTGGAGAGTTCTGTTCAGCTCTTCTGTTAGAAAACTGTGGGCAGTTTGGAAGTCAGTTAGAAGGGCATTTCTGATGCAGTTCTGATGGTTTACAAGACTATTTCTTCTGAGGAAGAATAGCCATAACTAACATCTCTTAGAGATATTATATCTATCTATCTATCTATCTATCTATCTATCTATCTATCTATCTATCTATCTATCTATATCTGACAGGATATTTAAGCAAAGTAATGAAATACTATTTAATATTTGAATATATATTCTTTTTATTTTTATGTGAATAAAAACATTTATTGTTAACTGCTAGTATGTCTCATTTGTTATAGTAGATTGTTATCAAGATAAGGTTTTATGGTACATTGATTTAACCTCTACAACATTATCCTACTTTTATTATTTTTATAAATAATCAAGGCAGTGAACATACTTAATATTCCATCCTATACCCCCCCCCCCACACACACAAAACTCTATGAAGTGAGTTGGTCTGAGAAAGAGTGACTCACCCAAAGTCACCCAGCTGGCTTTCATGCCTAAGGAGGGACTAGAACTGATAGTCTCCTGGTTTCTAACCTGGTACTTTAACTATTAGATCAAACCAGCTTTCTTTTCTTCTTTTCTTCTTCTGTTTTTTTTTTAAATATTGAGATGGATGGGCCAATTTAATTGAGGAGGGGAGGAAATTCCATAAAGCAGAGAAAGGATATTTCCTGGGACCCACCAAATGTAGATTTCTAGCCAATGGTATACACAGCATGCCTTTTCTGAGTGTTCTAATGGGGCAGGCTGCTGTATGTGGGAAAATGCAGTCCCTCAGATAGCTCTCTGTGTCTCTAGAGATAACTAGTATTATCAGCATTAAGGTTATTTTTCCATGGTCTTTATGAATCTTTAAGAGTGGGTTACTTGTCTCTATGTGTTTATTAAAGATCAAAAAGAACCCATCAAGTTTTAAGTGTGTTTACATGACCAGAGGGAAACATAATTCCTTTCACTCAGAGCCTTGGTAGTCTAAAATGAGAAAAAAATTCCCAGACATCTCAGAAAATAGATGGGTTAACTTATATGTTCTAATTTCTATTTATTACTGTTTGATAAATATTTGTGTCAAATACAAGTATATGTCTCTTCTGGGATGTTATATGTCTCAGATAATTGTGGATGGGATGTACAAAATTCTGATGCCCAAAGAGTTTACTAACTAAAGTTTGACATAAAGAAAGAAAATGTAGGCTGCAGGAAATAAAGGCAGGAGTAAATAGAGAATATGCAGTAACTGCAAAACTTACTAATTGGCTTAGTTGCATTGGTGTGTGAGAATTAGGAAGCTGACTTAAAATTTCACAAAAACAGGCTTCTCGGAAATCTGAGGAAAGTTAAATCAACCAAGGAATACAGGGATTATATGAAAAGATTGTAGCCAACAGGAAGGCACAAATGTGATTGTTTTAATAGCAATAGCAATAGTACTTAGACTTATAAACCGCTTCACAGTGTTTTACAGCCCTCTCTAAGCGGTTTACAGAGTCAGCCTATTGCCCCCAACAATCTGGGTCCTCATTTTACTGACCTCGGAAGGATAGAAGGTTGAATCAACCTTGAGCCTGGTAAGATTCGATCTGCCAAACTGCTGGCAGTCAGCAGAGGTAGCCTGCAGTACTGCACTCTAACCACTGCATGACCATGGTTCCTACTATGTGAAGCTTTATTCTGTGCAGCTGTATGTCTAATTTTAATTTATAATATGATCTTGGTAATTATTATTTTCAAATAATTTATCAAAAAGGAATCTTTTTGATAAATTGAGCACATCTCTTATTTTTTTTCTTCGGATCTTAGAAGGTCCTAGAATTTCTGTTCTTTTCTCCGAGTCTTTTTGAGGTTTATCCCCAATAGATTGGTTAGAGTCAAAGGAAACAAATGTACATAATAAATAAAGTAAATGAATGAAAACAATTTGCTTAGTTATTAGTACTTTGTCTAGGAATGCAGCCTTTTAAACTTAAAAGCATAGTACAATTAAAAACAGATAGAGGAAGAGATTATTAAGAACAAGAATTTAGAGAAAATAGTTACACATTTCCAAATGTCACTAGTGAATCCAAATGCATTTCAGCAATGACCAAGTTAGAACATTTAATTAAGTAATTAAATAAACCAATCCTCGATTTCATGAGGCAGTAACTCAATTCCCAAGTGAATAAGTTATGAGACTGAAAGCTGAGTAGTTTATCAAAAGGAAATCTAATTACTGCTAGGGAGTAAGACAGATCAATGATATTACTGTTATAAGAAAAGGTGCACTTAACATAAAATAAGACAGTGTTTATAATAATTAAAAATGACTAACAATATAACATTTCCTGTTCTTTATTTCAAGCTTCCAGAATATATCATATAAAAGTCGCATACATCCTACCAATGTTTGATAAGTCAAAATCAACTGCATAATACCATTTTTTAAATCACAGTATATGTAGTTTCCTCTACAGATACTAATGATTTATTTTGTATGTGTATGTTTTTTTTAACTTCATGGTTCCATCAAATATTATTCTATGTTTTCCATAATTTTGTTCCAATGAGATTTGGGTGATCGTTGCCCTTTTACTCTATAACAACACAATGAAGTAGTTGTTTTAGGATGAAAAACAGACTTTAATTCAAAACACCTTCCAGTTCTACAAGCCTGGAATAGAGATAATTGAAAAGGGTCTGTCTCTCAACTCAAGCATTAATTCCATGAATTGAGGAGTAGGTTGATGGATAGAATAATCTTGAATATCTTATAAATCCCCTAAAATCTTACAAGCTCCATCAGTTTCTCATTGTACAATATATACATACAATGTTATCAAAACTGTTTGGGGAAAGAGTTCTCTGCACAGGCATTTGGTCACAAAAATTAAGCTAAGATAATTTGGTAGAAAATTATTCTTGCAGTGGGAGAGGGGGAACAAAGTTTATGTCCCATGTAAAAACATCCCTCTTCAATAATTTCTGATTATTAGTGCTAAATTGAGTGCAGCAAATGAGTACTATCATTTCAATGACCTAGTATTTTACAAGCATTCTGAGGCTAAACTTTATGTTGAATGTGCATAACAATATAGCCAGAAAAGAGGGGAAAAAGGAGTGCAGGGTGCTTGTTTAGTCCCAAGGTCTTGTTCCCTACTGGCAGAAAAGTAACATTAGCCTCATATAATACTCACTACAACTTTGACAGTACACAGTGGTGCTGTTAGGGTTGAATGAGACCAAATTGATGCTAATATGCATTCTGTTGGTATCATATCCTCTTTCAGATTTCTAGGATTCTTGCAGTTATTCCTCTCTTTTCTCCCGTAGCCTTTGAAAAAACTTCTTTCTTCCAGAAGATTTCTTCTAAAGGAAAAAAGAAAAGGAAAATTCTGGCTTTTGTGTGTTCATGCATGACTGTGCATATGTCTGTATAACAATTGTAATTATTAATTTTAGGGACCCTTTTGCTTGCAGGCCCAAACTTGCACCTAAAAATCCAACCTATAAGGTGCCTTCCAACTTAGTTAATCTGTTAAGAACCTTATCCTAATCCTAATTTAGGAAGTTGTTTTATACCAAGTCAGACCATAGTCAGGATTGCCTGTATGTGAGGCACCTTGTATGTGAGTTCTAATCCTTTTCTTTGGAAACAATTCCACTGAGCTTGGAACTTTTACATTCATAGCCCAAAAGAGAATTGTTCATGTTCTGATTTTGTTTTCTAGATCAATGGTTCTTCTTGGGCTTGTCTTGGTTTCTGTAAATTGTCAAGATTTCACTCAGAAAGAATACTGATGTATTTTGCAAGCAAATTTAAATGTTTTTTTGCTCCACTGTCTGAAGAAATCTCTTTTGAGGGTTTTCAGAGGTCGATCATGAGCGGTAGCCTGGCTTAGACCAGAGCTGGGAAGAAACTAAAAAAAACTGTAGCCAAAGGTTGTAGTTTCTGCTGCTCACCACTGGATCTGTCGTCAATAAGAGACACTGGGGAGTCCATCTGGCCAGAAGGAGCTGGCTAATACATCAGTGCTATTAAATTGCACAACTGGACCATGAAGGAACTGTCTTGAGGAACTGTATTTTCATGTGAAGACTATATGTGATCAGATTCCCAAAATCTCTGTATCAGTTTGCCAAGACAGAAGTGCACCCATGAGTCTACTTGCTTAGCATGCACTTTTTATATGCATCCATATCAGTTCATATTCTGCTTGTTGAAAAATGTGTAACAACGAGATGAGAGGTTATAACTATGTATACAGTTGAATCTAAACAGTTGAAACAATTTAGAATGGCCAGAGGGATCCTTGATAACCAATAACTGCTCTCTGGAAAATATCTGAGTGTAAACGTTATGTTCCTTCTTACTGAAACACTTGAACTCTGGTTTGAAAATGTTGTGATCTTCTGCAAGGGGGCATGAGAACATCATAATGGAAGCATACATTTTATAGATGAGCAAAAAAGTACAAGAAATGTTTCATATCATACTGTGTTTTATACCCTATTTCAACTTAGCATTAATTTCAAATGCCAAGCTGACAACTAAAGACTAAAAGCAGGATTGGTAGACTGCCAAGAATAGCACGGAGCAGATTTTGGAAACCAGTTTCTAACTGTGTATAAATAATGTATAAACCATAACAATCTTCTATCAAGAAGCAAATTGTCTGACACCTTGGTGTGCTCATCTGCTTCATCATTCTGTTTGTCAAAAATCTACATACAGGTTCTAGTTTATGACACCTATTTCAAGATGAACAATGCTTGTCAGGAAAAACACCCAATTATGGTTGCTTTTGGCTCTCTTTATCTTGATAGAACTGATTCCCCAAAAATGTCCTTCTCCCTTGCTGATCAAAAATCTCACAATTTGCAAAATGGGCCATATGTTTGTCAACTTGCCAATGAATCAACTTGTCCTTGCAATCTTTTGCATGTTTGTAATTAACAATAATGTAAAAACGTACCACAGAGTTCAGGGGCTGGCAAGAGAATCTTCTGAATGTCAGTTGGTTCTTTCAGTCTCTCTCTGGCATTATTACACTGTGGCCAAATGGAAACCTCTAGTGAATTCAGGAATAAATATTTTTGTAGTGACTTGCCTGGTCCCTACATTAAGAGAAGTTTTTGTGAATGTGTCCAATCGTCACATGAAAATACAGGTTTACTGTATTATTGCATAAGACAGCCAATGTGATGTCGAAAGATGGAGATGGAGTGTCTGTCTGTCTGTCTGTCTGTCTATCTATCTACAATCCACCCACCCACCCACCCATCCATCCATCCATCCATCTATCCTATCTATGAATGATATTGAACATAGTCAAAAGTATGTTTACACTGACTTTGAAAAGAAACTGCTCCTTTCCTGCATGGAAAGTTGTAAGTGTTGCTTTTGCAAATGAATGTGCTTTTTAAAAATAATCAAGTTACCAGTAAGCCAAAAATTGTTTGCTCTTTTTTTGGTTTAATGTGTCAGGGAAATCCAGAATTGTTTATTACATAGCATAGAGTGGTACCATAACTAGATGTATTTTATAGAAGATCCATTTGATTAAGTAACAACTTAAATCTATTGTCAGTTTTGGAAGACAATTTTCTCTATTTTTTTCAAAGCTATTGTTCCTGGCTGTCCCTGTCCACATCATGTGATCAGGATTTTTAGAATGAATGAGCTAGAAGGGACTTTGGAGGTTTTCTAGTTCAGCCACCTACTAGACTAATTCGACAAACTATGGCTTTAAAAAAATCTCTCCACCTGCATTAACTACAGTATGTACGTGGATCTATTATTATTGCTGCTATAAATATGAATCATGATAGGTTGAGAGATATTCTCTGAGAAATGTTGAAGCAGCCTAGCATTTGGAGCAGGGTGCAATAAGGAAGGATACAGTGGTATAAAACAATATTTTTATAGCCTCCTGCAATTCAGACATGAAAAATGTGCAAAATCTTATTTGCTCATATAAATGTAAGAAAAGTCCCTGTCCATAAAAGAGGATAATGGCTTTCATTCCAGAATGGAATCAAAAATATTAATTGCCAAAAGGCTTAAAGATATCCTACTTCTTTATTTCTCCACCCCAGATTGTAGTTAAAGACTGTTTAGTAACAACATGTTTGAAAAATATCTTTAATTCTTTCTGAGTGGTTCCTTCTATGTTTGAAGAGACTTTTTAAACAAGCAATATATTTCAATAATAATAAATCATTCTTACTGAAGACTATAAAAGTATGTTCATTTGTAATTTGGCAAGTTCTTATTAGAGTTTGTGGGAATAATCTTATTGTAAAATATATAATATTTGGTAATTTTAACTTGGGATATTAAGTCAATAATTAAATCACCACGTCAATATTTTATCTTAACTGGCACCAAGCTGAAAATTGGTTTTCCAGATATAACTTTGAAAGTACCCTCTTGCAGAATCAATACAAAAGCATTTTCCAAAGAACAATTACTCAAATGTAGGAACATCAGGTTTATAAAAATGATACTGTATTTATATATCGCCTAGGAAATAGATTCTGTAGATGTTATAAGCATTTTAAAATACTATAATACAATGTTTACATAATGATGCCATACATTATAAAAATGCAGAACATTTTTCTCTTAATTGCTGCCCATACATTTGTCATGGAAAAGGCCTAGGCTGCTGTCACAAGGGTCTTTATGTTAGCTGAGTTGGCTTTGAATTGTTTCAAGCAACTTTTTCCAAGTTAGTTAAATGGTTCTGAATGACAAAAATCAGTCAATTTTAATTGCCTGATTCAAAGTCAATTTCATTTACCTTTTTACAGAAACCTTATGAATCAAATAATTTATTGCTTATATGAGCAGTGTATCAATTTGCAGTTCCTGCAACATCGTGTATTATATTAATATTCAGCCTATTTACAGTATATTAAACATATATCTTGAAGGGCATGGCTGCATATGTTAAGCCCAGTGGTGGATTACTCCTGGTTTGGTCTGGTTCTATAGAACCAGTAGTAAAACCGGCAGGAGGCTCCACCCACCCACCAGAACATCATGATGGGTGATCTGCGCATGCGCGCATGCGGTCCCGCTGCGAACCGGTAATAAAGGTATGTGGAACCCACTCCTGGTTAAGCCCCTCTTCAAAGCTGGCAAATACTGATTTTTGCCAGATTTCAGCAGCCCTCAACACCCTTTTCAAATCATATATTAATCAAATACTTAGTTTTTAAATTTTGATTTGCTCTACTGCTGTGATTTTGCTTATTATTAATTTGGCATATAAGTTAAGTTCACATTAGTACTCTCTTTAGGAGCTTTGTATTTTTTCTTTTCAGTTAAGGGAGCCTCAAAAGTGATTTAGTAAATAGCTTTCATGTCAAGTTTGACTCATGGTGATTTCATAGACATGTCCATGTTGTGATACAAGTAATAATTCGGAAATGATTTTTCACTATTTTCTTCTGAAATTGTTCCCTGCTGGTTTTTCTCTTTAAGCAGGTCTGACTCTATTTAGCTTGTAATATCAGAAAAGACTGCCCAGTTTGGCCACCTGCTGTGGGGGAACAAAAGAAATATATAATTTTTCAAAAATTGGTCTACCAATGTATATAGAGAAAGAAAAAACAGAAAGGAAGGAAGAGCAAAACTATTTGCAAATGGGGAGATAGAATGGAAATAAATTGATTTAATGGCAAGTAAGTTAAACTGATATTTCAGAAAGAGAATAATCTTGCTATCTTCCACTACTGTAATTTGTGAGATTAAGAATCTTATCGTGAAATGAGCAAAAACTTGTTCATTCAGGCAGGTATATGCCAGTTGTATTGCAAAATTGCCCTGGGTTAGTTCCATAATTGCATCATGCTAATAAATGTAAATAGAAAGTATCACTAAATTACAACTTGGACAATATTAGTTTTCTAAATACATCCACAATATGTAATAATGCACACCAATATTTGCTATCTTGTTCAAGTAGTTCTTATTTTTAGTAATTTTGTAAATTAAGAAATAAATCAACTTTGCAAATTTATTTTTACTGGCAACTATAAATGTAACTATATTAAAGTAAAACATTTGACTTTGACTTTACAATTACTCAGCATTTCATCTTAAAGACATAGAATACATTTAAAGTTATAGAACACATATATTGCCTGAACAACCTGTTAGACTTACACCATATCCTAACAAAACACATTGTATTAATTTTCTACACTTACAGCTAATTAACTAAAAGAGTATATACCATTTTTATTTAACTCATTTTTATTCTCATTTTTGTTCTCATTTTTAGCAATGCGTTTTTGTAAGGCGTTAAACAAAGAAAAAGAGAAATAATGAAAAATGTTATCTGTTTCATAAGCATAAGAATATTTCTGGATTTCTTCCCCTTTAGTGTAAAATCTATCCACTTTGTGTATTTTGTTGCTATGTTTTATTTTGAGCATATCAACTCTACATGAAGCAGCTGTAAATGATTAACACAGTGGAAGCCACAGATGTTATATCAGGTGCAAAAGACCAGGGCCGCATGTTAATTTCCAATTAAGCTGATTTATTGCTCATGCCTATGCACAGGATAGTAATGCATAGTCAACTAATGGTTAGCTATTTTGGTACTAGACAAAGGTTAACGGAATTCAAGATGGGTTGGACTTAGTCCACTTGTGGCAACATAGAGACTCTAGGCTGATTCCTCTTTGGCCTTTCCCCCAGGCTCTACCACTTCTCCTGCATGTTACTAAATTAAATATTGACAAATGATTTACAACTTATAAAATTAGGGTAGGACTTAATATATGGACAAAAATAGTTACTCTAAAAGCAAAAAATATTATTGAGTCCACATGATTACTAAATCATGATTTGCAGCAATATTCTTACATAGGTGGCTTATAACAGTGATCCCCAATCTTTCCAGCTCTGTGGGCCAGCACCGGCAGTGGTTGCAGTAGCGATGGCAGCAGGGTGACCTGGTTCTCAGCAAGGCACTGGGCCACAGACTGGGAGTTGGGGATCTCTCTACAAACTGAATTTAGAAATAATGAAGTGGTCAGAAACATGTAATGTGACTGGGTGGGCATGGCCAACTTTTTTTAAAAAACTTTTAAAACCATTTTTTCTACAACCTCTTCGGCGAAGAGGTTGTAAAAAAATGCTTTTAAAAGCCTCTGACGATCCCAGCTGAGTTGCCTGATCGGCAGAGGCTTTTTTTCTTTTAAAAGGCTTTTTTCTTCTATGGCTGAAGATGTTGTAGAAAAAATGCTTTTAAAAACCTCTGACAATCCCAGCTGAGCCGCGTGATCATCAGAGGCTTTTTTTTTTCTTTTAAAAGCATTTTTTCTGCCGAAGAGGTTGTAGAAAAAATGCTTTTAAATTTTTTTTTTAAAGCCTCTGATGATCACGTGGCTCAGCTAGGCATGGGGGGAGGCAGGGATTTTTGCTACTGGTTCTCTGAACCATCCGCCTCCATCGCTGCTGGATTGGGTGATCCAGTCCGAACCGGGAGCATTTTACCCATGGCGCAGGCACTCTTCTGTGCATGCACAGAAGCATTTTGGTGACGTCAGGGTCGGTGGGTGGATCCTTCCACCGGTTTTACTACTGGTTCTATAGAACCGGTGCAAACTGGAGGCAGCCTACCACTGATATTGTTCTATTAATATTGTATTCAGAGTATCTAAAAATCAAATAAATTAAATGCAAGAAATTTATAAACAAGCTACCCTTTTCCCTGAAACAAAGAGCAGAGTACTGTTTATGTGCATACAGTACATGTTTAGGATCTCTCTACTACGTATGTCATTTTATGCATCCATGCCTGAAAAAAGTCTTGTTTTAATGAATATCAGGGGATATACTTCTGAATCATATTCAAAATATGGACAGCCCCACAAAAAACACTGCCTTCTTGAGATTTTACCAATATTACATTTTGGCATAATGCAGTAGCTTTGGGTTTTTGGTTCCTTGAGGTTTGCTGATATATCTTTTTTTTTTTACTCTAGACAGGATGGCAATTGCACACTCTGAATTGGTGCACAATTTGGGTGTCTTCTTAGATTCATGGCTTCTGTTTGAGCAACCATGGCTAAGGGGGCTTTTGCACAGATTCATGTTGTTTGCCAGTTGTATCCTTGTCACTCACCTTGGTTACTTCTCAGTTGCATTATTGCAATGCATTCTACATAAAGCTACCTTGAAGATCATCCAAAAGTTGTAACTAGTCCAGAATGCTGGATCACGTGCAATGCTATGCATCTTTAGGTTTGTCCATGAAATATCTCTTTTCTGTGTGTGCACTGGCACTCAGTTTTCTTACAGGCGCAATTAAAGAAGCAGAATATCACCTTTTAAGTCCTACATGGCACAAGGCCAGATTACTTAAGGGACTGCCTGTTTTACCAGATTGGATAGAGTAGGTTCTATTCTTTAGTCCCATTCCTTATATGCTGCCATCTTGCAGGACTTAGGAGTGTGACTTTTCCATGATAGCTACTGCTCAATAGAACAACTTTCTCCTTATGATTCAGCAGGTTCCTATCTTTTCAAATTTCCAGAAAGTCATGAAACAATGTCATTTTCTGTAAGCATTGGGTTAGGATGAATCCAGAGAGTGTTGTGGGTTGCATGAATGTGGTCCTGGGTTTTAGTTGTTTTTGTTTTTGTTGGTTTTTTTGGTTTAATTTTTATGTTTTATATTGTGATTGTGAGCCACCAAGAGATGTGTAGCCATACAAGTATTAAATAATTTACTTAAATTATCTATTTATCTATAGAATCCATTTTTCCTAACAGTTTGAGCTATATAGAGTGTTTCTTACAAATGCTTTAAAATCCTCCCATTATATTTGGAGCTGACCTATCCCATAAATCAACCCTTTTTGACATATATTGGGCTAGAGATGAAAATAAATTGAAATCAAAACATTTTTTGTAACATGTGTAGAAAATGGTTGTGCCTGTAAAGTGTTTCCACTTTACATCTCAATTCCCTCTCCCAGAAACCTTCTGGATATTTACATCCTGTCTCTTTCTCCTATTTTGGGACTGTAGTTTTGTAATTTCTGTTGCTACCACTTATCTTCCAGAGAATACCTTACCTGACATCCTTTTTTCTAATTCCAGAGTCTGTGAGACATAGGGCTTAAAACCTGTTCTGTCTTTTTGACAATTAAAAGGTTAACATGCTGAAAAATGAGATATTAAAATTATGCAACTTTCTGGAATGTAAACTGAAGTTGTGATTAGATTATTCATTCTTCCTTCCAATCCTTGGAAGATAGACTAATCTCTTTTGAGAAAAACATAACCAAACTTTATTACAAAAGAAGAAAATACAATACATGAAGACTTTACTAATATTAAATATTAGAAAACCAAACATTAAATGGGATCTTGAAAGAAATGCTGCAAAAAATTTAAATTATCTATTTACTACTAAAACTCTCATTGCCATGACCTTTAACTGGGTGAAACAGTAAACTATAGGGCAACAATTTATGAACTAAGGTACCTCAAATGGGGTAACTTACAGAATGTATCCAAAATCGGGAAATGAAATTTGGGCAAGTTGTGGCTGCTCCAGTGCTATTGGCTGCTGCTGTGCAACTGCTGTAGTCATATGATCTTCATTTGCAACATTCCACAATGGCTTCCAGCCAGTCTTACAATCCCTCTTTCCCTTCTCTACTCAACAGCAGCCACTTGCTAATATGATAGAAAGGGTAGGGTAGGGTAGGATAGGGTAGGGTAGGGTAGGGTAGGGTATTGTAAGAAAGAAAAGGGAAGGGAAAACAGAAGGGGAAGGGAGGGGGATATTTCCAATGCTCCTTGCCAGATTTCCACAAGGAAACTCAGTAGGAAAACCAGTGATAAATCAGAAGTCACTTCTGCTCCCATTGGTTTTTTGCCTGCCCTTGGACATTCTTTTTCTCTTTCAGTAAAAAGAAATACATCTCTGAAACATTGACTAAAGGCCATGGATTGTCTAGTAAATTATAAGAATAGCATAAAAACAATATTATTCTTTATGCATAGCTTTAAATTTGAATTAAAAAGCTGAGATTCTTCTCCCATCTTGGTTTCCAAATTTCTCTTTAATGTTTTCCCCTTAATTTTAAAAATACCTCCAAATCTACATCTTCAGAAAAGAAGGCCTGAGTAATCTGATTTTCCTGTCATCACGGGCCATATCTCAGTTGTGGATATGAATTCTTTTGTGAATATGGAGTTGCTTTAATGAATAAATAAATTATTTTGAGATCATTTGGAAATTGGCTAGTTGTGAATGTCAGAATTTGCATCCTACACATTCATAATATAGAAGCATATTGAATGCAATTTAAATTACTGTAATATAAAACCAAAGTATCCTCAGGAGTGATATAAGTGTTATATTTTAGCATCCTATCATAATTCCATTAAGAACCATCTAAAGTTAACTGCAGTATCATATTTAGAATAATCAATCAGTTCTATAATAACCTACTGGAATGACACTTCAGATCAATTCATGAGGGTAACTTGATATCTAGATTCACTCTAATCTGCAATTAATCAAATTTGCAACTTGATTAGTAATAGATCCAAACAATATGTGGGACAACTGGATATTTATAAAAGCCTCTTGGCCTGGTACCTTGCTCTTTGGTAAAGCAGCAGAGGGATTTGCCTCTGTATCAATATAATCATAAAGATCACTGGCCTGGAAGGTGCTCAATTTAGTCCTATGAAGTCTTCCTCCAGTGCATAGTGGAGATATTATAGAGACAAGAATTGGCCATAGTTAAATAGCAAGGCTGTAGAAGCAAGTCAAAAGTTCTTGGAAAGAATTAGAGACTGAATAAGGGATACAGACATATGGAGGTAGATCATTTTTCCACCTCCCTCTCTTCACAACCACTGGCATTTTTGCTACTCCCCATGGTTCCAGGTTTATGGTGAAATGATGCTTAAGATGTCACAGCTTCTGTTGAAATATGAAAAGAAAACAAAGGGCGTACCTGGAATTCACAGCATGTAAAACTCCTTGGCATGCTAGTAATACGCTAAAGGAATCAGGACCCATGATGAGGAAATTATGAAGTGGTTACCATTTAAAATCAAGTTGCTGTCAAACAAAAATGAAACAGACATAAGGATGAGAAGGTGACTGGAATGTGTTGTTTTATGTCAAATTACATCACCCAGCTATTTTGGCTTTTTGCCTAGGTTACAGGCTTAATAATGGTCTCTGTTGCCCGAAGATGTATTTCATTTTATATGTATGGTTCTGGTTCTCTTTGGAGAGCTGTTCTTTGCAGTCTTGCAACAGATCAAGATGGGATGTTTTATAATATATTTGGAACTGAGATTACTGGGATTGGAAGATTATCTGCTGAGTTTCCACTTAATGAAACTTTGAATTTAGACTCTAAGGGAAAAAAGTTATTTTGTTTCCCAGGAGAAATTTGCATGCCTACTTTGTATTATGGGATTTAAATCAACAATAATAATATGTTATTTCAATATTTAAGAGAATAAGCTTCACTCCATAGTTCCAAAACTTTTCATCAGAATTTCATCTCCTAATACTTTCATGTATGCCCATTGCTATCTCTGCCTTACTGCTTTGAATTCTGCCTATGAGTTTGCAGTCCTGACTGATTACTTGAAACCTTGTCCCTATTAGATCGTCAGTATTAATCTCAGTCTTCCTTCTGGAAAACAGTCTCAGTCCCAGCCAAACTGGCAACCATTCCTTCCTACAGAAGCAGAAATTTAAACATTTAATTGTTAATTGTTGATGTTCTCTGATCAGTTGGAAAATTTCATATTATCTCACTAGCTTATCAATCACTGTCAAATTTATCAGTATCAGGAGGGTAATGAAAATATTCAAAGTTTACAGACTTTGAATATCTTCACTGCTTGTTTAATCACTGCTTGTTAATCAAGATCTTCACTGATCTTGTTTAATCACTGCCTTGTTTAGCAATCATTTGAAGCTATGAAGGTGATAAAAAGTAACTTTATAATCAGTCCTCATATTTACAACCTTCACAGGTCTCTAAAGCAAAGAAAAGCTGAATTAAGATCATAGGCACAGTCAGGGTTTCAATTAGTGATCACATTGCTTAAGAACCAAATTGCCAGTTCTGGCTCCCAAATGAGGACTACCTGTATTTTGTACAGTTCAATGAGGCATGCATATAACACCTTCTCTTGGGCCAATAATCTTAAAAGAGAACTTTTTCATCTTTGATATCATCTGAGGAAATGGCATCAGGCAAAGACATGTCTTTCCTAGAGAACACGCTGTATTTTTGATCGATAAATAGTCGGCATAGCTATTTTTATCCATTGTGCTAATGATTGCCATAGTTGGTTTACTGAGCACTGTGTTTTTATTCTTGATTTTATGCAATTCCCCCAGATAATTTTTATTAGGCAAACTAAAAATACAAATAATTTTTAAAAGATAAACATTATAGAAACAAACTATATGTCAAAAAGCTGGTGCTGAGAGTTTTCCAAACTTAAAGAATCAGGGACTAGGTTATTTGCTATTCTGGAGAGCAAATGCCAGCCAGAGTAAAATATTGATATGAAATATCAATGTGAGTTGATGTAAATAGGGGCATCCATAGAGGTCAAAAGAATCAAGATGGTGGCTTTGACCATCTCCAAAACCTTACTGTCTTTTAACATGAATCTCACACACACAACACAGATAAAAAGCAGCAAGTTTTTGGTGCACCTTTGCAGCTTTTGACGTTTATGACTCTATCCCTTTGAGCAGTAGGGGTTCTAGATGTAAAACTGATTCCTATGAATATTTCTACCCCATATCTCTAGCTTTCCTTTCCTGGGTCCTTATTAACTCTCCAGAAATATTTCTGAAACAAATTTGAGGGAGATTAAGGATCATAAGAAATATCACCTTACCAAAGCACTCCTTCAAATTCTCCAAATGTCATTTTTTATTCTTTGAACTACTAAGAGGTTCTAATAGGCTATTCCTCCTAAAGAATCTGTTGTATTGAAGTATCTCCCCCCTCCCCCACCATACACTGCAATCTGCATGCAAAGGCACAGCATATTTTTAACCAATCTTTCAGATGGACAATGTAACTTTTTACAATGTCAGCCCTGTGAAAGTTAAGGAGCACGAATGAAGGCAAAAAGTATTCCCATCATTTCCCTTGAGTAAAATCTGAAATTTACTTTTCACTTTGCAGCCGACATCTGCATATCCCAATAGCTATTTGCATAATGAATGGAGCCAGAGGTTCCAAAGTGTTGTTCTGAGAATTACAGAGGCAGATTAACTGCTGCTTATTTTTACCCCCCCAAGAAGGAAGGAGAAAAAAAATAGCTGCCCATTCTGTTGCCAATTTCATTAACTAAAACAAATCTCAGCTGGAAAAGAGAGAAAAGAACAGAAAATGTCATTTGCTGACATTGTCATTCCTGGTTGCCCAGTAAATAAATGTAACATCTATTTGTCACCATGGAAACACCTTCTGTTGTCCAAAAGATGCAAAATAGAAGAATGTGGGGGCCTGAAAACCAAAGCAATGAAGTAAGAAGCGGCATATTTGTTCATTCATCTTCTGCAGGTGTTAATATTAATTATGTTTTATATTTTTAAAAAATCCAATGTGTATCTGAGAGATATTCTAAAATGCTTCCTATACAATCTCACATTTGTTTACTCAGAAGAAAATCCACTACATTCATTAGCATTTATCTTTCACTTATTTTGGATAGCAGAAAAATGGAGTTCAGGGGTTCCACCCATAATCAATCAGAACAATCTGCAAAAATCTGGCAAATTAGATAGCCATTAAGAGTTATTATATTGTATTTTTATTCTATTGATTATAATAACTGACATAATCAATGCTCATACATAGAAATAGTCTCTCTCATTTTCTGTCCTTTTCAAAGGCCTGATGAAGTAGCCAGTGTTCGCTTCCTTTTCTGAAGCTGAACTGTATTGGAAGAAGTCAAATCTCTGGGGATGCTGTTGCAGAAAAGAGGGGCAGTGGTTGAAAAGGTCATGCTTTTCCCCTCTGGGCAGTGGGAATGGCTGTCCCTTGCCAATTTGGCTTAGGCCATGGGACACATCACACTCTTAGTTCCCACAGAGGAATTATCATGAAATACCTCATTTCCTTAGAAAGCATTAGCTATATTGACCAGGGGTGAGTTCTACTTATCTTTACTACTGGTTTGCAATGGGGCTGCATGCGCGCGCGCTTGCTTTGCTCATCCGCATGCTCTTCTGTGCAAGCGCAGAAGCATTTTGATGATGTCGGGTTCAGTGGTCGGAGCCTCCCACTGGTTTTACTCTGGTTCTATAGAACCGGTGCGAACCAGGGGCAGCCCACCACTGATATTGACCCTCTGGACTTGAGATGGGTACAGCTGTGAAGATATTTGTGGATTTCCACCAGAGGTGCCAAATTTGTTTCCGAATTTCTTGAAAGTTCTTTTTTTCCTTTTTTTCTCTATTCTCCTCCTCCTCTTTCTTTCTCTCTGTTCCCATTCTTTCTTTCCCATTTCCTCTCTTTCTCTCTTCCTTCTTCCTTTGTCTGGAATTTTTTACTTCAGTGTTACTGTATTAATATGTGCATCTTTCCCAAGCATAAACAGAACACAAATGCCCTATTTTACAATATATTTTAGCACTAACATTTAACTTTCAAACTGACAAACTTTACTCATAATTTTCATATTCTTTTCAAATGTCTTTCCTAGCATGCATCAGTTATCCACTGATTGAAAAATAAAACTTCATTAATCCTCTTTTTTACAATTTCACACATGCCTGCAAACAAATGACTAACAACTCATCCCCAAATATTTTATAATTCCTTATAATGGCCAGCATTGTTTTATTTGAATTAAATAGCAGCCAAGCAATTCAGAGATCACCAGTTTAGCCTACCCAAATGAGATTTTTATGGAGAAACTCTTGAATTTTGGGGAACTATTGCAAGGATGTTCCCTAGAAGAAATACAGTACAAAGAATTATTTTTTCTTGCATGATAGGAGACCAAGACTTTATTTAGCATAAGCATAAATTATATATGAGACTCTTGCAGTTTTTACAACTGTTACCATAATAAACTTAATTATGAAGCATTAAATTTTAATTGCACAAGTTACTACTGCAAATACAGGCTACAGATGTTTTTGAAAAAAGTGTTTTCTATTCTTTTTAATACTTCTGCAATCTTTTATTTTTCTAATCTTTTATTATCATTATTTTACACTTTTACCTCATAGAGCTTTTTACCTCATAGCCTGTGAGATATTTATATGAGCTGAAATGATAATGGTGTCCTATCATCTGTTACATTTTTGGCAGAAAATAATTTAAAAATACAGTAGTTACAATACATTCATACTGGGTAAAGGACAGCTGGGTTTTATCTACTGGGAATTCATCAGCCCAAATTTTGATTGTATCTTCAAAATATGAAACTTTTACTAAAATGTATCTATCCTGGAGTACATGTTTCAAAGTCTAAAGAAAACAAAACTAAAAGCAAGACAAGTGCAAAATAAAATTTAGATACTGAGAAAAGCTAGAATATTGTAATCAAAGAAACTGAGTTTTGATGCAATTTCTTTAAAATTGTTAAAATGACATTTTTTTCAAAAAGAAATGTATTTTATTTGTTATTAAACAGCTGTACATTTATTTGTAATTTTTCTGCACAATTCTTGTATGTACAATTACATTTAGATCACAGATTATTGTTATTACATATCATGATTATTTCTTCTCGACTATATTATTATATTAACCAAAGCAAGCAGTTATGAAAATTAAACCTTTTTACTTATACAAATTTAACAATAACTTAAAGCAGGCATGTGTCATAAATATTTTGCTTATTTATTTATTATTGGTTTGATTTATATGCCGCCCTTCTCCGGAGACTCAGGGCGACTTACAATGCGTTAAGCAATAGCCTTCATACTTTTGTATATACCTGCTTAGTAGGGCTTTCAGTCCCCCCTAAGCGGTGTTCTTTTTACACAAAGTCAGCTTATTGCCCCCACAATCTGGGTCCTCATTTTACCTACCTCGAAAGGATGGAAGGCTGAGTCAACCTTGAGCCTGGTGAGATTTGAACTTGCAGTAATTGCAGGCAGCTGGCAGCACTTTAACAACACTTTAGCCGCTGCGCCACCAAGGCTCTCTCTCTTATTTCAGAAATATGTTCATTTGACCCAAGAATTTTCTAATCAATAGATGAAATGAAATTTATTAAATGAAATTATCATCCATTTATTCATTTAAATGAATGCAAGAAAGATGAAATGAGATTACTTTATACAGGGCAAAGTCACAAAATACCCAATTGTCTTGCAAAAAATTCATGCTATTTCTGCCTAGATTAAGAAAATAGCCTAATAATTACCTTATTTTATGCAAGTCATAATAATAAGGAGATTTCAAGGTTTAATATCCATAAGATCAAAATAGCATATCTCAACCCTGCTCTTCTGTTTCATAAAATTATTTCAGGGAGATGTTTATTACAATTAAGAGCAGGGACTGTGGCTCTCCAGGTGCTGCTAAATTGCAAATTCTGGCAGCTGTACCCTATATGCGGAAAAGCTTGGAATTGCAAGGAAATGGAATTCATCAACATTTGAATGCATATAGAATGATCATAGTTGTTGTTATGATCTCTTGTATTAATTTGTAGAAAAATCTTTAAATCTTTGTGTTTGTGTACTACATTTCTTTCAGCTGAAGCTTAATAAATGTGGCAGTAATGACTTTAAAAAAGAAAGAAATCAATCTATTTACTTCTACTCCTTTATGCTTTCTTTAGGATGTTACTCATATAAGAGCCGCAGTCTGTCTGTCTGTCTGTCTGTCTGTCTGTCTCTGTCTCTGTCTGTGTCTCTCTCTCTGTGACAAAGTCAATTCATCCAGTTGTTCACCAAGCAGAAATTATTCTGTGAAAATGCTAGTATGATAAGTAGAATTTTTATTGTTGATTCATAGAGCTCTACTTATTCCTTTGAACATCACATGGAGATAATGGGGAGATGTGACTGAAGTCCTGTCCCCTTTTATATATATTACATTTAGAAAGAGTCAGGGCTAATTGTGTTCATATGACCTCCATCCTGACTTTTTTAGATCTAGGATAACTCACTTGCCGTAGCCAACTCAGCTCAATGAACTTGCCATGGGTCAATTCGCTGCAGTCAACATGCCATAAAACAACTCTTTGCAGGATAATTCAATGTAGGATAACTCAAGAGAGGGACAAGTGAATTGCATTGGACCTTGTTTTGTTTAGGTTTGAACTTTCTCAGTTAGACGTCCTTGAGGCTGGGATGAGTGGCAGTTCTACTTGTCCCTCTTGTGAGTTATCCCATGTTGAATGTCCCAAGTTGTCTCATGGTGAGTTGGCTGTGGCAAGTCAACTGGGGCAAGTTGGTTACAACAAGACAATTCAGGCAAATCAGCCAAAACATGAGTTGGCCATGGCAAGTTGTGACATTCCATTGCAGAATCCCAATAAAACATGATAAGACATTCTAGGAAAAAATTTAGAATGTCATTATTCACATTTCTAATAATCCCATTTTTCTTATAAAAATTAACTCTGAAAAGACATAGGGAGAACTCATCTTCCAATTACATCAGAATTGTTTTTATTTATTCATTATACAAGTAAATTGAACTCACACCCAAATGACTTTTAAATGGCATTAACGCTTGCTTGTATTCTCATAATTTATCGTGAAGGTTTGGCAAGAAAAATACCATATCTCTGTGGAGCTACATTGCCTGTGTGATACTAAGTCAATCATTTCCATCATATTTTTTAGAACAATCTCTTTTATTTAGTGGTGATATACCATTGACTGAAAGGATTAGCTCCAAATACAGGCATCTTCACATTTTAAATCCTAGATTGCTTCTCCACTAGGCCCTTACACTTTGCAGAAGCATTGTTTTTTGGAGAGGGATATTTGTTTCAGGACAAATTGGAAAACACAATGAATGAAATCCTTTCTCCCCATTCATCATTCGTCATGTGCTGAATGACTTCCAAATGAGAAGTGTGATGGGAAATAGACTGACACTCTATTACTCTAACCTTCACCTCACACACATTTTACTCAAAATGTCTATCCAACCAGCTCTTTGATAGATCATCTTTCTACTCAGAACCTTTCAAATGCAAGCAATAAGTGGTGGAAAATAGAACTATGCTTCCCTAGTCTAACTTGATCCTGATGATAAGAGAAAGAAGGATAAAATAGAAGCAACACATGCTATTGGTTCTATGCTCATCATTTTTTAAAAAATTGTAGACTTCTAGTTCAAAATTCCCCAGTCCACAAAGTTACCCACATTACAAGTATGTTGGATTACAACTTCCATGTGTCCCGAACAGTATAGCCATCATATGATGAAGTTGTATGTGAGCACATTTTGAGGCTGTCAAAAGACCACAGGAACCTTCTCCATCTTATTTTACTGTACAGGCATATTAGAAATCTTAAAGCAGGTCTTCTAAAAAATATTAGGACCCTGTTTCCTAGAACTAGGGAAAAAAGGCATTGAAGATTAATCCATATCAATCTTCATGGAAATTCATTTAGTATTGCTGCTGCTTTGTATGTTAATTAACAGATTCCTACTAAATTCTTGTTTTTAAGCTTGTATTTTAATTCTCAGTCTATTTGAGAGGTAGCAATTTGGGAAGTTTGGATGAAATGCTATGTTGGGGTTTAGTTTTTCCTATATTTCTCCAATATGCAAAATATTTCTTGAAATAATCAGTTGGAGATGCTGTTGGTCAGGCCAACTCTTTTTTAAAGCAAAGTAAAATGCTGGCCTCACTCTAGCTTCTTAAAGAAGGGCACTGAATAGTAGTGATGGATAAAGGCAAGTTTTATGTGTCTCATGTATACATTCAATTTGTAAAACCTATTACAAATTCCTTGAGATTGGGTTCCTAAATCCATTCAGTAATGTAGTTTAACATTAGCAATATGAATATAATTTGTATTAGGAATCTATTTTTTGTTAAAATAAATATATCACTTTGCAAAAGTGAATTGTTTTGAGTAAAAAGAGTGTGATACATGGAATAAATCAGTAACTCAACAGATGTATTATCAGCCTGGTAAATGGCTGGGAACTCTACCAGATAATGAACAATCTGTCAGAAACAGTGCAATGGATGGAGTCCAAGGACAGAGTTTCCTAAATTGTAAAGTATACCATTCTTCTTTGACTTTCTACCTTTTAATCACAAAGACATATAATAATAAATAGTCTTTAATAAAATTGTAAAACTTCAGTAACAAATGATCAATGTTCTGCATCAACTATGCAATTCATAATAAAATTACATTTTGTATCATTCAGCCTGTTGTATAATTCTAGTATGTCACTTTTGTGTCACCGCATATAGGATGTGCTTATAGGAATTTTGGATAGAATTTTAAGACATTTCATTACATTCATCACATTCACACATCTACTCAGATAATCCTCGAATTACAAATTTGTTTAGCAGCAATTCAAAGTTACAATTGCAGTGAAAAAGTGACTTACCACTGGTCCTAATACTTACAACCAATCCCTAAAGTCATGTGATCAGAATTTGGGCATTTGGCAACTAACAAGTATATACAATGGTTGCACAATCCTGAGGTCATTTGATCACAATTGCAACCTTTCCAGACAGCCTCCAACAACCAAAATCAATGGGAAAATCCGGATTTGCTTAATGATTATATGATTCACTTAACATATACAATGATTCACTTAACAAAAGAGGTCATAAAATCAGATACCTTGACAACTGCCTTGTCTCCCAGTGGAAATTCTGGTCCCAATTCTCGTTGTAAATTGAGGACTAAGTATAATGAAAAAGCTTACCATGTATACTTAGTACATGAAGCACATCAGTAATATACCTGGTACTTTATTAATTGTTAGGATCAAATAAGGGCACAATAGAGAAAGCAAGTTGACAATGTCCTTTTAACTGTGAGATTCAGAGGCAACCTATATACATTTGCCATTCTGAGGGCATACCGAGTTAGATATACTTGCCAAATGAGGTTGAAACAGATGAAAATACATAATACATAATGCTATAATGAGTAAGATTAACTCTCATATAAGTATGCATAGACGTGCAAGCATACACAAGAATTTGAAGGCAGTAATCCAAGAATGTTATGATATACACTGCATTTTAGCAATGCTGAGGCTAAAAATCAGCATTTTGCTAAATTCCTGATGGTGAGATCAGACCATTTCCTAATGTTGACTCAATTGTCATGTATTGATTTGACTCAAAATTTGACCAACATATTCCATTTACCACAGCCCATGTGAACTATGCTAAGATATTCATCCTCTTGCTTGATTAACAAAACGCAAGAGGTGAACTGGACCAGATTCACTGACCCTACTGCATTCTTTGGTTCCATTATTTTCCATATATCGATCAGGTAACATTTGCCAAGAGAGTGTAATTGCTGCAAGGTTGCTTTAATTGTGTAATAGTTAATAAAATATCCAGACAGTAGCTTTTCAAAGGCATTTTATTTTGCAAATGGTAACTTAAGTATTGAACTTAAATATTAAATTGAAAAGGTGTGATTCAAACATACCCAGATTAGGTACAATTATAGGAGCAGTAAAAAAGAAAAAAAAATCGGAATATTACATTTCCTCCCAGTTTTTAAAGCATACCCAGAAAAGAATATAGAATGGGTGAAAAATGGCTTTGAGTAAAACTTCACCTCTAAAAGGAAAATAAATATAAAAATAAATAAATAAACAATGATTGTGAGACAGTAAGTAAGGATAGCTGCTCCTGACATCAGCAAATGCCACATCTCAGCCAAACGTGTTAATTTCTCCAGATGGTGCAATCTAATAGACCAACAGAGATTGGAGATAAATGCCTTAATTCCCAAATAAAGTCCAGGCAAATGCTTTTCCCAAAGCAGGAACTAAATATCCAATCAATATGCTTGATTTGACATTTGAAGGCACATTTTTCTCCTGTAATCAAATTAGCAATCTTAATACAAAGTATCCACAATAAATCTACATTTTGAGGAATTAGTCTCAGGACCATCTTCTTCAGTCTGATACCCAACCCCAAGATATATTGGGAGTAGAAATTTAATAATTCTTAGGCAGCTAGATTGTATTCCCAATATAGTGGACAATACAATGTTGCGGAAAAGTGTCTTAAATTACTTTTCTTTCAACTTTCTCATTGACCTTGATTGATCTACCATAAGTTAAGTAGGTTCATGGATTGTTTTTGGATAGGAAACCAGAGCTGTGGACCAACAATTTCTACACAGTTGCAAACAATTAAATCAACATAATTTCCTTGAGGGATATAGCTCACCTTTAGACAGGCAGGTGAAACAAATCTAATACGAGTATTGGGCTCCAGCTTTCCACCCACCATTTTATTACTGAAAATGTCCTGAGGTTCTCTTATAAATAAATATTATATTAAGGTAAGATATAGCAGGAACCAGGGAATGTTCACAATACATGGATTAATACAGAACTACATTGCTTACCCTAATATATATTAAAGAAATGATGGATCACGTCATAGGCTTTTTTAAATTGTATGTGCAAACTGCCACTCGTGTGGAGATCCTATTCATATTCTAATCAATATTTGGGGGAAGGTCTTCTGCCACAATATCCTTTTCGCTCCCCCATTCACTGAGTTCTGTTCATTGAGACATCTGAAGGACTCACAGAAACCCCTGTAATGGCTTTCAACACATTTTTATTTCCTATTTATAAAATGTTTCCAAGATGCACTAGCTGTCCAAGATTAGACATTTTAAAATAGCACAGACAACAAAAAGATGGAAGAAAATGATAAATCAAAGAGTGGAGTTAATACATTTCAAACTATTCAAAGACATATTTCAAAAGTCTACATAAAATTGAAGAAAAAAAGGGAAGGACCAAACAAAGCGAGAAAGACAGAGTGATCCATAGATGCCACAGGTGTTTAAAACATAACCTGTTTGGATATTCAGATTTTTTTTTCCTAGGGCAGGTCTTAGTTCATGCAAAAGAAGCAATCCTCCATGTATCTTGTTTCCATATAGTTATATTCATATATAGAACTGGAACAATTGGACAAAGTTTCAACAGTGCTTCATCAGATGTCCTCTTCTAAAGAAGGAGAAATATTTTATTTTAATAAAGTATTGCAGGAAAGGAAATAACGTTCACCTTCTGTTTTAATTGATGACTGATGTGTGAATTAATCAATATATTTGGCTGTGGCCCACCATTAAAGTCACCGATGTAAGCTGCTTAGAAGAGATTTGTTGAATAGCCTAAACCTTTAAGTGCACAGGATAAATGGATGGTGACATCATTATACCTTGACAAATTGAAATTATAGCATTCTCCTTCATCATTACTGAAGGATGATTTACTTCCAGGAGTTCCATTTTCATAAAGCCATCCATTGTCACAGGTTATTTTCAAATTGCAACATGTAACTCAAGTGGCAAATAATATATGCATTATCAACTACTTTTGGTTTGCTTAAAATTCAGGTGAAAATCAGGATCAGTAAGGCTGTGCAATCTTCTAGGCCCACAATGGCGAACCTATGGCACGCGTGCCACAGGTGGCACATGGAGCCATATCAGTGGGCACATTAGTGTTGCCCTAGCTTAGCTCCAGCGTGCATGCACGCACCGGCCAGCTGATTTTCAAGCCTTCCGGGCCCACCAGAAGTCGGGAAACAGGCTGTTTCCGGCCTCCGGAGGGCCTCCGGGGTGTGTGTGTAGGGAAGGCCATTTCCCCCCTCCACAGGCTCCAAGAAAGCCTCTGGAGCCTGGGGAGGGTGAAAAACAGGCCTAACAGGCCCACCTTGCCATCATGTGCCAAAAGCAGGGGGAGCGCGGGGGAGCATGTGCACATGTGTGTGGGGGGGGTGCATTGAATTATGGGTGTGAGCACACACGCACACACCCCGCCCCGCGCAACCCCTGCTTTCAGCACACAATGGCAAAAAGGTTAGCCATCCCTGTTCTAGGTGGTGTTTTACTTTACTGTGGCCTTGAGCAGAGACTTTCCACAAAACAACTTTGCAGAATTAAATGGACCCCTGTTTTTCAATAACCAGGAACAAAATAGCTTGATTGCCTCTCAGCATAATGTTCCATAGCTTTTGCATCTTTAAATTGGCAGAGGCCTATGTTCATTCATTACATTCACACAGAAGGCACTTCTCATGCAGCTGCAGAAAGCATGGCAAGAACCCGCACAGCAGCCTCATTCAGCTCATACCACTGCCAGTTAATGCATTTAAGCAATTCAAAAACACAAAGATGTAGATTGGGTCACCTAGTTAGTGCAAATTAAACTTGTGCAGTCAATAACATTATCCTGCACATTATATGCATGTTTCTCCCTCCCATGAACACACTTTACTTGTGAATACAATTAGCAGGATGAGGCCATTATGTAACAAAGTAAAAATACCAGAACAGGTTTTAACCCATGACGATACAGAAAAATGTTACTCTAATTAGAGGGACTTTTCAAATAACTGCAATAATTTTAAGGCTTTTTTTCCCCAATTCAGAATTGTCTGAAATTTCATTTGCAACAAACTGGCAGGAGAGAAGGAATAAAAGAGTGTTGTTGCCTGACATTTCTTCCATTCAGGGCCGGATTTAGATGAAAAGAGGCCCTAGGCTATTCCACTTATGAGACCCTTTCACCTATAGTGAAAGTGTAATTTTAATTTTGCTAACAATTTGAATGTAGGCCCCTCATGATCTTGAGGCCCTAGGCTGAAGCCTAGTTAGCCTATAGGAAAATCCGGCCCTGTTTCCATTCAAGAAAAAAGAAAATGATTTCTTTCCACTCTATATTAAGTCCAAGTCTATAGTTCATAGAATTATGGTGGGCAGTTTTAAGGGCACTAAATCCCAAAGAACCCAAAATTCTCATGTTATCCTCTTATTACCTTCTCAGTATATGTTCCCAAGCTCCAAGACGGGAGAACTAGAGCTGTGTCTAAACATATGAGGGGAGGAAAAAAACAGGAAGTCTGAAAATGGATCTCTTTCTGGGCAACACATTTTCCTCTAATTTCAGAGATTAGAGAAAGATACTATGGTACCTCCATACTCATTGTTAATTGGTTCTGGGAGGCATGATGAGTACCAAAAATGATGAATATCAAATTTCTCCCATAAGTAAGGTGACCAGACATCCCGCTTTTGGCGGGACAGTCCCACTTTTGAGCAATTTGTCCCGCGTCCCGCGGCGTTTTAAAAAAGTCCCGATTTTTCATTCTGCCTCCTGAGTCCCCGCTGATGGCTAGAGGGAAAAAAAACTGTTTGAACTCTTGCCGCGGGGCTTCAAAGGGCCGACCTACAGCTGATCAGTGTTAAAAAAAAAAACCCTTGGTATATTTGCGGCACAAGGCAGCCCTCGTTTCCTGCCGACTCGGAGCGGTAAACAGCGTCTGGTTCAGGGAGCAGCCGGATTTTGCTCTCCATTGCTCTCTCGGTCCCCTGCAAGCTCTCATCTCTCGAGAAGCCCAACCAAAGTTTCCCGCGCCATTTCAGGGAGCGTTCCTCGAGAGACGAGAGCTTGCAGGGGGCCGAGAGAGCAATGGAGAGCAAAATCCGGCTGCTCCCCGAACCAGACGCTGTTTACCGCTCCGAGTCCCAAGCGACAGGAGAGGAGGGCTGCCTTGTGCTGCAAATATACCAAGGTGGAATCCTGATGCCGCCCTTACAGCGGAGAGAAGAAACCGGATTTTGCTCTCCATTGCAGACACCAGATCGTAATGCACCACCTGCAAAAATGCGAAAATTTCCAAATGTAGCCCTGCCCTCTTACAGCTCTCCTGATGTTCAACTGTTGTCTCTCAAGGAGGATACTTGGCCAGCCTCATGCTTGATGTCTCCCACCTTGGCAGCTTTAAGACTTGTGGACTTCAACTCCCAGAATTCTCCACAATTCCCCAGAATGGGCTCGGCGGGAGTTGAAGTCCAAACGTTGTAAAAGAGCCACAATTGCCCAGCCCTGGGCTAGGGTAGGCTGATGCTGCGCGGATGGGAGGAGGGGCGGGCGACCCAGCAATTAAGTTGTGGTTTGGAGGTATATATGGGGAAAATTATTTGGTTTATTATTATTGATAGATATAATTAATTGATTTGTAAGAAATTGGATTGCATGGAAATAATTGGAATATTCATGTTCATATTGATTAATATACAAAAAAGATAGTTATATAACTAATTGATTTATATTAAAATGTTGAATTTGTATTAAACAACTGTATTACATAATTACATAATTAACCAATGTGAGGATGGATATAAAAATAGATGACAATGGGAAGGGGTATAATATAGAATAGAAGGGAAAAATTGAATTTGATTAAGATTAGAGATGAGGATGAAGGGTAATATTGGTTTTTTTAAAAAATAGATGAGGAATAAATATGGCAAAAAGGAAATATAGAAATTGTAAATTTAATTGAAATGACTAAACGCTGTTTAAATTTGTGAACCAATTTCTTCTGTTCAAAGAAAATACATTGTATGTTTGTATGTGTGTTTCTAATTACTGCTATTTATTCATATTTGTTCTCTTTTATTCTTTAAAGTTTAACAATTCATTCTTTATCTTAATATCTTTATATTTGTTTGGGGTTGGCTTTCTTCCCGTTCATCTTTTTTATTGTACAGCAACCTTTCTCCTCAAACCTACCACCTCTCTCTTTTCTTTCCTTCTTACTTTCTCTTCCCCCCACCCTCTTTTTCTCCTCCCTACTTCCTCTTCCTTTCTCCTCCTCCTCCTCTCTTCCTCCCTCTCTTACCCTCACTCCTACTCTAATTTCTCTTCCTTCATCCCTCTCTATTGCTGTATCCTTTAATGCATATGGACTACTCAGAGGGCTGAAAAAGTTATTTTTGACTGGTCCTCACACTTTTGACCAGTCCTCGAACTTACGACTGTCCTCACATTTTACATTTTTGCCCTATCTTGTCATCATGGTGAAGAGAAGCAGTTGTGAAATGAGTGACATGGTTGTTAAGAATGCTGCACAGGCATAAATATGAGGATGGTCATAAGTGTGAGGACCAGTCAAAAGTGCGAGGACCTGTCAGAAATGACTTTTTTCAGCCCTCTGGTTAGTCCTTTTGTGCATATGGACTACTCGGAAGGCTGAAAAAGTTATTTTTGACTGGTCCTCGCACTTTTGACCAGTCCTCGAACTTACGACTGTCCTCAAATTTTACGTTTTTGCCCTATCTTGTCACCATGGTGAAGAGAAGCAGTTGTGAAATGAGTGACATGGTTGTTAAGAATGCTGCACGGGCATAAATGTGAGGATGGTCATAAGTGTGAGGACCAGTCAAAAGTGTGAGGACCTGTCAGAAATGACTTTTCAGCCCTCTGAGTAGTCCCTATACACATAGCCATGGCCACCCGGTCACATGACCAGCTAGCCACGCCCACCCAGTCACATGGCCTCCAAGCCACGCCCACACAATAAGCCACGCCCACAATGGTGTCCTTCTTACCAATGTTAAAATCTGTTCACCTTGCCCTATACACATAGCCATGGCCACCCGGTCACATGACCAGCTAGCCACGCCCACCCAGTCACATGACCAGCTAGCCACGCCCACAAAATAAGCCACGCCCACAATGTCCCTCTTTACCAATGTTAAAATCTGGTCACCTTACCCATAAGGAGTATTGTGGTGAATCACAAGACAGCCGACACCAACAAGTTCTAGCTTTTGTATTAAGTACTAAACAAACTATGAGTACTGGGACAAAATTTTCATGTCAAAATGTGCTGAAAACTAAATTCAATGAGTTTCAAAGCAGTTGAAAGCCAAGGTACCATTGCAGATAATTTCTATCGATTCTGTAGCCAAAATATTCCCAATGGACATAGATTTGCATTGACCATAACTCTTTGATCACTCTGGCTGATCCTTAAACTGTAGTCCATTTCCTTGTTTGTGACAATTTGAAACCTTTTGAGTATGAACTAAAGAAGGGAAAAGTTGAGTTAACTTTTCGAACTATTTTGATCATCTAAGTTTTATATACTTTGTTCAAGAAGAATTTCAAGAAAAGAATGAATGCTTATATTTCATTCCTACTCTGTGAGAATAGGGTTTTTAAAATTTACAGGGCCTAAAAATAAATACTGATATATGAGTTGGTCAAAGTCATCTCAGGAAATAGAGAAACTCTTTTCCTCACACAAAAAGAGTTTGTGCAAACAGCAAAGTGAAGAAGGAGGGCTTATAGTTCATCTTTGAGAACCAATGTACTGAAAAGCAGTTTTGGCCTGCCTGTAGTCCACCTTGCCCACTTATTATTATGTTGTTATTATGTTACATTAATATGTTGCCCACATTTTATTATTTTCCTTCCAGAGGTGAGCCTTGCTTTAAAGTTAGATTTTATTTTCTCATGATAAAACTTTCCAGCCATCTCCAGATTAAATTTACCACCAATGCAGTTTGTAAAGGAGAAATGTCTCATATTGATCAGTCTGAACTTTCAAAACTACCCTGGTGATATGACATTAATTATTCGCTGTTTCTAAATGGACTATTCTAACACTGATGTTATATTATATTATATTGCCTATTGGTTTGAATGACTTTGACATAACCATGGTTAGTATTAAAAATACTTCTTCCGGACTACTCCTGCACTCACTATGAACCTATGAATGCATTTTTTTAAAAAAGCTAAAGGCAACTGCTTGGTAGGGGGAAAATACATTTTTGGAACTGACATTAAAGTTAATATGAAAGTTCAGAGGTGGAGAATAATTTAAATGTTCCAAAGAAGTAGCAATAACATTTCTAAATCAAGACAGTGAATTATGTATACATGAAATATTAAAAATGCAAAGCTGGTTCTATTTGGAATGCCCCCTAGCTGTTATTACTCAAGAGAAAATTGCTTTACGTTGAATTGAAGGACACACTATTTAATGCAGTATTTAAGTCAAGAAAGGATATCATTCTTTTTTATTCAACCACTTAACTTGTGTTTATGTAATCTGTCTGGATGCCAGTTGTCTTACATTATTTTCTATCAGAGAAAGAGGATATAGAAATTCAGCCATTAAACCTTTATTTTCTCCTACCCATATATATTATTATATATAAATTAAGAAATGTCAACAACATACTGTACAATTATTAGTAATAAGTTTACTTACCCATTTATGTGTAAGTAAACCCAAATTTACCTTGTATGTATGTATGGGTTTATATATATATGCACGTGTATTATATGTGTGTGTGTATATATATATATATATATTTATTAGTTATACATTAGTTACACTTTTTGATGAGTTTGTCTATAACATTCACCATTTATCACTTTAAAATTAAAAAAATTAAAAATTAAAAAGTTGCCTGTCTCTCTCTTCGCTCAGCAATAATCTAAATCAATACTAAATTAGTATTTTACAGTTTTGTCAGTAAACTCTGTAACAGTCACCTTTAAAATCAATGTGAATACAGCTGTACTGTGGTTTTGGATACACTTTCAACACAGTAGTTGATTTTCTTTGAAATACAATTTTAACAAGCACCAGTGATGAAAAATGCTTTTTAAAAATATTTGTTTTGGTTTTGGTACATATAATATTGTCCTGGGCAAACAAGCCTTCACTTTCTTTAGCTGCTACATCTATTTTTCATATTATATGAACATGTTCAAGATATAAAAAATATTTTTAGACAATCAGTTGAATGCTATGGCCATTTATTCTAAATTTTATTCATTCTTAATAGCACAACTTAATATATTTTTATGATTATGATGTTTCTGGAGAGCTCCTTTCCTTCAGAGCTTAATAGCAACAATAAGGAGGAAATGCAACACAACATTCCTCTGAAGTACTTAACTCTCTAGTTAAGGGTAAAACCAGCCAGGCAATCCTAATAATTGGATTGGTCATTATGTTGCATTCTGTTATTTCCTTAACAGTTAAGCTATTGTATGGCCAGTCACTAAAGTCAGCTGTTTAACTTCCATTTTGAGATCTTTCATCTCCAAAAATGTAATGTTATTGCTCTGAAAATCTGAGAATTCACAAAATTTAGCAATGTCTGTTTTGTGGTTAAATCCCATCCATGAAATCCCATCTATGAAAGTGTCCACTCTCAAAGAGCCCTGGATGCTGTAATTATTTATCAAAGTTGCAAATGTCCCAAAAGTTTTGCATCAAGAAGTAAAAACACAACGGTAGGAAAAAATGAATGAACTTATCATTCAATCCTACCAGCTGAATGGGATGAATATAAATTCAAATTAATTGTTCTGGTTCCAACAACTTCTTTTTCCTAATTCTCTTTTCTTTGTGAAACTGCAACTCCCACTTCCCCCATCCCTGATACTCAAAAAATTGAGCCTTTGGTACAAAAAATATTGTGAACATATAGTATATTGAATATCTCTTTAACCTGTTAAGGTGTAAGACGTGATCTAGACAAATTAAATGAGTCTTCTTCTTTAGTTCCTCTTTTACCACATCAGGTGTTGAGGGAGATTTAAAGTTCTAGTTCTTGCTTTTCTGGTTGCCTTAACCATTGTTAATTGATCTTGTCTTTCATGTTGTCTTTCTATCTTCCTCTGGATGTGCCAAGTATTCTTTGACCTTCTCCTCTTTTTAATTTAATTTAATGAGTGGTGGATTAAAAACAGAAGCCAGAGCATCTAATTCCATAAGGAAGCCTAGATTAGATGTTTTTCAGGGGTAAACTGGCTTATTACAATGAAGTAACTCTTTGGCTGGTGTAAGTACTTTCTCAAAGGCTATCTCATTTGCCCAAACACTAAAAGTTGCATTACCTGACATTTAGAATTCACTGCAGTCACAATTCCTATCCAGCGTAGATTAAAAATAATTATAGCTTAATGTGATGTCTAGCCTACACATTCAATATAGGTATCAATTGAGACTGCAGAAATAAAATAAATTCAGACTGCTTTCAGACGGATGGCTCTTAGAACTAATAAATCATTCTCTTCCCTTGAAAAGTGCAGGTAGAATTACAATTGATTATCTACACTATCAGAGGACATTGTGTATAGCCTATCATGTTCTTCCAAATCAGTGCCCTTATTGCTAATCTTTTAGGGAAAATAATTTTGATACTGGTAACTACCTATTAGTTAGCTGAATCTATTACAGTTTATCACAAATTCATGATCTCTTTAGGAGTGGGTGCCATGTTTGTTACCAGTTTATGCTTTAAATTGAGCTTTTAAGAGATGCTGAAACACCTGTGAAAGCAGCACAACCACCTCAACCCACTAGAAGAATAATTCTTTCTTACATCAAGCATATCTCAAAACCTATCAAAAGGCAATTACCAATTCTTAGAATAACTGTAGCATATATGCAAATAAATGCCATCCAAAGTATATTAAGCAAATATAAGGACCATGTGCTCAAGGAAGACAAATCAGAGTCTTCTACAAAATAAATGCATGGAATGGGAGCACCACTGTAAAGGACAAAGCTAGAAGGTTATTCAAATTCATGACCACTACTTGGCAGATAAAAGATACCATGAACACATTAATTTCACAGACAACCTCCAAATTTTTTACACAAATTAGCCATCAACATAGGCTTAGTCACAAAATTCAAAAGTAATTCCCAAACAAAGAAATGCACAACACAACATTTCCTTTATCTCACATCTATTAATATACACACAGGTAAGAGATGCACTGCACCAGCACAAGAACCAGATAGCAATGTGTCCATCAAAACAGAAAACCCAATAATGCTGTCCATCCATCCAATCTCATACAAGTGTAGTACAGCAGGCAATTTTGTGTTCTATAGTTAACCCACATACTTGCAGATCATAACTATCAAGATAGTGTCTAAGATGATTACAAATAATCCTCGATTTACAATGACAATTGAGCCCAAAATTTCTGCTGCTAGTGAGACAGTTGTTAAGTAAATTTTGCCACATTTAATGACTTTTTTCTACAGTTGTTTAAGTGAATTACTGCAATTGTTAACTTATTACATGGTTGTTAAGTAAATCTGGTCTCCCTATCAACTTGGCTTGTCAGAAAGTCACAGAAGGTGATCACATGATGCCAGGACACAGCAACTGTCATAAATATGACTCAGTTGCCAAGTAGCCAAATTTAGTCACATGACAATTAGGATGCTGCAACAGTTGTAAGTGTGAAGAACGATCATAAGTCACTCTTTTCAGTGTTTTTGTAATTTTGAACAGTCAGTACATGAATTGTTGTAAGTCTAGGACTACCTGTATAAGTCTGTGTCAACTGTCCTATTTGACACATCCAAAAACAGACATTCCTGGCTTGTAGGAACTACCAAGAGTAAAATTTTATTTTTAGATCATTTAGGCACAGCAGAAGCAAAGTCAGCTCTGACGTTTTCCCACAAAAACCCACATAGGTAAAACCCTTTTCACATCTGAGCTGCCCACAGTCTATTGTCCATTGTCCAACTGTTACACTCAGTTCTTTGGGAAAGAACTCAGTTATTTCTCAATTTTGGGGAAAAAATCTGTGGTAGCTGGTAGTTCCAAGAACTTGTCTTTGGTGGGTAACTCCTCTGTGGCAGCAGAAGGACGTCAAGCATTCCTTAGCCTTCCCCTATCCTAGGACCCCTACCCCCCACCCCCATTTCTGTTTGGCAAATTCTGAGCTGGAAGTTGATACAGGCAATGAAGAAAGCAACTCATCTTTGAGAGTCTGCAAAACAAACAAACAAAAAATAGCCCACACTCAGAAAACTCCTATGATCCAACATTCTAACCCAATGTTACAACACATACATTTTAAAAAAAAAAGTAATTAGGCATGATGACTTCTCAATATTCTCCATAAAAATGATGAATAGATAGTGTTGCCTTGTTTCTTTATGAAAAAAAGATTCTCCTACTTTATGAGGATGACTTCCCATAAAACACAGGAACCTGGGGAAAGAGAGGCTGCCAAAGGTGCAAAAAAAAAAAAACATACATTCATACACACCCTTTGACTATGTTGAATTAAATAAGTGAGAGAATACTACATTCCACCCATCAGAATTCAACTGATATTTTGTCTTCCCCTGGAAAAAAATATCTGAAGCAAAATTCTAATCAGAGGAAAGTTGTTTATAAGAAAATTCAGAAAACATTAACTGGCTAAGTTGAAAAGTAACTTCATAGATCAAATTCTTGTAATTATGATTTCAAAATATGATGGGTTGATTAAACCTTTCTGAAAATATTGGGAAAACAGCTTTCTCAGTGAATTTGGTTGGTGATTCACTGTCCATCTTTTCTAAAGCATATTAACTGAAGCAATATGGACTCAGTTTTTCTCAGTTCAAATCTGCTGAGTTTGTTTTCATACTAAAACACTAAAATGTATATTTAATTGGATTAGGGTATTTAAGTGTGGGAGATTGGTTTGGCTGAAAATTAATAAATTAAATAACAGCTTTAAAAGTCCCTAAAATGAGAAATACAAGTAGCCCTTGACTTACAACAATTTATTTGGTGACAATTCAAAGTTACAACTGAAAAAAGTGATCTATGACTGTTTTTCACATTTTCAATTGTTGCAGCATCCCGAGGGTCACATAATCAAAATTCAGATGCTTGGCAACTGGCTCATATTTATGACAGTTGCAGTGTCCCAGGGTCATGTGATCACCTTTCATGACCTTCTGACAAGCAAAGTCAATGGGGAAGCCATTAACAGTCATGTTACTAATTGAACAACTGCAGTGATTAACTGTGGCGAGAAAGGCCATAAAATGGGCTAAAGCTCACTTAACAAATGCCTCACTTAACAAACATTTTGAGCTCAGTTGTTATCATAAGTCAAGAACTACTTATACAAGCATTCAAATTTGATTACCACTAATCAATTACTTAGAAATACTTTTTCAATTAGATTACCCTTACCTGTACACATATCATTCTTTACATAATAATAATTTATTTCAGATATTTTGAATGTTTATATGTTTTCTTTAATACACACATATATACATATTACATAAGCCATTTTCTTAGTCCTTAATTTGTTTTTCTTTCTAACTCTTACAGGTGTTGTTTTCTATTTACATAATTCACTACCATTTTGCTAAAATAATGGTACTGAAAAGAACCATGGTGGCACAGTGGTTAGAATGCAGTATTGCAGGTAATTCTGCTGACTGCCGACTGTCAGCACTTTAATTTTCTCACCAGTTCAAGATTGACTCAGTCTTCCATCTTTTCGAGGTCAGTAAAATGAGGACCCAGATTGTTGGGAGCAATATGCTGACTCTGTAAACCACTTAGAAAGGGCTGGAAAGCACCGTGAAGCAGTATATAAGTCTAAGTACTATTGGTATTGGTATTCTCTATTATTGCTACAAGTGTAGTTCTGGCCAAATGATGTGAGCAAATCTGAGCACAGTGCTTAGTGCCTTTTGAGTTTGCTTAAAACTGATGGATGATCTTTGGAAGATCCCTCCTGACTTGGATGCTGAGAATAATCCTTAAAGGATAATGTGACTAGTTCTTTATTCTCATATAAGACTTAGAAAACTCAGCATGGGAGGGGATGCATGAGATAGGGATTTTCATATGAATTGATATGGAAACTGGAGCCTTTTTAAGGCAATGCTCTGCACTCAGAAGTATAAAGGCTAAAATTTGTGATATAAATGTAATTCGAATGTGCTGTGCTTCAGCTCAAATGCTTGTAGGCAGAATATTTAGTGGAATAAAAAGGAAATAATTGGTTTGATAGAAATTGTCATTCTTTTTATATGATTTCATTCAGACCCCCTGGGGATTTTAGGAGGAAGAAAATTATCTACATTCTGAATTACAGCTAATAATTATAGACAATAATAATCCTCCCATTTATTCAATTCTTAAGATTCTTATTTAACATGCTATGTTTCCAATGTTTCCAGGCAACTGAAATGTGCATTTCAAAAAAGATTTTTTTAAAAAATCACTCTGGATCATGCACAAGTACATCATCTTTCTGTTATTCATTAAAACCACCCATCTCTTTTAGAACTTCATACAAGGCTGAAAAAAGATGGCTTTAAGAAATGATTTCACAAAGGTTAATATGACTCATAAAGCAACTCTTTATAAGTTTCTAGACTTGTACAGAAGTATACAATCCACTATTTTAATGATTAGTTAAGGAGTTATTTGTTAGTGCACAGATTTCAAAATATATAGTTAATACTTCAATAATATTGGATTTAATTTATGAAAAGCTCATTTTCAGATTGACCAAATATGTTCAAATTAACATAATAAATTACATTATTTCCTAATCCAACAAAAAGTGTTAAAATAACATAAAAAAGTAAACAGGAGCCATAACAGATGCTTGTCACATTTTATTACGTTTAGTTTTCTGATTACATTTTTTGATGTAAATAACAGGATTAGACAAAGCTGATGAGATCTAAATGAGAGAATGAAGAAAGAATGGTGAATCTTACCTTATTTTTAGCTAGAATCTTCCATATATAAGTGACTATACCATCTTTGTGTTGTTTTGTGACCTATTCTTAATACTGTGAGTTAGTATTGTCCAGCTCAGACCCATCCAGATCAGTACTCTGAAGTACTCTTGTCCAGATCAGACCCACTACTGCTGAAATAGATTAATATGTTAAGAGAAAAAAAATATCCGGGTGAAACAGTAACTATTGTGACTAAGTTTTACACCAGGGGTCCTCAAACTATGACCCGTGGGCCAGATACGGCCTGCCGACCCAATGTATCCGTCCCACAGAGTGGTGGGATTCAGCCTCGCCTCGCCCCACCCCTCGCCCCTCTCCTCCCAGCCACTCCCCATGTGGCTGGCTTTTCCCAGCTGACAAGGGCCCTGGGGAGCAGGTGCCTTGCCTACTGTAAGGCTGAGCCACCCACATCACCCCTACTCCAGCCATTGCCATTATCTTTCACCATCCAGCTGCACTTCCCAGTTCTATTCATTTCAAAAGTTCAATGCTCACCGCACCACTGCTGCTACAAAGATAAGGCCAAAGGATGTAGGTGGATGGGGGAAGGGCCCACTGGCAGAAGGGTGATGCCGCCAGTGCAGCCATGTGTCCCCGAGCCAGTGAGTGGGCAGGTGAGAAGTTGCAGCCAACTCCCCTCATCCCAGAAACATGTTTTGTTTGTTTTATGTTTTATTTGATTTGTATACCGCCCTACTCCCGAAGGACTCAGGGCGGTGAACAGCCACAAGATAAAAACACATTAGTACAAAAATTAAAACAGAATAAAACCGAATTAAATAATTTGGCTGAAGACCGATTTAAAACCCCCAATAAATTAAAACCAATTTAAAATTTGTATTTTAAAAGGAAAAAGGGGAAAAATTAGGCCAGGCCAGCCTGATAGAATAAAAAGGTTTTAAGAGCGTGGCGGAAAGTGCGTAGATCTGGGATCCTCCGTATCTCTGGGGGGAGCTCATTCCAGATAGTAGGTGCCCCCACAGAGAAGGCTCTCCTCCTGGGGGCCACCAGTCGACATTGTTTGGCCGACGGCACCCGGAGGAGCCCCTCTCTATGGGAGCGTACCAACCGGTGGGAGGCTACTGGTGGCAGCAGGCGGTCTCGTAGATAACCAGGTCCTAAGCCATGGAGCGCTCTAAAGGTAGTAACCAAGACCTTGAAGCACACACGGAAGACCACCGGGAGCCAGTGCAGCTCGCGCAGGAGAGGTGTTACATGGGAATGCCATGTCGCTCCCATAACCACCCGCGCGGCCGCACTCTACACTAGTTGGAGCCTCCGGGTGCTCCTCAAGGGGAGCTCCATGTAGACAGTGTTGCAGTAGTACAGGCAGGAAGTAACGAGAGCATGAGTGACCGTGCGTAACGAATCCCGATCCAGAAAGGGACGCAACTGGCGAATCAGATGAACCTGATGAAAAATCCTCCCGGTCATGGCTGTCAGATGCTCTTCTAAAGACAGCCGTGAATCCAGGAGGATGCCCAAGTTGCGAGCCCTCTCTGTGGGGGCCAGTGATTCACCCCCAATAGTCAGTGATGGCACCAACTGACTATATTGGGATGTCGGAAACCACAGCCACTCGGTCTTGGATGGGTTGAGCCTGAGCCTGTTTCTCCCCATCCAGATCTGCACGGCCTCCAGGTACCGGGACATCACTTCAAGGGCATTGTTGGGGTGGTCCAGGGTGGAGAAGTACAGCTGAGCATCGTCAGCGTACTGATGGTACTTCATCCTGAAACCATGGATGATCTCGCCCAGCGGCTTTACATAAATGTTGAACAGAAGAGGCGAGAGGACCGACCCTTGTGGCACCCCACATATGAGGCACCTCGGGGTCGACCTCTGCCCCCCTGCCAACACAGACTGCAACTGGTTGGAGAGAAAGGAGGAGAACCACTACAATACAGTGCCCCCACCCCCAACTCTTTCAACCAGTGCAGCATGATACCATGATCTATGGTATCAAAAGCCACTGAGAGATCTAATAGGACCAGGACAGAGGAGCAACCTCTGTCCCAAGCCCTCCAGAGATCATCAACCAACGCGACCAATGCCGTTTCCATGCTGTACCCAGGCCTGAAGCCCAACTGGAATGGATCCAGATACGTTATTTCATCCAGGTGCTGGGGGAGCTGTCGCACAACCACACTCTCAACAACCTTCACCACAAAGGGAAGGTTGGAGATTGGACGATAATTAGACAACACTGCCGGGTCCAGGGAAGGCTTCTTGAGGAGAGGCCTCGCCACCGCCTCTTTCAAGGCAGCGGGGAAGTCACCCTCACCCAATGAAGCATTTATAATCCCCTGGAGCCAACCTCACGTCATCTCCCGAGAAGCCAGCACTAACCAGGAGGGACACTGGTCCAACAAACATGTGGTCACGTTCAGTCTACCCAGAATCCTGCCCATGTCGTCAGGAGTCACAGGATCAAACTACAGAAACATCCCCTCTCTGTTAGCAGCCACCCCCTTCTTCACACAGGATCACCCAGCAGTGAGGAGAGAGAGGAGAGGGGGGCAGTCACTAGCAGAGAGGGGAGAAAGGGGCATTGGTCCTACCTGATACACCCCTTCTCGTTGAGTGGAGACAGCAGCCAGATGTGGGTTGTGCTCAGTGGTCAAATGTGGGACTGAGCCTGTCAATTCATTCTTAAATTCTGCCCCTATTCCTAGGGGATTCCAGCTTTGGCGAAGGAGGAAGACAGACTCTGAGTGTGGAAAGTAGAAATATAAACAACCTGTGAGAAAAATTTAAACTTTTTAGTGACCAGACTGATAAAGGGTGGGACTGGCTGCTGTCTCCACTCAACAAGAATGGGCGTATCAGGTAGGACCAATGCCCCTTTCTCCCTTGAGAGTGGAAACAGCAGCCAGATGTGGGACATACCAAAGTTCACTGTCCCAGCTCACGGGAGGGAACAGTCTGGGCAGAATACTCCTCCCTGACCTCAACACCTTGTAATACTCTTCTCTCAAAGTCAGCCTCTGCGGAGGCAAATTTATCTAATTTATAATGTCTAACAAATGGAGAAGGAGAGGTCCAAGTAGCTGCTCTGCAGATCTCAATCAAAGAAGTTTTAGAAGCCCAAGCAGCTGTGGTTGCAGCACTTCTGGTGGAATGAGCTGTCACATTAGTAGGAGGAGGCAAAGATCGAAGTTCGTATGCCATAGTAATCGTCGCTCGGATCCATCGACCTAACATCGAAGAAGTCACTTTGTTTCCTAAGGAAGACGGGAGAAAGGAAATGAACAGTGACTCTGTCCTACAAACATCCGCAGTCCTCTGGATGTATAGCTGGAGTGCCCGTCTGACATCCAACATGTGCAATCTGTTTTCCAATGGATTGGACGGAGAAGGATAGAAATCTGGCAAAACAATTTCCTGCAAACGATGAAAAGAAGAGTTAATTTTAGGCATAAATGTAGGGTCCAATCTGAGGACCACTTTATCTATGTGAAATATACATAAATCATCTCGGACAGACAATGCTTCAAGTTCTGAAATACGTCGCGACGAAGTAATCGCAACCAGAAATGCAACTTTTCCTGACAACAGGCGCAGACTGGTAGAATCTAGCGGTTCATATGGTGAACCCATAAGTGACTCCAACACAATTGAAAGTTCCCAATGCAGTACCGGTGGACAGAGATTAGTTGCTCCTCGAATGAAACGACGAATCAGCGGGTCTTGCGACAATGAATGATTGGAATTGTATGTCAGGATAGACGAGATAGTGGCCACCTGTCTGCGGAGAGTGTTAGGAGAAAGGCCTTTTTCCAAACCCGCCTGTAGAAACATCAGGACCTGCAAAACTGAAGCTCCAAGAGCGGAAAAACCTTGGGTATCACACCAAGATGCAAAGGTCCGCCAAGTGGCCAAATAAATTCGTTCTGTTGATGACCGCCTAGAAGCCTGCATGGTTCAAATTATTGAAGATGGGACGTGATTTCGCTGGAGAGCATCCCGCTCAACCGCCAGGCGGTCATCTGTAGCCACTGAGGTTCCGGATGTGCAATCACCCCTTGGCTGAGGCAATTCGGGATACATAGAATCCTCCAAAGAGGAGTCACTGATAAATTCATGAGGTCCGCAAACCAGGACCTTCTTGGCCAATGTGGCGCCACTAAAATGATCTCCGCCCCTTCCAGTATAAGTTTCCGAAGTACCCTCGCAACGAGGGGAATCAGTGGAAAGGCGTACAACAGGTCTTGTGGCCAAGGGGAGCGTAGGGCATCCACAGCTTCCGCATATTGAGAGTGGAAACGGGAGAAGAAGCGAGGTAGCTTGGTGTTCTGCTGGGAGGCAAACAGGTCTACTTGTGGCATTCCGAAGTGTTCCGTTATCATCTGGAATAGTAGAGGATGGAGGCTCCACTCTCCGTGATCTATTTGCTGACAGCTCAGCCAGTCCGCCGTCACATTCGCCTTTCCTGAAATGTGATCTGCTTTCAATGAAGCTAGATGTCGCTCTGCCCAAAGACCTAGTTTCCTTGCTTCCCGCATCAGAGATTGGGATCTGGTACCACCTTGGCGATTCATGTGGGCTTTGGCAGAGGTGTTGTCGGTGAGAACCAACACATGTGTGCCTCTCACCAGCTGTTGAAAAACTCGCAGTGCCAGGTAAATTGCCCGAAACTCCAGCCAATTGATACTGCGGGCAGCTTCCAAGGTAGACCAAGTGCCTTGTGTGACTTGTGTCCTGCAGTGAGCTCCCCAACTGAATTTGCTGGCATCGGTCGTCACTATTACACATCGAGGCTCCAGGAACAGGCAGCCTTTGGAAATTGCAGGAGATGGCCACCAACGAAGGGACGCGAGTACCTCTTTCGGAACTGCGATTCTGGTCGAAGAAGATCCCTTTCCTGTCTTCTGCAAAGGTAAGAGAAACCATTAGAGGTCTCTAAGGTGTAACCTGGCCCAGGGAACAATAGAAATGGTAGATACCATTTTGCCCAGTAATTTAGAAAGCATTAAGGGAGAAGCCCGTTTATCTTTCATGACTTTAGCTACCAGGGTTCTCAACCTGGCTTGTCGGTCCGGGGAGAGGAAAACTTTACATTCTATTGTGTCAATTATAGCCCCTAAATGGAGAATCCTGGTCGAGGGTTCCAGGTGGCTTTTTTCTATATTAACGGAGAAGCCATGCGAGGCTAATGACTGAATTGTGAGATTGAGATCGTCCTTAGCTTGTTGATGGGAAGATGACATAATGAGGATGTCATCTAGATAGCATTGGAGACGAATTGCTTGAAGTCTGAGGTTAGCAGCTAAGGCCGCCAAAATTTTCATGAAGCTCCGAGGAGCAGAAGAAAGGCTAAATGGTAAGGCTCTGTACTGGTAGTGAACCCCAGCATAACAAAAGCAAAGATATTTCCTATGGGAAATACGAATGGGGCTATGGATATAAGCCTCTGTAAAGTCTATTGAACAGAGGAGATCGCCCCTCCATATGCCGTCCAGAATTGATCACAAGGATTGCATTTTGAACCTTCTATAAATTACAAATTGGTTCAATCGTTTAAGGTCCAGAATAGGTCTCCACCCACCCGATGACTTAGGGACTAAAAAGACCTGAGAATAGAACCCCTGTCCCTCTTGATAAAGAGGGACTCTTTGAATGGTGTTAATGATTAGAAGATGGTTAATTGCCGATTCCATAAGGGTTCTTCGTTCAGCTATCTAGGATACAGGACAGCGAATAAAAGACAATGGAGGAGTGGAAACAAATTCAATGGCCAGACCTGATTTAATGGAGGCCAGGACCCAGCAATCTGAAGTAGTGATCTCCCAAACCTTGGCAAATAGGCCCAATCTTCCGCCAATGGGAGATTCCCCTGCACTACTAGTAATGGCGTCAGATGGAAGGACCCCCTCCCCCTCGAAAGGGCCATCGGGAATCGAAATTCCTTCCCCTGGGTGGTCTTTCCTGAAAATTTCTTTGTCTAGAGTTGTAAGGAACTGGGTAGGAATTACCCATGTTACGGGAGGATCCAAACCCCCCTTCCGAAGGTCAAAATTGAGGACGAGTAATATAAGGGGAAAAACGAGGTTCTCCTCTGTGGAAAACAGTAGGCAGGATCTTCCGTTTATCTTTGGTTTCCACAAGGAACTTGTCTAAGTGATCCCCAAAGAGCTTCGTGCCTGAGAAAGGCACCAACGCCAGACACCATTTATGTCTAGCGTCGGCCTGCCAGTGGCGGAGCCACACTAAGCGGCGGGCCGCAATGGAAGAGGCCAGGGATTTAGCTGCAAAACGAGTAGCATGTAACATGGTGTCTGCAGAGAACTGAACGGCCCTCACAATTTTATTCAGGTCCTGTTTTAATCTGGAGTCCTCAGAAGACATTTTATCCTGTAACTGGCGAAGCCACAGAAGAGTTGTTCTATTAAAGAAAGATGCGGTGGTAGCCGATTTGGTGGCCCATGCCGCTCCGAGATGTGCCCTTTGAAGGACCTGTTCAGATCTGCGCTCCTCAGGTCGAAGACCTTCCTCTGGATCTTCTGGAATGGATGAAGATGAGAATAAAGCTGCCACAGGAGCGTCGACAGAGGGTACATGCAACAAGGAATCCAGATCAGGAGACACAATAAAATTATTTTTGTCTGTGGAAGATGGTATTGGAACTGTAGAGGGAGAAGACCATTGTTTCTGAATGACCTCCAAGAAAAGTGGAGGCGTTGGAATGGCTGTCACCGGCTTAGGCTGTTCAGCAAATAAAGGATTCAACAAGGCCGTAGTTGTTTGAGGCTTTGGTTGAGGTGTTGACCCCAGTTGGGCTGTATTGACTGCTTTAAATAGGAGCGACTTAAAGAGTGCCTGTGGGAAAAGGCCCGTGAAGGCAGGTTGGTCAGGAGGTAAACTTTCGTCCTCTGACAACTCTGGTTCCTGGGTTTCTAACCCTACTGGAATTGAATGATCACTGACACAAGATACCTCTGGAGAATCTGAACCTGTTAGTGAAATAGCATCATCCATATTAAATGTATCAGGAGAATCAGAATTTTGCCTGTTAGCAGGATATATATGTTCTGACAAAGATTGTTGTACTGCCATATTAATCATATGTTGAATGTCTTCTGGGCGCCAATTGATTTGCGCTTGGTCTCAAGCCTGGCTGACTTCCTTAGAAGTTCGGATAGGAACAGAAGATGTAGGTGCATTAAGCACTGAAATTGTGGGAGCGCTAGACTCCACAGTAGTAGTTGTACCCATAACGGGATTAGAACCCCAAACTTCAGATGATTCAACTGACATCTGGTAATCTCGTAAGGACATTTGGTCTGGTATAATAGAGGTTTCCTGTATAGGTTCATCAGAAGACACTCTGATGACTTTGGAATCTGTAGGGTCAGTGTCAGTGGTTTTTTTACTTGACTTTTTAACAGTCTTGACCTGACTGATGATAGCTCTGGGAATCATCAAAGAATGTTTTACGCTTGGGCGCATAGGAATAGTCTGGACACATTCCTTTTGTTTCTGATTATGGTCCTCCCTGATTGAAGCCTCTGATTGCTCTCTTACTGTAGCCTTTCGGCCATGTTTGGACTTTGAGAGAGCTTTAGGCATGATATGTGTTAGATCGGCTGAACCAATATGTGAATCAGTAAGGTTAAGCTGTTTAAATATAGATTGGTTGTTAGAAATTATAAGGCCAATCTGTGGAATGCAACTGATGCAAGTTCTTAACTGAAAGTATCATTATTATCCTTCAAGTAGATTGGTAAGATAGGGAGGTAAAACCTAATAGGCTTGATATCCTCAGATAAATGTAAATTGTAGCTGTGCCAGTAATCAAAATGGTGTCTTAGCAAACTAGACTGGCACAGCCTGATGGGCTGGAGGCTCTGGCAATGGAATTTGACGTTGTGCCTGTATTCAAAATGGCGACCAGGTCAACTGTCATTGGGAGCTCGAGGCTCCACTTTAAAGAGACGAAAATTCCAAACAGTTGAAATTCGTTAAGGTAAAGCAAATATATCGTTTAAATGAAGGATTTAATTTATAGTGGGAACGTGAATCTCCTGTCCAGACTATGTGGCTAGTTGTCGAGTGTCAGCCATTCCCTCGACACAGGATCCCGGGGACTGTGACAAGCCAGAAGAACAGAGACACGGTGAAGGGGGGTGTTGTAGCATTTAGCAGGGCACGGTTATATCAGGTGGTGGATGGTATAGGGAATCTGGGGACAGGGTCAATAAAACGATGTCAAAGGAAACAAATGCCCTTCAATACGAGGGACAGCGAGATCCGGAAGTAACTGAAGTAGTAAATAGTGCAGTCACTTTAAATGCACAATTGAGCAAGGACGGGGCACTTGGGGGCGTTCTATAAAGCCAGATAAGCTGAGGAATCGGGCGTCTCCGACTATGTTTTTCATCAGAAAACTTCAGCGCTTACTGTATGACCACCGTGTAAGCTACAATTAAACCGGATAGCTTCACCTTTGAGTGTGTGCGTGTGGTGTTTGTTCGGCGGAGCACAGGTGGTTCCAGAGGAGGCTGATTCAGCGCTAAACAGCTGAAATTAATTAAAGGCTTAAGCACTTAAAAGCGGCTTTTAAAATGCCCTCAAAACCGATCTTGGTGTTTTTAGTCAATAAACAAGCAGCTAATGTAAGGGGTGCGAAGCTCCACTTATTCATAATAGTTAAATCAACAGTAACGATGGAAGCGCAAGTCTCCACAATCTGTTTTATGAGTTGTTGTCCAGCCTCTGTGGCCAAAAAAAGGAAACCCCCGCCCCTTTACGGGAGCGAAATGCTCCACGGAAATATAAATAACTGACCAGTTTCAGCGATGTTTTCTGTGAGGGGCTGAGAGTAGAATTCGTCCTCAGAGATCCGAAGGAACTTCTGAGGTAACAGTTAATAAATTTAAGTCCAGAAGGCATTAGAATAGTCAAAGGAAATCCAGTAGTCAAAATCTGAAGAAAGATAAGCAGAAATTAATCACTCTAACGCTAAAAGCAGATAGAGCACACTTTCCACACAACTGTCCAGTCTGACGACTGAGCAAAAAAGCTGGAATCCCCTAGGAATAGGGGCGGGATTTAAGAATGAATTGACAGGCTCAGTCCCACATTTGACCAATGAGCACAACCCACATCTGGCTGCTGTCTCCACTCTCAAGGGAGAATGCAAGGTTGATGCTTCTGGGATGAAGGGAGCTGGAAAGCATCTCACCCGGCCTCTCTTCCTCTCGCAGCCACATGTGCTGCTGCTGCCATTCCAGAGGCCTGCCTTAGGAGTGAGGGGGAATAAAGAGGCCAGTCAGCAGGCTGAAGGTTTACTAGCTTGCTTTGCTCTCCTGTCTTCATTCTTGCAACTTTTGCTGCCTTTTCTCTTCTTACACAGCCCTTCTGATCTTTGAGACTGTGGCCATGGTGGCATTAGGGAGGGAGGGAGGGAGGGAGGGAGCATACAGGAGATGGCTGCATCAGAGACTTCCCTGGCTCTTACCCGAAGTGGTGGCGGGTGGACTGATGCATGTGGCAGCAAAGCACCCCGAACTTGCCTTTGCGTGGCACAGAATTCCTCCTTATAGCGGTACATTTATTGTTGCATGCCTCCATGGCCACCCACTGCTCTCGCAGTGCCTTGTGTAGTACAGTAAAATTTAGCATGCTTCACAATGGAGAAGATCCTGCCCACTCACCCCTGGCAACAGCAGCGGTGGCTCACTCTCACCTCCCAGATGTCAGTTGCTTTTCCTGCAGAGCCTGCAGGCCACCTGCATTGTCATCCCCTGCTGGCCAACTGGTCTTCAGCTAACCCACCCGCCAGCTGGACTAGCCCGGAAGCAGTGCATCCCTGATCGCAGGCCGGATGTGCGGCCCAAGGCAGAGGGGAGGGCAAGCGGGCAGCCCTCAGGAGAGAGGACTGCACTGGGGCACTGTGTGTTCTCAGGCCTCCCACCCATTTCTGCTTCTGCGAGGCAGAAAGAAAGCTGTAAAAGTCTTCACCCATGTCCTCTCAAGGCCCTGGTCTCAGCACCAATTCGAGTGTGTCCTTCATGGATCGCTAAGAGCTTGATGCTGGTGGCACCAAGGCAGCCCTTCCCTCCTGCTGCTTTGGGCTCAGAGCTGTAAGCCTTGTCCAGGAAGCACTGCGGCAAAGAGAAGCCACCATGGTCAACCCTAGCTTTGCTGTCCATTGCAGCTTAGAATCTGAAATAGAGATGAGAATGAATGTTGTGTTGTAGCCAGCCTGGGTGCTAGATTGGCCCCCTGTGAACTCCTCATCTCTTGAGGAGCCCGGGCAATTGCTGAGTCGCCTGTATTCCCAGTGGTGGGATGGAGTCTTACAGACACAAATGTTCATTCTCGGCTGTATTTGAGAGTACTAGCTGCAGTTTACTCATGAGCACTGTTGGCCAGGAAAGATCGGGAGAAGAGGGAGGGGGCAGCACGGTCAAGGGTACAGGAGCAGGTAGATTAGAGGCAGCTGGCAGATCACTGACTTGCTTGCTTGGTTGCTTGCTGCCTGGAGGGCACAAGCACCAAACAAAACCTTCTTCATGGCCACTGCCACACCTCCTTTCTCCATGCATCAAGGAGTCTGAGCAGCAGCAGGGAGAGCACGGACCTCCTGAGCCATGGGAAGGGACTGCCAGCGATGCCCTCATCAAAGATGTTGCAAGCAGGGAGGCTCGATCCCCTCAGGAGCCGCGGAGTGCTCACCACCTCTCTGACACCCGCTGAGCCTCCTCCCACTGCAAGTGCCTCTCTTCCTCCTCACCAGAAGCGCTCGCATGCCCAGCGGGAAGGGAGAGGTCAGCGACTGGCTGGGCCTGTTTTAATAGAGACCTCCTTGGGGCTGAGAATTGCTACAAAACTGAGTTTCCTGAAGTGTGCCATTAGACCTCTAAACAACTTAAAAAAACAATCTAGTAAAAAGAAAAGTCAACTAAAAGAGCAACATGCAAACATGCAAATAAAACACCCCCACGTGTATTGTTTAATGGTCTGCTAAATTGGCAAAATGAATTGCTAAATTGGCCACATTCACCCAGTCACATGACCATCTAGCGACACCCAGGTCCAGCCCCCCAACAGTCTGAGGGATTGTGAAATGTCCTCCTGTTTAAAAAGTTTGATGACCCCTATATTACACAAATATTGTACTAGTGTGTTTTATTCCTGATTTGTTGAATCTGTGGTGGCACAGTGGTTAGAATGCATACTGCAGGCTAATTCTGCTGACTGCCAACTACCAGCATTTCGGCAGTTCGAGTCTCACTGGCTCAAGGTTGACTCAGCTTTCTATCCTTCCAATATTGTTAAAATCAGGACCCAGATTGTTGGGAGCAATATGCTGACTCTGTAAACCACTTAGAGAGGGCTGTAAAGCACTAGAAAGTGGTGTATATAAGTCTAAGTGCTATTGCTATTTGTTCATTAAGCCACAATTAGTTGGATTTACACTTCATGCTAAAACCATAATCCATGATTAACAAATGACTATCATGAATTCATAAATTAAATGCATCAGTCTAAACCATAAGTAAATTATAGTTTTATTACTAAATGGTAATAAAACTGGTAAGCTTGGCACTAATTTTTCATCTGTCTTTACACAAAGGGAAAAAACAGTCCAACCTATCAAAAACAGCACCACAAAAAACAGATTAGGAGTACAAATTAAAATAGGGAAGAAAATGGTGAGTACCTGTCTACCCTAGATTAATTCAGATCACCAGGACCAGATGGATTACACCCCAAAGTTCTGAAGAAACTGGCAGATGAGATCTCAGAACCACTGTACTATAACTTTCAAAGATCCTGGGGCACCAGGGAATTGCCAGAGGACTGGAAAAGAGCTGATGTAGTTCCCATCTTCAAAAAAGGGAAAAAAAAATAGATCCAGGAAACTAGAAACCTATCAGCCTGACCTCAATACCAGGGAAGATTCTGGAAAAGATAATCAAGCAACGAATCAGTGAACACCTAGAAGCATACAAAGTAATAACCAAAAGCCAACATGGGTTTGTCAAAAACAAATCATGCCAGACTAATCTTATTGCATTCTTTGACAAAGTGATAAAATTAGTGGACCAGAGGAATGCTGTTGATATAATTTACTTGGACTTCAGTAAGGCATTTGATAAAGTAGACCATAACCTACTACTAGATAAAATAAAAATATGTGGGTGAGACAGCATCACTACCAGATGGATTCATAACTAGCTGAACAACTGCACTCAAGGTGTAGTCTTCAATGAAACTGCATCTACATGGAGGGAAGTATGCAGTGGGCTCTGTTTCAAGGCCCAGTACTCTTCAAAATCTTCATCAATGATTTGGCGAGGGGACAGACTCATCAAATTTGCAGACGACACCAAGCTAGCAGAAATAGCCAACACTCCGGAAGATAGGCTTAAGATACAGAAGGATCTTGATAGACTTGAACATTGGGCGCTACCTAACAAAATGAAATTCAATGGTGGAAAAAGTAAGGTTCTACATTTAGGCAAGAAAAACAAAATGCACAGGTACAGTATATGTGGTACCTTGCTCAATAGTAATGACTGTGAGAGGGATCTTGGAGTCCTAGTGGACAACCATTTAAATATGAACCAGCAGTGTGCAACAGCTGCCAAAAAAGCCAACACAGTTCTAGGCTGCATAAACAGAGGGATAGAATCAAGATCACATGAGGTGTTAATAGCACTTTATAAAGCCTTGGTAAGGCCACACTTGGAATACTGCATTCAGTTTTGGTCGCCACATTGCAAAAAAGATATGGAGACTCTAGAAAGAGTGCAAAGAAGAGCAACAAAGATGATTAGGGGACTAGAGGCTAAAACATATGAAGAACGGTTGCAGGAACTGGGTATGTCTAGTTTAAGAAGGACTAGGGGAGACATATCAGTGTTCCAATATATCAGGGGTTATCACAAAGAAGAGGGAATCAAGCTATTCTCCAAAGCACCTGAGGGCAGGACAAGAAGCAATAGGTGGAAACTAATCAAAGAGAAAAGCAACTTAGAACTGAGGAAAAATTTCCTGGCAGTTAGAACAATTAATCAGTGGAACAACTTGCCTTCAGAAGTTGTGAATGCTCCAACACTGGAAGTTTTTAAAAAGATTTTGGATAGCCATTTGTCTTAAGTGGTGTAGGGTTTCCTGCCTAGGCAGGGGGTTGGACTAGAAGACTTCCAAGATCCCTTCCAACTCTGTTATTCTGTATTCTGTAATTGCTCAACCTGTGGGCAATATTGCAGCTGGGGCTAAACTTCAGGCAGCAACCTGAATGTCCCACCCTGAAGGGGGAAAACTATGAAGGGAAATAAATATATTTCCAGCTTGTGTTAATGCAGAAATCAACCACAATAGGATAATACTATTCACCACCACTTCCTTTTTTTTATCTGATTGTAAAGAATATTATTATTTTTAGGAGTGATTGCACTTATGGATACTATGTAAGTAGTATTTATAAGTAATACTATATATTACTTTTTAAAGATTTCCACAGTTCATGACTTTCGTGAAGATCAGGTATGATAATGACTTAACAGTATCACAGCCTAAAGAACTGTGTTATTAATGGATCAGATAGTATATTATATAAGGATTAATGCTCTGTAAATATTCTATGGAAAAAAAACCAAATCTCAGACTGGAGCCCCAAGACTAATGTCCATCATGGTCAGTATCCAATACATCTTTGGATACTCATCAAACCCCTTGCTTCACCTGATTTTTTTTGAAAGAGAGAGAACAAAGTAATATTTTCCTATGAAAACAGCAGAATATGTTAATACAAAAAGTATAAAACAAAAAATATGAAAAGGCCACTAATATGACATGAACTTTTAAAATCCAAACTAATTATAAAAAATTCTTTAGAGGATTTGAATCTGGGACCTTCTTCAATTAAAACAGGAAGTCTTTAACTGAGCAATAATCCATTCCTGTTGTTAGTCTCTCTAATCCCCATACCTTTTACCTTAAACTGTTTACCATGTATCTTTCACATTTCTTAAGAAGTCCCTAAGGGGGCATGAATAAGCACACCAGCGTGTCTACCATCCCTGTCCTACTGTCCCCATTTATATGTATTCATTTTATGTGTTTATGGCTATGTTTTGCTTATTTATATCCTTTAATTTATGCCAATTTTTTTCCATTATGTGTCCATGTCTATGTCTATACTATTACCTTGTACTTGTTGACAAATAAATAAATAAAATTAATAAATGTAAAAAAGTAAGGTGATTTTTCCTTCCATAATGTTCATTGCTAAAGGCAATGAGTGAGTAAAACTCAAAGTGAGTGAGACTACCAGACAAAGGTTTGCATGTTTTTACCTCCATAAAATTAAACTATTTTCATCTCAGAGTGTCTGTGTGTATCTTTAATCTTTAGCCATAACAGGGGTTGAAACTGGTTGATTAAAACTTTGGCACAAGGCAAGCAAACCGCTTTGATTAATCCTAAATCTTCATTCCTTGACATTTTAATCAAAATAATATAAAATTTTATTAAATAGTGTATATAATGCAATGACACTAGCTTGAATAAATAAATAAATAATGTCTACGGAACTATATGAAGTAGACTATACAGTTGAATTGCAAGTTTGCTAACCAAACTTATGCTGATCTGAAAATCTCCTATTCATCTCAAGGTCAAACTATATGTTATTTCAAAGAAGTAACTACCTCTGTGACCGGTGAGGCCTATATAACTTTAGCAGAAAGGTTTATTACTCCCATGTGGGTAGTGTAGGTAATCATGTGAGTAGTCAAAGCCTGGTGTCTAGCAAGCTACATCCTATTACACTGGCAGAGGATCAGAGAGCAAGCGTATTGGGAAGACAAAGGCAGCAAGGAAACCCCTCGAGACTAGCAATTTCCCAGACAAAAAGCAGGCAGGAGAAAAGAAAGAAAGAACACGAAATGTCTAATGAGCTACCTCCCACTGCCCTTTATGGTCAGTAGATGTCAGCAAGGTAAGCAAGGTGAACAACCAGAAGCTGTACAGATTTCAGATATATTCATTCTTTTTGTAAAGTAAGATAACAGAACATTGAATGTCTGTCAAAGCTTCTCTCTGTCCTATCTTATACCAAACAATATCACAGTAGAATTCTTTTGAGTTTCTTTCTCATCCTTCCCACTTTCTCAGGACTGGGTTGCTGTTTCTCCTCCCTTATTTTATTGTTCTCTTCCCCCTTCTAAAAACCACATATCAGGGGTGAAATGCTCCCGGTTCGGACCGGCTCGGGCGAATAGGTAGCAATGGTGGCGGGCAGTTCAGAGAACCGGTAGCAAAAATCCCTGCCCCTGCCCCCCATGCCCAGCTGAGCTGCGCGATCATCAGAGCCTGAGCCAAGCTCTGATGAGCCAAGCTCTGACGATCCCAGCTGAGTTGCCTACTAATTGGGCAACTCAGCTTGGATCGTCAGACCCATTTAAAAGAAAAAAAGTTTTTCCCTCCCCCCCCCCCGCCCCCAGCCTCCAGCTTGCTTACCTTAGCTGCTGGTCGCAACACCTGCTTTTGCTTGCTGTAATACCTGCAATCCATTGCATCAGCAAGCAACTGAATCTCCCTGCCTGCAATCAAGCTCATCGGTGAGCAGCTCTATCTGCCTGCCTGCCTTGTACGTTCTATTGCAGGGGTCTCCAACCTTGGCAACTTTAAGACTTGTGGACTCCAACTCCCAGCAAAGCTGGCTGAGGAATTCTGGGAGTTGAAGTCCACATGTCTTAAAGTTGCCAAGGTTGGAGACCCCTGTTCTATTGGATAAGTTTTTCCCCCCTTTGGGAGCTTTAAAAAAAATAGTTAATTGGGGTTTTTTTAGTTGTTCTTTTTTTAGACCTAGCCATTTAAAGTTTAGGAAGTTTTAAATTTAGCTGCTTTTATATAAAAATAAAAATAAAATAAAATAAAATAATATTTGTGCAGCTTTCTGAGATTTAGTGTGTTTCTATAGTGTTTCACTCTAACTACACCAACACACAAAATCCCACAAAGCTGTATGTGGAATTTTGTGTGTGTAAAGTGTGAAAGTTGTTTTTTTGGGCTTTTTGTGGCTGTGTGAGGTTCCTGCTTGTTGCAGGGGCCATTTTGGGTCTAGCACAGCTGCTTTTACATTGTGGGTAAGCCAGTTGTGTTGTGTTGTGTTTTGTAGGTTAAAAAAGGGCAAAGAAGTGACATTGACTTGGCCACACCCACCCAGTCACCTTCCCACCAAGCTCCGCCCACTAATTAAGCCACGCCCACAGAACCAGTAGCAAAAAAATTTAGATTTCACCCCTGCCACATATACATTCTTTCACATGGATCGTGGGCAGTGGTGGATTGCTCTCGGTTCTGTCCATTTCTTTAGAACCGGTAGTAAAAGTGGCAGGAAGCTCCGCCCACCCACCTAGACATCATAATTGGTGATCTGTGCACGTGCAGAAGGTTCTGCACATGCGCACATGTACTCCCATTGTGAACCGGTGATCGTGCAACGGTCACACTTCCAAAATGTGACAATCCAAAACACAACAAACACACTTTTGAGACACTTGAATGAAAATTCAGATGGTTTAGCTTCTATTTGTGTTCCTATATGGAAATAAGATGAAACATAAGTTACACAACCACATATGTTGCAAAATCATGATCTATTGAAGCAAATAGGTGGATGGGGGCATAGAGTCAAAGGGGGTATGATGAATATGAATTGGAACAGACAATGCCTCTGCATCCCAATAAAGTCCCAATCCACATTGTGGACTTTATACTTTTCAGAAAGGAAAGATAATAAGACATGGCCACTTTTTAAAAAGTGACAGATAATTTGATCCAGAATTCTAAAGGGATCGGTCTTATAAAACTTACAAAAATGTCATGAAACTGATTTTGTACAGCAGGATGGTATCGTTAGTCACAGCATCTTCAAAAATATTAACTATAATCCTCCTACTTTTTTTTATTTAAAAAGGTCAAATTCATACAAGTTCTCTGAAATCTTGCAACATTTCACCAAACTTGTGAATTTTTTTTATGTGCTCGTGCTAGAATTCTGAAATCTTGCATTATATTTTTATATGTGTACAGAAGATTCCAAGGTTTTGATAGTCAAAATCTTCCAAGATGCATTACTCTTCAAGATTTTGAATGCCTGTCAATGGAATTTGAAAAGTACTTATCCCAAATGTAGAATTACCTTTCTGAAACACACATAAGAACGATGTCTTAGAATTTCCATGTATATTGTAACATAGTTCTCAAAATAGCCAGGCAACATAGCAAAGTATGGTTTTAAATACTAAAAATTCAGGATGGTCCGAGTGACCTATAGCACAGTTTCTACAAAGCCTAAATTTTACTGGATCATATCAAAACCTCAATTCTTCCATTAATATCTAAATCAGTATACTCATGATGACAAGAGTAATTCAAACTAAAGATACCTTAAACCTTAAACAGATGTACAATTTAGATTTCAGAGAAATCTAAAGTTTCCTACTCTGGTCTAATCCAATTTAAATAAAGGGATAAACAAAATCAAACATCAAAATATCTGTCATCAAAGTTTTATCATTTAAAAAATATACTGTGTAGGAGAAGCTATAGAATTGGTGCTATATATTGGATTGGGTTAGATTAACTTTGACATGGAAGTTTATAATTTTGAGCCTGTTACTATATCTCAAACTTTAGAAAATAAGGGAAGATGGCTTTGATGAAAATATGAATATTCTGCTACCTATACAAAAGGGTGTAAAGCATTTTTTTTAAAGTCCAGAACATCCAGACAATATTCAGAAGTACCTCAGCAGATGCTTCCTTAATTCACCAAACTATAAGAAGGCAAGATACAACAAAATCTGACTTGCAAGATTCTGTTATTGTAATTCAATCTCACTAAAAGTTGGTTTAGCCATTCCATGGAATTGATTTCATCATCCACCCATGGGGCTGTCATAATCCAATTAACTTGACAGGATTATAGTGGTGATTAAAAATTAAAGAATGGGAATTCTTCTCATTCCAGATTGAACAATAGCTTGGACATAATTAACAACATATTTTATTGTTTTGCAACTTATAAATTTTTCAAAAAAGGCAAGCCTGATTGACAGACTCGATCAATCTATAGGTAGCCTTTGACTTGTAACTACATTTCAGGTACTTGGTAAGTAGCTGGCCTTTATTACCAGTTGCAATATTCTGCAATCACATGGTCATGATTTGCTATGTTTTTTTTGCTGGTTTCTAATTTTAAAAATGTCCATTTAGAAGAATGGGTTCTCACTTATGATCACGGTATTTGTTTAATTATTGCAAATTCTCTTAACAACCATTGCAAATAAAACATAAAATTGGATCCCATCTTGTAGGTGCCTTGACTTATGACTGTAATGACTTAGAAATCTGGTCCTGGTTGTAATAACTGAGTTAAGTCAAGGACTTACCTGTACTTCTATTAGGAACTGGCAGCTTGTTCTTGCCTATGATAATAAATGAATGCACACCCTTTTTTTCCTTGTGATAATGTAAGTTGGGTTCCCTGTTTTAAAAAATGTAAGTTATTAATATCCAAAAGGATTTTAAAATATTCCAGAAATCTCTATGTGGACATTATTTACAATAAACGTTACCTCATTGTGAAAAAATCACTAATGCAAAATTGTTTCTTGCAGGAAAAGAGTTATTATAAAATTCCATATGGTAGATTCACATCAATCTCTACAGAGAATAGTATCATAAACTACTATTTTTGCTATAAAAATAACTATTAAAACCAAGACATGCACAAACAAGGTAATCTACCATAAATTTTGAGATAGCAAAATCCTAGAAATGTAAATTTATTCAACTCCCATTGCAATGTTAGCAATTTCCATAGCATTATTAGAAATCCTGCAGTTGCCTTCATTTGGCAATAGCTTATAAATATCGAGGATATGAGTCAGCATACAAATCCAGTCTGTGGTCGACAATCTGAAAGATTTTATAGCTCAAGGCTGTTTATTATTTGGTAAACTTGTAATGCAAGTTCACGTTTAGAAATTGCTGAGAGAACAACTTAACATAAGAATATGACCTTTGCTGGAATGTTCTACTTATTAGAGAATCTCCTTAGCTGTTAAGGGTGAAATGTTTTTCTATTAAGATTTACGTCTCAGATACCTTAGATAATAAATAAACAAATTATATCAATACCTTAAATTAAGATGTTAAAATCAAAAATGCCTCAAGTTACTTAAGATAACTTTTATATCATGGATTGAGTTGAAGGAGAAGCGTCTGAGATGGCCTCAAAATAATGCTAAATACTATAAGAGTGACAACCTATCATCTAGGGATCACTGGTTCCCCATGAGGATAAGTTTTAATAAATAGACTTAAGAGATAACTGCTATCTTTATAAGAAGAAGCTTTATACATTTCTGATAACTGCTAAATATTAGCATCAACAACATCTAAATGAGGGTGACTTGATCCAGCAGAGCTAACACATTCCAGATTCCTTCAATCTATTGGAAACCAGGAAGAGTATCTTTTTTTTTGAAGGCCAGTTTAGCCTAGCAGTTAAGGCACCAAGCTAAAAACTAGGAGACTGTGAGTTCTAGTTCAGTCACTTTTTCTTAGACCAATTCACATCACTGGGTTGTTATTGTGCAGCAAATAGGAAGAGGGAATATTATAAATAGGATATGCTTGCAGCCTTGAGTTATTTATAAAAATAATAAAGGCAAGGTTTTTAAAAATCTAAATAAATAGTGAGGGAGATCCTCCAGGAATATAGATCATCCCCTCTCCCCCCCCCCCCACCTTTGTAGGTATAGTGTTTCAGAGAGCATTGAAGGATTGACTCTTTACCCAAGACTTTTAAGAGGGGGATTGAAACCCCCTATTTTGTAGTGTGAGTTTGTTTTGTGTTGTTATCTCTCTCCCCCCCCCCCCCGGCATTCTTTGTTCTTCTTGTTTTATTGTTATTTTATCTGTTATTTTACTCTGTGAAATACCTCAAATCTCTGGGAGCAAGTATGTTGATAAATAAATTATACAATAGAAACTGTGAGATATAATGGTTATGTTCTCCAACTGCTCTTAAGATTCTTTCAGGTAAATGCACACTGCATACAGTTTAATGCACTGACAAATCTGGGTCTATAGAATTCCTTTCTATTTGTTACCCAGATAGACAAGTTCATCTGATGCCAGTTGGTTTTCAAAATAAAAACTTACTCAAGGGAAGAAATACAGCTTTCCCAAAATATTTTTTTTGTGCTAATAATGGGTCATAGGTCAGATATAAGGAAGAGGACCATGGGCAGGAAGGAGTAGGAATTAGGGAAAAATTGGTACCAGTTCTAACTTTCATTCCATGATTAAACTAAATAATGCTCTTTCTCACATTAGTTGGCCTGCCTATTCTTAACAAGCATCTCATATGACATTTTCAGAATGAGTTGAGTGTCATAATTTTAACTCCTATAGAGTGGCATTTGCAGAAAGGGATGAAAAAGTCAAGATGGCACCTTTTCAATCATTCAGAATGGAGCTGGAAGAAACTTTGGAGGTCTTCTAGCCCAACCCCCTGCTCAAGAAAGAGATCCTATACCATTCTAATTTTTTTTTTTTTGTAATTTTTTTTTTATTTTTTCCAACATAAACATAAAAAAGAAAAAATTTTCAAGAACGAAGTCTTGGTCCGGTCACAAATGGGTACACTAATTTAACAGATAAAAAACAAACAATTTTAACATAAATTCCAACGTCTTAATAAATTTTTCTATTATCTCATTATACATCCTAATTTCCTACTAAGGCAGCACTCCTTTTTATATTCAATTATAAATTCAATTATAAGTCAAAATTCAATACCGCTTTATTTAAATTTTTTTATCCCTTGCTCCTTTTAGCATCAACATTAAACACAAAGACAATCTATTCTATTAATCTATATATTTACCTTACAATTTTATCACCACAAATCTTAATTTCCAAATGTATACAACTCAATTTTTACTTCAATTTATTAATCAAAATTTCTTTCTATTTTTCTCGTTTTCTAAACCCAATCTATCCTATCAAGATCCTATACCATTCTAGACAAGTAGCTATACAGTCTCTTCTTAAAAGTCTCCTGTGATGGAGTGCCCACAACTTCTGAAGGCAAGCTGTTCCACTGGTTAATTGTTCTCACTGTTAGGAAGTTTCTCCTTAATTCTATGTTGATTCTGTCCTTGATTAATTTTTTCTTGATTAATTATACCCGTGAATGTACAATTGAAGCTGTGTTCTTCTTTAGCTGACAAACATAAAAAGAGGTCAAATGTTACGCTTTCAAATGTTGTGAACACTTTTCACTTTACTTTACTTTTATTTATTTTTATATGCCGCCCTTCTCCGGAGACTCAGGGCGGCTTACAATGCGTTAAGCAATAGCCTTCATACTTTTGTATATTTATACAAAGTCAGCTTATTGCCTCCACAAACCGGGTCCTCATTTTACCCACCTTAGAAAGGATGGAAGGCTGAGTCGACCTTGAGCCTGGTGAGAATTGAACTCGCAGTAATTGTAGGCAGATGGATGTTAAATGCTGCCTTAGTAGGAGGCATTAGCCTCCTATGCCACTCAGGCTCCAGACACCATCTTGATTTTTTCCATCCCACACAAAGACTCTTGCCCAGGTTTAAAGTCTTACTAAATCTAAGAGAAGGCATTCTAAACTGTTGAAAAGAAGTCCAGCCTGTGCCTCATGCTATAACTGAGATTTAACCTCAGTATTAAATATAATCAGAGTTTCAGGGATTGTCATAAAAGCTATTTCTTATTTGAGACTCCCAAGTAAGGGTTAGCCAACTGGTAGTTGTGTTTGTATTCTGCATCAGACAGATTTATTTCCATTAAACTACAAACTGAACAAACCAAGACGCCACTGAAATATGTGAATTCCATGCAAATGTGTCCCTTCATTGTACTCAACGCATATTTTATTTTTAGATTTAAAAACAGCACACTGATCTGAAATACATTTCTCTTTAGGAATGCTTCAACCTGCACTACAGAACTGAGTTGGGACTGTCTTGCTTCTCTTATCTCAGTCAAGTCTATCTGTGAAAAACAAAGCACACAAAACTAATGCTGATACCCACGAGGCATGTGTCTTAATGGGTGTCCCCATTATAGGAAGAATTAGTCTGCCTATAAATCAGAAGGGAGCAATGACACACAGAGGGTGAAAGCAAATTTTCCCACTTCATAAGTCATACCTATAAGGGGAAATTTTAAAAAATAGAAATTAAGCAAAACTTCTATTTTCTTTACTGAAGCAAATATTTCATCGCTGCATCTGTGCAATTTATTTCTCCTTCTTGGAAAGAAAATCAGATTTCCACAGGTGTCTAATCAATAGCCAGAAACTATTTCTTTTTAAAATCAAAACAGAACAGGAACTTGGCTGAGGAGGGGATTTCAGTGCAGCTTGATTTTGTAGTAAAGCCAAATGGCAAACAATGTAAAAAACAAAATCAAAATCCGACTTAAATTGCTCATTTTTAACAAAAGCCAGGCTTGGATATATAATTTTCCTCTTCATTTTCATACCATCTGCACTTTTCCCCCTTTTTTCACACATTAACCAAAACAATTATCAATCAAATATTCAGTTCTTTGTTGCAATTCTGTATGTCATAGAAGTTAGTATTCTTCGCTTAAAGACTGAGAGAAGCAGAAATGCTAGATTTGTGCGTGTATGTATGTGTGTGCATAAGTCTAAAAATAATTTAACCTAATAACTAAGATAATCCAAATATAACAATGTATACTTAATACAGAAGATCTTTTATTTATTCTCTTTGGTGTGAATAAAAAAATACTAAACATGCACTTTCTAATTCAGACTTCTGACATAAGGCAGTAACTTTTTTTACTGGATTGTGTCCTGACTAACCACTGCAAAGTATGCAGTGCACAATGATGTCAAAACATCAACATAGTAGATAGGGGTCAATGTTTTACCCAGGATTTTTTTATTTAATGTATCCATTTTTGATACATTAATGGATACATTTGAAACATTTTTGGAGATTTTATTTATCCATTTTGCCATATGCCCTTCCAAAACAGAAAATTCAATATGTAATTTTTGAAGAGTAAGATATATAATGAGTGAAAATGATTTCCAAAGCTTTCCATGTCTTAAAGCACTTATTTTGCCCTTAATCCTCTATTTTTTTAAAAAAAATCTCCCTGGGCTGAATTTATATCTTGGATAGGTACGTAAAAATCCTGTAAATTTTCCTATTCTGTCTTCCAAGTCACTTCCCACTTTAATGACAGAAGGGAAAGAATGTATGAATAAACACATGCAGAATTGATATAGATCAGAAGCAGACTGAGAAACAGCTGGGAAATTTAGCCACCATTTTATAAATAATGAATACTCTAGGTCCCATTTGCAAAGAAAATACCAGTTCAGTGTACATCCAAAATAATATTGTCTATGGTCAATTGCCTCTCAGCAAAAACAAAACAATAGGAAGCTGGAGCTTAAAAGAACAGTTGTACACATAACTTCAGCGCCAAAACACTAAAATGGAGTAAATGACTAGTTTAGATTAAGTTTGGAAACAAATTTCAGAATCATATAGCAGATAAAAAATTTCAGGTTGACAGCATATAATTGGTCCAGGGAGGTCCACAATGTATGGTCACAAAAACCAAAATGGCAGCTGCCAAGTTGGGAACAAAGCTCTACCCTCATAAAAAAAACAAAATACAGTTGCAATCACACTGCAAGGGCACCATCTTAATTTTTGCTCATATCTGGGAACACTCCTGATTTTATCCCTGAGTTGCAAAGGCATGCCATTTCAAAAAGAATTATATTGAATTAAACCTGCAGCTAATTAATGCAACAGAGCTTACTTATTTACTTTTATATATTTATTTATACCCAAATATTTCTACCATTTTCTGTTTGTCTCATTTAAACATCTCAGAGCTGATGACCACTTTTAAAGAGGCACTAGAACCTCATTTAGAATACAACAGCTTCCAATTTTCCATTCCTGAACTGTGCAATTTGATGACAGGACAGAGAGAAGCAAGCCTAAGAGAATAATCCAGATGCTGGAGCAAAATGTCTCTGAACATTTTTGGCATAGGTGGGAGCCCCAGCAACATGGGAATAAAAATTAGAAGGAAAAGTAAAAAAAAAAAAAATAATAATTACTGTTGGGCATCACTTTTTTTTTTTTTTAATTTGATTTATATGCCGCCCTTCTCCGGAGACTCAGGGCGGCTTACAATGCATTAAGCAATAGCCTTCATACTTTTGTATATTTTATACAAAGTCATCTTATTGCCCCCACAAACTGGGTCCTCATTTCACCTACCTTAGAAAGGATGGAAGGCTGAGTCAACCTTGAGCCTTGGAGAGATTCGAACCAGCAGAAATTGCAGGCAGCTGTGTTAATAACAGGGTGCGTATACCACTGTACTATCAAGGCTCTTTTTATTAGAATGAGTCCAATAATCATCTAAAGTTTGTTTTGAGCAACTCACTTTTTTTATTATTATTTTGAACCAACCAACATGAAAAATTACAAGGGCTAACTTTAATTATAATGTAATAATTTCTGAATCATATGTTCCTTCTGCTTCTGCTTACATATTATCACTCCTGTTGATATAAATAATCAAGTCTATGAACCTTCAGGCTTTTTTCTTTCCATTAAGTTTCAATTTTTATATTTACTGGTTGCTATTTTTCCAATACATTGAAATGTATTGGCTTGATCAATGACGATGGACAATGCGAAGATCATGTAATTAACCGTTTATTAACAACAGCTGTGCTAACTGCCACAGCTATAACTGAAACTGCTTGGAACGCTGCCTGACAGCTCTTATCTAGCCAGCTGTCAGGCGACTTAACCAATCAACGAACAGAACGTTACTTTAACCAATCAACAAACAGAATGTTACTTCCTACTTCAGCAGACTTAATACATTGCACCCCTTTCCACCTGGATGGCGCATGTGTAGTCCTGGAAGTATGCCAGTTGGCACCGGCTTCTGATATAATGTCTTAACCCTGCCTCACTCACAGACTCTTGCGAGGAATTACTTTCCCCAGCAATTCTAATAACTACAGATATGTTACTGCTTTCGACCTGTGTTTCAATTTCTCCCTTGGGGTTTGTCTTGTCTGAAGTAATCTGTCGGCTCAAAATCTGCTGCTCAGTGTCTGGTAGCTTTTCAGCTTCTGGTATGCCCCTTAACCCCTGGCTGAAACTTTCTCCTGCCTGGTTCTCTCTTTCTGTTATATCGTGTTCAGTACCCCATCTGACCCGTAGCTGGTCTTGGTGACGTCTCCAAACCTTGCCTTGTCCCATATCAACCTTATATGAGCATGGACCTGTAATATCCACCACCTTACCTGGTAACCATAACAGTTGACCCCCATAATTCCTGGCGTACACTTTATCACCCACACCAAAAGGCTTAGATGTCCTACTTGAATCCAAAGGCTTGGCGGGGGCGTAACGGGGGTGTAACCTATCCAAAATTGTACGCAGCCGGCGACCCATCAATAATTCTGCTGGACTCTGATTGGTAACCTGACAAGGGATGGTGTGTTGCACTAACATATACTCCGCTATACGGTCATGCCATTTCCCTGGTCCCATGAGGCCTAATACCTCCTTTGCGGATCTCACAGTCCTTTCTACAAGGCCATTACTGGCCGGGTGGTAAGGAGAGATAAGGGCATGCCTGATGCCTAATTGGGCAAGGAACAACTCAAATGTGGTAGAAGTTAATTGGGGCCCATTATCTGACACCAATAGGTCGGGCAACCCGTGGGTTGAGAATAGTGTACGAAGGGCCTTTATGATGGCCTCTGAGGATGTTGAGTGCATAAGTATCAGTTCAATCCATTTAGAATACGCGTCAACCACCACTAAAAAAATTTGACCATGAAATGGCCCCACAAAGTCTATATGAAGGCGGGACCACGGGCCAGCAGGGTCTTCCCATTCCCTGCGCTTACCCTTAGGGGGCATTGGCCGAGACTCTTGACAAGGGCGGCAAGTGGCCACTCAGTCGGTGATACATTGATCAAGAGTAGGCCACCAGAGATAGGCTCTAGATAGAGCCTTCATTCGGACTATTCCTGGATGTCCAGAATACAATGATTTTAACACAGAATCCCATAAAGATTTTGGAATCACCACCCTGTGTCCCCACAGTAAACAACCTCCCATGGTAGATAATTCCGTTTTACGGATAGTGTACAGTTACCACTTCATGTCCATGGGCCCTTGTGGCCACCCCCTTAGCACCCAGTCCATGACTGTGGAGATCTCTGGATTGCGGGATGAAACTCAAGCAATGTCAGCCACCGTCAAAACAAAAGGTGAATCTTCAATCATCAGGACTGACAAGGCGGGAGCTGGGTCAGAGAGCAAAGTTGGCACGGGGCACCGGCTGATGGCGTCAGCATGGGCCAGATTCTTGCCTGGCACGTACAGGAGCATGTAGTCGTAGGCGGATAAAAACACAGACCATCTGGTGAATCTCGGGGATAGGAATTGCGAAGTTTGACGGTCAGCTGCTAGTAGACCAAGCAGAGGCTTATGATCGGTCACTAGTGTAAAAGGTCGACCATATAGGTAATGATGAAACCGCTTGACTCCAGTTACCAATGCTAGAGCCTCCTTGTCTAGCTGTGAATAATTTTGCTCCGCTGAAGCCAAAGTCCAGGAGAAAAATGCAACGGAGGCTTCACAGCCATCAGGGAAACGGTGATTTAAGACTGCTCCCACCCCATAAGGAGAAGCATCACACACACTAGTACGAGGGGTAGGGACTCGAAGTAGTGAGCAAAGACAGAGTTTGAAATGAGTATACATTTGACATTAGTAAATGCAGCAGCTGCAGTTGAATCCCAGTTCCAACGTGTCCCCCGGTTCAGCAAACGATGCAACGGTTCCGCAATAGATGCCTTATGTGGTATGAAAATTGCATAAAGGTTTAAAAGGCCTAAGAAGGCTTGAATTTTGGCCTTGTTGGTGGGAGCAGGGGCATGTAAAATAGCGTTTGTCTTAGACTCTGTAGGTTGTATACCCTTACCATCAATTAGGAAACCTAAGAACTCGATTTTGGAAGCAGCTACAATACATTTGCTTTGCTTAACTTTGAGCCCCACTCTCTGGAATTCGGTTAGAACCAATCTGAGTCTTTTAAAGAGTTTGGTGGTGCTGGTGGCCGATACTAATATATCATCAAAGTACGGTACAACCCTGGGAATTCCATTAAGTAAACGCTCCATCATGCTCTGGAAGATTCCCGGGGCGACTGAAACCCCAAATTGGAGGCGGCGGCAATGGAAAGCACCCCGGTGTGTCACTATAGTTTGTGCGTCCGCTGTTTGGTCATCCACAGGCAGTTGTTGATATGCCTGTGCTAAGTCTAATTTAGCGAATATGGAGCCACTACCCAAGGAGTGCAACAAATGTTGAGCAACAGGAACAGGGTATGCATGTGCCTATAATGCATGATTAATTGTTGATCGGTAATCTGCACAGATGCGCACTGAACCAACCGCCTTCATGGCAATAACAATGGGGGTCTCCCATGGTGCGTACTCAACAGGCTCCAGGGTATGTTGTGCTATTAATTTGTCAAGTACAGCATCCACCTTTGGTCGCAATGCAAATGGTACTCTTCGTGGCTTAAGGCGGCGAGGCTGCACTTGAGGGTCGAGACTGAACGAAACTGGTTGTCCGGTATATTTTCCTAATTCCTCAGAGAAAACGGAGGGGAATTCATTACATAACATGTCCAGTTCAGATGATGAGATGGCATTAACCCCTTGTATAGTTAGACCTAATGCATCGAACCAATTAAGGCCCAACAGGCTGGGGAATTTTTCTTCCACAATGACCAGTGATAATAATCCACTAAACTTCTAAAATTGTACTCGGAATGTGCCACTTCCGGCAATCGGAATCTTGGCTCCTTGGAATCTTTTAGCAGGAGATGACAGGGGTCTAGCTGTTGTTTAGCCAGTTTCGGAACTAGTCGTTTAATTGTACGCCATGACACCAAGGATGTAGCGGAGCCGGAATCAACTTCCATGGTGCACGGTTTCCATTCGATGAATACTGTAAGACGAATCTTCTGCTGGCTCAACATATTTGGTGGTGTTACTAAATTCACATCAGAAGAAGATCGTTGGTTTTTATTATTACGAACTTTAGACAGATTAAGACGATATTGTCGACCCCCATCCTGCAGCACACGTGATTTGAACTGTGGCTGAGGGGCTCTGCATATTCTGGCGAGATGACCTTTGCGGCCGCAGTGGCGGCACTCTGCGTTTTTAAAATGGTGATTTCCTCCGCAGCTGAAACATGCGTTCGGCCCCCTTGACATGATAGTTGGGCCAGAGTTTTGTTTTCTAGACTCTTGAAGACAGCATACTTCAAAGTCACCATCAGAATCTGACAGATTCTCATTTGTCTCATTTACAGACGATGAGTCTTTTTCCATCTTAGGTGTAGTATATCCACAGGGCAACTCGGCTAGTGACAATGCTGCCAGTTCTGCAGCACACGCCTCATCCAATGCCATTTGAAATGTGAGGTCGTGATTCGCAATCAGACGCCTTTTAAGACTTTGGTCCCTGACCCCACTGACAAGTCTATCTAGGAGATAATCTTCTAAATCAAAGAATTCACAGTACCTGGCCACCCTCCTCAGAGCCCCAACATATTGATTAATAGTCTCTCCAGGGGCCTAATCACGATGGTAAAAGTGTTGGCAGTGGGCTATTCTTGAGGGAGCTGGTGCGTAATGTTTTTTTAATTTTTTTATAAAGTCTTCCCATGTTCCCGAATGTACAGATTGTGGGGCCATTAATGTCATTGCAGTATCAAACATTTCAGTACTGCAGAAACTTAGGAAATAAGCGTGTTTGCGCTCAGGCGTCAGCTTTGTATAATCATTTGCAATTAAGAAACATTCAAAACGTGCCAAATAAGCCTCCTATGTCTCTGCACTGGGATTGAAAGGAGGAAAGGTCTGTGCGGACGCCATTTCCTCTTCTTCTTCTTCTTTTTTTCCCCTAACAGACTCATGTTTTGCTTCTTCAGTTTAAATCTCTCTTTTTTCCTTATTACTATGACCGGTAGATCGACCAGTTGATCCTCGTTGCCAGTTGAAATGTATTGGCTTGATCAATGACGATGGACAATGCGAAGATCATGTAATTAACCGTTTATTAACAACAGCTGTGCTAACTGCCACAGCTATAACTGAAACTGCTTGGAACTCTGCTTGACACCTCTTATCTAGCCAGCTGTCAGGCAGCTTAACCAATCAATGAACAGAACGTTACTTTAACCAATCAATGAACAGAATGTTACTTCCTACTTCAGCAGACTTAATACATTGCATGCTCATTCTTTGAACCATATTTTAAAGCACCCTTTCACTTTTAAAATTGAAGTACACCTACAACAATTTTTAAAAGCTAAAAACCAAACTGCTGAAATATAGGCATTAAAATAAACCAGAGGATCCATCTAAAACTTAAAATACAGTATTAAGTAATGAAAGATTGGTGGAACAGCAAAGCTACCAATTCTTCCAGCTTGTTTTGTTGCTGTGTTTTTCTTTTTCATTTATTTATAAAACTTGATGCCATTTGATATCTAATTAATCATTAATCATTTTTAAATGACTGAAAACTAAAATTCTCCCTTTTTACTTTTCTCCTTTTAATTTTCAGCCATTGTCTGAATAGAAGTACAATAGACATGGCCTTTTATCTTCAAAAAATGTCTTCTATATGGCTTTTTATACCAAATCAGACCATTTGTCTATAGTATTGTCTACAATGATTAGTAATATATTCTAAAGAGAAATGTATTCTGCTGTATCTAAAGATATCCATTATTGAAACTGAGATTAGAGAAATGAACTGCGGTGGCGCAGTGGTTAGAATGCAGTACTGCAGGCTACTTCTGCTCATCACAGGCTGCCAGCAGTTTGGCAGATCGATTTTCATCAGACTCAAAGTTAAATTAGCCTTCCATCCTTCCAAAGTTGGTAAAATGGGGACCCAGATTGTTGGGGGCAATATGCTGACTCTGTAAACTGCTTAGAGAGGGCTGTAAAGCACTATGAAGCGGTATATAAGTCTAAGTGCTATTGCTATTGCTATTGTTTATATTACTTCCAAACCCCAACCTTTTCTCATCAAGAAGTTGTTTCATCTCCAAAACCAGAAAATGCTCATAGATGATGGCTGAGAAAACTGGACAAGATATCCCAAAATATCAAGATGGTGCTTTTGATTTCTCTTAGCTAATATTAGTGTCAGCGTTCCAGATTAGGCTCTCTTCCAGCGCTGACATAACAAGATGAACTTTTACCTAGTTTTGTATGTACAGATAGTGTTTCCTGGGAGACGAGGATGGGGGCTACATTCCTGTGAAAAGAACGTGCCGGGAGGTAGAGATGGATCTGCATGATGGCCAATGGGACATTGGGGTTGGAGAGCAGAAGAGGAGGGGGTTGGAAGGAGGGGCCAGTTTGGCTGCAAAATGAAATCAGGAATGTTGGACTCGGCTATTCTTAAAATAAAAGTGATTCATTAGAGTTTGCGTTTGAGAATGAAGTTTATTCAAGATAGCACCGAAACCTGACAGACAGCCAAACTCTCCTCCAAATCCAGGCTGGCTGAGTTTAAATCATCCCGTTCCCTCCCAGACATCTGGTCGGACGGACTATGGCTGAAGCCAAGCTATCGGAGAAAAGCCTGCTTCAAGAAACGGGAGGAGCAGAAGCGGTCGTGATTCCAGCCAACTTGGAAAATACAAAGGTTCAACTTTCTCCACCTTCCCTCCCCGCAGAACTTCAAGCAAAGAAACGTGAAGCAGGTAAGTACCCGGGGACTGTGCCAAAAGCCTTAGAGGCGGAATCCCCTTTTGCAAAGGTAAAAGATAAAGAAAAACCCCTAAGTGAATTGGGAAGGGCGAGCTGGGGATGGGAATGGCAGCGAAGCCCAGACAAGGCAGCACCTCCCCACCCCAGGATGAGAGACGAGGCAGAGGACTATCAACACCAGGGCTGGCCCTCCAGAGCTCAGCACAGAGAGGAGAGGGCAGAGAGGGAGGAGCCACCCCAGTTCAGAGGGAAGTTCGATGGTGACCCAGACAACCTCGCCCAATTCCTCGATTCAGCTGAGATATACATAGAGCGGTTCAGACACCTCTACCCTTTCCCCAGAGCCCTAGTGAATGCTATCTCGGAAGGGCTGGAGGGAGAAGCAAAGAGGTGGTCAGCATCACTCTACAAATACAGGGCCCCCCAGCTACAAAATGCAGATGGGTTCTTGCAACTATTGAGAGCCTGTTATGAGGAGGAGGAGGAGGACCCCTATGTGGAAGACGAGCTCAGAAACCTAATGCAGAGGGGGAAGCCTATCAGAGAGCATATCCGTGAATTCAGGAGAGTCATTGGGACACTGCCTCCCCTACCAGAGCGATTGCTGGTGTATTTTTTTAGAACAAGCCTAGATAAAAGAATTTCCCAAGTGACTGCCTATCGTGACATCCCAAACCGACTCGCTGAATGGTTCCGGGTAGCGATAAAAGTCGACAGAGGGCTGCGGGCGAGTGACACGTCAAAACCACCAGAGGGAAAGGAGAGAGGCCGACCAGACCAGGGGCCACTCAACAGACGAGAAACCCCAACATCACAGCCCTCCTACAGACCAACTGCCCCACGGAGCCCACTGAAATGCTACAGATGTGGGGGAAGCGGCCACATAGCAGCAAGATGTGGAACGCCTAGATCGGGACCAGCTCCACCGCCCAAAGCACGACCGGAACAAGGGCCCAAGCGCGTCACCCACGTACCGCAGGAAGCTCCCCAAATCCCTGAGTTTTTCGCTCATCTGACCGAAACCAGAGGAATCCCAGATGAGGGAGATCAGTTCCCCGAACCCTATGACACGGAAGACGAAGGCGAGGATGACCCGATGGTGAGTGGACCCGTCCATCCTTTTCTTTTCCCCATACGCCTAACAGCCCCCAAAACAGGGGCCCAAGAGACTTTCCAAGCCCTAATAGACTCGGGTAGCACACGGTGCCTAATCAACCTACCCACAGTTCTAAAATTGGGAATCTGAGCTAAACAGCTCAAACAACCAATTCGCTTCGAGCAAGTTGATGGGTCCCTAGTGGGAGGAACGTACGCCACACACTTGACTGAACCCGTGAGACTAGAACTCGCAGATCACTGGGAGACAATCCGCTTCATAATAGCCCCCAAGATGACAGAACCAGTCATATTGGGACTCTCATGGCTCGACAAATGGGGCCCAATCATTTGGTGGCAAGAGGGAACACGCAGGCTGAGGATAGCAAAGGGGCCCCAACCCCTGCCGCCCCGACCAGAAGAATTCCCTCCCACGCGGAAACCCCAAAGCAGCCCTCCACTACAGAAGAAAACACTACCAACACAAGGGTCCCTCCCAGAAGGTGCAGCAAAGCAATTGGCAGCCGCACCCACCACCGCTTGTAACGCAAACCAGATCCCAAGGGAGTACCAAGACCTTGCAGGGGTATTCAGCGAGGCCGAGTGTGACATTCTGCCCCCCCACCGCGAGACCGATTGTGCCATCGAGATTATCCCAGGAGCGAAACTACCCAAACCTAAAATGTATGCCATGACGCCCCGAGAAATGCAGGAAATGCGGGACTACATAGACAAAAACTTACAAAGGGGATTTATTGAGCCAGTGAAACCAAGGGTAGCGGCGCCGGTCATGTTTAAAGAGAAAAAGGACGGCTCCATGAGACTGGTAGTCGACTTTCGAAGTATCAACGCTGTTTGCGTACACAACTTGTACCCCCTCCCCCTCATGAAAGACATGTTAGCCCACCTAGCTAAAGGGAAGGTTTTCACCAAACTAGACCTTCGAGAAGCTTATTACCGAGTACGCATAAGGGCAGGAGATGAATGGAAAACAGCATTCAACTGCCCCCTGGGTAGTTTCCAGTTTAAAGTAATGCCTTTTGGATTGCAAGGAGCCCTGGCAGTGTTCATGCAGTTAATAAACGAAGTCTTACATGAACACCTTTACAAAGGGGTTCTCGTCTACCTGGACGATATTCTTATCTACACGGAGACCATAGATGAACATATACCCCTCGTCTGCCAAGTACTGAAAAAACTGCTACGGGCAAACCTATATGTCAAACTGCCAAAATGCGATTTCCACCAATCACGGCTAGACTACCTGGGCTACCGAGTATCAAATGAGGGGATAGAGATGGACCCAGCCAAGGTCCAATCAGTTCTACAATGGCAGCCCCCTCGCACCCGCAGACAACTGCAAAGTTTTCTAGGCTTTGCGAATTTCTACAGACAATTCATCCCCTCGTTCGCGAAGATTGCCAAACCTTTGACAGACCTCCTAAAGACAGGAAGCCCAGCGATGAAACCTCGCCCGGGACAACCCCTACAGTGGGACCTGACCTGCCAACAGGCATTTGAGACGCTAAAAGGACTGTTCGCGAAAGAACCTGTCTTAAAACACCCGGATCCAGAACAGCCTTTTGTCATCCAAGCAGACGCAAGTGATGTGGCAGTAGGAGCCGTGTTACTCCAAAAGAACAACCAAGGTGATCTACAACCCTGCGCCTACACCTCCCGCAAACTCACCGATACGGAGAGGCGATGGGCGGCGTGGGAGAAGGAAGCGTTTGCAGTAAGGTGGGCCTTGTTAACCTGGCGGCACCTTCTAGAGGGAGGCCAGAAACCATTTGAAGTCTGGACTGATCATAAAAACCTAGAGGCCCTAAAAACCCCACGAAAACTGTCGCCCAGGCAAGTGCGGTGGGCACAATACTTCAATCGTTTCAATTTCGAGCTTAAGCACATCCCAGGTGGGAGAAATTTCCTGGCTGATGCCCTCTCCCGGATGCCCCAATACAACAGTGAGCGGGAGCAGGTAGTGAATGCCATCATCCCCTCCACCCAAGCTGCGGCCCAAGTGGTCACCAGACGGCAACGACATAACCAGCAAGGCCAACTTGCAAGTGACTTAACTGCGAAATTAAAAAATGAAACGCTGACAGACCCCTGGTATCGGGACAATCAACATCTCTTGACAAAAAGAGATGAACTAGCATGGAGGGGGACAAAGCTCTATGTCCCATAGAGTTTACGCATCCTGATTCTCAAGAGGAGCCACGATGTTAAACCAGCAGGACACTTCGGGTTCCTAAAGACTCTGCACCTAGTACGAAGGCAGTTCTGGTGGCCACATATGAGAAAGGATGTAGACAGTTATGTAAAAAGCTGCACCATTTGTGCCACGATGAAGACAAGGCCAGGGTGCCCGCCTGGATTGTTGCAACCAGTAGCTGAGGCAACAAGACCATGGGAGGAGATTGCAATGGACTTTATAGTAGACCTACCGAGGAGCAGTGGAAATACAGTGATCTGGACTGTAATAGACTTATTCTCCAAACAGGCACACTTCATTCCTTGTAGTGGACTGCCTTCAGCCCGTCAGTTATCCAAACTGTTCCTGAAACACATTTACCGCCTACATGGAGTCCCCAGGAGAATCATTTCCGACAGAGGGGTCCAGTTCACAGCAAAGTTCTGGAGGGAGTTTCTACGATCCATAGGTTCATCCCAAGGGCTCAGCTCAGCATTTCACCTGAGCACCAATGGGGGGGCAGAAAGACTGAACGCTATGACAGAACAGTATTTAAGATGCTACGTCGACTACCAGCAGTCCAATTGGGCAGACCTCCTATCTTTTGCGGAGGTTGCATATAATAATGCTGTCCACAGCAGCACGGGGCTAACCCCGTTCAAAATAGTGAGTGGCATGGATTTTGTTCCCATGCCAGAATACCCGAGGGAGCCCCCTTCCTCAGTCAGTTTGACCGACTGGATGGCAATGTTGAGACAAACTTGGGAAAATGTTAAGAGGGCGCTGGCAAAGGCGGCTCAATCTTATAAGGACCAAGCAGACAAGCACCGAACTCCCCAAAGGCCATTTCAGCTGGGAGAGAAAGTTTACCTCTCCACCAAGTACTTGAGACTTAGACTCCCGAGCAGGAAATTGGGCCCAAAATTTATAGGACCATTTCCTATAATAAAAATAATCAACCCCGTTACAGTGCAATTGCAGTTGCCATGGCTTTTGGGGAAAATTCACCCCATTTTTCACAGTAGCCTTCTAAAACCTGTAGTGGGGTCTACTTTAAGGCCAACGCCACGTGAACCCCCTGGGCCCCTGGTTGTTGGGGGCCAAACGCACTACGAAGTGCAGCGGATTCTTGATTCAAGATGGCACAGGGGGCGCCTTCAGTACTTAATTAAATGGAAGGGTTACCCATTGTCAGAGGCTTCCTGGGTGAAGAGCGCAAACATCCAAGCTGATCGCCTTATAGCAAAATTCCATGCAGACCACCCGGGAAAGCCGGGAGAGGGGGGTGCACAGCCAGGGAGGGGCTGATGAGACTAATCTTGTTGTGTTTTCCCTATGGGATAGGTGATGTCGCAGAAGTGAAGGGAGAGGGGCCGGATGTCAGCGTTCCAAATTAGGCTCTCTTCCAGCGCTGACATAACAAGATGAACTTTTACCTAGTTTTGTATGTACAGATAGTGTTTCCTGGGAGACGAGGATGGGGGCTACATTCCTGTGAAAAGAACGTGCCGGGAGGTAGAGATGGATATGCATGATGGCCAATGGGACATTGGGGTTGGAGAGCGGAAGAGGAGGGGGTTGGAAGGAGGGGCCAGTTTGGCTGCAAAATGAAATCAGGAATGTCGGACTCGGCTATTCTTAAAATAAAAGTGATTCATTAGAGTTTGCGTTTGAGAATGAAGTTTATTCAAGATAGCACCGAAACCTGACAATTAGCTGAATTAGAATTTAATTATTCGCAAGATGTTAATTTGTGCATCAGTGTTGTCATATAGCTGTTGACAAGAGCTTGAATTATAATGAATCCAATGGAAAGATAGTGAACTTACTCTATGTGGTATTCCAGATTAGCTATGGTTCCAGCCTAGCTAAACTACAAGAAGGTTAACGGTGATATTAAAATTGGAGTGGAAATAGGAAAAGGGATTTGTAGATATTATTTAGAATTTTGGGGGAAGGTTTTTTATCTAGGACTTTCTCTATTATTTCAATGTTTATGTGAATACATTATCCAGATAGAGGACATTGGGTGCTTTGGTCCATTTCTTACAAAAGAAATTTATATATTTTATTGACTGATGGCCTTGAACTTCTACAGTAATGGTGCCTAATCTTTTCTGAACCAAGGTATAGATTTTATTTTTGAACAAGCACATTAGGAACTTAATACCCCAAAGTGGCCAGGACAAACATGGGCACAATATGTTTATTTTTCTTTTATTTAACTATATATCATTTCCATAACTATAAAAATTGCAATCAGCAGTTTAGGAAGTTTGGGAGCACATCTGAGACAGAAGTAGCGCTCACTCTTTCTCTCTCCCTCTCTCTCTCTCTCACATACACACATAGCATTCAATACACTCTAAAACCAGTCCTGAATATTAATGGAAAAACACATACCAGTCCAACAAAACAAAGTTTCAGAAATGTCATCATCACAATTTAAAGCCAAATAACTGCTGTTGTATTCCGAAAGAACTGCATCATCTACCACTGAACTGTTAGGGCTTTATACAACACTCTATAACTGAATTCCCCAATCTTTGTTTCTTTCCGGCCCCAGAGAGGGGATGGTTCTGTGTGAACGTCGAGCAAGCGCACATACACACAGAGCTCCATTTGCATGAGCAGTAAACAAACATGGCCACTGTTTGCACAAACAGAGAATACGTGTGTGCTTGCTCACTGCTCGCACAAGTGGGGATACATGCATCCATACATTCATCAGCCACTTCCACAGCCTGGTTCCAAACAGCTCAAGGCCCAGTAGTGAGCCATGGCTCCAGGGGTTGTGATCCCTACTCTATAATACCAAGCCACAGTTTATCAATATCTCCTAATACAGCAGCTTTTTCAGTAGTCCTGCTCTGATGGCAAGGAAGAATGGTGTGCAAACTTTTCTTGCCTTTAAACTTCACATCCTTGGGCACGTGATCATGTCCAGGGCCGATAAGAAGAACAGATGAATTAGCAGCGATTGAAATCCAGAAAATTTGTATCACAACCAGACATCAGTGGCTGCAAAAGCTGGACTCAAAAGAAACAGTTTTTCAGCCTTTTATCAGGTAGCAATTTTACTTCTTTTTAGCAAGAATAGTTTTGGGGTGAAAACTCTGCCATGGAAAATGGTTGGAAATATGCATTTAAATTGAGAAACATTTTTCTTTCCTTCTTCTGATTTTGTTTTAATTAATATAGAAAAGTTAAGTATATTTATAACCAATGAATTTCAGGAAAACAATCAACTAGACCTCTCAGAGATTTATAAAATGAAGAACAGAAAATTAACAAATCAGCCTTTTGAAACTGATGCTCTCTTAAGTGCTGGAGGATGGTGGTCTTAAGAGGGCTATCAAAATATTTTAGCATCCTATAAGGTGCAGCCAGGTAAAAGATAAAGCCAACTCCACTAGATAATAGGAACAGGCACCTAATGTTCATTTCTATTCCTGTTCAATTCCTTAAAAGAATCTAGAAAAAGATTTTTATTACAGAGATTCACAAAAGTATAGAAAGATGTGGTAACTGAGTTGTCCAAAACCATTTAAGTAAAAGAAAGATATTTGAAATATTAAAACAAAGCATAGCCAATTCACTAGATAGATGGCATTAGGATGACAATGGAATTAGAGTATACAGGCTAAATTGCCATATATCAACCATACAGCATTACTATAGCAGACAGACCAACTAAAGCCCTCCAAAGCATCTTAACAAACCCAAAAGACTCAGTAGTCCAAGAAGAAGAAAGTACTGTAGTCATCTACAATATACAGTGGAAGAAGTGTAGCAACACTATGTAGGAGAGACAGGCAGAAGACTAGCAGAGCACATTTATGGATATCAACTAGCATTCAAAAGACACAACAAAAGTTCTTTAATCTCTCAACACAAGAACAAACTCAACCATAGTTTCAGCTGGGAAATTATGAGCATCCTTGACCAAGCTAAATCCAAAAATCCCAGAACATTCCTAAAAATTTGGCATTCAAACAAATTAGCTATCAATGGACACAGAAAAAACCCATATTTATACATTCAAAAGGGACAATAAAAAAATCAAGAAGGAAACAATAACACCTGAATGCATCTCTCCAGAAACACCCAGACAAGCAGGTATTAATACTAGGCAAGCAATAAAGCAGAAAACAATAATCAAGGAGCTACCAATGAGAAGACCACACCCTCATCAAAAGTGGCTGGGCAAGCTTCTGTATATAAACAGGGAACAAGTAACTTCACACTGGTGAGGTTACCTAATTTAGTAATGAAACCTCTGCAAGTAAATAACGAAGCTCAGAGAGCACCAAGCATGTCAACAATTGAGCATTACTTTTTTCAAGAGGTTTCATGGTTGAATATTCAGCACCAGTAAATGATCTTCAGCCTAATGCCATATCTACTTTGTCCATCTCTATAAATTCTGTGAACCAATTCCTATGCTTATTAGAATGGCATTTCCCCTCACTTTTAGTGTATAATACAGAAACAGATATAATGGAGATGGGAATTGTCCAATTCATTGGCCTAACTTACTTTCAGATTTGCAAGATTGATGTCAGTCTTGTGAGGTTAGTTCTGACAAGCAGCATAGCCATAAGTACTAAGCCTATGTTTATTTAAAGATTATATTAACACAATCTTGCAAGTGTAGAAGTACTTCTTTCCCTCACTTTTACTCTCCCCAAAACTAGCGAGAATCCCTTCTGAGATGCTTTGACACTCTTCCTCCTTCAAACTCAAATTTTGTTTATTCAACCTTTGTCTAGGTTGTGGCTCTTCCTCCTATTTCCCAAGGTTATTCCCACATACTATACCAAGCAAAATGAGTAAAGGTAATCCTCTTGCCATGTTTGTTAAGTGAATCACTGCAGTTGTTAAGTGAATCTGGTTTCCCACTGACTTTGCTTGTCAGAAGTTTGCAAAAGGGGGTCACATACCCCGGTACACTGCAACTATCATAAACATGAGTCAGTTGTTAAGCATCCAAATGTAAATCACATAAACATGGAGATGCTGCAACTGTCATACGTTTTTTCAGTGCCGTTGTAACTCTGAACAGTCATTAAGTGAGTTATTATAAGTCAAGGACCTGTACTCACTGCTGTAAGCCTCCTCTTAGGTTTTCTGCAGGGCTGAACTTGAGAATTTTACTACAGAAGAAATCATACTAAAATATACAGCACATTATTAGTTTCCCACTGTTCTGTCCCCATCTCACACACACACACAAACAGAAAGCCGGGGGTTAAATAAACTGGCAGACAACCAATTCTTCCGATAAGATGCTTGGCAGCAACCCAGTAGCTGCTTGCCAAGAACTTTTACTCAATAAACAAAATACCCACAGTCAAGAATTGTCCAGTTCGTAAAATAAATCCAAGGCTGATAATGTTGTTTCCAAAGATGCGGTGTGACTCGATAGTAGTTAGTTTTGTCCGTCACAGAGTCGGAATGGCCACCTCACCCCCTTTTATACCCTGTGGGGTGTGGTCCAGTGACAGCCTAATCTCTGGCATGCCTTTTCTTCTGTTGTGCGCGCTTATCTCTGCGACGCTGCCGAGGATCCAGCCAAGACTCATTACCCTCATCACTGTCCACCTGTGGCTGCGTGGACGTGCTTGGCCCCGGCCCTATCTCTTGCCCTTCGTCGGACACTGAAGGCATTGCCAGAGAGGAGGGTCCTGGAGAGGGAGGCCTTGCCAACTCCTCTCCTTCACTCTCGGAGTCCTCTCCTGCCGATGACACAGGCTCAGGTAACGGAGCCACAACACCCACTGGATTTTCATTAGGAGAATAAAATGACCCAGAATTATTTATCTCCCCCTCCCCCCATTATTCTGAGCCCTTTGTGAGAGCTCAGGATAGCTCCAGAAAATGTTTAATCCGTTCTCTTTATGAAGAAATGTGTAAATCTATGAATTAGAGAGCTTTGTGCAGTTTTAGAGGGTTTTTATTTTATTTTTCAGGGTTGAAAGAAAGAAAAGAAAGAGTTTATTGATTATTTGTAGAAGTTCTAATGTAAAAAACCCTCTTTTCCTATCCTTGGGCCTAATCCACAAAATTTCCAGCCAGGCTTTTAATTAAAAAACGTATCAGAACTTGGCCAGATTAAAAGCCATCCCTAAAAGGAAAAACAGAAATGATTTACCATAATATCTTCATCCTTCTTAATTTCCAGCATGACATGCAGAGCTCATTATGACACATTTATGGGTTTTTGTCTGGATTTCAATAGAAAGAGGGATTAACTAATATCTGTTTACCAACTTCCCACAAATTTCCATCCTTTGGTGTTCCAGCACATCTATCCCTCCAATATTCCAGTACTCTGACTTTTCTTATGGGCCTTTTCAGGAAAACACTAGGCTAGAATTTTCTGAGGGTTCTCAATTCTATTGGGAAAAGCCATGCTGTTTGAATCTGGCTGGTGCAGATGGGCGAGCGTTTTCTTTAGTTCTTTTTCTATGGGAATTTACACAAAAAGAGAATGGAAGGAATCTGAGATTTTAAAAATGTGAATGGGGAGAGCATGACTGACCCCTCCCAATGCTCCAAAATGTATTTCAAGATTGTATTTCAAGATTCAGTAAGATGCATGACCAGCCTAAATGTTTTGAAATGACAAAAACAATGTTTTGAAATGACAAAAAAAATGACAAAACAGCCCCCCGTTTGGCCCTGCGAGAGAGAAAAATCTTCTGTTTGAACACCACCATGTGAAAATTCAGTCCCAGTTCCAGCGATTAAAATTCAACTTTTATTTTTCTTTTGTACAAAATATTGCTGCAGATAAAAGGGTTGGATTCCTACTAGGATTCCTTCTGTCACTTTAGGTGGTGATTTTTGGATCATTAAATAGAATGGTGCTATGGGAGGAAATGAAGCTTAGTAGAGCCATTTTGCGGTGGGGAGAGTCTTTTGTCCAGCCTTACCAATCAAACTATTCTTCAAGGGTCAACCACCTTTTGCTTTTGTGGTCTCCTGTACCCCAGCCATACAAATGTGGCACCATGAAATGTTTTTAGAAAGAAACAAAAGAAAACCCCAACACATACTTCTTTTGCTTTCTCTGCATATACGATGCAGAGACCAGACCGAAAGGCAGTGTTCTTTTAATGAAAACATGTTTCTTTTTGACAGCAAAGAGGTTACAGGGCCTTGTCTGACTGCAAGAAAAAGATCTATGCCCTGCATTGTGCCGTGTTGATACAGACATAAACATAGACCTGTCTTAACAAAAAACAGCACTAAGCTGCTTTCACTTCCTTATACAAATACCACAATTGGTCCTCTAGAGCCTTTTCTCTGAGCCTAAATAAATCATAAGATTTAATGCTGGGTTATTTATTAGTTCTATACTGTATTCTGTATCACATTCTGCATACCTACTTGGCCATACAGTTTTTCCCCAAAGAAAGAGTCATTTGTTGCTAATACAGCTTATAATACCTAGAGGCAGAGAGAATACTTCACTATTTATAGTAGACCATCAACAATTCTTAACTTCTAGCAGATCCAACGTATGTTGAATTCTTTTCTCATTGCACTACTCCCCATAAACAGATTAGCAATATTTTCATGGGGGTGGGAAAAAGAGAGAAATAATAAATTATGGATTTTGCAAACCGAAGACTCTGATGGTGGCAAAGCACAGCTGGAGTGTTTAAAAGTGACAGTTTTCTTCTGGGCCATCATTTTGCTAATCCAATGGGAATGCACAGCTAAATGTAGCCATAACTAATGCAGTGATGAATCCATGAAAATCTCAAATAAAGAATCAAATGTCTGACTTTCTGCAGACAAATTCCTCCTGCTCTGGTTGATTCTTTTCATATATGCAGGCACTCACGTTAGTAGTTCAGATGCCACTATGCAGCCATACACTTCAGATTTTTACATTTTTCATTTTGATTCAAGTCAATGCTATGTGCTCACTCTCATTTGACTGAACAATGTGCCACCTGCTTGGAGTTTTAATATTCAGGTTGGTACATCCTGAGAGAGATGTGTTATTAATGGCTCCATTCCACAGATGGCTCTGTTTTTTAAGACCAGACTGGGTCATTTTGATTACTTACAAAGTCTTCCAAGGGATTGTCCAGCTCAATGGATACTTATAATTCCTTTGTCATGAATGGCATGTACTTAATTCCATGTCTCTATGTGTATGCAGCAAGACAAAGGTAACTAAAAGTTGCTGCATGTATTTTAAATCACACAATTCAATACAGCATTTAAATCATGGTTGACAATCTTAATGTTAATTTATCAAAACAAAACAGTTCAATAAACCAGGATTTAAAGTCAGCTTGTCTCAAACAATTTTGGTCTAGTAGTAGAGGCCCCAGGCTAGAAAGCAGGGTGAGTTCTAATCCCGCCTTAGCCATGAAAGCAACCTCGATGACATTGTGCCAATTCCTCTCTCTCAGCTCAACTCACTCACAAGGTTGTTGTTGCATAGAAAAGGAGGAGGAAGGCGTGTTGGATATGTTCCCTGCTTTGGGTTATTTGTAAAAATAATAAAAGTATGACACATATAAATGAAATGAAATTGTATAAAATAAAATATACTTGGATGTGCTAAATTCTCTCTCAGGCAATTAATTTGCACTTCAACAGTGTGAAAGAAAACATCAGCTTTAGGATGATCCAGCCAAGCCAAGTAATCTAAGTTATAGTCCAGAAATCACAAGAAAAGTAAAAGTACAAATCATGTCAGTATCCAAACACTGAAGCTGAGAGGTCAGAGTAATATTTGTCATGAAAACAGAATAAAGTGAGAGTATTGTTTCCAGTAATTGCTTACTTTAGAATGGAGAGTTCTATAGCAAAACATTCAGACTTTCATCTCTAACACAGCTAGACATGTGCACTATGTCATTCAAGGGATATTCATGGATTTGGGAGCACCACTGATTACTGAATAAGCTCATATTTGGACTATAAAAATTAATGTGACTTCAAGGTGCCAGTAAAGAGATACAAAACACTCTTAACTCCTTGCTACCATCTACTGGTCATCTGGATTTATGCACTCCATATATCATACAGGTATGTCTTCCTTGAGTGCATTCTTAGGAAGGTTTTCTTGGAACCTCATAGTTCTACACATCTCAGCCTTTCAACTCTCTACCTCATAATGCTGGCCCTTCTGTAGGCCTGGAGAGCATTCTAAGGATTCTGAGTCAGAGTCCTGGGATCCATAACTCTTGCCTACTTGCCTGTCCTTGTGCTGGGACTTAGTTAAGGGCTTTATCAGTTTGTAAGGTCTACTTTGATGCTCTTCATTTTTGGAAGCGAGGTCATCCTCATGGATTAGGTGACTATATGAATCTGCTCAGATAAAAACATTTATGCCAGGAATTCAGGAATAAAGAAGATGTTTGCTCAGCAGTAAGGCTTAAAAGTTGTTCAAGTTATGTAAGTACACCAAGCATGTATAACTAAAATCAGAATAGCCTCAAGCAAAATATTGAAGAATTTGCTGAAAATTATTTAACAATTATGCAGGCTCAGAAAATATTCATTAATTTTAACATGATTCAGTAAGTAATAGCAAGTTAATATGATGCCAGATATAGATGCTAGATATAGATGGATAATTTAGACATATATTGATAAACAATGTATATCTGTAGATAGATATAGATATGTATCTGGAAATAGACTGTAGAAAGTTAGCACACCCCGTCTCCTAGAAGAATGAAATATTCTAGGAAATATTAAAAAGGCAGAATATTATACCTCCCTGAATGAGAAAAGGAGAAACATGCAGCCCCCACCTTTGTTAATAGCCCCAGAAAGGCTGGGCCAGCTTATCTACAGCAGAAAATGCCTTCACCCTCAGGACATAATAGGATTAGCCCTCTATCCATCTCACCACATAGCACTTGGGGAGATTGTATCACTCAGCAAAATTCAACCAAGCCTGGGACTCAAGATAACTTACAATGTTACTCTTGCATGCTCCATGGGAGTCTGAAAACCAATCAGAATACATTTCTTACATGGGAACAGGAAGCTCAAAAGCAGGGCCGAAGAGAGGGTATAAATTTATCTCTCTCTCTCTCACCCATGTACTCATTTTGCCCAGGACCAGAAACCATGTGGTCCTGTCCACCATTAAACCATCTTTCCAAATAGCCTCCAGGTTTCCAGGGTCTTTCTTCCAGTTGGAACTGAATCCAGATGACATTTCTTCCAACAGGAGATAGATGAGACAGAGAGAGAAATAGGGAGAGGGGAAATGGGAGAGGGAATGGGGAAAGAGAGAGAATGAGATGTCTGTACTTACTGTAACCATAATATAATATTGTATGTATAATATTGTGGCAGCAGTTCTGAGCAGGTGACTGATCTTTTCTTTCCCTAATTTTCGTATATTTTAATAAACTATGGTTAATCAAGAACTCAAGGGAATACTTTGAAATGCTTCCTTATGTCACCCCAGAAGAGAAAAGAGGAAGTGCACAACAAAATATGTCAGCATACTTACAATTATTATAAGAAGCTATCAGGAGTTAATCTGTCAGCCTTGCAAGGAAAACAATAGCTAAGCACTATCTCTAATGTTATTGTAATGTTATATTATCAGGATCTTGCAAATCTGAAAATATCTCTCTCCCCTCTCACTTGCCTCTATGGTAAAGAAACTAGGAAGGGTTTGCCATGTACTTTTGCTTCTGCAGGCTAAGCTGTCTCTACCTAAGCATTGTCTACTCACCAGCTCAGTAGCTAGCAGCTCAAGAACCACATAACTGCTGCAGCATAGTCTTTAAACATATTGTAATCCCTCCTTGGGAGCAAGACTGTTGTGTCAAGAACCCTAATGCTGAAGATAAACTGAAAGGCTGACTTGATGCTGAGCTTACATTCACAAGTTCCAGGAAACTTGCTGTTTCCTGGGGATCCTTCTGTAGCTTGGGAAAGAAATATCCTGTTTTAGAACCAATCCAAATATGCCAAGGGGTTCCAGAGATTATAATGAGGAATCCATTGTCAGGAGTAGTCAGGGTAACAAATAATTCAGAGAAGCCAATAAGTCCAAATCTTATTTGGCTGAAGAAGAAAAATGAAGAAAGGGAAAGAAAGAGTTGATAAAATCAATTTATTTACATACTAAAATGTTATTTGTGAATGTATAATTCATCCTCTAAAATAGAGGTCCAGGACAAGCCATGATGAGAAGCATCACATTATTATGTCATCCAATGAACTCTGTTGCCTGTTAGTATAAAACTTTGTTTTCACCATAGATAAAGGTTGCTACTTTGGAATATGGAACAGATGGCAAGTCTATTTTTTATCTCTAGTTAATCCCTGAACTCTCCCATTAAATGGAAATATGACCAGTTCTGATTCATATATGTATTTTTATGCTACACAAGTCAAAACAAGATACTTTTGCAAATATTCTGCTGCATACTGTATATTGAAGTACAATGGAGAGGAAGTCAAATTCAAGTTCTTCCTATAAATCTTGATATATCAATAAGGCACAGTGTATAGAAGTATTATATCTATATTATTGATAAATGTACTATTTCATTTTGAACCTACTTTTTGTTTTTTAATCATAGAATATTGCTAGATTTGAAATAAAAAGCTAGCTTCAGGATATAACTTAAATTCTGAATAATCAAAAAAATCATTAAGATTGAATATCCAAATCTCCAATTTTTCCAGTTGCGTTTCTCTGGAAATATCTGAAAAGCCATGTGCAACAGCTTCAATTTTCTTGAAAGAGACTTAGAAGTAAATCTTGGTAAAGTAGAAGTAAAGCTAAAATGTTGTACTGAAATATATTCAAATGCCATTCAAGTTTAATGCATAACGTCTGGTTGTTCCATCAGAAATCTCTTTGAATCAACTCCCAGAGCTCGGGCCTCTTAAAAAGCTGTTGTGATGGAGAAAGCTGGAGTTTATGCATGAAATCTGGCAACCAGCTCATCAATTGCTGCTTTTTGGAATGAGAAAAGCAGTTTGGCATTGCGCTTTGCTGTTTTCCACAATGTTAAATATATTCGTCACTTATATTTCAAAAGAAACTTTGCTGAAACCTTTAATGGAAAGTGGGAAAGAATAACACTGCAGTTATAAGGAAAAACAGAAATATTCCCCACAATGGAAAGGTCCCAAGTAGATGATAGAAAACAGTTTCTCAAATGATTACACTGTGGAATATTTCACCATTTACAGCAGGAAAAACATCTCCTAAGTATGTAAACCTGATAGAAATACATTCTCTAGTTATTATTCAGTAATGGCCATTTTGGTTTCATCTCTCCATCCATTGACCCATCCGTTGAACTTCATCGATGAAAGGGTTTGTTACAAAAGTCTGTGCCCGAGGGAGAACATGATATAAATTCACAAATCTCTACACCTCCCATCTTAATGCAGTCTTCCAATATTTAAGGGGCTGTCACAAAGAATAGGGGGTGAACTATTTCCCAAAGTACCCGAGGACAAGACAAGAAGTAACAAATGGAAACTTATCAAAGACAGATTCAACTAGAGCTAAGGAGAAATGTGCTGACAATGAGAACAATTAATCAGTTGAACAGCTTGCCTTCAGAAGTTGTGGCTACACAATCACTAGAGGTTTTCAAGAAGAGACATTTGTCGGAATGGTATAGGGTCTCCTGCTTGAGCAGAGGGTTGGACTAGAAGACCACCAAAGTCCCTTCCAACTCTGTCCCAACTTCTGTACATTGCAAAATGTTCTGCACTCTCAGGTACCCCATGAGAGCAAAAAGCTGGACAATGCTACAAGCATTTTCCATTGGCTCAAAAAGCTTTTGAAATTGATACTGTATTGGTGATAGCTGGCTGTCTAAAAATGCAAGCAAATAGCATATTTACTATTTCTTCAAGGACTTCCTAAAGAGTAACAGTAACTCATTCCAGTATATTCTAATTTAAATGTGCCTAGCTTTCTGTTTGTCCTTTTATGTGCAAATTTGATAAGTAAGCAGTCCTTTAGTGACTTTCAGATTTCTAGTGAGCTGACATAGCAAACCTGCACCCCTTCTAGGCATATCATATCTGTTTTTCAAACTCTGAACAGTAAACCAGATACTATATGCCTAGAGAAAGCTCCACTAAAATCAGTTCAATTTACTTTTAAGTAAATATGCATATATAGTTGCATAGGATCTCTCATTAAACCCCTTTGCCTCAGATAAAGGTTTTTTAAAAAAAACCAATATACAACACTCAAGGCCACTCATGGCCATCAGGTTCAGAGAAATGTTCAGTTCATCTCTAAGATTGAGGAAACACATTGTAAATTGTAGATATAAACAGAATGTCTTGGAATGTCTTGGTCATCAAAACATGCTCATCTGCTACCTGTAAAACAGAAATAACAAATTCTAGAAATAAATAGGATTTTCTTTTTATAGTATTGGGATACTTGGTAATTGTAATTATGGGATTAGAACATCTGCAGTAACATCCCAAAGAGACCCCAGCTAGAGTAGTTTGCTCAATTTTAAAACTTTTTGCTTCTTTCCAATTCTGATAGCCTTCTTTACCTACTAAGAACCATAAAAAAATTTCTTTATAATTTCATGTTACCCACCAGATAAATAATAAATGCAAAGTATTTCTTAACAGCAAAATTCAAGTTGTTGAACTCAGATATGTATTTGCATGTCATGCAAAAAGTAAATGAAATGTGGATTGCTTGAGATCAGCTTTTATTTTAACTCCACAAATTGTATTATTTGAGAAAACATCCTTATGGTTGTGTAGTTCCCTGTTTTTCTTGTTGACTCCCCTTTAAAAAATACCACTTTTATTTTTTTTCCCTCTGACATTACATAAATAAATGCACTCATAATTAAAAGTTATTAAATGTGGGTATCATAGCCACATTATGCCATAATTTTTCAGTTTCAATTTTCATATTTTGATACTTTGTGATCTTCCATTTTTTGTCTTCTATTCTACTGTCTCCTGATATTGACCCAATTATATATATTTTTTAAATTTTGTATGCTTTGTTTTTACTTAGGCTGTGCACTGCCCTGAGTCCTATTTGGAGAAGGGCGGTATAGAAATTTAAGCAAATAAATAAATAAATAAATATGTCCTTCTTTTCAGCCACAGTTAAATGTGGTATGTTGTGAGCCAAAATTTTATCAGTTTGTATTTCAAAACCCCACAATATTTTAATCTGCTCATTTTCAACTATCCATTTTCAAGCATCTTCACAGACTTGAACATTGGGCGCTATCTAACAAAATGAAATTCAATGGTGAAAAAAGTAAGGTTCTACATTTAGGTAAGAAAAACAAAATGGTACAGTATATGTGGTATCTTGCTCAATAGTAGTAATATTGAGAGGGATCTTGGAGTCCTAGTGGACAACCATTTAAATATGAGCCAGCAGTGTGCACCAGCTGCCAAAAAAGCCAACACAGTTCTAGGCTGCATAAACAGAGGGATAGAATCAAGATCACATGAAATGTTAATACCACTTTATAATGCTTTGGTAAGGCTACACTTGGAATACTGCATTCAGTTTTGGTTGCCACGATGTAAAAAAGATGTTGAGACTCTAGAAAGAGTATAGAGAAGAGCAACAAAGATGATTAGAGGACTGGAGACTAAAACATATGCAGAATGGTTGCAAGAACTAGGTATGTCTAGTTCAGTGATGGCGAACCTTTTCAGCACCGAGTGCCCAAACTGGAACACGGAAAACCCGAAGACCATGCATGCCAGCCAGCTGATTTTCACGCACGCTTGAACACAGGAAACCCAAAGACCAGCTGGCCAGCGTGCACATGCGTGTTTTTTGACTGGTTTTGCCTGTTTTTCAGGCCATTTTTCAGCCATTTCTAGACCCTTTTTGGGCCATTTTTTGGGCCATTTTCCAGTGCTCCAGCACCCTCAAAGACCAGCTAGCTGGTGTGGAAACCAGAAAAGCAGCTGGTGATGGTGCACATGCCCACAGAGAGGGCTCTGTGTGCCAAATCTGGCACGCATGCCATAGGTTCACCATCACGGGTCTTGTTTAATGAAAAGAAGGACTAGGGGAGACATGATAGCAATGTTCCAATATTTCAGGGGTTGCCACAAAGAAGAGGGAGTCAAACTATTCTCCAAAGCACCTGAGGGTAGGAAAAGAAGAAATAGGTGGAAACTAATCAAGGAGAAAAGCAACTTAGAACTAAGGAGAAATTTCCTGACAGTTAGAACAATTAATCAGTGGAACAACTTGCCTCCAGAAGTTGTGAATGCTCCAACACTGGAAGTTTTTAAGAAGATGCTGGATAAGATGTTGGTCCCTTCCAATTCTATTCTATTCTATTCTATTCTATTCTATTCTATTCTATTCTATTCTATTCTATTCTATTCTATTCTATCTAATTTTTCAACTCCATGTTCCTCCGAATTTTTCAGTACTGGAACAGGATAATGTTTCCATCATTTCAATGACTGTGTTATGTCATTGTTTATAATTAGTTTGCATTAGTGGTGGGTTGTCCCCAGTTCAAACTGGTTCTATAGAACTGGTAGTAAAACCAGAGGGAGGCTCCGCCCACCCACCCCAACGTCATCAAATGCTCCTGCGCATATGCAGAAGAGCATGCATGTGTGCTTGTTTCGCACACATGCAGCCCCGTTGTGAACCAGTAGTAAAGGTAAGTAGAACCCACCCCTGGTTTGCATGATATTCTTGCACAAGCAAAGTGTATGATCTACATTTCTTCTACCTCTTTGAACAATCTGTACTTTGAATCATTTGAATCATTTTCAATTCTGGCCCTGATTGTATTAATTCAAATAGTTGCTCTTAAACAGCCAAAATGCCCTTATGCATGAAGGGGCATGCATAAGCACAAGGGGCGTGCATAAGCGCACCAGTGTGCCTACTGTCCTTGTCCTACTATCCCCATTTATTCATATCCATAATCATGTTTATACTTATATCTGTTACGCTTGACAAAATAAATAAATAAAATAAATAAAATCAAGCCTTCAGTTTCTTTTTTTAATGTTCCAATTGTAAACTGTTGTCAGATTTTCCCTTTACCTACTTTCCCCTCAATCTTTTGTAGAAATTGACCATGTAATGATTTTCAGCATTCTGTCCTTGCTTTTATTAGATTATTTCAATATTCATGTTTTGTTTCCTGCACATTCTAGTGGTCCAATCTTTAATTTACATCATTGCTTATTCTTAGCTATCTTTTATGTAATTAGTCACTGCATGTTTTTTTCTTTAACAGTTAAACTAAACATTTTCCTCCATTTCTGCGGGACAGGTATAATCTTCTCAATTACTTCAGACAGTGAGATGGGCAGCATATAATAAGTAAATAATCTAGCAATATCACTACTAGAATGTAATGTATAGAACATTAATAATACAGTACATCATACAGACAGGTGTTACCTTTTGCAATTGACTGATAGTGAATTTGTCAATGCTGTTGCTGTTTTATTTTATTACTATGGTTGGTCACATAGCCAATAAGATGTTTAGACTGGATTTGGCATTTTTATCCACCAATCAACCTTTCCAAGGACTTGGGATGAGCAGGTGTTATTGTTTGATAGTAGTAAGAGTACCATTACAGAATGTCAACTGACCCAGGTAAAGCTGCCTTTTGCAGTTGAATGATGGTGATTTTGTCAATGCTGATGGTGTTCAACTAGTGCTCCAATACTTTGGGAATATTAGTATTGTTATGGTTGGTTGCACAGCCAGCCAGAAGTTTAAACTCAATTTAGTAATTTTGTCCTTCCTAAGGATGACCTAGGATAGGTAGAAATTTTTGTTTGATAGCATTTATGGATGTAAGAAGTTCCAAGTATTATTTTTTGTTTTTGTTACTGGTCACACAGCCAGATATTTAATATGTATTTGGCATTTGTATGCACTATTATTTCTTGACGTTAATTGAATAGCTTTCGAAAATATGTGTAGTGAAAGCTGGTAAGCTCTTACAATTTTTCTTTCCAAAGGAAAAGTCAAAACAGCAAATGCTGATGTATTTATATCTACTAGCTCAGAAGTGACAAGTCTTAATAGAATTGGACATTCCAAAGCTGTGTGTCAATCTGTCAGATCTACCTCACTAACACCAATTAACTGCAAAACAGACTTTTTTCCAAATTCTAAGATCACCTTTCTTGTCTAGATGAAAGCTTGTGTCAGCTTGGAAAGGAAGCTCCAAATGTCTTCAAGAAAATGGCTTTTGGTTTTCAGTGAGCTTTAATTTGAGAAAGGAAAGGGTATCTCCATGGAAACCTGGTTTATTCATATGGAGGAATTCTCCCTACTCTCCACATTTTCAATAGTATTCAGAATTATATTGAGAATTCTAGAATGGGAGACAATAGAATTCTAGAATGGGACTTACTTTAAGTAAACATGCAGAAACTTGGGTTGCAGGTGGCAATATACTAACACACATGCAGGGCTTTTTTCTTTATATTTATCAGTTTTTATATAAAGTTAAATGCCTCTTGCTAAGCAGTGTCAGTGGAAAAAAATAAGCTCTTTTTAATATTGCCATTGCAATTCCAATATATAGCATCTGAAAAACATAACCAAGAATAATGATTTCACTATTGCTATAGAACATTGTAAATGGTACAGCACAGTTATCATCAAAAGTAACAAGCTGGTTTAATAGCATTCTATAAAACATTATATAAATCTTGTAATTCAAGGGCGTTCAGTGTATTAATAGAACACAAACAGGCTCTCAACTGTTTTCCTTTGCACCATAATTTCGGATGCAGTAAATGAGATGATGGTTTATAGACAATTTGTTATTGCCAAGATATATATGAAATAAACATGGTAAAATCAGGTCTTGTTCAGTTGCATATTGTCTGGTCAGAATCAATATTGTTTGTTTGTTTGTTTGTTTGTTTCTTCGTTTGCCACCCATCTCATTTTGAAGCAAGTCTGCGTGTCTTACAGCATTAAAACTATAAACGATAAATATTTCTAAAATGATAAAAATGGAATTACAATCAAAGATAAAATTATAGTTAAAAGATGGGGAGGGAGCAGGATGGGGGAGGAGAGGTGGGATTACCGCTTAATTCATCAATCACCTCTAGTGTGATACTTCCCTGTTAAGGTCCCAAACCAACTGTCAGAGCCAGCACTTCAGGCCATTACAGAAGATCAAAAGAGTGGGGCCAATCTCACCTCAGGGGGTAAGATATTCCAAAAGACAGGAACCATAGCAGAGAAGACCCTTCTCCTGGACCCACCAGCTGAACTGACGGGCCAGGAGCAGGCCTCCTCTGATGGCACAGGTGGGGCGGGCCAATCCCATTGTGATGAAGCAGTTTCTTAAAGTAATCCAGACTCAGCATTGTTTCAGCATCAATGAAAAAATTAAATCAAAGCCATTTGGATCAGCTCTCCTCAAACTTGTATACTGCAAATTGTTGTATATCATAACCCCATAATTCCTAGTCCTCTTGGTGTTGATCATGGAAGTTGAAAAGTAACATCTTTGTGGAGTTAACTAGAAAAAGATGAAATGCATCTTAAGGATAGAATGCCACAGATTTTATTTAAATGAAGGCTGTTGAATCAAAGATATCCTTTGGAAAACACAATGCAATCCTTCTGTGGAAAACCTAAAACAAAATGCTTATATTCAGAATGCAATTATCAAGGATGATGGTGATATTACTTGCTACAGTAAAATCACAAACTATAGTAGATTCAAACTCCTTCTTTCCTCTCTCATTTAAACTTATGCTCAGAGATTTAAATGAAGCAGACTCAGGGTTAATGTTCACATTATTCAGAACAAAACAGCATTTAATGTAACCTGAATTCTACTTTTTTGTGTTCTTGCCAGGATTCCTTTTATATAGTGCCATTATTCTTTCCCCAACTACTATTTTATGCAAAATAGGCATGGTAGAATCTGTTCAATTGGGAGAGACATTGCTTAACCCTTTCCTCACAGCTTTCCTGTCACAAAGAGAAGCTACTTAAAAACTGAAAGTTACCCACAGTTGTTTTCCCTTAAAAAAAAAACCACCATTAATTCATCTCAGTACATTTACTTGTAATTTGTAGTTTATCGCTTAATCAGAGGTAGACAAATATGAATACTTTTCTATAATTATTCGTAAAAAGGGCAATTTGTATTTTATTACCCAAATTGAATACCTGTAAAAAAAAAAAAAAAAAACCTTTTGAACTGTTGAAGTCAACCAGTAAAATAAATGGACAAATTTAGAGAGGAAGCAAAGCAAACAATCTTATCCTTATAAGGAGATAAATAGGTTTTATGTTTGTTCTCGAAGAATGAATTCCAGAACAAGCATTTTACTTTACACAAATCACAAAGGAAAATTGCAATTCAAATTCCAATATTCCACTGCCTGCCTGCCATCCTTTTAATTAGGGAATAAATGCAAGGAACAGTATCCTATAAACACCATCAGCTCTGAAAGCATAGCTAAAATTATTCTAATCCAATTATATTGCAATGTGGGAAAAATGCAATATATATGCCATGCATAAAGGCATTTTATCCACATTGCAATATTTATAACAATTCAATTAAATAATGTATCTATGTCACATTTATATTGGCCTAACCTAAAATGTAGTTGAAATGGCATAGGTTAAACACATTCAAGAATGTATTTTTAATATATAAGATCCTTTGGGATACTGTATTACAAGAACATTCTGATATTTAGAAAGCAAATGTATTAAGCAGGATCTTTTTTTTACCTCTCCCAAACAAACCTATGCTTTTTAAATGAGTTTAGATTTATTTCAGGTAAAGCTAATTTTGCAATAGATTTTAGTTATACATTATTTGTAAGCAAATTAGTAAGCATTAGATGCTAACCAAGCATCTAGTAAATCTTGGGAGAGTCTTCTGAACAAATAAAACTGTTCTTATGCAAACATATTGTGCCCCCATGTGGTTAAACTGAAAAGATGCCTGAAATATCCTTTCTTTTTAAATTGCCGGGCAAAATTTATTTAGCTATGTTTAGAAAACTAAGCAAAAGTAACTTAAAAAGATGCTTCTGTCGAAAGGAAATGGACCATCTTCATTATTAATTGCTTTTGAAAAGAGAAAAATTGATTATACTTTATTAAACATCAAAAAAGTACTTGTTACATTTGCTGAATTATATTCATGCAATTCCTTGAGATTAAAAAGGATTATAAGACTTTCATCAGACTGGCCCAGAAATAAACTGAATTAGCTTCATAAAAGGAAGCCTTGTTTCTTAACTATTTCAAATTCTGGACAGAAATTGATATCTCTGTTTCTGTACAGAAATGACGGTGGCTGATATAGAAGCAAGCAAACCAATGATAAAGATTAGGATAGCAAAAAAGGGTTTATATAGTAGGATGTTTTTTTTATACATCTGGCATCTATTTGGGATACATTTCTTTGCATGGCCTTCAGAGATATCTGCAGATATCATATCAGCTTTGGTGATATATATTTTCTTTTGCAATAAATCTACCGTTGTTGGTGATTGATTAAGGCACAATTTAGCCTCTAAGGATGAGTTAGTAGAATGGAATTTTCTTATATTAAACTTAAACTTTATATTTAGACCTCGGCCTACTAAACGTTGCCAGAATCCCATTTATAATGGAAAGAAGAAGAAAAAATGCAAGTTTTATTTTTCAACAAGTATCTTTTCATCCAATAGACATAATCACAATCTTATTTAACAGTATGGTTCCCAAAAATATTGTTTAAAATAATTAAATATTTCAGAGCACTTATCCCTGAGATCAAACATAGAATGCCAAAGTATATATGACCTCACAAGAAATCTCTGCTATTCCATGGACTTTTGAAGATTTTCAAATTTGGGTGCAGATATCTTGGCTCCCAATGATGCTGGCTTAATAATCCCTGCAGGGAACAATGGAACCTTTGTGACAGAATTTTGGAGCAAAGTGGTCCAGATCATCCAGCCAGCCAATTATCAGGAGAGCATCCCAAAATAGGATGGATAGTATGCTGAATGTGGAGGCAAGAAACAATTTATACAGGACTGATGTATAAAGTCACACATTTCTGAACTACATGTAGTCCTTGGTTTACAACCACAGTTGGGGCCAGAAGTTCCATTTCTGAGCAAGGTGACTATTAAGTGAGTTATACCTGATTTTATTACATTTTTATCATGATTGTTAAACAAATCATTGCAGTTGTTGAGTGAATCACATGGTTCTTAAGTGAATCCAGCTTCCCTCATTGACTGTTTTTCAGAAGCTGATTGGAAAGTCCCAGATGGCATCATATGATCTTGAAATGCTGCTGGACAACATGGAGTTAGGACAATTGGACATGAGCTAGAGCCACTAGTAGGGCCTACCTCATGGCAGTAAGGGTCCTGAAATTTAACTATTTGTCTGCCCTTATTGTGTCTGCCAATAGTCATTCAGCAGATGACTCAGGTTTCAAGTCACTCAGTCCCTTCTCAGGGGGAGTAATACCAAAATTCACTTAAAGGTCACTGTGAGGAATATGCTGCTTATGTGGCAGACAAAGTCACTCACATTTGCTGTATGCTGGGACTCCAGCTTTAAAGCTGAATCTATAGAGATAGTGGGGACAACATCTTGCCGGGTGAGCTGAGATGAGTTTGAGCCTATGGAATCTGAGGAAGTGGACAAAGCTTTCTCAGCTGCTCATTCAGCCACCTGTGTATTAATTAAATTATTATTAAATTTATTAAAGCTGTGCAGAAGGGAATGTGGAATTGGGCCTGGGCAGTAATTAACTCTGCCTTGAAAGAGGAAGTGGTCCCACCAGCTCCTCAAGAGGTGATGGTGCACCCTCTCACCAAGGACCATTGTTTTACAGGACTGTTTTCACACAGTTTCCAAACCCACCATCCCAAGATTGTGGAGAGAATAGTTGTGTTGCAGCTGCAGACAATCTTGGATGAAGCAGATTATCTAGCCCCCTTTCAGTTGGGGTTCAAGCTAGGGTTTGGGATTGAGACATTAATCACATGCATGGATGATCTCTGTCAGGAATGGAATGGTGGCAGTGTATCTACTTGATCTCTAAGCAGCAGTTGATAGCTTCAGTACCCTCTGGGCTGGCTCCAGGAGTTGGGGGTGATTGGGCACTGATTCTGCTGATTCTCATCCTTCCTCCAGAATTAGTTTCAGTTGGTGTTCATAAATAGGGAAGCCCCTACTTTCTGGGGAACCTCAGGGTCTTTCTCCTCTTTTATTTAATGTCTACTGTTCATGAGTAGACATTAGACACATGGGTAAAGTGATTTGTTGGTTTTGGATGAGATATCATCAATATGCAGATGACAACCAGTTTTATATTTCTTCTCCAGGCCCTTGAGTAATGCTGTGGGTGTCGTATCCCAGTCTCTTGAGGCTGTTCAGGTCTGAATGGAGTGAAACAAACTGTTTCTGGAGATTCTCAATCATTCAGGCCATGATTATCCCAAAGTTGTTTTTAAAAGGCAACTGGTCTTTAGTTCTTCAGAACTGAAGATGCTTCTTGGATGAGAAATGAAATGTTTTCAAGGAAAAACCAAGAAATTCCAGTTACCTTAACAATTTGGAAAGTGTCTTTGTGTGAAACAGACTCTGATTCAACTCTAGCAGGATGGCTGTGAGTATCTGGACTTCCGGAAACATCCAGAACCATCTTTAGTTCTGGATGGGGTGATACTAACCTCATACAGACCCAATGTGCAACCTGGGGTTCCTCCTAGACTCACTGTTGTGACCTAGGCTTACTGAGTCATTAAAACACACAAGTAGTCCCAAAAACCTCTTTTATTGCAACAGCTGTGAATTACTTTCATTCACAGCTGAGTCCCAATTAGTTGCAAAAAGTCCTTCGGGAGAAGTCCTTCGGGATAATCACCAACCTTTATCTCCCTTGACATGCTGCCAAAGACCTACTTGGCAAAGCCACACGGAGTCCAGAATCAAACAGAGATGCCAACTGGGAACAAAATTAACAACGTTGCTTTCTTGCAAAGGGCCCACGTGCCTTTGCTCTTCTTTTAAGTCTTATGGGAAGGGCCAATCATCTCCAAGCCTTACTCCCGAGTCATCCCTTTTGTTTTAACTGTTCTTGCCTTCTTGGAGCTCTGCGCATGCATGCACTAGGAACAGGCTCCTCCTGTTCCTCTGCCTCTCTGATGTCCGACTCTGGAGGCTCCGGTGTCCGTGCATAACTCCCAGATGGCCCTGGTCCCATCTCTGCCTCCAACGCAGAGCCCTCATCCAAGCCTTCCCCAAACTCTAGGACTGGCCCATGGTCCTCCCCAGCCTCCTCACTGTCTGACTCTGCTGCCAGCTCCACAGGCTGCTGGCGGACCACAATACTCACAACTCCTTTTTGAAGACTAGTTGGCAGCTGGGTTAGAAGAACCTTTTCACACCTTCAGTTAACATGCAACTTGTATGCATGCTCACCATCACCAGGCCCTTGTAACTTTCCACTTAGATTACTCTTAACACGTTCTACATAGAGCTGCTCTTGAAGAGCATTTGGAAACTTTAATTGATGCAAAATGGAAATGCATGGGTAATAAATGGTGCCAGTTACATATTATATATAACACCAATAGTCTGTGAACTAGATTGATTTTCAGTGGATTTCTGGGTGCAATACAAGGTGCCGGTTGTCACCTTAAAACCCTTCAGGTTCCGGTTACCCGAAGGACCTTCTTTTTTCAAGAGTTTCTATCCATCCAATTGAATCCAACAGATTGAGCACGCTGCAGATCCTATCAGCCAAAAAGCATTGATTGGTGGGAACTAGAAGATAAGCTTTTTTCTGCTGAAGCCCCTGCCTTACAGAGTAACAGTAATAGTAACAGTGATTCGAACCGCCAATCTTTCTGATCGACAAGCTCAGCATTTTAGCCACTGAGCCAGCTAGGGAATATTGTCCCCTCAGAGATTAGAATGCCCCTCAAGCCTGATGGCTTTCACAAAGCTTTAAAACTTGGTTATGTTCCTGGGGCTCAGAGTATTTTAAATCTCTTTTGCTCGGTTTTACTACTAGCTGATTAATTGTCACAGCTCCTGCTTGTACTTTTTTACTTTGTGGATATTTTTTATTGTCATAATGTTTTTAAAATTGTTTTAAATGTTTAATTGTTTTATAATTTTAGAATTGTAAACCACCCAGAGTCACTTGGTTGAATTGGGCAGCTATAGCAATAGAAATTGGAAACGAGATGGGATGGGATGGGATGGGATGGAATGGGATGGGATGGGATGGCTAGGCTAGGCTAGGCTAAGATAGGATAGGACAGGACAGGACAGGACAGGACAGGACAGGACAGGACAGGACAGGACAAGATAGGAGTAGGATAACAATATATTGTTATAAATACATCTTAGTGCCAAATGCCTGAATTTTGATCATGTGACCTTAGGGATGCTGCAACAGTCATAAGTGCAAGGACTAGTCATAAGTTACTTTTTAGTGTCATTATAACTAAAGTGTCAAACTAACACTATATATATATAGCGTATTTTTTGGAGTATAAGACGTTCCGGACTATAAGACGCATCTAGCTTTTTGGGGGAGGAAAATATGGGGAAAAAATCTGCCTCTGCCTGACAGCAATTTGCCTCCTTGCAGCAAACAGCCCATTTCATTTTCATTTTCAGCACAGCCTGATCAGCACAAAAAAAAAAAAAAAATCTGCCTTTGCCTCCCAGTAATTTGCCTCTTTGCAGGAAACAGCCAGTTTCAGCTTCAGCACAGCCTGATTAGCACAAGCAGCTAATTGCTGGTTGGATCGGCGTCCCAAAGATCAGTTGTTTCAGGCTGCAGGGATTGCCATAGCCTATTGCCATAGCACATGCCCCATTTTCTGGCAGGTGGGCAAGGCTACATTCGGTGTATAAGACGCACCCAAATTTTCACCCTCTTTGGGGGGGAAATGCGTCTTATACTCCGAAAAATACGGTAGGACTACCTATGGGGACTACCTATAACCTATGATGGTGAACCTATGGCACGCATGCCAGAGGTAGCATGCAGCGCCTTCTCTGATGGTATGTGAGCTGTCACCCCAGTTTAGCTTTGTTGTGCATGCACGTGTGCTTTCCACTGGCCAGATGGTCTTTGGGTCTCTGTCACGCCTATGGGGGGGCGCATGCAGGGGGCCACGTGCCCATGTGTGGGGGGGTGGGGCACATGCATGCATTGCATTTTGGGGGTTTGTGCAAACACGTGTGCGCTTTGGGCACTCAGTCCGGAAAAGATTAGCCATCACTGACCTATAATGTTATAGGAGATGGCTGACAAAAATGTCAGACTGATTATAGAAGAGGAGACTTAACCAGGCAAGACAGACATGAAATCTTTTAATTATAGCTAAAGTTCTTGTTTCATGCAAAAGAGTTAAACTATAAAAATGTTACATGTGTATTTGTACAAAAAACTAAAATCTGATCCAACTTGAATACATCTACTTACAGCATAAAAGTACAGAAATATTGAAGCATGGTTTTGTAAATCCTACTTCCATTATGACCTTCACATTTAGAAAGCTTGGAAGGATAATGGCTACATGGAGATGCTAATTCAAGACATCTCTTCACTTGCACATGGCAGAATAGAGGAAAAAAGGAGAGACAGCAGGTCAAAGAAGTTCTGAGGAGAGAATTGAGAAGAAAGTCATGCTTTGTGATGCTCTAGACAGCTGCCATTTTGTAATGACGTGGGGTTGAGGGGTACCCTGGACCGTGAACCAGCTCATGAGCAAACACACTAGGACTGAAATAAATCTGACAGAGGCGTCTTGTGTAAAAATATAATTTACTTTAAAACATTTAAAAAGCACTATGTCTTTAAAAAAGCACATTAGCAACAAAGTCTTATCTTGGTTATGTAAAGCCAGGCTATCTCCCTAGATTCCTCTCCACAATACCGAAACAGTTCACAAGAGAAAAAGGTTAACATGACAATATATGACAATATATATATGCCATCTGTCAGTTCAATCCTTTTTTTTTTCCCCAGGAAAGAAGGAGCTTTATTCGGTTTTCCCAACATTCAAGTATAATTGCCAGTTGTGTGTGAAATGTGTGACTAATGTTCATCATGAAGCAGACAGGCTGTGAGCCACAAATCAATGGAAATGATTTGGATTTAGAAACATAGTTCCTTGTCTGCCAAATAAATAGTTAACTGGCAGATGGCAGTCAAGAATCCCAATGGAATTGATGGTCCCTTTGCCCAAACAAAGCAGCTGTTTGTGTGATAGGATATGCACGTGCGAAGAAAAAGTCCAATGGATGTCCTTTCTTTTCCTTCCAAATGAGTGATAGAAGATCCTAAACTTATAGATTTTTTAAACAAATATCAAATGGCAAAACAACATGTATGTATATGTTCACAATGCGGTAAAAGTGGCTGTGATAGAAATGGGGATAAGAAACAATATACTTATTATTCAGGTAGACATCAATCTTGGTCTCGAATTGATATGGTTTGGGCATCGACAGACTTGAATCTGAGAATTGAGGAAATTAATACTGACATAAATTCGTGGGCAGACCACAGTCCCATTAAAATTAAATGGAAAGGGCAAAAAAAGGCAAGGAGGTGGACCCCAAAAAAGCAATCTTGAATCAAAATGAATTTAAATTAAAGATGGATGATCAAATGAGTTTGTTTTTTCAAAGTAATAAAAAAGAGGATACGAACAATCAGAACCTGTGGGACACAGCAAAAGCTTGTATGAGGGGTATCACAATATCATACATGGCCAAAAACCACAAACACAAAAGACAACGGCAAAAAAATTTAGAGGAAGATCTTAGCAAACTGGAAAAAGAGCTGCGGAAAGAACCCATAAAATGGGAATTGAAACAACAAATAAACACAATTTAACATAAATTAAATATCATTGAAAAGGGAAATATGGCACAACAAATTAAAAACATTAAACAAATTTTTTTTGAGAATACAAATAAGCTGGGAAGATGACTTGTTTATAGACTAAGAAAACGGAAAGAAAAGAACCAGATTAGTAAATTACATAATGAAGGAGAGTTAATTTATCAAAATGAAGAAAAGAGGAAGGTAGATTATGAGTTTTTTAAAAACCTTTACGAGGATAAGGAGAAGATAGAAGAAGGTAAGATAGCGCAATACCTTCAAAAAACAGAATTGCCCAGAATCTCAGAGGAAGATAAAAATTTATTAAATAATGAGATAACAGCATGGGAGATATCTGAGGCAATCAAAAAACAAAAAAGTAACAAAGCGCCAGGCCCAGATTATTTATTTATTTATTTATTTATTTATTTATTTATTTATTTATTTATTTATTTATTTATTTATTTATTGGTTCGATTTATATGCCGCCCTTCTCTGGAGACTCAGGGCGGCTTACAATGCGTTAAGCAATAGCCTTCATACTTTTGTATATACCTGCTTAGTAGGGCTTTCGGCCCCCCCTAAGCAGTGTTTTTTTTATATGCAAAGTCAGCTTATTGCCCCCACAATCCAGGTCCTCATTTTATCTACCTTGAAAGGATGGAAGGCTGAGTCAACCTTGAGTCTGGTGAGATTTGAACTTGAAGTAATTGCAGGCAGCTGGTGCTATTTAACAGCACTTTAGTCTGCTGCGCCACCAGGGTTCAGATGGTCTACCTTCAGAAATTTATAAAAATCACCAGGAATTATTAAGCCCACTATTATTAGAGGTGCATAATGATGTACTTAATGAAACTAAGATACCTGAATCATGAAAAGAAGCAACAATCACATTAATTACCAAAGAAAATTCCAATTTGACTTATATTAAAAATTATAGGCCGATATCCTACTAAATTCGGATTATAAAATCTTCATAACAATTATGGCAGGCAGACTAAAGAGTTTTAGAGAATTTCATTCATACTGATCAAAATGGTTTTCTTCCTCGACAACATATAACGAACAACATTAGGATTATTTTGGATACAATAGAATGAAGTCCACAATGAAAAACAGATGGCGTTGATATTCATCGATGCGTAAAAAGCATTCGATAACATCAAATGGGACTTCATACTAGCACAATTAAAATATATGGATTTTGGGGGGAAATTTATAAAAATGTTCAAAACAATCTTTTCCAGACAAGAAGCCAGAGTGGTGATAAACGGGGAAACGACAAAGAATTTTTTAATCCAAAAAGGCACAAGGCAAGGTTGTCTGCAAGCACCACTGCTTTTTATTTTATCACTAGAGGCTTTAATTAGAACAATTCGAGAAGACAAAAAAATCAAAGGTTTAAAAGTAAGAAAAGAAAGTTTTAAGGTACAGGCATTTGCGGATGACCTTGCATTTATTATTGAAGAGCCTGTACAATCTGGTTTTAGGCTGATGGAAGTGCTGGAGGACTATGAGGAAGTAGCAGGCCTGAAAGTAAACAAGGATAAAACAAAAATGATAGTTAAAAACATGACTGAAGAGAAAAAAAAAAAAAGAATTGGAGGGAAAGATAAATATTCAGACTATGAAAAAATAAGATATTTGGGAATTCAATTGACAGCGAGATGCATTATACTTAAAGAAGATAACTGTGACAAATTAATAGCACAAATTAGGTCTGATTTGGAAAAATGGGGAAAACTATAGCTATCTCTAATGGGCAGAATAGCCACCATCAAAATGAATGTTCTTCCGAAAATGTTGTTTTTATTTCAATGCATACCAATTCGGCTCAAAAAATACTTTTTTACAAATATGGACTGACTTGTTTCAAAATTCATATGGCAAGGGAAACGACCGAGAATCAGATTCAAATTATTACAAGATCTAGAGAAAGAGGAGGATTCAGCCTACCAGACTGAACAAAGTATTATCAGGCAGCAGCGTTGGTTTGGCTAAGTGAGTGGATGCATCTTAAAAACACAAGACTATTGGCACCTACTGACCTACAGACAGAGTGGCACGCTATTCTATGGGAGGAAAAACATTTCGCCCATCAGTACTTCCGGAGGCATTATATTAGGAGAGCACTATTGGATATTTGGAAAAAAATAAAAAGAAATAATTATATGGAAATTCCTAATTGGATGTCAACATTAGAAATGTACACACATCCAAAAACGAGGGGGAGCAGTCACCTATAAAGATATTTTGAATGAGAGAGGAGAATTAAAAGCAAGAAATACTTTATAGGAAGAAGGAATCGAATTGGAATGGTGGGCGTATCTCCAAATTCAATCTAAATTTAGCAAAGATAAAAAGGAATGGGGCATAAAGCAAGAATCATCAGAATTAGATAAAATTTTATTTAGCAGGGAAGGCAAGACCATAAGTAAACTATATAGTGCTGCCACATGTTTATTGGACCCGTGTACCTCCTGGTTGGTGCTGGCCTCTCGGGAGGTTACACGAGGCTGGCTACAGGGAATTATAAATGCTTCTCTGAGTGAAGGTGTCTTTCCCGCCGCCTTGAAAGAGGTTATGGGAGCGACGGGGCGCTCCCATGTGACCCCCCTCCTGCGCAAATTGCACTGGCTCCCGGTGGTCTTCCAGGTGCACTTCAAGGTTTCGGTTACCACCTTTAGAGCGCTCCATGGCTTAGGACCGGGGTATTTACGAGACCGCCTTCTGCCACCAGTGGCCTCTCACCGACCAGTACGCTCCCATAGAGAGGGGCTCCTCAGGGTGCCGTCGGCCAAACAATGTCGACTGGCGGCCCCCAGGGGGAGAGCCTTCTCTGTGGGGGCACCCGCCATCTGGAACGAGCTCCCCCCGGAGATACGGAGGATCCCAGACCTGCGCACTTTTCGCCGTGCCATCAAAACATTTCTTTTTCAGCAGGCCGGCCTGGCCTAACCTCTCTTTAAACTTTTCAACTTTTTAAAAATTTTAAATTTTAAATTTGTCTTAAGAATTTGGGATGTTTTAAATTTTGTTTTCCGGGCCAAATTATTTAATTGTATTTTAATGCTTTTTAACGTTTGTATTATATGTCTTTTATCTGGCTGTTCACCGCCCTGAGTCCTTCAGGAGTAGGGCGGTATACAAATTCAATAAATAATAATAATAATATCGATATTTATTAGAACAAGATATGATTGAGGAACAGGTGAAAGAAACAATAATAATTTGGTGTAAATATTTTGGGCACAATATCGATTTGGACAGTTGGCAAAGTTTATGGGAAAAAAAATTAAAAATCACACTAGCAACTTCCTACAAGGAAAACCTCTATAAGATGTTCTATAGGTGGCACCTCCCCCACCCCCACAAAATTAGCACGAATGAATAAGGGGAAATCCTCAATATGCTGGAAGTGTGGAGAGACTGTTGGGAATTACCGCCACATGTGGTGGGAATGCCCAAAGGCGCAGAAATTTTGGAATTTACTAAAGAACTGGCTGGAAGAAATTTTGCTAACAGATATAGAAATCAAACCGGAATTTTTCTTATTGGAAATTATAGAAAGAAAATATAAGAAAGATACAAATTATTTATTATTGCATATAGTCACAAAGGCACGAATAGCCTTCGCTCAAAAATGAAAAGAGAAAGATATTCCAACTGAAGAGGAAATATTACTGAAGATCTTTAACTGCGCAGAAATGGACAGACTCACTTTGGAACTCAAGGATAAAAGCGAAACTAAGTACTACAAAATCTGGGAACAATTTTATGATTGGATAGATAACAAGAGGGTAGCCAAGACAAATGTATAGTGTTAGAACAAAAATATAGATGTTATTATAGATAAATGTATGTTTAAGAGATAAATAAATATATAGAAATAAGGGGGAAATATCATATCATATCATATTATGCTTAAATAGTGAACAAAGCTTAAGAACTATATGTTTATATGAGTACTAATATTATTGTAAAGTGACAGAAGATGTATGGAACCAGTGATGTCATATCTATGTCCAATGTTTTTTTAATTTTGTATTATTAATAAAAAACTTTTTATTAAAAAAAGTGGCTGTGATAGTATAATCAAAACTTTGCCCAATTTTTATGTGCAAACCATGGCATGATACATAGACCAGCTCAGTTGTCTCTTGAGTCAGTATGGATTATGCTAGGTATTGGAGTTTCTGGATACCTGGGGGAAAATGGCTAACCCCCAGTCCATCGGCTGGTATGGATCTTCAGTCTGTTGGGAAATGAGCCATGCAAACAGTGAGTGTGCATATGAAATCACCCCCTCACTGCCACCGCTGCCACTGCTGCTCCATTCCATGGAGCCAGAATGATTGGGGACTGCTGGGCTACAGGATCCATGACTGATAGCTGAGCAATTGGACCCAGCAACTGAAGATGCCCTATGGAAATAACATCAAAAGTCTGGAAGAAAATGATCACAACAAATATCTGGCTATCCTTCAAGTTGACAATAAGCACTCTGAAGTGAAAAAAAAGGGTTAGAAGTCAATACATCAAGAGAGTGAAGAAGATCTTCAAGTCCAAACTCAATGGAGGTAATACCATCAAGGCCTTCTGAACAATTATGTAGATGACACCTTTGTCATCATCAAATGCTCCCAAATTAAAGAAACCCACTCAATAACATATTCCTTAGGATCAAATTCACATGCAAAGAGGGAACAGACAACAGACTCACATTCCTCAACATCAACAAAGGTGACTAGACAACGGAGAACTGGAAACCCGCATCTATCACAAACCCACGCACATGGACCAGATCCTGAGCTTCACAAGCAACCACCTCATCGCACACAAAAGAAGCTGTGTCCAGATCCTCTTCAGAAGGACCAGGATACACTGCAGCACTACAACAATAAGAAAAGTGGAAGAGAAATGGCTGCTTATCATCTTTCTCCTTAATGGCTATCCAAACATTTCATATTTCGACCCACAGCACCCAAATCACACCACACCACACAGCCAACAACCACACAAAAAACTAATGCTACCATACACAAAAGGTGTGTTGAAATGACAACCAGAATCCTCCTATAGGAATAGCAATAGTCCACAAACCCACAGCCATACTCTATCAGGAATTCTCAAGAACCAAAGACAAAATACAGAAGGATGAAAGAAACAATGTAATCTACAAAATCATCTGTAACCATTGCAACCAATTCTACGTGGGACAAACATCACATAAATTAAAAACCAGGATCCACGAACACCAGCTGGCAGTCAAGTACTATGATTCCAAATCCTTAATCTCTACCCACACCGACATCAAACAGCACCAGTTTGATTGGAGCAGGACAAAAATCATTGGCCTTGCTACCCTCCACCACGCTTGTGAGTTCATCGAAGATTGGCACTCCACAAGCACTTCCATCAACAGACACATTGACCTGAGGGGTTCACATTGACCTATGAATGTCTCAGAATCCAAATCAATTGCACAGCCAACCAGAAAACAGCACCAACCCTCAACCAACCCATACAACTCCCCCCCCACCAGCAGTTCACCTCCCAATGACCTGATGTACTTTCCCTACCATAAGCTCTGTCACAAGACTCTCACTGATATTTCACTCCTGACCCATCACAAGACCCTCACTTGACACACCCATACCTGAAGCCCTTATAAACAGAACACTGACACTGACATCCCATAAACTCCACTGAAGATGTTACCTTGCCTGATAACGAAACATTTGGAAGCCAACCCACAAGCTCGGAGAACAAACTTTCACCCTCAACTAGTCTATATTATCAAAATTATAATAAAAATAGACGTAATAAAAATTCTTTAAAATTAAGAAAAAATAAGCAAAAAAATTAAAATCTCTGATAACCTAAATAGAAAAGCCTTTTAAAAATTATGGGCATTTAAGCTGAAAGGTTTTGTTTAATGTTTAATATCCTTTTAACATTCTATAAAGTCTTTACAAACACAGATTAATGGAAGATTTCTTTTATTTCATGTTCCTTCATTACTATTATCTCTGAATATAGATTTTATTCTCCCTTGATCTTATTAGCTGATACGAAGGCTGTAGATTTATAGCCAATTCAAACCTTTTTAATAATTTGTAATTATTAATAGAAAAATAATGAATTGGAGACAGGCTATCCTTTAGTACATTTCTAAAAGAACATTTCATTGTTCTTTTCAAAAGATTTGAAACCATAACATAAAAACCTATGAGTATATTTATAAACCAGGCATTGTTATTTTATTGCCAAAAATCAAATGCATAATTGAAGAACATGTCTAATTTAAAATTATTGGTTTCTTCTTAAAACCATAATTGTCTTTGGTCTCTTGCTATAATATTGCCAACCCCTGACGATTTTGTGATTTCCGTACTGCTTCTATGATGTTCACCCGCAGGGGAAAAATGACTTAATAAGCAATACTCTTAGATATAATTTGCAATATTTACTTCATTAGAGGAAAAACTAAAGATTGATAGATTATTACAAGTGACACAATTCTCTGAATCCATTCTTGCATTCTTCTTTGCATAAATCAATTTCCACAAACTTAGCAGAAATTACTACATAATAGCAACTCAAATAATCATATATAGCATTGTAATGTTTAAGTTAAGCCACCACTTATTTACTTGGTTTACTATTTTAAAAAGAAAGGCAAAATAAGAAAAACAAAACTTCACAAATACTTTCTGATACAATTTTATGTTCTACAATTAAGTCAGTTTGCATAATAATTGAGAAAACTGGAAATGCAACATACAGGTAGTTCTTGACTTACAATAGTTAATATAGTGACATTTCAAAATTATAACGGCACTAAAAAAATGACTTTTTTCACACTTACGACCATTGCAGCAGCATCATGGTTACATGATCAAAATTCACATGCTTGGCAACTGAGTTATATTTATGACAGTTGCAATGTCACGGGATTGAGTGATCCCCTTTTGCGACCTCTTGACAAAGTCAATGGAGAAGCCAGATTCACTGAACAATCATGTTACTAACTTCACAACTGCTGTGATTCACTTAACAACTGTAGCAAGAAGGTTGTGCAATAATGCGCAAAATGCACTTAACATCTGTCCTACTTAGCAACAGAAATTTTGGGCACAATTGTGGCTGTAAGTCTAGGACCACCTGTACATAAAGTCCAAATTTTTAATCAGTTCTGTTCTGTTCCCCCATCTCACATAGGCACTCACAAGCAAAAGACGTCTACCAGTAATTTATTTTTACAAGCCAACCTGAATCCTTTGGCAGATAAAAGTTCTGGCACCTACTTTCCGAATGCCTGCCAAGTTTCTTATCACCTCTAGAAACAGAAGTCAGTGTATCTGTAGTCCGTTGCTGGGGCAACCAAGAGTTCACAAAGCACAAAAGAGTAGTCAGAAGTCATTCACAAAGTCCAAGCCTTAATTCCAAAAGATATCCCATCCGAAGCTCACGATATGCAGTTTTTGTCCGTCACAGAGCCTGCAGAGCAACCCCACCCACTTTTATCCCCTGTGGGTCATGGCTCAGTGACTCAGCAATCTCTGGCCCTTCCACACCTCTTCCTTTGCTGCGCACGCCTCTCCCTCCGACGCTGCCTGGGATCAATCCAAGATTGATCTTCATCACTCCCTATTAGTGGGTGCTCCGACATGCCTTCCTCCTGGCCTTCAGCTGGAACCTGAGGCGTTGCCAGAAAGGAGGGTCCTGGAGAGGGAGGCCTTGTCAGTTCCTCCCCATCACTTTCAGAGTCATCTTCCTCCATGAAGACAGGCTCGGGAGCTGGAGTCACAACAAATTCTCCAAGTCAGGTCTTTGGCAATGAAATGCCTACTAAAGAGAGACACATTCCATGTATGAATGACCAAGAATGCATTTTCTGTACTCTTTGCATTGATTTGTTTGCAACAAAAAATATGCAGTATAGATTTATCCCAAAGGTGCTTTTTCAAGAGGCAACTGGATTTTCTAGTTTTTCTTTGAAGATGTCTTGCTTCTCATCCAAGAAGCTTCTTTAGAGAAGCTTCTTCAGAGAGCTGAAGAAGCTTCGTGGGTGAGAAGTGAAACATCTTCGAAGAAAAACCAGAAAGTCCAATTGCCTATTGAAAAAGCACCTTTGGGACAACCATGACCTGAATGGCTGAGAATCTCCATAGACAGTATAGATTTATATTGTCATACTATCAAGTTTCAAAGCCTTAATATGTAATTCAAAAGAAGATGAGCATCTAAAAGAATCCAATGGGTCTTAAAGGTCAGGGCAAAATTAATATGGAAAATTAGTAAGTGCAATAATCCAAAAGGGAATGGCTATAAAATTAGATCATAGACCTACTGTTATATAGCCCAGGTTATCCATCTAATCTGCTCACTCAAGAAGAATTTAGGATACTTTTAAATTTGCAAATATTTTTCAGACAACACTTTTTTCAGAAACCTCAAAAATTCAATAAAAACAAATATTGAAATAATTAAGATGTCAGAGAAGAAAGCATTTATATTTTTCTCAACAATTTTACTACTGGTCAAAGATACAAAAAATAGTCTTCAGCTTATTTAGGGAATTTATGTTAGTCTTTGGCTCTGTCCATATGTCAAACAGTTCTTATGGATTTTAGTCATCTAGGAGAATCAGAATTCAAACTCTCATTTCTTAGTCCAGCACCTTAACCACACCAGCAATAAAGATAGTAAAACTCTGAATCTTGTGAATATAAGGCCTGTCCTTTGAATTAAACCTAAGCTATTGGGTAGAAAATAGTCATAAGAGAGAACAACAAAAACTGGATGTTGCAGGTGAGACATAATTACTGCCATTGTGATTACATGGCACAGGAAAATATTTGCTGATTTGTGAGTTTGGATAGTGATGCTTCTTGTTGTTCTTTCCATATCACCCAGACTTGAAAAGGAAACCCTCCAGTATTTGAATACCTAATCAAAATTGGATTCATTGATTTTTCAAGAATAATAATAAATGACATACAGTTTGAAGGAAAGGATCATTTTAGCTTTTGATGACTAATCTTTTTTTTCTACAATAGGCGACAATGACTTAACTCAATGTCAAACTCGATTTCATTGAGGGCTGCATCAGGGTTGTGTTTGATCTCAGGGAGCTAGGTAGGCGTGGCTGGGTGGACATGGCCAGCTCAACATCACTCATGTCGGGGGTGTCTGTGGCAGCCTGAGTGCTCTGTCAGCGAAAACGGGCTCCCGAGTTCTGTTTTCGGACAAGACAGCCTCATGCAACCCTCTGCTAGCAAAGTTGGAGCTCGGGACGACTGCACGCAGCCTTAGTGAGGTCTGTTTTTGGCTGCAATGACCTGCTGCAACCCTCTGCCAGCAAAAATGAAGCTCGGGAGTTGGCCCTCTTGAGCTCCATTTTCACTGGCAGAAGCACCACAGGCCGGTCCTTCACTGTTTCCAGATCTAAGCACCCCGCAGGCCTAATCCGGCCCGCAGGCCTTGAGTTTGACACCCATGATTTAGAGGCTCCATTTTTGGTGCATTTATATAACAGAGCAGACAGCTGCATCATTGGTACCCAAGAAAATTGAAAGAACACTGTTAGTAGATCTGCACTTAATTATTTTTGCACAAGTTCCTAAGTAGCAAAAGGAATTCTTGATGATCAGTGAAAGAGATTGTCTCACATAGCCAAAATCTGGGGATCAAAACCAAACCAAAAAGCAAGTATAAAAATTACCCCCAAGACCCCCTTTGTCCTTCTTTTTTATATATTCTAACTGTGATGCATCACATCAGCTCCAATCCTCTAGAACATTATTCAATTTTTTAGCCTCTGCAACTTAAAATGTGTGGACTTCTTGCTGGCTGGAAAATTTTGAAAGTCAGTCCATACTAAAACTTGGCTCATAACATATCAGATTTAATTGTAGTTGAAAAGAAAAAAGTGTGGATGATTGACGTGGCAATAGCAGGACATATTAAAATAAAAAACAAAGAATTGGAGAAGATCACGAAACATCAAAATCTGAAAAAATATGACATAAACTGGTGGCCCCAGTGGTTATCAGTAATAACAAAAAATCTTGGACAGCATTTAGAAAATATGAACATTGGCAAAATTTCCACTTGTGAATTGCAAAAGGCTACATTGTTTGGATAATACAACATCCTAATTTCTTGGGGAAAGTACTTGGTGAATGAAAGTGAAGACCAACTAAAGAACTTGGCAGTTATGATTTCATATTATTGTGAACATAATAATAATCATCATCAACCAGAAGTTCTGATAGTATGGGATTTGCATGAACCCAGATAACGTGAAAATAATTTCTATGCTTCTCTAGCAAAATCTCCCTTTCTGGTTGATACTAAGCAGTTATGAAGTTGACATTTTCTGGGTGGAAAACAGATTATACACTGCATGAATTGTTATTACAAACTTGTGAACTTAGTTTATATTAGTAGTATTGGAAATTCAATTCTCAGAGTTTCCTGCTATACTTGCTAGAAATTCTGGGAGTTGTAGATCAATATATCTGGAAAAATCTGGCTGGGGAAATCCAAATTGGAAAAGAGCATTTTATATATAGCAGCATTTGTAGACTATCTGAGAGTTCAGCCAGAATGCTGTATAATTCACAGAATGTTTTAAAAAATCACTGGGCAATTTCTCAACTAAAAAATGTATGCATTTTTAAATCATGCTATTTCAAAATGAGCCATAAAATAGGTTATTATATGCTGGGGGGAAATGAATATGCTATGAATTATTCATCTACATGGAAATCTTTTGATACTTATCGGTGACATGAGTCATAGAACGCATTGCATTTTTGCATGATGTGTTGTTAATAATAAATAAGGATTTATCATTATATTATTATAGGAAATGCAACAGAAAGTATTAAAACTTCCTCTTCTACTGGTACCAAGTGATTTACAGTCCACCAGCTGATTCATTTAGGAGATGAAGGTGCTCTTTTCATTATTCCTGATCCTATTTCCATACCATCCAATATCCAAGCAGCTGTGTGCAGTAATCCAAGACCACAGCAGCTTGTATGATGCTTGTGTGACCTGGTCATTCCAAATGAACTTGCATTGGACATTATATTGTGACAGGGTTGACATTAAACAAAGTTTGCTACTCTAGGCAATGCAACCACTATAGTAAGATTTTTTATATATTGTATTTCAAATAAAATAGTGTTATGTATTGCCTCTAATAAAGCTGAAACTAGAAGTACCAGTCAAAATAGTAAAATTTCAAGTTCTGCTTGAAATGATGTTCCTTTACTAGTTGAAACTAAAGAAGACATAGAACTCATTAATAAATTAAGGACATTTCAGTAACAACAAGATCAGAATAGTTAAATAATAGTGTTCCCAGCAATAATTTATTTATGTAGTGTATGGCGTGTCATACATGGACTAGCAATATATATTAACATTTCATCTAAATTAGTAGAACATAATAAAATATAAACATTAAAAAGATCAGACTTAACCCAGACAAGACCGAGTGGCTGTGGGTATTGCCTCCTAAAGACTATGTTGATTGTCCATCCTTGGTTCTGGGGGGGGGAGAAATTGTCCCCCTCAGAATGGGCTTGCAATTTGGGTGTCCTCCTAGACTCACAGCTAAGATTAGAGCAACATCTGACAGCTGTGGCTAGGGGGACCTTTGCACAGGTTTGCCTGGTGCACCAATTGCGACCCTACTTGGATCGGGAGGCTCTCCTCACAGTCACTCATGCCCTTGTCACCTCACGGTTAGATTATTGCAACGCGCTCTACATGGGGCTACCCTTGAAAAGCGTTCGGAGACTAGTTGGTCCAGAATGCAGCCGCGCGAGCTATCGTGGGTACACCTGGATACACCTACATTACACCGATTCTCTGCGAGCTGCACTGGCTCCCTATTGGTCTCCAGGCACAGTTATTGGTTATTGGTTATTACCTTTAAAGCCCTACATGGTTCAGGGCTAGGTTATCTTCGAGACCGCCTTCTACCACATAGCTTCCAGCGACCAGTAAGATCCCACAGAGTTGGTCTCCTGTGGGTCCCATCAGCTAAACAATGCCGGCTGGCAGGCCCCAGGTGAGGGCCTTCTCTGTGGCTGCCCCAGCTCTCTGGAACCAGTTACCTCCTGAGGTCCGGACCGCCCCCACCCTATTGGCCTTCCGAAAAGCGGTGAAGACCTGGCTTTTCCGGCAGGCCTGGGGCGTTGATTTCACTGTTGCAATCTTGTGAAATCCAGCCATGAATGGTGTAAATGGGTTTTAATGTTTTCATTTTTAAATGTTTTTATAATGGTTTTTTTTTTAATGCATTCTAAACCGCCCTGAGTCTCCGGAGAAAGGCAGCATATAAATTGAATTAATCATCATCATCATCATCATCATCATCATCATCATCATCATCATCATCTATGTTCAAGTACTAGAGCCTAGGCCATCTAACCACTGAAGTGAAGCTTTGTTTATATTAACAAAAATCTGATAGTGAATTGGTATATGCGCTCAGCTTACAGCTGGTCACAATGTGATCTAAAGTTTGATGTGGGATCCCTCAGTCATGCTGAGGGGAGGATGCTATGCCCCATTCATACAGAGAATTCCGGCAGATGCCATGAGGTGCAAATCCTATTCAGGATGGTCCATTGCTGACATGGTAGTTCAAAGCCTGGCATCTTTTTTGGGTCATTTATATGTCTACCTATGACTGAGCATTCAGCAACCCATTTGGCTTTCCATTGGGAATTGATGTTAAAGTTGTTAGGCAGATGTTGTGCAAGTGCCCATGGAGATTGCCTAGATTTGAGTCTTCTTGCTGATAATAATAATAATAATAATAATAATTTCCAATTTATATACCGCCCTTCTCCCTGAGGACTCAGGGCGGTGTACAGCCAAGATAAAAAACATAGGATACAAATATTAAAACATTTAAAAATATATATAAATTTTGGCCCGAAAGTTAAGAATCACAGACTAATTAAAAGAATTTAAAAATTTTAAAAATTTCTTCTTAGGCCAACCCGGCTTGTTGAAAAAGATGGGTTTTCAGGGAACGACGGAAGGCATTGAGGTCCTGGATTCTTCTTATCTCCGGGGGCAACTGATTCCAGAGGGTGGGAGCCCCCACAGAGAAGGCCCTCCCCCTGGGGGCCACCAGCCTACATTGTTTGGCTGATGGCACCCTGAGGAGGCCCTCTCTGTGGGAGCGCACGGGTCGATGGGAGGTCGTCGGTAGCAGCAGGCGGTCTCGGAGATAGCTAGGCCCTATGCCATGGAGCGCTTTAAAGGTGATAACCAACACCTTGAAGCGCACCCGGAAGACCACCGGGAGCCAGTGCAGCTCGCGCAGGAGCGGTGTTACATGGGAGCGCCATGTTGCTCCCATCACTACCCGCGCTGCTGCATTCTGGACCAGCTGGAGCCTCCGGGTGCTCTTCAAGGGGAGCCCCATGTAGAGAGCGTTGCAGTAGTCAAGGCGAGAGGTGACGAGGGCGTGAGTGACTGTGCACAAGGAATCCCGATCAAGAAAGGGCCGCAACTGGCGAATCAGGCGAACCTGATAAAAGGTCCCCCTGGTAACAGCCGTCAGATGTTCCTCCAAAGACAGCTGCCTATCCAGGAGGACTCCCAGATTGCGAGCCCTTTCAGTGGGGGCCAAAGACTCACCCCCAATAGTCAGTGATGGAGTCAACTGACTATATCGGGATGCCGGGAGCCACAGCCACTCAGTCTTGGAAGGGTTGAGCCTGAGCCTGTTCCTCCCCATCCAGATCCGCACAGCCTCCAGGCACTGGGACATCACTTCAAGGGCATCGTTGGGGTGGCCTGGGGTGGAAATGTACAGCTGGGTGTCATCAGCGTACTGGTGGTATCTCACCCCAAAGCCACGGATGATCTCGCCCAGCGGCTTCACATAAATGTTGAACAGAAGGGGCGAGAGGACCAATCCCTGCGGCACTCCACAAATGAGAGGCCTCGAGGTCGACCTCTGCCCCCCTGCCAACACAAACTGTGACCGGTCGGAGAGAAAGGAGGAGAACCACCGCAACACGGTGCCTCCCACCCCCAACTCTTCCAGCCGGTGCAGCATGATACCATGGTCGATGGTATCAAAAGCCGCTGAGAGATCTAATAGGACCAGAACAGAGGAATAACCCCTGTCCCGAGCCCTCCAGAGATCATCCGCCAACGCGACCAATGCCGTTTCCGTGCTGTGCCCAGACCTGAAACCCGACTGGAACGGATCTAGATAGGATGTTTCCTCCAGGAATTGTGGAAACTGTTGCGCGACCACACTCTCAACAACCTTCGCAATGAAGCGAAGGTTGGAGACAGGACGATAGTTAGCCAATATTGCTGGGTCCAGGGACGGCTTCTTGAGGAGAGGCCTCACCACCGCCTCTTTCAGGGCAGCGGGGAAGTGACCCTCACTCAACGAAGCATTAATGACGCCCTGGAGCCAGCCTCGTGTAACCTCCCGGGAAGCCAGTACCAACCAGGAGGGACACGGGTCCAGTAAACATGTGGCCGCACTAAGTCTCCCCAAAATCCTGTCCACATCATCGGGAGTCACAGCATCAAACTCCTCCCAGATAACATTCTCAAGACTGTTCCTCGTCACCCTGCCCTGATCTACCCAGTCAGAGTCCAAATCCCCCCGGATCTGAGCGATTTTGTCATACAGGTATTGTCCGAAATCCTCCGCCCTGCCTTCTAAGGGATCCTCCCGCACTCCCAGATGGAGCAGGGCGCGGGTCACCCTAAACAGGGCGGCCGGACGATTCCCTGATGACGCAATAGAGGCGGAAAAGTAGTTAGACTTTGCCGTCTTTATCGCCACTAGGTAGGTCTTAATATGCGACCTTACCAGTGTTTGATCAGATTCAGCGAGACTGGCCCTCCAACCGCTCTCCAGGCGTCTTTTCCGGCGCTTCATTTCCCTCAGCTCCTCAGTAAACCAAGGAGCCGCCCGGGATCGGCATCGGGTCAGAGGCCGCAAAGGCACAACTCGGTCCAAGGCCCCACCAGCCGCCCGATCCCAGGCGGCTACCAGGTCCTCGGCCGAGTCATGTGCTAGATCCTCAGGAAATGGCCCAAGCTCCGTCTGGAACCTATCAGGATCCATCAGGCGCCTGGGGCGGATCCATCTAGTTGGGTCCGCCTCCCTGCGGCGAGGGGTCGCGGTTCGAAGATCTAGGCGAAGGAGTGAGTGGTCAGTCCATGACAAGGGTTCCATGTCTATATCCCCTATAACAAGACCACTCAACCACTGGCCAGAGACAAAAATCAAATCCAGAGTGTGACCTCCCCTGTGAGTAGGGCCATGAACTAACTGGGTCAGGTCCATGGCCGTCATGGAAGCCATGAACTCCCGAGCCACCTCAGACGTTTCACCGACGGATGATAAATGAGGAATGTTGGCATGCACTGTTAGAAGTGAGTTGTTCATAATTTTCTGTATTCACTCACTAGTGTATCCAGCAATAACATGTGACTGTGGAAGCTTGACTTTGAGAAAGAATAGGAAAAGTGTTGTCATCTTCCGATTTCAGATTTAGTTATGCTGTTAAGAATATACACAGTAAAATGAATATATCAATCATTCTGGAATCAGATAAAAACTGATTGCTCACTTGATCAGTAAGTTAAAACTCACGTATTTTAGGCAAACAATGTCAATGAAAGATGGACTCTAAGAAAATTAATATGTTCTCTTCTATTACTATATTCTCATCTATTGAAATTATGTTTAACACAGCTCTGGAAAATAAAAATACTGTAAGAAATGATGAGTACTGTTTAACTGATGATGAAGAGAAGAAATGTCAGAGGAACTATGACAGTAAGCATTTGTCTCTATGGTCGTCTGGAACTAAACTTGATTCCTTGACAGCTAATTTCTATAATTACATGTTTATGCAGAAAATACATTGACATTTTGGGAAGAGTTATACTTCAGGATTTAGTGACGATGGCCTAGACACTGACATTTTTTCTCAAGGTGCTAATGACTAAGCCTGATACAAACAATATAATAAGGGGCTTTTATTTAAAATCTAATTAAACCTAACTGGTCAATATTAGTAACCCTAATTAAGAGGCAAAAACATTTTTGGAAAGTCATCTGCATTTTTGACAGGAAGCTCTTTTGTTTACAGAAGTTATCAAAACAAATTCTCTGCATTATTGTCGTATATAATTAACACTGTCTTTTGATATTAAAATTAAGGTATGTGATATTGACGTCATGATAAAAGATTCTGTTGTTGTCTGCTGGTATAAAATGATGCTACTTTCTATGTGTTGTGATTTTGATCTCTTATGTAAGCTCAATTTAAGAGAAATGAACAAAGTGATCATAGTTACTTTGTCTACATGTCTGCTTTTAGCTTCAAAAACTATCTGCGACAATGAATCATTAATGACCAGTTTGTGGACTAGAGAAGAAAACAGTGAGAAAAACTCTTCTGAGGTAAGATCTTAACTGGCATTACTTTTTCCATGAAGATTGAATTATCATTATTTTGATTAATGTATGTTCCTAATTTGCTGGAAGTTTTCTTTCTCTTGAAATAGGGGCTTTGATTTTCTGCCTCTTTTAGCTTTGTTATTCCTCTGCAGTGGAACAGGCTGCTGGTTTTGGCTCTCTTGATCCACTCTACAGCCTCTCTAACTGCTTTTGAAATTCCTCTGGCTCATGAAAAGCAACAAAATTCACCTCAGTAAAACACTGTGCGCCATGGAAGCAATTAAGATTGTTTTGTTTTTGCTGAAGAGAAGAGGGTACTTCAACAAAGCAATTTGTGTGGCAACAAATCACTTTCAGCCTTCTCTCACAATGCTGGTCAAATTGCTCACAATATGAGCATCAGGTACCTAGCTTGGACAACCTTTAGCATAAGCCAGACACCATTGTCCAACAGAGAAGATTCCTCTTGGTGTAGAGCTCATTGAAGAAATCTCCTCAGAATGTCTCAGCATGAGCTCTATCGAAGTAGCAGAAAGGGGATCCAGATCACAGCAAAGTGAAACAATGTGCTTGTTTCACCCTTAGAAACAAAGCTACTACATTGCTTCATGGAACAGGAGAGAAAGGTTGCTTGAGTCAAAACTTTACACAACCCTACAATGTATAAGCTTTAGGGAGGAGTTCCTTTATGACCTAAAAGAAATACTGTATTCCTCCATCTATTAAGAAAGGGCTGATCAAAGAAAGAACAGAATTTTACGTATATTCTGTGGCAAATTCATTTGTGAGAGAAAGACTAGATTTTTACTCCTATCTATGCTGATTTTAGTCATATATTCTTTTTTGTAAACAACCAAAAACATTGAATCAACATCATTTAAAAAAAAAAAGTTCCTCCAACATCATTTTTTTAAAATTCCTCCTCTGTACCACAAAGGCAGGAAGAATCTGTTTCATTGAGATAATTGTACAGATTGCTTAAGAATCAAGGTATATTCACATTAGTGTGTATAGCTTCAACAGTAAAGCCTGTTGATCTAAGTGTCACTTTGAAATTTGTTTTTTCAAAGTTCAATAAAATGAACTTTTCATTATATTCCACTTTGGAAAACAGGAATAATTTCTAAATAGATCTGTTTTCGTTTCTCCCAAAGGTTTTCTACTTCTATTAGATATATTTGTTAAATTTATCCCCTTGCTGCCGCCCCCCAAAGTAATAATAATAATAACTCTTAGTGCTCCCTCGTATTGTCTGCTTTTCTCTTCTATGCACATTGCTATAAGAATGCTTTTGTTGTTCAGAAGAGCAATGGTTAAACTGCATTTCATTTTATATATTGATTGGGAAAATACAAGAGGGTAAGTTCACTTTAAACCCTACAAAGTTATCTTCCTTATCCTTTCTTCCAAAATCTAGAGGAATTCTTTTTCTTGCGCAACTAATTGTACAAGACTTCACCCAAGGTCTAATCGAAGTCACATAGTACTAGAATGTTCATGCTATATTTTCTTAGTCACCCTTTCACTCTGTAGCAGTAGAGCATTAACTCCAGTGTAGTGAAACTATTCTATTTGTTTTTGCATTAGATTTTAGCAAACAGCACAAATCCTTTCCTCTTCCACATAGCTCCTCAAAAGATCATTTGCAACCCTTTGGGGACCTTAGATGCACCTTTCCATGCCATTTATGTTAGTCTGGTTTCTTTGCTATATTTTTAATAACATTAAATCATGTTATTTTTCCCCTTCCAGTCTAGTGAAGACCTTATAGAAGAAAAACAGAGAAGTGTGAATCTTGAAGAACTGAAAGATTGGGAACTGAAGAACATAGTTAAGATGAGTGGACCAGCTGGGAAGGTAGTGCCAAGTTCAATGGCTAATTTGCCACTGAGATTTGGCCGAAACTTCCTGGAAAGAAGAAATATCAAACCTACAGCCAATCTGCCCCTCAGGTTTGGAAGGGCTTTTAGATATTTCTCACACAGTTTTGAGAAAGTTCCTTCAGTTCAAAGTTTCTTCCATTCGCTGGCCAACCTACCAGAAAAATTTGGGAGATCCTTTCTTTTCAATTTGATTCAAGGCACCCAGGATTGTGACCAAATCAAAAATAGGTGAATAGTTTAAAGCATGCTTGATGGAATTATCATCTCAGTCAGTACCTGCAGGTTTCAAATGTTATTCTAGTGTCCAACAAGAAAAATGACTTTACAATTAGTCGAGTTGGCATGACATATATTTCTAAATTTGTCAACTTAATGTAAAGGTTGCTTTGTCTATCAATTCATATAATCACTGCCCCACATTTAATCATTTTTGCCCTCTTGTCATGTTAAAAAATACAATTACCAGTAAGTGCCTATATTTGGAGGGGCTGTGAGAGCTACTGAGGAAGAAGAAATAAGCAAAAGTTAGGAAATGCATTATCAATTTAAATATTGAGCTTAAATGTTCAAGCTGTTGGACAAAAAATTTTGAGGTGTTTTTAGGTTGTATTTAGAACACTGAAAAACCCAATTGATTTACATAGTGAATTAAACAGTGAAGACTAGTTAATGACCAAAATAATATTAATAATAACTTTTTTCTTTCCTTCTTTCCCTCCCTCTCTCTCTTTCCTTCCTTCCTTCCTTTTTTCTTTCTTTCAGACTTGGCCATTTGAGCAAACTTTTGAAAAATAATTCTGGAAATGAAGAGGCAAGCCATCAGAATATGCAGGACTAGTTTTCTTTCTGAAATGCCAATGTGGTAGAAAGAAAAAATAGAAAAAGAAAAATGTCTGCTGTCAAATTGTGATTCAATCCAAAGCATTTGTCCTTAGCTATATATATATATATATATATATATATATATATATATATATATATATATATATATTCATGATAACGTCAGTAATAGTTTATTCCCATAGCTATGTTGTCAATACTAATTCTTCTGTACTCGATATAACTAATATCCAGTCAGTTGAAAAATATTATCTGTATAAGCAAAATAAAGATGAATATAACTACTTGTGATTATCTCATATATTGAGTCCAAAAGTAGGGGCATGGGGTGGTGTGTGTGTCAGAAAAAGTCAATATGGCATTTGTAATTGTTGCATTGAAGCTCTCCTCTTTCTTATGTGAGGTAACACAAAGAGGGCAGGACAATCACAGCCAGAATCCTGGCACCCCCACACACACACACACATACAGTATACAAGTTTACAGATGGCTCCTTCTGTTTGTCTCCCAAATACACTTCTTGAAATGATAGGATGCTATGTATAGGAAGAGGAGTGTTTTTTTTCCTTTTCATCATAATAACTACTCCTCTTCCTATACATAGCATCCTATCATTTCAAGAAGTGGAATGAAAGGACAATCATGTGTATTTGGGATAGTCTAAATAGGTGTGAAAATGTGATAATCCAGACAAAGAAGGTGATTGGTAGTTTATTATGTGAGCACAGATATTCAGCTGCAAAAGGGCAGAATTAAAAACTAAATAATAATCATGATATTCAAAAGTTTCTGTTTTGCTTCTTAACCCAAAATAGTGTTTGTGAACTAAATATGTGGCAGTCAGGAAGCTAAAAGAAAAAAATGGCTTCCAAAACTGACAAAATAGAAAATGTAGACTGAAATTATCCCAAAGGTGCTTTTTCAAGAGGCAACTGGACTGTCTGGTTTTTCTTTGAATATGTTTCACTTTTCATCCAAAAAGTGTCTTCAGCTCAAAAGAAGCTGAAAGTCCAGTTGCCTCTTGAAAAAGCACCGTTGGGAGAACTATGATCTGAATGATTGAGAATCTCCATAAACATTTAGACTGAAATTACCCTGAGCCAACTCCTTGCTGGTGATTGTTAAGAAAGTCAAAATAATAGTGGCAAATATCTGTAGCTCAGGTGTAGGATGAGGGTGAAGGTTCGTTCTCCAAGCTTGTGGAGAGTCAAAATGTTTGCATAAATATCTCATGACATTTTTCTATGTATATTTCAGGATTCAGTACAGAGTGGGGGGATAACTAATACAGGTACCATGTTTCCATGAAAATAACAGCCGGTCTTATTTTCTTTTCAGCCCCAAAATAAGCACCAGGTCTTATTTTGGGGGGATGTCTTACCTACTTACCTTAGGATCACTGCAGCCATGCAGGTGCAGGGTGTGTGGGGCAGCTCCACCCCCACCCCCGCCATAGCTTGATTTTTACGCCTGTGCCTTGTCCCACCTCCTATAACCAGATGGTGGCCGGGGCTTAACTTGGGCTTATTTTTGAGTAAGGATTATATTAGGCGCAGGTATGAAAATCGGGCTAGACCTTGTTTTTGGGGTAGGTTGTATTTTCGGGGAAACACCGTAGTTCTTGATTTATGACATTCAAAGTTACAATGGCATTGAAAAAGTGATTTATAACCAGTTTTCACACTTATAATCATTGCAGCATCCCAATGGTCATGTAATCAAAATTTGCATGCTTGACATATTTATATCGGTTGTACTGTCCAGAGGTCATAGCTGGCTTCCCACAAACAAAGTCACGGGGGGGAAGCCAGATTCACTTAACAATCTCATGATTCACTTAATAGCTGCAGTGATTCATATAACAACTGTAGCAAAAAGGTTGTAAAATGGGCTCAACTCACTTAACAACTGTCTTGTTTAGCAATGGAAATTGTGGTCATAGCTTGAGGACTACCTTAATTTTTAAATCAGCCACAGTCCAAATGAAAATCATGCAAACACATAGATGTGGTAATTTCTCAATACAACTCAGAAAAAGGGGCTTCTTTTTCTTTTATGTGAGCCATTCGTATTTAAGGGAAAGAGAAGAAGGTACATCTGTCTTCCTCACAGATTGCAGTCCCTCCCTCTGGTAAGAATTGCTTTATTACTTATGAAGTGCTGGAGATGATACAACTGTTATAGTGAGTCTTTTCAGCAGATCTTCTGACTAACAAATATTTAATAAATGAATGCTACCAGACTTCTGATTTTTTTTTTTATTTGATTTATATGCCGCCCTTCTCCAGAGACTCAGGGCGGCTTACAATGCGTTAAGCAATAGCCTTCATATTTTTGTATATTTATACAAAATCAGCTTATTGCCCCCACAAACTGGGTCCTCATTTAACCTACCTTAGAAAGGATGGAAGGCTGAGTCAACCTTGAGCCTGGTAAGATTCGAACCTGCAGTAATTGCAGGCAGCTGTGTTAATAACAGGGTGCTTTAGACCACTGTACTACCAAGGCTCTTCCCCCAGAAGATTTTTGCCACTATACCCAGAAATTTTTGCCACTATAGTCCCCCTCACCCTAATATATTTTGAATAAATACCCCAGAAATACTACCTGAGATTAACAAAGCAGTAAGTTTAGTAGGAAATGCTCTACAGGATAGGATCACACAAATAACTTTGTTGATGATCAATACACAACTAGAGAAGACATATTAAATACTACTAAAAATAACCCGTTCATATTAATCTCAATGCAAAAAAATTCAATGCAAAAATAGTGAAAGTATTATATTATGATTTGCACCATTCTGCCACTTGTTCTCCCCCTGGGAGAACTGAAAGTTTAGAAAACTTTTTGTAGCAGGCCAAGACTTTGCTACAGCATATTTGCCTTCTCACCTCCAGTTTTGCTTGTGTGATATGGACACTGCAGAGTTTTCAAGATCCAGTTGAACAGCAGCAGCAACTAACCCACAAGCTGCAAGTGACTGGTAGCACTTGGCAAGCTTTTGTTCATCCAGAGGCATCTGGAGAAGTGATGGGGGAACAAGGGGAACATATGCATTATGGAAGATGCCTCTCTGCCCTCCACCCCTAAGAAGGAGGAGAAAAAGAAAAAATTAAAGCATAGATTCAGCTAGATCTCTGCTATTAAAAGATTTCTATGCCCAGGTAAAAGGAAGCAGATCCTTCCTCATTCAAACAAGGAATATGATATACTTCCAGAGATGCTTCTGCCCAGGCATGGGAGAAGATAACACTTTGTGTCCTTTTCAGATTGTAATGCTAAAAGTCTGAAATGAAAGGTAGAATAGATAAGCACATCAGGCATAGGGTTGTTAAGGACCGCAATCCAGCTTTCCAATGCAGTATTTTCACATTTGGACATCACATGTCCAGATTTCCAGTCTCTGAAAGATTGAATGGCCCTCATTACAATCATGTTTATTTTAATCCTGCCTTGACAAACCATCACAATAATATAATATAAATAGTAATTATAATAGTATAATAGCCAATGGTTAAGATACCAGGCTAGAAAGCAGGAGACTGTGAGTTTTATAGTTTTATCTGCCTTAGCCATGAAAGCCAACTAGGTGAGTTTGAGCTAGTCATTCTCCCTCAGCCCAATTCACTCAGAGGGTTGTTGTGTGGAAAATTAGAGAAGAAAGGTTTGTTGGATATGTTCGCTGCCTTGAGTTATTTGTAAAATAATAAAGATAGGGTACAAATAAACAAACAAATAGTATGGTTCCAATATGGCATTAATTCATATACCATTGTTTTCAACCTACAATAGTTGGATTCATCCTTCAAAACCAAGCCAAACGATCAACATTATGGTTAAATGCATAATGGGCTATATGCCGTGCTGTCCCCTTATATAGAAAAGAATCATCATCCGTAAGTATCCTTCAGATAGCCTTCTTCGCTATGGTGACATATGGTATATTTTAATTTAAACCATGGACAGCTCATGTCTGTGGATTTAGAGCAGCAGTCCAACTCCCAACTTTTCTGGATAATTACAGGTACTTTCTTCTAATGCTATGATGTCACTGAGAGAGCAGGACCAAAGATGTTGGCACTTTTGTCTTTTGGAATGGAGCAGTTTTGAGAACCCATTTTACCCTTAATACCTGCCTACCTCAAACATCCCCTCAAATGATCTGAAATTGTGCCTCTGAAATGTGAAAATTTTAATTCTGAATTTTAATGGTAAAGTGAGAGAATGTTAGAATCATATGTAGCTTATACAGTATGCTGCTGAATTCTTAATGTTGATTTAAATGGTGATAATTGTTTCTCTTAATAGTCTCTCCTCAGAAATTAATCAAATTGAACTGAGCCATAAACAGTCAACATATTGGCATCATTTTATGGCCTCGAAGAAATCATAACTATAGCTAAACCACACTTATCAATATGAAAAAATAGACATATTAACAAGAGAAGTGTACTTCTTTATTCCTTTTCTAATATTGAATAATTTCAAAGTTATGAGTGAATTTGAAAAACTAAAGTTGAATCTTTTCAGAATTATCCTGCGGCCACTAGAGTGCAGAAGTTGTCCACCAAAGTTTAAAACTGATATTTAAATCACTAGATAAGGCAGATTATTTTCTCTTGTATAGGAATGGAATCAAAATCTAGTTTTACTGAAAGATAACCATCCTTCTGTTTTATAATTTCCAGCAAGATCATAGTTTATAATCTTGGCTGCAGAAGGTTTTTCTATATCTTAATTAACTTAACGTTCATTCCTGCCTGAGTAAATCAGTCACCAATATTTTTTTCCCTACAGTATTACAAGTACATTTCACTGTTTACCCTCATTTGATTAAAACCCATTATGCAAATTCAGACATTTCTTTTTACTCTAGAAACAAGAGTGAGGACAATCTCCTCTATTTCACAAGGAGTTGATGACCAAGTCATTGTGATGTCAGATAAAAACTTGGGGGGCTAGCTAAGAAAGTAATTCAGTATCCTGCACAACACTTAAATGGAAAGGTAGGTGGATTTGAAGCTGCAAGAGAAAAGTGAATCATAAACTGAATCATACTTCTCAGCAACCAATGTAGTCAATGAGAATTTAATTTAGTCATATTGAGAGACTATAGATTTGTCTGTCCCTAGAGTTCAAAGTTCAAAGACATTTCCTCAACTGAACATCTTCTTACTGTATTCAAACTACTCTCATAATTTCTAGAGAGTGTGTTTCTTTTCTATGGTAGCTGATTATCATAGGAATTGGTGCGTGGTGGCATCAATTCTGCTGCCTGCTGGCTGCCTGCAGTGGCAGTTCAATTCTCATAACTCAAGGTTGATTCAGCCTTCTATCCTTCCGAGGTCAGTAAACTGAGGACCCAGATTGTTGGGGGCGATATGCTGACTCTGTAAACTGCTTAGAGAGGGCTGTAAAGCACTGTGAAGCAGTATATAAGTCTAAGTGCTAATGTTATTGCTAATACATTTGAATAACAACTAGTTTGAGAAGGCTGAAATAACTATAATTGCAAGATATATCGTTTAACAGTTACATATTTGATCATTTGAACAAAGAAAGTTTGCAAGGGGGAATGACTTGTGCCTTTTTGTCATGAACTAAAGGAAATCAAAATGTCTTTTCTTTTTGTTATATTACTATATACAGAAATACTTAAATTCATAATATGCATATTTCACTCAATCCAAAACACTAGTAAAAGAAATCATCATTACACCACATTCATTTTCTGTGATTGTTATTGCTTTATGTGACTTCTGACAAATATTTTTTTTATTTTAATTAGAAACCCTGATCTACTAAAAATGCAAAATAACTGTGTCTCTATTTTAGAAATCTTCCCTCCCTTATTTATGTTAAATGCTAAAAGTTCTTATCCATTTTATTTGTTCAAACATATTTAGCATTCCAATACAATCTGAAAATGTATTCAAATGTATTTGTTTGATTGGTTTCAGAACCAGACCATTGAAATTATCTGTTTTCAGGTCTTCTCCCTAGCAGTTTAAGATGGAGGTGTATCCAAGACTGACTTATTACAATGATGTACAAGATGGAGCAGCTGTAGTAACAAAAACTTTGGAATCCACTGATCACTTTACTCCACTGCATATCCCTCCAGGCCCACCTATATTCCCAGAGAGGTAAAAATTCACCTTTTAACTGCTTTCAACTCTATCATCAATAGCTTTAATCTAGACTTTTAAATATTTATACAATGGCATGTATCTGCACAATTGCTAAGATCAAGGCTTAGTTGGTGTGTTCTTGCTCCTTTGTTTAATTCTTCGTATTAAAAAAAATAGCTTTATATGGGCTGTATTATTTCTTTGTGAAAATGCATTTGAAACATTAATTAGGACTGAACAGAAAATCATGTTCTGTACATGATTCTCCATCATCAACGTCAAATCAATTATACCTTTTTAAATGAGGCAAAACAAAGAGATATCAACTCACCAGTTAGAAAGCCAAAGACACACAAGATATTTAAATTTTTCTCTTGCTTTCATCCTACTGCACTTCAATAATGTTTATATTTAGTTCAGAACAAAGTCCACCAAAGCAGCCAATCAGGGAGTTGTCAAAAAGGCAAGATGGTAATTGTCACATGGTAAACAGAACTCAACTGTTTTTATATTTTTTTTCAATGTCAGCTATATGAACTATATATACCAATGGCAGGATTTTGATCATGCTGCCTTGACCAGTTCTTATCTATGTTTACCTTCCTTCTAGCACCTGCAGAAACAGTGTTTTATCATGTTCAAATATTCTCAGCATAGGAAATGTAAAAAGAAACTTAATATATGTCTGCTCAAACTTGAAACAGAAACAGTTTCTGGTGTTCATAATAACCTGCTATTTTAAGGTTGGTTAGGCATACTGATTTGCTACGATTCTTCATCTGGATTATTGGAATGGAAGAGATTGGAAACATACACTTTCTAGAAGTTTTTCTAAGTCATCTACAATGGAGTTATGGAATTAGACTGAAGGCTACTTGTATGTTATATCACGCTACTTGAATGTTGTATAAACCCTGCCAATTGTGGTTTTCTCAATAAATCCTGATTAAGCAAGCCATAGGATGTGTGAACACAACTTTCAGATCTATTACAAGAATTAGTGATAAAAATTCAGGTATAATTCAGCAATTCTGGATCACCATAAGCTATCAACCAGGCTTAGTATGTTATAACTGCAATTGTTCTTTCATAATGTTTGATCTCATTTCAGATATGAGGAACTAAGGAAAACATTTCAGCTATGCAAATCAATCTTGAGAGGAAGTCAAGAACCTAGAGAAACTGAGCCTAAGCTGCCTGAATATCACAGAACTTATGAACCACCTTACAAGTTTACTCAGGGACCCTGCTCTGAGGAGGACACCAAAAATGTTCCATTAAGGTTGTAAAACTCCATTCTGTTTTTGATTGACTCTTACATATTCCTTCTTTGGTATCACCTCCTTTAGCCTTCCTCCTATTCTGATTGAGGATAAGTTATTTATTTTTATTTATTAGATTTTTATCTCACATTTTTTACTTTATAAATATGTCAAGGTTGTGAACATTCTTATTATTCCTTTGTCCTCCTATTTTCCTCAAAACAACAACCCTGTGAGGTGAATTGGGCTAAGAGAGTGCAGCTGATCCAAAGTCGCCCAACTAGCTTTCATGCTTAAAGTGAGACTAAAACTATAATTTCCTGCTTTCTAAACCAACACACCTTAACCATTTCATCAAATTTCTCAGCTGCTGTTTCCACCATTTCTTAACTTGTCAAGGCACCTTTAACTTTAGCATCATATCCAGGGGTGAAATCCACTTACCCTCGCTACCGGTTCACAAATGTGAATGCACGCACCTTCTCCACTGACGTGCAGAGCCTTCTGCGCATTGCTCAGAGGGTCAACAACAGGACGTGATGATGTCCAGGCAGGTGGGCAGAGCCTCCCACTGCCAGCACTACCAGTTCGCCCAAGCCAGATAGAACCAGCTGAATTTCACCACTGATCATATCCTGCCAACCTTGGAAGGAGGGAGGATTTTACATATATGTTTATAATATAATAGAATTATATTATATATAATATAATATATGTTTATAATATAACAGAAGCCCTGCCTGCTCTGGGCTTCTGTTTTACTTTCTTTCAAATCTACATGCCAGGTTGCAGGTGATTTTAAGGATGGGCTTTCAGATAGAATGCTTTATTATAAAAAGGACTGCTTCCTGCATGTCAAGTGACTTTTTGAAAATCTGGCCTCACAAAGATTCTGTATGCCTATTTTAAACTTTAATTGTATGTTGAGGACTGCAAGATTAAAAGTGTGTTCTCAGATTTAACTACCTGATAGCTTTTCATTTGCTCAGATTAAGCCTTCAAAGTTACATGAAATATTGTTGATGTGATATTTATATATACAAAACCATCAGTTGTTTTTTCAGCATTAGATTTTGTAGGCTGCTTATTTTAAAATATAAATGTTCTTCCTATCGTATTTTATTAATTTGGTTATTATTGCCATGAATATACTCTATTGCATGAACTTTAAAATGGGATTGTCTATTAAACACAATCAGTTTGTTATAGTGATTAAAGCCAGAAGATTGTGACTTCTAGTTCTACCTAAGAAATGAAAAATTGACTGAATGACTTTGGCCCAGTCCCTTTCTTTCAGCCTAACTTCACAGGGTGTTAGGTGTAGGAAAAATAGAAAGTAATATTATAATGTTCAGCATTGACTTATAATAAAGATGGGATTTAAAAAACTCAAATGAATAAATCAAAAGGCCAGAAAAAGAGAAATTCTTTTCTGCCACCTAGTGGACAATTCAAACTGAATTTTCTGTAAACAGACATGCACATGTGAACATATCCACAGAGAGTGGGGGGGGGAGAGAGGGGGGGAGGGAGGGAGAGAGATTGATGAAGGACTGTTTTTATTTAACAGAAAGCAGAAAAAATAGAAAAAATAAAAAAAACAAGAATAAAAATTAAATATTGATAGAGAGATACAGATTAGATATAGTGATAGTGGTAGTGATAGTGGTAGAGCACTGTCCAAAGAGATTTCCGCAGTCATGTGGCCAGCATGACATCACAGAGCACTGTTCTCACCAAAGTTATACCTATTGATCTACTTGCATTTGTATGTTTTGAACTGCTTGGTTGGCAGAAGCTGGTGTGAGGAGCAGAGTTTACCCTCTTGTGTGGAGTTTAGGTCTCGAATCTGGGCTGCTGGCTTTCCAGCCAACAAGCCCAAAATCTTAACCGCTGAATAAACCACAAATACACATACACACACAAACATATACAAAGTGTTCCAAACAGTCTTAATGAAGTCATTTTGATGTAATGATTAAGGCATCAGGTAGAGACTGGCAGATTGTGCAGGATTCTAATTCTGCTTTAAGACATGAAAGCTTGCTAGGTGTCTTTGAACCAATCACACTCTCTCAGTCCAACACAGTTCACAGTTTGTTCTGGAGAACAAAGGAGACCAGAAGTATGTTTGCCATCTTCAGCTGATCATTTTTTAAAAAATAGCACGATAAAACATCATCATCATCATCATCATCATCATCATCATCATCATCATCATCAAGGGTGATTATATTTCATTGAATTGTCCATACATAATCTATGCCTATGAACTAGGGATGGGTTCTACTTACCTTTACTACCGGTTCGAAACAGGGCCGCGCGTGCATGCTCGCTTCACTTGCGCGCACACTTCTATACAAGCACAAAAGCTTCTGAGCATGCGCAGAAGCATTTTGATGACCTCAGGGTCGGTGGGCGGAGCCTCCTGCCGGTTTTACTACCGATTCTATAAACCGGTGCGAACTGGAGGCAACCCACAACTGCTATGAACATAGATTGATAAATGACAAATATCAGGTCTCCAGTCCACTGAATAATTGGGGATATATAATTATTTTTCCAATATTGAAGGAATTGTCTGCTATCAGTAAAAATATCCTACTTCCATTTTCTTGCTCTCATTTCTATGTAATATGTACCTAATGGAAAATATGATATTTTAAAGTATTAAATCTTATTGCAAAATCAAATTAATGTATGTAATTTCTATTTTCCCAAGCATAACAACTTTAGGACAACACAACAATATTTAATAATAAAACATTATCCTTACTGCATCTCCAACGATAGGTTGATTTACTCATTATTTTTCTATACATGTAGTGGATTCCAATAAGTTGAAGATATATTTCTTTTGCTTGAGTAAACCATAATTTTTAAATTTTTAAAATTTAAATAAATTAATAATTAATTTTCTAATAATAATAGATGTTAAGAGTTTCCCATTGTTTAAAGGAAATTGGGGTCTTCGGTTTCTTGCTCCATTCAGTCTACAATCTCTGCATATCAAATTGATGTATAGATATTAAGTACTGTATTTAAAAGGTCTCTAACTGTGGTCGTTTTCCCTTAAAAAGTTTAGATATCTCTGATGCTGAAATCACCATTGGTCCAAATCAGGATGTTAATAAATATTGTAGATATAAATACTGTCACTTGGTAGCAATAACAAACATCTAGACCTGTGATGGTGAACCTGTGGCACACATACCAGAGGTGGCATGTGGAGCCATTTCTGAGGGCACACGAGGCGTCGCCGTAGATCAGCTCCACAGCGCATGCACGCATGCCTCCCACCGGCCAGCTGATTTTCGGGTCTCTGCTGCATATGCGGGAGACACGCGCACATGCCCATGCCGCCCCTCCCCTCCCATAGGTCTCCACGTGGCCTGTTTTGGATGCCAGGTAAATACAGGGCTCGTGCGGAGGCTCTGGGAGGGCAAAAAACAAGCTACCAGAAGTCCGGAAACAAGCTGTTTCTGGCCTCTGGAGGCTTCAGGGAGGACTGCTAAGACCAAAATGGGATACAGGGGGGGGTCACACGCGCATGCGTGGCTGTGTGTGGGAGGAGTGGGAGAGTCGCACGCAGCTGCGCAAAGGGGTGGGGCAGCAGGGGGTGGGGATTGCGCGTGCATGCGCAGGGTGGGTGTGCGTGGAGGGCATTGATTATGGGTGTGGGTACACACATGAGTGCTATCGCGCGCATGCACACACTTTTGGCACCTGAGGAAAAAAAGGTTAGCCATCACTGATCTAGATTTTAACATAGAAAATGTGAATTTTCTGGACTTGGAACTTTTAAAAACATTCTTATCAGCTAACCGACTTGATTTTTAGAGCTTCATCAGTAATTATTTTCAATTGCTGCCTGTCTTTACAGAATGCTGTTATAACTAAATATGCAATTATTTTTATACAATTATGTTTCAAAATGGCAGCACTTGATGCAAATAAATTGTTTGAACAATGAAATGTAAATATATTGTTTGGCTATAGATAATTCTACTTTTTATTATTTTATTTATTTTATTTATTTCTATACCGCTCTTCTCCTGCGGGACTCAGGGCGGTGTACAGCCGAGATAAAACATAGCATATAAAATTTAAAAACAGTTTAAAAAACAATTAAATAATTTTGGCCCAAAATTTAAAACAACCCAATTAAAACCGAAGGTGGGGTTTTTTTTGAAATATTTCCTTATGGAAATCTCTTAAAATATGATAACCCCATGATAATAGGGAGCTTCTGAGATTTTGGTCTAGCGGTTAAGACACCAGAAAGCAGACGAAAGCATATTCCTTCTTATCTGTACTATTCATTTATATTGATTTTGTGCTAGATTTCAATGTTAGGATTTATTTCAAGTAGGCACCAGGCCAAAAACCAGGAGACTGTGAGTTCAAGTCCTGCCTTGGTCATGAAAGTCAGCTGAGTAACTTTGGGCCAATCACCAAGCCCACCTCACAGGATTGTTGTTATGAGGAAAATAGGAAGAGGAAAGTACGTTGGATATGTTTGTCAACTTGAGGTATTTGTAAAAATAATAAAGGTGGAGTACAAATAAATAAAAAGTAAATTGTGTGTGAAATTTTGATGCATTCTCCTTTGATCCGATCTATGTTTTAATATAGCTTAATAATGTAACTTAAGGCTAAATTATTTGTTTTATTGTATGGCACCTATAATCACATCAGTGGTATGAGCAGCTATATAAATTGGATTCATAAATAAATAAATGCAGAATATTTTTTTATTCTAATTACAGATTACCTGAGTTGCCAGAAAATTCCAATTCAAACAAGTAAGCATATATCTTCTATATTTTCTGCCCACGTAAATCATTCTCTAAATTCTACTCATGGGTACCATCTGAGTGTTGGCAGGTGGAGCTGTAATCTGGGCTTTTTGAACTGGTCTCAGCTCTTCACAGCCACTTTAAATATTATTATTATTATTATTATTATTATTATTATTATTATTATTATTATTATTATTATTATTATTATTATTTGAACTTGTATACTGCCCTACTCCCGAAGGACTCAGGACGGTGAACAGCCAAAAGATAAAATACATATAATACAAATGTTAAAAAACAATTAAATAATTTGGCCCAGAAAACAAAATTTAAAACACCCCAAATTTATAAGACAAATTTAAAATTTAAAAAATTTAAAAACAGTTTAAAAGAGAGGTTAGGCCCGGCCGGCCTGCTGGAATAAGAATGTTTTGAGGGCACGGCGGAAAGTGCGCATATCCGGGATCCTCCATATCTCCGGGGGGAGCTCGTTCCAGATGGCAGGTGCCCCCACAGAGAAGGCTCTCCCCCTGGGGGCTGCCAGTCGACACTGTTTGACCAACGGCACCCTAAGAAGCCCCTCTCTATGGGAGCGTACTGGTCGGTGAGAGGCTACTGGTGGCAGAAGGCGGTCTCGTAGATACCCTGGTCCTAGGCCATGGAGCGCTCTAAAGGTGGTAACCAAAACTTTGAAGTGCACCCGGAAGACCACCGGGAGCCAATGCAGCTCGCGCAGGAGGGGGGGTCACATGGAAGCACCACGTCGCTCCCATAACCACCCGCGCAGCCGCATTCTGGACCAGCTGGAGCCTCCGGGTGCTCCTCAAGGGGAGCCCCATGTAGAGAGCATTGCAGTAGTCCAGGCAGGAAGTGACGAGGGCATGAGTGACTGTATTTAACGAGTCCCAATCCAGAAAGGGACGCAACTGGCGAATCAGGCGGACCTGATAAAATGCCCTCCCGGCCACAGCCGTCAAATGCTCTTCTAAAGACAGCTGAGTCCAGGAGGACACCCAAGTTGCGAGCCCTCTCCGTGGGGGCCAATGACTCGCCCCCAATAGTCAGTGATGGCACCAACTGACTATATTGGGATGTCGGAAACCACAGCCACTCAGTCTTGGATGGGTTGAGCCTGAGTCTGTTTCTCCCCATCCAGATCTGTACAGCCTCCAGGCATGGGACATCACTTCAAGGGCATCATTGGGGTGGTCTGGGGTGGAGATGTACAGCTGAGCATCATCAGCGTACTGGTGGTACTTCACCCTGAAACCACGGATGATCCCACCCAGCGGCTTCACATAAATGTTGAACAGAAGGGGCGAGAGGACTGACCCTTGTTGCACCCCACATACAAGGGGCTTCGGGGTTGACCTCTACCCCCCTGCCAACAAAGACTGCGACCGGTCAGAGAGAAAGGAGAACCACCGCAACGCGGTACCCCCCACCCCTAACTCTTCCAGCTGGTGCAGCATGATACCATGGTCGATGGTATCAAAAGCCGCTGAGAGATCTAATAGGATCAGGACAGAGGAGCAACCCCTGTCCCGAGCCCTCCAGAGATCATCAACCAATGCGACCAATGCCGTTTCCGTGCTGTACCCAGGCCTGAAGCCTGACTGGAACGGATCCAGATAAGCTGATTCATCCAGGTACTGAGGGAGCTGCCGTGCTACCACACTCTCAACAACCTTCGCAACAAAGCGAAGGTTGGAGACTGGACGGTAATTAGCCAACACTTCCGGGTCCAGGGAAGGCTTCTTGAGGAGAGGTCTCACCACCACTTCTTTCAAGGTGGCAGTAAAGACACCCTCACTCAAAGAAGCATTTATAATCCCCTGGAGCCAGCCTCATGTAACCTCCTGAGAGGCCAGCACCAACCAGGAGGGACACGGGTCCAATAAACATGTGGCAGCGTTCAGTCTACTCAGTATCCTGTCCACGTCTTCGGGAGTCACAGAATCAAACTCTTCCCAGATAATATTCTCAAGACCTGCCTCATCCTCCCCCCTGAATCTACCCCGTCAGAGTCCAGGTGTTCCCGAATCTGAGTGATTTTATCATACAGATACTGTACAAAATCCTCGGCTCTACCCTCCAAGGGGTCCTCCCGCGCTTCCTTTTTTTTTTTTTATTGAAAAAGTTTTCAAATACAAATTTCCCCCCCTTTTTTTCCCCCTCTCCCTCCCCCTCCCTAACCCCCCCTCCCCACCCATCCCCCCCTGTGACTTCTTCATAACAAAAAAAAACCTAATTCCTAACAGATTACTTACTCCCTCCTCTAGATATTGACCTTTACTTACTAAAAATATTATTAATATTATAACATCCCCCTTTATCCATACATATCAAAAAAGAGAAAAGAAAGGGAAAAAAAAAAGACATTATACTATTACATTATAGAATAACTTCTCCACTTTAAAACTATACGATAAGTCCTACTTTAACATTTAATCTTCTATATATATTACTATAACATTTCAAAGCGGCCTTCCCCATAAAATCTAGTTTAACATTTATTCCACTCTATCCATTTCCTCCACTCCCCTAAATATAACACTTAAAAATCCCTTTTCTTAGACTAATCAATCTACTAACTAGCTTATTCACCCACTATCATGCAAAATTGCCATAAACAACATTTCTTAACATCTTTGATTCACTGCCCACACTACTTAAAAATATATGTCTATATTTTCCATTAAATCTAAATTAAAAAAAAGAAAAGACAATGACTTTAAATTTATAATCCATATAGTATCTTCTTTGAGGTCTTTCCACTGGATTGGTAGAACCGACATCCATAATCGGGTAACATAGCTTACTGGTGCAACAGTTTATTCAGAATCTTCAATCATATCTGCCCCCATCAGTAGTAAATATCTTCTTATATGTATAAAAGTAAAAACAACCACCCGAGTGACATTATAATTATATTCCATATAGTAATAATTGTGGGTTTCATCAGGATTATTAATTCCCATCATCGTAGTGGGTAACAACCCGATCTTCTGCATGCCCCAGCATAATTCTCTTGCCTTGTGATTCAAGATAATATAATATGTTTATCAACACAAAAAGAAATTCCAAAATGGATAATTCAAATCCATCAGTTTAAGGCTCATTTCACGTCCCCAAATTACGGCCATGCAGAGATCTGCCACAAACCTCAGGATGATATTAACCAATACGTCGCCTCTTCTGTGTTTGCACATAATCGTTTATATTTTAAAATCACTGGCTTCACTGTTGCTTGATTTAGAAATTTCTATTTCTATGCCACCTATTTCTTTTTTTCTTTTCTTTTTGTGGGTTCGGTTTCCGTCCTGGTTCCCTTTCTACAAAATATGTATCATCTGGTCGGTTTTTATTCTGCTTTGTAGATTGGTCTTGTTGGTTTTGCTTTTGTATCTCATATTTCTTTTTTATCCTTTGTATATCCCCTAATTGGTTTCCATGTTTATCCTTGCCTTGATAAGTCATCACATTAAGATTAGATGCCTCTTCTCTCAAATTTGTAGATAGTCCAGCTGGGGTATCCAATAAATCCAAAGGCAATTCATCTGGTACAGTCTCTGTAATTCGATATTTTACCTTTATTTCCGGCTCCTTCTGCTTATCCTGTATTATACCTGGAGATGTTAAGTTCATTTTCAACCTATTTTGATAAAATTCTTCCGCTCTTTCAACAGTATTTAGCTGATATCTTTCTCCTTGGTATCTAAATATAATACCAACTGGGGCGTCCCACCTGTAGGAGATATTTCTCTTTTTTAACTCATTCACCAGAAAACCAAATTTCTTCCTTTCCATCAATATCTTAGGTAGGAGTTCCTTGTAAATCCAAATCTTTCTTCCATACAATTGCAAATTAGAATTGAAGGAATTTTGAACGATATTATTTCTAATTTCCTTATCTGTAAAATAAATCACCACATCTCTAGGCAATTGCCTTTGCTTAGCAATCCAGGAGTTGATTCGATAAGCTCTGTCGATCCTACAAAACACTTCGTCAGGTTGAACCTTTAGAATCCCAGCTAGAAATTCAGAAGATATTTTCCTTAAATCATCTCTATTATTTTCCTGCAAACCTCTTAATCTTATCGCATATTCTGTAAAATTATATTGTACCATTAAAATCTCTTTTTCAATCTTCTGTTGCAGATTTTCTGCATTACCACACTTTTGATCAGCATTCATTTTAGGTTTTTCTTCTAAGCTATTATCCTGAATGTTTGTCAAGTCATTTTCAATTTTTTGGATTCTATTGTCCAATTTATCTTGAGTTCCTTCCATTTTAGACTCTAGTACATTAGTATTTGTGTCCAACCGCATCATAAATTCTGTAAAACCATTAGCCATTTTTGAGAATTTTTTCTCCAAAAAATCAAGCTTAGATTTCACCAATTCTTTAATTTCCTGCTTAAATTTTTCAAATTGCTGATTCACAATCTCCTCCCTTCTTTCAATCTCTTCTATAAAAAATTCTATTATATTAAAATCAGGTTTCTCAGACTGAAGAGTTAAGACTTGTTCCTTTAAGTTGCTGGTGGGGGAATCCCCCCCCTTCTTGTTTATCTGACTTTATGAGTCTCAGTGCCATGTTTCCGCCCAGGCAGACTTTGTTAAAAAAAAAGCAAGAAAGACTTCTTTCCAATCAACAACAATATCAGGTCTCCAAGGGAGAAAAAAAGAGAAAAAAAACACAGGAGCGAAGTTTTGTCTACAAATGTAGCCAGTGGTATTTATTCCGCTACATTGTAGTAATAAAAAACGGAAGGACTTTCCCTTTCAGCCTCTCCTCCAGCCGACGCCATTTTAAAAGGCTTTTTTTTTCCTCTTTCTTTTCCTCCTCTCTCTTAAGTAATTTCTTTTAAAAATTCAGTAAAATACTTGCGGTTCAGTATTACAGGTCCAGCTCACATTTTCTTTGAGTAGTCTGTTAAATTTACAGGCTCGCTTTTGACGCCTGGCTCTGCATCAGCAGAGGTCTCCCAAAGCCCGGAGCAGCGGCTGGGGATACGGGGCATCTCATCCGCTCCGTCCCAAAAGTAAAAAAAAAACTTTTGGGACTCCGCAGAGAGTTCTACCCACCCCTGCCGGCTCTATCTCCGTTTCCTCATGGAAACGGAGTTTTTTCGAGCCGCCATTCCGTTGTGAAGGCAGCTCTGACAGGCGATGGAAGCTGACGATCCCAAAGGAACGTCTGGCAGCGACAAGCAGCAAACCGGAAGTCCCGCGCTTCCTGAAGGAGCAGGGGGTGGGTCACCCCAAACAGGGCAGCCGGGCGATTATCTGATGATACAATAAGAGCGGAAAAATAGTTACATTTTGCCACTTTTATCGCCACTAGGTAAGTCTTAATATGAGACCTTACCAGTGTTCGGTCAGATTCAGACTGGCTGGCCCTCCAACCGCTCTCCAGGCGTCTTTTCCGGCGCTTCATCTCCCTCAGCTCCTCGGTAAACCAAGGAGCCAAGCGAGATCGCCACCGAGTCAGAGACCACAAAGGCACGACCCGATCCAAAGCTCCAGCGGCCGCCCTATCCCAGGCGGCCACCAGGTCTTCGGTTGAGCCATGAGCCAGAGCCTCAGGAAACGGCCCAAGCTCCATCTGGAACCGATCCGGGTCCATCAGGCGCCTGGGGCGGAACCACCTCATCGGTTCTGCCCCCTGAGGCAGAGTGTAGCAGTTCGAAGGTCAAAACGAAGGAAAGAATGATCCGACCACGACAAGAGTTCAGACACTATATTCCCAATATCAAGATCATTCAGCCACTGACCAGAGACAAAAACCAAGTCCAGAGTGTTTCCCCCCATGTGAGTAGGGCCATGCACTAACTGGGTCAGGTCCATAGCCATCATGGAAGCCATGAACTCCCGCGCTGCAAACGCTTCACCGATGGATGGCAGGTTAAAATCCCTCATGACCATAAGCCTCGCGGTATCAACTGCCACCGCGGCTATAATGTTGAGCAGTTCGGGCAGAGCCGCTGCCATGTGGCAGGGAGCCACGTACGTGATCAGCAAGCCCACCTGTACCCCATGACCCCACTTCACCAGAAGGGACTCACATCCAGCAATCTGAGGAACAGTGGCCTCCCTCGGACCAAGACCTTCTTTTATAACAACCGCCACCCCTCCACCCCTACCCTGCGAGGGAAGCTAATTCCTTCAGATGAGCAGGAGGAATCTATAGCCATCAAATGTCATTGAATTCCACCTTCCAGCAGTTACTTTCATCATGGCCAGTGGTGAACATGTGGTAGATTAGCAACATCTGGAGATTAACATGCTCCTCATCCCTGCTTTAAAAGCATATAATATCTGTGGATAGTACTAAAAACTGAATCTATGTGAACAGAATGTGTGAGATCTGATTTTTTAAAATAAAAAGCAATGTATTTATAGTTGGACTTAAACTGTCAAAAATAATATAAGTAATACGGTGAAATATAGGCATAGGACAGGTACAGCCGTGTAAAAGAATTAGGAGGAGATTTATTCAGCCTATTTCAAGGTGAACAATACTGGGTTCATAATCTATAGCATAATTAATAGAAACCAAAATTCCTGTTTGTCCACTCTTGATTCTTAGTTTATGTACTATGACTAATGAGGTTACTAAACAGTGGGCAAACAAGGGAGAGGCCATAGCAAGGAGTTCAGCATTCCCTGCATTTCCAGATATGAGCTATTACTTTTTTGGTTTACAGAAACCAGTAGCAATGCCTTCCAAATAGGAAGCGTATATATTGGCCTATGAAGGACTCAAGAACATGCTATAAAAAGTTGCAAATCTTTTGCTACTCATAGCCAAAGCAAGGTTGATCATATGGTTTTAGAATGATGATGAAGCAGAAGAAGCAGAGGAAGTGGAGGACAAGAAGGAGAAGGAGAAGGAGAAGGAGAAGGAGAATCCATACAGGACTTATAGAAACCAATAAAATGTTGTTAAGTAACATTATGTGTTTTATTTTCTTGCCAAACATTTATAAAGTATTTGCTCTATTGTTTAGGTGTGCAAGGTATCTAAAATATAAGACACCAGGCGCTCTACTCATAGAGAACCGATTTCGTCCTTTTCATCCTTATGTCCATAGCAACACTGATATCCAAGGTAAAGCAAGCTTCTCTTTTTATAGGGTAGTGTTTTAAATATTCACTATTTAAATATTCAGTAGAGAACAAGCAAAGTGCTCCACTGGAAATTCTAGCAGAAGGTCTATTCATGCATATGTGCAAAAAACAGTGATTTTTTTCAAAGCAGCTATGCAGATGTTCCAGAGAGCATTGTTGCTTTGGTATTTTATGGACGGATACTTTGCTCAAGCCATGTACTTCGAAAAGTGGCTCTTTTAAATGCTTTGCATAGCTGTAAGCAAATAACAACAACATACATTATTCTTTAAGGCACATTGACTTTAGTTATCTTTACTTAAAATAATGCTTGGGGGACTGTGTATATATGATGTCTTAGACAAAACACTATTTAAAGACTAGGTTTTGGGGATTTCTTCCTACAAAGATACTTTTGAATAACCTATGAACTATAAGTGTTCATTGATTTTGCTGTAGTATGGTTTCTCCTCCCACCTTGATTGTAGCTTAAAAGAGTGTTATAGAGAAAAATTAACATTTGCATTATAGACTAGCTTAGTACTTATTATAGTCCAAGTTAATTAGCTGTTAGTAATAGTGCTGGAAAGTCTAAAATTAGTTGTCTGCAAAGCTCATTGACCAGAAAAAATACCATGAACCATTTCCTTAATTTATAGCAAAAGGTTCTATTTTATTGAAAGGAAATCATTCTCTTCCCCAAAGAAGAACAGATAGAAAAGCTAATCTGTCTTTATTGCCATATTTTTTAAAATGTAGAAGGACTTTTTCCTTTTAAAGGGATGGAGAGATGGACTAATTTTCATTCACTGGATATCTTAATCAGTCATAATCACAAGAGTATTTCAATGTCAATTCAGCATGCAAACACAGGTCCAGTATCTTTATCTCTTTGTGTCTGCAGCAAAAATAATTATTTTAATAGTCCTACAGAATCAGAATCAGAGATCTAGAACTTTCTCTGCAAAGCCAGAGAAATGGACCTGCCTTTGTTTTAATTTTCATGGTACTTTTAAAAACAATATACAGTGTAATGGAAGAATATCACAAGCAATGTCAATTCTGCTCATCTGGGCAGAACTCATAGGGATTCTAAGATAAATTTCATGAATGTCATATTATAATGGAATGTTTTCATCTGACATTGCAGGTGGCCTCAGTAAAAAGGAAGATGCTAAGGAATCTATCTACAGAGAAGCTGTGACGTGTTCACGTCATGTAAGTAATTATTACTAGTAATTGAAAAACAGCATAAACTTGGTGGCAGAACACATGGCATGCATATTTCAGATCTCAGGTTCAATATCTGACATTTTCCATTAAGCCTAACCTGTAATCTCAAAAAAGCTGCTATCTCTGGGAGACATAGAACTTCTTGGGGTGACTTGGGGCAGTTTCTTTTTCTCTTCCTCAGTCCTGCAAAGAGCTTAGTGGAAAGCCACCTCTGACATATTACCAAGAAAATTGCATGGGCTTGTCGATGTAGTCACAAGGACTGACCCAAAGTCACCAAAATAACAACAACAACAATAACTGGAAAAAAAACACGAAATATCATGACCTGGCCATCAAAACTACGTGATTATGGATGAAACATGTAACAGTGATACCCATTGTCATCAGGGCACTTGGCACCATGTCCAAGAATTTTATAAGATACATCAACAAATTGCAGCTTCCTGCAATAACACCAGCGGAACTGCAAAAAACTGCGCTACTTGGAACATTGTACATCTTTAAAAAGTACTTGGTTGATACCTAGAAGCTGGCAGCAACCCATATCAACCATTAGCACTGGTCAATGGTATTTGTGATGCATTTTTGAATGTTCAGTTGACTGAGTTTCATGTTTAATGAATAAAGTAAATAATAATAATAATAATAATAATAATAATAATAATAATAATAATAATAATAATATGAAGAAATGATAAAGGCAGTAAAATCAGAAGAAGGCTATAAGTACTTGGGGATTTTGGAGGCTTCTGACTTCATGCATGATAAAGTCAAGGAATTAACTTCAGACAAGTATATTCGGCGAATTCGTAAGATATTAATGTCCAAATTGAGTGGAGGAAACATCATTAAAGCCATAAATACCTGAGCTATACTTGTGATTTGATACTCTGCAGGAATAATTGATTGGACCCAGATGGAGTTAAACAATTTGGACAGAAAAACAAGGAATCTTATGACAATGAATCATGCCTTGCACCCTAAAAGTGATGTTGACCGATTATATTTACCAAGAGCAGAGGATGGTCGAGGACTCCTACAAGTAAAGCAGACTCTGGAAGAAGAAAAACGCAGCTTGAATGATTACATCCAGAAAAGTGAAGAACCAATGATTAAGGAAGTAAATAAAGGAGGCCTTTTAAAGACAACTAAAACAAAAGCAGAATATAAGAAAGAAGTAATTGAGCAGCGAGCTGAAAATTGGAAAAGCAAAGCCCTGCATGTCCAATACTTGAAAAGTATTGAAGGCAAAGCTGACCAGAAACTAACTTGGAACTGTTAAGATCAGGAGTACTGAAAAAAGAAACAGAAAGCTTTATTTTGGCAGCTCAAGAACAAGCCATAGCCACAAACTGCATGAAGGCAAAAATTCAACATGTTACTACCAATAGCAAATGCTGCCTCTGTAATGAGAAAGATGAGACAGTTGACCACCTGATCAGTGGGTGCAGCAAAATTTCACAAACTGACTACCTACAACGCCATGACCGCGTTGCTAAGATCATTCACTGGAAATTGTGCCAGAAGTTTGGATTTGAGTACAGCAAAAACCACTGGGAACATCAGGTTGAGAAAGTTTTAGAGAATGAGAAACTCAAGATCTTGTGGGACTTTAGGATTCAGACTGACAGGCACTTGGTCCACAACACACCTGACATAACAATAGTTGAAATGAAAAAAGTATGGTCATTGATATTGCAATACCTGGTGATGCACGGATTGAAGATAAGCAGCAAGAAAAAATCACAAAGTACCAGTACTTGCAAATTGAAGTTGAGCGATTGTGGAAAAAGAAATCGTGTGTTGTCCCAATTGTAACTGGAGCCCTCGGAGCAATACCTAAAGGGCTACCCCGCTATTTAGAAATTCTAAATTTACCGGATTTGAACATTTTGACTCTCCAAAAAACCACCTTACTCGGAACGATACCTTAACAGTTCCTAGGTCCTTGGTTAGGACTCGAGCTGCTGAGTTATTAATCAGCCTCAAAGGCTGTGAATCTCACTAAAGATTAAATAATAATAATAATAATAATAATAATAATAATAATAATACAGTACATTTTTAAAAATAACAACAGGTAAAGCAGATTATAACAAAACCCAGCAGTGGATAAGAGCAGGAAAGTTGAAGAAAGAAATGGGGGCTATTTCTGGCTGCACAAGATCAGACCTTAAGAACAAATGCATATAAAGCCAGAATTGAGAAGACAGCAACAGATAGTTAAGTGCTACCTCTACAAAGAAGCTGAAGAAACAGAGGGTCACCTGGTTAGCTGCTACAAAAAGATTGCACAGATCGATTACAAACAATGGCATGACAAAGAAGCAAATTAGAACAGAAGGAACTAGAGAAGATAATAAAATACTGATAGCAATAGCAGACTTATATACCACTTCACAGTGCTTTTACAGTCCTCTCTAAGCAGTTTACAGAGTCAGCATATTGCTCTCAACAATCTGGATCCTCATTTTACCCACCTCGGAAGGATGGAAGGCTGAGTCAACCTTGAGCCTGGTGAGATTCGATCTGCCAAATTGCAGGCAGCTGGCAGTCAGCAGAAGTAGCCTGCAGTACTGCATTCTAACCACTGTGCTGCCACGGCCCAATACCTGCCAATAGAAATAGAACTGTAGCAGAAGAAAGCAAAAGTAATACCAATAGTAAGAGGTGCATTGGTTGCAATCTCAAAACAACTGGAACACCATTTAACATCGACCAATTCACCGTCAACTGCAAAAGGCAGCTTTACTTGGAGCAGCTTACATCCTGCAATGATACCTCTAATGCCATCAAACATCAACATCTGCCTATCCCAGATTCTTGGGAAGGACTCGATAGGTTGATAAAAATGCCAAATACAGTCTGAACATCTGACTGACTGTGCAATGAATCATAATAAAATCAACCACCAACTACTAATTTCTACAACATTTGGAATATTACCAACTGCAGTGATCAAATTTTAAGCCATAGATATTCAATAGGAGCTTTAAAGAAGGTATTTTTAAAAAAACACCACTGAAATTCGGTGCAGGAAATACTATGGTGTCTAGTAAACAGTCACCAAACTTCATTTGGAAAAATGTCTTCGATGCAATTGAATACTTGCATGGATGGCAATTCCTTTGGGACAAGATTCCTAGGACATTAGCCTGCCGTTATTACTTTTAGGTGTGAAAGTTAGTCAGAGGAAAACAGTCTAATACTAAATATGTTGTTCATGATCAAAGAAAGATACAGTGAAGTCTGCCCGGTTAGAAGAAAGAGGTACAAAAATACGAATGTTTATTTAAATGTAAATGGGGTTTGCTTTTGATATACAACTCTCCTTGGAATTCTTTTGCAGGGACTTCTTAGTTCTTCTATAGAAAGTTTCTACAGAAAGTATCAGAAGTTTTGTGCCTGTTTAACTGATTTCAAGCCAGCCTTCATGGGTGCAGCATGAGAGTGAGGCAAAACATATGCTCTTGCCATGCAAAGCTCAGCATTAAACCACACTTTCCCCACATTTCTAGCATTCAACTTGGCACATTCAGGCATTGAGGAGTCCAATTCCCATCAGTCCCAGCCAGCTTAGTCCAGTGACAAGGAATGTTGTGGTCTAAAGGACATGGAGAACCCCAGGTTGTTTACCTTTGATCTAATGGATATTTCACTCTATTTCACTGTACAGTGAACAGATTTTTCATATCACTATTAAAATTATTCCCTTTCCTCCCCCCCCCCCCACTTTCCCTGTTCATTTCCTGTTTTGATTTGCAATAGGAACTAGAAGGAGAGCAGGGATGTTTTAACCTTTGGTAAGGTCTGTAGTCTCAATCCAAATCAGTTTCTGTATGTGTGGAATGGAAATTTTCTAAAATGTCAACATATATATTGAAAGTCCAATTTATTCAGAAAAGCAAGGAGAAAAAATGAATACACTTTTCATTAAACATTACATCTCAATTATATTGAACTTATTCTAGAATAAAAAAGGAGAGAGGTACATGTGAGATGGGAAATATATGCAACATCCTGTTAGATTTTTTAATGTTTTAAATTTAATTTTAAAAACTGTTACTTCTCAAACCAATGAAGAAGCAGTATGCATTCTCAATATGGCTTCAAGTGAAGTCATTTATCAACATGTTTTATTTATATTTTTATGCCAAATCTCAGGTCATTGAAGGAATCAGTCACCAAGATGAAACTCCTAAATCAACATTCCAGCCTCCAGAACCTGATCTTTCACCTCGAGCTGCCAATATACTAGAAAACGTAAAGAAGGCTCTTTGGCTATCTACATACAAGCGAGACTACACAGGTATACATTTTTATCAAACTAAAGCAGGGGTCTGCAACCTTAAACACTCAAAGAGCCATTTTCCCACAGGAAAAAAAAACACACACAAACACAGGAAGCCACAAAACCTGGGTGGGAGTAGCTAACTCGATGTCACTCACTCCCACCCAGCCACATGAACCCTAGCCATGCCTACCTAGCCACAAAACCATTCTCTCTCTCTTCCCCTCTTCTTATCTTCTTTCTCTCTCCCCCTCTCTCCCCCCTTTCTGTATCTCTGTCTGTCTCTCTCTGTCCCTCTCCCTATCTTCCCCTCTCCCCCCTCTATCTCTCCCTCCTTTCTCTTTTCTCCCCCCTCTGTATCTCTCTCTCCCCCTCTCCCTATATTTATTTATTTATTTATTTATTTATTTATTTATTTATTTATTTATTTCATCAAGCATATATTGGATAACAGATGTAAGTATAAACATGATTATGAATATATGAACATTAGGACCGGGACGGTAGGCACACCAATGCGCTTAAGCACGCCCCTTAAAGACCTCTTAGGAATGGGGTGAGGTCAACAGTAGACAGTCTAAGGTTAAAGTTTTGGTGGTTTGGGAAAGAAACCACAGAGTCAGGTAGTGCATTCCAGGCATTGACAACTCTGTTACTGAAGTCGTATTTTCTGCAATCAACCTTGGAGCGGTTTACCATAGGTTTGTATCTATTGTGTGCTCGTGTATTGTTGTAGTTGAAGCTGAAGTATTTATTGACAGGTAGGACATTATAGCAGATAATTTTATGTACTACACTTAGGTCAGATTGAAGACGGCAAAGTTCTAAGTAGTCTAAGCCCAAAATTTCAAGTCTGGTGGTGTAAGGTATTCTGTTGCGAGCAGAGGAGTGGAGGACCCTTCTCATGAAATATCTCTGGACTCATTTGATTGTATTAATGTCCAATATGCAGTGCGGGTTCCAGACAGATGAGCTGTATTCAAGAATTGGTCTAGCAAAAGTTTTGTATGCCCTAGTTTGCAGTTCAATATTACTGGAGAAGAAGCTATGGAAGATTAGGTCTTCCCCGCTTTCCCTCTCTCTGTGTAATCACTGTGTGTGTCTCTCTGTCTCTCTCTCACCCCTCTCTCTGTGTATCACTCGGTATGTGCCTCTATATCTCTTTCTCTCTCACCCTGTGTATCACTCTGTGTGTGTATCACTCTCTGTATGCCAAAGCACAGGAAAGGTGCACGTGGGGCGAGCTGCCGCTCACTTAAGGAGGGTCTCCACGCATGTGCACATGCTCCTGGCTCAGCCATAGCTGGCCAGGGGGTTACAAGAGGAGGGGGAGGAGGGTCACCAGAGAGTGCAGGAGCGAAGCAGTCCTGTACCTGCTTTCCTGCCACATTTGCGCATAAGGCAGCCTTTGCTTCCTGCCACTTCTGGCTGGAGTTTGCGCCCTCTTCCTGCCGGGAGTGGGGGACAACATGGCAAGGCGATAGCTGGAGCCTTAGTGCAGGAGAGAAGCCACGTCCTGTTGCGTCCTGTTAAGACCCTCCTTAAGTGAGCAGCTGCTCATCCTGTGCATGTCTTTCCTGCGCTTTGGCACTCGCTTGAGGAGGATCTCCCTATGTGTGCACACACTCCCGGCTCAGCCATAGCCAGCCAGAGGATCACAAGAGAAGGAGGAGAGTCGCCCGAAGGGAAGTCTCCACCGCTGCTGGCGATCATTCTTTAGCCAGCCTGGATTTCCCAAAATATCCAAAAAAGAAATAAAAGGGGCAAGGGGCGGGGCCAACCAGTGATGGGACAGGGAGCTGCAGCAGAGGGCTCAAAGAGCTGCATGCAACTCCAGAGCCGCAAGTTGCCAACACCCGAACTAATGTATTATAGTTCAAGTTAGCAGATAAATCACAAACACTTTCAGATAATCATCTGGTTCTTTGTATCTTCCTTAAAAAAAATACAGAGGATAAAAAAAGAAAATGTAGACAAATGAATATTATTTGTTTAAAAAGAATAAAAATTATAAAATAATATTTTAATTCCTTTTTTTTTTAGGTAGAGGGCGTATGAACCCATTGCAGCTGGATGACTATAATGCCAAGTTAATTGGCAGAGCAACAGGAGAACTGGGCAAAAATGTGGATCTTGTAAGTACAGAAAGTGGTATCATGGATCTGGATTGAGTCTCTAGTCATGGCAAAAATCACACATTAGCTTTGGAATTCTCTGTGGCTGCTCTTCTTTGTAGGGTAGAAGGATTACTTGAACAGTCCACCACAAGCACCTAATGGACTGGTTGGATTTCAGAGGGAACTTGGGGTTGTTTTTGAAATTCTGTTGCAAGAACGACTTAGTCAGTACTTAATATGAGTGGCTAGGAGGGCCTTTGCATCAATCCACCTTATCTGCCCATTGTACTCTTTCCTGAATCAGGAGGCCCTGCTTCTAATCAGCCATGCTTAGTTACTTCTTGGTTGGACCATTGAAATATGTTCTATATATGGAGCTATCCTTGAAGTGCACTCAACATCACTGCTCTGCCATCAAGGGAACTACCTCCCAACAGATTTCCATGTACAATTCAATATAATATCATCTTGAATTGCACGTAGAAATCTATTGGGAGCTAGTTCCTTTGATGGCAAAGCAGTAATGTTATGTGGGCATACCATGGTTGACATCGATAATCATTTGCATTGCCAGACCACTCATTTTGCCATGTTCATAGCAAAAGGAACGTGCTCTGAGTCCTTCTGTTAAACACTGTCATGTAGTGGGGACTCAAAAAAACCTGTCTTCTTTATTGTGGCATCTGTACGATGGAACAGCATCACCCAAGTTTGGATGACTGTGACCCTATTAATCTTCCAGAAGTCCTTGAAGACTGGTTTTCCCCTCAAGCGCTGGTGCCAGGATGCTAGTTCAGCCTTATTGCAGTGAACTATAACTTACTACAACTCTCAGTTGAATTGTATTATTGATTTATTTTATATTGTATTACTTTTATGTTTTATGTATTGCTAACCACTAAGAATCACTAGACTGAGAGGGATGCTCATATGAAATAAATATATAGATCTAAAAATCATATTCAGATGTGCAGCATTGTACATATAAGTCCTGGGAATCCATTCTATTCCATCTGTTCTTCAGAGAGAATCCATTCATTCAGCAATGTCTCAAGTAAGGCCCTTGGAAGGACGCATTGCCCGTGTCCTTCAAGGCAGGATCTCACATCATCAAGATCAGCATGCTACAGAGAACTATGAGTCGCCACTTCATTTCAGAGACCATTGCAGCGTAAACTGGCATTCAGAGGGAATGCAGAATAGTGGGAAAGCATCCCTGAGTCCCCTTCAGCAGGATACACAAAACAAAGCAAGTCAAAGGGACAATCACATGCTCTACAATTGGATTCAGCCTGAAACAGCTTGCCAGGAAGAAAACAGTCAAGATAAGAAACTGCTCTCGAACAGATTTCGGAAAATTACGGATACCTGGAAAACAGATCAATTGTACCACAGGCAACTTACAGTGTCACCTGAACCAGAGCCTTTTCTAAAGCCTGCCGAATCCATATACTATGAAGATTTGCAACCCTCCCATTTAAACAGATACATTGTGTGGCATAATCCTGCCATTCTTAGTAAGCCCGCCTCAACCTCAATACAACTGAAGTGTGAAAGGTGTGCTAGTAAACCAGATTCCGAATGTGCTTCTAATGTCAGAGAGATTGTAACAAGCTGCAATCCATCCACAGATTGGATGCCTAATTGTGGGATGGTTCGACCTCAGACAAAATTACTTGATATCCAGGATTCTTTTACAAAGGGAGAAGCCATCAAGTACTTGAATGATCTTACAAGGCGGGGACTAAGAGACCTGAGGGATCATGACAGGTATGGTAGAAAGCATAAATTCCAGGGCATCCATGCTTTCTTTTTGTAATAATTCATCTTCAAAAACAACAGAACTTATAAACACCTCAGCCACAGACTCCACTACTGAATTGGTCTTTTTATTTTTTGTATTTTTCTCTTAGTTTAATTATTTATTATTATGGAATTGTTTCAATATCCTCTAATGTAGGGATGGTTTAGAATACACTGCCAGGCCTCTGTGATGTGCAGTAGTCTGCCAAAATTGCATATTCCCAATACTTTATAAACTTCAAGTAAAGAAATTGCTGTGCTTAACTGTTTGTGTCTTTCAACCTCAGTGTTCCTATTCTGTAAAATAGGAATATCACTTAGCTGTCTTAAACCATGCTATCCACTTTTCAAATATTGCATCAGAATCCTTGTTCTATAATAGTAAAATGTAGATAATTGAGTTTTCCAGACACATATATTGTTCCAACGCTCGTATGAAATCAACCTTCCCTACCCTGATCACATGACACACTAGTCAAGACTTGCAATTGTGAGCATTTAAACTATCCCTGCCCTAGTGGCTTTGTCACCAGGTAGCAAACTTAATTTGAGATGCCACATCCACGAACAGGAAATTGCCAGTTCAAAGTAACTGAAGCTGCTTCAAATATACACTGTACAATATCTCTTTGGAAACAAATTTTCCACCTTCTGCACTTGGTCATATCAATTTGCTGGTTGGCGTAAAGGATCATAGTTACAGAACTGACAGCACTCTAGTATTAAAAGGTTTTAAAACTGTTGGCTGTTTCTCTTATGCTAGGAAAGCTGCAGAACTAATCTTTTGGAATTGTTCATAAGTTGCTAATGAACTTGACTATATCTGGCAAACTCCATATGTGCCAGTGGATTTGAAAATGGAAATGCTGTCGTGTATTGTCCAAATAGCTGATAGGCATCGGATTGGAGAATCTGTGTTTTAGATGAAATCCCAAAAAGTTACTCTTTTACTTCCACAGCAGACTGTAGGTAATCTAAAACTCTTCTCCTTTCCTCATTTAACCGAAAACACTTTTTTTCCTGCTAAGTATTCTACTGTGGATTTTTTGTGATTTTCTTTTCTCATGAGACTGATCAAAATAAGAAAACCTATGCCCTCCATACATTTTGAACAACGATCTTTATGGATCTTACTGATTGGACATATAAGAATTGCCATCTATAATTCCAGAAGGCTCCAAGGTGCATATTTCTAAAATAGATCATCATCTAGATGAAAATAAATTTTCTCGGGGTATGGGTTTGAGTCTGTATACTTATGAGTTGTCTTGAAGGGATAAATCACTAGGATGTAAAATGGAATTGCAAAGATTGTGAAACAGCACATTTGACACACCAGAAATAAACCTGCCATGTAGCACAAAAATCAAGTGCGTTTCAGAATTTCATGGATCCAGAAGATGGCTTTTTCTTGCTCAAGTATGAAAGTTTTCCACAAAGAATTGCACAGCACAAGACATGCCTGATCCCATTTTTGAGCTCAGGATAAAATATATTGAATGAAATGCATTTTACCCAGTTGGTTTTTTTCGCTGATGTCGTCGATCCATTGTTACTTGCACACATACACACACATACATAATTCATATTGTATTCATAGCAGAAAAGAGTCTTGAGAAGTAACAAGGTTGATACTATATGGTACAAAGCTATTACAGAATCTAATTGTTCTGCTTCGGATATCACAAAGCCTTCTCCCAGAAGCTCATGAAAACTGGTCATGGAGAGGATGTGTAGTGTGCCAATCCTGGTCAAGCATTGCTTTTATGCTATGTCCTGGATAGAAAGAAGTGAGCTTCCAATAATCTTCTTTGCCATCCTTACCACTCTCTGCACAGCCTTACTGTCTAAAACAGTAATACTTCCAAACCACACAGTAATACAATATGACAGGATGCTTTCAATCGTTCCTCTATAGAAACTGGTAATGATAGGGGAAGGAAGATGTGCTCTTCTCATACGAGGCAGAAAATGCAGGTGCTGCTCTGACCGCTTCACTAGTGTCTCACTACTGAACGACCAGGTTAACCTGCTCATCAGCTGCATACCCAGAAACTTCATACTACCAACCACTTCCACAGTAGATTTGTTAATACACAGAGGTGTATGGCTGTGCCTGCTTTTTCTGAAATTGACAATGATCTCTTTTGTTTATCCTATATTTAAAACCACACTCTTTTTATTACACCAGTTCATCAAACTCTCAGTCTCCTCCTGGTAATCACATACATATATTCTCTCCCCCTCTCTCTGTACACATATATAGTATACACATATACGGAAGTGAAGCTTACTCATTTGGTTTCAATAAATGTTTAAATAAAGGCTGTTCCACATTTCTACCAATGATAACTGGATGTTGCTTTTATCCCTTCATCTTATTCTATCTCAAATAGCAGCTACCTAACTTTGTAATTATATGAAAAAATATATGGAAGTTTTGTAGCTTGTTATTTAATTAGATTTATTTATTTTTCACAATCGAGACTCTTGGTGGCTATAGATAGTTTTCACTTAACAACATAATTGAGCCTGGAATTTCCATCACTAAATGACACAATCATAAAGAGTGATGTCACATGACTACACTGCTAAGCAACAGAAATTCCAATACTCGTGTTGCCATTGTTAAATGAATCACTGCAGGTCATTAAGCAAGGATATCATATGTACGTCATTTGTAACCTCCTGCTGGCTTCACTATTGACTTTGCTTGTAGGAATCCAGCAAAGAAGATTGCAAATGACAATCAAATGATGGCAGGTTGTTGTGAAATCATAATTGTGAACCCAGCACCAAGTATCTGGATTGCAACATGACTACAGGAACACTGTGACTGATGTAAATATGAAGGTTGGTTGTAACTTGTACTCATTCAGCACCATTGTTAAGTTTGAACAGTTGTTGAAGTACTGTAAGTGATCATTAAGCAAACCTGTATGCTGTGTGTGGTGTTTCACATTGACTGTGATGGTGACATACTGGCTAGGATTTGTCCACTCTTATTGATTCCTGTAGATGTATCCAGTCCCTTCAAGTCATTGCAAACTTTCCCACTGCCCATTTTCACGATGATCTCTGGGGTGTGGGTATGAATATGGGCTCTCCAGATGTAACAGAAGGAAGTCTGCTCTGAGTCAAGCTCAACTTTTATAGTGTCATAGGTAATAAAGGATGCAGATGAAATATTATATATATATGAAATGAAATTTGGATAAAATGTTTAAACACTTGTTTTTTGTTAGAAGAACATTTGTCATATAATGAGATTTTGAAAATTTTGAGAGCATGAAATGATTTTAACCGATCGAAATACTGTCTGTAATTGTTTGGAAGGATGATGCTTTTATGTTGTTTTTGTTTAAAAAATAAAAATTTTGCAAAAAAAAAAAACTTGTATAATGTCACCGTATATAACAACATCCACATTGTTTTCTTGGTTGTCACTGCTTCCTACCAGGATGCTTTCCTGACTGTCTGCTTGCTCTGTACCATTGGTAGTCTACTATCCAAATATAACCATATTCAATTTAGCTTAGAAGACATCCTTTAGAATACACCCAAGGTCTTCTGATGGCTGTTACCAACTTGGACAGAATAAAATAAAACACTATCTACAGTCTAGTGTTACAAACCAGATATATCTTTCCAGTGCACCGAACTTAATAACTGACTCTGAATGTGAAAGTTAAGAGAAGTTTTCCTATCTCAGCATCATTTGATGATTGCATCATTTTCCGCTCGCCCACCCACTGCGCTATCAGCCTATTTGCCGCCAAAAGAACAGCAAGTTTCTCGCTTTATGGGCAGAATCCCCGTTTACGTCACTTTTTGCCGGCAAAAAGGGTCATTCACATATGACCCTTAAAGGGGGGGGGAATCGTGAAAGGCACAGCAGCTTCAGGTAATCTTGACCTTGTTACAACGACCCAATACGCATGCGTACCTTCCTCCCTTCCTACGTCCTTGCCCATTGCGCAAAACCAGACCGTCTTATCAGACATGCCTCGAAACTCAACCTACTTTGCTAGTTTATGATAGGCACAAGGCCGTCCAATAATCTTGCTTCTATCTAGCGCCTGATTGGCCGACGTACATTAGACGAGCAGGAAGTTTGGTTGTAGAGGCACCGGTTACAAAGTCTTGCGTACCGGGTGCCCTTGGGTAGAAACGGTGCTGCTGAGAAAGGAAGATCGGCGCGAGTACGGCACCGCGGATTTCTTACACGTAAATCTCGACTTGGCCTGGTAATTAAAGAGAACCTTCCCCATCCTAAGATTGCACGTGTGAATGGAGCTTCCCGAATTGGGGGAAAGAGGCTTGGTGGGAAAAGCCGGAGAACGACTCTCAGATGCGGATGCGGATTGGCGGGTCAGGGACAGAGGGCTCGCGAGGTCAGAGCTGCAGGCTCGCGGGCGACGCTTGCGCAGATCCTCGAGAGGCAGCTCGCGGCTCCACGTGGCTGTGGAATGAAACCCCCCCCCCCCCGAAAAATGATGGTGTGTGTGTGTGTGGAATCTGAGTCCATTCTCAAGAGGGGGTGGGGGCTCACTGCTGGGACTACTGAAAGATCCAGGCCTTCCTTCCGAAAGAGACGAAGCGGACACTCCCACGCTGCCTCTTGCGGCATCTGACCTTATATGGGACGAAGAAAGGGTGTCAGGGCGGCGGCTCAACGCGGCTTTAATCTGATTAAAAATTTTAAAAAGCGCCACTTTTAACACGTCTCCGATGGATGCACTTCATTCCAGCGAGGCCCAGCGGTCAGGGAGTCTTGAAGGCAGTGCGAGCCTTAAGGCATCTCTGCCGCCATTTAACCGTTGCCCCGTATTTGGGACTTGGTTAAAGGAGAGAGAGAAGCTCGGGAATAAAATCCATTCACAACGAAGGACGGAGTAAGCAGATTTAACCTTGGCTGCTTCCTGGTAGCAGAAGTAATGGTTTCTGTGTCGATTAGAGGTCACAGTCAGGGTCACTGAATAATTTATTGAATTGATTCGGGAGTTTTGCCAGATGGTACTATGCAAGGACTTTGTTTTGATGTCAAATCAATTAATGTGCTTAATTCTGCTCACTTGCAGTAATCAGCTTAATATTTTCCATAATAATGTATGCATTGATGTTATTTATTTGGCACATTTCTGCAGGAAATCCTAAGTGCATGTGTTTACTTGAAAATAATTTTCAGTGAAAATGCATATTAGTGCATCATAAAATTTTTCTAGAAGCACAATTTCAGCATTAGAGTTATTGATCATTTAATTATTCTGATTATGTTCTTTTGAGTGTGATGACAATATGCTGTTAGATTGTTATCACATCCAAAGGCTATATTTAGAACTGGGGTCTAGGACCAGACTGAAAAAGAAAATTGATCCTAACCCTAATAATTTAGAATATAGCGATTTTTTTGTAAACTTCATTACAGTCTCCATGCAATTGACAACATGAAGTCAGAAATGCTTTTAATACATTTATTGTACTAAAGCATGTCATCCATTACGAAAGTATACATTTTGGCAGTTCACTTCTAGTTTTGGTGTTTGTGCTTCAACATATTTCAGAGTGCCTTGTATTTTGCAGTTTCTATCCATTTTTGCATATTTCTTTAATTAACCCTGCTGTATGTCTTTTCTTCAGCATTTACAATGGGAGACGTTGAAAAGGGAAGGAAGATCTTTTCTATGAAATGTGGAACCTGCCATACTGTGGAGGCAGGAGGCAAACACAAGACTGGTCCCAATCTACATGGTCTGTTTGGCCGAAAGACTGGTCAAGCTGTTGGTTACTCCTACACAGAAGCTAACAAAAACAAAGGTAAAATGGAAGTGTTACACTTACTACACAAAGCAAATGCAATAATAATGGGGAAGACATATTACCAAAGGATTATTGTCTATTTAAAAACACCCCTTCAAACAAAATGGATTCTTGCTCCAATGATAATAGTATTTTAGTATATGTTAGGTATATTTTAGTATATGTTAGATATCACCTTCAGATTTAATACACTTTTTAGAATGTAATGAATCCTAATTCTTGTCCCTTAGGTGTCCCACTTCCCATATTTCCTTAGCAACTGAGCAGTCCTCTTTAGTGGCAATTACATAATCTGATCCTTCCACATTGCAGATATAGACTTCTGTTAGTTCAAGATGCAACCCAGATCACTGTATTTCCTAACTTTATGCATTAATACTAGAAGGTGGATGACAAAAAAACTACTTATTACGTAAGATAATTGTTAGTGCAGGAGTATCTTTCACTGATGTAAGTAGCTGGTGGAATTTTACTAGGAAAAGAATTTTTAACAGAATTATAATAAAGTCCCATTATAAAGTCTTAGAACTTTTAGTTTTACTCAGCATGGTAAATAAAGTATTCTAAATTATCCCCATCTTAAAAATGGCATAAAACACAAGGAAAAAAGGTTGGGAGTAGAATTTTTTAAAAAGCAAATTGTAACCAGGGTTCTTAAATTATTAGTTCTAATTATAATTTGTTGGATACTGTGAGGCAGTTTATTTTTTCTTCATTGGTTTGACTTGCTATGGCACAATGTGAATTATATGTAAACCAACATATTACAACTGCATTGATATATGGTTAAAAAAAACTAAATATTTCTTCAGAGTTTTAAGTATGTTTAAACTTCCTTACTGCATTCGCTTGAACTACAGTAACAATACCCAATGACTGGTCTAACATTTCAGCATATCTGTCAGTCTTCTAAAATAATCCTGAAATAATCTTAATTTTTTTTCTAACTCTTAAATCTGTTTCTAACTAGTGTATATTGCAAGGAATTAAATTGGTGGGAAAAGGCAGTTCTGTGTTCCTCTATCTCTTTAAACTACTCTTGTGTTCTGTCTCTCTCTATAGATTTTAAGGTCAAATATTTGGGCAGTAAAAGGCCAGCAGGCCACCTAATAACTTGCTAAGGATTGAGTTAGATTTAGTTTAAATTATATGGATCTTTTTGTTCCTTTTCTGTTTTTTCTTTATTTTAATAATTATTATGTATAACTTTTAATATGTCATTCCTGTTTTTTATTAGATTCATATCTGCACTTTATTTTGTAGAACTGAAGGCACAATATGTCATGTGTCCTATTTTCCTCAAAGCAAGAAGAGGAAATTGGACTAAGAGAATGTGATTGGTCAGGGTCTCCCAGCCAGGTTCAAGGTATAGGACATTCAGAGTCTTCTTAGTTTTAGTTCAGTGCCTTAACCACTATATTGAATTGTTTTTATTCAGCTATTAAAAAAATTTAAAAATATGGACGCCTTGGAAAAGAATAATACAGAGATTCTGATACACGATATCAATTATTTTGAATTTAATTCTACAATGTTGTTGTAATAATGTTCTCTCATAGGTATAATCTGGGGAGAAGAGACATTGATGGAGTACCTGGAAAATCCGAAGAAGTATATTCCAGGAACTAAGATGGTCTTTACTGGCCTTAAGAGTAAGAAAGAGAGGACAGATATAATAGCATATCTTAAGGAAGCCACTGCTAAATAATGGCTATGTATTGCCTTATTTATTTTATCGAACAGAAGCATTCTCTGTGATGAGATTAGATCTTAAACTTTCTATTTTTACATACATTGTACCTAACACTTAAAAATATTACTCATCAACCAGAGAACTTTGATCATGGATGGTTAAAAATATATATTTGTTGTCATAATTTATAGAATTGTGCAATCAGGCTTGAAGGAATATTGTCAGGACAACTACATTGCAACCTGAATCATGTAATTAAAATCCTATCAATGTCTTTGTTTTGCTTGGTTTTGATTATTTTTATAAATGAATTACTGTTTTTGAAGGGAAAAAAGGGCTTTGAAGGAATGCTTATTTTAAAACATTTGGCTTCTGAGGTCTTCTCCGATGACATGTCTGGTAACTAGAAGAGTTTCTGTGCGTCCTTCTGGCCACGGGAGAAGGGGAACAGGGAGATTCAAAGCAATGTTAAGTGGTACAAAGATGCAAATCATGTTATCATTGAGTCTCAATGAGGTGACCTCTATGAAACAACGCACCTCACTGTCAAAGTAGAACTGCTTATAAGAGCCTGGCTTATATAGACAAAGATGAATCATCATTTGCAGAAACTAAAAGCAACCGCAGAATATCCAGATGCCTCTAAGCAGTGGACCAACTAGCATATATCAGTTTTTTGCATTTCAATTATTTTTATGGAAAACTGAACAGAATTGCATGTTCATGCACACCTTCTCATCTTTGGTATTGCTTCCCACGTTTCATCTCAGATGTCACCCCACCTTAACATCAATTAAGTTTTTCTGCAGGAATCTTTTTTTGTGGGGGGGGACAATGATGATTTAGGCAGTTGGGCAATAGCATAATGAATGGGAAAGAAAGAAAGGACATCTTTTTCTTTTATCTTGGCTAAATGGTTTGTTGCTAGCCAGAATATTAATCACCACATGCTGTGGTGTATGCATACTTTGAATTTATATATGTGGCCTTACAAGTGTACACTTATTTAATCTAGCTAGGTCAGGAATTAGGGCCCCTAAATATCCTTACTATTCAGTGTGAAGGTAAGTGAACTATTTCACTGGAACTGAGGAAATGTAGGAGTGGGATGGTGAATAAATCCCGCTGCAACTCAGATGTGCAAAAATAGATAATCCCGTTTGGGATTTTTTTCTGGTATGAGTTTCATCCATTCTTTATTCAGAGACAAAAGGGACAGCCAACATATGAATTGCATGGATTTGTATCCAGTGCGAGTGCTCACTGAAGGGCCACAGATGAGCCAAGTGGGTTTCATTAAAGGTGCATTTTGTGATTCTTACGACTATGACTTCCTCCCAGTAAGTGATTGGCTTTGTGTGATTCAGATGATTTGGTGTCTTCACCTGATGCTACCAGGAGTCTGGAAAGTGGAAGAAACTTCCTCATTCTTCCTTAAATGGTAGGTTAGGGAAATCTGGCAAGAGAAGATTCATTTTCAAGCTGGTGGCACCACCAAGTTACCATCCAAGTGTGAATGATGATGTATTATATCATCTGTCCAGGATCAAGTGGGCAAGTGATGTTGCCAAGCAACTATTATCCTAATCTCCACCTGGGCTTCTGCAATCAGGAGTTTTCTCTACTGGAGGCAATTGTCAGTGTGGGGAATTGTTCCGTTTATCTTTGGGCATAGGACTCGCAAATGCTCTGTTGGGACCCAAGTGCGTAAGTGTTGCATGATTCAAGTGTCAAATCAGGCCACCAAGATTAATTCTCACAGCTCAGCTTCTCTTCGGAGTTCAACCAAGGACAAAGCCAGCTCAGCATGACTGCCTACACTTTATTCCAAAAATGCAAATGCAGAGAATTATTTCAGCCATGGCTTTTTGCTCCTAGAAGTAAAGTAAAGCTAACAGCCTTGCCACATGCACTTGGGTGAGTTGCTGTTTTAGAGGCAAGAAGAGTTCTATGGGGTAATATTCTGAGAAATTAAGTGTCAGGGGAAAAAGTGCTCAATTTGAGACTAATCCTTTCCTTTGGAATTTAGTCAGAATTAGCACTTCTCTATTAACACAATTTCCATTGTGTCCTGACATAATCCTAGTGCTAGCCCCCTTCAAAACTATTCCATTCAATTAGATTTCAATCTGAATAGTGCAGTTCATGCCAATAAACAATGGCTAGTGGGTTTTCCATGCATTTTGAACTGATTGGAATTCAACTTTTTATACTTTCTAATCTATTGACCACTAAGGACAGATATGGAGATAGAAGGATTTTGTACTTTAATTCATTTTCTTGTCTAAAAGTCTTCCCATATCTCTGCATAGCATGTTTCCTATTGACTAGATTTATACTCTCAAGGCCATCACTTTCTTACTCAAGTGATGAGTACTCAAGCCTTGTGTAAGTCAGGTGACCCATTTTAACAAATCTGCTCCATAATGGAAGACAGTGCATTGCAGCCTCTTAGTTATAGGCAGACTTGAATAACAGGCTTTCCTATCACTGTTACTTCCTAAATAAAATTTAGCTTTATTGTATTTTCTTCTCTACAACTGACAGTCCCATGGTTCATTGCAAATTTGTATTCATAATAGTGTTTCTTTCCACTGTACAAAGCTATCTGCTCTCCAACAGGGCACATAATCTGCAATTTATAAGAACTGCATGAAGTCAGTTCTCAGCCAAGCTTTTTCCCACTGCATTGATCTGATTTGCCATATGAGTCACATTCAGCTCTCTGGCATGAAGCAGAAGCCACTTATTCCTGGGTTCTGCATATGGGAAGTGCTGAGGAATACCAAACGCGTCCTCATTCTAAATTTATTTTTGATTGTTTATTTATTTATCCTGCCTGTATTTTTTTTTATATAAATAAGGCAGCAAAATTAATATTCCTTCTATTTTCCACTTTATAATTGCATTTTGCTGAAATAATTCAGTCTCAGAGCCATTTGCATGAAAAAAATGCACAGCTTAAGTGATATTCTCAGTTTTAGTGTCTCAAAAACTCTCAAGTTCACTTATGCTATTTTTGTTAATATTGAGAGGGTCTGAATTAGGCCCTAAACCAAAGCTTTGAACACTGACTCTCCAACCTCATTGGCCAGAACTAGCCTAACATTCTGATTGCTGAAGTTGTACAAAACCCAAAAATTTAGAATGGAACGTGTGAAGCATTCCAACATGCTCTCTCTGTTCCCTCTTTGGATCATGTCAGGCAGGTCTCAAAATCATATTATTTCAGTCTGGTTAGTTTCTGAAAGTTAATCATCTAATCCAGAAGTGGCCCTAGGTGTCTTCAACATTTAGGAGTTACTGATGAAACACTCCTCTTTTGGGGCTGGATGACCACCAGGACACAATAGACTATTTCTAGTTCAGTAGATTTTTCTGTTGGAACCTGCCAAACTGATTTCAGAAAAGCATAGAAGGATGAGGTTCAGCATGGTCTGGGAGGAGAATGAAACATTCTGAAATTATCCAGAATATTCCATCCCAAATCAATTAGTTTTTCATAACCACATAACTACTAACCACTACAAAACATTAGATCTCATGAGAAAAAGAAGAACAAAAAATAGATAAAAAGAAGTACAATAGAACAACAGATGGAGACAGTGTCCAAGAGGGCTTTGCTCAGTTTCAGATGGTGATTTGCAACTCTTCTTGGACAATGACAAGTGACTTACAAAGGTGACTTAATAACATCTGTACTTAAGATATTGCAATGTGTTTTCCTTTTTTGTCATTAGCATTTTTATTGAGTTATAAAGTAATGTAAAATACAAAGTAAATAGGAAAGCAATAGCGAAGAAAAGGAGAGGTGAGGAAAGGTAAGGGAAAAAAAAGAAGCATTGACTTCCAACTCTCTTACAGTAAAATAAGGCATTAACATCAAATCACAACTTTTTGCTTTTTCATAATAATATGAACAAGCCATTTCTATAAAAGATCTATCTAATCGGTAAAACCCAAAGTCAGAGTTTCATTCTTCTCCACATCGTGGTCTCCATGTGGAAACAAAAGTACTTATGTTCTTTTCTTTAATCAAAGTGATCAATTTTGCCATTTTGGTCAACTAAAGATATTGCAATGCGTTTTCCATGGATTATCCTGAAAAATAACTCAAAAGTTTACAATTAGTCCAAAATGGAGTCTAGCTACTAATTCTTTAGCCCTGTACCTCTAGGGTCATGTTTCATGATAACAATTACCTTTGGATTTATCTCAAAAAGAATTGTTGAGGATTCTTACCCCATGGAAAGTGAAAGCAGTGGGCGGCTCCATACTGTACAACCTTTTGCCTTCTAAACTAGAGGGAGCTTCCATTCTGTACTTGTTCCAAAGAGTGCCATATGCCAGTCACAGATCTGGCTTATTGTAATGCTTCTGTATCAGACTTGAGTGTTTGGAACAGTAGTGGGTTTCAAATTAGTTTGCTACCGGTTTGTTTGCGTGAACGCTCGCTGCTTCTGCGCACGTGCAGAAGTGTCCGGGCGGGTGGGCGGAGCCTCCCGCCGCTGCTACTGGTTCACCTGATCCAGGGCGAACCGGTAGCAACCCACCACTGGTTTGGAAGTTGGGAAATATATACAGGTAGTCCTTGACTTAAAACCATAATTGATCCCAAAATTTCTGTTGCTAAGTTGTTAAGTGAGTTTTGGCCCGTTTTACCATCTTTCTTGCCACTGTTATTAAGTGAGCCACTGCAGTTGTAACATGGACTTCGTTAAGTAAGTAAGTAAATGGTAAAAGCAATTTATTGTTGTAAATGTATCTGGCTTCCCCATTGGCTTTGCTTGTCAGAACGCTGCAAAAGGTGATCACATGACCCCAGGACACTGCAACTTACATAAATGTAAGTCAATTGCCAAAGGTTTGATTTTGATCACATAACCCTGGAGATTCTGCAATGGTCACGTGTGAAATGCGGTCATAAGTCACTGTTTTCATTGCTGTTGTAACTTCAAATTGTCACTAAATGAACTATTAAGTCAAGGACTACCTGTATTATGTAAATAAATATTGTTTAATGGAAAAATCAAAATTGACTCCTACAGTTTATAGGAATAATGTTCTTTAAAACTCTTTTAAAATGATCAAAATAGGTCCATTTCTATGTTTTAACTGCAAAAAAGTTTTTAAAACTTATTTGTTTTTTAAAAGAAAACATCTTTTCTTCAATTATCACGGATTATGGTTTTGAAAGAAAGGGCCGTACAGATTGCCCTTTGACTCTTTTTGATCCCTTACAGCCACATCCCGGTTGACAAGACTGGCATAGCATTGTCTGACAATTAAAAAAAAAAAAATAGAACAAAACTCACTCCTAGATTGCTTTCTATAGATGTAAGAAGACAGTAGTGTTTTTCATGTTCAAATGATGAAATTGCTCAGTAAAGCCAGAAGAGGGAGCAAAGACATTGAAAAGCTCAGACCTTCAAAGATATAAAGCAGATAACTGTACCTATTTTTCCAGTAAGGTAAGATATCCAGGTAACAAAAAATATCAATACACTATTCCATTTGGGAATTATATTGTAATAGTGGAAACCTAGTTCCATGTTCCATTTTAGAAGCAAAAAAAAATAGTAAGGTGCTGTACAGTACATGGGTTTATTTTATCCTTGGAAGTCAACTAATGATGGGTTTTCTGCTAGAAGATCATGCTTGCTGCTTCTCTTGACTTCTAGCATAGGGCCAGACAAAAGAACAGATTACAATTTTCCATTAAATGCAAATTTGCACTGATTAAAATTCAGTGATTTTAAGCAGCTGTTTTTAAGTATTTTTTCCCAAATGAGTTCAATGTCCTCTGTTAGTCCCTATTGGCTTTTTTGTTGGTGAGAATATTACGTACAGAATCTAGGGATATCAAATGAGTCAGATGTGTAGGAAGATTCAAACATCCATCAAAAAAATATACTTGGCAGAGTTTGTAGGAATCATTACCAAAAGATAGTTTTAAATTGAAAAATGCATCAACAAAGCAGAATAGTTGTAGCTCAGGGTGTCAAATGAGGGGTCCCCTGTGCTCTCTGAGCTTGGTTGTTTTCTTGCAGATGTTTCATTGTCCAAACCAGGTAACATCAAATATGCATACAGAAGATTTCTAGCAATAGTTACAAATCAGCTTCAATTTTACAGTGTTGGCTTATTTGGAAATACGATGGGAGAAAGACTGGCCTTCATATGTTGCTTGTGGGTTTCTTAGAAGCATCTGCTTCACCATTAATTGAAAAGGGATAAATAAATCTAATCCCTTATGGCTCTTGTTTGGGAGGTTCATGAACAGTTCAAAACATCAAATTCATTAGATAGTAGAACTCTACTATCAAGCTACATCTGAATCCTAAGAATTGAGGCAAAAATGTTTGATATTAATATTTTGATTGCAGTCATTTTGTTGTTGTTGGTTTTCTACTCACTCTACTCTGTTAGTGTAACTATTCATGTTTTAACATGCTGAACTTCCTGATATTGATATTGATAATTGATATTCCTTCTCTTTCTTTCGTTAATCCCCCAGTTCTGTGTATACATTATTGGGAGTACATATTCTTTCTTTAATACAAATAGTTCTTGACTTACTCAAGCCCAAAATTTCTGTTGCTAAGTGAGACAATTGTTAAGTGAGTTTTGCCCCATTTTATGATGTTTCTTGCCACAGTTGTTAAGTGGATCGTTGCAGTTGTTAACCTAGTAATATGGTTACATGAATCTGGCTTTCCCATTGACTTTGCTTGTCAAAAAATTGCGAAAGATGATCACATAATCCCAGGACTTTGTAGCCATCATAAATATGAACCAGTTGAAAAGCATACAAATTTTGATCATGTGGCCATAGGGATGCTGCAACAGTTGTAAGTGTGAAAAATGGTCATAAGTCACTTTTCATTGTCTCTGTAATTTTAAACAGTCACTAAACAAATGGTTGTACCAGTACCCAAAATAACTCATTTTATTCAATTGGAGTAACTCAGGAATCAGATATAAGATTGCACTCTTGGATGTCTGGCACATAAAATAATGGTTTAATGATTCAAAATTTAAAGGTAATCCATTATAATGTTCGTGGGTAATGTTTTCTGTAGGCTTATATATGATTTATCTTATATTAAAAACTTTGGGCTATTTTGGAGTTTTGATAATGGTACATAAATATTTTAAATTAAATAGATCCCATTCAGTCAACCAGGGTTTCACTATTTCTGGGTTAATATACTATCCATAGATCTCAAGGTGGGAGAATATTTTTTAGTATAATTTTTGGTCAAATATATAAAGTTCAGAAAAGATACACAGTTATGGTCATTATTTATAATTTAATATAGTACATACTACGAAAGGCTATTTAAATTTATAATATTTCAAAATACTGGATGTTAATCTTTGAAAACCTCTTTTAATTTCAACAGAAACAAAAATATAAATTAAGATTGACGTTTGATTTCTTTGACAATTGAATGACTTTTTTTTTTTTTTTAAAGTAGCAAATCCTGCTTTGGATCCTTTCCTTCCAGCTGGCAAGATGTTATGGATGATAGAGTTATTTTTCTATCCAATTCTGTATTTCTATTCTATCCAATGCTTTTATGAACTGGAGCCCACTAAATACAGGGCTTAATTTGAAATAAATAGGCTTGGAGTCATACTGCCGTGCACAGATTTTTTAACAGATTGGTGTTGTTCTGGATTCCAGGTGGTGTTGTGATGTTAGGTTGTTCATGCCCTCTGTGAATAGTTGTTTAAGCAGCCAATACCGTTCATGTCAGCTGTAGCTTATCTACAGCCAACAGCTTAGATATCAGAAAAGCAAGCTTGGGAATCAGCAATATCTTCCCTTTCTGGAATTCTTAGCTTGAGTGACTGCCAGAGTTTGAACTGTAAAGCATAACTTTCAGAATATAAACAAACTTTACTTGGCAGATCCTGCACTATTTGTGCAATAGTATTTTCAGCTCTGGACATTAGTGGCTCCAACTTCTTTCCGAGAAGCACTATGAAACATATTTGAAAAAGTAAGAAATCATGCTCCCAAAATATAGTTCCAGAACGCCACCCTGTTAAATACATTGGTAGATAAAAGCAACAATTTTTAATTTAATTAATCTTTTGATTTATTTTTTTTTAATGAGTGCAGCCATGAAAAACTATCTGGGCTAAAAGAGAAGTGGGTGAGAACAAAATACAAATGTTAGTGATGTATCAATGTTTCATTAAACAAATGAATAAGAGGAACATAAGGGTGATTGATGATCACTAGCTACTGGTCAGATAAGCCACACAATCCTGGGAAATCTCCGTTTTTTAATTCAGTGTTATTGTATCTAAATATAGATATTTTGAAGAAAAATAATTTTGTAAGCTTTTCCTTAAAAGGAAAACACATGAGGGTTAAAACTCTTAATTCTTTTGTGGTCAAAATAATGGAATTTTTCTCATTTTGAGGATTATATTTGAGAAATATTCATAATGTCACAGCTTAGTTTCTTATACAATTAGAAAATACACAATATTCTATTAAAATTCCTTATGCTCTAATTTTGTTGGAGCTAATTAGAAGAATTTTTGCAAAGTGTATTTTCTATTAGAACAGGGGAATTGAAAAGGTTCCAATATGAAGGTTTTCTCAGACATTGTTACTATGATGTCATTCTTTGCTACTTTACCAACTTGAAAATTCTGATTTGCTATTAAGGATCTTATAAGATGCTTTTATCATCAAAGCTCCAGATATTGAAAAGAAATCCATACAAGCAAGAAAATGTAAAGGAGATGATGATGATGGCTCACTTTCAAAAGAAATAGCAAACTTGAGATTTTAATTTACTTGCAAGGGCCAGTTTCTCAACAAAGTACAGCAGAAGGAAAGAAAGCAGAAAGAAAAAAATTGCAGACTTCTGATATAGAAGGGGTAGTGCAGTCATCCCTGTGCTCCTTGATGTCGCAACATCCTTCAATACCATCAAACATGGTATTGGGCCAGTTACGGGGTCTGGGGCTGGATAGCACAGTTTGGCTCCTTTCTCCAAGGCCAATCCCAATCAATGTTGATACAGAGTGAGAGATCCAACCCTGTAGTGTGCCACAGGGCTCATCTCTCTCTCTCTCTACTCCTTTTTAACATGTACATGAAGCCTTTGGGTGAAACCATGAGCTGAGTATCATTAATATGCAGATGATACTCACCTTTGTATCTCCATCCCTAATGACCCAAGTGATGTTGTCGCTGCTCTCTCATGGTGTCTGGAGCCTGCGGGAGCCTGGATGGATAACAACAGGTTTTGGCAAGACTGAATGGTTGTAGATACACAGAATTTCAAGATTCAGGACTCTGACATCTTTAGCTCTGGTGGGCGGGCACTACCCCAGACAAACCCAAACTGCAACTTAGGGATTTTCCTGGACTTGCAATTCCTGCTCAAAGAGTAGGGGAAACTTGTGGCTGGGAGAACCTTTGAACAACTTCAGGTTGTATGCCAGTTGCAGCCTTATCTGGATAAGGAATCCCTGTGCTCAGTCATTCAGGCCCCGGTCATCTCATGCTTGGACTACTGCAATGCGGCTACATGAAGCTATCCTTGAAGAACATTCAAAGTTTCAACTGGTGCAGAGTGTAGTGGTACAGGCAGTCTCTGGGGCCCTAGACCACTGTTTAGAGAGCTGCACTAGCTACTAGTTTGCTTCCAGATGCAATTCAAAATGTTGATTATTACCTATAAAGCTCTGCATGGCATGGCTCCAAGTTACTTGAGGAAGCATCTCACCCCTATGGGACAGTCCCTCTCCACCTGTATGGCAGAGAAGTCATACTGCAAATCTCATCATTCAAGGAATTCTGACAGAAGAGCCCTCTCTGCTGTGGCCCTGGTCCTTTGGAACATCTTGTCCCCTAAGGTGAGATTGACTCCCACCCTCCTAACTTTCTGTAAGAATCTGAAGACCTGGCTCTGTTATTTGGCTTGGGGCCCTGATGGGGGAATTTTACGTTGGAAGTGGCTGATTAATAGCAGCTTACCACCACCAGCAGCAGCCCCCCACACATTCTGGTCTCTTCCTACCCATTGTCAGTTATAACTTGCACTATTATAATTTTAATGTGATTTTATATATTTATTCATATATTTATGATTTCATTTTAAAGTAAGAGTCACCATGTTGCGAGATTTTTAATTCTCGCAATTAATAAATAAAATAAAGGAGGACTACAAGCAAGAACCAACATCCTTCAGAAAACTGAGACCAGCAAACCTTAAGTTCTCAGAGGACTCCCAGAGCAAGGGTTGGAAGTATATGACTCTCCAGAAATTACTGCACTTTAATTCCCATTAACCCCCGTTAGTGATCATGCTAACAAAAGCTTATGGAAAATTGGAATTCAGCAATATCTTGGGGATCAGACATTGCTTATTCCTGAGAGTGTCTAAGAATACCCTTATCCTGCATAGCTGTCTCACAGGTAGATGTAAGCTTCCATTTCTCCATATTACAACAACATGAATATCATTTTTTCCATTGTGTTTCTAAAGCATATTAATTTCAAATTGTGGCTTCCAGTCTTTTTTGTTTCTTTGTTTCATTTTTTTTTATTTTTATCTTTTTTTCCTAAGTTCTTCACATTTTTATTTGTTTTATTATATAAAATGAAAGAAAAATAGGAAATTAAAAAAAGGAAAAGGAACAGGGAAAAGGGGGTGTGAGATTCAAGGGGGGAAAGAAAGAAAAAAGGGCATTGACTTCCAACTCTTCTTAGCACAGTACAAGATAAAAACCATCCTCAACTTTTTGCTTTTACACATTAATATATAAGTAGCCATTTCTATAATGACAAATCTTTCTGATCAAGAAAACCAAAATCAAACTTTCATTTTATATATGTATGCATGCATATATATATATAATCGTGTGTGTGTGTGTGTATCGGTGGTGGGTTGCTACCAGTTCACACCGGTTCGGGCGTACCAGTGGCGGAAATTTGGCCAATTTCGCAGAACCAGTAGCAATGGCCAGTTGGCCACACCCCCGAACCGGTCCCCCGGTTGCCATTCGCTTGCCCTGGTCGCCATTTTTGTCGCCGCCATGTTCACGCACGCGCATCCCATTGCCTTGCAAGTCCAATGGGATGGGCATGTGCGAAAAACATGGCGACAGCTTTTTCTATGGCTGCAAAGCTTGATGGGCTGGTGGCCTCCTCCCTGCCACCAGCAGCTGCAAAATCCACCACTGTTGCAGCTGTGGTGGGGACAGGGGGGCCGCTTGCCAGGATGGTGGATTCACCCTCCCCGCCACCACTGCCCTCTCTTGCCGAGGCTGCCACTACCATCTCCTGCCACCGCCGTCGCCTTTCCTTCGGAGGCGCGTGGAAGATCTAGAAGGTAAGGCCAACGCTGGTGGCGGGGGAGAGAGACTTGCTGCGCTCAGCCAAAGAGCCGCTTCGGGGGGACGTTGCGAGGCTCACTCACCTTTTGGGCCTGGCATGCTCGGCCTCGGGGGACGCCACGTAGTTGGAAAGCTTGTCGGGCTGGTCAGTCCCCTTCCTGCCAGCTAGCAGCTCCTGAAGTCGACCCGCCACCTTTGAGCTGTGGTGGGGATGGGGGCAGCCCGGTAAGCTTCACAGCAGCCGCGTGGTTAGAAAGCTTGCCAGGCAGGCCAGTCCCCTTCCTGCCGGCTAGTAGCTCCCAAAGTCGACCCGCCACCTTTGCAGCTGTGGTGGGGAGGGGGAGAGGGGACAGCCCAGTAAGCTTTGCAGCAGCTGCATGGCTAGAAAACTTGCCGGGCCACCACCCCCTTCCCCTCTGGGCTAGTGTTTCCCGAAGCCACCAGGGTTACAGCTGCATCCCCCTCCCTGCTGCTTGGAGCTTACCCACGTGGAGCGATAGCTCACCTTTCTCCCACCACCACTGCTGGGCCACCCCGCTGCTTGGAACTCCAGGCAGCAGCGGTGAGCTCCAAGCGGCGGGGGGGGGCAGCCTGATAAGCTTCGCAACAGCGTAGCCACAAAGCTTGCCAGACCACCTCCTCCTTCCCCACCGGCCTAGCATTTCCTGAAGCCGCTGGGGTTGCAGCCATGTCCCCCTCCCCACCACTTGGAGCTCGCCTGGGACATCTGCCCACCCTCCGGTCCAGAGCACCGGCCCTGCTTGCTTTCTTCCTTTTGCTGCAACAGAGCAGCAGTCTTGGCTCCAGCTTGGGGTCTCCCCCTTTGCATCAGCGCCGGTCAGCTGTTGAGAGCCCAGTCTGCAGGTCCAGAAGAGATGGCGGCTGTCTGGTGTGTCCCTGTTTCCCCCCCTCCCCATTCCAGGTGATGGCAAGCATTTAATACTACTTGTAATATTTATAATATAAAATCCATAAAAGTTTATTCAAAGCCAAAGTATTAAGACTTTTGCTAAATGGCACATAATATACTGCAATAGGGAATGAGAGGGGAGGGGAGGAGAAGGAAGGAAGGAAGGAAGGAAGGAAGGAAGGAAGGAAGGAAGGAAGGAAGGAAGGAAGGAGCTGGAAATGAGATGGAAGGAAGGAGCTGGAAATGAGATGGAAGGAAGGAGAGGGGAATGAGAGGGAAGGAAGGAAGGAAGAATTGCATGTGGCCCCAAATAACTTTTAGGAAGGGAGGGAGGGAGAAAGGAAATATTCTAATACATTATTACTAATATGTTTATTAACAAGATACATTCAAATATTAAGAACTAAACACCTTTCTTTTCTTTCTCTTTCTCTCTCTTTCTTTCTCTACTATATTGTTTTGCTCATTTCCACATTCTTAAAAAAACCTCCTAAATTCTTTAAATGGGATCATTTATAGTCAAGTTAACAAATCTGAGCTAAAGATTTTGTCATGGAGTACAGTCAGTTTTGAACAGGACTTCTAGAGGTCCTTTAGATGTGATTCCTAAAACGTGAGAGAAAGAGAGAGAGAGAGAGAAAGAGAAAGAGACAAAGAGAGGAAGAAGAGGAAGGAAGGACCACAAATCCTGGCACTAGGCGTGGCTTCAGAAAACGCTTTGAAACAGGACAGCAATCTAGGGCTGGAAGGGACCTTGGAGGCCATCTAGTCAAACTCCCTGCTCCAGCAGGAAACCTTATATCGTCTGGATTATTTTGGTGCCTGTAACAGAGAGGAAAATTGCCAGAAAGGAGAAGGAGTTTACTAGGACAAGGCTGCCATCAGAGGAAGGCAGAGATAGTCCTTGACTTATTATCACAATTGAGCCCAAAATTTTAGTTGCTAAGTAAGAGCATTGTTAAATGAGTTTCACCACATTTTACTCAATCCATGACCTCTCCTGGCTCTAACAGTCATATGCAAGCTAGGATGTGAAGGTGTGTGTAATGTTCTAAAAGTACAGAAGTTATAGTGTGGCAGAAAGTGGACTCTGGCTGTGTTTTTCCAAATGTAGTAAGTGAGATTGAATGTGTATAGTTTTAGAAGAGCTGTATGTGTGTGTGCAATATATGTGTGTACAGTATATATAGTAGGTAATGTATCTTTTTGTGTGCCTATACACACTATACTATGTAATATGTATGTACACATATGGCATATATACATAGGATTAAATAGTATATTTTGGATGTTCAATATTAGTAAATAAATAGACAGGGAAATTGTATCTCATTGAGACCTTTGAGGCGAGGAGAGGCCAGGCACCCTAACCCTAAACCTTGATGCAAGTGACAGCAAGTTGGCCACACCCACTCAGTCACATGAACACACAGCAACAGCCACATGACCACCAAGCCATGCCCACAGCCACATGACCACCAAGCCATGCCCACCAAACAAGCCACACCCACATATATATAATGTTTTGGAGTATAAGATGTACATTAGTTTTTGGGGAGGAAAACAAGGGAAAAAAATCTGCCTACCAGCATCCATCGGTATTCATCTGGCTGGCATCATGCAGCAAACAGCTTTGAAACTATTGTTATGATCCAGGTGTTCAAACGCACTTCTGGAGCATTCTTTATTTCTCTTAACAATGTTAAGAGTCTTCCAACAACTGGTAAAGCTTCACCTCCAAGCTACCCTGAAGGCAGCCTCCCTCAGTCTCCCAAACACAGCCCCAGTAATACAAAGAAAGCCCACAGAGTAGGAGGATACTCACAGGGCAAGGTTCCAAATCCAAGCCACAAGGCAGAGTCCAGGCGCAAGACAAAGGCAGTCCTCAGGACAAGAAGCAAGTCCCAGGCAAGAAGCAATTCCCAAACCGCAGTGAAGCAAAGACCAAATGCAGGCCATAAGAGAAGGGCTAGGTCCAAAACAAAAGGCAGAAAGCAATCTTCCAAGCGAGGCAAGGCAAACAGCAACAGACATGAGTCAAAACTGGGGGATATAAGCCAAAGCAACTAATTGTTCCTGGCAAAGACTAACTCTCCATGGCTTCTCCAGGTGTTCCTTGTGAGGAGAGGTGGATTGACCTCCTCCTGAGTAGCCTCGCAGTTCTTCCTTGGACTTGCGTATGCTGCACTCTCCTTGTTCTTGGATCAAGTGGACTAGACAGCTGTTCCTCATTAGAGGAGATCAGCTGCTGGTCAGCAGCTGATCCTTTACTGTGTTTGTGCAGGCAGGCAGCTCTCCGTCTGATCGAGCACCTTCCCCAGTGCTGAGGGTCCCGGGACAGTATCCTCCTCAGCTCTTGGTGTGCCTTCTCTGTTGGATGGTCCCAGTTCCAGCTCCTCCTCCTCTGAACCGGGTTCTGATGGGGCCATGGCACTGTCTAATCATGACCCTAAATGTTTATCTGCCCTTGAAAAGAAATGAATGTTTTCCATTAATGCACTTACTTTTTATTTTTCTGTTGATACTGCCCTTTACAACAATAAAAAGTGTTAGAAATAATGCTAATAAATAAAAACAACATAATAATATAACCATAAATCAGTTAAAAGAAACAAAGCTATAAATCACATAACATTTTATCATAAATATTAGCTACATTTAAAGCAGATGGGTCTTAGCCTGAGTCAAGTTGCCAATAGAATGGATGCCAATTACACTTCTAAGGAATGAGCATTTCAATCTTAATACCTATCTTGCAGAATCTAAATATTCTTTTTCTGATGATAAATGATTTAAGATTTTCTTTCTAAAATCTAAAAATGTGGACTAGTTGATGTCAGCTTGTTCTTTTAAATGATGAGAATGGCTTGTGACAGGGAGGGCGCAGCTGACGGCGCAGTGAAATGGTGTGCTTTCACAGGACTCCATGCTAAGATGCCGAATTCCGCTGCCAGGAGGTCCAATTGAATCCAAGCCACCTTGGAGAGGTGGTGAAAACAGAGGAGAAGTTCCGTTGTTCACAAGGAGTCAGTAAACTCCTTGCTCGAATTGGAAAAACTCCTCAAACTGGCAGGGGAAAATATGGCCATTAAACTGGCCAGACCGAAGCTATGACAGATCCAATGAAAGAGCAGTGAAGAAGATAAGTGGATAACAGCGTGGTTGATCTGGGTGAGATACTTCCAACTTTCCAACTTCTTTTGAGGAATTTACCCCAGAAACGGGTGGAATTTGACGCCAAGAGGGAGAAGACCTTGAATTGCCTTGTGAAATGTGGATTGTCTAGGTTTGCCTGGAACTGAACTGATAAGCCCAGCTTGTTACTGACTTGTGGAATTAACACCTGCAAATTGTTTACTTTTGACATTTGGAAGATTGTTTACATTTGACATTTGGAAGACACAGAAAATTTGTGACTGAAACTCTCTGAATCTGTGTGGATTACAAATACACTGGGCAGTGCGAAACTTGGATTTATTTTGAAGCTAAGTGGATGGTTTTTTGAACGGCTAGAGAGGATAACTTATAACTATTGGGGTTATTGTGGGCCTTTTGTGGATTATAAATACCATTTGCTATAAGAAGAATAAGTGGATTAAGAAGAATACTGAAGAAACCCACTGGATTAATTCAGACATAGACTATGTGGAATTTAAAGTTAAAGAACAGTGAAGTTGGTTGATGACTTAAAGGAAAAAAGGGGGGGAGAGAACTATTGGTTAATACTAAAAAGGGGGATGAAAAGAGGATGGAAGATTTGGTAGAAATTAGAATTACTGGTGGGCACTTGCTTCAAAGTTATTGGTATATTGATATAGTTTAAATTGTGAAACTCAAATTTATCTAAACTAGGGGGAAATCCCATCGGCACCATTATTTGCATTATCATCAGCAACATCAAGTCCCTCAAACCAAAGGTCAGTAGAAAGTTTGATTCAGCAGGAGAAAATGAATACAATCCAGAAAGACACGCAGACAATGTTTCAATCATTATAAGAGGCCATAGCCAAGAACCATAGAAAATGGCATCTGACAAAAGTATTGTGAGATCTCGCACATATGAATTCCATCAGTCATTCTTTTGTGTATTTTCAAGCTGAACCATGTGCTAAATATTACTAATGTTTGGTGGACTCTCAGACTTGTGCCATTGAATTAGGGCAGACCAATTCATCTCTTAGAATGTATTTTATTATATGGAATATTATTCTGTTCAGAACAAAACCCTTCTGCTCCGTCTATGCCCTATGCCACAATGAAACAAAAGTAGGATCTGTTTATGTTTCTTATTCGAGTCTGTTCAGTATGCTCATGCTTAGCCCACCAGAGGTGAACCTTTTTCATTTTGTTATTCATTTAGAGTTAAACAGATTGGCTTCTTCAAAGTGAATATTTAAAAGAAATCAGAGAAACGTTTGTTTAATTACCTCCGTGTCGTTTTAACACTTACCCTTTTTATGTCAACTTGAGGATTGAGATGCAAAAAACTAAGTATTTTGAATTTGTTCTTTAAAATCTTTGTGAAGGATTTTTTTAAAAAAAATTAGTGGCCACTGTAAAACATGATATTTGAAATTGCTAGCTTTGCATGTTTTTGAATAATTTATGGGCAATTGTTTAACATTTTGAAGACAATACTTGAATTAATTGTGATGTGTTTCTAGGACAAAGTAGTAACTGCCATCCAACAAAGAGTTAAAGAAAAGTTAAATATTTTAACTGGCTTTAAATAGTTGAATTCTGATCTGGATGATGGCACAAAAATATACAATAATCTGGCCACTCGGGGTGCTGTATTGACAACTGGTTTAATGTAGTATTTCTCAGTCTTGGTGACTTTAAGAAGGATGGACTTACTCCTAGAATTTGCTAGCTGAGGAATTCTGGGAGTTGAAGTCCACACATCTTAAAGCCACCAAGGTTGAGAAACAAAAATAGCATGGCCTGCTGAGCAGCAGGAAGAGGATCCAGTTGGCTATTTTGAATTGGGCAAAAGGAAAATAAATTGTTGACCAATTTGTGTAGCAAGATGTTTTAAAAGCATTGGCCCCCTGAAGGGATGTAATTTGGGTCAAATTTCAAAAGAGCAAAGTACATTGCTATCCATGCTGAAAAAAAAGAATTTTTAGACCCAAAACGACTCATCAAATTATATGTCTAAAGTGTGCTGTACTACATGCAATATGCCTTGATATAATTATACATTTATTTTAAAACTGGGGCAAATATATACTTTTATTATGCATTGCATATGAAAATGATTCGTAATTTTCTGTTTTGATGCAAAAGAAGCAGATTCATCCATGACTCAACTAGACCCATTCTTTGCTCAGTGTAATTTCACAATTGTAGTAATATTAATAATCCTCTTGATAACATTTTCTTAAGTGTAGCAGCCATTGCATTGAGGTACCCTTAAAAATAACTATATTCTTCTTTCCTTTTTTAAAAAATTCAAAGAATGGAACAAGAAAGGATTAATATTAATCCTTTATTAATCATTAATAATGAATTTTTGGTCTCCCCTTTCTTAAAAGATCTGAACAACATTTGTTGGTACTATTAGTTCAAAATTCCTATTGTTAAGATGCTACAGATTAGGAAAGTAGTAGTAGTACTGCATGAATCATTTGATTACTTACCTTTGGTGCACTATCTGGATGCCCAATTATTCAATATCCTTCCTTTCAAAGACATTTGAAAAATAACTTGGACCAGAATGATGCTTAATGCACTCTACTCCTCTGCCAGGGTTTTTTCTCCCCCAGTAATAATGGATTTTACAATTATACACACACCTACCATTCTCCTAGGACAATTTCTGGCATTGAGATTTAATCTAAAATTTAAACATCATGTAGGAGCAGGAAGATATAGATTCCATGGTAAGAATAGTGGTTGCTGCAAGATCAAATTTGAAATGCATTAGCAAGCAAGCCATTAGTTCATTTTAAGGCATTAAAAAGTTGGTGTTTATGGAAAGAAAAACAACTAGATTGGCAAATGTGAATGAGTTTTCAATTATTTAGATATTATTTATGGCAAAAACAAGAGGACAAAATCAATTGTCCCTTTTCATCTTTTTCTCATTAAGAGTATTTAGAGAATAGATAGAATTTGTTTATTTTTTTATTTATTTTATATTGGATTTCTATACCGCCCTTCTCCCTAAGGACTCAGGGCGGTGTACAGCCAAATTAAAAAAAAACATGCAGAACAAATATTAAAAACAATTAAAAGATATATAAATTTGGCCCAATTAAAACTCATTTACCAATTAAAAACGTTTAAAACATTTAAAAACAGTTAAAAATTTCATCTTAAGCCAGCCCGGCTTGTTTAAATAAATGGGTTTTAAGGGCGCGACGGAAGGCACTGAGGTCTTGGATTCTCCTTATCTCTGGGGGGAGCTGATTCCAGAGGGTAGGTGCCCCCACAGAGAAGGCTCTCCCCCTGGGGGTCACCAGCCTACATTGTCTGGCTGATGGCACCCCGAGGAGGCCCTCTCTGTGGGAGCGCACGGGTCGATGGGAGGTCGTTGGTAGCAGCAGGCGGTCTCGAAGATAGCTAGGCCCTATGCCATGGAGCGCTTTAAAGGTGATAACCAACACCTTGAAGCGCACCCGGAAGACAACTGGGAGCCAGTGCAGCTCGCGCAGGAGCGGTGTTACATGGGAGCGCCATGCTGCTCCCGTCACTACCCGCGCTGCTGCGTTCTGGACCAGCTGGAGCCTCTGGGTGCTCCTCAAGGGGAGCCCCATGTAGAGAGCGTTGCAATAGTCAAGGCGAGAGGTGACGAGGGCGTGAGTGACTGTGCACAGGGAATCCCGATCAAGAAAGGGCCGCAACTGGCGAATCAGGCGAACCTGACAAAAGGTCCCCCTGGTTACAGCCGTCAGATGTTCCTCCAAGGACAGCTGCATATCCAGGAGGACTCCCAGATTGAGAGCCCTCTCTGTGGGGGCCAATGACTCGCCCCCAATAGTCAGTGATGGAGTCAACTGACTATATCGGGATGCCGGGAGCCACAGCCACTCAGTCTTGGAAGGGTTGAGCTTGAGCCTGTTCCTCCCCATCCAGACCCGTACAGCCTCCAGGCACTGGGACATCACTTCAAGGGCATCGTTGGGGTGGCCTGGGGTGGAGATGTACAGCTGGGTGTCATCAGCGTACTGGTGGTATCTCACCCCAAAGCCACGGATGATCTCACCCAGCGGCTTCACATAAATGTTGAACAGAAGGGGCGAGAGGACCGATCCCTGCGGCACTCCACAAATGAGAGGCCTCGAGGTCGACCTCTGCCCCCCTGCCAACACAAACTGCGACCGGTCGGAGAGAAAGGAGGAGAACCACCGCAACACGGTGCCTCCCACCCCCAACTCTTCCAGCCGGTGCAGCATGATACCATGGTCGATGGTATCAAAAGCCGCTGAGAGGTCTAACAGGACCAGAACAGAGGAACAACCCCTGTCCCGAGCCCTCCAGAGATCATCAACCAACGCGACCAATGCCGTTTCTGTGCTGTGCCCAGACCTGAAACCCGACTGGAACGGATCTAGATAAGATGTTTCCTCCAGGAATTGCGGAAACTGTCGTGCGACCACACTCTCAACAACCTTCGCCATAAAGCGAAGGTTGGAGACAGGACGATAGTTGGCCAATATTGCCGGATCCAGGGACGGCTTCTTGAGGAGAGGCCTCACCACCGCCTCTTTCAAGGCGGTGGGGAAGTAACCCTCACTCAACGAAGCGTTGATAACACCCTGGAGCCAGCCTCGTGTAACCTCCCGGGAAGCCAGTACCAACCAGGAGGGACACGGGTCCAGTAAACATGTGGCCGCACTAAGTCTCCCCAAAATCCTGTCCACATCATCAGGAGTCACAGCATCAAACTCCTCCCAGATAACATTCTCAAGACTATTCCTCGTCACCCTGCCCTGATCTACCCAGTCAGAGTCCAAATCCCCCCGGATCTGGGCGATTTTGTCATACAGGTATTGTCCGAAATCCTCCGCCCTGCCTTCTAAGGGATCCTCCCGCACTCCTGGATGGAGCAGGGCGCGGGTCACCCTAAACAGGGCAGGGTTGTTGAGGGTTGTTTACTATTAATAACATAAATGAGAAAATTACACTGCTAAAAATTTTAAACTTTAAAAACAATAGAGAATGAAATGATGAAGACAGTAAGTAGAAAGTTAAAGACTGCATTCAAATAAACACAAGGTAAAATTAATTTAGGTACACTGAAATCAAACTAATTAAGCAGCCTTCTCTATCTTGATCCCTCCCTCCCTCCCTCCCTCCCTCCCTTCTGCTGCCCCTCAATTCCTTTCTTCCAACCCCAATCTCTTTCCTATGCTTAGGACAAAAATAATGGATGGCCTTGATTTGAACATCTCCATCCTAATGCAGTGTAAACTACTTTGCTATTCACTTTGAAATTGCTTTCACTTTGAAAGATCATGGTATCTTTCCATAAGGCCTATAGGATTTAGTTTGTGGAAAGCAAACATTAGTTTTTGATCAGTCCTGCAAAGTCAATGTAGAACATGACATTTTTCCTTTTATGTGTCATGTGAATGTAACTTCAACTTCTATTTATATATAGCTTATTTTTTTGAAGGGATGAGTTTGAGCCAGTCTTGACTTCTAGGGACTGCCTGAACCAGCTCTTGAATTTTTCTTGGCAAAATTTTGGAAGTGGTTTGTCAGTGCTTACTTCCTAGGGAGAAAGGATTGGCCCAATGTTATTCAGTTGGCTTTATACCTTAGGCAATACTAGAACTCACATTCTCCTGGTTTCTAGCCTGGTGCCTATATGATGACTATGTGATACTGGCTCACTATGGTTTATTTATTCAGGTTGATTTATTGACAATTCTGCAATAAATTAAAAGTATGCTCATTGCACATCTTGGCCTAAATTTGTTCCCATCAGCACTTATCAGAAAAATGCTGATGTCATTTTTAAAGAAAAGCTGTCATAGGAGAATAGAATGGTGAAATTGTTTAGACTAACAGGGTCATTATAAGACCTTTATATATTACCTATAACTTCTGATGAGTGTATTGTGACTAAAAGTGAACTTGAAATTCTCAGTTAAGCCAGCACCTCCACCATTATACTATTCAATATTTGGGCAATACAGGAGTCTTAAAATTCATCTTATAAAGTAGCACTCATGGAAATTAGAGTAAATTTAAGTGGAAACACCATCTCCCATTCTATTTACTTGGATGTTGGAATAAGAAGCCTGCTTTCCCTAGTTACATTTCCCTGCCCCATCAGGATGGCAGAAGAGGCATGTAAGAGGTCCCTTCTATTAAGGAGGGCCATTTGATGGGACTCAGAGGGAGGCTATTCTGCCACAACACCTGTCCTTATGTTTTACAGTTTTAATTCAGTTTTAATGGGGGTTGTTGTTTTACTGTTATTTGTATTTTGTTTGTTGTGTTTTGTGATTATTTTAATTTTATGAGGTACTCAGTCATGTATGTGAAATGGGTGGGTAAATAAATTTAATAAATAAACAATAGATAAATAACTCTAGGTCTTCTCATACTGGCAAAAAGTGGGAAGTAAAGAAGTAATAGACTTATAGGAAAGAAATAATAAATGGATTTTCAACAAAACTCCAGACAGAAGAATACATTTCTGAATTTCTATTCATAGTATGGTTTATGATCAAATAAAGAGCTTTAATACACTGTGGTATTCTGTTTTAAAATAAATCAGATTAAATGCTTCATTTCAGAAATCTATCAACTACATTATGTTAAGGTGTACTGGAGAGCCATGGTGAAGAATTCTTGTAGCTTTTAAAAGAATTATGTGATACAAAGTTTTATCTTATCTCATAGTACTTGGAGTGATGTTGACGATGTATCAATAAATAGTGCAGTATCTCTTTTCTTTTCTGAAATTGCTTATACGTGATCTCTTAAAACAGAATAAATGTTCTGTTTTAATTTGTTCCAGATTGTTTTTTATGCAGAAATGTATGCTGAGAGATCCAAATTCTTTCCTCCGGTAACAGTACCAGAGAAAAAGATAATGTTGTCTGCACTTAAATCATTTTTTTGTTAGGGAAATTATAACGCCATTTTCTCCAGAATGTTTCTTGCTTTCAGCTACTCAGGACAAACAACATTAGATGATATTAAATTATTGATGGATCTCTCTGAGCTTTCTAACACCACAACCCAATATTGTACAGGCATCAAAATTGTATAGCTGTGCCTTTGCCAATGCAAAGAAACCAAGCAAGCAGAAAGACAAACTCTTTGCATTTGATTCTTAAATGAGATATTGAATTCAATTTGGTTTACTTAGGGATTATAAATAAATCTACCGAAGTATTTATGACAACCGATCAACAGTTCTATGGAGATGAACACACAATATTAAAACTGAATAGATGAAAAGTTACTTATTAAAGCATTGAGTTACGTAGACTTATTTCTACAATTGTTGAGAAAAACAATGATGGAATATCTGATTCCACAATTTTTGTAAATCATGAAATCCACATTTGTATCTATTTATAAGAGCCACTTTGATCTGGTGGTTAAGGCACCAGAGTAGAAATCAGGAGACTATGATGAGTTCCAGTCACACTTTGGGCATGAAAGGCAGCTAGGTGACTTTGGACATTCTCCCTCAGCCCAACTCACCCCATAGGCAGGGCCGGATTTTCCTATAGGCTAACTAGGCTTCAGCCTAGGGCATCAAGATCAAGAGGGGCTACATTCAAATTGTTAGCAAAATTAAAATTACACTTTCACTATAGGTGAAAGGGCCTCATAAGTGGAATAGCCTAGGGCCTCTTTTCATCTAAATCCGGCCCTGCCCATAGGTCTGTTGTGGGAAAAAACAGCAAAAACAAGGAATATTAGATATGTTCCTGGCCTTGAGTTACTTACAACATTTAATAAAAGTGAAGCTTAACATTTTAAAAAAAAAACATAAAATCAATTTTGAGAAAAATAAATTTCAAGTTCTGTAGTATGCAGCATTCAAAGGTCAGAAGTAATATACAGTTTTTATATTAATAAAGGCCTTGTTTCATTTGAATGTGAGCCAATAAAACCTAGTACAGTACATGTAAAAAATAAAAAGAAATATTACTGAAAGATAAATAGGATAGTTCTGATGTTGATGCATGATAATATACCCCTTTCCTCCGATTTTTCTTGTTCAATGTAACTAGATGGAAATAGTAGTATAGGTTACTAAAAGTGTTAGGCTCCAAAAATAAAAAAAGACATACTGTGATTCTTCTAAGCAAACTTCTTTATTATTCCTTACCTCTAGACAGAAATCTTGCCAATGGAAAGTAGACTACTTACACATAAAATATATACAGGTAGTCCTAAATTTACAAAAGTTCACTTAGTGACAGTTTGAAGTTCCAACAGCACTGAAAAAAAGTTATTTTGACCATTTTTCACACTTATAACCGTTGCAACATTCCCAGAGTCACGAGATCAAAATTCAGATGCATGGCAACTGACTCATATTTATGATGGTTGCAGTGTCCTAGGAACATGTGATCACCTTTTGCAACCTTCTGATAAGCAAAGTCAATGGGGAAATCAGATTCATTTAACAATCGTGTTACTAATTTAACTGCAGTAATTCACTTAACAACTGACAACAATGGTCATAAAATAGGGCAAAGCTCACTTAATAAATGTTTCACTTAGCAAAATTAATTTTGGCTCTGTAGTGGTAATAAGTTGAGCACTACCTGTACTTTGGGAATTATTAGGAAGGCACCTTCTTCACCCTCTTTCTCTCACACAAACTAACAACAATGGTACCTTGGTACGCAACTGCTTTGAAACTCATCAAATTTGGTACTCAGTGCATTTTGATAAGAAAATTTTGTTTCAGTACTTGTTGTTTGTTTTGTACTCAACGCACAAGCTAGAACATGTTGGTGTCGGTTGCCTCATGACTCACTACTCTTTCCAGCTGAAACAAAGTGTGATGCATTAGTCATGCAGTAGTTGTTTCCCTATGCACATCCCCTTGCACTCTTAGCTTCTGTGATCCTATTGTCTATTTTTGCACTTTTTTCCTCATCAGTAGAGATATAGTAAAGTTTTTGTTGTCTTTAAGTATTTATAAATTTTTAGATTTATTTCTCATATAAAGTAATGATATACAGCCCTATCTTTTGCCTTAAAATATGCATTGTCTTGATTTGGGAATGCATCAAATTTATTTACATTATTCCTTACAGAAAAAAATGTTTTTGGTACTCATCACTTTTCCCAGAATAAATTAATGATGAATACCAAGGTTTCACTGTAAACTGCATTGTCTCTTGCTCCTCTGGAATGCATTCCCTCCCTCCTGGGAATTCAAACAACATTCCTGTTGTGGTCTGCCAGCAGCCTGTGGAGTTGGCAGCAGAGTTGGACAGTGAGGAGGCTGGGGAGGAACATGGGCCAGTCCTGGAGTCTGGGGAAGGCTCAGATGAGGGCTCTGCATCGGAGGCAGAGAAAGGGCCATCTGGGACGTGCTGCCTCCGGAGCCTCTAGAGTCAGACCTCAGTGAGGCAGAGGAACAGGGGGAGCCTGTTCCCAGTGCGCGCATGTGCAGAGCTGCCAGAAGGCAAGAACAGTTAAAACAAAAGGGACGATGTGGGAGTAGGGCTTTGAGATGATTGGCCCTTCCCATAAGACATAAAAGAGGAGTAAAGGCAAATGGGCCTTTGCAGGAAGCAACGTTAATTCTGTGCAGTTGAAAGTCTGAAGCTCTGTTTGATTCTGGTCTCCGTGTGGCTTTGCCAATTAGGTATCTTTGGCAGCGTGTCAAGGAAGATAAAGGTGGATGATTATCAGCCTTATCCCAAAGGACTCTTTACAACTATTTGGGACTCATCTGTGAATGAACAGAATTCACAGCTGTTAAAATAAAACAGGTTTTTGGGACTACTCGTGTCTTTTACTGACTCAGGAAGCCTAGTCAGAACAGTTCCATCACAATCATATTCTAATTCAAAATCCTCTATAATGCGATTAGAAAAATGTCTTTGCGTGTTTATAAATAATACATTTATTATATATGTATCCCACTGAATTTTCAATGACTCCATGGAAGCACAATTACTTTTCTTCATTGTATATGTGTATGTAGGGGACTTTAAACTTTCTGGTCCTTGAGCTCAAAATTACCATTATGCTGCACTATTAATAACATAAATCAACTTTGTAGAACTTCCTTGAAATACATCTGCACTATGGATTATGGATTATTTCCCTGCCATAATCAGAGGAAGATCCTGAACATTGTCAGATATGCCAGAGGCATATATAAAGGCATTCATATCTCCCCTCTCCCCCCACCCCCCACTGCCTATGGCAATTTCAGTAGCATTGCTTGCAATGGAAAGAGATATCCATTTGGAACGGTTTGTAAATTTAGATCTTTTCCCATCATTGCTGCTAGAGACAAATCCTTCCAGCCCACAAATACTACAATCTGGAGTATCAAAATATTGTAGCCATTTGTTCTCATTCATTACTCTGTTCATTTTCAGTCTAGATAAAAATAAATCTAGGTCCCATCTGCTGTCATGTTTAGCTCATGCCAAGTCAACTGTGCAGCTTTTAGCCATCATCCCAGCTTCAGATAAGACAATCTTATGTGAAGACAGAAGCAGCTACATTCTTCAAGATAAAGCAGCCTGTCCCAGATGCACTGGACTGCAACTCAGTTCAGTATTCCAAAGGTAGCGGATGGGGTCTAGGCTGGGAAGATTGTCCGTTGGTTTTAAAAGCATGACCTCAAGGCTTGTTGTCCCTCAGTTTTTGTCCTCTTTGATTTGCTTGCTTTCCACCTTAGCTCCATCTATCTGGCTAAAACAAATATTACAACAGGCTGTTAACCTTGGTGTTTTGCACTATGGGTATCAAAGCAAAAGTGATCTGATTATCTGAAACTTGAATTAGAATTACAATGGACCCCACAGATCAGAATTAAAGTAAAATAAACACCACAGATAAAACCATAACAGAGAAAACATCAGTTCCCTTCCTGAATGAAATCACTAAAATGTTTAATGATATTGTAATATTTGGATGTATAAAAAGCCATTTTGTACAAATTTTCAGAGATAACTTATCACAGGCATGTTCATGGAGGAAGGAGGTACTCCCCTGTGTAATTGGAGCCAAATATTTGGAAGAAGCAGATAATCAATCAATGGGCAAATGCAATTTTAAATGCAGTACTGAAAACATGCCATAGGATCTAAAATAACCCCTGGAAAACAGTTATAACCTAAACGATGACTGGAGATTGCCTTCCATTTATGGATAAAACTGGAGGGGTGGGGAGTGATGAATTTTATCAATTTTGCAAATCCTAACACAGCCATTTGAGAGTAGTGGTTTCTGTTTCATCTGATAAATTTGCCTGCAAGGAAAGTCTAGCAGAAAAAGTCATATTTGCTGTATTGCTCTTTGTTAGCTGACCATTTCATCTGTTTGCCTTTTTGGGGGAGGGGGATTGTTTTTTATCTTTTTCTAAATCCACAGCTTTCATCTTTCTCCCCCTCCCCAAAACAAAGTAAAATGTAAATTTTTTAGACTAAAGTACTATCTAAAAATCTAATTTGGGGAGATTAAATATATAATACAAACTCTTAGTTATAGTGAAATAATAATAAGACACAGATTGTTCAACAGTTTTTCTTTTAAAAATGGCTGCACAAACAGCGCACAACATATTCTTCCAAGAAGATGCGAACCTTGCCCATGTCAATAAGCCTTACGGTAGTATCAGAGTATGCTGAAATCCAGGGCTGAAATCTACTTACCTTCCTTACTGGTTCGGAAGTGCACATGCTGTGTGTGTCACAGGCACACACAGACCTTCTGCACATGAGCAAAACCTTTTGTGCACGCGCAGAAGGTAAAAAACACTTACTTCCTGGTTAAAACCAGGTAATGACACCCGGCTGGGTAGGTGGAGCTATGCTCCACCGTCGCTACCGGATCGCTGAACCACCAGCCAAGATCACTATCGGATCAGGTGATCCAGTCCGATCCAGGAACATTTCACCACTGGTTCACCACAACTTGTGACTTTTTATTGGTTTGCCCATTGATTTTGCTTGTTGGAAGCCATCTGTAATGGTCACAAATGGCAATCATATGACTATGGAGCACTGTAACCATCATTATACATGCAGTTATCAAGAACCGAAATAGAGTTTGCATGACCACAAAGAGGCTCCAATGACAGCAATTTTGAGAGTTGGCCAAAAGTCTCCTTTTTCAGTCCTGTCATAACAATGAACAGTTCCTAGTTAAGTAGTCAGTAAGCAAGGACTACCTGTATTCATTTATCAATATAATTATGCTCTGCAGACAATACTATTCATCATACTTGTACACTGAATACAGAAGCAGAGAACATATTGCAGAGCAAGAGTGTCAATGAAACCTTCAGGCTCTCATTCAAAGTGTACATAGTTCAATCTGATACTCTTTAAAATCTGTGGATTTCAGTTCTGGGAAAGCTCAACATTTTGTTTGCTAATCTTCTTCATTGTTTCAATAAGAGGAAGGAAGAACTTTTCCAATAGTTAGGTCCTAAACATATTTACTTCAATTATATCAACTTGCAGGGTCGGGCTGAGGATTTTGTCCAGTATCTGCACGATAAAATCACTCAGATTTGGGAAGGGTTGGTCTCTGACTGGGTAGGTACAGACGGGACGATGGAGGCCAGTCTTGAGAATGTCATTTGGGAAGAGTTCGATCTTGTCGCTCCCGAGGACGTGGACAGGATACTGGGATGGCTAAACGCGACCACATGTTTATTGGACCCGTGTCCCTTCTGGTTGGTGTTGGCCTCCCGGGAGCTTACGTGAGGCTGGCTCCAGGGGATTATTAATGCTTCTTTGAGTGAGGGTGTCTTGCAGTCCGCCTTGAAAGAGGCAGTGGTGAGGCCTCTCCTCAAGAAGCCATCCCTGGATCCGGCTGTTTTGGCTAACTATCATCCGGTCTCCAACCTTCGCTTTGTGGCAAAGGTTGTTGAGAGTGTGGTGGCGTGACAGCTTCCTCGGTACCTGGATGAAGCTGTCTATCTAGATCCGCTCCAGTCCGGCTCTAGGCCTGGGCACAGCACGGAACCAGCATTGGTCGCGTTGGTGGATGATCTCTGGAGGGCTCGGGATAAAGGTTGTTCCTCTATCCTAGTCTTGTTAGATCTCTTAGCAGCTTTTGATACTATCGACCATGGTATCATGTTGCGTCGGTTAGAGGGGTTAGGGGTGGAGGGCACCGTCCTATGGTGGTTCTCCTCCTATCTCTCTGACCGGTCACAATCGGTGTTGACAGGGGGGCAGAGGTCGACCCTGAGGCACCTTGTTTGTGGGGTGCTGCAGGAGTCGGTCCTCTCACCCCTTCTGTTCAACATTTATGTGAAGCCGCTGGGTGAGATCATCCGTGGCTTTGGGGTGGAGTTCCATCAGTATGTTGATGATACTCAGCTGTACATCTCCACCCCAGGCCATCCCAACGATGCCCTTGAAGTGATGTCCCAGTGCCTGGAGGCCGTGCTGGTCTGGATGGGGAGAAACAGGCTTCGACTCAACCCTTCCAAGACTGAGTGGCTGTGGCTTCCGGCGTCCCGATATAGCCAGATGGTGCCATCGCTGGCTATTGGGGGTGAGTTACTGGCCCCTTCGGAGAGGGCTGGCAACTTGGGCATCCTCCTGGATGCACGGCTGTCTTTAGAAGAGCATATGACGGCCGTGGCCAGGGGGGCTTTTCATCAGGTCCGCCTGATTCGCCAGTTGCGTCCTTTTCTGGATCGGGACTCCTTACACACAGTCACTCAGGCTCTCGTCACTTCCCGCCTGGACTACTGCAATGCTCTCTACATGGGGCTCCCCTTGAGGAGCACCCGGAGGCTCCAACTAGTGCAGAATGCGGCCGCGCGGGGGATTATGGGAGCGACGGGCCACTCCCATGTGACACCCCTCCTGCGCAAGCTGCATTGGCTCCTGATGGTCTTCCGGGTGCGCTTCAAGGTGTTGGTTACCATCTTTAAAGCACTCCATGGCACAGGGCCTGGGTACTTACGGGACCGCCTTCTCCCACCAATAGCCTCCCACCGGCCAGTTCACTCCCACAGAGAGGGACTCCTCAGGGTGCCGTCAGCCAGGCAATGTCGGCTGGTGACCCCCGGGGGGGGACCTTCTCTGTGGCAGCACCTGCCCTCTGGAACGACCTGCCCCCGGAGATACGTAGGATACCAGATCTCCGTGCTTTTCGCCGTGCCCTCAAAACTTTTCTATTTCACCAAGCTGGGCTGGTGTAACACCCCCCCCCCTTAGATATTTTAATTGTAACGGATTTTAGTTGGGATGTTTTAAATCTGGGCCAAAGTTTGTTTAATTCTTTTAATAATTTAAATTTTGCATTGGATGTTTTTTATTCTTGGCTGTTCACCGCCCTGAGTCCAGCAGGAAAAGGGTGGTATAAAAAATTAATAAAATAAATAAATAAATAAATAATTCAACAAAAATTGGTCCTATAAAGATCAGTTCATTCTCAAATATTCCAAAAGTGGCAACTAATTAATGTTTGCTAATTAGCCTCATACAATTTTTCAAAGCAAACATTGTATCCACCAGAAATTTTGTTTTTACCCACATACTTTATTTGATCCACCTCACTTGATAATAATCTGTTTCAATAATGGTTTCAAGCAGGAATGAGTCAATTTTAATTATTTAATAAACTTAAAAGGATGGAAACAAACCATGAAAATAAATTGCTAGGGAAAGATTGGTTATCAATTTATTCATGCCAAGGAAGTGGGTGGATTGTAGCATTTTTTTTCAGTGATTAAAGATGTGAAGTGATTTTGGAAACAAACCCATCTTACCAGAAGCATCTAAATGTTATGATGATGGCCTTCTTAAAAAAATATTAAAACATTATCTAAAATATAGGACTAAAAATAAAACTTTGGAATTCTTAATGGATTCACATAGAGTTGATGGTAACACATCCATCACTTATTTTCATTAACAAACACTCATTTAATGTCAATCCTTAGCCTTCTGGGGGATCAGATAGAGAGTCAAGGGTTTAAAGTAAATGAGTGCCTGTCAATGTAGATTGCTGATTTCATGAAAAGATAGCATTGGAGGCTTCTATATAATCTGCAACCTACAATTGTTTAGATAACCCACTGGTGTAGCTCCTGCTTTAGATTAAGAATTGTAGGTCAATTTAAAAAGCATTCAGTTTACCAACTAGTAACAGGAAAATTTCCACTCTAATATATTTGTCTTTAAATGGGACATGGTGGGTCAGTGGCTAAGATGCTGAGCTTGTCAATCGAAAGGTCAGCGATTCAAATCCCTAATGCTGTGTAATGGGGTGAGCTCCCATTACTTGTCCCAGCTTCTGCCAACCTAGCAGTTTGAAAGCATGTTAAAAATGCAAGTAGAAAAATAGGGACCACCTTTGGTGGGAAGGTAATAGTGTTCCATGTGCCTTTGGTGTTTAGTCATGCTGGCCACATGACCACAGAAATATCATTGGACAGCGCTGGCTCTTCGGCTTTGAAACGGAGATGAGCACCACCCCCTAGAGTCGAGAACGACTAGCACATATGTGCAAGGGGAACCTTTACCTTTTTATATTTGTCTTTGGATTTTTATTAAAAATAAAATCCAAACATTAGCTGACAGGGAGGAGAACATTATTTTCTTCTGAGCATACTTGAAAAGGCCAGGGCTTGTTGTTTTTTTCAGGTCCTCTACGCTCATGAAATCTTTCACAATGTATTGCTTCTTAGGCTGAGCAAATGGGGCATTTCTTTGGGAAAACAAAGCAGAGAAGCAGGATTTTTAACCACTTTATACATTTTCAAGAATTTTTTTTTCTTTTCTAGAAAAGATAACATTAATTAATAACTGTCTGTCTTTTTATCATTCAAGGTGACTTACATAACACTTTCTTTTCCTATTTTCTCCCCAACTTCATCCTGCGAGGATAAAGTGGGTTGACAAAGAGGAACTGATCCAAAATCACATAACTAATTTCTCTGCCTATTTTATTCATATTCATATTCATATTCACTTCACCAAGGATTGACTGGGAACAAAACCTCAAATAATCTTAAGTGAGGTCTAGAGGGAAATTATTTTCCAATTCTAGCAGAGCAGAATTTTCTGATGAGCAAGGCTTAATCTGCATTAAACTTTAAGCTTCATTTATTTTCATGCTTCATACTGAAAATTTGCAGACAGAAATATCACAAATAAAAGCTATATTAAAATGCACACTGTTGGTGGGACTGCTAAACTATACAATAAAATTAGGATTTGACATTCTGTGTGTCATGTTTTATGAGTTGGTTCCAAGAATGAGATTTCTTATTTCTCATTTAGTCACAACTAAAATAATTCCAAGCATTAAGAATATATGAGTCCGCACTCATTTATAGGAATATATGAGGAACACAATTATTCAGCAGGCTTTATGAACTCTCAGAGGCAATTCTATTAATTCTGCTTAGTCTTGGCCAGTTGCCATAAAACAGATTGATGGCTATCATGATTTCTATGGTTTACCACATAACCTGTATTTACATAAAATAGCAGCTGTTGCATTATCAGAAACCATTTTATTCCTGTTAATAATCAACTTGAGTGTTGAGTGCTGAGAAAATTAGAAATAAATGGAGCTACTGGAGAGAAAAAAATATTTAGCATACTTAGTAGAATTCCCAGACGTATATATTACTAAGAATAGTTCTTTAAAAATACTAAGGAACAAGAAATACCCAACACCCCTGTCCCCCCATCCCTTTTCCTGAAAAAAACAAAATTCAGTCAGAGCATGCTCAGGATCCATGAAATGTTGACCATCAGAAGAAAAAGAAAATATATAATAAAGTTTTTCTTGTGGAGAAATGTTCAGTTTGATTTCTTTATAACTTATAGCTGTCAATAACCTTTTTCAGTGATGGATCTTAGAAGAATATAATAGTAATTTTGTTCAAGATAAATACAAATTAAACCAGAGATAGGCAGCTTTTCTGTTGTTTCTGTGGCTTCATTGGCTTTCTTTTGTTGTTTGTTTATGCAGTTAAACAATTTTGATGCTGTCCAACTCCAAATGATTCTGTGCAATTTACACTTAAAAAATAAAATAAAGAAATAAAGAAATCATATTTATCCAGAAGACAAACACTTTACTGGACAATAAATAAAATGTCTTATAGAGGCTCACCCACATTTCCCCAAAGGCCTGGAAGAATAGCCAGGCTTTTAGTAGTTTTCCAAATATTATCAGGATGAAAATTATATGGATCTCTAACGTGGGGAATGAGGGGGAGTCTGTTTCAAGGGCAGGTGCTGTGATAGAGAAGGCATGCTTCGTATGGCATGGAAGATGATATTGTTTAATCAAAAAGATTTGAAATCCTGCTTACTCTGCCTGATATCACAGATGAACAGAGCTGTTGGAAATATTCAGTCCCTCAAATAACCAGCCTTATTTATTGAAAGGCTTTGTAGGCACCAGCTAGTATTCTGAATTGCATCCAGAAGTTGACTGGTAATGAGTACAATTTACAGAGCAGTTGTAACACATGGGCAATATGCCCATAACTGTCCATTTCACTGCAATCTGGACTAGTTTATCTTTAATGGCAGCTCCATCTAGAACTCACAGCATTTGTGAGGTGATTAGGGGACAAATGACTGACTGAAGGGCTTTCTGATCAGGAATGGGTATAATTGGGGCACTAGATGAATCTGTGCAATGTCTCTTTTGGCCACCCCAGTCACAGTACTAAAACCAAATAATGAAATTAGTGAATAGGCAGATATTAATCACATTGGAGCCATCTCAATGGGTCCCCTGGGTCCTCAAAATTGAAAACACAATCAGGTCTTGAGATACTTCTGGTAAGTTAAAAAGAGGAAGCAAATCTCAATTCAGACATTAAATGTTCCATAAAATGGGATCATAACTGAAAGAAGTTCATCACCCACTATCCGGCAAAGTTTCTTAGCCAATGGGACCTGCAGTATCTCCTTTCTGCTGGATCTGAGGGTGGGGGAGTAGGTAGATATAATCAGGAAAATCCAGTCCTTTCCAATAACCTGGTCCCATGCCATGTAGCAGATTAAATACGGCACCTTGAATTTGACCTACAAACAGACTGGTAACCAATGCAGTTCAAGAGCAGAGATATAATGTACGTTCCTATACATGCCCACATCACAACCAGTACTGCTTCTAGATAATCTTCAAAGGCAGCCCCAAGTAGATTACATTACAGAAATCCAAGTACAGATGATTAGGACAGAGTGATCATGAGTAGAGTCCCTTGATCCCTTTATCTATGCACAGCTGATGCACAATACAAAATTGAGCAAAGTACTTGTAATCACAAGTGCCCTTCAAACAGGAATTATGACTCTAACTCAGGATTTAATTTTTCCAAGGACTGTTGTGGAGGCCAAATTAATAAGGCTGCCACTGCCCCCCCTCCCCCCATTGCCACCACTCCTGCAAACCCCTGCACTGCCACCACCAGCTCCCTCCCTCATTTCAGAGAACAAATTTTAAAGGAAAAAGAACCAAAAGAGCTTACTGTGGTCCGAGCATGCTCAGTGAGCACAGAACCCTGAAAATGAAGAAATGAATTACAAAATGAGAAACAGAATGCAATAGGTTCTGAGATGTTTTTATTTTATAAATATAGTCTTCTCAATTTATTCCAGTACATATATGTTCTTAAAGGAGTAATTTTTGTTGTAATCTAATATAATCAGTGTTGGCCTTGATTCCTATTAACTAGCGTTATAAATATTGCTTTTTCAGAAAATTATCTTTGGATTTCAAAAAAGAAGTAATACATAGTCAAAGACAATTAAATGCATGAATGAACTATATTTTTAAAGAAAGCCTCATATGCTTCCCATATAACCAAATTTATTACCATATTGTTTTTTTGTTATTGAATGCCACATTGTTTGGATTTATCTTTCTTCAAAGTATTACACAATACTTTTTAAAAATTCAGTTGACATAAAGGTAGCCTATAAATTTCTAATGAAGTGGTACATTCTGGGGTTACTTAATTTATTCTGTCATATTGTGTTAAATGTATCATTCTTTAGCTTTAATGAGTCCTTTCATTTTTTTATATAAAAACAATGTGACTGTGTCACAGAGCGTATTATTTAGATCAAATTGTAGACTTTTGCTGCCTGACTCAATTTTTAATAATATTTTCATCAAACACAAGAAATATCTAATATTTCTTTGAATCTTTTTGATACTTTATCCCTTCAAGGGAATTGGCAATGATGAATCAATGAAAAGAACGATCTTTCGAATATAATAATAATGCATGAATTGGATCTGTGATCTTTCTTGTTAATATTCCTCAAGCAATAGAATGTTGAAGTGAAAAAGAAAAATGATGTGATAAAATGCTTACTGAGAGAGAATCGTGTCAAAGCTATAATACAATGAATATAGTTGCAAATGAGACAATGACAGCAATAACATGAGACTGTGCAAAAACAGTAGTTGTAAATGAGATATAATATCCCAATAAAACCCTATAAATTGGTAATAAAATTTCAGAAGGTATTACAAAAAGCAATGTTACAAAACATTTCTGCAGCTAGACGAATGATATAGGATAAAATACTTAATCAAGAAAGCCTTTGTTTTTCTATTCACAATTAGTTCTTTAGAAAAGGGCAGATTTTAGAAAAATCATTACGATTTGCAACTTTTTCTTCCATCCAATAAAGGAAAACCTTGCATATTTTTATTTCTAACAAGACTGACACAATTAATCTTGTCCCCATTCCTATTTGCCCTTTTAAAAGTAAAAGAACATATATATTAATTTGGTTTTCTTTTAGCTTTTTCCCCTTCCGACTTTACTCTCATATAGTCTCTTTGTATATGATGAAATGTTTAAAAATGAGAAAAGTATTCTCATTTTTAAAAATTCAAAGTGCAAATATTGATAACATAAGGATGCTAATTTAGAACCTATTTCATTGCTGTTAAAATCTAATGATCCTGTCAAAAAATAGTGGGTGACATTTAATTTAATATGATAATCATGATTGAAAATTTAAAAGATTTGTATCCAGATTTTCAATATCTAAATAAGAATTTGACATTCTAATAACAGGCAATGCTTGTCATTCCCCAAATAAAACAATTTTAAATCTCATGCAATTTAATGTATACATCTAATTGAAATATCTTGATATTTTGTTTATTTTTTTGTATCTTGTACAGTATTTCAAAGATTTGGTGGGACACGTATGCAATAAAGCACATGATACTTAACAAGGAGAAGAACTTTGACTAAATACTTTGAATGTTTTGGTAAATGTATTTATTTCTTTATCTGCATTTCTTAATGTATTTTTTCTTTTATTTTTATGACAAAGTTGCAAACTTTATTAACAAAACATTGTTAATTAAGTCTTACTAACGAACCAGTGATAGCAAATAAAATGTTCCTGCATTTTAAAATAATTTCTCATTAAATTACAGGAAAGAAAATATGCTGTGTAAATTGCTGGAGAAGTTCTTATTTTTCTGGCCCCAAACTCAATGGAGAGTTTTGAAATATAATTTTTGCTTAGGTCTAGAAATAAATCAACCATACCCATTCTTACTTATAACTTAGCAGCTTGTTTAGAACTGCTTGTTATTTGGTATATTTCTGCAAAATAACTCTCATAGAAAAATATTAAGGCAAGGTTCTATATTGTCTAACTAGAAAAAGGACTAAATGCACAAATAGCCAATTTCTGTAGATTGTTTCTATGTCGCTATGGAATTTTCTAGCCTATGTGGCCTTTTCTTATGTAAAGGCTTCCATTTGGCAATTCAAAAAAATATATATTTTTCCTGCTGTGAAAGGGGTCTGAGGTGAAAGAGAGAAATCCTTCTCCTGTACAGGATTTAAATCAAAAACTCAAATGGTTTTGCTTTGTATAACACGTCGTATCCTCTGAAATAATAGATTTCTTATAAAAAAATAAACTGGGAGTCAACTTTGACAATGAAGCATAAAAGTGGGAGGGAGGGAGAAAAGAAAAAATGTAGATCACATAATGGTGTTTTGAACTACAATTTACAGTAAAAATAGTGAAATAGAATATAATTATGGCCTGCTAAAGCTGAAATGAGATCGATCATAATCCTTTAGAAAGTACATTTGAATCCATTTGTAACATTTTAAATGTTGTGGTCAATATGTACCAGGACACTATGATAGAAAATAACTTAAATATTTTATTTAAAGAAAAACTAATATAAAACCAATTAAGGCAAAGATTGCATCAGAAAAAAGTAATGGTTTTTCCAGCAGTAATATATGCCAGTGAAAGCTGTTCCCTGAGAAAAAAAATGAGGCAAAGAAGAAATTTCTTTGAATTATAGTTTGGCAACAGTTACATTGTGGACTTCAAACACTATCAAGCAGTTGGTACTGGAAGAAATAAAGATTGACTGTTCCCTTGAGGTGATCATTAGCAAGCAGAACTCACATAATTCAGGCATGTGATGCAAACTAAAAGAGAAAAATGCTTGGCAAGGTTGAAGGAAAGTCAATTGATCAGGGATGGATGGAACTATCGATTCCTGACAGAAGAGATCAGGTACGTCTCTAGAACAGTGGCAAATTATTAGTGAGGACAGGTCAGGATGGGTAATATTTTTCTGTATGGTTAGTGTCATATCTGATTCAGATATGACTTAACTAACTTCATAACATCAGGTTAGCAAAGTCATAAATCCTGTGCAAAGTTTTCTGCAGTGTGGAGGTGCTCGTCCTTTGCATAAAAGAAGTGTGTAAAGAAGTAACATTGCTCCCCAATAGTCAGGGACAGCTAAATTTGGTTTAATTTGAAACATATTTAAATGGTGCATATTATATGATTTCTATTATCTACCTATGTTTAAGTAATTTTTCTTTCATCAAATTAAACTACAATTTGGACACAGTTTCTAGTTCCTAGGCCTGATACAAATCTAGAGACTTAGGTTATAAATTACTGCTGCAAACATTTTGAATTTATCTCCTCTGGTCATATTGGAAATTATGGAATCCTGAGTATTGATTTTTTAAAAAATTTATGATGAAAGTTGTTTCTGTGAAGTGTTTGTCTAATACAAAACATTTGACAAAACACTACTTCTTCATGAAGGCATTTCACTATGTTTTAGAATGTTAAAGAATAACAGAATATCAGAACTGGAAGACACATTGGACGGCTTGTATAGACCAACCCCGTGGTCAAGCAGAAGACTCTAACAATTCTGGACAAATGGCTATCTAATCTCTTCTTAAAAACCTCCACTGATAGAGCACTCACAACTTCTGAAGACAAGCCATTTATTACGACAGCAAAAGTTTTCATGAATCAGCTACATAGAATTTCAGGAAGTATTAATCTTACTTAGTACAAAAAGAGGGATAAAGAGATGATAAATGGTATGAAAAAATGGCAATGAAATGTTTAAAAAAATACAGAAAACGTGTAGCATTGTTAAACAGGTGTTTGGCCTGGGGAGATCCAAGATATGCCAAGTCCAATAGAAGAAATTATTCATAATTGAAGTACAGTAATAAACTCTGCCAGTTCACACCATAATACCCAGATAGGTTCTATATATCTCAAAGACCAGTCAGGAATTTTCAGTCTTATAAGGAATCCTGAAATGTTTAGCATATTTAGTTCAGGTTTTTTTTTAAGAGAAGATTTATCACGAGAACTGTATGTATGGTATATATTTTTACCATTGTAAATTATTTCAGTACCTCAAGGTCAATTGTGCCAATATCCTTCCTTTGTATTTAAAACCATGGTGAGAAAGTGCCAGAAATCTAGTTATTTGCTGAAATTGCTTTCACAATGACTTGTGAAACATGACCTGATTATAGAAATTGTTGTTCTGCTTTGGAAATAACACAGGAAAACATCAAAAATGCAAAGATAGTAGGAAGTAAAAACAGGAAAAAGAAATATTAGCTACACAGTCTTGTATTCCTGTACTATATATATATCTAATAAATAAATTTCATCTTTCTGGTACCTTTCATTTATTTTGGACTACACACCCAGCAGAATTGACTGCGAATAATAAGACTTGATGAATTCAAAAGATTAATGAGGCTTGAAAACCAACACATAATAAGAGCACCAGTTGGGAAAGCTGAATTAATTAACTGGTCAACCTGCTGAGTGGCTACTAGCATGTACTACTTAATCTATACCAGGCAAAGTTTCAGAAGCCAGAAATCATCATGGGGAGTGGCTAAAAAATCATTTTTTTTTCTTTTTTTATAGACCTGGAATAGTAGATTAGTAACTCACAAGAATGATATTTTTCAAAGACTGGAGGGATAGGGTGAGGTTGGATTCCCCTCTCCCATTTCATGAAATAGTGTCATAGGGTCAAATTGTAGTAGGATACTTCCCATCTAAAAATAGTCAAAAACTGTTCCATTGATTTTTGCCTGTAAAATATTCGATTTCAGTATGTGGTATAAGAGAGCTCCAGGGAATGCAAAAAACAACAAAACAATAAAAGCTTATAATGCTTTTTTTATTTCTTGTCTTCTCTGCTATATCACTGTATTCCATGAGGGACGGGGGAGGGGAGGTCTTTACTGCTGTATATTCATTAAATCCTATTCTGAACTAGCAATAATACATTGACTTATTACTATGGAACATTGGTTCCGGTGTTGGAACAATTCCCTATTACCTTCCTCCCACGCTGAAAATAGGTACATTATTTCTCCTCTTTGTCCTTTATCTCCTTGCTAGTTTTAAATTAATGACTTTTTGTAGCCCAGGTTGTAATGTTTCTTCTACCTACTTCAATCTGTCTACGTATAGCCTCTCAAACCTTAACCAAATTCTCCTTATTAATTTTGCTTTGCTTCCTGTTCTATCTCTATTATTTCTTTGTTGGCTAAAATCTTCCAATTACAACTGGGTTATTGTTATTTTAGTATGGAGTGAGAAGGAAAATTTGTTAAGAAATAATCATGCAGCGGAAAAAAATTAACGTTTCAATGAATTGTATTTATTTATTTTAATAGCCAGATCACCCTGCTGATATATATGCAGCTTTGATTAATTACAATTTTTTTTCTAAGCAGCCAGTATTTCTTGTTCATAAGTGACTTCTTCTTTCCAGCTGCTGTATTATTGCTCTATTATGTTGTTTTCTTGAGAGTGGGAAAGAGGAAGAAAGGAAGTAGATAAAGAAGCTGCCTCCATTCTTGGCAATAAGTAGCATCATAATTAACAGGACAGGCTGTTCTGTGAATTTCATTTGCAGGTAAAGCATGTGCACAAATATGAAATTTTCTCGAGATATTATCCAATAATGTCTTTCAGTGAGACATCAAGAGAGGGTTGATAATGTGGCCAGAAGTACAGATTCAGCTCTTCTGTTCTGGTTAGTGGACAGCCTAATCCTTCGTTAATAAGTGTTATTTGAAGAGGAACAGGTTTCAGTGTGGATTAGCTTTCACTCTCTCTTAGCTTCTTTGTTTTCCACCCCATATACTGTGTTAGTGGCAGAAATGTGTTGAAAGGTCCCTCTGCCCTCTTCTTGTTAAGAATATCAAATTGAATCTCTTAGATTGTGGCACAAATCACTTACAATATTATTCCTAAAGGCATATCCAGATGGAGATGCCATGGAGAAGACATATCTGCTTTTGTTTTTCTGACTATAGGTGAATATTTCTGAAAAGGAAATAAAGGATTTGATGTAAGATCAGGCATAGGTCTACTTTCAAGTTATGTTGTTGATGTTTTAGTTTTTGTAACATGCAATGTAACATTACAATGTAAGATATAATACTTGGTAAACATGCCAACAAAAGTTTCAAATACTTGCACACATAACTGTAAATATTCTATAATTTCAAAGTATGGTAATAATTTAAACCTCCTAAGAAGCTCTCCCATCCTAATTTTGGTACTCCACCACTGCAACAATGAAAGGAGTTGAGAGAAATAATCTATCCATTTGGAATCATCAATATGCTGGTGATATTTAACTTATATCTCATTCCTGACTGCAAAGGTGAAAATGTCCTATCCCAGGGTCTGCAAACTGTTTAGGTCTGGATAGGAAGGAACAGTCTCAGGCTTAATTCTGGCTACATTGAGCGGGACTGGGACTGTTTTGGATCTCTAAATTTGGGATGGTTTTAATTTGTAGACCTGGAAGGGATTGCACTTCCCCATTCAAGGGGATCCTCCTAGATTTTCAGATACTGCTGAAGAGTGATAGAAATTTGTAGGCAGGAGGATTTTTGCCCACAGGTTCATCTAATTCATTAATTCTATTGTTTAACTGACCAACAAAGAGGCCTATTTAGATGGTCATTCATGCACTGATAAGGGACTCTACATGGACTGTCATTAAAAACCATATGGAAACTACAATCATTCCAAATGCATCAGTGCAAGCTGTAATGGGCATTTCACACCCATCATGTAAACTCTGCTTGATGAACTGCACTGTTACCAGTTGGCTTTCAATTGCAATTTAGGTTGTTGGTTGTCATCCTATAAAGCCCTTCATGGCACAGGGCCTGGTTATTTGAAGGAGTCCTTGTCTCTAATAATTTCTGCCTTTCATGTATGATCAAACAGAGGAGATGGTGCGCTCAGAGTGTCATCAGTTAATGATTGTCATTTATAAGAACCAAGGAAGCATACCTTCTCTGTCATAGTGTCATCCTCTGCAATATTACCTCCCCAAGGTACATATGGTTTTCACCCTTCAAACGTTCTTTATATCTCTAAAGATCTGATTGTATTCCCAGGCTTGGCTGTCCATGGAGCCCTGGTAATTCTTGTCTGGCTGACTTGTAAAATTCACACAGTAAACTGTAGTCATTAAAAGAATTAAATTGAGCCACAGGATTCATGCAAAGTGTGTAAAACCAGACTATTTCTTCATCTAGTTGGGCATTGTCTATTGCCATTTGCTTTTCCCTTAACAGCATATCTATCATATTAAAACCTATTTTGAATCTCTTTCTTATAGTGTTACAATTTCTGGTAAAATCTCACCATTTAAATGATCATTTTTCAGAAAGAAAAGAAAGAAAGAAAGAGAAAGAAAGAAAGAAAGAGAAAGAAAGAAAGAAGAAGAAAGAAAGAAAACCTCAAACAAAACAACCTACACAAAAGCAAAAGCAAAATGGTCAGAAGCAGAAGAGCTAAGCAACTCTTCTATCAGTATATTTCTCCAAATCTTTCTGTCTTCCTTTTTCTTATAAAAAGGAGCCACTTGAAATTGGTTACAGAGTTTGCAGACTACTGTCCATTTTATTTATATCACTATACTACAACTGCCTTCATTTTGTGAATATCATACATGTGGATTTCCTGATAGCCTCCTATTGATATACTTACACATGATACCATAGGAGACAACCTTTTATTGGGTGAGTTTCCAGGCCCAATTAAAAAACCTGGTGATGATCTGTTAAATTCTATATAGCTTAATATCAGATTACATCAGGCATCATTTGCCCAGCTGCTGAGAACATCTTGAGAGCCCTATTAAGAATGGTCCCTCTATTTGAAGTGAGAGAGATATTGATTAGGTGGTAGATATAGACTTCTTGCAATAACCCCATACTCTCCCACAAGAGTCTATGGTCCAGTTTGACAGTGCTGAAAAAAAACCCAAAATCTGATTCTCCTGAGTTTGGAGCAGGATATCTATTTCTATTTTGATTAAACTCTGTATTGAAGCTTAATTAATTTGTATTGCTAGTTGAACATTTTTAGTTCTGCATGGTTAAAAATGCTGTACTTTATTTAGTTATTTAACAAATTTATATAGCCACCCAACTCACACATAGGTGACTAAATAAACTGCTCTTATTTAAGAAGGGTTTTTGGTTTTTTTTAGCTTTTGTTTTGTGGCTTAGGTCAGAGTCCATTTGCTGCAGAGAAATTCCATCTCCCCAAGCGAGGCTATAAAAAGACACTGTGAAAATGCCATGAAATTAGCAATAATTAAGCCAGCCCACTTGATTGTTCTTGTGTCCCTGTTGTTCATCAACCAACCCACTCATCTTCAGCACTTTGGAGTAAAAACTATGCTTAGGTTTGCACTCAGCTCATGTTTTGAACACTATTTTTTTCAGGGAATATGTTTTCCACATATATTTTTCCATCCCATTCTTTACAACTATATCCTAAAAATATTGCACGTTAACAGATATTATTGAAAACAGCTTCCAAAAATATACTTTAAACTGCTAGATGAAACTGGTTGGGATATCAAATATTCTATTTATAACTTATAATTATTAATTTATAGTTTGAAATACAGAAAGGAACAAAAAAAGGAGATGGAGGCAAAACAAACAGAAATAATTTTATTTATAAAATTATAAAAGAATGTATCATAATTATAATGTACATGTTAAGGTTAGAAGTTAGAAGATTAGGATTTTATATGTATTTAATTGTACTATTATTGTTAGCATTGTGTAAAACTTATGTTGACCCAGTCAATACACTGTCCACAAAATATGTATGGCTGTTAAAGGAAAACTAAATAAAACTTTTTTTAAAAAAAGAAACAATATTTTATGTGCACTTACTGCAGAGCATCAAGTCTAAGGGGTGTCAAAGACATCTTTTTATATAAAAAGATATATTCTGTATCTTTTGTATAAAAGATAGAGGCCTTTTTACATATCTTATAAAACATAAGCATGTGCTATAATATAAAAACAGTTAGTAAAAAAGATATTTCATAAAAAGTCACGAGGAGAATGGCATTATGATTTTTCAGAAATCCAGAAAATTTTCTCTAATGGATCAGCATAAATTTTTTTTCTAAAGAGAATTTCAGATGAAAAGGTTGTAGTAACTCTACATCCTGCTTCATTAAAGGAATCTGAACCACAGACTCTGATGTGCACTAGAATGTTAGAAAGGAATATATGGGAAAGGAAGCCATAATATAACTAAAACCAAATAATTAAGGGTTTAAAAAGTTGAAGCAGAATGTAGAATTGGATTTTTTAAGTTGCTATATAATCATAGAGTTATGTTAAGGGGATTATTTAGATCAAGCCCAGCTTTTATTTAAGACTGAAATTCAGGGGTAACCTGTTTCATATTAATTTTATTAAATTTTACAAAATGTACACTTAAAAATAACATAAACTCACACTCAGAAGGAAAGATGAAGAGGAAAAAGAAAGATAAAAATAAAGGTGAAGAAACATATAAAGAAAAAGAAAGGAAAATGAAAATATATGTAAAGAATGACTTCTGACTTCTGGCAAGAACATAAGAAACATGTTCAATTCTTAGATTAACACTATAATATAGTGTCCATTTTCCCCCCAAAAAGAAAAAACTCTTTAAAATTTTTTGACAATCATCTAATCCATGTGACATATTTCAATTCTTTATATTTTATATTATATTGGTATAAGGTAAAGGTAAAGGTAAAGGTTTGCCTTGCACATATGTGCTAGCCATTCCCGAGTCTAGGGATTGGTGCTCATCTCTGTTTCAAGGCCGAAGAGCCAGCGCTGCCCAAAGACGTCTCCATGGTCATGTGGCCGGCATGACTAAATGCGAAAGGCACATAGAACGCTGTTACCTTCTACTTGCATTTTTTAGCATTGTATTGGTATAATATAATCAGTGGTGGGATTCAGCCAGTTCGCACCACTTTGGGAGAACTGGTTGTTAACTTTCTGAGCAGTTTGATGAACTGGTTGTTGGAAGAAATCATTAGGGCAGAGAACCGGTTGTTAAATTATTTGAATCCCACCACTGAGTATAATATAATATAAAATATAGATTTTATATTTTATATCATATTGGTATAAAAATACCAATTGTACATAGATTTCTTCAGTGACTTTTCTATCACAAGGGTCTTTAATTTAGTCATTGTTGGCAATTCAGGGACATGTGAAGAATGTTGTTAGAAAAAGTCACCAGGATGGTATTATCAAAGTTCCACCCATTTTATCATGTGTATTGTGTGTGCAACACACATAACAGGCTAAGCTTTGATTGCATTGTCCCATCCATCCACCATCCTGACTTTTTGGACCATGCCCTGCAGATACCCTCACTGAAACTGAAATTAAAACATCCCTATCTATCTCTCCTTGATTATATTTAGTGCAAAGGACATCTCTGGAAAATCATTTTCACTGTCAATCTGTTCTTTCTGTAAGAAAAAGTTTAACTAAATTTCAATCAGAAGTTTATTTATTTATTTCAATTTCAACTTCATTATTTTTATAAGTAACTCATATCCTCCCACTTCCTATTTTTCTCATAAAAATTGTGTGCTGTGGGTGACTGAGAGAAAGACTGACTATAATCCAAGGTCACCCTCCCAACTTTCATGCCTAAAGCAGAGCTATAATTCTGAGTCTCATGTTTAATTCATTATTCCATGACTTTCTCTCTGGTACAGTACAGAACATTATTTTAGATGTTTTGCTTGTTTTTCTGTTCTTGCTTCCTATTGGTTGCTTCTTAGGGCTGAAAGTGATTGGCCTAAGTCACCTGGTTGGCTTTGTGCTTAAGGTGGTATCCCAGTTTCTAGCCTGATGCCTTAACCTTTACAAGTCCACCCAATTTGGGTCAACTGTGAATGACCATTTAATAATGCAAATTTGAAAAGCATTTCTTCTATTTTTTTTTATTCAAGTCTAAAGATGTGGAACAGCCCAAGGCCTAGAATTAAATCCTGTGACACAATCAAACTGATGACAAACCCTCTTTGAATTTGATTTTTGAACCAGCTATGTATTATTTGTTATGCCATCAAATCCATGTTTAACTAGCTTGATGGGAGATATCTGCTAAGAATCTCATGGCTTAGGCCCGGGGTACTTGCAGGACCATCTCCAGCTGCTCTTCCACCGTCCTGTGCACTCTCACAGAATTGGCCTCCTCAGGGTGCCGTCGGCCAAACAATGTCGGCTGACGGCCCCCAGGAGGAGAGCGTTCTCTGTGGGAGCCCCGACCCTCTGGAATGGATTGCCCACCGAGCTCAGGACAGCCCCTGACCTTCTTTCCTTCCGTCGCGAGCTGAAGATGTGGCTCTTTCGTCAACTCAACTGATCCGTTTGGGGGTACATTGTCATAATTTTAAACAGTTTTTAATAGGGTTGCTGGTTTTAATTTTATTTCATTGTGATTTGTATTGGAATTTGTCATTTTGTAAGCCGCCTTGAGTCCCCAGGGAGAAAGGTGGCATATAAATCGCAATAATAAATAAATAAACAAATAAATAAATAAATAAATCTCCCTGAATAAATATGTATTCTTGATATACTACTAGACTGCAACCCATCATAATAGAATAACCGAATTGGAAGGGACCTTGCAGGTCTTCTAGTCCAGTGGTCACCAACCATGGTGGTCCATGAGAAAATTTTGGTGGTCCACAGCACACCCAGGTGGAGGAGCTGCTCCGGGATGAGCAATGGCCAGTCCTGTGACTAGAGCTCTGAAATATGGGACTGGCCAGGCATGGTGGGGCTGTAAATCTCCGCCGTAGAGGGAAGTTTGTGCAACTTGCAATTTTGCAGCACAGCCCTCACCGGCCAGAATGAGGTATAGTGCAAGGTGGGGCTGGCGGTGCAGGCAGGAACCCTGGGCCATTTCTTCCCCCTGCTGTAGCTTCCTGTTGGCTGAACTCACCAGTGGCTATCCCCGCCCCTCACCCTCCCTTCCCAGTCACTCCTCGCCAGGCCTGAGAAGGGAAGGGCATAAGATGGAGATTTGCTCCATATTCCAGAGTGAGAGCAAAGCTTCGTCTCTTGCTGGATTTTGTGACCATTTCTTCTGGTCTCTTTTGGTGCTCCATGCACCTCAGTCTCTTGGGGAGATGCTTGACTTCCTCTCAGCCCCAAGACACTGGCTGGCCCATGAGATGAGAGAGAAGGAAAGAGAAAGAGAAAGAGAAAGAAAGAGACAGAATGAAAGAGAGAGAATCAGAGCGAGAATAAGAGAGACAAAGAATGAGAGACAGAAAGAGACAGAATGAAAGAGAGAATGAGAGTGAGAGAAAGAGACAGAATGAGAGAGAGAGAGAGAATGAAAGAGATTGAAAGAGAGAGAGAGAAAAAGAGAAAGAAAGAGAAGAGACAGAATGAAAGAGAGAGAAAGAGACAGAATGAGAAAGAGAGAATGAAAAGAGAATGAGAGAGAGAGAAAGAGACAGAATGAAAGAGAATGAGAGATAGAAAGAGACAGAGAGAATCAGAGAATGAGAGACAGAATGAGAGAGAGAGAGAAAAAGAGAAAAAGAGACGGGGAATCAGAGAGAGAAAGAGAGAGAATGAGTGGGAGAGAGAGAAAGAGACGGGGGAGAGAGAGAGAGAGAGAATGAGAGAAAGAGGAGGGAGAGTGCTTGAAGGACCCATCCCGTCACTGGGAGTCCAGGGCTCTCCAACCTTGGCAACTTTAAGCCTGGCGGACTTCAGCTCCCGGGCTTCCGGACTTCAGCAAAGCTGGCTGGGGAATTCTGGGAATTGAAGTCCACCAGGCTTAAAGATGCCAAAGTTGGAGACCCCTGTTCTAGTCCAAACCCCTTGCTCAAGCAGGAAATCCTATACCATTTCAACAAATGACTGTCCAGATTCTTCTTTAAAATCTCCAGTGTTGCAGATTTGAGAATCCCACAATGTTTCTAGAGGCAAGTCTGATTAATTGTTCTAACTGTCAGGAAGTTTCTCCTTAGTTCTAGGTGGTTCTCTCCTTGATTAGTTTCCTCCATTCTTGTCCTGCATTCAGATGCTTTGGAGAACAGCTTGACCCCCTCTTCTTTTTGGCAGCCCCTTAGAGTTTGGAACATTGCTACCATATCATCCCTAGTCCTTCTTTTCACTAAACTAGACATATTCAATTCCTGTAACCATTCTAATCTTCAATCCCCTAATCATCTTTATTGCTCTTCTCTGCAATCTTTCTCAAGTCTCGGCATCTTTTTTATATCGTGGCAACCAAAATTGGATACAATATTCCAAGTGTGAACTTACCAAAAGTCCACACTTGGAATAAAGTGGTATTAATACTTCACATGATCTTGATTCTATTAACACAGTCTAGAACTGTGTTGGCTTTTTTGGCAGCTGCAGCACACTGCTGGTTCATATTTAAGTGACTGTCCACTAGGACTTCAAGGTCCTTCCTGCAATTGCTACTATTGAGCCAGATGCCAGCTATTCTATTTTTGTGCATTTGGATTTTCTTGCATAAATGTAAAACCTTACTTTTCTCCACATTGAATTTCATTTTGTTAGATAGGGTCCATTGTTCAAGTCGGTCAAGTTCATTGGTGGATTTCTACCGGTTCACCCCAGTTCCTGTGAACCGGTAGTGGTGGCAGCGGGAGGCTCCGCCCCCCGTCCGGATGTCATCACAGACAATCTGCACATGTGTAGAAGGTTCTGCGCATGCGCAGAAGCGCTGCGCACAGGCACAGTTGTGAACTGGTAGCAAAGGTAGGTGGGACCCACCACTGGTCAAGTTCCTTTTGGATCTTGAATCTATCTCCTGGAGTATTGGCTAGTCTTGCCAGCTTGATGTCATCTACAAATTTGATGAGTTTCCCTTCTATCCTGTCATCTAAATCATTGGTGAAGATGTTGAAGACTACTGGGCCTAAAACAGAGCCTTGGGGTATCCCACTGCATGCTGGTACTTCCCTCCGTGTAGATAATGTCAACATTTAATTATGTAAACAGATGGACAGAATGACTATGGGCAAGCAAAAATGCAATGAGAGTGATTTCTGACTTTCTGCCTGTTACTGATTGACTTTGCTTGTGGGACACCATAGGTAGTATCAGAAGTCACAAAACATGGGATTAGGGGATTCTTGCAGCCACCACAACTTTGTGAATAAAAGTAGTCTGAAGATCCTTGAAATTTTAATTCCACAATAGTCATGGGTTCAAGATCTTTTTACACTTATTTTAAGATAGTGGATTTGAAGTACCTTGATCCAAAAATTGTTCTGTTCTAATATACTGTTTGGACTAATAGAAGGGTATAAACAGATGCACAATAGGAGTTTTAGTAGTATCTGCAATCCACTTTCCCATTCAGTCCTTTTCCCCCTCAAATAAAACTGACTGTCCTTTTGTCATGGAAATTTGAATAAATTAGAAAAGTAGAACTTTCAAAGAAGTAACTTCCAACCAACTTCATCCCTATCTCCATCAGAGATGGAATGTATTTTACCTTGAATGTAAAGCACACTTTATTATAAAAAGAAGGGAAGGCCTTCCAAGTCCCACTAGTTTCCAATGTCCAACAAATAGTCCCTGTACTTGCTAAATCGAGGGAATTAAAGTTGAAAAATAAAAAATTAAAAAGAAATAACTTCACAGCTGGGTTTGTAGTCTAAACTGTAGCTCTGTTCACCTCCCATGTAGGATTTGGGTTTCTATTACCATCAACCTTAAGGAATGGGTGAATAGTAAAGGACTGCTAAGACCTGCATTGCAAAACATAACTTGAAGTCCACATATCTTATAGTTACCAGTGTTTGAAAACACTAATCTACTAACTGATCTGACCCTTTTTAGTTTTTCTACCTATTTTTTCAATATCAGCCAACGTCATCCAAGGGTTACGGAGCATCTTCAAAGGCGTTAATAGTTATGAAGGCAAAGAATTTTACAACTTGTTTTATTATCCACCTGTCTGGGATTAAGGTAGGAGGACAGTGACAGGGAACAGAGGCATTGGAGCAGCAGTCTGTAAAAGGATTTTTAAAAAATTCACACAAAGTCCCATCCCCTTTTTATATACACATCACAGCCTAAAACTCCGAGGACATCTCTACATCCTTTAGACCAGTGGTGAGATTCAAATAATTTAACAACCGGTTCTCTGCCTTAATGATTTCTTCCAACAACCAGTTCACCAAACTGCTCAGAAAGTTATCAACTGGTTCTCCCGAAGTGGTGCAAACTGGCTGAATCCCACCACTGCCTTAGGCATGGAAGCTAAACAGGTGATTTTGGGCCAGTCCCTGTTGCTCAGCCTTACAGGGTTGTTGTGCAAAATAGGTGACAGGAGTATGAAATATCTTGAGTTATATGTGCAAACTCTAAAAATTTCCATAAGCGTTGTTTTCTATGGATTGGAAAAAAACCGTCGGTAATCAAAATCAAAACCAAAACTATTTTGTGTAGAGTAATGGCCAAGAACTATGCCTTATGCTCTGTAGTTCCGCGGAAGAGTAGAGCCGCCAAAGGAATTCTGACTACTCAGATCTCATTTCGCTAGCCAAGAGAAGTCGAATGGCGTGCCAAATAATTGACGCGATTACTGGAAGAAAGCAAGGCGAAACCCCGCCTCTTTGAGAACAGCCAATAGCAACCGCAGCCTTAGCAGAATCTGGGCGGTGCTGCCGGAACCTTCCTTTTGTTACTGCATTGAGAATCCATAGAAAGAGAAGGGAAGACCGGAGCAAGTATTCAGAACTTTGAAATGAGCCCGAAGCGATCTGAGCATGTCTGGGGCTGTTTCCTGCTTCTTAATTAAAAAAATAAGGTACATCTCCTGAAACCTTTCTTGAATTTTTCTTCTTTCCCTTGGTTTGTCTGCGAAATGGTTTTAAGGTAGAGAAATGCTATTTTGGTCTTAATTAGCCATGCTTGAATCGTCATTATAATACAGTTTCCTTGGTGGGGTATGGAAGCGAAGGAAGGGGTTGTTTTTTTCCAGCTTGGTTACGATCCTTTTAAGTTCTTCTCCGTTGCAAATATTCCTCCACTAAAACGCGATCATTTTTTAAACATTGCCTCTTGCTGGAGACTTGCTGTTTAGTGGTGCTGGCATTCCTTTCTTGTAATAAATATTTTGGATACCTTTCGGGAAGGACCCAGGGCGAGCGTGGGGTATTTTGAAAAATTGTTTTTCTTAAAACCTGACCGTTGTTTTACATTAAAAGGATGAGTTTGCATGTGTTTGTGGTGTAAAGTCCAAGAAATTATGGAAAGGAATTCATAATTAGATCATATGATTAGGAAGAGATGGAGGGATTAGTTCATTGAACTAAAATTTTGAGTTTGCACAAAGCGCAACCTTTTCTATATTTAAAATATCTGGGTCTCTTTGGGCTTAAATTTAAACCCACCTACGTTTCAGGCTAAGCATCTTTTCTTCTTAACTTTGGAAAAGGCAGCACGTTTAGGGTAAACCATTCTTGCTTACAGAAGTCTTACCCAGCCGGCAGGTTGACAGGTTCTTTGATTTGTTCTCCGTGGGTATCTGCCCGCCCGCATCATATCGCCCCTTGCCACCTGCCCTAGAAACGCTGCTTACTGACATCATGGAAACACCCCGCCGCCCAGGAAAGCGCATGCAAACGCTATTCGCTCAAACGATTTCATTTGGTCAAAGCAACTGTCAGTCAATGGAAACAATTCTCTGCCCCTTCTGAAGACCCCCTTGGAACCGAAATGGGACGAGCTCAAGAGGCTCCACCCTATTTCCACAGGTAGCGCTGCCTAAAGTGAATATATTTCCGTTTGTCGCTCCCGTCCGCCCTGTTCTTTGCTTTTTAGCTTTGGCAGCTTACTCAGAGGAGGTGAAAAGCCTCTCGGGTGTTACTCTCTCCGCGCTAAAGATACAGCAGCTTTGAGAAAGCTTATACTTGTCTAACCTATGTTTCAAGTTGCTGCCAGATCTCAGGTAAGAATAAATTTCAGGAAAGCTTGTTAATTCGGGTAGATTTTGTTTTTAAATGCTATAGGGGGCAGGAAAAAAACTTTTAGCACACTGAATTTTGTACAACTTTAACATGTTTCTTTCCTGTTCATTTGCTTTTTTTTGCTTCCTTCTATTCATTTTGTTTCACAAAAGTAGTTTTATAAATAGTTTTGCTCATGCACAGATAATTCTACAAATATAGATATAAACAAGACCAGAAACTAAAGTGAAACTAAAGTGAATTTTTTTAAATTGATAACAGTACCTCTAAATCATAGATTACACCCATGATTTAATCAGGTTTTGAAGGCTTTTAGCTTTTTCCTTCTGAGAGGAAGATTGTTAGTCTAAATGGTGAGGTTAGAGCCAATAAACTGATCTAACATGGTTTATTACATGTTTAGGGAAGTCATATTGCAGATTATGACACTTCTGGGCAGGGGCTAATAGAAGCTGTAATATCTCTGGAAAATATTAAGCTGCTGTAGGGAAAACTGCCTAAGTAAATTAATAGAGTAGTTAAGAATTTCTGCTAAAAATCACCCCATTCACCCTAATAGCCATGAAAACACTGATTGTCAACCAGAATAGCAGCTAATAAGACAGCTGTTTCAGGACTGATCTAGTCATACAGAGATCCATCCTTCAAGCATTAATTTTAAAAGTCTTTATATGTGGTTCGTTTTTAAACTACCGTAAATACATTACTTTTTCCAGAAAAAAATATGCTTATTTTTTGGAAACAAAGCCCATCTAATATCTCAAATACAATGATGTATTCCCAAAATACATCAATGATAGGCATTTATGTTTATCTCAGTGGTTCCTTATTTCTTGGCTGCAAAAAGGCTAGACGGAATAGTATATGGCGCATGAATGCCCCACACTGACAAACCTGCTTGTGAACTGTATATGTATCATCATCATCAAGAATCTATGAAATGGCTAACATGCATCAAAAGCTATCTATGTTTTTACCTGTCAAAGAGTACTATGAAGTCAATATTTATGTATAGTTTCTTGTTTTACAACTGATCTATCAAAAGGTAGAAACTAATTTATTTTTAGGTTCCCCATTTTCTTAGGCCAGTTTACGTCAAACTATTATGTTACAACAAAAACATAACTAAAATGGAAAAGAGAACTTTTTCTTTAAAAAGACTTTTTTACAATTAGGAAGATTGTAGGAAATAGTTGATATCAGAAAACCTGAAATTTGTTGGAATTTCAGGAGGTTTAAGTCACAGCACTTCTGAAAAGAGAGTTTTAAAGCATCCATCCAACCAACTGATCTATGTATCTGTAACTTAATAGAGGTCATTTTTATTGAAATTTTCTCTAATGCAAATAGTGGGCTGGGGTAAGGAGAATTACAAGAAGGGGAAAATTTTTCATGTTGGCCCTTAAACCGAGAAATTTGTATGCCTTTTACATTACTCCACAAATTCAGAATAAGATACTTTCAAGCACAGTTTAAATTGCCATTCTGATTTAGTCTAAACTTTTCTTCAGTTTATTGTAGTTCTGTATAACAAACACGGATGAATTTATTTAGTAAGTGTGAGGCTAATCATTAATCCATCGCAATATCTCTATCACCAAAATTTTAGTGCAGTGTTTTGAGGATCAAAATTGTCCAAATAAGAAGAAACAATGTGTTTTCTTAGGCTTAATACACCCCCTTTCTTTCAGAACTCTTTAAATGTTGGGTTCCTCAGAGCATCATCGTGCTCTTGAGAGAACTCACAGGCTAGGTTAAAAAAATTTTTTTTTTGATTTAAAGTAAGATGTAAATATATGGATATGTTGTTTCCCTGGTTTGCTTATAATATTAGCTTTTACCTAGAATTGAAACTTGCAAATTTCAATAAATATGACCAATGTTTTTGCATTTGCATTTTTTCAACAGATTTAGATTTTGAACATTATCTGTACAACTCATAGTAAGATTGTTAAGAAGAGTTTCTGACATTACCTTGTTTCATCTGCTGCTTCATATAGATTTTCAATCATTTTGAATGCTTCCAGAAGATTGTAACATAAATATTTCTCTCTATTGAAATGCAGCTGATATTAGATTAATTGCTTTATTAATCCTGTGTTTCTAAGAATTAATCTTATATTGCCGGATATGTTGGCAGGGGGGATGCTTGTGGAAAGGTGACTTTCCTTAGAAGAATTCAGCAGGGAACAACTTCTGATTTTGGCCTCTGACTGTGTACCATGGAAATAACAATGGGCAGCCAGCTGGCTATTGACTAACTTCAGAGGCTTTGAGAATAATTGTATTTTTCCTGCTTGCAGAAAGTGCTGGTGGATTAGATACTTTGGGGATTTGATGCATTATTTCCTTCTCCTTGTGGGATACTATATTATGAAGAAGGATTAAGAGGTAATTAAATTCAGTTATTTGGATATTGTTCACAAAGCAGTATAGAATAATTTCCTAGTCACTCTGAAATTCTGGCATCCCTGCTTGAAATGTTTCAAGCTGAATGATATTGGGTGCCTGCTTTGCACAACATAGTTCAGAAATTGCAGTAGTGTTAAATACAACTATGACAGTCACCGCAATGGAAATGGGAAAAAAAAGGAACAAGAAATGCTAAAACTTTTGTTTTGAATGTTAAAGAGCCCAGCATTTTCAGGTAGAAAATCAAATGTGCCAAAACTTTGAAAAGTTTCTGCTAATTCTTATAGAGAAGTAGAACAATGCACTCAGTGTGCAGCAGGTTCCAGTTTTCATATACGCTTAGATCAAATGATAAATACCAGCCAACAAGGTTTACTTGTTTCTGGATTATTAGCATATGTTTCAGATTATTGCAATATTGTGTTATGTGCTTTTCTTGAGTATGACAATTGTAGGAGGAAATACTTACCTTTTAGCTTCCATTGATAGCTACAGATTCCCAAAACAGTGATTCTAATTGCTTTGTTTCAGAAGAGCTTATAAATTGGGGGTTTACTGCCAAAAGGGATGAATAAATGAAGTATAAAACCTGTGGTGAACTTGAGTTTATTTCTAGTTGTGCTTCCAGTAATTTAATTACCATATTATCCAACTTAATTTCTCCCTGTTATGATTGCTCAAGAACTCCAAGGCCTCATTTATTTTGATCAAAATTCTAGGTAACAACCCCCTCCCCCCAATATATTTACATCTTAAGTTATGGGAGAAGGTAATCTAAACATTGTGCGGTTCATGTGTCCTGCATTTTTAGACATATTATTTTGTGGCTGTTGCCCATCGCAGCTGTCCTCTTTTAAAAAGGTTTGTGGGTGTCCTGTAATTTTCTCTAAAACCCATTCTTCCTCAACCTGCTGCCTTTCAGATATGTTTAGATTGTAGATTGTAACAAGCTAATGAATGCTCTCTTCTAACAGTCTTTATAGTCCTCAGAAATAGACTACAGTGATTTGCAAACCTAGCCTAAGACATGAATGAACTATAGAAACTAACACAGTAGTCACATCTGGCACACCAAGATTCTTGTATTGAAAAGTAGGGAATTTGTTTTACTATCAAAACAAATCAAAAATATTTCCCCTCCTTCCTGTCATAAAAGTATAACAGAATTTCCTTCCATTTCTTGACTATCAAAACCAGCTGCCTGAAGAATGCAGTGTGTACTCTTCCTATTGGTATGGCTGGTATTGTAGGAAACATGCACAACAGGATTATATTGTTTGAGCTGAACTATGTCTAGTTTGTACTTGTTACACTTTGTGTCTGAACTTTAGTGATTATATTTTGCTTTCACAATGCCAGATTATGTTTCATAGGTTTGTATAGCATTATTGCCTATGTTGTAAGGGAGAAATTGCTCAATGAAACATTGCTCTGAGAATAAAATAATCTAAGGAAGGGCAAGAAAAACAGTTGCAACTGTGGTAAATCCACGTGTTAACTGCTTGCACAGGAAATATAGATGTCTGAAATGAAACTGTTTTTTTTTAAAAAAACGCCTTACATATTCTGTTTAAGAGACCGACAAAACATTTGCAAATTATAGTACTATTTGTAAGACAGGATTTGTCTGTTAAAAAAAAAAGTATAAATAAAGCTATGAGCCTTTTCCCTCTTTTTAATTATGCAAATTTTAATCGGTTTTTAAATGATTGGGGTGTTTTAATCTGTCTGGGCCAAATTGTTTAATTCGATTTTACTTTATTTTTAAATTTTGTATCTATGTATTTTTACTGTTTGGCTGTTCACCGCCCTGAGTCCTTCGGGAGTAGGGTGGTATATAAATCAAATAAAGTAAGTAAAGTAAGTAAGTAAGCCTGCATGTCAAAACGTAAAATTTATGCATCAGTAATTCAGTAATATGTACTTCCTAAATTTGTTTGCCTGACTTAGATGAAATTGTTACAGTATTCCAATCATGTAATTTTTTTCAATAACTTAGCATCCCAATCTGTGGAGGGAGAGAGGATCATACATATTGATAGCTTTTTCTGTCAACTTAAAAGCAAATTTCATAACACGTAACACAGTCTTCCTTGATCCTACGCCCCGCAGAAATGTGCTTGCTGGGATTATGTTGCAGTGCAATAGCTCTACAAAGCTGTGACGTGGGACTTTATGAACAGCCACCATTCTGAATGACAGTTTGCTATATACTCATCCTGCCTTCAAATTCCAGTTGTATGGGGAATTGAGGCAATGTTACTTCTAGCATTTGTAATCCATCCTTCCTCATGGAGGTCAGTCATCATAACAGTATCCATAACAAATCTTGGTGACACCAAAATGACAACGTGTGCATTGTGACATCATTGAAACCAGCTTAGTACTTGCATTACAACAACTGATACAAATATATAAGTTGCATCATTTTCAGTTTGTCAATATATATCAATATATTTGTTTTCACACTATCTACTTTTATAAGTTTGAGACAATGTTCAGATGGAGTAAAATAAACATACTTCCAAAATTCTCCTAAAGTCAAAGAGCTTATATGTGTCTTTGAAGTCCAGATGTTCCAGAGAATAGGGCTGGTCTTAATAAAGTGCCAACAAGCCCCAATTTCTCACTCCTCCGTGTTGGGGCCCTCAACATAATGAACACTCTGAATTGGATGTGCAAACAGCTGGTGGGTCATGCAGCAACATGCCATCCTTGGCCCACTGTGAGTGTTATGCCATAAAAGTAATTCTATTGAATTTAATCAACAGATTTGTGAGTTGAATTCAATAAAAGGAAGAATAGACATGGAATACAATGAATGTATGCCCGGGTATGATATGCTTGCTTATAACATACCATTTATGGTAATTTGTTGCTATTTATGAATTATTCACTAAACCACTAAAAGTGAGTAGTGAATCTACTTATTTTTTATATATAACAAATAATGAACTTTATGAATTTACTTTAAAATAACATCTCATAATCCAAATCAAAACAACAGCCAGACCAATATAATGTTCATCATTACATCATTTTATCATGTTAGAAAAACACATAAGAGAAAGATTTATAGATCTTTTTGTGTAGTTGGAAAAAATTGGCTAGAATTGTTTTATCTTCCAGCTTTATTTTTTCAATGCTTAATTTGCAAATGACTAGTTTTTCAGGTGCCCTTCAGCTGCAGTCTTCGGCTGTGCCAGAGACACTTTCCCATGAGGCACTCCCATATGTTTACCTGTATGGGAATGCACTACAAGTCAGTGACTCCCATGTGACTGAAGGGGACCTCTTTATAATGAAGAGAACCTCTTTATAATGTACAGATTTTACATTTAAATTGTTATTTTGCTCTCCATTAAGATACTTGTGTGTTTAGTTCTTTGATATTTCTGTTTAGTTTTCCAAGCAAATTCCTGGTTTGGAAAAACTTTTAATCATGGCAGTGGCAGTGATTTAGTTGATGTAGGCAAGTAACACTCAGTATATAATTTATGGTGTCCTACTTCACTTCTGGTGAAATAGCTATTAACAGCCAGTATATAATTTATGATGTTCTTCTTAATTTCTGGCTGTATCTTTTTAAAAGCAACTATAAACCAACAAATGAATGGGGAGCTCAATTAGACCAGAAATGTTACATGCAGTAAATACACTTTATCTTGAAATGACACATACCTAAAAAGTCATTTGTACTACTTGACCCAAGTGCAGTTCCTGTGATTTTAATTAGGCTGATCTGGAGTAAATGGATTGTGGATTACAGCCCAGATTTGCAGGACTACTACTGTATGAGTTGAAGTTAAACCAACCCTCTTTCATAAGCAGGTGGAACAAAGCAGTGAGTTTCTGGTCTACTTGACATTGAAAAATAGTATATGTTCTTTTATAGGAAACATAAAACTTCAGCATGTACTATTAATTTGAGGCCACTTTGTTAATAGTGGATGAATCTCTTGATCATATGGAATGGTGTAAGGATACAAATAACTAAATGTGCAGTTTTGGAACAAAATACTGAAAATAAAAATAGGGCTGCAGGCTTATTACCATGATCTGAAGCATGCCTAATAAACTGCATGATCCTGATTTCCTTGAGTTCATTACTCGAAACTATGACACCCAAAGGGGCTGTGGTGTTTTAGTTCAGGGAATACTAGAAAATCTATTGCTGGAACTTTCACCTTTATTTCTCCATTTTTCGTCACTTCTTTTTGAGAGTTGCTGCTTTGCTAAGGAAGTGAAAGAGCTTGTCCACCATGTGCTTTTAGCTGTGTTGGTTCTTCCTTGCAGTCTATAAGATATCTTATTTTAATAAACAGTTTCTAAGAAAAAAGTGGCATTTTGCTGTTATTATTAACATGCCTCTCTAGTTTCTGATATTACAATCCTACTTGTAGTTTGATGCAAATCATTGTTAATAAAATAATACACTTTCTGACTTTCCCCTTTCCTTCTTTTATTTTCATGAAAATTAATGATGGTGTTGCCTGAGTACATTTACTCAGATTACATACCAGAACCAGATATCTTTTATCCAGCAATTCTCTTGGTAGTAGCAATTCCTCCTGTTCCTAAAGACCATTCTCTCTTCCCTCTCTATATATAGATGTTAAGATTCTGGATAGGACTTTTATTGCTGGAACATTATATGAAATGCATAGCCAATTTTTAAAACTTCTGCTGTATTGTAAATCCCTCATATCATGAAATACAGTAGTGCTAATTTCAACCATTTTTAGTGTCAGGTTTAAAATAAATTTTCAGAATTTTAAATATTGATATTGGGGCAACTCTTTATTCAAATCTTGTTTTGGGTATAATCTATATCTTAACTTTATAAAAGATAATGTCAACTCACAAAGCATCCCTGGCCTGCAACATCTCCATTCTCCATAACTTGCCACGTAATTATGACTTAATTATAATTTAATAAGGAAAATCAACTTTCAAGCATAGTTTATAAAGATGAATTATCTTTGCTAACTATAAAATTATAATTAAATACAATTCATAATTCAGATTACAGATAGGTTCAATAATTCTAAAAGTTAGTTGAAAAGTGAGAGCTTTTGATGTTACTTAAAGACTGCCTGCCTTTCTTCCTGCCTGCCTGCCTACCTGCCTTCCTTCCTCCAAACTGATGTTTGTCTAGGACCGTGATGGTGAACCTATGGCACAGGTGGCATGCGGAGCCTTCTCTGTGGGCACACGAGCCATCGCCCAGCTCAGCTCCACTGTGCATGCTCCAGAGCTTCCTGCCGGCCAGCTGATTTTTGGGTCTCTGTTTTGGAAGCGGAAGACAAGCGTGCATGTGGGGGGAGGCTACCTTTCTCCTCACTTTCTGCTGCCTGTGCCTTCCCAGATCTCTGGAGATTCCCCTTCCAGCTGTTTTGGGAGGTTACGCTCCCCGCCCCCATTTCTAGCCATTTTGGGAAGTCAGGCTTCCTCCCCCCCGTGCTGTTTTGGAATGTGAGGCCAAAAGGGGGGGGTCACGTGTGCATGCGCGGGGGGTTGTGCACACGTGTGCAGGGGGCGGGGTGTGCAGGACGGGCATTGCATTATGGGTGTGGGAACACACATGCGTGTGATAGCGCACGCATGTACGCTTTTGGCACCCAGAGGAAAAAAAGGTTAGCCATCACTGGTATAGGATATGTCTCATATCTTTAACTAACGGTATAATTTAGGATTATATCAGAATATAGCCTAAAATCTGAACAAGCTGTTACAATAATAATTTTTGACACTTTCATTTAAAAAATGGTTAGTGGTTGGTATCTTTTTTAATAAAATCAATATAGATAATAGGATTTCCCCCCTTTTGATGTTTAATTTTCATTATTCTATAATTTTTTAAAAAAATTAACTCTAATTTAATTTTTAATTTTAATGTTAATTTTTCAATGTTTTTACTTAGTTATGTTATACGTCACCTAGAGCCCGACTTTAAAAATGAACAGTTTAAAAATATGAAACATAAAAAAATTATATTGATTGATTGATTGATTGATTGATTGATTGGAAGAGATTACCTAAATTTAGGCAACAAAGTTCACCTAAATTTCAGTTAGGCTTAAGAAATCACTTTCCTTAATTCTGGAAGTTATTTTATAGTATCATGAAATTTTCCTCATCGGAGACAGTAATTTTTCAGCTAAAAAATATGCACTTTGACTTCATTTTATTTTGGAAAAAAATAAGAAAGAAGACATAATGAAAATCAGTGAAAATGGTTGAAACTGGTACACAGACATAACTGTGTCAAGGCATTTCTAATGATATTGGAGTTTTGGACTCCAGACTCACTTTTTCACAGAGAATGGAATTTATTTCCAAATAGACTGAAATACAATTCTCAAATTCATTTCTTGATTCTTAACACCATATTGGTCTGTGCAGTTTGTTCTCTCATCTAGCCAATATTCAAAGATAGTTAACAACCAGGGCATCATTTCCTTTCTTCAGGTTGGATAAAAGGACCAAAAGGTCTTGGTGTTTTCAGCATACGGTAAAGGTTCCCTTCGCACTTATCTGCTAGTCGTTTCCCACTCTAGGGGGCAGTGCTCATCTCCGTTTCAAAGCCAAAGAGCCAGCATTGCCTGAAGACATCTCCATGGTCATGTGGCTGGCATGACTAAACGCCAAAGGTGCACAGAACGCTATTATCTTCCCACCAAAGGTGGTTCCTATTTTTCTACTTGCATTTTTTTTTTATGTGCTTTCGAACTGCTAAGTTGACAGAAGCTGGGACAAGTAATGGGAGCTCACCCCATTAAGCGGCACTAGGGATTCGAACTGCTGAACTGCCAACCTTTTGATCGACAAGTTCAGTATCTTAGCTACTGAGCCACCACGTCCCTTTAGCATACTAGGGTTTAATTAGAAGTTGAGCAAAACAGAACAGATAGATCCTGTGAGCATTTTGGAACAATTGCCTAGGTGTATAACAAAAGACCCCAGATGGACATGTTATATAAGGAATAGTAGACCAAAGGCTCAGTCCTGCCAAAAATGTACCATAGTTATGAAAACCTAACCTTGCTCCATTTTGGGCTGTAATCTCCTAGATGTTACAGAAATGCAACCTGGGCTGCCTCAAAGTCACAAATAAGCTTGCTTCTGCTCTTCCTACCATTTGGCAGGGTTTTACACAAACAGTGACTGTCTTAGTCTGAACTACTCTTAAGTAGCCTGGAATGGAGTTATACCACCACATTTATTGATCGTCCTCCTTTGAATTGTTTCCCTTTTAGTAAATTTATACCAGCCTTGTGAAATGTCAAGCTGATCTGCAATGTTAAGTACAAAAAAATTAAAGATCCAGAAGAGCAAACAACTGAGTGGCAATTTGTGTTAGCTCTTCAAACATAATGCACTAGATAAATCAGCACATTATATCCCTGTAAACTTTTTTGATATTTAGAAATTCCAAGAGACAGAAAATATAGGAGGAGAGAGTATATAAATACATTAACCAGTGTATTTCTTAAGAAGATAAATCAGTACATCCATGTTGGACCACCACCTAGAGAAAAGCTACCTACTATTAAAAGTAGGTGACCTTTTTGAGCTGGAGAGTGCATTACAAAATGCCATGGGACAGGTTTGTTAATTCATAAAACGTGTAGGTACTAATTTACCAGAAGAGAAACTACCGAGAATGTTTCCTTCCACCCACTTAACCTGCTAAGAAAGTCTCTATGGTTTATATAACCATTATTTTGTGTGTGTCTATATCCAAACAAATGAGGGGCTCCAGCCCCTTATTATTTCCATTTCTTAAGAATACCTGTGTTGGACTCACTAATATCTTGAGGTCAACTCTTTGCCAACTTCCTATTTTTAAAATTAAATGAATATAAAAATAGCCAGGTGGGCAGGAGGATTATTGTAAGAAAGGAATGAAGAAATGTTGGATTTATTCAGGGAAGGAGGAAGAGAATACCAAGCCATTACAGTAAGGATATTTGAGTCTTGTGAAACAAGAAAGCATGAAAAAGAAACTTGGAGTAACTCTGTTTTGAATATAAATTGAAAAAGAGAGGGGAATTTGATGGACTTTCAAGATTCTCTTACAGTATTATAATCACATAACAGTACATTCTAGGATTCCTAATGAGTCTCATTTCCTTAAAGGGCTCACAGCACATGAAGTGCCCATGGTACAACAGGACCAACTCCTTCTATACAAAATATCCCTATTGAGCCTTTATTTGTTTTTGAGCTTCCCTTTGATATTGCAAGTGAATAGGGACATGAAGAGCCGATTATCTGCATTTCCTTTCACTTTATTTATAACATCCTAAAATATATAGAGCATATAGTTTCTATGAAACTATCACAGTAGAACTTGTTTAACAACTTTCAAGGTGTGGAAGTAAAGGGGATTGATATTGTTTCTTCTCTTTCCGGGAAAGTATGCTTTTCATTTGTGTCAGGAGCTTAATATTTGTGTTTTGAGGAAAATAATTTTGCAGTCAATATATGGATATTTGGCTAATGAAACATGGTACATGTAATTCATCCAGCCTTCACAAATCCTTGTTAAAGTATGTTATTTGATGTCAACAAAGAAATTGAGCCAATATCTTCCTTGGAGATATGAGGATGTGAATTCTATGTTGCAAATAATTAGACTTGTGTAACATTTACTGGAGCCTGAGAATTAAACCTGAACAATCCAGTGATTTCATCTAGATACCTAGTATGTATATATTATTTGCATTTGTCCTCCATTAAACTTCCTAATTACTCACTGATTTACAAATGTATTTGAGGAAGAGTATATTTACATATTGGATTATGGTTTATTTTGATCATTTATTGGATGTTACTAGAAAGAGATTCAGTTATCTATCATGAGATGTGTGGTATTATTTATCTCCATAGAATGACTTTTCACAAGTTCCTGCATCTGTCATGTTCCAAAACAGTGCTCCTGTTCATGATGTTGGAAAAAATAGCGACATGGATGATGCCATGGATGGTCATGTATGAAGAACCTGAACAACTGTTTACTGTATTTTCAATAAGTAAAATAGAAGGATCCTGCAACCTCAAATTTCTGCAATTGTATGATTAAAGAGGATCGTAGAAAAGGGATTTAGTGCTGCAGATTGGCTGTCCTTACTCTGGTCACAAGACATTGGTATTAGGACATGTACAGAACAGTCCTTTCTATGTATATATTCAATAGGATTAGACAATATCTGTTTCTTAAGAGACTGCTAAACATCACTCCTCTTAATCCTAATCAACCCATCAATGGTGAATAGTAATGGGAGTCTCAGTCAAGCAGTATCTGGAGTATTCTGTAACTATGCAAACTTTTCCCTTTCATACACCCAGTAAGGGAAAAATGCACAGTCTCATGTTTCACTGATTTCCAATGAACTCTAAATCTAAACTGCATTAAACTACCTTTGATGATGATTCTGCCTGTCTTCTCAAACTATTGTTTTGTTCTTCTCAAAATAGGTAGCCAGAGTCATATAGAACTGAGTAGCAATAGAAATTAATGAGATGGATGGATGGATGGATGGGTGGATGAATGGATGGATGGATGGATGGATGGATAGATAGAAGGAAGGAAGAGAGAGAGAGAGAGAGAGAGAGAAAGAAAGAAAGAAAGAAAGAAAAGAGAAAGAAAGAATGTTTATTTTAACTTCATCTCTTTTTGGAGTGATAGCTATTATATATCTGGGCTGATAAAAGCCAGACAACTATTAGAACAATTGTACTATGTTCTATTATGCACAAATGTATTGTGCATCTCTCTGGATATATGATGGCTATGTGAATTTTCGCAGTTGAGATCTGCTAGCCCTAGTGATGGTAATGATTGTTACTGTTATTACTGTTTTGAAAACAAGATGCAGTAATAATCAAGAAAAGAGATTAAAATGTCAGTGACTGACTTTACAGCAAATATCCATCTATCATATCTTAGGTGATGCCTTTGGCTATTTTGGTTCTAGGAATACTTGTTTCATATTCTGTCTTAGTTGGGCTTTGAGTAAAAAACGTTAAAAATGCAAGTATTTTACATACCTGTGTCTGTGTGGACTGGTCTGTTTCAGGATTCATAGTTTTAATTCTGTTTTTTTAAAATTTATTTCTAGAAATTGGAAACGAAGGCAAAATAAAAACAAATCCCAACAAGTTTCATTTAAAATAAATTGATACATACACATCATATATATCCTATTGCTTTTTAAGTCAGCATTCTGGAGTTCTTTTCAGGAAGAAAACATTAAAAAATAAGTTAATAATAAGCATAACAGCATAAAAAATGAAAGACTAGCAGTATTTTTTAAAAGTTTTTTTCATCTTGGTTTCTTTCTATACAATCTAGAATCTCATGTTACAGTTTGGAATAAAGCCCTGCTATTTACCTATAATATTGATAGCTTGTGTGATTCTACAAAGTAGCTGGTTTATTTTATAAAAATGCTTAATAGGACATTTTAATTATGGCTTTGCTGTGGTTTGTGACATCACAGCTAGACAGAAATTAGCATACTTTTCTGTGTGTTTCATACTTGTGTTCCTGATTTTACTTAGAAATAGGATTGTGTTGATGAAAATTACCTCTTGAGGCAGGTTAAAATCCATTAGCATCTCTTCATTGTGTTTTTTCCCAGCTTCTCCACTTTGGCCCCTCCCATTGTTTAGGGGCTGTGTTTGCTAGAATTTCTCGTCATTTGTTTGTCAAAAATTTTGAGAGTTTCAGTCCCAGTATATTTGATATCTCTCTCCCTTTCCCTCTCCTCCTTCTCCCTCTCCCTCTCCCTCTCTCCCTTTCCATCTCTCCCTCCCTCTTTCTGTCGGCCCTGGGAAGAAGAAGCCAATTACAAATCACTTTCACAAATCTTGCCTAGAAAATAACATTGAGTAGTTCAGACAGTCTCCAGGAGTCAAAGCTGACTCAAAAGTAACAACAGTAATTTAGAAATTTATAAATCAATATAAGGGAAGCCATATCCAATTCTTAGATATAGGTGCTCCAAATGACATTTTTTTCTTGGTAATCCAGATTTTTGCACTAGAAAACCTTCTTACTCTATGCAAAAGAAAAGAGGGAGAGAGAGAGAAGAGAAATAGTTTATGGAGCTATTCCACTGCTGAAGAAGCATGACGAAATCGACAGAATTTTTGTTTTGTATGAACTGTTGCGAAGGATCAGCAAAACAATAAATGCTGTTTCCTTTATTATTTATTTCATTTCTATCCCACCTTTATTGCCTTAAAAGTAACTCAAGGTAGTGAACACACTTCCTCCTCCTCCTCCACCTTTTCCCACAACAATAAATTTGTCAGGTGGGTTGGGCTGAGAAAGAGTGACTGGCCCAAAGTCACCCATTAGACCAGGAGTCCCCAAACCTGACAGCTTTAAGACTTGTGGACTTCAACTACCAGAATTCTCCAACCAGCATAGCTGGCTGGAGAATTCTGAGAGTTGAGGTTCACAAGTCTTAAAGCTGCCAAGCTTGAAGATCTCTGCATTAGACTTTCATGCTAAAGTGGGACTAGAACTCACAGTCTTCTGGTTTCTGAGCTAGCACTTTAAGCTCTATACCAAACTAGCTTTCTTTAGAGATCTTAAAGGAAGAAAGCTGAGACAGGAATTTCCTTCTATAGAGAAATGGAGCTACAACCCTTTTCAACAAACAAAATTTTATGGTGGTTCAGATATCACAGTTGAGTCAAAAAATAATTCAGCTCAATAATGCAACACTGCAGGTGCCTGAAAACACAGAGGAGATGCTTTCAGACAGATGCAAAGCCCTTTCTATAAAAGTGGACCTGGGTTAAGCTATGAGTGTACATTCCTACAGACCTGAAGAGCTACCAATGGGATTGCCTTAACTTTCTGTAGGAAGATAATCTTAAAAAATGCATGTATCTTCAATGGAGAAAGGGTTTAAATCAAAATAAATCTGTATCCCTTCCCTTCAAAATTCAATACAGCAAAATATAGCACTGCTCACCTGAAACAAATAATGTAGAGCCTTCAGTGGCGCACAGAAATTATGATCTTATATAACTGCTATATTTTTTTAAAAATCATGAGATGTAATTACAACTCTTGAAGATTCAGAGGAAGAGTTCTCCTTTTAAAATCCCATTAATCATCTTTTCCTCTCTTAACACAGATTTTGCTTCGAGGTTTAGAATTATATTTTACATAAAAGTTAGCTTCCATTTGGTCATCTCACTCCTACTTGGGCCCATTTTGACTGCTGGACTGAAGATAGTAATTCCTATTTATTCCCTCATGATCATTAGCAATGTGTTATGAAAGCTGTCAAATTGGCAAGCGTGATAGTGTGAAAGGAGGGAAGGTACTTGAAGGAAGCAATAGGCTGAGTTGGGCAAGTTGTTTGAAGTTGATTGCATGCCCATATTTAAAAGTAGGGATTTCAAATCTTAGTCCTTATTATATATCATATATCACAACTGATACGGAGATAAGCTACTTTAACACTCTTATGCAATATTAATAATGTATTAATTCTGTTTAACAGTGAGGTAATCCAAAATTAAGAATGCATGGCAGGATTTTTTTTCTGGAATGGGCTGAAGAGGCATCAATTACTTTCATTAAAGTCATTTCACAATGGAGGCAAAAAGATGAGTGATGTATGCATTTTGCACTGTGCCCCAAAGGCTTGCAGTGGTTTTAATGAAACATTAGAAAATGTTGTCCCAGGGATGCATTTTCAAAAGGTAACTGGACTGTTTTTTCCTTGAAGACATTTCACTTCTCATCCAAGAAGCTTCTTCAGTTATCATTTAAAATAAATAAATAAATACCAGGAATTAACTTCAAGGAATACTGTCCAACCTTAGGAAAGCTTTTGAATGAGATGAATGGCATGTCACCCTGCAAATTTTGGGGGAATTTTGTTTAGTTTAGTTTTAGTAGATCATCTGAAGAATCAGATTAGTGTATTTCCATTCAAGTGATGTTGCTTTCTAGGAGGCAGCATGCCTTGCTAATTTTAAGTGATGACTTGCATATTTTATTTTTCAATATTTGTGTATATAACTTTCTCAGCTTTTTTCTGAAACTAGGCAAGACACAAGACCTTTAATTTTCTCTTTTTCTCTGTTTATTGATTCAACTTACAGGCAAAATGAAAGGGGATAAGCAAAAGAAGAAAAAAAATAAAATGGGGTGGAGGGAATGCAGCCAGCTGTGATAGTGCATAGGGATGGATCTACAATTTTAAGCAAACACATTTCCTGGATTCTTTCCTTCTTCCTCATAATCACTTCTCTAAACTTCGTAGAGCAACATTGCATTGAAAAATTGTAACAAAACTGCATCAGAAAAAATTGCAAATAAAAATGTTTATATTAGGAAAAGTGAAATACAAAAAATAAATCTGCTTTTTTGTATATGCATTTGATTAAGATCCATTATAAAAAATGCAGGGAATCAAAAGAAAATTCAGTGTACATGCTGTAACATGGACTAGTTGTAGTTGCTTAATACAGCCGTGTAGGTATTTGAAGAATCCTCCTTAAGGTGGAATGGCTATACTACACTGCTTCATTCACCAGCAGAAATTTCTGTATACATACAACACAGGTGCAACATAACTGTTAGTAAGGTAGAATGGCTGATAGGTTAGCCCCAATTATACTTTATGTGTAAAGTTTCTCCTCCAGTCGGGCACGGCAGTCAGGATGGGTGGAGACCTGGTTGAGTCGTCATTGGACCGGGTCTGCTGAAAAAGGCAGGAAGTCCCTCCCCTGACCGTGGCTGTCAGTTTTTCGACTCGGTCGAGTCCAGACCGGTCGTGTCTAGGGTAGTCTGTTCGCTTGGATAAGCAAAAAAGTAAGAAAGAGAGAACTTAGTTAAAGGCAGCAGGGGCGAGGCTTGATTCCCTTCAGCGTGGTAGCTGCTAGCTCCGCTGGGGATCGCCTGAGGTTACATCACCGGCTGGTGATTCCTCTTCCGACGCGCACGAGTTCGCTCCGTCGCGGCGGTCTCACTTCTCTGGCAGCTGAGAGAGCCCTTACGATCGGCCTTAGATCGCCTGGCTGCCTGCTCATTAGCGCGACGCTTCTCCGCGCCTCCGGGAGTGTCTTGCCGGCTGGCTTGCGCTCCGATTCAAAAAAAAAAAAAAAAAAAAACCCTACGGAACGAGTACCAACGGCGGAGAAGCCTCTGAATCGCCTGGCTCCCTGCTAATTAGCGCGCTCTGTTTCCGCGCCTTTGGGTGACTTGCCGGCTGGCTTGCGCCCTAGTTTAAAAAAAAAAAAAAAAAAGAGGAAAAGGAGAGGGCCAAAAGCGGAGAAGCCTCTGAGCGGAGCGTCGGCTCTGGGGGATAGCGGCTGGCTATTTTCTTTTTTTTTTTAGCGCGTTTGCGATCCCGCGCTTATTCAAAGTGCTTAGGCCGGCTGGCTAACACTTTGCACAAAGTCTTCCAGCTCTTCTAAATTGAAGTCCTACGCAGTGAGTACTTCTCCTCGGAGATCCGTGGGCCGATTTGTCTCAGTTTCAGCTGCTATTGTCTGAGGGGATCCTCTGGCCTTCTTAGCAGTCTATACCAGCGGCCATTTTACAGACCCTCCTAAGATGGCGGACGCCATTTCTTCCCACAAGGGAAAAAAGAATAAACGCCCTCAGCTTCAGCTAGATCCTGAGGAGGAGCAGGCCTCGACCTCCCAAGCTAAGAGGCCTAGGAATCATAGCTCCCAGGAGGCCCCTAAATCTAAATCTAAATCTAAATCTAAGGCTAAGGATGAGCAAAGAAGACATAAGGCTATCGAGAAAGCATTTAATAAAGCAGCCTCCTCTTCCTCGAAAGAGCCTCCAGAGGCCTCATCGAATCCTGAGCCCCCACCTGCTCCTGCCAGGAGTGCGGCCTTGTCACAGGCCTCTCCTGTACCTCCTCTCTCCCCAGATATTTCAGTCACGGGGGACTCTTGGATTCCTGATGCAGCCACCGTTTTTCCTACTGATGTACAGGTGGTCAATCCTTCTCAGACAATTCACAACCCTGAACCGGTTGCCATAGGAGCAGGAGATTCAGTGGTCCAGCCCTCTCAGGCCCAAAAACTGGATATTACACCTGCTTTGGCCCAGTTGATAGCTAACTCAATAAAGCAAGGGATTGCTCAGGGGTTGCAGGAGAGGTCTTCCTCGAAGGTTTCCGAATATCTGAATCGCCAAGCTCCTTCGATTAGTTCTCAGCCCTTGCAGGATTCTTCTCAGGTCCTGCCTCGGGCAACTTCTCCTTCCAGGGATAGCCAAGGCTCCCTTTCAGGCGAGGAAGAACAGGCCATTATTGACCAAGATCTGTCGGAGGATGAAGGCTTAGAGCCGGATCAGCCCTCGTTTGTAGGGTTGTTCCGCCCTCAAATGTTTCGTTCCTTATTACATAAAGCTCAGATCACCACTGGTCTTGGCATCCCTTCGCCCTCCGACCAAGCCCAACCCGGGACTTCAACATCTTCTTCGGCCTTATTTGACGTGCCCACAGTTCAAACCGAGATAGTGCCAGCCCCTAAATTGTTTGCAGACGTCTTGCAGAGGCAATGGAAGAACCCTAGCACGGGGCCAATCCCCAACAGCCTAGACAGACGCTTATTTAATCTGGCAGAGGAGTATGCTTCTCTTTTGCAGATCCCCTCAGTGGACACACCGGTGGTGGCTTTGACCTCGTCCTCACCCGCCTCGGGCCCGGCTGAGGAATCCCTACGTCCGGAGGAGAGAAGAGCGGAACGCACCCTCATCAAAGGTCATCAGGCGGCGGCCTGGTCCGTGCAGGCCTCATCTGCCGCATCGTTTTTTAACCGGGCGTCGATCCTCTGGCTGAAGCAGTTGCAGAGTCGTATTCCTCCTTCTGAGGTGAGAACACTACAAGACATTAACAAAATACTGGCAGCGGTAGAGTACTCGGCGGACGCCACTCTCTCTGCAGCCAGGTTTTCGGCCAAAGCAATTGGTTCCGCAGTCACTTCTAGGCGCTTACTTTGGCTGAAATATTGGCAAGCCGACGTTCGTAGTAAGTGGCGCTTAGCGTCTTCACCGTACTCGAGTGACAAACTTTTTGGGCCTGCTCTTGAGCCTCTCTTAATTGAGACCAGAGATCACAAGAAGTTTTTGCCAGCGGTATCCCGCAGGTCAGATGGGCGTTCGTCGTCTTCCTTTCGACGGCAGTCCTTTCGGGGCCCTGACTCCGGCTACTTGCAGCAGCGATCCCACCGACCCTCAATGCTACTAAGAGATCACTAGTGGAGAAGGCTATCCATCACTTGCTTGCTATAAGTGCCATCGAACCGGTGTTCCCCTCCGAATTTGGCCAAGGTTTTTACTCTAGACTCTTTTTAGTACAAAAGTCTTCCGGGGACTGGCGCCCTATCCTTGATTTGAAGTCCTTGAACCGGCACATAACTTATCGCCGGTTCAAGATGCATTCCTTACAAACAATTTTACTTTGCATTAGGGAAGGGGATTTTTTATCATCTGTGGATTTAACTGAAGCCTACCTCCACGTTCCCATCCTTCCCGAACACCGTAAGTTTCTCAGATTTTGTTATAACAACAACCATTACCAGTACCGGGCCCTTCCCTTTGGTTTGTCCTCGGCCCCTAGGGCCTTTACCAAAATAATGGCTGCCCTCATGGGTTATGTCGCCACACTCCCAATTAGGGTGTCCTTTTATCTAGATGATGTTTTGATCTTGTCAAGGTCTTGGCAGCAAGCGCAGGCTGACCTGACTAGGACCCTTCAGATTCTCCAGGATCATGGGTTCTCAGTCAATTTGGCTAAGAGCCACTTAACCCCTTCTAATCGAATTCTTCACCTGGGAGCAGTAATTGATTCCTTGTCCTCGGAGGTGTTCCTGTCTCCGGACCGGGTTAACAGCCTCAGAGAGTTAGCTGGCCGGGTGCAGAATCAGGGGTCTTCTTCGCTGCTAGCTTTGTCACGTCTTCTTGGCAAGATGGTGTCTACCTTTGGGATAGTCCCATGGGCCCGTTTACACAGTAGGGACTTACAGTGGATGCTGCTGCCCTTTCAACGTTCCCACAGGGACACCTCATCCACAAGACTGGTCCTTCCTCCGTCTGTGATCCGGTCTCTGTCCTGGTGGACATCGGATGCCCTGTTAAAGGGGACCAGGTTTCGAGAGCCGTGCCGACTGCAGCTTACAACGGATGCCAGCTTGTCGGGCTGGGGAGCTCATCTGGGTCCCCACCTAGCTCAGGGCCTATGGTCAGCACACGAGAAACGGATGAACATCAATGTGCTAGAACTGCGGGCCATCTTCCTCGCCCTAAAGGCTTTCGAGCCTCAGGTGCTGCACCGAGATGTCTTAATTCTGACCGACAATGTAACAGCCAAAGCGCATGTGAACCGCCTCGGGGGGACTCGTTCCAGAGCTCTGATGAGGGAAGCGCGGCGTTTGGGTCTCTGGGCAGAGGACCACTTGGCATCGATTCAAGCAACTCACATCTCCGGAGTTCTAAATCGCACGGCCGACTCTCTCAGTCGGTCCCCGGTCGACGACGCAGAGTGGTCCATTTCTCCTCGCCTCTTCCAGGAGGTGGTTCGCCGCTTTGGGAGTCCGACAGTGGATCTATTCGCCAGTGCGTCCAACCACCAGCTACCACGATTCTTCACCAGATTCCCTTGTCCCGGGGCAGAGGCGGTGGACGCTCTCCGGAGTCATTGGCCGACCAATCAGCTCCTGTATGCCTTCCCACCGGTCAACTTGCTGTCCAGAGTGGTACGGAAATTATTACAGGAGCAAGCGGAGTTAATCCTCATCGCTCCAGCCTGGAACCGACGTCCTTGGTTCGCAGACCTCAGGTCCCTGTCGGTAATGCCCCCTTGGCGGATACCGGGAGACTGGATGACCCTCACCCAGGGCCAACTGCAGCACCCGGATCCTCTCTGGTTCCAGTTCACCGCGTGGCGATTGAGCGGGAAGTGTTGAGTAAGCTTCCCCTCTCGGCAGGCGCCATTTCGACTATTCAAGCCTCTCGACGGGCTTCAACCACAAGGATTTATGACGCTACCTGGCGAGCCTTCTGGCTTTGGTGTAAGGCTCGACTTGTCTCTCCTACTTCGGCCTCGGTTCCTCTTGTCATCGAATTCCTGCAGGAAGGGTTTGTCTCTGGCCTCTCGCCTAACACACTTCGCCGCCAGGTGGCTGCCCTTTCCACGATCTTATCCGGCTCCTCAACGGACCCTATCTCACAGAATCCTTTGATCCGGCAGTTCCTGCGCGGCGCTACCAATATCCGTCCGCCTGCAGTCCATCGCTACCCTTCTTGGGACTTACCTAAGGTTCTCCGGGCTCTAACTGCTCCCCCCTTCGAACCCTTGAGAGATGTTTCCTTAAGATACCTATCCTTTAAGGTGGCTTTCCTTGTGGCGGTGACGTCGGCTCGGCGGATTTCTGAGATGGCGGCCCTGTCCATTCGTAAGGAACTCTGTATCTTCCACCAGGATCGGGTGGTACTGAGATTGGATCCTTCTTTCATCCCGAAAGTGAATACGATTTTCCACCGGGCCCAGGAAGTAGTACTTCCTAACTTTTGTCCTAATCCTCAACATTCTCTTGAACGGCGATGGCATACCCTCGACGTCCGTCGGGCTGTAAAGATCTATATTTCCCGCACGGCTACCTTACGCCGTTCGGACGCCCTCTTCGTATCCTTTTTACCAGCTTCTCTGGGATCGAAGGTTTCTTCTACCACCTTGGGGCGCTGGATTCGGGCTTGCATTTCGGCGGCGTATGAAGCTTCTGCGCTTCCAGTTCCTCGCAACATAACAGCTCATTCGACGAGAAGCGCCGCCACTTCAGCAGCGTGGTCCACCCGGGCCTCCATCGGCGAGATTTGTCGGGCGGCGGCCTGGGCATCGCCTTCTCCCTTTGTCCGCCACTATCGCTTGGACAAGTATGCGTCTTCGGATGCGGCCTTTGGCCGGAGAGTCCTGCAAGGGGTCCACTCGGCTTCCTGATTTCGGGACCGGCCTTCTCCCTCCCGTCTGGACACTTGGCTCTGGTATGTCCCATCCTGACTGCCGTGCCCGACTGGAGGAGAATGGGCGTTGGTTCTTACCTGACACGCCTCTTCTCTGACTGTCGGGCACGGCAGTCAGCCCCACCCTTATTGTGGAGGCCGATCCCGTTACGACCTCACCTGGGAGGGGGCGGGTTCTTCTAATTCTCTTTGTTCTCTATCCCTAGACACGTCTTACTGCTGATACTCCCTCGTCTCAAACTGACAGCCACCGTCAGGGGAGGGACTTCCTGCCTTTTTCAGCAGACCCGGTCCAATGACGACTCAACCAGGTCTCCACCCATCCTGACTGCCGTGCCCGACAGTCAGAGAAGAGGCGTGTCAGGTAAGAACCAACGCCCAATCTCACCAAAACAAAGATTATAAGCAACCTACATGAACAGATTTCTATATCCTATTTGTTGCATAATAGGACTCATTTGGGTCAACAGATAGAGTTAAACATATAGTTGGGAATCACAAGGAGCAATGAAAGAAACCTTTTCATCTTTTTTCCTGGGTGTATCTGTTAAATAACTGCTAGAACTTTACTATGCCAAAATTGCATCATTGACTATTTCATTAGGTATATAGCTTCTGAAAATTGGTTTTCATTTCATAAATATATAAAAAAGACGTGTCACTATATTGCCTTTTTAAAAAAAAATCACAAATAAAATAGCTTTATTATAATCAGCTAATTGTTAACATAATGATTTCTGTGTTCCTCAGAAATCTCCTTCAGATTTGATGTTAAGCACTGCATATGTGAGTCTGGAATAAAGAAAGCCAACTATGATTATTTCTTAGTTGTATTTTTCATTTATTTCTGTCTTTTATGTGCTGGCCTTCAACATCACTATCTAAATTTACCTTAAAAACAAAAACAAAAATTTATTCTAAATCTGGTTAAAAATTGGTTTGCACAAGTCTGGAAAGGTAAGAGGGACTCACTTCAGCAAAGCAGTGTCCATAATTGCTTTTTCTGAAGCAAAGAGGCTATCCAGTTGTCTTAGATGAAGCAAGCAGTATCTACATAATTTTGGTCCAGTGCTTAGGAGAAACTCCTCAACTTTTTTTTACGATGCTGTCATCCCTATTCAGGGTAGAGTCAGGGCGACTGAATGGAGCTGAGTCTCAAACGGATTTATTGACTGGATGCCCTTCCTGATGCCTTCACAGAGTTCAGAAGCAGATTTTTTTTCTTTGCACTCTAGGAGAGAAACATCTACTACCTAGGCTTGAACTCTCAACTTTCCGAGTGGGAGGCAAGCAACTTCGCCATTAGGCCTGTTGAGAAACTTCTCACTATCCCCCCTAATTCTAACTAAAGTGTTTCTAGGCTCAGTGGCATTGGGATTTCTCAGTGCACAAGCTTAGCCTGAAATATCTTCAAAATGCTGAAGGGGCTTCAGACTGGACAGTGTGAGGTTGCTGTGAGATTTCTTTGGGCGAGCAGTCTAGGGAAGACTCCCAAGATGGCTGCTTTTGAAACTTACTGAAGACATATACAGAACCTCTGGTCACAACCATAATTCGTTCCATAACTTTGGTCGCAAACTGATTTGGCCATGACCTGAACCTAATTTTGGAAATTTGGCGCTTACAAAAAAAATGGCGCAGAAGGAGATGTGAATTTTTTGGTTGGAACCTAACTTGGTCGTGGTCAGAAGCGTTCGTGACCAAAGGTTCTGTACTCAGCATATATCAAAGCTGTCCACTGTAAAAATACAGTGTAAAAATAATGTGAGAGAAGATTTATCTATACCATCTCTCTCAACATTTGTCAAAAAGCTCTTCTTAGCTTTTTCTTTTAGCTGAAATGGTACAGGAAGAGGCTGAAAGGAATTTTGAAAGAGAAGTGAGGTAAAGAAGCTGAGTCACTTCACACTAAATGAAAGATCAGCTTGCTTTGCAAAGTACACATTAAAACTTTTCACAGTCCTAGTTAGGAGTACATTACATATAAGCAGAAGTAAATAAATACAGCATATTTTATCCATAAGAGGATTATAAAATGGATAAAAATATCCATATTTTTAATTGGCAGGAATGAACAAACCCTTTTAAAGCTGCTACAAATTCCATTGTAGCAAGTTCCTTACTATACGAAAAAGAATCCCTCTGCCCCACAGTGGTGATACCCAAAGCCTATAAAAATCACAGAATGGAAGGCTGAAAGTATTGATGCAGATTAGTTGTATTGGAGGACACCAGACGCAATATGAATTCCTTAAATAAGAATGCTTAGATTAAGTATTTAGCATGGCAACTGAAATTAAAGATTCTAGGAATCTAGGTTTTGTCATCAATGTATTCTTTCCTGTAAGACACAATATCATTGTGTATCAATCCTAAAGATAATGAAGGATGAATAATCTTTTTTCATATACATATGTCTACTTTATTTTCAGTAAGTCATCTTTACAAGAGATAGCATAACAATCAAAACAATCCCTCATTGTTAAGAGGACATGAAGTTAGATTCAGTTTTTATTTTTCCACATCACTCATCTGACATATAAATAGATTGATAAAGCAGAGTGCTGTTTATTATACTTGGGGCAAACTAGATTAGATAATAAAGCTGCACATTTTCTTCCCTTTATGTTTGCTGCACTTCAACCAGATGGTTGAATATGTTTGTGCTGCCAATCTGGAGCCAGATATAATTTGATTTATATAACATTTCTGGTGGATAAACTATTTTATGCAGAGGTTTGTTGGAAGTATTCCATAATGTAACTGCAACCTCTTATTTTTAGTCTGCTTGAAAACAGCTGTAGGATAAAAGCCATTTTGTAAAATAGTTTTATCCCACCATAAGATTAAAAACTCTGAAGAGGAACTCCTAGAACCCCACACCTATATCTATAGAGAAGGGTTTTATCCACAGATGTACGCTTCTCATTAGATGCAATATCATCTATGACTTTATATCCTTTCAAGTCCAAAAATATTCCAGATAAATTGACCAAGAATTAGCAAAGTTGTAATGCAAAGCCAAATTGCCTACTGCTTAATGAACATAATGCCTCAGTTCCCAAAAACTACTGCAGTCTGCTACACATGTTTACAGGTGAGGGGATATCATACTCAAGAAAAGGATAGTAACAATAGACATCTGAAGATATAATTTCCATTGAAAACCTTCACATTCTGTTTTAAAATGGTAGTTCTCATTTCAGACAGAAGGAGATAGAGCTCACTGCAATGATGGCATTTCTACTGTCTTTTGTTGTTGTTAGTTGCAAAGTCGTGTCCGACCCATAGTGACCCCATAGACAACGTTCCTCTATTAAAATGGAAGGGAGGTGAGGATGGGAGGGAAGAAAGGCAGTAAGAAGAACAGAATCAAAACAAGATGATTCTCCATTGCTTCTTGCTGTAATTATAAGCTGTCATTCCTTTTGGAAGAGTATGCTTTATTCCGGTATGTTGAATTTGAGTTGTTTTCCAGCACTCAAAATCAGAACATACACATTTGTTCCAGACAGTAGCACATTGCCACATTTTCTCAAGGGTGCAATGAGTCACCTTTGCTGGAAGATGAATTTGGGGTTAAGTAATTTCGATTGCATTTCCTTTGGATATTCCAAACCATTTTGTTGCGTTAACTAGTTCATTGCTTGCTATGATGTGTCTGGTGGCTTTTGCTGTTCATATATCAGCAAAATCTGATACATGAGAAGGGAAAGGGGCTCAAATATCTTTCATATTTTAAAATCAGTAGGTCTGGGACAAAGAACTAAATGCTGCAAAGAATCTGATCCTAGTTTTCTCTTCAGCTCCCACTCAATTAAATATATGTTCCATTTCATACTTAAAACAATTATCAACTATTCATTTCCTTCTGTGTAGTCTGAGTTTTTAGAAGAAAGAAAGAAAGAAAGAAAACCAACATTTCATTAACCACACTAGAATCAAATCAATCCTTGTCATGGTTAGGAAAAATGACCAGGAAACTGACTGCTAAAATAGAAATATACAGTAATATTTTATCCAGTAGTTATAATATACATATCATTCAATATTATATGATAAAAACAGCTCGATTCTCACTCAAAGTGGCTTATTGGCTGCTATTGTTATTCCTGATTGGTGGATCCTCTATCTATCTATCTATCTATCTATCTATCTATCTATCTATCTATCTATATCTATTTATTTTTTTGATTTTTATCCTACCTTTATTCCTTTTACATAACTCAAGGTGGCAAACATACATTATACTCATTCCTCCTCCTATTTTTCCACACAACAGCAACCTTGTGAGATGAGTTGGGCTGAGAAAGAATTACTGGCCCAAGGTCATCCAGTTTGCTTTTATAGCTGAGATGGGACTAGAACTCCCATTTCCTGGTTTCTAATCTGGTATCTTAACCACAAAGCCAAACTGACTCTTATTTTCCTTTTGAAAGTTCCCCAGGGGCATATTTTAAGGTCCGAGAGAGGGCAGATCAAATTCAGACCCAAACTTGGAGCAATGCAAAAAAACAAAAACATCCACCCTTATATGTCTCTCATGTATATCTTAATGGCCAGATAATTTTGTTTCATACATGTAACTTTCTAGTATTTATTTTGAAATGTTTTAGGATCAATAAATGGGAGAACAAACTCTTTTAATTTCTTCCATGTTCTTTACTATATCTGAATAATATTTGCATACTCTGATAACCTGGATATAACAAGCTATAAGAATAACTTTGAGGAACAGAAGGTAGATCCATACATAGCCAAGACAATAGTTAGATAAGAGAATGAGAGCCCAAAGCAGGAATGTAATTTGAGATAGCATACTTTGAGGGCGTTTTTTAAGTTAAGTGGAGAAAAGGGAAAGGGGCATTCAGACTTGCTTTATTCTGTTACTGTAACTTTAAATATAAGTATTAGCATTCTTAACTTTTGTTTCATGGTTTGGACTACTTCAAAGGGCTGACACATTGCATGTAGTCAGGAGAAAGTAAGGTGAGAAAAGCTGAAAGTTGGCCAACTTTTTATGGGCAGAGTCACACTTAAGGAAGACAAAGTGCTGCAGTGTACAAAGCTGTTTTTATTTTTCTCAATGTGTAGAGGATTTGAAGGGTGGGTTTTTAAACTTGTTCTTTAAATGATTATTGGAGAAATACTGGCTTGTTGCACTTTGTGTGGGCAATTAATCAAAATTATTTCTTCGGCTGAGAAAGAATGACTGGCCCAAGGTTATCCAGCTGGCTTTTATAGATAAGGTGGGACTAGAATTCCCATCTCCCGGTTTCTAATCTGGTGTGTTAAACTCAAGCCAAACTGGCTCTTATTTCTTCCCCAGAAATTAGTGAATCAAAACCTGACATAATAATGTTTTGGAGACTAGTTTTACACCCAAGACAGCTACTCACAGTGGAGTCACCATATTTGCTATTGATATAACAAGAGAGTAAAATTAAACATGACCTTCATTTAGATTTCATGTTCATGAGCCATTAACCTCTTCCTCTGCTTAAGTCATATTCTGCTGATGAATTACACACAGAAGATAATTTCGTTACTGCTTGTGTAAGTTGCTTTAAAAGGACTGAGTTCCACAGGAAAAGTAGTTGCACAATAGAATTCCTGTATTTGAGGGTGAAGAGCTATCAATCAAAATAACTTTGCAATGATTCTTTGAGGAGCAGCTCAGAACACTTTTGAGCTGACAGTTTTATGTCTGCAAATTACTGAAAACTGTACCTTTTAAGTCTGTTGTAAGGATATGTAATGTTGTGGCTTGTTACTTGATTATAATTACTGGAATGTGAATGTAAAAACTGCACTGTATTGCTAAGAAACTTTTCCATTGGTGGAGTGTATGTGTATGTGATAAAGAAGCACTGAAATTTTTTCCCCCTTTGTGAGAGTAAGGGTCAAAACGGTGACCGAAAATCCTTTCTCCAAAGGATTTTGTTAATTTATTTTTATCCCACCAGGGAACATAACACAATATTCTTTTGTCCTTCTATTTTCCCTACCACAATCACCCTGTGAGATGAGTTGAGAATGACTGGCCGAAAGTCCCCCAGCCACCTTTCATGTCTCAGGCAGGACTAGAACTCACAATCTCCTGGCCTCTAGCTGCTGCCTTAACCATTAGAGGGCAAAGTGGCTGATCAGTGACCTTTTAGAGCAGGGGTGTCAAACTTGATTTCATTGAGGGCCGCATCAGGATTGTGTTTGACCTTGGGGGGCTAAGGGCCCTGGCCAGGGTAGGCATGGCCAGCTCCACATCACCCATGGAGGTTCCATTTTTGGCCAGAATGGTGTGCAATCCTCTGCCAGTGAAAACGGAGCTTTGGGAGAATGGGTGCATTTTTGCTTGCAGAGGTTGCAGGAGGCTGTCATGGTCGAAAATAGAGTCCAGGCAGGCCGCACATAGCCCTTCCAAGCTTCCTTTTCACTGGCAGAAGCACCACAGGCCAGTCTTTTGCTGTTTCCAGGATGGGCCGGTTGGCCACATGTAAGCACCCTGTGGGCTGCGTCCGGCCCGCAGGCCTTGAGTTTCACACCCCTGTTTTAGAGTGTAACTCTTTTAACTTGCCACACAAAGCTTGATGCTACTGTCAAAATGTTTGAAATTGACCCCAAAACATTATGTAGATCAAAAATTATTTTCATTCTGTTTTTAATTTCATTTTCCTTCTGTTATTCTTTTGTTTCATATTTTCCAATTAGCCTTTTCTTTGTAAAATGCTATGAAAGGGATATTTTAGTGTCACAGTATGCTGTTAATAACACTAACAAAAATCTATTTCAGTGGTTCTCAACTTTTTCTTCATCACAGACCCCCTACCTTTTGTGGCCGTGGACCCCCCTTAACTCAAGATTTAAATCATAAGATTTCTTCAAGCCTTCATGAACTCTGTGATGACATTGTCCCCCCACCCCTAGGGTCAGAGGACCATAAATTGAGAATCACTGATCCATCTACAATATTACTCTTAATCTGTAGTTCTATAGAAGGGGAAAAAAATGAAACTGAAAGGGAAGAGCTGCAGTCATGTGATCCATATCTCAGTTAGGTAAAATACAAACAAGACTTATGTCTACATATATAAAAACATCACTTTTATGGATCCACAACTTAGGATAAATTGTTAAAGCTGTTAGGATAACAGCTTTAAATTAAACATTACATCAAAGCCATAACAATAATCAAGTCCCTACATCAATACTGAATCACAGTTGAAGGCGTTGTCTCTTTCCAAACCTGTCAAACATAATTTTATAGTTAAGAAATAAATAGGGAAATATAGGTAATTGGAAATTGAGGTTATTCCCCAAGTTTCTTGTTTAGGGGGAACAACTAACAATATAATTTCTTCTGTTTTTGTGGTATAATAAATGTAGGGATTTTTTTCTTCCAAAATCCCTCTATTTCCTCCACAAATACAGAGAGAGGGAGGGAGGGAGAGTGAGAGAGGGAGGGAGAGAGATAACCTTAAGTGTCTCTTTTATGCTGCTTGGCCATAGATATCATTGAGAATTTATTGCCCTGTCTCCTCTCCTTGCAAGCCTGTGTACAGCTGGGGGGAGGAGAACATGGTTCCAAAAATTGCTGGCTTGTTTGAATACTGCTTTTTTTTTTTTTAAATGTAAAGCAGCTTCCTCAACACAAGCAGTACTTAACCCCTTATCCAACTCTTGTTCTTATTCATCTCACCCTCAAATAGCTTATCTTTCCTATATTTTATATTCTATGGCTTTGCTCAGAATCATTGCATTGCTTCTGTTCCCCATGTATGCAACTTGCTGAGAATAACAAGATTAATTGATTTGTAAATAAATCAGTCTATCATCTTGTCCCTGTAGGGATTTCCCAAATCTAATTATTTTTGAGAAGTAATGCTACCTGAGTTTTCATCCCTTTCAGACTAATGACGAAGGACAGCAGGCTATAAAATATTCAAAAGCTGCAGCAATACAACTAACCGTAACTACTGAATAAAAGAAAGAGCTGATTGCTTTATTCATGAGCAGTAAAGGGTACAAAATATTTTTGAAAGGAAATTTTTAATGCAAGAGATGAAGGGCGGCTATTGATATATTTTGAGAAAACATACTTGATTAAAGGTCTATGGTGTATACAGATAACCCAAGTACAGCAGAGATTCATTATTTTGACATTATTTCAACAGCTGGTGTGAATACCTGGTCTTATGAGAAAATTCTCCATGTCTCTTTTGCTGTCAGTCAAGAGAACATTCAAGCTTTAATAATAAATATGCAATAATTGAGATATTCAGTTATTGAGGCATTCAATTCAATTTAATTACACTTTGAAAAATACACGGTGGTAGGTTTCTGGGGGAGGATCTTATCTCACAGCACTTTTGACAAATACACTCATGGTTGAAACTGGCAATATGCATTACTTCACTTTCAGAACTTTAAATTCTTTCATAATTTTAAAAAATTAATACATAAAATTTATATTGAATTATTTCAAGCAGCCTTTCCTTGCTTAAGAATGAAGCCGATTACGGTGGCATTCTAAACTTCAGATTCCACCACTGTTGAGATTGTTGTCTCTCTTGTATGTCAGATACATAAAGAAGAATGTACACAGTGCAGACTAATAAGCAGTTTTAAATAAATAAAGAAGAGCACTTAGAATTGTACCAAGGAGCCAAATGAGATATTGTGCAATTGTTGTAATATAGTTACAATATTTTACATTTCTCAGTTCTTTTTAGTAATCTAGAGCTATTCAGAACTAGATATAGTTTCTAAACAACTTTCAGAAATCTTCAAAAATGATCTTAGAAGCAAATTAATACCAAACATGGGTCCAGGAAGCTAAAAATGTGGGGTTTTTTTTTTTTTTAAATTAGAGCATAAGTAATCTTGAATGATGTAAAGAACCAGGCTTCTTTCTTCCAATCATAAAGTGTTATAATGCTGTCTCTCACTAATTTGCTGTGTGAAAACAGATTGCTGAATTGATAGTGGATTAGGGCTAATGTGAAATCTTAAAATTTATATGATTTGAAAAATCCTTTATCCTTTATCCTTGTGTACTTTATTCAGGTCAATTTCTCTTCCTTTAAATGGAGGAGGGGGAATGATAGAATTTTTGTTAACCTTTTCCTGATTGGATCTTTGAACAAAATAGTTTTATGGTTATTATGCGGATCACATCAGAAATCTATTATTTCAGTATAGTGAAAAATTTTGTGCTAAGGACTTAAAATACTTGCACAGACAATAATAGAAAATGAACTTGTTTTCTTTTTCTTTTTTTCTTTTTGGTAGTGGTTAGGGAAGAATTGCTTGAATGATAAAGTAGATAGTATTTATAGGCACTGTTTTGTATATTCTAAAAATAAAATGGATAACTACTAGGTTAGAGATGAGCCATAATTTATAAAGAACCATAGAAAGTGCTAAGCAACAGCAAAAATGTATAAATGCTCCATAGCAACTCTGCTGCTCACTTTTTCTAATATTTCATTCCAAGAGGATAAATGTGGAATTGGGAGTAAAATCACATCATTGCTATATAAAAATAGTGTAACAGATTGTAGAAATCAGATTCTGTTACGGTGACAGCAAAGAGATTCCAGCATACTGTAGTGCCGCCTTGAAATTACTGACAAATTACATTTTCACTCCAGTAGAAGAGAATATATATAGCGAATAAATTGTGGACTCTTTGGTGCTCTCTGACTTGTTTGCTTGCAGACATTAAATTACCTGACTAAGGTAATAACATCCATGCTGGTGAGTGTGGAGTTTGCTCCAGGGCTGAAATCCAAAATTTTTCCCTACTGGTTCTGTGGACGTGGCTTGGTGGGCATGGCAGGGGAAGGATATTGCAAAATCTCCATTCGCTCCCCTTCTGGGGGAAGGATATTGCAAAATTTCCATTCCCACCCCACTGGCCAGCCGGAGGTGGTATTTGCCAGTTCTCTGAACTACTCAAAATTTCCACTACCGGTTCTCCAGAACTTGTTAGAACCTGCTGGATTTCACCCCTGGTTTGCTCCCTGTTATATTCAGTAACCTGGTCTGTAAATGCTGGTTCGGGTGTGCTTTTCTTCATGTTACTTTATTGATTACGGTTTTGTTTTCTGCTCTATTATTTGTCTAATGTTAATTTTTGTTTATTTCCATGTTGGCTACTGGAAAGGATATGTTCTTATCTTTTCCATTTCTTTCTTATTTTTTTTATTGTCTCTTTTGAAGGGTATTATTTCTATGTGTCTATTATGTCTGATTTGCCTAAATGTCAAATTTCCAGGAATTTCCTAGTATTTTTTTTTAAATTTCCTGTGGCTCAATCTTGTTTGTTTTTTGGATCTTGCCTGGACATGTCCTGCACTTTTCTTGGCAAGATTTTTTGGAAGTGGTTTGCCATTGCTGCCTTCTTAGGGCTGAGAGAAAGTGACTGGCCCAAAGTCCCCTTATGGTTTCAAACCAAAGGTAGGATTAGAATTCCCGGTTTCCAGTTTTCTACTTTGATACTTTAACTGTTACACCAAACTGGCCCTTCCCCCCACCTCTCTTTTTAGATTTAGTTTGGTCTTAATACTGATATACACTCAGCATTTTTAATATTCAGTGTAAAGACTATAACAACCATTATGTAGGAAAGACAGAAGACTGGGAAATTGTGAGCATGCTAGACCAAGCTAATAGTAAATTAAAATATAAAACATATCTCCTATCACAGCTGAAAGTTTACAGATGGTCCTTGACTTACAACAGTTCATTTAGTGACTGTTCAAAATTACAATGGCTCTGAAAAAAGTTATTTATGACCATTTTTCACACTTACAACCTTTACAGTATCCCTATGGTCACATGATCAAGATTCAGATGCTGGGCAACTGGTTCATATTTATAATGGCTACAGTGTCCTGGGGTCATGTGATCCCCATTTGTGATCTTCTCACAAGCAAAGTCAATGGGGAATCCTGATTCACTTAACAAAAGTGTTATTAACTTAACAAATGCAATGGTTCACTTAACAACTGTGGAAAGAAAAGTTATAAAATGGGGCAAACTCACTTACAAATATTTCATTTAGCAACATAAATTTTGGGTTCAATTGTGGTTGTAACTAGAGGACTACCTGTATTTGGAGGACAATTTATGTGAATTACTCCCAATCTAATCTTGGACTCTTACTCTGTGCTTGCAGAATAAATCCCAGCAGCTCTTAATACTTCTTTACAAAATAAAAATGTTTTTTCTTAGTTGTGCAAAATCTAACAGTAGATTTAAAGAATCTTTACCTGTTTCAGGAACAATTCATAAATACAGAAATAAAGTGTTCTTTTTGTTGTTTTTATTATTAGATATTCAGAAGCAGTCATGCAAATTCTTATTAATTTAGAATAACTAGAAAAGCAGAATCAGTTCATAAAAATAAAACTTGAAGAGTGATAGAAGCTGATCAATTAATTGAAAATAACTTTGTCATTTGCACTTAGATGAATTCTCATCTAGATAGTAGTCCTTAACTTGTAACTACAGTTTAGCTCAAAATTTCTGTTACTAAACAGGACAGTTGTTAAGTGAGTTCTGCCCCATTTTATGACTTTTCTTGCCATAGTTGTTAAGAGAATCCTTGAAATTGTTGTTTATAACATGGTTCTTAGGTGAATCTGGCTTCCCCATTGATTTTTCTTGTCAGAACATTGCACTTACTCCAACATACTGCAACCATCCTAAATACACGGCAGTTCCCAATCATCCAAATATTGATCATGTGACCATTGGGATGCTACAATAGGCATAACTGTGAAAATTGGTCATAAATCACTTTTTTCAGTGCCACGCTAACTTCAAAAGCTTACTAAATGATTGGTTGTAAGCAGGGGTGAAATTCAGCAGGTTCTGACAGGTTCTGGAGAACCGGTAGCGGAAATTTTGAGTAGTTCGGTGAAGTGGCAAATACCACCTCTGGCTGGCCTAGAGTGACGTGGGAATGGCGATTTTGCAGTATCCTTCCCCTGCCACGCCTACCAAGTCACACCCATCAAGCCACACCACGCCCACCAAGCCACGCCCACCAGACCGGTTGAGAACTACCTGTGCTTAGACTTTTAAAAGAATCTTTTGTGCACTTGGAAATATAGAATCTGGAGCAATGATGATGAACTTATACATACACATTAGTTTTACTGGGTGCTGAACTACAAATATTGTATCTTATTAAGATGTTCTTAACATCTTAAGCCTACCAGGTAAGTTATAACTGTCAGGGTTCCAACCGATGCCCTATTGAGTTTTCTTTGTGTGTGTATATCAGGAGTGGGTTCCACTTACCTTTACTACCGGTTCGCAACGGGATCGCATAGATCGCCCATGAGGACGTCATGATGGGTGGGCGGAGCCTCCCACCGGTTTTACTACCAGTTCTATAAAACTGGACCGAACTGGGAGCAACCCACTACTGGTGTATATTCATGCTTTCATTCAAGCGACAGTAGATGTGACAGGATTTCTTACTTGCCATAAATATATTTTCATTTATTATGGAAGATAGAAAAGATAAATTGGGAGAATCAAAGGAAATATGTTTAAAAGTACAAGTGCCCAGCAGAAAATATTCTCCATTTCTGTTGTGCAAATGAAAGATAATTCCAGCTTTTAAAGAAAACCATCTTTAATAAATCAGATGTTAGTTCATGACCAGTTGAAAAGAGTCACAGAAAAATATGAGAATTTGAATTACTATTTTATATAACTAGAAAGTGAGGTAAGACAAGAACTCCCTTTCGATGGTAATTGCAGCTGAACCACAGCAGGAGCTACCTAGAATGTTATAATTTAAACATTCTAAAAATTGAAACTGGTTTTGTTGTGGTATTCAATAAATCACAGCAAATAAAATAATCAAATAACAGCTTTTATTTTGTTCCCTCAAACAAATTAGACTAATAGGCATAGAATCCAAAATGTTTCAAAACATCTGTTGGGAAATTCCTACTGTACCTGAGATTCCTTTTGCTATAGTATATTATCAAAACACTTTCTTTCCTGTTTGAGTTGTGAAAGGTATTGCTTTTTTAAATACTGTCTTTATACAGAACAAGAATCTGTTTCCATGGTTACAGTACTATAGTTCACATAATTCTCAGAAGGATCTGCTAGCAAAGTTTCTGTTTCAGATATAGACTGAAATTCTTGGCTTCTGTTACTGTTTTCCTACCAGACTCAATAGTAAATGTAAACTGAAACATTCAATCTTATTAGACAACAAGTCTGATATTTTATGACTGTGTGCGTGTGTTTGTGTGCGCGTGTTTACACGTGCATTTGTGTATGAAGTTTATCTGAATGAATTTTTCACCATTCTCTATGACACTTTAATGTTTTCATGTTATTCCATAGGTTTAATATTCAGTAAATGTACATGCATAAAAGGTTAATTAGCATTTTGATGAAAAAGTTGCATGAGAAGAAACAATTAAAGTGCTAATAACTATAAGCAATATGGAATAAGACTGCATGACCCAAAGATAGAAACGGATTGGTATACACAGTATATATCAGTGAGGGCTAACCTTTTTGCCATCGCATGCCAGGAAGGGGGGGGGAGGTTCGTGCGTGCCCACACCCATAATTCTATGCACCCCACTCCTGGCATGGGATCGCCCGGTAGGCCCGTTTTTGTCTCTCACCTGGCTCCAGATCCTCTCTATGGGGAGGATCTGGAGCCAGGTGGGAAAACAGCCTTCCCCACCCCCTGAGAGGCCCTCTGGAAGCCCGAAATGGCCTGTTTCCCAACTTCTGGTTGGACAGGAAGTGACATTTTTTGCTGTCCCTAGCCTCCAGAGACTCCTAGAGAGGATCTGGAGCCAGGTGAGAAAGAAAAATGGGCCTTCCCCACACCCACCCAGGCCCTCCGGAGGCAGGAAACAGCCTGTTTCCCTACTTCAGGTGGGCCCAGAAGGCCAGAAAATCAGCTGGCTGGCATGCACATGCGCGCCAGAGCTGAGCTGGCATGCCCACTGATATAGCTACGCATGCCACTTGTGGCACGCATGCCATAGGTTTGCCAACACAGGTATATATCAAAGAAAAGACATGAAGAAACTATGCAAATTATTACATTATTGTGCTGATTTCTTCTGTAAAGTTTTCTTTAAACTGTTACAAAGAAGAATACATCCATACATTAAGAAATAAAAGCCAAATGAACATGCAAGTTTCAAAAAAGCCAGAGATGGATGGACGATTACCATATTGTCACTATAACTGTTTGGCAACCAATATAAGGCTGGCAGAATCGGAACAGTTGACAAATGGAACCATAATTGGAGGCCGAAGCAGATAATCATTTTGTTAGCTGAAAGTAATTACAACTTAGAATATCTGATTATGAAAGTAAGAATGGAAAGAGAAAATTTCAGGTGAATGTTAAATGTTAAGACAAAAGTAATTTCAGTCTCCATACTGAATAAAAGTATAAATGGTGGCAAAGAAATGAAAGTGGTTGTAGATTTGCTTTCATAAATTCTGGTGTAGGGTACGGATGGCAGTGGAAAAGTAAAGAGATCAGTCTTAGAATAGAAGGTAATCAGAACAAAGATATTTTCAATGTCAATATATAGCTGTAACAGTCTAATACCATAAAAATGTGAGAGAAAGAAGATAGATGCTTTGAACTGTGGTGAAAGTACAACAGACTCTAAGAAGAACCTATCAGTCTTTTGTGGAAGAAAAATACTGACATGAGGCAATGTTCAGCAAACAGAAATTCATATAATTTAATGAGATGATAGATTAGGAAAAAAGAGAGAGAAAAACAAAACAAAAAGGGAATGGATAAAGGACCTAGGTTTATTGCTGTTGATAGTTTGACCTTAATTATCCCTGTAATCACAAAATCTGTCTTGACTTGATTGCATCTAATTAGTTAAACCACAGAACATTCATAGAAAACTAGAGTGCTTATTAATAAAACAATCTGAAGAGGAATATCCTCAAGAAGCCTATTTCTAATGTTAGGAAAATCCTCTCCCTAATATTATATGTTCTGGTTCCTACAGTTTTTATTTTTATGCCTTCAAAGAAATAAATAAAATTATGACAACATATAATTTTTCATTGAAATATAGTTTCACAGCTTCAAATCTATTTTGACATTATTTTTCAAAATTTGGGGGTTATCTAAAACAGTTCATTTAGTGATCGTTTTAAGTTACAACAGCACTATAAAAAGTGACTTATTGTTTTTAACATTTATGATTGTTGCAGCATTTCCATGGTCACATGATCAAAATTTGGACATTTGGCAACTGACTCATACTTAGGATGCTTGCAATGTCCCAGGCTCATGTGATCATCTTTTGAGACCCTCTGACAATAAAAGTTAGTGGGGAAGCCAGATTCACTTAACAACTGTGTTAGTACCGTATTTCCCAAAGCCCTGCCCTGCTCGTCCCATTTTTGTGAAAAATGGGCTCATTTTTCACAAAAATGGGGGCATTTTTGCTCTCCCTCAGCCCCCAGGAACACTCTGCAGGCCCCCCAAACCCTCTGTGTGCCCTGCTTTTTGCAAAAACGGGTGAAAAATGCATCCATTTTTGCGAAAAACGGGGCATGCACAGGGTTTGGGAGACCTGCAGAATGTTCCTGGGGACCAGGAAGGGCAACCCCCTTTTTTTTTTACTTGCCTCTTCGAAATCTTGGTGCGTCTTATACACCGGGGTGTTTTATAGTCCAAAAAATACGGTAACTTATCAGTGATTCATTTAACAACTGTGGCTAGAAAGATCATAAAATGGGGCAAAATTCACTTAAAAACTATCTCATTTAGCAACAGAAATTTTGGACTCAGTTGTGGTCGTGAGTCGAGGACTTCCTGTATTATATCACAGATTAATTTGCAGTTTCATGATAAACTATTGAAGTTTTTTCACTGGAAAAACATAGTTCTTGCCTGGTGTTCGTATGACTATCAAGTGACATGTATACATTGGGTTTCCCCCCCTTTCTTAGGAATTTCCGCTGAATGCTAAGAATGCCTTTGGAATGTATTTGGGAAAGAAATGACTCTGCTCTTTCTCTTCTATTTCTTCCCATCTTTCTGGTGCTGTTGTAAATGATTTGATTCAGAAGAATTTTGATCTACAATCATGACTGAAGAAAAAAATCTGGGGGTGTCTCAGACTGCCTTGTCACCTTCAAGAAGTACTAGCAGCTGTTCTTCTAAACAAGGAAGTCGGCAGGTAAATACAAAGTTATATTAATCTTTGTTTACAACTTTCTAGATTTGTGAAGAACATAAACGAAATATATAATACATTAAGTTCTGGCCATGTGACTATTTCAGAGAATCAATCGGATGCATTGAACATGTAATAACAATAAGTCCATCATGAATTTTGGACATTTTGTGTCAACATGGCATCATATACCAAATCTAAGACTTAAATAGCTGTGCAGTTGGCACAGCTATAATTTTCTTGTAAATCACAGTAGTGATATTTCATTCTTAGTAGAGCATTCTGCAACGCACTGCTTGGAGAATCCAAAGCTTCGGGTTGTTCAATAGTCGAGTAGCCTACACTGAGTGTGTTCCTTCCTTTAAATTTTTCTTCAGACACGCCCACTTGCTCAATGGAGCCTCAGTTTAGTTTACTCAGTTGAGCCTGTGACACTGTCTGAATTTTTCTCCAGTTTTTCTGGCAAGACTATTGTTCCTTTCCGAAGCGTTGGATTTTCCTGGATTGACCTTATTTCCTCGTTTGAACGTTGTTGCAGGGGTGAGTGGCCTGAGGCTCCAGGCTAATCGCCCGCTGTTTCTTCCTTCGCTCCGAGGAGCTCCGTTCCTCCTCAGACGCCTCCAATTGCCTCTGATTGCGGCCGGCGTGTGGGTTGGTTCCCCGGCCTGCCCCTGCCTCATCTAAAATGATCTGGATCCATTTTTCTAAAATTTATATATTAGAAAAACAGTTTGTTTGAACAGCCCCATCATTAAAAATTATTGCTGGGTTTTTGCAATGGCTTCTAATTTATCAAAATTTTAGCAAGCTACCAGCAAGACTCCAGGATTTAATTAGTTAGCCATTTCATTTATTATATAGGACTAAGATAATTTTTTAATAATTTGAAGACAGTTATTTTCTTATTGTGAAGTAACAAAGAAATTGCATGTTTTGAAGAATGAAAAAAATAGGTTTCATAAAAAATTGCTGTTGTACTTTATTTGCTCACAAAGCAATGCTTCTCAAATATTTGTTTTTTTGTAATGGTGTTATATGAAAACTTCCATAAACTAAGCATTGGCCATGTCGATTATGAATAATGGGAGATGTTTTCCAACATATAATTAGAGAATCATAATATTTTTGGTTAAGTACAATAGATCTCAGGGACAATATTACCACTCATTTTTTATTGGAAGTTCCTTCTGATTCTTATTTTCCTCCTTCCTTTTCAGTAACAATATTGGAGAGTGTTTTTGTAATCTAAATACCCTGTTTCCCTCAAAATAAGACATCCTCTGATAATAAGCCCAATCAGGCTTTTGAGCGCATGGCAATAAGGCCAAGCACTTATTTCAGGGTTCAAAAAAATATAAGACGGGGTCTTATTTTCGGGGAAACATGGTATTTATTTCAGTAGGAAAAATATATACTCGAATTAATGAACAAATAATAAAGAACATTAGATGCAATCCAACGACTAGAACCGTGATGGCGAACCTATGGCACGTGTGCCAGAGGTGGCATGCAGTAGCCTCTCTGTGAGCTGTTGCCCCAGTTCAGCACTGCCGTGCATGTGCGTGTGCTTCCCACTGGCCAGCTGGTCTTCGGGTCTCTGCCATGCAGGGGGTAGGCACATGCAGGGGGTGCACGCGCATGTGTGGGTGCGCAGGGGACAAGGCACATATGGGGGCATGCATGTACGGGGTGGGGTGCATGCGCGGGGCCCGCACACACATTGCATTTTGGGGGGTCCAGGCACACATGCATGCACACACACGCTTTGGGCACTCAGTCCGGAAAAGGTTAGCCATCACTAGACTAGAAGTTCTCCCTAGATCTGTTCTTGTATAAAAATTCATTGACTTACTTCCCTTTGCCAAGAATATAGATTAAGTATATTATTTCTCATGATGATATCAACTGCTACTCTTCATATTTATAATCATCCTTTGGCTGTATATTCACAACACAATTGAAAATTAACATTCTAAGATTTTAGATCAGCTTTATTATAATGCTCATGTGCTTTGTAAGTTACTTCAATAGTAAGAAAAAAATCAATATTAAGGTGAGATTTTGCTTTCATGTCATATCTCACTGAGTCGATTTGTCTGTCTCTCTCTCAGATACCTACATATACATTTGAAAGTCAGGCTTGCTCACATATTTTCAAGGTCTCTACGACACATCCTTTGAAACAAATAAAGGAATAAGAAAAGATTTGGTGGATTACAGATCTATTTGCCTAGCAGACTGTTTTCAAAGGAGGCAAATCCAGTGCTTCTGGAAGGTTTATTGTCAGGTCATGAAGAGGCAGGGGAAAAATTGCCTCTTTTCAACCCTTAGTAACTGCTGTTGAAAGAATCTGGAAGCACAAAAGTTCTGTAGACAAATATAACTCAGTTTCATCTTTTGCTATGTTTTTATGAACCCCAATTATCAGAGAAATAGCATTTGTTGTAAATGCTCAGTTGTAAACTGCCCAGAGTCACTAAGGTGAGATGGGCAGTACAAAAATTCAATAAATAAATAAAAATAAATGAATGTTCCATTTAAAATCATTTACAGATCAAGAGTAAGAATAGTTCCTTTTATATTCTGCTTATTCAGCTTATTAGACAAAAACGTAGCTAAAACACTGGTAGTTCAAATTAGCAAACCTTTATAAGGTCTTAGAAAGCATTTGTATGTTGCTGAAACAACAGTTCTTCCCAAGTGACTTTTAATCAACACCTTCAACTATAACTGACAAAGGTATTGATCATTCCCTTAGCAATCCCACACAAAAAATTGATCCTGCTTTTCCAATAAATGCCACTGCTTTCAATAAATCTTTATTGGATCCTTGGGCTTCACTAGGGCAGGTAGTGGCCAATTTATTATGTTCCATAAACACATTTGTTAAGTGGAAAAATTACCAAAAGAAGTTAGAAAAGTGTTGATTTTAGGGTGGCATTACAGGTAGTCCTCAACTTATGACCACAATTGACCCCAAAATTTCTGTTGCTAGTAAGACAATAGTTAAGTGAATTTTTCACCATTTTACAACCTTTTGTTCTGACCTAGGCTTCCCCAAAAAGCATGAAGCAGAATCCTGGTCCTGACAAAACCCCTTTTATTAAACAACAGTGAATTCCTCTCATTCACCTTCAGCAAAGTCTTTCAAGGCAGAATTTACAGTCATAGACCTTATCTGGCTTGGAGAGCTGCCAAGCCGATACCTTCAAAACTTGGCAAAAAGTTTTGGAGAGTCACAAACCAATTAGGCGAACTAATTGTCTCCTGCAAACTCCACTCCCCTTTCGCTCCTCTTTTATTCCCTCTGGGAGTGGCCATTCATCGTCCATCTGTGGCCTTACTCCCAAGTCGACCCTTGTTCTTTAGCTGTTCCCTTTGTCTGGCAACTCTGCGCATGCGCACACTGGGAACAGGCTCCAGCTGTTGATCTGCCTCACTGATGTCTGCCTCTGAAGGCAGCTGATAACTGGCATCCAGCCCTGGCCCCTCTCTGCCTCCAATGCAGAGCCCTCATCAGAGCCTTCCCAGACTCCAGGACTGTCCCATGTTCCTTCCCAACCTCCTCACTGTCCGAATCTGCTGCCAGCTCTGCTGGGTGCTGGCAGGCCACAACACCTTTCTTATCACAGTTGTTAAGTGAATGACTGCAGTTGTTAAGTTAGTAACACAGTTGTTAAGTGAATCTGGCTTCCCCTCTGACTTTGCTCCTCAGAAGGTTGCAAAAGGTGATCACATGAACCTGGAACACTACAGCCAACATAAATATGAACCAGTTGTCAAACATCTGAATGTAAATCACATGACCATGTGGATGCTGCAATGGTTGTAAGTGTGAAAAACAGTCATGTTATTTTTTTCAGTGCTATTGTAATTTTGAATGGTCACTAAATGAATGGTTGTAAACCAAGGACTACCTATGTTAAAAATGCAGATATGATACCTTTTTATTTTCTTTTTTCCTTTTCCACATTAAAAAAACTTTAATTCTTTGTTTCTACAACGTTGTATTTAAAAAGAAATAATCATGACCTCAAATTACATTTTTACTTCTCCAAAATTAACCACACAATTCAAGAAGATATGATGAATGTCTTGGGGAACAAATTTAGTGCTACAGAAGAAGAGCAAAGAATTAGTTGTGAACTTTTATAAATTTTATCTTTTTATTGCTAAGAAGGAGATTGCTTATGGGATTTTAACCTTTGGAATCCATACATGGCTGCTTTCAATCCTGCAGACATATGATTTTGATGAATTGGCTTCTTTAAATTTCTGTTTTCCATAGAAAGCTCTGGCCCTCCCATGGTGCTGGAACTGTGGTCTGAGATTTAGAAAAAAGCTAGAAAATAAAGGATGTCAGTACAATTATTGGTTTTAGGATTGCACAGATAGTCATTTAATAGCATGCATCACAACCCCTCCAAGCACAGTATGACAAAGCTTCAAACTTTAACGTATGTAAAAGAAAGAAGAGCATATTATTGACAAATTCAGCAAATCAATTGGGGATGAAAGAACAGAATCATAAAAATCTCCCATGGTACAGAAATGAAAAGCAAATTTGGAAACAATTGTGCCAATTTTGTGAGCTGTTACAAATGTTTCTGTTGATGCTGCTGATGCAAAATCCTGTACTCCCCCACAAAACTGCTTTCTATTTTGAGCAGTTGAAAAATATGCACTACAACTGAGTCCATTTTATTCTAGACACAAGTCTGGCACTGTCATCTGGCATGTTGATGGAGCTTTAAGAACAAAAAGTAGTTTGAACTTACGCTAGCTCACGTGTTCCATTATTTTGCCCTAAAATAACAAGAACCTTCTATTAGTTTCTGGTACTACCCATAGCAGAAAATTAGGGGTCCTATTTCAGCACAGATTTCAGCACAGATCGTAACTGTTACCCCAAAGGTCTGACATGCCCTATATTCTATATGAAAAGTGAATCACTAAATTCTTCTTTAGAAAAGCTTCATGCTTTATATGTAAGGAAATGCTGAACAATGAGTCATATAGGCATTAGTGGACAATTTCCACTCTTGTTCTTTTGATTTGTATAAATCTTGTTAAAAGATCTCACCTTAAGCAATTCTGTGGACAATTCCAGAAGTTATTGATCATAGGGTATCTGTGTATGTGTGCGCACATATACATGTGTATGACCACACACTTCTGATATTTGAATGATTGATGGTTGCTTTCATAGAGTCAAATTATTCCTCTACTCATGCATCCAGTCCTCATTAGTGAGGAGAGGCCAGTGTGATTTTAGAGTTTAAAAAATAAAGTTTATAAAATTGAGTGGAAAATATTAAAAAGAATACCATCAGACTTCAATATGACATTTCCAGGGAATTTATGATGTTGACATGTCTGTATTTTTTTAAAAAATAGCATTACATCGGAGTACTGTCTGCCACCTTTCAGTGTCCTTAGGGCTTGGAATTCAATCCTCATGTTACCGTTTTTATAAGACACAAAGAACACATAATTTATTTAGTGCATGGTCAGAATTAAGCCTCCCTGAGTCTTCGGAGAGGGGCGGCATATAAATTGAATTAATTAAATTAAATTAAAATTAAATTAATTATTTAGAATTATCTATTCATAAATAAAACCATTAAGTTTAAAACATGCATTAAGGACTATTATCTGACTCGCCTTTTTTATGCTGTCTCAGAAAACAAATTGTTAGTTTTGTTTAAAAAGATAACTATAAAGTTTTGACTTTCTACCTAGTTGAGGATACTTGGGATTATGAGAGCACAAAGCTATGTATATTTGTTTGGGTAACTACTTGTACATCACTCTGTGCCCCACCTCCCTAAACAAACAAGACAGTAGTATATCTTTGAATATGTTTAAATAAATATATAGATGTAAGCACTCTCAATAATATAATATAATTTTATGGAATAGGCAAAAGTATCTGTACAAAATAAATTGCCATTACACAAAGATGCCTGACTATAGCTCAATGAACAAATCCCGTATTGAATCCTGTATTTTTTGGAATATACCATATCAAAGGCATCTAATAAAATTAGAGGAGCTGATTCCAATGTATCTGCTGTGATATCATTATACTAATAACTAGGTGGGTATTATGAACTTGAACATTGGGCGCTATCTAACAAAATGAAATTCAACAGTGAAAAAAGCAAGGTTTTTTCCAAACACAGTTCTGGGCTGCATAAACAGAGGGATAGAATCAAGATCACGTGAAGTGTTAATACCACTTTATAATGCCTTGGTAAGGCACACTTGGAATATTGCATTCAGTTTTGGTCTCCACGATGTAAAAAAGATGCTGAGACTCTAGAAAGAGTGCAGAAAAGAGCAACAAATATGATTAGGGGACTGGAGGCTAAAACATAAGAACGGTTGCAGGAACTGAATATGTCTAGTTTAATGAAGAGAAGGACTAGGAGACATGATAGCAGTGTTCCAATATCTCAGGGGTTTCCACAAAGAGGGAGTCAAACTATTCTTCAACGCACCTCAGGGTAGAACAAGAAGCAGTGGGTGGAAACTAATCAAGGAGAGAAGCAATTTAGAACTAAGGAGAAATTTCCTGACAGTTAGAACAGTTAATAAGTGGAACAACTTGCCTGTAAAAGTTGTGAATGCTCCAACATTGGAAATTTTTAAGAAGATGTCGGGTAACCATTTGTCTGAAGTGGTGTAGGGTTTCCTGCTTGGTCAGGGGGTTGGACTAGAAGACCTCCAAGGTCCCTTCCAACTCTGTTATTCTATTCTATTATTAAATACTGACCTATTTTTTTTAAATTGATGAGTGAATTATGGAAGGCAATGCTTTCTGTAGGTTTCTGGTCAATATTATAGTTTTAGCATTCAATTGAACAAAAATACTGGTCTATAACTAGCCCTTTTTATTATATATTTCTCAGGCTCCAATATTTCTGTGATATAGGCCTTATTAAATGATAAAATATAATAGAAAAAAATAATGATAATCGACTCTAGCAATATGTGCTAATAAGTCTGTAAAAGTTCTGTATTTTTCCATTAAAGTCTATTGTAGTTCAAAGGCTTTCCCCAATTCCATGGATGATTGTCTCTGATTTCTTGTACGGTCAATTTATTTAGTCTTCATGAGAATTCTCTTCTACTTTAGTATTTCCCAGGAAATTAAAATTTGCTGTTCACTTACAGTAGAGGTCTCTGACCCTCAGGCCATGGCCCACTATGGCGCTGTGGCAGTGGTGGGATTCAAAAATTTTTACTACCGATTCTTTGGGCATGGCTTGGTGGCATGGCATGGCTCGGTGAGCTTGGCAGGGGAAGGATACTGTAAAATCTCCATTCCCTCTCCACTCCAGGGGAAGGTTACTGCAAAATCCCCATTTCTTCCCGATCAGGAGACTCAGGAGGCAGAGAATAGATGGGGGTGGGGCCAGCCAGAGGTGGTATTTACCGATAGTTTTTCACAGTCAGAGGTGGTATTAACTGGTTCTCGAAACTACTCAAAATTTCTGCTACCGTTCTCCAGAACTGGTCAAAACCTGTTGAATACCACCTCTGTGCTGTGGCCTATTGGGAATTGGGTGACCAAAGCAACAGGCGAGCATGCAAAACTTCATTTGCGCATGTGTGGGATTTAAGTTGCATGCACAAAATTGATTCCTCCCCGCCACCAAAACCACTAAAGCCACCAGTGCCACCGGGCCACAGAACAAAAAAGGTTGGAGACTCCTAATTTATAGGAATCTCTAGCTGATATAATTGAGAATAAAAATTATAAAAGGAGAACCAGTACTGTGTAATAGTTATAGATTCTGATCTATGCCGTACCTGCATGGTAGATAGTGGTCTACAATTGTTAGCCTTTCAAGGTAAACCAAACTACAAAACCAAAGTTATGAATGCTAATATGACTTTTATTATATGGTTATAAAAACAGAACCTTGTAAGTCTGAATGCACTTTCTCTCTTCCTCTCTTTTTCCTCATGAGAATTAGAGCTTTTATCAAATCTAAGAAGTTTCCTCAAATTGCATTTCTGCTTTGGACTTAATTTTGTTTTATTTGATCATTGTCTTTGCTCTGATTCTTCCTCCTGTTCCTTAAGGTTACTTTTACAACTATAAGATGGACCCCCCCCCCCCCGTCCCAAAGTTTACCTATCCTGGAGGTTATTACTATTGCACATAGTCCTCTGGTCACACAATATCATTTTATGTGCTTGGCAACCAACTCTCATTTATGAGAGGTTGCAGCATCCCGCAGTCATGTGATCATGATTTGCAATTATTTTAGTTGACTTCTGGGATTTTTTTATTAGTTTTTGATAGAAAAAGCTCATTTGGGAGAATAATAATAATAATAATAATAATAATAATAATAATAATAATAATAATAATAATAATAATAATAATAATAATAATTTTATTTCTATACCGCCCTTCTCCCGAAGGACTCAGGGCGGTGTACAGCCAGTTTAAAAACACAAGACACAACAATAATTAAAAATTAAAATAATTAAATAAATTTGGCTGATTTAAAACTCTAAAAATTAAAATACCCCAATTTAAAATTATTATATTGACAGCCCTGCCTGGCGGAACAACAAGGTCTTCAATGCGCAGCGGAACACCCGGAGGTCGGAGAATGAATTCACTTAGCAGCCATGTAATCCATTAGTGACCACAATGATTTGCTTTACATCTGTTGTAAAATTGAGTCAAGTCACATGGTAACCTGTTTAATTACTGCAATTACTTATAGCAATAGCACTTAGACTTATATACCGCTTCATGGTGCTTTACAGTCCTCTCTAAGCAATTTACAGAGTCAGCCTATTGCCCCCAACAATCTGGCTCCTCATTTTAACAACCTCGGAAGGATGGAAGGCTGAGTCAAGCTTGAACAGGTCAGAATCGAACTGCCAAACTGCAGGCAGCCAATCCTCAGCAGAATTAGCCTGCACTACTGCAGTCTAACCACTGTGCCACTATGGCAGACATTCCAGGATCAATTGTGGTCATTATGAGGACTACTTGAACAATGAAGAGATTCTGATATTGCATTGAATTGATTCAGGATCATCATCATCATATAATTAATAGATTCTTTCTCCATAGATTACTGTCTATCATTCACATAAATATAGGTATAGAATTTGTTCAGACAATAACCCATTAAATTTCCAGTTTTCTGTTTTGATTCTCAATATTTCTGAACGTATTTTAGAGACTATTTTAAAATATTGATAAATGACAATAATATTTTTGTTATAAGCTAAAAATGCATACAAATCATATCAAAACATTTATTGCAGCAAAGCTGAAATCAGTGCCTCTATTCTGAACAGAGGTATTGATTTCAGCTTTGTGGGAGTTAAAGTTTTTGTATGATTTGTATGCATTTCTCCTATAGTCGGGCACAGCAGTCAGGATGGGTGGAGATTTGGTTGAGTTGTGATTGGACCGGGTCTGCAGAAATCAAGGAAGTCCCTCCTCCTGACTGTGGCTGTCAGTTTTTCGACTCGGTCGAGTCAGGACCAGTCGTGTCCAGGGGTAGCTCTTACAGATAATTCAAAAAAAAAAAAAAAAAAAAAGACCAACACAGGAGGTTTCTTCTTGGGGAATTGCCCCTGAATAGTTCCAGCGTAGTAGCACCTCCTAGCTCTGCTGAAGACCGCGCAGCGGTTAAATCGCCGCCTGGCGATTCCATCGGCCACGCGCACGAGTTCGCTCCGTCGTGTCGGCCTCATTCCTTCCGACAGCTGAGGGGAGCGTGAGGGGACTTCGATTGATCTGCCGGCGGTAAATTTTGGCGTGAAGCGCTTCCGCGCCCTTTTCAGTGCATTCACCGGCTGGCTTGCACTTCGCCGACAAGGATTCCTTTCGGAGCGGCGCTTTGAGGCTTATTGGATAGCGCGGCCTGGACATCTTCGGCTGGCAGTTTTTGGCGCGTTGACAGTTCCGCGCAAATTGAAGTGCTTCGACCGGCTGGCTAGCACTTCACAGGAGCCTCGCCTTGCCTGTTATTGCCTTTTATTGCCCGCGCAGTGAGTACATCCCTATCGGGGCTCCGGTGGGCCTATTTGGACTCGTAATCCTAGCAGCCATTTTGTACTGTTTATAACATGGCGGACACCAAGGCCTCTAGTAAGGGAGGCAAGGGGAAACGTTCCCAGAAACAACGGGATCCAGAGGAAGTCCTTCTTTCCAATAATCAGGCTAAGAGGCCCAGGATCCAAACGCCCCTTCAGGCCCCAATGTCCAAAGAGGAACAGAGGAGGCATAAGGAGATAGAAAAAGCCTGTAATAGAGCGGCATCCTCCTCTAAGGCGCAACCTGGGCCTTCTTCGGATCTAGGGCCATTACCTACTCCTATCACAATAGAAGCTATTCCCCAATCTTCTCTGGCTCCACCTCTCTCTCCTGATATTTCGGTTAAAGAAGATTCCTTGGCCCCTGAGACAGTGACCGTATTCCCTTCTGAGGCTCCTGAGGTCGCTCCTCCTAAAGCAATCCAGGGCACAGGACCTGTTTCCCGGGATTCCGGGGATGATGTAACCCAGACCTCACAAGGCCAAAAGATAGATATTACTCCGACCTTGGCCCAGTTGATCGCTGACTCCATTAAACAGGGTATCGCCCAGGGGTTACAGGAGAGAGCATCTTCCAAAGTGTCAGATTATTTGAGCCGCCATACTCCTTCGGTCATTTCTCAACCTTTGCAGGCATCCTCTCAGACCCCAGCGAGGGCGGTTTCTCCTTCCAGAGACAGCCAGGGGTCCCTTTCGGGGGAGGAAGAACAAGCCATTATTGAGCAGGATTTGTCCGATGATGAGGGATTGGAGCCTGATCAGCCCGCGTTTGTAGGCTTGTTTCGCCCCCAGATGTTCCGCTCCTTGTTATACAAGGCCCAGACCACCACAGGGCTTGGCCTTCCAGCGGCCAAAACCCAACCTCAACCTGGGACATCGGCGGCTACTTCTTCCTTATTTGAAGTGCCTGCAGTACAAACGGAAATAGTTCCAGCCCTAAAATTATTTACGTACGTACTACAGAGACAATGGAAGAATCCCAGTACAGGTCCAATTCCTAACAGCCTGGATAGGCGTTTACATAATCTGGCGGCAGAGTATGCTTCTCTTTTGCAGATACCCTCTGTGGACGCACCAGTGGCAGCCCTATCATCACTTTCACCCTCTTCAGGCCCGGCAGAGGAGTCCCTGCGCCCGGAAGAAAGAAAGGCGGAACGAACCCTCATCAAAGGCCACCAGGCGGCGGCCTGGTCTGTCCAAGCGGCATCAGCCGCATCCTTTTTTAACCGGGCGTCAATCCTCTGGTTAAAACAGTTGCAGGGTCGTATTTCTTCTTCGGATGTGAGAACACATCAAGATATTAATAAAATATTAGCAGGAGTGGAATTTTCGGCGGATGCCACCCTGAATGCCACCAGATTTTCCGGAAAGGCCATCGGCTCCTCAGTCACTTCTCGCAGGTTGCTGTGGTTAAAATATTGGCAAGCCGACGTTCGTAATAAGTGGCGCCTGGCTTCGTTGCCATATGCGGGTGACAAACTATTTGGCCCTTCACTTGAACCCCTTCTAATTGAGACCAGGGATCACCAGAAGATCTTGCCAGCTATGTCTCGCCGGGCAGATGGTCGTTCGTCTGGCTCCTTTCGATCGCAGTCCTTTCGAGGTTCCGATTCCGGCTATTTCCAGCAGAGGTCCCAGCGTTCCTTCCAGCAGCGGGGGACTTTCCATCAGGACAATCAGGTCAGACAGGGCCCTAGATATCTCCCCAGGAGAGCCCCGAGGGGTGGTAGAGGCCACCCCTTCCGAAGGTCTCGCTAGGGGTCAGACTCCTGCGCAGCTTGGGGGTCGTTTGGCCCTTTTCTCCCAGGCCTGGGAGAATACCATTTCCGATGAGTGGATAAAAGATACCATCAAATTCGGCCTTTCCCTTGAGTTTTTGTCTAGCCCTCCTTGTAGGTTTATACGTTGTCCAATCTCCCTTAACAGAACTAAGCGGACCCAGGCGGCTATCCATCACTTGTTGACTATAAGAGCCATCCAACCGGTGCCCTCTACCGAATTTGGCCAAGGGTTTTATTCTCGGCTATTTTTAGTACAAAAGCCTTCAGGGGACTGGCGTCCATCCTTGATTTGAAATCTTTGAACCGGCACATAACTTATCTCCGGTTCAAGATGCATTCCCTGCAAACGATTTTACTTTGTATTCGGGAGGGAGATTTTTTATCTTCCGTGGATTTAACTGAGGCCTACCTCCACGTTCCCATCTTTTCCAAACACCGTAAATTCCTACATTTTTGTTATAATAACAAACATTATCAGTATTGTGCCCTTCCCTTTGGCTTGTCCTCGGCCCCAAGGGCCTTTACCAAAATAATGGCTTCCCTTATGGGATATATAGCCACCCTCCCAATCAGAGTGTCCTTTTATTTGGATGATGTCCTAATTTTGTCACGATCATTACATCAAGCACAGACGGACCTAGCTACTACCCTTAAGATCCTCCAGGTTCCCGGGTTCTCAGTCAATTGGACTAAGAGCCACTTAACTCCTTCTACCCAGATCCATCACCTGGGGGCAGTAATTGATACTTTATCTTCAGAGGTTTTCTTATCTCCGGACCGGATTGACAGCCTAAGAGGCTTAGCTGACCAAGTGCTAAACCAGAGGTCATCTTCCCTTCTTTCCCTATCTCGCCTTCTTGGCAAGATGGTTTCTACCTTCGGGATAGTCCCTTGGGCTCGTTTACACTGCCGGGACTTACAATGGCTACTACTACCCTTTCACCGTTCACATAGGGACAATACGGCCATGAGACTGATACTACCTCTTCCGGTACTCCGGTCTCTTTCCTGGTGGACATCGGAAGCACTTCTAAAGGGGACCAAGTTCCGAGAGCTGCAGCATCTTCTTCTCACAACGGATGCCAGCTTGTCGGGCTGGGGAGCTCATCTGGGCCCCCACCTAGCTCAGGGCCAATGGACCGAGCAGGAGCAGCAGATGAACATCAATGTGCTAGAACTGCGGGCCATCTTCCTTGCTTTAAAAGCCTTCAAGCCGCATGTCCTACAACGGGATGTCCTAATTCTAACCGACAATGTAACGGCCAAAGCACATGTGAACCGCCTCGGGGGTACTCGCTCCAAGGCCCTGATGCGAGAAGCACGACGGTTGGGGCTCTGGGCGGAAAATCACTTGGCATCAGTTCATGCAGCTCACATCTCCGGGGTACAGAATCGGACGGCCGACTCCCTCAGTCGGTCACCGATAGACAACGCAGAGTGGTCCATTTCTCCTTGGTTGTTTCAGGAGGTAGTTCGCCGATTCGGGCACCCGACGGTGGACCTGTTCGCCAGTGCATCCAACCACCAGCTTCCATGGTTCTTTGCCAGGTTCCCCTGCCCCGAGGCGGTGGACGCTCTACGGAGTCCTTGGCCGGCCAACCAACTTCTGTATGCCTTTCCCCCCGCCAACCTATTGCCCAGGGTAGTGCGGAAGTTACTACAGGAACAAGCAGAATTGGTGCTCATTGCCCCTTCCTGGAACCGACGACCCTGGTTTGCAGACCTTATGTCACTGTCGGTACAACCCCCTTGGCGGATACCAGACGATCAAGCGGTACTCATTCAGGGTCAACTGGAACACCCAGATCCACACTGGTATCAACTCACCACGTAGCGGTTGAGCGGGAGTTTATGACCAGGCTCCCGCTGTCGGACGGAGCCATTTCTACTATCCAGGTGTCGCGAAGAGCTTCGACTACTCGCATTTGTGAAGCTACCTGGCGAGCCTTCTCGTTGTGGTGCAGAAGGCGTCTTCACTCCCCTACGTCTGCCTCGGTACTGCTGGTCATCGAGTTCCTTCAGGATGGATTTGTCTCTGGCCTTTCACCTAACACCCTTCGACGCCAGGTGGCTGCCCTTTCCACCATCTTGTCCGGCTCCTCGACGGACTCGATGTCCCGAAATCCGCTGATTCACCAGTTTCTGCGAGGCGCTACCAACATCCGGCCGCCCGCAGTCCATCGGTACCCTACTTGGGATTTGCCTAAGGTCCTGCAGGCCCTCACCAGCCCACCTTTCGAGCCCCTGTGAGACATTTCCTTGAAACATCTCTCCTTCAAGGTGGCCTTCCTAGTGGCGGTTACCTCTGCACGCCAAATTTCAGAAATGGCAGCACTTTCCATCGTAAAGAGCTCTGCGTCTTCCACCAGGACAGGGTGGTGCTGAGATTAGATCCCTCTTTCATTCCGAAAGTTAATTCGATTTTTCACCGAGCCCAAGAAGTGGTGCTCCCAAATTTCTGCCCTGCTCCTCAGCACCCCCTTGAAAGGCATTGGCACACCCTTGACGTCCGTCGGGCGGTCAAGATATATATCTCCCGCACGGCAGCTTTCCGGCGTTCTGATGCACTCTTCGTGTCCTTCCTACCGGCTCCCCTGGGATCGAAAATTTCCTCTTCTACCTTGGGACGATGGATTAGAGCCTGCATTTCGGCGGCTTACGAAGCTTCGGCGCTTCCGGCTCCGCGCAACATAACCGCTCATTCTACAAGGAGCGCGGCCACATCGGCGGCGTGGTCCACCCGGGCCACCATCGAGGAGATTTGCCGGGCGGCGACCTGGGCGTCCCTTCTCCCTTCGTCCGCCACTACCGCCTGGACAAGTTTGCGTCGGCGGATGCGGCATTTGGACGGAGAATCCTCCAGGGTATCCATGCAGCCTCCTGATCTCGGGACCGGCCTTCTCCCTCCCGACTTGACACCTGGCTTTGGTATGTCCCATCCTGACTGCCGTGCCCGACTATAGGAGAATGGGCGTTGGTACTTACCTGATACGCCTCTTCTCTGACTGTCGGGCACGGCAGTCAGCCCCACCCTACATGGGGAAGGCCGGCCCCGACGTGAACTCCCTTGGGAGGGGGCAGGATCTTCTAATATTGTTTGTTTTCAAACCCTAGACACGTCTATCTGCAAATACTCCCTCGTCTCAAAACTGACAGCCACAGACAGGAGGAGGGACTTCCTTGATTTCTGCAGACCCGGTCCAATCACAACTCAACCAAGTCTCCACCCATCCTGACTGCCGTGCCCGACAGTCAGAGAAGAGGCGTATCAGGTAAGTACCAACGCCCATTCTAGCTTATAATAAAAATGAATCTTTAATCATCTTTTCCAATTACCTAACATTAGAATATATTAATGTCCTTTGCTGAAGCAAAATCAACAATGGATTCCCTGATAAATGTCTAATAAACAACCCAGAGCATGTTGTTCTGCATGTGAAAAAGGCACATTTTTAATTAAAAAAAAAAATTAAGTTCTTATTAACATAAATTCTACTAAATTTTTATGGTACCTTCTGATTTTGAGAAGAAATACAGTATTTTTTTAAAAAATTCTTGTTTGAGAATATTTAAGTAAGTTTCTCCAGCAAAAATTATATATTGATAGTTTGTAGCAAGAACAATTATTAAATATTTTCGTGATTATGTGTGTGTGTGTGTATATGTGTGTATTAATTTGTTTGTCATTCACCTTGCATTGAGGTGACTCTGGGCAGCTTACAATGTTAAAAGTTAATGGAGTAATAAAAGTTAATCAGCACAATAATAAAAATAACTATCTTATTTATCAAAAATTAGTGCCTTTCATTATCCCAAAATGTATCTTCTTTATCGATTTCAAATATGCTGTTAAGCTTATCTTTTCTGAATGCTTTATTTGAGTTTATATTAATATAAATTTGTCCAGTATAACTCTTAGGCCTCAAAATACTATGTTCATTGTGTAGAACATGTGTTCTACAATAAAATGATATCTGGTTACTATTTTCCAGTTTCTTGCAGATGTCCCTCTTTAAATATCTAAATCATCTATGTACTCAACAACTACTTTAAGTGTCATACTTCCTTGTAGATAAAATATTTCTCAAGATCAGTTTCCTAGTGTAAAAGTTATCTTGTAATACAATAGGCATGCTAAATAGCAAATACATAAAGAAGAAAGTTTTAAATAGCATGTTAGAAGAATGTTCTTGATCCAGTTCCAAGCCTGGTTACCTAATTAAGAATGCAGGATATTTGCTTGAAGTAGAGGTAAAGTTTACTGTATTTTGATAGCATAATGGGGAGTATAGCTATTGAAATGTAGGCTACAAAGTTAAAACACTGAAAGTGATATTGTTTATAGTAATAATGGACTTTGAGCGTTAAGTAATGGATATGTAAGTTGAGGTGTTCTTACCCCTTTGGGTATGTGAAGTTCATAGAGAAAGAGTGTTTCTGTGGAGTGTATGATCTTTGATGTGTAGATTTTTTTCCTACGTGTGGAATTTTTATGAGGAATCTGGCATCAGGGTGCAGTATTGTGATAAAAGTTTGCCATCTTTTAGTTTCCATAAGATGAAATGCTTTTTCTATAACTTTCCCTGAAGATTAGGGAAGGCTGTTGCCTGTAGAAAAAGGATGACTAGGTGGAAAATGGATATTTTTTTTCATCTTACAGCCAAACTTGTGTCTATCCATCTCATCCATCCATTTATCCTTCCTTCCATCATCTGTTTGTCTATCTCACATAAAAAGGTACTCACTCCCACTGTGTTAATGTTACATATATATATATATATATATATATATATATATAGAGAGAGAGAGAGAGAGAGAGAGAGAGAGAGAGAGAGAGGGGGAGGGAGGGAGGGAGGGAGGGAGGGAGGGAGGGAGGGAGAGAGAGAGAGCTTTGGATAGATTCAAGATACTGCTCCCACCATCCTTTCTCACCCCTGGGACTAAAGAATAGGAAAGTATCTTTTAAGCTCATATAGTAGTAGCAAACAAGATGAAAGAGAAATAACATTGTTACTCATCAAGTAAACACTGAATCTATAAAAAGTCCACAGTGGCAGATGGGCTTGTAAATGTTTTATCTTATCTTCAAAAAATGTGGATTGCTGCGGACAAAAAAAGATGTTCTTATTCCTTGTGAGTGAATGGGCCAAACCAAATCCTTTAAAATCTATATATTTTTGAAATGAGAATGTTTATGATTAATTCCCCGTTCTGGGCCTATTTGGAGTTTATGTATGTAACATCTTTGAAATCATGGCATGTTTCACGTAATAAGCAGGTATCTTTATTTCTAGCCTTCTGTAATAAACAAGTATCTTTATTTCTAGTCTTCAAAACTGCCAGGAATTTTTGGTCTTTAACAGATGAGTCAGTACATTTTTTTCCTGAATAACACCAGAGATTGATGCTGTGTAAAAACCAAATTTGAAAAAGATAGGATGTTTTACTGGGAAACAGTGGATCAATGTTTTAAATCAGTTGATTTCTAATAGTTGCTTTAAAGACTTTGAGAGATTGAATGTTGAATATGATTTACCTTTATATTTGCTTGGCAATATATACAGTTCAACAGTATATTAAACAGGATAAAGCCAATTCTGCAACACTGTTTTAATTACTGGCAGATTTGGGGTCTTTAAGAGAAATAGCATTGGAATAAAGGCAAACAATCACAGCAACAAATCAACAAATCAACTGTATAAAGAATGAAAAATAAAATCAAAGTAATATGACTGAATAGAGGTACCGGTTCTGATTAGGGTTCTTAAACAAAGAACTGCTTAAGTTTCTGAACTCCTACATTATCTTTCACTTAGAAAAGATTCCTCCTTTTCTTCTAGTGATCAAATAATATCATTGCAGTTGATTTTAATTTCAATTTCTTCTACTTCAGTATTTTTCCTGCATATGTTAAATAAAAAAGATGTCATTATACAACTTTGATATACACAGTTTTGAACTATTTAGTATTCCAGATACTTTTCAGCTGTTGCTTTTGATAATATCTTCATTTCATTGTTTTTATGGTTTTCTTCTTTCTATTACTATTAGACTATCAGGTAGTCTTCTAATATGGGGTGAGATAGACATGCAAGATACACAAACACAATTCAAAGTAATTGCCTATAGCAACTAATACAAGTTATTGATTTCAATTTGCATTTAGCATATGCATGTAACTCATACATACAACACACATAGCAGCCATGGAAACACACACACACACACACACATACACACATCTCTTCTAACAGAAACAAAGAGGAAGGTAAAATGGGAGCTGCAAAACAAAAGCAGAAATAAAATTCGATGAAGATGAGAAAAAAGGAGACTGAAAAGAGAAGGAAAGGGAAGAAAAAGATCTGTTTAGGGATTAAATTCATGCAAGTAACTCTTCCATCACTTATTTTTTAAAAACATCCATGCTTTCTAGCAACTGCAGTAATTATCAACTATGGCATCTCTGAATTAGAATATCATCTCAATTCACAGGTAATTATTTTGGGGGGAAATGCTTTCTTTGGAAGATAATTTCTCTTGTGTTTATCAAAATCCACAGCTTGAGCTCTGTCTGTATAATTACCCATGTCTGTAAGTATAATTGGACTAGAAAAATACTTGAATAATCATCTGGACTAATTTTTTTAAAGAAATTTAACCATTACACTATATATGCATACATTTTGAGTATATAGAGAGCTGAAAAGACCAAGTTACTATGCAGAGTATTCTAGTAATAACAGGAATGTTATTAGCTTCATTTTTGGGTTAAGATAATTTTATGCAGCAGTTTTCAATATAACATATTAGCTAATTTTAATAGAAAATTCCTTCCAAATAAAGAATAAATTTTAGCCTATGAGCAAACTGTAATTTAGTATAATTATGTTCTTTTTAATATATTCAGCTACTGCTTGAATAATCATAGGTTTCATGCATTAATCTTTGTCCATATATTATAGTTTAGAAATATAACGTTTCAGATTGTTGATTCATTTTCATTGCTTGAATTATTTCTCTTGAGAGGGCATATGGCTTTACTGATTCAAAGAATAATATAATACCAGTACCATATTAGAATGATTAATAAAAAGTCACAAATGAATGTTTTATGTTCATAGTATGTCAGAGTTTAGGCAGTGTGACTAGTATTATGAGATAAACCCAGGAGCAAAACACAGCACACAGAGCCTTTAGATAATTAACAGTGGTTTTATTTACAGCTAAATATATACAGACTTATACGTGGTAAATACCTTATCATACAGTTATTGACACAAAGAGAGCAATGAGAAAGAACATAAGGAGAAGGGAGACGCCCTCTAATGGCTTCCCTTATATAGACAGCTTCTTACCCAACTTAAAGTGGCAGTAACCCTGCTGCCTTATTCCCGTTGCATCAGTTTACAGCTGCCTCTGCTTACAACCTTCCATCAATTTACAGCTATTAAATCTACATACCCTGACATGACCCTGATAGGCTATTTGGTTAGAGAGATGCTACTGGTTTTCTGATGGTTTAAGCATCACATCTCCTATCTCCTTTTGGAGGGGGGAGGGGGAATGGACAGTACAGCTTAGAATAGAAATCATTCTAACAGGACACTTGGAGACATTAACAGCTCCATCTATCTGATGTTCCTTATAGATATCCTAGTCTGGATAAATCAGACCTTGATCTGGTCAGACTTGTCTATAGATGTCCAACCCAGAAGAAGCATAAAAAGAAGGGACAAACTCATATTCATTCTGGTTGTAGCTGATGCCTCCAATATGAAATATATTTTTACCATCTTGTGATGGAAAAAGAAACATGTCTAAGCAGCAGAATCATGCCTGCTAAAGTATAAATGATTCATGATTAGAAAATCAGTTCTTTAAATCCCCACTGAGAATGATATTTTCCTGTAGTCTTCATATACAATTTATTGGGAAGTTTACAAAGATATTATTGAATCCAAAAATGGCTCTACACTATGATTATCACAAAGATGCTTTCTGAATGCCAAATAAACCCAAGGGGAAAATATTTTGTTATGTTCTGTACCATTTCTTCGTTTGTTTATATCCCATCTTTCTTATAGTTTTATTGTATTTCTAGTGTTTTCTTATTTAAAGTATTTATAATCCAGCTACTATTCAGACGATTTCATGATGAGTTACAATATAGTGAACAAACTAAAACAATAACACCAAATAAAATCAATACTGAATTAATTTAAACATATAGTATCATGTTTCCCCGAAAATAAGACCCTGTCTTATATTTTTTTGAACCCTGAAATAAGTGTTTGGCTTCATTGCCATGCACTCAAAAGTCTGATTGGGCTTATTATCAGAAGATGCCTTATTTTGTGGGAAACAGGGTAGCAAACAATATCATTAACAAAAAAGCATCTAAAGGCTGATGGATGGTTAAGATGTGGAAGCGCAAGATTAAAGGCTTCAAATAGTACTGAAGGGTAAGTAATGTTGGTAAAAGCCGGTCTCAAAAGAATAACAAGTAGAGCCAGGATGCTATGACATGAAAGTTCTTTCCTTCATTTCCACATAATGTACTTCAGAGGCTGGGGAGGGTCCTTTTGAGATCTTTTGGGTAGGCATATACTGGAAGAGGTATTTCCTTAAGTATCAGGATCCCAGACCAATAGTGGTCTGGGACCCAGATCAGGCGTACCGGTAATGGCGGCAGTGGGAGGCTCTGCTCATCCGCCCGAATGCAAAAGCGTCGCAAGTGCACCCACGAGCAAACCAGTAGCGGTGGGTTTTGAAATCCACCCCTTGTCCCACTGTTTAGCCTATCGTACAGGGGACACTTCCCTCATAGGAGGATAAAATAAAATGATGCTTCCCAGAGATTTTACTAGTGAATGACTAATTTTCAGCTTTAGATTTCCTGGGAAGCCAATGAAAACACCAAGACCTCTCTTTAAAATGGCTGTTTAGCTATACTTCATTGACAATGGTCATGATTGCCAGTATGGAGTCCAGGTTCATAGACCTGAAGCAGGAACACAAGATTACTTTTGTAGACAGTTACAGCCTGGACTGAGAGGGTGTTTAGATTTTGGGGGTTTTAATATAAATTATATATGTACATTTATGTATTTTATATTTTTAACTGGTTGTTTTGTTGTTGTGAGCCGCCCTGAGTCCTCGGAGATAGAGCGGCATATAAATTTTATTAAATAAATAAGTTATGTAAGTATGAAGGGCCCAAGTGTCCCTCTCAAAACAGTGATAGCTCTTCTCTGTTCTCCAGGGCTATGCCCTATGGAGGTACTAATAGAGTGCTTGATAAATGACCATGATCTGTATTCATTTCAAAAGGGATTTATGTGGATGGCATGAATGGCATGTTACAAAAAAACCAACACTCCAAATAACTTAGTTTGCAACATTATTTGGGAGGAATGAACAGATCCAGCGGTCTGTTATTTTTTTCTCCTTTTTTAAAAGATCTTCCCTATCTTGCCCATGTGATGAATTGGTACTCTTGATTTTGTGTGATACGCATGATACATTTTGCTGAAGACTGTTGATAATGTGGCACCTGAGTCCCATTTGAATCAAGTATTTTTAGATTTAATTTGAAGATTCCTTTATAAGAAATACAGAGAAATGTGAGACTTCATCATTCAGTAAAGCTTAAATTGCAGTCTGTTTTTATCCTCATTTCTCTTATATTTAGGTAGTCAAAGGAAACCTAAATTTTAATCTCTACAGGTGAAACTCAAAAAATTAGAATATCGTGATAGGGTTTTCATGAGCTGTAAGCCATAATCATCAAAAGTATGACAAATCAAGGCTTAAACTATCTCGCTTTGCATGTAATGAGTCTATCTCATATATTTGTTTCACTTTTTAAGTTGCATTACTGAAATAAATGAACTTTTGCACAATATTCAAATTTTTCAAGTTTCACCTGTATGTAAATAATGACCAGTCATTTATTTTTCAGACTCATATGCCACTATTTCACTCTTTTGAGATAGGTAGATACGAAAATTTTAATATATTTAATACAATAAAATCGAATATTGTATACATATCAGATATACATAGGTTAATTAAGAATAGAGTTAGTGCTTTCAATAAAACACTAGAAACACATACACATATATATGTACATATGTATGTATGCTTCTACTGTTTTATTGAAAGGAATGGAAATTGAAATATGTATACGCTATTGTCAGATTTGTGTCTTATAGTCTTATAAATACAAAAAGAGATAAAATTATATAAGAAAGTGTTTTTGATGAGAACACAATCTATTTTTTTTAATCTCAATAATTATTTCTGATTATTAATTGCCAAGAAAAGCATTTCCATGAGAAGTGGCAAAACTTGCTAACCTGATTTTGGAATCACCTTGTTCTTGAATCTTTTCAAACAATTCTTGAGAAATATACTAGTTTCTCTAAAAAGTCTCTGAAATTGGTCTTTCCCTCTGGGTTTCCTTTTAAACATGCATTCCCTGTTTTGCAAGGAGAAAAATAAACTTTAAGAGTGAATAAATAGGGCACGTTCCCTAAAAGAACTATAAGTCTGATTTTCCAATAAACTGTATAATATGAGTCTCAAAATTGACAGAAACTCCTTATGGATTTTAGATGATATTCTGCAGTGTAAGGGTCCATTTTCAATTACAAAATAAATAAATTCTGGATTATATAATCAAAAGTAAAATGGCAAAAAATGCCATTTTTTTCCAATGGCAATTGTGTTATAAATGTAAAGATTGACATAATGAAGTTATGTTAAAATTGACATAGGAATTATGAGGCACCCTAGTGTACACATACAATAAAAAATATTGGAGCTGGGCACAAACTACATTTTTACAAACCTGTAATTCCTATTCAGGATAGTGTTGAGGCGACTGGGTGGAATTAAGCATTTACTGACAACAGGCCCTTCCTGATGCCTACAGTCTTTCAAAATTCTTAATCATGTATGTAACCAGTGCAACTGACTGACTGAATGTTCTTTGCAGGAGGAAAAAAAAATATCCAACAAATCTGCTGGCGGGGGATGTATCTTTATGCAGGCTTTATGAAAACCCCTTGCAATGTTTTAGATTTAATGAAAGCATGGAAGTCAGGGAGGCAACTGATCATTAGTGAGATAGTGGTACAATGTGAAAAACAGAACATTCACATACAGTACATGGCCATTTAGTTAGTAATTAAGTGCAAAATCATTCCACTCATTAGAATTTCACCAGAATTCTCTTTTCCTTTGACAGAAATGTCTATACCAGCTCTCTCATACCTAACAAAAACATTTAAATGAAAAAGTACATTACAGATTTACAAATTTAAATTTATAAATTTACAGATCAACAAAAAAAGGTTTTTAATTGACCTGCAACATAAGATAAAACTAACAGAAACTAAATTTGAAGTTTAATAAAGCTCCAGAACCTGATAATACTTCTGAATTTACAACAAAACTTTCTAGAAATGTTGTGACAAACCTTTAATCCAAGAAATGAGTGAGATCCAGATACGTGAAACATTTCCTCTGTATGAAAAGTAGCTTTTATTTTTTTATTTATAAAGAAAAAAATAATTAAATAAATCCTGAAGTGTATCTCTTCTTTAATATGTAAAAGATATCTCTTCTTTAATATGTAAAAATATACATATATATTTTTATATATAAAAATAGCTTTTATATAAATAGCTTTCAAATTGATATAACCTGATTAAAAGGATCTTATATTAGAAAAGATATGTAAGGAATAATATGGATAAGATAAACCAGAAGAATAAAAATTATGCATTATTTTTCTTGATGCTGAAAAAGACTTTTACAATTTGGAATAGCTTTTCATGTTTTCAGTTCTGAAGAAAATGTCACTGTAATTTTTTTTTGCATAGATACAGTATATTTCTAAAGAACAAAAAGCCAAAATTGTAGAAAGTACTCTTACTTTTGAACAGTATACTATATCAAAATGAACAAGACAGTATGAAAAGAAATAGAATTTCGGGAGTAAAATTAGCCACGAAAAAGACACACTGAATTTATTTATTTGTTTGTTTGTTCAATTTTAATAGCTTCCCAATTCAGCAAGTGATTCATTTACTTTACTTATTTGTTGTTTACTCATTTAATTTAATTTAATTTAATTTAATTTAATTTCCAATTTATATACCGCCCTTCTCCCTGAGGACTCAGGGCGGTGTACTGCCAAGATAAAAAACATAGAATACAAATATTAAGACATTTAAAAATATATATAAATTTTGGCCCAAAAGTTAAGAATCACAGACTAATTAAAAGAATTTAAAAATTTCTTCTTAAGCCAACCCGGCTTGCTGGAAAAAGTGGGTTTTCAGGGAACGACGGAAGACATTGAGGTCATGGATTCTTCTTATCTCCGGGGGCAACTGATTCCAGAGGGTGGGAGCCCCCACAGAGAAGGCCCTCCCCCTGGGGGCCACCAGCCTACATTGTTTGGCTGATGGCACCCTGAGGAGGCCCTCTCTGTGGGAGCGCACGGGTCAATGGGAGGTCGTCGGTAGCAGCAGGCGGTCTCGGAGATAGCTAGGCCCTATGCCATGGAGCGCTTTAAAGGTGATAACCAACACCTTGAAGCGCACCCGGAAGACCACCGGGAGCCAGTGCAGCTCGCCATGTTGCTCCCATCACTACCCGCGCTGCTGCATTCTGGACCAGTTGGAGCCTCCGGGTGCTCTTCAAGGGGAGCCCCATGTAGAGAGCGTTGCAGTAGTCAAGGCGAGAGGTGACGAGGGCGTGAGTGACTGTGCACAAGGAATCCCGATCAAGAAAGGGCCGCAACTGGCGAATCAGGCGAACCTGATAAAAGGTCCCCCTGGTAACAGCCGTCAGATGTTCCTCCAAAGACAGCTGCCTATCCAGGAGGACTCCCAGATTGCGAGCCCTTTCAGTGGGGGCCAAAGACTCGCCCCCAATAGTCAGTGATGGAGTCAACTGACTATATCGGGATGCCGGGAGCCACAGCCACTCAGTCTTGGAAGGGTTGAGCCTGAGCCTGTTCCTCCCCATCCAGATCCGCACAGCCTCCAGGCACTGGGACATCACTTCAAGGGCATCGTTGGGGTGGCCTGGGGTGGAAATGTACAGCTGGGTGTCATCAGCGTACTGGTGGTATCTCACCCCAAAGCCACGGATGATCTCGCCCAGCGGCTTCACATAAATGTTGAACAGAAGGGGCGAGAGGACCGATCCCTGCGGCACTCCACAAATGAGAGGCCTCGAGGTCGACCTCTGCCCCCCTGCCAACACAAACTGTGACCGGCCGGAGAGAAAGGAGGAGAACCACCGCAACACAGTGCCTCCCACCCCCAACTCTTCCAGCCGGTGCAGCATGATACCATGGTCGATGGTATCAAAAGCCGCTGAGAGATCTAATAGGACCAGAACAGAGGAATAACCCCTGTCCCGAGCCCTCCAGAGATCATCCACCAACGCGACCAATGCCGTTTCCGTGCTGTGCCCAGACCTGAAACCCGACTGGAACAGATCTAGATAGGATGTTTCCTCCAGGAATTGTGGAAACTGTTGCGCGACCACACTCTCAACAACCTTCGCAATGAAGCGAAGGTTGGAGACAGGACGATAGTTAGCCAATATTGCTGGATCCAGGGACGGCTTCTTGAGGAGAGGCCTCACCACCGCCTCTTTCAGGGCAGCGGGGAAGTGACCCTCACTCAACGAAGCATTAATGTCACCCTGGAGCCAGCCTCGTGTAACCTCCCGGAAAGCCAGTACCAACCAGGAGGGACACGGTTCCAGTAAACATGTGGCCGCACTAAGTCTCCCCAAAATCCTGTCCACATCATCGGGAGTCACAGCATCAAACTCCTCCCAGATAACATTCTCAAGATTGTTCCTCGTCACCCTGCCCTGATCTACCCAGTCAGAGTCCAAATCCCCCCGGAACTGAGCGATTTTGTCATACAGGTATTGTCCGAAATCCTCCGCCCTGCCTTCTAAGGGATTCTCCCGCACTCCCAGATGGAGCAGGGCGCGGGTCACCCTAAACAGGGCGGCCGGACGATTCCCTGATGACGCAATAGAGGCGGAAAAGTAGTTAGACTTTGCCGTCTTTATCGCCACTAGGTAGGCCTTAATATGCGACCTTACCAGTGTTCGATCAGATTCAGCGAGACTGGCCCTCCAACCGCTCTCCAGGCGTCTTTTCCGGCGCTTCATTTCCCTCAGCTCCTCAGTAAACCAAGTAAACCATCGCCGCCGTCGCCATCGGCCTCCTCACGGACGCCCCCAGCCACCCCCTGCCTCTAGATCTTCCTCGAGGCATCCAGGGGCGTGGGGAACCTCCGTAGGGGCCTCAAACGTCGCCGTCGTCAGGGGGCCGCCACCGCCGCGACCACCCGTAGCCGCTGGTGCTAGCGCCACCCCCGCAGGCCGCATCCATTCACGCCCTCACCCGCCAGCGCTTCAACGTCATCCTCCACGGAGCTGGGGTGGTCCGGAGAGCTAACAAAGCTCTCAATGGGATCCCCAGGTGCTCTTTTTCCCAAACGGGGGTCATAGCTGTTCAAAATGACCCCCCCGAAGTCCCCCCAAGCCGAGGCATCGCCCCCCCCCCCGAGGATCCGGGATTCAGCGCCGGGACGCCATCTTAGACATGCGCAGAAATGAGACTCATCATATTGTATTTACAGTTACTCAGTCCAGCACCCTTTAACATTGTTGATAAAATATATGCAATTATAGTTCTGGGTCAGATTATTTAATGAAACTGTTGACGTGGAATTCAGCAGAGAAGGAAAAACTGTTGTCTATCAAACAACAGATTTTAACATTTCTGTTAAGGTCAAATATTCAGGATTCATTTTTACAAAAAGTAACAAAGATTTAAAGGTTGATACATCTGCAACCTTTGCAACCTATATGCAATCTGCATATAGCAATAAACTATAAGAAAACATGAATTACTAAAGAAGGTGGATTTGATTAAATCATGATTTAAATTGTGATTCACTAGTAAAAAGGCTTGATTTAAATCAACTTGATTTAAATCATAATTTTTAAAGAGCGACTGTCATCTCAAACCTTCTGTTGACTCACCGAAAGTCCCAATATTACAGAATATACAGCCTCATGCTACATAACTAAGCTCCATTTCATGCTGAATAAACTAAATTATTAATGTATCTTAAATAGAAAACTATCTTTAGATAAATCTTTACTCCAAAAGCATTTTATTAAAATAAATTTGATAAAAATAAAAAAAATCTGATTTAAATTAAAAAAATAGTGTTTTATCACTATTATTCCAATCTTGATTGCTAAAATAAATAATTCATTTTCTAAGAACTGCTGGAACTGTAACAAGCACTTTGGACCCTTCTTTTATGTGTGTTGGCAGTTCTATAAAATCCAACATAGATAGTTCTCGAATTATGACCCCAACTGAGCTCAACATTTTTACTGATAAGTGAGACAGTTGTTAAGTGAATTTTGCCCCATTTTAGACCTTTCTTGCTACAGTTGTTAAGTTAGTAACATGATTGTTAAGTGAATATGGCTTCCCCATTGACTTTCCTTGTGAGGAACTGATCATGTGACTCTGGGACACTGCCATCATCATAAATATGAGACAGTTGCCTTGAATTTTGATCACATGACCATGGGTTCATCAATGGTCATAAGTGTGAAAATAGTCATAAATCACTTTTTCAGTGCTGTTTTAACTTCAGACGGGCATTAAACAAACTGTTGTAAGTTGAAGACTACCTGTATTGCAAAATAATAAAATGTAGGGATAGATGGGGAACTCATCAAATTTGCAGATGACACCAAGCTAGCAGGAATAGCCAACATTCCAGAAGATAGGCTCAAGATACAGAAGGATCTTGACAGACTTCAACATTGGGCACTATCTAACAAAATGAAATTCAATGGTGAAAAAAGCAAGGTTCTACATTTAGGCAAGAAAAACAAAATGCACAGGTACAGTATATGTGGCACCTTGCTCAATAGTAGTAACTGTGAGAGGGATCTTGGAGTCCTAGTGGACAACCATTTAAATATGAGCCAGCAGTGTCTAGCAGCTGCCAAAAAAGCCAACACAGTTCTAGGCTTCATAAACAGGGATAGAATCAAGATCACGTGAAGTATTAATACCACTTTATAATGCCTTGGTAAGGCCACACTTTGAATACTGCATCCAGTTTTGGTTGCCACAATGTAAAAAAGATGTGGAGACTCTAGAAAGAGTGCAGAGAACAGCAACAAAGATGATTAGGAGATCAAGGCTAAAAGAATGAAGAATGAAACCATATGAAGAATGGTTGCAAGAACTGGGTATGTCTAGTTTAAGAAGGACTAGGGGAGACATATCAGTGTTCCAATATCTCAGGGATTGCCACAAAGAAGAGGGAGTCAAGCTATTCTACAAAGCACCTGAGGATAGGACAAGAAACAATGAGTGGAAACTAATCAAGGAAAGAAGCAACTTAGAACTAAGGAGAAATTTCTTGACAGAACAATTAATCAGTGGAACAACTTGCCTCCAGAAGTTGTGAATGCTCCAACACTGGAAGTTTTTAAGAACATGTTGGATAACCATTTGTCTGAAGTGATGTAGGGTTTCCTGCCTAAGCAGGAAGTTGGACTAGTAGATCTCGAAGGTCCCTTCCAATTCTGTTATTCTATTCTAGACTGGAATAAATTTTAAAGCTGAAATCCCATTGCAGTCTGAAAGATTTGTATTGAATTTTACTAAACCATATATTAGCTTAATGTACTGATTGACACTGTATATGTTAAGGGCCTATGCCTCTTATAGGGAAAAGTGTTTGATTTCCCCTCTGGAAAAATGGCTAACTAATTGTGGATGTATGCCTTGATGTCTAGAATAACTTTGTATTTAAAACGTAAATTTGATGCTGAATGTAGTTTTAATTGGAAACCATTCTAAGAGCCGTGGTGGTTCAGTGGTTAGAGTGCAGTACTGCAGGCTACTTCTGCTAACTTTTAATTGCCAGTAGTTTGGTAGTTCAAGTCCCACCGGCTCAAGGTTGACTCAGTCTTCCATCGTTCCAAGGTCAGTAAAATGAGGACCCAGATTGCTGGGGGCATTATGCTGACTCTGTAAACTGGACTGTACTGTCCGAGAGGACAGTAAAGCACCGTGAAGCAATATATAAGTCTAAGTGCTATTGCTATAGCTGTTGCTATTCTTAGTCCACAATTTTATACATGAAATTGTGTCACATACAAAATGTGGGTGTTAGAGACCTCATTTTATTTATTTTTTGTATAGTTAATTGTATTGATGGACCGCATTATTCACTGTAGTTTTCTTTCAGCATCATGAGTAATGTTAACTAAATATTCTTCTCTTAATATGAGAGCATTTGACGGCTGTGGCTGGGAGGGCATTTTATCAGGTTCGCCTGATTCGCCAGTTGCGATCCAGATCCAGATCCCTTTCTGGATCGGGACTCGTTAAATACGATCACTCATGCCCTCGTCACTTTCTGCCTGGACTACTGTAGTGCTCTCTACATGGGGCTCCCCTTGAGGAGCACCCGGAGGCTCCAGCTGGTCCAGAATGCGGCCATGCAGGTGGTTATGGGAGCGACCTGGCGCTCCCCTGTGACCCCCCTCCTGCGCAAGCTGCACTGGCTCCCGGTGATCTTCCAGGTGCGCTTCAAGGTTTTGGTTACCACCTTTAGAGAGCTCCATGGCTTAGGACCGGGGTATCTATGAGACTGCCTTCTGCCACTAGTAGCCTCTCACCGACAAGTACGCTCCCATAGAGAGGGGCTTCTTAGGGTGCTGTAGGTCAAACAGTGTCGACTGGCTGCCCCCAGGGGGAGAGCCTTCTCTGTGGGGGCACCCGCCATCTGGAACGAGCTCCCCCCGGAGATACAGAGGATCCCGGATCTGCAAGCTTTCCGGCGCGCCCTCAAAACATGCTTATTCCAGCAGGCCAGCCTGGCCTAATCTCTCTTTTAAACTGTTTTAAATTTTTTAAATTTTATATTTGTCTTATAAATTTGGGGTGTTTTAAATTTTGTTTTCTGGGCCAAATTATTTAATTGTATTTTAATGGTTTTTTAACATTTGTATTATATGTATTTTATCTTTTGGCTGTTCACCGCCCTGAGTCCTTCGGGAGTAGGGCGGTAAACAAATTCAAATAATAATAATAATAATAATAATAATAATAATAATAATAATAATAATAAGTTAGCAAGAAACATGGATTTGGACTATAAAATGGTCATGAAATACCTGATAATACTGAGTTTCTAAGGATATAATAGTATATATTAACTATATGATATTTCAGATTTGTTGCTTGCCTGCCTATATTTCTTTCTATCTACTTGATTTCTTATTTGTACTATCTATTTCTTTCATTTTTTCAGAATAAATAATATAGGGAGAAAAAGGGAAACATTAATAAGTTTTCCTCCCTTGTTTCTCTTGTGTGATGAAAACTTCTTGGAAAATCTTTGTATAATTTTTTTCCCTTGTGACTAACACAGGGAGATTGTTGTTGTCTGGTGCCTTCAAGTCAGAGTTGACTCCTGGCAATTGCTTGGGCAAGTCCCTGAAGTTGTTTTTGCAAGTAATTTCAGAAGTAATTTGCCACTGCCTGCTTCCTGGGGGAGAGAGAGTGACTTGACCAAAGTCACCCAACTGGCTTTGTACCTAAAGCAGGACAGAACTCATAGTCTCCCGGTTTCTGGCTTTATGCTTGATTAAGTGCTTCCCAGATGTTTTTCCTTCGTTACCCAAAACTGCTGATCAGAAAGTCCCTATTTAAATATCCTGCTGGGTTTGTATGAGAAAGAAAAACCACCTTTACTCAATTTTGGGTAATTATCCATGTTTGGAAAGCACTGCCTTAACCACTACACCAGACTACCTCACTAACATAATATCAAAGGGTTTTTAAATTTTTTATTTGCTCTTCTGCCGTAATTTGATTTGCAATCCATGTAGAGCCATTTCCTGCTTGCACATAACTACAGAAAGTCCTTGGTTAACAATAATTGAACCAGTGACTATGTGAACTTACAATGGCACTGAGTGGTACTTGCAACTGGACCTCAAAGTTCCATCACCTCCAGGTCACATGATTATAATCTGGGCATTTGACAACCAGTTTACACTTAGAAAAGTTGCAGTGCCACCTGGTCATTTGATTATCATTTCTGACCTTCACTGTGGGCTCCCATACGCAAAGTCGGGTCACTCCGGTAAGTCACTTCTAATCTCCCCCACCTGGTAGCAGTGAACCCTAACTACACTTATGCCATGGTGGCCACTTCTGCAGTCTCACTGTCTGGCAGCAGTCATTTATCTGCCCACCAGCCTGCATGTGAGCTGCCTGGGACTTGCAGATTTCTGCAAGCTTCCTCATTGACTTTGCTTGTGAGAAGCTGGCAAGAGGTTCTCACTTAATGGCCCACAATCCTTGCTTAAGAAAGGTAAGCATCCTATTGAGACATCATATTATTTTGCAATTAAAATTCCAGTCTCGTATTTATCTGCCTTATTCCTTGTTGTTAAGGAAAGACTTACCGTATCTGTACAGCATAATCAGGCCTCAGAAACAAATTTTCTTTTCCTGATGGATCTCCATGATGCTTTAGTCAATTTGTACTCAGATCATGAGTGGATTACAGGCATAAATTTTCCGTGACTGGAGTACTATTAGTGTTCTAATACCATCCAAGAGCAACCTAAGAATGTATAAAATTGTGTAGATTTTGTCCTTTTTAAGCAAAGTTGGATGGCTGAAAACTTGAAACTGAAACAAGGGAGAAAAAATGGAAAACAGTGAATTCCAGTTCTTCTTTAAGCCTGGAAACTGGCTGGGTGACATTGAGCCACTCATTCTCTCTCAGCCCAAGCCACATCAGAGGATTGTTGTGGGGGAGAAGTGGGGGTGGCAGGAAAGTTTGAACAGAAAATGTCATGCTAATAAAGTTTCCTGCTGATTCAAGAATGTATGAGTAACATTTCATCTCAATTGTGGGGAAAGACTTAAGGTCACTAAGTAAAATAAAAAACAGTTAAAATTGACACCTTGCATTCAAATGAATGGCTTTGAGAAACCAATATAAATCAATAAATAAAATGTTTCAGGTTCCCAGAAATTGATTTACACTACATAGATAAAGTGTAATTGTATCACTTTATTTATTTTTATACCATCTTTATTAATTTTATAAATAACTGAAGGCAACAAATATACATAATATTTCTTTTATTTTAAAAAAACCCTCATCAGGTATTTTGGATTCTGTTTCTGAACAGGACAGCTGGGAAATCATAGAAGGACTTCGCGGAGTCATGAGTTGCACCCAGGAACCCCAGAAGCAGGAAGGCTACTTGCTGAAAAAAAGGAAATGGCCTCTGAAAGGTTGGCATAAGGTGAGAATCGGCCAAATTGGTATTTGTTGCCAATGGCATTTAAAACATTTGCTTGCTGTCCTTTTTAAAGTTGGCAGAAAGAATATTGCAACTGTTTAAAAATACATTTTACTGCAGTATCTTGTCCCGTCTGATTAAAAAGTCTGCTTTTCTATTGCAGAGATGGTTCTTTCTGGACAAAGGAATTTTGAAATACGCTAAGAATCCAGCTGATGTAAGTACTTCAATATGCAGATGTTGTCATACAAATATGATGGTAGCTTCATAGTTTGGGAAAAGAAATAAGTGATTGTTTCCAATAGACATCAATAGGAAGAAAGATAATTCTGAAAACCAATATCTTATGTTGTTTTCTCCTAAGCCAAATTAAATAATTTTAAATGTTTTTTTTTTTGCCAGATAGAGAAAGCGAAGTTGCATGGATGTATAGATGTTGGCCTTTCGGTGATGTCTGTGAAGAAATCGACTAAATGTATAGATTTAGATACTGAGGAACATATTTATCATTTGAAGGTAATCCTAGTTAAATAATAGGAACATATTCTGAAGCTAAAAATATTGTACAACTTTTAGATACCATTATATGCAGGCTTAGAATCCTCTTGAAGTTGCTTGATATAGTAATACATTTCTTTGCAGTTTGCTTAAAATGCAGGTTCACCATTTAATCTTGAATAGCCTTTTTCCTCCATATACATTCATATTTTGCAAAAGATACTGCAACCAAATAGAACCTTCATTGTAACAAAAAAAAAAAAAGCAAAATTGTTTGTTAATAATGAATTGTGCCAGGGTCAATTTTTTCTCCATATGTAATAATTTAATTTGTTCCTGTGGAAGATGGTTGAGAAAAGCAGGTCTGGGAGAAAACAAGTGAGCATAGTTAATTAATATACTTGGAATGAAGTGTAACATAGTTACATCAATGTTTGTTTACTAAATTGCTTTAGGTAAAAATGTACATTTTGTGTAGTGTATTGTATCAGCAAATGAGAACTATATTAATCTATTTTTAATCCTGTTGGACAGAAGGAACCAGAAAACCCTGTCCTTTTCACCAGTAGGTGTACAAATAAAATAAATTAGGCTTCCACTACTGATAGTACTCTTTTTCTGTGGTTCTAAAAGGCCTGATGTGGTTTTAAATGCTCAGTTCTAGATTTCGTGGGTCTTCTGTTTTTATTTATAGATTGGGAGACTAGTTGAACTTTTAACAGTTTTTCGTGTGGTTCTCAGACTGATATTTGATGAAACCATAGACTGTATTTGGTAACCTTCATGGACAAAACAGACTCTTATTTCAACTATCCGCAAAGTGGGTATATTTTAGGAAGATTTTTTAAAATTAAATTTTGCATTGAAATCTTTGGTAGATTTCTGCATGTATATGATCAAACTTTAAAACTTTTTTCTACACTGGGGGGAAAAAAACCTCACTGGAAAGTATGGCTTTTTAAAAAAAAATTTGCTGACCTGATTGGTTACTCAATTTTTTTAAAAAACCTTCTGCCACCGAAAGCTAGTGAGAGACCAAACCTTTGAGCAACTTCCTATTCTTCATGACTTATACTTAATATCTTCTGCTCTTTGTGCTGTTGTTTACAAGTTCCAGGATTTGTTTGATTTGATAAATACTGTACATTTCTACTTCCAAGTGTCCTCTATCTCCTACCCTGTAGGTTGAAAAACAGAACTGATTACAAGGACTTCATTAAGAAAGCAAATCTATTTCATCTGCTGCATAAAACTTCTGTTTTCTATATTCCCAAGGAGAAACGTTATCCTGTCCTCATGGAAAGCAGTCCAATCTGTCAACAAATATAGTACTTCGGGATAAATTATTGCTTATTGTTTTGACTGGGGAAAGTAAGACCATATAGCAATAGCAATAGCCCTTAGACTTATGTACCACTTCATAATGGTTTACAACCCTCTCTAAGCAGTTTACAGAATCAGCATTATATAAGTCCTCATTTTACTGATCTTGAAAGGATCGAACTCTTGGCAGTGAGCAGACTCAGACTGCAATATTGCATTCTAACCACTATACCACCACATAACATGAATTATATATTTATGTTGGGATTTAGTAATTATTGTTTCTATCATCTTCAATTCTCTACTAGGCAAAATCTCAGGAAGTATTTGATGAATGGGTAGCAAAACTGCGTCATCATAGAATGTATCGTCAAAATGAAATTTCCATGTTTCCATATGATATCAACAATCATTTCTTCTCAGCTTCAACATCTATTGCAGATTCAGTAACTGGTCTTTTGGAATCAACAGCAAACAAAAAGGTAGATTTTGTTTTAACTGTAGATTAAGGGACATTCATTTAAGGATTAATTTATTAGATTAATAATTATATGGAATACAACAAACATTTATAGTAGAATTTGGGGAACATATTTATTTATTTATTTATTTATTTATTTATTTATTTATTTATTTATTTATTTATTTATTTATTTATTAATCAAATTTCTATACCGCCCTACTCCCGAAGGACTCAGGGCGGTGAACAGCCAAGATAAAATACAGACAATACAAATATTAAAAATCCCTTAAAATTATTAAATATTTCGGCCGAAACACAGATTAAAACACCCAATTTATAAAATCACGAATTAAAAAATTTAAAATTTAAGAATTTAAAAGAGGGGAGTTAGGCCAGGCCAGCTTGCTGAAATAGAAAAGTTTTGAGAGCACTGCGAAACGTGCGCAGGTCCGGGATCTTCCGTATCTCTGGGGGGAGCTCGTTCCAGATGGTAGGTGCCCCCACAGAGAAGGCTCTCCCCCTGGGGGCCGCCAGTCGACACTGTTTGGCCGACGGCACCCTGAGGAGCCCCTCTCTATGGGAGCGTACCGGTCGGTGAGAGGCTATTGGTAGCAGAAGGCGGTCTCGTAGATACCCCGGTCCGATGCCATGGAGCGCTCTAAAGGTGGTAACCAAAACCTTGAAGCGCACCCGGAAGACCACCGGGAGCCAGTGCAGCTCGCCACGTCGCTCCCATAACCACCCGCGCGGCCGCATTCTGGACCAGCTGGAGCCTCCGGGTGCTCCTCAAGGGGAGCCCCATGTAGAGAGCATTGCAGTAGTCCAAGCGGGAAGTGACAAGAGCATGAGTGACCGTATTTAACGAGTCCCGATCCAGAAAGGATGTTATATATAACATGTAGTGCATAAACTATTATAAAAATGTTATTGGCTTTTTGTGAGTTTTCAGGATTTGATGAAAGACAAAATGTAATTTCCTCCTGGCATTTTTAATTCTGTTTTAATTAGCATGGAAACTGTGGAACAAAGTAGGTTTTTGTTTTTAATCAGCATTCTTTTGCAAGGTCATCTATGTCAAGATAAACAAGACTGAACTCTTCCATGTTCTCCTGCCCACTTTAACTGATCATTGGCAGGGAGGGAATAAGATCATGACCTGAAATTTAAGATGCATTGTAATAAGAACTCTTTTCCTCTTGAATGTTCTGTGATGACATAGGTGTGCACTCTACATTGTTGATTTAACAGGCATGTTTATTGATATATTTTGAAGTACTCAAACTACCTCTATTTAGAGTTAGGGAAAGGGCCAAAGATACTGGCTCAGCTTCTGGCTTTTAGTATTTGATGTCTCTGTTTCTTTTCTTCCAATTTCATTCTTCTGCTTCCCTCACCAAGTAGATTCTGTCCCATGCTGGGTCTCAGTCTAAAGCAGTCTTCTCCAGAATGTGCTGTTCTATGCTTTAGGGGACTTCAGTCTCCTCTTGAACTAACCTGCTGACCTAGATGAAAACTGCTCAGCTCGTTTGGTATATATGATATATAGCAAATTGGGTAACATTTGTATTTTGAGCATGCAAAGATATTGCAGGGTTTTTTTTTTGTTTTTTTTGATAATGTCTAAGAATTGAAGGCAATATTTAGTGAGCAATTGTCTTTTTGGTGTAAATTCATCCAGTCAACAGGTTAATACAGTATAGAGAGTGTCATACATATAATCTTAATTTTGGGCAAGCTTTTTTTTAATCAACTTTTTGAATATGAATGTAGACTTTGATGGTTGATTTTGAAGTGTCCCTTAATCATAAGTCACACACTGTCAATCATTGGAAAACTGATTATTGTCATATTTATTATTATTTATGAAATCTTATCATATAACAGAGAGGCAGCATGACACAGCAAAATTCAGTGCAGGCGGGAAGTCCTATGTCATTCCCTTGTTTAAACGAATCAAGAATTCCAACTTGTTTGCAGTCATCTGAAGATATGGAAAGATGTTCAAAAGGTAAAAAGAAAGTAGAACAATTTAAAAGATTTAAATATTCTACCTCTTCCAAATTTTCTCAGATGTTTTTATGACATATGCCTGTCTACTTTCTAATCTTTAAATCAAAAATTTAATCCATGTGATATTGAAATAAAAACTGCTGGTACAGTACCTGCTTGAAGAACTTGAATCTTAAAGAAAAATGGAGCAGTTGTGAAAGATGAGGAGACTTTCAGAAGAAACATATTTCTTTGTGTTCTTTCTGTATGAGAGTACAAGAGTCCTTTGTGAAAATTGGACTTTCTTAGAAGTATTAATGAAATATCATTCCTTATCTTTGTAAAATAGCTCTATTCTGCCTAGCTTGGAGCTGCTGTAATTGGTTCACAGGAAATCAAGTATCATGTGAAATTTATTTCCTTGGAAAAAAATACAAGTCCTTACCGCTTTTCAAACAAAATGTTCTTAGGAAACAAAACTGTACTATTGGAATGGGACCATCCTTTATTAAGCTTTTCTGTCTCTAACAATATATAATAATCCTATTACCTTTTTCCCAGGTGTTGATCAGTCACATATGCAGGATAACTTGAACTCTCTTTTCTCATTAGCAGTTTTGACTAGGAAATATTCTTCATTATATATTAAATGGGGATATAGGGAAGGGGGCCTTAATTACTTAGGAAATATTGAATGAAGGATTAGCTGTTACCGCTTAATTCAAATAAACTTTTTGTCTTGTGTATAGATATTTTTAATTTGTTCAGTTATGTCCAAATACCAGATTTATTCAATATTTATTGCCTAGGGAGATCATAGTTTACATTAAATATTACTGCATATTTTTGTAATAGAATATTAATAAGCATACTTTTACTCATAATTCTGATAGCTGATAGATAATTCACCAGAAAGCTGGTGAAACTATGTTGTTCATTTATGTTGGAATTTAGTAACAATTCTTTCTAGCATCTCTCTTTTTTTCTAGGGAGTTTGATAAATGGATAGCAGAGCTATGCCACCTGAGAATGTACAGAATGGCTTTGCAACATGTATTTGAAGTTACAATAAGTCCAGAAAAAGCTACTTATGACCCACTTTAGAAGTTTTGACATCTGGTTCTCCCACATGCAGATGACTTCATTTGGGTACTCAACAACTGGCCTACATTATTACTGGGATTTACAAGTAATAATGTGGGCCATTTAATTCTAGTTATACACCATAGCAAACAATGGTTCACTTTACAAGTCCCACATTTGCTTAACCACTGAGGGAAAGATCCTGTTGGGAACCACCCAGCCAGGCAGGAAGGAGGTCTCAAGTGGGGAATTAATCTCAAATCCTTGCATAGTCACAAGAGATCCAGAACTGAGCCTCTCTCTCCCAAGCTCCAATGAATCTTATCTATATTTTCTCAGGAAAAAACAGGAGAGATTATTATAGACAGAGTATAATAAAATAGTTAGTTTGAATTCTACACCTGGGGATCAGGTTGCTTGTGCCTGACAGGTGATCACTTTGTGACCATCATGACTTTACAGCCACAATTGCAGGTTAAATTACAGTTATAACTTGAAAACAATTTGTACAGTGAAGATAATTGGCATCATTGATTAATTGGCATCATTGTGCTAAAAATAAGCAATAATGCATTCATGTCAACTAAGTAAATTATTCTAAGTTTACAGTTTTTACAGTTTTAAGAACCAGAACTGTCTATTAACAATAAAAGTAACAGAGAACTGTGGGACACCCATAAATTATATCTGCTAAAGCTGTAAAATATTGAAAAAGTCTTTGTTCTTATTATATAATGCCCAAGGAAATAAAAAATATTATGTTCAAAGATGGCATTAAATTCTTTTTAAAAATTTCTTCAACAGTTTTAAAACACATATTTTAGGAAAGCATTATTTCAGATGCTATTGTCCAATAACTCTCTTTGTATTCTAGTTCATAGAATATTTATATTCTAAAATTTAGAATATAAAAAACTATATTCCACGTTTTCTTTTAAATAGTTGATTCAACTATTAAATCATTAATTCAATGGTAGAAATGGTAGTACAATAATAGCAAGTACTGAAATATTGAGTAACAACTTTTGCATTCTGTCACTATCTTATTCAAAAATAAAGTACAGCAAGACGTTTGATGGTTTAATACACTATTTTTCTTCTTCTTTGCTTTTTCTCTCTTCTTTTCCACCAAAGCAGTGAAAGACATTGTTTTTATTCCAAACAGACCTTTCCCATTGTCAGAACTATCTCTTGGAGATGAGCCAGCTTTTACAAAGCATGGAAGTTCTCCATAGGACATATTCGGCGCCTGCCATAAATATTCAGCAAGTAAGTTCAGGAAATTGCTGCTTCTGAAGGGGGTCACTCTGCTTGCTAAGGCTAGATTTCTTCCTAGAATGGTGATAAGTGGTACGTTTCTCTTTTTCACATGCTATTGTAAAGGGTCTCCTTTTTGAAAGTCCCAAAAAAGAAAAAAGAACACACAGACGATGGCGTTCTAGAGCTCTTGGTAAAGATGCTAAAGGGATGTTGCAGGTAAACCACCTCTTCTATACCTCAACTTCATTTTTAGTCTATGATAGATGCTGTTTGCTGCCAAAAACTTACTTTTTCCAATACAACTTATAGTCTTAGTTGCTTAGTAGGAAGATATTTCATTCTGCTTATGAAGGTAGCATGGAATGAGTGGGGCTTCTAAATTTTAATCAGCCTACTGAGCTTTTTGGCCAATTCACTTTTAACAAAGAATAAAGAGTTATTTCTTTATAAAGAAGCCTGCTTATAAGAATTTTATCTTTTAGAAGAATGTCAAATCCAAAGAGGGAGGGAGGGAGGGAGGGAGGGAGAGAGAGAGAGAGAGAGAAAGAAAAAGATTTAGAGAGGTGACCTATGTAGAGATTTAACAGTGTTACTTTTAATAGAAGGAGAATAGGTGTTTTCCAAATAATCTATTCTGGGAAGAGAAACTGCAGGGCAAAAGAGCCAAACAGAGACAGGTGTAATGGCCATCTTTGGCATTATTTCAGATATAACAGCAAGATTATTGTTTTGTTTCATTCATATGGGAGTTTATATACATCATTTTTGTTCATTGGTTAAGGCGTCATGCTAAAAACTGAGAAACTTTGAATTCTAGTGACACCTTAGGCACAAAGCCAGTTGGGTGACTTTGGGCCAGTCACTATCTCTCAGCCCTAGAAAGGAGGCAATGGCAAATATTGAAATACTGCCAAGAAAACTGCAAACATATCCAGGCAGTCTCTGAAAATTGGCACAACTGAATGGAAATATAAAAATAATTATAATGTACGTTCTTTGCAGGTACCAGCTGTTCTTTCTGCTCCACTAAGGCTGCATGCTTCAAATCCTAATTTATCTACATTAGATTATGGAGATGAAAAAATGTATTCAAATGGTTCTGAGGTGACATCAGAATTTTCTAAAATGCAAGAGGACTTGTGTCACATAGCTCACAAAGGTAATTGGGATTTGTCCCCAATAGAAAGATGGTGAAAACAATTTGTAGGTTCATGAAAATAAAACTTGATGAACACTGCATGCAATTTATGAATATCGAATGTTGGACTATTTATGGAGACTACAAGAGGTATTTTATAAATATTTCTCTTCATTTTCCCCCCCCAGAAAATGGGAAGACGGTCTCATTTTGACTGTTGTTCTGAATGTAAGAGTTTGGAATATTTTAACACATCAGACATTTGTTAAAACCTTTATCTAAACATCAACAGTAGGTTGCCTTAGGTTTACATGTATGAAGTCTCCAAGTGGCTTGCTGAATTTCAGCTGTAGCATTGGTGATGTAAAAGAGTTGCTATGAGAGTAAGCTATTTTAAGTAAAACAAAATAGAAAAAAATGTTGAGGAGCTCCAAGGCCAAGAAAAATGGCATTCATCATTTATTTATTTATAAAATAAATAAAGCAGTAACTTAACTATTGTTCCAGCAAAGTTTTTCCTATCTAAATTCATTTGATTGATTTTTCAGGGACTTTTTTTTTCCAAATGAGACTAGTATTTCTTTTATGCACAACTTTTAAGACATTAATCACAAGATTTGGGTTTGTTTGCTTGCTTAGTGTTCTTTGTCATCATTGGGATGCATTGAATAGTTCTACATTTTGATCTACAAATTGCGTCATTTCTGTAATTTTTTTTAACTATTTTTGTAGTGTACTTTACCTTAAAGTCAGCTTTTAGTACGATTTCAACAGAAAGAGAGAAGCTGAAGCAGATGTTTGACCATGATTCAGTCTCATCTCCATCTGCTCAGATAATTGGACTGAAGAATGCCTTATCATCTGTAAGTTCCCACATTAATTGGGCTTGTGTTCAAAAATGTGGCTTATCATTTAATTCTTTTTGGTTTGATTTTTGCCTTCATTTAGTTTACTTGAAATGAACTGAGCTTTGATAAACACTTGTTCATTGGTTTCTATAACAAGCTGCGAATTGTGATTTTTCCAAGAGATGCCTAAATGTGATAGAAACTTTTGGAGAAGGCACAATGTGTGTCCTTATGCTGAACACACAGGCATCTATTTCATTTTTTGTGAAGTGGTACACTTAATGTGAATATGTTCTATCTCCATAATAGTCTTATCTCCAAGTAGTGGGCTCATATTTCATCACAGAATTTCGTGAAGTTAATGATAAAAAAATATTTCCATTGCCCAGGATAATCTGTGCTTGTTAATCTCTCTCTTGTTGCTCAAACTATAACCTTGACTCCCAAAAGTAGACACAGAGGATTGTGGGAGCATATCTCCTCTCTTTTATATTGTATACTCGGCTTTTAAATTTATATAATAAAATATAAATTGATAGAATGAACTGGTTGTATCACTCTACCTGCAATAAGGCAATCTGATGTTTGCCTTCACCACCATTATTTTCATTCCCTAAATCTTAAGAAACATCTTGGAAAGCAATCCCTGATAGTCTGGCTAAATAAGGTGGAATAAAATCCCATCATTAACTTTGAGTTCATAAATCTTTGATATTTGAATGAAACCTAGCTACTAAGATAAACAAATTTCAAGAGGTCAGCTTGCAGGAGAACCCTTATGTGGTCACTTATTTGAGTCCCAAGCAAGATAAAATTGGCTTTGGACAATTTGCTTCTTAGATTGTTGATGATTAGTGATTGGGATCATCAACAGCAATCAGTTTTGAAAGGGAAAAAATGTATCAGTTGTCCTCCTAGTGTAAAACAAATGGTCCATATTTGAGCCTGAAACTGGAAGGAAATTGGGAGATGATGAATTGTCCTAAGTACAGACTTCCCCAAATATAGTTCCAAGATTGGAAGCATGGTGCAGAATAGAGTAGTGGAATAAATCATAACACTTGAAGTTGCAGTGCTTCCCACATACAAAGATACTTTTAAAGGGATAAAGGCTGTTGGTGAAGCTGTGATGCAATATATCATTAGTTATTTTAGAATCTATACTATATAAGAGTATTATGAAAAATGGTATTTTCCCTCATCATTTTGAAATAAGGCTCTATTTTCATCTGTCTGGAATTCCTTTATTTTTTCCCATTCTTCCATATCCATATGCAAAGTATGCCACATATTATTGTAAGATCAGATTATATTAATAATTTTAGAAGATGCTTTTTGTATGTGTGAAAATAAAAAGCAATATTTAAATTGCACATCAAGATATGCTAAGATATAAACAACTGTAGAATGTTTAGAACGTATGTGCAGAATGATCTATATATTAATAATTATTATATCCTCCCCATTCATTTAGCTCTTAAATATTTTACAACCTTCAGCTCGTAGTTGCTATACTCTCTAAAGAACAATAATCCTGTTTTTTGCCTAGATTAGAGAATAAAAAAATAGGCTGGAGCTAAAATATTCTAATAGTTTATTCAGCTCTGATGGATGCACTCCTTTCAGTTGCTCTTATTTCCCTTAACTTCTTCCTTGCCTCAGTAAGCTGATTGTAGAAGGGTTCTTTTTCCAAGAGGCATCTCTTATCAGATAACTTCTTAGACCTAATTTACTACAGATCAGAAATTAGATGTCAACTTCTGAAGCATTCCTGACTTGCTCTCGAGTTGCCATAGGCAGGGGATGGGGAACCAAGGTTGGAACCCTGACATTAGAAATGTAATTTGAAGAAATTTGCTATTCCAGTTTAGGTCTGGAAGTAGAATTTATATTGTTTCATGATGCATTGCTGTTTTATGGGCTTGTGAGGTAGTGGTTCATATACCACAGCACCTTTTTTATTTGAGTTTTGTTTTTGTTTTGTTGTTGTTGTTGTTCTTTTAATTTGATTTATATGCCGCCCTTCTCCAGAGATTCAGGACAGCTTACAATGCGTTAAGCAATAGCCTTCATACTTTTGTATATTTATACAAAGTCTGCTTATTGCCCCCACAAACTGGGTCCTCATTTAACCTACCTTAGAAAGGATGGAAGGCTGAGTCAACCTTGAGCCTGGTGAGATTCGAATTTACAGTAATTGCAGACAGCTGGTGTTAATCACAGTGCTTTTAGTCTGCTTTTTGTTTTGCATTGCAGAATGCACAATACTTCATTTTATCAGTTGGTGATGCAAATCACCAAACAATTGTCCAACGTTTGGCAGACATTTTGATCGATTAAAGTTAAGCAGCTCAGGATATCCTAAAGAATTAGCTAAGAAAATGTGGGAATCAAATGTAGCTCATACATGTTTATGAAATGTGGACATTTTTCCTGGATTGGACAGGGACAAAGGAGGCACAATATCTAGTTTAAGTTTCTGAAGAAGAACAAAATATAATAAAAATAACTTAGAACAAAGCATAAAGTAGAGACGTACCTAATTTTCACAAAAGTTGGGAAATGAGGTATGTAGATTTCTTTTCGGACTTCACTCCATTTTCTCCTATGGTTTCATGTTGCATTAAAGCTTCTACCAAGGTACGTTATGACATTTTAATAATATTATTTATATGATTGAAGTTTTGCACTGCTTAGTTAAAAGGGGTAAAACATTGTACATATCCATCCAAGTTAACGAAATAGTACAAGCCACATGTAGTCCATTGGTGCAGCTTCACCAATGGTAAAAATCTCAACATTTGAGACATACCAAACAGAGCATCCTAATTCTTGATCTTTTGCGCCTCATAACCATCAGTTGGAACTGTTCACTCATGGTCTCATACTCAGGCCTGTGCCCTGACTGGAACGGGTACATATCATTTGTTTCCTCTAGAGCCCTTTTCAAAGAGTATAAGTAACTTGCTTTCTTTGCAGCACCCACTTTCCCACTGACTTTGCCCCCCCCCCCCCCAAAAAAAAAAAAAAAAAGGTTGGAAACCATTAAATTTGCCAGGTTGAGCAATGACTTTTTCAGGAAGGGGGAATTCTCCTTCCTGGAGGATTTCACTAATCAATAAGAAAATGAATCCAGGCTACACATGCAAAGTTGATATCATGGAGAACTTCGTCCATTTTCTCAGGATCAGCAGCTCTGAACTATCCCAGATAACTTTCAGAGAAGTAGCCTATGTTACCTCTCTAGAACTGCTCTGCTAGCATCAAAGGCTGAATGAATTTGAGTGATTCATACAGCTCACAGATTCTTCACAATTTTTAAATAAATGTTGTTCCAGTTTAGCCTTCTGTAACAATAATTCTGAGTTGAATAGATCTCTCTGAATATAAAATAGATTTCTTAAGTTCCAAACTGGTATTCAAAAGTTGCTCCTGATTCTGGTTGGGGTTGTTTTGTAATAAGTATGTCTTATAAACTCATTCCTAATTTATCTGATACCCTTTGAAAATTTCCAAGTCAAAGACCACCACTACATCATATGAAAATGAATTCATTAGTTTAACAGAGTAATATATGAAACTTTTTTTTCTGTTTCCTATTATTCAACATTATTAGTAGGCTGTACTTTATATAATTATGACTGATGGAGAAAATGTGACCCTCAAATAGAGTGGATATATTTGGATATTGGCAATGGAAATACTTTCAGAGTACCTACATCAATTTAGGTCCTTTATTTATCTGCTGTCAGGATTAAATTTTTAACTCCTTCTATTTTCTTCATTTTCTTATTTATTTAATAGTTATATCAATTTATACAGTAGTAATTCTGGCTGGCAAACAGATTTTAAATCAAAGAACAGAACCAAAAGATAGACGACAATATACCTATCCATCTACCTGTCTATCATGCTACATTTGATACATGTATTGACAGTGATATTCTGAATAATTAAAACTTTCCAAAACTGTATTCATGGTAACTTGCTATTTAATGCATTGAAGCTTATTCCCAGATAAATGGATATACAGTAACATTGCAGTATCATTTCTTTTGACATGAAAGATAATTAACAAAGTCCCAAGTGGTTACTCATAGTTGTCTTAAAAATTACATTCTGCTTGAAGAAATCATGCAACACCCACTTGCTGAGGAGACTTGTTTGATCTTGCCCTGCTTAGTCATATAGCGATTAATGTCAGTTATTACCAAATGCATGTGCATTTCCTGTCTTTTGCTTATGTTGTAGTTAATGCACCACACTGCTGCTACTATAGGATAGAAGCAAGCTTGGTTTGCATGTGTTGAACCTACTTTCTTGAATCAGCTAGTGGTTTCCATAATTTTTGCCTAATAGAAGTGAAAATTCATCTTGTGGTGGCATTTTCATCTAGCAGTGATTATTTTCTAACATAAATCAAAGTCAGAAGAATGTTTGCTGTCTATGGAGGAAAGAGAAATGGATATTCACACCCAGTTAGTGTTGATGGCAGCATTCATTAAATGGAATGGGGAGGCATTTGGAAGATAATTAGCACATATACTTTCTAACTCGTTAGTCATACTTTTTCTAAAAATTACATTCCCGGAATATAGTAAAAAAAAAAAAAAAAAGCCAAGGATCTGTCAAGAATATAAGAAACCTGCCATATACTGTTTTTAAAAATGGAAGAATTAGTATCCATAAATTCTGAATAATCATATTTAAAACCATTTTTGCTTACATCTGTCACCTATGTATTCTTGGAAACTTAATAACTCTCAAGTGCATGTGATGTTAAATGTGTAAGGTCAGATGTGTGTTTTTCATTAAATCAGATTTAGAAGACAAGGATGGTAGAACCTCAAAGAAAGATTAAACTTTTCCTTCATCTGTTCATTAAAAAGTAACTCATCTCTAGCTTCTGACTACATTTTTTTAAAAAACCGTTTATATCAATACATTGATAAATTCAGTATCATGATAGAAAAATAGTAAGTCTTTCATCACTAGATGCTGTGGTCCTGTACCAAATCATTTCCCAATAAGCTGGCAGTGTATTATGCCACAGATTTAATACCATCTTCACTTACCTTCTCAAGTTGCCTGACTGCAGTTCATACTCCTTGAAAATTTACCATCATGAAGACTCTATAGCACAAGTTCATCCCAGAGTCAACCCCATCTTTGCTTTCTGAGCTGTTGCTTTGTAAAAGTTGCTTTTCAGTTGCTATACAGCTCTTACTACTTAAATATTACCCTTTCTTTTAGAGGGAAAAAAGGAAAAATTATTTGGCCTCAAATACTCTTAGCATTCCATTTTGTCTTCTCTTTTTTTAATACCAGAGAGACAACTATTTGTAATTAGCTGAGACACTATGATGGCCCAAATGTACTTTATTTTTTCTCTTAAATGTTCCAGGCCATAGCACAAAACACAGATCTTAAAGAACGGTTATGCAGAATACATGCCGAATCTATGCTCCTTGATTCAGCTGCTAATGCAAATTCAAGCCCTGATTTTGTAAAGGTGGGTATAGATTTCCTGTCTTTTTGCAAAGCTCCTTGTTGCATCTCCTCCATTCAGTTGGTCATTGTCTTGCCATAATGAATCTTCTCATCACATAGTATGGCCACCCAAACAATAACATCAGCTTTTGCCATTCTTCGTAGTGTTGCTGAACAGTTTGTATATTCCATGTTTTAGTTTTTTATATATCAAATTCTTCTATACAACTTTTGCACTTCAAATAATTGTCAGAAACTAATTTGCCTTTGTAAACAGAACCTTTTAATTCAGTCTGTGGAAAAATAACTCTGTAGAAAACCCATCAAGATAAGGATTATCATACTCAGATTGATAAAAGGAGCTTTTTTGGGGGAGAGGGGGAAGAGCTTTCTTAGGCTAAGGCTAAGGTTTCCTGATCTGCAGGAAACAAGGTAGTCAGTTATAATGTTAGAATGGGCAAGGAAGCAAGCAATTTCATTTCTTTTGTTTGAGGGAATGCTATTGCTTTTGAGTTTTGAAGAGTGTAAGGCAGGGGTGTCAAACTCAAGGCCTGTAGGCTGGATCTGGCCCTGAAAACAGTGAAAGTCCGGCCAAGGATGCCTCTGCCAGTGAAAATGGAACTCGGATGGGCTCCGTTTTAGCTGGCAGAGGGCTGCAGAAGACCATTGCGACTGAAAACAGAGCTTGTGAGAGCTGCATGCGCCCCCCCCTCCATATCCATTTTCATTGGCAGAGGTTTACAGGAGGCCGTCACAGCCAAAAGCAGAGCATGGGAGCCCGTTTTCGCTGGCAGAGCTTTCGGGCCACAGATATCCCCAACATGACTGATGTCAAGGTGGCTGCGCCCATCCTGGCCTCGCCCACCCCGGCCCCCCAAAGTCAAACACAACCCTGATGCAGCCCTCAGTGGTATCAAATTTGACACCCCTGGTCTAAGGCATACATCTTCCAATATGGAAAATCTCTGATTTGAGGCAACAGGGATTAAAGGGGTGTTTTGATGTCTTTACAATATTTAAAACATTTATATTGACTATAAAAATGAAAATGTTCCGCCCCCAACAACTACAGCAGGGGCTCTAGTATTGTAATGAAATGTTTACAGTCAGGGAACTGCAGGTTGCTTAGCCTGATCAAATTCAAAATGCCCATCCTGCTGGAGCATAAACCATCTCTGCACAAATAGGGTGGCTAGAAATGTTTACCTTAAGAAAAGAAAATGCATCACTGAAAAGGACAACAGAGGGCCCAGATTTGCACATGGTGATTTATATTTGCAAATCCAGACTTAGAGATTATGAAATTAATTCTTTCCAGTATATCAACATACTGGGAAAAATGATGAACTAATGTGAGGTGTGCTTACCCACTCAGCTGGCTGGATGCTTTTGTTGAGGCAATGTCAAGGTTCGTACTGTTTCCTTCCCATTTTTATTTACTTACAAAGTTTAGTGTAATTATTCATAAGCGGCTGTGAAATGGGAAAGGCGAGACATATCCTTTCTTGAAAGAGGTCTGTGCAAGAGAACAGTCTCTGGCTATTTCATAGCCATATAGGCTAGTTATCTGCTGTTTTTATTTTTTTAAAAAACTGGGATAATTAGGTTGATTCTGTTAACGTTTTCCTTTTTATTATGTATTTTAATAAGTTATCTAATTTTCCAATCCTCCCGTTTGTGTCTCTCTCTGTAGCCTTTATAGGCCATTCCAATCTACAGACTTCTCAAATATGTAATTTAGGATTAAAAGTATATATTAAACGTTTAAAACTAAAACCATACAGTAGGTCTTAATATAATAATCTTACTGATACCTTCTAAGAATTCAGAGTTACAAATACACAGACTAATAAGTACTGGGGATAAGTATGTGGTTAATTTCGTTTTATGGGTTAATACAATTTTCCAGTTGCCTGGGACTGCTGATTTTATCTTCTTTTCCGTCAGAGAAAAAAAGATGTAAGACCTTAGAAATTGCTAAATCCAAACTTTATATTTTGGTAACATCTTTTGGTAACATCTTTTTTGTTTTGGCATTACTTTGATCTATTTGGATATATTATTGATACTGAATTTGCTTACAGTGAGTCTAATAATAATAATAGTAACTATATTGAAATTATAAAAAGATATTACTTTTGCAAAGTCAAAGTCATGGAGAGAAGTGTTCCTAATGGATTTCACATAAATCAATATCTTTACTGCAAATAATATGTATATTAATCAAATCCTGAATATTAAACAACTAAATTATCAGAAAAAGGAGCATAATTGACAAGCTTCAGAGGACAGATTAAATTAGCTAATTATGCTTTTCTCTTTGATCAAAAAGTCAGCAAAATATATTTCGTCTAACAAATTCCTAAGGAATCTTTAACTAGAAAGATAAGTGTCTACAAAATAAAAACCAGATATTTTCATGACAGGAAAAGAGGCTCACCTGCAAATGTTCTTTATTCTCCTGTTGTCAGTTTCCTTGAATGTCAGCTGTTCTTGCTGGGGGGATTTGGTGTTAGGAGCAGGAATCAGAAAGCCAAGACCCATAAGCTGCATCTCTTGCTTTTGTGATCACAGAAGCCTTCAACATCAAGCTCCAAAATTTGAAATATATCAAATGAAAATGTTTATGAAAAAGATAAATTCATATATGTTCACAAAAATGAACTAGGTGGGGGGGGGGGAATGTGGTGGCAATTTCATTCCTGTTCCTTTTGGTGACAATCTTTTACTGCACTGAGATCTTGGGTCACTTGAAAATGTAGAAATTAATAAAGATGTGCTATTTGACACAAAAAAATGAACGTTCTTTAACTGGACACATGCGGTCGCAGATCAAATGAAAACTGTCTTTAGGCTTCTCTATGTCGATAACTATATCAATTTAGTATTATGAGAAACTATTTTGTGATGAAAAATATCAGACAGAAATAAATTAACACCTGCCTCAGTATTTTTCTCTTGCTGAACTCAAATGCTTTACAATCTTGAGAGGTTTTGAGTATGCAGAAATTGACTAATTTCTCAAATACTCAAATGATAAATATAGCAATGGCATTGTAAGGCAATGCAAAGATTGAGATGAAAGGACAGAAAATAATTGGTCATTATATTCAGCATTTCTATTTGACCTTGTCAGTTTCTTTATTACCCCTGTCCTTTTTTATATGTTAGCTTCTTACAATGCACTGTACTTCACAGTTTTGTTTTGTTTTGTTTTGCTGTCAATTTGCTTAGATGGACTTTCTGACTCTCCATCCAACAAGGATTTTGCCACCTCTTTGCCTTAACTTCTACCTATCCATCACTGCATGCAGTGATGTTGATAGGTCATTTGTTCCATGTTGTGTGAAAACACATAACTAATGTTAGTTCCTTTAAACAGCTTATAATGGTTTCTACAAGCAAAGTAAAACACCCATCTATCTTTCCTGACTCAAACAATGGAAGATCCTAGCTTTGCAAATCTGCTCTCTGTGCATCATTATCCAGCTCACATTAGCTTTTTCCTTTCCCTTGGGAGTATCGCTCTGAGACTAAATGTTTGTCCCCCCTTCCATCCTGGGTGGCCAAATCTACATCATTCCTGTTATATATAGGAAAAAGCACCGTTGTATTTCAGAAAATAGTATTTTAATAGGGAGCTTCAGCAATTACATACATACTTAGCTGACTATGTCAGCCTCACAGTGATCTCTGTATTAAAATCAGCATGCTTGCTGAAGGATTTTGTAATCTGTAACTATCTAGTATCATTTTGTGGAAGGGGGGGGGCTTAGTTAAGGAGCTCTTGACTCCCACCCTGAAATTCAGCTTTAACTGCCACTAGAAGGCAAGGTATTTAAGAAAAGTGTTAGATATAAAAAATTCTTATGGTTTCATGTTTGCCTACCTCAGGTAATTTGAGCAGGCATCCTTCAAAAAGCCTGATCAAGCAGGCTTTTATATAGGTAGTTCTTGACTTACAACCATTTGTTTAATGAACTTTCAAAGCTGCAACAACATTTTTAAAAAGTGACTTATAACCATTTTCAGATTTACAGCACTTACAACGTCCCCATGGTCATGTGATTAAAATTCAGATGTATGGCAGCTGGTTCATATTTATAACGTTACCATCAGTGGTGGGGTTCTAGGCAGCTCGGCCGAACCGTTTGTTAAATTGCTGGCTCGCCCCGCCCCTTGCCAATAAATAGTGGTGGGCAGGGCGGGGCGAGGGGCGGGCGAGCCAGTAATTTAACAAATGGTTCGGTGTTTTTTGTAATTTATTGGCCTCACAGCACACTGAACCGTTTGTTAAATTGCTGGCTCGCTCGCCCCGCCCCACCCCCCACCCACACGGCACCAACCTACAGGGGTGGGCAATTGTGGCTCTTTTACAACCTGTGGACTTCAACTCCCAGAATTCCTGAGACAGTTTGGCTGGGAGATGCATGACTTTTCTCCGCCCCAGAACATTGGCTGCCCAGGCTGCAGCCGAAGCTCCACATCGTAATGGGCTCCAGGTGGAGGAGGGGCGCTGTCTGCCCCATTGCGAAACTCAGTAAGAGCAACAAGAGCCAGCTGCAGGCACAGCCGGGCGGGCGCACGCACAGTGGGATGCAGGCTTAAGGTGCCGCCTCCAAGCCGAGGAGCGACCCGATGGTGCAGTAGGGTCACTGCCGCCGCCGCCCAGACGGTAGAGGAGAAAGAGATGGAGAGAAAGAGAGTTGAAGGAGAGAAAGGGGGGGGGAGAAAGAGAGATGGAGAGGAAGAATGGGGGGGAGAAAGAGATGGAGAGAAAGGGGGAGGAAAAAGAGATGGAGAGGAAGAGAGATGAAGGAGAGAAAGGGGGGAGAGAAAGAAACAGATGAGAGAGATGAAAGAGACACACAGAGATACCTCTTTAAAAGAAAATACTGGGAGCCACAAAACCTGGGTTGGGAGTAAGTGATATGGAGTTGGCAGTGCCCACCCAGATTTAAGATTGTGTTTAAATGTTTACATGTGTTTAAGATTGAGTGTTTAAAGTTCCAGACCCCTGACCTACCCCATCCGATCACTTCACCCTGCAGCCAGCCCTCTAGGCCTGCTCCTGCCGCCCACCTGGGCAGCAGCGGCCTGTCTACCCCGATTGTATCACCTTGTCCTGCAGCCAGCCTGAATGCCCACCTCGGACTGCCTCTGACCGCTCCAGCAGGTCATTTTTATTTAATTAATTTAATTAAGAATGCTGCAATGGGCATAAATGATGACCGGTTCAAAAGTGCGAGGACCTGTCAGAAATAACTTTTTTCAGCCCTCTGGGTAATTCCTATGTGCATACCGATTACTCAGAGGGCTGAAAAAGTTATTTTTGACCGGTCCTCGCACTTTTGACCAGTCCTTGAACTTAACGACTGTCCTCACATTTTATGTTTTGGGCCCTATCTTGTCACCGTGGTGAAGAGAAGTAGTGGTGAAATGACTGACACGGTTGTTAAGAATGCCGCAACGGGCATAAATGTGAGGATGGTCATAAATGCTAGAACCAGTCAAAAGTGCGAGGACCAGTCAGAAATGACTTTTTTCAATCCTCTGAGTAGTTCCTATGCACATAGCCAAGCCTACCCGGTCACATGACCAACTAGCCACGCCCACCCAGACACATGACCAACTAGCCACACTCCCAACTAAGCCACGCCCACAGAACCGGTTGTTAAAAAAATTGAATCCCACCACTGGTTACAGTGTCCTGGGATCATCTGATCACTTTTTGCGACTTTCTGACAAGCAAAGTCAATGCTTGTCAGATTCACTTAACAATCATGTTACTAACAGCTTCAGTGATTTATTTAACAAGTGTGGCAAGAAATGGGACAAAACTCATTTAACAACTAACTGTCTTGTTTAAGGAACAAAATATTTGGGCTCAATTGTAGTCATAAGTCAAGGGCTACCTGTATAGCCACATGTATTTAAAGAATATACATTCTCTGCTGTAGTGCCTGACCTCTGTGATAGCATGTCCCAGATGACCCAAAATGTTATTCCAAATAGTGTTGAAAGCCAGATGTGGGCAGACTGTGGTATGAGCTCTTGTAAAACTTTGTATTCTATTTGATATGGTTTTCTGTTTTTCATTTTCATTGTACTACCGGTAACAGTTTACTATGTAAAGGGCCCAGAATCAGTTGTAGTCAAATATTCTTTTAAATATATTTTAATAATAAATAAACTATTGCTCATGACTGTTTTTAATTTATTTTTTTTTGCAGGAAAATTCTGAACATCAAAACAGGAGTCTGGTTCACCAAATATCCAATGAAAGCAGACTATCAATAACAGATTCCCTCACCGAATTTTTTGATGCACAGGAAGTTCTGCTGTCTGCCAGTTCTTCAGAAAATGAGGTCTGGAAAGTAGCTCAGAAACACTGGATTTGTTTCAAAATCATGTAATCTTTATTATCTTTGCAGTCTCAGTGGCAACACCATGCACATTATTTCAGCACGCAAAACTTATTTACAGATACTTTCTAAAATATTTTAAGAGAATAGGGAACTGAAGGAATGAATACAAGATGTACTGCTTAAATGAAGATATTACTTTGCTTTTCTTAGGAAGAAATATTTAATTAACACAAATTTGAATATTATTTCCATTTAGAACTGGCCATGTAGTAAGATTTCCCATAATGTGGAAATTATATTCAAGCTTACTTTAGTCTTTAGTTCCACAGGCTAACAGTTGCTTATAGAGGAATTTTATTGTTGCAATATCCATTTCAAACTTGATTGATGTATTTTTATTTCCTTTGCACAAATGTGGCAGTATGTGAAAAGGATTTTTTTTCTGCTTCATTATCAAAATAAAAGAATGTTTACTTCCTCCCCAGGTGTCTGATGATGATTCATATGCCAGTGATATAAGTGATAATATTTCCGAAGACAACCTAAGTAACGACATAGAGAATGAAAGGCAAACACTTGGTAGGCGTCTTTATTTATTTCTGGTCTCTGATTTGTTTTTAATTTTGAACTACCAATAATTAGTAACCTAGAAACATGCAGATTAAGTTCAGGATTCAGTTTTAAAAATTGCTTTCTGCAGTTCTGATACTATGTACAGTGATATCCAAAGAAGGAATAACTCACATTTTAATGTGTAGCCTTCCAGTGTTCTCTTCCACCTCTGATGATGTTCTATCTTCTTTCTCTCTTACACACCTTCCCCTATGTTGAATATTGTATAATATATGACTTGGGGGATAAAAGTTCTCCTCCTGTGAAGTTTTACCAATCCAAGTCATTGCCAATATCTTGCAGTGTATAAATAATCAAATTCTGGCAAAAGATTTTAAAAAAGGAGCCCCCGCCCACCACTTTTGCTATTTACAATCCAGATTTTTTTACTTCTAGTAAAGATCTCTTTTTTTTTTTGAAATTTTTTTATTATTTTTTAAAACAAAAATATAAAATACATCTTTTGAGAATAAAGAATTGATCCAGTCAAGAATAGGTACAATCGCTTTCTCCTCTTTATCAAGCTCTTTCCCAAATCTCCACCATTACATCTTTCAAAATAAAAACCAAAACAAAAAATTTTCCCCACAATTATAATATCTTAATCTAAACATTTACCATTCTATTATATCACCACAATCTTAGTTTCCAAATAACACAACTCAATATTTAATTACAATTATTTACCCTAAATTCTATCTAAATGCCCATCCTATGACCCTTTACATTAAATCTTTAAATCCTAACCTCTTTTAACTAACACCTATATTTCTTAGGCTTATCTCACATTATATTTCATTGTACACAGAATCATTTCATTATTACCGTATTTTCCGGCGTATAAGACGACTTTTTAACACATGAAAATCTTCTCAAAAGTCGGGGGTCGTCTTATACGCCGGGTGTAGTACTCCTGTAACCAGGCAGACCAGCCCGAAAGACTCTTGACAAGCCTTAAATGGCTCTGGCGATCCCAGCTCTGGCGATCCCAGCTGAGTTCCCTGCAACTCAGCTGGGATCGCCAGAAACCACGTAAAAGGAAAAAAGTTTTTTCCCTTTTACTCTGAGGATCCCAGCTCTGACGATCCCAGCTGAGTTCCCTGCAACTCAGCTGGGATCGCCAGAAACCACGTAAAAGGAAAAAAGTTTTTTCCTTTTTACTCTGAGGATCCCAGCTCTGACGATCCCAGCTGAGTTCCCTGCAACTCAGCTGGGATCGCCAGAAACCACGTAAAAGGGAAAAAGTTTCCCCCCTCCAGCTTGCTTACCTCAGCTGCTAGTCGCAACGCTTGCCTTGCTTTGCTTGCCTGAATCTATTCAGGCAACAAGCAACTCCCTGCCTGCAATCAAGCAAGGAGTTAGTTGTGGACTTCAACTCCCAGAATTCCTCAGCCAGCAAAGCAAAACTGGCTGAGGAATTCTGGGAGTTGAAGTCTACAAGTCTTAAAGTTGCCAAGGTTGGAGACCCCTGTTCTATTGGGTAAGTTTTTTCCCCTTTGGGAGCTTTAAAAAAATAGTCAATTGGGGTTTTTTTAGTTGTTCTTTTTTAGACCTAGCCATTTAAAGTTTAGGAAGTTTTAAATTTAGCTTTCATATAAAAATAAAAATAAAATAAAATAAAACAATATTTGTGCAGCTTTCTGAGATTTAGTGTGTTTCTGTAGTGTTTCACTCCAACTACACAAACACACAAAATCTCACAAAGCTGTATGTGGAATTTTGTGTGTGTAAAGTGTGAAAGTTGGTTTTTTGGACTTTTTGTGGCTGTGTGAGGTTCCTGCTTGTTGCAGGGGCCATTTTGGGTCTAGCACAGCAGCTTTTACATTGTGGGTGAGCCAGTTGTGTTGTGTTGTGTGTGTTTAGAGTGTGAAAGTTTTTTGGGGGGGCTTTTTGTGGCTGTGTGAGGTTCCTGCTTGTTACAGGGGCCATTTTGGGTCTAGCACAGCTGCTTTTACATTGTAGGTGAGCCAGTTGAGGTTTTTTAATTTTTATTTGGTGTGCATTGGAAGAGGGGCAGTCTTATATGGCGAGTATAGCCCAAACCCTATATTTTAACAAGAAAAGTTGGGGGTCGTCTTATACGCCCAGTCGTCTTATACGCCGGAAAATACGGTACAGTCTTATCATCTTCATTTTGTTATTCATATCAAGATAGTCACTTTTATTTTGATGCTAATCCCAACATAATCATTTTATTATTACTATCAATTCCAATTTAAATTATGTTTATTTTAACTATCCCTTAATCATTTTCTTTTGGCTGTTTTCCAGCATATCCAACTTTATTTTACCTTCATACCCAGTATATTATTATTATAATTATAATTATTATAATTTTATTTCTATACCGCCCTTCTCCTGCGGGACTCAGGGTGGTGTACAGCCAAGATAAAACATTGCATATAAAATTTAAAAACAATTTAAAAAACAATTAAATAATTTCGGCCCAAAATATTAAAAACAGCCCAATTAAAACCAAATTCAATTAAAACTGAGAGGATGGGATCAAGCCAGCCCAGCTAGATGGAATAGGTGTGTTTTCAGGGCCCGATGACAAGTCCGGAGGTCTGATATCGTGCGTATCTCAGGGGGTAGGTCATTCCAGAGGGCGGGTGCTGCCACAGAGAAGGCTCTCCCCCTGGGGGTCGCCAGCTGACACTGTCTGGCCGACGGCACCCTGAGGAAGCCCTCTCTGTGCGAGCGAACTAGTTGGTGGGAGGCTATTGGCGGCAGAAGGCGGTCTTGCAGATAACCCGGCCCTAAGCCATGGAGCGCTTTAAAGGTGGTCACCAACACCTTGAAGCGCACCCGGAAGACCACAGGAAGCCAGTGCAGCTTGCGCAGGAGAGGTGTCATATGTGAGCGCCCTGTCGCTCCCATAATCCCCCACGCGGCCGCATTCCGGACTAACTGTAGCCTCCGGGTGCACCCCAAGGGGAGCCCCTTGTAGAGAGCATTGCAGTAGTCCAGGTGGGAAGTGACAAGTGCTTGAGTGACCATGCGTAGGGAGTCCTGATCCAGAAAGGGGCGCAACTGGCGTATCAGGCGAACCTGATAAAAAGCCCCCCTGGCCACGGCCATCATGTGCTCTTCTAAAGACAGCCATGGATCCAGGAGGACGCCTAAGTTGCGAGCCCTCTCCGTGGGGGCCAGTGATTCGCCCCCAATAGCCAGCGATGGCACCAGCTGGCTATATTGGGACGCCGGAAGCCACAGCCACTCGGTCTTGGAAGGGTTGAGTCGGAGCCTGTTTCTTCCCATCCAGGCCCGCACGGCCTCTAGACACTGGGACATCACTTCAAGGGCATCGTTGGGGTGGCCTGGGGTGGAGATGTACAGCTGAGTATCGTCAGCGTACTGATGGAACTCCACCCCAAAGCCACGGATGATCTCACCCAGCGGCTTTACATAAATGTTGAACAGAAGGGGCGAGAGGACTGACCCTTGTGGCACCTCACACTCAAGGCGCCTCGGGGTCGACCGCTGCCCCCCTGTCAACACAGATTGCGACCGGTCAGAGAGGTAGGAGGAGAACCACCGCAAAACGGTGCCCCCCACCCCCAACCCCTTCAACTGGTGCAACATGATACCATGGTCGATGGTATCAAAAGCCGCTGAGAGATCTAACAGGACCAGGATAGAGGAGCAACCCCTATTCCGAGCCCTCCAGAGATCATCCACCAACGCGACCAATGCCATTTCTGTGCTGTACCCAGGTCGGAAGCCGGACTGGAGCGGGTCTAGATAGACAGCTTCATCCAGGTACCGGGGAAGTTGCCGCGCCACCACACTCTCAACAACCTTCGCAACAAAGCGAAGGTTGGAGACTGGACGATAGTTAGCCAATACAGCCGGATCCAGAGAAGACTTCTTGAGGAGGGGCCTCACCACCGCTTCTTTCAAAACGGCCGGCAGAACCCCCTCACTCAAAGAAGCGTTAACAATCTTCTGGAGCCAGCCTCGTGTAACCTCCCGGGAAGCCAGTACCAACCAGGAGGGACACGGGTCCCATAAACATGTGGTCGCGTTCAGCCGTCCAGGATCCTGTCCACGTCCTCGGGAGCCACAGGATCGAACTCCTCCCAGATAACACTCTCAAGACCTGCCTCAGTCATCCCGTCCGGACTTACCCAGTCAGAGGCCAGGCCTTCCCGAATCTGAGCGATCTTGTCATACAGATACTGCACAAAATCCTCAGCTTGACCCTGCAAGGGATCATCCGGCGCTTCCTGATGGAGGAGGGAGCGGGTCACCCTAAACAGGGCGGCCGGGCGATTATCTGTTGACGCGATAAGAGCGGCAAAATAACTAGATTTCGCCGCTTTTATCGCCACTAGGTAGGTCTTAATATGAGACCTCACCAGTGTTCGGTCGGATTCGGAGCGGCTAGTCCTCCAACTACTCTCCAGGCGTCGTTTCCGGTGCTTCAACTCCCGCAGCTCCTCGGAGAACCAAGGAGCTAGGTGAGTTCGGTGCCGGGTCAGAGGCCGCAAAGGCACGACGCGGTCCAAAGCCCCGGCGGCCGCACTATCCCAGGCGGCCACCAGGTCATCAGCCGAGTCGTGAGCCAGAGTCTCAGGAAATGGCCCAAGCTGCATCTGGAACCTATCAGGATCCATCAGGCGCCTGGGGCAGAACCACCTGGTCGGCTCCGCCTCCCTGCAGTGGGGTGTAGCGGTTAGAAAGTCCAGTCGAAGGAGCGAGTGGTCAGACCATGACAAGGGTTCGATGACTATATCTCCTGTATCAAGGCCACTCGACCACTGACCAGAGACAAAAACTAAGTCCAGAGTGTGTCCACCCGTGTGAGTAGGGTCATGAATTAACTGAGTAAGGTCCATGGCCGTCATGGAAGCCATGAACTCTCGAGCCACCTCAGACGTTTCGCCGACAGATGGCAGGTTGAAATCCCCCATGACTAGAAGTCTGGGGGTACCATCTATTGTTTTGACTGTTTCCCAGCATATTCATCTATAATTTGGCTGTTTCCAGCATATTCATTAAACATATTCTTAGTTTTTCTGTTTAATCTCCTATTTTATTTTATCTTCAATCTATACATTAGTTCTGTATATTTAATCTTATTATCATTCTCAGCTTTGTTTATAATTTAACATTGAGGCTTAATTCTTACATCAAACATATCCACATTATAAATCAATAAAATTTCTTGGGGTTTTCTCATATTCATATATATATTCATATTCATCTATAAGAAACTCCTTTCTATCAATACTATCCATCTTTACTTCATTTTTCTATTTTAATCACTTTATTTTATTTTACATCCTTATATATCTCTAAACACCTCCTTTTATAATTAATATTCATCTAAACAATACAGTTTCATTTTTTACTCAAACTATTTTTATATTCTTCTTTCCAGACGTGTATATTTTAATTCTTCATTTCCTTGTCTATTAACTTATAATCCATTTTGAATTCAATGTTCCCAAAGTTAATTCTTCATATGTCATTTTAGTTCTTTTTGTTGCTTCTATTCCTGCAAAGTACAGGAATAGTCCTTCTTTTGTTCCTGCGCCATTTGACTTCTTTTGTTCATGCGCCAATTAATATCAATTATAAAAGTTCTGTTGTATTTCCTCTTTCTTTCCACCAAAAAAGCTGTCTGTAAACAAAGAAGAAACTTCCACCACCAATATCTCACAGCTATTATCAGTAATTTCACAATGCTCTAAAACAAACGGCTAATTAGTGTTTCTTTTTAAAGCAGAAGGTGTTGCTCTGCAATCCACACTTTCCCTTAGTCACGCCAGTCTCCATTTTGTTGTGATTATATAACAGTCCAATTTAACACTCTTCTTCTTTTGAGTTTTAAAAGTATTAAGTTCCTTTTTCTTTTTTTCTTTTCTTTTTTTTTCCCCCCAAGTCCAATTCTAATTTAAAAAGTTCTTTCCAGGCTTTTTAACATGCCTCAATGTTTAGTTGTTCCAATTAATTCAGTACCAAAATAATTTTCCTTGCAGGTCTTTTCCTTCTAAAGTCACTTTTCAAAATCTTCTATACCCCTCAAATCCACAGCTGCTGTTTTAAGGCTAGGGGTCTTACAAATAACAATCATTGCTCAAGCGTTGTTTCCAGCCTAGATTTGTGTCACTTACCCAGCTTCAAAGAGCTTCGTTCTTTTTCACTCTCCTCCTGCACATCTCTTAGTTCAGTTCATCCCAGCTTCGTGGCAACCGCCACGGCTGCCGCCCCCCACCGCCGACTCACAGAGAGTTCCCTCTGAGGAACTTGCCTGTTCTTCTTGGTCGTCCGAGGCACCTCTCTTCCTACCCCGTCCCTGCAGGACGGTTCTGGTCCGAAGACCCATTGGCGGTGGTTTGGCAGTCGGGTTTTTCGCGGGACTCCACAGAGCCCACTGTTTTCTCGGGTGTCTCACCGCGACGTCAAACCGGATGTCCGTAGCAAAGATCTCTTGTTCTGCCTACTGGGGGTGCTCTATTTTTTTCATGAAGAAAGTGTAGAACTAGGGAAATGCAGATTTTAGCAAACAGATTTAAGCATAATTATAGGGATAGAGGTAAAGATTATCTTTGTTTTTTTATGCTTCTTTCTCTTTAAACTCACCTAGCATTGTCAATATGGAGAGAATAGACAAAGTCCATTTATGTAAATAAGACCTTTTTAAATAAATAGTTGTAAAATGAGCGGGAGGGGTATGCATGAATGGGATGGTTGCATATATAGATAGCTATGTGAATGAGTAAGATAATTTTTATTGTATTAGAAATGTAGTTTTGGTATTGCTCACCAATTGCATGAACTCTTTGGAAACTTACCTGGAAGAGAATGAAAGTGACTGACTGAAACAGATTCTATCTCTGAATGAAGTAGTTGATTTTGGAAGCCAGGAAGCCCAGAGTTATTAAATTTTGGGTTGTCCTTGATCAAATCTCCATGGTTCAGCACAATATTCTTCTCAAAGCTATATGTAACTGTATCTTCTATTCTGAGAAGTTTAGAGGAAATTATAGAACAGAGTGAATTCCGAAAAATATTAAATTGCTAAACTTAAACCTGACATCTGTCTTCAAGATTGTGTCCCAGATGGTATTGTGGAATGCCATTCAAGGAGGAGGACACGTTTACCAGCCTCATGCCCCAATACAAGTAACATCAGCCTCTGGAACATTCTACGGAATAATATAGGAAAAGATCTCTCCAAGGTGTCAATGCCTGTTGGGCTGAATGAACCTTTGAACACTTTGCAAAAGCTTTGTGAGGAACTGGAATATAGTGAATTGCTGGATAAGGCAGCATTTACACCTAATCCCTTTGAAAGGATGGTAAGGAGAAATATACTATACTGAAAATGAGAAAATTATTTACTTACTTTGTATTATTTTACATTATAAATTATATTACAACTTTACTTATTTGTTTACTGGCCACCTATCTTATATAACATACTTTTGGGCAGTTCACGATAGCATACAGAACAGCAATACACAGAAAAATAAAAACATTTCAAACAACCAAGGTGCCGTAACATTCCTAATCCAAATATACTTGTTCTGGGCTCAACAGAGGAAGATCATCTTCAGGAAAACGAGGGAAAACCAATACATATATTTCTATTGAATTTTTAAATAATCTTAATAGTCAAATTGACTATTAAAATCAAACTTAGCCATGTGCTTGAATTTCAAATTCAAATAGAAATACAAATTCCAAATGGATCTTGACTGACTTGAATATACTGACCTGTCAATCTTTCTTCCCCTTTCTCATTACACTGACACAGCTGAACAATGAAAATGGGGATAGTTGGGCAAACATCATTCCATGAAAGCTGGTTCATACAAAACCTTCCTATAGATTTTTCAGATATGGCCATCAAAATATAGGGAAAACAATGTACTTAGAAAGATTGCAATTATTGCCCCTTCAGTTAGGGAAAAAAAATCTTTATCATTGCTCATAGATGCAACTCAAAGAAGGAAAATGTTAAAGCATAACTGCATTCAAGAACACATTAGCTTATAGGAGGTATGGATCTTGATGTAATGTCAAATGTCAAATTCCCATTAAAAAATTAAACAACATTAAAAATCTGCATACCTTTCCATAATGATCTACTTAATGTTACTAATTGTGTTCTTAGGTTTATGTGTCTGCTTTTGCAGTCTCTGCCTATGCATCTAGCTACTACAGAGCTGGAAGCAAGCCATTCAATCCTGTGCTTGGAGAAACCTATGAATGTATCCGTGAAGATAAGGGTTTCCAATTTTTTTCTGAACAGGTAATGCAATTTTATCATGATACAGTTTGAATAAACTTCAAATGATCTAGTTACAGGCTTTCCAATTTTATTTTCCCATTTCATTTCATGTTCCTACAACTTAAATTCAAACTTGCAAAGAAGATAACATAGTGTAGTTAACTATTGGAGAGCCAATGCTAAATATATAAAAAATGGAGCATAACATTGTTTGGCTCGGTGGAGATTCTGCAGTTCATGAAATTGTTGTTGGGGGTCAAGAAAGTTATGAAGACAGCAAGACAGAAAGAGAATTTTAAGGAAAGTTATTGGAAGAAATGAAAATGTTACTGGTTCTGATTTGTTATATTCTCCATATATAAAAGTTTTCTGCTTTTCAGGGCCAAAGAAACAAAACAAAAAAGCAAAGCTATTTTCTGCCTTCCCTATTTCAGTTATCGTGAGAACGAAGTGGCTCTAGTCTCTATTACCTTAAAAGTTGTTAGTAGGACCAGGGGTGAAATCCACTTACCTTCGCTACTGGTTCGCAAATGTGAGCGTTTGCGCATGCTATGCTCACGCGTCCATGCACAGAGGGTAAAAAATGGGACGTGATGATGTCCGGGTGGGTGGGCGGAGCCTCCCACCGCTGGCACTACTGGTTCGCCTGAGCCAGATAGAACTGGCTGAATTTCATCACTTAGTAGGACACATCCTCTATGTAGTTCTTACATGAACATATTTTTCCTAATGGGAAATACTATTCCCATCCCATAGCAACCCGCCTATGTGTTAAATATTTCATATCTGATATGCCCTTCAGGTGTCATACTATGTAAAGCGATCCAACAGAGATAGGAGTGTGTCCTTTGTGATTTTGAAACCATGTACAGTAGAATTCTGTACTCAAGCAGACTTGCTTTGTATCAACTTAATTGCTTTTTTTCATCTAGAAAGATTTTTTTTAATTGCTCTAATTTTTTTAACATGACGGGGTTGTGTTAGCTGGTGAGTAATTTTTAGAAACAAAATTCAGTTCCAGATGTTTGATGTTTATCGTTGTTATTCTGAACTGTCCTAGGAAGATTTGTATTGAACAGTGATATATATATATTTTGGAATTGATTCTGAAAAAATGGGAAGATGCAGGAATGTGAACGTAGTAGTCATGGGGAAGAGACAGACCTGCTTTATAGACAGGAGCAGACACCCCATGCTCCAAAGGAGCAAACTCCCCATGCTCCAAAGCACTATCCAGCCTTCATATATAATTTTAGAAAACAATAAATTCATTGGAACTTATTGCCAAGTCAGCCGTAGCTGTTTTATTGCATTTCGTAGAATTGTTTAAAACATTTAATTTCAGTCTATTTGGAAAATGAAATTTCACAATGCATCCCATTTGAAGTATAAAACTGATGTTTTTCTTGGTGCAAGAGGCAATCTATCCTAGTTGTGGGGAAGGTGGGAAAGAAATATTTCAAAGAGATTTTAGCTTAAATGGTTTACTGTAAGTCTATCTAGGAACGAACTACTGTATTTTTCAGCGTTATGTGTTTGTACCCCTGAATAGCATTAAAGAAATCCATGAAGACTTGCTCCTTAAGTCTGTCAAATATTTGGAGCTAACTTTCATGTATCTTTGTAGTATTTGCTGACTTGAAATTTAAAATTTCTGATTGTTACAGTAATTACTGAAATTGAAATTCTATTAAGAATACAATTAATAAAACTAGTGATACAAGAAATAAGTGGATATTTCTAATTAAATTTAATATTTTAATATTCAATACCTGTATTACATTTCTATAGTCCTACTATAGAAGTGTTCAAGCTAGCACAAGAAAGTTGCATTTGATTAAACAGTTTTTGCACAATGATTGGGATATGGATTGTAGATTGCACATTGACATTTGCACAGATGTATAGCATCTTGCAGTTGCTTGAAGTTTATGAAAAGTAAAGCCCATCATCCGAGCCTTGGCAATTCAGATTGTGTTTAGGGATTACATACAAGGCAAAACCAGATTTCTGTCAGGGGCAGAATAGCTCCTTTATTCTTTGGTCCACAAGTGATGTGAATGATTCAGTCAAGAGATTATGAAAAACCATTTTAAAGGCAATAGATTTTCCCAGATGTCTATCAGTCATCCAGGTCATGGTTGTCTGAAAGGTGCTCTTTTTGAAGAGGCAACTGGACTTTCTGGTTTTTCTTTGAAGACGTTTTGCTTCTCATCCAAGAAGCTTCTTGGATGAGAAGCAAAACAACTTCAAAGAAAAACCAGAAAGTCCAGTTGCTTCTTGAAAAAGTACCTTTAGGATCTTTCCAGATGATATCAGTATAAATAATGGTGAACTTGGTATGTCTTCTGGGTAAAGGATATTAATTTTTAATCCTTTTGAAAAAATGTCAGTAATAATAATATCAATATTTCTTCAAATAATTATTTTAGCATTAATTCCTAAAATTAGATATGTTTATGTTCCCATGTAAATACTTAATGCTTTTTTAAAATAATCAGTAAATTTGCTTGGAAAAGAGGAAAAAATAAAAATTTGGAAATTTTATGAAGACACTTTCTGGCATTTTAATGATTGTACATAAAGGATGCAAAATATCCAACCTGACTCCATAACTCAGTCGCCAAGAGGATATTGTTTGCATGAAAGTCAGGAACACAAGAACTAGAAAAATCTTATTGCTGGAAAAGTCTGTAAGAATAAGTTTGAGAACAACATGTATTTGCTTTTAACAAAAAGTAGACCCTTTTGTCCAAAGCCCATGACTTATCTGGTACTTTGTAACATGGTTTTATACAAATCTTAAAAAATTTGAAGTATGAATCTTAGCTGTATTTTTTTATTTGTTTTGTTTTCCCCACTTATATTTTCCTATAGCTTGGATTTTATTTAATAAAGGTTTTTTTAATTCACAGTTCACCTAATATATAATTTTATATAAAAGATTTTTTCAAACACAGTTTCTAGCAAGTCAAATCAAAATTCATTATAGACTTCTTTTGTTTCCTGGGCCTTTTTCCTACCATTTCACTGAATCCTTAACCTATTTTATTCAGAAGAAAATATATCTAACTTTAATGTAATTTCCATTATTTGTTTTAAATTTTTTGCACTAATTTATTAATGGATTATTTTTATTTTAATAGCTCCCCCTTGTGGGGTATCTTTTCTTCAAAGGAAAATGAAGCCATTTCAAAAATAAATGAGAACAGAAAGTAAGGTTCTAAATGTAATTGTAACCTTACCTTCCTTTCCTGTTAGGTCAGTCATCACCCAGCTATATCTGCATGTCATGCTGAATCTGATAACTTTATATTTTGGCAAGGTAACTAATTAATTTATATCATCAATTTTTGGAATGCAAGAACAAAGGAGGAAGATGTTTGAGTGGCATTATAATAATTTGGATAATAACCCAACTTTCTATTGAGACTTTAGAATGCAGTTTTCCCCAAAACTGTGGAACCTATTTTGGGATCAACATGAAACCTTCAAAGTAGGATGGAAGTTTCTGAGAAAATAACATTGGCTGTCATGCACCACCCTCCACAAAGAGAATGTCCAAAGGGTCCCGCTATATTCAGCAGAGTTACTTTGAAGTCAGATTAGTTTAGGGAAGCAACCTAAGTAAATACATCTGCCCTAGTTGTCATTTCTATATTTTTTAATCTTATTACCATAGTGATGTTGCTTATTTTATTGATATTAAGTTTGAATGGGATTTGCACTTTCGGTTTTTACTTCAATTGTAAAATACTGTGACTTAATTTAATAGTATACAACTTAGAACATAATAAACAAATGTTATTGTCAACAGGATGAATCCCATCATGTTTCCATAATAGTTACATCTACCCTGTTTTCCCCAAAATAAGACATCCCCTGATAATAAGCCCAATCAGACTTTTGAGCGCATGGCAATAAGGCCAAGCGCTTATTTCAGGGTTCAAAAAAATATAAGTCAGGGTCTTATTTTCGGGAAAACACGGGTATGTTCAGCTCTGCTGAAAACATAAAAATTGGATAATACATTATTATGGTTTTATATGTTTAACAGCACTGTTAAGGTTACAAGGTTGGATGTTATGATATTATTTTGATAGTTTAGGGCTTATAAACTGATCGAAAAAGCTTAACTATAGACAGAGCTCCATCAAATATTAAGGATTTGTTTAATTTTGTTGTTGATTATTTTTGTTTAATTTCAGATATCAGATGGAAAAATAAATTCTGGGGAAAATCCATTGAAATAGTACCAATTGGCACAACACATGTAATTTTGCCAGGGTAAGTTTTCCAGTAGCAAGCATGATAGTTGGATTGCTAGCAAGATCACATTTTACAACTCAGTAGTTCTTAAGCCTCATTTTTCACTTTCTTTGGCCTAATAAAACATAAATTATAGGAACTGAATTTTCCATATAGATTTTCTCATGTTGATAAAATAATCTTTTCTGTGACTTGTTTTCTATTAATCAGACAGTTAATGTGAGCTAATTTTGTGGCACTTAAATTTTAAGTTATTTTTTTTCCATTTTAGCATTTGCTTAAAGACCTATATTCTTGATTACATAGGATTATTATAATTGCTTTATGGAGAATTAGTGAAAGAGCAGTATTTTTAAAGAACTTAAGATTTAGCTGCTTTTTTAGTTCAGTAAGTCATTTAGTAAGTCAGTATTTTTCTCAGGAATATTGAAGGGGTGGTCACATTGTGCAAAGCCATAATTTGCTTAACCCTTGTTTATTTATTTATTAATGTATTGAATAAACTGACACTGGATGAATTTATGCTGTTTAAGTGATAAACACATATTTTATAAAACACAGTAGCTGGATTCACATACAGTACTATGTGCTAAGTCATAATGCTACAAAGCACCATATGGTTTAGAATATGACAAGCAAGCATTATCTCAGTTTAGACTGTTTCTCTAAAAGGATCAAATCACAATATTTTATTGAGTATTTTAGAAAAATACTTCATTAGCTATCTTTTTCTTTCATGATGTGCTAATAATTCTTCATTTTACTCCAGTTTTAAGGACCATTATGAATGGAATAAAGTAACATCTTGCATTCATAATATTTTAAATGGACAACGATGGATAGAACACTATGGAGAGATTATAATCAAGAATCTGAATGATGATAGCTGTCACTGCAAACTTACTTTTGTAAAGGTAATTGAGACTTATTTTGGTTTTTATCTTCTCTTCTATTTTGTTTTGAACTTTTAACATGATGCTGATTTTGCTAATTTTTCTCCAGACTAAATATTGGAATCGCAGTGTTCATGATATTGAAGGCAATGTTTTGGACAAAAATGGAAAAGTAGTACATCGACTTTTTGGAAAATGGCATGAAAATATTTATTGCGGAACACCATCTTCACCAAACTGCATCTGGAGAGCAAGTTAGTGACTGATCAGCCATTTAATTTGATATATTGTTGTTGTTGTTATTTATTATAGTTTGTTGCACTGTCAGAAGTTCAGACTGCATTTGGCATTTTTGTCTACCTAATTAGCCCTTTCCAAGGACCTGAGATAGGCAGATATGGATGTTTGATGGTATTACAGATTTCATTGCAGGACGTAAGATGATCAGAATAAAGCCACCTTTTGCAATTGATTGATGATGAATTTGTGAATGTCAGTGGTATTCAAGTGGTGCTTCAGTTGTTTTGGGATTGCATGAAAGGCACCTATTATATTGGTACTACCTTTGCTTGCTTTTGCCACAGTCGTTCTATTTCTGTTTGCAGGTCTTTGTATTTTGTTATCTTCTCCAGTTCTTTTTCTTCTATTTTGCTGTCTCCAGATACTGCCACGTGCACTAGCCAGACTTTTTTGTCTTTCTTAATGACAGTTGTTAAGTCTGGGATGTTGTGCGACAGGTGTCTGTTTGTTTCAATTCTAAAGTCGTAAAGCAATTTAGCTTCTTCATTTTCTATTACTTTCTCTATTTTATGGTCCCAACTGATCTTGCTTGCAGGCAAATGATATTTCTTGCCAGTGTTCCAGTGCACTATTGTTGCTATATGTCATGCTGTTGCTTGTAGTCAGTCTGAGCAATCTTCTTGCAGCAGCTAATCAGGTAGTCTGCTGTTTCTTCAGCTTCTTTTCAGAGACAGCATTTACTATCTGATGCTGTCTTCTCAATTTTGTCTTTGTATGCATTTATTCTTAAACTTGGTCTTGTGCAGCCAGAATTAGCCCCCCTGTCTCTTTCTTCAACTTTCCTGCTCTTAGCCATTGCCAGCTCTTTTTATTATCTGTTTTCCCTGCTGTTTCTTAATGCACTTGCCATGTAATGCTTTGTCTTCCCACATCTCCATTCTGTTTTTCATTTGGTCTTTCTTGTGGCCAGTTTGGTCTCTCCTATAGTCAGTAAGCCTTCCTGGTATTGTACCTTCAGCGCATTTTCTTCACTGTCACAAAGGACAGTTTGTCACTATCACATGACATGTGACACTGTCACATTTTCTTCCAATGCCCTTTTTTTTTTCTTCAACCATGTCAGATGTACTTGCAATATTCCATGTCTGCCTTTTTTCTTTGGTAAATAGAGTCTGTCAATGTCACTGCGAGGATGAAGGGCATGATTCATTGTCATTATTTTTCTGGTTTTCCTATCCAATCGACTCTATTTCAGATGTTTTTCCATAAAATTTTAGATTGTCCATGCAAATGAGGTGAGTCTGCAGATGTTTTTGATATTTGATAGCCATGAGTTATTCAGCATTGATGACAGAGAAATCAATGCAATGACAAACAGTAATCATAATACTGAATCTCCTTGAAATATTCCTCTCTTAATATTAATCTGTCTCATTCTCTCACCATTGACCTGCAACTGTGTCTTCCATTGGGCCACTGATCTGTGCACTAAGCTTCTGATGTTTTATTGACTCCTGTTATTTCTAGGCATTTGATTATCCAATCATATGGCAAGAGAGTCAAATGCCTTTTTATAGTCAATCCATGCTACATTCAAGTTGGTCTTTGTTCTCTTGAAGTTTTCCAAAATCATTTTGTCAATTAGGTGTTCATCCTTTTTTCCTCTGATGTTTGGGTGGTTTCCTTTCTGCTAGGGTGTAAAAAGCTTATTTTCAACTAGATGCATTAGCTACCAGTCCAGTTAATAATTTGAAAGTTGTTGATAAGACGTTAATTAGCTTGTTGCCTGGTGCTGCCCCTTTTGCTGTTATCAGATAAGTTTGCCAGATGTTAACCACCTCCTTTCATTATATTGTTAAACTGCAAAAAGTGGGCATAGACCAGTCAGATGTTTCAACCAAAAGCCATGCAGTTCATCTTCACTTGGTGCTGACCAATACTTAAATTTCCTTGCTCTTTTCTCTACCGTTTCTATTGTTATTACAAGTTATTTCATTACAGCATCTTTTTTATTCTTATCTACCTCTTTTATCCAAGTGGTATCTTTGTTGTATTTCTTTGGATTATCCCATATCTTTGCCCCAAACTGCACTTATCAGGTACTTCCTTATCAGGTACTAACCGATACATTGCAGTTTTACCCATTAATGGATTGGTAGAAACATTTTTGATTAAATTGAATTTGGAGGTTCTGCCTTTAATTTGCAATTCAACCTTTGTATTTGCTGATCTTCTTGGCTACAGCTGTTATTTGCTTCTTTATTTCTTTGGTCTTCCTTTTTTTCTAAGTGTTATTTCTTGATTTAGTATTCTTTATTAGGTATTAATAAGTATTGGTATTAGAGATTAGTTTATAATTAGGTATTTATTATTATTGTTATTGTTAATTTTCAATTCGATTCACATTCTGGAATTGGTAAAAATGTAACAGTTCAAGTCCTAACCAAAGACCTAAGAGCTGTTAAGGTAGCGTCTGAGTATATAGGCAGTTCCAAGAAGGGTGGGTTTTTTTTTGCAAAGTCAGGATATGCAGGTCTAATAAGTTTAAATTTTCCATGTATCTAGGCAACACTTTGGGTATTTCTCCAAGGCTCCTATTACTATTGGTACAACCATTCATTTCTTCCTGCATAATCTATTACTATTATTCTTAATCTAATATTTCATTTTAGCAAATTTCTCTATAGTACTTTATAATATGGCACACTTAGTTTTATTGAACATTTTATTAATTAGTAAAAAACTGTTTAAATGGAACAAAATTAGGACTGCTGGATTCATTTTCTTAGAATAATATATTTTATAATCATAAATGTTAATTTTATCAAGGAAAGAACACTAATATTAACCATATTCAAAAATAAAACATTATTATAGGAAATAGGGTTTTTTTGTTCTCAATATTGTATGAATCCAGCCAGTGTATAATATACTTAGTAGATTTGGATGTTCAACTGTACAAATGGTCTTTGATTATATATATTGTCACTTACTTGTTTGAATGTATTTGACAATTCCTGCTAGGTTTTTCATGTGTATACGTGGCAGCCAGATATTCACACAAGACCCATTTTGTGCACACTCAAAATTATGACTGACCTACATGACATTCAATTTGCTTGTGTCTTATGTGTACAAGTGACAAAGGAAAAGAAATAATTAGTACATAAGTATACATTACAATTGCATTAAGCCATTAAAACAAATAATTACCAAATATTTTTACATTTATATAGATCTTCATTAAACCTTATGCAAACATTCAAGAAATCTTAAGTATCAAAAAAAAATAGTAACACTAAGTTTAAAGTACATCAAAAGCATAAAAATGCACATAAAATTTATGTTGCTGTTTTAACTGTTGCTGAGAGTAAGACAGTTTTCGAATTATTGCAACTAGTTTCAGACATAGAGTTTTAGAATTTGAAAGCTGAGGTACCAACACAAACACAAACCCCTTTGACATTTGTTAATGAATGTTTTTTTTAAAAAAAAAACTAAGACTATAATATTTTAATAATCATGAGGAAAAGGCATAATTTTTACCTAAGAATTTATTATGTTTTTCATTTGCAGATCCAATGCCTAAAGACTATGAACAATGGTATGGTTTCACACAGTTTGCATTAGAATTAAATGAATTCGAGTCCATCAGTAGACCACTGTTACCACCTACTGATACCCGATTTAGGCCAGATCAAAGGTAATATTTTTAACAAAATATATAAACAAAATGCACAAAGGTGTTATTATAGTCAAGACTTTTTCTTCATCAAAGAAAAGTTAGTTCATTCTAATGGTGGAAAAAGCACTGATGATTACTTGTCTCCAAAAAATTAGCAGTTATTGTTTTAATTAATCTTCACTTCTAGAATCATTCCACTAAATTTTCTCGTAGATAGCCATTTGTGCCCAAGTGGTCTGTGTAATATACACAGACTGAAGCAACACAATACAATAGAAGAATTACACAACCTTGGTATATATCAATATTGTTTGCTCATGTAATATTGCACTATAACAGGTTCTTAGAAGAAGGAAATATTGAAGGAGCAGAAATACAAAAACAAAGAATTGAAGAGCTGCAGAGAGCACGGAGGAAAGTTCTAGAAGAAAGCAATATAGAACATCATCCTAGATTTTTCAGGTAATTTATAAAATGACAGGTTAGTTTTTTTATTGAGTAACAATAAAATAAAAAGTTCTCATGTAATTCTGCTTCATGATGAGGACTTCTTTATTGAAGTTTTCTGGTTAGAACAGGCTATAGACATCAATTAAATAAAACAATGTTTTATCTCATAATAAAATGACAAAATTCCAAACAGAAGTATGTCAGAAACAGAATGAAATACAGATAGTTCTTAACTTACGATCAAAATTTAGCCCAAATTTCTGTTGCTAAGCAACATAGATGTTAATTTTACCCCATTGTATGACCTTTCTTGCCACAGTTATTAAGTGAATCACCGCAGCTGTTAAGTTAGTAACATGGTTGTTAAGTGAATCTGGCTTCCCCATTGACTTTTTTATCAGAAGGCTGCAAAAGATGATCACATGATTCTGAGGCATTGCAACCGTCATAAATATGAATCAGTTGCCAAGCATCTGAATTTTGATCATGTGACCATGTGGACTGCAACGGTCGTAAGTGTGAAAAATAGCCGTAAGTCACTTTTTTCAGTGCCATTGTAACTTCGAACCATTACTAAATGAACTGTTGTAAGTCAAGGACTACCTATAAGGAGTAAAGGGGAGGAATTCATGAGTAGAATATTGGGGAAAATACCTTGTTCTACACTCTCTGTTCAGAGATTTCTTTCTTTTATTATTTTGATACAAATTTTCCACTGTGTGACAGTTCTAAGAAGAAGTTAAAGTAGAATGAAGTGCAACAAAAATGATATAAATTTCGGTATCTCCTTTCCAGTAGGTATTAAATATACGTGACTCACCAGATATTGCTGAACTCCAACTGCTAATATCCTACTAGACACTCCATTACAGTGGTGGGTTGCGTAGCGGCAGTGGCGGGAGGCTCTGCCCATCTGCCCGTACGTCTCTGCGCATGCACAGAAGCTTCTGCACATGCACAGAAGCATCATGCGCACAAGCACACATGCGTCCACGAGCAAACCAGTAGTGATGGGATTTGAAACCTACTACTGCTCCATTACCTCTGTCTATTAGATAAATAAAAGCAGATGTGTTAGCCACAAAACAAAATTGCTTTCTTTACTATTTTACAGGAAATCTGCAGATGACTCTTGGGTAAGCAATGGAACTTACCTGGAACTTAGAAAAAACCCTGGATTTTCCATGCTGGATAATCCTGTGTTGTGGTGAAAAGAATCAAGTGAAGAGGACCTTTAACAATCCTTTTCTGTTTATAAGGAAGAAAATGCTGCATATAATTTTGTTCTTATAGACTATTACTTAAGACTTTGGCATGCATGTATATTTACTTCATTCTGTTTCTCTTCTATTTCAAAATTATTATTTTTTAAAAGTTATGAAAACTAATTTTCTTTATATATAAATTAATGATTACTGAATGTTATTTTTAAATGGAGACAAAAGAGAGATTAACACTATTTTTCCAAAGGATGCTGCAAGTAAGATTTAATGCCTTATAAAGTTGTGTGACAAATATTACGAGTCAGTAGCATTTAGCCGCACAAACACAAGCAAATAGCTGACACTGATTCCTCAGCAAGGCAGTACCAAAGCTGCTGTTTATTTATTATGTCTGAATTTAAACACTGGACTATTTTTCAACAGATTCGATACCTTAACATTGTATCTAATTAAAAAAAAAAATCAAGAAATAATATAAGTGGTAGTAGTATTAGTAATGCTACTGCCTTATAAAAAAGATAAAGAACTTTGGGAAGTTCTCTTACGACTTGGTGAAATGAACTTAAAACTGTTGAAGAATTGAAGAGTTTAGCAGAACTTTAACAGAAGAGATTCCAAGAAAATTGTGTACCAAATTTTTATCATAGGATGTATATGGATAATGCTGTATAGAAAGCCGCTGCAACTCCTTTGAAAGAGATACTTTAAAAAGCATACAAAGCACCTCTTTAGAGTAGTTGTGTCTTTTTTCTTCTTCTTCTCAGCTTGTGTGGTTGCTTTGGGAAGTTGTTTCAAGCTGCCTTCATGTGCATGGATGCACAGACATTTTACTTCATATGGAGAGAGCCATGTAAGTGGAAAAAGGCATGGCTGCTTGAGTGATTCATCAGTACTTTCTATACACACACACACACACACACACTCTCTCTCTCTCTCTCTCTCTCTCTCTCTCTCTCTCTCTCTCTTCTGAAAGTCTTAAAACTCTAAAAACATAGAAAAATACCTCCTCCATTCAATCCCATTCCTTGATGTTCTCGTTATGCTACTAGGCAGACTCCTGTGACTTTCCAGAAGCTCGGGAGATGAAATATATAAACCTGAACTTTCAAACAATGCTCCTATCTAATCTAGAACTTGGGTAAAAATGATCAAATGAAATAATCTGACATAAGTACTGACAGAACTTTTTAGTTTCAGTCTAGACTTTTCTCTTTAAAAAGTAATTAAGACAATATAAAAATCCTTCATTTTAACAATTTGCAAAGCAATTATGTTAAAAGACAAATGTTTTTCTAATACTATATTTTGGTATTTTCTACCTCTTCTAAATAGCTTGTTTAATATCTTGTATTTAAAAAAAAGACCATCTGCCTTAGATAAACATTTGAAAATATATGACCTTGCTTTAAATCTAGATATCAGTGTGATATCTGTCTTGTACTAAATGGTTACATGTTTTCCAGTATCTTGGTTTATATTGTAATATGTTCATTAACAGACTTAGCCAGTATCAGAAATAAACAAAAACAGCATTCTGGAATAAAATTGACCACCTTTTGTTTATTAAATTAATTTTATTTTAGTATCATACATGATATTTTAAAAATTATTGTCTCGACCCTGACGTTTTGTATACATTTTGTAGTCTGCAAACCAAGGAATAATGTTGGCATACAGTGCTGAATACTTTTGTTGGCAAAATATTTGTTACAATTTATCAATATGTAGGATAAATCCATTGATTTCAAATAATGCACAGAAAATTACTGCATTGCCCCAAACCATTTCTATGGAACACCTAGCTTGGGGCAAATGTCTCAGCCTTAATATTTGGAGAAAATAAGCAGGTGGAAGGTTTGTCTAGTATCTGACAATTTTGCACTGAGATTATCAGCAATTCTCTTTTTATAGCAGTAATCCAGATCATCTTATAACATTGGTACAGAAATAACTCGTACACAAATTCAGTTTCAAACAAAATGTGCCCAACTATTTTATTGGCTATAAACTACAGCAATGGAAAATCCATGTCTCTATAATCTCTTAAGGGCCTGCAGCCTACACACACATATGCACATGTGGATTAGGGACATAGGTTTGCCATCCATGTTGCAATTATAAGTAGTGCTTTGTTTTTGAGTATGCAACTGTTAATCTAAAATTAAAATGTGAAAATATAATATATTATACAAATACTTGAAACATTCACAAATACAAATTTTGAAAAAAAAAAGTTCTAAAACATGAAAAACTGAAATTTTGATTTGATCTTAAAATTATGAGACATTACAATATGAAATTCAAATTGGATTCTTAGAAATAGGAGAAACTACATTCTCAATTTTCTGAAGTTCAGAAATCTTGAAGTACGACATTTGAGATATGCATTTTGGTATAATAATTTAAAATTCAAAGAAATTGTTGGTAGAACATTTCATATTACTGGGACTACTATGAAAAAGAAAATCTTAAAAGGCATAACTGTACTTTCTTAACCAGACCATGAATCTGCAAGCAGCACTTAAAATGTTTGCATGTTCAGTGAGGCTCATTTGGGAGAATAAAATTATTATCTATGCCTCCAGGCAACTGGTTGACATATTTAAATGTTCAAAACTGCAAATTTGAAAAATTAGTTCACTTGAAATTTAGAAATAATTCAACGTTCTAATACTTCATCGATTTTTAATATTTTGGCCATTGTAGCATTCATTAGATGTACTTTATATCCACTTGTACTAATGATTCCTTCATGTGATATTGTTGCCAATTACTTGTGATTGAGTTTGTAGTGGTTATTCCAATCTTTAATAAATATTGAAGACATTATCTAAAATGAATGCTATTAAATAATTATTTAAACTGAAAGGCTGGATGAAAAACCTAAACAGCACAATTTTGCAAAAACAAAATAAGGGTCTATATGGTGGTAACGCAAGCTTGATCCTACACTCAGATCATGCCAAATAGCATGCCCAGATCTAAATGTGTCTTTCCTTTTTATGCTTGTCCTTTTAGCCAATACTTTTTGAAATCTAGAACACATAGGGACATTCCTAAGTTTGCTGCAGAGAGAACCCACCCCCTGACTCTGATGTCACTACCAACAACCTGGTGCTTGCATGCAACAAGCAGAGAACAAATTCAGTTCCTCTGCAGCCATTGAAAAGTAGCATTTCCTCCAATTGCACATTCACATTGAGAGTAAATGCAATTTCTTATGCATTCTCTACCCTAAATTTAGAGGGTGATTGTATGCTTCCTGTTTTTCTGCTCATTGTTTAGCTAGCATTAATTCCATTTCTGAAAACATCATTATTTAAAAAGGTGGAGCAAAAGCAGATTAGATATACAATTCCTTAGAAATTATTTGAAGCTTGCACAAGTGTGATTCACAAGGTTCAGAATCCTAACTTCAAAACCAGTCCTGCAAATAATACAGTAGTAATATACAGTATTGGCATACATGCTTCATTTTATTATTATTATTATTTTGTGGTATACATGCAGTTGTGTGTAATTCTTTTTTCCAAAATTTCATTGTTTCAGAACTATTAAGATATTTACTTTCTGAAAATAAACTTCAACGAAACAATATATTTTAAACTAAACATGCTTAGAAATGCTTGAGTAGCAGCAAAGCTGTTTCCTTTCAAAGTTAACAGTAGCACTCCACCATAAAATCAATAGTTAATGTTTTCTAAGTATCAAATTCTACACTAAATTGGTGCAATTTTCAAATCTGAGCACTTGCATTATTTTATGGATGGAATGATTTAAAATTAATTGTTTAAAATGGTTTCCACTTTAAACTCTTTGGACTGCAATGAGAATATTGCATTTCTTTTAAAATAGGATCATTTGGATGGAATAATTTTAACGTACATCAAACTCATTGGGCTGCACCTTGATTTTATTCATAGTTGAACAAATATCACTCTAATCTGAAAATTGGGTTAGTCATAACTCAATTCTATTGATTTCACTAAATCAATAGTGTAAGTTTGAATTACCGTATTTTTCGGACTATAAGACGCACCTAAATTTAGAAGAGGAAAATCAACAAAAAAAAGTTTTTGGCCTCCACACATCCCATTTTTGGGCCTTTTCCAGGGATTTCAGCAATATTCAGTCTATAAGAAGCACAGACATTTTCACCCCTTTTGGGAGACAAAAAAAAGTGTGCCTTATAGTCTAAAAAATTTGGTAATCTTGATAGGAACTGTCAAACTGCACTTCACCACAAAGAGTATTATTCTGAACCAGCAGTGAAATGCACTTACCTTCACTATCAGTTTGGAAATGTGTGTACTCGCGTGCGCCTCTTCTGCACATGTGCAGAGCTTTCTGCACATGTGCAGAGCTTTCTGCACATGTGCAGAGGGTCAAAAATGGAACGTAATGACATCTCAGTGGGTGGGCGGAGCCTCCCGCCGCCGGCCCTACCAGTTTGCACAAGCCGGATAGATCTGGGTGGATTTCACCGCTGTTCTGAATCATCTGTGTTCTGCATCCAAATAAAAACTTTCATATTTGGAATTGATGGAATTTTAACATACTGGATATGTAAAAGGTCCTTACATTTTATTTACTTAAATATTTATATTGTAGAAAATTAAATTACACAATGTAAGCAAATGAAGTGAGGTTTTCTAATTTAGATAATTTAGTAATGGCATTCTTGTACTTGGATTATTATTATTATTTTTTTTGACATCTATAAGTTTTAAAAGGGCCATTCGACTTGTGTGAAGAAGGTAGTGTATGATAAAATCTGCATCCATTTTAAGATTATAAATGAAGCAGAAAAAGAATGTAAATTAACTTTGGAATTTTCAGTAAACCGCAATCTTTATTAGTTTCTTCCTTAAAAAAATATTTTCAAGTTCTCATTCAAAGATCAACAAACCTATAGTTCTTCTTTCTCTATAATTACATTAGTTCTTATGTCGATTTCTGTTTTTAAATGTTTTAGAATCTTGTTAGGGTGAAGTATTTATCCCGTATCTCCTTAATTCTCATATATTCATGCATGCTTGATCCATTCTACTTCAATATTAATTGTTCAAATTAATATCATGCTATGTTGATTTTATATTGGGAGGATATTAACCTGTTGATGGATTATCTTGCGATTAAAAATAATCTCATTAATTGCTGCATCCTGTGATTTTTTTTAAGTTGCAGTTGTCTTCCAGGTTTTCTTATTATTCAATGAAAGAACTCCTGATCTGACAATAGATTTTATCTCTGTACCCATGTTGATTATTAATAAATATTTAACATCTCAAGAATTGTGTTGCATCTGATTTTTTTAAAAAACCATTCTTGGAAGTATGCTTTCAAGTGAACAGGACAGTTGGAGGCCTGATATAATACGCACATATCATTGTGTTCCCAACAAAAAATGCTTTGAAGTTTATATAATATCAGCTCACTCTACAAATTAATAAGAAAGAAATACCATGTTATAATACACACTGAACACTGACAGATCTCATATAGTGTAGGAATGTGCAGAGCTTTGTTATCTTACCAGCAAGCATAATTAAGTTGGAACATAGCTCCAAGTGAAAACTCAAATATTCTTATCTTGTTTAAGGTAAGATAAGCAAGCCTTTGATAAGGTAATAAAGATAGAACCATAAAAAAGTAATAGACTAATTTCTTAGAAACAGAACTTCCATGTCTAAGAGTCTACAATTTATTTATTTGTTTGTCAAACATGTACAAGATGACAAGTATGTTTTACTTAATTCTTGTATTACTAGTATTTTGTGAAACACCTAAAAAACAGTGTCTGTTGGATAATTATTTTGAATTTTGCTTTATAGTTCATGGTCTTAAAAGTGGGCAAATGTAGTCTATAAGTAAATAAGCAAATATATGCTAACAACTAAAGCTGGCACATACTAACCTAAATAAATGAGAAACATGAACTAGACCAACAGTCAACAACTGATGGTCCGTGGACCACTGGTGGTCCGTGAGAAAATTTTGTGGTCTGCAGAAAAATTATTTGCATTTTTTATTTTGCACTAAATCAGGGGTCCTCAAACTATGGCCCCTGGGACAGATACGTACAATGAACATTTATGTTGCTGCAGAGTGTCTCCCCCTTCGGGGTATTTTTGTGTGGTCAGAGGGGGACAGAAATTCTGACTTGGAGTCTGCTTCAGCCTCCTGGTGCAGGGCTTTGGCGAAGGCTGGAGGAAAGTGCTGCTGGTGGCAAAGAAGCGGACGGCCTTGTTCCAGTGGGACTGCATCATAGCCAGGAACTGGCTGACCATCTCAGCCCGCTGAGCCTCCAGGCGCCAGTACCTGGCCTTGCACTCCCGCAGGTCTTCACTCTGCTTGGAAAGCCTATGCTCTTAGTCCTCAGTGAGGTGCTTCTGCTGAGCCTCCTTCAGGGTCAGATCCAATTTGAACTGAGCCAGGTGTTTTGTCAACTCTTTCTCATGGTGACTGCTTAGTTCCAACAACTGCTTCCTGTTGGGGCCCTAAGGAGCCTGGGCAGAAAAGGGAGTGGCTAGGAAGGGAGGGGTGAGTAGAAGCGCTCCTCAATGAGTTGGCCACGCCCACCCAGTCATATGACCACCTAGCCACACCCACCCAGCCAGTCATTAGGCAGATCATATTAGTGGTCCGCGGGATTTAAAATTATGAATTTAGTGGTTCCTGAGGTCTGAAAGGTTGGTGACCCCTGAACTAGACAATCCATTTTTATGAATACAAAATTGTGCCTGTCTTTCTAGTACATTTTTATGTGGTTACCATTTTATGTGGCAGTGTAGGTTTATATTTCAGTATTAACACATACTGATGACTTCTTTGATTAAAAAAGATATCTATATTTTATTGGTACTGGAAAATCCTTAGGGATTTTGAAACTTGTAACCTATGGTTTTGATGATTAGAGAGAATAGAGTATAGGAAAAAGAATCATATTCTAGATAGGGTTTAAAGAATAATTATAACTTCTGTGAAGAACACTGGAATCTTGCTATTTTTCTTCATTGCCTTCTATTTTCTGTTTTTCATAAATGATTTAGATGGGATAGAAGGAAAACTCATCAAATTTGCATGAAATAAAGCTGGGAGGAATAACCAACACTTTGGAATATAGGCTGAAGATCCAGAAGAATCCTGACAGATTTGAACACTGGGCTCTAATCTACAAAAGACAATTCAGTGGTGAGAAAAATAAGGTTTTACGCTTAGGCAAGAAAAACCAAATGCACAGGTATAAAGTAGGTAGCACGTGGCTCAACAGCAGTAACTATGGCAGGGATCTAGAAGTCCTAATACACTACTAAAGTATGAGCCAGCAGTGTGCTACAGCTGATAAAAAGTCAATGCAGTCCTAGGGTGCATCAACAGAGGGATAGTATTAAGATGACATGGTGTTAGTACTGCTTTATACTACATTGGTGCTTGAACTACTGTGTCCTGTCACCATGATACAAAAAAGATACTGAGATTCTAGAAAGAGTGTAGAAAAGAGCAACAAAGATGATTAGAAGACTGGAGGCTGAGCTATATGATGACCAGTTATAGGAATGTCTAGCCCAACGACAACAGGTAGAGGTTACATGAAAGCAGTATTTCAATATTTGAGAGGCTGTCACAGAGAAGAGTGAGCCAACTTATTCTCCATAGCATCTGAGTGTAAAACAAAAGTAGTGGATGGAAACTTATCAGAGATCCAATCTAGAACTAAGGAGAAATTTCCTGACAGTGAGAACAATTAAATCAGTGGAATAGCTTGTCTCCAGAAGTTGGGGGTACTCTATCACTGGAAGTTTTTAAGAAGAGATTAGACAAAAGAGCTTTGGACTAGACCTCCATGGTCTCTTTGAACTTTTTTATTCTGTTATTCATCTGCTTTGCTGTGGCTTGTCTGGTCTATAGCTTCCTGGTTTATAGGTTTTTCATGAGGCCTGGGAGATACCAGTGGTTCTGGAATTCCACAGCCCTAAGCACAAACCACAATTTAATGTGACTGATACAATCAGAGGCCTTTCTATAATCAATGAAACACAAAGTGATCTTTATTTGGTACTCTGGCTTTCTCAAATATCTATGGTGCATTAGCAATCACTTCTCATTTCTCAACCAGCTTGAGCCTCTGCCATCTTCCTTTCTAACCCTCATCTATGTTGGTTAAACATTATTTTGCTACTTTAAATTAAGGATGCTATGTGATGGTTTACACTATTTCTTTATTTTATATTGTTGATATGTTGAGACGTTTTCTCATCTGCTGACAACTGTATAATTTTCCATATTTGCTGGCATAGGTTGATTAGAACTATAAGATTCTTCTATTAATTGGCACATTTCTAGATACTCAATCCATTCTTTAAATGTTCCAATTTTGTTAGAGTATTGATCTACCTTGATCTATTAGTACTACAGGTTCTTGTAAGTAAGGAACATGATGGCAGTGTTTTTTTAAAGTGTAGTCTGTGTAACCCTGGGGTCCACAAATTCCCTTTTAGGGGTCCACAAAATCAAATTATTTCACAGCCTGCATTGAAACATAATATATTAAAATTCTATCAAACAATTTTGAGAAGTGTAGTGATAGTGAATGAATCATCGTAATTCAGTAAATAATAAATATACCTCATGTAAACGAAACCCTCTTTTAGGTTCCCCCATAAGTAGGAATGGGTTCAGAGATATTTTTTAAAAACAAGTACTAATCGCCGGTATTCTGAATGTTATATATCTACCACACAGAACTTCAGATTAGTCCTTCCATTTTTTTCCTTTAATCAGTTGCAATCCATTGATGTTTTATTTATTTTATTTATTTATTTATTATTCAAATTTCTATACCGCCCTTCTCCTTTCGGACTCAGGGCGGTGAACAGCCAAAATAAAAACATTTATACATAAATACAATTAAAAATAGATTTAAAATAATTAAATTTGGCCCATAGTTTAAAATTTATCAATTTAAAATCCATATCAAAATTTAAAACCAACCATAAAATCATAAAATCAAGAGAGACCGGCTAACTGAAAGAGATGAGTTTTTAGGGCCCGACGAAAGGTCCGGAGGTCGGAGATCACTCGTATCTCTGGGGGTAGATTGTTCCAAAGGGTAGGTGCCACCACAGAGAAGGCTCTCCTCCTGGAGGTCGCCAGCCGGCATTGTCTAGCCGACGGCACCCTGAGGAGGCCCTCTCTGTGGGAGCGAACTGGCCGGTGGGAGGCTATTGGTGGCAGAAGGCGGTCCTGTAAGTACCCTGGCCCTAAACCATGGAGCGCTTTAAAGGTGATCACCAACACCTTGAAGCGCACCCAGAAGTCCACCGGAAGCCAATGCAGCTCGCGCAGGAGAGGAGTCACATGGGAGCGCCCAGTCGCTCCCATAATCCCCCGCGCGGCCGCATTCTGCACCAGTTGGAGCCTCCGGGTGTACCCCAAGGGGAGCCCCATGTGGAGAGCGTTACAATAGTCCAGACGAGAAGTGACGAGTGCTTGAGTGCTTTTAGTAGACCAGTTTAAGGTTGGAACCTCCTTCTGAGTTTCAAGATATCCAGGAAAACTCTTTTGTTTCCCTTTTTTGGTGTCCATTTTCAATGTGTTAGCAGATGTTGTAATACTGCTTCTTGTTTTTTCTAATACCTCTCTGTAAGTTTTTGCTAAGTTCTATTGTGAAATCTTAGCTTTTCTTGGATTTTGTTTCTATTGTTTGAATTTTTTACAACTTGTTCTGGCATTCCATTTGCTTTCTTCTGTATTTTGGTTATTGAAATTAATAAAGAAAAACAAGTATAATATCAAACAAATAGATGCAGCAGAGAGTCTTTATGAACTGTGTAATTCAAGTAATTGAAAAATATAATTCCAAGTTGCAGAACTGGAAGCACCCCGGCACTTGAATGCATGTAACCATGCTCTCCTTCCCTTGGTTCCCTGCATTCATACGCATCAACACCATCCTTTCCTAGACCTCTCTGAAGATGCACATACCCAAATCACAGTAACCCTTCCCCTCTTCACATGTATCCTGAATGTTTCTTCCAGGACTTCTTCACTCTGACTTCTCCCTACCCGGATTCCTGCCACTTCCTGCTTTACAACTTTCTAATCAATTTGAATCATTTAGTGTCGTTCTAAATTTATTATTAGAATCCAAAGATGCACATTATACTGCCACAGTCCACCATATATTGCTTTAATAAGATTTCTTAATAGATATTTTGAATCATCCCCAGTCAATCGTTCTAAGTGGAGTGGAAAAGGAACTAAAAAATTCTGACTAGCATCAGTTAGCCATTTTCTTTGTGATCTGAATCTCCCCTACTATGTAAAAATTATACTATCTAAGCAGTAGGGCTCTAAAAATCTAAATGACCTCTGGATGGCAGCAAATGTATAGAAAATTCTACGTATCATATATAGTGATATGTCCAGCTAAAATCCAGTTTATCTTAGCTTTGAGATGAAATGTGATGAAGAGAGATCATGCAAAGGAACAACTGTTTTATCTATAATAAAAAGTTATTTTAATAATACTGACAGCAATCTCAAAAGAACTAGGCAATATTTTTTCAGTAAATAGAATTATACAGTACACTCAAGTAATAAGAAATATTTTCATGTAGTAAAATACTAGATGATCTACACTCTTATCATTCTTTTATTAACCATCTTGAAATCCCTAGGCCAAAAGCATAGTCCAAAGTGGTTTAACTCTCAGCAGATGTTTTATTAATTGCATTGTATGTTTTAAACCTAGAAAACCAATGGGAATTTTCTTAGTTATGCCTTTCTTAAATGAGATTAAAGTATGACATTATCTAGTCCTTTTAATGTGGTTTAGCAATTCCACAAAAGCAATCCATGAAAAGTATTGATTTGTGCACATACACTATAATTCATGTTATATGTACAAGAAAATTTGTATACAGGTAGTCCTTGACTTATGACAATTTTGTTGCTAACCAAAACACTTAAATGAGTTTTGCTCCATTTTACAACCTTTCTTGCCACAGTTGTTAGTAAATCAATGCAGGTGTTAAGATATGGTTGTTAAGTGCATGGTTGTTAAGTGCATCTTGTTTTCCCATTGATTATGCTCATCAGATGACAAAAGGTGATCACATGATCTTCAGACATATCATAAATATATGCCACTTATCAAGCATCCAAATTTTGATATGACCATGGGGTTGCTGTAAGTGGTGAGTCATGTCACTTTTTTCAGTGCCATTGTTACTTCAAATAGTCACTAAACGAATGGTTCTAAGTGAAGGATTACCTTTATTCAGATGCTGCATGTTACACAGCATAGAATAGAATAAAAACTGAAGATGCATTGCAAAAAAGCTGTTGGCCTTTTTTAAAAAAAGTAGACATTTAAAAAGAACTAAAGATTACATATCAATATTGAACTAGTCGTGGATTTTTCAATGTTATTCTGATTTATTAATCAGAAGTTTTTTATTTATTTCAAATGGAAGATTAACCTGCTTTCTATAAACATTCAGAGACCCAGTTTGCAGAAAATAATTATTTTAAAAATTTTATGAATGGAAAGTGCAAGGAATTTGAGATTGCTGATTCTATTTAATATATTACCATTTTCAGAAGTTAATTTTTGATCAATATTACGTTGTACATTGTAATATTATTTGAAAAGATAAATAACAGGATAGACATGTGGTTTTTTTCCAAAATACGTTAAGAGTGGAATGTATTATGGAGGTGGTGAAAGCTATGACAGATTGCAATGATAATATTTTAGAATGATATTGGTGTCCACTCTTTAGCCGTTTTCTCCTTTTCTAGTCTTCCAATATTTTGCATAACCGTAACCCTCCAAAAAAGAATAGTAGGATGAATGCTTCTAAGTATGACTATATGCTTGGTTATTTTTGTGTGTTATAATGCAGATCTTAACTGAGTTTAAGATCTGAAACCGAAAATATTCCTATATTGCTGTGGCGAATCAATAATTGCCATAAGCCTCCATGAAGAAGCCGTTGGAAATAAAAGCAGGTATTATCAATATACGAAGCTCCATTAAACATGTTAAGCAAGTCACTGATGCTAAAAAATATAATGTACAGCTTAAGCCCGTTTTTAAAATACTGTACACGTTTACCAGTAACTTTTATGGAGAAATTCGGAGTTTGCTTCAAAGAACTACGCAGAGCGATTGGCGGGCCCACAAAACAGCCAAAGGTATTCGTTTATCCGAGTCCATCTTCTTCCTTTGGCAATACATCCGCTCCGTTGGTTTACTTAAGTTAAAAACGGGACTTATTTCTGAAGCATCAGCAGCGGAGAAAACAGCAAGTATCATCATAAACGTTCACCGGTCCTCCACCGGGTGATCTCAGCCCTGGACCGCGTGGAAGGGTGGGATGGAGGCGGGCCTTCGTTTGCCGCCCCGCCAATGGGGAGAGGTTAGCTCGAGAATTCGCGTTCGAGAGCCCCCACCTCCAGACGACCGTTGATGTAGATACCTAGCTCTCCCCAGTGTTCTTTGTCCTCTTTCAGTGCGCTGTCCTAAAGCTTAGAAAAACCTGGAAACAGCCACAGAAAGACCGCGAGGTTGGGATCAAGATAAAGAAAGAGCGCACGCGAATAACGTTCGCCAGTTCCCGCCTACTGATAGGCCACGTTCTCTCGCTGTGTCTCGATAACGAAGGGCGGGAGCATAGGAGATTAGGAGGAGGGGGGGGGAGATTTATTAGTGCTATGAGGCACCAGCAGGTGGCAGCATGTAATGTCTTGAAGGTCCGCACTCACTACTGTAGTGCTTGCCTGGAGGGCCACGAGGAAATAACTGGGCTTTGGCAAAGTCTCAGATCGTGTGTGAATTAGGAAGTTGCATTATTAAGAAAAGTGTTGGTATTAAGAAAACTGAATGGATGTCCCTAGAGGCTACAGAATCAAGCTCAGCTTGAATGCAATTTTGCTTTATAATTGTTGGTCATTTCCGTTTCCATTGGGAAATAGGATCCAGATCATCATTCACAATAATAAAGGCAAATTGGTCGAAAATAATAATATTAATAATAATATTAATAACTTCATTTATACATTACGTGATTCCCAGCAGGTGCGGTTTACTAATCATTAAAAACATTTTAAAATATGGAATAATAAAGTTGGAAAGGACCTTAAGGTCTTCTAATCTACCATTCTGTTCAAGCAGGAGACCCAGTACTATTATTCCAGACAACTGGCAGTCCAGTCTCTCTCTTAAAAGTCTTCAGTGGTGGAGCGCCCACAACTTCTGGAAGCAAGTCGGTCCATTCATAAATTGTTCTCACTGTTATTTAACAACCAGGAACAATACAAAACAAAATAATGGAGATTGCCAATACCTCAATGATTCACTTTATATGTATGAACAGTTAGGTGAATATAAATGGTAGCAGCAGGAATTTGCTATTCCTTTCCTGCTATCTTTGTCAAGTTGTCAATTTACAGTCATGGCTGCTATTCCACTTTAGGATATGAGGCACCTAGAAATGTTCTCTCCTTGTATCTGGGAAGAAGAAATAATTATTTAGATTGGGGTTTGTAGCTTTGGAGCCTTTGGGACGCTTTGGCTTGACGTGTCCATCAAGTTTGACCAATGGAAGACAAATCATAAAATAAAGGATAAATCATTCAAATTTTATTCTTGTTACAGGTTTTGCTTTAAAAATGCCATTACTTGAGAAACATGGTGAGGAAAAGTTTTAACATATATTTAAATATTACCTGCTAGGTAGAATAAGTAACACAAGGTGCAAATAACTGGTAAATAACTGGTAAACTTTCCCAATTTAGCTCTTACATTGGAATTTAAGAGCTGTGGTGGCGCAGTGGTTAGAGTGTAGTACTACAGGCTACTTCTGCTGATCACCGGCTGCCAACAGTTTGGCAGATCAAATCTCACCAGACGCAAGGTTGACTCAGCCTTCCATCCTTCCGAGGTGGGTAAAATGAGGACCCAGATTGTTGGGGGCAATATGCTGACTCTGTAAACCGCTTAGAGAGAGCTGTAAAGCACCGTGAAGCAGTATATAAGTCTAAGTGCTATTGCTATTGCTATTTATTACAGGACACATGTTATCCTGCCAGAAGATAGCCACTGTTTCATACAAGTAGGTTCATTAGGTTTGAGATTGTGACAGTGAACTATGCTTACAATACTGACAGTTAACATTCTGTTCGAAAATATTCTGTGCATCAGACTTTAGTAATTGCAAGATGTTTTTGCTTATATTATAAAGAATGCTGAAATATCAATTTTTTTAAACCAACAAATGTAGCATCAAATGCTGACTGATCTAGTAGGACTTGTGCATGGATCCCTATATGTACGTTTCTTTTGAGAAAAACAAAGCTCTTAATAATAGAAATGACAACAAACTAAATTATCTATATAATATATTTATTCTACAAGAAGCATTGCAGAAATAGTGGATCTTTCCTTTTGAAATTTATCATTTTTCTACTTTGATCTTAATGTGTTTTCCTACCAATCGTTAACATATTGCAATAATTTATAAAAAAATAATTACAATTTTGCAAATATTCTCAAATATAATTGCATTTTATTACATTTCTATTCTAATTTTTGTTTTAAAAACTGAATTATTTATTATATCTGAATGGCTTTTATATTAAGAATTATGAAAAAGAGATGTAAGTGATAAATTCACTAAGACTCAAATCTCTGTCAGCAAATAGTGATGGCACAAGTCTAATTGTGAGAGATGTGATTTAATATCTATAAATGTTATTTCATAGAAAATGGTGAGCAGTTGCTGATGAAAAGTGAAACCTATCTGCCGATTTTGTAAGCATCCATTTATTTTCTTGAGAAGACTAAAGAATTAATTGTCTATAAATTAAGGTTCAGTCTAAAAAATAACGTTTTTGTATTTTAAGAAAAAACAAAGATCAGAGAAAGAGACTTGTACATGAAATCTGCAGCTTTCTGGACAGCAGTCAGTCTGTAAGTAGTTCATAAAACAAATTTTATATAGTGAAGTTCATGGAAATAGAAGTGTTTTAAGCAAAGGAAGATCACTGTCTAAACAAGGCTATACAACATTTTCAGGCACAAAACCACCTGTAATTTTGTCCTATATACCAGGAACTCTACTAAAAAACAAATGGATTAGATCTATACAAAAACTATATTTCATTTCCATTTAAATTTAAATATAGTTAATATAATCACTTCTAGTCATACCTTCAATTTTGCCACATTAAAAAATTTCAATTTGGAAGTAATAGATCTCTGTGGGCTGCATGTAATTGTTGTTGTTATTTTTTTTAATCCTCACTTCTGTGGGCATTTTTCATTTTCCATGGGAGGAACATTCTTTCAAGGAATTTGAAAACAACAGTTAAAATTCATTTACTTCATTCTTCATAGCTTGTACCGTGTTTTCCCGAAAATAGGACATGTCCCAAAAATAAGGCCAAGCCTGATTTTTGGAGTGGGTATAAATATACTCCCTCCTCCGAAAATAAGACCTAGTGAAGGGGTGGGCGTGGCCAGCACAGGAGGCAGCACTTCCCTTCCCCAGTCACCTTCTGGAGGTTCAGCCCCTTAATTGCTGCCCTCTGATCAGTTGAGCCAGCGGCCCAGATCTCCAGAGCACCTCCCCAGCTGCCAGCCTCCTCCCCCTTTTCCTGCCGATCTTTCTTTACTTGGGATTACAGCACAGACACACTTCCCCAAAATGCTCCATCCAAAGCCTTCAGCCTTGCAATCCTGGAAGGGCCGTCTGTGCTGTGATCCCAAAGAAAGAATGGTGTGTGAGTGAGAGAGAAAGAGAGAGATCCGATCTAATCTCGGAGAGTTATCCAGGGCTGGCAGCAACGTTCTCTCCTTCCCCCCTTCTTTATACAACACACACAGAGATCCCTCACCCCACCAAACTTCCCAAGACAGCCACATTCCTTCACTAACCTGCTTTCCAGCTCCGTTCTCCACTGTCACATGAAGGGCAAGAAAAGTACTTTGGGACTATGGTAAAAACACCTTCCAATTTCGCGGGTACTTTCACCCGGTGCTTCGCTCGTGGCAGATGATGGCCGGCGCCCTCACCGCCCAGCATCTCTTCTACCCGATCTTCCTGGTTCCCCTGCACCATTTTTCTTGCTGCTTTTGAAGCCTCAAGCAGCTGTGATTCTTGCTGTCTCTTCTCTCACCAGGCATGGCAGGGCTTCCTGCCCCTCGCTTCTCCTCCTCCCTCCCCCACTTGCCACCCCCAAATTGTGCCCCAAAATAATAAGAAAAAATAATAATAATAAAAAAAAGAGCCTTGGTAGTACAGTGGTCTAAGGCACCCTGTTATTAAGCTGGTTATTAAGACCAGCTGCCTGCAATTACTGCAGGTTCGAATCTCGCCAAGGCTCGAGGTTGACTCAGCCTTCCATCCTTTCTAAGGTAGATAAATTGAGGACCCAGTTGTGGGGGCAATAAGCTGACTTTGTATAAAATATACAAAAGGATGAAGGCTATTGCTGAGCACATTGTAAGCCGCCCTGAGTTTCCAGAGAAGGGCGGCATATAAATCAAATTAAAAAAAAAAAAAAAAAGACACCCCCCCCCAAAAATAAGGCCAAACACTTATTTCGAGGTTCAAAAAAATATAAGACAGGGTCTTATTTTCAGGGAAACACGGTACTACCTGTAACTTTACTCATATTACTTAATAGGAAGCATACCAATGGCAAACCATATGTATAATATTATGGCCAAGAAAGCAATATGTAGGCAACAGAAACTGAATTTCATTTTGTTGTTCTGCATATGTTCTTACTGCACCTTCATTTGACAGAAAAGTTGAGATTTATGCAGTGGTGAAATCCTCTGCGGGTTGCCACAGGTTCGCTATGCGTGTTGTGTGCCAAACGCACATGCGCACACGTGAGTGCGCACCAAATGCATGCTGCACATAACATGCGCAATGCATGACACTGCGTGCATGTGCAATGCGCACCAAATGCACGTTTCACACAGAAAAAGGAGCCATTTGAAGGTAAATAGAACAGCGAGGGGGGTTGGAACAGCTGTGCCACGTGATTTAGATTTGCTAGAAAGCAAGATTTCATGCTTTCTAGCAAATGTAAATCGTGCGGCACAGCTGATTGTCAGAAATACCGGTTCAGATAAACCAGTAGCTTTTATTACTACCGGTTCACTCGAACCGGTAGCTTTTATTACTGCTGGTTCGTTTGAACCAGTGCGAACTGGTAGCATTTCATCCCTGGATTTATGTGAGGCAAAATATATGGTTGATTCAGAGTAAATCTTAACCTTCATTTAAAATATACTAGCAGTCACAAATTAAACAATATACTGATAAGGAAAAAAAAACAAGACAAGGTTCAGCAGCCTGTAGTAAAATAGTCAAATTCAAAAGACTTTCCTTCATATACATTTATATACCATAAACAGCTTTAGCAATAGATTTCAAAGAAGGAACTGAAATTCCAGAAAGAATGTGTATATAAATTAGAACTATTCAGTAATTACAGTAACGTGCAAATAGACATAATGTGCAATTCTTTTTTGGAATAATCAAGATTATACAGAATACTGAAAAATACTAAAAAATAGTAAGCCAGAGAAGCCATAACATAAGAAAAAGATAACTAATTAAAACTAATTTATACCAACATCATTCACACTCGCTGTTTATAATTTTGCAAACCATCCTAGCTTCTACCACATTTATCCAATGCTTCATACATACCTTTTGTTCAACTCCTCCCTCCCCATTGAAGAGCTCATCAGCACCTTCCAGAAATAACTTTCTTGGTCTTCTGTTGCTTTTGACAAATATATCCTTTCTTCATATATTTATTTGCAGTTTTATGCATTATGTCTTTCCCATTTGTCCACACACAAGTTACTTTTTTTCTTTGTTCATTCCATTTGTTAATTCACATTTGTTATCATTCTTTTTACATTGTAAGTCACTATTGTGTATGCCATGGTTGTCACTAAAAGGGCCTGTAGATACTGAACTCCAATACCCATCTTGACTTTGATCAGTTGAGACATTTACAATGATTTTGTGATAAAATAGAGAAGCTGTAGTCTCAGTTATCACCTTTAGTCATATCTGTGCCACATGCAGCATTTTCTGTTAAGAATAGTAGCAGTTAGTTTGGCATATTTTTTCAGTGTGCTACATAGTCCACTTTTATTCCAAGCATGCCTATGCTATTCCATGCAAGCTGAAATCTCTAAAGATTTATTTGCAAGCTACCATATTATTGCCTCTATCCCATCCACAAGGAGATGTCTAAAATATTCTATCATAGCCTTTTTGCAATCTCAATAATTAAACTTTGCTTTACAACATGTTACTTATATAGCAAAAATAATTAGACTTTGTGTTTTGTTTAGGTACAGGAGATTGATGCTCTCAGAACAGAAAATAGGAAACTAAAAAATGCGGTATTCATTTGACAATTTATTTAAGTGTATGACTGACTTACAACCTCATTCTGTGTTTCAGGATTCTATATAATAGCTATTGTTTCAATGATAAATTCACCTTATCTAATAGAATGATTTGATCTGATGATCATACATTCAGTTTCAGATTAATTCTGCTGCATATTATTCATATGCTAATGATTCTTTTAATAATTTGCATTAATTCCACTTTCACCTTGAGAGTTTAGGAAGGTTTATATGGGAAATCTACTAATTTTATTCCCCAAACTTTAAAGATGGAATAGAGTAGCAGAGAAAGCTTAGAAATAAAATGTCTATCTAGAATTATATGGGCTTATGGAAAAAATAGAAAGGGAGAAATGCTTGGTCCTCCCGACCTAGTGGATCATTTTTACAATATCTGTAAATGTAATTGTGACGCATTGCATGCATATAGTGAACCTTGCCTGAACTCAATAAGGCTGGGCTGAAAAATCTTCAGAGACCAGATATTACATATAATTTTGAACAGGAAACATGGACTATATAAGTAGAATGAGGATAATGTAAAATGGGCATCTCAGACTTTGGACTATCATAGATATTCGGATTTTTATTGGTTATTTGTAAAATGCACTGAATATACAGCTTTCATTTTTCTTCACTTCAAAATGGAGTATACACCTCTGATATTGAGTCTGAGGGCAAAAAGTGTTACAAAGAAATTCAGATGTGCTAATTGACCATCCCTGCTGTTGGCTATTCACTTGGCCTCAGTTTTATATTCTAATACCTCAGCCATTCTTGCAGCCTCTCTCCAGGAATATAATTAAGAAGGAAGGAAGGAAGGCACTTAGAAATGTTTTCCTAGAGCTAAACAAAGCACTAAATGTTAGAGTCTCATGTACTGTTTTTGAAATGCAAAGCAGTAGTGTAATGTCCACTCACCCTAACCATGCAAGGTAGATTTACTTAATTTATCATAAAAACCATGAATATTAGTATCCATGTATATTTATTTATTTATTTATTTATTTATTAAATTTATATACCGCCCTATTCCTAAGGGACTCAGGGTGGTGAACAGCGAACGATAAAAATACATGTAATACAAATGTTAATAAAAAAACCAATTAAAATATACTAAACACTCTGGTCCTAGATAATTCAAGACATCCCAGTTTAAAATAAAATCAAAAAAGCAATATAAAGGGAAAGTTAGGCCAGGCCGGCCTGCTGAAACAGGAATGTTTTGAGGGCACGGCGGAAAGTGCGCAGATCCGGAATCTTCTGTATCTCTGGGGGGAGCTCGTTCCAGATGGTGGGTGCCCTCACAGAAAAGGCTCTCCCCCTGGGGGCCGCCAGTCGACACTGTTTGGCTGACGGCACCCTGAGAAGCCCCTCTCTATGGGAGCATACTGGGCGGTGAGAGGCTATTGGTGGCAGAAGGCGGTCTCGTAAGTACCCCGGTCCTAAGCCATGGAGCGCTCTAAAGGTGGTAACTAAGACCTTGAAGCGCACCCGGAAGACCACAGGGAGCCAGTGCAGCTCGCGCAGGAGGGGAGTCACATGGGAGCGCAATGCTGCTCCCATAACTATCCGCGCGGCCGCATTCTGGACCAGCTGGAGCCTCCGGGTGCTCTTCAAGGGGAGCCCCATGTAGAGAGCATTACAGTAGTCCAGGCGTGAAGTGACGAGGGCATGAGTGACCGTATTTAACAAGTCCCGATCCAGAAAGGGAGGCAACTGGCAAATCAGGCGAACCTGATAAAAAGACCTCCCGGCCATAGCCTTCAAGTGTTCTTATAAAGACAGCCGTGAGTCCAAGAGGATGCCTAAGTTGCGAACCCTCTCCGTGGGGGGCAATGACTCATCCCCAATAGTCAGTGATGGCACCAATTGACTATATCGGGACGTCGGAAACCACAGCCACTCGGTCTTGGATGGATTGAGCCTGAGTCTGTTCCTCCCCATCCAGATCCGTACAGCCTCCAGGCACTGGGACATCACTTTAAGGGCATCATTGGGGTGGTCCAGGGTGGAGATGTATAGCTGAGTATCATCAGCATACTGATGATATTTCACCCCAAAACCACGGATGATCTCACCCAGCGGCTTCACATAAATGTTGAACAGAAGGGGTGAGAGAACCGACCCCTGTGGCACCCCACATACAAGGGGCCTCGGGGTCGACCTCTGCCCCCTGTCAACACAGACTGCGACCGATCAGAGAGAAAGGAGGAGAACCACCGCAACACGGTGCCCCCCACCCCTAACCCTTCCAACCGGTGCAGCATGATACCATGGTCGATGGTATCAAAAGCTGCTGAGAGGTCTAATAGGACCAGGACAGAGGAACAACCCCTGTCCCGGGCCCTCCAGAGATCATCTACCAATGCGACCAATGCCGTTTCCGTGCTGTATCCAGGCCTGAAGCCCGACTGGAACGGATCTAGATAAGCCGATTCATCCAAGTACTGAGGAAGCTGTCGCGCTACCCCACTCTCAACAACCTTCGCAACGAAGCGAAGGTTGGAGACTGGACGGTAATTAGCCAACACTGCTGGGTCCAGGGAAGGCTTCTTGAGGAGAGGCCTCACCACCGCCTCCTTCAAGGCGGCGGGGAAGGCACCCTCTCTCAAGGAAGCATTTATAATCCCCTGGAGCCAGCCTCGTGTAACCTCCCGAGAGGCCAGCACCAGCCAGGAGGGACACGGGTCCAATAAACATGTGGCCGCGCTCAGTCTGCCCAGTATCTTGTCCATGTTTTCCGGAGTCACAGAATCAAATTCTTCCCAGATAATATTCTCAAGACTTGCCTCCATCCTCCCGCCCGAATCTACCCAGTCAGAGTCCAAATTTTCCCGAATCTGAGCGATTTTGTCATACAGATATTGTACAAAGTCCTCAGCTCTACCCTCCAAGGGGTCCTCCCACGCTTCCTGGTGGAGCAGGGAGCGGGTCACCCTAAACAGGGCGGCTGGGCGATTATCTGATGATGCAATAAGAGCAGAAAAATAGTTACACTTTGCCGCTTTTATTGCCACCAGGTAGGTCTTAATATGAGACCTTACCAGTGTTCGGTCAGATTCAGAACGGCTGGCTCTCCAACTGCTCTCCAGGCGTCTTTTCCGGCGTTTCATCTCCCTCAGCTCCTCGGTGAACCAGGGAGCCAGGTGAGATCGACGCCGGGTCAGAGGCCGCAAAGGCACGACCCGGTCCAAAGCTCCAGCGGCCGCCCTATCCCAGGCAGCCACTAGGTCTTCAGTCGAGCCGTGTGCCAGAGCCTCAGGAAATGGCCCAAGCTCCGTCTGGAACCTATCCGGGTCCATCAGGCGCCTGGGGCAGAACCACCTCATCGGTTCCGCCTCCCTGCGGCAGGGTGTGGTGGTTCGAGGGTCAAAGCGAAGGAGGGAGTGATCTGACCATGACAAGGGCTCGATCGCTATATCCCCTATCTCGAGACTACTCAGCCACTGACCAGAGACAAAAACCAGGTCCAGCGTGTTTCCCCCCGTGTGAGTAGGGCCATGAATTAATTGGGTCAGGTCCATGGCCGTCATGGAAGCCATGAACTCCTGAGCCACCTCAGACGCCTCACTGATGAACGGCAGGTTGAAGTCCCCCATGACCATAAGTCTAGGGGTATCAATCGCCACCGCGGCTATAACGTTGAGTAGTTCAGGCAAGGCCGCTGCCACGTGGCAGGGAGCCAGGTACGTAACCAGCAGGCCCATCTGCACCCCATGACCCCACTTCACAAGGAGGGACTCACATCCGGCCGTCTGAGGAACAGTGGCCTCCCTCGGACTAAGACCCTCTTTAATGATAACTGCCACCCCCCCGCCCCTTCCCTGTGACCTTGGCTGATGAAATGCCCGGAAACCAGGTGGGCACATCTCTACGAGAGGGACTCCCCCCTCCTGGCCCAACCAGGTCTCCGTAATACCCACCAGGTCCGCTCCCCCCTCCTGAACAAGATCACAAATGAGGGGGGCTTTATTTACCACGGACCTGGCATTGCATAGCATCAGCCGAAGGCCCAGGGCCTGAGGGTCTGTGCCACCTGGGGAACGAGAACAGCATTGGGGGCCGGAGCATGCCACCGCTTGAAGACAGCGAGCGCGCACTCCCGCAACTTGATGTGGCCCCCTACTCCCGCCATATCTGCCCCTCCCACCTACAGTACTGATGTAATGTCTATCAACAGCACAAGCTCTAACCCTCTCCTTGGCCCCGGATTCAGCATCTCCTCCGCCGTGCTCTTCAGATGGACTAGACCCCGTCCCTCACGGGTTAATCCCTGAACCCATACAACCCACCCCCCTCCCGGGAGGCCCCCCAGCCTCATTATTTACATTGGAAACCACCCTCATCCCAGATCCCCTTAAAATAGAATTTGAAAAACTATCTAAAAAACCCCAAAGCTTCCGGTTCTTAGCATACCACCTCTCAGGGTTCCAAAACCCGTCCTTGAGGGCGGCCCTAGATAACTGGGAGGGCCAAACTTGCGAGAGGGGGGAATCTCGCAGTGCTAGGAGTTCTGTTATTGAATACATCGGAGGTGAGATAGAATTGGAGGCGATGAAAGGCCATTTTCTTCTTAAGGTGTTAAAGATGGTTTAAAACAGATGGTTAAGACAAAAAGGGTAAAGTAGATAATTGTAGAAGGAAGCTAAAATAATAGAACATCGGAATACCATCTCCCTCTTACAGTGATGGGAAAGTCTTGTGATTAAAATAAGTTAGTCAAAAAAAAAGGGGATATATATAAATATATATAAATGTATATATAAATACATTTGTCTTAGAAAAGGGAAAAAAAGAGAAACACATGCTTATAAAACAAAATTAAGGAAATCAGTCTAAGAAAACCCTAAATATAACTTTAAGTTTTAGCAGAAAAATATATACTTATTTATAAATTTTATTGGCTGCCCATCTTACCATAGGGTAACTCTGGGTGGCTTAAGTCATAAAAATACATGTCTATACATGTACAGTTAAAATATAAATAATTGAAATCAACATTAAAGACACATGGGGAGGGCAGGGTCAGAGTGGGAGGGATTAGTTGTTATTCAATCAACCACCTCCACTATGATGTTCCCACCACTACGTTGCCAAGTCAACTGGCAGAGCCAAATCTTTAGGCCCTTATGAAAAGATAGGAAGATTGGGGCTAAACTCACATTGGGGAGCAAGATGTTCCAGAGGGCAGAAGCAACAGCAGAGAAGGCCCTCCTCCTGGACCTTCCAGCCAGAATATTTTGGCTGATGGGACCTGCAGCATTCTGACAGCACAGATGGGATGGGCCAATCCCAGTGGGATGAGATGGTCTTTCAAGTAACCTGGACCTATGCCATGAAGGGCTTTAAAAATAATCACCAACACCTTGAATTGCACCCAGAGCAGACTGGTAACCAATTCAGCCCAAGGAACAATGGTGTTACTGGGGCTTTTCTAGGGGCCCTCAAAACTGCCCATGTTGCCACACTCTGCACCAATGGTAGTTTCCGAATTCTATTCAGGGATAGCCCCATGTAGAGTTCAACTGTGAGATGACCAGGGACTGAATGATTGAGCACAGGGAATCCTTGTAGAAGGGGTAGGTTAACAGAAATACATATATTAATCCAAAATCTGAGATGATACTTATGCTACACATGACATAAAATCTTGATATATATTACCACATGACAAAAGAGTATGATGTAAATGTTGTAAATATAATATTTGGAATTAATAAGATTTTGGTTGAGTTACATTTCCCTATTAGCCAATTCCAGACAGATGGATTATTATAAAAAGGCCTTAAACTGAGGATGTCTATTTGGAAATAAATGATATGTAAAGACATACAGATTAAAAAGGGGAAATGTGATTTAGAGTACATGTAGATTTAAAAATCTATGACTTTATCTGATCTCATGTGACATAATATTGTATTCCAAAGAAAGGATATATTTGATTAACGGAGGAATTGTCAAATGCTATGTGATGATCATATGCCTCACAAATCACTTTTTCTCCATTTGAATCTGCATAGTGCTAATAAAACATTAGCTTCTCTCCATTGCAGACTTTGAAATGTAATCATAGAGCTTCATAGTAATAGTAATTTTGTCAATGTATTCAGAATGTAATTTGTCATAAAGCCTAATGTGATTGATATTCTTTTTAAAATTAGAACTCAAGGCTGCGTTATAAGACAAAAGGTATGTATTAACAAACAAATCTATGAGGAGGTTGTGATTTAGGGGAAGTATGGTGGTGAAATGTAGGTCCAGAGGGGCTAAGACTATTTGTCCCTGTTACTAATTTTAAAAAATTATATTCTGGCTAGGTCAAAAATTATGTGATACCCTCAAGTCATTTTCTATCCAGTTACAAATGTGGAACATTTCTCTACTTGCACCTAACTATAACAGTGGTGGGTTGCTACTGGTTCTCCCTGCGAACCAGAGTGGAAATTTTGAATTGTTCAGAGAACCAGTAAATACCACCTCTGCCTGGCCCCACCCCCAATCAATTCGCTGCCTCCCGAGTCCCAGCTGATTGGCTAGAAGGAAAAAAATCAGGGCTCACTTGACAAAGAAGAGGGAAAAAAAACAAGACAATAGCTTTAAATTGAGAAGTCAAGAAGCTTCCCAACTGATCTCCTAGAACCAAGCCACTCCTTGTAAACCACTCGGTGGTGGTAGTTTGGGAATTGAGGCCAAGCTGCCTGAAAGCAGTTTCCGATGCTCTCGGTGGTGGCAGAGTGGCAAAAAACTGTTTAAACTCTTGCCGGGGTGCTTCAAAGGGCCGCCCTACTGCTGATCAGCGGTAAAAGGCAGTGGTGGTAGACCAGTGCGCTCCAAACACAAATGGGTAGACCAGTGCGCTCCAAAAACAAATTGGTAGACTGGAACGCTCCAAAAACAAATGGGTAGACCCGTACGACTCTGCAAGCAGTTAAAAGCCTGATAAACCAGTACCTCTGCTAAATCCTAAAGAATTGTTTGGTCAAAAAATTCACAGTGACTCTGAGATAATTGAACTGACGATGGCTGAAAGCCAGATCTGCTAGAGATGTTTCTCTCAGGCCGACTAAATTGAAACTGGGCCTGAGAGGAAGGAACAAGGGGCATGGTCAAAAAACTATGACTCCCCTTGACGTGAGTGACATTGAGTTGACTACGCCTACCCAGTCACATGACCATCAAGTCACACCCACTGTCACATGACCATCAAGCCACGCCCACAAAATAAGCTACACCCACAGAACCAGTAGTAAACAATTTTAGAACCCACCCCTGAACTATAATATGAACATGACTTATCATTTTTTTCTGCTATGACCAAATTATATTATACTCATCTCCTAGTTCATGAGTGAAATTCATTTTTAGCCTGTGCATTCTGACACAGTCCAAGATATGAAAAAATAGATTTACTATGTTTTACCATGGAGAACTTTCTATTGTTTCTTTCTAAAGCTAAACAAATATGTTCAAATAATTTCCATGTGAAAAGGCCTATTAAGGAGAGACATTATTGAAATGTATAAAATCATAGATGGCCTGTAGAATGTGGACATTTTCCCCCCATGGCTCAAAATACTAGAACCAGAACTCATCTAATAAAACTGATCAGAAAACATGAAATAAATAAAAGGAAGTACTTTATACAGTGTATCATTAACCAGTATAATCCAGAACCCAGAATATGTAATAATAGCCATTCATTTGTATGGCTTTAAAAAGGGTTTGGGTAGCCAGGAAGAACAACTCTATTAAGAACAAGTGATACTTGCTCAGTGTTACCTCGACTGAAGTTAACATCCCTCCAAATATAGGTTGCAGTAAAATATCAGTGAGGGAATGGTTTTCATCTCTGATCTGTTAAGCTTCTTAATGGACATTTAATCCAGTGCTAAATTAGATGGCCTTGGCCCAGTCCAACAGTTCTTAAACTGATTTGGTTTGACTAAGTGAAGACTACAATAATAGACAGTGTTAGTAATAATTATTCTGAATTAAGAAAATGTGCTTTAAGAAAATAAAACTTTACTCACATCTGGGAGGAAAGTTACTTTTTCAAAAAGCAAAAGTTTTTTTCCCCTCAGACTGGGCCCTGAAGAAAGAAGAATATGAGAAGTAAGTTATTGTATGATGAAGACATTTTTAATATATTTATTGAAAGGCATTTTTAATATGTTGGTTGAAAGGTTTCTGACATGCCAAAGTACTTTTTTACATATTTATTTTAATGGTTTCAAGTCTAGATGAAAGCTAGGGATTGGACACAGGAATTCGGTGATGAAATGTGTTGAAGATGGAATATATATACTTTGTGAGGAGCTGAAAAAGATTTGGAGTTTTTTCAGATTCCCCTATACTATAAACTGATGCCGTGAAGGTTCGCAGTGGCAGCAGGAGATAGTGACAGGAAAGCTTCCATTGTGACCTCATGGGTGAATGAACAGGAAGGTGCACTTGGTAGCCTATAGTAGATTGAGAACCAGTGGGCATGGCACATCTAAACAGCTTGCTTGGAAAGCTGGCAATAGCAGCATCACCATTCAACTGTTTTGTAGCGCTTGGTGTTAGCCTGTAAGCTCCACTAATCAGCTATTGACTATCTAGTAGCATAGTGGCAGTAAGAAAATTGACAGGTGGCAGTGACAGTGTAATCAGCAGGTGGCAGGTGGCAGCAACATATAATCAACAAAGGCTGATCTCCCAGTGACACTGACTAAGGGAAACCTAACCTTGATAATCAGAATGGACAGAATAGACATCCAGGTAACAGTTGAGCATCTAGTGGGTATATGTAATTATAAGTGATGAAGGCCTTGAGAAATGGGGCAAAGAGATGATCCCTTTAGAAAGATCAGATAAGGGAGGATACAGATCACAGTTGCATAACGGAGAAAGAGGCTCAGAAGGAACCCACCCTAAGTTATCAAGTTTTAAAAGAAATGATGGAAAATTGTACTTTCAGACTTGCAAGATTCTGTTAATGTAGCTGCACAATAATATAGAATTATCTCTTCTGGTCTGTTTTCTGTCTGGTATACAAGGGAAGGCTGACATCAATCTAAGTACAAATATTCTGCCATTTCCTTTATAGCCTGAGAAGTTGGGGTCTGTGTGTCCCTTCTATGTCTCTTTCTTCACTCATTATGAAGCTACAAACTACCCTCTCTTATATGACTGTCACCTAGGCAGCATCTCTTCCCCATTTTTTAAGGTCTTTGTCAATACCATTACATATACAGCAAGGCCTGACTAGTTCTGTAGCTGCTATGAAATTTGTCTTGTTGAGCACAACCATCTTCTCTTCTGCATGTGGAAGCCAAACTCAGAGGTAAGAGTCATACAGATTTTTTTTAAATCTATGATATCTGAACATTTGGACTTTAGAAGGGAAAAACATTTGAGTAGTCGACTGGATTTAGCAGATGGTATAAGAGACTAATGGCAACGGAAATGAAAATGCGAGGCATAAGGTGGGTTGCGATGATCCCTAATTCATTAGGTTTTGGAGGACCAAAAATGTGGTATATGTCTCCAGCTTCTCTGGTAAGAGGAGTGTGAAGTGAAGGTGTGGTGTGGTGTGGTATGCATGTTTAGCCAATTCGGAGGAAACTGGCAGTTGTTCCTGAGACTCTGATGCAGTTTGACTTAGGCTTTAGTTGCTTCCTAAAATCAATAGGTGATGATTAGCCTTAGATCAGATTATATCTGTATGGATTGTCTCTATCCACAAAGCATGAGAACCCTCTGATTTTCATAGGAACTCCAGGAGATGAAATAATAAATTGATTCCTGTAGGACGGTGTGGGCAACACGCGGCTCCAGAGCAGCATGCGGGTCTTTGGGTCCTTGGCTATGGCTCCCTGTCCCATTACTGGTTGGCCCCGCCCCTCGCCCCTTTTATTTTTTTGGATATTTTTGGAAATCTGGGCTGTCTGAGGAACAATCACCAGCCACGGCGGAGGCTTCCCTTCAGACGACCCTCCTCCCCCTTCTCCTCTTGTGACCCCCTGGTGAGCTGTGGCTGAGCTGGAAGCAAGCGCACGTGTGGGGAGACCCTCCTCAAGTGAGCACCAAAGCACAGGAAAGGCACGCATGGGTGCTCAGTTGCAGAGAGTCTCCCCACACGTGCGCATGCTCCTGGCTCAGCCACAGCCGGCCAGGTGGTCACGAGAGGAGAAGTAGTGGAGGAAGGAGGAGGACAGTCACTCGAAGGGAAGCCTCTGCCGCTGCTTGCGATCTTTCTTCAGCCAGCCTAGTTTTCCAAAAGAAAAAATAAAAGGAGTAGCAAAGGACTCCAAGAAGAGCTTGCTGGCTTGGCCCAGCTGCGGCTTTCTGAGAGAGAGAGATAGATACACACACAGAGAGAGAGAGAGAGAGAGAGAGTGGGGGGGGGAGAAAGAGACATAGAGAGATACATACACAGTGATACACAGAGAGGGGAAGAGAGGGAGGGGGAGAGATACAGAGTGAGAGAGAGAGATACGGGGGAGAGAGGAGAGGAGGGGAGAGAGAGAGTGGGGAGAGAGATGGGAAGATAGGGAGAGGGGGAGAGAGAGACAGAGAATGGTTTGTGGCTGGGTGTGCGTGGCTGGATGGGTCATGTGACCTGGTGGGAGTGAGTGACATTGAGTTGGCCATGCCCACCCAGATTTTATGGCTCCTGGTGTGTTTTTTTTCTGTGGGAAACAGGTCCAAATGGCTCTTTGAGTGTTTAAGGTTGCAGACCCCTGCTTCTAGGATCAAGAAGCAGGAGAAACTATATTTTTTACTCATTTGTTTAATTGGGCTCTCTAGTTTAGGACTCATTTAGAACCTACCATCTTATAGGTCTTATTTATGCAGAAACTTTTAAGCACCTCTGTATGTTTTTTAGTTTGGTTAATTTGGATATTTGGGTTAATATTTCCATTTTAGATGCCCTGTTTTCCCCAAAATAAGATATCCCTGATAATAAGCCCAATCAGGCTTTTGAGCACATGGCAATAAGACCAAGCACTTATTTCAGGGTTCAAAAAAATATAAGACAGGGTCTTATTTTTGCGGAAACATAGTAATACTGTAGTACAAATGTTAGGTGGTATGCTACCTTAATTCAAGAATTAAAAATTAAAAAATAATCCTAATATTACATATCTTTGTCTTGCCACTGCCACTTTCATTCTTCAACTATATTTGTGATTAAGTGACATGGACAATACAATTCCTTTTGTGACACTTCTGCAATACAAGGAGACCTCAATTTATATTCATTTGTTTAGTGACCATTTGAAGTTACAACAAGTGAAAAAGTGATTTATGACTGTTTTCACATTTATGACCATTGCTGAATCTCCATGGTCACATGATCAAAATTTAGACTCTTGGTAACTGACATGTATTTATGATGGATTGCAGTATCTGGGGGTCATGTCATCATATTTTATAACCCATCGATAAGCAAAATCAATGAGGTAGCCAGATTCACTTAACTACAGTGTTACTTAACAACTGCAGTGATTCATTTAACAACTGTGGCACAAAAGATTGTAAAATGGGACAAAGCTCAGTTAACAGTTTTGCTTAGCAATGGAAATTTTGGGCTCAATTATGGTTGTAAGTTGAGGACTACCTGCATCTATTATTCATATCATGATACTTGTATAGTTGCACTGTTTCTACATTGTTTTTGTTTGCCTTACTGATGAATTAATAATTTAGTTAATGCTCAGCTAAAGTACACCTAGATCTTTTAATGATTTAAAATATGTATTTTAAAGGTAGGCCTCTATTTTTATCAATTAAATTCCATTACTAACCTATAAGGTTCTCTTTTTTCCTTACTAAAAAATAAATAAAAAGTATAAGTGTTTTAGTAAAAAATGATAGACAATGTTAGCCTACAGAGACAGACTGGATGTCATTTAATGTTATTATGCTTTTTAAATTACTGACATGGTAGTAGGTTTCAATTTAAATGTATGTATGTGAATTTATATTCTGCTTTGTTTTCAAAGTGAAATTGAGAGACTTTCTGGTGAAATATCAAATTACTTGAATGTTACCAATTTCTGGGTGAGTTGATTTTGTTTAAGGAACAATTCTTAGTGTCACTTACTTTTTGTACAAAGAAGAATAGATTGGGGTTTCATGTTGTAGTACAGTAAGTGATAATGCAGTTTGAATTTCTTTGAAAATTGTAAAATCAATAGTACTTGTTTAGGACTAGCTTTGGATGAGCTAGAAATTGAAGGAGACTCCATCCAATTTACATGCTAAGTTCAACTATCTTAACAGTGATTTATTCTACAATGGCAACTGGCAGACCTTATTCAACACACAATTATTTACATTATTTACAAACCACAAAGGCTAGGATTGCCAGATCTGGGATGCACAAATTTGGATATGCATTGGATGGCAACAGATACAGAAAACTTTGCTTTCTTCTAGAAGATTTTTGACAACCCTAATAAAGAACACATGATGTCTTAGTGTGATATGTAAATCCAAACATCAATGTTCTTTTATTAGCAAGTTTTAGCTCTTTCAGATTTTTGCAGCCCAGATATATATCACCAGAAGAAGATTGACTCAAAGGCAAACCTTTATTTAAGCAATAAATAGCTTCGAATTTCTGAAGACTTTTGGTTTGGTATAATTAAATGAAAGTTAGATTTTGTCTCTCCTTTCAGTATGAAGAGTCTGAACTTCTCAGTGGCCAAGGTATGTTACTAATATTTAAATAGTTACAAAAGATTCAATTTTTTAAAGCCACTGGTTTCTTGTCAGTTTGTATGTCATCGTGATCTTACTCTGAATAGTGACAGTATATTATCCTAAGTTAAGCATTATTTGATATATTAATTCCATAGTTTAAATAAACATCTTTGAAATTCTATTTTCTAATGTTAGAAAACTCTGCCTTAACCCTGAATGCTGAGTATATGAAACATTTTCTGTTAAAGTGATTAGTTCAAACAAAGAGTAAATATATTTTAAAAATCCAAATATAAATGAATATGATGTCAATTTTAATTTTACAGCAAAAAGAATATTAAGTGAACCAAAGAAGCATGTCAGGTAAGGGTAGGTTTTGTTCCATTCAACAGTTAATGCAGAGAATTACTCAAAATAATTAATTAGATATATTTATAAAATTATAGATATTGCCATTTAAATGTATATTCATAGCAAGGCTGGGCAAATATTTGATGGCTGGCATCCACTGTTTTTGGATTCAGTAGCTAGAGTGGCAACAATGACAAAAGGTGTGTGGGACCATTTTTGCATGGATCAGTCAGTAAACTTCAACTCCAAGTTTTCACATTTTTAAAACTCTTTTATATCTATTTAAGATTCATGCTACATTTTTTATTTATCATTTCAAACTTCAGGGTGCACTTGAGGTTAAATTCTTACATCCTTACATTCATTCTTATGAATGATTGCCTTAATAGGATGTGTGTTTTTTCTATAGGTAGTTTGTAGTAAATTAGTTTATAGTTAACACACTAGATTAATAACACTGTTGCATTTCATTTGGTTTATTTAAAACTGTGAATACAACTCTAAAAATTGTGTTAAAATATTTTGGGGTTATATATTTATATATTTAATAAAAGGTATGTATATCAGTCAATAGCTCTTCTAAAATGATAAGCTTCCATTTCAAAATCCACAGCACTCAAACAGATGAACTGGAGAAGAGGTAAGGATATCTATATTTTATTTTGAAATTGCTTTTAAGTTAAAAACATTGGTGTTTCTTTAAAAGAAATTCCTAAAGAAATTAAATTTGATCTGTACCACAGAGAGATTATATTTCAAGAAAAACATTTTTCTTTCCAATTGAAGTATATTTGCTAATTTTTTATCTAATAAAATGGATTTTAGTAAATTAAAAATTCTTGAAGAATTACAAATGATCACTTATACTAAAATGTATTTTTAAAAAATTGTAAATTACCTACTTCTGTCTAAACATTATTCAAAATAAGTTTCACATTGTAGAAAACCCCATTCACGTAATGCTGTGCTGTGTAATAATTGTATTTAAATTTAGAGCTTGCTAGCATCCCTTTTCCATTTCCAGCAATTTATATAACCATTAGTTTTAGTTTATGAGTCTAAACTATTTCATTTAGTTATTTCTAATTATACCAATTTTAATAATGAGTTGTCCTTCATTAGTTTAAATGCATGCACAGAAGTTTTCTTTAGAAGCAATTGTGCCTGATGCCAGGTTTTCTGATGGCAGTTGCCTCCTGTTACTTTTTGCCAGGAGTATCAACCCCGATTTCATTGAGACCACATCGGGTTGTATTTGACCTCAGAGGGCTAGGGGTAGTGGTGGGACTTGGCTTGGGTGGAGGTGGCCAGGGGTGGGCATGGCTATAGTGGGCGTGAACAGACACTAAAAAATGATTGTAAGTCAGGGACTCCCATTATTTTTGAGTTGTAGCATACACTCATTACCCTTTGACTCACAGAGCTGTTTGGAGATATTTTCAGGTGAAGATGAAGGGAATGCTTACCTGGATTTTCTAACTAATCTTTTAAAAATTCCAAAGAGGGTTTTGTGTTTGGGATAGTAACTGCTATATTTCACTCTCAAATATTGTTCAACTGTAAAACACTCTTAGATTACTTTCCTTAAGAGAAGTAATAAAATTTCATGGGGGAGAATGGTAAGGCATTAATTTACTTTTTAAAAACCTCCTTATGACTTCAGTTAGTCCTTTTAACTCAGCCTTTCTTAAGGGTTTTGAGTGCATGGGCTGCACTCAAATTTCTTTAGGGAATACAGTAAATGCCAAGGGTTGGTGATGCCATTCAAAAAGTAGATCATATATCTTACCATATAACCAGTCATTACATTGTGCGAGTCTCTCTCCGCCCCCACCCCTTGCAGACTGTTTTTGGCTGGCAGAGTGCTGCAGGAGGCCATGGCAGCTGAAAACAGGCATTGCGGGCCGGTCCTTTGATATTTCCAGGCCAGGCCCGATTTAAGCAGCGCATGGGGCCGGATCCAGCCCACAAGTCTTGAGTTTGACACCCCTGTTTTATACAGTACTTTTCTCTATGTAAATATAGAGATGGGTGAAGGGAGAGTTAAATAGAACTATTGCTTTTATTATTTGCTATGGATATTATGCAGAGAGAATTAAACTCCAATATCATATTGAAAATCATTATCATATTGAATGTGGACTACACATTGACTTTACAATAATTGTGTGGCAGGATTTTTTTTTTACCCCCTTTCCTACATAAACCAGGTGCATAATAAGCCTAGGAAATCTGGATTGCATAAATCTAAACAAGTACAGTACAAAACAGCAGTAACAAATTTTCTGTATCTTTTTGCTGCCATCTAATGATCATACAGATTGTTGCAGTCTAAATATGTAGCCCAGGTAATTTCATATTGTATTCTGATCATGAGTTAAATGGCTAATAGTTGTAGTCAGAAATAACTAAGTTTCATTCCACCCTGCAGAACAATTGAAACTCAAACTGAAGAATATGATTCAAGGTATTAATAAATATTTTTTATTTAAAAAGATACAAGACAAATACAAAGTGTAATCTGATCTTCTGGATTCTACAAATTAATGAGGTTGGAGAGGCACAAAAGAGATAAAATTGGATTGAGGCTATTTACTCTTTTCACTTTTGATTTTTTTTTTTATTTAAGAGGATTTCCTTTAATTCATTTGTTATCCATTAATCTGGTTCACCCAAAGTACTATGTTAGGCCTATCATGACATTCAAACCTATCATTTAAATTTTGCTTAATTTTAGTGAATGATTTCTTTTAAGTTCACTTGTTGGAAAACTCCAACTATCTCTAAATGTATAGGTAGAAGACCCAAAGAGTTATAAAAAGAGAGTGTTCTAGCCACAGTATATAACAGGTATTAATGTAGAGGCTTTAAGACTCTTGAGAGAATCAGATTTCTGTCTCACACAATAATTGTGACCAATTAGGCCAGTATGAAGATATTTTCTTCCAATTTGGAAAAAGAAAGCCAGAAAGTGTTACCCAAATAGTCACAAATTGGGAACAATAGTGGTTGACAGGAATGGCAACCTATAGCTGCCTTTATCTTGTCATGCTATCTGAACAACTACAAGACAGCAGTTACAGCACCCATGGGTAAATTTTTTATCCATGGTTTATATTACATTAGGCTCAATGCCTTGAGCAAACATCAATTGATTTAGGTTAGACAAAGACATTCAATTTAAAAGGAAAAGACAACATTACTAAAACTGTGTGGTGTAGAAGTTGGTAAGATCTAAATCAAAATCAACTAAATTTCAAACTTTGCCCTGGTTTGATTACAGAACACATCAAAACAACCATATTGAGCTTAGTGAGAATTGTCTTCAAGTAGATTTATAGATAAAGGCTTTAGATAAAATTATCGTTTATATCTTAGACTATCAAATTGATTGAATTATTATTTCTCCCCAATTTAGTTATATTGTTGAAGACTACAGTCAGGTAAGCAAGCAGGTAGTTTTTTTATATAAAAGTACAGGTAGTTTAAGTTAGTAGCACAGTTGTTAAATGAATCTGGCTTCCCCATTGAGTTTGCTTACAGAAGGTTGCAAAAGGTGCTCACATGATCTCAGGACACTAACTGTCATAAATATGAGTCTGAATTTTGATCATATCATCATGGGGATGCTGCAATGGTTATAACTGTATGAAAAATTGTCATAAGTCATTACTGGTGTAATTTTGAACAGTCACTAAATGAACTCTGTGGGAGCACCTGCCATCTGGAACGAGCTCCCCCCGGAGATCCGGAGGATCACAGATCTGCGCGCTTTCCGCCGTGCCCTCAAAACATTCCTATTCCAGCAGGCCGGCCTGGCCTAACCTCTTTTTTAAACTGTTTTTAAAATTTTTAAATTTTAAATTTGTCTTATAAATTTGGGGTGTTTTAAATTTTGTTTTCTGGGCCAAATTATTTAATTGTATTTTAATGGTTTTTTAACATTTGTATTATATGTATTTTATCTTTTGGCTGTTCACCGCCCTGAGTCCTTCGGGAGTAGGGCGGTATACAAATTCAATAAATAAATTAATAATAATAATAACAACAACAACAACAACAACAACAACAACTGTTTTAAGTCGAGGACTACCTATATCTATGAAAGGACATTTCAAAAAATGTTGGATTCTGCATACTCCTATTACATTTACCAGCTAGTTTAGAAATATAGGATGTCAGCTTCATTTACTTCAATTTTAAGAACAATAGTATGTCAATTGCTTTAAGTTTGAAATATCTAGGTTAGTTTATGGTGAAAATTGCAGTATAAATGCTAGAGTTTAGTGTGCATTTTAAAAGTTTGCCTTTGTTTTCTTTTCAGGGTGAATCTGAGTAACAGAAATCCAGTATAAATGTAATCTAAATACTGGAGAATATTTATGTTTGAAATTTTAAATTTTATTGAATGTATTAAAATATTTATATCTATATGACAAATAAATATATTTTAATCTGCCATAATTTGAGTCAATATTTTAAATTGATTACAAACTGGATTAGAGAACCTGCTGATGTTTAGAACTATGACATACATCCATATAACTTTGTCCAGGATTTTATTTCATTCAGTAAAGTGTGGAAATCTAATATTTATCAATTTAGTACAATCACATGAATTTACCCACAAGGACATACTATTCAAGCCCCTACCTCTTCAGGGGGAGAGCCTTCTCTGTGGGGGCACCCGCCCTGTGGAATGAACTGCCTCCTGGAATACGATTGACCCCGGACCTCCGGACCTTCCGTGAAGCCCTGAAGATGTTTTTATTCCATCAAGCTGGCCTAGCCTAAATGGTTTTTAAATTGGGATTTTAAATTTTATGGATTTGGGGGTTTTATATTGGAAGCTAGTGATTTAATTCTTTTTAATTATCTTAACTTTTGTATTTGTATGTTTTTTTAATTTTGGCTGTTCACCGCCCTGAGTCCCTTCTGGGAGAAGGGCGGTATATAAATTAAATAAATAAATAAATAAAATTTTGCAATACTGAGGCATAGAATACCTTACTTCAATAGAATAGAATAGAATATAAAGAATTGAATTGAATTGAATTCTTTATGGGCCAAGTGTGATTGGACACACACGGTATTTATTTATATTGGTGCATACACTCTTGGTGTACAATATGACCTCTTGGTCATATTGAAATACAAATTGTGTGATATTATTACCTTTGTATGCCACTACAAGCACATCTCATATAAGGAAAAATATTTAAAACATTTGCATTAGGTCTGACAACTAAAAAGCAATAAAATGACAACTGAGACATAACATAACTCAAAAATAAAAGCAGATTGCCCAGTCTGGCTAGAATGGCCTCCAGAATATTTGTTCTTGATGCTCCTAGGTGATTTTGAAGAGAGGGCAAGCCATTCTAGCCACACTGGCTGGTCACATCTTTATTTTTGAGTTATTTTGTCTTATCTATTTTATCTATGCTTGGATCTTGCATTGATAATGTTACTTTCCAGGTGCAATTTAAAGTGCTGGTTTGACATAGAAAGCAATTTATGGCATTGTATATGGGTACCAACAAGACTGATTGTTTCAACCAGAACTGGCTTGATTTATTAGGTTACCTAAAGAGAAACTCCGCCTAGTCCCCTACTTCTGGAAAGAAAAAGGAGCGGGAGACATGATGCGAATCTTGGCGGCGACAGCACTAATTATTTGGGGCATCTTCTCTTTGGAGGGGAGATTGATAGCATGTGCTCCTAATCAAGGGGCCTGGCTAGCATTTGGGGCATTGCATTCTGAACTAACTGCAGTTTTTGAATGAGCATGAGTCATTGTACCATAGTAAGATTTTTTTTTTTCGGTCCCAGGTAAGGCTGCAAATGGCAAAGTTGCAATCTATTCCCAGAAGAATAGGATGCTTGGGGAGCCTAGGGTGCCTAGTTGTGAGCTGGCGACAACAGCGGCAGCAGCGGTGGAGGCAATGGCAGCCATGGACCGGCCGGCCAGGGAAACAGCTTGCAGTAGGTGGATGGGGGAGATATGGAAAGCCTTTGCCCTCAGGACTACCATCTGGCCTTTATTGACTGAGACCCCTACTGTGATCGGGGTTTTTGAGATCAGAGCTGTGACTGGGGGTTTGTGGAGATTTGGGGGTAGGAGAAGCGGGAGGCTGACCATGGTTTGGTTTATTGGTTGCCTCGGGTGGCCCGTCTTCCCCCCTTCCCCCAGGTATGGGTGGGTGTTGGCCTTTGATGGCCATCCACCCTTGGATTGGGTTTTGCTGTTTCACTATTCCTACTCTCGCCTCAAGGAAGATCTTGTGCCCGTGGGACTATTACCATTGCTATTAACATCTTTACGAACTGCTGGCCTCTTATCCGACCCCTAACTGGAAGAGAACTGGGTGAAATGGTATGCAGGTGCTGAGGGGGCTGTTGTCATCCACCGAACGAAAGGATGGACTATTCTGACTTTATTGTCGGTGTCATCTGGCCCAGTCACTGTGAAAGGGTGACTGGGATAATTATCCTCCGAACGTGGTGGGATGACACTGGCTTCTTCCACTGCCGTGAGAGGGCAGTGAAGCCCAGCTCCTGGTACGAAGATCTACTCTTGATCCAGTACTATTGGACTATCTGGTGAAGCCCTGACCAGTTTACTTTCCACCTCTGTTTTTTTTTTTTTGTGATGTTTATGGCTGCTGAACTTCTTGCGCTGTGAGACTCCCCCCTCTTGCATGTTTGGCCCTCCTCACTATTGAGGCCCTACCTTGATAACGGATTTTGGAATCTCGGGAGATGGCATGTTGTGAAGAGGGGGCTGTGGGGTTTTTTTGGGAAGTTTTTAGATAGGATTTTAAAGGGTTCTGGGAGGGAGGTGAGTTGTGTGGGTTTGGGGGAGAACCCGCGGGGGAGGAGGCCTGGTCCTGCTGAAGAGCGCGGCATGGGAGGTGCTGGCCTCTCGGAAGGTTACACGAGACTGGCTCCAGGGGATTATTAATGCTTCCTTGAGTGAGGGTGTCTTCCCCGCCACCTTGAAAGAGGCGGTGGTGAGGCCTCTCCTCAAGAAGCCTTCCCTGGACCCGGCAGTGTTGGGTAATTATCGTCCAGTCTCCAACCTTCGCTTTGTTGCGAAGGTTGTTGAGAGTGTGGTAGCGTGACAGCTCCCTCAGTACCTGGATGAATCGGCTTATCTGGATCTGTTCCAATCGGGCTTCAGGCCTGGGTACAGCACAGAAACGGCATTGGTCGCATTGGTTGATGATCTCTGGAGGGCTCGGGACAGGGGTTGCTCCTCTGTCCTGGTCCTATTAGACCTCTCAGCGGCTTTTGATACCATCGACCATGGTATCATGCTGCACCGGTTGGAAGAGTTAGGGGTGGGGGGCACCGTGTTGCGGTGGTTCTCCTCCTTTCTCTCCGACCGGTCGTAGTCTGTGTTGGCAGGGGGGCAGAGGTTGACCCCAAGGCGCCTTATATGTGGGGTGCCACAGGAGTCAGTCCTCTCGCCCTTCTGTTCAACATTTATGTGAAGCTGCTGGGTGAGATCATCCATGGTTTCGGAGTGAAGTACCATCAGTACGCTGATGACACTCAGCTGTACATCTCCACCCCGGATCAGCCCAATGATGCCCTTGAAGTGATGTCCCAGTGCCTGGAGGCTGTACGGATCTGGATGGGGAGAAACAGATTCAGGCTCAACCCATGTAAGACTGAGTGGCTGTGGTTTCTGACATCCCGATATAGTCAGTTGGTGCCATCACTGACTATTGGGGGCGAGTCGTTGGCCCCCATGGAGAGGACTCGCAACTTGGGTGTCCTCCTGAACTCACAGCTCTCTTTAGAAGAGCACTTGACAGCTGTGGCCGGGAGGACTTTTTATCAGGTTCACCTGATTTGGCAGTTTCTGGATCAGGACTCGTTAAGTACGGTCATTCATGCCCTCGTCACTTCCCGCCTGGACTACTGCAATGCTCTCTACATGGGGCTCCCCTCGAGGAGCACTCGGAGGCTCCAGCTGGTCCAGAATGTGGCTGCACGGGTGGTTATTGGAGTGACGTCGCGCTCCCATGTGACTCCCCTCCTGCGCGAGCTGCACTGGCTCCCGGTGGTCTTCTGGGTGCGCTTCAAGGTTTAGGTTACCACCTTTAGAGCACTCCATAGTTTAGGACTGGGGATTCTACGAGACCGCCTTCTGCCACCAGTAGCCTCTCACTGACCAGTACGCTCCCATAGAGAGGGGCTTCTCAGGGTGCCGCCAGTCAAACAATGTCGACTGGAGGCCCCTAGGGGGAAAGCCTTCTCTGTGGGGGCACCTGCCATCTGGAACGAGCTCCCCCCGGAGATACGGAGGATCCTAGATCTGCGCACTTGCTCTCAAAACATTTTTATTCCAGCAGGCTGGCCTGGCCTAACTTCCCTTTTAAATTGCTTTTTAAATTTGTCTTATAAATTGGGGTATTTTAAATTTGTTTTGGGTCAAAGTATTTAATGTATTTTAAATAGTTTTTTAACGTTTGTACTATATGTATTTAATCTTTTGGCTGTTCATCGCCCTGAGTCCTTCGGGAGTAGGGAGGTATATAAATTTAAATTTAAATTTAAATAATAATAATAATAATAATAATAATAATAATAATAATAATAATAATACAAATATGAATTTTACTTTATCATGAAACATCGTATTTTTACGGTTTTTTTTTTAACCTTTTAATCTATCCAGTTACTAACTAAACAGGGCCTTGATCTTTAAGTGGATCTGTGTAATCTTTGGCCTGACCCAGTATTAAAATTTATATCCTGGCTTCCTAACATGAAGAATGCAATGTTATTTAGACCAAAATGATTAAGTGCGTTCAAAACAAGAGGCAGATCTGTTCCAGGTTGGTTTCCAAGCTTCAGAATTTAGGCTGCTGCTTCTGTGTGTAACAAAAAAAAAAAAAAAGATGATTAACCAGTTTCTTGGTTTCTTGATGTTATATATAATATATCACCTTCCATGTGTGGTGGTGACTAATTCATTAGGGCTGCAAAAATTGTCATCGTCTAGTTGCATAATTTTTTTTGCCCACATCTGGTAGCCTTACATTCTTTCACATTAAATCTAAACTGCTTTTTATATACACATTTGGATTGATTTTTAGACTTTTTAGTTTTATTCTATTGTCATAGTACCTTGCCTGATGAAATTCTGGGAAGTAAAAAGCTTGTTGTCTTATCATTTTGGCTGGTCTTGATAGTATTTGCTTAGCTATGGATTATAAACCAAAGTGCAAGGGGTGGCACAGAAGAGATGAATTATATTCTCCCCCGTGATTCCTCCCATACTTTGATTCTTTATGTATTTTATCTTTTATCACTGGAAACATGAAAATACAGACCTAGTATTTTTCAAGTTGCCTAAACAGAAAAGTATTTTAAGTAACCTCTTAAACAGCCGTGCACATGTAAATACAAAAACTATTATTACGCAAGAAGATAAATAAAACAACTTCCAATTGGTCAGCTTTCAAATGAATGCAGGCACCGTTGTATCCCATTCATTGCTACATCACGCTGTTCGCATCGTGGGCGAGTCAGTCAGTTCGTATTCGTTACGGCGCTGTCAGAGGCAGCATCTAGCCACGCCCCTCGTTTGGAGTCCACCTCCTCCCCGCCGGTCACGAGCAAATAAAAAACAAGAAAGCGCGAGTTCGGAAAGCGAATCGGGAGAAGGCTTGGGTACAGTCGAGTGTGAGGGCATTGCGATCGAGCGACAGGCCCTGACAATAGAGTGTGGACCGGAGCAATTGCGAAGGGCTTTGGTCTTGCGCCGCGGAGTTCTTGTCGACCCTGGGAAATTGTGAGTAAAAAGAAAGAAGCGTAAGGGAGGTTACAGATGCTATTCTAGGTGAAAGCCGCTTTTTCCTGCACTGAGGTAAATGTTCCTTTCTTTTCCTTTTTTCTCCTGTAAAACCTAATGATGTTTTGTATCGTACCAAGTCTAGCTAGCGACTCCCACTCGTTTGGCCTCTCCACCCGCTTGATGCTCCTGTCCTCTTCTAGTAGAGCGCATCTCTTCTGCCTATCTCTCAGCGACCGAGACAAGCGAGATTCACCCACTTCAGCCTCTCCCGCCCTCTGAAACTGAACTGTTGCTGTCTCGCTTTCTCCTTCCTCATCAAGATCTTCCTGTTCAGTACTGTATGATTAGATTGGGGGATGGGTTGCTGTTACCGGCCGCTCTTAAATTGCATCGATGATCCAAATTAGCACTAAGGGGGATAGCACAAAGTACCCCCTTTCTTTGTCTCCTATGCAGTTCTTACAGTTTTACAATGTGAAAGTAAACTAAAACCACCAAAAGTTTCTATTTTAGTTTACTAAAATAGAATTGTTTTTCAATCTCAGCAGTTTTTAAGGCTGATGAAACTTCCAAAATTCCCTTCAGCAGAGAGAAATGCTGCTTCAGAGCATTGTAGTTTGAACTTAAACAGAAAAGGGTTGTTTTGCTTTGGCTTCTTGCTGTCTTACAACTACAGCTGTAGGTTTATTACACAAACACAATGTGTGGCTATGGCTGCTTTATTTTTATTTCTGCCACTGTTGCACATGCTGTTGGCATGTCTCTAATCTATAGAACAGTGAATGGTGTTATTCTGTTAAATGGAAAAAAAAATCATCAGAGGTGAAAGAAGTGCATAAAGGCATTTTTCATTGCCATAACTGCATAAATATGTTTGTCGACAGTCACCAACTCCCTACCAAAAATTTATGTTACAATATTGTATTTTTAAAAATATTTGTCTTACTTTGGTTTAATAAGTTATTATTTTGTTTTCTTATCTCAACAAAGTATATTGCAAAGTATGATTCGGTAGAAATCTGATAAGTACAAATCAATCTTATTTATACAGGTATACTTTAAACCGTAGTCCTTGCCTTAAAACTATTTTTAGCGACTTTGAAGTTGTAACAGCACTGAAAAAAATAACTTATGATAGGTCCTTATGAATATTGTAGCATTCACATGACCAGAATTTGTACCCTTGGCAACCAACAGGTACTTATGATAATTGCAGCATACTAAGGTCCTATGATTATCATTTGTGACCTTCCCAAGATGCTTTCTGATAAGCAAAGTCAATGGGACAAGCTGGATTTGCTTAATGACCAGGTGATTCACTTAATAACTGTGCAAAAAAGATTGTAAAATTGAGTTGTTAACAACTGCCATGCTTAGCAACAGAAATATTGGTCCCAACTGAGGTAGCAAGTCAAAGACTACCTAGTAAATTTTTCCTCACACTATTTGTATTTCTCACATTTTGTTTTGTTTCTCCAGATTTTTGTTGAATATCTCCCGTCCTTAGGATGTTTGCAAAAGCAACCAAGACTTTTGTGAAGGAGGTTGACTGTGGAGGAGACTTAATCTCTGTGTCATCCCTGAATAATTTAGATAAATTACAGTTCCTGAACTTAGTCACAAAGAAAAAGAAAACTTGGTGCTGGCAAAATCCAAAGTATCATCTCTCATCAGTTTCATTGAATGATCTGCTTTCTGAAGATATGCATGAACCTATAAAGCCAGGTAGAGTCACAGTTATACACTGTTATAGGAGATAAGAAGAAGTGCAAAGTCCTATGCGTTATTGAACAAATGACCTGCTTTATTATTGTTGAACTTTGAAATAGTTATTTTTTTCTTAAAATTAGATACAGCAATATTATTTTACATGTTTTCTTGTTAGTTTTCTGGAAGTTTTGTTGGCTTTTGGAAGTTCTTCTGGAAGTTTTCAAAATCCATTTTCAATCAAAATAGTTCAGATTGATCTATTAGATAATAATTTAGATTGTGAAACTTTACAGTTTTATTGGTGAAAATAATGCTATTAAATGACTTGCCTGCAGTACTTAATATTACAGAAGAATAAGTGCTAAAGTCTGATCATTCAGTGGATGCCTACGTTTTTACTCAGAAAGCACTTTCACCATTCAGTAATTAGTGATAACATTTTTATTAATTGTTGTTATTAATTTAACATTGCTAAATTAATATCTGTTGACAATTTAGGAAATCATTGCTTTTAATCAAATGGAAATAGATGATCTCAGATTTAAATTGAATTCAGGCATAATATCCTGAAAAGCCATTAGTAGTTTAGTTAAAAAAACGTCTACAATTAATATAATTGAAGACAAATAATTTTTCTTTAAGAAAATTGCTTTTACTTGCTATTTTAGGATAGTAAATTTGTGGGTTACAATTCAGGATCATTGAAGAACTTCATTATTTTCTGTTTTTAAAGATGTCAAAGATTTTTGGCTTTAAATTGATACCTTGTTCTTTTACTGAAGTGGAGTTGATGTATCTTGCTCTGACTACTGTTAAACAGAATCTTATTGATTGACTTCTGATGCTATGCTAAATCACAATGTAATTTTTTTTAGTTTTGTTCTGGCTCTGTGAGAACTCAGCCTTATGGTTTGCAAACTATGTTTTTTAAATTAAGCGGGAATGTGTAAAATATTGGATTTTTAGCTTAGTGTTTTAGCCTTTGACATGATGCCTCGAGACATGAATATATATCTCGTTGAGTAGCCACCAGTCCCTCTTCCCTGACTGACTTTTTATAGTAAAAACATAGGAAATTGGAATTACACTAAACAAATGTCACTCTTTAGCATCATCTTAGTTTCCGTATTTTGTTGTTGTTGGGAAACAGTGTTCCTTGTCCAGAAAAAGGACAAAAGAACTCAAGGATAGCAGGTATTGTTCCATGGGAGTGAAAAATTAAAGGATAGAAAGTTGCATATGGTGAATCAGTACTCTGTAAAATGTGTACACACAGTGTAATAATTTTATAATTGGGAAACCCATTCTCAAAAACTGGTTTATATGATGTATCAGTAACAGCAAAAGTAGAATTCAGAGAAGTCATGAATTATTTACTATAGCTTCTGCGACTCAGTCTACTTCAAACATGTCAGGACAACAGTTCTTGCAAGTTTTCTTTGTTTTATTGACTCTTAGCATTCATTTGATACTTTTAAATTACCTTTTAAGTTGTAGAAGAAAATGAATATGAAAGTAACCTCTTAGAATTAAGAATTAGCTTGTGAGCATAGGATTGCATATTACCCCAACACAAATGTGATACCCCAAGAAATTTAGAATAAGAAATGTCTGTTCTGTGCTAGTCTTTCAAATATATGATTGGTCCCATTTCTTTTTCAATTTTTCATTGGCTAAAAGTTATTATTTCAGTGTGCTTTTGGGCATGGTTGACTTTAATATGCAGGAAGATTTGTATCAAGTTGTTTTATTTCCTGTATCCTTAATTTTGTGCTTCATTCACTGTATTGTCCAGAGTCCATCAGAACTAGGGGTGGACTGTGATGGTATAAATAAATAAATAGGCAAAACATGGCAAGACTTTTATTTTGTAACTTTTTGTTTTCACAGCGGATAGACAGAATAACTTCTGGTGGAATTCAGAGAACTGTTACTTAGAATGACTGCTATTTTTCTTTAAAGGTCACATATGAATTTCTAAGACCTAAATCCTTTCAAATTATTAAAGGTTTATAGCATACAGATCTATATATTCTAAGGATGGGAACTTGTGACACCAAGCAGCATTGGTAAACTCTATTAACAAGGCCCAGTTGTTCAAAGAAGCTGCATTTATTTTAATATCATGTGAAGGATCATGGATTCTCCACCTTTCCTTTATTCATTCATAAACATTTTAAAATACAGGGAGCAGTGTAAAACAATGACTAAGAAAGTCAGTGACTAAGTAAGTCAACACGTTTTGTTATCAATAGTGTTTTATTTTTTTAAAAAAAAATTATGTTGTGCTTCAGTTTAAAGTTCTGTATTTTGGATATGTTGTTTTTCCCCCAGTTATTGTAGAATCTGACTTTGTGAAATATGAAGGCAAGTTTGAAAACTGCATCAGAGGAAGCATTGATACTTCATTAGGAAGAATTAATTTAGGAACTGGAGGAAGCGATGTTGTGGAAAGTCTGTCCTCTTTTGGAAATCTTAAAAAGCAAGAAGTTGACTTGCACAAGCTTATGAAAGATGTGAAGGGAAGGTACATATTTATTTTATTCATTTATGGTATCTATAAATAGTTTTACTGTACAGGGTTTTAAAGGGAGATGTTCAGCTTTAAAATGGCATCTTTGTGAGGTTTAAAAAGAGGAATTATTTTGAAAAGTTTTACAGATATTGAATGAATAAGAAAGCAGTAAAAAATGGTGATGATGAAAATCATGGTTTCTGGAATTAATATAAATTTACTGGAGAGTTTAGAAATGCTATTGATGACCAGATTTAGTTTATATTATAACTAAGGTAGTTGGATAGAGTCATGTTCATAATTATACTCAATTACTAATCTTATTTTGCCCCAGTCATTCAATTTTAGCCCAAGCTAACTCATACTGTTGTGTTGTAGAATAATTAGAGTGCTCTCATGTGTGCCATATTGACCACTCAAGAATGAATATATGTGCAATGATAGGTAAATATACTCTTATATCTGTTTTGAAAGAGATGGGAGACTTGAATATGGAGCATTTGGGAAGATGGCTGATAGAGCACTGAAAAATCTGATGTTAGTTTGTAATTGAGTCATAAATCCAATGCTATCACTGTGACAGTATATTTTTTATATAGGCTGCTTGTATCCAAATGCAGTGATCCAACACATTTTTAAATATATTTCTGATTGGTATACTAGCTCTTTGCTTCTAAAGAGTAAATTGTTTATCAACTTGTTATAGGAAAACAATATTAAGTCCAGCTATTAAAAAGAAGCTTTTTTTCCACAGTAATTTTAATGTATTTTTTGTCCTTTAGGTCAATAAATCTACAGACTTCATTGTTGGAACAAATGCTTGAAAGAAAGAATGATGTTCTTTGTATCCTTACAGAAAAAATATTGACAACTCAGAAATGTTTAATATCTGAACATATTCAAAAAGAGGAAAAACTTGCTGGAATGGTGGGAATAAGTACAAAAATTATAAAGGTATTAATGCATAAGAAGGAATAGTGATGGACTATTTCAGCATTCTAGTGCATTTTTCCATATCATTCCCCAGCAAGATGTATATAGTTTTTGTGCCCTTTAAATTCCTCTTCTGAAAAGGTTGAAATTTCATCCCTGTCCACTCCAGTCTTGTATTGCATTGCTAACCACATCCCTGTGGCTTTTTATTTTTTAGAAAACAAGTGCATTCATTTGTCCCCAGGCACAAATAAACTTGTTTGCATTAAGTTGAAATATCAATGTTTCTGTTAAAAAATGAATGTTCTATGCCCATGATGGCGAACCTATGGCATGAGTGCCAGAGGTGGCATGCAGAGCCTTCTCTGCTGGCACACGCACCATCACTTCAGATCAGATCTCTGTGGCATTTCTTTCATGAGCTTTTGTTTCCCTGCAAACGACAAAACAAGCTCACGAAAGGAAAAGATCTTACCTCTTGCCATGCTGCCAGTGTTGGGATGTCCCACCTCCCACCGGCCAGGTGTCTTCAGGTCTCTGCTGCGCATGTGCATGCGCATGTCCGTGCATGCACCATGCATATGTGTGTCTGCGCATGCATGCATTCGTGCATGTCCATGCGTTCGCACGCATCTTTCCATTTGGGCATGCGCACATGTGCAATTTGGGCACTTGGTGTCTAAAAGGTTCGCCATCACTGTTCTATGCAGTTTGAAAGACTGTTTACTATTAAATCTATTTGCTATTAAATGTTAGAATGGATAAAAATTTGTACAATGTTTATAAGGTGAGAATATTCGGATCAAAGTGTGATGCCCTTAACACAACCTCACTATGGTTTTGAACTTAAATGAAAGTTACAAAGTGCTGGATGAAACTAAAGATAATTGAATCCTTTGCTCCAATTCTGTCAGCAGTAGAGAAGCTCACAAGAAGTTAATTATAAAGATCCTCACCCCAGCTGAAAGTCACCACAAATGTATTTTCCATTTGTATTAAGGAGAATTCCTTGTAGTGGACCTGTCTTTTGTGAATTAAAAACCCACCTAGTTCTCAAAGTCAAACTTAAGAAAACACATTTGAGAGCTGTCCAGTTTTAAAACAACTTCTAAAATATTTAGTTATGTAGATTTTGGTGCTCTCTGAACTTGGTGGTTTGCTTGCTGATATTTCCTAATCAACTCTGTAACATCATCAGTACCTAGATGGATAATGAAACATCTGCTCAGAGAACACTAAAGACTCCAATATCAAGATACATATATTCTCATTTATTTATACACGCATTTCTGTTTAACTCTGTCTAACAAGTAACTCTTGGTGCCATACCTCTCTCCACACACCTTGTCGTCATTATAGTGTGTAAATAGCCCCCAGGCCACCTATTTTATCCTTGCAGCCATCCTATTAAGGATTTGGGCTGAGAGATGATAGTTTAAATTTATCAGCTCTGGGCATTTTCTGTTTCATTTTTTGGCTTTAACTCACTTAAAACTAATTGAAAAGTCATTTTTAAATTCTACAAAATGACTCCTTGTCATCCTTTCATGTGTAAATTAATGCATTTTGGAATTAATTTGCACAAATTAACCAACAATTAAATCTCTCTCTAGGTATCAGTGAATGAAAATGGGAATATGATCAAGAACTCCAATGTGGTATTGGAGATCCCTGCTCCAACTGCAATTGCTTATGGTATAATAGAATTGTATATAAAATGTGACGGTCAATTTGGTAAGTAATGTAGCCACCTTCCTTTTCCTCAGGGCAGCATAAAAGAGCATTCTCATCCTGATGAGCATGCTTTTAATAGACCTAGCTCATCAGCAGAGGTTCTCTTGTCCCAACATTGCATTTTAAATTCAGTTTTATGCATACCATATATAAGTACATATGGCAATTGGTGATCATTTAAAGGGAAGGCTTACAGATGTTTTGAATCAGTATTACAGTCAGAAACTGAGTATAATACATAAGAAGATGTAGGTGCAGGTTAAACCAAGGCATTCAAGCATTTTATTCAGTTGCAAATTATAGATTCTACTATAGGCAGAAAAAGAGAAAGCCTGCTTATATGATCAACTTCCTCTAACAATGGAACTTAAGGATTTTGACAACAGTATATACCTTTCTTTCTTTCTTTCTTTCTTTCTTTCTTTCTTTCTTTCTTTCTTTCTTTCTTTCTTTCTTTCTTTCTGCCTGCCTGCCTGCCTGCCTGCCTGCCTGCCTGCCTGCCTGCCTGCCTGCCTGCCTGCCTGCCTACCTACCTACCTACCTACCTACGGTATCTATCGTATAGCATACAATGTCAGGGAAATCTACACATGCTAGACACACAAGTCATGTCCTGACAATTTAGATTGCTAGTTCATTCTATTCAGTGCTTATTTGTTTATCCTTAGTGCACTGCAAGGGGGCAAACTAGCTTACACCAACTGACTAGCAGTGCTTGGGTTGCTGACTCTTCTGGGCTCCTCTGTTGATCTTGCCTCACCTCTTGTCACAATGCCTTGCACCTGGCCAAGTCCAGTGCTGGCTTCCACTCTCTGCACATACAAACACAGCTAGGTTTTCCCCACTGGAATGGTGCCCATGTATCTACTTGCAATATTGCATGCTTTCGAACTGCTGGGTGGATATCAGATAGGGATTGAGTGACAGGAGCTCACTCCATGTCACAGAGCCAGGCTCAAACTGCCAGAGTGCAGACTATTTCTGGCTGGCAGTTCCAGCATCATTAAGCCACTGCACCACTGCATCCTCTTTTAATATATATACACTTATCTCAGCATATGAAATGTTTAAAACATGTATATCACATAATAGTACTGAAAACAGGCAATATTGTTTTAAAAAATTAAGTGAAGGCATACATATGAAGGTAAGAATGATTGCACATTATTTTTTCCCTCCTTTACCATGCTGCTATTTCTTCTCTAATTTCTGTTTGCTGGATTTTAATATTAGGGCATCTTATCTTTGAAACCTTATAACTCAACATCTCTGCTCTGCAGGACTAACCCTAACTTAGGCAAAGTAAGACAGGCACTTCAGGTTAAGGAGGAGCTTATGAATAATACCTCTGGATCATCAGCATTTGTTCACAAGACGCTTGGCCATTCTTTTACTTGTAGAATAAATCTCTGTGTGTCTCATAGCCTGTTTTGCATCACCTAAACTAGTCTGCAGCTTCTATGTAGAATCAAGGACATTTTTATTTCCAATGGAATGAGGCTGCTTTTTATCTTTTGGGATATACAGCAAATACCTTGAAAATGTTTGCTGTTTTCCACTGTGTGAAATGATCACCCTATTCTACTCTGTAGTGGAAGGATTTTCTCATCTATAGAGATTCTAGCCATTCTTATCCATTTCTCCAGTGAACATCCAAATAATTGTGCCTAAAATAGCTGGCTTACAATGTGCTAAGATTCGGTGAATTTAGGAGGCAACATCTTTTTTCAAATAATTTTTATACAACTGGAATAAAAGCTAAAGAAACTATAAAAATATAAGAATAACAAAGGTTATTCTCAAGGTTGACTCAGCCTTCCATCCTTCCAAAGTAGGTAAATTGAGGACCCGGATTGTGGGGGCAATAAGCTGACTTTGTAGAAACACCGCTTATGGGGGGCCAAAAGCCCTAATAAGCAAGTATATACAAAAGAATGAAGACTATTGCTATAAGTGCATTGTAAGCAGCCCTGAGTCTTCGGAGAAGGGCGGCGTATAAATTGAACTAACAAACAAAGAAACAAACAAAGAAACAAACAAAGAAATAAACAAAGAAATAAGTGTAAAGGGTAGCTTCTCCTTTCATTACAATAACTTTTGCAATTGGTGGTGCAATGGCTCAGCAGGTTAATATATTGCCTTGTCAGCTAACTCCCGGGTTCAAGACCCGAGTGTCAAAGGACAGAGTGAGCTTCCATTTTACTCACCCCAGCTCTTGCCAACCTAAGCGGTTCAAAAGCATGCATATATAAGTAGATAAATCTGTACTGCTTCGGTGGGAAAGGTTACTGTATTCCATATTTTCGTACTGGCCACATGATGATAGAAGCATTTCTCAGACAATCCAGCTCTCCCTTGGCTGAGAATCTAATATGAGCACTGCCCCTTGAGTCGGTTATGACAGGGGAAACCTTTAAATCCTTAGATTACAACATATACTTTCTTCATATCTCATCTTTTAAGTAAAAATAAAATCCAAAGGTCTCATCATTCATTCCTTATCAGCAAAAATCCAGTTACAATATCTCTGGTGCACTCTGAGCTTGCTTGTTTTCTTGCAAACGTTTCATTACCCTAACTACTACTTACCTAGTTAGAGTAATGAAACATTTGCAAGAAAACAAGCAAACTCAGAGAGCACCGAGGACCTCTCGTTTCAACCTTGAGCTACAAATATTCTCCTTTATTGGTACCCTATTTCTATTTGTGCATTTCTTTTAAGTAATGAAACATCAACTAGTTTTGTTTGTATGTCCAATACCTATTTTTCAGCATTCTTCTCATTGCTTATCACAGTTATCTCCATGTTCAAATTAAGGTCAAACTTACCGTAACTAAATAGCTTGTTTTTCTTTTGCAACTTCCTGATACTTCATTTATCTATTAAATTAGATAATTTTGAAGACCATTTAAAAACAAAAAAACCCACTTGAAAACTCACAGTTAAAGTGTTGTGTTCCATTTTTCGTTTAATTATATAAGTTGTAATGAGTTATCACAGTTACACTGTAATAAGTTTTTTTTTTCTTACTCAATTGTTGATTTTTCTAACTGTCATGGAAGACCCTAATCTGATACCAGGATAAATGCTATCTCTAAATCTTGATAAATACCTGTAGCAGCATCTCTTTTATTCTTGGCATACATTGCTATATCATCACTATTCAAATTTCAAATTTCCTTTTACAGTTTGAGTAGTAAAACATTTTCTCAACAATCATGGTAAAACTTTCATGCTCTCCTGAGTTGTCTTCTTATGTTTGGCATTCATATATTTTTCAAGTATGTACCTTGACTTACTTTTTATTGCTTCTTTGGAATAGTAGTATTCCCTCTTGTTTATCAGTCACATAGGGTTCTTTGAATGCTTTAACTATTCCTGTAAATCAAAGTCCCTATAGCGTTTTGACTTAAAAACTTAAAACACAATGTGTTGTTGCCAGTTAATACCACAGAGGTACAATAATATGAATAGATCAAAGAGAGAGGTAAGGAAAGGAGATGATTTATTCTTGGGGAGTGTCCCAAAGGCATTAAAACATTTGTGACATCATCACAAATGTGATAAATCATGTTAGGTTTTTTTGGTTTTTTTAATCTACATTAATGTTTCTGGAAAGGAAGATTTGGAATGGGGATGCTTTTACACAGATGACAGTTACAAATTCAATTGCATTGTGTTGCTTTTTTTTTTTTATTGAAAAGTTTTACAGAAAAAAAAGATTTCCGCCCCCCTTTCCCTCCCCTCATCCCACCCTCCCCGCCGACTTCCCAGAGCAAAATACAAGGTATTTCAATTAACAATCATAAGCTAAATTAACCTATCTATCCTTAGATTACTAAATCCCCCCCCCCGAAACCTTAACTCCACTATAGATAACATAATACTTCTAATACTTAACATTCATTCATAAGCTATTTGATATTTTCTTGTCTGATACTTATTTTGAATATAATCAATCCATCTTCTCCATTCCGATACGTATGTTTCTTGTGTATAGTCCAAATACGCTGAGATTTTCGCCATTTCTGCTAAGTTCGTTACTTTCAATATCCACTCTTCGATAGTAGGCAAAGAATCCTTCTTCCAATATTGCGCTACCAACAGCCTAGCTGCTGATATTAAGTTCAAAATCAATTTAGTCTCTAATACTGTACAATCCGTCGTTATACCCAGTAGAAACAATTGAGGAGTAAATTTCAATCTTTTTTTCAGAATGTTCTGCATCACCCACCAAATTTTTATCCAAAATGCCTTGATTTTTTTACAAGTCCACCATATATGATAATAAGTTGCATCATCACATTCACATCTCCAACATTTAGCTTGCAAATTCGGGTACATACATGATAATTTTTTAGGATCTAAAGTTTTAGTCATAATATCTCCCATTTTGCTTCCCAAATTCAAATTGGCTTCATTGATTTCTTCCACTCTCTCTTCCACCTGAATAACAAGTTTTGACAATCCTGATACTGCAAAAACAATATCATCTCTTATTTCATCATGCTTTATTGCAACAACTTCTTTAATTGACTTTATATCCTCCTCAACTTTCTTTAATTTCCCTTCCAAGATTACTGTTAAGTTATTCATTGCTGCAGCTTGGTTATTCATGGCTTCTTTTATAATTCTTTGAGATCATTAAGAGCAGCCTCCTGACTCTGTGAATCAACCGGAAGTTGTGCTTTCTGTGTCACCACTGACACAATTGGAGAACCTCCTCCTCTTTTAGCAACTCCTGGCTTAACTTGTTTAGAAGCCATCTTTTTTTTTTTTTTAAAGATCTTTTTTCCTTTCAAAGCCACAAAGTCCCTTAAACAATTTTCAAGAGCTTGTAAATTATAGTCTCTAATTTATCAAGCAAAGTAGTCTTTTCTCCATAAGCTCTCTATTCCCAGCAGCTTTAATCCACTCTCACAGAAAGTTCTCAATAAGCACTTTCATTTCTGACTTTCACTTTCAAACCCATAACAAAGGTGCCATCTTCAGCCTCCAGCTCAAAGAAATTCAATTTGAAACATTGTAAGTCCGGAGTTAAGCACTGTTAATTAAAAGCTTGTTCTCCTGTTTCCGCTCTGCCTGCACTTGTAATCAATCAAACTCACTTTTGACAGCAGGATTGGTCGCGGCTTCTAGCTCTGTTTGAACAGAGTTATCCCAGATTCGGAGCTTCTTGGTGGGCAGACTGGGGAGCTCTCACCCTCCAAGCCTCTGGAGTTATTCCAGAGGACTTTCGGGGAGCTCTACTCACTCCCACCGGCTCTCCTCTCCTTCTTCTACCGAAGGAGAGGTTTTTCAGCCGCCAGACAGCCGATTAGCGCTGTCAAAACGGCTTTTACAAAGTCACAGGGCTGGCGGTCTAAGGAGACTGTCCACGAAGCCTGCGGTGCCAACTGGAAGTCCTGTGTTGCTTCTTCTTAAAGCTACTTACCAGTGCATCTCATTCAGTGATGTAATATTCAGGAGGTGGGTGCACACATGTATACATGTATTCATAGAATACTTACGTTTATATTCTGATCATGAATTTGCAATGATATATTGATGACCTTAATATTTCTGTACTGAATACTTCTCTCATATGTTCTAAAGTAGCAAACTATTCTCTATTCTTTAGCTGTGTGCATTTAATTCAAGCTTTGAAAGAGTCTTGATGACATGGTGTAAGGAAGGACAGAAACTTTTCTGTTTCATTATGAAACAGTGAAAAATTTATGAACATTAATATTTTAAATCAATAAATTAATTTTATAATAGAAATTCTTTGTATGAGGGAGATGGCCGCTATACAATAGAGATTATGTGTATGCATGTGTATATAAATACATAAAATTGCAAGTCCAGCCTACTTAATGTTATGGAATTAATTTCCCAAATGTATGATGGACTTTTCCTTATTGTAAACTCTAGACTCTTATCTACCAGTGAAAATAGCCTGGTGGTAATCACAGAGAACATCTTTATTCTTCTTATTAAATAGGTGATTTCTGATTTGTTACGCCCATCTGGATAAACATTTTATGAATGTACAAGATCACAATATAAAATGGTTTAATGCTAATCAGAATACTAAGAGATAATTCTTCATATTATGGGATGGAGTGAGAACTGTAAATCAAAAGTTATCTGAAAATAAGACAGCCAAACTATTCCTTTTGTAGAATTGTGCCTCCTTCATGACCAACAAGGTGGTTTTGAAAAAGGGGCTATAGAAGGACCATCGGCTTTCAAAGATGCTTGCTGCCCTCATCTTTTTGATGTTGTGGATAATGAGAAATTGTCTGGACCTGAAAGCCCTATTCCAAGTGATGCTTCACTTAACATTCTAAGCAAAGGTAGGACTAGAAAATTGTTCATATTTCCTGTTTATTATACTATTTTCAGCTTAATGTGTGGCTTCAAGGATTCCAGAAACATAGTTCTAGAATTGGATGCATGTGTGTAAAGGCAATTCTTGATATGATTATTGCATCATAAATAATTGGGGTTAATTCCTCCCAAAATGTACTGTATCACCAGTTGTAAACACTAAGAGCTCAATATTTACAAGTCATGGAAATTTTGTATTATTTAAACAACATTCTGAGTTTCCTCTCTTTTCTTCCCATGCTATCTTTATTATCACTATGCATTTACACCTCTAAGTGCTTGAACTAATAGGTAGTAAAAATACCAATAATCCAATTTTCAGTTGCTTTCCATACTTGCCCCAGGTTGATCAGTGGCATAATAATGTTTTATTCTCCTTTTAAAATTTAATTTTACAACAAACTATGTGTGGAATTAACTATAGATATAGACCATTGAAAACTAATGCAATGCTTTTATATATTGATAATATATATTTTACTTATGAATGAACCTTGTTTTCTGCCCTGCAGAACCAAAGAAAGCTAATTTTATATGTAACAGTGGGGGGGGGGGGGAAGAAAGATGGTTCATTTGCATGAATAGGAAGAAGAAGTGATTCCTACCGTGTTAGAAAACGCTACCCATTTGCTCAGTTGAAGGGCTCAGGCCAAGTCAAAATTGGTATCAACTTCCTAGCCTATATATGTATATGTATATGTATATTTATATTTATATTTATATTTATATTTATATTTATATTTATATTTATATTTATATAATTCTTATCCTTCTGTAGCAAAATTGTTCTTTATCCTAAAACAAGATAATAATTCTTTATGAAACCATTTTCAGCACTTAAATGATGTGATTAGTGAAATATACAAAACAAGGTAAATTTCAAAGCATTTGTTGGATTTTTTACTAAACAAAAAACTTAACAAAACAGGGTTTAATTTTATATGTTTTTAATAAGGAGTCATAAATTCTCTTTTAATTTATAGACATGAAAATATGTTGGCAGTGCAATTTTAAAGCACAGTGCTTATTTCTAGAGCAGGGTTCCCAACCTTTTCTATATCCCTCACCCCAGAACACTTCTGATATATTCTCGCACCCCTTACAAAAGTAAATAATTATATGCATATAATTATGCATATATACTGTAATTCTGAAACTTCTAAACCCAAGTTTTCGCACCCCCGGGAATATTGTCTCACGTCCTCCAGTTGGGAACCCCTGTTCTAGAGTATTATACTTTGTATATTTTCTCAAGATAACTTCTTTTTCATGATATATAGACCACTCTAGTGATTTTATATATTGCAGACTATTCCAAATAATGTTTACAACTGCATAAATGTGCAGTTTTTTAATTAACTGCTTCAAGACAGACAAGTAGTGCTTGACTTATAATTGGGATCACAAACTTTGTTGAGTGAAGTGGCCATTAAGTGAGATGTCACATGACATCTCATATCTCGACAACTCTCACTCAAGCACAATCCAGATACTCCCTGTTGCTATTATTAAGTGGATGGAAGGCTAGGGAGCGCAGGCATGCCTCAGGAGGGTGGGGGAGATGTAATGAAACTGTATCATACACTAAATTATTGTCTGTTAACAATGGTTTACTAACTAAACTAAGATCAATTGGGTTCATGTGATATGCTGGTCAAACAAGCCATTTTATGTCTTTGCATGAACCTAGCACATGGCAACATTCAAACTATTACAGAAATGTAATTCATTTGAATTCTGATTTTCTCTGTTAATGTATACACAAATTTCCTCTTTGATGAAATCATAGGATGAATTTTTGAAATTTGAGTCAGGATCAAAATGATCAGTTTTGTAAAAAAAAATCCCTCCATAAAAAGGCAAATGATTATGATGTGTTACGCATCATGTTACGCATGCTCACACAAACACTCACATACACACACACAGAAACAAACACTCACTATCTTTTAAATTAAATTAATGTATGTTAAATTCAGAATTGTTAGGATTAACTTCTTCAACTTGATTCTACTTAATGATTAACTATGCATGCATAATACATTTTCAGATGTCCTCCAATTAAAGACCCAGTTCCAACCTTTTATGAATTTATCAGAAGAAAAGCAGAGATCTTTATACCAAATGGTCTGTGACCTTTTGCTTCATGAAGAAACAGTGATGCAACTAGAAAATGTGGTAATTTTTATTTCCCAATCATACATGCAATTTTCCTCTTTTTTTTAAAGCTTGTTCCTTATGAAGAAAGGAACATAGTTTTGATTGCTCTAGTATGTTTCTAATTATATACTTATAATTATTTTAATTGTTACCATGAAATCAGTGTTATCTTGGTGATTAGTAGATGGATTGTCTCCAGGATGATCTATCTTTAATCTGATCCAGTATTCCCAATACTGTTAGACCTGAATGCATCCACATTACCATTACTCATCCTGTTTTTCTCTTTTTTCCGCACTGCCTAGCATTATAGAGTTAATGTTTAAAAGAGTCAGGTTTTCACATAATATAAAATCAGTGGAATTTTTATTGGTCTTGACTGATTTGAACATCATTATTTTCTGGATCACAGCAAGTAGCATCACTTACCCAACCTTGGATGATCTCAGAACAAGCTAAGCAGAGTTGCTTAACATTGCTTAAAATTTGGATAGGAAACTTCAAGGTACATTGAGAAGTTTTTTTAAAAAAATGCAGCGAAAAACCATTTCCATATTGTTGTGAAAGAAACATAATAGAGGTGTTGAGGCAATCGGAAGTCAAACTTGATCTGATTAACTTTATTCTGAGTATGATTAAATCTGCCCACTGTGTCTGTTCTCTTTTTATTTTGTTTTTGCAGCTGGACAGTATATGTTCTGAGGGGAGTCCAGGCAACATAGCAATGGATGAATTAAAGTCATCAGAGAAACCATGTTTAGAAGAATTTCTGCAGCTTGTGGGTGTACATTTACAGAGCAAACAACAGATTCACAATAAGGAGCTTTTTCTAGCTGCTCATTTCCTCCTCAGTGCTCTGGCAGGTACAAAAGAATAAATAAGCAAGTGGTTTTCTTCTAAAATTATTTTTTGTTGAGAGCAGGTAGGGTTTGCTATTTCAGATTTATCGTATCATGCGTATGGAGGAAAAACACTTTGTAAATTCAGTTTGTGAATGTAGAGGAAATCCTTGGTGCATAAAGTATAAAGGAATGCAGAACTAAATGCATGGTGCTTGGATGTCAACCCTTCAAGGTAGATCTGATTAGGAAATCAGAATTAAAGTTTATTGAGATAAGCTATAATAACAAAATCTTGTTTCTTCCCTTCCCTTCCTCTTATGCCTCTTGTGAATCAGGGTTGAGCCATTCTGAGTGTCTTTCTAATATTTCCACAGACTTAAGGAATGCTTCTGTCATCTTCACAGTATTTACATAAGGGTTTCCAAAAATTTGCTTCAAGGTCACCCCCTACTTTCTACAAAGGAATTATTTAACTTCAGCTGCCTTTGAATGATGGCTTTCTCATTTTGATTCATATGGTGCTAAGTTTATTTACTGCTACTAATAAAGAAACAAGAAAGGTTCAAGCTTTTATATCAGTGGTATAAATTACAGTGCTTCAGAGTCTGTCTTAAAAGTAATAATTTAGAAAGAAATAGAACTGATCAAAGGAAAAGAATATTATTTTAATAATCTCAGGTGATCAACTCTTAGATCATTAATTGCCATTTGAAACTCAGTATCCCTAAAGAAAAAGACTGTTGTTAAACAAAATTAATATTTTTTTACATTTTACATTACATTTCCTAGATATCTTTGTGACTCAGTCTAGTTTTACAGATGCTTAGTATTTAATTTCTGTCTTTTGATATCACACTAAGATCATATTTATCATTTCTTCACTCTGTGTTCAGATGACTGACTCCTGATTCACTGATAAAATAAAGACTGTATGCTTGGATCTTTTGTCTAGAGTCTTAGAACTAATCGCCCTTGGAAACTTAAGTCCCACCATTATAGAAACCCTCACTTTTTCCAAGAATAACATTCATATATTTGCAAAGATTCTGTTATTATAGACAGACTTTACATAGCAATGATTTACCGTATTTTTCAGACTATAAGACACACCAGAGTATAACCTTAGTTTTTGGGGAGGAAAATAAGAAAAAAGTTGATTGGCGAGTGGATTGGCCTCCCAGAATAACCCCAATCAGCTGTTCCCAGAGGTGAATTTTAGCAACAGGTTCGTTGGTTGTGAGCTCTGTGCCTTTTTGTTTCAAAGGCTTTTTTTCTGAAGCTCTCTTTCAGAGGCTTTTTTCAGCCTCTAAAGCCTCCATTTCAGAGGCTGGGCAAGACTATATTCAGAGTATAAGACTTTCACCCTCTTTTTTGGGGGAAAAAGGTTTATCTTATACGAAAAATATGATACTTTAAATCCTACTTAAAGCCCCAACTTAATACTACTGTTTGTGAATCATTGCTCTAATCAGTCTTTAATGTCATGGAGGTTTTTTGGGGAAAACTCTTTCTCAGTGTTGAAGTATTGATCTTCTTGTGACAGGTCAGATTGGATTCATGAAGTTCTTTGAAATGAAACTACAATTTTTTATAATCTCAGATTATTTTTGTTGTTAAATTAAACAGGGATTTTTAATTTTCATATTTTTCCCTTTAGTTTGGTTGATTACATTGTTGTCTTGATCCTAACATGCATTAAGTTTCTGTCACTTATTCTTTTGCCTACCTATCTTATTGCTCATCCAGTGGGTGCTCCTATCAGAGAAAATTATTTCTCTAATTTTTCCTTAAAGACATCTGAAAGTCCTTTTTTTGATCCTCTGTTACCCTTTTACTTGTTCTTGGAGTCTTCATCATTTACTTGTTTTTCACTAGTGTCTCTGTATCATTCACACCCACTTCTACTTATATCTCCAGCAAGCCTTTCACTTCATCTAAAAAGTCTATATGAAGTTGAGCTTGAACACCTTGTCTAATTCAATATATCCAGGCTCTTCTTCATACCATAAACACTCTGCACAGGTAGTTTTAACTTATGACTGGTTGCCTCATTTAAAGTTTGAGGAATTTATGTGAGGGATATTAAAACCCAGATTCAAAATTCCTACAGTTGGGATGGCAATTGTGTGACTGCAGTTCAAGTATCAATGACCAACTGATACTGATGGCTGTTAGCAACATCCTGCATTCGCTTGATCAGGTTTTATTACTGTGATATTAAAAATTGATATTTACTCTCAGTTTTCAGCAAAATTAGCTCATACTGAACCACAGATTTGCTTGACAACTGCGGGGTTTGCTTACTGACCACCACAAAATTAATAAAATCAGGTCAGTCACATATTCTTGCTTTTTAACCATCATGAGTTATGTCTTTATGGTCATAACTCGAGAACTACTTGTATTTATTAATGATCCTATCCACCCATTTAATAAAGATAATAAAGTCTTTATTTTTGAGATACAGTTTTTATTTTCTATTCTAGTCATGTTTTTTAATATATGCTGACGTTGACTCCTGAGTATTTTCATTTCTAACTGAATTATATCTTACAACGTGCTTGGAAATGCAATTTTGAAGTAGTCAGACTTCACTTGTCAAACCTTTTAAATGCAAAAATAAATGGTAGATTGTCTGAACAATAGTAATTTAAAGGCAAGATTCAATTGTGAGGTACATCAAACTACAGGAATGTTCTTTTCAGCATGGCAATCTAGATTCTCAAGACATTCTCTTTCAGGAACAACATAAATTGTTCTGTTTTGGCAGATTCTAGATTCTATGTGGACTTGGAGAACATACTGCCCTACTTTCTTGAGTTTCTTCAGAAAGATTTCAGAAGCCCATGACTCAGTGCTCAGCGGGAATGATTCTTTTATATTTTTAAAAGTTTTTGTTTGCCTTTTATTTCCTTTCTTCAGAACTGTCAAGTTATTCCCTATGGTTGCTGCTAGCCTGCTGTGACCTCCAGCTTGTCCCTACTCTGTGTTTCTTGGTAAGTCCTGTCAATTTAAGTTGGAAATGTTTTAACAATAGCATAAGTTCTAGCAGCTGGTTCTTAGTGGTACTTATTCATGGCAATATCTTTTGCATCCCTTATGGAATATGTATTCCATTCAGTTTAAGAAATTAGCTAGCCCTAAATGGAAATTGAATTTTAATGTCATACGTATTATCCTTCAACAACAGGTTCCTAAGGCAATTCACAGCAGGAAAGATAAGAAAAATCAGTACAAAACTGAATAAAAAGCAATCACTGATTTTATAAGCATTTTGTCATAATTACGGTATTTCAAATAAGAATCTGATACCTGAAAAACACTGTCAACATTTGGTCTGTTTCTTATACTAAAAAAAATAGACATTTTTCCAAATGACATAGATTTTTTTAAAAATTCATTATTGTTGCAGATTATGACTCAGATAAAATAAAGCTTAATAAAACCTACAGAATACAACCAATAATGCATAGAAACTCCATACATTCCATTAAATACGTCAGTAGGAATTAACAATTAATAAAAGTATTTATTGAAACTAGATTTTTTGTTCATTTGTTGCTATCACTGCACTTTTATTCCTCCATTCTAGTTTATCTTGTGGCCATAGTAATTCTGTTCCTCTTATCAGAAATAGATTGAGATCTTTTGTACACAAATACTTGTAATTTTTTCCCTTTCAAATGTGGTTCTTTAGTTCCTACTGTTACTTATCTACCACTCCCTTTTGAAATACTTGGGAAAACAATAAAGGAGGGGTGGGAGATACGGTTCTGATCTGCTTAGATAAAACCAGTTTCGATTGCAAGAAGCCATGACAATATGTTGCATGCTGACTATTGGCAGGAATTTGTTCAGCAACATTTTGATATAGATAGGTTTTTGTGTGTCACCTTTTGGAAGTATGAATGGTTATTTCTGCTTTTGCTTGCCCATTTTTAATGCTTTATTGTTAATGGATGATTTTCCTATAAATAAGCTCTTGTGCTGTGATAAGTGGAATCTTTTTTGAAGTATTATGAATTCATTTTAATAAATATATCTCAATTTTCATAAATTTATTTTAATACAGCATCATAAATACTCATCAAAATGATTATAAAGAAAAGAAAAATTTCAGTATCCTGCCTATTCCGCAGCAGTGCAGAAGTGATAGTAATTATTCCCTTGAAGCCAAAGGGCCAGCTGAGTAATGATCTGATTGAAAGTGCTGTGTAATGTTTCAAAGTGCTGCATGGATAGAATGGCTTTTCTATTGTTTCTGGGGTGCTACAGATAAATGGTATTATGATGGTCTCTGTCAATGACCTAAGTAGCCAATTGGATTGACCTCTGTGTCTACAAGAGTTCTTTTGGAGATCCAAGCCTAGCATTGCTTTCATTCATTTCTCTCTCTCTTTTTTTTAAAGTAAGGCTGCACGAGATCTTAACTTTGGTCTGTCTTGTGTTAATGGAGTGTGCTATCCTTCCTATCCAATTTTGAGGGTAACACAACTTTTAGTCAAAACTTAAAATTTATATAGTTGTGACAGACTTTGACTTCTCAGTAATGATTAAAGTGATGCCTGGCTCGCTAAAACATTTAGTGTTTTTAAGAACAGGGTTTATAATACTGTTATATTATACTTCTTATAATATAAATACTGGTATATGTAGTATACTATTTTGTGCCATTGGGTCTCATTGTATTAGATAGCCTCTACCAACATGCAGAATTCCCAGCTTGATCAGAGTGAATTGTAACACTGATAAAGGGGCCCTACTTGGAAGGAACCAAGTTTATCAACTAGTAGTAGCAATCTCCTGTCACCCCAGAGAACTTGGCAATCAGATACAGCAAACATTATCACAAAGATAGGTCTATGGTCATTTCTCAATATCATTACTATACCAAGCCTGGACGCTCACAGAAAGCAAGACCCTAAAAAAAAAACTTGTTTCTTTAGCTGTTTATGAAGATTTTAAAGATCCTGGACATTTTTAGCATTGCTTCAATGATTTACTAGAGATATTAGTTGAGATACCAGGCTTTTTGCTAGATAATTTGGAGACTAATGGACTGTTCCGTCCTCTATTTCAAAAGCCATTATGATGAAACCCTTAGAGATACCTGCCTGAACCTTGGCAGGATTGTTCTCTAGGAGTTCTACATTCCATTGGATATAATGCTGCCAAAAATGAATCACCTAGAGACGTTTAGATAACCTATGGGCATTTCCCCCTAAATGGAACCACAAAGCAGGTTCATTTGAATCTGTTCTCAAATCTGCCGCTTCAGATCTCAAATCTGAACAGAATCAGGATTTGTGCTGATTTGCGCAGCCCTCAAACATGCAGATGCATAAATATGTAACAATGGATATGCTGTTCCTTTATATACTAAATTGGATTATATAGTATACTGAAAAGGAACATGAAATAGAAACCCAAAAGCCTGAGATAAAGAAAAGGACGAAGAGTTAAATTCATTGACAGTTTTGAGACCATTAGCGATACTTTACATTTCCCCAATCTACGCAGAGAGGTTGCTAGGAATTGTAACTATGAAATGCTTATGGGAAAGGTATCTGCACAGATGGTGTCACTATTGAAGAGACTGTTTCACAGAGCTTTGGCTGGAATAGCAGATGAGTATTTTTATTTATTTTATTTCATTTATATCCAGCATTTCTTCCAAACAACTAACCTCCTTTTGATTCTGGTAATCAGCAAAGTTGCCCAGAGAATGGGCATTTGGATTTGGCCTTCCAATTTAATGTAGCATACTTTGATCATTACATTGCATTGATCCTCTAATTTGTTGCATTTTAAGAATGTACAAAAACTACTGTTCCTGAATCTCTGAAGATTAATTTCTGGAAAACTGTTAGGCAGCTTCCAATAGCCAAATTTGAAATAAAATTCCAGTGTTTTCCAGATGTTCCATTCCCAGATTAGTGAGCTTTACATATGAAAATTTGCCTTCATTATTTAAAAATTGTACTATTGTGGAAATGCTTTTAATCAATGTCTTTCTATCTCTGAGCAGCCTAATATGACCTCAGAAGATGGTACAGTGATACTTGCAGATCCCGTATTGGCTCCACTTGCTGACCCAGGAAGGTTTCGGATAGCACAGAGGCTATTCGCTTTATCAAACATTAACCTTGAAATGACGGAATCTTCCATCAAAGCTGCAACCATGAAAAAATCCAATTTTTCCCCAATCATTCTGTATATAGCATTGAATGGCCTCCATGCATTAGGCTATGAAAAAGACAAGAACTGATGAAGCTGTTTGAATAGTTTAATACTACAAGTGTCTCTGTTTAATGCCTCTTAGTGATGAACCCACTAGATTTGTGTTCATGCAATTGGAATATCTGCCGATGGGCTGTGTTATTGGAGTAAGACGAATGCTGAAATTAATTATATGAATGAAAAGATGCAAAGATAAAAAAGCAATGCAGGGATACTTGGTGAAATGTTTGACACTCCTGTATTATTTTAAGGTTTAAAAAGATTACTTGTCCTCACTTTTCAGCCATTTATTCAGCAACCATTCAAAGTTACAACAGTGCAGAAAAAAGTAATTTTATGGCTCATTAACCACCATTCACAACCTTCACAGCATCCGTCAGCCATATGAATGCCATTACAGTCAGTATGTACTGTCTTGAGCCAGACCTGTGATTTTTTTTTTCTTTCACATACCATCACCCCTTGTAGAGTAGAGAGAGATTTCAACAAAATAAGCTGTTCACTGTTCTACATATCATGATCACACTGGCAGCAGGGAAGGAGAGATTGTCTTCATAAATTGCTTGCTTTTTATTCTTCCCCCCACCTACACCTGAGTGAAGGGTTTGGAGAGAAACGGATTTTAAGAGAATGGCTCCAGTACTAGATTGTGACAGAGTTGCATTGCTTTTGATGCATACAAGATAGCAAGGTCCATTTAGCAATAGCTTCATTTAGAACTGGACTTGCCAGTGAAGAATTTCTTGTACTGTATTGTGCTTCAGTACTAATCTTATTTTCCTTATAAACTAGAACAGCAGCCCCTAACCTTTTAGGCACCAGGGACTTGTTCTATGGAGGGAGGTTTTTCCGTGAACTGGAAGGAGGTGGTTTTGCATGCTGCCTGCATCCCACAGCTTGGTGCTGGTCCACAGACCAGGGGTTGGGGACCCCTGAGCTAGAGTATATTCTAATTGAATACTATGTGGCAATAGTGTATTCAAAATTGAGCAAAAACCAGTGGTGGAATTCAGCCGGTTCAGGCCGATTCGGGTGAACCAGTTGTTAAAATTCTGTGCTACCCTACCTGCCCCGCCCCGTCCAGTTACTCATCTTGTCCACTCGCTTGCCCGGCATAACTGCTGCTGCTTTGTCTGGCTCCCTTGCTTGCCTCGACCACACGGTCTCCGAGGGCTAGCCAACTTGCTCCTTCAGTTGCATCTCACGTGGCGCTCTCCGGCACACAATGGTGAGAAGTGCAATGGAAAAACATGACGGAGGGGAAGTCAGGTAGGCAAAGAAATGGGGGCAATGCTTGGGGGAAGCTGGGGCCTGGGCAGTGGTGGGTGGGGCAAGCTTAGTGGTGCTGCAAAGGCAAAACCAGCAACAACCAGAGCAGCCTTCTCCGTGCTCCTCGTCCTACTTGGGGAAAGAGAGGGCTCCGTGGCACTGCAATGGCAAAAAGGACAACAGAACAGCCTTCTCGCTGCTCATCCTTCTGCTTGGGGGAAGCAAAAGCCTGGGCGGAGGTGGGTGGGGGAAGCTCCATGGCGCAGCACTGAAATGGACAAAATGGCGACAGAGCAGCCAGCGTGAGGGAAGGAAGACACTTTTTCTCTTTGCCTGCCCTTCACCTTTCCCTCCTCCTGGCAGCTCCCTTTCTCATTTCCCTATTGAGCACAGCATCCAAGATCCTCTTTAATGGGGAGGTGTAACAGAGCAGCCAGCGTGAGGGAAGGAAGCTGCTTTTTTCTTTGCCTGCCCTTCCTCTATCCATCCTGCCAGCAGCTCCCTTTCTCATTTCCCTATTGAGCACAGCATCCAAGATCCTCTTTAACGGGGAGGTGAAACAGCAGCCAGCGTGAGGGAAGGAAGCTGCTTTTTTTTTTTGGCTGCCTTTCCTCTTTCCATCCTGCCAGCAGCTCCCTTTCTCATTTTCCCTATTGAGCGCAGCTCCCAGGATCCTCTTTGATAGTCCACGCGCCTAAGGTTTCCCCCCCCTCGCAGCCCAGGGCTATGACAGAGGAAAATATCGGGAGAGGCTTGAGGCTGAAAAAAACAAGCATTGCAAAGAGTTTTCATTAATTTGCACTTTCCAGCTTACTATCACAGAAGTTTGTTTGTGTGTGTGTGTGTGTCTTGGGTTGAATAAGCCAGATGGCAATGGCCGGTCTCATCCAAAGGAGTTTTTGTTTCAGGTGGGTCTCCTAGCCTTAGAAGGATAGACAGAAGGAGGAAGGAAAGGGAGAGAGAGAAAGGAGAGAGAAAGGGGAAAGACAAGAGGGAGGGCAGGAAGGGAAAGTGAATGACATAGTTGCATGGATGGATGGATGGATGGATAGATACATGAAGGGAGGAAAGAAGGAGAGAGAAAAGGAGGACCACAAATCTTGGCACTAGACATGCCTTTAGAAGACGCTTTGAAACAGCACAGCAATCTAGGGCTGGAAGGGATTCAGAGGTCATCTAGTCCAAACCCCTGCTCCAGCAGGAGACCCCTACAGAATCATAGAATAGCAGGGTTAGAAGGGACCTTGGAGGCCATCTAGTCCAACTCCCTGCTCCAGCAGGAGACCTTATATCGTCTGAATTATTTTGGTGCCTTTAACAGAGAGGAAAATTGCCAGAAAAGAGGAGTTTACTAGGACAAGGCAGAGGAAGGCAAAGGTAGTCGTCGATTTATGACCACAATTGAGCCCAAAATTTTGGTTGCTAAGCAAGAGCGTTAAGTGAGTTTCACCACATTTTATTCAATCCATGACACCTCCCTGCTCTAACAATCATGTGCAGGCTAGGGAAGAAAATCTGGAGCCGTGTGTAATGTTCTAATGTACAGAAGTTATAGTTAAATGTGTGGTAGAAAGTGGGTGTCTTTTTCCAAATTCAGTAAGTGAAATTGAATGTGTATAGTTTTAGAAGAGCTCTGTGTGTGTACATACACATACAGTATATATATAAGATACACAGTATATCTTTTTGTGTGCCTATATACACTATACTTTGTAATATGTATGTACACATATGGCATATATACATAGGATTAAATAGTTATTTTGGATGTTCAGTAGTGGTAAATAAGTAGACTGGGAAATTGTATCGGTATGAGAGGCCAGGCAAGGCACCCTTTGACATGAGTGACGTCAAGTTGGCCATGCCCACCCGATCACATGATCACCAAGCCACGCCCACAAAACAGGTTGTTAAAAAAATTGAATCCCACCACTGGCAAAGACCATCATGAAACAGGAGAATAATTGAAAGAGCCATTTAAGCAAACAAAGTTAAAATATTGAGCAGCACAGGAATAAATAAGCATGATCTGAAATGTTGGGCTTTCCTTTGGAGCCATTATTTAGATTAGTCAAATATCACAAAGGATGTAGCAAGTTTCCAAGTATTTTTCTTTATGGTGTGGCAGAGAAACTGGGAACAGCAGCATTCAGTTTGGGAGTCATATTTTTAATCTTTCTAGTTATAAAGGCATTTTTATTTACCCTACTTGATTAATGTGAAGTGTATCAAAATTGAGCTCTCAGAGCTGCTTGTTTTAGATTGGGGGGGGGTATGTTAAGGAGCAAAATGTAATATTTAGCTTTTCAGATATTCACAAAGGGATATAAAACCCATTCAATTCCATTCACTTCTATTAGCAAAGCCATATGGCCTCAAATCAATGAGTTAACAGATTTTGGATAATATATTCACAGCACTTATTAAATGCTAATTAAGGTATTATGGGAATGATAACGAGTTTTTTTCAGTGTTTTAATTTAGGCATATGCAGTGCAAAAATATGACTTGTTATTCTTTCATATTGATAAAAAAATTGTATACATCATTCAATATAAAATAACATCTATTGCAAGGAAGGCCTACTGTATTGCCTCTTTTCAGCTTCCTTTTCTGATGCCTGTTCTGTGCAGTAAGAATGCAATTCATAAGAGATCACACTGAATTTTCAAATATTACATTTTATTTCATATATACAAAAATAACCTTAGGAGTTTTCAGGATTTCACAGTTTTATACATTTCAACAATGATATACAACTTAAAATGGGTAAACAGATTTTTTTTTTTAAAAAAAAAACATTGTTTAACTGAATAGCACACATTTGTCCTATGAAATTTCACCACTTTTCTTATGATCCTTTTTCAGAACTTTCTAATCTGATCTATGTGGCAATTTTCTTCTGATTTACAGCATGGAAAGACAATAAAATTTCCTATTAGGGATTCAGTCAAGTCCCATTTAAATCTTCTATTGTCCTATGTGTATCAATATTAGTGCACGTTTGAAAAAAGTTACCGTTTAATAGAAATATTAAGAGCTGAAGCAATAAAAATTATACTGCATAAGCCTAACAGAAGTCATTATTCTGGAATGTACCTAATGATGATTTTCTATCATCTAATCTTAGAAACACAAAATAGCCCCCATATAATAATTCGCCCCCCAAAAAATGTAGATCTCGATAGCATACATATTCGAAGAAATGGTATGACAATGCATCCAAGATATATTATTTTAATACAGCTTCCAAGTTAAAACATCTTTCTCTCGCTAACATGTTACGTTTTCTAAAAAAAGTATAACTATCATATATGCACCTGAACCCTTAATCAGATGTTTCTCTTACCCTCATATTGGAACACAAATAACATCATAAGACTGGACATGATTCTCAGCTATCATACTTGATCAGTAGAAAAATGTTCGATCTTAAAAATGGACAATCCGTTTAGCAGCAAGAAGTCTCAAAGAAATTCAGTTCTGCCAAGAAAGCCCATATAAGGCAAGGACATTGAAAGGAAGAAGATAAGTAAGCAATCTAAAATATAGGTATTCCTCAATTTACCACAATTGAACCTGGAATTACCATTGTTAGTCATGATGGGTTTTAAGCACATCACCATGCCCAGTTTTATGACCTTTTTACAGTGGTTGTTAAGTAAACTCATTGCCCATATATGGGTGCTTTTTTCTGGAAGCCAGAAGTAAACACCAGTTCCCAGCAAAAAATGTAAATTGCTGTCACATGACTGCAGGACACTGCAAATATTTATGGAACAGTATCCAAAGTGTGATCATGTGACAGTGGGGTGATCATCAGAACTTCAAATCCAGGTAATAAGTCCTTTTTTTGTGTGGGGGTAGGTGTTGTAACTTTCAACAGTTGCTAATTGAGAACTACCTACTGTATGTAATGAAATAGATAAGAGGTGTTAGGAATCTCATTAGTTTGTTGCCTGGGGTTTTGTTTTTTTTGTCATGGATGTTGCTATTTTAATATTGTAGAGAAAGGATTATCCAATACATAGTTCCAGTCACGGTGAACTTTAATGGAAAACTAATCCAAAGCAATTTACATCATAAACACAAATATTTCAATATGACATGATGAAAGCAGCTTTTGAGATAGTTTAAGGGTTGCTTTGTTTTCTCTGTAAGTTTCCAAGGTTTATTATGGGAACTCCTGCCAATTGAACCAAGATAAGACAAAGCAAAATAGTAATAATGTGCAATGGCTGTAGACTATATTTGATTCTGAACAGATAAAAAATTACCCATGAACTGAAATGAATTTCAGACAAATATTCCAAAAAAAGTTCTGTATTTTACATTTTTATTCCAAAAGTACGTACCTAACTCTAATCCTTTCTATCAGTATCATATACAGATTTGAACAGGGCAGTTTGCATTCAAAATTTTGCATCTTTCTCAAAAATAGCAGTTGCTGCTGATTCCACAAATTGCTAAAACATCATTTTTAGGAACTCATTATTATTATAGATAGGATTTACCAGATCTTGTGTAGATAATTTAGCAGTTAAATTATTGCTGTTATTTTTGAGTATTTTCTTTTCCAAAATCTTTTAACCACAAAAAAATTACTCAAATATTTTGTACATAATTTTAAACTCGCTGGGTATCTGTGATACTAGTAAATTAAATAGAAAGAAATAGAATTTTTCCTGAAGCACCAACATGAACTGTCATTTGAAACAGCAGTCTCCAATCTTGCCAGTTTTGCAGACTGGTAGGGAGGGGAGAGGGGATGGTTCCACATGTACCTGCCACTCACACAAATGGAACTGTACATGCAGGCTTGCCAGCCTGCTGTGCGTACAAGTGGAGCTGAACACACTTGTGCGCTTGCCTGCTTCTTCTGCAGCTTGGTTCTGAATGGGCCATGGCCCAGTAGTGGACTGCAGGCCAGGGGTTGGGGACCCCTGATTTAAAACGTCCCTCAGTTTCTATTATTCTCTTTCTTCAGCTCTTGCTCTTAAGTTCTTTTTTTTATAATTTTCCTTGATTATGACAACTGTCTTTCTGACACTTTCTGTTCTTATATTGGTTAGTATATTTGTATTTATAAATTTTGAAGGCCAAAAATAGTTTAAAACAGTAGCAGCTTCTCCTTGAAGATTCAGTTACTGGCTATAGAGAAATAGGCATTTACATTAGAAACTAAAATTAGCTTTGATTCAGGTCTGACTCAGCATGATTCATATATTCTGCATTTTATTATAAATTTAATATAAATGAAAAGCTTAAATAAACATATAACAATTATATATTCCAGGAACTTTATAGTCCCTGTGAATTCAGTATGACCTATTGTAGCTTATGTATAATTTAAAGTTACCACAATGTATAAACTATATAAATTTATGGAAAATTATTATTTTTTTAAAAAAAGCTTAAACAGATACAATTATGGATTGCCTTAATGGATAAGTAACGTTATAATAACTGTCATGCACTTTTATTGATTTTTTTCCATTCCATAATTTTTGGTAAAATTATAGAACAGAACAATGAATATTATTTACTGATCCATGTTAACATCTAGTATAGGCATTTGCATAAACCATTGTTTTCTACTATTATTACACAGGCATACCTATACACTTAGCACATATATTTCAATATATATTTACTTTGGTACAGATAATTATGTACCCTAATGTCAGCAAGCAATATTTTCTTCCCATTTCATGTACTCATGTTAAGCATAGACACATTTTTCATTTTTATATTGAAGTACACATGGAATCACCCTTATATGATTTCACATTTACTCTATTAATGAAGGAAGGATAAATATACTTTATCCTTTGAGTAAAGTGGTTAAACATGTCTGGTATATTCTGGATTTATTATCCATAGGAATTTGCACTATATCAGTTTAGATCATTGACAGGAACTCTGCAGTTGCAGACAAAGATGCCAAGAACTGAAATTAGGACACTTAAAATGTTCTGCCTCTGATTTACACCTTTCCAATTAATCCATTCTGCACCTCATTTTGCCTGTTACATACTTCTCCATTGCTGCCATTCAGTGGGAGGATAAATTCATGGGTATTCAAAGTTTCATTTCATAGCTTGAACTACTATACCCATGCAGCAAAAACAGTGAATGGCCTATATAATGTGCAGTGATAGTCTGTGACTGAGCATAGAGGTGTATTTTATATCAAATGCAGTAATTCTTATGCATGGCAGCGAACTAACTCTTCCTGTTACATTCAGGACCTGTGGTTTAAATTCCCATATTAATGCCAAGAGTGAATTCTGTGACATGAGCAGTTCTCCCAAGATGATATAGGGGTACCAGCATAAAAAGTCTTGCCCAGAGAAAATATAAAATGTTTCTTGACCAATTCCCTACTGTTAACCATTTCTTTAGAAAGCCATTAAGGCAAATACTGATACTCTGTTTTTCTTCTTCCTGCTTTTGACAGGAAAAACTGACCTTCTGAACCTTAAAACCAACATCAAATTCGTTTAATCACTTGCTAAACTTTCCTTCAACTAAGGCCAATCTGAAAAACCTTCTGCTTTCCAACAGGAGTGGATAATACAAATCAATGGCTAGAAACAAGACATGAGTAGACCAAGTATTCTGCTTGAGAACATTTTATTTTTTAATAAAATAGTTCAGGTAGAATCTGAACAGAACTTTAATCCCGGCTACTTAAAATGCAGCCCAAAAACTCATCTAGCAAAGAGCAGTAGCATCAAACCAACTGGAATGCTAATGTAATAATAGAAAACAAAGGAATGAGAAGCAGTTATTTGACTTCAGGTTTCAGTAATGCCTTCCGCTCAATCTCCATTCAAACAGTATTATATTCAATAAAAGTATAGTCATTTTTACACTTTATCCCACTTCATAACCCTACAATGACATTGAAATTACAGAGTAAAATGTCATTTTGGGTACTGGAAATTTTTTACCCCAGACTCAGGTATACATATTTTTAAATACTTAACATCAGCCTATCTACAGAATTAATGCAACAGAAATAAATTTCTGTACAATATTTCATATTGTTAGAAGCTAATTTCTAAATACCGATAGCAATTAAGACACAGATATGCAATTATTTGCATAACATTTACAAAATATACTTAAATCTTTAAAAAAATACCACAAAGGTTTTTTTTAGTCTACAATACCTTTTTGGTATCAACATTTCTCTATATAAACTAAAAATTATTGAAACCCTGTTTCCTTGTGCATCTTAAAAGGCAAAATACTTAAACGCTAGTTTGTACTCTCTTGGCCTTTTCCAATATTTTTTCATTGTTGGCATCTTGTGTATGATACTTTGGTATTGAAAATAAGCTCTGTAATCCTAGTGCCCAAACTCATATGCAAAATAAATGAAATGGGGAAATGATAGCTACCTCAGACTCTCTATGTGTTAGCAATGTCTGGCTCTATTTATAATAGCAGACGTAATATAAAATATGATCATCAAATTATTACCTCTTAGTAATCATCCATATCTACATCCCCTCAATAGAATATATATCAGAAATCCATTTATGTAATCAGTAAATATGAACCTAAGATGACGAACTAACTAAGGGAAAAGTTATTAGCTAACACTGTAAAACGTGAGTGTGAAACAAAAATAAATTCTTTGATAAATAACACTGAATTTTAGCATCTGACAATAATTTTAGTTTCACACTCTATTTGGTGAATAAAGCCATGTAACACAAAGGATCAGCTCAAAGCCCCATCACATCACGTTTTATAACACACAAAATCACTCATAAATACTCTGGTATAAACTAAAAGCCAGTCGTCATAGAACGATATACAAATACAGAGCGAGGTCATAATAAAAAAGCAGATTTTGTTCCTCTAAGCTATGAATTTTCCACAACTAAGAACATACATTCTACATGCTGAGCTCTTCACTAAGACTCTGTAGCGTGAGGTTCTTTCAGGCTACTTCACCATTACCTCAAACACAATGAATTTACATTACGAGAATTCTTTGAAAAATACTTACTGAATGGGTTGAAATGTTGGCTTTTTAAAAGAGTCTCTTAGGGAAAGTTCAAGATATTGCTTTTACATTTATGTAAAAAGGGAATCTACATAAAAGTCTACAGTACATCTGTCTAAGACAAAACAGCTGCAAAACATGGATAACATTAAGCAAATATGCTTCAGTAACATGGCTCAGTGCTGGTTGCTTTATTAAAGTTCTGCTTATGTCAAGGAGATATGCTTATTAGAACAAGGATTATATCTAAATAATAAAAACTAATAAGATGAAACATTTGATTTAAAACAGAGTTTTACAAAAACCTTTTCAAGTATTTTTCTCCTTATCACAGTGAAAATGTAAGATCAAATGTATAAATGAATGACTGGAAAGTTCTTTAGATGAGTAAAGGCAAAGTAGTAAATCAAAACATTTATAAAAATGCTTCAACGCATTTCCTTCATGTGATATGAATAAAAAGGTTATTTGTAAAAAGTTAGAAAAATTAAAATAAATCACATATTAAGTACACTTTCCCTTCAACATTTTGTATAAAAAGTTTGACTAGCATACTATTATTTTAATATACATAAAATAAAAACATATTGGGTCCTGCCAAGTATCTGGCACCACTGTACAATATTTTCTTAGTATAGTGTTTGTTTCAACTAACATTACATGATGTTTGTTTCATCTTTAAAAGAACTGTCAGTATACCCAGCTAATCGGGACCCACTGTGATTCCATTCTCAATTTCTCTGTAGCAGTTTGCAACTTCTCAAAAGCTTTGTCTAGGTTGTCATTCACAATAATCAGATCAAAGTAGTGACTATAAGCTCTCTGGATCCGTGCACTCTCATCAACAGTTTTCTTCAAATCAGTATCCTATTAAAATATTGACAAATATTAAAAATAAAACAATGCTATAAAAAGCAAGGGACTAGAGTCAGATGTAAAATTGAGAGTCTGCATTAAAAAAAATCTTTAGAGACCAGCAAAACTAGGTTTTTTTTAGAAAAAAGTATTTAAAATTAATTCCTAAAAATATAATGACACAGGAATCTGAAATTGCAAACAGCTATGTACCGTAGATAAAACAGATGTTCTTAATTACGTACATTACAGTCTAGTTCTTGGGATTCTTATAGATATGCACAACTCTTTAAACATGCATACAATCTGCATACTTTGAAATCTTACTTTAGAAATAAATGTTTCAATATTAGTTTATTACAATTCTGGATTTCATCAGAAAAATTTCAAAGCATTTTAATTAATAACAAAGCAGCTACATTTTGTGCTAGATCAAACTGTATGGACCATACTAACTATGTACTTAAATGACCGAACCTGTCAATGAATATTTTCCTGGCCATTTTAACATGCAGGTATTTATTTTATTTATTTATTTCCATTTCTATACCGCCCTTCTCCAAATAGGACTCAGGGCGGTGCACAGCCAAAGTAAAAACAGAGCATACAAAATTTAAAAAACAGTATTAAAATAATTAAATATTTTGGCCATAAATTAAAACAACCCAATTTAAAATCAATTTAAAATTTAACTCAAGCCAGCCCAGCTAGTTGAAATAAATAGGTTTTCAGGGCTCGACGAAAAATCCGGAGGTCTGTTATTGTACGTAACTCTGGGGGAAGGTTGTTCCAGAGGGTGGGCGCCGTCACAGAGAAGGCTCTCCCCCTGGGGGTCGCCAGCCAACATTGTCTGGCAGACGGCACCCTGAGGAGGCCCACTCTGTGCGAGTGTACTGGCCGGTGGGAGGCTATTGGTGGCAGAAGGCGGTCTCGTAAGTACCCCGGCCCTAAGCCATGGAGCGCTTTAAAGGTGGTCACCAACACCTTGAAGCGCACCCGGAAGACCACCGGGAGCCAGTGCAGCTCGCGCAGGAGAGGTGTCACATGGGAGCGCCTCGGCGCCCCCATAATCCCCCGCGCGGCCGCGTTCTGGACCAGCTGGAGCCTCCGGGTGCACCCCAGGGGGAGCCCCATGTAGAGAGCGTTGCAGTAGTCCAGGCGGGAAGTGACTAGTGCCTGAGTGACTGTGCGTAGAGAGTCCCGATCTAGAAAGGGGCGCAAGTGGCGTATCAGGCGAACCTGATAAAAAGCCCCCCTGGCCACGGCCGTCAAATGATCTTCTAAAGACAGCCGTGCGTCCAGGAGGACGCCCAAGTTACGAGCCCTCTCCGTGGGGGCGAGTGATTCGCCCCCAATAGCCAGCGATGGCGTCAGCTGGCTATATCGGGACGCTGGAAGCCACAGCCATTCGGTCTTGGAGGGGTTGAGTCGGAGCCTATTTATTTATAAAGCTCTATCAGCTGAGGATTAAGGTGCCTTAAAGACCATCTTCTGTGTCACTGATTTATCTAGCTATTTTGCCTGATAGTTTACTCATGAAATTATTTTTCACTTTCTTTCATAGTGGTTCACACACTTGTTAGGCTAAATTTAGATTTAATTATATTCAGAATTATATTTGATATTTGAAATTGTCCTTATAAGCTTTTTACCAATCCCATTGACTTCCATATTCTAACACAATCTTAATCCAAACTATTATTTCAATGCATACTATTCTGGCAATTTTAAATGGTTACATACAGCATCATATATTTAAATGCAGGAGCTATGTCATAAGTAACATAATATATATTTATAGTAATTAGAAGTGTATCCTGCTTTTCAATTAAGAAACTAGATTACGAATGTTATTTGAATTAAAAGAACTTCTTGATCCATAATATATTTTAAAAATGTATTGAGAGACATCAAGTACATTCTTTGCCTCATATCAACAAACTACTAGCCTGCCAAGTTTTCTGGAACAGATGAGGCAGTTATAACAGAATGAAATAAAAATCTGCAACAATCTATGCCTAGAAAGTTTAGTAAAAGTCCAAGAACTACAAATGGCCAAGCAGAAAGAGGGAAAGGAATCTGAAGACGGACTATACTATACTATACTATACTATACTATACTATACTATACTATACTATACTATACTATACTATACTAAATGTAGCTTTAATAATGCTGAGAAAACAAACTAGTTTAGTCACACATATTTTTTTTTTAAATGTTAATTTTCCTTACTGTTAGAAGCTTGGTTGTAATTCCTGCATCAACCACAGCTTTGTGCATTGCACGCAGGGTTTCAAGTTCTGGAGCAGCAATAAAAACTACATAGGGCATAAACTCTGATGTCCGCAACACTTTAAGTGCCTGGAAAGAAAAGAATTAAGTTATGCATTCAATTTTTTGGATAATAGGTAGTGTTGGTGTAAGCAGCTTTAACATTATGCAGATTTCCATGATAGCATAGGGGATAATATGTATTTTTCACTATTTAATAGATAACATGCTTCAGTCCTTTCAATTAAACAATGCTATCTATTAGAACACAGGAAAGGTGCTTTTTCTGACACTGCATTCAGCCTCTTCAATTACGTGCCCCAAGAGATCCATGTGACTCTGCTGCCCTGAGGATGTTCTAGAAGTCTTTACAAACATGGCAGTTCTCCCAGGATATTAGTGGTGGACTTAGTAATAGTGGTGAGATATAGAATATGGTTGTCAGGATGTGTCAGAAGTTTTCTCTATAATGTTTTCTTAAACTGTAAGCTGGTCAAAATTATAGTTGACTTTTAAATCTATATTTCAATTCAGTTATATACTGAATATATGTTTAGCACCTAATGATAGGGGGAACTTTCTTTAGTTATTATACTTTTGTAATCTAACAACTCATAGCTACATTTCAAGTACAAAATGTTGAAGAATTAAGCAAGTTCTAGTCCTGCCTTAGGCATAAAGGCAGCTGGGTGACTTCGGGCTACTCGCTCTCTCTCAGCCTTGGAAAGGAGGCAATGAAAGGAGACATTTCTTTTGGAATTGAATTTGCACTAAACCAATAATTTGCATAGCCTAGTTTGGGTTCAGAGCCATATCAAATTTTGTAGGATATTTTAGGCCAGACTGGGGGGAAACTACTCCCAAAACTGAGTGAAGGCAGGACAGGATTAAATTCATACTATTTTCCCTACCTTCTCCAACCTTTTAATTATTGTAATTGAGTTCTTTTCAAATTTTCTAGTATAAATATAAAATACAGTTTCCAAGCAAATAAGCTTCCCTCCCACTGCCATTGACTTTAAATCTTCAGAGATTAAGAGAACTAGTTTGGTCTAGTGATTAAGGCACTAGACTAAGAACAGAAAAAAAATTGTTCTTGTCCTGACCTTGAGTCACCATCCCTAAGCTGTAGATAACAATGATGAATCCCTTCTGAAAGGTTGTTAAGAAAATTACATGAACTTCTTCATGTAGTTACCTAAAGTCAGCCTCAAAAAATAAAAGAAATAAGAGGCTTATTCTTTATCCATCTACTGCTTCTACAATCACAATCTCCACCATTTGGAGACAATAGCAAATATTGGCCAAAGAAGAAGATGGAAAAAATGCAGTAATGGGAGGGAAAGTAAGCTCAAGAACAATCATTATGAAGCTATAAATGCCAATCTAGATGGCCTTTGGCTCAACTTTATAAGCCACTTTCCATTTCAAAGGAACAATAAAAATTATACATATACAGTGAAGTCATGGGAATATTCCTTTCAGATATGTATGTACTAGCTCCCCTCTAGAGACAACTGGGAAATCCACAACTTGCAGATTTCTTCAAGTAGACAGGACTGAATTTTTTAAAGACTATTTCTTCATGTGTACGGTCTTGGGGAGGATTAAGAGTCATAATGGCCACTTAAATGTTGTGAAAATGGCCTTTAAAACATGCTAAAATAGGAAAAGGACCAATGCTGTTCTTTCTGGCCATCATTGGCAACAACAAGGCATGATGTAGTCCCCACTTCCTGTTGAAAGCCTAGCCCTCTTATGAAATCTGCTTACTACTCAAATTAATGTAATTTTAGAAAATCCAACTCTTAAAAAGTTTCTCCAACTTGATCAGGTGCAAAATTTTCCCACAGATACTTGGGTACTAAAATATTACACCAGCATACCTGTGGATTCACATCTAAGATACATGTTCTTCCAGTCTGAACCACTTCAATAATAGAATCTATTTTGGTACCATAAAGATTTCCTTCATATTCCCCGTGTTCTAAATATCTTCCTGCTTTAATATCTGCCTCCATTTCACTTCGTGACACAAACCGGTATGCTTGTCCATCTTTCTCATCATCCCTCGGTTTCCGTGATGTAACTAAATAAATTGACATATGAACAGAACAATAATATACAAAAGATACAGCCAGGTGTGCTTTTATGTAAGAACTTCTTACAGAAAGACACAAAGATCTGAATACAGTAGATTTCCTGTACTAGTAGAAAGGCTCTTCAGTTCAAGAATGGTTTCCTGCTATGGCTCACAAAATAATTTCTCTGTTTCAGGAAATAGCAATAGTACTTACTTATATATCGCTTTACAGCCTCTCTAAGCAGTTTACAGAGTCAGCCTATTGCCTCCAACAATCTGGGTGCTCATTTTACTGACCTCGGAAGAATGGAAGGCTGAGTCAACCTTGAACTGGTGAGACTCAAACTGCCAAACTGCAGGCAGTCAGCAGAAGTAGCCTGCAATACTGCATTTTAACCACTGTGCCACCACCGCTCATAACCTTTCAACCTTGAGGTATAAACCTGAAAGAAGGATTGGGGGCAGCAGGAGATCACATAAAAGCTCCAGAAATTAGGCTTTTAGTCTGCAGAGCTATTTTAATTTGCATTTTTATTTTCATTGTGAGTTCATGCACTTCCTGCCTCTCTCCCATCTGCATCTGAAAAAAATAAGTATTTTAGCAACTATTTATAATTAAAATATTTAAATGAACTTGCATACAAATAGTTTAAATTCCAATCTGTAGAATTCCTTATGTAATGCATTCCAAAGTGTGTTTGGAAGTAGCTTATTCCCAGGGGAATATGCTTTGAAGCACAACTGCCCAGATGTTTTCTGATACTATTTTACTGCCAAATATGTAAAACATGCCAATATTAGAAAATGAACTAGCTACAAACTTCAAATGCATTTATTCATAGTATTTTAACCCGTACAGGTAATCCTTGAGTTATGAATGTAATGGAGCCTGCCAGTTATTTATAACCCGAGGATTTATTGGAGTGAATCACATAAAGTGAACATAAAAACTTCCTGCTTTCGCCTACGCATTCGTTAATTGAATGTGCTGGTCGTTAAGTGTGCAAGGTATCTCAGAGTGGGGAAGGCATGGTGATGGAACAGGCCACTCAAGGCCTCCCCCCGACTCACTGAGATACCTCATGCACTCCGCAATTGCTTCCCCCCATCCTACTGAGAATGATCTGAGAATGATCTCAGTTCGAATCCAAGGCAAACCATTCAACATCACAGTAGTCGAAGTCTATACCCCAACCACTGGTGCTGAAGAGGATGAAATTGACCAGTTTTATGAAGTCCTACAGCATCTTATAGAATTAACACCAAAAAATGATGTCCTTATCATCATGGAGGATTGGAATGCTAAAGTAGGAAGCCAAAAGATAACCGGAATAACAGGCAAGTTTGGCCTTGGAGTACAAAATGAAGCAGGTCACAGGCTGATAGAATTTTGTCAAGAGAATACAATGGTCATAGCAAACACACTTTTCCAACAACCCAAGAGACGACTCTACACATGGACATCACCAGTCAACACAGAAATCAGATTGACTATGTGCTCTGCAACCAAAGATGGAGAAGCTCTATACAGTCAGTAAAAACAAGACCAGGAGTTGACTGTGCTCAGATCATGAGCTTTTCATTGCAAAATTTAGGCTTAAATTGAAGAAATAGGGAAAAGCACTAGGCCACTCAGGTATGAACTAAATCATATCCCTGATGAATATACAGTAGAGGTGACAAATAGAAGGAATTATTAAGGAATTAGATCTGATAGATAGATTACCTGAAGAACTATGGACAGAGGTTCGCAACATTGTACAAGAGGTAGCACTAAAACCATCCCAAAGAAAAAGAAACGCAAGAAAGCAAAATGGCTGTCTGAGGAAGCTTTGCAGATAGCTGAGGAAAGAAGGGAAGGGAAAAGCATGGGAGAAAGAGAAAGATTCACCCAATTGAATGCAGAATTAAAGAGAATAACTAGAAGAGATAAGAATGCATTCTTAAATGAATAGTGCAAAGAAATGAAAGAGAACAATAGAATAGGGAGGACCAGAGATCTCTTCAAGAAAATTGGAGATATGAAGGGAACGTTTCATGCAAAGATGGGCATGGTAAAGGACCAAAATGGCAGGGACCTAACAGAGGCAGAAGAGATTAAGAAGAGGTGGCAAAATTACACAGAAGAACTATACAAGAATGAGTTTAACGTCCCTGATAACCACGATGGAATGGTCACTGACTTTGAGCCATACATCCTAGAATGTGAAGTCAAATGGGCCTTAGGAAATCTGAGCAACAAAAAAGCTGGTGGAGGTGACAGTATTCCAGCTGAGCTATTCAAAATCTATTCAAAGGCGATCAAATTGGTCAGTCCTAGAGATCAACCCTGACTGCTCTTTAGAAGGCCAGATCCTGAAGATGAAGTTCAAATACTTTGGCCACCTAATATAAGAAGGAAGGACACAATGGAGAAGAGCCTAATGCTGGAAAAGATTGAAGACAAAAGAAGAATGAGACGACAGAGAATGAGGTGGCTTGATGGAGTCACTGAAGCAGTAGGCGTGAGCTTAAATGGACTCCAGAGGATGGCAGAGAGGAGACAGATCTTTGCAAGGTAAGTGAATCTGGCATGGCAGGATGAGGGAAAAGCAACTGTGGGCAACTGAGGGGACGAATAGGCAGGGTAAATGTTGCAGTTCCTCTGCGGTCATTTGTAAGGGTGAACGACTGTGTGACTGTGTTGTAAATACTTGGGAGGGTTATCGTGTAACTTCATTACATCGTGTAACAGTCATTAAGTGAACTGTCATACCTCGAGGATTACCTGTACTTTCCAACCAATACCATTCTGAGCTTTCTTTTGCCAATTGAGCACTCAATACTTGTTAATGTTGTCGCATATTGGTTGGAAACATGAAGAAGAGAAGCCTTCATCCTGCAGTGGATAGACAATGACTAAAGTGATGATTTTAATTTGTAGATTTTAATTTCTACCTCATTTCATAATGTCTATCTGAAATTAAGGTTATCAGGAATCAAAGAAATATGTTTAGTGAATCTATGTAAAATAAGCAAACAAATGAGTGTTATAAAAACTTACATGGGACTGTGGTTCCAAATTTTGTGGGATTCAGTACAATAAATCTATTTTTCAGACTCCTTCGGCCAACTCCTTGGGCCCCTATTAAGACCAGTGTTTTTCTTTGAAATGGAGGCATTTTTGCTACTTCCTCATATATCTGAATTTCATGTCGATCAAATTCTAGATGCAACAGAATATGTTAAAATCAAGGCATTGTGAACATTATATAAATTTCACAATACTAGGAATGCAATCCGCCAACCAGCCATGAAGCTCATTGGTTGACTTTGGGACAGTTATTCTCAACCGAATCAATTTGTGATTTCTTGAATCTCAGGTGGGAGGCTGTCCAAAGGGTTGGGCTAACCACTAGAAATCAGAGCCTCTGAGGCCCCTATTACGTGACATCATTTAAGAGAAGGGATCTACAATGCAGAAAGGACAGATTACTTCAAGAAGAGGCAGATAAGCTAGTCATGTAAGGTTTTCAAGATGATATCCATTTTTATTATTTCCAGCATTGAAGATAGTGTATGTATGTATGTATGTATGTATGTATGTATGTATGTATTTTCAGGAGGCGGGCAGTATCCAATCGTGGCAGAAAGTCCTCTGCAATAAGTTGATAGGACTAGGCAATTACAGTTGATTTAATGTAAATTTAAGCTTAATTAAAATTTATTACACATTATACACTAATATTAGACTTATTACAAATTATGATTTGATAATTTTGGGAAAGGACTGGGTGAAAGGTCATATGGCCTGGTCCTTCAGATTGTATCTCTGATTTCATACAATAGTTTTCAAATGATGAATATACTATGAATATAGATGGGTCAACACATTGCTAATTATATGAATGATGTAATATACAACAGCTGCAGCTTGTCACAAGGAGTAAAAAAATGTTTTCCTGTAGTAGGATTTCTACTACTGCATGGCTGTTTATTTTAAAAAAAATAGTGCTGTACAGGCACTTGTTCCCAATTACTTCTGAGAATGTTAGATATAATCTGGAACATAGGACTCCTAAATTATTTAATACAGTAGTAAAAAAAAAAATCATTAATGTGCTCCTTTTCACTTTGGTATTAAATTGCTAAACATGACAAGCTAAATTATCTGTGAGTTCAAGGATAATTTGAATTATAAAATAAATTAGCAAAAGAGTGTAAATATATATTTTTAAACTGTGACAAAGGATATGAAATTGCTGGCATGTAGGAAAACTCAGAAAAGATCAGTTTCATTTGGAATCACTTCCTGGATTTGTATGTATAGCCACTGGAGATATAGATAGTCTTTGATACATGACCATAATTATGGTTGTATGCCATATTAGTTGTGTATGGTCAGCCTGTGAACACACCCAATTTTACTATCTTTTTTGCAGTAGTTATTAAACTAAATGAATATAAATAACTTTCTAAATATTCTTGCCAAGTTATTTTTCTGTATTCTAGTATGTAATGCTGAAATTCACAAACCTGCATTTCTAGTTGTGAGATACATCATTTTTTTCTTCCTTTTACTATTTATTGTCCCACAGAAAGGACCTAAAAACAAATGAGATATTTTTGAAATTACAATTTGTTATATTGGTTTGGAACCAAGTTTTAATGTACTCCATTGAAAGCCGTATCACCCTAACTGCTTGTAACTGCTAAATTTGGTTATATAATTATAATAAATTGTTTAGACTTATGATTATAATACTCCCTATTTAATTTTATCTAAGTACCAGCAGATGGCAGAAAAGATTCAGAAATTAGAAAGAAAACAAATTATTTTGATTACTAATTTGTAATTATGGACAATAACGTATTCCATTATTCACAACATATGGAACTTGAAAAATGAACATAATCAAAATGATATTTTTGTGTTCCTTACTTGAATTTTCCCAGTCCCGTCTAACAAATGCTTTCCTCTTTTCTTCTAAAAACTGGCTAGGAATAAGTCCTGCACTTCCTCCTTCCTTGACATGGCTGGCCTGAAATAAAATTAAGCATGAAACAAAATTGATTTTTACATTATAAGTTGTAATGTAGCCAAAAACAATTTAATGTTCAGATTTATTCATATAAACAAGTTGGATGCACTGTAACACACAAGTAGACAAGCACTGTAACACACAAGTAGACAAAAAATATCTGAAACGTAAAGTATAAGAACAGTTGAGTTTTTCTTTAAAAAATTTCCACCCACCTTTCAACAACCAAAACCTATTTTTCAGTAAATATTCTAAGTGAAGTCCTAAAGCAGTACATGTTAAAAAATGCATTTTAAAAAAAAATCCCATTTCCACCTTTTGCTTTTATTAAATCATTGAATTAATAGATATGAACTTTAACTCAGGATTTCTTACATGTTCCAAGACTTGTACACAGTCTTTAGATACCAAGGTGCATAGCAAGCCAAAATGACATTAAAATGTCATAATACATCGTCTGTCATTTGAGCCCTACTTCATGGCCATCTATGCTTAAAAATAAGATTACATAATGCAGATCACCTAAGTAATATAGACCATTCTATTTGTAAAAACCAAATATATCCTAAGGAAGCAGATTTATCTTGATTATATCTAACAATGTAAGCAGAAATAAAAATGAAGTAGCGGTATCCCTTTCCAAATAGTTAGATGAATTCTATTCAAATTTTCTTTTCCATTTGTCTTCCTCCTGAAATATCAAGACTGATAATCCCTCCCATACAGGGGTGGGTTCTACTTACCTTTACTACCGGTTCGCAACGGGGCTGAGCGCGCACGCTCACTTCTGCACATGCGCAGAAGTGTTCTGATGACATCGGGGTTGGTGAGTGGAGCCTCCCTCCAGTTTTACTACCAGTTCTATAGAACCGGTCCGAACCAGGGGCAACCCACCACTGCTCCCATAGCAACAACCTAAGGCTAGCTGTGTTGGAATGCATTGGACAAAAATTTAGGAATGTGCCCACATAAATAATCTGACCACTCTTTCTTATAACAAACGCTAGTGGATATAGTGGACAACCAAGAGCAGATTCACAGGCATTAACAGGCATTAGTTGTGACCCAGAACTAAGCTAATGAGAACTTTTCCTTCTTCAAATAAGCCTATCTGATGCACCAGTAATTTTTGTTATTTGTCACACCAACCCAAGACCCATATTTTGGCATTTTATGCATATATATTCACACATACACAAAGAAGCCCCTCTCAAAAGCATGGAGGCTTTTTTACTCACATGTTTTAAAGGTTACTAATATCCTTGTACCTCTGTAACAATTTAATAAGTATACTACAGTACATCTATGTGCTAATTTGTATCATTTGGTTATTCTAACCGAGCACAGATGTGCACATGATCTCAAGACAAGCCTGATATTACTCCATATTTTTACAGACAGAATTATAATTTGATCATATAGAAGGGATAGCCTAAGGATCTACTCCACTTTTCATGAAACAGTTCTGAATTTCTGTCTGGTTTTTTTTTTTATCCCTTTCTCCAAGTTCCTGCAGTTTTCTTGGGAAGCTTTTTCAGATGTGATTTGCCATTGCTTTCTTCCTAGGGCTGAGAATAAGAGATTGGCCCAAGATCACCCAGTTGACTTTGTTCTTAGGATAGAACTAGAACTGATTTCTTAATCATTATACCAAACTAGCTCTCTTGCCTGAAATTATATTTAACAGTAATTCTTCATAGGATACAAAATAGTATTTTTAAAAAAATAAATGCAGAATGTATATAGCAGAAGACTGGATTAATGCATTGAAAATTTGTATTAAATTTAACAATATCTAACCTGCCACCAGTTTGGGTCTTCTCGATTTACAATCTGAAGAATTTCTCCCTTGGAAAATTTAAGACCAGCTTCTTTGCATGGAATGAGATTATCATTGAATGGATTATAATCAAAGTGACACTTCACAAATACCTGAAACATAATTTTAAAAACAGTTTAAGAACAACCATTCTCAGATTTATAAATGCTCATCAAGTTTGTCACTTGGTTAAAAGTTTAGAAAAAGAAAACAGAAAAAGTTTTGCTGTTTCCCCAGCAAAATGAAGGGTCCAGAGGACAATTCTGAAAGATGATTACGTGTCTGATAAAGGTTCAAGCTGTAAAAATCCCTTGAAATGAATTACTACAGTTATCATGTGGTCATTTATGTTCTTATAATTTTGTTTAAGTGATCCCAATTATTTTTAGATGTCTTTATTCTCAGAATGCAGTCAAGTGAGCTGAAGTGAAATCAATATTTTAATTAAGAGTTCCAGGATTCAAACTTGCATAGAAGATTCTGCCATCTGCCACAGAAGAAAACTTTGTCCCAATGCAAAAAATGTAACCTGAGAGGTTACAATTGAATAGTGTCATAACAAAGCGACTTGCCTTTACATTAAATAATCATTTCAATTATTACTAAAACAATGAAACAATTCTTTTTCATACAATTTTAAAGATATTTTACACATTCTTTAATGTTTGTTCAAAGTTAATTTATTTTATTCCACACCTTACAATCAGTTGTCAGAATTGTTTTTATTTCATGCAGTGTATTGCGCTGTCTTTTAGAAACAATCTTTTGAACAAAGCATGACTAAAAAGCAGTGATACATGGATGTTACAGAAAGCTCCAACACATAAATTCTTACAAAATAATATTTTCCAAATATTGCATCAAAATATTTTAGGTTTATTCAGCAAATCATAGTTCTAAAAAGACAAAATTACTTTTTATGAAGTGAGATTGGACTAGGCCACAACTCAGTCAACCACACAGTATTGGCTTTCAAAAAATATTGTTATTACTGCTTAAGCATAAATATTTTTTTACATATAAGATTTTAAAATCAATGGAAAGCTGACATCTGAGATATAGAGGAAACATAATAAGCTGTATTATACTCAAAGGCCTGAGAATGGTTAATACATGAGCTATAATTATGGAAGACTTTGCAATAATAGCTGCCTCATTTTCACTGCTGCTGCACAATATTTTGCTACCATCTGAATAATGGAAGATGTAGCATCTGAAAATAACATAAAAATTGCCAATTCACCCAGTTATTGTTGAAGAAAAGATAGAATATATATTTTGGATACATCTGTAAATGTCACAGCAAAATAACACATGCTGGGCTACTTCAATATCCCTTGTTTTATAATGACAGACATGTTTCTCTAATGGGTCTTAAGAGTATATTCTTTGTAGAAATGCCAAAGGGAGTTTATTATATATCTAGCTCAGAAACAACCTTACCATAATTTGGGAAATGTTACTACAGGCAGGCTAATTAGCCACTCCTCAGCAACTCTATGACAACCAGGTGTTGCTTTTAAAAGTTAAACTATTTGTCTCTGTCTGAATTTCAATATGTTTCTACAGGAGCATATTTGCCATATGGCAATATCTTCTCCAATTCCCCCAACAGGATTATTCAGGTTTAGTGGGAAGTTTTCAGTTGTTATTAATGTTATTAATATCCCTATTTATTCCCTAAGATTCCTTCTAGAAACTGTCCATGACTGATGTTCATTGTTTAGGTGACAATTAGTCTACAGTTAGCTAGATTGTCCCACTTACCCTTCTTATAGAGAAGAACCATTACAGTCATTGACCCCATCATTTGACCACAGAGTGACAGGGTGTTCTTTCCAGACATAAAATTCTAAGCCAAGAACTTAAAGAAGAAAACTAGTAAAAATAAGATGTGTGGGGTGTGTGCCATTTGTACACAGGGGCAGAAAAAAAATAAAAACCCATGAAATGTAATGTATAATTTTATTCTCAAGGAATTTACCAAACATCTTGTGTTTTTAGGAATTTACTAAAATTATTGCATTAATTTTGTTCCTCAGAAATTAACATCTTCATTTTCATCTTCAATAGTGAGTCAGTTTGGTGTAGGTGATTAAGGTGCTGGCCTAGAAACTAGGTGACTGAGTTCTAGATCTCCCTTAAACATGGAACCTAGTTGGATGACTTTGGGCTAGTCTACAAATATAATAATAATAATAATAATAATAATAATAATAATAATAATAATAATAATAATAATAATAATAGCCAATACCCAAAGGGCTACCTCGCTATTTAGAAATTCTAAATTTACCGGACTTGAACATTTGGACTCTACAAAAAACCACTTTACTTGGAACAGCTTACATCCTCCGACGATACCTTAACAGTTCCTAAGTCCTTGATTAGGATTCGAGCTGCTGAGCTATTAACCAGCCTCAAAGGCTGTGAATCTCACCAAAGATTAAATAATAATAATAATAATAATAATAATAATAATAATAATAATAATAATAATAGATAGTAACATGCATCTTTTCATATACTTGAATTGTAGTCAGCTGCATCTTTATAATGCTTGCATTCTGAATGAAATTCCTGCAATTATGTGTAACTGCAGTGCATTTACATATATATTTTAAGTGGCTCTTAGCAAAATATTAACTGCAGACAGCTGTCATCCTTAAATATGACTATAGCTGAGTTAATTAACATATTTTATTAGTCCTAGGAAAGGAAACAAAGTAACATCACTATATAGCTTCAAATCAAGGATAGTACTACTAACCTGTTGGGGAACAATATTATCTTTGTAGCTAGGAAGAATCTTCAGAGTGACACTACCACTAATACTCTTCAGAAGTTCTTGCAATTCTTTTGGATTGTTTCCAACTTCATGACCATTAACCTCTTTAATGATATCACCTACATGTAGGAGACCTTGTCGGTCTATCATTCCTCCATGAAGGATTCTTGCAATCACCAGGTCATTATTCTCCACCCTAAATGTCACACCCTAAATGAACATTTGAAGGGCATCAGAGTTTATCTCTGAAACATTTATACCCATTTCAGAACTAGAATCTTAACACTGTGATTTCTTATTAGTTGACATCACATAAGAGCTGTTAAAACTTGTACACTGTTATGATCCTGAAATCCAAAAGCAAAAGAGGATTTCATACAAGGAATTGACTTATAAACATGGATTTCTCACATTTTCAACTTACTGAACACAATTATTTAAATCTTTATAAGTTAGATACTTATTAACAAATTTATTCATCTATTCTATTTACTAGTTGAAGAACGTGTACAGAGATATGAAAGCAAGTCCTTAGCATTTCTTCTCCCTGGAGCATATTAGTGTTTTCAGTGAACTTGATTATTCCTTCTTTCATATACACTCACACACTAAAAGCTTGCAGTCCCACAAAAGCACTGGACTGCCTCAATATATAAAAACAGATATTTAAAGAATTATGCCTCTCCCACTTCAAGTTTATATTTCAGTGTCTATTCAAGAAGTATTTTACCATCTTATAACTTTAATTAAAGAAACAACACAGAAAGATTATGCAAGTCTGTCAAATACATTTCATATTTAAAGGGAAGGGGGAAATCATACTTACCAAAGGCTCCCCTGCTCTTTTATGAATGCCAAGTATACGAATAGCATCTACTGGTACTATCTGATTATTCACCGAAGCATTATTTATTTCTGGACTAGAGGGAGGAGATTCATAACACTTTGATGCCACAATATCATGAGCTTCTAAGAGTGACTGTAAATAGAGAATGGATGAGATGATACATTTAATACATATTTTTTCCAGCTATAATTGGCCAATAGTTAAACAGAATAATTTGAAGGCCATTTCTTGGCAACCCAGAATGGTCCTACAATATTAATAGGGCAGCTTCTCAATTTTGTAAACAGAAATTACAATATATGATAAACTCTATTCATCATACAGAGAATTTTTGTACAGATTGCTCATTCTAACATGTTTTCTTCAGTTCAAAACAACAGATGTGATCCAGCTCAGAAGAAAAGCTAAATTATGCTCTAATCCCATGATGGCGAACCTATGGCATGCGTGCCACAGGTGGCACGCATAGCCATATTGGTGGGCACGCAAGCTCAGCTCCGGCGCAGATGTGCACACCGGCCAGCTGATTTTCAGACTTTCTGGGCCCACCGGAAGTAGGGAAACACGCTGTTTCCTGCCTCTGGAGGGCCTCGGGCGGGGGAAGGCCCATTTTCTCTCTCCCCAGGCTCCAAAGCTTTCTAGGAGTTTGGGGAGGGCAAAAATGGCCTTCCCCGGGGGGGAGGCCATTTTCGCCCTCCCCAAGCTCCTAGAAAGACTCTGGAGGCTGGGGAGAGCAAAGAATGGGTCTACCAGGTCCACCGTGCCATCACGTGCCAGGAGTGGGGGGGGGTCATGTGTGCATGTGCGGGGGCAGGACACATAGAATTATGAGTATGGGCATGCGTATGTGCATGCCCGCTCCTCGCACACAATGGCAAAAAGGTTAGCCATCACGGCTCTAATCTGAAGTAAATTAAATAGAAATGGTAATTAAAGTTATTAATCAATCAAAGTATATTTATACTCCAAGATCAAACACATCTGAAGTTATATCAACTTCAGTCTAATATTAACACAATCGTTTTTAGATCTGAACCTAAATCTAGGTTCTAAATCTAAAGACTTGTCTTTTAAAAAAACCTATTTTCATGTGTTTTACAGCAATTGAACAAATTGTTAAGACTAGAAATATACTTACCAGAAAGTGTGGTTCCTTTAGTATACCAACTAATTCGGCAATGTTTTCATCTTTATTTATTAATGGACTGATGTCTTCAAGAATCTCATTGACCAGCTCCAGATTGTTATCACTCACAGCCTCAAGTTTAGAATCCTCTAATCGTTCATGAGCCTATGAAAATTATAGAATAAGACATACTAACAAGAAAAGGGTGTTTGATTTACCATTGATTTTATAATACTTACTAGGTATTTTGATAACAACTCAGGTAGACCAATTATATTGCACTTTCTGCAAATTGTTATTTCATGCAGTGTAATTTAGGATTTTTATCTTTGCTGTAGGACCCTTGAAAAAAACAGCACTTCTGTTAAATAAAGCATGCAAATATACTTTTCTGAATAGTTGTTTTTACTCCTAGTAACAGAAGTAAGACAATAAGGTTAATACACAGCCTTTTGGAAATATTAAGGCACAATTATGCTTCAGATTCTGGTAGAGATTTTCACCACAGGTAATGTTTATGTTATAAAGACTAAATATCTTACAAAATAAAATGTTTCACTGAAATATATGTATCATGCATGAAATGGGTGTATGCTGAAAGGTGACGTTCTTAGGGTAATCAAGTTAGCAAACTAGAATCATTATTATTTTACATCTGCTTCCTTATGGTGTTTACTTTTACCATAGAAGTCTGATTTTTTGCTTTAAAAATAGGGACACCGGTTCCTAAGCCTTGAAGCATTACTTGATAAGGCTGAAAACTTAATGCAAGGTAAATGAGATCAAGGAAATATAAATCACACACTCTGTGATTAGCCAAATTAGCAAAAGGAAAAAGGTCCCCCCCCCAAAGTTTATCTTCAGCTGGACCATAACTGAAAACACAGTAATGAATATCCACATTTATCTTTTTCTGTCTGATATCTAGAAAGATGGGGGCAATCTAAATTCAGGTTATCCTTTCATCAGATCAGGGTAGACAGCTCTTGACTTACAACCACAATTAGGAACAAAATTCACTACATAGCAGTCATCAAATGAGATGCCCAATTTTATTATCTTTTTACTGCATGTTATCTTTTTACTAACTTGTTAAGGCTGGCTTCCCCCATTGACTTTGCTTGTTGGAGCCAGCTGGGAAGGTTGCAACTGGCAGGCCCATGATCTCAGGATGCTGCAATGAATGAACATGAATGCCAGTTGCCAAGCACCCAAATTTTGATCATGTGACTGTGGGGACATTGTGGAGGTGTAAATGTGAGGGCTGATCATAAATTACGTTTTTCAGCTGCACAGTAACTTTTTGAATGGTTGTTAAATGAATGTTATAAATCGAGGATTACCTAAATAATTCCCTTTTTGAAGAAGAAACTGCCATTCATCTATTAAGCTTATACAGGTAGTCCTCAACTTACAATAATTGAATTAGTGACTGTTCAAAGTTACAACAGCACTGAAAAAAGTGACTGATGACCACTTTTCACACTTATGACTATTGCAGCACCTCCATGGTCATGTGATTTACATTTGAATTTTTGGCAACTGACTCATCTTTATGGCAGTTGCAGTATCCCCGGCAGTGGTGAAATCCACCCCCCCAGTTCTATACAGCTCGCCGAACCGGCAGCGTCGGTGGCGGGAAGCTCTGCTCACCCGCCGGGACGTCATTACGTCCCATTTTTAACATTCTACGCATGCGCAGAACATTCTGCGCATGCGCAGAAGAGGCGCACACGCAGGGGAGCATGCCCAAACCGGTAGCAAAGGTAAATAGATTTCACCGCTGATCCCCACATCATGTGATCACCTTTTGCAACCTTCTGACAAGCAAAGTCAATGGGGAAATCAGATTCACTTAACAACTGTGTTGCTAATTTAACAACTGAAATGATTCATTTAATAAATTTGGCAAGAAAAGTCGTAAAATGAGGCAAAACTCACTTAACCAATTTTTCACTTAGCAACATAAATTTTGGGTTCAATTGTGGTCAGATGTTGAGTACTGAAGAAACAGAAGTATTGAAACTTCAAATTATAACTCACCATGCTTTACATAAGCTACCCTTCTTTTATCTTTTCATGTGCTATTTTTGAAACAACAAATTAATGAATTTAATTAATGAATTTTTACTGAAATCTAGAAGATGAAGGTAAGAACCATGGTGCCACAGTTAGAATGCAGTACTGCAGGCTACCTCTGCTGACTGCCGGCTGCCAGCAGTTTGGCAGTTCGATTCTCATCAGCTCAAGGTTGACTCAGTCTTCCATCCTTCCGAGGACCCAATTTGTTGGGGACAATAGACTGACTTTGTAAACCACTTAGGGAGGGCTATAAAGGACTGTGAAGCAGTACATAAGGCTAAATGCTATTGCTATTAAGGATATTTAATGGTTGCTCAAGAATTACTAGTACAATTAAAATAATTACATTTGGAGGGCTCACTCTGTGATCAAAAGAACTTATCCTCAATCTTCATACTCTCTTGCATATCAGATTTTATTACCTCATATACTAGATACCAGCAATATCTATGCAACTGGGCTCCATAATTCAGCCTCCCATCTTTCTAAAATTTCACAAGAAGTCATTACTGATATATGGCACTATCATATAGGGGTTAGGGCTGCTATTGTAATTAGCAATATTTGGGGGAGGGGTTAGGGTGGACATGGGAAAAAACATTTTCCAGGTAGGATCACTTCCTCTTCCTAATTTAAAAATTATTTAGGACCCCCAAGAACAAATTTACACGAGGTTACACGAGGCTGGCTCCAGGAAATTATTAACGCTTCGTTGAGTGAGGGTTACTTCCCCACAGCCTTGAAAGAGGCGATGGTGAGGCCTCTCCTCAAGAAGCCCTCCCTGGACCCGGCAGTATTGGCCAACTACCGTCCTGTCTCCAACCTTCGCTTTGTGGCGAAGGTTGTTGAGAGTGTGGTCGCGCGACAGTTTCCACAATTCCTGGAGGAAACGTCTTATCTAGATCCGTTCCAGTCGGGTTTCAGGCCTGGGCACAGCATGGAAATGGCATTGGTCACGTTGGTAGATGATCTCTGGAGGGCTCAGGACAGGGGTTGCTCCTCTGTCCTGGTCCTATTAGATCTCTCCGCGGCTTTTGATACCATCGACCATGGTATCATGCTGCACCGGTTGGAAGAGTTGGGGATGGGGGGCACCGTGTTACGGTGGTTCTTCTCCTTTCTCTCTGACCAGTCGTAGTTTGTGTTGGCAGGGGGGCAGAGGTCGACCTCAAGGCTGCTCATCTGTGGAGTGCCTCAGGGGTCGGTCCTCTCGCCCCTTTTGTTCAACATTTATGTGAAGCCGCTGGGTGAGATCATCCGTGGCTTTGGGGTGAAGTACCACCAGTACGCTGATGACACCCAGCTGTACATCTCCACCCCAGGCCACCCCAACGATGCTCTTGAAGTGATGTCTCAGTGCCTGGAGCTGTGCGGATCTGGATGGGAAGGAACAGGCTCAAGCTCAACCCTTCCAAGACTGAGTGGCTGTGGTTCCCGGCATCCCGATATAGTCAGCTGATTCCGTTGCTGACTATTGGGGGTGAGTCTTCGGCTCCCACGGAGAAGGCGCGCAATCTGGGAGTCCTCCTGGATATGCAGCTGTCCTTGGAGGAACATCTGACGGCTGTAGCCAGGGGGACCTTTTGTCAGGTTCTCCTGATTCGCCAGTTGCAACCCTTTCTTGATCGGGATTCCATTTGCACAGTCACTCATGCCCTCGTCACCTCTCGCCTGGACTACTGCAACACTCTCTACACTTGAAGAGCACCTGGAGGCTCCAACTGGTCCAGAATGTGGCCGCGCGGGTAATTACAGGAGCTGCATGGCGCTCCCACATAACACCGCTCCTGCACGAGCTGCACTGGCTCCCAGTGGTCTTCCGGGTGTGCTTCAAGGTGTTGGTTACTACCTTTAAAGCGCTCCATGGCATAGGACCTAGTTATCTTCGAGACTGCCTGCTGCTACCGACAACCTCCCATCGACCCGTGCGCTCCCACAGAGAGGGCCTCCTCGGGGTGCCATCAGCCAAACAATATAGGCTGGTGACCCCCAGGGGGAGGGCCTTCTCTGTGGGGGCACCTACCCTATGGAACTAGCTGCCCCCTGAGATAAGGAGAATCCAAGACCTCGGTGCCTTTCGCCGTGCCCTTAAAACTTTCTTTTTTTATCAAGCCGGGCTGGTTTAACATATTTTTAGATTTTTAATTTTTAATTGGTTTGTCATTTTAAACTGGGGCCAAATTAATATATATTCTTTTAATTGTTCTTAATGTTTGTATTGTATGTTTTTATCTGGCTGTACACCGCCCTGAGTCCCTTGGGAGAAGGTGCAGTATATAAATTTGAAATAAAATAAAATAAAATAAATAAAAATTACAATCACATTGTTACAATTCAATAATTTTTGCTTCTGAATTACAGCAGTGCACACTTGAGGTGTTCTGGAGTCCCCCACAGCTTACCCTTCTTGAAAACTATTTTGTAGTCAATTCTCCTCAATTGATACAGCAGGGATTTCCAAGGGGCTAGTTAATGTATATGAGAAGGTGCACTGACCATTTGGAAATTAACTGCCATAAATAAATATTTCATACCTTAGCAAGTGATTTTACAATAGGATTCTCCATAATTCCTTTCAAGAAAATAAGGTCTATTTCTTCAGCTCCTGATGATGAGGGTAAATCAGTAAGATTATCCAAAACTTGCTGCATTGCTACTGAAAAGAAACAGAGATAAAATACTTCAGACTTATAATAATAAATATATAATTAAAATAATTGTCAATAAAATGACCAGCCACTAAAAGGCCAAGCACCAATTATTTTCTCCTTTAATGTTGGTTTTGAGAGAGAATTTAACAACTAAAAAAACAGTAAGAAACCTTTTGGCTACCTTAAAGCTAACATATTTACAAGTAGTTTTGGCTTAACAATTGTCTTGTTTAGCAACTAAAGTTATGATGCCCCTGAAAAAATAACTTTATAACCAGTCTTCTCATGACCATGCCAGTGATGTTTATACGGAATGATTACATTGCTTAGTGATGGAATTGCTGGTCCCAATTCTAGTTGTTAAGCAAGGACTATCTGTTTATGGGACAAATGCTTGAGCATTCATAAAAGTGGGAATGGGTGATGGCTTTTCATTTGTTTCTTCACCTACTTTTGAGATAGAAAAACATCAAAGTGTGGTAGCCACCTGACAGGATGGAAAAAATCGTAGAAATGTGGAGTTAATCCTGTCAGTTTCCATTCATTGCCTATTAGACAGAGCTAAATACACATCAGACAGTTATGACTTGTTTTTATTTATTTATTTATTTATTTACAAACAAAGTATTTATTCACATACAGATCACGACGGGAGCTTTACACAATATATTAACTTCAGTCAAAATATACAAATAAGATATAAAATCTACACTAACCTTACCTTCTTTTTATTTTATTATTCAACCAAGTATACCATTGGTCCCAGCATTGAAAATATGCGGAATCCTTTTGATCTCTCCAAATTTTTGTTAACCTGTCAGCTTCCGCATATTCCATAATTTTTCCCAAAATCAAATCTTCAGCCGGTAAGTCTTTCCACTTCCAATATTGAGCAAAACATATTCTTGTTGCAGTTGTGATATATACAATCAGACACCATGTATTCGTGCCTATCTTATCTGGCCTTATATTTAATAGATAGTATTCTGGTTTCAATTGTAATTTATATCCAGTGATTTCTAATATCCATCCCTGTGTAAGTCTCCAAAACTCAATTACCTTGGGGCAGGTCCACCATACGTGAAAATAAATACCTATCTCCCCACATTTCCAACAGTTTGCGGAGAGTCCTGGGAACATTTTGGATAGTCGGGCAGGAGGGAGATGCCATCTATACACCATCTTATACAAGTTTTCTTTGTAAGTGGTTGCCATCAGGAGTTTCAGTTGTTTCGTCCATATTTCTTCCCATTTTACCAACTCAATTGAGTAACCAATATTTCTTTCCCAGGCAATCATTGAATCTTTAACAATCTAATCCCCTATCCAGTAATTTATTAAGAGTTAATAAATCTTGGATAACATTCTTTCCTCCTTTCCTAATATAATATTATTTATTTCTTGCTGGGTCATATCTATGCCACCTTTTTCCTTGTCTTTCTTATGTTTAGAGCTGATCTGGACATAAGACCACCAATCCAATTCTATTCCCTGAAGATCTAACTCAGTTCTTGTTTTTAAATGGCCTTGAGCATCCAATAGCTCCTGGTAAGATAGGTGTTTTTCTTTATTGTAAAGCGAGCTATATGTTATAGCTTCTAGTGGGACCAACCAAGACGGGGTCAAGAAGTAGAATTTACCCTTGATTTTTCTCCATGTTTCAATTAAGATGTTCCTTACATAATGACCTGCAAAGCTCATATATTTTTTAACCTTATCTTGCCAAAGAAAATAGTGCCAACCCTGTTGTAATCCCGAACCTTCCAGAATCAACAATCGTCTTCTTCTCAGCAGGATCCATTCCCTTATCCAAACTAAGTTTGCAGCCTGATAATAATATTCCCATTTTGGTAAGCCGAATCCCCCTCTTTCTTTCATCTCTTGAAGCATTTTAAGTTTAATTCTGGGCTTTTTATTTTGCCAGATAAATTTAAGAACACATTAATTTAGCTTTTTAAAGAAATTGTTGTCTAATCTAGCTGGTGCTGTATAAAATAAATATGTCCATTTTGGGAGAATATAGGATTTTATAATCGCGATCCTACCTAATAGAGACGTCTGAAGGTTCTTCCATTTCTCTAAGTCCTGTTCTGTTCGTTGAAGTAATTTCAAGTAATTATCTTGATTGTTGAGCATTTGGCTGCTAATATAATACCTAGATGTCGTAATTTATTGACAATTTGAAATCCCAAATTCGCTTCTAATTCCTTACTCTGCTTTGTTGTCAAATTTTTAATGATAACCTTAGTTTTTTCCTTATTTATTTTTAAGCCCGCTACATTTCTGTATTTTTCTAACTCATAGATCAAATTTGGGCCCGATAGAATAGGATCTTCCAATATAAATACTAGGTCATCGGCATATGCTTGTACCTTATATTGTTGGTCCTTAATATGCAATCCTTTTATCCCCAAGTTGCACCTAATTTCCCTCAATAAAGGTTCTAATGTTAGGATATAGCAATGGAGAAAGCGGGCACCCCTGTCTAGTTCCTTTCTCGATGCAGATTTGTTCAGATACCTCTCCATTAATTAAAATTTTGGCAGACTGCTTCGAATAGATTATTCAAATTTCCCGGATAAACCTTTCCCCGAATTGCATATGTTGTAATAAGCCCACTAAAAAACTCCAGCTCACTCAGTCAAAGGCTTTTTGCGCATCCACAAAAACCAAAGCCAATTGTTTATCAATGTGGGTTTCATAATGTTCCAAAACATTCATGATTATTCTCACGTTGTCTCTAATCTATCTACAGGGTAAGAAGCCATTTTGATCTTCATGTATAAATTGACTTAGGAAACTTTTTAGCCTCTCTGCTAATACTGCCGCAAATAGTTTGTAGTCTGCGTTAAGGAGCGAAATAGGTCTATAATTCTGGATTAGGGATAAATCACTACTATCCTTTGGCAAGAGGGTTATTAACGCTTCTGACCAGGAATTCGGGATCTTTCCCTCCCAGATTACCCCATTAAACAGTCTGTCATATAAGGGTTTAAGACTTCCCAAAGTGCCTTATAATATTCTATCGAGAGACCATCCATACTGGGAGTCTTTCCTGTTTTTTGTTTTCCCATAACCCTTTCAATTTCCCCTTCCATTATCTCCCTGTCCAGTATTTCCCTAGACATATCCGATATTTTGGGTAGGTCAGATTCTTCTAGGTATTTCCTTATTTCTTGCTCAGGCTTATCTTCTTTTCTATATAAATCGGTATAAAATTCCTGCGCTATTCTTTTCTTCCCTTCTTCCCCTGTGATCCAATCACCATTTCCATCTCTCAAATTGTGAATTCTACTCTTTTCCTTTCCTTTTTTTAATCGGTATGTAAGCCATCTTCCCTGTTTATTTGCATTTTCAAATTGTCATTGTTTCATCCACCTAATTTTTTTTCTAAATCCTCTTGGTCTAGTAAATTAATTTGATGTCGCACTAATTTCAAATTCATATTAAGTTCTCTATTATTTGGGTCCTGTCGCAATGCAACCTCACTTCTTGTCAGGTCTTCTAATAATTTGTCTCATTTAGCCTTCTCCTTCTTCCGTTTCCCAGCTGTATAATTTATCACTAAACCCCGAAACACTGCTTTAGCTGTTTCCCATACATTTTAAAAGTTTGCATCTTCATTATTATTTTCCCGGAAGAAAAAACCCATCTCCTTCTTTACATAAGTTAAAAATTGTTCATCTTTGAGGACCCTCACGTCCATTCTCCACCTAGGCCTTGTTTTCAACCCTCCCCATGATATCCAGAGTGGATTATGGTCTGCCTACTCATTGACACCTATCTCTACTTTCTGTGTTCCCTGCCGCAATTCCCCTGACATCCAAGCCGCATCTATCCACGACCAAAATGATGCCTGGTGGAGAAGTATGTGTATTGTCTATCTTCTGGATGTTTTTCCCTCCAAATGTCTTTAAATTCAAATTCCTCTTGTATTTGATGGCAAATAATAGGCAGTCTTTTCTTTACAGAGCTCTTTTTCCCCTCCTGTTTCCTGTTTCCAGATATATAGTCTTTATTTTTATCATCCATGGCATTAAAGTCCCCCACTACACAAATGTGTGAGTAATCATATTCTACCAATTTACTGTAGAGATTCTGAAAAAAGTCTTTCTGATTCCCATTAGGTGCATAAATACAAACCAGTAAGCATTTTTTACAACAAATTAGAAGTCTCCGTTCTTCATCTGCAAAAATTAATTTCGAGTTTATATGCCTTTGGACATAAATTGCTACTCCTCTTTTTTTAGTTTCCGCTAAAGACGTATATAATTGACCCAGTTTGGTATAATTCAATAAATAAAGATGCTCCCTTTTCACATGTACTTCTTGAAGGCATATTATATTCAGACGTGCTTTTATTAATTTATTAAAAATCTTTTTTCTCTTATTTGGGCTACTCAGCCCATTGATGTTAACTGACAATAGACGAATTTCCTCCCCCATCCCTTCTCCCTTCTGTTGCCCTTACTTGCCTTCTGCTTGGAGTTTCTTTTTTGTTTGTCTTGTTTCTCTCTGGCTCAGTCCCTCAACTCCTATCTCTGCCTCTATTTGCTTCTGTCCTCTTCCTTTCTTTCTCCCGCCTAGCTGTTCTGGTTCCCTTCTCTCTTCCTCCTCTAATAATTCTTCCCCACTCTTGCACTCCGACTCTTCTCCCACATCCGATTCTGAGGGGTTTATATATCTGATAAGAAAATCACTGGCATCTCTAAGGTTGTCAATTCTCACTTTATCTGCCCACGTAAATTGTAACCCTTCCGGTAATAGCCACCTATATAGCATTCTGTGTTTTCTTAGTTGAGCAGTTAAGAAATGATAATTTCGCCGTAATTCCCGTACCCGTCTGGGGAGTTGTTTCAGAATTATCAGTTGTTTGTCTTTATATGTTACCATTTTGTCTCTGGACTTCAAAATCACTTCTTCCCTAAGTGCTTTCTTGGATAACCTAACATGGACCTCTATCGGAAGTTTCTGCCTCCTGGTGTAACTCGTATGTACACGGAAAACGTCATCAATATCTCTCAGAATATCTTCCTTAGCTATCTCCAGAATCCCAGCCAGAATGTTTGCCACTATATCTCTTAGAGCTCCCCCCCCGTTCTTCCACCACATTTTGTATCCTCAGATAAAAAGCTGATCTTTCCATCTCGAGAAAAATAATTTTTTCTTCGAGGGCCCTATTCACAGAGACTTATGACTTGTTTAAGCATGTAGAACAGGCCTGTTAAACTGGCGGCCCATGGATCGGATACATCACATGCAGGTCACACCCACCATGACTCCGCAAAAGCAAAAAACATCACAATAGGTCACAAACCGGCCCATAACACAATTGAGTTTGACAACCATGATGTAGGAGGACATAATCCTTTAAAAGTGCCAATCAATGCATAGCAACCTATGTGTCCCTTTATAAACCACAATTTACTAAAAAGTAAAGAAGATATTGAAATATATATTATAAAAGTAAATAGCCTACATTAGGGTGTAGATCTATATGCTCAGATAAGATTCCATACTTCTATTTCTCAAGTCACAATTTCTAATTTCAATACTACTGGTTTAATTGTATATTATTGTAATATAAGGTGTGGGGGGGAGAATGCTAGTAACTACAGGTAGTCTTTGATTTAAGACCAGTTGTTTGGAGATAATAATTGCCTCAGAAAAGGTGCTTTATAACCCATAAAGTACTTCTAGCCATTGCATTATGTTGCATCTTCTTCCCATGGTCACATGACTGCATTATGGAAACTGACTGACATTTATGACCAATTGCAGATTCTGTAGTCATATAACTGTGATTTGCAACATTTTTTTTTTTTGGCCATTTCTAGTGTTTTTTTGCTGGTTTCTGGCAAAAAAAAACACTCTGTCAGGAGAATAGGTTGCAGTTACAACCTTGCAATTCATTTAACAACCATGTGAATCAGATTTATGACATCTTGATTCTCTTAATGATTGCCATAAAAACAGTCATAAAATTGGGTCTGGTCCTCGATTTATGACCATCACAAGTTAATGATTGAAAGTCCAGTCCCCCATTGCAGTCATGAGTACAGGACTACCTATAACACTAATTTTATCCTTCAAGTATATTTAATTTTGTATGTATGTGTAAGTGCAATAAAGCAACTCGCATATAATAACTGCTTGTGGAAAAGCAGGTCAAGGCAGAAGCACTGGACCAGAATGGTAGTTACTGATCCTCAATAGTGATTTAATGTGCATTAAAGTACACTAATGCTTGCATTAATTTTTAACAATGATTAAAAATAATTATGACATCACTGGAGACAAAGCACAGTAATTGAGTATAGCAGACCTCCCTAGGCTTGCTTTCTGTAGTGAACAGAGGCAATCAGAGGAAAAATTAATTACCATTTTAAAAAGACAAAGCACATCGAACAGGAAATAACGAGATTGTTAAAAATAAAAGTTTTTACAATATTGCCCATAAGGACTACTTCAAAAACAGAGCTTCAAAAACTCATGAACCACTGCACATTATCTTCACAATAGTATTCATTAAATAACACTAACACCTACGTTCTTAATATGTCCTCGCTTAAAAGGGGAAAAATATTTTCTGGAAAAATATTACTACGTAGAAAATTTTAACTATGTGGTACCATTCTTAAAATAAACATGTATCATACAATGAAAGCTTTTTAAAAACGTTGCTATAACCACACTGTACAATCAATGCATCCCCATCTCCTCCTAGCAAACAAGCTCTCTTTGAAAAGCTTGTGTAGGAGGCTAATGACAGTTACATTATGCTTTCAGGAATTCTGACAGCATTTTTTCTTCAGTTGATAAGCCAAGATTGTCAACCATACTAAAATTTCAGGAACATAATGCACTTTTATTAATAAAAAAATGAAGAGTAGCAGCTGTGTAGGTAGTAGCAAGAAATTCAAGTTCATTATCTAGATTAAAGCCAATAAATTGCATAAGAACTGTTTTAATAGTTGGGGCAAACTCACTTCAAAAAGATGCATGCAAAATATTTCTCACCTTCATTTGTACAATATCTAAATTTATACACAACTCTGAGGTAACAGAATAATGTACAAAGCAGCTTCCTAAAGTTTACTATGCTGGATGCCAAATGCTGCAAACTTGGAAAAAAATGTTCAATACTCAGAATACAGTTTTTATTTGTAACAAGTAAAATATTATCTGCATCTATTAATCTAAAAAGCAAAAAAAAAAAAAAAGCTGCAACAAGCCATAAACAAGCCATAGATGATCATAGACAGTGGAAAATATATCCCAAAAACTAGTATTTTTTCATAATCTGCTTCTATGCAGGTATATCTGAATACAGTAGGATCCATATTGTGTGGTTGGCCACCATCAGGGAATTCTGGGAACTGCAATTCAACCCTTCTGGAAAGCACAAGGTTGGGAAAAGAAATCAATTCTTTCCAGCAAAGTTATGTTTGACTTTGGGAACTTTAAAATGTGTGAAATTCAAGTTCCAGAATTTCTGTCAACTTTTGCTGGTTGGGGAATTCTGGGAATTGAAGTCCACACATCTTTATGTTCCCGAAATTGATAAACACTGTTCTAGGGTAATAGCACTGTATTGGCTGTAAACTAGAATTCATTATTCCTGTCCAAAGTTCACTTAAAGCAATAAACTTTTATTTCCATAACTCAGCTAAATAGGGAACAGACTTATTTTTAGAATGAACAAATAGATAATCAAGCCACAATATTTAAACTATTGGTCTTCTCTAGCCTTTGCTTAAACACATCCAGTGATGAGAGAAATCCACCCTGTATATTTAACTAAATGACATTTCAGTAGCTTCCTTCTTGTTATTTAAAACCAGCTTTACCTACATCAAGAGAAGAAAGAAAATTATTCTTGATCTTTTTCTATGTAATAATTATTTCAAGTTATTTAAAGAGTGCTATGATATTTACAGGTAGCCCTCAACTTACACCCATAATTGTGTTTGCTCAATTTGTATTGCTCAGCAAGGCAGTTGTTAAGTGAACTTGCTCCGTTTTACAATCTTTCTTGCCATAATTGTTAAGTGAATCACCACAGTTAAGTTAGAAACAAGGTGGTTAAGTGAATCTGGCTTCCCCATTGACTTTGCTTGTCAGAAGGTTGCAATAGATCAGGAGTGTCAAACTGGCAATGACATGTATCGCAAATTCCCTCCCCCTGCTAATATGGGGGTGGGCATGGCCAGTGCGTGACGCATTCGGCCCACCCCTGCAATAGATGATCACATGACCCTGAGACAGTGTCACCCTGAGAATGTGAACCAGTTGCCAAGCATCTGAATTTTGGTCACATGACCATGGGGATGCTACAACAGTCATAAGTGTGAAAAACGGTCATAAATCACTTTTTTCAGTGCCGTTGCAACTTCGAATGGTCACTAAATAAATGGCCGGAACACAAGCATTACCTGTATTTATTTATGAATCTCAGTTTAAATAAATTTAAAATAATTTATGAAATGTCTGCAAGAAAACAATCATGCTCAGACAGCACGAAGGACCCATTTATTTATTTATTTTAATCCTGCCTATATTATTTTGTTCAAGGCAGTGAAAATATCCAACATACCTCAACCCTGAGTTGAGCTGAGAAAGATGAAATGGACTGACTCAAAGTCATCCAGCTGATTTTCATGGCTAAGATGGGACTGGAACTTAGTGTCTGATTTCTAGTCTGGTGCCTTAACCACTAGACCAACTTGACTATTCCCACTCTGTCTCCCTTCTTAAGGCTGAACATTCCTTAGTACCTTCAATTTTTCTGTATACCTGAACATCCTTTTTGTTCTTTTCTGCATGTGTTCAGCTTTATCTAAATCCTTTCCCCAAACGAAACCCAATGTTTGATAACAAGAATACCACTGTGGAACAACCAGTATTATTCCCATAATTCAGAAGTTACATTTTATTTATTCATATTTACTTTGTGATCAACTACAATTCCATGATCCTTTTCATATGTCCTACTATAAAATCATATATAATGCATTCCATCTCTGTGCATTTAACTTTAGTTTCTTAAGTACAATTTTCATTTGTCCGTATTTAATTTAATTGTTACTTTCAACCCATTTTTCAGAAAGTATCAAAATTGTTTTGGATTTTATTTGTTTTTTGAAGTATTATACAATTTTGTATCCTTTATAAATCTAATAACCATTCCCTTCACCTCTTCATGAATAAAAATGTTGAAGAACAAGGATTCAGAAAATAACTTTGTTTCTATTTGTAGACCATTTTTGGATTTTTTGTTTGAGAAAGATAAAAATGAAAATTTGATTTTAGGACTCGGTGATTAGATTTGTTATGATTAATATTGGGTATGTTTATTCTTATTATATTCTTTAAACCTATACTTTAAATTTATGTTTAAACTTAGAGTAAGAGGGTTTTTATTACATATATTTTAATATTATTTTGATTAATTTGTATATTTTACATGATGTTTTTATGTTTTTGATTTAACTTAGAATAAGAGGTACTATATATTTGTGTCTATCCTGAAGAAAATCAGAAGTCAATTCCCCATTTTTTTTCTTGTCACTTTTTCTTTATTCCCCCTTTTTATTCCCTCCCCACAAATTTTTCCTGTTCTGTTATTTTATATTTAATTTAATAAAATTGTTCAAAGAAAAGAATGATTTAAGACTGAACCATGTACCTGTATGTATTTATAGTTATTATTTGCATTATGACAATTGTTCATAAAATGTGACCATCTAATGAGACTCTACATTGAGACTTACAATCAGTTTTTTGGCCCACCTATAGCAGTGTCAACACGGGCAGCAGCTCTGCTCCTGTTTTATCTGGAGATACCAAGGACTGAATCTGTCAGTGAGGGACGATTCTGAAATCAAATCATGTTTTTGTCTCATAACAGATTTTACTGTTGGTCCAATCCCAATCCAAATACATTGAGATGAAACCATGATGCCAGTTGCACTTTGTTCCCACTAAAATAAGTTGGACATGCTTCTTATTATTTACACTGATTTCAGAACCTTATGTTATACTAGCTGAATCCCCGTGCTTCGCTACGAAACTATGTGATCGGACTTGATAAATTGACACTTGAATTCTCCCCTATCCTATCCCCTTCTCTCCCTCAGCCTTGCCCCACATAAACATCTCCTATCTTATCCCCTTCTCTCCCTCAGGCTTTCTAGCCCCTTCTCTCCATGAGGTTTGCCCCACAGAAGCCAGTCCTATGCTATCCCCATTCTCTCCAGAGTTATTTTCAAGTTGGGAGGGGGGGTAGAATGTCTAACTAATTAGCATCAGAGCATGTTATAATAATATAGAAAATACTAATGCTCTGATGGTCATTTCGAAAAATCCTTTCTTAGTGGGTATCTAGAAGCCAAGAGGAACATACGTGGCAAATTTTCAAGTTTGTAGGCTTTACGGTTCTGGAGATTTTGTGATTAATGTGTAAGTGGTTTTCACTTTTATATATATAGATTGGAATTAAGCTGTTTCTTTTTGTACCAGACAGTACATATTATCAATAGGCAAGCTTGATATTTACATGATATACTTCATTTTTTAAGATTCAACAACAGGACATATAAAGAGAGAACAATCTACAATACATAAAAATCAACTAAAAGGATGCATTTCAAAAAATAAACAGTGTAGCAGTATAATTAATAGCAGCAAATGTTGCAATTCCTTCCTCATTCTGGCCTCAACTATCCAAAGAATCTTCTACAATCCCTTGTTATTAGCCATAGGTAGTTAGGAACCTTAGAACATGAAATTCAAAACATTGAAGAAAGGGGTTACCAGGTTGCCTGTCTCTTATTCTAATTTGTAAAATACCAGGTTTTAACTTCAGGCACTCCATTGTTTCTCCACTACTCAGTTTGAACTACCCAAAAGACATCAACATGTCTCTCTGAATTCTAGGAAGGATTTGAAACTCTATTTTTGCTAAGTGTTACAGCTGAGGTCAAGAAGGCTAGAATTCCTGTGGTTATTTCAACTTCCTCTGTTGTGCATAACTAAGAGTCTGGTTCAAAAGTCATTTTTGCCTTGGAGGACTCATTCCTTAATTGTTACTTTATGCTACAGAACAATGTTATGACCATAGTCCTAACTTTGTTTAAACAAGGCACACTCCCTTTGTTTACAATGCAGACTTATTGTAATACTATGCGGAAGGACCTTGGGAGACTGGATAAAGAAACATTACCATGGGAATGGTCAGATAAGAGATGGCATAGGTGCTGGGGGTGGGGTGAAGATGACATCAATCTTGACTTGCAAGATTAATGTCAGCCTCATAGGATTAACTAGATAGGAAACACAACCAGATGAGCTAATTCTACTTTATTGTAAAATTACATTGACAAAAGCTTTCAAGTCTTCCATGCCCATCTCCTTTATAACCCAACCTTTCTCCTGAGAGTGACTTCTGAGCCTCTTACCCCACCACCCACTATCCAGTTGTGGGCCAAGCTGTCTGTTATCTGACCATTTCCTTGGCAATGTCTCTTTGCCCAGTCTCCCAAGACCCTTCCTACAAAGCACTATAGTTAGGTACTATCCTAAACCATTATGTTCACATCCTTGAACATCCTAGTAAAGAAACTAGAACCTACCATACTAACAACATTTGAAAACTATTTCCCTCCAAAAGAAAAACAAGAACTCCTTAAAAAACTAATTTTCGGAGTTAAACAAAATCCTGCTGAATTGAGCAAATTCTTCTTGAGTGGAGTAAAATTCCATGATTTTTTCTTGATAATAATACAGAAATTGTTTATCATTGCTTTTCTCAATGTTTTGTCTATTGTCAGTCTAGCCTATTGCTTCTGGTATTTCCTGTGGCTTCCCATGAGTTTTTCAGTTATGAGCCACATTCAGCTAGGTTTCATGGAATGTAAATAATCTTATTAATTTAACGTCCACTAAACTTGACAAATGTACTTCAATGTGATAATCAATATAATCAGCTTCCAAGACATTGTATCAATGAATTTGATAAAATGTGGTTGATATGCAGAATTTTTAAAATTTATAATTTTAAAAACATATTTGCTTTTAAGGATATTTGTATTTTTTGAGGATATTTGTATTTTCTCTCCATCTTGGTAAACAACAAATACAGGTAGTCCTCATTTAGTGACTGGCTCATTTAGCAGCCATTTGCAGTTACAATAGGAATGAAAAAATAACTTGTGACTAGCCCTCACATTTACTTCCTTTGCAGGTCTATAAAGCCAAGGAAATCTAAAGCAAGCTCATAAGCACTGTACAATCACAGTTTTACTTAACAAGTGCTTTGTTTAACAACCAAGTTGCCAGTCCCAATTGTGGTCACTAAATAAGTTGTACCTGTAAGACTATCTGCTCTAGATATGTCTAATTTTTTTTAATCCTACCAGATTATTGGCCTTGACAACGTATTCCAAAAATTAAACCAATAACCAAATAATCACCCTGGTTTGGAATCTTTGGAAAAAAGTCACTTTCTCTGACAAAGGTAGCCAAATACATTTGATTAATTAATCCTGAATGTTTAATGCTTTTAAAATAATTATTATATAATGGCTTTAGATAATGACTGATTTATATTTCTACTTTTATTGGATTGTTGCATGCCACCCAGAGTGAATTTCCATGAGATGGACAGTTATATACATTTGATTAATAAATAATTATTATATAATGGCGTTAGATAATGATTGTTTTATATGTCTACTTTTATTTGATAATTGTATGCTGCCCAGAGTCACTTTTCATGAGATGGATGGATATATAAATTTGATTAATAAACAAATTAATAAATAGTAGTAAATCAAATACATCTTTAGACTGTGATATGAATGCATAGTTCAATGTAGATTTCAATATCAATTTGATTAGTCCTGTTTTAAAACAGGACTATGAAATCCCATTGGGTATCCTTGGGCCAGTCACTTTCTCTTAGCCCAATTCACCTCACAGGGTTGTTGTTGAGGGGAAAATAAGAGGAAGAAGATGTGTTGGATTTGTTTAGCATCTTGAGATTGATAAAAATAAAAAGGCAGGATATAAATAAATAAATAAGTAAATACATACATGCATGCATATATACATGGAAACAATACCCATTTAATGGCAGAGTGCAGGTGGGAGAGAAACCTCATCTTATTTTGTTAAAATGGCAAAAATCATTGATAAATGATATAATCTCTTGCTTTCTGATAATTTACCTCAAAAACCATTAGTAGAATTGTCAAAAATCTGGAACTCCATGACAACAAAGTAACTGAAAGAACTGGACATTTTCAATATGCAGCAAATTTAGATTCCATAATTTATTTATCACTGGATTATATTAAAGAATAAAAGCCACAGTTTCTTTGTCCTGTATTTTGTAGCATAGGAGCCCACAGCTCATAATCAGGGCCAGTGAGATCTTCCACTTCTTCTGGCATCCTGAAAGTAGACGGGGCACTCTATGGCATCTTTTTGTTATTTGCAGGAGATTTAAAATGCAAATCATCTGCTGCAGCTTCAGCAATGCACAACAAATAGATTGGCCTGTTTCTGGAAAAAAGGGACTAAAAATTGAATTCATCAAGGGAGTAAAAGATTAAATGATACTGATATTATTCACTGGAATTAAAAGACTGCTGTTTGCCACAAGTAAAAAGAGAAACCAATTGGGTACAGATAGTCCTCAATTTAACACCACGATTGAGCAAAATTGTTTCTAAGTGAGAAATTTGTTAAGTAGGTTTTGCTTAATTTTATAACTTTTCTTGCCACATTTGTTAAGTGAATCACTGCAATGCTTAAATTAGTAGCACAGTTGTTAACTGTGTAGTAACATAATGGCTTCCCAATTGATTTTGCTTGGCAGAAAGTCGCAAAAGAGGATCACATGACTCTGGGACACTGCAATGGTCATAAATGTGAGTCAGTTGTCATGTGATCATGATAACTGTAAATCATGTGATCACTGGGATGCTACAATGGTCATAAGTGTGAAAAATGGTCATAAGTCACTTTTTTCAGTGCTGTTGTAACTTTGAATGCTCACTAAATGACCTCTTGTAAATTGAGGATTATCTGTATATACGTTTCTCCATAATTTGAAACATTTCTTTTGTTGATTTTTCTACCAGTGCTAACAATACCCTGAACTAAGTCTAGAAATACAGCAAAAATCAATGCAATTTTGCTGATATTATCAGGGTGGCAATTAATCCCATTCTGCTTTTGGGTAATTGCACCTTGATCAGAGCTCTTATCTCTAAGCTAACTGCGCATATCCACATTCTTTCACATTCACATATACGGTAGATGCAATACATTTTTATAGCCCACATCTATTAAATAGAAAATTATATGGTTTCAGAAGGACTTCCTTTTCTATTGGCATAAAAGCTTATGTTGATTGTATCCAATACAATATTACAGGTATGCATTACATAAACAAGCACTATAAAAATTTTCCAAAAGTCAAACTACAGTTATTCCCTTTATCAACTTTCAAATATGGAAGAAGGCACATGATAGCTTACCCATCAAAAATAAGTTTTTCCCCAGATGTTAAGAAACAGGCCTAGAGAAAAGAATAAACATGCAATGACTCTTGATGATCTGTGCTGGGATCATCAATCTCTCAGATATTCCACCCAGGGCATGGTCTACAGGAGAAAGCAAAAAGAGAGCTCCATGGATAGATCCCTTAAAGGAAGAATAAAAATGTTTCAATCAACAATCCATAAATGAAGAGGCAACACAATATGTTGATCATAACAGTTATCCCATTTGGAGTGCATACAGAATGTAATCTTCATAAGCAACCATAAATGGGATCCGTAACTCAGCCACTAAAGCACTACCCAGTTGCTAAGTAAAAAAGCATATGACTGTCATATGCTTATGTCCATACTTGTCCTTCAGTCATTAAATTGGTAAGCAAAAAACCTATATGATTACAACTTATGATTTTACTACCTCTGCCTTCCCTATTAACTCCGAATGTCGTAAGTCAGTTGCCATACCAATAGTGATCTTTTGACTGCAGGACACTGCAACTGCTGAACATATGAGGACTGGTCACCAAGTTTTTTTTAAACTTTGTTGTAAGTTTGATCAGTTGCTGCACAAGACAAGCCAGTAAGCAAGAACTACCTGTAGTTGCCTTTTCCATGCTTCCCCTCAAACTAGTAGCTCTATAATTTTAAGGAAATGATACATTTTGAGGCACATTCAAACAGAACAGATATTTCAATAATGCAACATTGCTACAAGAGTCATAATCAAAAAGTATGAAAACAGTAGTCATTGTAAATTATCATTTCACAGATATTACTACATTAGCACACAAACTCTTCCAATTAAAAATAGTAATGATGTTGATTACACCAAGGTTTCAAAGTTATCTAGTTATAATTCTAATGCAGTCTAATCATTTAGTTTATATTTGTCCACATTCAATTTGAAATAATTATCTTACAAAAGGGAGGTGTCAAACTCATGGCCCGCAGGACAGATGTGTCACGCGCTGGCTTTGCCCACCCCCATTTTAGCAAAGGGGAAAAAAGTCATGTCACATGACAACATGAGTTTGACACCCCTGTCCTACAATAATGCAAAAATGCTTAGTGTTCAGTTACATATAAAACTCCCTTGAAGGGAAGACTTTGGTATCATAGCTAAGAATCCATTGTAATTATGACATCTTTCACCTCTATAAGCTATTACAGAAAACTCAGCAGATGCATGAGATGAAATCTTGTAATGCAACAAAAACTGTTACTATACTTTAGAAAATATGACACAGAAAAAGTAATCTTTTGTAGGATTATTACTCATATACCACCTGTACTGTGATTCTAATTATGTAAGTGTAGTCATCCAAGTACACTTACGAAGTCTCCTTTTAAGCAGCATTCTCACCCTAAATGGGCAATTTTGTTTTTATTCTGTCACAAGATGTGAAGCCTGAGAATTACCCCTAGGTCAAAATTCCCTCTAGGCTTCAATCTATTTTAGAACATGTTATGATCACCCATTACATTAAAAAACTGCAGCCTCAAGGCAGTCAACCAGGAAATCATATGAATATGCCTGTAATAGACAGGTAAATAGACTTTATGATTCAAGTTACAAAAAATGTTTCATCAATCCAGATAATAATTTTTTCAGTGAATAGCAGCAACTTTCCAGAGTTTGATCCTTTTATTTTTTCTGAAAGATATGTACCAAATTTAGGACTTTTTGACTAAAAAAGAAGAATATTACTGCTCTTTGAAAAACTACATAGTATTTTGTGTAAATATATCAGCTTCTAGAAAATATAGCCTGTAGTTTTTAAATTTTGAAAATATTCCAAATAATTCTGACATGTTAAATCATAATGTAACTGGTTTCTTCAACTGGTCTCACAGCATGTTCAAACCAATCTACCAGGGAATAATCAGGAAATTATGTTTTAAAAATCATAGCTTAGAGTTACCTATAAATGTATCCTCAAGGCTTTCTGAAGACTTCCAGCATCATTGATGAAACTTTTACTATTTAAACCTCATATCATTATACATCTATCTGTGGAGGTGTAAGATTTTATGAGTTAGAATTCACTCAAGGGCAGTATTTATCAGTCTATATAATTATATGGGGATAAAAAAGTCTTCTTTACCAAGCTGCTGTGAAAGGGTATCTTCTGTATAACTTCATTAGAAAGAGGTTTGCATATTTAATTTGGGCTGCTCAAAATGCATATTCAAGCACACCTTATTTGGCATATTTACAAGCTGAAAAACATTTAAAATCCAAGCTTATATTAACTTTTTTTTTCAAAGAAGGGCTACCCAATAAAAACTTTCTGTCTATTTCAACATTGTTATTTTCCCAATGTAATTTTCATTATTTTATATCTGCTATCCCTCCATTCTGCTTCAGAGTCCATTGTTTTAAGTTGGGCTCCAAGAATATATTGAAGTGTTGATACTACGCAATCCTTGGTGAGCTGAGTTGTTTGCTTGCAATCTTTTCATTTCAACCTGAAGCTACAAATATCCTTCCTTATTGAGACTTTTCATTATCCAACTGAGTGGAATCATTAGTGTAAGCAGCTGTGCATCTAATTATATGGTTAAGTGTGCAATGTATGTAAGCTGCCCTTCAACTGTAACTTAATATGTCATAATTTACAGCATCCTCTTTTCTGCTAATTGAAAAACATTTATCTCAATTCAACAGTATTTACAAGATAATTTCTAAAACATACATACCTGAAATTCTACTAGAAGCCCTGAGACTCACAATAATTGGATTTCTGAGAAGATAATTCAGGGTGAGATTTTTGAAAAAGCTGTTCATCATCCAGGATAAGTCCTAATGTACAGTTTAATTTCTAGCTAAATTTACCATTACTGCTAATCAGGGAAACTATATAAACAGGAAATTACAGTTATGTTAGAGAATGTAATGGTCCTGCTTTCTATCAAGAGCTTCGTCAATGCTAAGACACCAACTTACATCATATAAGTATATAGTTTAAGACTTCTGAACAGCAGTTTCAAAAATCATGTAACTACAGTTTTCAGATAAATGGCCCCAAAAGCTTTTAACTACTAGTTCAGAAGACAATATATCAAATCCCAACAATTGTAGACAAGAATGTAGAAAACTAATCTTTCCAATTGAAGTTTTTCTTAAAAAGTTCAGACATGCAAAAAAGCACACCTTAAAATAGAGACAACACTCTTTAAAGTTTCAAGAGATTACCAGCTAATGAAAAAAATAAAATAGAGATACTTTTAAAAAATAAGATGTCTTCACTATGTTTATAAATCCAAATTCTTTTAAACAAATGACTTTGCTGACTACTATGAAAACTGACAATTGATTCTAAGATAACTATGAACAGTTAGATACCAAGACAAATATTTTTTAGAAACATACACCAAGACAAATATTTTCTCACTCTTAGCTGAATCAATTAGTTTTGCAAATCTTGAAATAAGTGGCAAGTTTTAAAGTTTGAATCCCAAATTCCAGCAGTTGTGGTTTTTTTTTTTTTTAAGTAAAAATAGCTACAGCACAATATACACAATGATGTGTAAACTCTTATTAGAAATTCTAAGGTTTATTTTAATCATTCTACACATTTAATCCTGTTCAAATTCACATAAGGACTTATTTTTTGAACTCACATAGAATCATATTCTTTACTTTCTCTAAACTTGAAAAAATATCTGCATTTATTGGCGGAGAGGTATGGGCTGAAATGTAGATTTTAGTAATTCAGAATTCCGGAACTTAATGGCAGCTGTACATCTAATTATACAGATTGTGCACAATCTATATAAACTGCCCTTCAACCATATCTTACTATGCCACAGTTGTAATAATAAAGCTATTATCGAAGGTCAATTAACAGTACTCATAAAAAAATGATTTTTTTAAAAAAATAAAACCTTTTCTCTCTTCTAAATTCAGCAATATTTTACAGCCATAATTTCTAGTACTCACATCTGCAATTCTACTAGAAGTTCCAAGACTCACTTTTCATAATAGCATTTAAGCTTACGACACAAAATCATTCTTTACATAAAATAGAGTAACATATGATTGCTTCCCAATTTTATTTCAAGCTTTCTTTTTAATTTAATCATTTGTTTGATTAATCATCTAATTCATATTTGTTGTTCACCCTTCTAGAGACCCAAGGGTGCTTTTTCAAGAGGCAACTGGACTTTCTGGTTTTTTCTTTGAAGATGTTTCACTTCTCCAAAAAGCTTCTTCAGCTCTGACTGGATGGTGGGGAATGGAAGGATTTACACTCCTTGCAGACAGCTGGTCATTTGCATTCTTTTAGCGAGTCACTAAGGTCACCTGGAGGTTTATCTGTGTCATCAGGGTCACCTGAGTGGTACAAATGGGTATGGACTCTGGAGCCTTCTTGGAACTGTTGAAAGGACTGTGTTGTAGAATGGAGATAGATGATGTCGTATCCCACCCGCTCTGTTGAGAGGAGGCTGTTCAATTTTGACATAGATGGCCTCTTTGATCCCTCTTTTAAACTAGTGGTCTTCAAGAGTGGCCTGTGTCTTTTAAATGCAGGTGGATTGCTGAATCCAGTCCTGATGTGTTTCATCTATGTTGTGCCATGCGCTTATGAAGTGGTTATGAAAAATCTTGATCTTAACTACAGATACCTAACTCAAGACCACAACTAAGTATACACCATTTTAAATGATATATTATATTCCTAACCTAGCAATAAGTGGGTTCACTGAGCTATTGTTTTGGAAAAAGGTTAAAGGAGCAAAGAAATAGGGTGGATAGAGGGCAGGTTCTTTCCATTCAATTCCTGTATGACCATGTGATGATGCTTATGCAAGAATATTTTGATGCTGCTCAGTTCAAGCTGAGAGAAATTAAATATGATAGAATGTGCACCTGGAGAAGCAGTTGGTGGTGGGGGAGGATGTTTTGGCAACACAGAACTTTTCCTGGGGGTGGGTTGGGGAGGTCCAAATTAAGAGACTACACAGCCCTGAGCTGGATGAGGCAGTGGGGAAGAGGTTCGAGCTACCCTGGACTCTCTCAAGATGTAGGCTAGAAGGTTATAGATGCAGTTTGCAAAGGTTCTGTCCATTAGGTGTAAGCAAATAAAGCAGGGTTGATTTAAATCAACTCAATTTAAATAATAATTTTTAAAGAGCAACTGTCATCTCTGTCCAGCAGCAGCTTCTCCTCTGACCTTCTGTTGAGTCACCAACAGTCACATTCACTTTAATGGGACGGCTGGTGATGCGGCAGTGACACAAGGTGGTGAGGAACATGGCAGGCAGCAGGTGAGTGGATGCCCGCTAACAGGCGCTGTCATGATGGATCTGAAATGATAGGTACTTTTTAATATTATATTTATAAGCTGCTTAGAAGGTTTCACTTTCATTTTTGTTGCTTGCCTTTCCTCCTGGTGGTACAGCCTGGTGGTACAGGTGTATTTCTCTTCAAACAATCATACAGTTTGTAGTGTACATCGATTTGCAAAACAATGGATAAAGGAATATTCCTGAACTTTGTTTTATGATTTATCTCGTTACTGTGAAATTGTGTGAATGCATCAATGCAGTGCATGTTATCTCAGTTTGCAGAGCTTGAATTCATTGAACGCATTTACCAAAAATATAAATATTGCAGAATATACAGCCTCATGCTACATAACTAAGCTCCATTTTATGCTGAATAAACTAAATTATTAATGTATCTTAAATAAAAAATTATATTTAGATTTTTACTCCAAAAGCATTTTATTAAAATAAATTTGATAAACATAAAAAATCTGATTTAAATTTTAAAAAGCCATTTTTTAATATATATTTTTAAAAAATAAACTATTTTTATCCACCCTGAAATAAAGGATTGGACTTAGTTAGATTTTGCTGCTTTGTGCTTAGGTCTGACACTATCTGTAGTTTAAAATAGTGGATGTAGCTGAAGCCCCAATGGTTTGAATGCCAACACAGTACTTCATTTCCATGTGATAGGCAGATGGGGATAATGTGAAGGACAGCAGCTGTGAGTAGCATGCAAAATATAAGGACAAATAGTCCACAATTGGAAGAATGGAAACATACACTAGTATATAACTAAGAAACATACAGTGAATCAACAGATTAACCTGTTTTCCATCAAAGGGAATAATGAAACAGTCATGTTTACTGATCCACACATCCTTATATCGCACATAAGAAAAGCTAAAGTTGCCTTTACAACAGGTTTTTTTTTTTTGCCATCATGTTATTTTTTTAGGAAACTACATGCACTTACTCTCTCTCTGCTTCGTAGAAATAACTTTTTATAATAAATGTAGGTTATATCAAAGGTAATAATAACAAGGAAAAAAATAGAACAGTAGCCATACTATGCATCATTGCAGCTTTTTCAATCTCCTTTAGTCTGTTTTGCAAATACTTACCAAAGCAGTTCATGAATGCTAATTTGCTCTCTGTAGCAGACACAGAAAATAATGAAAGGGAAAATAATACTCCCAGACTTACCACTGGGTGTGAAAATTAATCCAAAGATTGTGAAGTACATAAACCTGAAAATTGGTAAAATTATTTCAATCAGCAAAGTAGAAGGAAGAATGTAACCTCTATTTGTATTTTATTTCCCATTCCACCAAATGACAAGCTAGTTTCTTAATTATTAATAAATAATACACTGATCACATCTATTGCCATATTCTGAAAACCACTGGCCACATTTTTGTAGATTATTGTGTTATTTGAATGCACTATGATCAAGCAAATTTGGAGAGATTTACTTATTTATCCAATTTATATGGCCACTTATCTCAGAAAGTGACTTTGGGCAGCAAACAGTTAAAACGTAATGAAAACAATTGCACACATTACAAAATTTAAAATACAGGGCAGTCAAGCAATGTGAACACAAATCACTAGCATAACTAAAAAGTGGGTCTCTATATACCCTAAGGACTCAAGCCCTGGACACAAAGCACCACCTGCCAATTTCCAATTGTTCGTTTTAAATCAACAGACACACTGTTCATTGGAAATTCCTCCATGCTACATTCCCATAGAGTTCAAGCACTTAACTCTGCTCCCTTAGCCCTGCCTGCTCTTCTCCTATATCAACATTTTCTATATAACAATGGAATATACTTTATTCCCTTAACAAGCTTTGAGAAATCTTTTGTTTTGCTCAGTTTTGCACTTGCTTAAACAGTGAATAACCAATTTGCTGCTAAAACTTTGCTACAATTCTTTACAGGAAAAATTCTCTCAGATAAATTGTTCCTTGCAATCATTTATTGTTTCTATTCCCTATGTACAGAACAAATCACGGTTTGGTAGTTTTTTCCAAGCCAACCATGCAAAATTATCAGACAATATTCTTATAAACACAGCTACTAAGTAATACGGATGATCTACTTTATCTTGACTAGGATAGCTATACAATTGCTTTAAATTAAATGCAGGCAGTCTAACCCTAGACCTGTATAGATGGTTTATATTGTTTGCTTATGACTACAGTTGGAACCAGAATTTCCATGGCTAAGCAAGTCAGTTAAGTGAGTTGTGCCCAATTTTACAATCTTTTAAATCATGATTAAGTGAATCACTGCAGTTATTAAGTGAATCCCATTTTTGTTAAGTGAATCCAGCTTCCTCCAGTTCCTTTGCTTATTGGAAACAGCTGGGAAGATTGCAAATGGTGATCACATGACCCCCACATACCCCATATACTTTTGAATACTTCTTCCTTCCAAAATTAGTTATTTGGGAAATTCATGAACAAAACACAATGGAAATTACTCATTTATAGATCATAATTCTTTTCTTTATCTTTAAATGGATGTTTGACAGACAAAAATATTAAACCAACGCTTAATCTAAGGATTTTCTCTTAAGTATACTCATTTGATATTCTGTTGAAACATATCATGAATGCAATTAAATATATTTAGAATTGGTACAAATTTATAACAAGGCTTCTTTTAAATAAATTATAAAATTATCAATTTATTTTATTAACACTAGAAACTAATTGCAACATTTTCAAGATCCATAGATTTTATTAATATATTCTCTATGTTAGCATATCTGCACAAAATTCACAAATGTGAAGTAATCAAACTAAGTAACTATATTTTTAAAATGTTGTAAACCTGAAACATAGAACCAAATACATACGGTGGTATGTTGGAACTCAGTTGCTTTGAAACTCATCGAATTTGGTACTCAACATGTTTGATACAAAATTTTTGTCCCGTTAGTCATCATTTGTTTGGTACTCAACATACAACTTAAAATGTGTTAGTGTCAGCTTCTTTTTGACTCACTACATTATTCCTTATGGAAAAAATTTGTCTAATACTCATTGTTTTTGATACACATTGCACCTCCCAGAATCAATTAACAATGAGTACCTAGATACCACTGTACTATATAACTGTAGGTTTGTAGAAGAATAGCACTAACAGTGGCATTATTTGTTACTTACAATGCCAACATGCAGATCTCTAGACTGGTAATCTTCAATTAACTATCATTTATGCAACAAACTGTTTAGTTATTACAATCTTGAACAAGGAGACTTATCCTTGAAATTATGGCTGTCACAGTGTCCCCATAGTCACGTGCTCACTATTTGGGGCTTAGCAATTGGCTCATAATTACAAGGGTTGCAGCATTTCACAATCACCATTTGCTATTAAGAAGAGATTGGATAACAATTTGTCTGAAATGGTATAGGATTTCCTGCCTGAGCAGGGGGTTGGACCTCCCCGGTCCCTTCAAACTCTGTTATTCTGCTATTTTTCACTATTTGTAATCTTCACTACTAGGTTTCAACAAATAAAATCATTGGGAAGCTGGCGGAAGATTACAAGTAGCAATCATGTGATGTTGCCCCTAATAACATGGGGTTCGCCTAACGACTGCAACTGTTGTAAGTCAGAATAGACATGCGACATTGCACTTTATGACCATGTTGCTTAGCAACCGAGTTCCTCGTCCCAATTACCATTGCGTACCAAGGTCTACCTGTACAAAGCCAGTCTTTGCTCACATTCATTTCTATAAGTGCTACATTGCTTCACAGCTGTAGTCAATTTCTTTTCTTTTTAAAGTATAAATGTGAATTTTGGGAAATTTTGGGGGGAGAGAGATGTGTGTTTTACCTCAAATGTCTCTTTCTATGCCATGACACATTGATACTTTTTGTTGTTGTTATTCCCTTCAACTTAAGTGTTGACTCTTGACAGCTGCCCAGGCTGATCCTTGCAGGTTTTTTTGGCAAAAAAAGAAGTCCAGTTGCCATGACTCAATCTACAGACAACTGTAACTGGATGACTGAGAATCTTCATCAACATTTTCTTAGCGAAGTTCTTCAGTGGTTTGCCATTGCCTCCTTCCTAGGGCTCTTCTCCCTGTAAAGACTAAACCCTCTTTTTTCTGTAAAGACTAATGCAGAGTCTTGGTGACTTTTGTTCCTATCACCAATATAGTTCCACTAGCCTCAACTTTTTACTAATAAAAATATCATGAGATGATAAAACAATACTGGTATTAAAATCTGGGGAAAGCATGTTGAAGTAGGTTTTCTCCTCAATGATTCTCATTTAGTAATGTATGGGAAGTTGAGCCAGATGACATCAAGAAGCGGATCAGAGAAGCAACTCCTTTTTCTTTGCGCTCCTTCCTGATAGCAACTCATGAAAGGATCTCAAAAGAAATACCATATTCCTCTATTTATACATGACATCATATATAGCACAGAATTACAATGTAAAAGCAGACATGAAGTCAGGGGTATATATGGAGGAAAGCCAAGGAGGCTAAAATAGTGGGTGAGATATGGCATGCAACCTCCTGCCCCTTTTAATATGTATGCAATAGATATCTAAAAGGGGCAGGGATTTTATCACCAGATTGTACCACCATTTATATGTTGCTGGCCCTTCCCTCAGATGTCTCTGTACAAGGCAAATCAAGGCCACAGAAATTGAGAACTAGAACTGATGTATCTACAGGTATTCTTTGACTTAGGAACACAATTGGGATCAAAATTTCCACTTCTAAGTAAGGTACTTGTTAAGTGAGTCACACTCAATTTTACAACCATTTACCATGGTTGTTAAGCAAATTACCACAATTGTCAAGTGAATTACATGGTTGTTAAGCAATTCCAGCTTCCCACATTGACTTTATCTGAAGCTGGCTGGGAAGGTTGCAAATGATGATCACATGACACCAGGACACTGCAACCATCATAAATACATGCCAGTTGCCAAGCACCTGGATTTTGACTATGGGGATGTAGTAATGGTTCTAAATATAAGGGCCAGTCTTGAGTATTTTTTCCAGTGCTGTTGTAAATTTGAATTATTACTAAACAAATGGTTGTAAGTTTAACATTTATTAGTGTCCTTTGAATTTAATTTGATTTTTGGTGATGTCATGAAAGCAATCATGCTATTTTCTGGCACAAGTGGATTACCATTATACCTTTCAGAAATGTTTACAGCTTCAGAATCTAGTCTGTATCCTGGGATTTACTGATGATTTCCCATCAAAATATTAACCAGATCCCAAACATTTAACTTTTTAAAATCAGGGGTGGCTATATGGAAGAATGGTAAGTGACTTCCATACAATTATCAAGAAAATTATTTGAATATGTATACACTATACCATATATGTCTTCTTATATCATATATCCATGGATATACCATATATCCATATACAACATTTTCTCTTCCCTTTATAATCCTTGCTTATTTTTTTGGTAGCAATCAACAGCTGCATATTAATAATGTGCAGGGAACTATTCATTTGTGCAACAATTTAATTCTTATCCAAATATAACAGTGGATTCTGAACATTAGCTATAATTACATGATAGGAAATCTGATTTCTTTCTACATATAACTACTTCTTAATGAAACTGAGCCATTTTCTATTTGTCGTTTCATGGTCATAGTATTCAAGAACAGATACTTTCTATTTCATAAAGATTCCAAACAAATTATTTCCAAAAAACCCAGAACTTAAAATAGTGTTAAATCTCTTGCATAATTGCACATTTAACACTGCAGTCCATTGGCAAAAGTTCCAACACACTTACTTAGAGGCATTAGGGCTAACAAGCAAGACATTGCTATTTCTTCCACATAGTCATTTCTTTTAGTGAAAAGAAAGAGGACATTAATGAAAACACAAAATCAATATTTTATCAATACAGGACAAAAAAAACCTCTCATCATTTTTTGCACAACACATAAGAATTTTTGGCATCTAAAATTTTTACAATTGCAAATGAATGCACACAACCAAGTCAATTCCTTCAAACTTCCATCAACCTTTATGTTAAGTACTGTAACTACTAAAATCATTCTTAATCCAAGCTACAATTCTAGTTGAAAATCCACACATAACACTAAAATTTCAAATAAATTGATAGTCAATTAAGTACCAAAATATTACTATGAACACAAAGAATAACATAATAAAGTACATTATCTCCACTATGATTCAAGGCACAAAATCTTTCTGCTGTAAAGAGTTCATATAAATGGATAATTTTGAACAGCCACAAGTTGTAAACAAGAGAGGTGAAAAATGAACAGATGGCTGCAGTATGTACTGAATATTCTAGAGTTTCTCTCATTGATATGTTTTTTTCAAGACTTTGAATGTACCAAATTCAAATTTTGATCCTGTGTGTAATTCTCAAATCTGGTTATAATTGTTGAAAAGGGGTTTTAACTGAGGCATTTTCACAGAGAAATTGCTAAATAATAGCTTGTCCTTTAAAATAACTTATAACATGCACCCAAGCCAGGAGTCAAGGTAGAAACATTATGACAGTCATCCCTGCAAGACACAGATACAGTGTTACTAGAATTTACTTGTCTTCCTCTACTGATTACCGCCTAGTCCAAAGGTCTATTTATAGTTGCCTAAGGCCCCCCTCTTCCCAAAGTCAAATAAAATGAACTTTAATTGATGGATGTAACCCTGTACTGCAGAATTGATTACAAACTCTGCAGTAGCAGCAGGCAAATTCCTGGTTACCTCCAAAAGGTGAAAGAAAAAGGGTGTTGATGACACTAGCAGATTACTATCACTTGCTCTGTCATGAGTTAAAGATTATCCTATATAAACTCTGTCATCACAGCAATAATTGAAACAATGCCCCCCCTTCAGTGACCAGTTGGCTGGGAGCCATAAAGTACAGTCCATTGTATTCAGGACTGACCCCTACTAACAACAAATGATACCCAGGCAGTCTTTCATTCACATGTTGAGTTTCAGTAAACTCTCTCAATTATTCTGACGCAGAAAGCACTAAGACGTTTCTAGAGTTTGAATCCAAAAATAAAGAGGTAGGCTTGACAGTTTCATAACAATGGACATGAATGCACCTAAAAAATCATGATGCCAAAGAACATCCTGTGATTCCTTGTTCGTTTCGCTTCTAGCAGTCCAAATGATTATTTTACTACCATGGGTGAAGTGCGACGGTATGTTTTTCCTGCATTTGGCAGACTTCAACACTTACCTATCTTCTCCCCCAGAAAATCGCCCTTCCCGCGGCCAATCCTTGCGCTTGTCCTGCCTCCCGCCCTCCCAGCTCCAAATGTATCGAGGTGACAGCACCACCGTGGCAATTACAACCCACCCAGTTCTTCAATCAGCTCCGCCACCTTTTTTTTCCTCACTCAACTGAATGCGGACTGCAGCTACAGACAACAAGGAAAGAGCTGAGATAAGAACCAGAATATGTTTTTTTCATCCGAAATGGAAAGACGGACCCTTATTTTGGGGAGAGCGCGCGCAATAATCGCTGAAGGAAAGGGGAGGGGGGTGATCTGTTCGCGCACCGCCCCTAAATTTTGCGAAAAGAGGCGGGGAGAAAGAAGAATAATCCCGCAGAGGTCGAGGAGATAATCCCGAGCGGGAAACAAAGATTATCCCCCTGGGAGATAATCCGGGGCAAAAAAAAAGACAGCCCAGAGTTGGGAGGAGAAGGGACACGGAAGAGGTGGGGAAAGAAGCAAAATGCCCCATTACGAGCCACGAGTAAAATACCTGCACGAGCCTTAATCCCCTACCATAAAACGCCCAAAGAGGCCGCCACCAGTTTCGCTCCGAGGCAGGCTAAAGCGAGAGTCACGGGGTAGGCTCCTCGCCGGGAACCAGTTCCCGTCCCATAAGAGCCTTGCCCGCTTCTTCTCCGCCCTCTTCCATACACAGAGGCTCGGCACTCACACAGGGTGCGCCACGACAGGACCTTCTGCCCCCACCTCTTCCTACCCACCCGCGCGTAAGAAAAAAAAGGGGGGAGGGCACTCGCCTGCCCCAAAAGCCTCTCTCCAGAGCTAGGAAGGTGGGCAGTTACCGGCAGTTACCGGTGGGTTGGCTCGTTGGGCTCGCCGGCTGGCCTCGCCTCTCCTTTCGCTCGCACGCGCACCCACAGCCTCCTTCTCTTCACTGGATGCCGCCGCTCAGACTCAGCCCCATCTAATGACATGAAACTCCCGGCAGCGCGCGCCCACAACCCCCTCTGCCCGTCGAGAGGCGCACACGGTGGAAATGGGTACCCGCCAATCGGGGTCTTTTGCGCGCGCAGCAGACCGTCCTACTGTTGCTGCTGCCGAGGCAAAGAGCGCGCGAAAGCTTCTCTAGTCTAGTTGATCGGGCGGGAGCGCGCGAAGCAAGCCCCTCCCCCCTTAACTCTTTCGCTGCCTTCTGACTGGGCTTGTGGTTGGTCCCACCTTACTGGCCTGAGGACGCCAGTTTCGCCATTCATGCCAAGGCAAAGAAAAGGGAACTCACGTGTGCATTTGTCTTTTGTCCCGGAGATCTTCAATCGCCTGCATTCTTCGAGCTGGAATGTAACCAGGATGAAAACCAGGCGATGTCAAGGCCATATATGAATGCGTGTCAATATTGGACAAATCAGGGTGCAAAATTAAAGATGCAATACTGATCGCACTTATGAAATAAAGATTTATGAAATAAACCGGATTAAATTGACGAACGCTTACTTCTGGGTAGCCGTGTTTAGGCGTATTGTTAACTAAATAAGGAAGTAACCTCTATTGGAAGACTAGATTTTTTTACTTTCAAGTGTAGATATTATTCAGGACACGGCTCGGATTGAAAATAGTTCGAAATAAATCTTAATGAGTTCAGGTCAATTAATGCCCCCCCCCTCCACACACACACTTCCTTTCTGAATTAAAAACTCTGTTTTGTTCTTAGGGGTTGAAATTTTTTTAAAACATCCCAACCTCACATACATTAGCTGCATTTGGCAGTAAATTCACATAAATTTATCTGTAGTGGTTTACATGTCCTTCAGAATGCTTGGGCTGATTATTTCAGAAATCCACAATTTCAGGAGTAGGACTCCCAAAAAATTGTTTTGAATCAGAGAATGTATTTACGAACACAGTTAAATTGGAAAAAGGATGATGTGATTTATTTGCACATTTCAGCTTTGATTCTCAGGATGGGAAAGTTTGTAGATGGAAAACCTCTACGGTCATCAAAGCCGAGTAGATGGAGTAAGGATTTATAACATGGAAATAGCAACACACTTTGTAAAATCTTAATATAGTTATACACTCTTACTACTTGTTTATTGATTAACTCTTACATGTTTTGACTAAGTAAAGTCTATTTCTGTTGCTCACAGAATGTAACACTTTTCCCCATCCTGTTCATTGCTATTTTCTGAATGGGATTTTCACTAAAACAGAAAAGTTAATCTTATATTTAGCTATTGGTTATGAAAAAGACTGGTCCTTTTTGTAGGTTTTAAAAATATTTCTAGATTTTTTTTTTTAAATATTCCTAATAATGAAACTGTTAGGAAATGATTTTACCTAACTTGTTGGGTTGGCAATATATAAACCATCATTATAGCTTTAAGACTGCTGTATTGCTGTATTGCATCATACTGTGTCCTGATTGGTTAGCTTTGTAGCCAATGTCCTTAAGAGGGAGCTAGAAACCTGGTTTGTTTCTTTTAATGACTCTCTGCTGTTTGTTGTGTGGTCTTTACTGCATTTTTGCTATGTTTGCTACTGTTTGCAACTGTTTATTGTGTATGACTACAATGACTGGTAAGAAGACTTTGTTATTGGATTATCCCTGGATTATTATTTTACTTTCTACTGCTTTATACGTGTATGACCTGGACTGTTATTTGGACTGTGCCGTATTGCTATTTCCTAAAAGTAAACACAACTCAGTGTATCTGTGTGTTGGCTGTGTTTCCCCTAACTACTCTCAATCGCTTTCATGTGCACACCCTTGCTACTCAAGGGTTGCTCTGCAAATTACTTAACAGAAACAATTAATAAAGTTAATAGATGCCATCCTTACAGTATATTCTCAAAAACCAAATTCAAAACTAATATAATAAGATATATACCTGAGGAAAAAATGGACAAAAATATATAGGCCTTCCTGATTTTCTTAAGGCTTGAAATGATTACACACAAAATGGCAATCTATTTCTGAGTCAAGAGGCCCTTTTTTCTTAGTTTTAAAAGTAAGAGCAAGCCAATAATAAACCAGATGCTGCTTCAAGTACTGTAATTTGATAAGAAGTTTAACATATCCAACAAAATCTATATACTTGTGGCATCATATACATTTTCTACAGTACCCCAATTTAAAGGAAAGATTCAGCTGCCCTTTTTAAAAATCTATACTTAATCACTGTATTGCACATAGGTTCAGTGGTGCTTTTCCACAATGTATACACAAGATAAGACTCTCGCGGAATAGAATAATAGAGAAAAACAGTAGCCTGTTTAAAACAACTTATTAGCATTGTGTCCTAGAGTTGTTATTGATAGTACTGTGTGATTCCACTGTAGTAACAATCACTAGTTTGATATTATACTGTAAACAGCAGTGGTGGGTTGCTCCCGGTTCGGCCCGGTTTGGCTGAGCCAGTAGTGGTGTTGTGGATTTAATAAGACAAACACAACTTTTGGATTAATCAGAGACAATTTGTATATTGCGCAATAGGTTCAAAGCTCTGTACATGAAGCGTTGAACAAAGACAGAAGTTAGGTACAATGGTTTTATACCCTTCTAGACAAAGGATTCTGTTAACTCAGCAATTCATATGGTCATATACATTTGTCATTTTTAATTGACATTTCCTAATTACTGAGTTTCTTTGCAAAACAGTTATAATTCTTTTTGTAGATTACTGAAGCATAGACTCAAATCATCTTCTGACGATAGACAACTTTTAACTCATGTGGATCCCCTTGACCTAACCAACCTTTAACCTGTATGTCATTAGAATGTTCCTTTCTTCTGACAACTTAGAGGCCTCCTAGAGGTACCAAAAGGATTTTGGCTGAGTTTGTACTTTTTCCAACCGGATGCATTACTTTTTAGAATAGAGTGAATAGAAAGTTATCCAGTGGTCATCTATCAGAGCCCGCTTCATTTACATTAGTGGTGACAATGTGGTGTCACTGAACCGGTTCGCTTTGATGGAGCTGAACCCTCCCGCCCGCCCCCGCTTTATTCCTACCTTTATTTCTTTTTTTTTCCCAATTTTTTTTATTTTTTTTAAACATAAAACATAAAATACATCATTTTAGAGCAAGGGTTTGGTCCGGCATAAAATAAGTACAATTATTCACATTCCCTCAATCAATTTTGTTCCAAATTTTATCCATTTACATCTTAAAAAAGAAAAAAAATCTTATTATAAACATTTATCATTCTACTATTACACCCAAAATTCTAAACAATAAACACTATTCTAAATTTTTATCATTTTAACAATCAATATTTCATATATATTCTTCAATCCTAAGGCCCATTATCTCAAATCTATATTTTACTTCTCTTAAATGACATCTAATATCCATAATCTTGACAAAAAGTATTTTCCTCCTCTCTTAAAGTCATTTCATAAACCATCAACATTTCCTTCTATAGTTTATTAGTTCCACAATACTTTATTTTATTTATTTCAAGTTTATTCTCATATTTTATTGAATCTAATTTTTAACTGGTTCATAGTTTAAATACCTATTTCCCAGCTGTATTTTCCAATATTCCTATTTGTATTTATTTAAACTGGTTCACTGTTTAGCTATTATTCTCTGGTAAAATCTCTTCCACTTCCTCCTAAATTTATTTTTTAGCTGGTTCGCATCTTAATCAGCTGCTTTCCAGCAATGCTTTCCTCCACTCCTTATCTTAATTATTTTAGCTGGTTCACAGTATAATTTTAACTGCACACCAATCTTCTCCTTAACTCCTCCTAAATCTATTATAAAACTGGATCACAACTTAAGTAGTTGCCTTCCAGCAATGCTTTCCTCCACTCCTACCCCTATTTTTAACTGGTTCACAACTTTATTTCAATTGATCCCCAGATATAGTCTCCTCCACTCCTAACTTTTTATTTTTAGCTAGTTCACAGTTTTGCTTTAACTGTTGACCAGTGTATGCTTTCCTCCACTCTTAACTCTATTTTGGTTGGTTCACAGCTTTGCTTTAACTGTTTTCCAGCCCATGCTTTCCTCCACTCCTAACTCTTATTTTTATTTTTAACTGGTCCCCAGTTTACTTTAACTGTTCTCCAGTATGATGCTTTCCTCCACTCCTACCTTATTTGTAAAACTGGGTCACAGCTTTGCTTTCACTGATCTCCAGAATCATGCTTTCCTCCACTCCTAAATTCATTTATTTAACTAATTCATAACACTTATCTCTTATTCAGTTGTTTTGCTCCAAATTACTTCGGAATATGTTACCAATATTGTTTTCCAATCTATTCTCCTCCATATCTCTTACCAATTTAAGATAAAAGTATATTTCAATAAATATCTTATCTCCTATTCTCTCTTAAGTTTTCTCCCATTCCATGCTTATTTCTTATTTTCAATAGGAAACATTTTGAAACACTTTAAAATCAATTTTTTATGGTTCTTAATTCTATAAATAATTCTTTTTAACATCCAACGCCTTTAAAAGTAAATATTTTCTTCCAGATTATTAAATCTGTAGGTAGTGCTAGTTAAAAATTCAAAATTTAAAAAGGCATTAGAACATCCAAAAATCATGTTTTTCTTCAATCATTTATGCTCTTATTTCTTAATCAAATTATTTGTGTATTTATATGAAAATAATAATAGAAAAAAGGAGAGAGTAATAGCAATAATAATAATAATTACAATAAAAGAAATACAAAAAATAAGGCAACACTAAAAAAAGGAAAAAGGAAGAGAGTAGAAATATAACAAAAGAAGTAAAATGGATTAAAAAAGAAAATAGGGGAAAAGAAACAAAGAGAAGGATACTACAAGAAAGAAATAGAGAGAGAGCATAGAGAAGAAAAAAAAAGTATCTCCTAACATTATTCAACCACCCAGAAATCATTACATTCATTTAAATCAAAATATAATATTTTGTTGTCTTATTACATAATATATTCCATTATTCGTTTCTCCAGTCTATCCAAGTATATATCTTTTCCATTTCAATGTCATCAAAGTTATGAGTTCTACAAAGTTGATTCTGAAGCTATTCCATATATGGTATGGGTCTATTGCCACACCCTTCTTTTATTGCCCCATTTATTAGTTCAGTTTTCATTGTTCCATTTAATTTCTTCTTTCTAATCTTCAATAAATCCTCCAGTGAACAGATTATGTATCCTAAGTCAAGTTCTCCGAGTCTTTTCCTCAAAATAGTCAAGTTTAAATAACAAGCAATAAAGTTTCTCTTTTCAAGTAACAAGCAGCCTGGAATTTACACTTTCCCTTTTCAGCTGGCAAACCATCTCCGTTTGCCTTTTTCCTTTGCTTTTGAAGGCATAATTATTTCCTCTTCTCCTTCCTCTCTCCCAAACATTTTTTATTTATTTTATTTATTTTATTCAATTTATATACCGCCCTTCTCCTAGTGGACTCAGGCCGGTGCACAGCCAGAACTAAAACACATAACAATACAAAATTTAAAATTATTAAAAGAATTATATACTTTGGCCCAAATTTAAAACAATTCGAATTAAAACCCATTGACAGATTAAAAGCTAAACAACTAAAAAACTAAAAAACAAAAGGGGGGGGGTTTCACACCAGCCCTGCTTGATGGAAAAGAAAAGTTTTCAGGGCACGGCAAAAGACCCGGAGATCCGAAATCCTTCTTATCTCTGGGGGCAAATCGTTCCAGAGGGCGGGAGCTGCCACAGAGAAGGCCCTCCCCCTGGGGGTTGCCAGCCAACATTGCCTGGCTGACGGCACCCTGAGGAGTCCCTCTCTGTAGGAGTGTACCGGTCAGTGGAAGGCTATCGGCGGCAGAAGGCGCTCCCGCAAATACCCAGGTCCTATGCCATGGAGCGCTTTAAAGGTGGTAACCAACACCTTGAAGCGCATCTGGAAGACCACTGGAAGCCAAAGCAGCTCATGCAGGAGAGGTGTCACATGGGAGCGACCCCTCACTCCCATAATCCCCTGCGCGGCCGCATTCTGCACCAGTTGGAGCCTCTGGGTACTCCTCAAGGGGAGCCCCATGTAGAGAGCATTGCAATAGTCCAGGCGGGAAGTGACGAGTGACTGTGTGTAAGGAATCCTGATCCAGAAAGGGACGCAACTGGCGAATCAGGCGGACCTGATAAAAAGCCCCCTGGGCCACGGCCATCATATGCTCTTTTAAAGACAGCCATGCATCCAGGAGGACGCCCAAGTTGCGAGCCCTATCCGTGGGGGCCAATAACTCGCCCCCAATAGCCAGCGATGGCACCAGCTGGCTATATCGGGACGCTGGAAGCCACAGCCACTCAGTCTTGGAAGGGTTGAGTCAAAGCCTGTTACTCCCCATCCAGATCCACACGCCTCCAGGCACTGGGACATCACTTCAAAGGCATCGTTGGGATGGCCTGGGGTGGAGATGTACAGCTGCGTATCATCAGTGTACTGATGGAACTCCATCCCAAAGCCATGGATGATCTCACCCAGCGGCTTCACATAAATGTTGAACAGAAGGGGCGAGAAGACCGACCCCTGAGGCACCCCACAAACAAGGCGCCTCGGGGTCGACCTCTGCCCTCCCTGCCAACACTGACTGCAACCGGTCGGAGAGATAGAAGGAGAACCACCGCAGAACGGTGCCCCCCACTCCCAACCCCTCTAACCAGCGCAGCAGGATACCATGGTCGATGGTATCAAAAGCCGCTGAGAGATCTAACAGGACCAGGACAGAGGAACAACCCCTATCCCGAGTCCTCCAGAGATCATCCACCAACGTGACCAATGCCGTTTCCGTGCTATGCCCAGGCCCGAAGTCGGACTGGAGTGGATCCAGATAGACAGCTTCATCCAGGTACCCAGGAAGCTGTCACACCACCACACTCTCAACAACCTTCGCCACAAAGCGAAGGTTGGAGACTGGACAATAGTTAGCCAAAACAGCCAGATCCAGAGCAGGCTTCTTGAGGAGGGGCCTCACCACCACCTCTTTCAAGGTGGATGGCAAGACACCCTCACTCAAGGAAGCGTTGATAATCCCCTGGAGCCAGCCTCGCGTAACCTCCAGGGAGGCCAGCACCAACCAGGAGGGACACTGGTCCAATAAACATGTGGTCGCGTTCAGCCGCCCCAGTATCCTGTCCATGTCCTCGGGAGCAACAGGGTCGAATTCCTCCCAAATGGCAGTCTCAAGACTGGCACCCATCATCCCGTCTGTACCTACCCAGTCAGAGACCAAGCCTTCCCGAATCTGAGTGATTTTATCGTGCAGATACTGGACAAAATCCTCGGCATGACCCTGAAAGGGATCCTCCCGCGCTCCCAGATGGAGGAGGGAACGGGTCACCCTAAACAGGGTGGCCGGGCGATTATCTGCCGATGTGATAAGAGCAGAAAAATAGTTACATTTTGCTGCTTTTATCGCCATTAGGTAAGTCTTAATATGAGATCTTACCAGTGTTCGGTTCGGATTCGGAGCGACTAGATCTCCAACTGCTCTCTAGACGTCTTTTCTGGCACTTCATCTCCCTCAGCTCCTCGGAAAACCAAGGAGCCAGGTAGACTCGGCGACAGGTCAGAGGCCGTGCAGGCACGACTCGGTCCAAAGCGTCAGCGGCCGCCCTATCCCAGGCGGCCACCAGCTCCTCAGCCAAGCCATGAGTCAGAGCCTCAGGAAATGGCCCAAGCTCCATCTGGAACCTATCAGGATTCATCAGGCACCCGGGGCAGAACCATCTGGTCTGTTCCGCCTCCCTGCGGTGGGGTGTGGCAGTTAGAAAGTCAAGCCTAAGAAGGGAATGACCCGACCATGACAAGGGCTCAATCACTATCTCCCCTATCTTGAGATCATTCATCCACTGCCCAGAGACAAAAATCAGATCCAGAGTGTGTCCTCCCATGTGCGTGGGTCCACAAATTAATTGGGTCAGGTCAATGGCCATCATGGAAGCCATGAACTCCCAAGCCGCCTCAGATGCTTCACCGACAAATGGCAGGTTAAAGTCCCCCATGACCATAAGCCTGAGGGTCTCCACCGCCACCTCGGCAATCACTTTGTGGAGCTCGGGCAGGGCGGCTGACACGTTGTAGGGAGCCAGGTATGTAATCAGCAAGCCCATCTGCCTCCCTTGTCCCCACTTCACAAGGAGGGACTCACATACGGCTATCTGAGGTACAGTGGCCTCCCTTGGGGCGAGACCTTCCTTTACTAGAACCGCCACCCCCCCACCCCTCCCCTGGGACCTCAGCTGATGGAATGCATAGAAACCCGGAGGGCACATAGTCCAATCTCATTTATCAACCAAAAAGTAAAGAAAAAATATATCCAGATCTGTAGTCAAACATTTCCAAAAAGTCAGTAATTTATGTTATCCACCAACAGGTCTTTTGTCTTTGTGTCCCAATAGTTCTCAACCACTGTTAAGGCTGGGGCAGACTAATTGTATTTCAGCGTTTGTGGGCAGTTCCTGCCTGGGTTGATGTCCACTCACCCGGCATACAAACTCCCAGCTCTGCTCTCCGCTTCTCCTCCTCTTCTCCTCCTGCGCATTCTTGTATCCCGGTTGCCGTGGTCTCAGGGCAGCCGCCATGGCCGCCATTCCACCACCACCAGCACAGAGGGCAAGCCTCTGGCCCCGAGGAACCTGCCTGTTCCTCTCGGTCATCCGAGGGTCCCTCTCTATCCCCCTATCCTTACAGGAAATGGTAGGTCCAACGACCTACCGGCGGGGGCTTGGCAGACGGGGTTTTTGCGGGGCTCTGAAGAGTCCACTAATTCCCCATCTGTATTCCCGCGGTGCCAACTGGAAGTCCATTCCTAACTTTATTTCTTATTTTTTAGCCCAGCTGATAGGCGCAGCAGAGTGGATTGCTGCACCTCAGCTGGGCAGAAACCTAAAGCGTGTACTCGAAGAGAACCAGTGATAACACCAGTTGGAACTCATTACTAATAAGCAGGGGCGGGTTTCAAAATCTGTCGCTACTAGTTTGCTTGTGGGCACGTGCACATTCGCACATCCGCGCAATGCTTCTGCGCATGCGTGGAGGTTTCACATGCACAGAAGTGTCCGGCAGGATGGACGGAGCCTCCCACCGCTGCCGCTACCAGTTTGCCCGATCCGGGGCGAACCGGTAGAACCCAGCACTGACTGTAACTCATATAACAATATATAAATTATATTGGTACCTCAAAAGAACATTTCTTTTAACATTATCCAGGATTCTGGTTTGATTTATTTATTTACTTATTTGTTGGATTTACATCTCACTTTTTCCAGGAAATCAAGAAAGCTTACATGAGAATCTTCCTTCATTTCATACCCATATTAACAGCCTGGTAAGGTAATCACCCAATGAATCTTCAATCATGGAGACTAGGTGTCTCCAGGCCTAATCCACTACCTTAAGTACCATACCACCCTGGGTTTCATATAATACAGCCTTTTAGTTAACAAAATAAATAAAATTATTAACTAACAAAATACTTAATAAAAGACAAGGTTCATACCAAGATCTGGACAGCCTCCACTTTTCTGATTGGAAAAATCTGGCTTTTCACCCAGATCTTTGATGAGGAAAAGTAAGACTCCTCACTTTATTCTTTTTTTTTTTGAAATTTTGTTTATTTAAAGATACAAACAAAACAGAACAAGTAAAAACAAGACATACAAAACATATACACAAAGAAAAAGAAATCAGGTATAATCTTATCAAAGTTATCGCAACTGTAGTCTGTTATATAATTCTCATTTGTATGTTTGACTCCTCTCTCATTGGGTCTTTTGTGTTATGTTTAAACTTTTTTAAGTCCCTATTGGCCTGTGGTAAACAGTTTATGTTTCTATATCTATCTTGGGTTCCACTAGCCACCTCCTAGTCCTGTTTTTTTCTTTTCCTATCTTCCAACCAAGTGTACCACTTATCTCATACTAAATAATAATCATGTTCTTCCTTATCTTGCAGTTCCTTTGTGAGTCTATCCATTTCTGTACATTCCATGATCTTACTAATTATTTTCTCCTCGCTTGGTGTGTCATTACTCTTCCAATTTTGTGCAAAAACTATGCGTGCTGCCGTTTTATATGAATTATTAGGTATTTTATTTCCTTTTCATATTGTCCAGATATAATGCCTAGTAAGAAGGTTTCTGGCTTCATTTCTATTCTATGTTGTGTGATTTGTTCTATTTGTGTTTTGATCATTCGCCTGTATTGTTTTGCCTTTGGGCAGGTCCACCTTGTATGATAGTAGGTTCCTTTGTGTATCTTATATTTCCAGCATGTTGAAGATGTGTTGGGAAACATTATTGCCAACCTGGCCGGAGGGAGATGCCATCTATAAAACATTTTAAGCAGGTTTTCCTTATAGGGTACAGACATTGTCAATTTGTAGTTTATTGTCCATAATTTTTCCCACTTATCTAATTCGATGTTATGGCCGAAATTCTTTGCCCAGCTTAACATGTTGCCCTTGACTACCTCCTGTTCTAATTTATATGCTCGCAAATAATTGTAGACTTTTTTAATCAATTTATCCTGTGGTCCTTGTACAATTTTGTCTAGCTCGTTTTGGCCTTTTTGAAATTGAAATTGGGTCAAATCCTTCTGATATCTTGATTTTATTTGTAGGTAGGGCCACCCATCTCCTGCAGTTCTTGTCTTGTTCTTAGCTCTCCTTGGTTGTTTAGTAGGTCCTTGTAGGTTTTCATTTTGGTGCTATCCATGGCATTTGGGTAAATCTGAGCCTCCATGGTCGATAACCATTCCGGGATTTTATAATAATGTGCTTTTTTGATACCCTGCCATGTGTGGTATAATGACTGCCTGACCATATGTCTTTGAAAGTATCCGTGTTGTTTATCGGTGCCCTCCCATAAGAATGCATGCCATCCTCGCTGTAGGTCAAATCCTTCTAGAGTTAGCAATCTTTTATTTTTTAGCTCCATCCATTCCTTGGTCCAAATCAATGTAGATGCTTTATAATATGTTTCCCAGTGCGGTAGCCAAGTCCTCCTCTTTCTTTTGCATCTTGTAAGTATTTGATTTTAATTCTTACTTTCTTGTCTTGCCAAATATAATCCGCTGTTAATTTATTAAGATCTTTAAAGAAATTCTTCCCCGGTTTTATTGGGATCACTTGGAATAGGTATAACATTCTGGGAAGGACATTCATTTTAATTGAAGCAATTTTTCCCAATAGAGATAATTATAGTTTTTTCCAGGTTTCTAGGTCTTTTTTGATTTGTCCTATGAGTTTATCATAATTGTCTTCTCTAATTGATGTACTTTTATTGGTGAGCCATATTCCTAAGTATTTTATCTTCTTTGTAGTTAGTATACCTAATTTGTCCTCTAATTCTTTTTCTTGCTGGTTGGTAAGGTTCTTCGTTAGTATCTTTGTCTTTTGTTTATTAATTTCAAGTCCCGCTACTCTCCCGTATTTCTCTATTTTGTCTAATATTTTGGAGCCCATTGTTATTGGTTATTCTGCAATAAGTTCGATGTCGTCTGCGAAGGCTTGGAGCTTGTATTCCTCCCTCTTGATCTTCAGACCTTGTATTTCCTTATCTCTTCGAATTTCCCTTAAGAGAACTTCCAATGTTAAAATGAATAGAAGGGGAGATAGGGGACACCCTTGTCTTACTCCTTTTGTTATTTGAAATTGTTCTGTTAGGTCACCGTTTATTGTTATTTTCGCTGTTTGAGCAGAATAGATTTTCTTTATCATATTGGTAAATTTGTTGCCGAATTTCATAGCTTCTAATTGTAGTGTGAGGAATTTCCAATTTAGGTTGTCGAAGGCTTTCTGCGCATCTAAAAAAATTAAGGCCATTTGTTTGTCTGAATTTGTTTCGTAGTATTCTAATATGTCCATTATTTGTCTCAGGTTGTTCTTTATCTGTCTCTTTGGGATAAAACCGTTCTGGTCCAGATGGATATATTTGTTGATTATTTTCTTGATTCTTTCTGTAATTATTGATGTAAATAATTTGTAGTCCACGTTTAAGAGCGATATCAGTCTATAGTTCTTGATATGGGTATGGTCTGTCTCTTCCTTCGGTATCAGTGTTATGATAGCCTCTGTCCAAGAATCAGGGATCGTGGCTTCCAGAAGTGCATACACCAAGTAAAATTTCATCTATTGGCTGTTGGCAAGACTTACAGAACTCTGCAGGTATGCCATCTGGTCCTGGGGTTTTGTTTGCTTTCAATTTCTTCCTCGCCTCTATAAATTCTGCCATCATGATTTGCCTGTCCAGAAGGTCCCTGTGTGATTCTTCTAGTTCTTGGATATCGACTTCATTAAGATATTGTTTGATATCTTCTTCTGAGGATTCTTCCTGTTTATATAGTTTCTGGGAAAAAGTTCTTGCTATTTCTTTTTTGTCTTTGTTCCTATAATGTATTTCTCCAACCTCATCCTGTAGTTCATGGATTGTTTTTCTCTCTTTTTTTTGCTTCAGTTTGTATGCCAGCCATTGCCCTGTCTTATTTGCATATTCAAAGTGGTTTTGCTTTACAGATTTGATTTTCCTCGCAATTTCTGTTTGTGTAATCAAATTTGTTTTGTGTTTGGCCAAATTTATTTTTTCTTTGATCTTCTTATTTAGGGGTTCATTCTGTAGCTCAAGTTCATACTTTTTGAGTTCCTTCAATAAGTTGTCTTTTTCCTGTTGTTTTTCTTTGTTTTTTTTTTTTTTTTGCTAAGAAGGATATCGTTAAGTCTCTTATGTAGGTTTTCGCCGTGTCCCATAGATTTTGGAGGGAAGATTGCCCCTTATGTTTATTGTAATTCCTTTGTTTCTTGTAAGATGTCCAAAGTCACTAAGTGTTAGGTGGCACACAAGTTTAATGTATTAACTATAGTTTGTTGCATGGTCAGCCAGCTATTTAGGTTGAATTTGGCATTTTTGTCTATCTATCAAGTCCTTCCCAAGGACCTGGGATAGGCAATATAGTCACAGAGTCAGCCAAATATTTAGACTGGATTTGGAATTTTGTCTTCCAGTTGAATCTTTCCCAAGAACCTGGAATATTTATTTTATTTATTTATTACATGTATTTATATGCCGCCATTCTCCCAAAGGACTCAGGGCGGCGAACACAAGTTAAGAAACAAGTACAATAAAATCATAATTTAATCCAAATAATTAATTAGTAGTAAATAATAAAGCCCGGAATCAGTCTCAGCCTATTTGTTTGAAAAGCCAAGTCTTCAAGTCCCGACGGAAGGAGCGGAGATCAGAGCCATCCGGAGCTCAGTAGGTAATTCATTCCAGAGGGTGGGAGCACCCACAGAGAACGCCCTACCCCTGGGCACAGCAAGGTGACATTGGCTCGCCGTCGGAACCCTGAGGAGAGCAGCCCTATGTGAGCAAACAGGATGGTGAGAGGCAGGCAGGAGAAGGTCATGCAAATATCCCGGACCTAAGTCATGAAGGGCCTTATAGGTATAAGCAGATGTTGTTTACTAATGTTAAAAGTCACAGGATGTAACCTGTTCCATGCTGCCTTTTGCAATTGACTGGTGATGATAATATATTTGTTCTTAAGACTTGGGCTTGCGTAGCCAAAATTAGCCCCTCTTTCTGATAATTCAATTTTTCTCGTCTTAATCATAGTCAGGTATTGTTATCTATGTTGTGTGCTGGGTTTTTTTTGTTTTTTTTACGTACTTGCCTTGCCTTGTCTCTTTTCTTTTCCTCATTTGGTCTTTTATAGGCCACTTTGGTCTATTTGGTATTCAGTAAGTTTCATGGTGTAGTAACTTCAGTACTTCTTCTTTACTGTCCTTAGGTATTCTTCCAATGCCATTATTTTCTTCTTCAACAGTCTGGTCTACTTGTAACATTATATGCCCACCTACACTCCTCGATAAGTAGATTCTGTCAACATTGTTGTGTGGATGAAGGGGATGATTCATTGTCATTAGTTTTCTGATTTTCCTATCCAGGGCTTTCAGTTCTACTTGAACTACTTCAGTCCACTATTTCAGCTATCTGTATAATAGTTGGAATTTCTCAGGTGTTAATTGCTCAAGTGTTATTTCCTCTCTGTGTTTGGACTTCACTCATGATGTAGCCTTGACTTCAATGTGCTTCAGTGTGTTTTTATTATCTTATTATTACAATAGGGTTAGCATATCAAAAGTACAAAAAAATCCTTATTGCTACTTTTACAATCATCCTCTATACAATCATCATTGCTTATAATGAAATTTGGGGGAGGGAGACTGCATCTGCAATACATAGCTCTGATGATTAATTGTTCATTAAAAATGGTTAAGGAATACTTGAAAAAAGATAAAGATATATTTTTCTATTCTTTGTGTCTTGGTCAAACTTCCTGATGCTTCACAATTTTTGTAATTTTTCCATATTTGGTGCTTCACACCAAATATTTTCCAAGAAGTTGTAAAGTTCTCAGTCAGTAGGTTTGATTCTAATATTTTTTTTGTTTATGCATCCGTATCAGGTGAGATGTGATATAGATGAATAAGGTTTCAATGCACTTAAGATAGAGACTCTGTTTCAGGGGTGAAATGCTCTCGGTTCGGACCAGATCACCAGATCCGGTAGCGATGGTGGCGGATGGTTCGGAGAACCATAGCAAAAATCCCTGCCCCCCACCACATGCCCAGCTGAGCCGCGCGATCATCAGAGGCTTTTTTTTTTTTACTTTTAAAAACATTTTTTCTACAATCTCTTCGGCCGAAAAAATGGTTTTAAAAATTAAAAAAAAAAGCCTCTGATGATCGCACGGCTCAGCTGAGATTGTCAGAGGCTTTTAAAAGCATTTTTTTCTTTGGCCGAAGAGGTTGTAGAAAAAAAAATGCCTTTAAAAGCCTCTGACGATCCCTGCTGAGTTGCCTGATCATCAGAGGCTTTTAAAAGCATTTTTTTCTGCAACCTCTTAAGGTTGTAGAAAAAATGCTTTTAAAAGTAAAGAAAAAAAAAAGTTGGCCACACCCATCCAGTCACATTACACCCCCTCACCAAGCCACGCCAACAGAACCGGTAGTAACAAATTTTACATTTTACCACTGCTCTGTCTGACATTAGACAAGTTCAGGATTCAGAAAACAGTTTGCCCTGCCTCTCAAGGCCAGAATTGGGCATACTCTTGGATATATGATTTATCAGTAAGACACAGGGTGGCTACTATTATTAAGAGTGTTTTCTCCAGTTTTAGATGTAGGATAGCAAAGTGATACCAAGCTGGTCCAGCACCTGCCGTAATGGAACTAATCCCGAAATCTATTATTGCTGACATCAACTTCTGCCTAATTTAATAGTAGCTGTACATTATATGCAGAAAGTTTGGGTTCAGGCAGTCATACCTATAACTATATTTTCTGAATGTCTTTGCTCTGTTAGAAATAATGGCCTTGTCCATGATAAGAAACCAGCCATCAATAAACACATAGAGATAAATGTACATACCATTTAAAAGACACAACCAAAAGTTTAGGGAGGAAGGAAACAGCCTTCAACACATGCCCTCCAGCACCCAACACTCAGAGAAGCAGGAAATAGCACCAGATAAACAATGAGGAAGGAAATCTAATCAAGGCATCATCAAGGAGGAAGCCATACCCCCACCAAGGTTTGCAGGACAAGCTCAAATATATAAACAACCATCAAAACTCACTTTTCCCTTGCACTGATGATGTTACCTGTTGTGCAGGTAAGCTACCAACCTCAAAGAACACCAACAGCCCAACAGAAAGTCAAACAGTGCCTTAAGAAAATTGGCCTACAATTACAAGGGGGGGAAATGTTTGTAATACGGTCATTGGGATGTATAGAGATAGTCTTCAATTTAGCAACGAAGGGACCCCCCCCAAAGATACTTACAATGTGGATTCAAAATTCTCATGGCCCTCTGCCCCCCCTCCCATTATTTGATTGCATTTTGGGTGCTTGGGGACTGCCCCACAGCATTCCATGGTCACATTATCACAATTCACAAGAGTTTTTGCTGGAAACCAGCATTTACTTCTGGTTTTTGGCAAAAATTCCTATTGCACATAATGAGTTCACTTAACAATCATGATATTTGCTTTACGGCCATGTGTTCACTTAATGATTGCCACAAAAATGTCATAGAATTGGGCCAGTCATGTGCGTGCTTTGATTTACGACCATCATGACATAGAATGGAATTTCCAGGCTCTTTAAAGTTATAAGTTGAGTATTTGCATACCCATACTTTGTATGTTTGCATACACACTATTCTTCTACTCTCAAATATCATTTTAGTAGCATAATTTAAATTCTGCAAAATCAGAAGCCTTCCGTGATCTAATGGACATTATTTAGAGATCTACTCTATTTATTAACAATATACTCTTTTATTTATTTATTTATTGAATTTATATTGCTGCCTATTCACTTAGGGCAACTCAAGGCAGCTTTACAGACAGTAGTGGGCTGCTGCCAGTTTGGACCAGTTCAGGTGAACCGATAGTTCTGACGATCAGCTGGCCCTGCCCACCCACACCTGCCCTATCCTGTCCTATATTTCCTTTTTTCTGGCTCAGCTGATTCATGCGGCACAGCTAATTTCCGTGCCTCCGCTGTTCTACTTACTGGGGCTGCCTTAGAAGGAAAGCAGCTGAGCTTCAAATTGCTGCATTTTGAATGCTGTGCACAAGCGTGTTAAGCGCCTGCGCGCAAAGCGCCCACTCACAGAACCAGTTGTTAAACTGGTTGCAGCCCACCACTGCTTACAGAATATAAAACCACATTTAAAACAATAAAAACTAACAAAAAGAATTAAATAAATCTCGGCCTCCGGTAGCCCGCGATCACCAAGATACCAGTAACACACGAAGGTTCCAGCAATGTAACTTGGTTTATTTAGTGACAACAGCTCATCCAGGAAGCCGGAATGCGCAGCAAAGCAAAGACACGGCTATCAACGGTCACCAGCAGCGCCCTTATATAGATCAAGCCAATGCCGGTCAGCTGGGCGCAGTTGAAAGTCCCGCTGCTTACTTCCGGGCGCGCGCTGTTGACGTCATCATTACCGGCCCAATCTCCTCGGTCGCCCTCCGCCGGCATCGTTGCTGCTTGCTCGTTGCTCGTTGCGCCGTTCAGGTAGCCACTCGCAAGCCCCGCTAATCCCCCCGTGCGCCGTAGACTCCTAGTCGCATCTCAAACCCCATCACCATCACCCTGTGCCTCCCACGCCCGCACCAACCCTCCCCCCCGGGCAGCTGCTGTCTTTCAACGTTCACGGACATGGTGTCGAGTGCTGCTTGACGCTCGACAGGCGGCTCCCCCTACCAGGTATCCGCCTAGGGGAGATAGAAAAGAAACATATGTTATCGGTTACGTTTTGGCTTTGGTTGCGGTTTCTGGGGGTTCTTTTTATGGTATTTTTTTAATAGCTTCGGGGCATTTATATCGATTAGTGAAACCCAGGATGCTTCTGATTCGGGATACAGTGTCCACCTGACTAAATACTGCAAACGTCCTCTATGGTATCTGGAGTCAAGGATATCATTGATCTCGTAATGCGATCCATCTATTGGTCCTGGGGGGTTTTGGGGTACATAGGGGTTGCTAACTGGTTTTAGTAAACTGGAATGGAACACCGGATGGATTTTTCCTAGCGAGGGCGGTAGTTTCAATTTGACGGTTACTGGATTTATGATTTTTAGTATGGGGAAAGGACCTATATATTTGGGCCCTAGCTTTCGACTTGGTAGTCATAGTCGTATATATTTAGTAGAGAGATACACCTGGTCTCCGATTTTGAAGGAAGGACAGGTAGCCCGTTTCTTATTTGCTTGTTGTTTATATTCTTGTGACGCCTTGTCTAGTGCTTCTTTTACCTGTGGCCATACTTTCTGTACGTTATGGGACCAGTCCTGGGGAGTTGTAGCTGCTGGAGTGTGGAGTTCCAACTCGGGGATGGCTGTAAATTCTCGCCCCATAACAACCTGGAATGGGGTGTACCCTGTGCTACGGTGTACTGAGTTGTTATAAGCAACCTCAGCAAAAGGCAACAAGTCCACCCAGTCGTTTTGTTGATATAACACATAAGAGCGTAAATAACGCTCTACCATAGCGTTAGCTCTTTCGGCGGCCCCGTTCATACTGGGATGGTAAGCAGAGCTTAATCCTTGAGTGGCTCCAATGTCGTGGAGAAACCCCTTCCAAAACCGAGCTGTAAATTGCACCCCTCTATCTGATATAATCCGCCTGGGTACCCCATGTAGGCGGTAGATATGGTGTAGAAACAGTTTCACTAATTGTCGTGCTGATGGTAGCCCTTTACAGGGGACAAAATGTGCTTGTTTTGAAAAGAAATCTAGTACCGTCCATATCACGGTATAGCCCTTGCTGTTCGGGAGATCTACAATGAAATCCATCGAGATTTCATCCCAAGGTCAAGTGGGTTCCACTACGGTTTGCAGCAGTCCTAAGGGTTTCCTGGGTCTTGGTTTGGAGAGAGCGCAAACATGACACCTTTGAATATATTTCTCAATTTCCTTCTGCATTCTAGGCCACCAGAATTGTCGCCTAGCCAGATGCAATGTTTTAAGGAAACCGAAATGTCCTGCGGATCTAACATCATGGCATCGTTTCAGGATCTGTTGTCTCAACGCAGCAGGGACATACAACTTAGTCCCCCACCATGCTACTCCGTTTTGGTGGGTCAATACCGACCGATTTCTGAGTAGCCATTCATCAGAGGCTAATGCTTTTTGTAACATAGGAAGCCATTCATCATCTTGCCGGCTTCCAACAGCACATGTTTCCGTTTGTACAGACGGTATTAAAGCCTGTAATGAACTAACTCTTTTACTTCCATATTGTGGCATTCGAGACAGAGCGTCGGCTAAGAACATTTTTCCTGCCGGTTTGTATTTCAGCAAAAAGCAGAACCGTTGGAAATACTGTGCCCACCTCACTTGTTTCGGGGATAGTTTCCGTGGCATCTGGAGGGCCTCTAAGTTTTTGTGGTCCATCCGTACCTCGAACGGGTGCTTACCATCTTCCAATAAATGTTGCCAGGTCTGCAATGCCCATTTTACGGCAACAGCCTCCTTCTCCCAAATAGCCCAATTCCTCTCCGACGATGTAAATTTCCGTGACGTATATGCACAGGGCCTCAGGTTACCAGATGTATCTTCCTGTAAGAGGACAGCTCCGACAGTTACGTCGCTGGCGTCAGCCTGCACAGTAAAGGGTAGTGATGGGTCTGGATGTTTAAGGACAGGCTCCTTTGAAAACAGGCTCTTGAGGTTTTCAAACGCCTCTTGGCAGGTAGAGGTCCAGGGCAACACGTGCCCTGGTTTAGGTTTAACCCCGGGTGGTGACAGCCCCTTTGTGCGCAATAAGTTTGTTAACGGTAAAGCCGTCTTAGCGAATGAAGGGATAAACCGTCGATAGAAATTTGCGAACCCTAAGAAACTTTGCAACTGCTTCCATGTCCGTGGGGCCTGCCAACCTACTACTGCCTCCACTTTCTTCGGGTCCATCTGTATGCCTGTGTTTGTAATTCGAAAACCAAGGTAGTCTATCTCTGTATGGTGGAACTCGCATTTCAAGAGCTTCACAAACAGCCGTGCCTCCAGTAACCTGGTAAGTACTTGTCTCACCAGCTGGATATGTTCCTCCAGAGAGTTTGAATAAATAAGAATATCGTCCAAATAGACTAACACCCCGCGATATAAATAATCATGCAATATCCCGTTGATTAGTTGCATGAAAACGGCTGGAGCCCCCTGTAACCTGAACGGCATCACCAGGAAATGATAGCTCCCCAGGGGACTGTTGAAGGTGGTTTTCCATTCGTCACCTGAGCGGATACGCACCCGATAGTATGCCTCACGAAGGTCTAATTTGGTGAAGATCTTCCCGGTGGATAACGTTAACAAGTCAGTTATTAAGGGTAGCGGGTATAATGGCTCAACACAAACAGCGTTTAATCCCCGGTAATCCACACACAAGTGTAGTCCTCCGTCCTTCTATTTATTTATTTATTGAATTTATATTGCTGCCTATTCACCTATGGCAACTCAAGGCAGCTTTACAGACAGTAGTGGGCTGTTGCCAGTTTGGACCAGTTCAGGTGAACCGATAGTTCTGACGATCAGCTGGCCCTGCCCACCCACACCTGCCCTATCCTGTCCTATATTTCCTTTTTTCTGGCTCAGCTGATTCATGCGGCACAGCTAATTTCCGTGCCTCCGCTGTTCTACTTACTGGGGCTGCCTTAGAAGGAAAGCAGCTGAGCTTCAAATTGCTGCATTTTGAACGCTGTGCACAAGCGTGTTAAGCGCCCGCAAGCAAAGCGCCCACTCACAGAACTGGTTGTTAAACCGGTTGCAGCCCACCACTGCTTACAGAATATAAAACCACATTTAAAACAATAAAAACTAATAAAAAGAATTAAATAAATCTCGGCCTCCGGTAGCCCGCGATCACCAAGATACCAGTAACACACGAAGGTTCCAGCAATGTAACTTGGTTTATTTAGTGACAACAGCTCATCCAGGAAGCCGGAATGCGCAGCAAAGCAAAGACACGGCTAGCAACGGTCACCAGCAGCGCCCTTATATAGATCAAGCCAATGCCGGTCAGCTGGGTGCAGTTAAAAGTCCCGCTGCTTACTTCCGGGTGCGCGCTGTTGACATCATCATTACCAGCCCAATCTCCTTGGTCGCCCTCTGCCGGCATCGTTGCTGCTTGCTCATTGCTCGTTGCGCCATTCAGGTAGCCACTCGCGAGCCCCGCTAATCCCCCCGTGCGCCGTAGACTCCTAGTCGCATCTCAAAACCCCATCACCATCACCCTGTGCCTCCCACGCCCGCACCAACCCCCCCCCCAGGCGGCTGCTGTCTTTCAACGTTCATGGACATGGTGTCGAGTGCTGCTTGACACTCGACAATAAATTAATACAGTACAATATAACAAAATCACCCCCACCTCCCACCCTCTGCCCTAGTGGCAGCAGATCACATGAGCCATTTAATGGGCTCGATCCTGCTTTGGATTCCGCAGGCCCGCTGGCAGAACCAGGTCTTCAGCGCCTTCCGGAAGAGTATTAGAGTGGGGGCCATTCTAATCTCTAGGGGAAGGATGTTCCAGAGAGAGGGAGCCACCATGGAGAAGGGCCTTCTTCTGGGTCCCACCAGGTGTATCTCCCTCAGGGATGGGGCCCACAACATTCCCTGCCTCCCCACTCTGATGGGGTAGATATGACCGGCAAGAGATGGTCCCTCAGATAACCTGGTCCCAAGCTAGGAAGGTCTTTAAAGGCGACAACCAGCACCTTGAATTGGACCCGGAAGCAAATTGGTAACCAATGCAGCTCCCATAGGAGAGGTGATATATTTGCACACTGGGGTCTGCACAAAACCACACAGGCCTCTGCATTTTGCACCAACTGGAGCTTCCTGATGCTCTTCAAGGGCAGCCCCATGTAGTGTGTTGCAATAATCAAGATAGGAAGTGACTAGGGCATGAGTGTCTGTGAGTAGGGACTGTTGGTCCAGGAAAGAGTGTAACTGGAGCAGAACCCGCAGTTGCTCAAAGGCCCTCCTGGCCTTTATCACCACCTGCTCTTCAAGCAGGAGTCGTGAGTCTAGGAAACCCCCCTCCTAGATTATACAGAGAGTCTGTATGGGGTAGTACCACCCCGTTTTGTTGATTAAGGGATTCCAGAACTACTTTAGCACCTTTAATTACTTACTGTGAGACCTAAACATCTCATATCTTTGATCTTGGCCCAGGGACAATGAAGTCAGCACCAAGATCAGCATCTCCTATCCTTTAATACCAGGAATTGGTGATCTGCAACATAGTTATGAATCTTAATCTCCATTTTGCAAAGCAAAAGGGGAAAAAAAACCCCACCTCAAAGCACCCTCTGGATTACATTGCCCAAATTTGGTAGCAAAACCACTTACTGTCAAACAGCTGATTATACTGATTTTCATTTTTACTTCTTTCTTCCCAAATGCATAATACGGTAAGCACATAAGCCACCACAAAGTGTAATGTACCCATTTTGTATTTTAAACCATCCATTAACTTCATAACATAAAAAAGGGAGAGACAACAAATATTACACTCCTGCCAATAACAAAATTGCATCAACAGAAGCAAGATAAAGTATTTCTGTGAATATTTTCTCGCTCTAATTTATGTTCGACACTTTATTAGGAAGCAGCTCCTATCCTGTACCATTCCAGTCTTTAGTAATGCAACAGTCATGAGTTTATTATAACCTCTTTCTCTTTTAGCATTGAACCTACAATGATAATATCTGGGGCGGTGGGCGGAGCCCCCTGCTGGTTTTACTACCGGTTCTTGCAAACTGGGGGCAACCCACCATTGCTACAATGGACCACACAGTTTATGGATTGTAATTGTATTATAGTTAGACCATGTATAATTGACAGACTGGATTTTATTATAGATTTTAGTTGTTATTTATTATTTTATACTAGAATTTTTAATTGTATATCTACTGAGCATTTTTATTTGTTCTGGTCTCTGGTCTGTAATAAACTGAAAAAGTTTATTATAACCATTGTTTTCCAATAATAAGTTATCATTTGATTTATATGCTGCATTTATTTTGAGAATTGTGTGTATTGTGTGCAATATAGATATGAAAAGCAAACATGAGATCGGCAAACTCATACAAAGTCCTCTCAGTTAAGAATGCTATCTTGCAGAACCTCAGAAACATGTCTTCTTTATTGTTCACTCAAGCCCTTGGGAGTAATAGAAATGCAGAAATCCATATGGTTCCAACCCTGTGGTGGTTTATTCAACCCTTGAAGATCAGTTTCACTAACAAGCCCTGGAGCAGCAGGATTGTGATCCATTCCCTGCCGGATGTTTTACAGTATATGGTTTTATACTTAGTCATGTTGTTTTCCCCTACATGTCTTTGCTAAATTTATCCTGTTTCCCTGAAAATAGGACGCAACTGGAAAATAAGGCCTAGCCTGATTTTTCAGGATGCTCGTAATATAAACCCTACCCCCAAAATAAGCCCAAATTAAGATTGTCAGCCAGATGGATGCATTTGGTACCGTATTTTCCTCAAAATAAGATCTAACCAGAAAATAAGCCCTAATGCATCTTTTGGAGCAAAAATTAATATAAGACAAGGTCTTATTTTGGGGGGAAACACCGTATTATGTACCGTATATGTAGGTATTCATTTGTCATTTGAGGCAAATGAGATTGGGGTGTGTAATTGTTTGATTAAATTAAAAATAACTCTTAATGTACATACTCTGTATTTTAAACCAATCAGTGGGGAGTCTAATAAAACCCTCACCCTGAAATATAACTTTAAATGTTAAAAATGTAGACTTTTTGTGATTTTCATTAAAATTTCCTAATAGTAAGAGAATTTTGAGCGAGGACCCCAAGACAGAGAAGTCCCTGGTAGTGCATGTCTTCAGGCAGACAGGACAGGGCCCTTTGCTTGGAATGCTTAGATTTATAATCCGACACTAAAATGGGGGTTGGATTTAATTGTCTAAAAGAACTCTTCCAGCTCTCTACTTAAAAACCATTTGTTTAGCAGCCATTCAAAGTTACAGCCCATTCATTTAACTCTGGTTGTTGCCCAGAGTTATGTATAGAGATGAGCAGCTATATGAACCTGATAAAATGAGTATTTCAGATTTCTTATATGTGCTGGTGCCATTGTCTATCATTGGAAGTTGCACTGTTTTAAAACAGTTTCAAGTTTAACTCATTGCAAGCCTCCATGCTTGCTGTTGCATAATGGTGAATAATGAGAGAACTAAACAACCTCTATATAGATAGTCCTCGACTTACAGCCATGTAGTGATTGAAGTTACCATGACATTGAAAGCCATTGACTTTGGGCTGATCCTTGCACTTACAACCATAGTAGCGTTCCCATGGTAACCTAGGTGGGAAACCTTTATTTTATTTTATTTTTTTATTAAAAAGTTTTAACAAGTATTACAACAATTTTTCCCATCCCTCTTTCCCCCCCCTTCCCTCCAATACCCTCTGGGTATTGCCCACATTGGCAACTTCTCGTTTAATTTATACTTATACTTTTTCCAGACACGCAATAAAGCATTCCTTAATATGTGACTTTTAAAAGTCTTATCCACTTTCTTATCATATAATAAATAAGCATGCCACCCGTAAACCAAATCATATCCCTCAATATTCAATATTCTTTCTTCTGTTGAGTTCATCCAATCACTCATTGCTGATAGGGCAGCTGCCTCATAATATAGTCTTAAATTGGGCATTTTGAGACCTCCTCTTTCATGTATATCCTGCATTATTTTTTGTTTTATTCTCGGTCTCTTCCCTGCCCAGACAAAATTATTAATACCCTTCTGCCATATCTTCAAATTCTCATCTTTTTTAAGTATTGGTATCATTTGAAAAAGAAACAAAAACTTAGGCAAAACATTCATTTTTACTGCTGCTATTCTTCCTAACAAGGATAATTGTAATTTTTTCCAGTTTTCCATCTCTTTCTGTATTTTTTGCCACAATGGATCATAATTATGCTTAAATAATTTCGCATTTGATGTCATGATATAGACCCCTAAATACTTAACTTTTTTTACAATTTCAAATCCTGTTAGTCTTTCTAATTCATCTTTTTGATTTATAGTCATATTTTTAGTTATTATCTTCGTTTTTCCTGCATTTATTTTAAATCCAGATACTTGTCCATATTGATTATGTCCATTAAACCTACAACCGACTGTAATGGTTGGGTTAAAGTAACAACCAAGTTGTCTGCGAATGCTTGTAATCTGTACTCATACTGCCTAATTTTAATTTATTTTGTCTGACCCACGTATCTTACTTAACAAAAATTCCAAGGTCAAGATAAACAATAATGGAGACAAAGGACATCAGATACAGTACAGATGGGAGGTTCCAGCTGGACTAGTAGTGAACTATTCAGGAGAAAGACATCATCTTAACTCAGTGTGAAAGGCAAGAGATTTCTACACCAATGTACTAAAGGCTGGACACCTACAGTCCCCAGAAGCTAGAAGGAAGATGGAAGCAGAAAAGGGGGCAAGAAAGGGGGAGAAGGAAGAATTGTTGGCACAGGCTCAAGAGGGAGCTTTGATTACCCAAGAAGACTTAATACAACTTTCGACTACTGCTCAAGCCACTAGACAGCTGATTTTCACTGTTCTAGCGGCTTTACGAGATTGCGGAGCTGGCGCTCACAAAAGGAGCATCTTCGGCGCCTACAGTGCCACCAGAAGCCCCAGTGGGAAACCTTTATTTATGTACAGAAGATGTTATAATTAAGGTCAAATATTTAATGGCATTCATGACAAACAATGTAGATCACATCTGGCAAAAGCCAGCTGGAAGTTTTACTGCATAAGATTCAGTGACATCAAGCAATTATAATTTTAAACCAATATGATATTTTGTCTTAAAGGGTTTCAATGGCTATGCCATTTATGGTTCATATATGCTAAAAGGGACTTTTAAACAGCTGACGCTCATAGAATGTTCAGCTTCCCTTCATCAGTTGTTATTCATATGTTCTTCTACTTCTCTGACTTTAAAAAGTGTTCTTTCGCCCTGTGTGAATGGTTTCTTGATGTAATTTCAATTCATTTTAACAACTGCAGAGTCACATTTAAAGCTTTGGGTTAAAAAATGAAAGTTAATTTGTGAAAAAGTTTTATTTTTTTCTTAAAGAAATAATAAAAATTAAAAGATAAAAGCTACAAAATAGGTTAGAAAGGATGCTTTTGAAAACCACAGTTACCCTAATGCTTTCAAAAGGGAAAGGAAAGTTGGATTTTAAAAATGGAAAATAAATTAAAGTGGATTTTAACTGTGGGATTCATCCATACTTATGTAAAATTCTCATTAGAAATGAATATATAACTAAAGAATTAAATGCTTTTTAAAGTTTTGATAAATGAGCAATTGAAAGCTAACAACAGTGTCCCAATAAAAACAACCCAAAAGCTAAATTGGGTTTTGCTTTTATAATAATTCACAGTTTTCTACTTCAATTATTTCACAGTACTTGACAGTAAACATATATCTTCAGAAAATACAAATTATTCTTGGAGCTATAGTAATCTATACATTAATATCAAGAATATGCAAATGTGCATGTGCATGCCTTAAGGGGAAAAAAAGCATTTAGTATTTTTAATTTAAAATTAAAATTTAACAAAATACCCCCACAAATCTATAATACATGAATATTTTAGCATTCTAACACAACCGGTCTTAAATGCAAATCGACTCATGAATTCATGTTGTTATTTTAAAAATCTAATAATGAAGACAGAGAAATGAAATGATATGAATTATTCTTTATTACTTTGAAGAACATCCTTAAGCTTTGCCCTTCAGTTATTCAGTTCTATTGTTCAGAGGATTTAACTCATTATTAAAATAAACAAGGAATCCTAAAGGATAGAAGTTTATAATGTGTATAGTAAAGCAGACAAATATATGCCATTTGAAAGGATCAGGACAAATATAATAACGATTGGAAATCAAAGATATTTTCGATACTTCCATCAGCATGGACTTCTCTTAATAAATAATGGTCCTTGGTTTATGAGGAATTAAATAAGTCCTGTCACATTTTAACTCTAGTTGAATAAACTCCTGGTGCATTGTCAACAAAGTCAGTGTGGAATAGTTCCACTGTAGAAAATTTTTATTTTAATTTTCTAGATGTCCCAACCATGTTTCTAAAAGAATTTGTCTGAAGTATATATGCCACATAGATGACATATTCTTTATGGAAGTTGCTGAGTGTGATTTTTTAAAATCACTATTCTTCCTTATTTTGAGAACTAGCTTAACCAAGTTCCACTTTGTATTGATTGCCTCAAAATCTAATGATGTTGGGCATAAGACAATCCAATATTTAAATGTCTGCAACTTCTGACATAATCACAACAGTGATTATATTGCTTCAGTTAATGCAGTTTTCTCTAAAGAAAATCCTTAATGTGACTCAGTGCATGTTGCTGAATGCAAAAAAGGAGTCATTTTGTTCTATTCTAAACAAGCGGGCAAGGACGGAGGCGAGGCAGGTTAACGATTAACAGCTCTTTATTAAACAATAGTGGCTAACAACGACTCGCTCTGTACGCTAACAAACAGGGTGAGCGAGCTAGCTTCTTTCTGAGCTGACAGCTCTTTTATACGAGAGCTGTCAGCGGCTTATCCAAACACAGGGCGCCAACTGTGTGTGTGTATTCGTCATGTGTTTGCCAGTTGGACTCAACATTCCTTCTCTCCCGGATAGCGCATGCATAATCAGATAAGTATGCTGGGCATCTCTGGCTCCTCCCCGACTGCGCAATCCAGTAATCTCAATCAGGGTAGACAGGCACCATATTAGGACCTCAGGAACTCGTGGATGCTGCTCAGCAACTTCGATGGGAAAACTGTTTGTTGCGTCCAGCAGAGGTTTTGGAGGTAAGACTATGGCCTGTGTGGTGTCGTTTTGAATATGTGGGTATGGATCGTTCCCTGTTTCCTCGTTCTCAAGGGGATTTGTATGATTTGGTGCGGATAAGACTGCGTGTGCAAGTGGCAAATGGTACCTTCTTAGTTGATCCATGTGTCATCTCCATAGACAACCGTCTTCCAACTGAACCCAGTATGAGCAGGGCCCAGTCACCTCGACTATGTGTCCAGGTAGCCACCGAGGGTCTCCCCCACAATTCTGGGCATACAACAACTTGCTTTCTTGGAAAGAGTGGGCCCCGCTGGTGGAGTCGAGGGGTTTTTCAGGTGAGTACACTGAGTGTAATCAATCTAAAACAGTTCTTAGCTGATGGCCCATCAGAAACTCGGCTGGGCTGCGGTTCGTTGTCGGGCATGGGGTGATGTGTTGTGCCAATAGCTAGATAGTTAGTTTGGCTTGCCAGTCCCCTGAATCTAGTTTAGTCAGTACTTCCTTAGCCAAACAGACTGTCTGTTTGGCTAGGCATTAGTGGCCAGATGAAAAGGAGCAATACTGGCAAGGTGAATGCTGTGCCTCAACAAATAAGATTGGAAGGGTACCGACATTAGCTGTGGGCCATTATCTGACACCAACACATCAGGTAGTCCATGGGTGGCAAAGATTTTCTGCAGCGCCCTAACAATGGTTTCAATAGTGGTCGAGGTCATCGAGACAGCCTCGACCACTTAGAGTAGGCATCTACAATGACCATAAATGTGTGTCGTTGGAATGGCCTGGCGAAATCCACATGAATGCGGGACCAGGGGGCCTTAGATGTCTCCCATTCCCTGGCTGCAGCTGCTGGAGTGGTTGACCTAGTCTCGTGGAACTTCTGACACCTTGCTACCCAATCTGCTATTTCTTCATCTAGTTTCGGCCACGACAAATAGCTGCAGCCCAAGGCCTTCATTCGAGTGATGCCCAGATGGCCTTCATGTAAAGTCTGTAGGACATGTCTCCACAGCTCTGCTGGAATTATGACCCAGGAGCCCCAAAGCAGGGAGCCTCTTATGGTTGATATTTCATGCTGCCTGATTCTATAGGGTTGGAATTCAGTAGCCACCTGCCTTAGAGGCCTCCCCCTCTTAACCCAATCTGCCACTTGGCGGAGGATTCGATCTTTAGAGGTGTACCTTGAGACATCGGAGGCCGACACCGGAAAAACCTGGTTGTCTATAAGAAGAATGGACAATGCAGGAGCAGGATCCTCCACAGGTGAGGGAAGAGGATAGTGGGTCGGTATGGCCCATAGCTTTACCGGGCTGATGGATCAGTTTGTTGTTGTAGGCCATCAGGGACACAACCCATCTTGTCATTTTTGGCGATAAGATAAGAGGGGTTTGACGATTGCCAGCCAGGATCCCCAAAAGCAGCTTGTTATTGGTGATAAGCATAACTGAACGGCCATACAGATAGTCATTAAATTGTTTGACCCCAACCATGGCTGCCAAAGCCTCCTTGTTGATCTGCCTGTAGTTTCACTCCACAGGTGACAATGTCCTGGAAAAGTAGGTGATGGGGGCTTCCGTTCCATTAGGCAGCCGGTGACTCAGGCAACCCCCACTCCATAGGGCAATGCATCACAAGCTAGTGTCAATGGAAGATTGTTGTGGTATTATATTAGGATGTTGTCAGATGTGAGAAGTGCCTTGATGGCTTGAAAAACAGCAGCTTCCTTCTTACCCCAGTTCCAAGGTGTCCGGCTGCTGAGGAAGCGATGGAGTGGCTCTGCAATTGTGGCTTTGTGCGGCAAGAACATGTTATAAAAGTTCAGAAGAAAAAAAGGCTTGTAGTTCTGCCTTATTTGCCAGTGCCGGGGCTTTCTGGATAGCTAGCACATTTGAAGTGGTAGGATGCAGTCCGTCAGTATCAACAAGGTAGCCCAAAAATTCAATTTGATGCATTCCAAGCATGTACTTGTTCTGTTTAAGTTTAAGTCCTGTCTGTCTAAAACGGTTAAACACAGCATAGATGACGAGTTCAGCTTCGTTGGCAGCAGATACAAATATGTTGTCAAAGTAGGGAATCACCCTCAGTATGCCTTGTAATAGTCTCTCCATGAGACTCTGAAATATGCCAGGGGCTACACAAACCCCGAATTGCAGGCAGCGGCATTTGAAGGCACCGCGGTGGGTCACGATTGTTTGCACCTCCTTGGTGTTATCGTCTACCTTGAGTTGCTGGTATGCTTACTCCATGTTGAGCTTGGTGAAGATTTGCCGCGGCCTAATGAATGCAGAAGATGCTGGACCACCGGAACAGGGTAGGGATTCACCTGAAGTGCACAGTTCAGCATTGCTTTATAATCAGCATATATCTGTATAGAGCCATCAGCTTTAATTGGAATTACTATTGGCATCTCCCATTGGGCATGGTCCACCAGTTCTAATATATCTTGTGCCAGCAGCTATCAATCTTCTGGTCTACTTTTGAATGAAGGGTGAAAGGAACCCTGCACGACTTAAGCCTTATCAGAGCTACAGTGGGATCCAGGTTAAAAGGGATTGGTGTTTCTGTATATTTGTGAAGCTCTTTATTGAATACATCAGAGAACTTCTGTAGGAGATCAGAGAAGCGGTCGGATGCAGTGGTATGGATGCTGGTTATGGCCAGTCCCAAAGCGTCAAACCACTCTAATCCCAGTAGACTGGGAAGTGAGCCACCTACAACAATGATCTTAAGGCAGCCGCTGAACTTCTTGTAATTAACCCTAAACCTGGCACAACCTAGTATAGAGATGTGATTAACCTGGTAATCACAAAGCCTTAGCCTAGAGGGAGCCAACCAATTCTTAACTATCGAGGGCACTAGTCTCTGAAGTGTGCTCCACGATATAATTGACATGGAGGATCTGGTGTCAATTTCCATTGTACATAGTTTGCCTTCAATGAGGACTGAGAGAAAAAAAAAATCTTTAAGTTTGTGCTGGCCTATCCTTGCTTCCGATTGGCAAGCACCCCAGTAAATGGTGAAACAATCTTCCTCTTTCTTTTCTGCTCTATTTTGCTGTCAGTAATGACGGGTGGATCTTGCAGGGTTGCCATTTGCTGGTAGAGTGGCTCGACAGACCCTTGTGAGGTGTCCCTTTTTCCTGCAACGTCTACATTTGGCATTTTTAAACTTACAAATGGAACGGCGATGGTTTCCGCCGCAGCCTATGCATAGAGTCTGAGGAAAAGATTTCTTTTCCTCATATTCCCAGATTTTACATGGAGTTGTTTTAAGATGGCTTATCTCTTCCTCTGACGATGGGTCAGAGTTGACCTAATCTTGGTGAATGGTGGCAGTTTTATCAGCTGCCATTGGGCTAAAAGATTTTCTTTTTCTTTTTTTTTTAATTGCAAAAGTTTTACAATTACATTTTCACCCCATTTCCTCCCCCTCAGCCCACCCCAAACTCCCCAACCTAACCCTCCCTAACCCCCCCTAACCCTCCCCTCACCCTGGACTTCCATAGAATATACTCCCATCAAAAAACCCCTTTACCTAAAACTTGAGCCCCTCCATCCCCCATATAATTTTTCATCTTCACCAAATGCAAGTGGAATACAAATATAATGTCACTCGGGGGGGTTTTATATAAAGAAGTTCTTTTTACAGATGCGGGCAGATGGCAACTGAAGACATTAGAGACACTGTTGGACGAAGGGATTAACTTGACTTGGTTACAGTATAATCAACTCCAACTGAGATGGAAAGAGGACCAAAAAATTGGTATAATGTTGCATGAGGAAGAATTGGTTAGACATATAAAAGAGAAAGGTCCAATGCATATTAAAAGGCTTTACTATGTTTTGTTAGAAAGGGATTCAGAAACTGAATTGGTTAAAGACTGTATGATTAAGTGGGCACAAAATTTTGCAGAACCAGTCATGTTGGAAACATGGGAAAAAATTTGGGTTCAGAACGTTAAATTTACACAGTCGCAGAACTTGAGGGAAAATTTCTATAAAATGTTTTATAGATGGCATTTAGATCCTAAGAAATTGTCGTGTATGTACCCTAATGTTCAGCCAAAATGTTGGAGATGTGATTGCTTAGATGCTACATATTATCATGTTTGGTGGACTTGTAAGAAAGTTAAGGCTTTTTGGATAAAAATTTGGTGGGTTATGCAGAATGTCTTGAAGAAAAAAATTCAATTTTCTCCACAATTGTTTTTATTGGGTATAGTTAAGGGTTTTACATTGGGTGAAACAAAGTTGATATTGTATATGATAACAGCAGCGAGATTATTGATAGGTAAATACTGGAAAAATGAAGCGTTGCCCACTATCGAGGAATGGACTTTGAAGATGGCCAGTTTTGCAGAGATGGCGAAGATTTCAGCATACCTAAAAGATTGTTCACAAGAGATTTATGAATGGGAATGGAAAAAAGTGGATAAATTATGTGCAGAACAAATATCAAACTAGGAAATATCAAATAGTTTTTAATTGATAGTATTATATTAAGATAGAAGTACTTGAATTTGGGCTAAAAGATTTTCTTATTTGAGTTGCCAACTTAGTGGACAATTCTGAGGCTTGAGCCTCATCTAGGGCAGTTTGCAGAGTGACCTCCATTTTTGCTAACAGACGGCGCTGCAAATGGATATTGCTGATCCCACAAATCAATTGATCCAGCAGAATATCTTCCATATATTCTCTAAAATCACAGTACAGGGCAGCTGATCTCAAGGCAGTCATGTACTGACATAGTTTCTTCATCTCTCTGGTAATGGTGTCTAAACGCATGGCATCTAGCTACTCTTGACGGCAAAGGAGCATAATGGCCTCTCAACCTAGCTAACAAAGTCTCCCATGGCACATCTTGGACCTTTTGAGGTGCCAATAGTGCCTGGGCTGTTTCAAACATTTCATGGCCACAGATACTGAGAAACACAGCTAGCTTTCTATCACCTGGAAGCCCCTTGTAATCATTATCAGCTAGGAAGCAATCAAAACAGTCCAGGAAAGAGTCCCAATTTTCCTTTGCCTGATCGAAGGGTGCAAAAGTAGGTAGGGTGGCCGTAATCGAGGGAGGGCGTCTGAGGTAAATTCAGTAGTGCGACGTCTTGTCTCCGTGCTCAGCTCAGTGCAACAGCTCTCAGTGAGTGACTTCGTTGGACCTGCCACCTTAACTAACAGATCGCACCTTCGTCGCCAGTGTTCTATTCTGAACAAGTGGGCAAGGACCAAGGCAAGGCAGGTTAACAATTAACAGTTTTTTATTAAACAATAGTGGCTAACAACGACTCGCTCTGTACGCTAACAAGCAGGGTGAGCGAGCAAGCTTCTTTCCGAGCTGACAGCTCTTTTATACGAGAGCTGTCAGCGGCTTATCCAATCACAGGGTGCCAACTTCCTGCCTGCAGATTGCCGCAGGCGGACCAATCAGCTGTGTGTGGGTGTTCGTCACGTGTTCACTGGCCAGACTCAACACATTTAGTTTCAAACTGGTGTCTTGCCTATATTCTACATTGTCTCTGAAAAATTCCCTGAACTGATCAATAATAATACAAGTAGACTTCGATTTACGATCGTTCATTCAGCAACTCTTCCACCAACTTTCAATTTAAATTGCTAGACTTATATTTTTTTACTGTTTCAATGTTTTTACTAATTAATTAAATTAATTAAATGTTTGAAATTACAATGGCATCAAATAAAGGGACTTACAACCCCATGCCTGAAGTTACGACTGCTGCAGGGGCAGAAAATTGTAGCTGCTCCAAAATGGTATCTACTTCCAGAATGGTGGCATGTGGCCTCCTTACTTTATAGAGAGGCCAAAGTGCAGATTGGCCAGCTCTCCTTCATGAGTGTGATTTGGGAAGGCTGCAAAGCAGAGTGGCTGCTCTACCAAAAAGGTAGCACTCCATCATGGGGGTTGGGGAGAAAGGTATGGAACCTAGTTAAATGGGAAGCAGGCCCAAGATTTGTGGGAACTTATTGGGACAGGAACAGGCCATGTGGGAGCTAAGGAAGTGCTGCAGCACAGGCCTGGGCATGTGCTACGCCTGCCAGGCTTCTCCTACCCCTGAGGCAGCCCGTGCTCTATTTAATTATCACAAGGGGAAGAACAGGGATTGGAAAATTGTAATTGAAAACTGATTTGTTAATTGGAAGAAAAAAAATTGCATAATCAATAATTGAAGGATATGGAAGGAAAAGCTGATAAAACCCCACATGCATCTGGTTAAGATCAGGCGCCTTTGAAACAAAAAAAGAAATCTTGGCAAAATATTCATCTTAACTGCTGCTATTCTTCCAAGTAGAGACAGCTGCAGTTTTTTCCAAGTCTCCATATCTTTCTGCACCTCTCGCCACAACACCTCATAGTTATTTTGAAACAATTTCATGTTTGATTCTGCAACCTGAACTCCTAGATATTTTACCTTAGGTACAGTCTCAAAACCTGCCCTCCTTTCAAGCTCATGTTTACGATCTTGTGTCATGTTTTTAGCTATCATTTTAGTCTTTTTTGGATTCAGTCTAAAACCTGAAACTTTACCATAGTCTTGTATAATGTCCTTCATCAAGATTATTGATTCCATTGGTTGTGATAGGGTAACAACCAGATCATCTGCAAATGCCTTTATTCTGTAATCCTCTTGCCTAATCTTTATACCTTTCAAGATATTAGAGTCCCGTATTGTATTTAGCAAGACTTCTAGTGTTAAAATAAATAAAAGTGGGGACAACGGACATCCCTGTCTTGTTCCTTTTTCAATTTTAAACTCTGTTGTCAGACTTCCATTAATAATGATCTGTGCCTTTTGCTCTTGATAAATTGCTGAAATCGCCTGTATAAATTGATCCCCAAAGTCCATCTTTTTTAAAGTCTTTAGTAGAAAATTCCAATCCACTCTATCAAAGGCCTTCTCTGCGTCCAAAAAGACCAGCACTGCAGGAATCTGTTTATTCTTCTCAAGATATTCCAATAAATCTATTACTTGCCTTACATTGTCCTTCATGTATCTGCCCTCGATAAATCCCGCTTGATCATCATGAATCACCTTTTGAATTACTGGCATCAACCTGTTGGCTAGTACTTTCGCAAAGATTTTATAATCTGTATTCAAAAGAGATATTGGTCTATAGTTCTCTGGTTTTTTAGGACCGATTTGTTCTTTTGGTATCAAAGATATGTAAGCTGTTGTCCATGATGGGGGTATTTTACCCCCTTGCTGAATATTGCAAAATAAATCTCTAAGTTGTTCCACCATTTCAGCTTGCAAAGTTTTGTAATACACTGCGGTCAAACCATCCGTGCCAGGAGCTTTGGCTGTTTTTAACTGTTTAATTGCTACTATTATCTCCTCCTCTGTTATAGGATAATTCATTCTGTCCTTTTGTTGATCAGTAATTTTTGTAACTCTTTTATCGTTTAAATATTTTTCTATAAGTCCATTCTGCACCTCCTCTTTAGCATATAATTTAGTATAATAGTCCACAAAAGCTTCTTTAATTAATTTTTGTTGAAAGATTTCTTTCCCTCCAATATCAATACTATCAATAGTCCGTATACTTTGTTTTTTCCTCAATGTGTAAGCCAACCATCTACCCGGTTTATTAGCGTTACAAAATGTGTTATGCTTCGCATATTGTAAGTTTGTTGCAACTTGTTCCGCCATAAGCATTTGAAATTGGTCTTTCAAAAGTTTTATAGCACTACGTATTCTTTCATCTGTTGGATTTTTAATAAGTAACTGTTCTTTATTCTTTATTTCTATTTCCAGTTCAGATCTTTTCTTTTGTCGGAGCAATCTATGTTTAGAGTTCATGTAGATAAGTACCCCTCTCATATAAGCTTTACTTGCGTCCCACACAATTTCAATTGGGGTACCTTTATTCAAATTTATTTCAAAAAATTCTTTCAAATGCTTTTTAAATTCTGTTGTATTTTTTTCATATCTAAACAAATTCTCATTTAATCTCCAAGAACGTCTCTCAACCTTGTCCATCTCAATTTCTATCCATACTGGGCTATGGTCAGTCAGAGTTCTTGGAAAAATCTTTGTTCTTTTTGTCTTAACAAGTAAATCATCTGTCAACAAAATGAAGTCAATCCTAGAGAAGGATCTGTGTCTGTCAGAAAAAAAAGTGTAGTCCAATTCTTTTGAATTATGTATTCTCCAAACATCTTTTAGTTCCATATCTTCTTTCATGTCAAAAAAGGTCTGTGGTAATCTGATCCTAGACTTTGCCAAACTCTTTTTATCTAATTTAGAGTTGATTACTCCATTCCAGTCTCCCATAATTAAAATAGATCTGTAATCCCATTGCAATATTTTAGTATGTAACATCTTATAGAAATAGTCCTGTTGTTGATTGGGAGCATAAATTCCAATCAGAAGAATTTGGCCATTTGCTGTAAGCAATTCAATTACTACAAACCTACCATCTTCATCTGCTTCTATAACTTTAGCTGTTAACTTTTTATTTACATAAATAACCACACCATTCTTTTTTTGCGAAGTTGAAGATATAAAATGTGTTCCTAGTTTGGAGTTTATCAAATATTTTTGATCTTGAGTTGTGATATGCGTTTCTTGTAAACAAATTATATCATTATTAAATTGTTTCAAATATGTAAATAATTTCTTCCTTTTCTGTACTGAATTCAACCCATTAACATTCCAAGATAAACACTTAAACATCATCACCCTCTTTCTGGAGCAAAGAGCAAAATAATTGAAGGTCATCCGAAAGCTTCGATCTCGCTCCCCCCATGGCTCCAGTCTCTTGTGCAGTACTCTTAACTGCCTCCTTGTCTTGTCTTTCCTGTTGTTGTTGTTGCTTTTGTTTAAGTAACTTAGATTGAGCTCGAGTTATACGTTGATCCTTAACTTCAATCATCCGAACCGGGTCCAAGATTGGAGAAGATTCCAGCATTTTGTTTCAAATGATTCCGATGCTTAAAAGTGATAAACAATTGAAAGTTTGGCAATCTGGAGTGAATAAATTAGTCTGGAACGAGAAGAAGCCGAGAGTGAAATTGAAAATTATGCAAGATGTTCCAGAAAGAGGAGGTCTTAAACTTCCAAACCTACAGCTATATTATGATGCAGCAGCTTTAACTTTAACAAGTGATTGGTTTGGAAGTAAAAAGGTTGCAATATTGAATGCAGAAAGTTTTGATCTTGAATTTGGATGGCATGCCTACTTATTTTATGATGACAAAGTTGATAAAGTATTTAAAAGTCATATACTTAGAGACTCTTTGATGAGAGTTTGGAAGAAGCACCGACTCAAATGGGATTATAAAATACCGTTATGGCTGGATCTTGGTCATACTTTGTGGAATACAAATATAATGTCACTCGGGGGGGTTTTATACAAAGAGGTTCTTTTTACAGATGCGGGCAGATGGCAGCTGAAGACATTGCAGACACTGTTGGACGAAGGGATTAATTTAACGTGGTTACAATATAATCAATTACAATTGAGATGGAAAGAGGACCAAAAAACTGGTATTATGTTGCATGAGGAAGAATTGGTTAGACATATAAGAGAGAAAGGTCCAATGCATATCAAGAGGCTTTATAATATTTTGCTAGAAAGGGACTCAGAAACTGAATTAGTTAAAGATTGTATGATTAAGTGGGCACAAAATTTTGAAGAACCAGTGATGTTGGAAACATGGGAAAAAAATTGGGTTCAGAATGTTAAATTTACACAGTCGCAGAACCTGAGGGAAAATTTCTATAAAATGTTTTATAGATGGCATTTAGATCCCAAAAAGTTGTCATGTATGTACCCTAATGTTCAGCCAAAATGTTGGAGATGTGAATGTTTGGATGCTACGTATTATCATGTTTGGTGGACCTGTAGGAAAGTTAAGGCTTTTTGGATAAAAATTTGGTGGGTCATGCAGAATGTTTTGAAGAAAAAAATTCAATTCTCTCCACAATTGTTTTTATTGGGTATAGTTAAGGGTTTTACATTGGGTGAAACAAAATTGATATTGTATATGATAACAGCAGCAAGATTGTTGATAGGTAAATACTGGAAGAATGAAGCTTTGCCCACTATCGAGGAATGGACTTTGAAGATGGCCAGTTTTGCAGAGATGGCGAAGATTTCAGCATATTTAAAAGATTGTTCACAAGAGACTTATGAATGGGAATGGAAAAGGTGGATAGAATATGTTCAGAACAAATATCAAACTAGAAAGTATCAAATAGCTTTTATTTGAAAATAATGTATTGGAAATATTTTAATGTAATGAGGTAAAGAGAAAAATTATACAGGGGAGGGAGGGGTTCAAGTTTATATATAAGTGTTATATTAAGGGTTTTTTATGAGTATGAGTATATTATAGGGAAGTCTGGGGGGAGGGGAGGGTTAGGGAGGGTTAGGGAGGTTGGGAAGTCTGGGGGGGAGGTGGGGGGGGGAAAAAGGGGTGAAAATGTAATTGTAAAACTTTTGCAATAAAAAAAAGATCAGGCGCCTTAAAGAAAGATATTAGAGGCTTTATTTTAGTGATTCAAGAATAAATTTTGCTGACTAATTGCATGAAAGTAAAAATTCATCATGTAACAAAGAACAGTAAATGTCGCCTTTGTAGTGAAAAGGATGAGACAATTGACCATTTGATCAGTGGCTACAACAAATATTCACAAACTGACTATAAACAATGTCATGACGGAGTTGCCAAAATTATTCACTGGAAACTGCCAGAGGTTTGGAGTTAAATGAGGGAAGAGGCTAGGCTGCATTAACAGAGGGATAGAAATCAAGATCACATGAATTATTAGTACCAATTTATGATGCCCTGATAAAACCACACTGGGAATATTGCCTCCAGTTTGGTTGCCCTAATATAAAGATGATTTAAGATTCTAAAAAGAGTGCTGAGAAGAGCAACAAAGATGATTGGGGGACTGAAGACTAAAACATATGAAAAATGATTGCAAGAATCCAATTTAATGAAAAGGATTGGAGGAGGGGGGCATGATAACAATCTTCCAATATCTGTCACAAAGAAGAGGCCAACCTATTCTTCAAAAATTCTGAAGGCAGAACAATAGATAGAAACTAATCAAGGAGAGAGTCAACCTAGAAATAAGGAGAAATTTCCTGACAGAACAATTCACCAGTGGATCAGTTTGCCTTCAAAAGTTGTGCTCTATCACTGGAGATTTTTAAGAAGAGATTGAACAACCATATGTCTGAAATAGTATGAAATCTCCTGTTTGAGCAGATGATTGGAATAGAAGACCTCTAAGGTCCCTTCCAATTCTGTTTTATGTTATCTGTTATGTTAAGAGCCACTGAGAAAATTGAGAAAGTTTTGAAAATGAGTGGGTTAAGATTTTATGGGTCCTTAAATCCAGAGAGACAGGCACCATAACATGCCTGATATAATAGTGATTGAAAAGAAGCAAGTCTGTTCATTGATGTTGCTATATTGGGTGATGCTAATATTCAAGAAAAGCAATTCAAAAAAAACCCCTGACACACCAGGATTTAGAGATTGAAGTTGAACACTGAGACAATGGTGTTATTCCAATTGTGATTGGAGCCCTTGGAGTAATACTCCCTCAATATCTGAAAATACTGAATTTATTGGACCTGAATAGTTAGGCTTAAGCAAATAGATAATTAATACACACTATTTGCAGGACTGGAGTTGTGAATCTTGTGCAGAAAAGATGCATATTAATAGGTATAGCCTGTTGAGTTTCATCATGACTAAAGTAATGTACTACAAAATAGGAGCTGGGGGACCATCTATACAGTAAATCAAGTGATATCAAAAGTTCTATTAGAAGTGAGCATTTTTTATGGCTTCCAAGAGCAATGGGGCATGATCAATCATAGGAGGAGAAAACTGAAGATCACACTTTGATTTTCAGTTTTGAGAAGGAAGGAAGTTCTTTAACAGAAAATAAGTATGTTAAACCTTATTGTCTAACATGTCTTTCCCAATGCAAAAAATTGCCTAGTTGCTGCCAAATTTATGTGATGTAATTTTGTGGGTCATCAAAATGGGGTTGGAGCATCACATTAACCACTGTTGCTCTATCATAAAAACTATTGTTTATTACAGGCTTCCAAGCAGTATTCTACAATGACTCAAAAATGTCAATGTATTTGCAATTTTAACAAAAGCCTAAACAAACATTTGTTTTATGTTTCATGCATATTTTATTATGTACATTCTTCAAGTATATTTGCATTTCTTAAGCAGTTGCTATTCAATGCAAAATTTGTTTATAATGAAATTGTTTTCATCCATGACTTAATTTAATTATGAATTAGAGGGAGAACTGGCCTGCATCACTGAAACATGATGCAGAGGTCTGTCATCTTTCAGAGGTCTGCCTAGCCAAAGGATACCAAGAGGGGTGTGATGGGGTGTGTGTGTGATACAGCAACTATCCATGAGTTTCTACCAGTATCTATAGGACCTACTCTGCAGAGACTCTGTTTGTACATGTATTTGTAGTTTATGCTCTCTATGCTACACATTGGCATCCCGTCAGGTCCGTTTTATTTTCAGGGGATAGGAGTGAAATTTTTCAGTCTCAGGAGTTTAGGAGCTCAATATGTCTTTCCTTAATGAGAGGTTTGGAGTTGCCCAAGAATTCATGGCTACTCTGACAACAGTAGACCTACCTAAATTATTGAGCACCTCCACATAGTTTGGGTGGTGAGGGGAGGACCACATATTGGATCTAGTATCTTTTAGGGAAGATACAATGTGATTTAACAGTGGGGCACATTGATCTTAGCCTGGCTATGGCCAGATCACATTTCGATAGCTGTGGAGTTCCATCGGGCATATACATTTCTTCCGCAAGGAAGAATCTATTAGAATTAGATTATTCTGTCTTAGGTCCCTACTGGATCTCATGGGCTTTCAGAGAGAATTCAGGGAGATTTTCAAGGATTCATGATCAGTTCATGTGAGACCATGGCCTCCTGCTTAAACAGGAGGGTAGCCATGGCTTTGGAGCAACTGTGGGTTGCAGCAGCCTCTCCCCTCTTTTTGAGAATCTGTATAGTTTTTTCATTCTCTGATGTATGTAGGAAGGTGAAGCAGCAGCCAAGAGATACTTAAAGTGCTCTTATAGGAAAACTCATTTCAAATGGTCCTTCAAAATGGTCCTTGTTAAATGCTCACATTTGAACTTACACAATGATGATATAGTAAATTAAATAAATCTTGCTGCTTTTATTACCTGGCTGATGGAATATCACCAGCCAAGTGACCCATTCCATCCTACAGAAGGAGAATAATCAAGAATACCTGAAGGGCTACTATAAAGAATTGTTGTAGCAGTTGAGCAGATAAAGCCATCCAGATCTGAGCAAACTTGGTTTCTAGCTGCTCATTGTCAGTGCAAATAATCTTTTGTGAAGTCATCTGGGATTAGTTTGAACCTGTAAGTCTCAAAGAGATGAATAGTACTTTCTATAAAAGGTAGTATTCAACTCCTCAGCTACATCCTGGCATCTTGTGGCTAGTTTACAATTTCCAAACAGGGCAGAAGGTTAGACCTGACCAATAGTCAGTGTTTCTTTTGGTGAAGGGGTGTTTCCATTGGATCTGAAAGAACCCTGCTCAAGAGGTCATAACATGATCCAATTTTGAACAACTTTAGACCAGTTTCTAACTCTCCTTTTTTGATGAGGATATAAGTGAAAATGGATATGGTACAACATGATTTTTTGAAATATAATTTTATTTAAAAGTTTTAAAAATATTAAAAATAAGATTAAAAATTAATACAAGCTAAAATAGAGAAAGAAGGAAAAAATAAAAAGAAAGTTAAAATAAAAAGCTAAAGTACAAAAAGAAAGGAAAGAAAAAATATATAAAGAAGTAGCTTCTGATCTTCTTTACAGCACTTATAAACAAAATGATATATTTATCACTTACTTTAGTTACATTGTGATTCTCTTATTCAGATATATTGTAATCAAAAACTTTAGCTCAGTTTATCATACATTTTTTTCACTTGTTCTGTTTCAAATTTCAATTAAAAATTATACAGTTTAGCAATATGTTGATCATTTGTACACAATTTCAAATATTGACAGTATTACAGCATTCAATACCATGAATTCTTTGTTTACTTTTACTGTTTCTGATAAAAGTGATAAAAGTTGTCAGCTATGTCCTTCTGCCATTAATTTTATTTTATATTCCCCTTGACAGAATTCTAGTATCTCACAGTATGTAACAAAAATCTATTCAAAGTTTGTATCTTTCAAAACTTTAAACAGGCAGTTCAAATGGTCACAGATGTGGAGCAAATTCAAAGGATTCCAGAAGAAGCAGTTTATATGGAGTTACGATAATCAGGTTTTTGCATGGAAACTATATTGGTTTTATTTGTTGATGACTTTTTGAATGACAGTGTCAGGAAAGTGCAACATTTCTTGTCATCCTTGACTTCTCAGTGGCTTTTGCTGTCATCAACTGTGGCATACTTTTGGACCAGTTCTGAGTGGGACAGTGTTCTTTGGTGGTGGTTTTTTTCTAAGGGGATCAGTCCTATCAGTGTAAGGGATTAAATAACTGACCAGAGACTTTCATTCAGTGGAATGTCCTAATGCTCTCTATTCTTCTCACTTGTTTTTAACATCTACATAAAACAGCTGGGAAAGGCCATCTGTTTCAGGTACCAACAGTATCCTGATGATACCTAGCTATATATCTTAGTCTTTTGCCAAAAAGGCAACATACTAAAAGTGCTAACATGACACCTGGAAGTTGTCAGTGCCTGTGTGAGGTGGAATGGAGAAGGGCTGTCAAACTCCCAGCCTGTGAGCTGGATTTCTCATGTGCTGGCCATGCCCATGCCCAGTTTAGCAAAGGGGGTAAAAGTCCTCATACGTCATGTGACACTGCCGTAATGATGTGAGTTTGACACCCCTGGAATAGAGTGAAACTGAATCTCTCCAAAAATCTCTCTCCACTCTGATTTAGGATTGTGAAATAATTCCAGAGAAGCACCATTTTTGGCCCTGAATGGTGTTCTGTTTCCCCTGCTGTCAACAGTTTGGAGGTCTGATGGACTCCCAACTTCAGCTCAAGGAGCAAATGGCATCTGTGGCCAGAATGGCTTTTGCACATTTACATGGAGGAGAGAAGCAACCTAGAACTAAGAAGAAATTTCCTGACAGTTAGAACAGTTAACCAATGGAACGACTTGCCTCCAGAAGTTATGAATGTTCCTACACTGGAAGTTTTAAAGAAGAGATTGGACAACTATTCATTTGAAATGGTATAGGGTCTCCTGCCTGAGCAGGGGGTTGGACTAGAAGACTTCCAAAGTCCCTTCCAACTCTGTTATTCTGTTTTGTTCATAAACACCCTGTGTGCCAGTTGCAGCTGTTCCAGCATCAGGAAATCCTACTTCTTTTTCTTACATCTATCTTTAAACTACTGAATAAATAAGAGATCTCCTCCATCCTTCTGCTCCTAGGACAAAGCTGGTTTTAGAAAAGATGTTAATTTGCACTGGAGAAGGAGAAAGCTTTAAAGATTTTTCACTAACAGTGATGAATGGTAATTTTTGAACTATAGGACCTCATTTAATCTTGAGCCTTTTCTTTCTCAAGGACAGCCCAAAAATGATAATTCAGTACAGATTCAAGGACCCCAAGATAGTAAATATATATCACAAAATCCAGTGCCTTAGAATCCACTAAGCTGCATAAGTAAGTGACTTAGTATACTATACTATGTAATGGTTTATTTAAATCATATTTCTGACTTAGTGAGCTGTATGACCTCAGCCACAAAACAGATTTCCAATTCAAGTGTGAAAACCTTGCAAACACCCCAACCACCTGCTAGAGCTTGTTGAATGTATTACCTCAGCATCCTATAGTCTGGTAATCTCATACAGTCTGTGCTAGTAAAGTAAGTTCCTACTGGTACACTCTGTTATAATTAAACTGGCAAGAGCCAAGCTATTTTCTTCCTCTTCATTTGCCATCTCCAGCATCACTACATACAGTATAAACACTATGAATAAAGAGTATGTTAACTTTTTTAAAAATTAAGTTTCAAACTTTCTTTTTAAAAAAAAAAAAAAAAAGTCAGATATCTACTGTAACTACTATTGCGATTAAGAGCCCAAGAGAAATGGAAGCACTCTTCTTCTGTGCAATACTTCATTTGCAGTTACGAATTTGTGCAAATAAATAACACATTTCTTATGCTCTTTAGCAGGCAAGTTGGAATTCACAGAAAAGATAGCTTTTCTACAGTAATTACCTTTTTGAAAAAAGAAAAACTAAGAGGGAGGTTTGAAATGATAAACAATGGACAATACCTAATTTTGCACAAAAGCCAATAAAAAGCCTCTACATTACAATGAGCTTGCATATTTGCTCACCAATGGTTAGTTTAATTAAAGATGTTGCTGATACTCTGTCTACATTAGAAGGATCCAATAATAGGACACTATACCAAACCCTAACCATGCATAGCACTGTACTAACACAAAACTGAAGGTCAGTGAACAAAACAATATCCTCAGGAAATTAATGAGCTCTACCTGGGGTGCCGAACCAAGGGCCTTTAAAGCAACAGCTCTGGCTCTTTGCTACTCAGTAGGCAAATACCTCTTCCCAGTCTGGTATAAATCAGCACATGCTGAGAAAGTACATGTTGCTCTGAATGAAACTAGCAGAATTATTACCGGATGCCTTAAACCTACCCCTGTAAATAAGATCTATCACCTAACTGGCGTTGCCCCACCTGCAGTTCACAGAGAAGCAGCAGCATACAGAGACAGGTCTAAACAACACTTCTCTATGACCTACAATTAGCTCATCAGAGATTAAAACCCAGGAAAAACTTTTTTAGGTCAATGGAAGACATTGAAAATTTTGAAAGCAGAATGGACCTCTGGAAAGCAACGAAGTACAAACTGGATGGAACCAATGAAAGAGTGGACACTTGGATCTGATAAAAGCTGGGAAGTATGGAAATCATTGAATAGACCGCACATGGATATCTCAAGATCCAGAGACACATGAAGAAATGGGGCTATCCAGTGCCTTCTGCCCTTTGTGCATACACACATACCCTTTGTGTCCTGGTCAAGTATGTACTTGAGACCTCATGGCAGCATTCTTCTTCTTCTTGTGCCATATCCATCATCAGATGCTGGCGATCATGTTGGTAACCCTATTTTTATCAACAGCCACATGAAAAAGTACTGTTGAGTTTTGTCCAAACCAATCCCTTTGAAGCCATGATGTTCTTCTTTTACCTAGACCTCATTTGCCTTCAATCTTTCTTTTGAGGATTAAGTGAAGTATACCATATTTTTCTGGGTGTCGCATCACATGACATGGCAGCATGACAGAATGTAATTAATGTTGCTAGTTTCTGGACAAAATTTGTTTAACTTGTACATATTTTAATCTTGTATTTTATATTTTACGTTGTATAGCATGCCTTATTTTAATTGTGATGCTTTTGATACAAATAAACAAGCCACGAATGGTTGAACTGAATATAAGGAGAAAATAAAACTACCTAATATCAAAGCAGTTCATTGCTCCAACTTGCTCAATATTGTTTCATCCAACTTACAGTGGGTCTATCATAGTTTGGACAGGAAATATTGTCCCTGTATGCAAAATTAAGCATTGGAATTTCTGCCTGCAAAATATAACTAAGATCTTTCTTAATTATGTCATGTTTTACTTGAGCTAAAGCTCTCAGTTGAGCTAAAGCTATCAAACATATAACCATCAAGAACCTCAACATTATTGCTCAAAGTTATTGATAACTAGGGTAAAACTATATGATAATTCTCCTAAGGGTTTAAACAAAATTGACTTGTTTTTGACAAACTCCTGTATTGCAATTTGGGAAAAGATTTGCCTCTACAATATTTCAAAGATTTCTTCCTATTTTTTTTTAACCTTTTAATCATTTCTATGAGCACAATTTTCAGTGCAACAGGCCTGAGGCCAAGCCTCATAATAGCTCGCAAAGAGCAATTGATAGCCCTGATTATATTTCATCGACTTCAGGAGGCAGTGGTGATTTAGGTGACTTTGCCTGGTCATGTGCTGAGAGTTATTTGAACCAGAAGATAACACGAATGCTGGAGGAAACTAGGATTTGGAGATTTCTTTGAGAGGAGGACTTTGAGCTTTATTTGTATCATAGAGATAGCTTATATATATATTCCCCATATCAAATGACATCCCATATATCTTCTGAGTGATCTTTGGCCTAGATACAAATTTAACCAATTGTGTGGTGCCCAGTGAAAATCTTTTATTATACTGATACCAAGTAGCAGTACTAGAAAATAGAAGTATAATAAACTGACTTTTAGACCGAAATAAGTCAAGAACTTTAATACTGTATATTTTACTCATTATATATATGAAAGTTGTATATTAAAGGGTTTCTTTAAAAAAATTAATTCTTTCAGTTTTATAACCCTGGTCCCTTATCAACAGATTTTTTTAAAAAAGAATGTGAGATTATTACAGCTGTTATGGGTTTAGGTTACTTCTTTCAGTTCATTTGTTTCTCTTCAAGAAGCTGTCACTACAATTAAATCCATGGAAGTAGAAAAAGTTTGTGCCATAGAGTTTTCCAGTCAAACAAAAGACTGAATTTTTCTGATTAATTTATTTTGTTCAATATTAACATTCAGTGTTAATTCCTCGAGACTGCCTGGACATGTCCTTACAGTTTTCTTGGCAAGATTTGAGAAGGGGTTTGTCATTGCCTCCTTCCTAGGGCTTGACAACAATGTCTCACCCAAAATCACCCATATGGCTTTGTGCTTAAGGCTGAAATAGAACTCACACTCTCCAGTTTCTGGCTTAATACCTTAAACCACTACACCAAACTGACTCAAAACTGTGAACTTCGTATAAGATTAATAGAGCAGAAAATTCCATTATGTGTACTGACCCCTTACCTTGATGCTGGAGGTACAATTTGTAAATTTGAATATTAACTTAGATTTATTGAATTTGCACTGGAGTTGATCAAAATAATAGTAAATAATATTTTGGGAGGACAAATCTATCCTTCTAGGGTACACATCTGTCTTTCCTTCTTTCCTTCATGCCAGTAGTATATCACTTGTTGATATGATCTCCTGTTATCTGCCTAGGTAGCAGTTTGAAAGTCTACCAATGCAAATAAATAGGTACCACTTCCATAGAGAGATGACAGCATTCCACGAGCCTTGACATGCAATCATGCTGGCCACATGGAGCATCTTTGGACAGCACTAGCTCCCTCAGCTAGGAAACAGAGATGAGCACTGCCCCCTAGAATTTGATGCAAAGGGGAAATCTTGAACTCAGTTTTTGCTCCTCTGCCCTAAAAGGAAGTCTAAAAATGAATGTATGCATTATAATATATGCAGCAGTGGTGAAATTTGAACCAGTTTGCCACCGGTTCACTGGCTACGCATGTGTGGTGCATGCCAAATGCTCGCTGGGTACGTGCACATGTGCGGTGCATGCCAAATGCGTGCTGCACACGCAGGCACAATGCACAGCAAACACACACTACGCACACTCACATGCGCACTATGCGCCAAAAGGAAGCTTGGGAAGGTAAGTAGAACAGCGAGGGGGGGGATCAGCTGTGCCACGCGATTTAGTTTCACTAGAAAGCAGGATTTCCTGCAATTTTAAATCACGCGGCACAGCTGATCATCGAAAATACCAGTTCGGAGGAACCGGTAGCTTTTTTTTACTACTGGTTCACCCGAACCGGTAGTTTTTATCACTACCGGTTCACCTGAACCTGTGTGAACCAGTAGCATTTCACCACTGATATGCAGGCAGTCATCAATTTAGAACCATTCATTTAATGACATTCAAAGTTACAATGGTACTGAAAAAAGTAAGTTATGATCAGCTTCCACAGTTCTATGAGGATATGATCAAAATTTGGGTACTTGGCAACTGGCATGTATTTATGACAGTTGCACTTTTGGGATCACGCAATCAGCATTTGTAATCTTCCCAACCAGCTTCCAACAAGCAAAGAGTGTGGGAAGCCAGATTCGATTAATGACCACATCATTCATTTAAAAACTGCAGTAATTCACTTAACAAACGATATCAAAAAAGGTCATAGCATGGGACAAAACTTACGTAACAACTGCCTTGCTTAGCAATGAAAATTTGTACTCTACTGTGATCATAAATCAAGGACTACCTGTACCTGAAATTAAATTATATTAAATACATTGATAAATCTTTGCTTTAGGCTTAAAGTAAATTAAATCTCTTAATGCAAGGATGGATTTTGCATAATTAAGTCTTTGACTTCTCAGTTTAATTTCAAAAATATGTTGGCAAGCAATCAGCCCAGACGCTGACAAAACTGACCTGTGTTCTTCCCTTCAAAGACTGTTGCATGAAGAAAAAGAGGGAAGAAGGGTAGGGAAGGTTTCTAGAATAGATAGAAAAGAAAAAAGTCTACCATAAAGTTTGCAATGGACCAAGAAGTGCAATTGACCTGTCATTGCCAAATGATGTCCATGATATCCATTCTACAACTCATGGAAATTATTTAATTCATGTCATTTGTGTAATGATACATCTGTCATTGCCAAATGATGCCAATTATTTGCATCCCGCAACTCGTGGTAATTACTTAATGCATGCCATTTGTGTAATGACATTATAATGTGTGATGTTATTGTGGCTTCTACCGATACCTCATTGACCACCCCACATTTGGCTCTTTGTACAATTTTCTCTGCTAATTGTTCGCAGTATAACAATATGCATTTTTTTTATGATAGAGATGTCACCTACTTGTAATTTAACTATTTATCTTCACCTGATTTTAAAATACGATAGACTTATCTATCCATCATGTTCTATTTCTGGAGATTATATTTATAATAATATTATATTTCATTATATGCTTTATGTCAGTTGGCTGATTTACAAGTAAAGGCAGGGCAGACATTTATAAATAAAATTTGCTAAACAGTGAAATAATTTGTGCTCAGAGCTGTTAAAACACCCAAAGATGTGGAAGGCTTTCAGTGCAAGTGCTAACGCTTCCATAGCTATTTCTTGTAACCTTGTAGACTTCCAGACAAGTAGAAAATTAAATCTGGAATTAATCAATTCTGAAATATTTACACGTGAAAGTTATCATCCACACACTGAACTGGTTTTCCATAATCTTGGTTATGTAGTTGTGTACATAAAATTAAATAAAGATTCAACTCTCAGAATTTTTAGTAATGGTATTGCCAGCTGGCAACTACATGTGGGAACATGCAGTGGGATACTGCAAGGTTCTGTCTTAGACTAGCACTTTCAACATAGAATAAAAGAATGTCGGATTTGGAAGGGACTTTGGAGGTCTTCTTGTCCAAGCCCCCTGCTCAGGCAGGAAACCCTATAATATTTCTGACAAATGGTTGTCTAGTCTCTTCTTTAAAATTTTCTGTGTTGGAGCACCTACAATTTCCGGAAGCAAGTCATTTCACTAATTAATTGTTTTAACTGTCAGGAATTTTTACCTTAATTCTAGGTTGCTTCTCTCCTTGATTAGTTTCCACCCATTGCTTCTTATCCTGCCTTTAGGTGCTTTGGAGAATAGTTTGACTCCCTCTTCTTTGTGTCAACCCCTGAGATATCAGAACACTACTATCATGTCACCCCTAGTCCTTCTTTTCATCATACTAAACATACCCAATTCCAGCAACCATTCTTTATATGTTTTAGCCTCCATGCCATTGCTGTTCTTTGCACTCTTTCTAGAGTCTCAGCATCTGTTTTACACCATGGCGACCAAAACTGGATGTGGCATTCCAAGTGTGGTCTTACCAGGGGTGAAATGCTCCCGGTTCGGACCGGATCGCCCGATCTGATAGCGATGGTGGCGGGTGGTTCGGAGAACTGATAGCAAAAATCCTTGCCCCTCCCCATGCCCAGCTGAGCCACACAATTATCACAGGCTTTTTTTTTTTAACTTTTAAAAGCATTTTTTCTACAACCCCATCGGCCAAAAAAATGCTTTTAAAAGTAAAAAAAAAAATAAAGCCTCTGATGATCGCCTGGTTCAGCTGGGATCGTCAGAGGCTTTTAAAAACATTTTTCTACAACCTCTTAAGGCTTTTAAAAGTAAAAAAAAAAAGTTGGCCATGCCCACCCAGTCACATTACCCCCCACCCCTCCACCAAGCCATGCCCACAGAACCGGTAGTAACAAATTTTACATTTCATCACTGGGTCTTACCAAGGTATTATGTTATCTTACCAAGGCATTATATCTTTAAATCTTTACATTACATTTTTACAGCATTACATCTTCATAAACAATGTAGATGAGGGGATAGAAGGGAAAATCATCAAATTTGTAGATGACACCAAGCTGGATGGAATAGCCAATCTTTTAGAAGATAGGCTTGAGATCCAGGAGTATCTTAAAATGCTTGAACATGGGGCCCTATCCATTTGATGCAATTAAGTGTTGAGAAAAGAGTTTACACTTAAGCAAGAAATACCAAATTATCTTGTCTAGAAACAGTGCAGAGAAGAACAACATATATAATTAGGATACTGGAGGATAAACTATACAATGAACTGTTGCAGGAGTTGGGTATGTCTATTTTAATGAAGAGAAAGTCTAAGAGTAACTTGTTAGCAATCTTCCAATATTTGAGGGGATATCACAGAGAGGAGGGGTCAATTTATTCTCCAAACACCTGAGAACAGTGCAAGAAATAATCATTGGAAAGTTATGAAAGAGACATCCAACCTAGAATTAAGGAGAAATTTCCTGACAGCAATAACAATTAATCAGAAGTTGTTGGTGCTCCATCCTTGGAGAATTTTAAGAAAATTGGACAGTCACTTGCCAGAATGGTATAAAGTCTCCTGCTTGAACAGGGGATTGGGCTGGAAGAGCTCCAAGGACCCTTTCAAATCTGTTATACTGTTAAAACTGTTAATTAAAGATTACACATCTGGAAATATTTCAAGTTGGGAAAGGCTATCCAAAACTTAACTGATGCTAATAGAATAAAATCTAGACCTTCAGTGGGGTAAAACTATACGGCCTCCATATCCTTTACCATTTGTATTCCCTTTAAAAAAAGGTGTTGTACTGCATTCGATTTAGAGATACGTTTGAATCTTTCAGCTTGTTTTTTAAAGACAAGCTGCTACAATTATTGACAGTTCTTTTAATTAGAAACTGAAGTCCAAGTTATTGTTTTTTTAAGGTAAGGAAAGATTTCTTTGGAGGATAGCATTGTTTCTTTATTAGTCCAATACTCCAAATTTTTCTTATCTTAATGTGTTGGACTTGTGGTTCAGAGGAGACTGTAACCATTGTCCATGTACTTCTGGATTGCAGTTTCAACAGAAACACAAGTAATTCTCTTATTTCACCTTTTCTGGGACAATATCCAGGACATAGAGATTCTTAACTGCATACATTTTCTACTTTCTCATTCTCATGCTAATATACAAGCACTATTGTGGCTAGATTTTGTGCTGCTACTGTTAGATTGGCGCAAAGCAGCAGGTGAGAGTCATTAGTGAATTCAGCACCTTTTTATTTCCAGCACAATGTGACTGCTCTCTCTGCTGGTTAGGCTGCCGGAGCTTGCCTTTTAAGGATTCCAGGCAGACCAGCGGGCCAATGACAGCAGGTTAAATCTCCCACAGTCCGGACAGCCAATCAGCGGAGAGCATGAAATCTTATGTAGATTCTAGCCAATCCGTGGCAAGCATGAAACCTCATGTAGATTCTAGCCAATCCATGGTGAGCATGATTCTAGCCAATCCGTGGCAAGCATGAAACCTCATGTAGATTCTAGCCAATCAGTACATAACACCCCTCCCCTCCTAGAATGAACAGTGTCCAATCCCCTGCCTATGTATGTGACGTAGTCCTCTAGGTAGGCGGGGTGCGCCAGCTTCCTACTGGACCTGCGCAGTTTACTTGTCCCCGGGATCTTGGCTGCAGCAGTCGAGTCTGGTGTTCCTCCAGCTGCCTGGGAAGGAATCTTCTGGAGCTCCTCGGCCCACAAGTCGAGTTCCGGCCTGGTTCCTTTGGCTTCTGAGACCGTCGCTCCCCGCTGGACACCCTCGATCCCAGAGAAATGATCGCGGCTCTGGTTGGTGAGTAGTCCCCCTGTTGGGCCACCGGGTAGGCCTGGTTCCTGCTCATCTGCTTCCCGGCTGGCAGTTGAGCGTGCTCCTCAGGGCGGTGACCAAGTTCTGCGATTGTTGCTCTGACCCTCCGGTTGCGGTCCAGTCGCCCTGGTTCCTCACTTGGTGTCCCCCAGATGGTGTCTGAGTTGGTCGATATGCCTCCAGATCCGCCCGTCCTCCAGCTCAATGAGGTATGACTTGGGGCCAGTGACAACCACGACTCGGCCCGCCAGCCAGGTCGGGTACCCTGCATAGTTGTGTGCGAATATCCGGTCCTGTACGTTGAATGCCCACGTGGGCCATGCGGAGTCCAGGGGGGTCTCAGGAGGTAGTCCGGGTGGTATCGGTCAAGTTGCAACCTCAGCCTTCTTCCCATCAGCAACTCCACTGGGCTCTTGTTGGTGGTCGCATGGGGGGTGATGTGTTGAGCGAGGAGGAACTGATCAACTTTTTCCTGCCAGTTCTCTGGGCCCATTCGGATGAAGGTTTCCTTGGTTAGTCTCACCATTTGCTCGACCTGCCCGTTGCTTGCTGGGTGGAAAGGAGAGATGAGTATGCGCCGGATCTTTTGCTCTGCGAGGAATGCCTCCATAGTCTTGGCTGTTAGTTGTGGGCCATTATCAGAAACCAGGATGTTGGGTAGACCGTGGGTGGCGAACAGCTGTCGGAGGGTTCGGATGGTGGCTTCTGTCGTGGTTGTCTGCATGATGATCACTTCTAGCCACTTGGAGTTTGCGTCCATGACAATCAGGTACGTCTGTCCTTCTACTGGCCCTGCAAAGTCAATAGGTATGCAGGACGAGGGCCCCTTGGCCACTTCCCATTCATGAGTGGGTGCCCGTGGTGGTGCTGGTCGCATCCTATGGCAGGGTTTGCAAGTGGCCACCCACTCAGTAATGTCCTTGTCCATCTGGAGCTACCAGATATAGCTCCAGGCTAACGTCTTCATCCTCATGATCCCAGGGTGTCCCACGTGCAGGGCGTCCATGGCGTGCCTCTGAAGCTTTTGTGGAATGACGACCTTTTCTCCCCACAGCAAACAGCCCTTAATGGTTGACAGTTCAGTTTGCTTGCTGTGGTAACTCCTCCCCCAAGTTCTCCTGTGGCCACCCCTCAACACCCAGTTATTATTATTATTATTATTATTATTATTATTATTATTTATTAGATTTCTATACCGCCCTACTCCCGAAGGACTCAGGGCGGTGCACAGCCAAACAATAAAAACACATACAATACAAAATTTAAAAAATAGAATAAAATCAAATTAAATAATTTTGGCCCCGACAAATTTAAAACCCCAAACTTTTAAAACCAATTTAAAATTGAATATATAAATACTAAAAAATATTTAAAATTTTAAAAATCTTTTATAAAAGAGGGGGAAAATTAGGCCAGTTCAGAACCTTCCTTAACATTTTGTCTTTTTGGGTGTGTTCAGCGATGTCTCTGGCAGTCACTGGGTTGGCCGGGTTGATGTCGATCAACAGCACTTGGGCGGTGGGTGAGGGGTCTTCCACCAATTCTGGCAGCAGTTGAGGGCGTTGGCGTGGCTGATGTCTTTGCCAGGGCGGTGGATCAGCTCGTAGTCGTAAGCCATGAGGAAAATGCCCATCTGGTCATCCTCGGGGACATGTATGGCGGGGTTTGTTGGTTACCGGCGAGGAGTCCTAATAGGGGCTTTTGGTCAGTTACAATCTTGAAATGCCTACCGTATACATACTTGTGGAACCGCTTGATCCCTGCCACCACGGCCAAGGCCTCCTTATCAATTTGGCTGTAGTTGCACTCAGCCAATGACAGGGTCTTGGAGTAGTATGCTATCGGTGCTTCTGTTCCGTCTGGTAGACGGTGGCTGAGGACCGCCCCAACTCCGAAAGGGGAGGTGTCACAGGTGATCCAAACCAGCAACGTGTGGTTATATTGGATCAGGACGCTGTTGGACGAGAGGAGGTCTTTCACTGCTGCAAAAGCTTGGTCTTCCCTCCATCCCCAGGTCCACAGTGTTGTCTTCCCCAGGAGGTTGTGGAGTGGTTCAGCAATGGTGGCCTTCTGCTGTAAAAATGTGCTGTAAAAGTTTAACAGTCCTAAGAAGGCTTGCAGTTCTGCCTTATTCTTCGGGGTGGGGGCGTTCTTAATGGCTTTCATCTTGCTGTCAGTCAGATGGATGCCCGACCCATCTATTAGGTAGCCCAGGAACTCTACCTGCCTTACGCCAATTATGCATTTATTGGGATTCACTTTGAGTCCTTTTTTCTGGAATCTCCCCAAGGTTTCACACACACGTTCCATCAACTGGCCTATTGACTCCCCTGATATAAAAACGTCATTGAAGTATGGCACCACTCCTGGGATCCCATGCAGTAGCCGCTCCATTAGGCACTGGAAAAGTCCTGGGGCTATGCTGACCCTAAACTGCAACCTGGTACATTTAAATGCCAGCCTGTGAGTCACTATGGTTTATGCTACATTTAAAATGTGTATCAAATATTCATCCCCAATAATTATATTTTATGTACTTCTATTTGTTTTTTATATTTTTACATGTGTTTATATATTTTCATGAGTTTAATCCTGGCCATTGATCACAATAAGGACAAATACCAGCACATGAGTTGCATGCAAATATAAACAGTCATGCTTCTGGATTTTTTCCAGGTCAGCATGCAAAATCCAGGTACAAAAATAATGCTACATAGGCTTGCATTTTAAAAGGCAGCATTAGAGATTAAGTAAAAATAACAAAGCAACAAGCTAATCAAGCTGCTAACAAGCTAATGACTTCCTTCAATGCAATTGTTTGGGCCTCAACTGTCTGCACCTCATGTGCTGTAATGATGTATTCAGGTTTCACTGATAAAGTACATTACAGGTTTGTACAAACAAAAGAAAAACCTTATTTTGTGTTCTCTATATCAAGGCAGGTTTTAGTTTGCCTCTTTTTCTTTTTTTAGCTAAACTGATGATTCACCAAAAGGAGTGTAATGCATTATCCACTATTATTAAGAATTCCTGAACCCAGAAATTGCTTTTGAGCAGCACTTTTGAATGAAGTTTAGCATTCTTCCATACACAAATCCACTACTTACCCTGTATTATCTTCTTTTCAGCAGTATAATTTAGAGGACTGAGGATAATGGGGTTAGGGTTAGGGTTAGGATTAGGATTAGGCGCATTTCAAAATTGGTATAGGCAGTGGTGGGATTCAATTTTTTTAACAACAGGTTCTGTGGGCGTGGCTTAGTTGGGGGTGTGGCTTGGCAATCATGTGACTGTGTAGGCGTGGCTAGCTGATCGTGTGACCGGGTGGGCGTGGCTATGTGCATAGGGACTACTCAGGGGGCTGAAAAAAGTCATTTCTGACTGGTCCTCGCACTTTTGACCGGTCCTCACACTTATGACCATCCTCACATTTATGCCCGTTGTGCATTCTTAACAACCGTGTCAGTCATTTCACCACTACTTCTCTTCACCACGGTGACAAGATAGGGTGCAAAACATAAAATGTGAGGACAATCGTAAGTTCAAGGACTGGTCAAAAGTGCGAGGACTGGTCAAAAATAACTTTTTCAGCCCTCTGAGTAATCCATTTACTACTGGTTCTGTGGGTAATGTGACTGGGTGGACATGGCCAATTTTTTTTAAAACTTTTACTTTTAAAAGCATTTTTTCTACAACCTTAAGAGGTTGCAGAAAACAATGCTTTTAGAAGCTTCTGACAAACAGGCAAATCTGCTGGGATTGCCAGAAGCTTTTAAAGGGATTTTTTTTCCTACAACCTCCTCGGCTGGGGAGGTTGCAGGAAAACATGCTTTTAGAAGCTTCTGACGATCACACAAATCTGCTGGAATCGCCAGAAGCTTTTAAGGCAATTTTTTTTTCTGCAACCTCTTCAAGCTTCTGCCTTTTCAAGGCAAAAAAGGGTGAGGGGGGGACACACATGTGTAGCAGTGAGATATTCCACAGCTCAAACCTCCCCCCACCAGAAACCTTGGAAAGTTTCCTGTCTCTAAACAAACAACTCCTGAAAATTGAGTGGCAGGGGCAGGAAAGTCTCTCTCAGCGAGGAAACAGACTGGATTTCGGAGGAAACGCAGTTCGGTTTAAGGTTAAGGCAGGGCAGAAGGGCTGAGATGGCAATGAGAGGTGGGGGGGAAGCCTTTCCAACAAGCAAAATCAATGGGGGTGGGAGCCGGATTCACTTAAGTTAACAACCATGTGAATCACACCTCCCTGCCTAGTCTAACACAACACACACATACATATCCAAGAGACCCTCTCCCCAGGTGAGAGAGACCCAACCTTGACAGAGCCAAGACAGGCAGGGAAGCCAGCAGCACAAACATTTGGGCAACCCATCCTTTTTTGGGGAGGAGGGGGATCTTTGCAAAGAAAAGGAATGCAGATAAGGCAGGTTTAAAGACCCCTCCACTGCAAAGCCAGGAGCATCCCCTAGAAGTCCCAGTCATCAGAGATCCTGGCCCCCCCACCCCAAACAAGCCAATCCACAGACTCAGATTCCCGCCCACCCCCCTCTCCCCGCGAGCCACACAAAACGCACATCGAGCATCAGAATCCCCAACTCGCGCCTGTTTTGCAAAAGCCCAGTTGGATAGGACACCCTCCCCATGCCCACCCTCCCCACTCCCTCCGCCGGTTCCCTGGCGGCGTAGGTGCAGCAGCCCCGCCTGGGGAAAGGAGGTGCCGGCCGTGAGGCCACTTTGCAAAGACGCACCTGCGCTGCGCGGCGCCTCCTGCGCTCTCACCTGTTGGATCTGCCCAGACGCCATTGCCACCGTTGCCGCTGGAGCCACTGGAGCCCAGGCAGCGGAACTCAGGCTAGGGAAGGGATGGGCAATTGTGGCTCTTTTACAACCTGTGGCCTTCAACTCCCAGAATTCTTGAGACAGCCAAGGTGTCTCAGGAATTCTGGAAGTTGAAGTCCACAGGTTGTAAAAGAGCCACAATTGCCTACCCCTGGCTAGGGTAGGCTGGCGCCGCATGGATGGGAGGCGGGGCGGGGCGAGGGGCGGGCGAGCCAGCAATTTAATAAATGGTTCGGTGTGCTGGCCAATAAATAGTGGTGGGGCGGGGTGAGGGGCGGGCGAGCCAGCAATTTAAAAAACGGTTCGGTGTGCTGCCAATAAATTACAAAAAAACACCAAACTGCTGGCTCGCTCACCCCATTTATTGGCAATAAATAGTAGTGTGGAGGGGCGGGGCAAGGGGCGGGGCGAGCCAGCAATTTAACAAAGGGTTCGGCCGAACCCCCTAGAACTGGCAGAATCCCACCACTGGGTATAGGGATTGACAATCAACAGTCTCTTACATGTCATACAGATATTTATTAACAAATCCAGTTCTACTGTACTTCCTGCTGTTTGTAAATGAAGTTTTATGAGTCAATATGTTTACAGCTGGTTCTGTTCCAAAGTTCTACTAGATTTTTCACATTCAAGATTATGTCTCTCTTATTTTATTTCTAACCTCTCACTGAGAAGCCAAGAGAGCAGGGATGAAATCCAGCAGGTTCTGACAGGTTCTGGAGAACTGGTAGCGGAAATTTTGAGCAGTTCGGAGAATCGGCAAATACCACCTCTGTCTGGTGCCAGTATGGGGTAGGCATGGAGATTTTGCAATATCCTTCCCCCAGGAGTGGGGAGGGAATGGGAATTTTGCAGTATCCTTCCTTTGCCATGCCCACCAAGTCATGTCCACCATGTCCACCAAGCCATGCCCACAGAATCGGTAGTAAAAAAATCTGTATTTCACCACTGCAAGAGGTTCTATAAATTCTTGTCTAAAAGTTTTTGCTTTTGCCTGAAATGAATTGATTATTCCTTCAATATTATTGGTAGATCAGACTCATTATTAGCTATTAAGTAGTATAGTTTCATTTCAAAACAAAAGGCCTGCATGCCAGGGGTGAAATGCTCCCAGTTCAGACCAGATCACCCGATCCGGTAGCGATGGCAGTGGGTGGTTCGCAGAACCAGTAGCAAAAATCCATGCCCCATCCCCCCATGCCCAACTAAGCCATGCAATCATCAGAGGTTTTTTTAAAAAAAATATAAAGCATTTTTTTGGCTGAATAAGTTGTAGAAAAAATTTAAAGCATTTTTTCTACAACTTCTTCAGCCGAAAAAATGGTTTTAAAAGTAAAAAAAAAAAAGCCTCTGATGATCGCGTGGCTCAGCTGGGATCATCAGAGGTTTTAAAAGCATTTTTTTTACAGCCTCTTTGGCCGAAGAGGTTGTAGAAAAAATGGTTTTATAAGTAAAAAAAAAAAAAAAAAGTTGGCCGTGGCCACCCAGTCACATTATCCCCCTGTGGGCCATGCCCACAGAACCGGTAGTAACAAATTTTACATTTCACCACTGCTGCATGCTCCCTTTTTCCCATGTTTGCAAAGATATTTTACATCAAGTGGGATCAAGAAGAAGGCCCTTCTTTGTGGTGGCTCCCTCTGCAGAACATTGTCACTGCAGAAATAAGATTGGCCCCCACTTCAACATTCTTTCACAAGGCCTTGAAGACCTGGGGAACCCAGAGTGGAATGGAGCCCACCAAGTGCCTTATTTGATTGACTGTTGTTGCCAGGGAGATGTGTTTATTGTTTTATATTGGTTTTTTATTTTTGTAAGTCACCTGGAGTCTCTGACAGTAAGTTGGGCAGCCATAGGAAGAAAGGAAGGAAGGAAGGGAGGGAGGGAGGGAGGGAGGGAGGGAGGGAGAGAGAGAGAGAGAGAGAGAGAGAGAGAGAGAGAGAGAGAGAGAGAGAGAGAGAGAGAGAGAGAGAGAGAGAGAGCGCTCTTGTAAGTGTTCCTTTTAAATAAACTATCATAATTTAGCCTGGCAGGAAATCAAACAAAATTTGATAGAATATAGTACTAGAATATATTACATATAAATATAGTTTATAGATATCTAGGGTAAGATTACTGCACTAAATATGACATTCTGCATAATCTTATGATAAAAATAAAAGAAAACCACTTCCAAAGTTTCCATAATGCATTTTAGTAGGAAAATATGGACCATGGTTTGGGAGTACATTGTATAATGATGTCCCACTCCCAAATCAGAGCCAAAAACCCATGAATTTATTAATCTTCCACCTTGGAAACCATTTTCAATGCCAGACTTCTCTGAGAAACTGAACATTTTCCTATGAGATTTGGCACATCACAGAAAACTGCCTAATATTGCAAGCCACTTTGATTTTCACGCTACTTAAAATAACCCATTGGTTCTATTCTCCCTAGACAATATCCCTGCCTATGTCTAATAAGCCTGCTCAAAAACCTACACCTAGAGACATTGATTGGGTGTGTATATGATATTAAGATGACTTGCGTAAAGATAATTTGTTGAACATACCAAATTTGACAGAGTTTAGACAATACACTAAGACATACCTGAAGTGATCGGGGGTCATAGAAAGGTTAACCAAACCAAATAAAATACATTATACTCAGCACAGTTTATGAAATCAGGATTTCTTTTGGAATTCAATACTAGACAAAACATTTTATTAAGCCAATATGGTTTTAAAAATGCAATTTTTAAGATCAGCAGAAGTCACAAGAAGATATTTTAAAGAGTTAAGATTGAAATAAGGTCAGAGAGACCCAGGTTCGAGACCAGCCTTTGAAATAGAAACTAATTCTCTGCTCCTTTCCTTTCCCCAGAGTGTTTGTTACAAGGATGAAGTGGAAAACAGGGTGATAAATATACCACCTTCATCTCCAGCTAGAAAAGTGTAATACAGATATAACAATTTAATTCTTTATCAAACAATTTTGAGCTATATTGTTTCCTAACTACAGCTGCATGTTTTGTGTATTTACTGCGTTATGAAAGCTTATGTGTCAGAGAAAAAAAGTAGTTCTATATGACAATCTAAACTGCTTGTTTTCCAATCCATCACAACTCTTCCTAAGACAGTTTTTAAAAAAATCAAGTTTTACAACAGGGATGGATTGATTCTCAATCCAGAGTATAGACATTAGACTCTAATAAGTGTTTCTTTTGTTTCTCACCCTTCCCAAATCTTGTTGACTGGTTCCTGTATGGACAGGTCTGTCACATGAGTACTTACTTTTGCTTCCAAGATAACTTACACACATGGACACCTTCATACCCTCATTCAATGTTCTTTGCTTTCTCATTAATGCAGACCCTTTCTGTATTACACACAGGACATTATTTAAAACAAGAAAAACATGTTCTTCCTTCATTTCATTTCATTTTACTTCCATGGAACTTGTGTGGGGAAAAAATTGATGGTTCAGCTTCAGAGAAGCAAAGTGGCATTCACTGTAACCTTGGAGATTTGTTCCAATATTTTGGAAATTTGTTCCAACATTCTGTTCCAAAAACTTTAAAAAAAGAAAGAGAACCACTGCCATATAGTTGGCACAGGGTAGAAGGAAAGAATAATAGAATCAGAGGGTTAGAAGAAGAGGTGGGGAGAATATGGTGGTCAGAAGACTTTAGTCAACTTTATGGGTCTTCATTGAATCAACCTGAAAAGGCAGTGGGGGGGGGATTGTAGATATGGACCACATGAGAACATAGACGCCCTATGTAACATATTTTAGACAATCAGAGGGGTGAGGATATCATTAGACTAGAATGAACTACAGTAAATTAACTGCTTAGAAGGACTAAGGTAGATCTAGATAGCAAACAATACCTTTGTGGCAGATGAGGGGAAGGGTTGCAATTATGGTGGGTTGAAGACATCTGCTGTACACTTAAGAAATAATAAATACCCAGTCTGGCAATGGGACAAGCATAAAATGCAGATTTAGCCTGAGATGTTTTTCAGATGCTGAGAATTTTCTTTATGTCAAAGGTCAGTGAGATTGGCTTTTTTCCCTGAGATAATACTGTTGAAATAAATATATGGAAAAATCAGACTATGCAAATGCCCCCTTCCTATTTGTTTTAAAATATTCAACAATATTCTCAAATGTTTTCTTTTTTGAAATGGTGGACAAAGGGCAAAGCACCAGATTTTCATGATAATCAGATCCAAACTCTATGTATTATTGCAAAAGATAGGAAAACCTATTTATCAAAATAGAATTTTCTTTCACAGTTCTAGGAGGAAGAGCTCTTAAAATATGTCACAGATTTAATCTGTCCTGTATCATTTTAGTAATTTTGGTTTAGGAGACATTCTGACTCTCAATGAATCAAATTAACATCTGTGTAAACAAATATAATTAAAAAAGATTCAGAGTTATTATTGCATTTTTATTTGTAAACATTATCACACACATCTGCTAAGGGTACTATTTCACTCCTGCCCTCAGTGACATAGAATTAAATAGCAGGCAGAGAGATTGCAGGTTTGTTACTAAAAACAGCATGAAACCAATAGGTCATAAATGGTCTGTTTGACTTCAGAAAAACAAATACATGAAGTGTATTGCAACTGAAACCTCACACTATGTTTTTCCAAAACATTATAAAAGTTCAACACTTCATTTTATTGGAACAGAATCAAATAGGATGAACCATTAATGATATTTGTTTATCATGACAGATTGTTGCAGGGCATGGCAGGGTAAAATAAGATATAGGCAACTCTGAAGGATTGAAAAAAAAAGGTTTAAAATGTTTGCAAAATTATTTTCATACAGTAAATTACTAAGCATAGCAATGCAATCTAAAAGACATGATATAAGAAGACAGAATATTAATTAATCTAAAATGAGATAATTAAATAATTAATTAATTAAAATAATTACGCTCATTTTAGATTTAAAGCATCTATAACTTCTTATAGATGTTTTAAATCTTCTTCCTGAAATGTCCTCTTGTCTTTCAGTTTTTAAAAGACATGTTATACATCTAAAATAAAATTAAAGAAAGTTAGGAAGCCTGCTAATAATCACCTGAATATAATGTATTTGTCACTTGTTATGCTTAATTATTACTAATATTTATTTCTGGCCTGTCAGCTGAGGCCTTTCTTTTGTCTGTTTTCAAACTGTATGCTCTTCCCAGCTGTTCCTCTGCTCTTTTAGTGCACATTTATTTTAAGTGATTCTCTTTTTTTCCTGGGCGTTGCCTTTGCTTTATATGCAGTTGTCTTGGCAGGTTGGTGAGTATTACACTTATTAATTTGCCTCAATTTACTCTGTTAGCCTTCCAAACTTTTAGAGGTCCCTTTTCTCCCACATGTGCTAATGCCAATAGAATGTCTCCTTTGATGGTTTCTGCTATAAGTATTGCATCTGTGTTTTTTCACCTGTTTCATCTGATAAGCTTTATTATCAAAAATGACTTTTCTTTAATTTGGATATTTTCTTTGTCTGTCATTCTTCTTAATTACCATGTCTGATTTTATTCCCTTTCTTTTTTCTTCTTATTTGTGTATATAAAACGAGCATTGTTTTTCTCTGTATATGTTATTTGTCTATGTCCTCTTCATAAGATTATGATATCATGGTAAATGAGAAAGTCCTTGAGAGACCAGGGAAGAAGAAATAATGCGTAGGGAATAGAGATTAGAAAGAGCATAGGTCACAGCTATATAATGAGTTGACAAAGGGGCTCAGAAGGGACCCTTTCTAATTTATTGGGCTGTAGAGGGGAAAGAAATATATCTTAAAACTTGCAAAATTCTGTTAATGTAGTCTTACAATAAAGTAGAATTAGCTGTGTTTCATGTCTTGTCTACCTGGGAAGGCTAATATATATCATCCTCCACAATCTTTGCTTGTACTCCCACAAGGACTAAACTGGTTGACAATAGTCAATGAACATTTTTAAAATGCATATATTGGTAGAAATGCTTCGCAATTTCTCAGTGAGCTAGTGAATTCTAACTAGATTAGCTTAAGTTTGTTGCTCTCTAAGGATATTGTTTATTTGTCTCTTCCATTCTTAATATTAGCAACAGCTCATTTATTCCTCAGCATGTATTCATAAATGCAAAGATGTTCCCAACCTGCATTTTTTCCCTCTAAAAGCAAATGAACTTGGAAATATTATCAATGGACAATGTCGCTTTCAGGGGTTTTTTTAGAGAGAAAGGATAAAAAATTTTTTCAAGATGGTGGCTAGCACAAATAGTCAAAGCCCTATCCTTTTTTTATATGATTTGTGATGCATGTAAAAAGAGCCCCATGATTATATATGGTGATGCCATCTTGATCCCTTCCTTGTGGGTACACTGTTCACTTTTATATACTTCTAGGCCAGAGATGGCCAAATCTGTGAGGTTTGGGTCAATAATACAAATTCTGTGGATCTCTTTCCTACGCATGAGTAAAATCAGGATTTCTAATTCCTCTTTGGTCATGGCCAAAATCAATAGCAATCAGATTTAGTCTTATCATGCTCCATAGCACTTTACAGTACTCCCTGGGAAGTTTACAACGTAAGCATTATTTGCATATTACCTCCAACATATTGCTTCTAGGTCCTTATTTTGCAGCCTTGGAAGATTAGAAGGCTGAGTCAACCTTGAGCCCTATCAGGATTGACTTCCAGGCTATGGGCAGAGTTTGCCTGCAATACTGCACACAACCACTGCAACACCAGCATAGTTTTTCACATATTTATTCTTAAAAGTAATATAGAATTTGTTAAATATAGTCAAGATAGCAATTATGACCATGAAAATCTGTGCATTTTTAATGTGTTGTTGCTCAATTAATGTAGAAAGCAGCACAGTTTCAATGACATAGTCAATTATTTCCCCCCCCCCTTGTCCTGTATACATCTGGGTAGATTTGATAAAACTTAAACAAATGTTTAGGGTATGGCCCCTCTTACTTACTTCCACATTATGTTCTCTTCTACCACTTTAATCTTTCTCTCAGCATGGAAAAAAAAAGCCTCCTTGCTCTTGCTAACTATTGAGAAATGTCTCCTCATTTGCATATAGTAATATTTTGACAGAACACTTCCTAAAAAACTGCTTTGGCCTTCAGGTGATGGCCATCCATCATCCCCTCACAGGATTTAGAATGTCAGGTGGATAGATACGATAAAAAAGAAAATGTATTATTATGGTCATCCATATAATCTCTGTGAAAGCAAAGGGCCAATAGGACCAAAATCCATCAAGGTTATTGCCTTCCATGGTTTGCTCTGAGTGCTCAGCAGTTGTAGAAAGTCAGGCTGGTAAGACACTATTAATCTTATTCTCTGACTGATCAGCTTTTGCTCAAGGAGTCCCTTTTTTCCAACTTAAAAACCATTATCTCAACTCTCAAAACAGGTGAAGATTCAATGATTGGATTCTTTGCAAAGGTAAACAGGGGGTATTGAATTTTCTGCCAACTTGTTTATCAAATCTTAAAGCAAACCTATCTGTTATAAAGAGTTGAACACATGTCTTTTCTATGTCTAAAATAAAAACCTTGACAACATCATCTGTTTTGTTTGCCCAGTCTCTGCATGTTCTGTCCACAGCACGTTGGAGACGAAAAGTTCCTGACAGTGTGCAAAAATATATTAACGCTCATAACCTTTTATTAGCTTAGCCAAAATTGTTTTAATTTTCTGCAGGCAATTGCAGGGGTTCCATCAAATTGCACACCCGAGCAGAATCCAGAATGGAATACTATCCTTGCTCTCTTGTGGGGATTTTTAACTTTGATTATGAAAACGTAAAAAATAGTTGAACAGCATTTTCCTCACATCAAGAGCATCCTGCAAATCAAGAAGTATTGATATTCATGAAATGGTAATACAACTATCCAAGCGATTTAGGTAATACTAGGATGACTGTTTAGTATTTGTGATACTTGTCTGTGTCTAAAATTGTCCTATTAGATTATTCACCAAGCAAGCAAATTTCTCATCTGGTTTAGAGAACTTGAAATAAAATGAACTAAAAAACTTATGACATCAAAAAACTAATTGAAAATCTTTGTCAAAATGATGAATGTATGTAGATAGATAGCTGTCTGTAACCTCCACATACAGTTTTCTCCCTCTCTTGCAAGGTGCTGCTATCTGTATTATGGACTTGTTTAGTCATCCAATATCTTTTTTTCTAGCAATTGATTCAATTGGCCTTTTTAAAAATGTCATAATACTACCCCTCTGCCCCAGCAAGATCTATACTTCTGATATATAGAAACACAGCAGGTAAATTTTAAAACCATTCAGTGTAATGAAGCAACTCCAAAACTGAATTGTTCTCTCTTGTGCTGTAGTCATTAAAGGCAGGTACGCCCAACAAGGAAGGAAGATTTCTTCCTTGACCGTCATTCTCTTGTCATCAGATTTCAGTTGATCTGATCATAACATGATCAGTCATTCTGTGGAAGGAAAGCTTTGAGTTTCTTTCATTATCAGCCTATTAGGATTCTATGTGCTTCAAGGATACCCGTGGGTTCACAGCTGGTTACTGCTTTTTTGACAAGACTGTCGAGTGAGGCTCCAGTCTGAGTACATTCATTGAAAGATGTGGCAGCCATTGCAGCCAGCGGGTGCTCCCTTCTACCATTAACAATCTGCTGGAAAACAAGTTGGAGTTTCTTTCACACAAGTTTCAAAGCATTTCTGCCTCAGCTTCATACACCTGCAGGCACTGCTCTTTTCTTAATCTACTTTGGAATACATGCAGGGCTCAGGAGACTAGTCTTTGAATTTGCCTGCCCCTGTTTAAAATCTTATTTTATGTGCAGTGGATAGAAAGGCAATTATTCAACTCTATTTAGAATAGAAATGAGCAAACCACAAGCAGCATGCAGCCCTGAAACCCATTTGGAGATTCATTGATGCATTTGTTCATTCATTCCTTGGTCATTTTCACTTTACACACACATGCACACACCAGCAACCAATTTCAGCAAGAAGCAAAAATGTGTCAGGCTCCAAACCCCCCATTTTCAAAATACATTGAGATTCTTCCAAGCAGTTGCCTTTATTGTTCTTCACCTATAGGCACAAATCTTGTCAAACTAAAGCAGATTACTTGCACCATAAAACATATTCTCTGGAACTATCGGAGAAAAAGTCATCTTAACTCTTTTCTTCTTCTTCCCTTAACTATGCTGTCTTTTGCTCCTCTAGAATGCACTTCCTCCCTCCTGGGAATCTGGACAACATTCCATACCAGAATGCCACACAAGAGAGAAAGAACGGAAGGAGAAGCGAGAACAGAATGGTGGGAAAGGAGAATGAACAGTAACAGACTGGGCAGATGTGACTGAGATGATGGACCCTTAAAATTAGGATTATCTGGGTTGCATAAATCTGGATGACCAGTAGGCACAGAAGAAGGGCAGATATACTGCTATCTACTGGTTGCCCCTAGAATCCAATTCTTGTATCTCCATTAGCTTTACTGTTAATCGTTTGCTGGTTCTTGAGGGTTATTTGGTAAAAGTGCAGTGCTGGTTATGAGATGGTCCCTCTGGTAACCCAATGGCATCTTGCCCTGAATTTTGTCACTCCAAGCAATTGAGAATGTGAAGGAGAAAAATATTCCCAAATCCCAGTTCAATTAGTGATGTTGTCAGCCAGACACTATATTTCAGGACACTCTCGAACAGCCTAGAAATAGATAGATGAATGGATAAATGAATGGGAGGGAGGGAAGGAAGGAAAGCTGGGTTGTCATGTCCAGCAAGCTAGATATCCAGAACAGATGGGTAAATAGTTTGAACAGTTCATATCAGTTGCATATGTGTTTTAAAAGGGTTAGATTGGGGTTGTTATATATTAAGCTAGTTGAATTTAAATGCCCATTATCTCTTGAAATTCTGAAGAGAGAAACCAGGTGAGGTTAAAATAATGGCTAAAGAAAAAGAAGATAAATTGGAAATAATTTTGACTCCTATGATCACCAAAAATTGGCCTCCAAGATGTTCTGTTCAAAGGTATAGTACATAGAGTGTGTATCCTTAGACTGGGAAAAATGATCTGAAGGAAGCACATATTGTTGTGTTAGAAGAAATATCCTTCTGGGTTCAGCTCCAAGTGGAGAAAAAGACACTGGAAACATGGACACTGCCTGGAAAGATGGTTTAATGGTAGACAGGATCACATGGTTTGAGTTCCTGAACAGAAAAAGGGGCTGAGATGCTAAGCGTGCCTTGGTTTTATGCCCTCTCTGGCTTTGAACTTCCTGGGGCCAAGGAAGAGTATCCTGATTGGTTGTTGCCAGAGGTCATAGTTAGCCTTTTAGGTTGTCTGTGTGCCAAGTTTTGTTGAAACTTGGTGGGTGGTGCAATAAAGGGCAATTAAATGGCTCTGCCTGAAAGAGGTAGATCTTTGTTATGTAGAATAGACTGGCTCAGGCCATAATGGCCCATTAACAAAGGTGGGGGCTGAGTTTCTGCTTCTCTGAGTTTCTACTTCTCTTTTAGGGAAAATATTCTGCCTTTTTACTATATCCTAAAATATTTCATTTTTCTAGGAGAGAGGTGGGTGCTGACTTCCTACAGTTGGAAAGAGTACATCATCTCCATCCATTAGATTGCTTCCTTTATGGTGCAGAAAAGAGGAAGGATCACCTACTTTCTATCTACATTTGCTATTATCATGTACATTAAAGCAGGAACCAACCAAAGGATCCTCTCTTTAGGCTGTTTGTGCTAATCACCACATTTCATACCATTTCATCAGATGCTCTGGAAAATTCTGTATCTTTTGATATAAATATCTTGGTTGTTGTTCATGTCTCAATGTAGTTTTTCCTGCCTTTTGTCCCATTTTGCCAGTTAACTATTTTTAATCTTTGCAAATGTTTAACAAATAAATATAAATATACCTAGTTACCATGTTTTCCCCAAAATAAGACCCTGTCTTATATTTTTTGAACCCCGAAATAAGAGCTTGGCCTTATTTTTGGGGAGGTCTTATTATTTTGGGGTGCGTGGAGCAAGATGGGGCTCCTCTTGTTGTCTTACCTGATTTCCAGCTCTGCGTTTAAATATTTTTGGGGAGGGCTTATTTTCAGGGGAGGCTTATTTTAGCACATGCGCTCACAAGCCCAATTCGGCTTATTATCAGGGAGTGTCTTATTTTCAGGGAAACAGGATAGTAGTGTGTATGCTGCCTCGGATCTGACCAGGAATTGACTGGGAATGTGCTTTTGTGCAAATTAAACTGAAAACTACCCACAGTAATTTTCCAGTAATAAAAGTGTTCTGTGGGACAGTTATTTTTACATAGAATAAAACAATCTTTTTAGGCAGGTGGGTAGAAGATTGCAGTCACAGCACTCGTCCTATGATACTCTGGTGCTGCTGCACTTGCTTCTTGGGTGGCAGATAGAAAGTACCAGTACAAGGCACAAGATCAACCCATGTCCCCAAATCATTAGTGGGCAACCTAAACACCAAAAATACAAGTAGAATTGAACCCATGTTTTGTGAGCTCTTATAACTAGCAGTCCAACACTGCAAGGAACACAGTTTCTTGCCACTCTAAAATGAAAAACAGATAACAATTGGAGTGCAAACCTGAAATAGGATTAGTATTGCTTAAAAAAATACAACTCCGTCCACCCAATATTGATAAATTCTACAGTCATCCTTATATTTGGTACCCCCACTCCTTTTTTATTAACCACTCACCCATTGTGGTTCTTCCTAAATATGTGCAAGAGGTTTCTAGGATACAAAAAGGCTTGCCCACTCTGCCCTGTTTTGTTTTGTTTTGCTTTGGTGTACACCATGCCTACCAATAAGGATAGTTTCTGGAGCCTTGATAACCCTTCAGAGTTAAGCCACTTTGAGATATTATCATTTTGCAAAATCTCTTTGAGCATGATAGCATCACTCTGTGGATAATTATCTGAAAACCTTCCTCATTGAAGAAATGTATTGTCTAGAATGTTCTGACATTGCTGAGTTTGCCACTGGCTTTCCTTAAACTCTGGAAATATTGTGTAAAGCTGCAAAAAAGAGTGGCATTGTTAATATCTCATGGTAAAAGGCTTCCTGGCCAGCTTTTCAATTCACCTCTAGTTTCATTTTTTCCTCACATATTTCATTTGAGCAGTCACCTGTTTAGAAACAGAGCAGATGCTGCTTCCTCTGTTGTCTCTGAATTTCTATTCATTGCAGTATCTTAATCCTATACTTTGTTACCTGATGTTTTACTCAGCTCTTCCCTCCTTTGCCTCCAGTCTCCAAACAAATATCAAAACTCCCTGATTGAAATATTTTAAAGGGTGCTGTTTTCACCATGCTTTTCACCCATTTTAGTAGATCTTGTTTTGGAAACTGAAAACTCAATTATTTTGATTTTAGGGGGAGTGCCACACACAACCATCAGTGTGATGAATGACCAATTCTGCAGTTTCACTGAAAGCAGAATAAATGAGATCTCCCTTCCAACTGTGCAAATGATATTTATGATTACATGGTTCAGTAAAATTACTCTTTTGATTTAGAAAACACAGCAGAAGAAACTCACCTGAAACAGAGGATTGGTCTGTCCAGTAAGTTGAGTGCAGTCTGCTTTGAGGCTGGCAAGAATTTCTTCAGGGTATTAAACAGAAAGGCATTTTGCTATTCACCTGGAAATGCCAGAAATGATAGAAATGATACCTGGGACTTTTATAGTCCTGAACATGTTCTCTGTCACTGAGTTGGGCTGGGACTCTGTTTTAGCTCCATTTAGCATTAACTGAAGTGGCAAGAAATGTTAAATCTCAAATTGGTTAGCGGTTCTGATTTCATTGCACTGCAGAACAAAGATGGAATACTTGACCGCACATTTGCTGGGTCAAAATGTAGAGATTGCCATTGTGTATTGATTCTGCATGCATAACGAATGGAAGTTCATGTAGGCTTAGTTTCTAAAGGTTGAAGAGTGAACAAGCAAAGGCCTTGGAAGAAAAAAAAGTGCAAAAAGCCATTCTGATAGTCAATACAGCCCCAATTTAAGACTCTGGGGTCATCAGAGGGGGGAGAATTGTATCAAAGGATTACGGCCATAGGGAAAAAAAAAAAACGAACAGAAGAGAAATTGGAACTACTAGATGAGAAAATGACAGGCCTCAATAAAGAGCTTGAAAACATAGTGGCACAATTAGAAATGGAAAGAGCCATATTCTATCTAAGATTTCAAAATGTAAGAGAAGAGAGAGATGAGGAACTGACATTAGTAATGGCCGAAATGATAGCCGAAATTTTGCAGCGAGATAAAGACGAAACTATCAACGAAATAGACGACGTATTCAGAGTTAACACTAATTATGCAAGACAACATAGATTCCCAAGAGAGGAGATTTGTGAGAAAAAAAGTCAAAGACATTGTCTTCAAAATAGCTAAAGAAGAACCTATATATTATAAACAAAAAGAGATAATAACACTAAAATAAATACCAAAAAGAATTAGAGAGTGGAGGAAAGATTATGGATTCCTCACTGCCTTATTAAACAGAAAACAAATATTATTTTGATGGTTAATGCCAGAAGGAGTACTAGCCACGTGGAAGGGGAAAAAGTTAAAAGTTGATACTATTGAAAAGGCACAAAATTTGTACGACCAGGTGATAGAATTAGAAGGAACGGATGGCAGAGGAGAAGAGGCGGGAAGGAGAGTTAAATCAACATTAAGACGAGCAACTTCAAGTGAGGAGAATAGTAAAGAGAAAGAAAAAGAGGAAGAGGGGAAAATCCAAGAAGAAGAAGGAGTAACGACAAGGGCACAAAATAAAGCTAAGAAAAGGGACAGGAAGTAAAGGAATAAAAAGGAACAAGAACAACTTTTAAAAATGGACTGAAATCTGAAAATCATATCACTAAATATAAACGGACTTAACTCTCCTGTCAAAAGAAACCAAATATTCAGGAAATTAATTAAAGAAAAAGCAGATATTGTGTGCCTTCAAGAAACCCATATAAGAAAACAGGAAGAAAGATACCTGCAATGTAAAAAACTAGGGAAATTATATGTATCATTAACAGATGAAAAGAAAAAAGGCATAGCAGTTTATGTTAAAGAAGAGATAGAAAGTAAATTGAAATATGTAGATAGAATAGGAAGAATTTTGATGATTGAAGTTAATCTTAAAGGCAAAAATGTGTTGTTAGTTGTAGTATATGCACCAAATAGTGAGCAAAAATTTTTTACCAAAAACTGCACGAAAAAATAATAAAATCTTGGCTGTTCACCACTCTGAGTCCTTCGGGAGTAGGGTGGTATTGAAATTTGAAGAAGAATAGAACAAAATATAGAAAATGTATGTCTGTTAGGCGATCTTAATGCTATTGTGGACCCAAAAAGACTATAAAAGTAATCAGATTAAAAAAAATAAGAAAAAATTGCTGCCGAAAACATTTTTATCTCTTATAGAAGAACTAAATTTAGTAGATATCTGGAGAATATACAGCCCAAAAGAGGAAAAATATACATATTACTCTAACCCTCATAAATCCTGGTTAAGGATAGACATGGTATGGGTTACGAAGATTTTAACACAGGAAATTCAATCAGTAGAGATAGGGACCAATGACTGGGCTGATCACAATCCATTAATAATAGAATGGAGAGGATGGAGAAAGAGAAAAAGTAAATGGATGATGAATACACATGTATTGAAAGAAAAAGAATATATGGAAAGAATAGAAGAAGAACTGAAATGGTTCTTCAAGGATAATAATAAAAACCAGACATCCCTACAAAATTTGTGGGACACAACTAAAGCTTACATTAGAGGCCTAACATTAGCCTACCATAGTAAAAGGAAAAAGGAGAGGGAAAAGGAATATAATAGAATTTATGAAGAGATTAAAAATTGGGAAGAGAAATTACAGGAAAGGCCAGGAGATGAACAAGTAAGAGTGAGCTGGATGACAGCCAAACACAAATTGAATATATTTGAGCAAGAAAAATATGCCAATGCATTGAAATTCATAAGACAAAATCGAGCAGGCAAATAAACCAGGGAGGTGGATGGCTTATAAATTAAGAAAAGAGAGAGAAAAACGAACGATCCATCAATTACAGGATAATGAAGGCAAACTACAACAGAGTTGTACAACAGAAGAAAGAAATAGCAATCCAATTCTTTCAAGACTTATATACACAGGATAAGGTGGAAGTAGAAGAAATAGACCAATATTTAAAAGAGGAGGAAATGCCCGTGATAACAGAAGAAGAAAAAAAGATGTTAAATAGGGAGATTACTATGGAGGAACTACAGGAAACAATCAGGAAACAAAAAAATAATAAAACCCTGGGAACAGATGGGTTACCAATAGAGTTATACAAAGGACTAGGAGAATCACTAAATTGGATATTATTGGAGGTCTACAATGAGGCATTAAAAGAGGCAAAAATACCAGAATCTTGGAAGAAAGCACACATTTCGTTAATTCCAAAAGAAGGGGCAGATACTACACAAATCAGAAATTATAGGCCAATCTCTTTATTAAATACTGATTATAAGATTTTTATGAACCTAATGGCAAATAGATTAAAAATAATATTAAACAGTAGAATACACTCGGACCAGAATGGATTCTTGCCGACAAGACAAATTAAAAACAACCTAAGGATGGTGATCAATATAATAGAATACTATGAGGTGCATCCAGAAAAATAGGTTGCACTGATTTTTCTGGATGCACAAAAAGCATTTGATCGGGTCAATTGGAGATTCATGACTCAACAGATGAAAAATATGAAATTTGGGGAGAAATTTGAAAATATAATAGCTACAATATACACAAAACAGAAGGCAAGAATATTAGTGAATGGGGAATTAACAGATTTTTTTGAAATAAGTAGAGGAGTACGACAAGGGTGCCCACTCTCACCTTTGCTCTTCATTTTAACCCTGGAGAATCTGCTTAGAAGAATCTATTTATAAAAATATAAAAGGACTTAAAGGGGAAGAATACAAGGTCCAAGCTTTTGCTGATGACCTTGTATTCTTCATAGAGGACCCACTAGAAACGCAATTAAAATTAATGGAGGAGATAGAGAAATTTGGCAGGGTGGCAGGGTTAAAAATTAATAAAGACAAGACCAAAATATTAACTAAAAATCTAACAATAAAACAAATAGAAGATTTGGAACAACAATCAGGATTGCAAGCAGTTAAGAAGATAAAATATCTAGGTATAAACTTGACAACTAGAAATGTAGCTATTAAAGATAATAATTATGGAGAGCTAGTACAACAAATCAAAAAAGACCTAGAGAGATGGGGGAAACTTAAATTATCACTGTTAGGAAGAATCGCGGCAATAAAGATGAACATACTCTCAAGGCTGCTCTACTTGTTCCAAACTATTCCTGTCAAATTAGAGAAAAACTTCTTCACAAATCTGAATAAAATTACTTCAAAATTTATATGGGATGGGAAAAAAACCGAGAATAAATTTAAAAATATTACAGGATGATAGAACTAGAGGAGGCTTTGGCCTACCAGCCTGGGAAAAATACTATAAAGCAGTGAGTTTGATTTGGATTAAGGATTGGGTCAATTTGGATAATCAAAGAATATTGAAATTGGAAGGCCATGATTTATTTAGAGTGGCATGCTTATCTGTGGAATATTGGAAATAAAACATACAAACATTTCAAAAATCATATAATTAGAAACACACTAATTGGCACCTGGTTGGAAATTAAAAATAAACATTATATGAAAGTCCCAGGCTGGATATCTACATTAGAGGCAGCAATACATCCTAATATGTCAGCTACCCAAAAATAATACGATATAAAGATGTTTTGGATGTACATGGAAAACTAAAAACACAGCAGGAGCTCAGAGATCAGGGTATAGAAATGGACTGGTGGCTTTACCTATTAATACAAACCAGATACAAAAAAGACAATGATGAAGGAGGAAATAAAACCTAACCAGTTAGATAAATTATTAGAAACCAAAGAGGGAAAAATAATCTCAAAGTTTTACAAATACCTACTAGAATTCGATTTGGCAGAAAACATAGTTAAAGGTCAAATGATAGCTTGGGCTAGGAATATTGGAAGAAACATACAATTGGAAGAATGGGAAATGATATGGGAAAATAATTATAGAATAACAAAAGCAACAACATATAAAGAGAACCATTATAAAATGTGGTACAGATGGTATCTAGCCCCGGCAAGATTGGCAAAGATGTATGTAAATTTCAACCCGATATGCTGGAAATGTAAACAAATACAGGGAACCTTTTATCATCTCTGGTGGCTTTGCCCAAAAATGAAGAAATTTTGGATAAAAATTAGAACCTGGATAATAGAAATAACGGAAGAAGATATTGAATTAAAACCTGAAATTTTCCTGTTTGGTATACTCAAAAAAAGTAGTAAAAATGAAATAAAGTAGATTACGTTACATATAATCACGGCGGCCAGATTAACCTTAGCTCAACCCTGGAAATCAGAACAGTTGCCAACAGATCAGCAAATAATCCAAAAGATATTTATATGAGCAGAAATGGATAGACTAACTTTAAAATTAAATGATAAGGAAGACTCACAGTATTTCAAAATATGGGACAGATGGTATGATTGGATTAATCAATGGAAAAAAAGGTAATGTCAAATATAGTAGGAAACCAAAGGTAACAAATATACACCATCATTAAGATAAAAGAAGCAAAGGTTAATGTATATATTTGTATACTTATATCTCATAGACAGGTAATCCTGTTTGTTAGTTTGTTTATAAGTAGTTTTGAATGTATTTTTAGAGTTAAGAACTTTTTGTATAATTTTTATCTTTTTATATTGAATAAAGTTTGTCTTTAAATCGAACCCCCCCCCCCCCAGAAAATATGGTATAGATATCCCTTGGTGAATCCCTGAATTCATAGATGCTGGTTTATTTATCTTTATATGGGCTAAAAATTTGATTTTTTTCCCCCCAGGAATCTGAAGAATGCATTTAAGCATTAGCAGGAAATGAAATATGACTGACATGCATTCATTAAGGGGTAAGATAAGATCTATTTGTTATCCTGCATTCATTAACATTATTTTGCTATCCCCAGGAGCCTGTTCATAGCCAACATTAATTTCCTTGTTCCCTTAGGAGCAGGATTTTTTGCACACAAGAATAAACATTATATGCTAATTGGGTTTTCTTAATTTTACACTGCTACTCTTGGCTTAGAGGCACCTTTGACAAAAGAACAAGTTTTTGCAACATCTAGCCTTGATTAAAAGATACCATATCTATATGGCCAAGCTTTCTCTTTCCTGTCCAGTGTTTTGGACAGGAAGATCAGTTGCTCCTTATTCTCTGTGTTTTACTTTCTTATATCAGAGAACCACATTTTACAGGAAGCAGCAGCAGCACAGAGTAGCGTTGTTGAATATTAACCAATCACACAGCAAACCAAGGAATGGTACTGAATTGATAAGAATTGTTTATCCCTGTTCCAAAATCACAATATAGTTTGTATTGCCAAAGCATTATTTCTTCTTGAAATAAATCATAGGAATTACGCCTCCAGGTATGGTACAGCCTAAAAGGATAAATATATGAATGCCTCCAGGGACCCTTTTTCTCATGGCAGGTTTTCCTGATACTAGAACAGGGAAATAAAATTCAGTAAAATGTTGATACTTCATTCTAGATGCTATGTCTTAATAAATTCTGTTGATTTCGCACTTCCTTTTTTGCCTTTCATTCTTTATCAAAGATGTAGAAAATTAGCACCATGCTGTTTGGAAACTGTCTAGTTATTTCCAGAAATGTAGTTTAATAATATTCATCAGGAGTGAGGTTGTGATGTAATTCTCAATACTAGAGCTCTGGGGTAAAAGGAGACCATGGTGTCCTAGAACAGGGGTCACCAACCTTTCGGACCTCAAGGACCACTAAATTCATAATTTTAAATCCCATGGACCACTAATATGATCTGCCTAATGGCCACCATTAGGTGGTCATGTGACTGGGTGGGCATGGCCAACTTTATGTCACTCATATTGAGGGGAACTTCGCTGGCCTCTTACTCACGCCTCCCCTCCCAGCCACTCCTCACCTGCCTGCCCGAGCTCCTTAGGGCCCCAACAGAAAGCAGTTGTTGGAGCTAAGCAGCCACCACATGAAAGAGCTGTCAAAACAGCCGGCTCAGTTCAAATTGGATCTGACCCAGAAGGAGGCTCAGCAGAAGCATCTCACTGAGGACTAGAAGCATAGACTTTCCAAGCAGAGGGAAGTCCTGTGGGAGTGCAAGGCCAGGTACCGGCGCCTGGAGACTCAGCGGGCTGAGATGGTCAGCCAGTTCCAGGCCATGATGCAGTCCCACTGGAACAAGGCCCTCCGGCTCTTCGCCACCAGCAGCACTTCCTTCCAACCTTCGCCCAAAGCCCCACACCAGGAGGCTGAAACAGACCCCAAGTTGGAATTTCTTCCCCCCTCCAACCCATACAAAAAGAGTGAGAGGGAGGGAGGAGACTCTGCAGCAACACAAACGTTCATTGCATGTAGTTTGAGGACCCCTGATTTAGTGTAATATTTTTAAAAATGCAAATAATTTTTCTGCAGACCACCCACATTTTCTCACTGACCACCAGAGGTCCACGGACCACCAGTTGGTGACTGCTGTCCTAGAACAAATGCTGACCTAGTGTACAAAGACTTGGAGGATTCAAGTCTTGAGCATGACATGGGTCATTCTTCTAGCCTTAGTCTCGATCCTTATTGAGGGTCCAGAACATGAAACCATATTTGAAACTGAAATATTATGCCCAAATGATGAGGTTTGGTGGGTAATTTCAGGAAATTATTTAGATTGAAGGGGAGGGTTATACTAGCAGTTTATTCCCATTTTCACTTATAAAATCCATCCTGTCCCCAAAGGCCCTCCACTCCAAGCCCAAATTCTTTCAAACATCTGCTTTGATGGCCTGTGAAAAATCAGTAACCTGAGTTTTAGCCAGTGGTGGGATTCTACCAGTTCGCACCGGTTCGGTAGAACCGGTTGTTAAGTAGTTAAGTAGTTAAGCAGTTTGGAGAACCGGTTGTTAAAAGAAATCTCCTTTTGTTTTTTCTCCACTTTACAGGGTTAATCCTGTAAGGAATTACAACGTTCGGTGTTGTTTCCTAGCCTAATCTTTATTGCCCTGCTTACAGAAACTGCCTCTCCGGCAGTATGCCTAGACTTACTGTCACTTCTGGTTCCAGAAGTTCTCGGAGATTTTTTTTTTTTTGCTTGACTTTCTTAAAGGGGAAGGGTTGTTTTAAGCTTTTTAAACAGCTTTTAACCACTGTTGGGAGGAAATACTCTCCTGTTGGAGTTCTTCCAGCCGGGATGCAATGATAGCACTTTGAAGAAATAATTGAATAACGGAGCAGAAGCTTTTAATGACAAGGAACCAAGATGAGTGACATTCAGCAAGGCTTCTTGGCTAACTAGAAAGATTGACATTCAAACATTAGTTTACATCCCCTTTCTGACTTTTGGTCTAAAACTGGTTTTTGGTGAAGTTTAATTCTGTGCTTGGTGATGTTTAATCCTGTGTTTAGTGATGAGATAATTTTCCCTATTCAGCTTTGTTTGGAAGGAAAAATGTTAATCTCTGTTCCTGAAAAGAAGCAGCTTTGGAAATCTGACTAGTTCTGTATCTGTTTGTTTTGGTAATTGTTTAATTGGTTTAACAAGCAACAGATACTCTGCTCCTTTGCTTCATTCTGGAGAGTTTAAATGACCTCTCTGCTAAAGGGTTTCACTTTATGAGCAAGAGTTGGCTGCTGATAGTTATCATTGCATTTTAACTATTTTAATTCCTCAAGGTGCTCTGGCACCCTCCTTGATTTGTAACTCCAGTTTGCAGGTATTTCTAATCTAATGATTGGTATTTAGGGATTCGTATTCTTTGCTTTGCAAGCAAAGAAGCTTTTTGTATTTTTGTACAGGTAATCCTTGACTTACAACAGTTACAATGGCACTGGAAAAAGTGATTTATGACCGTTTTTCACACTTATGACCATTGCAGCAAACTGTCATTAGGGCAAAGAAGCGATGCCGCATGACCACCTGGCCATGGCTACCCGGTCACATGAAGCACCGCAGTTGTGAAATGAGTGACACTGTTGTTAAGAATGCTGCAACGGGAATAAATGATGACCAGTCAAAAGTGTGAGGACTGGTCAGAAATCACTTTTTCAGCCCTCTGGGTAGTCCTTTTGTGCATGCGGACTACTTAGAGGGCTGAAAAAGTTATTTTTGACCGGTCCTTGCACTTTTGACCGGTCCTCACACTTACGACTGTCCTCACATAGGTTTTTCGCCCTATTTTGTCACCATGGTGAAGAGGAGCAGTTGTGAAATGAGTGACACGGTTGTTAAGAATGCTGCAACGGGCATAAATGTGAGGATGGTCATAAGTGTGAGGACCAGTCAAAAGTGCGAGGACTGGTCAGAAATGACTTTTTTCAGCCCTCTGAGTAGTCCCTATACACACAGCCACGCCCACCCGGTCACATGACCCAACCTACGCCCACCCAAATAAGCCACGCCCACAGAACCGATTGTTAAAAAAATTGAATCCCACCACTGGTTTTAGCCCCAATCCATCCAAAATTGCTTTAGCCAATGATGGATAGGAATAAAAGTCCAAAGGATCTGGAAGGTAGTCCAGCACTTTCTCTATCCTGCTGCTTTGCAGTCATCATTACATTACATTACAGCATATCCTTGACACCATCTCTTGTAATATGCTGGATAGTTTTTTTATTTTATTTCAATTGAAATAAAGCCAAGCAGGCTAGGAATTCATGGAGTTATCAGACCAACTTCTGTAGGACACCAAATGAAAGGAAGCGGTTTAACTGGTAATACATTAGTGAGCCTTGAATAATGATGATATAGTAAGACAGCAAGCACCCCTATGAGAAAAATTGTTTTCAGAACTGCCTAATAAATGAGGCCTTTTTTTTGTTTTATAAAACAATGTCCCCTTCTTCAGGGGCATTCAGCAATAGGAAAGGTATCGTATTTTTCCGCATATAATGCTACTTTTTCTTAAAAACATTTATCTAAAAATGGAGGGGTGTCTTATACACAAGGGGCCAAGAGGAGAAAGTGTGGCCCATCACCGTCCTCCATGTGCCAGATGAGCCTCCCTGGGCAAATCAGTTGTTAAATTACCACACACCCTCACTATCAAAGTGGATCCTGGGTACTGCACTGCAATGGATAAACAGGAAATGAAGTTACCGGCATGAGGGAAGGGGGAGCAGGAAGAAGAAAGAGGGAAAATGGCCTCCTTCTTTCCTTTCACCGGCTGCTCCATTTCCCATCTCCATTGCAGGGCATTGCCACATTGCAGAGCTTGTCCCACCCACCACCGGCCTGATGACCTCACTTCCCACAAGCGTTTCTTTGCCTACCTGATTTCCAGGTCTGTCGCATTTCTCCATCGCGTTTCTCGCCATCATGTGCAGGGAAACAAGTTTGTGGGACTAAAAAAAAAAGTTCAATCAATCAATTTCAACTTCGCAGGTTTTTTTTTTAAGAGAAACACAACAGAAAAATGCGACATACCTGGAAATTAGGTAGGCAAAGAAATGCTTGGGAGAAGCGAGGGCATCTGGGCGGTGGTGGGTGGGGCAAGCTCTGCTGTGTGGCGCTGCGCTGCAATGGAAAAACAGGCAACAGAGCAGCCAGTGCAAGGGAAGGAGGAGGCCACCCACTTTCTTCTCCCTGCTCCTCAGGTTAGGAAAGAAATGCTTGGGGTAAGCGAGGACATCTGGGTGCCAGGCGCTGAAACAGGGCCGTCTCTCTTCAGCAGTTACCCAGGTCCACTGAAGGGAAGGCCCGCATCTACTGGCACTTAAATGCAGCAGTATTCCAGATTTCTGAATTTGGGTAAGAAAAGTGTGTGTGTGGGGGGGTATCCTATACATGGGGGCGTCTTATAGATGGAAAAATATGGTATCTTTTAAAAAGGTAACTTGCTAGGTTCAGCAAAACTGTTGATGATTTCCATGAATCTTCCTTAATACTTTTTCTTTTTTCCAATTTATAAGAATAAATATTTTTCTCTTCTAAATGGACTGTTCAATAATGGACCCTAAATATTAGTAGAAAATATCATGAGTCAATCCATAATTATAATTGTAAATTAATTCTGTAAAGAAGTATGATATACAGTATTTGGTTAGATTTTTGATCTGCCTGTTCTTAATCTTATCCCCAGAAGTGCTAGTTAATTGATCCAAGTTTTATATATACATAGATATAGATACATACACACACACACACAAACCAGAAAATTAAAAATACAAACTCCAAAGGTGAAGGAGAGATTTTACAAAAACAAAAGAAGACTAAATTAGTAAAAGAAAAAATATGGATTAAAAAGACAAAAAACAGAATCATGTATTATCCCCCCAGCTGAGCACTGACAAATAAATTGCAACAATAATAGTTTTCACCCCAATTGAAAGAGATATGTACAGAAAGCAAAAAGCTAGAACCAAGTCTTAATGAAAATGCTGCTAATGAAAACAATGACTTTATTTGTTACATCATTTTTCCCTCCAGAAATTTAAGGCCATATAAAATATTCCTATTTTTCCCTGTAGTACATTTTCTTTAAGGTGACCAGGTTAAGAAAGAATTACTGTCCCAAAGCCACTCAGTGAGTTTCCACGGCTGAGGCTGAAAGTGAACTTGTGTTTCTTTAAATCCTACAGTATACCATTCCATATCTGCTATATGCCTGAAGAATTACTTTAAGGTAATCTAAATCATATGTCTGTGTTTTGGAACTTATTTGGATTTTTTAAGTTTAAATCCGGATCAGTGTGATTTTAGTCCTATACAAATCTAGTTTGTTTAAACTTTTGTCTTTTCAGACATACCTTATTTAAACATATACAACTACAAATATCCTTTTATCTGATTGCCAAAAAATTGTGGCCATCCATCCAAATGTGAGATGGTTTGCAAGTCAAAGCATGAAATGTAGAAGAAGCAAGCTCATCTCTCCTTTTTTAAACAATGCACATTGCATGAAATGAATTATACCGATTTCATTTTCACTTAGCTCAGAATTAAAAAGGGATTGATCTGTTTCCAGATCTGTTGGATTACCTTGGCAAATTGATAGGAATAAAGTCCACCATGACTAGAGAATTTCCTTTTAAGGAAAGCTGATAGAGGAGCACAAAGATAGCCCCGGGTATTTTTGCCTAACCAAGATTATTAAACAGCTGCCATATTGTGACAATTTGTGGACTGTTTCCAGATGGCTTTTTAAATGTATATTGGTAAGAGTCTATTATGTTAATTTCATAGAGAATGCAAATATCATCCTTTAGTTGTATTTCCCTTATTGTGTTGTATGTGGATATTCTGATAAGCCAAAAAGTTTCAGGTTCTGTAAGAAAGGTTCTATAGGCATGGCTTATCCACCTGCTGTGCTCCCATAAGATTTTAGGTGAGGGTAACTTCATTTTATAAGTGATATTTATTGAACCTTCCTCCCATCCGTATCCTGTTAGCTCTCTTAAATATTGATGCAGGTTTTTGTAGAGATTGTGCACAGGCATGCGAGCATGTATTTTTTTAAATCTTACACTAGAATTCAAATATTGGAACAATCTTGTCAGTTTACCATTTTGGAATTTGTTCAGCACCTTGCACTGCTGTCCTTTCAATTTTCCTGTTCAGACTAGAAATGGGTCCAAACCAGTGATGGGATTCAGCCAGTTTGCACCACTTCGGGAGAACCGGTTGTTAACTTTCTGAGCAGTTTGCAAACTGGTTGTTGAAAGAAATCATTAGGACAGAGAACCGGTTGTTAAATTACTTGAATCACACCACTGGTATAAACTATCTGTAAACACACATTTTGCCACTGGATTTTTCTAGAATTGTGATTTAATGAGTGAGTACAGAAACTTTGGGCCACTAACACACTCTCAGTTTAACCAACCTCATATTCTTCTCAAGTTGTTTGGGGAAATGAATAGAGGAGGAAGAAAGGTAGAGGTAAGACAAATATGTAGAAAGCTGAATACCTTATCCCTAATTATAACTACTGCATGGTTAGCATTTTATTTTATTTTGTTTTTTTGCAATAAACATGAGCAACAAGTTATGTGGACACTATTTCAATTCAGAAAAAAAAGCAAATGGAAAAACAACAGTATAATGTGGAAGCAGAGTTGATCTGGACCCAGTCAGGGTCATAATTTTGTTTGGACAAGTGTTGAGGTAGAGAGATGAAAACATTAGCAATCTTCTAAGGCAGCCAAGTGTCTCTAGAGCCAAGAAATTATTTGTATATTTTGAATAAGTTGTAAAGAAACTGAAACTTTTGAAAGTTATTTCCCTGTGGTTAGGAAGGCACATTTAATAGGGTTTTTTTTCTTTCCTCCACAATTGTTTTCCTTCTGTAGCTGCCCATTAAAGCTTAATTACCAGAAGCTATCTACTTATTCTTTGCAGCTAAATGATAGCTGTTGGTGTTGCTGTTTCATTTTCCCCAGATAAAAGGTAAGGGAGATTTTCTTACAGTTCAATGTTCTATGGGGACAGATTGTTCACTATTCAGTCCTAGATACATTTCTGACAAATGATGCTATTTTATTTATTCTATACAGGGCATGGTAAGGACAGGGGTTGATGGATTCCTTTGGTTTTTCTTTCCTCACTGTCTTACCAAAATTTACCAGCTGGCAAGGAAAATCCAACAAATGGGGCTAGGACAGAAGAGTATTTTGGTAGATGGCTTAATTAACAGATTTAACCATTTGCCCTGATTTTACTAATATGTTTTGTGAGGGAGAATTCAATGTGAATCTGACTATCAGTTGACATGACTTTTGGATATGGGTTTATTGCAATTCAAAAGAGCACTAAACCTTTGTTGAAAAGGAGCCCAAACTGACAGATTTATTTATCCTATCTTTTTATTCAAAATCTTAAGATTATATACATAGCATTCTTTCCTTCCATGTAATCATGTAAAGTCTAAAATTATATAGCTACACCAATGAATTTATTCTTCAACAATCCCAAGGGATACTCAAAGTAAGGAAATATTTCCTGATCCTGAGAGTGATTAAGAACAGCCTACTTCCTGAAGTCATGGATGTTTCAGACTGGTTGGGTAGAATGAGGATTCTTGGGTAGAGGATTGCATTAGGAGACCACCAAGCTTATGTTTCTGATTTTGCAAGAACAATATTGGATCTCAGTATTTCTTATGAACTAATTACTGAAGTTGGGCTGCTTTATTATCTGCTATGACTCTCTGGATAAGCTTGGTTAGTTTGTGAAAGAAGCTATCCTAAAGTCACCCAGTGAACCTCAGGGGCTGAGGGAAGAGTCTCCCATTGCCCAAGTCAGAATGGCCTCAGAAAACAATGCTCAAGGACCAGAGTAGATGAAGCCTGCCTATCCCCGTTTAAAGTGACACATAGATTCCAAGCTGATTCCATTCCCCTAAAAGTCAACTGGTTGTGATATTTTCCAATGGTTGGTTAAGCACATCAGATTTCTGCAGCTTGATTTGAGAAAGAAAATATTAAACATACAGTATAGCAGTTAAGGATGACTTTGAGTTGCATCAGGTATGCATTGGGGAATGAGATGAAGTCAACATCATGACATAGCAGGAGAAAGAAAGCTTATGCTATGGTTAACTGGAACTACAGTAAGAAAAGCTCTCTATGTTGATTGAGAAAACAGTGTTAGAAAAAAATGCCTCTTCTTCAAGAACTGGATTCCTTCTTGGATAACATATTGAGAACCATATGCCTGTAGTAGTAAGAGAAAGGAAATTATCTCTTTCCTTTCTGCTACCAATTTTTTCTTTCCATTCTCTGTATTTATTCCTTCCTGCCAGTTGCTTCCAAAATGCTTATTGCTTGAGTCTTGATGCTTCTTTAAAGAATTATGGGTGTATTTCCCAGCCAAGTCCCAAAAGCACTCCCTTCTATAGCATTTCCCATAACCGAGTTGTACCAAACAACTGTAGCACTTACACATGACTCAGTCTCCCTGGCAAATTACATTCCTACCCAAACCTTCAAATTCCTTTTCTTTTCAGGTCCCACTCAGGAAACATAGATAATGTATTTATTGAAACAAACCTTGAATTAGCAAGCTACTTCATAAACCTATAAGAAATTAATGCTGCATATTCAAACGTTTCTAAAATATTCATGTTCAGTAATTAGAGAATGCAAAACATCTTCGAGGAAGAAGGATGCAAAAGGCTGCCCTAGTAGACAGAACCTCAACGAATAGATTCCATTGTGTGACTTACTGGTGACTTCCATTCTGAATTTCAGTACAGAAAATATTCCATGCAGCCAAAGCTGGTCTTTGCAATTAGTATAAGGCCCAAAAGGTCATCCAGAGAGTTATAGTAGATAATAAAATAGCCAAACTTCAATAGATCAGCTCATAAGACATGCTGAGACCCAATATTGTTCTCGTTGCGAACTGGTAGCGGAGGTAAGTAGAAAACACTCCTGAATTAGAATATTAGTAATATCCTCCAGACTGAGTTCAAATAAATTGAATTATTAAGTTGCAAATATATAATAGTCATATATATAATTTCCTTCAGAAATGTTATTTTCATAAACAGATACACTCATTTGGAGATTCTAACCAGTCTGCTGCGTTTATTTTTAACCTATACTTTTGTAAATAAAATGATAAAAATGCCTTATGTCTTTAGTAATCATTCAGAGCAAAGAAAACAAAATCAGATTGGCCTGGGCTTACACAGACTTTACCAGCACAAGCAAAAAAATCTACCTCCAGGATTATGAAGATGGAGCCTATATGTGCTGTCAAACATCTATTTTAGATCTTGCATCAGCCGGAAAGCAAACAGCCACATTTCTCCTTTCACCCTGTATCTTTAGACTGCTTCAGTCATCATATACAATAATTGTTTAGCCATGAAGGGAAAAAATCCCCAAAAGTAGACTTATTATTTCATCAGGAGATATTGGAGTCTCCTAAAAATTCTACCATCTTCTCCTCTTATAATACCAGTTTTGTCAGCTGAAGATTTTGGGAACTTTGGGGATAAATTTCTTCAGTGTTCTCTCAACTCTCCACCCAATCCATAATTAAGAAAAATAGAGAATATTCTTTCTTTTCTTTATCCTAATCTTTATTCAGTGAGATGGAATAAGCAGGTATAAAATTCTGTGAAAGGGGGGGGGATTATCACAGAGGCTCATTTGTGGAAACTCAACAGGTTGTTTATCCTAAAGTTGCCAATTGTTAAACCTTCATTAGATATCACATTAATTTATATTCCATCATTTTTTAAAAAAACTTCAAGTAGAAGTTTATGGTACAAGGAGCAAACCTGGCTTTCACTAATAATGGAGGAGGACAAATATTGACTATTTGTACATTAATGAAATCTAATCAATGATTATTTCATATCTATTTAGAATTAGAATTTCTCTATTGTAAACATTACAATTCAACATTAAGTTTTAGGGAGGCTTCGTAGGCCACTTTTCTACATTTGGGTAATAGCCCTGGAAATAGAGGTGTATACATGTCTTTTGCATATATAAACCATAATTGAAATTATTTAAATCCTCCTGCATGATCCAATATGAAACCATCTTTTCAAAGTTTCTTGATTCCGCAAACCTGTTGCATTTGTGATAATACAAATATTAGTTAGCATACTTTGGTTTAGAGGAGAAAAATCAACCCATCCCCACCCCCCATCTTAGTGTCAGTCTATATCCACTATAAGCAATATCAAGCCATTCTTCCTAATTAAATATTTGGTAAATCTGGAAAAACATATTATTGTACTATATGTAACAAATGTTTTCAATCTTTTAATGTACTTACAAAGCTTAATGCTACAATGATGATGATGGTGATGATGGTGATATAGTTATAATGACTATGAATATTATTGTTCCTACCAAAATGTAATCAGGGAAAGCATTTTGTAGCATTTCATTATCCAACTTAATTACTTATTTTTATCAGGTATTCTGAAATTATTGAGAATGTTGCTTTCACATCACAAATGCAACAGGTGTGCAGAATTAAGGAAATTTGAAAATATAATTTTCATGCATGAGGTTGAATCATAGTTTATATATGCAAACGCTATACATATAATTAAAGGGTTAGGGGTACCCTTATTACTTATTAATGGCTTTGAATTAATTCTTGGAATGTTGAGGGCAATTCCTGATTTATTTAATAAACGTGACCTATAAAATACTTATGATACAGGTATTCCTCAACTTATGACTACAATTGAGCCCCAAGTTTCTGTGTCCAAGTGAGACATTTGTTAAGTGAATTTGGCCCCATTTTATAATCTTTCTTGCCACACTGGTTAAGTGAATCATTGTAGTTGTTAAGTTAGTAACAGTTGTTAAGGATTCACCATTAACTTTGCTTATCAGAAGGTGACCACATGACCCAAGGACACTGCAGCCATCATAAATATTAGTTGCCAAACATCTGAATTTTGATCACATAACAGTGGGGATGCTGTAATGGTTGTAAGTGTGAAAAACTGTCATAAGTCACTTTTTTAAAGTGCCATTGTAATTCCAAAAAGTCATTAAATGAACTGTTGTAAGTGGAGGACTACCTGTACACCAACCAAACATGATTGGACATCAAATTTGGGGGGCTTGAGATGGGTTCTTATTACTTCCCATGATTCTAATATGACCACAAGCATTCTGCAGCTTTCACTTCTCTTTTTGGAGAGCCACACATTTTTGTTCATTCATGGACCTTTTAGCAAATATTTATTTAAAATGTATCTGCTTCACAAGTCATGGTTAAAATTAATCACAGTTTAGATTGTGAATAAAACACTGAACTGCAGTGAAATAAAAGCTTCTAATTTCTTCTTTGAGACTATGCTCAACCTTGGGTGATGGCAAAGGATGGGTTGCATGAATAACAAGATCACATCAGTTCCTTCATGTCATGATAAACTGACATATTTTGATGCTTGTTTGCTCCAATTAAATTTCTGCTGATTTCAAGAACCTTCAGAGCTGGCTTCTTACTCTAATGAGCTGCAGAATTTTAATGTGGTGTTAATGAAAAGCAAATTGCCATGAGACAGAAAACATAATGATTTAATACATATACATACACACACACACATTTATTTATTTATTTATTTATTTATTTATTTATTTATTTATCTATTTATAGTACAAATAAATAAGGAAGTGCAAATTATTTAAGTAGAAGCATAAATTGTCATATCAGTACTAGCTGGTCTGTGTAAAGAATTAAAATAATAATCTGTGCCATATACAATATTTTGTTATTTCCTGATTCTGCACATTCTTATTTTGGGGGAAACAGGGTATGCATGGAATTATTTTAAGAAAGACATTTTATTGTGGCTGTTTCAGGCTGCTGCTGATGTCAGGCTACTGCTATTGTCCTTGTCACATCTCTCCCTCCCCTCCCCAGCAGCAGCATTTACTTGCCTGCTAGGAAGAGAAGAGAAGAAAAAGAGGAAGGGGAAAAAAAAGAACAAAGAAAGAAAAAGGAGGGGAGGGAGGAAATAAGCAAGGAAGAAGGGAAGGAAGGAAGGAAGGTAGGTTTCTGATATTCCCTGCCAGATTCCCACAAGGAAATTCGGAGTGGTCCGGGAGGCTGTCCAGACCCAAAATTGGACCTCCAGGGTACTGCAGGAGGCCATCCTTGACTCAGAAGGTTATTGATAGACTTGAACATTGGGTCCTATCTAACAAAATGAAATTCAATGGTGAAAAAAGTAAGGTTCTACATTTAGTCAAGAAAAAACGAATGCACAGGTACAGAATATGTGGTACTTGGCTCAATAGTAGTAACTGTGAGAGGGATCTTGGAGTCCTAGTGGACAATCACTTAGATATGAGCCAGCAATGTGCTGCATCTGCCAAAAAACCCACCACAATTCTAGGCTGCATTAACAGAAGGCTAGAATCAAGGTCACAGGAAGTGTTAATACCACTTTATAATGCCTTGATAAGACCACACTTTGAATACTGCATACAGTTTTGGTCACCACAATGTAAGAAAAATATTGAAACTCTAGAAAGAGCGCAGAGTAGAGGAACAAAGATGATTAGGGGACTGGAGCCTAAAACATGTAAAAAACAGTTGCAAGAATTGGGTATGTCTAGTTTAATGAAAAGGACTAGGGGTGTTACAATAGCAATGTTCCAATATCTAAGGGGCTGCCACAAAAAAGAGGGGGTCAATCTATTCTCCAAGGCACCTGAAGGCACCGGAGCAATGAATGGAAAGTAATCAAGGAGAGAAGCAGCCTAGAACTAAGGAGAAATTTTCTGACAGTTAGAACAAATAATCAGTGGAACAACTTGCCTCCAGAAATTGTAAGCGCTCCATCTCTGGAAGTTTTAAAGAAGATATTGGACAACCATTTGTCTGAAATGTTATAGGGTTTCCTGCCTGAATAGGCGATTGGACTAGAAGACCTCCAAGGTCCTTTCCAACTCTGTTATTCTGTTATTCAGAAGCCAAAATACTGAAAGTAAGCAGTTATTGGGCACCCCTTTTTATTAGGAAGAAGAGAAATTTCCTAAAATGGGTGAATACAGGGAAACTGGCAAAAAGTAACAAAAGCTCAGTGCAACATGTCTCATAAAATACCACCTCTTCTTCCCAAGATAAAGTAGCAAGAGTCTGCTTTCCTTTTCTTAACATTTTTAACAGAGCCATGGTGGTGCAGTTGTTAAAATACAGTACTGCAGGCTACTTCTGCTGCCTGCCAGCTGCTTGCAATTTGGCAGTTCAAATCTCACCAGGCTCAAGGTGGACTCAGCCTTTCATCCTTCCAAGATTGGTAATATGCTAACTCTGTAAACCGCTTAGAGAGGGCTATGAAACAGTATATAAGTCTAAATGCTATTGCTATGCTATTTCTAGAAATTTGACAGAAATTAAGAGTAAAGACAGAAGAACTCAGAAAATAGTGCTATCAAAATCAAAAATTAGATCAGTTAGAAATCAGGAGAAAAGGGGGGGGGCATTCTTGAAGATGCTCCAAACCACTATGGGCAGATAAATTTCTAGTCCCCTGAAACAGCACAGATTTTACACATTTTGAGATTCTCATTGGATTGTGTCAGAATAACTCTTGCATGTCAATGTAGTTGAAGATCATATAAAGCTACTTCTTTATGAACAGGAACAATCTTGTGGAAGCCAAGGGGACCAGTTGGTGTCAACAGAACATGACTGTGAAGTGGTGAAGTGCAAGTGATAACAGAACCAAATTGTAAAACAGCTGAGAAGCAGAGAAATAGGACACTTTCCCAAAGGCAGCTTGAAATGACTAAATGATTATATTTTGTGAATCATTCAAATGGTCACGTAGGCCGTCTAACTCCTCATATCACACTGTCATAGCCACTGTCATTTTTGATTCTTACTCCCTGCAGATGGGCTGGCAGAAATCTAAGATCAGCATCTGCAGGGGATGGCTGCCCAGCCAAGGAGAATCCACTATCTTTCAGGATAAGTGATTCTGTGTGAAGCTCCCCTAATTGCTAGGAAACTTTTAACAACATTCAATCAGAACCTGTGCTAAATCTGTTATTTTGTATCACCCACTCTGGGATAATAAAGAAGAGCCTTGGCCTTGTTTTGTGCAGCACCTCTTTAGGTACTTGAAAAATACTATTACACTCTCTCCCCATCATCTTTTCTGAGACCTACATAACCTCCTGAGAAGACTTAATTTTCAGTTTTCTATACAATTTAGTGTCTTCCTTTGCACTTGTTCCGATTTCTCTGAAAATTTCTTTTTTAAAGAGAGATACTTAGAACTGAGGCACATACCTGAAGTAGGTTATTGCAGAATAAAGCAGAATTATTCTTTTCAAGATTGATAACCTTTCCATTTGCCATTTTAGCAACCATATCCACATTGCCAGTTCATGCTCAGCTTGTGATCAACGACAATTATAAGTTATTTTTTAAAGTCCTATTACCAAGCCAGACATCCCCCATTCTAACTCAGTATATTTGTCTTTATTTCAAAGAAAACGTTCTTCATTTCATAAGTGAAGAATTTTGCATTCACAGCCATTAAATTTTATAGTATTTTTTTTGCCACCTTCTTGAATGTTTTTGAAAGTATAAAATTTCCATTTCAGAACTAGTCAAATGGGGAAGCAGCCACATTGGTTGAGCAGAGATCATTCTTCTTTTGCACCATATTTAGACTTTCTGTGGCAATAAAGGATGACATTGTTTCTCTTACTTTGGCCAAGAAACTTGGATTTAATAGCATTTTACTTTCTGATGGTCCCTCAGTTTTAGAAATAGTCTGTCGCTTGGCAGGCCTTTCAGATGAATCACTCTGCAGCAGCAGCTGAAGACTGTCTTTAACATAAATTGTCAGTCACATCCGGGAGTAACAAGGCAAAGAACAGGAAGCAATACTTATGGAAATGCTCTTTGTTACTTGTTTTAAACTTTCTATGTGCTTTGCTTACAGGTGGTTGAAAGCAGGGCTAAGGAGAGACCTTTGAAGATTTGCAAAATAGTTTGGAATATCTGTTGGCTATTTAGGAAGATTTATTTTATTTATTTTTATATTATTTTTATTACTTCTAATAAATAACTCAAGGCAGCGAATATACCTAATACTCCTTCCTCCTTCTATTTTCCCCACAATCTTGTGAGGTGGGTTGGATTGAAGGAGAGAGAGATTGGCCAGATGGCTTTTATGCCTAAGGCATAAAACTCACAGCCCCCTGGTTACTAATCTGGTGCCTTAACTACTAGACCAAGGGTGTCAAACTCCTGTCATCATGTTGTTGTCATGTGATGTATCACAACTGTTTTCCACTTTGCTAAAATTGGGGTGGGGGTGGGCAGCGCATGATGCATCCTGCCCATGGGATGGGAGTTTGACACCCCTGTACTAGACCAAACGTATATTTTGCACAATTACACTGAGCTTCACATTCCCCAAATTTAAAAATATTTAAGATATACTGTTAATAATAAAGAAAAAATGTTCCATAATTGTCAGGGATACAAAAACAATTATCCATTTTAAATCAGTCTCTTATATCTAGAATCAGAATCAGATTGGATCACATCATTTGTATTTGTAACTAGAAAACTATCATGAAACTAAAAAATCTGTGGATGAATTTTAGATAATTAATACTTAACCTCAGTATTAAGTGGATTCATACAAAGCATATTGAAATAGAATTCAAAAACATTAGGCACCATATTGCATAGAAATTAAATTTTATGAGCTGTAATAATATTCCATGGACAATGCAAGTAAACTGGTAGATGTTATATATAAAGATAACAAAACAAAAACACAGAAAAAATCTGATAGCACCTTTTCATACCAACATATTTTATTAAAGGGCATAAGCTTAAACTCAAATTCAAATCAGTTCATTACAGCCATAAGGCCAGATACACCAAAATTTCTAATAGTAGAAATGTAATATACAATTTTGTGCTACCCTCTGTACAATATGCTATCCTATTCATTAAATTTGGTTACTCATTTTCTCATCACTTCTTATAATATCATTTTTCTGTTTTATTTTATTTTAGATGTTCTTAATTATTTTAGATCCCATTAAACGTACATACATACATACATACATACATACATACATAAACTTATCTTTTTTCAAGACAAGGTACATATGAAAATAAAATGGGTAAGATCCTATGAAGATAGTGACCAATACCAAATATTGTGATAATAGACAAGGACCAAAGACAATGGTAATGATAGATATAGCAATGACAAGTGACAAGATTAGTAAGATGGATGAGAAGCTAGAGAAAGGGGTGGGCTCCTGATGGTTCAGCAGGGTTCTGGTGATCCTCTAGTCAAGGATCGCCAGGGTTCGGTGCACCCCCCAAATACCACCCCTGGCTGGCCCTGCCCATCCCTCCCCTCCCAGGAGTCTCCACGTGGCCCGTTTATGATTCCTGGTGAGTGCAGGGGCTGCACGGAGGGTCTGGGAGGGCAGAAAATGGGCCTACTGGAGGTTCCAGAAGTCTGGAAACAGTCTTTGAACCTTCAGAGGGCCTCCGGACCCTGGGAGAAGCTGTTTTCGCCCTCCTGGAGGCTCAAGGAAAGTCTCCAGAGCCTGCGGAGGGCAACCCACCCTCCCCACCATGGTGCAGGCAGCTGACTAGGCCATGCCCAGCTTGGTCACGCCCACCCAGCAACGGGGCAGCGAACCCGTTGCTAAAGGATCTGAAGCCCATCCTTGTAGAGTAAGGTGACCAGACGTCCCGCTTTTGGCGGGACAGTCCTGCTTTTGAGCAATTTGTCCCGCGTCCCGCGGCGTTTTAAAAAAGTCGCGATTTTTCATTCTGCCTCCTGAGTCCCGGCTGCCTCCTGAATCCCCGCTGATGGCTAGAGGGAAAAAAAACTCTTTAAACTCTTGCCGCGGGGCTTCAAAGGGCCGACCTACAGCTGATCAGTGTTAAAAAAAAATGAATAGACCCATGCCTGCAAAAATAGAAAAAACAGCCCCTGTTAACAGCTTCCGCTAGGTTAATTAGCTGCAAAAAGCTGCAAAAAGTTCCTGGAGCAGATTTTTTTCCCCCTAGCTATACTGAAAACAAAGGCGAAAGCGAAACTAAACCTGCAACGTGACAAAATGAGGCAGAGAGAGATTTCTTTCTTTTTCTTTTTCTTTTTCCTCACCAAAAAAGGTAGGTACAAAACTGCAAACAATGGGAAATTTTGGGCAAAAGAGGAGAGTTCAAGATTTTAAAACACAAAAGAAAAAAAGCTCTATTTAACTAGGGAATTGTAATAATTGAGATACTATTAATAATTGTATATTGTGTTGAAAGCAGAAATGGTTAAGTTGTGGTTTGGAGGAATATATGGGGGAAATTATTTGGTTTATTATTATTGGTAAATATAATTGATTTGTAAGAAATTGGATTGCATGGAAATAATTGGAATATTCATGTTCATATTGATTAATATACAAAAAAGATAGTTATATAACTAATTGATTTATATTAAAATGTTGAATTTGTATTAAACAACTGTATTACATAATTACATAATTAACCAATGTGAGGATGGATATAAAAATAGATGACAATGGGAAGGGGTATAATATAGAATAGAAGGGAAAAATTGAATTTGATTAAGATTAGAGATGAGGATGAACGGTAATATTGTTTTTTTTAAAAAAATAGATGAGGAATAAATATGGCAAAAAGGAAATATAGAAATTGTAAATTTAATTGAAATGACTAAACGCTGTTTAAATTTGTGAACCAGCCAAATATTCTGTTCAAAGAAAATACATTGTATGTTTGTATGTGTGTTTCTAATTATTGCCATTTATTCATATTTGTTCTCTTTTATTCTTTAAAGTTTAACAATTCATTCTTAATCTTAATATCTTTATATTTGCTTGGGGTTGGCTTTCTTCCCTTTCATCTTTTTTATTCTACAGCAATCTTTCTCCTCAAACCTACCACCACTCTCTTTTCTTTCCTTCTTACTTTCTCTTCCCCCCACCCTCTTTTTCTCCTCCCTACTTCCTCTTCCTTTCTCCTTCTCCTCCTCTCTTCCTCCCTCTCTTACCCTCACTCCTACTCTAATTTCCATTCCTTCATCCCTCTCTATTGCTGTATCCTTTAATGCATATGGACTACTCAGAGGGCTGAAAAAGTTATTTTTGACTGGTCCTCACACTTTTGACCAGTCCTTGAACTTATGACTGTCCTCACATTTTACATTTTTGCCCTATCTTTTCATCATGGTGAAGAGAAGCAGTTGTGAAATGAGTGACATGGTTGTTAAGAATGCTGCATGGGCATAAATATGAGGATGGTCATAAGTGTGAGGACCAGTCAAAAGTGCGAGGACCTGTCAGAAATGACTTTTTTCAGCCCTCTGGTTAGTCCTTTTGTGCATATGGACTACTCAGAGGGCTGAAAAAGTTATTTTTGACTGGTCCTCACACTTTTGACCAGTCCTCGAACTTACGACTGTCCTCACATTTTACATTTTTGCCCTATCTTGTCACCATGGTGAAGAGAAGCAGTTGTGAAATGAGTGACATGGTTGTTAAGAATACTGCACGGGCATAAATATGAGGATGGTCATAAGTGTGAGGACCAGTCAAAAGTGCGAGGACCTGTCAGAAATGACTTTTTTCAGCCCTCTGGTTAGTCCTTTTGTGCATATGGACTACTCAGAGGGCTGAAAAAGTTATTTTTGACTGGTCCTCACACTTTTGACCAGTCCTCGAACTTACGACTGTCCTCACATTTTACATTTTTGCCCTATCTTGTCACCATGGTGAAGAGAAGCAGTTGTGAAATGAGTGACATGGTTGTTAAGAATACTGCATGGGCATAAATATGAGGATGGTCATAAGTGTGAGGACCAGTCAAAAGTGCGAGGACCTGTCAGAAATGACTTTTTTCAGCCCTCTGGTTAGTCCTTTTGTGCATATGGACTACTCAGAGGGCTGAAAAAGTTATTTTTGACTGGTCCTCACACTTTTGACCAGTCCTCGAACTTACGACTGTCCTCACATTTTACATTTTTGCCCTATCTTGTCACCATGGTGAAGAGAAGCAGTTGTGAAATGAGTGACATGGTTGTTAAGAATACTGCACGGGCATAAATATGAGGATGGTCATAAGTGTGAGGACCAGTCAAAAGTGTGAGGACCTGTCAGAAATGACTTTTCAGCCCTCTGAGTAGTCCCTATACACATAGCCATGGCCACCCGGTCACATGACCAGCTAGCCACGCCCACCCAGTCACATGGCCTCCAAGCCACGCCCACACAATAAGTCACGCCCAGAATGGTGTCCTTACCAATGTTAAAATCTGTTCACCTTACCCTATACACATAGCCATGGCCACCCGGTCACATGACCAGCTAGCCACGCCCACCCAGTCACATGACCAGATATCCACGCCCACAAAATAAGCGACGCCCACAATGTCCCTCTTTACCAATGTTAAAATCTGGTCACCTTATTGTAGAGAAGTACTAGGGCTGAAACTCAAAGGGAAAGTGGCCCTAGTGGCAGCAGGAGCACTCAAACTGTAACTGCTGGGAAAGTGGCTCCAACACGTATCTCAGGAAGACATCAAAGCTTTCTGTTCAGAGAAGTGCGGTGCTAGGAACAGCTAAGAACCTGCATGGAATCCACAAACTCCCAAGCCCCTAAGTAGAGAGCCTGAGATTGAGGTAGACACATCCACTAGTAAGGGGATAAGAAAATTAGAGAGGGGGAGGGATGGAGGGAGGGAGAGAGAGACAGAGAGAGAGATTGGAGATTAACAAATTCACAACCAAATGAAATGTAGTTTCATACGATTAGTGTTACGTATGTCATAGAAGATAGTATTTTTTGATCAGGTCCTTTCTCTCTTCCAAAGAGTGAGTTCTTCTTACATAGCAAACAAGTAGTGACAAATCATAGTTTCTAGCAATAAAAATTCACACACACACACACACACACACACACACACACACACACACACAAAACACCTCTGCAATGAAGTCTCCCCTTTCCATAGTTTTGATTCCCTACCAGAGAGAGGCTGTCATGAACAACAGTTGTGCTTCACAAAAATGTATCCTTTTCTTTTTTTATTCCTATGTTTCTAGTGCTATTATAATAGAAATGTTTGATAAGTGTAAAATATTGCACTTTCAGATCTGTATTTCTGATTAGTTAGTCCCTATCAGTTTCTTTTCATTTTGGGGACTTGCAGGCTCATGGATTGCATTAAGAGGATGCTAATGCAAAGAGACATTTACTTTATTCCAAATACGTGGTATTGTAGCTATTTTATATGACCTCTATTTAAATTTACATATGGTAGAATACAAAGTTTCTCAATAGCAGCTGGCCTAATTGATGAAAAAAATTGGGCAAATATTAATTTGATATTGAATATGAAAGTTCCAGAGGATTTTGCCTTCCATAGACTAAGCCCTATAGCAGTGATGGCTAATCTTTTTGCCATCGCTTGCCAAGAGAGGGGGGCGGGGGAGGGTTGCACGTGCATGTGCCCACGCGCATGCACGTGCAACACCGCCCACCTGCTCCTGGCACATGATGGCCTGGTAGGCCCATTTTTCTTTCTTACCTGATTCCAGATCCTCTCCATTTATCTGGGAAGGGTGAAAACAGCCTTTCTCACTCTCTCGGAGGCCCTCCAAAGGCCTGAAATGGCCCATTTCCCAATTCCCAGTGGGACAGGAAGTGACATTTTTTGCTGTCCCCAGCCTCCAGAGCCTCTCTAGGAGTCTCTAGGAGCCTCTCTAGGAGTCTCTGGAGGCTGGGAACAGAAAAAAAGTCACTTCCTGTCCCACTGGGAGTCAGGAAATGGGCCCTTTCAGCCTCCGAAGGGCCTCCAAGGGAGTGGGAAAGGCTGTTTTCGCCCTTCCCAAACAAATAGAGAGGATCTGGAGCCAGGTAAGAAAGAAAAATGGGCCTTCCCCACTCCCCCAGGCCCTCCAGAGGTAGAAAACAGCCTGTTTCCCTACTTCTGGTGGGCCCAGAAGGCCCGAAAATCAGCTGGCCGGCGCCCGCATGCACCCCAGAGCTGAGTTGTCATGCTCACTAATATGGCTCTGTGTGCCACCTGTGGCACGGGTGCCATAGGTTCGCCATCACGGCCCTATAGTTTTCTACACTATGACTGCAAAACAGAAATTGACTAAACAAGAGTTTAATTCATTTCATAGAAATAACAGGGTGATTCACCCTTAGCGTGTGACCAAGATAGAGAAATGCATTCAAATGTCAAGATATCATCAGCTTTAAGATTTATTTACATTTATATCTCATGTGCTTGTTCAGAGGAACGAACAGCATACCTGGGGTATGTGGACTCCTAATGAACTATTGAAATTAAATAAGAGTGGACTCCTAATGAAATATTGAAATTAAAATAGCATTTTAAACAGTTGCAGAACTAAAATGCTTAAAGGAGTTGGATTCCATGTGGGTAGAGAAGGCCAAGATTAGTCAGTTTTGTATTATAAAGAAAAAGATGCCTTTGTTCATTCTTTAACCATTCACACTATTTTACATTATGTGTATTGTGTTGTTGTTGGGTTTTTTTGTGGGTAGTAATGGAGAGATTAGCACAACCACAAGACTAATCACACAATACATCCATGTCCTTGGCTGACCCAGAGGATTTGCTGATTGGAAATCTGAGCCACAGTTCATTGAATTTGACTTAGATTTTATTCTTTCAGATTACTTTTGATACTTGTGGCAAAGATAGCATAAAGAAATTTTTGTCAATGTATTCTGAGCCTGTTTGATTATGCCCATTTGAAAGGCAGAATTACTTGATTTAAGAAAACCATTCTTAAGAAGTAAAAGCTTCCCTTTCCTAAGCATGCTGCTACACTTCACTTGCATTCAAATTTACTCGTATTGGTAAACCTTTTGGTCTAATCTGACCTTGACAAAGGCGAAGGTATTCTGCTGTATCCATATAATCCAAGTCACGATGGCCAGATTTACAGTATCAGGAACCATCATTTGCTCATTGGATTCCAATTCTAATATTATAAATTATAACATACAATCTTTGCCATTATTTGATTTCCAAATACAGCCTTTTTGAATATGCATTTTGTTCAGGTACATCTCAGGAATCTGGTGTGCATAACAATGGTGCTCTTTTCTGTCTCCTGAATTGTAACACCATGTGTCCTAGCGCATTTCTTCTTTTACTGGTTACGAATCCATATGCTTTATTTTGCAACAGACAACTGACATATAGAAGTGCCCAAGAATTCAGAACAAGCAGAGAAAACACCCACACTGCCTGTTTGTTGTGGGGCTTGGCATGTTGATGATGCTGTGAAGGAAGAGACAGCTGGCTGTTTAGTCATGCCAATCATGCAGATCACACAGTTGTAGAAAGTACAAATGAATCTCAGTTTGAATTGCAAAAAGAATAAAATCTACTTTGATGCAAGTCAGAGCTTATTATGCATGCAAGACTTTCACACCTACTAAAGTTGATTAATGAACTGTTTAAATTTGAGTTTTGATAGCCTCTGTCTTCATCAATATAACTCAATTGTATTGATGCTATTAGCTAATATTACCTCCCTGTTCTCCAAGGATCTGTATCACTATTTTTGCTACTGGATACTTTGGCATTAATATTTGCAGGCAATAGTATCCTTCCCCATATCAAAATAAAAGGCTTGCATTTACTATGGATAGTTTATCATCTGCAAAGTTTGAATAAGGAATTGGATCAGATTACCGAGTGAGCATTAGGAGATAAATAATTCTAAATGTAATCATTGGATTAAGCCAGGGTTTGTTAAGCAAGTCATCCTTACTTTGTTCACTCATACAGCTTTAGGACTTCTCCAACTGTGGGAGCAGTTTAGAAAACAGTTTCATTTTTTTTTTTTCAGCAGGTCAGGTATATGCAAAACCACTGCCAAACCCATCCCATCCCCTGGGAAAGCCCAGGGCAGACTTATTCAGGTAAGATAAGAAACAAAGCCTAGAACAAGTTTTGTCACCATTGCAGTTTCACTTTAGCAAGACTGACCAAATTTGTATAGGCAAAACAGAAGAACTGTCAAAATTTGCCATATTTGTGTGTGTGTGTGTGTGTGTGTGTGTGTGTGTGTGTTACACAAATTCTTTATTATTTTCGGGAATTGTATTAAAAAACTTAAGGACTCCTGCATTAAGCCATAAACTAAGCCAAAGCTTTAAAAAAAAAACACTAAACCAAACCCAACCAAACTTACTACACCATGGCTGAAGGCCCTGTATGATCCAATGAAACAGCCTGTATATTCTCTGGCCCATTTCTTCTAAATTTTTCTTCATCTGATCACTGTAGCTTCCATTTTCTCTCTTTCTGGAACAACAATGTGATCAAATATGCAGTTTTAGCTTAAATAATTGCTACCTAAAGCGTGAGAACTTGTCATAAATTACCATCCCCTTTGGCTTCATCACATTCCAAGTTATAGCAGCTTCCTGGAGGCTGTTGGTGCCGTAGGTTGTGGAACTTTTCCTTGTAATTTGTCATCCATTTATAAACTTCATTTATAAATCTATTTATCATATTTATGCTTGTTCCTGATAAAACCAGCCCAAGGATTTTTTGAGAATTTTTCTCAAGTGCCTGAGGTTCCAGAAGCAACACTCACTGATAATAGATTTACTTATAATAAAAGTGCAAAAAAAAAAAAAAAAAAAAAAGCAAGGTTAGTTGGGAACAGGATGCCCTATGCAATGAAAGCAAAGGATTGGAAAGAGCAGCCTTGTCATTCTGACTGCTAATCTAATGCCTTAACAATAAAGATATAAGAAACCCAGTTCTGTTTCTGTTACACTTTAGTTTCTAGTTTTGCTGCAAATAACTTTTGAGTCTTACCTGTTTCCTGGGAAACCATAACAAGAGTTTGATGCTTCTCTATATGGACCCAGATGCCCTTTAAGGTCAGGTATGAGAGGCACTGAAAAAATAATTGCAGATGAGGTTTTTTCCCACTGTTGGCTTTCATTCCCTGGAATTCTCATGGATCAGAAGGGCTGAGTGATTAAGCCACTCAGTTCAAGGTAAGCAGTCATCTGATTCATAAAAAAAAGCCTCGTGATATTTTGGAGTCCATCATTTATATAATTTAGTCATTTGTTTTTTGTATTTTGTTGGAATTATTACAAGTGATCATTTTAACATGCTTATTAGACCTTCAAATATCTTTGAGATTTAATAGTCACTATAAAAAAAAGAAGAAATAAATGCAAATTAGCTGGGGGAAGATCAACAGAGTGGGCTCTGAGAATTTGAGAATGTTGCTGTTTCAGCCATTTCTACAGGTGCTGTATGCATGCAAAGTATACTGTTACTTCTACACTTTATGCCAGCATAATTCTGATCCTAATGAACAAGCTGCGTGGAACAAATGTGAAACAGAACTCATACATATGGCTATATAAAAGTATGTAACTACTATTGCTATCAAATGTGCAGCTTCCTTCCCTTATGATTACTCACATGCCATAAATTCATAAGCATAGTACAGCCAAAGCCTGAAAGCTGTTTCAAACAAAAAGCTATTATGACATGACACTATGAAATAAATGAATAATGGAATCATGAGAAATTATTTCACTATTTGTGGTTGATTGTGCTAGCAGCTGTTTAAAAATGTCAGTGCTTCATTGGTACTACAGAAGGAAGAAAAGATAGAATTGGATACTATCTGCATAATAACAGGTTTTTTATCCCAAGTTTCCTTGTGTCTTTTCCAATAAGCTTCATGAAGAAGTCGTTTTAAAAACAGGGAAAATTAAATGGAGTCATGCAGTACAAGTACCCTTGAGGCAGTTCCAGATGTTGTCACCTTCTTTCTAGAAAAGACCACAACTGTCAAGCAATCCCACCGATATCTAACCATGACAATAGAAGAGAATGCACCATGCTCAGTATACTAAATCCTGCTCATACCCCATAAAAACTAATACAGTTTGGCTCACATATTGTGGTATGCCATAATGTGGTTTGCTTGGATTTTGGCTGAATATATTTTATGAATAAAATCATCATGATTTCTAAGCAATGGTATATGACTTGATCGCATTGTGATAAACTATGCCTTTATATAATAGGAGAACCAGATCATCATCTCAGAATGGTCCAAAGGAAAGGAAAGGAAAGGTGAGGAAATCTTCAGCTGGCCATAACTTAATGTAGCCACTCCAGGTTTAATTATACTTTTCATCTCAAATATTTATGAATTGTACTGTATTTTCAAATCTAAGACATTTGTGAATTTCTTTTGAGTGAATTTCTTCAAAAAATCATTTTCAGTTGCTGTGTTAAATTCCTTACCTTTCATGCTCCTAAATTATGCAATGAGACTGAGTCATCTGCTTTAAAAGGAGCCTTTTTATAATGTCTCCATAGCCAGAGGTCACCAGAGATAGGATCAAAATGAAGGTACCTGGTAATTCACAGCTTATTTTGCAATGAGTCAACACGGAAAAGACAATACTATAAGCTCAACTTCTTCATGGTTGATGAGTCAGGTTAACTTATGCAGATCACAAGGACTAGCTCAAAAATATTTGTTGCCTGAGGCTAGAAAAGCAAATCACATATTCAGTGTTTATTCTACAGTCAAGGTGATTTGTACCCAAGGCTGATTAAATTATTTTGATCCTAAAAATCTAAGCAACTTTCCTGGCCCAGTAATAAAAATTAGGGCTATCATTATTTGGCCAGTAAAAATTTAGATAATTCACTAAATGGAATTAGAGATTTCTGCATGTCTTATCTGCCCAGGTTTGGCAACCCTAGTAAAAATAGAATAAGTTAAATGCAAACTATTTCATACTTACAGTAGACACAATTAGTTTTATTGAAAGTTTTAAAAACAAAGAAAAATGCAAACAAATTAATATAGGTAAAGAAGAAGAAAGAGAAAGAAATAGAACAAGAAAGATACAAGGAAGTAGCTTCTAATAACTCTTCATAGCAGTTATAAGTAAAATTATAAGTTTACCTCTTTCTCTAAAGTTACATCAAACTTCTCTTCTTTTTATACTTTATCCTCACTTGTGGACCACTTTTAATGTCATATTTTTCTGAGGTGGGGAAAAAATAGGAACAGAACTGGCAATCTGCACTCCATTAGATTTTATGAGCAATGACTCCCAACTGCAGCAACCAGAAGTAAAAAGATTGGCTGTCATCTAACTTTTTTTTTTTGCTTCCCAGTTATGGTGAGGGCAATTTTACTAGAGGATTACCCTTGCCCTACTTCTGCTATACATTTTTTTAGTTATGTCTTTAGTTTGGATTCCCTTTTTTGGGTCAATGGCTCTTGCTGAGGAAGTGTTCCAGCCCTGCCTTATTCCTCAGCTGTCTAATTCCTACAGTACATTTCTTTCATCAGTGAATTCATCTTCTGCCCAATCAGCTCATTCTGCTCAACTGATTATTAGAGACTAGTGAAGGGATGCTGTAGACGTCATTCTTGTGATTGCTCTAATAACTGGTATTATGTAAGAACACTACATTCATTCCACAAATTCTCTAAATGGATATAATTATAAGAGGTTAAAATAGCTTACTGTAAATTAGGGAGCAAGCATGGTTAAAAAAATCAGTAGCCCATTTAAAGGAGTGTTAACTACAACAGTCTTCCACAGTTTAATGCACTTAAAATGGGTTTGGTTGCTATTCCAATCTTCCTGATTTATTGAGGCCAGCCATTTATTGACTGAGGAATGATGTGGGTTGTAGTTCAGTACATCTGGAATATATTACCTTTGGAAGACTGGAATACTACGATGACTATGTAATATAGTTTTTTAATACTCTTGTCTTAAGTGATATGTTCTACTTCTACGTTGAGGCAGACAAACTTCTTACAAGTTTGTTAAGGAAATTCTGGTGACCATTTTTGTTCGTGTTTACTTATTTTTTCTTCCACATTTAAGAATAGGAGCTACAGTAGAAGATGTCTCACTGAACCTCCCTGTTCTCAAATAAGCCCTTCAGAACATTTTTCAAGGGTCATTCTTCACTGCGTTCCTAATGCAAATGGCAGACCACCTGAAAACTACTCCTTTTATCTTTGATGACAAAGATAAAAGGAGCCCACCAAAACAGCATGGTAAGCCTGTCAAAGATGGAAAATACATGCTGTAGAAAAATATAATTAATGGTGAGAAGATGAAGTGTCTGATTTTTCCATAATGCTATAAATGACCATTTTAGCAGGATGTTTCAAAGCATCAGAAAGCAGGGGGGAAATGTCATATTACTGTTGGGGTAAATGAATTTGAATGTACCTAAATTGCATGTAGTTGCCATGGTCACAGAAACAAAATGGCTTATTTGCTTAGTTTTATATCCATTTTGCATCTGATCCTGTCCTTTCAATGTCTGCAATTGAAAACCTTGAATATGGCTAAGGCCTACATTAGGGACAAGGGGAATTTGTCTCTTTTCCAAGGTCAGGCTGAGTGATGAGATGATTCCCAAATTCTGTGGCTGTTCATACTGTTGCTATGAGCACAGCAGCAAAAATATTAAAACCAAAGGGCAATGGAAGCAGGCAGATGTACCCAGAGTAGTTTAGTATCATCCTGATTGCATAAAAGAATACAAGTAAAAGACAGATTAGAAATAAAAATTAAAATAAGCAAGAAATTGTGCTTGTAAATTGAGAACTACTGTAATCTTCATTGAACCTGAATAGTAAGCAAGCAGGTGACATATGAAATGGTGAATCCTTCCTCACTGGAGGGTCTTCGAGACCGACTTCTGCCACCAATAGCCTCCCACTGGCCAGTTCGCTCCCACAGAGAGGGTCTCCTCAGGGTGCCATCGGCCAAGTTATGTCGGCTGGCGACACCCAGGGGGAGGGCCTTCTCTGTGGGAGCCCCAGCCCTGTGGAATGAACTGCCCCCGGAAATACATAAGATCTCCAACCTCCGGGTGTTTCGTTGCGCATTGAAGACCCTGTTGTTCCGCCAGGCCAGGCTATCAACATAATGATTTTAAATTGGGGTATTTTAAACTTTTGGGGTTTTAAACTGGCCAAATCTATTTAATTATTTTAAATTTTAATCATTGTTATGTCTTGTGTTTTTAAATTGGCTGTACACCGCCCTGAGTCCTTCGGGAGAAGAGCGGTATAGAAATAAAATTATTATTATTATTTATTATTATTCATCCAGAGGTTGGATTTTCCATCAGAAATAATCTAATGTTTCTTCACTGACTGGGATATATGCTTGATAATCTCTAGCTTCCCTTCCAATCTATGATTCAGGCAGAATTGGATTTGATTTTTAACTATGAAATCCCTAAATTAGATTTTTTTTAAAAAAACACACACTATTTCCACACAACAGAGTCTGGGAGAAGACAATGGCTAACTATTTTTGTACTAATAAAGGAGGATATTGGAAGCTCAGGGTTGAAATAAAGAGTACTTGATGCTCTCTGAGCTTGGTTGTTTTCTTGCAGACATTTCATTACTCAAACCAGTGGTGGGTTTCTACTGGTTCACCGCGGTTTGGGCCAACCGGTAGTGTCAGTGGCAGGAGGTTCCTCCCACCTGCCAGGATACCATCACGGATGCTCTGTGCATGTATGCACGCTCCCAATTTCGAACCGGTAGCGAAGGTAAGTGGAACCCACTACTGACTCAGACTAGCACTAATGATGCTACCTAGTTTGGGTAATGAAATATCTGCATGAAAACAACCAAGCTCAGAGAACATCAAAGACCCCTCAGTTTTTGTGCCATTGCCGAGAAAATTGCATGACTGTATTTATGTGTCACTAGAAATTAAGCTGCACCTGAGATCATCTTTATTTTATTTATTCTTATACACTATTTATTGCTAACTAACATTCTTTTTCCTAAAACTGTTAGAATGGAGTGAGACACAGAGACATAGAATGTATCAAAGGGGAAAAAGATTAAAATTGTTCCATTCACATTGTAAATACTGGTAACACTTTTTAAAGCTGTAGGCGTCATTGTGAGACAGTAAGAAAAAAAGGAATAATGAAAGTTTTCCGTAGATTAAGCTTCATGTTGTTTCAAAAAAAGAGAATGACTTTTTTTTTTAAATGTAGCTTAATTTCTCACTTACATTGTAACTGTCAGAAGTATTTACAGAAAGAAACTGGCTGTTTAAAAGTAGGATGTTGTGTCTTTTTTAGTATAATCCACCAGAAAGCAACCCATCTGTCATACTATAAGCTGTGTACTTAATTGTTCATTTTTATGAACGGATAGTTAGAAATATTGACGAAATGGTTATAAAGGGCTTCTAGGATCTTTGGCCTGAAACTCACTGAGGCATTACTCTTTTTGTGACAGATTGTATGTACTAAAACTCCTGAGTGGTGCTCACAGATCCACTGACAGCTCTTACTGTTGACTGTGAACAAAGAGCTGCCTTTTAATTCTGGCCCTTTACCGCATTCCTAGGAAAGAGCAGCTGCTGCTACCATTTACTCCCATTTCAGCCATTCCTTCCTTGAGAAACTCTCACTATTTTTTTCTTTGTTCTGTCTGAGGGTATGTGATTTTGACTGCATTCAGACATGAAGGGGCTTGAAAGCACACACCCTCAAGAAATCAACAAGTGTTCCCCATGGCTGGGGAATTCTGGAGTTGAAGTCCACACATCTTGAAGTTGCTGAAATTGAGAAACTGATTTGGAGGGCCAAATAGATTAGCTACACTTCTTGTTCTTGCTTCTTCAAAAGATGTCCCATTTTGTTCGTCATGGGCTAACAAAATTATGGACAGAAGAATTTTGAATTTCTCAAAGGCAATTTCACAGAGTTGTGGTGCAGTGGCCTAGAAGTGGAGCTCTTGCCTCGCAATTAGGAGGCTGTGAGTTCGATCCTAGGTAGTGGCAGATATTTCTCTCTCTGGGCACAATGAGTAAATATTTGCTGTGAACTCTACATTGGCAACAGGAAGGGCATCTGGCCAATAAACACTCATCTCCATTCAGTTACCATGATTCCACCCCAATGCAAGGGATTACAAGGTCATTAAAAGACCAAAAAAGAAAGAAAAAAATCACAGAGTACAGTGGTCTAAAGCACCCTGTTATTAAGACCAGCTGCCTGCAATTACTGCAGGTTCGAATCTCGCCAGGCTCAAGGTTGACTTAGCCTTCCATCCTTTCTAAGGTAGGTAAATTGAGGACCCAGTTGTGGGGGCAATAAGCTGACTTTGTATAAATATACAAAAGGATGAAGGCTATTGCTTAGCACATTGTAAGCCGCCCTGAGTCTCTGGAGAAGGGCGGCATATAAATCAAATTAAAAACAAAACAAAACAGAGTTGAGCTCAAGAATTTGGATTACCCTAATCAAACTGAGAATTGGGATGCTCTTTAGGCACAGAAATTATTGTCCTTGTCCAGATTGCTTGAAGTAATAGATAGTCATTCTGTCCAGGAGCAGAAACTTTACTTTGAAGTGGGGCAGAATGATTTTGCATGATTCTAAGCATGAAGAGATTCTGCCTATTATTCAGAGAGCTGATCATCATGTGGAAATGGTGAGAAGAGTTTATAATTTATCGATTGGGGGTTATCAGTTGATGACATTAGAATGTGTTATAAACACTGCTAAATAGACCATAAAGAAAGGATGTGAGTGACTCTAAAGGTATATACAGCAAATACCTTTTATTATCCAATTAAGGATTTTCTTCATTATGGGAAACAATAAAATAAATTTAAGCTGTTGTGATGATTTGTCTTTTCCTATAATCTACTACGATTTTGCAAAATTTTATGTCTCTGCTACAAATGAATTTGTGAGATAAATAAATGGAGTAGAGTCATTAATTATGAATCATTGACTCAGTTCAAAATATATCTCACTGAATAATTCAAATCATCAGGAAAATTCAATGTGATTTTGAATCAGATATTCAGATTGAATTGGATGGATTTGAGAATGGATTGGGAAAAAATTTTTTTTGTGCAGACATAAAAACTGAAATCATGTTAGCCAATTTAGAGAAGTTAAATTCAACTATTAGAATTTATTCCCTTATTCAAAATTCAATTTAATTTAAAAAATGATTGAACTGCTTACTAATCTGTTCTCCAAATTGAATATTCCCCAGCCCTCTTGTAGAAGACTCGTTTCATTATAAAGTTCAAGATATAGTTTCATTTGAGTATTATGGCTAAGGATGAAATAAGAGAAAGATCTTTATATGTTCAGATGTATTTATAGAATCAATTATTTGCATATAATGGATTTTTATTATATATCATCCCCAATAAAATATATATCAGAAGGAAGAAAGCAATTAAGGATTTATTGCTAAAACATAGATCAACAAGGAGTTCTTACATTCAGTTGCTTAAAAATAGTAATAATAAAATAGCATGCTATGCATGCACTTAGACAATTGTCATTTACGCAGCTAAAAAGTAGAAAGTTTAGGATAAGAAAAAGTGCACTGGAAACATTAGGCATGTTTTCAATCTCTTTAGTTCTGGAATATATAATTCTTTAATATTTACTGTGGCTTTCAAAATCTAGTTTAAACCCCCTCCCAAATAGTATCTGTAATTTTGAAATGTGTCTATCCTCATTACATCCCAAATGTTGAAATTATGAAAAAGTATATGTGTGTATGTGAATGCATATGTATATATAAAAACAAAGATCTTTCTCTTCTGCCCTCTTTGATGTTTTTAGCTTCATAGTTGCTGGTTTCTTCATGAATGTCTCTCTTGTCAAATGCAGAATACAAACATGCCAGAAGTCTCCCAACAAGTGGTGGCTATTGTTACCTAACTCCTAAGATGTTTGCTCATCAGCATCTTAAATATGTCTGTGTGGGAATGGAATGTAGCTAATTAACATGTGGAAAATGTGATCCTACACAGATCAGAGGAGTTACTAAACAAAGATTATTTTTTTATAAAAATAAAGCATATGTGGTGTCTCAACCAGATAGTGATCCAATTATCATTAAAAATGCCTCTAAAAAGGTACATTCTCTCTCTGTTTATTTATAGAGCAGAAGTCAATCCATGTACACAGAATGCCTCAACAAAAATAATATTTTTGTTTCTTCTGTATGCTTATGCCTCCTCCGCCATTGGCCTGGAATGGGCCAAAAATGGGGCGCACAGAGGCCAAAAATGGGGCACACGCAGGCGGTGATAGGTGACAGCGGTGATGGGTGGTGCCAGTGCCAATGGGCGGCAGTGATCCCTGCATCCTGGAACAGCTGATAGGAGGTATTCCGGGAGGCAGATCCAACCGCCAATCAGCTGCTTATGCTAAATCAGGCTGTGCTGAAGCTGACCAGGCTGTTTGCTGTTTGCTGCAAGGAGGCAAATTGCTGGGAGGCAGAGGCAGATTTTTTTTCTTGTTTTCTTCCCCCAAAACTAGGTGCATCTTGTACTTCGGAGCATCTTATAGTCTGAAAAATACGATATATAGCATTAGACGCAGTATGGAGGGATATCATTACCATTAAGAAGATGGAGTTGTTAATTTATCTCTATTCTCTTTCTGTTGTGCTGAAAGTTGCTGAATTCGTTGGAGAAACCACAGGGGGGTGATTCCCATGACATGCTAATTATTGAAAAATAATTTATAAACACAATGGCTAGAGTCATACCACTAGGGTTAGCAGATCTGTACAATAATTAGTTGGCAGCAAGGAGTTATAGAAAGGTTTACCCTTTGCTGTCATCTAATGGTTTTCTGGTAGCTTTTCAGCCCAATCTGGTAGCCCTTTCACCCCAAACAAAAGCATTATAGCTTGGCATGATGTATGGATTCAATTTCTATTTAAGTGAAAACAACTAAATATACAAAATTAAATGTTTGAAAGTTATGAACAGGAATAAGTGGTAATATATTTAACAATTCTTGAATGACAAACAATAGCACTATAAGGAATGCCTTTCAAGATTAGTTCAAGATTTATCAAGACCAGTGTATTGTCTCCAAGACTGTTGCCTCAAGAGAGAGAAGCAAGTTGAATACTTTTAGAAAACCTATTACTTGGATATGAAAGTGACACAGAGAAGGAGTATAGCCCAGAGGTGCAGCATGTGCTTTAAATGCAGATATTATAATCCATAATCCAAGACCTGACTCTGTACACATCAGAAGCTCAAGCAACAAGTGGTGGGAATGAATAAGAGCACCATCTAAAATTTTGGAGAACCACTATCTGCCAAGAGTATAATCTAATTACTAGATGAACTAATGGTTTGATAGAATAGTTTCTAATAATTCAATACCATACTCTAAGGATATTTACCTGTACTACAGACCAGATAAGGTGAACATGCTCCTAGTTCCTTCTCTTAAACATGGGATTCTAGGAAATGTGTCTTTTTTTGTTGCATATCTTCTCCTATGGAGCATCCTTCCCCTAAAATTTGGCATGCCTCTACCCTCCTAGCTTCTGAAAAGTACCGTATTTTTCAGACTATAACACGTACTTCCCCCCCACAAAAAAGTGGGTGGAAATGTCTGTGCATCTTATAGAGTGAATATTAGGGTGGGGGGAGGGGTATTGGTGTGGTGCCAATCAGCTGTTCTAGGTGGAGGGGATGTCTGCCACCACTGCCTATTGCCTTTTGCCACTGCTACCTGTTCACCGGCAATCGCGGCAATCGGTGGTGAATGGGCTGCGCAAATGGGTGGCGGCAGCAAACAGGCAGTGGCAAGTGGGCCATGGTGAACAGGCCGCGATGGTGGCGAATGGGCAGCGGTGGCAACAAATAGGCTGGGGCGAACGGGCTGCGGTGATCCCCACCTCCTAGAACAACTGATTGGTGGTATTCTGGGAGGCAAATCCAATTGCCAATCAGCTGCTTGGCAGTGAAGGCTCCAGTGTTTCCCAGAGGTGGCAGCTCTGCTCAGTTGACCAGTGGTGGGCAAAATGGAGTGGAGCCCTGATGTACCACATGCTGAGGCTGCAATGAAGTGCTGAAGCTGACCAGGCTGTTTTCTGTTTGCTGCAAGGACATTAGCCAGATGGATGCTGAGAGGTAGAGGCAGATTTTTTTTTTCCTCCTCTAAAGCTAATGTGTATCTTTTAGTCCTAAGCATCTTATAGTCCAAAAAATATGGTATTTAAGACTTGGCTTTTCCCCCAAACACTAACATAGGATGAGATTGATTGACTGCATGTGGAATCTTGGTGCCAGGTTTTAATGTTGCTGGTTTTAACAGCTATATGTAGGCATTGATGATATATTATGTTGTTTTTAGCACTTAGTTGAGAGCTGCCCAAAGTTTGATATAAGATAGGTGGCTATATAAATATTCGAAATGAATAGTATAAGGCAATATAGGTATAAAACTTGTTGTACTATATCTGCCATGGTTAATACCACTATGACGCTCCTACATTCTCATTGTCAAAAACTAATTTAAGTTTTTGACTTTCAAGACATGGGTTCCATACTAAATGCTATCAATTTTTTATGTATTCATCCTGATTCCACTATTCAAGAACTTTATTTAATGAAAGAAATGTTTCTTTGTTCATGTATTTTATATTACATGTAAGTTAAAATTTCCATTCCATTGCTGCTTTCACAAGCCAAAAATAAAATAAATCAAAATGTCAGGTGACAACTTTCAAAGCCATAAATCAGAGTGAGGACTCTATGACTCTTTAAATGTTACTTAGAGTTTAGGTCACCATAGCCTATATCCGTGATGGCAAACCTATGGCACATGTTCCAGAAGTGGCACACAGAGCCCTCTCTGTGGGCACGCGTGCCATCACCAGCTGCTCTTCTGGTTTCCGGCGTGCACATGCATGCTGGCAAGCTGGTCTTTGCAGGTGCCAAAGTGCCAGAAAATGGCCTGAAAACTGTCCAAAAAATAGCCAAAAAACAGACCATTTTCCAGCCATTTTTGGGCTGTTTTTAGGCCGAAAATGCCCCCCAAATGGCTGAAAAACACCCTGAAAACAACTCAAAAAACAGCCTGAAAATGGCCAAAAAAATGGCCAAAAATGGCCAAAAACTCGGCATGCGTCTGTCGGCCAGCTGGTCTTTGGGTTTCCAGTGCTCCAGCATGCATGCACACACATACATGCATGCACAATCCAGTTTGGGCACTCAGTGCCGAAAAGGTTAGCCATCACTGGCCTATATGGAAAATTTCAATAATGAATGTTGCGACTTGTAATAAAGCATCTTTTTGACTTGATCCAGGTTATTTGAAAGTTAGTTTGTATACAAGGCCACAGTCTCAATACTCATTCAAGATGAGCCCCTCAAGAAAGACTTCAGGTGGAAGCAACAGAGTCTATTGGCATGGATAGCTATAATAAATTTAATGAAATAAATAAATGTTTATATATTGCTAGTCCATTGTATCACTATCCTTGTGTGTCATAATTTCAATTTAATGTATGCCATTAATGTATGAATATTTGAGAACATGGTAATGCTGTTTGGACTACAAGGGGCCCCAGCTGTGTTCATGCAGCTAATTAATGATGTATTACATGAACACCTGTACCGAGGGGTCCTTGTGTATCTCAACAACAGACTTATCTATACCACCACTATAGAGGAACACACCCGGTTGGTGAGGCAGGTGTTATGAAAATTGCTGGTGGCAAAATTATACCTGAAACTCTCCAGATGTGAGTTTCACTGGACTCGCCTGGGCTACCGTATAACCAACACTGGGATGGAAATGGATCCACATAAGGTTCAGGCCGTGTTGGAGTGGCAGGCACCAAAACACACAGACAACTGCAGAGCTTCCTTGGCTTTGCCATTTTTTATAGGCAATTCATCCCATCGTTTGCCAGGGTGGCATAGCCATTCACTGACTTATTTTGAACAAAGCACATGCTAATGAAGCCTTGACCCAGAAAAACCACCCCCGTGGACGAAGGACTGCCAACAAGCCTTCAGAATGCTAAAAGCCCTATTTCCTAGGCAGCCGGCCCTGAAACACCCAAATCCCAGGCACCCGTTTGTCATCCAGGCTGATGCCAGTGATGTGGCTGTGGGAGCTGTACTTTTGCAGAGAAATGAATGAGGCTAGATGCAGACTTGTGCATATATCTCATGTAAGTTCCCTGAGACAGAATGTGATTGGCAATATGGGAAAAGGAGGCCTTTGCTGTACAGTGGGCATTGATGATGTGGCAGCATCTTTTGGAGGGGGCCAGAGATCCATATGAGGTCTGGAGTGCCTCAAGATCACAAAAACCTCAAGGCACTCTAAAAGCCACGTTGGTTGTCCCCAAAGCAGATCCGGTGGGCACAGTACTTCCAAGGGTTCCATTTTACTCTAAAGTACATCCCAGCACGTAAGAATTTACTGTCGTACACCCTATCACGGATGCCATAATATCATAGCTACCAGGAAGAAGTAATACATGCCAACTTACCCTCCTCCCAACAAGCAGCACAGGTGCCAGTTGAGCCCCCAATGGACGACTTGACACATGATTTTACAGACTGCATTATTGGCCGACCCATGGCTCTGAGAGAACCAACAACTACTCACCCAAAGGGATGGCTTCGCATTGAAAGGCAAACTATGTACGACTCACCATGAGGCCCAGGGTACTGCGGTGGTGCCATGACATCAAGCAAGCCAGCCATTTCGGGTTCCCTGCCAGCCCTTGTCATGCCGCAAGACATTGGCCCAACCAGGCTGTGGCCAATGCCAACCTCACTAACAGGAGGGCTGGCAGGGTGGGAATGGGATCCAGGAGGAGGGTATGATGGAAAGGGGGACAGGCCCGCAGCTGAGGAGTGAGCACAAACTGCGGTGGCAACTTCCTCCTCCTTCTCCTCAGGCAACCCACTGGCCAGCTGTTGTGGAGCCAGGAGGGCACACACAAGTAGGGATACTCTCCTCAAGCGAGCCACCGGGCTCAGCCAAAGTGCCACGAAGGTGTGCGGGCTGGGTGGGTTGACAGCTGAAAGGTGAACATCCTTGGCAAGGGTACTTTGGCTTTTTCTGAACCTGATCCCCGAGGTGGGCGTGCAAGGTTCGGCGGGGCCAGACCCCTTTTCCTGCTGCCTTGAGCTGCTTTACTCTTCCAGCTGAGTGGTGCTGCTGGCAGCATTGAAGTGTAAAGGGCCTGGCTCCGCAGTGTTTCCTCGCTCAGTTGAAGGCTTCATTCAGCCTTCAAAAAGTAAGGCTGGCCATGGAATCCGAATCGGACATGTGCAGGAACCAACGCCATCTGTGGCCCTGATGTGCTGTGGGCCAGCCTTACTGTTTGAAGGCTGAATGAAGTCTTCTACTGAGCAAGGAAGCATTGTGGGACCAGGCCCGTCACACTCACATTGAGCCCACTGGAGTTCACTGCGCCGGGGCAGGAATGAGACCCTCTCCCATGGATCCTGCTGCCACTTGGATGAGGAGGACAACGACAAAGATGAGGAGAATAATGGTGAGGCTTTGCACCAGCTGATAGGAAGCAGGTCAGGCGGTGCTGGCTGGCTGGTTGGGGAGGGGACAATCATGGTGCTTAGGTGGCTGCTGCCACCAGCAGCTTGCATGCCCAAACTGAAGCTGGAATTCGCCACACTGGGGGAGAAATGAGAGGCCCTGTTGCCCCACAAGCCCTGCTGCTGCTTGATTGAGTGGGGAGGACAAGGAGAAAAACGGTTGCTCAGTTGGCTTTAACCCTTCCCCCCACCATTGCCAGAAGCTTGAATGCCCCAACTAAAGCAGGGATTGAGTTCTTGTTCTTTCTCATACACACACACACACACACACACACACACACACACAGTTTGGAGAGCCCCCCTCCTCTCTCTCAATCTCACTGCAGTGGCAGTTGCAGCACCACAGTGCCTGGCTGGCAGGGCACTCAGGTAAGCTGGTGTAGGGCGTTGGGGGATAGCTCCATACTCCCTTGCCTTACTTCATACTCAACCACCCCGCCTCACTGCTCAGGTGTTGCCCGCACCATTGCCAGCAGTTTGGTTGCCCTGGCTGAAGTACGGATCACTCTATTCCATACACACACACATACACAATTGGATTGCTCTCTTGCTTGCTCTCTCTCTCTCTCTCTCTCTGTCTTGCCCCAATTGCATGCAAGCTCCATGGGACAAAGAGGTCTCGTTAAGTAGTTAAGTGGAAAATAGTTGTGGGGAGGAGGAGCAGGAGACCGGCAAACAGTTTTTGTGCTGAGAATAAAAGTTTCTGGGACCCTAATTCTCTGCAGAAGAGGATGGGCACCTGAATCTGCATGATATTATAGCACGCAGGAGTGCCCATTCTCTGCATGAAAAGCATTTCCCAACCCACGCTCCTCTTCCTTCCTCAAAGGCAAAGAAACAGAGAAACAAGAGGAGACAGATGTTTGCAAGGTAAGTGAGTCCTTGTGGCAGAAAGGGAGGGAGAAGCATGAAGATCTTATTGGGTTGGGGAGGCCTTGAGGGCCTGTTCTATCACTAGGCCCCCCATGGTCTTCCCCACCATGAGATACCTCATGTGCACATTGGTATCTTGAATTGTGAGCTCTTAGGAAAGTATCCCCTACTTGTATGTTGCAAACAGCTATTTCCAGTGGGGAAAACAGGACAAAGCAAGTGGGGAAAAATAGTTTCCTTTGCTATATTTCCAATTAGACCATGGCAGGGTCCCTATAGGAGAGCCCTTTTAAGGATTATGTATTAATAGAAAAGCAAATAACTTACCTCTGTTCTTAAATGCTAAAGCTGTTGCACATAAAAAACAGAGGAACTCTGATCAACTATCAGAGCCATTATTTTGACAGTTTTGCTGTACTGTAGTCTGTGGATGCTCCCATTAAATGCAAGCATGGGACCAACTGAGCCTGTTTTTTTCTCAGTCTTTTAAGTGGCCACAAACTACTAGCAAAAGTGGCATTTGATCACAAGGCGAGGAGGCATCAAGACATGTTTCTCCTTTTGCATTTGAGCACCCAAGAAGGGACAGGAAAGACAAAGAAAAAGAAAGAGGGGAAGAGAGCAAGGTAGCAAAAAGAAGGAAAGAGGGAAAGGAAGAAGAAAGAATGAAGAAGGAAGGAAGGAAGGAAGGAAGGAAGGAAGGAAGGAAGGAAGGAAGGAAGGAAGGAAGGAGATGATAATGAGAGAGTGAGTGTCTGAGGTAAATCTTGCCTTAGCACCTGACCACCAGCAGCCCTGCTGCCTTTTGCCTTTCCCCTGTACCCTCCTCTTGACCTCTCCTGGTGGTCTCCCATCCTATCACTGAGGATGCTTTGATTACAAAGCCAGGTCTCCTCTTAAGGAGAGGGTATGGGCCTCCTGCTGATCCACATACTTTGCCCACCCACACAGACAAGCAACCTGGCCAAGGACAGTGAACACAGTAACAATGGGAACTGGCCACACCCACCATGCCCATGCCCACCATGCCCCCAAAGTCAACCACAATCCTGATGCGGCCCTCATTGAAATTGAGTTTGACACCCCTGGACTAACAGATGACCTGAGTGCTGCATGTGTTGCTCTCAAACTTACAAAGTATGAGCCAAGGTTAGAAAAATTATCAGCATGCATACAAAGCAAAAGTCATATTAATCAAAAGCATGCCAAATGCAAACTTTTATCTTTCAATAAAAAGTTGTTTGATTCATTAAAACATCTGTTATTGTGGGGGTTTTTTCAGAGAAAACATTAATCACGTATGAATTGTTTTTTGTAAACTAAAACTTCATTATTCAGGTTAAATTGTTGTATTGGCACTTCACAATAAATAAGTGGATATTGGATTGCAATTTGGGCACTTAGTCTCTAAAAGGTTTGCCATCACTGCCCTTCACCTTATCAGGCGGCAGTTCTGGTGGCCGTGAATTAAATCCAAAGTAGAGAGTTATGTAAAAAGCTGTCCAATCTGTGCAACCACAGGGGAACCCCTGGGCCTCTTACAACCCGTGGCTGATCCCTCTCAACCCTGGGAGGAGATCCCCATGGGCTTTATTGTAGAACTACCAGAGAGTAATGGACACACCATGATATGGACGATCATTGACCTCTTCTCCAAACAGGCCCATTTCATGTCATGTTCTGGATTACATTCGTCATGAAGGCTAGTGAAGCTGTTTATTGGACAAGTTTACCATCTCCACAGGATTCTGCGGCGCATTATTTCAGATGGGGTGGGGGGGTACAGTTCACTGCTAAGTTCTGGCAAGACTTCATCCACCTGATCAGATCCTCCCAAGGCCTCGGCACAGCATTTCACCCGAGGACAAATGGTGCATCAGAAAGAATGAATGCCATGGTGGAACACTATCTGAGGTGTTACGTCACTTATCAACAGAAGAATTGGGCAGATCTTCCGTTTGCAGAGGTGGCCTAAACACAGCAGTACCAGTTTCACCCCTTTTTGGATGGTTGATGGGATGGACTTCATACCCATTCCTGAGTGGCCCCAAGACCCTTCCTTCCCCAGTAATCCAAGCAAGTGAGTGAATAAGATCCTGGGAGCATGGAACTCTGTAAAGACGGTACTGCGGAAGGCAGCCCAACCCATAAGGCTCAGGCCAACAAAAACCAGGTGTCCCACAAGCCTTTTTGGGTGGGGGACCTGGTGTAACTCTCCACTACGTATCTCAAACTAAAAGTGCCCTGCAAGATATTGGCCCCAAAATACCTAGAGCCTTTCCTGATTGTTCAGGTGATCAATCCTGTAACCATGGAACTGAAACTTCCACCCATGCTGGGGAGGATGCACCCTGTGTTCCACAGCAGCCTCCTGAAACCTGTGGAGAATTCTGATATCCGGCCCCTTCCCCAGCCACCAGGTCCTGTATGAAATAGACCAAGTCCTAGACTGGTGAACCATTTGATGTACCATTGTTGAAAGATGTGCAATTACTATGGGGACTGTGTAAGATAAATATAGATGTGATATTAGTACCAGAAGCAGGGATAAACCTACTGGGAAAAGATGCACTATCCCTATTGGGGATGTCAGTTTAAGTTTGTTAATACTGCTTATACTGTGAATATACTACCTGAGGAACAAGAGGTGAAAATTGCCCCTTTAGTTTGGGAGGTGGAAGGAAATAGGGGAATTTTGGACATCCCTCCTTTTAAGGTAACTCTAAAGGAGGCAGCTGTTCCGATAAAATTGAAGCAATACAATATACCATTGGAGATGAGGAAAGAATTGAAGATAGTAATAGAGAAACTGTTGCAAGCTTGTGCTTTAGCAAAAAGCATAAATGAAACATCATCTGCTATTGCTGCATTAGCTGATGAGATGGGAGAGATTAGGAAATCTCTTTTGCAGAATCGTGTGGCTATAGATTATATGTTATTACAGATGGGACACAGATCTGAGGAATTCCAAGGAATGTGTTGTTTTAATATATCTGATAAATCTCAATTTATCGAGTCTAAAATACAAACTTTGCATAATATCACTACACATTTAATATATATGACTGAAAATACAGCCTTTAAAGGAATCTGGGATCTGTTAACCTCCTGGTTGCCTAGCTTTGCTTGGTTAAAGGACCTATTTGTAGGTATCATTGTTATTGTAATCATATGCTTTATCTCCTGTATTTGTATTAAATGTATTCTGTAACTATACAGCATACATATACATACATATAACTGTACACCTGTATGCTGTAACTGTTGGAAGTATTGTTATCAAGTAAGTAAACCAAAGAAAAAAAATGAAGAATTGGGAAAGAGATTAAGCAGACAGGAAGTATTATTATGTTACAAAACATACTTGATGATTTACAGGAATAAAACTGATAAAAAGGGAAAGGCAGGATTGAGAGAAATGGAATTATTCCTGTAAAGAATATAACCTAAGTGGTTCCATATTTACCCTTCATATAATCCGAGCTAACCCTAAACTATTTAGCTGAGTAAGACACTTAGAAAGGGGAAGTATGTATGACGCCTTTTCTGAGGAAATAATGCCAGACGCTTAAGTTAGTACATTCTGAATTGGATCAGGCTGACTCAAACTAAATTAGAAGAAGGAAGGAAGATACCCTGTTCTAATTAATTGTCTTAGTTAAGGACATATTGAAAGGGTATTTTCAATATGTTATGTAATGTCCAAAAAACAATGATAAGCAGGGGTGTTTTGCTGATTGCCTGAAAATGTATTTAAACCACATATTTGGAGCTGTAAGATATTTTCTCTCCTTCATTTCTCTCCCATATTCATGGGAGAAGCCTTTTGCAAAATGATATATTTTGATATATTATGATATATTTATGTATATCTTTATAATAAATCTGCTTTTTTTAGTTATTCATGGTCTCCATTTTACTTTTTATGAGGTTTGCTGTTTTTTTAAATCTCACACCTCCATTAAGGGAAACTACAGTACCTGGTACAGTGGACAGAATATTCTGCCACTGATGCCTCATGGGTAACGGATCAGGATGTGAACACCCCATGCTTGCTTACCAGATTCCACAGGAACTATCCCAGCAAACCGGGGGAGATACATGTCAGGTCACCCCTCCTTCTCCTATCTTTTAGGTGTGGTCCTGGTAGGGGGAGCCACCTGTCGAGCCCTGATCTGGGGCTCGCCATACCTAGGGGTGGGTGAGAAGGGCAGCACACAGCGGAGACAGCGACTGAAGTGACAGGCGAGGCAGTGGTGGTGACAGTGGGACATCTAGGGAAGTACCGACCAGCTGCTAATCAGCAGATCACTTCCTTGGCCGGCCCTCCGAGAGCGGCACCGAGCAGCAGGCAGCAGGGCAGGCAACTGGTGCAATGAACAAGGAGGCAGTGGCAGTGATGGGACTTCTGGTGGCAGCACCAAACAGCCGCTTTCCAGCTGCTCATTCCCCTGCTTCCTTGCATGGGCCTCCGGTCAGGATTCACAGGGCCCCGAAGCATGCCGCTGGCTGGACCATGCCGCTGCAGCCAGATGTTTGCCACAGGCTACTGGATGTTGGGTGACCAGCAGGTTGTGTCAGACTGACCAGAAGGTGTGGCCCTATACTATAAAGTGTGCTGGGAGCTGAGAGCTCCCAGCACTGACTTTGCACTGATCCATGTGTTCTACTCATCGTGTACCAAGGCTCTGGCCTGTTGCTGAGGATTAAAGTCTGGGTTACTGAGCATCTCAGTTTCCTGTGTGTTTGCTTTGGTCATCACCCAGTCCAGCCTTGGACTTTTGAGAGATACAGGAAAATGATAATAAAGGTTATCTAATCTAATCTTTGCTTAAAGCTGTGGACAAAGAACTAGCTACAAAGTTTGCTAAGCCGATTGTACAAGGGCTGGGCTCACCTGACTTTTTCCTTCTCTATTTTGCTTCTTTTTGTATTTAGTATTCATGAGTTCAGATCTCATCTCTTTCTTTTTTACATCCTCCAGAGGAAGATGGCAATTAGGCAAGATGAGACAATCCTGTGGATTGGAGGGGCCACCAAGTATTTGCACTCCTTCTTCATTTATACAGAAGAAGTGTGAGATATATCTACTGTCCAGGCACACATGTGCCACAAAACTTTGACTGTTTTCTATTGTCAGCCCCAGCTTATTCTTTTTCTCCATCTGCGGTTTGTTTTGCTGCTCCTTTGCTAACCAGCATCTGTAGAACACTAAAAGAATGTTCTTGAGATGTTGAAGGTAAATTTTGATCAGGGGACTCACAACAGAGGTGGGTTTCAGCAGGTTCTGACCAGTTCTGGAGAACCGGTAGTGGAAATTTTGAGTAGTTCGGAGAACCAGTAGTAAAAATTCTGACTGGCCCCACCCCCATCTATTCTCTGCCTCCCAAGTCCCAGCTGATCGGGAAGAAATGGGGATTTTGCAGTAACCTTCCCCTGGATTGGGGTGGGAATGGAGATTTTACAGTATCCTTCCCCTGCCACGCCCAACAAGCCACACCCACAGAACCGGTAGTAAAACCCACCACTGACTCAAAGCCTTCTCTGAATATCTTACAGGAAAAATTTCCTAAACCAAGTCTATGCTACAAAACCATTGCAAATGTTCTGTGGTTGTTTTATTTATTACTAAATATTTTTTCTTGAGAAAAACTAAAAATCTATGTGTTTTTAAAAAGAATATTCTTATTAAATATTTTATTAAAAATATTCTGCTGACATTTTAAAGTGGGTCACAATACATGAGTTTTGTCTCAATTTGTATTCCTCAGCATTGTTGTTGTACTGTTGATTTTTAATAGGATTGTAAATTAAAACATTCAGAGTACAAATATCTCTGCCAGCAGCACTTAGAAAGACATCCCAAAAGGAGACTACCATACTAATGCTGTGAGAAATGCATTTCACCTCTTTCCCATTGCATTTGTAGAGAATCTTGGCAAATAATTCTGTAAATGAATATCTTGATTTGTATTTGGCAGTAACGAAATCCCAGATAGTCCAACATGATATTTGCAACTGCTTGTATGCTCCTTGCCTGTCTATACAGAGATCTGTCAAAGAGCTGGCTTCTGTTAAATACTCCCTGAACAATATTGCAAGTTATACTTTGATCCATTAGAAATAATGCAAAATGAATTATATTTGGGTATCTGAAATGTCATATATCAATAAACATGAATAAGCTTTGGAGTTTGGTAAAACTCTTCCAAATTCTCTGATAAACTTTATCTTTGATCTGGAAGACAATCTGCAGGTCATTCAGGAGTACAAATGAAGGATATCACTGGATTCATTAAAATAGTTGCATTCCTTCATGTGATGTTGTAATTAGAGGTGACTGTTTTAACAAGGCACATTTTGATACATAGGATCCAAACAAATACAAAGCATTGCAGAACTCTGTTCTACATGCTTCTGTGAAATTCACCCAATATTGTTTAAATGATATGGGAGATGGTTTCATATTGAGCCCAAAAGGCTGGCATATGAAAATTGTTATCAAAATTTGCTGTATGAATATTTTAGAGACTCCAAAAGTCTATAATACGATCCTGGGACCAGGAAGCCTGTAGTCTGAAAGAGTTTCACTGCATTGCAGAGGACTTTGAGGAGATTTTTAATAGTTACTGTAAATATTAATAAGGAGTGGCTCTCATTGAGATTAGTAAGCGCTACTTCTTGTTGAGTGTATACACTATGCTGGGAAATCAATGAGCTATCAGATTATTCTTGGACAATTTTTCTGTTAGCTCCACGGTGAAAATTGCAATCCAGGCAACATTTGAAGGGCAACTTATTCTCCATCACTCATCTATAATATTGGAGGCTTAGGCTTAATGGGGTTTACTTCTAAAGAGATACTCTATGCCTAGGGTTATGCTGTTGAATTAGAACCCAACTGTAGATTCTAATTTAATTATTAGATTTTAAATTTTAGTGATTGCAGTTAGGATGATATATCGGAAACTGTCCTGATTTTTAGTTATATAAAAACATTAGGGAACACTTCTAGATAAGGGCTTTTCTGCAGTGCCACTATAAAAAAAAAATAGCCTGTTGGCCTGAAAATTGGGATTGTTAGATAAAAATTGGGATACTTTTTCAGAAAGGCTATGCTGCGGAACAAAAATTATTGTTACAAAAATTACATGAATAAGTCACTCTGAAGCTAATCCAATATTTTCAAGTCTGGACTTGCCGTAAGATTTTTTTTTTTTTTTAGTTAATATTTGTTGTCAGAATTACTTATTGCTTTTCTTGCAGCTTTTTGCCATAATGCATTAATGTCTTTGGAGACTAGAATGTAGCTTTATTCTACCTGGGCAATTCATTTTATGCAGAGTGTAAAATTAAGACAATTAATTAAGATACATTCAGAATACACCATCTTGTGCTTCGCCAAAGAAACCTTATATATGAAGGCAACTTCACAGTTTGTCCTTTTATTTAAACAGATTCATTCCTCACATATATGAGCCTGCGTACGTACCACTGATTTACATGGGAATGTGGTGGGAGAGGAGGAGAGGGAGAGGATTCCTAAGGTCACTGCTTGCTGAAAATACATCAGGAGTTTCTCCCTCCAGGGTACTGTTGCTTTCTAACACTGTAACCAAACACCTACACTGCCTGCCAGTATTTAGCTGCTTTTCAAAAGAATAAAAACAAAGAAAGGAGAAATGCCAAGTTCTGCTAATAGCTGAACTGAGCAGTTAGTTAAATGGAAAAATGCTGAAATATATCACTGTAATTAATTAAAGAGTTCTCACTAAAGCTAAAAAGACTGGATATGGTTTCTGATGTTATGCTTTAGTCTTTCATGCAATTACTATCAAACTGGAGTTTGGGGAGTCTATAAAAAAATATGAAAGCCCAGGCTTGTCTGCCATGGCAAGGTGAGACTGTCCACTTAAGATGTGATTGCAACCACAAGAACAAGATTACCCCTTTTCAAGTGCAGAATGCATTCAGCACAAATAAGGAAGGGTTTTGATCAATTGGTGAGACTCAGACTGTTTTCAGAGTGCATTGGTTTATGCATACATTTGTTCCAACTAATTGCCATATTATTGTATTTCGTATTTTTTAAAAAATGCCTAGAATTCCTTAATTTATTTATCTATTTTTCTGAGTTATATGATGCTCACTATCAGAAAAGAATGATTTCCTCCAACATTTGGGCATATCTTATTATGCTTTGCTTTATTGCACTTTTTTTTTTTTGCTTTAATTTATATGCCACCCTTCTCCGGAGACTCAGAGCGTCTTACAATGCATTAAGCAATAGCCTTCATACTTTTGTATATTTTATATATTTATACAAAGTCAGTTTATTGCCCCCACAATCTGGGTCTTCATTTCACCTACCTTTGAAAGGATGGAAGGCTGAGTCAACCTTGAGCCTGGTGAGATTTGAACTTGGAGTAATTGCAAGCAGCAGATGTTAATAACAGTGCTTTAGTCCACTGTACTACAGGCTCTTCTTCACAGATATTGCAAGTTTTTTTACATAACCCTCCACCAGCAAAAAGATTACAACTCTCTGATGGTTCAGATGATAATTAGCATTTTTAGCAAGAAACTATTTTTAATTAAAGTATGTACTTTGGAGTTTTTCTAAACATAATGTTAGTATACACTTAATAGACTACAATATAGTCTAATCATAATTTTTATATGTACTGCAAACAAAAAAAAATTCATGGCACTCACTTTATTAAAATATTTGCTTTATTGTGTTGATTTGGAACTGAACCTCTGAGGTATACCTGTATTACCTTTTGTACTACACAACCTCAACATACCAGTACACATTTTTGTAGCACACTCAAAATTATATTTCCAAACTGAGAAAACTATGTAATTGTGGCTCTGAGTTAAATTAGCAAAAATGAATTATCTCACTTCATCTAAATAAACAGAGCAAATGAAAATTTCTACCGTATTAATTTGAGGATATATCATCATCACCTTTTTTGTAACCAAACTGATCTAAGAAGGCAACAACAAGTATATTAGACTGCAGTTCCTACAGTTCCTACTATAGGCAATGCTAATGTCAGCCCTTTGAAGTAGACCAGACTAGGAAACCAAAGTTATGAATGCTAAGACTATATTTATTATAAGGTTACAGTAACAGAATCTTGCATAAGTATCCCCTACATCCTTTATATTTGTGAGAACTAAAGAGCATCAAGTCTGAGATGATTTCTCAAATTACATTTCTGCCTTGAACTCATTTTTTAAAATCTGACTGTTATCTTGGTTGCAGCTGTTCCTTCTGTTCATCAAGGTTGTTCCTACTTCCTGACCTCCAGTTTGGCATCGCGGCGAGACAGTCAGGGAATTAGCAGGCTCCGATGAGCTCTGCGAAAACCCCGGCTGGCAAACCGCTGCCGAGGGGTCTGCAGACCAGAACCGTCCTGCAGGGATGGGGAAGAAAGAGAGGCACCTTGGACGACCAAGAGGAACAGGCAAGTTCCTTGAAGGTTGGAGGGAACTCTCTGTGACTTGGCGGCGGGGGATGGCTGCCATGAAGTTGGGACAACTGGACTAAGCATAGAGCTGGAGAGAGGAGAGGAATGGAATGGAGTTTTTTGAAGCCGGGTGAGTGACAGTCAAGCCAGGCATGAAACAACAAGGAAAACATCTTTCAATTATAAGACCCTTAATGATAAATAGTGGCTAAGGAGCGTGAGGGCAAAGAAAACTTTGAAATAGGGATAGGTCGGCCGCTGGAGCTCTGGATCAGGTCCTGTCTTTGCGGCCTCTGACCTGGCGCCGATCTCACCTGACTCCCTGGTTCACTGAAGAGCTGAGGGAGATGAAGCGCCGGAAAAGACACCTAGAGAGCAGTTGGAGGGCCAGCCTTTCCGAATCCGACCAGACACTGGTAAGATCTCATATTAGGAATTACCTAGTGGTGATAAAAGCAGCAAAATGTAATTATTTTGCTGCTCTTATTGCATCATCAGATATTCGCCCAGCCGCCCAGTTTAGGGTGACCCACTCTTACTCTACCAGGGAGCACAGGAGGACCCCTTGGAGGGTAGAGCCAAGGATTTTGTACAGTATCTGCATGACAAAATCACTCAGATTCAGGAAGATCTGGAGTCTGACTGGGTAGGTTCAGGGGGGACGACTGGGGCAGGTCTTGAGAATGTTATCTGGGATGAGTTTGATCCTATGACTCCTGATGACATGGACAGGATTCTGGGTAGACTGAACACGACCACATGTTTGTTGGACCCGTGTCCCTCCTGGTTGGTGCTGGCTTCCCGGGAGGTGACGCGAGGCTAGCTCCAAGGGATTATAAATGCTTCATTGGGTGAGGGTGATTTCCCTGCTGCCTTGAAAGAGGCGGTGGTGAGGCCTCTCCTCAAGAAGCCTTCCCTGGACCCAGCAGTGTTGTCGAATTATCGTCCGATCTTCAACCTTCGCTTTGTGGCGAAGGTTGTTGAGAGTGTGGTTGCGCGACAGCTCCCCCAGCACCTGGATGAAATGGCGTATCTGGATCCATTCCAGTTGGGCTTCAGGCCTGGGTACAGCACGGAAACGGCATTGGTCGCGTTGGTGGATGATCTCTGGAGGGTTCGGGACAGGGGTTGCTCCTCTGTCCTGGTCCTATTAGATCTCTCAGCGACTTTTGATACCATTGACCATGGTATCATGCTGCACCGGTTGGAAGAGTTGGGGGTGGGAGGCACCATGTTGCAGTGGTTTTCCTCCTTTCTCTCCGACCGGTCGCAGTCTGTGTTGGCAGGGGAGCAGAGGTCGACCCCGAGGCACCTCATATGTGGGGTGCCACAAGGGTCAGTCCTCTCGCCCCTTCTGTTCAACATTTATGTAAAGCCGCTGGGTGAGATCATCCGTGGTTTCGGGGTGAAGTACCACCAGTACGCTGACGATACTCAGCTGTACATCTCCACCCCGGACCACCCCAACAATGCCCTTGAAGTGATGTGCCAGTGCCTGGAGGCCGTGCGGATCTGGATGGAAAGTAACAGGCTCAGGCTCAACCCGTCCAAGACTGAGTGGCTGTGGTTTCCGATGTCCCGATATAGTCAGTTGATGCCATCACTGACTATTGGGGGCGAATCGCTGGCCCCCGCGGAGAGGGCTCGCAACTTGGGCATCCTCCTGGATTCACGGCTGTCTTTAGAAGAGCACTTGACAGCCGTGACCAGGAGGATTTTCCATCAGGTTCGCCTGATTCACCAGTTGCGTCTCTTTCTGGATCGGGACTCCTTAAACACGGTCACTCATGCCCTCATCACTTCCCGCCTGGACTACTGTACTCTACATGGGACTCCCCTTGAGGAGCACCTGGAGGCTCCAACTGGTGCAGTGTGCCGCCGCGCGGGTGGTCATAGGAGCGACATGGCGCTCCCATGTAACACCTCTCCTGTGCGAGCTGCACTGGCTCCTGGTGGTCTTCTGGGTACGCTTCAAGGTTTTGGTTACCACCTTTAGAGTGCTCCATGGCTTAGGGCCTGGTTATTTACGGGACCGCCTGTTGCCGCAAACGGCCTCCCACCAGCCGGTACGCTCTCACAGAGAGGGACTCCTCCGGGTGCCGTCAGCCAAACAATGTCAGCTGGCAGTCCCCAGGGGGAGAGCCTTCTCTGTGGGGGCACCTACTATCTGGAACAAGCTCCCCCCAGAGATACAGAGGATCCCGGATCTACGCACCTTCTGCCGCGCTCTCAAGACCTTTTTATTTCACCAGGCTGGTCTGGCCTAACCTTTCCCATTCTCTTTTTAATGTAAATTTTAATGTAAATTTTAATTTGTTCTTAACCTGGGGTTTTAAATTTGTCTTGGGCTAAATTGATTTAATTCAATTTTACTTCTGCTCTTAAATTTTTGTATTCTTTGTGTTTTATCCTGTGCCTGTTCACCGCCCTGAGTCCTTCGGGAGTAGGGCGGTATACAAATTAAATAAAATGAAATGAAATGAAATGTAACTTTAAAAAGACAACAACCCGATAGAAAAATTGATTTTTGAATAAACTATTTGGAAATCTTAAACAATTAGATAATGGTCAAAGGATTGGAAAGAAATCTTTTTTTTCTTTCTTCTTTCTTTTTAAATTTTAAGAAAAACAAAGAGAATGGATAATAAGCTTTTAAAAAAAGAATTGATCTACAAATAAAAGGAAAAAGGGGGAGAAAAAAGAAGTGAAAAGAGCTATTTAAATTTGGACTGGACTTTAAATATGATTTGGTACTTTTAAACTTAAAAGAAAAAGAGAAGCTAAATAAGATTGTTATGTAATTGAAACAAAATGGATACTTTTTAAACAACTGGAAATTGTGGATTGCAGAGAGACACCATCTGGAGTAAAAAGGAATATTGCAACTTGGTTTTTGTTATGGAAAATGTGAACTTCACAGATAACATCCGTGAGAATTTATGGGGGAGGATTTTCTTGTCTACAAGCTTTTCCCTTTGGGAGGAAAAAAAAATAAAAAGAAGGTATCATAACGGAACTCTTATAATTGGAATAATATTAACTTAAAAAGGAAAATGGCGCAGGAATTAGAGAAGGAACAAATTGATCCATTTGACTTGGACAATGGAAATAAGAGAAATAATTATAATATTGCACAGAGGACAAAAATTCAAGGATACAGAAGTTGAAATGGAGTATACATAAATGGACAAGAAAATGAAGAAGGAGGAATAAGATATAGAGTTGGAGAATAAAGAAGATAAAGATAATGTGTTTAAATATGAATAAATAATTGATCATGTGAATAGTAATAATAAAAAGGATCTCTAAAGATTATATTGAGATTATAACAACATAATGATGATTACACTGGGATTAACAGTGTGATAAAAGAATAAAAGGTTGGAAGATATTAAGGAAAATAAAAAAGTTCAGGACTTGGATTTATAAAATGACTATATTGAGATCAATAAATGTGAGAAGAAATATGTTACAGATACTTAGAAATGAAATATGGATTGAAGTTAAAACATACAAGAAATAGACTGTTAAAAGAAAATATATTAATGGATATAATGAATCAATTTAATATTAAGATGTTAGAAGGTATTACTTGAGAAAATTGATGGCTATAATAACTGGGATATTGTTTAAATAACTATAACAATTGTAACAATTTGAATACTTTTAATAATGTATTTATTTAAGTAAAAGATGATTATGCTGGAATTAACAGTAGAATGATAAAAGAAGGTTTCTAGAGATTACACTGGAATTTACAGTGGGGGAAAAATAAAGATGATTACACTGAGATTAACAGTGAAAAAAAAGATGATTACACTGGGATTAACAGTGGAAAAAACAAAGATGATTTCACTGGGAATAGCAGTGGAATAAAGAAGATTACACTGGGATTAACTGGAAAAAATAAAGATGATTACACTGGGATTAACAGTGGAATAAAGATGATTACACTGGGAATAGCAGTGGAATGATAAAAGGAAAAGTTAAATTAGACTAAGTAAAAAGAAAATATAATAATGGACATAATGAATCAATTTTTTGTAAGATGCTGGATGGTATATTTGAGAAAACTGATAGCCATAATAATTGGGATATTATTTCAATATGTATAACAATTGTAATAAGTTGAATATTTTTTACTTAAGCAAAAAAGAAAAGAAAAATTGAAACAATATATGATTATGATTTACAAACAAAAATTACTTAATTGGTGTTTATAAGATTTAAGTAATACTGGAATAAAGATTTAATGAGAACTATATGAAATAATAAATAAATGTAAGGAAGTTTTAGAAATGGAAATAATGTTGACATGTATAAACATGTTTGAACTGTATTGTTAACAGTGAGGACTTGGTAAGAATTGTGAAATGTAGTATGGGATATTAATTGTTAAGATTTATGGTGAGTTAATAGAAGGGTAGTTGTTTTTTGATTAAGCAAATATGAGTAAATTTTTTTCTAAGATGGTATTAGTTGGAATATGTGATATAAGACTAAGAAATAAGTGATGACAAAATAAAATATATAAAATTTTGTTAAAAGATGACAAAAAATTGAACAAATTGATGACTGGATCAAAGCTCTGTTCCAAAAAGATGTAATCTGTGTGTTTAGGGAAAAAAAAACTTTTTGCAAAAAAAATAAAAAAAGAGGTTGCTCCTTTGCTCCTACTTCCCATTTGTGTTATTTAGGGTGGATGCAGATTAACCCAAATTTGGCATAATCTCCTGTAATCGGAAATCACCAGTTTCATAATTTGAAGATGCATCAATCTGTAATCCATTTACTTTTAACAAACAGCCAATGATACAACAATACCAAAATGATTACAAGATAAATATGAGGTCAGAGTTGGCTCTATTCATTATTCTAAAGAAAACCTAAGTAGAAGGCCAGCATTCGTGAACCTTTTCCAGACCAATGGTCTTTACACATGTTGGACTACATATCCCATTATATTAAACTATCTATTGGCAACATTCCCCAAGTTGGAGCATCACCACTAATCTCCCAGGCATGCTGGTTATGGAATTGAAGGAATTAGACTCTTATAAAGGACAATATTTGTAGGTCAGAGTTGATATGAGAAGTCCTTGGTGCTCTCTGAGCTTGCTAGTTTTCTTGCAGACATTTCATTACTCAAACTAGGTAACATCATCAGTGCTAGAATTAGACTCTGACACATCTAGAGGGCACAAAATGGGGAGAGACTGGCTAGTGGTCATGTTAACTGTGGATGATAAATGCAAACCCAAAACATCTGGAAAGCTATAGTGGAAGTGAGCAATTTGATTCTCCAAGTCTTGCACAAATTTAACTTCCTATAACACCAAATAGCTTGGTCACAACATGGAATGTGTCATCCAGAAAAATTTGGAGAGCCATGGTTCTTTGCTGCTGGACTACAGGCTTCAGTGAAAGCTCCAAACATAAACCAGGAGAAAAACCCTAGAAAGAGTTAAAATTGTATGAGGAATAATATGTTCAAAGGAGCAGATGCTCATTGTTATGGAAGCATAGATTAATTACTATGTTTGGTTCCAATTCAGTTCCATGTTCAGCTCATTTTAATTATTATTTTCAGATCATTGATTATGGGTTGGTTATCCTCATTACTTGAAATAATGCTCTTCTTAATCTCTGTTTTTCAGAACTGCCTAAATTCTCTTGTAAGACTTGAGCTCTGTTGCTCCTGATTCCAAATTATGTCCTAATGTAGTTTTGCTTAATCTATCTTGATTACAGATGGCAGATCCAAGGAAAGCCTAATTATGAAACCTATAGTTAATTATTGTGACTATTATAAAACGACTTTATATAACCATTCAAATGTTTTAATGATTTTTATTTTATTAAATGGTTAATCATCATATCACATTCTTTATTCCTTTGGCTAGTACAGAGATGGACAAAGTGAGGGAAGAGGAACTGTGAGTTTTTAAATGTTGACAAAGGATAATTCCTAATATCCCTCACCACTGGGTACACAAGCTGGGTTCCTGGAAGTTTCAGTTTTCAAAACTTGGAGAACCACATATTTCCTATCCTTGGACAAGAGCAAATCAAAGTATCATTTGCAATGCATTACTTAAATGGGAGAGGTGAAACCTCCACTACATTATTTCTAATACTTTACTTTAGTTTAGTCTTTACTAAATTATGCTCATGATAGGTTCCCCAAGGGAGGCACAACGTAAGCTAAAATTTCAAAAGAACTGAATACATAAGTAGGAACAGTTGTAAGTAGCTAAGCAGTATGAGACTGATTCAAAATTGTATTTATTGGGTTTCTTTTTTTTTATTGAAAAAGTTTTTCAAATACAATTCCCCCCCTTTCCCCCCCTCCTCCCTAACCCCCCCTCCCCTCCCCCTGTGGCTTCTTCAAAGTAAAACCCAAATTCATAACAGATTATATAATACTTTACCATCCCCTTGCTCCATCCCCCATATGCTGACCCTTTCTTTCTAATAATATTATTATATCCCCCTTATACTATACATTTCAAAATAACATTCTACTATAACATTATATAATAACTCCTAATTTAGCATAGTAATATTATTATATCCCCCAATTTAACAATTTCTACTCATAATCTACTCTTTTTCTCCTCCCTCATACATATATCTCTTAAATCAAATCTTTTTTGTATATTAATATGACATTTCAAAGCAACCTTCCACTATAAAACTATATAATAAATCCTAATTTAACATTTATTCAACTCATAGTCTGGCCATTTCCTCCACCCCCATAGATATATCTCTTAACTCAAATCTTTTACATATATTCATATCTAAACATAAACATTTAGTTTTCTTCAACTAAACAATCAATAAGCTAACCTATCTCCACCCACTTTCCTACAGGACTATCATACTTAATAGTTCTTAATATTTTTATTCTTCTGCCCACACCACTAAGAAGTATTCCCTTATATAAATAAAATCCTCAAATGACTTTAAGCTTGTAATCCATATAATATCTTCTGTAGTGTCTTTCAGCTGGATTGTTAACTCCATCACCCATATTAGGGTAACATCACATCCTAATTCCAACAGTATGTTCGGTATCTTCAATTACCATCTGCCCCCATCAGCAATAGATGTCTTGATATATAAAAAACAACCACCCGAGTGACTTTATATTTGTATTCCATATAGTGTCTATAGTAGTGTCTTTCATCTAAATTATTAATTCCAACCATCGTAATAGGGTAACAACCAGATCTTCTGCGTGCCCCAATCCCATAACTCTCTTGCCTTGTAGCTCAGCATAAACGTAATACATTTATCAAAGAATCCAAAATAGATAATTCCAATCCATTCAGTTTAAGGCCCTTTTCACATCCCAAAAGTACAACACTGCAGAGGTCTGTCACTCTCCTCAGGATAATATAAACCAATACTTTGCCTCAGCTATCTTTTCATATATTCAATCATCTCTTAAATAACTGGCATTACACTGTTGTTTAGTTTAAAAGTTTTTGTTTTTGTAAGACCTGCTTCTTCTTTTCTTGACTTTTTGTGGGTTAGATCTCCATCCTGATTTCCTTTCTATAAATTGTGTATCAACTATTTGGTTTTCATGCTGATCTATAACTTGATCTTGTTGGTTTTGCTTTTGTGGCTTAAGTCTCCATTCTGGTTTCTTTTCTATGAGTTGTATGTCAACTGATTGATTTCTATGCTGATCTGTAACTTGATAAATCATCACATTAGAATCCAAAGCCGCCTCTCTTGTATTTATAAATAGTCCAGCTGTAACCTCTGAAGGAGAATCCAGAAGCTGCTCATCTACAAAGTCCTCTGTAACTTGTTGTTTTTCCATTACTTCCATCTCCTTCTGCTTATCCTGAATTTCTATCTCTTGTTGATTTTGCTTTTCTTTATTCCACTCATGTATTATACATGAAGATGTTGAACCCATTTTAAGAACCTTATAGTAAAATTCTTCTGCTTTTTCAACAGAATTTAGTTGGTATCTTTCTCCTTGATATCTCAATATTATGCCAACTGGGACATCCCACCTGAATGAGATGTTTTGTTTGTTTAGCTCAGTCACCAAAAATCCGAATTTCTTTCTATCTTTTAATATCTTGGGCGGCAACACTTTATATATCCAGATCTTTCTTCCATACAATTGTAGAGTAGAATTAAAAGATTTTTGCACAATATCATTTCTTATTTCTTTATCTGTAAAATAAATCACCACATCTCTAGGCAATTGCCTTTGCTTTGCAATCCAAGAATTTACTCTATAGGCCTTGTCGATCTTACAAGATACCTCCTCTGGATGAATCTTTAAAATCCCGGCCAGAACTTCAGCAGATATTTTTCTTAAATCATCTCTATTATTTTCCTGTAACCCTCTCATTCTAACCGCAAATTCTGTGAGCCTGAATTGCATCATTGTAACTTCTTTTTCAATCCCTTGTTTTATATTTTCTGCATTGCAGGTCTCGTGATCAGCTTCCTTTTTAGACTTTACTTCAGAGCTATTGTCTTGAATATTTATCAAATCATTTTCCATTCTTTGTATTTTATTGTTCAAATTATAAATCTTATCATCAACTTCCTCCATTTTAGACTCTAATAACTTGATATTTGTATCCATCTTTATAACTATTTCTGAAAAAGCATTAGTCACTGTTACAATCTTTCTTTGTACGTTATCATACTTTAATTGTATAAATTCTTTAATTTCCTGCTTAAATTTTTCAAAATTCTAGTTCACAATTTCGTCATGTCTTACCATTTCCTTCAAAACAAATTCTTTTAAATTAAAACCATTCTTCTGAGTCTGTAAACTTGAAACTTGTTCACATAATTGTAAATGGGGGAAACCCCCCCCCCGCTGCTTGTTTGTCTGGCTTTGTTAATTTTAACGCCATCCTGCCACACAGACAAACTCTTTTTGAAGAAAGAGGACTTCTCTCCAACAAGATCAATATCAGATCTCCAAGAAAAAAAGAAACTTAGAATAGAAATTTTTCTTTTTTCTATTCTCTATTCTGTTTGCTCCGCTACTTTGTAACTTGTTACGGAAGGACTTTCACTTTCGGCTACTTCTCAAGCCTCAGCGGTCGCCATTTTAAGCTTTTTTTTCCCCTTCACTTAGAAACGCTTATAAAATCGTTAAAAATAATTGCAATTTAGAGTCCCAAGTCCAGATCTCATCCTCTTTAATTAAGCAATCTGTTGTGTATTTCGTTGAAAGGTTTGATCTCATCGCCTGGCTCTGCAAAAGGCAGAGGTCTCCTGAAGCCCGGAGCAGTGGCGAAGGAAATAGGGAGCCTCATCCTGCTTCGTCCCCAAGAGAAAAAAAAAACTCTGGGGACTTTGCAGAGGGCTCTACCTGCCCTCGCCTGCTCTATCTCACATTTCCTTATGGAAATGGAGTTTTTTGAGCTGCCTTTCAGCTGTAAAGGCGGCTCTTTACAGGCGACAGGGCTGGCGGTCCCAAGGGACCGTCTGACAGCGACAGATGTCAAACCGGAAGACGTATTTATTGGGTTTCTTTATCATTCCAGCCAATGACAGTTAAAAAAGCAATATACATATCACACCACAGATGATCAATATCATAAGTCTCGTGAAATAATAAATGATGAAACCCAACAACATATATCCATATGAGTATCAATATAAAACCTGGAATGACAGGCTAACATCAAAATTGCTGAGCACATTGTAAGCTGCCCTGAGTCTCCGGAAAAGGGCGGCATATAAATCAAATAAAAAAAAAAAACTACTGGATGGGAAAGCCAATGGTAAACAAATTCATTTATCAGCCAACAAGAGGTAGATCAAACTATTGGGGGGATGGCTTCCAAATTGGTTGAGCCACCATAAAGAATAATCATGCCTAATGCCTTCCTCTCATAGTAGCACATGAAATAGATCTTTGGCTAATGATCATAACTTCCAGGATACAGCAATTCCTGTGTTCCTTTTAGTAAAGAGAGTCCAATTAATGTAGGGGACTATAAGAGATAAGTACCTTAAATTTAAATCAGAAATCTGTGTGTTTCATGTTCCTATCTGAAACCCTGGTTAACAGATTCTTTTTTCTCCTATAACTTATATCTGGTCGGTATGCAAACACTACAGCCACTTTTCCCATGTTTCCTCCTGTGTAACATTATTGTTGCCTTCCATTTCTTATGCTGGTTTTCAATGGCTGGAGAACTGGTAGCAGAAATTTTGAGTAGTTTGGAGAACCGGTAGTAAAAATTCTGACTGCCCTGCCCCCATCTATTCTCTGCCTCCCAAATCCCAGCTGATCGGGAGGAAATGGGGATTTTGCAGTAACCTTCCCCTGGAGTGGGGTGGGAATGGAGATTTTACAGTATCCTTCTCCTGCCACACCCACCAAGCCATGCCCACCAATCCATGCCATACCCACGAAGCCACACTCACAGAACCAGTAGTAAAATTTTTTGAAACCCACCACTGTATTGAATGTTTACATTCTCTGTTTTTCTACTTTAAGAACCAGTCCTAAACAGAATTCCATAAACATGTTCTGCAAATTTCCAAAAGAGTCCCTCCTTGCCTTCCAATCCTGTCAAGCATTCTTCAGTTTCTTCCTCTCTTATTCATTTTTTTTATATTAATGCTCCCGAGCTTTGGCAGCCCTGTGGTTGTTGAACTTGTCTTATTTTATATAATAGTCTATTGCCAGGTTTCTTGATTTCTCTCACTGTCCCCTGATTGTAGCCCAGAACAGTGTCATTTAGGCTATTCTGATGTTTTATTATCGTATGGCTTTCTTTCAGACCACAGCACAATTTAAATTAGTACTCCTTGTATTTAGCAAGCTCACAATCCCCTCCAACAGCTATCTGCTTTCATTTCTTCCTATAATTCTCTTTACTCATTGTATCTTCTGGATTTGGCTTTTTTCCCCTTGTTCCTATTACTATGCTGGAGGCAGCTTGTACCAATTTGCAATAGCCAGTGGTTAAATATTTGGACATTTTGTCAACTGGTTGGAATCAAAACTCAGTGGCTATGTCCACTGTGCAGATCATCTGCTTAGCAGTGGCAGCAATGGAACCAGCAGAGCTGCTTATAATACATTCTTCAGCACACCATTATATATAATCCCTATGTACCCCATTATATGCAATTTCTGAAAACTGGTCCAATGACTCTGGAATCAACTCTCTCTATGTGAAAGCTTGATATTTAAATTTTTACTTCATGAAAAACTTACAGTCAGATCTGGTTTTTCTACCCACTCTTATATTCTTACGGTCATTAGTATTACGTTAATTTCTGTTTCATTTTAATATGGAAGTACGGCAGGGGTGAAATCCAGCAGGTTCTGACAGGTTCTGGAGAACCAGTAGCGGAAATTTGGAGTAATTCGGAAAACTGGCAAATAATGAGAAATTTTGAGTAATTCGGAAAACTGGTCCCAGAGTGGGTAGGAACGGAGATTTTGCACTATCCTTCCCCCATGAGTGGGGAGGGAATGTGGATTTTGCAGTATCCTTCCCCTGCCACACCCACCAAGCCATGCCCACAGAACCGGTAGTAAAAAAAAATTGAATTTCACCACTGATGTACAGTCTTGGTTGTGTCAGAGGACATTGCATTAAATGTGTATGGGTTTGTGGTTTGTTTTGCTTTAGTATTATTACATGTACAGAATTGGCTGTTAAGCTGTGAACTAATTGTATTTAATGGAAAGTTGTAATTATTGTGGATTCCCCCCCCCCCCCGATTTTATGTCACATTAGTAAAGGCATGTAAATCGCATGACAATTATAATAATTCCTGTTATTATTGCCAGATAGCATTCAGAAACTATTTATTGAGTTACTGCCCTTAATTAAAGTCACAGAGAATGTTCCACAGGGCCAGAATTAAGCCCTCCTTTGTTGCTCTATCATTGGTTGGAGAAACAAAGGTGCCTTGGAAAGTTATACCTATCTCTTCCCCAAAGAACATCAAGGTCAGAAAAGACACTAGATTGGCCTCCTCCAGTAACCAGAAAAGGAAAAGCCACTAAGGAAGACTATGTCTCTCTCCCACCCCCCACCCCCATGTTGGTCAGAAGTCAAAGGGCTCTGAGTGAATATTCATAGGTTTCATTTTATTTTGTTTTAATCTGCCATATATCTTCCAGCAATCTTTCAGTTGAAAGATATGATGTAATAAACCTGATGTTTACATTTCTGGAAAAAAAAAACATTCCAGGATACTGAATTATTTTTGAATTCCAGCCATTTCTTCTTGGATTTCTTCACATTATACATTGTTATATTTATGATTTACTTAGGCAGAGAAATATTTGTTGTTGTTTTTTCTTTAATATATTGATTATTAGACCTTCAGCTCCTCATCAACAGAGTTTCAGAAATATCTGAAAAATATGGCTTGAAGCTTAACACCTCAAAAACCAAGATCATGGTCATCAGCAAACAACCCATTAATTTACCACTAATAAATTTGGAAGGAATACCATTAGAAAAAGTTGAAAGGATCACGTACCTCGGTTTTAATTTACATGAAAGCTGGGACATGATCAGTGAAGTAAAGACAAGGATAGAGAAAGCTCGAACAGCATTCTTCAAAATGAAAAAGGTCTTCTGCAGTCATGACATAAGCCTAAAACTGAAAATCAGGCTTGTCAGATGATACATCTTTTCTATCCTGCTCTAAGGAGTAGAGAGTTGGTCTCTGACAGAAAACCACTTGAAGAAACTAGAAGCATTTGAAATGTGGATTTACAGATGGCTGCGACGTATAAACTGGGTTAACAAAATCGCAATGAGGAGGTGATAAGACACATGGGAACACAAAGGGAAATAATCAAAGCCATTAAAAAGAGAAACTTAGAATATTTCAGACATGTTATTTTATTATTTTATTAAATTTTTATACCGCCCTTCTCCTGCTGGACTCAGGGCGGTGAACAGCCAAGAATAAAAAAACATTCAATACAAAATTTAAAATTACTAAAACAATTAAACAAATTTTGGCCCAGATTTAAAACATCCCAACTAAAATCCGTTACAATTAAAATATCTAAGGGGAGAGGGGTTACGCCAGCCCCACTTGGTGAAATAGAAAAGTTTTGAGGGCACGGTGAAAAGCACGGAGATCTGGTATCCTACGTATCTCCGGGGGCAGGTCGTTCCAGAGGGCAGGTGCTACCACAGAGAAGGCCCTCCCCCTGGGAGGTCGCCAGCCGACATTGCCTGGCTGATGGCACCCTGAGGAGTCCCTCTCTGTGGGAGTGAACTGGCCGGTGGAAGGCTATCGGTGGCAGAAGGCGGTCCCGTAAGTACCCACGCCCTGTGCCATGGAGCATTTTAAAGGTGGTAACCAACACCTTGAAGTGCACCCGGAAGACCACTTGGAGCCAATGCAGCTCGTGCAGGAGGGGTGTCACATGGGAACGACCCATCGCTCCCATAATCCCTCGCACGGCCACATTCTGCACCAGTTGGAGCCTCCAGGTGCTCCTCAAGGGGAGCCCCATGTAGAGAGCATTGCAGTAGTTCAGGCGGGAAGTGACGAGAGCCTGAGTGACTGTGTGTAAGGAGTCCTGATCCAGAAAAGGACACAACTGGCGAATCAGGCAAACCTGATGAAAAGCCCCCCTGGCCATGGCTGTCATATGCTCTTCTAAAGACAGCCGTGCATCCAGGAGGATGCCCAAGTTGCGAGCCCTCTCCGAGGGGGCCAGTAACTCGCCCCCAATGGCTAGCGATGGTGCCATCTGGCTATATCGGGACGCTGGAAGCCACAGCCACTCAGTCTTGGAAGGGTTGAGTCGAAGCCTGTTTCTTCCCATCCAGACCCGCACGGTCTCCAGGCACCGGGACATCACTTCAAGGGCATCGTTGGGATGGCCTGGGGTAGAGATGTACAGCTGAGTATCATCAGCGTACTGATGGAACTCCACCACAAAACCATGAATGATCTCACTCAGCGGCTTCACATAAATGTTGAACAGAAGGGGTGAGAAAACCGACCCCTGCGGCACCCCACAAACAAGGTGCCTCGGGGTCAACCTCTGCCCCCCTGCCAACACCGACTATGACGGTCAGAGAGATAGGAGGAGAACCACCGTAGGACGGTGCCCCCCCATCCCCAACCCCTCTAACCGGCGCAGCATGATACCATGGTCGATGGTATCAAAAGCTGCTGAGAGATCTAACACGACTAGGATAGAAGAACAACCCCTATTCCGAGCCCTCCAGAGATCATCCACCAACGCGACCAATGCCATTTCCGTGGTGTGCCCAGGCCTGAAGCTGGACTGGAGCAGATCTAGATAGACAGCTTCATCCAGGTACCGAGGAAGCTGTCACGCCACCACACTCTCAACAACCTTCACCACAAAGCGAAGGTTGGAGACCGGACGATAGTTAGCCAAAACAGCCGGATCCAGAGAGGGCTTCTTGAGGAGGGGCCTAACCACCGCCTCTTTCAAGGTGGAAGGCAAGACATCATCACTCAAAGAAGCATTAATAATCCCCAGGAGCCAGCTGCACGTAACCTCCTGGGAGGCCAGCACCAACCAGGAGGTACACGGGTCCAATAAACATGTGGTCACATTCAGCCATCCCAGTATCTTGTCCAGGTCCTCAGGAGCAACAGGATCGAACTCTTCCCAAATGACATTCTCAAGACTGGCCTCCATCATCCCGTCTGTACCTACCCAGTCAGAGACCAAGCCTCCCCGAATCTGAGTGATTTTATCATGCAGATACTGGACAAAATCCTCAGCCCGACCTTGTAAGGGATCCTCCCGTGCTCCTGGATGGAGAAGGGAGCGGGTCACCCTAAACAGGGCAGCTGGGCAATTATCTGCAGATGCGATAAGAGCGGAAAAATAGTTACATTTTGCCGCTTTTATCACCACTAAGTAAGTCTTAATATGAGATCTTACCAGTGTTCGGTCAGATTTGGAATGGCTAGACCTCCAACTGCTCTCCAGGCGTCTTCTCCGGTGCTTCATCTCCCTCAGCTCCTCAGAGAACCAAGGAGCCAGGTAAACTCGGCGATGGGTCAGAGGCCGCAAAGGCACGACTCGGTCCAAAGCATCAGCGGCCGCCCTATCCCAGGCGGCCACCAATTCTTCAGCCGAGCCGTGAGTCAGAGCCTCAGGGAATGGCCCAAACTCCATCTGGAACCCATCAGGATCCCTCAGGCACCTGGGGCGGAACCATCTAGTCTGTTCCGCCTCCCTGCGGTGGGGTGTGGCAGTTAGAAAGTCAAGCCTAAGAAGGGAATGATCTGACCATGACAAGGGCTCAGTCACTATCTCCCCTATCTCAAGATCATTTATCCACTGACCAGAGACAAAAATAAAGTCCAGAGTGTGTCCTCCCGTGTGAGTGGGTCCATGAATTAATTGGGTCAGGTCCATGGCCGTCATGGAAGCCATGAACTCCCGGGCCACCTCAGACGCTTCGCCAGCAGATGGCAAGTTGAAGTTCCCCCATGACCATAAGCCTGGGGGTCTCCACCACTACCTCGGCAATCACGTTGAGCAGCTCGGGCAGAGCAGCCGACATGTGGCAGGGAACCAGGTATGTAATCAGCAAGCCCATCTGCCTCCCATGTCCCCACTTCACGAGGAAGGACTCACATCCGGCTATCTGAGGTACAGTGGCCTCCCTTGGAGCAAGTCCTTCCTTTACCAGAACTGCCACCCCCCCGCCCCTCTCCTGGGACCTTGGTTGATGGAATGCATAGAAACCTGGGGGGCACATCTCGATGAGGGGAACCCCCCCTCCTGGCCCAACCAGGTCTCTGTAATACCTACCAGGTCCGCACCCCCCTCCTGAGCCAGATCACAAATGAGGGGGGATTTATTTACCACGGACCTGGCATTGCACAACATCAACCGGAGGCCCAGGCCCTGGAGATCCGAACAACCTGGGGAACGAGAAAAGCATTGCACGCAATCGCTCGCAAGTAGCAAGTGCGCCCTCCCCTAACATGATATGGCCCCCTGCTTCCACCATATCTGCCCCTCCCACCCATGGTGCCGATGGAAATGCCCTCCCCAGTATAGGAACTAGCCCCCCCACCCTCCGAAGACCCAGTCCCGACACCTGTGGGTTGCCCCCCAAATCCACTCCGGTCGTACACATTACATCCTCCTCCCACCCCTTAAAAAGCGAATTAAAAAAGAATACAAAGAACTTTTAAAACTTTTAAAATCCTCCATGCCCTCGTGCCACCTCTTGGGATCCCAGGACCCGTCCTTGAGGTATTTCTTGGCAAGGCCAGTAGGCCACTTACAGGAATGGGGGGCATTCCTTAAAGCGCATAAGTCTGATCTTGAATACAATCGTGGAGCCATGGCAGCCATGGAAGAGGGTGCAAAAGTGGTAAACAGGAGGTGTTAAAAGCAGGCAGGGAACTGGCTGAGATTCTCCCAAGCATCGGGAACTTCCTCCCCCAGGTGTCCCCTCACAACACCTGGGTGGGACATAGCTGATAACCGCCATCGTCCTCTCACCACGACAGCATCCCGAAGTTCATTTGGGAGATCTCTCTGGTGGTATTCTCAGCCACTGCAGAGCTCTCATCCCTGCATGGATGGTTCGATGTCATAAAACCACAACTGCCCTCGCACAGCAGTGGAAAACACCACCCAAAAGCAAGCCTGTTCCGTGGAGGAGGAAAAACTAGCGACCTCCTGGCCGTCTAAGTCCAAGTCCCAGTTCGCTGATCCTAGGCTGGGTCCCAAGATGGACCAATGGGATGTGGGGCTAACACCCCTGCTGGAGGTGTAAGGAAGCCTCTTAGGGTTGGTCCACCCCTAAAGGCCCCTCGTGCCCAAAAAGTGCCCAAGAGATGTAATAGGCACAACCGATGTAGCTCCAGCAGGTAATCTCAGTGGCGACCAGCAGAGGGCAGAGGCAGTTCCTTGATGGTCCATGGGTACAGCAGGTCTCAAATTCGCCGTCGGTGCCAGCAGAGCAAGACCAGAGCCAGCAAGCCACCTCCAACTCCCCCCGACTCCACCACTCTGGCTCTCCTCTCCTCCATCCGACCAGCCTGAGACCCCCCGGACTTTCCAGGAGACCCTCTCCGACACTCCAGGAGAGGGTCAGCGCCGTCTCCACTCCTCGACCTCTCAGCGACCCGGCCCACCGACTCCCAGAAAAATACAGCATCCTTTACTTAATCCTCCAGGGAAAGATTGAAGGCAAACGAGGCCCAGGCAGAAGAAGAACATCATGGCTTCAAAACCTAAGGGACTGGTTTGGACAAAACTCAGCAGCACTTTTTCATACGGCTGTTGACAAAAATAGGGTTGCCAATATGATCGCCAACGTCCGATGACGGATATGGCACAAGAAGAAGAAGAAGAATATATTGATAGATGAATTTAATGGATTATTAGGGAGAACTCAGCAGAAAGGATAGTATAACTTAGATAAAATGAATTTAATGCCTTGTCAAGAAGTACATCACTAGAGTTAGCATAATGTCATTTTGGCAGAGAATTACACATCTTGGACAGCAGCCTATATACTACCATATTATCAGCATTCAACTAATTAAGTAGAAACAAAATAAAGCCACTTTGAAGGATTAACACTGTATTCAATCTGCTGGCTTTGTTTTAAGTGCTGAAACCGCATGGCTTTTCTTTTGTGAATTGAAGAGATGTGAATTTCATGTGAATTGAAAACACTCCAGGAAGAAAGGGAGGGAGGGAGGGAGGGAGGAAGGAAGGAAGGAAAACAACTATGTTCAAGCAAGCAAATGTGCTTGGAAGTTCAGTTAATGCAGAGCATTAACCAGTGCAAATTCTTAAGAACATAAATGAATCTAAACTTCCCTTAAGGCTTATCATTTTTCTGCTTTTAAATAATATATAGCTAACAGGGAAAAATAAAGTTGCCAGTTGGTTCTTCCAGCCTGTTCTTATGCAGTGTTCCAAGAAAATGTGTTTCCACATAATGGCTGGTTCAGCATTCCAGCCCAGGGAACTTCAAAAGAGTTTTGACAAGCTTTATCCGCAATAAGTAGTTCATTCACTGAAATGACCCTTTGAACTTATGTTCTTCCATTTTTTGATATCAATTTGCCTTTGAATTGTAAATTTTATCAAGTTGAATTCTCAGCGATTTCTGACAAAACTCCAAAAAATGTTACCCATTTTCCAACAAGCTACTGTTGAAATAAGAAATTAAATATGACCCACAGTAAAATAAATTACTACATTCTGTTTTCTTTACTACTTTAAGCCTCATTATTGTACTTGGCAGCAAAGATGTTTTCCTCTTGCAGTAAGCATAATGGGCAATTTTTTAAAAAAGAAAATAGGCAAGCATTCTTCAAATGACCAATGGAACCCTCTTAATTGAGTGGACATGCATGCTAATTCAAATCAGAACTTCATAAGTGCTGTTCACAAGACTTGCTTTCTCAAATGGATAAGCTTGTTCTGCTAGGAAAAAAACCTGTTTACAATAGTTCAGCATAATCAGTTATTAAACTACAGTGGAAGGAAGCCATTGCTATGTGGATTCTATGGTAATAGAATGGTTTTTTTTTCAGCTACCGGTTATGTAGATACTGGACAGATGCTAAAAACCTGGTTCAAAGTGCTTATCAAAAAAACAACAACATCCACCATCCAATTGCTAAGATGGTGCTATTTATCAACAGTTAATTCGTTCTTCTGTTTGCTTCTGAAAATTAAAAATGCAATAAAAATACATATTACAACTGCTAAAAGATGAAGCATTTAAAAAAATGCTGGCATTATATCTTTCCTTCCCTAAGGCTACGGAACATAAAATTATCCAATCCATGTCTATGTTAAACAGCAGCAAATGCGTTGGAACTACAATATATTTGTCCACAACAGAACAATCCTGGTACACTGATACCCTTATAAGTAAGAAAATAATAATAATAATAATAATAATAATAATAATAATAATAATAATAATAATAAAAAATAATTAACAAGCTTTTTAAAAGATTGATCTGCAAAGCTGAGATTTAGTTCTCATATGTCACTTGGCAAAATGCTGATGTCGAGCCTTGGCCAGAGCTTGACACATGTATCCACGGAGAGAGCACACGAATCCCGCGGGGATGCACGCATGAACCTGGGGACTTTGGGAAGGGCTGAAATGAAGCACGCAAAGGATCCCATGGGCACAAGTGATGGTGGTGGTGATGGTGAAATGTGGGGGACAGCAGGAACACAGCGATGACGAACCCATGCTGGTGGCTGGAGTGCCTGGCGCCGGCAGATGATGTTAGGACAGGTGCAGTGGTGGGATTCTGGGGGCTCTAGGGGGTTCGGCCGAACCCTTTGTTAAATTGCTGGCTCGCCCCGCCCCTTGCCCCGCCCCTGCGCACTACTATTTATTTCCAATAAATGGGGCGAGCGAGCCAGCAATTTAACAAACGGTTCGGTGTTTTTTTGTAATTTATTGGCCCCGCAGCACACCGAACCGTTTGTTAAATTGCTGCCTCGCCCACCCCTCGCCCCGCCCCACCTCCCACCCACGCGGCGCTAGCCTACCCTAGCCAGGGGTAGGCAATTGTGGCTCTTTTACAACCTGTGGACTTCAACTTCCAGAATTCTGGGAGTTGAAGGTCACAGGTTGTAAAAGAGCCACAATTGCCCACCCCTTCCCTATTTATTTATTTATTTATTTATTTATTTATTTATTTATTTATTTATTTATTTATTTATTATATTTCTATACCGCCTTTCTCCCGTAGGACTCAAGACGGTGTACAGTCAAGAAAAATATAGACACACAAACATCATAAAATTGCTAATTAAAATTATTACTTAGTTTGGCCAATTAAATAAAACCCAGAATTAGATAACATTTAAAAAAATCATTCACATGTTCGTATGTTTAGCCCCGCCTGTTGGAACATCAGGGTCTTGAGGGCACGGTGGAAAGCACGGAGATCAGGGATATTCCGTATCTCCGGGGGCAGTTCATTCCAAAGGGTTGGAGCCCCCACAGAGAAGGCCCTCCCCCTGGGAGTCGCCAGTCGACATAATTTGACTGACGGTACCCTGAGTAGTCCCTCCCTGTGAGAACGAACTGGTTGGTGGGAGGCTATTGGTGGCAAAAGACGGTCTCGTAGGTACCCAGGTCCTAAGCCATGGAGCGCTTTAAAGGTGATAACTAACACCTTGAATCGCACCCGGAAGACCACCGGGAACCAGCTTGCGTAGGAGAGGTGTTACATGGGCATAACGAGCTGCGCCCATAATCACCCGCGCGGTTACGTTCTGGACCAGTTGGAGCCTCCGGGTGCTTTTCAAGGGGAGCCCCATGTAGAGAGCATTACAGTAGTCCATACGGGAGGTAACTAGGGCATGAGTGACCGTGCGCAAGGCGTCCTGATCCAGAAAGGGACGCAACTGGTGGATCAGGCGAACCTGATAAAAGGCACCCCTGGCCACGGCCGTCAAATGATCTTCTAAAGATAACCGTGAATCCAGGAGGACACCCAAGTTGTGGGCCCTCTCTGTGGGGAGCAAGATCTCATCCCCTATTGTCAGTGATGGTACTAGCTGACTATACCGAGATGCCGGAAGCCACAGCCACTCGGTCTTGGAGGGGTTGAGTCTGAGCTTGTTTCTCCCCATCTAGATCCACACGGCCTCCAGGCAATGGGACATCACAGCAAGGACATCATTGGGGTGGTCTGGGTTGGAGACGTACAGCTGTGTGTCATCAGCATACTGATGAACACTCACCCCCAAACCACGGATGATCTCGCCTAGCGGTTTTACATAAATGTTGAACAGAAGGGGTGAGAGGACTGACCCTTGTGGCACCCCACAAATAAGGTGCCTCGAGGTCGACCTCTGCCCCCCTGCCAACACAAACTGCGAACGGTCAGAGAGGAAGGAGGAGAACCACCGAAGCACGGTGCCCCCTATTCCTAACCCCTCCAGCTGGTGCAGTAAGATACCATGGTCGATGGTATCAAAAGCCGCTGAGAGATCTAATAGGACCAGGATAGAAGAGCAACCTCTGTCCCGAGCCCTCCAGAGATCATCCACCAATGCGACCAATGCCGTTTCTGTGCTGTATCGTGACCTGAAGCCCGACTGGAATGGATCCAGATAGACAACTTCATCCAGGTATTGATCTGTCCCCGTCCACACACACACACAAACACAGCCAGCCGAGGGTTAAGGAAGCACTTGGCACACACCCAGGTCTTTATCTCCAACTTGGCAGTGATATACATATGGTCTGCCAAGTGCTTTTATTTCCACAGAAACAGAAAGATAATATACTCAGCGTACAAGAGTCCAACAGAATTAATATTTCTCTCAGCAGTTCCGGACGATGCTTTAGTCATCCAAGGTTTATTTTTGTTCGTCACAGGGATCACTGACCACCACCCTCTATTATATAGTCTCTGGGGTGTGGTCCAGTGACTCAGTTCTAATCCCTAGCATGCCTCCTGAGCTGCTGCAATCGTTTATCACGCCTTCGGAGGCGTGCATCCAGGAATGACGTCTCTCCCTCACTCTCATCCGAGACACCTGTCTCCCGGCTAATCTCCTCTCCCTCGGCCGGCTCCTGAGACAGTGCCAGAGGGGAGGGGCCTGGAGAGGGAGGCCTGGCTGACTCCTCTTCCTCATGCTCGGAGCTTTCTTCCTCCGATGGGATAGGCTCAGAGGGCGGGGCCACAACACTATCCCCCACCGCAGGGCCCTTCCCCCGGGTCTGACGATTGGGATGGGGTCGGGACGGGAACTGTTCGTGGAAAGCTCGCACCAGGTCAGGGGCTTGAACGGCAGACGCGTCCACCCAGGTGAAATCCTCGGCCCCGTACCCCTTCCAGGCGATGAGGTATTGGAAGCACCCCTTCAGCCAACGGGAGTCCCGGATACTGTCCACCTCATACGTCAAGGCGTCATCCTCGTCGGCTGCGGCTGGGGGGGCAGGCGTCGGCGGGCGGTGGAAATGGCTCGCAGGGGCCTTAGGGACCAGGAGGGACCGATGAAAAACGGGGTGGAGCCACATGGAGTGGGGTAGTCAACCGGTAGGCCACCGGGTTGATGACCGCCTCGATAGGGAAGGAACCGATAAAGCGGTGGGCCAGTTTCCTCACCGGCCGGTCCATGGGGAGGTGTTTCGTGGACAGCCACACCCGATCTCCTACTTCCAGCGGTGGTGTCGCCCGGCGGGCGCGATCGGTGAACGGTTTATAATCCTCTTTCGCCCGGATCAGCTGCCGCCGCACCAGTTGCTGCACCGCCTGCAGCTCCGAGAGGAAGTCCCGGGTCTCGGGAACAGGGGAGTCCATGATGGTCAACGGGAAAAGCCGTGGATGGTATCCGACGTTGGCATGGAACGGGGTCATCTGGGTGGAGGTGTGTTGGGAGTTGTTAAAGGCGAACTCCGCCAGGGGAAGGTACTCGGCCCAGTTGTCCTGCTGCTGGTTGACAAAACAGCGGAGGTACTGCTCCAGTATGCTGATGACCTTCTCTGTGCCCCCGTCAGTCTCTGGATTGTGCAACGACGACAGGCACACCTGCACCTCCAGCGCGGCCATCAGGCTTTTCCAGAAGTGGGCCATGAACTGGGCCCCGCGGTCCGAAACCACCCGGTCCGGCAGGCCGTGGAGGCGGAAGATGTGTTGCAGGAACAGGCGAGCCGTGGTGCAGGCCGAGGGCAGGCTGCGGCACGGGATGAAATGTGCCATCTTCGTGAGCGCATCCACCACCATGAAGACAGTCGTGAACGTAGCGGACAGGGGCAGGTCTGTCAGGAAGTCCATGGAGATGGCTCCCCACGGTCTCTCCGGTGTCGGCAGCGGCTGGAGGAGTCCAGGAGAGGGGCCGGACGCGGCTTTGGCCTGTCGGCACGTCACACAGGACGTCACGTAGGCGTGCACGTCGTGCCATACCCGAGGCCACCAAAAAGTCCGCGTCACTAAGTTCAAAGTCTTAAAGAAGCCGAAGTGCCCCGCCGCGGGGTTGTCATGGCACTGGTTCATGACGAGGGCTCGGAGCGGACTCGTGGGCATGTACAGCCGACCCCGGTGCCTGAGCAAGCCCTCCTCCATGGTCCATGGGGACGCGGGGCTGACGTCAACTCTCCGCTGCTGCGACCAGTTGTCCCGTCGCTGCGCTTCCAGCACCTGAGCCCGCAGGTCCACCGGTTCCTGGACTGTGGCCAAGGAGTCTGCTGGCAGCACCATCCGGGGGGAAAGGGAGTCCTTGGGGCAAAAGTATTCCAGCTTACGGGATAGTGCGTCCGCCCTCTGGTTGAGGTTGTTCGGAATGTATGTGACGTGGAAGTTGAACCGGGTGAAAAACAACGACCACCAGATCTGCCACTGGTTCAACTTCCTGGCCGTGGTGAGGTGCTCCAGGTTCTGATGGTCCGTCCGCACCTCCACCTGGTGTCGGGCCCCCTCAAGGTGATGTCGCCAAGCCTCGAACACGGCCTTGATAGCCAGCAACTCCTTTTCCCAGATGGTGTAGTTGCGCTCGGAAGGATTGAGTTTCCGGGAGTAGTAAGCACAGGGAAAAAGAGTGCTGCCATCCACCGGAGCCTGTAGCAGCACCGCCCCAATCGCCACGTTGGACGCATCCGTCTCAACCACGAACGGACGGTGTGGATTGGGGTGCCTCAGGACTGGCTCCGTGACGAAGGCCTGCTTGAGGACCTCGAAGGCCTGCTGCTGCGGGGGGCCCCACTGGAACGGGACCTTCTTCTGAAGGAGCTGGGTCAACGGCAAGGTCAGGGTGGCGAAGCCCGGGATGAAGGTCCGATAGTAGTTGGCGAATCCCAACAGACGCTGGACGTCCTTCACCCGACGCGGGGGTTCCCAACTGCGCAAGGCCTCCATCTTGCGCGGGTCCATCGCGATGCCCTCGGGGGTGATGATGTGCCCGAGGAACTCTATGGAAGAAATAGCATTTCTCCAACTTCACATAGAGCTGGTGCTCCCGCAGGCGCTGCAGGACCTGGCGGACATGCTGGAGGTGACTTTCCGGGGTCCGGGAATAGATCAAAATGTCATCCAAGTAGATCACCACGAACCGATCCAGCATGTCCCGGAACACGTCGTTCATCAAGTGCTGGAAGACCGTGGGGGCGTTGGTCAACTCGAACGGCATGACAGTATACTCGAAGTGTCCGTACCAAGTGCCGAACGCCGTCTTCCACTCGTCCCCCTCTCGCACGCGCACCAGGTTGTAGGCCCCTCGGAGATCGAGCTTAGTGAAGATCGAGGCCTCCCGCAACCTCTCCATCAGCTCCGGGATCAGCGGCAGGGGGTAGCGATTTCGCACTGTGATGGCATTCAAGCACCGGTAGTTGCAACACAGGCGTAAGTCCCCCGTCTTCTTTTTAACAAAGAGGACCGGGGCCGAGAGCGGGGAGGTCGAAGGCCGGATGAACCCACGGGCCAGGTTCTTTTCCAGAAAGTCCCGTAAGGCAGCCAGCTCGGGCTCCGACATGGAGTACAGGCGTCCCGAGGGCAGGGGCGCGTTGGGCATCAGGTCCACCGCACAGTCGTAGGGTCGGTGCGGGGGCAAGCGGTCCGCCTCCTTCTCGCTGAACACGTCGGCGAAGGGCGTCAGCTCCGGAGGCAAGGAGACGTTCGGGGCAGAGACGTCCTGGCCGGCACAGCTGTGGCGAAGTGGTCGACACACTGCAGGCTCGGGAACGAGATGGCGTTTCTCGACCATGCCACCTGAGGGTCGTGCACCCGAAGCCAGGCCATCCCCAGGACCAAGGGAAAGTGCAGATCCGCCATTATGTAAAACTGGATCGCCTCCTCGTGGTTCCCAATGGCGAGGCGTAAGGGCTGGGTAACGAATTTGATGGGCCCCGCCACGAGTTCCCGCCCATCGATAGTTTCGACCCTCAATGGAGGGTCCACTGGAACCAAGGGGACTTTGTAATGGGCCACAAAGGCCTGGTCCATAAAGTTCGTGGTGGCCCCCGAGTCCACCAGCGCGTGCGCCTGGAGCCCCTCCAACCGGTTAGCCAACAACACCCAGGTGTTCAAAATCAGGTGCCGAGGGGGCTCACAGTCCACAGCCGCCGACTCCGGCGGGGCATGGTCACGTGCCTGACCCAGAGTTTCCCCTAGGACAGGCCTGGCCCATTTCTCGGCTGGTCACGCCGAGACTCCAGAACAGGCTTGAGCGGTCCACTCCGCTTCCGGGGACACGAGGCGGCAAAATGTCCAGCCTCGCCGCAATAGAGGCACAACCCCCCTTGGCGTCTCCGCACACACTCTTGGGCCATCAGTTGAGGTCTGGCTATCTTGCAGCAACAGGGGCATGGCCCATCGGGCGGCAGTGCCAGAGAGGGAGCTGATAACAAATGCCACCTGAGCCCGGTCATCCGGAAAATCCTCCGGCCTCATCGCCATGAACAGTTGGCATTGCCCCAAGAAGGCCGGGAACATCTCCTGCTGCCCAGAAAACCTATCTGGCACGTTCACTGGGCATCTCGGATCGGGAGGGGGAGGAGGTGGAGCTGCAGGAGCATTTCACAAAGCAAGTTGGGCAGTTAGCTGTGCTACTTGCTGTTGCAGAAGCTGATTGGCCTGCAGCATCTGCTGTAACTGCTGCTGCAGCTGTTGGTCCATCGTGGGTTAACGATGGAGTATGTGGTGACGAACAAGATGATCTGTCCCCGTCCACACACACACACAAACACAGCCAGCCGAGGGTTAAGGAAGCACTTGGCACACACCCAGGTCTTTATCTCCAACTTGGCAGCGATATACACACCATCTGCCAAGTGCTTTTATTTCCACAGAAACAGAAAGATAATATACTCAGTTGGACAAGAGTCCAACAGAATTAATATTCCTCTCAGCAGTTCCGGACGATGCTTTAGTGACTATCCAAGGTTTATTTTTGTTCGTCACAGGGATCACTGGCCACCACCCTCTATTATATAGTCTCTGGGGTGTGGTCCAGTTACTCAGTTCTAATCCCTAGCACGCCTCCTGAGCTGCTGCAATCGTTTATCACGCCTTCGGAGGCGTGCATCCAGGAATGACGTCTCTCCCTCACTCTCATCCGAGACACCTGTCTCCTGGCTAATCTCCTCTCCCTCGGCCGGCTCCTGAGACAGTGCCAGAGGGGAGGGGCCTGGAGAGGGAGGCCTGGCTGACTCCTCTTCCTCATGCTCAGAGCTTTCTTCCTCCAATGGGATAGGCTCAGAGGGTGGGGCCACAACAGGTATCGGGGTAGTTGTCGCACCACCACACTCTCAACAACCTTCGCAACAAAGCGAAGATTGGAGACTGGACGATAATTTGATAATATAGTTGGGTCCAGGGAAGGTTTCTTGAGGAGGGGCTTCACAACCACCTCTTTCAAGGAGGTGGGAAAGACACCCTCACTCAGAGAAGCATTTATAATCCCCTGGAGCCAGCCTCGTTTAACCTCCCGGGAGGCCAGTACCAACCAGGAGGGACACGGGTCCAATAAACATGTGGCAGCATTAAGTTTGCCCAGAATCCTGTCCACGTCCTCAGGAGCCACAGAGTCAAACTCTTCCCAGATAACACTCTCAAGATCTGCCCCCGTCTCCTCCCCTGGATCTACCCAATCGGAGTCCAGGCCTTCCCGAATCTGAGCGACTTTATCATGCAGGAATTGTACAAAATCCTCAGCTCGACCCTTTAAGGGATCTTCCCGTACCCCCACCTGAAGTAGGGAGCGGGTCACCCTAAACAGCGCAGCTGGGCAGTTCTCTGCAGATGCAATAAGAGCGGAGAAGTAGCTAGACTTCGCCGCTCTTATCGCCACTAGGGAGGTCTTAATATAAGATCTTACCTGTGTTCGGTCAGATTCAGATCGGCTTGTCCTCCAATCGCTCTCCAGGCGTCTTTTCCGATGCTTCATCTCTCTCAGCTCCTTGGAAAACCAAGGAGCTAGATGAGATCGGCATCGGGTCAGAGGCCGCAAAGGCACAACGCGGTCCAAGGCCCCAGTAGCCGCCCTGTCCAGGCGACAACCAGGTCCTCAGTCGAGTTGTGAGCCAGAGTCTCAGGAAATGGCCCAAGCTCCATCAGGAACCTTTCGGGGTCCATCAGGCACCTGGGACGGAACCATTTGGTTGGTTCCATCTCCCTGCAGTGGGTGGAAGTGACTTGAAAGTCCATGTGAAGGAGAGAATGATCAGACTATGACAAGGGCTTGATGTCTATATCCCCTATTCTTAGATCATTCAGCCACTGATCAGAGACAAAAATCAAGTCCAGAGTGTGATTCCCCAAGTGGGTGGGGCCTTGAACTACCTGGGTCAGGTCCATGGCCGTCATGGAAGCCATGAACTCCCGAGCCATCTCCGACATCTCACCAGCGGATGGCAGGTTAAAATCCCCCATAACAATAAGTCTGGGAGTTTCCACCACCACCCCGGCTATAATGTTGAGCAGCTCAGGCAGGACCACTGTTATGTGGCAGCGAGCCAGGTATGCAATCAGTAGGCCCATCTGAATCCCCCGACCCCACTTCACAAGGAGGGACTCACATCCGGCTATCTGAGGAACAGTGGCCTCCCTCGGGCAAAGACTTTCTCTAATGATTGCTGCCACTCCCCCACCCCTTCCCTGAGTCCTTGGCTGATGGAATGCACGGAAACCTGGCGGGCACATTTCCACAAGGGGAACTCCTCCCTCCTGGCCTAACCAGGTCTCTGTAATCCCTGCCAGGTCAGCACCCCCCTCTGAAATAAGATCATGAATGAGGGGGGCTTTATTTACCACTGACCTGGCATTACATAACATCAGCCGTAGACCCAGGGTCTGAGACTCTGAACAACCCAGGAAACGAGCAGTGCTTTGGGGGTCGGAGTGGGCAATCGCTCGTAAACAACGAGTGCGCACTCCCGAAACATAATATGGCCCCCTGCAGCCGTCATATCTGCCCCTCCCACTTACTATACTAATGCCCACCACTTTATCCCCTTGCATCCTTGTCAGATTTCTGTCCCCATCCTCCCCACCATGATTATCAGACCCATTACCCCTTTCAGTGGATTTATGGATCCCCCCAGATCCATTCCCACAATCCCTCCCAGAACCCCTTAAAATAGAACTTAAAGATTTATCTAAAAAACCCCAAAGCAGCCGGTTTTTTGCAAACCACCTCTCAGGGTTCCAAAACCCGTCCTCAAGGGCGGCCCTTGATAACTGAGAGGGCCAGACATGCGAGAGGGGGGAATCTCACAGTGCAAGGAGCTCCGCAGTTGAATACATCAAAGATAGGAGTGAGTTGAAGGAGATGAAGGATCATTTTCTTCTAAGAGTGTTAGAGATGGTTAAGACAGGTAATTTAATATAAGGGAGGAAATAGATGTAAAAGGGAGACCAGTATGTTACAAATGTCAATACATCGGAACATCATCACCCTCTCACGACGATGGGAAGTCTAGTGGTTGTAGTAAGTCCATCCAAAGGAGGTGGGGATAGAGGTCTCAAAGGGACGTCCTCTCACAGCGACCAAACCATTTGAAACAAACAAAGAGAAGGTGGTCTATCTCCCCATAATCCAAGACTCTCGATGTCTGTATCTCCTCCAGTCCTGATACCAGCGATGGCCAAGGATTAGATCAAAAAAGTAAGGCAGAGCCACTGGACAAAGTATTTAGGGTTAAATAATCAGGGTAATCTTGGGGAATAGGTGGTAAATAAAGCTGCAGATCGATCTAAAATTGCAAGTTAACGCTGAGTGGTCGTAATAGATCTAGATCTGATAAAGGAGAGAGGGACAGTTGAGAGGGAGAGTAAATCATCATCTCCTGTTTGTAATTCTCAGTCCCTATCCATCACCTTGCTCAGGTTACTTAGTTCAATTAGTTTAATAAGTCCTCAGAGTTTCAAGAAAGAGGAGTGCAACAGATCCCTAGAGGTTGAAGGGATCCTAACATTTATAGCCTTTGCAGCATTGCCCTCTCCTCTATTAACGAGGGCTTCCTTGCAGCCTCCTGGTGTTGCCATCGCCGTCGCTGCCATTAGCGCCATTCCCCTCGCCATTGTGGTAACCCCCCTTGCCATAGACATCATCGCCGCCGTGTTGCTACATGCAGCACCTATTAGCCCAGGCATCATTATCAACACCCTATCCAGAGTCGCTGTTGCCGCCATCTCGCCAACCATTTCATCAGCTGTATTAGACTCAATGGTTGACCCGGTCATGACAGCCAGGCTTTGATGTTGACATTCTCCCCACCACCCTCAGTCTTTTTACTGACAAACAGCTGATCTTCGGGCTCGGCTCGGGTTTTATCCTTGGGCTCCATCCACAGCTCTATTGAGCCGAAAATACCTCAGCTTGCTGGGAGGGGGGTCTGTGGATGGTTAATTGACCCCCACACTCTTGAAAATGTCGAAACATCTCCCTCCTAGCCTCGGAGTTTCAGCTCTGAGCTGCCATTTTGTTTTGCAACTGTCAACGGAATAATAATAATTATTCCCTAGCCTGAGTTCCGCTGCCTGGGATCCACGTGGGCTGCCACGTGGTTCCCCACCGGCTCCGGATGCAAGAGAGCAGGATGGAGAAAGCAGCTTCCACACCTTCACTCACCCTCAGTCTCTGCTCTGTTGGATCGCCGGCCGTTCGCTTACCCCACCCACTCCCAATCTATTGCTGCCTCCGGAGTCCCAGCTGATGGCTAGAGGAAAAAAACCTGTTCAAATTCTTGCTGCAGGGCTTCAAAGGGCCGCCCTATAGCCAGTGGTGGGATTCTGCCACTTCTAGGAGCCGAACTGTTTGTTAAATTGCTGGCTTGCCCCGCCCCTCCGCACCACTATTTATTGCCAATAAATAGTGATGGGCGAGGGGCGGGCGAGCCAGCAATTTAACAAATGGTTCGGTGTTTTTTTGTAATTTTATTGGCCCGCGGAGCTTCAGCATAGGCTAATTAGCCCCTTGATTCTATCGGCCTCCCGGCTCTCAGCTGATTTGTCTCAGCTGTTTTGCTCAGGGCTCTGCTGCTTCCTTGCAAAGAGTCCTGGAGCAGATTTTTTTCCCCTTAGCTCTGCTGAAACACGAAACTGAAACTGCTTTGCTGTTGCTGCAAGGTTGGAAAATTAGGCAGGCAGATTTCTTTTCTTTTTCCTCACCAAAAAAGGTAGGTGCAAATAATGGGAAATTTAGGGAAAGATTTTAAAACACAAAAGAAAAAAAGCTCTTTAACTAGGGAATTGTAATAATTGAGATACTATTAATTGTATATTTCTGAAAGCAGAAATGGTTAAGTTGTGGTTTGGAGGAATATATGGGGAAATTATTTGGTTTATTATTATTGGTAAATATAATTAATTGATTTGTAAGAAATTGGATTGCATGGAAATAATTGGAATATTCATGTTCATATTGATTAATATACAAAAAAGGTAGTTATATAACTAATTGATTTATATTAAAATGTTGAATTTATATTAAACAACTAATATTACATAATTAACCAATGTGAGGATGGATATAAAAATAGATGACAATGGGAAGGGGTATAATATAGAATAGAAGGGAAAAATTGAATTTGATTAAGATTAGAGATGAGGATGAAGGGTAATATTGATTTTTTACAAAAATAGATGAGGAGTAAATATGGCAAAAAGGAAATATAGAAATTGTAAATTTAATTGAAATGACTAAACACTGTTTAAATTTGTGAACCGGCCAAATACTCTGTTCAAAGAAAATACATTGTATGTTTGTATGTGTGTTTCTAATTATTGTTATTTATTCATATTTGTTCTCTTTTATTCTTTAAAGTTTAACAATTCATTCTTTATCTTAATATCTTTATATTTGTTTGGGGTTGGCTTTCTTCCCTTTCATCTTTTTTATTGTACAGCAATCTTTCTCCTCAAACCTAGCACCTCTCTCTTTCCTTTCCTTCTTACTTTCTCTTCCTCCCCCTCTTCTTCTCCTCCCTACTCCCTACTTCCTCTTCCTTTCTCCTTCTCCTCCTCTCTTCCTACCTCTTTTACCCTCCCTCCTACTCTAATTTCCCTTCCCTTCCTTCATCCCTCTCTATTGCTGTATCCTTTTATGCATATGGACTACTCAGAGGGCTGAAAAAGTTATTTCTGACTGGTCCTCGCACTTTTGACCAGTCCTCGAACTTACGACTGTCCTCACATTTTATGTTTTTGCCCTATCTTGTCACCATGGTGAAGAGAAGCAGTTGTGAAATGAGTGACATGGTTGTTAAAAATGCTACAATGGGCATAAATGATGACCAGTCATAAGTGCGAAGACCGGTCAAAAGTGCAAGGACCTGTCAGAAATCACTTTTTTCAGCCCTCTGGGTAGTCCTTTTGTGCATATGGACTACTCAGAGGGCTGAAAAAGTTACTTTTGACTGGTCCTCGCACTTTTGACCAGTCCTCAAACTTATGACTGTCCTCACATTTTACGTTTTTGCCCTATCTTGTCACCATGGTAAAGAGAAGCAGTTGTGAAATGAGTGACATGGTTGTTAAGAAAGCTGCACAGGCATAAATGTGAGGATGGTCATAAGTGTGAGGACCGGTCAAAAGTGCGAGGCCCAGTCAGAAATGACTTTTTTCAGCTCTCTGAGTAGTCCCTATGCACATAGCCACACCCACCTGGTCACATGATGAGCTAGCCACGCCTACACAGTCACGTGACCAGATAGCCATGCCCACCCAGTCACATGATTGCCAAGCCACACCCCCAACTAAGCCACGCCCACAGAACCTGTTGTTAAAAAAATTGAATCCCACCACTGGACAGGTGGCTTGTTTGAACCAAGCCACCGAACAGCTGACAAGCCTAACTGCGGACACCGGATGCCTGGGTGATGGGGGGGTGGGGCATGGATTAGTAAAAGACACTGAGAAGCGGAAACCCTCAGCCCAACTTTAAACTGCAAACCGGCATTGACTACAAGCCACCTTGTAGTGGGAAATAAACTGAAATCTAACCTGCCGAACAGTGTCTATGGAATTCTTCACCTAGTGTTCACACAGGGCCAGTTTAGCAAGCTGAGAGAAAGTTGGCGCTCATATCTTCTTTTTCTTTCTGAATCTAAGTAGGGCGTTGGACGGGAATGACAGAGGGAACGTCTGCAGGGATTCAGAGACTGTAGAGGGGGAGAAGGAGTTGGAGGTTCCAGAGGCCCAGGAGGACAGTGAACAGGCTGTAGTCTGGCCAAAGGAGCACCACAGCCAGAATGAGGAATGTCCACTGGAGAGCCAGGAGGCACATGGAACTGGGGTTGCTCCATCTTTGTCTGGTAACTGGTGTCATAGATCTGCGCTAACAAGGACTATTGGACCCAGGGTACCCACACTCCCTCACATTGGAGCCCTGTTCCAGGGTGGCAAGAGAGGCGGTGAACTGAGGATGAGGAGGGCGACTGGAGTTATTCCACCAGGCCCTGGGGCCAATACCATGGATGTACTGGGGGAAATATTCAGGGAGGCCAGTTTTTGGGATGCCCCATCCTGGCAGCCTTGGGCAATGGGGCTGGACCCCTCAACCACTTGGCAAAGAGGGATTGGGGGGATTGGGTCAGAGACATGATTTCACCTAGCCAGTCCCAAGCTGCAAGTAGAGCAGGTCCTTGGCCGATCCAGGAGTACAGAACATCAGGCCACTGGGGCCCCAGCCTCATCGCTGGGAGAGGTGATGCAAGGTGCTGACCAAATCCCGTACAGGGCCCCAGTGGAGTGGGAATTAGGTCACTCAATCCCAAGAAGACAGCTGGGACCCTACTGGGCAGATAGCAGAGGTGCAGGCTCCGCTAGAGCACCAGACCAAGTACCCCTATGGCTTCCAGGACTGTGGCCCCAATAGGCACTCTGGGGCCCACCACCTATACAAGCCACATTCAGTGGGAGCTCTGAAAGGGTAGCCCTCTTCCTTAGCCAGATCATAAGCCACATAGACTTTTATGGGCAATTCTACCCATCCCAGTGGGTGATAGTTGTGGCCGTCACGGTTGTGCTGACAGGGGAGGCAGCTGATTGGGTGGCTGACCTCCACAGTGACCATGCCAGGGAACTGGCCAATGTGGGCCTTTTCTTGGAGGCTCTACATGTGAGGTTTGAGGATGAATCCAGGGCGTAGGTGGCTGAAGGGGAGCTTGTGTCCCTTAAGCAGTGGGGCAGGCCAGCAAAGGACTACGTACGGTAATTTCGCAAGATCGTCGGGGGACTGAGGGCATGGCCTGAGCACTTGCTAGTACATCAGTTCCATATGGGCCTGGACCAAGATCTCAGGCAAGCATGTGTCTATAGAGGCCTGCCTCTGTGTTTAGCAGATTGGTTCCGAGCCACCATGGACCTGGATGTGGAATTAAGGGAATTTTGGTTGCAGGGAGAAGGAGGACTGAGTCAACCCAGAAGGGCTATGAACAGGCCACCAACCCTCAGGGAGGCAAAACCAACTCTACCTGCCCCAGGTAATACTGACCAGGCCCAGAGACTGCTATTTTGCTGCTTCCAGTGTAACCAGGTGGGACACCGAGCTGCACAGTGTCCAACACCTCCACCATGAACGCCAACTTCACGACCACAGGTTCCTGGAGAAAAACTCAGGGACTGACCCCGTACAACGCCAGAACGGTCCAGGATAGCAGCACAAATACTTCCTACCAATGCCAATACACCAGTCAAGGAGGCCTGCCCGGGACTGGATGTTTTCCTATGGGGTCCGGTGACAGCGACGAGGAGGATCTGAACGATCCGATGGTGAGCAATCCCATCTGTCCTTTTGTAATTCCAGTGACTGTTCGGAATACACACACATCTTTATGGGTTAAGCAGGGTGCCTTAGTTGACTCAGGTTGCACCCAATGGTCAATGAGTTAGGGGTTCACATGACGAGGCTGCGGATGCCCATTAAATTCGAACAAATGGATGGTTCAACACTGGGGGGAGTACTGGCTACCCATGTCACTGAGCCAGTTAGGATCAAAATAGAGGAACACAGGGAATACATCAGGTTCATTGTAGTGGACAACATGATTGAACCTATCATTTTAGGGCTAGCCTGACTGGACAGATAGGAACCCACTATCTAGTGGGAAGGGGATTTCCAAAAACTGAGACTGGTTCTCGGTCCCAAGCCACCAGTTCAGAGTCAAGTAAATGGAACGGAAGGAGGAGTACAGCAAGAGCATGCAACTGCTGAAGGGGGGTTCTCAGCTACGTACGGGGATTTGGCAAATGTCTTTAGTGAGGAAGAGTGTGAGGTCTTACTGCCTCATCGCCCTACTGATTGCACCATCGAGTTGATACCTGGAGCCAAACTGCCAAAACCTCGTATATACTCGATGACACCGAAGGAGATTGAAGAGTTAAAGTGATACATTGACAAGAACTTGGCCAGGGGGTTCATTCAGCCTAGCAGATCTCACATGGCCGCCCAAGTCCTGTTTAGGGAGAAAAAGGATGGCAGTCTACGCCTGTGTGTGGACTTCCGGGAACTCAACACAGTATGCGTGAAGCATTTATATCCTTTACCGCTCATGAAAGACTTACTTGCCACCTTAGCAACTGACCTACTAAGTTTGATTTGTAGGTGGCCTATTACTGGGTGCATATCCAACCAGGGGATGAATGGAAGACAACATTCAACTGCCCCTGGGACCTATCAGTTCCAAGTGATGCCATTCAGGTTGCAAGGGGCCCCGGCCATGTTCATGCAGTTGATCAACAAGTTCCTGCATGAGCACCTGTACCGGAGGGTCTTTGAATACCTGGATGATATCCTAATCTACACCAAAATGATGGAGGAACACATCCAGTTAGTCCACCAAGTGTTGGAAAAATTGCTGGCTGCCAAACTATTCATGAAACTTTCTAAATGCGAGTTCCATCGAACAGAGTTGGATTATCTAGGTTACTGAATATCTGGTGAGGGTGTGGAAATGGACCCCAAGAAGGTCAAGGTGGTGTTGGAGTGGCAAGCCCCAAGAACAAGGAAACAGTTGCAGAGCTTCCTCGGGTTTGCCAACTTCTATAGACAATTTATTCCATCATTTGCCCAGGTGGTGTTGCCCCTGACAGATGTTCTGTGTACCAAATCTGCCATGACAAAACCACAGCTGGGGCAGGTGATAGCATGGTCAACTACGTGTCAGAGGGCATTCGAACAGCTTAAAATGCTTTTCACCCAGGAACCAGTCTTAAAACACCCCAACCTGACACTGCCCTTTGTGGTGAAGGCAGATGCAAGTGATGTAGCTGTGAGGGTGGTCCTGTTACAAATGAACGACCAGGGTAGGCTGCAGTCCTGTGCTTACACGTCCCAGAAACTCACACTGACAGAAAGAGGCTGGGCAATATGGGAGAAGGAGGCCTTCGCTGTGTGATGGGCACTCCTAACCTGATGACATCTACTAGAGGGTACGGGGAAACTGTTCAAGGTCTGGATTGACCATAAGAACCTGGAAGCTCTCCAAATACCCAGAAAGCTGTCCCCAAAACAGGTGCAATGGGCTCAATATTTTCAACGGTTTGCCTTCACCCTGAAGTATGTGCCTGCTGGGAAGAACTTTTTGGCCAATGCCTTATCCCATATGCTTCAGTATAACAGCAAAGGGGAGGAGGTTGTACAGGCTATAATACCTCCAAGGCAGTTGATGGGACAGGTAAAAAGTAATGAGCCAGAGAATCTTTGGTACAATGAACTATGCAACGCTTTATCGACTGACGATTGGCTAGCAAATAATAACTCACTAGTAACCCACTGGGAGGGCCTTGGGTGGAAGGGGGATAAGTTATATGTTCCCACAGGTCTTCGGATCCCAGTGTTAAAAAGATGCCATGATGTTAAACCCGCCAGTCACTTCGGTTTTCTGAAAATGCTGCACCTCACAAGGCGTCAATTCTGGTGGCCAAGAATGCGCACAGAGGTTGAGAATTATGTAAGGAGTTGTCCAGCCTGCACAGTAACCAAGCCACAATGGGTAAAACCCTTGGCTTGTTACAGTCTGTAGCTGAACCCAGTAGGCCATGGGCTGAAATTGCCATGGATTTCATCATGGACCTACCAGATAGCAAAGGTCATACAGTGATATGGATCATGATAGACTTGTTTTTGAAGCAAGCACATATTATCTCATGCAGCAGTCTACCATCAGCACAGCGGTTGGCAAAGTTATTTATTCAACACATCTATCGCCTACACAGGGTGCCATGTCACATTATTTCAGATAAGGGGGTGCAGTCTACCACCAGGTCCCGGAGGAATTTCATACACCTAATAGGATCTTCACAAGGATTGAGCTCAGCCTTCTACCCTAGCACAAATGGAACAGTTGAGAGGACGCAAAGCCGTATCTGTGGGCATGCGAGCATTGCCCTAGCTCAGCTCCAGCATGCATACGTGTGCCAGCCAACTGATTTTTGGGCCTTCCAGGCCCAACAGAAGTCAGGAAATGGGCTGTTTCTAGCCTCTGGAGGTGGGGTGGGGTAGGCTGTTTTCGCCCTCCCCAGGCTCCAAGAAAGCTTTTGGAGCCTGGGGAGGGTGAAAAACAGGCCTTCCGGGAATTAGGGAACGGGCCATTTCCGGCCTTCAGAGGACCTCCAGGAGGGTGGGGAGGGCCATTTTCGCCCTCCCCAGGCTCCAAAAAAACCTCTGGAGCCTGGGGAGGCTGAAAAATGGGCCTACCGGGCCCACTGGTAACCTTTTTGTCATCGCGTGCCAAAAGCAGGGGGAACACGGAGGGGTCATGGGTGCATGCACGGGGGGCAGGGAGGCATTGAATTATGGGTGTGGGCACTTGGGAGCGTGACCACCCCTGCACTCCCCCCGCTTTTGGCACACAACGGCAAAAAGGTTAGCCATCACTGATCTAAGCATTGGGGTCTAAAGTACCACAGGAGATCATTGCATAATACAGATTCTACTGCAGAAAAGCATCCATTTCTTTACTATTGATAACAGTGATATTGTAATAATTACTCAAGATAGAACCAACTTGATGCTGCAATGTGTTTTGGCTCTCTTGAAAAGGTTCTGGATGCAGTTCTTCTTGTGTGTAGTGGGGTGGTTGCTTTCAAAATTTAAAATTTGGTCTCTGTGTATGAATTGTTGGTATGTGCAGGTTGTTAATTCGCAATTATCTAGCCTCCTTATGTGAATATCTAGGAAGGGGAATCATTGTTCTTTTTTTTCCTTGCATATAAAACTGATCCCAGTGAATACATTGTTAGAGTAGATACATTGGTGTGTCTCTTCTAATCTGGTGCATTTGATGATCAGAAAAGTGTCGTACCCAAACTTTTGGCTGGATGGTTGGCAGAACTGTGGCAACTGACTCATAGTTACAACAGTTACAGTGTTGTGGGGCCATGATCACCTTTTGTAACCTTCTGACAAGCAAAGTCAATGGGGAAAACAGATTCACTTAACAACCCTGTTAATAACTTAACAACAGCAGTGATTCACTTAACAACTGTGGCAATCAAGTTTGTAAAATGGGCAAAACTCATTTAACAAATGTTTCACTTAGCAACAGAAATTTGGTCTCAATTGTGATTGTAAGTTGAGAACTACCTGTACCTTATCTTTATCCACATATGATCATACCTAATTTTTCCTTCCTTCCTTCCTTCCTTCCTTCCTTCCTCCCTCCCTCCCTCCCTCCCTCCCTTATTTCTTTCTTTCTCTTTCTTTTTTTCTTATCGTTCTTTTTTCTTTCTTATCTTCCTACATTCACATGCAATACACAGGCATGTGCAAATCTTCATATCACCTCAGACTTCCTTAACGTAAGATGCTGAATGGAAACTATTGTATATATAACTACATACAGGAAAGTCTTCTTGCAAAATTTCATGCAGTATGTGCAGTGGCAACTGTCATAAATATGCAATATTAACAATATGTCTTAAAAATATGGCCCTGTTCTTATCTTGCATGGTGACTGAGTACAACAACTTCCTTTAACTACAGACCCAAATGTAGTTTACAAGTATATTATATCTGCTATAGAGAAAAACCTGACCAGTCATTCACAATCATAATGCTATATTTTTATGCTCTAATTAAGTTTTAAATTGAACCCAGAAATAATGGCAAAATCCAAACAGTAATTCCATAAGTAACTTCATGCATAATCTTAATTTTAACCTTTTTTTAAACACATACATGGTTGAGATTCTTCTTGAGTTGGCAGTGGATTTCATTTATTCCTTTTCCCACAATGCTTGAGTGCTGAATAGTGCACACATGATGATAATCATGGAAGCTAGATATGATCATGGAAACCTCTCAGTTCAAATTTGCATACTCCCTTCAAAGTTATGATGTACTTTTTAGCTCAAATTTCTACAGTGGTTTTATTACAAAGCATGGTCAACACAATATTGAATTCTGCTTCATTCATTCCCCATATGATTAGCCATTAAAAAAATGATTTAACATTCATTCATTTGCTGTGGTATTTCTTCCTTTTGCAAAATAAATTATGTACTCCCTCTAGTGTTTGCAAAGGTGCATCATCTTTCCCAGTTTTATCAAATTATACTTTAAATATTGGTAAAATATTACTTTCATATATTATGGTTAGGACATTAATGGATATTTTGTTCTTCAGTGAATGCTGAGGTGAGATGTAAAAAACATTCAAAAATGTTTAGAGACTTAAAAAAAAAACCTCACTCAATGAATAAGAAATGTATCTATATGTGAGGCTATACAATTAAATGGATCTGGCAGGAACAGAGTATGATCCTTAGTGATGTTAAGTTAACCTCTTGATACCATTAAACTTAAATGGCAAAAAAGGACATTGAGAAAAGAGAAAGCAGGACATATGCCAGAAGGAGAACAAGAAATAGCTGGCTTCACACATCAATTCAGCATATTGTTTGAACCTTATCAATTATGCCTCATTCAGAATGGTGTAATGGTTAAGGTGCTGGACGAGGACTGAGGAGAGCTTTAGTCCATTCAGATTTAAGCCCATTCTCAACCATGGGTATTTACTGGGTAACTTGGGCCAATCACTGCCTCTCAGACCAATTTACATCATAGTGGGGCTGTGGAGAAAACCACATGAGTGCTCTGCATGCTGTCTTGAGCCTCAGAAGAAAAGATCAAATGTTAATTAACACAAATAAAGTAATAAATTCACTGAGCAATAGTTATACAAATCATGTGGGAACCCAAATATAAAAAAGGAAAAAATGGAAAAGAACAAAACAGAGCCCCCATATAGTATAATGGTCAAAACCCTGGACTGAGTTCATAGAGACCCAGGTTTGAGTTCTAACTCAGGATTGAAGCTCAATGGATGACTTTGAACCAGTTAATATCTTTCGGAGCTGCTGATATGACAAATATTCATTTGCAAAAGATGAAAGGAAGTTTCTAGTGTTGCTTTGCTTTCCTGCTCTGAATTTTCAGAGGAAAGTTAGAAGAAAAATATTACAATAACTGATCAAGGCATTTGATTCCACGCCACATCACCAGATTATCAAGTCCCTGGAGATAACAGGAGTCAAAAGCAATGGTGCAATGGAAGATACAGTTGCTGGTCAATGGTGATAGACTGGGAGAGGTTAATATCAAGAGAAGAGAGTCATTATCACTGCTGCTTTTTGTCATTGCATTGATTGCAATGCTGACAATTGCATTGCACTGCAATGCAATTGCAATGCATTGCAATTGCATTGATTGCATTGCATTGCATTGATTGCAATGTTCAACAATATTGAACAAATCAGGCCAAAACTACTCATCAAATTTGCAGACAACACCAAACTAGCAGGAATAGCCAACACTCCAGAAGATAGGCTTAAGATACAGAAGGATCTTGACAGACTTGAACATTGAGTGCTATCTAACAAATTGAAATTCAACAGTCAGAAAAGTAAAGTTCTACATTTAGGCAAGAAAAACCAAATGCACAGGTTCAGTATATGTGGTAGCTGGCTCAATAGTAGTAACTGTGAGAAGGATCTTGGAGTCCTAATGGACAACCATTTAAATATGAGCCAGCAGTGTGCTGCAGCTGCCAAAAAAGCCAACACAGTTCTAGGTTGCATAAACAGTGGAATAGAATCAAGATCATGTGAACTGTTAATACCACTTTATAATGCCTTGGTAAGGCCACACTTTGAATACTGCATCCAGTTTTGGTTGCCACAATGTAAAAAAGATGTTGAGACTCTAGAAAGAGTGCAGAGAACAGCAACAAAGATGATTAGGGGACCGGAGGCTAAAACATATGAAGAATGGCTGCAGGAACTGGGTATGTCTAGTTTAATGAAAAGAAGGACTAGGAGTGACATGATAGCAATGTTCCACTATCTCAGTGGCTGCCACAAAGAAGAGAGAGTCAAGCTATTCTCCAAAGCACCTGCGGGCAGGACAGGAAGCAATGGGTGGAAACTAATCAATGAGAGAAGCAACCTAGAACTAAGGAGAAATTTCCTGACAGTTAGAACAATTAATCAGTGGAACAACTTGCCTCCAGAAGTTGTGAATGCTCCAACACTGGAAGTTTTTAAGAAGAGATTTGATAACCATTTGTCTGAAGTGGTGTAGGGTTTCCTGCCTAAGCAGGGGGTTGGACTAGAAGACCTCCAAGGTCCTTTCCAACTCTATTATTCTTTTTTCTATTTTCTATCAAACATTAAAGACATCTGCCAAGCTATTCCATCTCTTTTACACGGACAATCTAAAGCTGCATGGAAAAACACCGTATGAAACAGGATTGCTGTTCAGCATTGCCTGTAGATACAGCCAAGGATTGCAGTGGAATTTGGACTGGACAAATGTGTCATCAAACAGTGAAAACTGAAGGAAACAAGATCCACTTAAGAAATAACAAGTGTCTGCATAAAGAAGGTCATTAAAAATACCTGGACATTCTTCAAGATGACAACATCAAACACACTGAAGTCAAGAAAAACCTTAGAAGTGAATACATCATGAGAATGAAAAAGATTTTAAAACCCAAACACAGTGGGGGAAATACCGCCAAAGCAATTAACACTTGGGAAATTCCATACACAGCTGGAATAGTGGACTGAGCTCAAACAGAATTAAAAGCCCCAGATTGGAAGACCAAAAAAAATAATGACAATTCATTCATGGCAATGATATTTATAGACTCAACTTACCAAGTAACATAGCTGGCATAGAATGTTGCAAGTATACTGGACAGTTGAAGAAGGAGAAAGGACATAGGAAGAATATGTAAAGTACAAGTGAAGAAGATACACTGAAACTGGTACACCATGAAGACTTACTAAGTTCTGGAGAGACCAAACTGGCCAACAAGAATATGAAAAATAGAAATGAGATATGGCAAGACAAAGTATTACATAGCTAGTACACACAAACACACACAAAAAACTTGCAGGCCAGATTACAAGAAGCCCTGGCAATGTCTAATGGCAGGAAAATTGAAGAAAGAAACAGGCCAATTCTGGATGCAAAAGTCCAAACCTTAATAATAAATTCTTACAAAGCAGAATTGAAAAGACAGCAACAGAAAGACTATTCAGAGAAGCTGAAGAAAATGTACTATCTAGATAGCTGCTGCAAGAAAATCACACAAACTGATTACAAAGAAGAGCATGATAAAGTAGTAACAATGGTACATTGGAATATCTGCAAGAAACACCATTTGCTAGCAAGTAAAAACTGGTGTGACCACAATAGGAAAAGTAATAAAAAATTAAGAATCTAAAGTGTTCTGAGACTACATGATTCAAACAGACAAGCATCTGCTATCCCAGACTTAACAAGAGAAAAACCAAAAAGTCTGGTTAGTGGTGTTGTAGTATACAGAGTTGGCAAAATAGAAGAGGAAGAACTGGAGAAAATCACAAAGTCCAAAGATCTGCAAATAGAACAACTTTGGCAAAAGAAAGCAAATATCGTAACAATAATACTAGATGCCAAAACAAATGGAGTACCACTTGAATTCTATCAGTATTGGCAAAATCACCATCAGTCCACTGCAAAAGACAGATTTTCTTGGAAAAATTTACATGCTGGAACAATGCCTTTAACAGCATCAGACAACATCTGTCTATCCCAGGTCTCTGGAAAGGACTAGGTGGACAAAAATGCCAAATCCAGTCTGAACATCTGGCTGACTGTGTGACAAGCCATAATATAATAATAAACTGGCCATGGTTGTCCCAGTAGTTATTGACAGACTGGGTGCTATACCCAAAAACCTTGTATGGCTAAAATGTGTGCATTGATTAAAATACTGATTGTTACAATAATGTCTCTTATAAATCTGACCAACAGGTTATGAATAGCTATACTTTGTTTCAATGACCTTAGAAGAAAGCTGTTGGCCAGTGGATCTTTACTGTTGTGTTTGTAAGAAAATCAGAATATGCCCTGGTGTGCAATTGCAGTCTTTTTGGGATTATTTGTCTTTTTTCTTCTAAGAGTCAAAAAGAAAATATGAGTGAGGGATGTGATAAAACAGAGAATCATTCTAAGTGGCATGTTCTATTTAAAGGAGGTGGATAATACAGCAGTTGCCTTTCAAAAATAAAATTGTCTTAGGTTATTCCACTAGAGGGTGCTTCAGCAATATGAATACATATATTTCCCAGAAACTGCTTTAGCAAGATAGATTTATGATCACAAAAAGCTTGCATGGCTAGCTTTCTATATTATATCCACCATATCATGGTACATTTAATACTCTGCAAAAAGATAAGACAGAGGCAACAGTGCAGGCTTTGACACTTTAAAACTTAGATAAAATATTAAGGACACTGAGTGCCATATAGGTATTATGCAACCTGGAGTCAAAGGAGAAAGCAAGGGAGGAAATTGCTAGTCATTCAGAGGGGAAGGGAGAATTAATTTTGCCAGAATACAAAAGACTTCTTTATAGCAAATAGCAATAAAACTAAGGATGTATCCATGAACGTTATGTAGAATTCTACTATTCCCCCTAGATTCACACAGTACTAATTTATCTGACGTTCTGTTCCTCCATAGTTCACAAAGGCCAATATATTCATTAATTTCATGTATCACATCATTGCTGACGAAGGGAAGATACAGAAAAGAAATTGTGTAAAAATGGTTGTTTGTAATGAATGATATTCTCTTACCATTAATTATAAGAGGTAATGCCACCCTCTGATTAAGGTGAGATGATAAAGAAAAAAGATTTATAAGAAAGCAACTTCATTAATAGGCTGACTCTGTAAACTGCTTAGGGAGGGCTATAAAGCACTGTGAAGCACTTCCGGTTGGTGACTTGCAGCGACAGGGTGTTGAGTGAGTGCTTGCTGCTCCTCAACACCCCTTTTCACCATGTTCTGGGGATCCCTTGGGGGGCGCGGGACCCGGAGAGTCCTGCGGACAAAAGAGGAAGCCAGGCGAGTGGGAACGTGGGGTGCGACCACCTCTCGCTGGACCAGGCGGCTCTGTCGATCCAACGCGGTGAGCCGGCCACTGATGGCGGGCTTGAAGTTGCAATAGCCAACAAAAGACGGGAAGCTTAGAAGAAGATCGGAGGTTCCGTGGCAGATTTAAAACTCTTTTCCCCATACCTGAAGAGATTGTGCGCTGAGAGAGGAGTTTGGTGGAGTCTGGAGAGGAGTGCTCGGATTGGTGAGAGGCGGCGATGGAGTAGATAGAGCAGATTGTAATCACGGAAGCCCGACAAGCCGACAAGCCGACGAGCAGATGAGAGAAGCGGAGGGAGTGGATTGCGTTTCTAAAGAGTCCCAGCGGATGCGGTGAGAGGGAAGAGAAAGAGAAAAAAAGCCTATCGGGGTGGTTGGTTTTGTGTCTTCTGAACGAGTGGAGAGGAAGCAGGAGAAACACAGTGATTAGCTTATTGAGACCCTCGGCGAAACAGGAAGCGCACCCATTGAACCGGAAGAGAGAAACAGCAGAGGACGAACAAGAAGACGCTCTAGCAGAGAGACTTACCATCGAGGTGCATTGGAGCCCACCAGAGTGGTGAGTTGAAGATTTATAATTTATACTTACACTTATATGTACTCTCCCCCATCCTCCTTTTGAGTATCTGTGTCCTTAATATTTAAACCTTGTTTTTTATATAATTGTCATTAATTAGACTAGTTGATTGTTAAGAATATAGAAATATAGATATACAAAATTAGGTATTAAGCACTGATTACAAATAAGAACCTACATTTGTATTTAATCAATTAACTTACTATATTGTATACTATACTAATAATAATCCATTTATATCAAAACTTTTTATTGAGGTCTGAATCTAAAACCTATTAACTTATTAATTCATTGTTATTAACTTATTTAATATAGCATAATTATATCTACTGGTAGCACTTAGCAACTTATTTATATCAATACTATATATATATATATTTATATTAAGATTTGAATTTAGGATTTATTAATCGACTAATTTATTGTTACTATTGCTTAACTTAATTAGAGAAGACTCATATAATCAGTGATTGTCGCTTGCTGGAAATGTTTACTTATCCTACTATAGCAAGTTAGAAATTTAGAAATCAAGCATTAACTGAAATTTATTGAGAGTGTATAGAGAACCAATATAGAAGCTAAATAAGGATTTAAGAAAGTATCCCGGAGAAAACGTGGCAAGTGCCACTGGATGATAATTTGGAGAAAGATAGAGGAGATAATAAGAGATCAAAAATCGGTTTTGAAAGAAATGGCAAGTTTGACATCAACAATTGCAAAAACCGGTAAAAAAATGCCATCTATCCCCACTTTGGCAATGTCTTCCCCAGCCATCCAGAAATCAGTAGAAGGTCTCCAGAAAACAGACAAACCCCCTGCAACCCCTACATTGCAAACGGTACAATCGTCTCTGCTATCAATACAAGAAACTATGCTTGCGATGCAAGAGAAACTTTTGAACAGTCACTCTGAACTAAAATCAGACATCCAAGCCCTGGATTCCAAAATGAACGAGATCCAAACAGCTATTGCCAGCAATGAAAATAGAATTCAAAAAGCAGAACAAAGGATTGAAAAAAATGAGAAAAAATTGGATATAGTGGACCAAACGCTGTCGGCACAGAATAAAGAAACAGAAGATGCCTTGATTCATCTTGAGATGAGGCCTCGTTTTACCTGCGATTCCAAAACATCGTGGAAGATAAGGAAGAGGACTTAGAAGATAAGATGGCTGAGCTGATCGCAGAGACCCTTCAGCAAGACAAGCAGGACATAATTCGAGAGATTGACGAGGTGTACAGAGTCCAAACGAATTACGTAAGAAGAAATAGGCTCCCTAGAGAGGTCCATGTTCACTTTGCTAGAAAAAAAGTTAGAGATATTCTGTACAATATAGCCCGGGAGGAAAAAATTACCTATGGGGGAAAAGAAGTCAATATTTTGAAACAAATTCCAAGGAGAGTGAGGGAAAGGAGGAAAAACTATAGATTCTTGACAAACCAATTAAACAGGAGAAGCATAATATTTAGGTGGCTTTTGCCAGAAGGAATGTTAATTTCTTGGCAAGGGAGGAAAATCAGAATTGATTGTTTAAGCGATGCTCAAGACTTCCTAGACCAACTAAGGGGAGGAGAAGAGGAACAAACCAGTAAGGAGGAAAACGAGATAGCAAATACAGAAGAAGAGACATCCCAAAAACAAATCACAAGGGAAGACATAGAAGAGGAGAAGAAAAAGGAAGACACAGAAGAAAAAGGGGAAAAAAAATCTAGACCAGTGAGAGCAGTAACTTTAAAAGGTAAATAAGTACAGGAGACTAGAAACTAATTTATTTTATTTTTATTTTATTTTATATTGGATTTCTATACCGCCCTTCTCCCTAAGGACTCAGGGCGGTGTACAGCCAGATTAAAAAAACATGCAGAACAAATATTAAAAACAATTAAAAGATATATAAATTTGGCCCAATTAAAACTCATTTACCAATTAAAAACGTTTAAAACATTTAAAAACAGTTAAAAATTTCATCTTAAGCCAGCCAGCATTCATTATAGGAATGAACGATACTAAGATCATATCGTTGAATGTGAATGGCTTAAATGACCATAAAAAAAGAAGGATAATATTGTCGAAATTGGTGAAACAAAACCCCGATATAATTTGTATCCAAGAGGTCCATATAAAAAAAGATGAAGCCAACCACTTAAAGTATACTAAATTTGGTAATGTATTTTCTTCACTAACTGACAAAAGAAAAAGGGGGGTAGCTATCTATGTTAAGAAAGGAATAGAGGCAGAATGTAAATACAAAGATGAAAAAGGGAGAATACTTATAGTAGAAATAACGAGAGGTAATTCTAAGGTGTTATTGGTAGGGGTCTATGCCCCGAATAAAAAACAAGGGAAATTTTACCGGAAACTCCATGAACAGCTGGCAAAATGGGCACACATTGAAATATGTATGCTGGGAGATTTTATGGAATTGTGGATCCAAAGTACGATTATAAGTGTGACATAACTAAAAAAAATAAAAGATCTCCCTTACCAAAGCCCTTTTTTGATTTGGTGGACGAGATAAATTTAGCAGACATGTGGCGTACCTTACACCCCCAGGATAGACAATTTACCTTCTATTCAATGCCACAGAGCTCTTGGTCCAGAATAGACATGGTTTGGGCTACCAGAAAATTGGCTTTAGAAATTAAAAAGGTTAACATGAGCACGAATACTTGGGCAGACCATAAGCTCCTTGAAATCAGTTGGCTCCATGACACCAAAAAAATACACCAGAGATGGAGTTTAAAGATTAATTTGTTAAATGAAAAAGAGTTTTCACTTAAATTGAATGAAGAAGTCAAACGCTTCTTCATAGAAAATGGGAATCGAGAGACAGCTAAAGAAATTGTGTGGGACACCATGAAGGCTTATGTGAGACGGGTAGCTATCTCATATACTGCCTCCAAAAATAAGGAAAAAAGAAAGATTAGAGAAGAACTCACCCAAAAACTATTATAAGTTGATGATGAACTTCAGCAACGCCCGGGAGATGAGGCGATTAAACAACAGTGGTTGATGATGAGACATAAATTGAACTTATTGGACCAGGAGGAGATGGCGCAAAAAATAAAAAGATCCAAGCATTATTGTTTTGAGAACGCTAACAAGTCGGGGAGATGGTTGGCATATAAATTAAAGAAAGAGAAGGAAAAAAACCAAATATTAGTGTTAGAAGACTCTCAGGGTAACTTGCTGACGAAGGAAGAAGATAAATTAGAAAGCATAAGAAAATTTTATGAATGTCTATATAAGAATGAAGGAATTGAATTAACTAAGGCAGAACAGTATCTGTTGGAAGCCAATGTACCTCCAATCTCCAAAGAAGAAAAGGAAAGGTTAAATGAAAAGATCACTATAGAGGAGCTAAAAACTGCCCTATCTAAAATAAAGAAGAACAAAACCCCTGGCCCAGATGGTCTCCCTGGGGAATTATACCAAAAATTTGATGATGTCCTGAAATTAGAATTGTTAGAAATATTAAATGATGCTCTTGTTGGTATAACAATCCCAGACTCTTGGAGGGAAGCGTATTTGACGCTCATACCGAAAGAAGGTGCCGACCCGAAGCAGATATCAAATTATAGACCCATCTCATTGCTGAATGCAGATTACAAACTATTTTTGAATATAATTGCAGAGAGGCTCAAAATTTTTTTAAATCAATGGATACATAAAGATCAAAATGGTTTTCTCCCAGGGAGACAGATTAGAGATAATTTGAGAACAGTCCTTAATACTATAGAATATTATGAACAACACCCTGAAAAACAGCTGGCCTTAATGTTTGTCGATGCCCAAAAGGCATTCAACAACTTGAATTGGTCCTTTATGATAAATCAAATTGACCTAATGGGATTCGGAACCAATTTCAGGAAGATGATAGAGAATATTTATCAAAACCAGAGGGCAAACATATTAGTAAATGGAGACAGAACCCAGGTATTTCAGATACAAAAAGGAGTGAGGCAGGGATGCCCCCTATCGCCCTTACTTTATATCTTGGCACTAGAGGTGCTACTTAGAAAGATTAGAGCTAATAAAGATATTAAAGGTTTAAAGATTAGGAAAGAAACATTCAAAATCCAAGCTTTTGCGGACGACGTTGCCCTCATAATAGAAGATCCATTAGAAACCGGTTTAAAACTAATGCAGGAAATACAGGATTATGGAGAAGTGGCGGGCCTTAAAATCAATAAGAACAACACTAAAATAATAGTGAAAAATATGACAGATCCACAAAAAAAAGAATTAGAAGATTTATTAGGCCTCCAGACAGTTAAGAAAATAAAATATCTGGGAATATGGATTACCGCAAGATTCTCCTCATTAAAAGATGATAACTATACCCCCCTATTGCAGAAAACCTATCAAGACCTTGAGCGATGGAAAAGGCTCAAACTATCCCTGATTGGCAAAATTGCAGCGATCAAAATGAACATCCTACCTAAAATTTTGTTTCTATTCCAAAACATTCCAATACCACTAGATAAAAAATTCTTTTTGGACCTGAACAAACATATTAGGAACTTTTTGTGGGAGGGCAAGAAATCGAGGATTTCTTTTAAGATAATTCAAGGGAAAAGAAATCTGGGAGGGTTTGGGCTCCCTGATTGGGAACTATATCAAAAGGCAGCAAAAATAATCTGGATAAAGGAGTGGATCAAGCTACAAGACGGGAGAATTTTGACACTAGAAGGACATGATCTCCATGAAGGATGGCATGCTCACCTGTGGGATACAAAGAATAGGAGGAAAACTTACTTCCATAAACATAAAATTAGGGAGACACTTGTCCGTACGTGGGAGGAAATTAGACAGAGGGTTTACACCAAGGTACCAAGCTGGTTGTCTATTATGGAAGCTTTAGTGGCCCCCAATAGGAGAGATGATTATAAATTGGGCACATACAAGGACATCTTGGATGAAGAAGGGAAGCTCAAACCTCTGGATGTATTGAGGGACCAGGGGTTCAACTTGGATTGGTGGAATTACCTCCAGATAAATTCCAGATTTCAAAAAGATAGAGATAAATTTGGTATTGAAGCGAAATACGGACATTTTGATAAAATTATTTGGGGAACAGATAAGAAAATGCTATCAAAAATTTACAATTTCCTATTAGATGAGGATAGAGCAGAGACCATAGCAAAAAATCAGTTAAACATCTGGGAAAAAAATTTAGGATACAGACTTAATTTCAACAACTGGGAGATGGCCTGGAATAGGAATTACAAAATAACAAAATCGGCAACATTCAGAGAAAACCACTATCAAATGTTACACGATGGTACCTTGCCCCGGCTAGGTTAGCGAAAATATTCCCAAATCTCCCAGACACATGTTGGAAATGTGGAAAAACGGTCGGCACCTTCTATCATCTATGGTGGACCTGCCCTGAGACCCAAAAGTTCTGGTTAAAGATCCGACTCTGGCTCTCGGAAATAACGGGACAGGAGATAGCCCTATCCCCAGAATCTTTCCTCTTGGGTATGACTGAAGATGGCCTCAATAATAACAAAACGCAACTCATAATTCAGATTACAACAGCGGCTAGATTAGCCTTCGCGAAACTCTGGAAAAATAAATCTACGCCTTCAGAAGAATTATTAATAAATAAAATTCTAGAGTGTGCAGAAATGGCAAAATTGACAAGTGAGTTAAAAAATGAGGAGAATGCTAAATACTATGAAGTATGGGGAAATTGGTATAACTGGTTGAAGAATAAAATAAAAGTATGAGCATAGGATATGACCTGCTATATATTTGAATTGGATTTAATCGTATAGAACACTGTATAGTTAAAGATGAACTTATCCAACGTATGATGTACCAAATTGTATAAACACTGTACCTCTGATCAAGAAAGAGATTGTATACTATTTTTTATATTTTGGAAAAAACCAATAAAGTATTTTAAAAAAAAAAAGCACTGTGAAGCAGAATATAAGTCTAAATGCTATTGCTATTGTTATCAAGACAAGTACAAACAATTTCAGTAACTTACCACTTGCTCTCAAATTTCAAAGCCCTTGCATTATCCATCTATATTTTTCAGTGTGTTTTAGGGCAGAGTTCCTCCACCTTTCCAGTTTTGCAGAGTGGTGGAGGAAGGAAGGGGATGGTTCTGCATGAGCAGCGGGAAAGCATGTGCATGCACAGTTCTATCTCAAGGTGTTGGTTATCACCTTTAAAGCACTCCATGGCATCGGGCCTAGCTATCTTCAAGACCGTCTGCTGCTACCGACGACCTCCCATCGTCCCGTGCGCTCCCACAGAGAGGGCCTCCTCAGGGTGCCATCAGCCAATCAATGTAGGCTGGTGACCCCCAGGGGGAGGGCCTTCTCTGTGGGGGCACCTACCCTCTGGAATCAGTTGCCCCCAGAGATAAGGAGAATCCAAGACCTTAGTGCCTTCCGCCGTGCCCTTAAAACCCACTTTTTCCAGCAAGCCGGGCTGGCTTAAGAAGAAATTTTAAATGTTTTAATTGGTTTGTATTTTTAATTTTGGGCCAAATTTATATATATTTTAATTGTTTTTTAAATATTTGTATTTCATGTTTTTTAATTCTGGCTGTACACCGCCCTGAGTCCTCAGGGAGAAGGGCGGTATATAAATTTAAAAATAAAATAAATAAATATAAAATAAATATTTGCATGAGCCACTTCCATGGCCTGACTCTGAATAGCTCCAGGCCCAGGAGTGGGCCATTGCCCAGGGTTGGGAATTGGGGCAGGGGTGAAATGCTACCAGTTCAGACCAGTTTGGCCAAACCGGTAGCAATGGCAGCATGAGACTCCGCCCACCACCCGGTCATTGTTACTTCCTGGTTTTAACCAGGAAGTAGTCTGTTTTTTACCCTCTGTGCATGTGCAGAAGGGTTTGCACATGTACAGAGGGTCCGCGCGCGCACAGGTTGCATGCACTTCTGAACTGGTATGGAAAGTAAGTAGATTGCACCCCTGGATTGGGGACCCCTGGAGCACTCTTGCTGTTTTTGTATGTGACTTGTACATTTGACATTTCTTGTTTCAGATACTGCTAAATGTTGGATTGCAAAAATCCGAGCATTATTTTACAAGCATATGAGATACTATAAATACAAATGTTCAGTTGTTTGAGCATTCTTCAACGGTGCCCCTTTTTGATATTGAAGTACGACTAAATTTTTCTAGTCCTTTGGTCACTGTTTCATGCCTCATTACCAACCACATGAAACATTTTACCTATATCATCTTATAAGATTTTTGACAGTTTTGTTGATCTTTCATTAACTCCTGCTGTTATTAGTAATATTTTAGGGGCTATTTTCAGAATGCCAGGTTCTCATTCAAGAAATCTTCATCCATATATGACTCTCCTAACCACTTGTCCAGCAACCATATAAAGTTGCATTGGTGCTGAATGAGTGGTACTGTGACTGATCCTCAAAGTTTCAGGCATCCCACCAGTCCCAGTCACATGATCACAATTTGGGTTCTTGGCCACAGGATGACACTTACAAGAGTTGTATGATCACCATTTGCAACCTTCCCTGCCAGCTTCTCACAAGCAAAGTCAATGGGGAAGCTGATAGCCAAAGTGCTCTTATGGCATAGCATCCATATTAACAAAGGATGCCATAGTCAGTGTTTGCATACAATAATAATAATAAAAAACCAGCATTATATCAGTTTAAGTCTAAGCAAGCCAATCAATATTACAGTGATCTAAATCTATGGTCCAATCAACACTTGGAAAGGAGGCAGAAGCTGAACAATTGTATGAAGATTTGCAAGTCCTTATCAACACAATACTAAAAAAGAAAAATACTACAGGTAGTCCTCAACTTACGACCTCAATTGAGCCCAAAATTTCTGTTGCTAAGTGAGAAATTTGTTAAGAGAGTTTTGCCCCATTTTATGACTTTTCTTGCCACATTTGTTAAGTGACGTTAAATCAGTAACAGGGTTGTTAAGTCAATCTGACTTCCTCGTTGACTTTGCTTGTCCAAAGGTTACAAAAGGGGGTCACATGACTGCGGGACACTGCAACCGTCATAAATGTGAGTTAGCATCTGAATGTAAATCACGTGACAATGGGCATGCTGCAATGGTCATAAATTTGAAAAATGGTCATTAATCACATTTTTCAGTGTGGTAGTAACTCTGAATGGTCACTACGTGAACTGTTGTAAGTTGAGGAGTACCTGTACTTATTGGAGACATAAGTATAAAATAAAACAGTCTCTGGAATAATGGGAAATTATTTGGGTGTATGAAACAAAGGAAGAGAGCAATCTAGAAAATTCAGTGATTCTAGATAACTCCTGCAATCAAAAAATATACTAAGAATGATGTCGCATGACCACAACTTGCGACTTCTTGTCAACTTCCTCACTGACTTTGTTCATTGAGAGCAAGCAGTGAAAGTCACAAATTGTGAATTGCAGCTTCATGCAGGGAAGCTGCAATGGCCACAGCAACTTCAAAGAGCAGCCATAATTCTCATTCAGCATTGTTGTAATTGTGAACAGTTGCTGAATGACTGGTTGCTACGCAAGGACTACCTGTGTTATGACTCTGCTTCATCTGATATTTAGCTATGCTCTATTGTTGCTATAATTAATATATTTATATATATATATATATAACATATATATATATATATATATATATATATATATATAACATATATATATATATATATATATATATATATATATATATATATATATATATATATATATATATATGTTTTCTGAGGTTTTTGCGGGTGTTTGTATGCAGTTCTTTGGTTATTCGGGTTTTCTCCCGCGTAAAATTGGAGGTTTCTTGGCAACGTTTATGTAGGTCTTTGGTTATTCGGGTCTTCTCCCACGTAAAATTGGAAGTGTCTTGGCGACGTTTCGACGAAGTCTCATTCGTCATCTTCAGGCTGGTGTTGAACTAATGATGATGTGTGTTCTTGCTTTTGTATTGAGTTTTTGTGTTCCTCGATGCGCACACTCATTCTTCTGTTAGTGTGCGCATCGAGGAACACAAAAACTCAATACAAAAGCAAGAACACACATCATCATTAGTTCAACATATAAATACAACAGGACACAACATTAATTTTAATAAAACAAAAACAGTTGCAAAAATAGAACATCTCAATGGCAGGATAATCAGAGAAGCAATAGAAATGGAAAAAAGACCATATTGCATGAATAAACGGGATGACACTTCACGTCTGCCTACTATTTGGAAACCTGCTCTCATAGATAGATGAATCTTGACACCATATGTGGAACATGGACCAAACATTGCACAAAAAAATCCCAACCAAATCATATTCAAACCAGCCACAAAGATAAAGCCCTGCCACCTAGTGGAGAAAAACCGACCATACACCCGAAGCCAAGCCAATAAACACATACTGGGACTCCCAACCAATCAGAATGAAAAGGTGGAGCCATCCCAGAATACCAGCACCAGATTTGAAATTCCAACGTCAGTTAGTGCAAAATGACTACTGGCATAAGCCTGATGATGGCAGATGGGATTCTGCCGAAACGTCGCTTCTACCCTTTTAGGGATATATCCACAATTACACGGGAAGAAACCCGAAATATTAACTATACACACATACATACCCGTGAAAACTTACATAAACATATATATATATATATATATATATATATATATATATATATATATATGTATATGTATATGTATATGTATATGTATATGTATATGTATATGTATATGTATATATATATATATATATATATATGTATATATATATATATATATATATATATGTATATATATATATATATATATGTATATATATATATATATATATACATATATATATATATATACATATATATATATATACATATATATATATATATATATATATATATATATATATATATATATATATATATATACACACACACACACACACACACACACACACACACACACACACACATATACATACAGTTAATATTTCGGGTTTCTTCCCGTATAATTGTAAACATATCCTTAAAAGGGTAGTAGCGACGTTTTGACCAAATCACATTCATCATCTTCTGGCTGATGTTCTCGGTTTGGTGCTTATGGGCAAACTGTGTGATCATAACTGACGTTTTTCTATGAAAAGAGGCAAAGGTGTATTCTGATTGGTCGACAGTGTTGTTGTATTCTGATTGGCTGATGACGTAGCTGTATTTTGATTGGATGGAAACGCTGTTGCTTGGTTGTGGGTCAATAGATAAGTTATGCTGGAACTGGTGGCAACACAGGCATTTTGATGAACCTTTGATCTATGATTTATATTTTGTGTTAAGATTCGTCTGTCTATGAGAGCAGGTTTCCAAATAGTAGGCAGACGGGAAGTGTCATCACGTTTATTCATACAATATGGTCTTTTCTCTATTTCAATGGCCTCTCTGATTATACTGCCATTGAGATGTTCTATTTTTGCAATTGTTTTTGTGTTATTAAAATTAATATTATGTCCTGTGGCATTTATGTGTTGTACTAATAATGATGTGTGTTCTTTCTTTTGTACTGAGTTTTTATGTTCCTCAATGCAATGTAAAAATCTCATTCCAGTTCATAGAGATCATAAAGAAACAAAATTTACAGCCCAGTGACCTACTCGTGAGCTTCGATGTCATATCCCTCTTCACCCAAGTGCCAATCAAAGAAGCCTTGACAGCTATCCAAAACAAATATAACCCCCCCAAGCACATCCTAGATCTGACCAACCACTGCCTATCCAACACATACTTCATCTATAACGGACAAAAATACAAACAAATAGAAGGAGCACCCATGGGATCACCCCTCTTACCTGTCATTGCTAACCTCTACATGGAACACTTTGAAACCCAAGCTCTAGAAAAATCTGATCACAAACCCAAACTCTGGCTCAGATACGTAGACGACACCTTCATAATCTGGCCACATGGGAAAGAAAAACTGGACAACTTCCTCACACACCTCAACAGCCTACACCCCAAAATACAGTTCACCATGGAAACAGAAGCAAACAACCAACTTCCCTTCCTGGATGTCTTAGTCTACAAAAAATCCAATGGCTCCCTCGGACATACCATCTACCAGAAGAAAACACACACAAACCGCTATCTGCATGCACTCTCACACCACCACCCAGCACAGATCAACTCTGTAGCCAAGACACTCATCTCCAGAACAAAATGCTTAGCTGACAAACAACACCTAAAAACCAAACTACACACTCTCACTAACGTACTAACATCCAATGGATTCCAAAGAAATAAGATTACCAACCTAATCCAAAAAGAAACCTCCACTAAAATCCAAGACAGAGAACAAGAAAACGGCAAAGCCCTCCTCCCATACATAAAAGGCACCACAGACAGAATCAGCCAGATCCTCCACAAACACAACATCAAGACAGCATTCTGCACAAACCGAAAAATATCCACCATCCTAAGAAACCCCAAAGACAAAATTGAGTTAGAAAATCAAGACGTATATGAAATCCCATGCACCGCCTGCCCCACCACATACATCAGACAAACCAACAGAAGAATAAGTGCACGCATTGAAGAACACAAGAACTCAGTCAGAAAAGAGGAACCAACTTCTTCCCTGGTCCAACACCTCAAAGCCACAGGACATGATATTGACTTTAAAAAGATCAGAACTATCGCCAAAACTGAACACTTTAACAACAGAATAATCAGAGAAGCCATCGAGATAGAAAAACGTCCACACAGCATGAATAAACGAGATAATACCTCCTGCCTACCAGCCATTTAGAAACCCGCCTTTATTGACAAACGAGTCCCTAACACAAAGAATGACACCAGACCCACACTCACGAGAGCCACACAGGATGTAACCACCACACATCCACGCAGAAAGCAGACTCAAACCCACACTGATGATGAGGCACGACGCCGGACCAGAAGCCAGACCACAGCTGCATCATTAGCCGCTTTAAACCCCTCCAATCCATACATGAAGCAGACTGACACCCACCATGAAGAGGTGACACGGCCACGAACACGAAGCCAAACAACAGCAACACAGCTCACCAGCTCAAATCCCCCTGCTACTCAGACTAACCCGAGCACAACCAAGCCCCCACCTAAACAGAACACACACCCATCCAATCAGAGCACAGCCAACCCCCCAACCAATCAGAACACATCTCCGCCAAATCAGAACACAGCCAAGCTACCACCCAATCAGTTCACACCCACTGGCAGTTAAAAGGAAGAAACAGCTGCAATCACACACATTGCTCCTAAAAGTCACTAAAAGGGTTTTTTATTTTCTATCCCAGTCTCCCATAAGTCTCAGAACAAACAACACAAAATGTCTGACAAGCCTGAAAGTGATGATTTGAGATATCATCCCACTATGGCCATTTAACAACTTGATCTACATAGAAAAAAAACCTGACTACAAAAATATCATACATTTGAACCTATGAATTAAAAAGAATAAATATTTGACCTTTACAGGGAGGAGTCATAAAATATGGGTGTGGTTGGCCGATGAAGTCCAAAAAGACAGAAATAGTGCTATCCCAGTCTCCCATAAGTCTGGAGAACAATGAGATAGTTATAATAAATTTGCAATTTTTCTTATTTGTCTCTATGAAATCCCCCTTGAAAACAATTTCCCAGAAATATTGTATTAGGCATTCACACTTATCACTGCAAATATCATGGAAAGTTTTAATAGACTTTCTTTTACTAGATATCATTTTCTTTTTGAAATGTTTTAACATAATAACTGAAGTCATTAAAGGTTTGACATCCAAACATATATCTGCTAGAAGATAGTATAAATCTTGACTTTTATTTATGAGAATTTTTGAGTATCCCATGGATATTCTTGCTAAAGCTGCTTTCAATGTGATGAACACTGGCACATGTGAAAAATTAATCCCAAAAAGCCAGTTCTGTATTTAAATATTCAGTACGAGTATTTTTGCATTATTGGGAGTAAACAATTTGTCTGGTAAGTGCATAATATATACTATAAGACAGACTATTTTATTTGTCCTTTTAAAACTGATTTTATATAAGGCAGTGTAGTCTTGGTTATCTTTTTTATTGATATTTAATTCTTCTCTCTTATAACTGCCAAGCAACATTAATGGAAATATTAAAGTGTATTAATTCACAGCTGGGTTCTAATGACATACAGGCATGCCACATGCACATCAAACAATTGTTTCTGTTGTGACTTTTTACCAAGTTGGCAAATTATCTTTCAGTTTTTCACTGTGGTTGATGTGTCTATTAAATTCCCAATTTTAAAGCATAAATGCTTGGTAGTTTATTTTCTCTCATCCCTCTAAAAATTAAAAGCTGTGAAATTAATGTCAACCATGCAAGCTATACAAATGTGATCTCTGAGAATAAGTGAGAATTGCAGGTCACTGTAATGTAACAACATTATCATTATCATGTAAATTACAGAAAGCATTTGCCATTATACTAACATATAGAGAGGTTCCATTCACACAACTCATCAGACCTAGTTAGCCACTGACCCATTAGATTTCCTTTTTGGTGGTTCCGGCAACCCACTGTCATACTAACTGTATGCCAATTTATACAACATCTGCATTAGCTGTCTTTCAATCAACATAGCTCACATCAATATCTTGTACTTGTACCACAGCAGCAATATAAAAATGTATCTGGTTAAATAATACACAGGGTATCTAGAAACTGCCACGGAAGACTTCATCTTCCCATTCATTAATGTTTTTATATGCAATGTCATGCAATCTCTAATATGTTTTAGAGTTAAATCAGCTCCAGAAACTGTAGAGAGAACCATACTTTTGCCCGAGAATCAAATGGGGCTGGACCAATAAGGTAAGCATAGCAAAAAGGCATAGATATGGTCAGTGGTGGGATTCAAATTTTTTTACTACCAGTTCTGTGGGTGTGGCTTAGTGAGTGTGATGTGGTGTGGCTTGGTGGGCATGGCTTAGTGGGCCTGACAGGGGAAGGATACTGTAAAATCTCCATTCCCATCCCACTCCAAGGGATGGTTACCACAAAATCCCCATTTCCTCCCAATCAGCTGGGACTCAGGAGTCAGAGAATAGATGGGGGCGGGGTCAGTCAGAGGTGGTATTTACCAGTTTTCCGAACTATTCAAAATTTCCACTACCGCTTCTCCAGAACTGGTCAGAACATGCTGAAACCTCTGGACATGGTCATAATCTGGACTCTCAGGGAGTGCCACAAGCCACCTCCCTTGAAGGGAAGAAATAGGCATGGCAAGGCATAAATAATAGCTATACTAACTACTCATGCCTTATATTCCAGAGGTTTGTTGTCCAAGTTCATCTTGGAATGCTACATTGATGTAGCATTTACATACTGATACTTTCGTTAAATGAGAGGAAATGCACAGTAAAAAGAACAGAAAAGATAACATATAGAAGCATTAAGATTTAAAAAGCAGTAGGCATAGGTTGCTTGAAGAGTTGAGGAATTCTAATCATCTGAGGCAGTGGCCCTTAGCAGGCAGGCTCATTACAAGTAATCCTCGATTTACAATAGGTCACCTAGGGACTGTTCAAAGTTACAACATCACTAAAAAAGTGAGTTATGACAATTTTTCACACTTATGACCATTGTAGAATCCCCATGGTCATGTGATTTACATTTAGATGTTTGACAACTGACTCACATTTATGACGGTTGCAGTGTCCCGGGGTCATGTGATCCCCTTTTGCGACCTTCTGACAAGCAAAGTCAATGGGGAAACTTAAGTGAAACTTAAGATTCACTTAACAACCATGTTACTAACTTAACAACTACAGAGATTCACTTAACAAATGTGACAAGAAAAGTTGTAAAATGGGGCAAAACTCACTTAACAAATTTCTCACTTAGCAATAGAAATTTTGGGCTCAGTTGTTTGTGGTCATAAGTTGAGGACTACCTTTATCAACTTGATGAAGTCAGGATCTTACCTGTGCAGCCATGCAATATTAATTATACCCTTTCAGGGAGTCCTGTAGTTTGTTTACAGTCTTGAACATAAGGTTCTGCAAAGTGCTCACAATGCAGCCCTAGGCAGTCACATGAAGAGAGCAATGCAAAATGCCTGCTTACTTCATGAAAGTTTGTGTACTAATGTCTCACTAGCAACTGCTCCATATACATAGCAGCACACTAAGAATAATTGCACTGGGAGGAGATAGAGAGATGTGCATAGCTCTCCAAGGAATCCCGTGCACTAATATGACCAATCAAGAGTAAGGCAACCAGCATAGGGTAACATCCAAGGATGGAAATTTAAGCATGGGGCACCATCCAAGGATGGAAATTGGATTTTTAAGAGGTGGAGGACTCATTTCTCCTCTTCCCTGCCACTTTTGTGTAGCCAATTCCAGTGGCCTTTCCTGGACATCTGGTATTTCTAGATGGCAATAAGAATGGATGGCCATAAGAAAATACTGTAGGTACTGTCAGGGTTCCCCAACAAAAGAAGACTCCAAGGCTTGAAGTTCCTCAAAGTTCCATTTGCTTAGAGATGTCATATTGGCACGTCTGGAAAAAGCCGAATCTGAAAGCTTCCAGGTTTTCCCCACCCAAAGGAAAGTCCAAGTCCCTGCCCAGCACCCATATGTCCATCACATGGTGCAATCAAAGCACCGTGCAAACTGGAGATGCCTCCCAGCCCCCCCCCAGTGCCCCCAGGTGCAGGGCAAGATATCCTTGACTCTCTGAGAAAGGAATGTTATTATTTATTTATTTATTATTATTATTATTAATCATATTTCTATGCCCACTCTCCGAGGACTCTGGGCGGCTTACACCAAAGACAGTATACTAAATAGCATATTGCCCCCAACAATCTGGGTCCTCATTTTACCCACCTCGGAAGGATGGAAGGCTGAGTCAACCTTGAGCCGGTGAGATTTGATCTGCTGATCTGCTGAACTAGCAGATCATAATTATATATAACATAATTATATATTATTATGACTACATAACATCCATGCTCAATACAATCTCCCCTCCCAGTTTCCCACAATAGTAACTGTGGCAGGCCTGAAGGCCCAATGCAAAAGATGGCTTCCAGACCCAGATCTTCTGAAGACACTGCAATTTGGCTACAGTATAAAACCAATGTTCCCATATCATTCAGCTTCAGGAGTTGTGAAATGTATATAACCAAGACATCTCTGCAGAGAGATGCATAAAACTAATAGACAGAGTTGTTAAAACTGAGTGCATTGTCAACTTTTAAGCAACATCATCACCATCAAAATTATCATATACTTGAGCTCACTCCAAATATCCCATGCCAGGATTCTGTATGAAGCTGAGGAATAATTATTAAGATCAGTTTGCATGATGAATAGAATGAGCTATCTAGCATTGGCCTTGGAGTGTATTGCAAAGATCTATTAGCAAGACAATGGAACAGCTATCTGCACTTGGAGGTACAGATATGAATCAAGAAGCTATTTATGTAATCCTAGGATTCTGCAAAAATAGAAGGTGATCTTTGTGAATTCTAACAAAACAGAGTGTTCCATGACACTGGCATGAGAATTTCTGGTCTGGCACATGACATGATGCACACGATAGCACATGAGGCTGGCTCTTGAGAGCACATCCACCCACCCATAGTACTCCAACGTTAAATGGCCATCATAAAATTTTTCCCCCCTTTTGATATTTAATTGTCATTATTCTATAATTTTAATTTTTTAATCCTAATTTAATTTTAATGTTATTTTTATATGTTTTATCAGTTATATTATATTGTACAGAGCTCTTCAATAATAAATACAAAGAAACAACTAAATAAATGGTAGGTATAGAATGAAGACGCGCTAGCATACATTCCCCATTCACAACTTTAGCTCTCTGTACCTTTTAGCATAGTGTTTTGTTTCTAGATTCCACAGTATAAATTGCTTTCCTATCTACTTTCCCCTGAATCATAACCGTACATACCTTTTTACATTTGTGGATAGATCACAACAGCAAAATTATCAGCATCCTAAGGCTTCAAACTCAAGGTCCATGGGCTGGATCCAGCCAGTGGGGTGCTTAGATCTGGCCTGCAGAGCCGCCCTGGAAACAGCGAAGGACTGGCCCACGGTACCTCTGCCAGCAAAAATGGAGCTCCAGAGGGCCATGTGTGGCCCCTCCAGCTCCATTTTTGGCTGTGATGGCTTCCTGCAACTCTCTGCCAGTAAAAATGGAGCTTGGGAGAGCCACGCACAGCCCTCCTGAGCTCCATTTTCACTGGCAGTGTGTTCAGGCTACCACAGGCTCTTCCAACACAGGTGATGTCGAGATGGCCACGCCCAACCTGGTCACCCCCTCCCAGCCCTCCCAAGGTCGAACACAACCCTGATGTGCCCCTCAATGAAATCGAGTTTGACACCACTGCCATAGTGGCTTGGTTTGCAGAACGCACAAACGCAAATATATGCATCATGGATCAACATAATAGCAACCAGGCTAATGAGTTTTTAGGTCCTATTTAGCATGGAAGTTTGCACTTTTTATAGGAAAAGATACAGATGCTATAATGCTTTATTCTCTATCAAAGGCATCAAAGAAAAATATTGGTGTTTATTATAGATAAGGAGTAATGTGAGCTCACTAGGATGCAGTTATTGTGACACTGAATGACAGCAAGGGAGCAATTCACATGTAGTTTGCCAGTTGAATATTTTCAATATTGCCTTCAAGTGAAGATATATATAAAGAGCCATTGGGCCATTCTTACTGATATCAGAAAAATGTTCTGTTATAGACAATTGCCGTGCTTAAAATGTATTTATTTTGTTTCTTTAGATTGTTGCCAAAAGAGTGAGTCAAATAATATTTTTTTTAAAGTTTTTTCCGCTGTTTTTGCCAATTTCTTAACATATCTTCCTGTAGTTTTAAAGCAGCCTCGTTAAAAATGAAAATAATATTTGCTCAGAAACAGGAGCATCCGCAGCTGTGAAATGTAGATTTTTGCTGCCAGGATTGATGGTTTGACACAAAACAACATTTTAGGCTTGGGATACTATTCCCCATAACAATATGCTTCTTTTAAATCCAGTGATAGAAATGCCAAATGTGTCCCATTAGCAAAGAAACTGTCCTCAATTATAATACTGTAAAGAACTGCTTTTCCCTATGCTGTGATTATCCTGTTAATGCATTCATGTGGCTTTGTTGTTTTTGTGGTTTTATTGAAAGTTCAGAGTTCAGAAAAAGGTGATTGATGAATAAAACTGAATGCTGCATTAATAAATAGCTTTCTAATATTTCAGCCAGCCTTACAGAAGAAGTAGATATTATCTGCAAGCAATCTAGAAATGAAAGTAAAAGCTATGAAATTACATATAAATGATAATACTTTATGCAGTGGTGGGTTGCTCCCGGTTTGACCCGGTTCTACCGAATAGGTAGTAACTTTAGGAAGTAGTTCTCCGAACCGGTAGTAACGGCAGCCAGGCCACGCCCCTGAACCCGTTCCCCAGTTGCTGCTTGCTCGCCCATCCAAAGTTGACCGGAGCAAAGAAGCCTCTCAGCCGCCTGGCCACAGAGTGCAGAAAAGTCCTTCAGCTGGTGAGAAGAAAGCTGTGCATGCACGAAGATGGCGGCAGGGACTGGAGGTCTTTCCGGTCCTGTGTGCCAGTGGCTGGGTGGAAAAGAAGCCTCTTGGCTTCCAAGTCCATTCACACAGGGTCGCTTTTCTCCGCGCCCGAGAAAGATCAAAAGGCACGGAGCAGCCTTTAATGACAAAGTCACCTAGACGAGGTAAAAGAAAACAAACCACTGAGGGAAGGAGCCCACCGAATCTGCTGGCATTGCAGCCGCCACCCCCCTCCCCGTAGCTTGGATCTCCAAGCGGAAGAAGTCCTCGGCTGTTGCGAAGAAGCGGCAGTCTGGGTGCGCCATGCCCGTTTCTTTCTCTTTGAGAGCCGCTTTGCAAACAAGGTGCAAAGTGGCTCTCAAAGAGAATGAAGCGGGCATGGCACACCCAGAGCTGCCATTTCTTTGCAACAGACAAGGATGGAAGAGTTCGCTCAGGAGCGACGCCAGCAAGGAAGGCAGCTGGATCAGAGGGAGGCATAGCCCGAGCTCTCTGTGATGGGTAAACAAGTGTGGGGAGGTGAAGGGGAGTGGACTTGGCCCTCCACATGTTGCACCCCCCTCCCAGCCTTCACCCGTGCCTCTGTGCCACCAGCATCTCCTGAAGCCACCGCCATTGGAGCCGCAATAGGGACTGGGGAAGCCTGGTAGCAGCCATGAGCCATGCTTTCCTCTAAATGCTATGGGTGGCAGAGGGAAACAGGTGCTTCTGTTTGGAGGAAAGCGCAGCTCATGGCTGCTAAAGCCCAGACGAGATGAGGAACTGCGGGGAGCCTCCTGTGTGTTGCATTCCCCTCCCAGCCTTCACCTGCGCCTCCGTGCCACCAGTGTCTCCCGAAGCTGCTGCCATTGGAGCCGCGACAGAGATGGGGGCAGCCCAGTAAGCTGGGTGCCCAAAAATGATGTGGAAGCACGGGGGGAAGGCTGGGAGGGGTTGCAACATGTGGGAGGCTCCCTGCAGTTCCTTGGCTCATCTGGGCTGCAGCTGAGTCCGCTGCCCTGAGCTGGTGGAGTGGGTTGCTCTGGCTGCAATCACAAGGAAGGCCTGTCAGAGGCGAGAAGGGGTGCTTTTTGACCAGGAAGGGCAATGGAGGGAAAGTCGGGACAACCACCCCCACCCCACGCGTCCCAACCTGGATATGGAGCCGGAGTGTCAAAAAAAAAAGTTTCAAAAAGTCCCAAAAATTTTAGCCACCTTTTCGGTGGGTGTGGCTTGGGGAGGGTCATATGACTGAGTGCATGAGTGACATAATGTTGGCCATGCCCAATCAGTCACACCACACCCACCTAGCCACACCCACCGAACCGGTAGTAAAAAATTTTAGAACCCACCACTGACTTTATGTATATGTATATGTATATGTATATGTGTGTGTGTGTGTGTGTGTGTGTATTAGTACACACACACACACACATACAAATACATATTGTGTTTCTCCAAAAATAAGATCCGGTCTTATTTTCTTTTGGGCCCCAAAATAAGCACCAAGTATTATTTTTGGGGATGTCTTACCCGCTAACCTTAGGACCACCTTAGCCACACCTCCCATGCCCCAACATCTGTTGTGCTGCTGCCTGAGTTCTTCTGCAGCTGCTTGTGACCTCTCACAGCCAGATGCTATCTGGCTCATCATGCTGCTGCTCACAGCAGGATCCTGCATGGCTTGTTGCTCTGCTTCCGCTGCTCGTAGCAACAGGCTACATGGCATGTTGTGCCATTGTGTATGAGAGTGGCGGTACTGGCATGACGAGCCTCACAGCATCCTGCCACGAGTGGCGGCACCAGAGGACTAGCCATGCGGTGTCCTACTATAAGCAGCGGCATCAGCACGATGTGCCATGTGGCATCTGGCTACAAACAGCTGCAGAAGAAATTTGGCAGTGGCATGACAGGTGTTGAGGCATGGCTGCGGTTGTCCTGAGGTAAGTGGGTGTGGGACATATGGGGCAGCTCCATTCCCCCATCCCCACCCTAGCTTGATTTTTATGCCTGTCTCACCCCATCTTCTACAACCAGATGGTGGGGGGGGGGTTAGGGCTTTTTAAGGGTAGGGTTTATATTAGGTGCAGGCATGAAAATTGGGCTAGGGCTTGTTTTCAGGATAGGTTGTATTTTCAGGAAAACATGGTCCTAGTGCTACCTTAAATCAAGTCTAGATCTTAACATTTTTGACAAGCAACCTGTGTTTGCTTACTTTTACACCCACACCTGCACACACCCTATTCACACATCTTGATGAACATAATGGAAAATAAATAAATACACAAAGATGAAACTTTCATAAGATAATGTAGACTAGTCATTATCAGGGTTTTCATTTGTGCATATGAGTACCGTGTTTCCCCGAAAAAAAGACCTACCCCCAAAATAAGCCATAGCCTGATTTTTAATGCCTAATATAAGCAGTACCCGGGGTTGGCATGGCCAGCACAAGAGGCGATGAGTGTGCAGAGACCAAGCAGTAGTCACAGCCCATGCAGCGCACGTGAGTTGATTACATGTCCAAGCAGCAGATGGAAACAGAGACGCGGGGGTGAAGCAGCCAATCTAATCACACTGTGCGGGCTGCAGGAAATCTGAGAGTCAGTGAGCTGGAGCAGGCATGCAGCTGTGGGAGGCTCATCTTTGCAGGGTGGCACTGGCAGCAGACAGAGGCAGAGGCACAGGGTGGAAGGCAGGCAAACCATAAGTCCCACCTGCTTGCTGCTTCTTGTATGCATGCTGGGGATTGGGGCGTCCAGTCAGGCTGATCATCCTGAAATTGTGTTTTCCCCAAAAATAAGCCCTAGTGCTTATTTTGGAGCAGGTCTTATTTTGGGGGAAGCATGGTACTGAAAGAATTTGAGGCCCACCATGAAAACCAGAAGTAAACCAAAGAGTCCTTGCAGGTAGCATGACATATATGAGTGTTCCCAATGTCATTTCACAACAGCCCTCATAAACCTAGAAAAGGACCAGATTACCATCATCCTACCAGATGACAATGTCAAACATGGTTATTTTTAAGAAACTTGTATCCCAGTGAATACTAACACAATACAGAAACTAGACAATTGAATGAAGACAATTCTCTGTGACCTCACCAAGAAAGGCTAAATTACCAAAGTGGAACAATGGTGGTTGAGAATCAATGGACCCATCCTCTCATACTTCTATGGACACCCCAAAATACACAAGCCTGACATACATCTCCATACAATTGTATCATTACCAGGACCTCTACCTACAACATCGCAAAAGAACTAACAAAAAAGCTTGGGCACCTCACAAAGGGTAGCAAACACTCCATCAACTCCCCACTACAATACCTTCAAACATTCAGACATGTAACTATAGATGAGAATGAAATCATGGCCTCATTTGATGTTACAGCCCTTTTCATCTCCATAGACCCAAAATTAGCCAAAGAATCTATGACTACATTGCTTCACAGCATACCCGACTGTGTTAACCCCCCAGATTATGGATCTCATAAACCTCTGCCTAACCACATACAATTCAATGGACAAATTTATCAACAACTTAAAAGTACATCTATAGGTTAATTGCCTTCAGGACTAATAGCAGAGGTTGTAATGCAATGTTTGGAAGCGATAGCGTTTCTATAAATACAATCCAAAATATATATCAGATATGTAGATGACACCTTCACCATGATAAAAAAGGACCAACTAGAAACAGTCACAAAACCATCAACCATCAACATCTTCAAAGGAATACAATTTACCAGAGAAAATGAAAACAACTTACTACCCTTCCTGGATATCCTGATCGGCAAAGACCACAACAGTAAACTAGAAACACAAGTGTACCGAAAAACCACCTACACCAATCAATGGCTCCACTACCAAAGCAACAACCCAACCTCCCATAAGAGATGCTATATATGAATTTTATTTAGTTGAGCACAAATTGCAGCAACCCTGAACAACAGAAAAAGAAAACAGAGCATTATACAATATTTTCTAACAAAATGGATATCCACGCATCTTCATCAAAAAGTACCTGACCACTCAACCCCATATACACACAACCAACAGAAACCTGAAAAAGAATAACATTGCCATACATCAAAAACATCTCAGAAACCACCAACAAACTGTTACAACCACATGAAATCAGTGTAGCACACAAGTCAACTAAAGCCCTCCAAAACATCCTAAGTAAACCAAAAGACCCAGCAACCCCAGAAGAAAAAACAGGACTCATCTATAATGTAATGACTGCAACAGCCATTACATGGGACAAATAGGCAGAAAGCTGGCAGAACGCATCTATGAACACCAAGTAGCAATCAGAAGACACGATGAAAACTTTTTATTTTCAGAACATATTGTTAGACGTAACCATAGTTTCAACTGGGAAATTGTGATCATCCTAGACCAAGCCAAGCCTAAAAATGCTAGAGAATTTGTAGAAGCTTGGCACTCTGACAAATAAGCCATCAACAGACACATAGACAAACAATATCTACATACTGTGCAAAAGAGAAAATCAACAAGCCAAAAAAGGAACAAAAAGACCAAAACACCTCCCCATCAGCAATCAAAACTGAGATGAGCATAGATTAATTTCAAGATTAACATCACACCAACAATCAAGAAGTACACAATACCCCAATCAAGGAACTGCTGAACAAGCTAACAATAAACAGCCCAACCAAAGAACTTCCAAAGCCACTCCCACCAACACTGACAGGGCAAGCCACTAGAATATAAACTGAGAGCAAACCCAACTCCTTATTAATTCTGAGGATATTACCTAGTTTGGGTAATGAAATGTCTGCAAGAAAACAACCAAGTTGAGAGTGCACCAAGGATCCCTCACATATTGGGAAAACCATCCCATTCAGGACATAGCATCAGTGGAATGGACTAAAGGGGACGATCACTAAGGGGGAAAGAAAGCTACTGATAGAAAGAGCTGGAATAATAGAATTCCATACTGAAGCCAATTGAAATGGGAGCCTTTCAAATATTAAACTTCAGAACTTTATGACATATAATTTGCTATAGGTTCTTTTTAAAAATTACTCATTCCCATTTCTGTTTCTTCCCTCCATTTTTGGGTTATTAATGCATTTCAATAAAACCAGAAAAAGCAACCTTGGGACAACATCAGGTATGATTGCTCCAATATTCATTTTGCATGGCATTTAGTTTGCCAAGGTGCAATGCACTCCCAAGCAATGGTAAAACGCCAAGAAAAATGGATCTTCATACACTTTAATCAGAACTTTGTATGAATGTGTTTGAAATGCTGGAAACTATTTTTAAGATAGACGAGTGGAGGATTTTTAATGCATTGGTTCCACTTCAGAAATAGAGACCAGGTAATTTAGAGCTCCAGAGAGAAACTGAGATTCATCTCTATGCATATATCTGAATAAATGGAAGTGAAGTGAACTCTGGTCAGCTCCATACCCATCACATTGCCTAGAATTGTTCTCTCAGCATTTAATGACTTAAACTCTTTGAATGGAAGGAAGAAAAGAATACCGTAATTTAATGGTTATCCAAATGCAATTGTGCAGCTTGTCACCTCATTTACCTAGCTCTCTCCTTGTCTGCATTTACAAAGTCACTGCTGACAATGCAAAGTTCTGGGAAAAGAATGTGCTAAATTACTCCATCTGTTTGAAGAACAAAAACTTGCCTTGGAGATAGCTCAATTACACATAATACTAAGCCTGGACAGAGTGAAGGGAATCTCAAAAAGGCAAATTTGAACCATGGATTATTATCATTCATAGTTTAGAACTCAGGTATACTGTGACTTATGTCAGATGTAATCAACCATGGATTTTTTGGATACTGTTGAACAGTGGTGGCTGGTAAGTGTTTAAACACAAATTCTATCAGTTTCATTGCCGCAGTTGTACCATGCTGTTAAGTGTGAAACAATTGATCAGTGCTCTAAGCATCATGCTCTGCTCTTTTGTTAACTGGCTTGCAAAATTCCCAAAACATTAACAATTAGCTTTTGTGAAGTGATACAAGCCAGCTCCAGCACACTACTGATGTTGAACCACAGCCATTAGTAAGCATGACCAAAAGTGAGAGACCATTCTTGGCTCATAAAGGTACACTAAAGAGTATTTCACTTAAAATGTAAGGAAAGGCTTCTTTGCAATGCTTCTACACTGCACTAGAGAATAACAGGATGATTAGGAACTATCTGTTGAAGTCAACTTTCAATCAGACATCCATTGGTTCTCCATAGAGGGCAGCACCAAATAGGAATATGTATTAGTACCATTTTTTTGTTTGTACTCTTAAGGCAGCAAAGTATTTGGGTCCATTGTGTTTTTTAAAGATACATATTTATATGTATATACATACACAAATGTCAATATCTAGTGGAAGAGGAAAACATCAAGCATTGTATAGCAGTAAGGGAAGAGAATGCTACAAAGGATAAGAAAGAGGCCTGGGAAGGAAAGTGGGAGTAAAACTGGAAGAGAAAGAACAGATTTGGGTCCAATTACAGGAAATGGGGAGGGAGCAACAACTTGCTTAGGTTTCCTCTCAACCTGACTGATCTTCCAAACCAGGGGTGGGTTCTAAATTTTTTTACTACCGGTTCTGTGGGCGTAGCTTATTTTGTGGGCATGGCTTGATGGTCATGTGACAATTCTTTAGGATTTAGCAGAGGTACTGGTCTACCAGGCTTTTAACTACTTGCAGAACTGTGCGAGTCTACTCATTTGTTTTAGGAGGCACTGGTCTACCACCACACTGCCTTTTAACACTGATCAGCTGTAGGGCGGCCCTTTTAAGCCCCACAACAAGAGTTTAAACAGCTTTTTTCCTTCTAACCGATAGCTGGGACTCAGGAGGCAGCAATAGATTGGGAGTGGAGTCAAATAAAAGGTAAAAAAAACGCGGGGGTGGGTGGGAGGGAGGGGGGGCAGAACCGGTTCGGTGACAACATATCATCACCGCTACTGGCTTGGCGGAACTGGGCAGAACTGGGAGGAACCCACCACTGTTCCAAACTCAATTTTCCCTGTTATCATAACTTTGTGCATTCTCTTGGTGCATATACTGCTCATGAATATAGGCTCACTTTTAACAGCAGGAAATTTTCTTTATGTGTATGCCTTTTGAGCCCAGACTAGGAGTTGCCAAAGGCCTGGGTTCAAAGCAGCAGTGGGATTCAAAATTTTTTACTACCGGTTCTGTGGATGTGGCTTGGTGGTCATGGCTTGGTTGTCATGTGACTGGGTGGGCGTGGCTGGTTGGGCATGTGGCTGGGTGGGTGTGGCTGGGTGGGCATGTGATTGGATGGGCATGGCCAAGTTGACATCACTCACATCAAGGGGCGCCTTTCCTGACCTCTCCTCACCTCAAAGGCTTCAACCAGATACAATTTCCCTGTCTATTTATTTACTACAACTGAACATCCAAAATACACTCCTATGTACAGTATATATCCCATATGTGTATATACATATTACATAGTATGTGTATAAGCACATAAAAAGATCTACATATACTGTATGTGTATGTATGTACACACACAGATACACACACAGAGAGAGCTCTTCTAAAACTATACACATTCAATCTCACTTACTACATTTGGAAAAAGACACCCAGAGTCCACTTTCTGCCACAAATTTAACTATAACTTCTGTACATTAGAACATTACATGGCTTCAGATTTTCTTCCCTAGCCTGCACATGACTGTTAGAGCCAGGAGATGTCATGGGTTGAGTAAAATGTGGTGAAACTCACTTAACAAGGCTCTTGCTTAGCAACCAAAATTTTGGGCTCAATTATGGTCATAAGTCAAGGACTATCTCTGCCTTCCTCTGCAGGGCAGCCTTGTCCTAGTAAACTCCTTCTCCTTTCTGGCAATTTTCCTCTCTGTTAGAGGGACCAAAATAATCCAGACGATGTAAGGTTTCCTGCTGCAGCATGGGGTTGGACTAGATGGCCTCCAAGGTCCCTTATAACCATGCTATTCTATGATTGTGTAAGGATCTCCTGCTGGCGCAGGGGATTGGACTAGATCAGTGGTGGGTTGCCCCTGGTTCGGACCGGTTCACAAGAACCGATAGTAAAACTGCCCCGGATGTCATCATCAGCGATCTGCTCAACTGGAGGTGGTATTTGCCGGTTCGGTGAACCAGCCCAAATTTCCACTACTGATTCACCCGAACTGGTCCAAACCTGCTGAATACCACCTCTGGTTCAAAGTTGATATTTGTGTGTGCATACTATGAATGAAATCCACATGGAAACCCATTTGAAAACCCATTGCAGAATCTTTTCAGAATTGTTCTTTTTTCAGGATTTGAGTGACACCAGTTGCTTAAATACAGTCAGGATATATTTGTCTTTAAACACAAGATATTGCTTTTTATGCTAAAGAGAAACTTCTCCCCTACCAAAGAATCTTAGCTCAAAGATAAAATACAGATTATTTTTCTGCTCAGTAACAAATGTCACTACCCCTTCAGGACAGTAATTAAATCTAATTGCAGGTAAGACAATTATGTTGGACCTTAGAGCAATTTTCTCGCTATGTAGGAAACTGTTAAGAACATGTGCTTAACCAAGTGACCCTTTTTTCCATGTAGCTTTTAGCTGGCACTTTAAGAGGTACTAATTATCTGTTTGTCATCTCCACCTACAGCTGAGGTTATGGCTGTTGGATGACTGCTCTTAAGCATATGGTGGGTGGATTAATTTGCATCCAAGGCTTCATGCCTCCTAATGTTTCTTTTGTTTTCCAGCACGTAGCAAAAGATGTTGCTGTGCTGTTTCCCAAAGAGATCCCTTCCTTTTGCAATCAGTCATCAATTTGTTTATTCAAAATAGACATGTTCTCCCTGCCATGTTCTCTCTCTCCCCTTCCCTCCCCCTCCCTCCCTCCCTCCCTCCAAGTTACATCAGAAATGCAGTAATATGTGTGCTAGGCATATACATATGCTAGTCATGTCATTTTATATGCATATAGTTGACATAAGTATTCAGTCGCCCCAACTCTATACTAAATTAAGGGATTACAGGGTTGTAAAAAGAAAAGAAATGCTAGGCACGTATATACAACACACATACATGTATGCTAGGTATGCCATTTTAGATATTGACACTGTTAAGGGACAGTGTTCAAACTGCAATGAAAGGATATTGGGCGAGAGGAAAATGGCAATTTTAAAAAGTGAAGGGGCTGGTTGTGACCAGGTAATCAAAGCCCTGTCCCTTTTTACTAGTATCACATATTCTAGTCATGGGATTCAAATTTTTTAACAACCGGTTCTCTGCCCCAATGACTGGCTGGGTGGCTGTGGCCAGGTGGGCATGTGACTGGGTGGGCATGGCTAATTCAACATAACTCACATTAAATCACCTGGCCCCTCCCCTCCCAGTCACTCCTTGTCACGCCTGGCCTCAATGTATCTATAGTTCCGTAAAAATGTTGTTCACTTTTTTTCGATTTTATTATCTGCATCTACATACTATAGGTGTACTTTCATGGACCACTGAAAGGAGGAAATGGTTCACATGCTTTGTCCAAGAGTGTGATAGGAAGGTCACAAAACAAGCTTTTGAAGGGCTGCCACAAAGAAGGGGGGGTGTTGTAGTGCGGGAATAACGAGAGGCACAAGCAGGCTAGTGACAACAGCTCTTTAATTCAGGGTGAGACTTCAGCAAAGGAACACAGGCAACAGCCCTCTTTATATACCATTCAGGGGCAACCGTTAACCAATCACAAGTCACAGTGCATTTGAATTTCCCGCAAAAAATAGATATATACATAACACCCCTCCACTCCCAGAAGGCACTTATCCTATCTATTTACATATTTACATACAAAATCACGCAGGTGACCAGGGCGTGTCTTTACTCTGGTTGACCTGCGCAGTTCAGTTGCTGGAGAGGCGTCGAGTCGGTCAGAGGGACCTCCCGTCTCTCCTGGCTCCGCCAATGGAACCTTCTGGATTTTTCCAGAGGCATGGTTATCCCCGGCTGGGAGTGTCGACTCGCTGGGGCAGCGCTGGAACTTTGGCTTGCCTGATAAGTATTCCGGCTTACTCGGGCTTGAGATAGCTGTTTCAGGGAAACTTTGGAAGTTAGGATTTACCGTGTTGGGGTTTTCGTAATGCAAACGTTTATGCAATTGGTCTATGTGCCTTCTCCAAATTTTACCAAGCCCTATATCTACCGTGTATGATTTTGGACCGGTGATTCCTACGATAATTCCCTCGATCCACAGTGGGCCGTTGGCATAGTTTCTAGCGAATACCGGGGTTCCGATTTGGAATTGTCTTAATCCTCCCCCTTCCCCCTTGTAATTATCTGAGGAGTAATTTGGGTGTAAACGATCGAGAATGCACCTGAGCTTTCGGCCCATTAAGAGCTCGGCTGGGCTGCGCCCCGTGGAAGCGCACAGGGTTGCATGTTGTATTGCTAAGAATTGATCAATCCTAGCTTGCCAATCTCCCGCATCGAGCCAGGACAGTATTTCCTTGGCCATTCGTACAAATCTCTCTGCAAGGCCATTCGAAGCTGGATGAAAAGGAGCAGATAATGCGTGTCGTATGCCTAACTCGGCCAGATAGCCCTCAAATTGGGTTGCTGTGAATTGGGGCCCATTATCCGAAACCAGGGTGTCTGGCAATCCGTGAGTTGCAAAAAGTTTCCTGAGGACTTTAATTATGGCCTCAGAAGTTGTCGAGGGCATCAAAATGATCTCTAGCCACATAGAAAAGGCATCTACAATTATGAGGAAATTCTGGCCATGAAACGGGCCTGCGAAATCGATATGGATCTTCCCCCATGGTCCCTTTAGTTTTTCCCATTCTCTGATGGGAGCTATAGGGGGATCCGGGCGGGACTCTTGGCAGGGCCTGCACTTCCCAACCCACTCAGTGATGTCTTGGTCGAGATATGGCCACCAGACATAGCTTTGAGCTAGGCCTTTCATTCGAACAATACCAGGGTGACCTTCGTGCAGCATTTCTAAAACTCTATGCCTTAATCGAGAAGGAATGACCACCCTGTCTCCCCACAGCAAGCAACCCCCCAACATTGACAGTTCATTTTTCTTATTAAAATACAATTGAAAATCCCCACTATCTACCTTGGTAGGCCAACCCCGCATTACCCAGCCCATTACAGTGTGTAATACAGAGTCCTTGGCAGAAGCCTTCGCCACTTCGCTAGAAGAAATGGGGCCCAGGGACACAACATCAATCAGTAGCACCGGGGCTTCTGGAGTTGGGTTCTCTAATATTTCAGGCAAGGGGCAATGGCTGAGGGCGTCAGCATGGCCCAGGGTTCGGCCCGGTCAGTGGAGCAGTCTGTATGAATAGGCAGCCAGGAAAATGGACCATCTGGTCATCCGGGAGGAGAGTGCAGCCGGGGTCGGCTTGTCACCAGCCAAAAGTCCCAAAAGAGGCTGATGGTCTGTAATAAGTTCAAAAGTCCGGCCAAACAAATACTCGTGAAATTTTTTGACCCCAGCTACAGCCGCTAATGCCTCCCTGTCCAGCTGGCTGTAATTTCTTTCTGCACTAGACAAAGTGCGAGAGTAATATGCAATGGGTGCCCCTAACCCATTCGGTAGTCTATGGCTCAACACAGCGCCCACACCAAAAGGGGACACGTCGCACACGAGTACGAGAGGCAGTTCTGAGTTGTACTGTATTAAAAAGCTGTCCTTGGACAAAAGTTTTTTAACTGCCCTAAATGCAGCCGCTTCTGATTTGCCCCACACCCAGGGAACGTTTTTTCCTAAGAGTCTATGCAGTGGCTCTGCAATGGTGGCTTTGTCCTTTAAAAACATTGTGTAGAAATTAAGAAGTCACAAGAAAGCCTGCAGTTCGGGCTTCAATTTGGGAGTGGGCGCATTCTGAATGGCCCTGACTTTGCTTTCCGTGGGGTGAATACCTGTTCCGTCAATTCGGTAGCCCAAAAATTCTACGGAGGGTACCGCTATTTTACATTTGGACTTTTTGAGTTTAAGTCCCGCTTCTCTGAACCTGGTTAGGACTTGTCTAATCCTATCCCCAAGCTGCGCCTCGTTCTGGCCACTAATGAGGACGTTGTTGAAATAGGGGATGACTCCAGGGAGGCCTTATAGAAGGTGCTCCATGGTGCTCTGGAAGAGCCCTGGGGCGATGCTAACCCCAAACTGTAGTCTAGTGCATTTAAACGCACCTCTGTGAGTTACTATGGTCTGTGATTCTGCCGTAGCATCATCTACTGGCAGCTGCTGGTACGCCTGCGCAAGGTCTAATTTGGCGAATAGCTTGCCAGGCCCCAGGGAGTGTAGTAGATGGTGGACGATCGGAACGGGAGAGGCTCTCTGCTGCAACGTCTTGTTGATTGTACATTTATAGTCAGCGCAGATTCTAATTGATCCGTCTGATTTTACTGGCGTGACTATTGGGGTTTCCCACTTAGCGTGATCTACAGAAACTAGCACCCCCTGTCCAATTAGCTTGTCGAGCTCAGCGTCAATTTTGGGCTTTAAAGCAAATGGAACCCGTCTTGCTTTTAGTCTGATTTGGGCCACGTTGGGGTCTAAATTAAAAGAGATAGGGGTCCCCACGTACTTGCCTAGTGTCTCCTCAAAAACGTCCCGAAATTCATGAAGGAGGTTTTTTTTGAGTGATGGCCCGCCGATGCTGTGGACGCCTGTGAAGCCCATGCCGAGGGCTCGGAACCACGCCATGCCCAGGAGACTTGGTAGCGGCTTGCTGATGATGGTCAGGGGATGCTCTTTCTGGAACTCACCATAGGTGACCCGGAACGTGCCCACGCCTTCCACAGGAACTTGGTTTCCTTGATAGTCGAGGAGGCGAACTCTTTGTCGTGACAGCTGGGTTTTCTGGATCTTTGGCAGGAGCGCTTTGAGTGTAGTCCAGGACATGATGGACAGGGTAGACCCGGTGTCGATTTCCATTTCGCATGGTCTCCCTTCGATTTCTACTTTCGTGTAGACTTTCTCTTCATCAGCCGTGCTGGCTTGGCCAATTCTCGTGCTGTAGGTCTCTCACTTTTGAATCTCGTGCCGTTTTCTCACGCTGTCATCTCTGTTTGGCTGTTTTGAACGTGCCAGTTCTGGTTGGTCATGGTAGTCACGTGGCTTGCGACTACGCGGAAATTGAACTCTACAGATTCTTGCTAGGTGGCCTTTCTTCTCACAGCGCCTGCAAATGGCGTCTCTGTATTTGCAGGATTGTCTCTCGTGATCCCTGCCACAGCTAGGACAGTTCTCATCTCGGCGGCTTTGCTCACTTTTTTTCTTTTCCGTGTGGAAGACATCCTCATCTGACTCTTCCTCTGTACTGGTTCGCGCCTCCTCTCTGTGAACGGGGGCTGTTTTTGGGCCGTCTTTGCTTGGCAGTGGCCGCTGTAGCACTTCAGAAGCCGTCGTGGATGCTTCGTGTGCTCTGGCTTCGTTGAGCGCGCCGGCTAATGTTAGATCTGGCTTCGCCAGAAGACCCCTCTGTAAACGAGTGTCTCTAACGCCACAAATCAATTGCTCGAGTAGCACATTGTCTAGATCCTGGTAGTCGCAATGTGTTGCGGTTTTTCAAAGGGCGGTCACATATGCGCTGACCGGTTCTCTTCTCTTTGTAGACATTGCTGGAGCTCGTAGTGCTGTACAAATTTTGAAGGAACTGGAGCGTAGTGGGCTCTCAGGTTTGCTTGAAGGACATCCCAGGGGACTGTCTGGATGGGGGTTGGCTTGCAGAGGGACTCGGCCATCTCAAATACATCTGGCCTGTAGTGGCTTAAGAATAGGGCTCTTTTTCGGTTCACGGAGAGCCCTTGCATCTCGCTTGCTTCCAGGGAACACTCGAACCTGGTCAGATACGATCCCCACTTCTCTCGGGTCAGGTCGAAGGGTTTTGGCGGAATGTAGGCAGACATTGCCATGTCTCTGTGTTCGCTCGTCACCCTGGCTGAAACTCAGAGCTCTTTTTGATTTGCTTCTTGTGGCCTCTATCCATCCTTCGTCGCCAATGTTGTAGCACGGGAATAACGAGAGGCACAAGCAGGCTAGTGACAACAGCTCTTTAATTCAGGGTGAGACTTCAGCAAAGGAACACAGGCAACAGCCCTCTTTATATACCATTCAGGGGCAACCGTTAACCAATCACAAGTCACAGTGCATTTGAATTTCCCGCACAAAATAGATACATACATAACAGGGGGGGAACGTATTTTCCAAAGAAGCAGAAGGCAAAACAAGAAGCAATAGATGGAAACTGAACAAAGGGAGAAGCAACCTAAAACTAAGGAGAAACTTCCTGACAGTGAGAACAATTAACCAGTGAAACTGTTTGTCTCCAGAAGTTCTGGGTTCTCGATCACTGGAAGTTTTTAAGAATAGACTGGACAGCCATTTCTCTGAAATAGTATAGGGGTCCCCCCCCAAAGTCCCTTCTATGTGTTATTCTGTTATTCTAACATCTTTCCCAGGCCCTCCACTCAGATTTTGGCATCCTCAGTTTTCCTGCCTGGGCAGGAGGTTGGACTAGAAGACCTCCAAAGTCCCTTTCAACTCTATTATTCTGTTATTCCTGATCTAAATAGCTAAGGCCCTCACTGGGATCTTATCTCTTTTGCTCCCTCTGGACTAATGAATGTCTGCCTCTAGACATTCATTTTAATAAGAGTTTTAGAAATCTGCAGTTGAAAGTTCTTCATGTCTCCTTACCCTGAAGACCCAATTTCACTTGGAATTTAATCCCAAACTGATTGCCCTTTTGGCATTTCTCTTGATACTTCTCCAAAATGCACACCAAAGAAGTCACATCTGTCCCTCCCTCCCTCCCCTCCTCCCCCCTCTCTCATACACACACACACACACACACACACACACTCAATTTAAGCAAATTCCCTTGTCTTGGAGACTTTAGAATCATAGGTTAGAAGAAGGCACCTTGGAGGTCTTATACTGTAGTTCAACCTTCTGCTCAAGACAGAAGACATACATACTTGCGGGTTCACAGACATCCTGGCTTTGGCTGCAAGAACTTCAGGCAGCGTTCCTGGCCACACACTTCGTCCTCCGGCCACCTCATGTGATGTGGGGGACCCAAGAGAAAGCACCTGGTCTGGGCATACAGCCATCCATGACGGAGCCCTTCCTGGGGAGCAAAGCATGGCTTGGACAAACTGATCTGTCCTGAAGACGAGGTCCAGAGCAGTGGCAGCGGCGGAAGACAAGCTCCAGAATGGCAGCGGCAGAAGGTGAGCTTCAGAGTGGTGGTGGTGGCAGAAGGTGAGCTCCAGAACAGCAGTAGCGAAAGGCGGCAGTGGAAAGTGGAAGGCAAACTCCTGAGTGGCAGTGGCGGCAGTGCTCCAGGAGGAAGGGCGGATGTCCCAGGGCTGCATGCATGCACCGCAGTGGAACAGTAGTCTCAGCTCCAGTGCAGTGTCTGCCCCAAAGGCCACCCGCTCACCCACCCACTGGTTGGCCCGGCCTGGAAGCAGTGTGTTCCCCCCATCACGGGCTGGACATGGGACCCAAGGCCAGAGGGAAGGCGAGCAGGTGGCAGTCGCCCGGTGGCCCTATGGAAGCTGAATGCACCAGGCCCAAAAGATGAACGAGCCTCGGCATGTCCACCTGAGGCGGCTCTTCGACTGAGTGGGTCGGGTCTCCCTCTCCCACCATTGGCATCAACCTTACCTTCCAGAGCTTCCACATGCCCTTTAGATCCCAACAGGGCCAGCGTGTGGCTGACTGAGGCCAAGACTGGTGCTCTGCTGCGGTGCACGTGTGCAGCCCCGGGACATCTAGCAGCCTTCCCAGAGTGCTGCTGCTGCCAGGCACTGGCCCCATTGGGATCTGAATGGCAGGGCACTCGGGACAGCTGAGGAGTGTGGAAAGTCTGGAGCGCCTCGAGGCCTTCAGGACAGATCAGGTCATCCAAGACTTTGCTCCCCAGGAAACGTTCCATCGTGGAGGACTGTGTGCCTAGATTAGCCATTTTGTCTCAGGCCTCAAGAAGTGGTAGGAGGCAGAGGGAGAGAAATGATAGGAGGCAGAGGAAGAGAAGTGGTAGGAGGCAGAGAAACAGATTAAGGCTCAGAGAACCAGTAGGAGGTAGAGAGCAAGAGAAATGGGAAGCTTTGGAGACAAGCACCATTCCCAGCCCTGCTTCCCCAAGGGGGTGCCCGGCCATGCTTACCTCTGCCTCAAGGCTTCTGCTACTGAAGCAGACGGGAATAGGTTGAGGCAGCTGGGCGAGTCTAGTCTAGGCGAGTGTTGTGGCTCCGTTACCTGAGCCTGTGTCATCGGCAGGAGAGGACTCCGAGAGTGAAGGAGAGGAGTTGGCAAGGCCTCCCTCTCCAGGATCCTCCTCTCTGGCAATGCCTTCGGTGTCCGCCGAAGGGCAAGAGATAGGGCCGGGGCCAAGCACACAGCCACAGATGGAGAGTGATGAGGGTAATGAGTCTTGGCTGGATCCACGCCAGCGTCGCAGAGATAAGTGCGCGCAACAGAAGAAAAGGCATGCCCGAGATTAGGCTGAGTCACTGGACCACACCCCACAAGGTATAAAAGGGAGTGTGGTGGCCAGTCAAACCTTGTGACGAACAAAGCTGAAAGCTTCCATGCCATTCTGCATCGCCGGACTTTTGCTATAGACTTTGCTGGATTATCTCTGGACTTGATTGACTCTGTAATTATTGAGCTGTTTCTTTTGATGTACCAGAAGTGGGGAGAAGTTATCTCTCCTCTTCATAAGTAATAAACTCTTGGCAGGCAGCCACTAGGTTGTTGCCAAGTTCTGTTATCATAAGGAAAAGGATTTTGCCGGCTGGTTTGGTCTTTAACTCTTGAACGTCTGTTGGTGTGTGTGCGTGTGGGATGGGGACAGAACAGCGAGTGAGGAGGAGCAGAGACTGATGAAGGAAGGCAGTTGAGGCAGAGAGCTGGGCTGTGGCCATCATACCATAGGCTGTGACGAAGGCAGACAAACTGGCTGGGCCAATGGGAGGCAGATAGGCCAGGATTTGGGCCTTACTCGCAGGCTCACCCAGGCAGATCAGGGCTGCTCAGCTGCGCTGCATGAGATGCAGCCACAGCAGCGAAGGCAAGCAAGTTGGTTGGCCCACAGAGACCTTGTGGTCGAGGCAAGCAAGGGACCACACAGAGAGCAGCAGCAGCTATGCTGGGTGAGCGGGCGAGATGAAGAGTGACTGGGTGGGGTGAGGTGGGGCGGGCATGGCCAGACAATGGTGAGATTTGCCAGTTCGCCAAACTACACAGAATCTTAACCACCGGTTCACCCTAACTGGTCTGAACCAGCTGAAGCCCACCTATGACATATTCATTTTGTGATTTCCCCACCCTGCAGATGCCCCTGATGCCTTAACTATGCTCCCTTATCAAAGATAGAAGCAAATGGTGTTTCCATTAATGGCAAGTTCCTTTGCCTTCCCAATTCCTGATGGAGAGCTGATGACTCTGCAGTTTACATTGCTTTGCTTAATTTGACTTTCATGTTTCTCAAGCAGTTAGACAAGTAAGCCAGGAATGTTCTCCAGCTACCTCAAGCACAAGATAGTGATAGGTTGCCATTTCGAAAGCAGATTCAGTGACTTGAAATGGCTTTTCTATATCTAAATATAATGCCACTGGACCAGAGAAGCAGTAGCTTCATTCATGACTGGAGGCTCCTTCCTGAGGCAGCATTTGATCAAGAGGAAGATCAGCTCATCCTACCACACAGACAGGACTTTTATGTGGAAGAATCTCTTCCAGTTGAACAATTTATAAACTTTAAAGACATAAAATTTTCTCCCCCAAAGAGACACCAATGCTAGCCTTGCAAGAAATTATATTACCACTCCCCAGCTATTTTCCTGCACTTCCGCTTCCACTCTATTTTACAGTATAGTATTCTATTTTGTATTTTATAGTGCTCTATTTTGCAGTAATTGTGAGAGCAATCTATTGGACAACCACTTAAATTGTGAGCTTGTAGTGTGTTGCAGCTCCCAAAAAAAGCCAATGCAGTCCTAGTCGGCATTAACAGAGAATCAATTATGTGAAAGTTAATACCACTTTTATAATGCCTTGGTAGACCACACTTGAAATATTGCATCCAATTTTGGTCACCAAGATATGAAAAAGGTTTTGAGATTCCAGAAAGAGTGAAGAGAAGAACAACAAAGATGATTAGGGGGCTGAAGCTAAAACATATGAAGAATGGTTGCAGGAACTATGTGTATGTCTAGTCTAGTATAAAGAAGGACTAGGGACAACATGAGAGCAGTGTTCTAATATCTAAGGGTCTATCACAAAGAAGGAGGAATCAATTTATTCTACAAAGCACTTGAAGGCCGGATAAGAACTAACAGATGGAAATTTATCAAGGAGAGATCTTACTTAGAACTATTGAGAAATATTCTGTCAGTGAGAAGAATTAATCAGTAGAATAGCTTGCTCCAGAAGTTGTGGGTGTTCCATCAACTAGAGGTTTATAAGAAGAGATTGGACAGCTATTTGTTTGTAATGGTATAAGGTCTCTTGCACTAGAAGACCTCCAAGGTCACTTCCAAATCCGTTATTCTGTTATTATGCTGTTTGTCTTCAGTCAGTGTTTTCTCATTTCTACTCAGCTTTCAACTACTGAGTCATTTTTTTTGCACGCCTTCTCTAACCTGATGTATTAACTCCTATCACTTTCCACCAGATCATGATTGTTGCAGTTCAAAATCTCTAGATGGCAGCTTTCCTTAGCAATTTTAGTCTCCCTCTTTTTTGAAATATAATTTTTGTTGAAGAATTTTTAACAAAATAAAAACAATACTAATATTAGAAAAGAAGCAAAAAAAAAAAAAACAAGGAACGATAGTGAATAAATAAGAAAAATAGAAAAGAAAAGATTATAAAGAAGTGATTCCAACCTTTTTTGACAGTGACTATAAATATATATTTTATCCTCTTTATCTAAGGCTACATAATAATTTTCTTTTTTCTATAAGCTACTCTTTCTAATCTTCAAATCCATAAATCGCAGATTCAGTTTTTTCCTTTTCAACAAAAAGTCCATTAGTGGTTTCTGGTCACAGATAATTATTAAAGTTTCTCTAATTAAATAATTTAATTTTGCTATCTTTGCCATCTCTGCTAGTTCTATCACCTTCATCAACCATTCCCCCATTGCAGTTCTTGTCTTTCTATTTATATACAATAATTGCTGCATATAATAGTCTCACAGCAATCATTGTATATAAACATAATATTCCATGGTTCTTTTCTAATTGACTATCCATTAATTCCAGCAAGAAAAGTTCTGGCTTCAGTCAAATGTTCATCTTTAAAATTCTTTATATTATTATATATATATATATATATATATATATATATATATATATATATATATATATATATTTCACCTACCTTAGAAAAGATGGAAGGCTGAGTCAACCTTGAGCCTTGGCGAGATTCGAACCCTGCAGTAATTGCAGGCAGCTGGTCTTAATAACCAGCTTAATAACAGGGTGCCTTAAACCCCTGTACTACCAAGGCTTATTATTTGCATCCAGAAATTTCTGACTTTCTTTACAAGTCCTCAACAATTTGAAGTACCTGGATAGAAAGGTCGGCAATTCAGTGGTTCGAATCCCGACTATAGGTCTCCTGTGTGAGCAGGGGGTTGGACTAGATGAACTCCAACATCCCTTCCAACTCAGTTACTGTTAATATTCTAGACAAATTTTCTGGGGTCATGTATCAATGGTACATCATTTCATAAAAATTCTCTTTCATGATGTAAATTTTAATCCTTTTAACCACATATTTTTCTACCATTCCATAAGCCTGTTGTATCCAAATTTCTTAATCAGTTTTACCATGCAGTTTTTCATTTATTTCTTTTCTATTTCCAATTTCAATTGAAAACTTATACATTTTAGCAATTACATGTTCATCATTTGTACATAGCTTGACTTCACATTGTCTTCTGCTGCTAAATTCCAAATGTCCAATTAGCCACAATTTTAGTTTCCCTCTTGAAGTCTGCAAGTTTTATTCTTCCCATTATCTCTTTATTATTTTATTTTTATTACTTATGAGTTTACTAAAAGAAAAATATTGGGGGAGGATTTAACAATACTGTAAAGTATTATTACATTTAAAGGTTTTAGTATCATTAAAATATCACACATCCCATATTAAAATTTACAATCGTAACCATGACAACTTTAGAACTGATTTCAGCAGCATAATAAAAATTTAAAAATTTAAATAATTTCATCAGAATACCACCATCAGAAAAATGTTAGTCTTGTATTTGACAGCTTCAGGCACCTAAGACAGCTCGGTTATGGAATTAGACATTGGTTCAGAATGTACTATCTCTTGAAAACCTTTCCACATTTTTGTTAATATGAGCACCAATATTTTTTTTTTTTGATGATGTAATGAAATACCTAAATATTTAGGTAATGCCCATTCACTCACTTTACAAGTGGAATTACAAACGTGATTGTATATAACAGACCCCCAGAAAACAAAGAAACAAAGAATCTCTATATAGAATAAACTGATATTGATTGGATATTTTGAAAAAGATTTTCAAACTGATTTCACTGATCAGTGCATTGGAAGTCTGTGACCAAACACCTCATAATAGCATAATAGATTTAGCTCAGTGCAATTATATATCTTGGTGCAATCATCAAACTATGCTGAGAGTCTCACTGGCTGAGAGTCTCAAACCACTGGGATCCTGATAAATACAGTCATTCTGAAAGCTATTCACAGAGAACAGTTTAACAGACAAGCAAAATACGGAGGGAAATATCTGTATATGATTATGTGTCTCTACCACAGGGGCGTCAAATTTGATTTCATTGAGGGCCGCATCAGGATTGTGTTTGACCTGAGTTGCTCCAATACAGAACATACTCCAGATTTATCTGAGCCTACATAGGTAGTCCTCAATTTATGACCACAATGGAGCTCTACATTTCCATTGTTCAGTGAGACAGTTAAGTGAATTTTGACCCATTTTATGACCTTTCTTGCCACAACGGTTAAGTGAATTACTGCAGTTGTTACGTGAGTCACATAGTTGTTAAGTGAATCTAGCTTCCCCCTTGACTTTGCTTGTCAGAAGTTTGCAAAAGGGGATCATATGACCAGGAACACTGCAACCATCATAAATACAAATAAGTTACCAAGCATTCATGTCACCATGGGGATGCTGCAATGGTCATAAATCTGAAAAAAAAGTCATAAGTCACTTTTTCAGTGCCATTGTAACTTCAGATGAAACAAATGGCTCTAAGTCAAGGACAAGCAGTAGTTTAGGCAGGTTTTGAGAGCTGAGCTGGAGGATGTAACCCATTCAAAATTTCTGCAGGATATGTCTGGTTTGTTTTCTCTGTTGAATCTGTTTCATCCCACCTTTCAGCTTTGCTTAGAACATATCTGCTTCTCATCCAGACTTTCAGACATGGCTCTGGAGCTTTGCTATAAATCTCAGTCCTCCAGACACTTAACCCTTATCCAGAATTGTCTTATTTGGCTGAAGGCTCCTAGACACAACTTGGCTAGATTAAACTCTTCATTTCTGACAATAATGAAATTGTATACACTTAGCTAATTTGCAGTGGAATGAGTTCCAAGCTTTTATATAGGTCTCAGCTTCAGAATTTAACCTTCAGGTTCTTTTCTCCTGTCGTTCCAACTTACAATATCTTTGGTGGTTTATCTAATGATCTTGGGTTTGTTAGACAGGTTTATGGAATTTCAGCCCTGAGAATTGTTGGGTGGTCCCTTGCCAGATCCAGCTCTTCCAAAAGCTACCACAGCAACCAAGGGTATAGCCTGGTGATGCTAACTGTTGATGTGTTATCCTTTCATCATCATAGTTTTCAGGGGCTTTTAAAGGTTGTGGAAGAATGATTGTTTGGATTCATATGGCAGTAAGATCTTTACTTGTTTTGAACCTTCAGTGGTTCAAAGAGCAGAACATGAATTAAACAATATTATTTCCACTATTAGTCAACTGAAGGGAACACTATTTTAAATTTATGTTTATTTTACAAGTATTTAACAGTTAAACTCCATCATTGCACCAAGCATTTGTAATTTTTTTGAAGTTTTCATTAAATGTACTGCTTTTCAAAACTGGGATTTTTAATGCAATTGAAATCAACAAAAATTGTCATTTCCAGAGTATAACAAGAGATACTGACAACAGACACTGATTGATGACGTAAACACCTGTGGCAATCCACTAACCATGGTCTTTGTTAGATCTAGTTTCAAAAATAATTATGTACCATCTGCTAGCATTTAGTTATATATTTATGTATCGGTGTGTATGTAAATATGACATTGTAGTCATCACACTATGGACTGCTTTCCATAGCAGGAACCATGGAGAGAATCGCTAATACCACAAGCTCCTAGGCCAATATATAAAGCAAAACATTGGTAAATACTTGGCTGTAAATCTTTTAGAGCTTTAAATAGTAATTCAATCATCTCATAATGGACCTCTTATATTACAGGAAGCACTGTTGTTTGTAATCTTATTTAGTGGTTCAATTTAGTTGCATTAACATTCTAAAACTGCAACATTATGATCATACACTATTCAAGGGTAGCCTTTTTCTGTAGTAAAGTCATTTTTGACATTAGCTGTTCAAAATAGGCAAGGTGGCTGTTATAGCATGGTGAGCAAAATTTTCTTTTTTGTGTTGATGTTGCACAAATATACAAAATATTACAACTTGTGTCATTTTGCCTCTTATGACACAATACTGCTTCAAGGAGGACTCCAACCTGCTTACATCACTCATTCAAAATAAGCTGTCTTCCTAATTCCCAGTTCCTATCAAGATCTAGTTTTGATAGCAATCAGGAAATAATTACATCCTTTGTGTAACAGGCAGCATCTTGCGCTTATGCAAACCATTTTTTAAGACGTCAGATATAACTGTGCCCTATAGATGTTCCACTACGAAAAGGATTTTAATGTTGCAGTCAAATATAGACTAATTGGTTCTCTTTTCTCCTGCCAGAAGAGCATACAGATGCCAATAAACATTCAATTTTGTAACAAAGGGAACACTGTCTTCTATAAGGTGAAAGAAACAGTATTACAATAGTGCATCAGGCAATGTGATATATCAGATTTTTAAACAATGTCTAAATCATTGCTCAAACTGTTTCCAGATAAGCTCTGCTGCAAGAACATTCTATCTGGAAACAGTATGATTTTTGTATGTAAGTAAATATTACAAGGTTGTTTTTCATTTACAATGCCTTGCACAATAAAGGTTACTATGAGTTAGAAATGATTAATTTTGCCTTTAGCTAGGTAAATTGACTTTTTATCTTCCCACTATTCAATCCTATTTTTGAAATCTTTTATTTTGGAGACTGCAGGGGAAGTTCTAAATGATTTTTTTTGTACCATACTGCTATTAAGTCAAACAACTTTGATGAGCTGTGTGGCTGTCTGAATGAGTCTACTAGATCAAATCATCATATTTGTGCATTGTATAATATTGGTAGAACTTTGAAAAAAGTTCTCTCCCATGTCCCACTTAAACAAGCCACTGTCAGATCTCCTACAGATCTTGCCAGGTTTTTTCTAGGCAAGGCATATCCTTAGCTAATCAGGTTGTAAATATTTATTTATTTATTTTATTTTATTTATTTTATTAAAATTTATATGCCGCCCTTCTCCCGAAGGACTCGGGAGAAGGGCGGCATATGAGCGTTGAAGGTTAATGCTACTATAGTTTTGTCTTTGGGACAAATTTTGAGATTTGCAAGAGACCGTGAGTTCTAGTCCCACCTTAGTCATGAAAGCCAATTGGATGTCCTTGGGCCAATCACCCTCAGATCTCACAGGGTTGTTGCTTTGGGGGAAATTGAAAAAGTGTGTTGGTTTGTTTTCTGCCTTATTTGTAAAAATAATAAAGTTGGGCTACTTAGTAAGATACTGAGTTACAACTTAGATAGTTGTGCTTGGTAAACAACTGTCAATCAATGTGGTGTTCAATGCTCGGGAGAGGCTTCATGTGATTCTGAATCTTGCATTGGTTGGCAGTCAATCAATCTAGCTATAGTATGTTGCACAAATGAACATAATAAATTAAGGAATGGTTGCAGCTAGCACCTAGCACCTAGTTGCCTCATTCCATATATCTGTGATTTGATTGGCAGCTGAGAATCAAAGACATTTTGGCAATGGCAACCCATTAAGAATACTCCAAATCTCAGGCCCTCAATCCAGTATCCTAATTACTAGCAGCACTTCCATATTATCTGGAGCTTATTTTAACAAGTTTTCTTTCTTATAGCTCATTAACAACTTAATATTCTACAATATTAATTACTTCCTTGGGATTGAAAGATAAAGAACAATGAATCTGGATGTCACTGGAAGTTTGAAATAGATTGCTATTATGACAATGACACCTAGCATCCTGGCTCCTTACTTTTATTTTTCCTAGCTGTTTTAGATAGATGTTGAAGGACAAGAGACAAGATCACATTATGGAACAATAAATTTAGTGGCATAAATGTCAAAAAATATTTCCTCCAGACAGCCTTCAGAACACTGCCTAAAGGAGCCCTAGAAACATAATATCTAAAACCACCAGAGGTTCAGGAGAACTAGTAGGACTATATTCCTTCTCCCAATCCCATCTTCTGGCAAAAATTATCTGCCAATAAGCAAGGCAATCTTAGTATAATTAAAGTAATTTTTTTTATTAGCATCATTTTTGTTCTTCTAATATCATTTACTATATATAAGTTGCACACATATTTAAGCCATTAAAAATAGGCTAGTACATTATTTTAGTATATCCATGTTTCCGCCTTTCTCATTTTCCTCCATTGTCACTTGCACTGAATTTTAAATTATAATCTTCCAGGGAAGACCACAGCACATTAATATTATCATCATCCTAATTATCATATTTAAGAGCAAGGAAATATGTTACAGTAAATGCTCTACAAGAATAATTAAATTCAGCATTTAGATATGGTAACATATATGTGAACTTTGGAAAACAAGTCCCCAGATGTTCCAGAAAGTAATGCTAGAAGTCTTTCTAGCCATTATCATTCAGTGGTTGGATAAATAAATAGGCTATGATATATTATACTGTGCATATTTTCATTTCTCACAATTTATGATCTTAGAGGTTACATACATCAAATGTAACAGCATTTTATCATCAAATAATCAATACAATTATGCTATTATTTTCTGCAGATTAAAGTAATGTAACCTGCATTGCTAAGGTTCAACTATAATTTATTGGTTGCTATGATTTAAACAATGGCATCTTGAAGAGTGATCAATTCCTGCCCAAGAGAGAACAACATAGGATATTTCTTATGTAGCCAGCTCTTAAAATAGCTAAGTTGAACCTTACCTGTACCTGACAGGTACAACTATCTTAATACTTTGAGGAAGGGTGTGTCATTCCAACAGCACATTGCAACATGCATAGCAGAGCATTTTTGTTGACATTTACATGCAGCACAAAATGACTGGTATCATATGGTAATAGATACAAAAATATAGGCAGGAATTGTCACACAAGTAGAAATAATTGCTGGGGGGCAGGACCAGTTGTTGGGCTGAATGGTTGTGTGAATGGGTAGTTTCCAATCATCCGATGGGCTTTCAAAGCCAAAGGGGGTCGTGGAGGGACATCTGAAGAAGAGGGGCATTCTGTAGATCGTGAACGGACAATGGGCTGTATCGGGAAGCAGGAGAATTCCTTAGAAATTGGACAGGGAAGAAGATAGCCAGCAATGGCCGACCTGGAGAACTGACAGCTGGACAAAATAAGGCAAGCAGAACAACGGTGGACCGGATCTGACCAAAATCAATTTTGATCGTTGAAAGGGAGTGAAAAGGGAAGACCAAAAGTTAAACACTTTCGAGGGACCCTCAGGTGGACTAGAAATAGAAACAGCTCCAACTAGAATGAGGGGTGGAGGAGCTTCCTCCCTCTAATGTAAAAACAGCAAGGAGGCATGTGGGGAAAAGACAAGACATGATCTAGAAAGAAAAGAAGGCAAGGGAGAACAAGATCGACAGGAACAGCAGGAAATATTATTTTGTATATCTGATTAAATAAAAGGATTCTATTTGGATTTATGTACGATTGGGAGAAGAAGATTTGGACAGTGACAGTGGGAGGAATTGACAGTTTGAGAGTTTGGTGAATAAAATGGACTCTCCCTTGGACAGTGACAGTGCTTTTTCAGAATGGAAGTAATAGGCAGGGAGACATCTGCTGGTCAAGGAGGGAAAGCATCTTTGGAAGATATTTGTTAAAGTGGAAATTTATAAGAACAAGGATCTATATTGGCATTTTGAACCTTGTTTGTGGACAACTGAATATCTTAAAGCAAAAGGAACACTTAATTAAAGCAAAAACACATTTTGCAACATCTTATAGCTGAACTGGATGGCATTCACATTGTGAGAATTTGGAACTATTGATACTTTTGCTAATAATCCCACTAATATATTATGTCCATTAAGTATTAATAATTAATAGCACAAGTATTACTACTACTATGATTAGTAGTAATATTGCTGAGGTTGCCAGTGGTATAGAAAGATTGTAAATTGTTAGAAGCTTTGTTATTGTTCTCAACATTGACCTAGGACTGTGAAGTTTAACTTTGTTATACTTTTATACAAAAGTTAAGTACATATATAATAACGAATTATAATATCAATAACATACTACTGTTGGAGAGGTGAAGGTCTATATTGGTGGAAAAAAGTGGGAGAGCTTGATAAAAAGTGATTTTGTGAAGAAACTGTTAAATATGACAAGAGTTACAAACTTAGCGAAGATTGGGACAGGGAGGAAACAAGGCACACAGGCAGTGGGGGCATCATCGAGTCTGTCAGGTCAATGATATATCAAGAAAATGATGCAAAGGGAGAGGTCAAACTTGGTTAAAGACCTACAAGCCATGTTGCAAACCATACAAGAAGCGATGACACGGAACCATGATGAATTGAAGAAAGAGATAGGGGAAGTAAGAAATGATACAAGAGAACTAAAGGAAAAGATGCAGACAATGGATGGAAAATTTGAATCCTTTCAGCAACAGATCACAAAAAATGAACAAAAATTACATGAAATGGAAGTAAGAATGGAGAAAAGGAGAGTGGATGAAATTAGCAAGAAATTAGTCCAGGCAAATAGGAAATAGGAAAATATGGTCTTATTTTTAGAATCCAAGAAATCAGCCACTATTGATGCTTCCAGAATGTAAGAGAAGAAAAGGGAGAAGATCTACCAGAAATTATGGTGGAAATATTAGTGAAAGCACTTGGAATAGAAAAGGAAGAGATGTCAACAGAAATAGATGAAATTTACAGAGTTCAAACGAACTACGCAAGAAGACATTTGGTGAAGGAAGAAACCAAGGATTAAATTTACAAGAAGCGAAAGAAAGAGGAGGGTTTGACGTACCAGATTGGGAGTCATATCATCAAGCAGCAATACTCATCTGGGTAGTAGAATAGATAAATCTAAAAAATAGAAGATTGTTACCGTTAAAGGGTCGCAACCTACATCTAGGGTGGCACGCATGTGGTACGGGAAACAAGTAGCACACCAATATTTTCAAAGACATTTTATAAGGTAGACTTCATTGGAGATATGGAATACATTCAAACAGCAGAACTACAGGAAGTTTCCGATTTGGTTATCCACATTAGAAGCATTAGTGCACCAAATCTTATCAGGGAAAATATGTTAACTATAAGGATATAATGAATGAAGAAGGGGGACTGAAATCGAGGCAAGAATTAAAAGAACAAGGGGTAGAATTGGAATGGTGGTCCTATTTACAAATCCAGTCATGTTACTTGAAAGAAATGAAAGAGTGGGGCATTAATAGGGAATCAATGACAATAGATAAGATCTTTCTGGGGACAAATAATAAATTGGTAAAGAAACTTTATAAATTCTTACTGGATTACAAAATAGAGGAAGAGCCGGTCAAGGAAATAATGGTGGCACGGGCAATAAATTTTGGTTACAATATACAAATGGAAAAATGGCAAGAATTATGGGAAATGGCAAGAAAAAATAGGAAAATAACATTGGCAATACTGTGTAAAGAGAATTTATATAAAATGTTCTACAGGTGGCACCTTCCGCCAGTGAGATTGACAAAAATGTTTAGAAATTTATCACCAAAATGTTGGAAATGCAACCACGAACCAGGCACATACTACCATATGTGGTGGTCATTTAAAAAAGCAAACGAGTATTGGTGGAAAATTCATTTATGGCTGGTAGAATTAACTGGAAAAGAAATAGAATATAAACCAGAACTATTCCTATTGGGAATTATAAATGGGAATTATAGTAAAGGGGTAATTTACTTAATAATACATATTATAACAGTAGCAAGAATGATCTTTGCCCAAAATTGGAAAAATAAGGAAATCCCCCTAGAAGATGAAGTGATAAAAAAAAAATGACATGTGTGGAAATGAATGGATTAACATTGGAATTGAAAAATAAAGGCAAGTCAGAAAACTATGAGATATGGAACAAATTTTATCAATGATTGGAACAGAAAGGAAGGACGAAAAATATGAACTGTCTAGAATTCATAGAATGGAGAATATGTATGTAATTGCAATAGAACAAAAGTGGATAAGACAAATGTATAAGTAATATAGATAAAAGAAGGATGTTTTCATATATGTAAATACTGAATAGACCAAATGTATATAAGTAGTAAGGTATGTAGGATACTTATATTTTATTTTAGCATGTATGGCAAAGATAATGCCAGGACAGTTACACTGTGTCCAATGTTTTAATATGTGTTTAATAAAATTTATTTTAAAAAAGAAAGAAAGAAAGAATTGCCAACAGGATTTTTACTCCATGGGAGTCTCTGTGCATGCAACCCAACATTCAGAAACTGTATATAATGGTACCTTGGTACTCAACTGCTTTGAAACTCATCGAATTTGGTACTCAATGCATTCTGATATGAAAATTTTGTCCTGGTACTCATCATTCATTAAGTGTACTTAATGCACAAGCTTGAGCTTGTTGGTGTCATCTGCCTTGTGATTCACTACATTATTATTCTTAATGGGAAAAATGGTACTTTCCCATTAAGTAATTTGATACTCATTGCACCTCCCAGAATCAGTTAAGAATGATTACTGAGATACCACTGTGCTTATCAATATTTACACTGCACACTGAGATATAAAAGGAAAGGGAATGCTATCTGGTATATTTGACATCAGAGACAAGATCAGTCTATTTGATGTGTCCTGGATAAATTAAAGACTGGATAGGTCTTAGTCCTCTCAATTAAATACAGTTTTGAGGTATTCCTCTATGAGCAATGACTTTTATTTTTGCATCACAATTCTAAAAATGAAGCTCTCTTGCCATATTTTCTCCATTCACTTCATCAAGCACTCTGAAGCTTCAGGCTGGATTTCAAATTAAATTATCTGTGACAGAAAATGAATTTTACACTCTAGTAATAGAGGAGGGAAGAGTGGGATGCAGGAAACTTATTATAATTTCACGCCAGAAATGCTTTAATAAACAGAAGAAAATAATGATTATACATAATTTTTCAGGAATTTTAATTTAGTCAGAAAATAAAAAAAAGAATAATAAGAAATAAAAGAAAAAAAATCAGTGCAGGAACACTTCCTTAGCTTATCATTTGATTATTGGCAGTGATGGTGAGATCAGATTCACATCAGCAAACAAAATGGGGGCATGGTCTGTGCAAAACATAATGCCTAAAATAGGATTTCATTGAGATTAACTACTATTTGTCATGACAGGGGTCAGAGGTTACCCTAGTTGCTAAAAGAATGGAGCACCATTTCTCCTTATCCCATTCTAATCTTTTCGTCATTAATCCATCCCCATTTTAACATCTACTTTGTAACTGGAGTTCATATTCTACAGAAAAAGAAATAATTTACTGGCTAAGATTTTTTGTATTTATCCAGTCCAATGCTACTCTTCATTTAAGAGTAAAACTGAAGACAAAAAAGGATGGGCCAACCACAATTCTAAAAAATCCATATTAAAAATCTAATTATAATCCATAAAAATAGGAAATATTATTTTTGTTGCAAAATAGTAATTTTAAGGCATAATTTCGCAAAATTGAAATTTTGCTGAAATAATCTTCTGAAATTGAATAGTCTAAAGCAGTGATGGCTAACCTTTTCTGGACTGAGTGCCCAAAGTATGCATGCATGCACCTTCAAAATGCAATGTGCTCACGGCCCCCGCACACATGCCCCCTGCACGCAGATGCACACATGGCCTCTATGCCCCCCACCACACAAACATGCACGCACCCCCTGCATGCGCCCCCCACATGCGCAGCAGAGGCCCGAAGATCAGCTGGCTGGTGGGAAGCACGCACGCATGTGCAGCAGAGTTGAGCTGGGGGGGCGGCTTGTGTGCCCAGAGAGGGTGCTGCGTGCCACCTCTGGCACACGTGCCATAGATTCGCCATCACTGGTCTAAAGGCTTGATATGGATGGGGTCGTCAGCTCCTTTTCCATTTTTCTCTTGATCAGTGGTGAGGACATTATGTGAGAACAGACATATCTGTCAGTGAGACAACAACGTCCAAGAGATCAAGGAGAGCAAGAAATCCATAAAAAATAGTAAGACAACCATCAAACAGTTTAATTCCTTTAATAACTTTATTGAAAGCCACATTTTATTTAAGCACTATCACAGATCTGCATCTGCCCCAATGCACCTGCAGGATGCTCCATCCACCCACTGGACATTATCATGGACACTCTGTGCATGCGCAGAAGATTCTGCAGATGCGCAGAAGTGCCGTGCACAAGTGAAGCGCGTGCACACACTCACAGTTCCGAACCGGTAGTGAAGGTAACTGGAACCCACAACTGATCTGCACATCTTTCACTATTGCATACCTATTGCTCATGAAGGTGAGTAGGGAGGGGGAAAGAAGTTACAGCTTGAGGTGCTGCATGTTCACATATTATTTTTCTCAGCAAGCTTTGAGTCTGGTTCTCCTTTTGATTGTTGCTGTTGTTGCTTAGGTGCAATTTTCACCTAGTAGTTTCTTTAGGGCTACTGTGGTTCCAAACTTACTGGTCTTCATATACTAAAGGCCACATTCTCTAGATTGCTTTGTTGTTTGTTTGCTTGCTTGCTTGCTTTCTGGCTTTGCTATTTTTCTTCTCTTTCCTTAAACTGTTCAGATACAGTCCATAATCTTTACAATAAATTAATTTTCAGAAGAGGTTGAGTAACCAATTAGAGGTGAAACAAGGAGACTCCTGAGTAGTGATAGAATCACCCGTAAGGTAGTCATCTTTGGAGATCAGGAAGCCAGAAGAGAGGGAAGGAGGGAGTGACATAAGAAGAGATCCTGTGAAGTTCAGGTGTTGGGAGAGGGACACCAGAGTACAGACTATCCTAGTTATTGCTGGTCATCAATACAATAAAACACAACACCCAGGGAAGGTTGCCATTCCCTGGGATAGAGACAAATATTGGAAGAAACCCCCAGTCTGGAATGGGAGTATGGAGAGGCTTCCATAATCAAGAATCTTAATGAAAAAAGGTTCTCTTCTATTACAGAGGCTGATAGGCACAGACTATTTCAATAGAACAGCTGAAGTGCTTGAGTAATGTCAAGAGGGCTACTGGAAGAAGAGAATATATTAAAACAATTATCTGTATAAAAAGGACAATCATCTCAGTACTTTTAGAAGTAGTTTCTAGTTAATAACTCTTTCCAGCTGATACTTAAAAAACATCCATATGATGTTGCAGAAGTTCTGAACCATTCTGAGAATAGAGGCACTATAGCAAAATAAGCCTTCACTGACATGGGAAGAAATGTAAGTTGTACTTCTGGACTAGCCAGATAAGGAATTATTATCTCAGCTGGAGTTTTATGCCATTTTAAATACAATTCTTCGTTTCAATGCAGAGTTATATTAAATTCACACTGCAGCAAACACACAGTTTGTGCAAGATCCTTAATCATAAGTTTCTCTCATTTCCCACATTTGGTTTGTAGTCCAGGCAAGAGAGCAAATAAAAGATGAGAACATCCAGCCAAGTGTAAACCCAGAAGGATGACTCATCATTTCTGACTGATGTCACCCCTTGACTTAACAGATGTTCTCAGTCTGAAAAGAAGAACTGTGGTCTGTCATGACGATTAATATTCTGTGAATAATAGGAAATTGTGTTAATTTGGGATCCTGCCTAAAGCCTTGAGGAATTATGAGAATCAGTTTGATAATGAAAAAACCCTGATATACTAACTCATGGCAAAATTAATAACTCTTATTGAAGAATGGTAGATGCAATAACTGTGCCTTTATTATTCCAGGTGGCCTGCTTGGAACTATTTTCTAACATTAATTTTTAACTAAATTTTAGCATATGGTAACAGCGATAACACACACTCATTAAACTAAAATTAAAGTTGTCTGAACACATGCCATTTTGAAATATTAGTTTCATGAGATCTGTGTGATTAAAGAAGAAACATGTGAGTTTGAAATTGGTCATGCATTCATGATCTCCTATGGTAATGGTGTTTATATTTGCATTTACAGACATTAAGTATAATGACATTTGTAAACTGTATGTTCAGTCAATTAATCTAGCCATTCAAAGCAGAGTAATTTGTATCATTGGACATCAGCAAAACATGTCTAATCCTTGACAGGTAATCCTTGTTTAATGACAGCGATTGGGACCAGCATTTCCATTTCTAAAATATGTAGTCCCAAAGTGTAGCATCTCATGAACACACCAACCAACAACACTTGCCATCGTTAAGCAAATGCTGTATGGTCATTGGGTGCAATGCCAATTATTGTCATTTGCTACTTCCTGCTGGTTTCCCCTTTGACTTCACTTGTCAGAAGCTGACAGAGAAGGTTTCAAATGGTGATCATGTGACCAGACAATGTTTGACCATTATGTGTGGCAGTATCCAAATACCCAAATTGTGGCCAATGCTAAATGAGTGATCATTAAACAAGGACTATCTCTACTGTATTGCATTGTACTGATTCTTTTAGTCATCTGTATGCTTTGCGACTCTTTAGAATTTTGCAGTAAGAAAGCAGATGCATAAAGGCAACTGAGGGATGGACAATCTTTGCTCCAGGAAGAAAAACTGGTGTTGCCAAGTTGTCCTAATGACATTGATAATAAGTATTGAGCACAGGCTCAATATTCTCCATTTGCTGCTCAAGCTTTTTTTTTTTTTTTAACTTGAAAGAGTTTGATATATGGGATCATTTAAGCAACCAAATTTGCTTATATGAGGACAAAGCACAGCATCCTCCATTTCACTATTCTATTCCCTATCATTGTGCATGGAATTCCATGTTAGATGCCCCCTTTTTGCTGGACTATGCTGGCAGTTCCATGGTTTGCCACAAATCCATGAAACCAGTTTGCTCCTTTCTATCTCCATTTGCACATTGTTGGAGGCAGAAAATGTCTGTGTTCACACATTATAATAAGTAGTTTATTGATTTTCGTCAGTGTATTATATGAATACAGACACAATAATTTACAAACTATGATTTTATTGATTAAAGATGTGTCATTCCAGTGGCAATGGTTTATTTAAAAATCATTATTAAATAAATTATAGTTTTTGTGAAATTTAATATATAAGGAAAATATCCTGATTTTTTTTCCTTCTCTACTTTTAGGATCTTTGTATCACAATGAGAAATAGTTAAAAAGTCATGCCCATTTAAAAAAAAATGTTTGAGACATTTCTGGCATTCTGCCTAATTAAGTCTGGAATTAAGCATCAATCTCTATGGGCCTTGCCAGTAGTGGTGCAGCCATCTCGAAGATTAGTTCCCAATCTTCTTACAAGGAAGAAATAGAGCAGGGCAAATTAAATTATTCTCACCAGGACTCCATTATTAAATATCTGTCATTGCAGCCTTTCAAATATAGACCTTATTTTCTAAATTTTCCACATGAAAAGCATACATTCCATCATAACTAAATAATGTAACTGGCTAACTTGTCCAAATAAACACTGCTGTTATATTGCACTTTTTGCATGCTAAAGGCAATTGCCATTTCCTTCTTCTGGGATGCTTTTTACTGTTCAGTCCACAGTTATAGGATTTCTTGATGGTCTTCTGTCCAAGGACCTTGTAGATCCAATTTTGCTCCAAAACAGGCAACTTTACCATGAATGTGGCAGCTTCCTATATGTGATGGTGGGCAAGTTTAGGTATTTATTTAGTTTAACAGTACATAATATGTATGGGGATAGTCAGTTAGTGGGTGGGTTTTCTTTTGAAATCTTGCCAAGAAAAGTACAAGGACTAATCCAAGCACTCACCGGGAGTCAGGACTAATTCAAATACACAAACAAACAAATTATGGAAGCAGAGAAATTCCTTAGGATAAGAGTCCCCAATGAAAGTACCAGAAATTACCTTTGAAGAATGTGATATGACAATCATGCATTGTAGAACAGAGCCCAGCTATCCTGACTCTGCCCCCATAATTATTATGAGGGCATAATTTGAAAGGTGGGCAGGCAGGCAGACAGACAAACGTAAGTATTTCTGGGGAAAACAGGGAGATAAATATATCTGGGAGAACGGGGATAAGATGAAAGTCATTGGCCTTATTTAGAACACACAAATGACATCATGTAAATTATTTGGTTTTGGCTCAATCAGTTATGTGATCTTAGCTAGTGATGGTTTATTCACTAAATTATAATTGTAAAAGTCAGAGCATGGCATTATGTGTGAATACAGCACAGTAGCACTATTAGCCACTATGCCATGATTCAGATTATGGCAGGACACCTTGGCTGGCAGGGGAGCTGATAGGCTATTCTCAGCTCTCAGTAGCACTGGAGAGATGTTCGTCTATGGGGACCCCAAAGTTTGGGCCTATTGGTGACAGACTGTGTTCTACTTAGTAATCACAGATTCTGCAGTAATGTTTAATCTTTGCAAATTAATTATTTCTGTTTTCCTAAAAAATATTTCTGTTTTCTTATTTCTTCCATCCCTCCTCTATGTAGATAATCTTAAAATACATGGAGCAGCAAGGATATTAATATGCATTTCTCAATTAGTTGGAATATTCCACTGGAATATTAGTACTTTTCTTCTCATAAAAATGATACAATAAATAGAGTTGTCAAGACAATAAATAATATTCTGTACACAGATTAGAAAAATATGCACTTTCCACATAATTTTATTTTATTTTTTCAGTTGTGTCATAGGCAACAATAGTTATGAAATAAATAATGTTGTAGAAATCAATTCTTAAAAGTGAGCCTCTGGACGAAATATGTAAAATGAATGCTACTTTTTATACAATTATTAGGTTGGGTACTACAATTATTATACATGCTATTTTAGACAATAATGAAGTTGTAAATTAAATTTTAATAGCTTGAAAAACCACTCCTCATTAGGGTGATTCTCTTGCATTAAAATGTTCCCATGTATAGTGCACAAGTAATTTATTTAAATAAACATACATACAAGGATAATGAAGGGAGAAAAAACCTACAGAATTCAGGATAATGACGGCATGCACTGGTGGGTGGACTTCTAACTGATTTTTTACCAATGGCACATGTAGTGGAAACCAGGAAAGAACTATGATGGTCAGGTGTGACACCCATCACCACATTGCAGGATCTTCATACCTACAACACGTTATGAAAAAAAGGGAAAAGATTCAGATGTCTGCAAGAAAATTAAAAAGCATTATATAGTCTTTGATCTTTAAAAGAGGCATAGGCAATGAGTGATCATAATACAATTGAATTTACAATAATTTGCACAATGATTTGAATTAAAATTTACATATGAAGCAAGGGGGAAATGATATTTTTCTTCTAAAATGCACAAATTCTGATTTTTAAATTTCTTTTTATTATTGGTATGCCAATAAAGAAGATAGCCAAGTTTAAACTTGCCAAGTAATTGAATTGTTAGCTATGTATTAATAAGTAGAATTTATCTGTCTTTCTACTTTGCATGCAGGATCATTATCTTAGCAATATAATGAAACATGTTTATATTTAAAATGTATTATTTAGTTATACATAATTTACATAATGGTTATGTAAAAACTATTAAATTATTTCAGACATATTATTTTATACTTTTCTACTGCTCCTTATTCTGGAATAAGTATCAGTAAGTTTAGGAGAACTTAGTCACATAAGTTACTTTATATTTAGTCCCAGTGAATAAATTAAAAATGGAGACATTTTCGACTGATAAATGTTGCTGGATCGCAGCTTCAGCCAGCATGGGTAATAACCAGGGAAATGGGGAAGAACATGGATTCCTTATTCCTAATGTAACATGATTCATCATATGAAAGAAGGCAAGTGTCTAACAGCCTATATATTATGTCATGAAAAATTGTACAATGTGTACAAAGAAATTATGTGACAGTTTGAACATCTTCTCTGAGATAGATGTTAAATTTTTGGATTCTATTACATAACACGTTCTCAATTTTTGGCCTTCCAAGTATACTAGAACTGAAGTTATCAGAATTCTGAGCCAGAATAATTAAATATTCTCAATATTTGCAAGTTAAAGTCCCTAATTTTATGAAGGACACTCAGTTGTGAAAAGAAGAACAAGGCAAAGCATTTAGCAGTTTTTATGTATGTGTGTTATCAACTTTTATTTCAAACCATTGAGCAATTGTGATCAGGATAGCTCCAAGGGCCACATCAAGGAGCCCACAATATTAATACAAAAGAATGAGAAAGGGCTGCTGAATCAAGATCCTCCTGTTATTTCATTTTATAAACATAGGAAGTGTATAACACATAGTCCAGCTCTTACTTTTTTGTGCTGATGTTGAAAATCCAAAGATAGGTAATTGCTCTGTTCAACTGAATAAGGTTTCTCCAATTGCAATGGGAAAACTTTGTGACCCTGACTGAGCATAATCTTACTGCCACATTTATCAGATGTGGATTATAGCCTTTCTACAAATCTTTCCCATCATATCGGAGACAATGTTTTCTCATCTCTCTAGGATTACATTGGCCATCAACTGATATGGAGGGATTATTGGAAATAACCATTTGCCTTACTGTCCATAAAAAAACATAATAAGTAAATGAGGCTTTCTTCTGTTTTTTTTCCTTGCCTCTACGCAAAGGCTTCTCATAATAAATAGGCATTCTTCATCTCTATCAATTTATACCCATGTATAAATGGATATAAATGGATAGGAGTAGGATGAGTAGGATGAAGAGCGCCTATTTATTATGGAATGCCTTTATGTAAAGGTAAGGGTGGGAACAGAAGAGCAAGGAAAAAAAAAACAGAAAATGGATATATCCGAGAACATGAATCTCTTCCCATGCACAAAAAAATAAATAAATAAATTAGGAGAGTATTCAGAAAGAATAACTGCAGAATGATAGCTGCCAACATTCACTATAGTCTGCAATTTATATTTTTTTCAGATAATAACACTGGTCTACAAGGAGACAGCCTCAAAAATGAAAATAGCTTAATTTTACCAGAATTGGACCGCTAATAAAGGAAAACTAAGTCCTGAGTATTAATTTCCAAGATACAGCTTCAGGTCAAAATTGAATCAAAATAATTCAAAATTATGAGGGGTGTGTGTGATTATGCTCCATAACTTTTCTGCAAAATGTAATATCACAATGGGAATGGTGCCACACCAATCATTACAAATTTATCTTTTTATTGATACCAATAACATAACTTTCCATTCATTTATTGGTTTTTTCATGTAATATTTTCATGCTTTTTGCATGAAAAACTGACAAGCTCTAACTTCAGATTAAACAAGAAGGTTCCATCTTTATTCGGTATCTAAACTGCATTTTTTGGCTTTTCTCTTGTGAACTGCAGTAGGATCATCCCTGGGGAGATTCCAGCAGTAATTGGCAAACATGGACAGACTCCATTTCCCTTGTTATCTTTTCTCCATGCCTGCAATATCCTGGTGGAATCTCTCTCCATGTTCATCACTCACTGCCCCACAGTTCAAAGGAAAATAGTTTAAATGCAAGTGTAAGAAGTGAATTTTCAGCGGCATGTTTGCATCAACTGCTTTATAGAACCTAAGCAAATTTTCCACGTGCTTTTCATAGTTATCTGCCTTGCTGTTCTCAAAGTAGAAGTGTATAAATTTATACACTTCCACATGGTTTCATTTTCATTGTTCTACTGTATTTTGTCGAGAAGTTACGAAGCTTCATGATCATTAGACACTTCCCTCCCTTGTAGGCAAATATATTCGCCTGTGTATAAATCTTTATTGTAAAATATCTTGAAAATTTTAGCCAACCAGCACTTTATCACCTGTTTTCTAATTCATCTAATCAAAATATATAAAATTAACGCATTTTATCTCAAAGATCAATAATTTCCCAAAATTTGTAAATCAGTGTAATACAGTGGTACCCCAGTACTCATCATTAAGTGGTTCCGGGAGGCATGATGATACCAAAACATCACTGAACTACTTTGAAACATAACATCAAACATAATTTTTCAATAAGAAATAATGTAGTGAGTCACAAGGCAGCCACCACTGACAAGTTCTAGCTTGTGTGTTGACTACCAAACAAACGATGAGTACTGGGACAAAATGTTCAAGTCAAAAATGTGTTGAGTACCAAATTTGATGAGTTTCAAAGTAGTTCAGTACCAAGGTACCTCTGCATAAACAACTGTATTCATAGCAAGCCATGATAACATTGAAAAACAAAATATATATTATGATGTCACTGTACAAATGGTACAATTATAAAATCACATCTAAAGTAATGTAGTTCACCTCACTGTGTGATAACACATACTTTGTAATTTGTCTCCTGTTTTTCCCCCAAGAATATCCATAAATAGAATTGTTAGAGTAATGGACAATGTCACAAATTTCTCCATTATCCTATATATGTTGGCTAAAACAGTTTGTCACAAATTTCTGTATTTTAATAAAAAGCAGATAAGGAACAAGTCCTTTTGGGGTAAGTTTGACTTTGACAGATCCTTCAAACTAATGAAGTATTTAAAGGAATTTACAATAGGTATATAATAATATATACTAAAGCTGAATAAGAAAAAAAATGAACAATTCATTAAAACATGCAGAGAAGGATGGGAGAATTGAAGAAAGGGAACATTAAAAATAAGATTTTAACTGATGTCATCCAGATAATCTATTTTAATATTGTAGCTGAATTTTAAATATATGTTTATCTGTCTGCTTTTATAATAAAAATGACTGAGTATTCCTTAATTTTGGTGGAAACTTACTATGTCATATAGAACCATTATATTATAGTTAGTTATTATTATATATTATATTAGTTAGTCAGCTAAAATTAGGATCAGAGATTTTTTTCATGCATCTGAGATGAAGAGAAAGTGGCAATAAATGAGAGACCTGTTATTCATGTAAGACTCAATCTGTTCATAGATCAATATAACATTCATACTAATCACAATGGAGTGAGACAGGAGTTCCCTCTTTTTTTTTTCCTTTCTTTTTTATTTTCAGAAACAGAGTAAGATTTGTCACCCTTCAATGTAGAATACAGAACTCATCAACATTCCATAATTGGTAAAATCCCAGATTTGTCCATGTAAAACTGGGGCTTTAAATTAAATATAGTGTAGTCTATAGTGCAAATAAAGTTATAAGCAACTTACAAGAATAACTACAGAAAGCTACTTTTCTATTACCTAGATCTAGGAATGTTTTCTGTGCTTTCTCGCAACAAAAGATCGGAGATCAGCGTCTCTGGGCTGGATCGTTTCCCATATCTGTTAAATGAGTTTAAAAAATTATTAGATTTTTTAAAAATAAAGCACTAAACAAGTATGAATATGCACAATTGTCATCCAACATTCCATTGCATATTTATTATTCCAACCATAATAATATATACTGTTTTACAGATCAATTGAAGAAAAATATATGCTATATAAAATCTAGTATTAGTAACAATGGGAAACAATTCAGTTTAACTACTAAATGAAAATTAAAACACAATTTAAACATTGCATCTCCCCCATATGTAATCCACAAAGGTGGAAGGATCTGTATTGAATCCTGCCATCTGCAAATAAAAAATCCAAGAATACTGGACTCAAAAAACTGCTTGGAGAGACACTCAGAACTCAGTAACTGTCCCCAATGGTGCATCTTCTGATATGCTGAAATACAACTTCTTCAACTTCAGCCAGTATGGCAGAGAATAATTATATAATATATACAATACAATATAGTAAAATTTAAATAGGAAAATATAAAGTTAAGTATGATAATATGAAACATTAAATAATGATTAAAAGCCTGATGATATAGAACGGTCATAATTGTGTCCATAAAACATAACTGAAAAGAAATCAAGCTAATCTTTCTAAAGAATAATGGTGCTACCTTAACAAAAAGAGATAACAACTTCTGCTACTATCCATCCCTGCAGTGGCAGCATACCATTTGACTAAGCAATTTATACAACCTCGTTTTACTGACAGTGAATTAAAATTTAAAGAGATACTTTTAAAAAGAAGTTTTATAAATCAGGAGACAGAAAAAAAATGCAATAAAAACTATTTAGTTGCTGCAGAAGAAAGTTCTAGCAAAGCTTACAAAATATCAGCTGATCTAGATTTAGAAATACTGTTTTTGTTGCAATTGTATGCATACTTGTATAGTCAGAGATATTTTTCAGTGTTTCTCTAAATCATCAAAAGCCAAAATATGTGTTTTTCATGTAGAATTCGAAGGGAACCAGCTGCATTATTAAATTGCAAACACGGTATTTTATTTCATTATACAGTTGATTCAAATATTTATCTAGAATGGTCTGTGGCTTGTTTCTCCATGTCTTTCTCAAATTATGGATTAGTGGACCTACCTTAAGTAGCAGAGCAAGTAAATATTTTTTTAATAATAAAGTCCAGGGATCTTATTTGTTTTAAAGAAATGTAACTATAATGAAGTATTTATTGGAATTGGTTAATAAGATTATTGGTTGATGTGTTTAAAAAGAAAAGATTTATTTTCTATCATTAAATAGTTTGAGCAAAACTGGCATTCTCACATGCTTGAAACTGAGCTCAAATCTTTTTATTTAAGCAGCTCCACTATCAGTTTTAAGACAATATTTCTTCCTCATCCAAAACAAGAAAGCAAAATAAAAATAGATTCCTTAAGAGTGCCATTTTTATTATATATCCTTCAAGAGTTAAATCCATTGTTTATATTTGGAAGAGAAAAACTAGAATATGGTAACATATTTTTACTATATTGATGGACTTTAATGGAGATATATTTATGCAGTGATTACAATTACAGCACAATGACTTGATGGCTTAAAGACCTGTGCAGATAAACTCACTATGCATGAGGATAATTTATTCACTCAAAATTTAGAAATGCTCATTTGTCTGCTCAGCACTGTGCATTATCAAGAAAGCAGATAAGTACATTTGTAAATATATACTAGCTCAGCACTGTATATTATCAAGAAATCAGGTTACTATTTTTGTAAATATAGTTTGTTCCTGATGAGAGCTGGCACTAAAACATCTCTATCCCAGATGACTCAATCTACAAATTAAACCAGCCTCACCTAATCTGGTACCTTTTGCATGTGGTAGACATTTACTTCCACGGTTCCATGTCAACCTGGATCATTTAGAAATACCAGGTTGAGGATTAGATGGAATAGGTTCAAAATATGGGAAGTTCATTCTGTTCAGTTAGCAAATGCAAGGGGCAGGGGTGTCTTAGTAAAGATAAGTTAATGCTGAATGTTGATAAGCTTTGTAGCTGCTGCTTACTAAAAATTAGTTCTGAATTTTTCCTTCTCAAGAGTCTCGTACTTGTCTTAAGAGTCCAGAGTCTCTTATCTGTTGAAGCTGCTTTTTGGAAGCTTTAGAGCTATGGGCATAGAAAATAACTACATTGAATTGCCAATATTTTATCCACTATAAAATGTGTTTTTCAACATTGTGTCTTTTGGAAAACAATATGAAAAGTCATCTTTTTTTTCTGGAAAGAATGGAAGAGCTAATGTGCCATTGCAAGAAGATATGGAACATAACAGTAATTTCATTTGTCATTGTTTAATCACAAAGTTGTATTTTAAACTCATCTGCTGAAATCCTTGCTAATATCTGTGGTGAGGGTGATAGAATACAGACTCTGGCCTGACATGATTTGCCAGATGTTTCTTATTAGTATTACCGTAAGTTAGTTTCCAAACCTGATCAGTTAGATACAGATCAGGAAGAATGCTCTGAATCCTACAGATGCATAAGAGTGTGTCAGAGGGTCAAACAATCCTGGGGATGAATCCTTCCCCCAAAAATTCTTTCCCACAGTGAGAATCTGCCAATCTCAAGTCAGCAAATAAAGGGATTTTTTTCAAAAGAGCAGGAAAGAATAGACTGTTTCAAATTTAGCAAAAATTCTCCCCCATCTCCTGTCTCATAAAAGCAATCAGCAGGGAGACAGACTGATTAAAAGTTTGGATAATAATTTTCTTCCAGATTTTTGTACCTATTTTGCTCTATATTTGCTACTTTATTCTTTCTTTATTTAAGAAATTGTACATCCCTTCTTTTCTTAGAGCATTTCTACATGTAAATCTTAAATCAGTTTCTAATTCTCTCTAGTGGAACTGTAAAGTCTACATTAGCTGTAATCAACTTTTTTTAAAAAAAAATATATCCCAGATTAATATTTCCATTTGGCTGAAACCATGAAATAAAGCTTCAAGAATGTCTATGTTTTAGTGACACATAGAAATCGCTTATTACACACAAAACGCTTTCCTATAAACATGTGTTCTTCATACCAGTAGTGGTTGGAATGCACATTGTTGTTGCATGTTTTTATGGAATTTATTTTTTCCAACCTGAACCTAAACAAAGTATTTCATACTACTGAATACAAATTAGTTCAATTTCAAGGATTTTTTAAAGTGCGTGTTCAGTGTAACTCAATGATTTTTCAGTAATTGTTTTTCTTAACTGACTTAACTGAGGCATTCTTAAAGTTTACAATAATTTAATTTCATCTAGCCTAATAAAAAGTTGCTGCCCTATAATTTTTTTTTACAAGGCTACTATTGCTTTGTATGAGAACTAGAGTATACCAAATTTAGTCATTCTGTAGAAGATTCCTGTACAGGAATATTGAACACTTTGCTAGGACTTTTATTTGAGGATTCATTGCATGTGCCTTTAGATACTTCTACTCAGTTTGGCTTTGCTTGATTTTATTTCTAACTTCTACAGCTAGAGCTATAATATTTTTGTTAATATACTCTGATTTATTTTCTGTTTTCCAGAAATTTCTATGTACAGATCTGTATAACTCTGATAAACAAAAAATAATATTAGCAGCTGGAATTTATATTTTTTAAAATGGAGAAATGACAAATGTTTACTTACAGCTTTCCCACCACTTTTGGAAGAACCATGACACAATATTACTCATTATCTGATAGGCCTATTCATGTCTGAAAACACTCAGCCCTTCCAAGAATAGAACAAGGCAGACACTGGTCCATGATTCCAAGGCTATTTCGTGGCATCCTACTTCTGATCTCCTTCACCTCTGTTGTCATTGACCAAGCAACAGAAGTAAACCTGAAGTATAATTTCATTTAAAACCAGCTGCACGATCTTAAATCAGTCACTCTCTGTCAGTCCAAATTGGAATCAAGTTGTGTGACAAGCCACATGAAAAACAAAACCCCCGATTGCAACATATATTGATAAGCTTCATTGTAAAAAGCAGAAGGGGCACCAAAAACACACAATTAAGAATTTTATTTCAATATTTGTTCTAGATATAATTTTAAGTGTAACCAGACAGAATTCACATATTTGAAATAAGTCATTGTATGGTATATTGCTTTGTATTGTGGTTCTGTAAACCTTGTAGAGTGGCTTATTAAATACACAAGGTTTAGTATCAGTGAAAGCCATCAGAGTGCAAAAGGGATCTGCTTACATGTATAATTTAACATTTTAAAGCATCACAATCAATTTCTTATGTTTGCATTCTGATTTGTTTTATGTTCATGTAAACAACATAATACAAGAACCAGAGTAAGGCTATAGAGAGCAATAACTGCTGATTGGAAAATGACAACACTTTATGAGAATTGTTTGCTGTTACATGCATGATCTATTGGTCTATAGAATAGCCTTGTTTGCAATTCTGGGCAATTAAATGCTTTGAAAAAATATAATGGAACTTTGTTTTTGCATAAATAACTGCAGCAAGATTATTGTATGCACAAAGATGGAAAGATTCAGCGTTAGCACAATGGAGGAATAGTTGGTGAAGATGACAGAACTTCCTGAGACAGCTAAATTAGTTTAGTTTAGTTTAGTTTAGTTTAGTTTAGTTTATTTGATTTGTATACCGCCCTACTCCCGAAGGACTCAGGGCGCTGAACAGCCAAACAATAAAATACATAGATACAAAAAATTTAAAAACCAGATAAAATCAAATTAAATCATTTTGGCCCAGACAGATTAAAACACCCCAATAATTTAAAAACAGATTAAAATTTACATATTTAAAAAAGGGAAGAGATTAGGCCAAGCCACCTGATGGAATAAAAAGGTCTTCACAGCGCGGCGGAAGGTGCGCAGATCCGGGATCCTCCGTATCTCTGGGGGGAGCTCATTCCAGATGGTAGGTGCCCTCACAGAGAAGGCTCTCCCCCTAGGGGCCGCCAGTCGACACTGTTTGGCTGACGGCACCCGGAGGAGTCCCTCTCTATGAGAGCGTACTGGCCGGTGGGAGGCTATTGGTGGTAGTAGGCAGTCCCGTAGATAACCAGATCCTAAGCCATGGAGCACTTTAAAGGTGGTAACCAAAACCTTGAAGCGCACCCGGAAGACCACCGGGAGCCAGTGCAGCTTGCGCAGGAGAGGTGTTACATGGGAGCGCCATGTCGCTCCCATTACCACCCGCGCGGCCGCACTCTGCGCCAGTTGGAGCCTCTGGGTGCTCCTCAAGGGGAGCCCCATGTAGAGAGCATTGCAATAGTCCAGGCGGGAGGTGACAAGGGCATGAATGACCATGCGCAACGAGTCCCGATCCAGAAAGGGACGCAACTGGCGAATCAGGCGAACCTGATGAAAAATCCTCCCGGTCACGGCCGTCAAGTACTCTTCTAAAGACAGCTGTGAATCCAGGAGGACGCCCAAGTTACGAGCCCTCTCCGTGGGGGCCAATGATTCGCCCCCAATAGTGATCTGAGAAAAGTCAATATCTACATTTATTCCTGACTTGAAACCCCTTATACATTGTGAAACCAAAAAGAGAGAACATGATTTAAGATTTTAATGATTAGACAAAATAACAGAAATAAGAGAGCTATGATGTAACTATAGGGTACAGAATAAACTTATAATTGTACATACAGTTGCTCTAGAAAAGAATCAGAAATATTTCTTTGTATCTTTTCTTCTTTTTCTATTAATTTTTTCCCTTTCTTGTACTTTTAGCTTTCTGTCCAATTTATTTTTCTCATTTTATATAATTTTGTATTATTTTTTACTTCCTCTTTAGAAAACTTTTAATAAAAAATAGACCAAAATGCTGAAAGAAAAAGATTTCTATTCAAGTCCTAGAATCTTTTTAGCTGTTTTACTGCACAGATGATCATTTATGTATTTGCTAAAACAACTTCAATGGGTAATATTATCCTCCAAGCTTCTAATTCAATTCTTCCTGCTCTAAGAGTCTGCAGTAAGTGAAAAATCTAATAAAATCTTATTTCTTTTGAACTGTAAATCAATTAGTGGTTGAGTCCAACTGGACCATGGTATAATCAATTCTTGGAGCTAAAGGGGATATCTCATAATCAATTGAATTATAGTATTAAAATATTAAAAGGGAGATTTTACTTCTGAATTTCATTTCTATTATTCAATTTATAACACTGAATATTAAAATAATCCATAGCTCTAGTATTTTTCCCTCTCTTTTCTTAAGACTTTTCTTCAAAAGTTAATTCCAATATACACGCACCCTAGAGATCTGTATCTGAACTAATTATTTTACAATATACAAATCTACTTTTTAAGTAAAACTTGGAAATCTCAGGAAAAAATATAAACCATAATAGTCATTTTTAAAAAATACAACAGTTTAAATCTTGACTAATCTCTATGGACTGAACTGTCCAGAAATATCTTTGATTTTAATGAGTCTATTCTTGTTATGATTTAAACATGCAATCCTTTAAAATGATATTTATTCACTAATAAATACATGCAGCATGTACTGTATGCCCTTCTTTGTATGGTCCTTTGAATTCTAACTTTTATTTGACAAGCTGCCCAATCCATGTTTATTTTAAGGAAACAGAATCATAAGGAAAAAAATGGGCATGGAAGTTGCACCTATACAATCAATTGAAAGGAATAGTGTATAAGTCAATTGATTAATCTCCATCACAAAGTATTGTATTTCAATTTCAATTCTAGTGAATTATAGGTGTATTTAGCATATACATATGTGTAAATAGCATATAAAATTTATATGCAAATAACATTGTACAGGTAATCCTCAATTTATGACCAAAATTGAGCCAAGAATTCCTGTTGCTAGGCAGGACAGTTATTGAGTGAGTTTTGCCCATTTTACAACCTTCTTGCCACAGTTGTTATGTGAATCATTGCAGTTATTAAGTTAGTAACACAATTGATAAGTGAATGTGGCTTCCCCATTGACTTTTCTTGTCAGAAGGTTGCAAAAGGTGATCACATTACCCCAAGCACTGCAACCATCATAAATAGCACCAGTTTCCAAGCGTTGAATTTTGATCACATGACCATGGGAATTCTGCAAAGTTTTAAGTATGAAAAATGATCATAAATCACTTTTTGGTGCCATTATAACTTCAACAGTGAACAAATGGTTGTAAGTCAAGGACTATCTGTATTTCTCTTTTTATAATGAAGCTTAAGAATCCACACTATCCGGCAAAAGTACAATAGGAAATTCAGACACTTTTAAGATAAAAATGCCCTTAAGTGATTATTTACGCAAAGATAGCACTGCATTTGAATCGTTCAGCCTATTGGACCTATTGGGTCCATCTTATATACAGTCTTTTTATTCACAAACACAGACACAGGTCAATTATTATAAAAAGATTTAAAATTATTTTATAGGAATATGTTTTCAGTTGATTAATTTCTGTGATATGCAAGTAGTTTTATATAGTTAAATAACATTTTGGCTTATAGAGATTCACTATTAATAATACAAGTGTGAATATATGTCCTAGGAACCTATTTTACACATTATATCTACTGGAACATTCCCAGAAAATTATGTAAAGACTGGATGCTTGAAAATGAGTGAGGAAACTTTCTGTAAACAATCAGCTCAGTCTTGAAACACAAGCCTTAAGAGCAATCATTCACATATAAAATTCCTTAGGATTCTTACAAAGCTAAGATCTGACATAGCTCCCATTTGTTTCTGCCAGATTTGATCATAACTGTTAGAATTATTTGAAGTTTTTCTCCTGTCACATAGTAAAAAACCAGGAAGGGATCTGCTGATCACACCAAAGTTGTAGAGAGATTACATAACAATTTTTATTTGTTTAATTCTTATCTTCATATTTCCTTCCTAGAAAGAGAAAGTAGAACATAGAAATCCACAGATAAAAGTGTGGGAGCAGGATCAATTTAGAGAACAGAGATGGGTGTATACAGTCCATGAGCTGCCTGTGCCTTTGTTCATATGATCTCCTGAAGGACAGTGATCAATCTTGTGGAAAAAAAGGTCTTCCCACTTTAACCAATGTACTTCAGCACTGCTATATTCATTAAAATAATCTCTTCAAGCAATATTCAGTATAAGGGTCACAGTTCCCGATCTACAACATACTTGCATCTGAAATTTTTAGATCAAGCAGGACATAGATTTTATTCTTTACTTCCACAATATGAACAATATTCTTCTTGCTCTCTCTTTGCCTTTTTCTCTTAAGAATGTTTGCCTAGGATTGATAGGATCAAATGCCATTCACTTTTATCTTCAAAAGTTAAAACTGCATTTATGGTGACAGCTCCATATTGGGCTGATGATGACAAAGTGAGGTCAAGCAAAGAGCAAATTAAAAAATCTAATCTTTTTCTATATTCTTAAGAATGGTCACTTTGTTAGTCTGTTGCAGCAAAAACAACAGTCTTACAACACCATCAAGAATAACACATTTATTATTGCATACATTTTTATGATCTAGAAAGTTGATGGAATGGTTGGAGATGTAAATGTGATGATGCAACGTATTTTCATGTATGGTGGACATGTAAGAAAATTAAGGCATTTTGGATTAAGATATGGTGGATTATACAAAATATTCTTAAAAGGAAGATAAAATTTACTCCACAATTGTTTTTATTGGGTATAATTGAAGGATGTACAGTTATAGAGACTAATTTGATTTTGAATATAATAACCGCAGCCAGACTTTTGGTGGCGCAATATTGGAAGAAGGAAGAAATACCTACTATTGAAGGATGGACATTAAAAATAGCTAATTTGGCGGAGATGGCTAAAATCTCTGCATATTTGAAGGACCGTTCTAATGAAAGATATTTACTGGAATGGAGAAGATGGATTGACTATATACAAAACAAATATGGGACTAAAAAGTTGCAAATAGCTTATGAATGAAATATTTAGATGATTTTTCTTTTTACTCTGACATTTTAGTACCTATGGGGGAGTTAAAGAGTAAGGAGAAGTTAAGATCTTATAGTTAGTTTGTTTATGTTAGATTATGTTTGTTAAATGCAATACCCTGTATTTTGCTTTGGGAAGTCGGGGGGGGGGAGGGGAGGGAGAAGGGAATGGGTGGGGGGAGGAGGGGGGGAATTTGTTTGTAAAACATTTTAAAACTTCTCAATTAAAATTAAAAAAAAGAAAGTTGATGGAATTAATTTCAATTGGCAAAAGCATAAGCTATAAAATGGGCTGGCCTTCATCATGACATAAGATTGATTTTCTTCCTTTTGATAGTGCATGCTTAGAGTAAACAGCCATTTCTCATGATTTCAGCAAGATTAACAAAATCAGATAGATTAGCAAACAGTAATAATAGAACTATTACAGGGGTTCACATAACTCCTTTTTTTCTTGAAAGATCCTCTATTTTCTACCTTATACTCTGTTGCTTTGAAACTTATTAAAGTATAATTTAAGTCTTTAATAATTGCAGATTTTTAGGTGATGTTTTTTATTGTTGTACAGTATGTCTATCCACATTCAGAAGCTACCTGGCTATTCATACTTCCTAATCTGAAAGAAGTCCCACTGGAAAAGTCTAATTCCAGTGTAAGTCAGGGAGGCTGCAGAGATTGCAGACTGTTACAAAAAAAATAAATGAAAATACATAGATCCATCTCAAGTATGACCCCAATACAAATATATTTTCTTTATCCCATATGCTGCCCAGCTTAAATTATTGGACAATCATAGTTATTACGAAAGGTAGAGGGAAGGAATGGTGAAACTGACAGCTCTATCTCACTGCTATTGGAGAGAAAAACAGTTCAATGTCTATTTTTTAAAAAAAACAACTGACTACAATGGGCCCCACTTAATATGTCTCCATCACCAATGAGATAAAATCAATGCCACATATTTTGAAGATTGCCTTGCAATAGTATTGAACTTTGTTACTTTTTATTACAGTTTACCTGGAAGGAAAATTCAAGAATACAACCAGTTGGGATCAACAGTTAGATTCCTCAAAATAAAGGACAAAGTTAACAGGGAAGTCATCATTGTTGGCCAATGGTATCAGAGAGATACAGTGTGCTTAATAGTTTCATAGGAAGGAAATTTCACCAGGAACAACTCAGCTGGTCTAGTTTCATGTGAGAAACATGAATTTGGAACAATTCTACATTTTTTCTGCATAATTGAATAGGAAGTACAAATGAGCTGAGATCTAAATGGCACTACGTTCAAGTTCTTTCATTTTTCTTACATGGAGGACATCAGGATAAAAAAACTTTTATGAAGACAATGGAAGATTTAAAAAATACGATAAATAATATCACATCCCTCCCCTTTTTAGGCTGAATGTTGCCCTGGTACCTACCTTTGCCGTGTTATGAGGTTAATGTAATGCCTCAATGCTGAGTAGTACCTGGCCATATCTTCTGCAGGTGCATCCTCACCGGGGCTGTCTGGTTTAGACGGATAAGCTTCTGCCAGTGTTCCCAGACAGATCAGCAAGCACAGGGCAAGTGTCATCATGGAAAGCCACAACCGCATGGTACCCGGCATCTGTAGGAAAACAGAAAATTGCAAGGGGGAGGCAACCAAAGGATTATTTCAATATTTCTCTGTTCCCTTCCCCCCCAGGAATGGAAAATGTGTGGTTACCAATCCCTTGCCTTCACAAAGATTTTTAGAAGAAGCTCATTCAGCTCTACTAAGTCATCATTTAGAGTCATCTGTGATTGGCTTATAAGTCTACATAAGTAGATAAAGAAATAAATAAATAAAATTATTTGTCCAGAGGCTACTTTCTAAAACTAGAAGATGGATGGATGGAAATTTGCCTCTGTTGCTTGGAGAAATGCTTCTGTAACCTTATTAGCTTGCATACTAGCCCCTGTAATTATTTAATGTTGAGAGGGAACCTGTTTGTGGTTTGGCTTTAATGCATTACAAATTGCTATGAGGTTATTTTGGTTCATGAGCAGTATAGAATTCTTTTAAGTAAAAAGAAGAAAAAATATATAATTCCTCTGAATGAAATTACATTCTGAGGAATTACATTTAGGAAGACAAATATCAAATTCCTTTCCTATTTCCTTTTGTAATGGCTGTTATTTTAAAATATTCAAAACCTTTTCCCTTGTGGAAACCGGGATGTCTATACCCTATTATAGCATTCAAAAAGGCAAAATGCAGCTATTCCATCTTTTTCTTCCTTAATGGATTTGCCCTAAAAATAAAAATAGGATAGAAGAAACAATAGGATTAAAAACAGAAAACATCATGAAATCACTTCCCCACCAAGTTCCATCAATTGGCACAGGATTGCATAATAAAAATATTGTATGTGTTTGTCTAGATCTTCTCAGGGGTATGTTTCATTTTTAAAAATGCCTAATTATTATATGTTGTTTATAAAATTCAGCTGAAAACTTACTAAATTTGCAGGTTGGGTGCCAAGTATTCTCATTAGCTGCATAACAATGAGGCATTGAAAATTATTGAAAATTTCAAATCACCGCTAATTCAGGAATGCTTAAAACTGAGCTCTAGGATTTGTGTATGAATGTTAGGATACTCTCCACACACAAGACATACACCTTTCCTTCCACTGTGAAAATGGAAAAATTAACACTGGGTTCCTTTGATGAAAAACAGATGTGGATTTACACTAACTGCCCAACAAATCCTTTCCCAACCACAGAAGTCGATATACTCCAAAATTATTATATAATCCAGATGTTACATTCTTTTGAAAATCTTGTTTATTTTATTGGGGCTTTGTTGGCTTGTTTTCAAATTATTTTAACTTTTTCCCATAAACTACTGATAACAAAGGAATTCCAATTCCCTGGGGAAAAAAAGAAAGAGGAGTGGAATCTTTCTCTGGAAAGAAGTGGAAATAAATCGATGAAGATTTTCAGTCATCCAGATAGAGTTATCTGGAAGTTGAGTCATAGCAATTGGACTTCTTTTCTTTGGGTTTGAAAGATTTCGCTGCTTATCCAACTAATCAGTTTGAAAAAGCTATTTGGATAAGCAGCGAAATGTTTCAAACCCGAAGAAAAGAAACACAGTTGCCATGACCCAACTTCCAGACTAGAAGAAATAAAGGTATATTAGGAGCAGGCGGCACGCCTCTCTTATACACCCGGGTCCTGGGAAGCTAAGTGACAGGGATAAAAGTCCAAAGGAACTTAGCTACACGCTTCGACCGCAGCATCGCGCGGGAAAAGTGGCGAGCTTTTAAAGCGCAGGAAAACGGCGTTGGATGGAAAGCAGCTTTCCTCAGAAGGAACTGATTGCGGAAGGAAAGGAGGAATCCCCGGTCTGAAGGGGACAGGGAAGGTAGTAGACATCGAGGAACCTCAGTCCGATCGAATTTCCCGCGAGTAGACGCGACTCTTCCTATAAAGGAGAAGAAAGGGACGAAAAGCGATGCTATTCGGGACAGGCGCCTGCTCACCTTTTGTGTTGTGTGAGACTCTCACTTGTTCTGCCTCTCCCGGATCAGTATTGGCCGCTTTTCCTCGCCAATGGCTCAGCTTTCCCAATGTGGGGCTATGCGCCTCGGCGAGGGTATTTTATGGCTCCTCCGGAAGGCAGGAGGGGCCTCGGGCGATCGCGCATGGGTGACTTCAAATCCCCCCCCCTCTTCGCCTGCGATTTCCTTATTCTCTGTTTGTCCCGCGTTTGGCGTTGGAGGCTGCTTCAGCTCTTTGCGCTGTCTTGGGAGGGGGCGCAAAGCTGTTGAGTCAGAGGCTCTTCTCCTCCCGGCCGCTATCGGACAATTTTAACTGAAACGAACAAGCCGAAAAATATATTTTTCTCCGATTTTCTGCCGAGCGATACATTTTCTCAAGGCTTCGACAGATTCACTGCTCTTCCTAGGGAACTATTGAATCTAATAGTTGAGCTGAAGAAGCTTCTTGGATGAGAAGCGAAAAGTCTTCAAAGAAAAACAAAGAAAAAAGCACCTTTGGGATAACCATAACCTGGATGACTGGGAATCTCCATATTAGCTATTGAATCCTAACTTTTGAGGCAGGATAGGTATTGAACATATCTTTCCACCAGCCTCCCTGCTTTCATTTGTCTTGACTCCCAAATGTGCGGAACTACATTTCAGCTATTGTTCTTTGGGGAACCCAACACTATTGAAAGGCCTCTGGGTGAGGTGGCTGGGTTCTATTGTGCAATACAGTGGGACACATGAAGGTCTGGAATACATCCCCAACATTCAGGAGAGATGGCACTTGACAGGGGATCAGGTTTCCCACAGGCACCTGCAACTGTAGACTTCAAAGGGGAACCCAAAGGTGTTTTTTTCAAGAGGCAGATGGACCTTCTGTTTTTTCTTTGAAGATGTTTCGCTTCTCATCCAAGAAGTGAAAGGTCTTCAAAGAAAAACCAGAAAGTCCAGTTGCCTCTTAAAAAAAGCACCTTTGGGACAACCATGACCTGGATGGCTGAGACTCTCCATAGACTTCAAAGGCGAAATTTCTGCAGGGGTGCACCAAGAATTTGCATTCTGTCTAGATGCCTTCACTCTTCTTTTTTCTGCCAACATTGATCTTGAAATTGATAACTCAGTCATCCCATGAACATTGTGATAAATTTCAAATCTAGAAATGGAATCCTGACAAATTAAAGCTAAACAATAAACCCTGCTGCTGTTGCCCCACCAAGTAAGGCCAAATGACTTTGGAATTCCATTAATGTGCACAATCATATCCTTGATTCACCTGCTACTTTGCTTGACATGAAGATTAACTCACGGGCCAAAGAGTAAGAAGAAACATAATGAGAAGTTTATGAAAAAAGTTAAATGTATGCTGTTTCATACATTTATGCATGCTATTTTTTCTAGATTTATTGCTGTGTATGATCCACTGAGAACATCAATACAGACATTTCTATTTCACACATAATATACAGTAAGTATGAGGTTAAGTTTTTTTATTTAAGTATTATTAAATGTGTTTGCTCCCCATCTCACTTCAAGGCAACTCTGCTTACAACATGCAGTTTTTACATTTACTAAAACTGTAATGTAATGTAATAAGAATTGCAGATTTGCTCACCTTTGCAAATTAAAGGAAAGGTTTATGTTTTCTTGCAAAAATTTGAAGTAACATGAATGTAAAACTTGAAATAGCACACTAGATTTCCTCTTATTTAACTCATTGCATTTGCAGATGGTTAGGTATTCCAAGAAGAACCAGATACAGTTTTAAACTATTTTCCAAATGGAGGAAAGATGACAATAACTAATTATGATTGTTATATGACAAAAGGAGAATTTTTCATTCCAATCAACATACCACTTTTTCTAGTTAATATAAGTGTTATGAATGAGTATTTGGGAATAAACCCCATAGATTGTGGGATTTAATTCAAATTATTCATGCATCAGTAAACTTAAGTCAGAGCTATGATGGCACAGTGGTTAGAATGCAGTACTGCAGGCTAACTCACTGCTCACTTCAGGAGTTCGATTCTGAGGAGCTCAAGGTTGCCTCAAAATGAGGATCCAGATTGTTGGGGGCAATATGCTGACTCTGTAAACTGCTTAGACAGGGCTGTAAAGCACTATGAAGTAGTTTATAAGTCTAAGTGCTATTGCTATTGCTATTGCATGTAGTTAAAGTTCCCTCAATAGGCCATTAATGACATTCTGGTTAGAATCTTGTTTTCATCAGCATATAGTTAAAGGTGATATAATCCAGCAATATATGAAGAGATTCACAAATTTCCTATTCTCAACCTCATTACTTCAGAAGGGGTTTATAGTAGAGTTTACTGTAATTTCTGATTGTCAGCAGCTTGATCTTGATGTGTGTCATCAATGTTAGTGTCAACTCTTAGTGATCATATACTGTAGATCAATCTTTTCTAGTGAAATTTGTCCTCAGTCAAACCTTCCAATGGTGCATCTATTGAATTCATCCACATTTTGCTTTCATTCTCTCCTTTTCTACCATCTTACCTTTCCCAGCAATTTGGACTTTTCAACAGAGCTGGGTCTTCACATAATGTGTTCAAAAATGATACAGTGCTATCTCGGTTCTCATCATTAATTGGTTCTGGGAGAAATGACGAATACTAAAAACAAGTACCAAACAAACCATGTGACTAATGCATCACCCTTTGTTTCAGTTGGAAATGGTAGCAAGTCACCAGGCAGCCAACACTGACAAGCTATAGTTTGCACATCAATTACCAAACAAACTGGGACAAAATTTTCATATCAAAATGTGTTGAGTACCAAATTCAATAAGTTTCAAAGCAGGTGAACCATAGTTTCCAAAATATGATAGCTTGAGCCAACCAATGTGATCTACAGAATATTTTTGGCAGAGATAAGGACTGTGTTAATTTGGTAGAATATGTCAAGGGCTGTACATGATTAAGGTGATTTGCCATATCAGATGTGGAAAGGGAGAAATTGTTTAGAATGAGAGAGACATTTTTCTTAAAGCCAATTTGTAGTTGTTTATATTGATTGTCCTCTCATCCAACTTCTTGTTAGCCATGCTTAAAACCCAAATTCAGGACACACCAAAAAGAACCAAATATTTTTTCCATTTTTAAAAAACTTAATGGAAGATGATGCTACATTGCAATGACTACTGTCTTAGATGGATTAATTTATAGCAAAAAAAGATAAGCCTATCCTTAGTCATGATGAGCTCCAGTATGGAAATCTTTCATATTCAGAAAGATAATATTTAGTTGTATACAACTGTCAGTTCTTAAAAGGATGAAATGACATAAGCCACCCAGAGTTTCCTTGGGCTGAGATGAGAAAGAAAGAGAGAGAGAGAGAGAGAGGGAGGGAGGGAGGGAGGGAGGGAGGAAGAGAGAGAGAGAGAGAGAAAGAAGGAAAGAAAGAAAGAAAGAGAAAGAAAGAAAGAAAGAAAGAAAGAAAGAAAGAAAGAAAGAAAGAAAGAAAGAAAGAAAGAGAAAGTTAGCAGTAACCAGTGCTGGACATTCGCTCTTCCCAGTAAATGTGTGCATGTGGCTCATGGATATGTGTGTATCTGCCAAAAAAGTATAGGGCAGAAAGAAAAAAAAAAACTTCAAAATAATTGAAGTAATAACTACTGATTAAAATTAATAGCCTGTAAAATAAAGTATCCCAATGATTGGTCCCCAGGTGCATATATCAGCCATTCTGTTACGCATATAGAAACACATAAACATACACTGCCTTTTCTTCTTCCACAAAGAAGAAAACATAGGATGGAGATGGGATAAGGGGAAGGATTTAATGCACTGGGAAGAAAGAAAATTAACCTGTGAAATTCATTATCACAAGATGTGGTAATGACCATTTTCTTGAATAGCTTTAAAATGTGATTGGATGGATTTGTGAAGCACATGTTTATTATGAGCTAGTAGTACTGATCTACTGAGGAATATTTGCAGGAGAACATTATTAGCAAGAGAAGGATGGTCTGCTCTTGTTTGCAGGCAGCACAGAGGCATCCAGTGATGGTGGAAACAAAAAGATTAAACTGGACTCTGGTCTGATCCAGTAGAATTTTTTGATCCTGTGGAAAGAAAAAGGAGGCAACAAAACTGAAGCAGAAATAGGTGAACAGAGAAAGAAAGAAAAGAGAGAGAAGGCTTGCTTAGGAATTATTAAAACATTGCTCTGATGTTCAGCACCCTTAATTAGAGGAGGTTTGTAAGAATTTGCAAGATTGTTGAGCCCTGCCTTAATGGGAGCTGAGTACTTTAATTCAAAACTTCTATTGCATTACAAGTACAGCAATCAATAGTCATTTAAAAAAACATTTGAAAACCAGGTCTCTGTACATGGAGAAAAGGGAGAATTGTGAACTTTTTAACATGATTTTTCCCGCCACCGATTTCCTTTTAAGTGATGGAAGCAGGTGTTGGCTTAAATGCAAAAATCTGCTATTGCCAGGTGAAGTTTAGTTCTGAGATATTAGACTGAAAAGTTTATCCACTGGCCTTCAGCTATAGAGATCAGACTTCTTGTGCTATGTTAATTTACAGCAACCATCCCCCATTCTAAATTACTCCAGATTCCCAGGCACTATGACTATATAGACATATGAGCCCTGATGGCAATGTGACTAAAGTGCAGTATAGCATATAAATTCTGCCCACAGCTTGGAGTTTGATCTGATGGAACTCAAGGTTGACTCAACCTTCCATCCTTCCAAGCTGAGTCAAAATGAGGACCCAGATTGTAGGGGGACATATGCAAATAATGCTTACATTGTAAACGATCTAGAGGGTGCTGTAAAGCCTAAATGCTATTGATACTGTTAAATCAAGCTGGGAGAAACTAGTGTGCTCTTTCTAAGCCATTGCAATATGTTTGTACATATTGCAACTAGTGCAATAGAGTTGCACTAGTTATTTTAGAGGGATATCTTGGTATCTGAGGATTTATTCGTTACCATTTATGGATGGTTTAGACTATGCTTACCTGTTATGGGGCACCATAATTTTCCAGCTAGACGGATCTTCCTTCCTGTCCAGTTCTGCAACCTGTAATTGTTGTAAGTTAAAACCTATCCCCTCCTAGAAAAATGAAATATTTTAAAATATACTAAAAAGGCAGAATATTTCCCCTAAAAGAGTAGAAACTCAGAGAAGCAGAAACTCAGCCCCCACTTTTGTTAATGGGCCATTAAGGCCTGGGCCAGTCTATTCTACATAACAAAGATCTACTCGTTCAGGCAGAGCCATTTAATTGCTCTTCATTGTACCACCCACCAAGTTTCAACCAAACTTGGCACACAGACAACCTAAAAGGCTAGCTCTGACCTCTGGCAGCAACCAGTCAGGATACTCTTCCTGTGCCCAGGAAGTTCAAAGCCAGAGAGGGTATAAAACCCAGGGACAGTCAGCATCTCCGCCCTTTTTTTTTCCTTCACCCAACATCTTCAAGGCATGTGATCCATTAAAACCATCTTTCCAAACAGCCACCATGTTTCCAGTGTCTTTTTCCCCACTTGGAACTGAACCCAGAAGGACATTTCTTCCAACATAGCTAAAATGCCTTCATTTTTACAGGGGGAAAAAAAGGCTACTTGGTCATCATAGTGAATTTTGATAGTTATCTCAGGGTTTTTCAAGACCTTTGGTTGATGTATTTCTGATCAAATGGAGGCAGCAAATTCCAAACACTTAGCACATCAATATAAATATAAAGCTTTTACACTTCCAAGTCTTAATTTTTAAAGAAGAATATCTACACTTATTTGCAGGATTGTTTCATTGGTTTGTATTTTGATGTAGTATTTTTAAATAACTTGTACATAATGTTAAGATTATGTACATAATCTTAACATAAGATTATGTACATAAGGCATATAAATTAAAGCAAAAAAAAAAGATTTAAGTTAAAAAGCAAAATAAGGTTTTTAAAAATGGATTTTAAAGAACTAAGTATGTCAGCTGATATTGATGGGAGAACTAAAGAAAGAGATTTTGGCAGAACTTATATTAGAAGAAAAACCAGGTCAGTTTCCGAACTGGGCTTTAAAAATGCAGAACATAGCCAGTTGCTTGAAGCAAAGGAGTTCCCCCCCACCTCCCAAAAAAAACCATGATGCAAATGAAAGCAAAAAGATCAGCTGATTGGAGATTGCAATGGTGAATTTCATACAGAGGTTTCTTTTATAGGAAAACCTTTCCTTTGTTCCTCAAAAGTGTGCAAGCAGAGACCTTCCTCTAGGAATTCTTAGGAAGTGTAATTTATTGGCCCTCCAAAAGGGGGATATTTTAGGTTCAGGCACCCTACTGAGCTGTAGTTTTTGCTTATTTCATGCTCAATTAGGATTAAAGGTATAAATGGGAGTCTCCTGGAAGAAAGGATCTTTTGTTTATGAGGGAACATCCTGAAAAGAATGTTTACCTGAATGGCTTGGTGCCTTTTGTCAATTTCATTCTTTGTGTCAAGTTCCTTATCGCTTGTTTATGTGTAGTTTCTCACTTTTTGCCCTGGAAATGGCTGTGAGATTGATAAGTGAGGAATAAGGGAAGATTGGATGGTAAGGAAAGTTTTATTCCTTCCCTCACACAGATATTGCATCCAGCAAATTCCTTGTTTAATCTTTGTTATCAGTTTAAATCAGTTTGAAGTAGTAGATATGGAATTCCTGAAAAAGATTCTGGGAAGCCCATATCAGTCAGCTGTCTGTTTCTTCTCAAGCACAAGAACTTAGATTCAGAAGTGTCAAAGTTATGATGTACACCCTGTGATGATGTTGAACATGAGAGATTTTTAAAAAAAAAATTATTATAAAATTAAAATAAAATAAAATCACAAAACATTTAGCAAATGTCAAGTTCTAAAAATAGTATTTTACTGTTTAATCAATAGTAACAGTAAGTGGGAACAAAAACAGAACAGAAAGAGTATAAGTAAGTTGCAGAAGTAAGTAAGTAACAGTAAGTAACAAGCAGAACAAATAGAGTGTAGCTAAAGAAATTATATTGCAAGGCAGCAGGGGCAGGTTTCAAAACCCGTTGCTACCGGTTCGCTCGTGGGCACTCATGCGCTCGCTTGGCAGAAGCATCCAGGCGGGTGGGCAGAGCCTCCCGCTGCCGCTGCTAACAGTTTGTCCAATCTGGGACAGCCTAAAAACATTTCTCAATTTAATTGTACATAATTGCTATTTATAACAAAATAAAGTTTTCAGGGAATGTGGAATTTACGTTATCATTAATTTACTCAATATATATATATATATATATATATATACATACATACATACATACATACATACATACATATATATATATATATATGTAGGTCTTTGGTTATTCGGGTCTTCTCCCACGTAAAATTGGAAGTGTCTTGGCGATGTTTCGACGAAGTCTCATTCGTCATCTTCAGGCTGGTGTTCTCGGCTTCGTGCTTCCAGGAAGCACGAAGCCGAGAACACCAGCCTGAAGATGACGAATGAGACTTCGTCGAAACGTCGCCAAGACACTTCCAATTTTACGTGGGAGAAGACCCGAATAACCAAAGACCTACATACAAACACCCGCGAAAACCTGAGAAAACATATATATATGTTTATACATATATATATACATATATATATATACATATACATATTTTCTCCTGGAAGCACGAAGCCGAGAACACCAGCCTGAAGATGACGAATGAGACTTCGTCGAAACATCGCCAAGACACTTCCAATTTTACGTGGGAGAAGACCCGAATAACCAAAGACCTACATACAAACACCCGCGAAAACCTGAGAAAACATATATATATGTTTATACATATATATATACATATATATATATACATATACATATTTTCTCCTGGAAGCACGAAGCCGAGAACACCAGCCTGAAGATGACGAATGAGACTTCGTCGAAACATCGCCAAGACACTTCCAATTTTACGTGGGAGAAGACCCGAATAACCAAAGACCTACATACAAACACCCGCGAAAACCTGAGAAAACATATATATATGTTTATACATATATATATACATATATATATATACATATACATATTTTCTCTTGGAAGCACGAAGCCGAGAACACCAGCCTGAAGATGACGAATGAGACTTCGTCGAAACGTCACCAAGACACTTCCAATTTTACATGGGAGAAGACCCGAATAACCAAAGACCTACATATATACATATACATATACATATACATATACATATACATATACATATACATATACATATACATATACATATACATATACATATACATATACATATGCATATGCTTTCTAGCCAGGTTTTACCTACGTAAGCTAAGATGTTATACAGCCCTGGTTCTGTGAAATCTCATTCACAAGTTTCTGGGCTTTTTGTTTCTTGCTGACAGACAGCAGACTCTGTGTTGCCCTTTGGGAGACTCAGATAGCTATTTCTGCCTTATAAGGCTTCGTCAGTAAGCCATACCCTCTTCTCAGGTATCCTCCCTGTAAAGGTACAATGTTTCTTTTTCTTTCTTTTTTGTAGAAAGAAAAGAGCTGTGCTGCCCTTCTCCCAAAGGGCAGCACACAGTCTGCTGTCTGTCAGCAAGAAACAAAAAGCCCAGAAACTTGTGAATGAGATTTCACAGAACCAGGGCTGTATAACATCTTAGCTTACGTAGGTAAAACCTGGCTAGAAAGAATATGCACATAAAAGCCTATGAAAAAGAAAGAAAAAGAAATGTTGTACCTTTACAGGGAGGATACCTGAGAAGAGGATGTGGCTCACTGACGAAGCCTTATAAGGCAGAAATAGTATCTGAGTCTCCCAAAGGGCAGCACAAAGTCTGCTGTCTGTCAGCAAGAAACAAAAAGCCCAGAAACTTGTGAATGAGATTTCACAGAACCAGGGCTGTATAACATCTTAGCTTACATAGGTAAAACCTGGCTAGAAAGAATATGCACATAAAAGCCTACGAAAAAGAAAGAAAAAGATATATATATATATATATATATATATATATATATATATATATATATATATATATATATATTGATTATTCAGGTTTTCTCCCGCGTAAAATTGGAAGTGTCTTGGTGACGTTTCGATGAAGTCTCATTCATCATCTTCAGGCTGGTGTTTTCGGCTTCGTGCTCCTAGAAGCAATGTGAGATCGCAGCTGTTTCTTCCTTTTAACTGCTAGTGGGTGTGTGCACTGATTGGGTGGAGGTGTGTTCTGATTAGTTGGGGGTTTGGCTGTACTCTGATTGGATGGGGGGTTGGCTGTGCTCTGATTGGCTGGGGGTGTGTTCTGTTTACGTGGGGGCTTGGTTGTGCTCGGGGTAGTCTGAGTTGCAGGGGGATTTCAGCTGGTGAGCTGCATTGCTGTTGTTTGGCTTCGCATTCTTGGTCGTGCCACATCTTCATGGTGGGTATCAGTTTGCTTCATGTATGGATTGGAGGGGTTTAAAGTGGCTAATGATGCAGCTGTGGTCTGGCTTCTGGTTTGTGGCCGTGCTTCATTGGTGTAGGTTTGCTTTTTGCGTGGATGTGTGGTTTTCATGAGTGTGGGTCTGGTGTCATTCTTTGTATTAGGGACTCGTTTGTCAATCAGGGCGGGTTTCCAAATGGCTCGTAGGCGGGAGGTATTATCTCGTTTATTCATGCTGTGTGGCCGTTTTTCTATCTCGATGATTTCTCTGATTATTCTGTTGTTAAAGTGTTCAGTTTTGGTGATAGTTCTGGTCTTTTTAAAGTCAATATCATGTCCTGTGGCTTTAAGGTATTGGACCAGGGAAGAAGTTGGTTCCTCTTTTCTGACTGAGTTCTTGTGTTCTTCAATGTGTGTACTTATTCTTCTGTTGGTTTGTCTGATATATGTGGTGGGGCAGGCGGTGCATGGGATTTCATATACTCCTTGATTTTCTAACTCAATTTTGTCTTTGGGGTTTCTTAGGATGGTGGATATTTTTTGGTTTGTGCAGAATGCTGTCTTGATGTTGTGTTTGTGGAGGATCTTGCTGATTCTGTCTGTGGTGCCTTTTATGTATGGGGGGAGGGCTTTGCCGTTTTCTTGTTCTCTGTCTTGGGTTTTAGTGGGGGTTTCTTTTTGGATTAGGTTGGTAATCTTATTTCTTTGGAATCTGTTGGATGTTAGTACGTTAGTGAGAGTGTGTAGTTCGGTTTTTAGGTGTTGTTCGTCAGCTAAGCGTTTTGTTCTGGAGATGAGTGACTTGGCTACGGAGTTGATCTGTGCTGGGTGGTGGTGTGAGAGTGCGTGCAGATAGTGGTTTGTGTGTGTTTTCTTCTGGTAAATGGTGTGTCCTAGTGAGCCATTGGATTTTTTGTAGACTAAGACATCCATATATATATATATATATATGTATGTTTTCTCAGGTTATATATATTCTGAGGTTTTCGCGGGTGTTTGTATGTAGGTCTTTGGTTATTCAGGTTTTCTCCCGCGTAAAATTGGAAGTGTCTTGGCAACATTTCGACGAAGTCTTATTCATCATCATCAGGCTGGTGTTTTCGGCTTCGTCTTTCTAGGAGCAATGTGTGATCGTAGCTGTTTTTTCCTTTTAACTGCCAGTGGGGGTGTGAAATGATTGGGTGGGAGCTTGGCTGTGTTCTGATTGGGTGGAGGTGTGCTCTGATTGGTTGGGGGTTTGACTGTGCTCTGATGTCATTCTTTGTGTTAGGGACTCGTTGGTCAATGAGGGCGGGTTTCCAAACAAGATGATACCTCCCACCTACCAGCCATTTGGAAACCCACCCTCATTGACAAACGAGTCCCTAACACAAAGAATGACACCAGACCCACACTCACGAAAACCACACAGGATGTCACCACCACATATCCATGCAAAAAGCAAACCCACACCGATGAGGCACGACCACAAACCAGAAGTCAGACCACAACTGCATCATTAGCCACTTTAAACCCCTCCAACCCATGCATGAAGCAAACTGACACCCACCATGAAGATGTGGCACGACCAAGAACACGAAGCCAAAGAACAGCAACACAGCTCACCAGCTCAAATCCCCCAGCAACTCAGACTAACCCGAGCACAACCAAGCCCCCACCTAAACAGAACACACCCCCATCCAATCAGAGCATAGCCACCCCCCCATCCAATCAGAGCACAGCCAAACCCCCAACCAATCAGAACACACCTCCACCCAATCAGAACACAGCCAAGCTCCCACCCAATCAGTTCACACCCCCACTAGCAGTTAAAAGGAAGAAACAGCTGCAATCACACATTGCTCCTAGAAGCACGAAGCCGAAAACACCAGCCTAAAGATGACGAATGAGACTTCGTCAAAACGTCGCCAAGACACTTCCAATTTTACGCGGGAGAAAAGCCGAAAAGAGCTACATACAAACACCCGCGAAAACCTCAGAAAACATATATATATATAAAAAAGTAAGAAAATAGATATATGTATGTATATGTATGTATGTGTGTGTATATATATATATATATATATATATATATATATATATATATATATATATTGCAGATAGACATATATTCCTATATATATAAAAATAAAAAATATTTAATGCTTGTTAAGAATTTTTATTACAATAGTAAAATCTAATAAAAACTTAAGAAACTAAAGAAAGAAGGTAGATTGAAAGGTGCAAGGGAAAAAAGAGAATATGTAAAGAAGTGATTTCCAACTTTCATCACAAGTATATGTGATGCTTCTGACACAAATACACAAATAATAAACAATGATCACAGGTATAAATAAATTTAGTGACTCTTTACCACCTCTAAGGTTACGAACAATTATTTATTTTTCCTATATCCCATACCTTATCTATAGGAAAAACCACAAAACATTCTCTTTTCAGTCATCTGATAATCCATAAAGGATTACCAAAAGTTATAACGTATCTTGTTTTAATTTTAATGATTAACTAAACCAACTTTATATTTCTTCCTTTATTTCTTCTTTTATTTCTTTAATCTTTAGTTCATTAAAATATTATTGAAGGATTTGATTTCTCTTCATTTCTTCTTTATCCCATTGCAGAAATTTTTTCAGGTCTTTAACATGTCTCTTTTGTAAATCCAATAAGAAAAAATACCCAGGTCATTTGTATTTCCTTTTGATTTTTAAAACATGAAAAAAAGTTTTTTATTTTTAAACAAAACTTAAAACAACCATCATCCATTACAATTACAGAAAAGTGTATCAATTGGTTGCAAATCTTTTGTGCTTAATCCCATATCCTTATTCTCATTTACCAATTATTTAACAATGGCTTATCTCCCATAAAAAAAACTCCGCTATATATATTTTATTATTACATTCATTTCATATTTCATATTTCATTTCCATGCTTTATTATCTAGCCATTGGTAAAATAAGTCCCATATCAAATAATATTGTTTTTTTCTCTAATTTCAAATGTCAATTTGCTCATTTCAGCACATTCCAAAATTTTCTTAATAACATCATCATCAGTAGGTATCTTCTCTCCTTTCCAGTTTTTAGCAAATACAATTCTACCGCTGTGAAGACATTCACAATTAAGTATCTCAATTCTCTGTTATATGTTTCTGGTACAATCCCTAATAAAAATATCTCTGGTTTAAAATCAATATGTTTCTTTATCATTTTTTTCAACCATGTGTGGATTTTAGTCCAATATCTTTTAGCTTCTGTACATGTCTACCACATATGGTAGTTTGAACCCGGAGTCTGTTGACACTTCCAACACTTCTCCGATTTGTTCTTGTACATTATTGGGGTAGATGCCACTTGTAAAACATTTTATACAAATTCTCCTTATATGCTGTTGATCTTTCTTTTGTATATCCAGTAACACATTCTTTTTCATGTCATACTGTAGGCTGTCATTTATAAATCAAATCACTTTGTAACCATCCCTATGTTTTCAGATAAAAATTGTTCCGAATCTGTCACTTTTGAATAACATATTTTGAACATAGTGTATCCATAGTGGCAGACATCATGGGGGATATTGCTGATATTGTAAATACTCATTTCTGGCTCTATTCTTCAAAAGTTTCCTTTAATATTTTTCATGTTTTACATCATTTTGTAGGTCAGTTAATTAACACAAAAGATAGGCTTGTGTGTTTTTCTCTCTGCCTAGACTCTTTAGTCCCCTCTAGCATTTAATTTTTAAAACCATAAAATTACTTATCTTTATTATGTCTTGCAAATAAATAGATCTATTTTCCATGCGAAGTTGTTTGATCTTTATAATTAATCTTTATAATTAATTCCAAAATCTTATTGGAAAATTTTCCATATTCCAAACTGATCTTGATCCTTAGTCTGTTTACAGGTAGTTTGACCACAATTGGGATCAGAATTTCCCTGCTAAGAAACTTAATTGTTAAGTGAATTGTGACTCATTTTACAACCTTTTAGCCATGGTTGTTGAATGAATCACTGCACTTGTTAAGTGAATCATGTGGTTGCTAAAATAATCTGGCTTCTCCCATTGCCTTTGCTGGTCAGAAGTCAACTGTAAAAGTCAGAAATAGTGATCAATGATTCTGGGGCACCACCCCATAAATAACATGCCAGATGCAAAGCTTCCAAATTTGGATCATGTGACCATGGATAAGTGCAATAGTTGTATTATTATTATTATTATTATTATTATTATTATTATTATTATTTATTCAATTTGTATACTGCCCTTCTCCTAGTGGACTCAGGGCGGTGCACAGCCAGAACTAAAATACATAACAATACAAAATTTTAAATTAATTAAAAGAATTATATACTTTGGCCCGAATTAAAACAATGCGAATTAAAACCCATTAACAGATTAAAACTAAACAATTAAAAACTAAAAAAGGGGGGTGGGGTTCACGCCAGCCCTGCTTGCTGGAAAAGAAAAGTTTTCAGGGCACGGCGAAAGACCCGGAGATCCGATATCCTTCTTATCTCCAGGGGCAAATCATTCAAGAGGGCAGGAGCTGCCACAGAGAAGGCCCTCCCCCTGGGGGTCACCCGCCAACATTGCCTGGCCGACGGCACCCTGAGGAGTCCCTCTCTGTGGGAGTGTACTGGTCGGTGGGAGGCTATCGGCGGCAGAAGGTGCTCCCGCAAATACCCAGGTCCTATGCCATGGAGCGCTTTAAAGGTGGTAACCAACACCTTGAAATGCACCCGGAAGACCACTGGAAGCCAATGCAGCTCACGCAGGAGAGGTGTCACATGGGAGCGATCCCTCGCACCCATAATCCCCCGCGCAGTTGCATTCTGCACCAGTTGGAGCCTCCGGGTACTCCTCAAGGGGAGCCCCATTTAGAGAGCATTGCAGTAGTCCAGGCGGGAAGTGACGAGTGCCTGAGTGACTGTGCGTAAGGAATCCCGATCCAGAAAGGGACGCAACTGGCGAATCAGGCGGACCTGATAAAAAGCCCCCATGCCAAGGCCGTCATATGCTCTTTTAAAGACAGCCGTGCATCCAGGAGGACGCCCAAGTTGCGAGCCCTATCCGTGAGGCCAATAACTCGCCCCCAATAGCCAGCGATGGCACCAGCTGGCTATATCGGGACGCCGGAAGCCACAGCCACTCGGTCTTGGAAGGGTTGAGTCGGAGCCTGTTATTCCCCATCCAGGTCCACACGGCCTCCAGGCACTGGGACATCACTTCAAGGGCATCGTTGGGATGGCCTGGGGTGGAGATGTACAGCTGCGTATCATCAGTGTACTGATGGAATTCCATCCCAAAGCCACGGATGATCTCACCCAGCGGCTTCACATAAATGTTGAACAGAAGGGGCAAGAGGATCGACCCCTGAGGCACCCCACAAACAAGGCACCTCGGGGTCGACCTCTGCCCCCCTGCCAACACCGACTGTGACCGGTCAGAGAGATAGGAGGAGAACCACCGCAAAACAGTGCCCCCCACTCCCAACCCCTCCAACCGGCGCAGCAGGATACCATGGTCGATGGTATCAAAAGCCGCTGAGAGATTTAACAGGACCAGGACAGAGGAACAACCCCTATCCCAAGCCCTCCAGAGATCATCCACCAACGCGACCAATGCCGTTTCCATGTTGTGCCCAGGCCTGAAGCCGGACTGGAGTGGATCCAGATAGACAGCTTCATCCAGGTACCCAGGAAGCTGTTGCGCCACCACACTCTCAACAACCTTCGCCAAGAAGGGAAGATTGGAGACCGGACGATAGTTAGCCAAAACAGCTGGATCCAGAGCAGGCTTCTTGAGGAGGGGCCTCACCACCGCCTCTTTCAAGGCGGATGGCAAGACACCCTCACTCAAGGAAGCGTTGATAATACCCTGGAGCCAGCCTCGCGTAACCTCCCGGGAGGCCAGCACCAACCAGGAGGGGCATGGGTCCAATAAGCATGTGGTCGCGTTCAGCCGCCCCAGTATCCTTTCCATGTCCTCGGGAGCAACAGGGTCAAACTCCTCCCAAATGGCAGTCTCAAGACCGACACCCATCATCCCATCTGTACCTACCCAGTCAGAGACCAAGCCTTCCCGAATCTGAGTGATTTTATCGTGCAGATACTGGACAAAATCCTTGGCACGACCCTGCAAGGGATCCTCCCGCGCTCCCAGATGAAGGAGGGAACGGGTCATCCTAAACAGGGCGGCCGGGCGATTATCTGCCGATGCGATAAGAGCAGAAAAATAGTTACATTTTGCCGCTTTTATCGCCACTAGGTAAGTCTTAATATGAGATCTTACCAGTGTTCGGTCGGATTCGGAGCGACTAGATCTCCAACTGCTCTCTAGGCATCTTTTCTGGTGCTTCATCTCCCTCAGCTCCTCAGAAAACCAAGGAGCCAGGTAGACTCGGCGACAGGTCAGAGGCCGCACAGGCACGACTCGGTCCAAAGCATCAGCGGCCGCCCTATCCCAGGCGGTCACCAGATCCTCAGCTGAGCCATGAGTCAGAGTCTCAGGAAATGGCCCAAGCTCCGTCTGGAACCTATCAGGATTCATCAGGCGCCTGGGGCGGAACCATCTGGTCTGTTCCACCTCCCTGCGGCGGGGTGTGGCAGTTAGAAAGTCAAGCCTAAGAAGGGAATGATCCGACCATGACAAGAGCTTAATCACTATCTCCCCTATCTCGAGATCATTCTTCCACTGCCCAGAGACAAAAATCAGATCCAGAGTGTGTCCTCCTGTGTGCGTGGGTCCACAAATTAATTGGGTCAGGTCCATGGCCGTCATGGAAGCTATGAACTCCCGAGCCGCCTCAGACGCTTCGCTGACAGACGGCAGATTAAAGTCCCCCATGACCATAAACCTGGGGGTCTCCACCGCCACCTCGGCAATCACGTTGAGGAGCTCGGGCAGGGTCGCCGACATGTGGCAGGGAGCCAGGTACGTAATCAGCAAGCCCATCTGCCTCCCTTGTCCCCACTTCACAAGGAGGGACTCACATCCGGCTATCTGAGGTACAGTGGCCTCCCTTGGGGCGAGACCTTCCTTTACTAGAACCGCCACCCCCCCACCCCTCCCCTGGGACCTCAGCTGATGGAATGCATAGAAACCCGGAGGGCACATCTCAACGAGGGGGACCTCCCCTCCTGGCCCAACCAAGTCTCTGTAATCCCTACCAGGTCCACACACCCCTCCTGAACCAGATCACAAATGAGGGGGGCTTTATTTACCACAGACCTGGCATTGCACAACATCAACCGAAGGCCCAGGGCCTGAGGATCTGAGCAACCCGGGATGCGAGACGAGCATTGAGGGCCGGAGCATGCAAACGCTCGCAGATAGCGAGTGCGTCCTCCCCTAACACAATATGGCCCCCTGCTCCCACCATATCTGCCCCTCCCACCCACGATGTCGATGGCAACACCCTCCCCAATATAGGAACTAGCTCCCCCAGCTCCCCCCAACCCCTGTGGATTACCCCCCGAACCCACCCTAGTCGCCCGCCCGGGTCCCCTTAAAATTTTCGCTAAAAATTTTGTTAGAAAACCTCTCAATCTATATCCCTTAAAACCCTTAAAACCCTTAAAATCCTTGTGCCACCTCTCGGGGTTCCAAGACCCATCCTTAAGGTAAGTTTTTGCAAGGCCCACTGGCCACACCCAAGAATGGGGGGAGTTTCTCAAGGTGACCAAGTCCGCGGTTGTATGTGTGAGAACCAGTCATAAGTCACTTTTTTCAGTACTGTTATAATTTTAAATGGTTGCTAAACAAATTATGATCCAATTGTATCTCATTTCCAAAGTTATAAGTCTCTGTTGTAAATATTTCTGTAATATCCATTGTGAGATAATTCTCCTTGATAACATAACATTTTTCTTGGGAAAAAAAGTCCCGTTCATCCTTCATCATATCCATTATCTCAGAATTTCTTATATTTCTATACTTTTCAATCTTTCTGGCAGATCTATATTTTTCAAACCAAACACTTTCTTTTTTGCACTTGATGGTAACCAACCAGGTTCCAATTCCTCAAATTGAAAATCAGGTCTAATTATTATTTCCTGTTTTTGAATATCATCTTGAGTTTGCAGAACCATTATTTACCTAATTACTCTTTTGTTTATATTTTTGAATAAAGCCTGTAAGTTGGAGGCCATTCCTTTTAGAGGCATGAGAAACACTTTTGTTCTCTCTTCAAGGACAAAAGAAGCAGATAGATCATAACAGCTTAGACACAACGAACTGCCCCCACCCCCCCAAAGTTAAAGGGAATTTTCCCATAAAAAATTAAGAGATTAATATTAATGCTCTTTTTAAGAAAGGAAAAAGAAAAAACTAGAAAGAGCACATTTTTGTTGTATAATGCTGTGTAAATCTAAGTCCCATTGCAAAGTTCCTTGTGGCTAAAAGATAGTTTAGAATTTAATAGTAAACAGTGAAAGAACAGAAAAAAGTTGTAAAAATTCAGCAAGGAGTTATAAAATAAGGCAGAAGTCAACTAATGATAAATCAAGAAATTGTAAAGCTTGAAAAAGTGCAATTAAAATCTAGACCTTCTTAAGAAAAATCAGCAGCTGAAAGGAAAAGGTGGCAAGAGACCAGACTGATTGCTGCTTACCAAGAATTGCGGGTATCCAGACACCCCCCCTCTTCTTCTCTGTCAATGCATGATCATCCAAATGCCCTTTAAAAAATGGACAGCAGAGCCACCAAATAACCAGATTTGGTGGCAAAATCAGCTGTTCATCAATAGGAGACTTAGCCGTGACACCCAGTTTTGAAATACAGAGAAGAAAATTCAGCATAGGTATTGTTGGAAGAAACATCATTCTAGGTTCTGCTCCAAGTGGGGAAACAGACACTGGAAACATGGAGACTGCTTGGAAAGATGGTTTAATGGTGGACAGGATCACATGGCTTGAGTTCCTGAACAGAAAAGGGCAGATACAGAAAATCCTCGGGTTTTTATGCTCTCTCTGGCTCTGCATTTCTTCGGGCCCCGAAAGAATATCCTGATTGGTTGTCAGACTCCCAGGGGGTGAGGGCCTTGCTGGCTGATGGTCACATGTGCTTCCCAGGTCACATATGGTGAGTTTCTGCTGCTATTGTGTAGAGGGCTAATCCTATCTTTGGCAATTCCTACTATGGCTCTGCCTGAAGGAGGCAGATCTTTGTTATGTAGAATAGACTGGCCCAGACCTTAATAGCCCATTGACAAAGGGTGGGGGGCAGGAAGGTGGGAGCTGCTTTGTCTGTAAAATATGCTTCTCATATTTCTCATCCAGGGAAATATAATATTCTGCCTTTTTCATATTTCCTAAAATATTTCACTCTTCCAGGAAAGGGGTGGGTGCTAACTTCCTACAGTATCATAGAAGAGGAATTAGAAAACTTCAGGTTTTTTTCATTTCTGCACCAAAATCACATCCTGTCCATAGAATATATATTTCTCTTTAGATATATATGATTGGAAAGAGATGATAACATCTAGCCTAGTCATTGATTTACATTTACCCAATATCACTGGTTTAGTCTGTTCATTTATATATTTTCCTGTATTAAATGTTCATGTTTTTGCCTAAGTACCTAAATTACTAATATGTACAATATAGCATTCTGCATCATTAGATTAGTATCAGTGCACATTATTTTGAAAATTTATGAGTAGAAATAAATATTAATTTACTCTTCTATGAACTTTGTTACTGTAATCCTGATGAATTTTGAAAAAAAAATAATAGAAGCATTAGAAATCTATTTATAATTTTATATTTGTATGTATGTAAAAGAAAGAGAGGCCAAACAATTAAAACTCAGTTCATTCGAAGCAGATGGCAAGAACTGCTAAGAAAAGTAAAGATTATTAAATCTTAAAAGTAATTATTAATATGCAAATGATAAAGGTAAAGGTAAAGGTTTCTCCTGTCCAGTCATGTCAGACTCCAAGGGTGCTCATCTCCATTTCTTAGCCAATGAAGCCAGCATTGTCCAAAGACATTTCCATTGTCATGTGACCAGCATGACTATACTCTGTGGCACACAGAACTCTGTTACCTTCCTACCAAAATGGTACCTATTTATCTACTCGCATTTGCATGCCTTTGAATTGCTTTATGGGCAGTTCAATAACTGGAGGTCACCCCATCATGCCGCACTCAGATCTTGAACCCTGACTGTCAACTTTCCAGCTGACAAACTCAACATCTTTAATTGCTGAGCCACCATGCCCCCCATAATAATCCAAATAATATAGGTTATTAATTTATAAATGCTCAATTTGAAGACAAATTGAGAACCTGACGAAATATCAAGCTGCAGATTATGGGATTATTTTACAAATTCTACCTGTAAATTACAATTTTCAAAATATATAGTGTACTTCCTTTCTTTCTTTCTTTCTTTTATTAGATTTATATACTGCCCTACTCCCGAAGGACTCAGGCGGTGAACAGGCACAAAATAAAATACATAAATACAAAAGTTAAAAGATATAATTAAAACCAGATTAAATAATTTAGCCCAAGACAATTAAAAAAATCCCAATAATTTAAAACAAATTAAAATTTCGATGTAAAAGAAATTTAAAACAGGGGAGAAAATTAGGCCAGGCCGGCTTGCTGGAATAGAAGAATCTTAAGAGCACAGCGGAAAGTGCGTAGATCTGGGATCCTCCGTATCTCTGGGGGGAGCTCGTTCCAGATAGTGGGTGCCCCCACAGAGAAGGCATTGTTTAGTCAACATTGTTTAGCTGACGGCACCCAGAGGAGCCCCTCTCTATAAGAGTGTACTGGCCGTTGGGAGGCTGTTTGTGGTAGTAGGCGGTCCCGTAAATAACCAGGTCCTAAGCCATGCAGCGCTCTAAAGATGGTAACCAGAACCTTGAAGTACACCCAGAAGACCACCGGGAGCCAGTGCAGCTCGCGCAGGAGAGGTGTCACACGGGAGCGCCATGTTGCTCCCATAACCACCCGTGTGGCCGCACTCTGCGCCAGTTGGAGCCTCCGGGTGCTCCTCAAGGGGAGCCCCATGTAGAGAGCATTGCAGTAGTCCAGGCGGGAAGTGACGAGGGCATGAGTGACTGTGTGTAGGGAGTCCCGATTCAGAAAGGGATGCAACTGGCGAATCAGGCGAACCTGATGAAAAATCCTCCCAGTCTAAAATGGAAGGAACTCAAGATAAATTGGACAATAGAATCCAAAAAATTGAAAATGACTTGATAAACATTCAGGATAATAGCTTAGAAGAAAAACCTAAAATGAATGCTGATCAAAAGTATGGTAATGCAGAAAATCTGCAACAGAAGATTGAAAAAGAGATTTTAATGGTACAATATAATTTTACAGAATATGCGATAAGATTAAGAGGTTTGCAGGAAAATAATAGAGATGATTTAAGGAAAATATCTTCTGAATTTCTAGCTGGGATTCTAAAGGTTCAACCTGATGAAGTGTTTAGTAGGATTGACAGAGTTTATCGAATCAACTCTTGGATTGCCAAGCAAAGGCAATTGCCTAGAGATGTGGTGATTTATTTTATAGATAAAGAAATTAGGAATAACATCGTGCAAAATTCCTTCAATTCTAAGTTGCAACTGCATGGAAGAAAGATTTGGATTTACAAGGAACTCCCACCTAAGATATTGATGGAAAGGAAGAAATTTGGTTTTTTGGTGAATGAGTTAAAAAAGAGAAATATCTCATTCAGGTGGGATGCCCCAGTTGGTATTATATTTAGATATCAAGGAGAAAGATATCAGCTAACCACTGTTGAAAGAGCGGAAGAATTTTATCAAAATAGGTTGAAAATGAACTTAACATCTTCAGGTATAATACACAATAAGCAGAAGGAGCCGGAAATAAAGGTAAAATATCGAAATATAGAGACTGTACCAGATGAATTGCCTTTGGTTTCATCGGATACCCCAGCTGGACTATCTATAAATCTGAGAGAAGTGGCATCTAACCTTAATGTGATGACTTATCAAGGCAAGGACAAGCATGAAAACCAATTAGGGGAAATACAAGGGATAAAAAAGAAATATGAGATACAAATACAAAACCAACAAGACCAATCTACAAAGCAGAACAAAATCCGACCAGACGATACACAATTTGTAGAAAAGAAACCAGGATGGAAACCAAACCCACAAAAAGTAAAGGAAAAAAGAAATAGGTGGCATAAAAATAGAAATTTCTAAATCAGGCAACAGTGAAGCCAGTGACTTTAAAATATGAATGATTATGTGTAAACACAGAAGAGGCGATGTATTGGTTAATATCATCCTGAAGATTGTGGCAGATCTCTGCATGGCCGTAATTTGGGGACGTGAAATGAGCCTTAAACTGATGGATTTGAATTATCCATTTTGGAATTTTTTTTTTGTGTTGATAAATATATTATATTATCTCGAATTACAAGGCAAGAGAATTATGCTGGGGCATGCAGAAGATCGGGTTGTTACCCACTACGATGACAGGAATTTATAATCCTGATGAAACCCACAATTATTACTATATGGAATATAATTATAATGTCACTCGGGTGGTTGTTTTTACTTTTATATATATAAGAAGATATTTACTACTGATGGGGGCAGATATGATTGAAGATCTTGAATAAACTGTTGCACCAGCAAGCTATGTTACCCGATTATGGATGTTGGTTCTACCAATCCAGTGGAAAGACCTTAAAGAAGATACTATATGGATTATAAATTTAAAGTTATTGTCTTTTCTTTTTTTTTATTTAGATATAATGGAAAATATAGACATATATTTTTAAGTAGTGTGGGCAGTGAATTAAAGATATTAAGAAATGTGTATGGTAATTTTGCATGATAGTGGGTGAATAAGCTAGTTAGTAGATTGATTAGTCTAAGAAAAGGGATTTTTAAGTGATATATTTAGGGGAGTGGAGGAAATGGATAGAGTGGAATAAATGTTAAACTAGATTTGATGGGGAAGGCTGCTATGAAATGTTATAGTAATATATATAGAAGATTAAATGTTAAAGTAGGACTTATTGTATAGTTTTAAAGTGGAGAAGTTATTTTATAATGTTATAGTATAATGTCCTTTTTTTTTTCCTTTTTTTCCTTTCTTTTCTCTTTTCTGAAATGTATGGATAAAGGGGGATGTTATAATATTAATAATATTTTTAGTAAGTAAAGGTCAATATCTAGAGGAGGGAGTAAGTAATCTGTTATGAATTAGGTTTTTTTTGTTATGAAGAAGTCACAGGGGGGGATGGGTGGGGTGGGGAGGGGGGGTTAGGGAGGGGGAGGGAGAGGGGGGGGGAAAAGGGGGAAAAATCTGTATTTGAAAACTTTTTCAATTAAAAAAAAAATCCTCCCAGTCACGGCCGTCAAGTGCTCTTCTAAAGACAGCCGTGAATCCAGGAGGACACCCAAGTTACAAGCCCTCTCTGTAGGGGCCAGCGATTCGCCCCCAATAGTCAGTGATGGCACCAACTGACTATATTGGGACATCAGAAACCACAGCCACTCGGTCTTGGATGGGTTGAGCCTGAGCCTGTTCCTCCCCATCCAGATCCGCATGGCCTCCAGACGCCGGGACATCACTTCAAGGGCATCGTTGAGGTGGTCCGGGGTGGAGATGTACAGCTGGGTGTCATCAGCGTATTGATGGTACTTCACCCCGAAACCATGGATGATCTCGCCCAGCGGCTTTAAATAAATGTTGAACAAAAGGAGCGAGAGGACCGACCCTTGTGGCACCCCACATATGAGGGGCCTCTGCCCCCCTGCCAACACAGACTGCAACCGGTCGGAGAGAAAGGAGGAGAACCACCGTAATACAGTGCCGCCCACCCCTAACTCTTCCAACCAAAAGAGTATCATTCTTACACAGAACCATGGTGACGTAGTGGTTAGAAGGCAGTACTACAGGCTAACTCACTGCTCATTGGGGTTTGATTCTGAGCAGCTTAAGGTTGATTCAACTTTTCATCCTTCCAAGGTCAGATTGTTGGAGGCAATGTACCGACTTTGTAAACCGCTTAAAGAGGGCTGTAAAGCACTAGGAAGCGTATATGTCTAAGTGCTATTGATACTGATTATAACACATTGTGGAGTTTGCAGAATTTAGGAAGGCTCATTTTGATTTTGCAAAAAATTTCTAGGAAATGTTGATATATTAAACAAATGCAAGCATTTCTCATTCTTTTTTGCAGACTAGTATGACAGTGCCATGAAAAATTAAAAAGAATAAGCATCTCTTCTTAGAATAAGTACATTTGATAAATGAAAACGGGCCCATGCTTGTTTCATTCTCATAACCCAGCCAAACTCTTTAGAAAAGAGGTTATAAAATCTTAGGATGTTAGTTCCAAAGATGCTTTTTAAAAGGCAACTGGACTTCCTTGGGTTTTTTTTCCCCTTGAAAATGTTCACTTCTCATCCAAAAAACTTCTTCAGTTCTGATTGAATGGTGGGGAATGAAGGATTTACAATATATCAGTCATGATGTGGATGATTGAGAATCACAGTCATCTGTTAGATATAGTTGTTAAGGTCCTGGCCTAGAAACCAGAAGACTGTGAGTTCTGTTCTCGCCTTAGGCATGACAACTGACTGGGTGAATTTGGACCCATCGCTCCGTCTTTCAACCTAATCTACCTCATATAATTATTTTTGTGGGGAAAATAGAAGGAGGAAGGAGAATTATCTATGTTCACCATTTTGAGTTACTTATAAAGTAATGAAAGTGGGACAAAAATCAAATAAATGAAATAAATAATGAATGAACTGAGAAGTATTAGCACATCAATTCTCAATGTTGGATAAGGAATCCTTATATCAGCAGAGTACCATTTTTGAGATTTCAGAAACTTTTAAGTTGCCACTTTATATTTTTAGTGCACTTTTGCCTGCTAGACAATGCTATGTGCTTATTATTTATATTTTATATAACTTCATTTGAGAATGCAAAAGCCACATCATAGTTGTGTTTTAAGGCTCTCAGAACAGTTTGCAATAGTCCATGAATTAAATTTATATATGTTTGGATTTCAGTCGATGAGCCAATGTTCAAAATTACTTCAATAACTTTCTTTCAGTGCACTTCTAGAATTGTTTAAAATGGTATGCCTTCATTGCAGCTATTCACAAAATAATAGCTTGGTGCTATGTTACAATTATTACATTCTTGCAATTATACATTTACTTAATGGCAGGAAGAATGATTTCAAATATCCTTTTTGCAGCTTTATAAGCTGAAATAAAATTTGTTCAGTGTCACCAGCTGTCAACTATGAATTTATATACTATAAAGAAAAGTTGTATAAATATCTTAACCACTTATAACTTTATCAATTAATCAATCATCAGAATGCAAATGTTAATATATTGTCAAAATTTTATTGTGGCAGTCACAATATAATACCATGATATAATGACATATAATTTTATGTATGGAGAATGTAATACATGTTAAAAAGGCAGAAATATTTATTCAAAAGGAATTCAATTTAGTCCATAGAATGAAGAGTCTAAAGAACACAAAGTCAAAATCAGTGGTGGGTTGCCGCCGGTTCGCACCGGTTCTATAGAACCAGTAGTAAAACCGGCGGGAGGCTCTGCCCACCAACCCCGATGTGATCAAAATGCTTCTGCACATGTACAGAAGAGCATACGCATGAGTGAGCGAAGCGAGCGCGAGCGTGGAGCCCCGCTACAAACCGGTAGTAAAAATAAGTAGAACCCACCGCTGGTCAAAATGTGAAATTTGTGCCACTTTAGTACTGTATTTTATGGCCCACTGGCCACAGAGGGGCAGTAAGGTGTGGATAGAGAATAGACTCAAGGATTACTCTGTGTTATCAATTTGTCAGTCAGTCTCCTTTGTGTCTAGGATATAGCTAATTTCATGTCACTTGTTTCTGTCTTTTTTTCCCTTAGGCCTACATTTTTCACCTTCCTGGTAGGATATAGGCTGCTAGGTTTTGCCTATTTCTGTACAAGTTGGTGATAGACTTTGCCTATCTCTTTAATATATTTCTTAAATTTCATTTTAATTTTATAAAATCTGGTTCACTAATTATGGCTCAGGGCAAATTCTTATTCTCAGGAACATGCACACAAATTACACTTTCAACTCAAGAACAGTCATTGGATCCCACGTGAAAATGAAAGGTGAAGGTTTCCCGTATCCAGTCATGTCCAACTCTTGGCCATGGTGCTCATCTCTATTTCTTAGCCGAAAGAGCTAGCATTGTCCAAAGATACTTCTGTGGCCAGCATGACTATATACCAAGGCACACAGAACGCTGTTACTTTCCCACTGGTGATACCTATTTATTCACATTTGTAATGCTTTTGTTCTGCTAGGTCAGGAGTGTCAAACTCAAGGCCCAAGGGCCAGATCCAACCCGTGGGGTGCCACCCTGGAAACAGTGAAGGACCAGTCCGTGATGCCTCTGCCAGTGATAATGGACCTTGGGAGGCTGCGACAGCCTCCTGCAACCCTCTGTCAGCAAAAACAGAGCTTGGGAGGGCCACGTCCATCACAACCTCCCAAGCTCCATTTTCGCTGGCAGAGGCATCATGGGCCACGATGGGCACCCTCGACATGAGTGAAGTCAAGCTAGCCATGCCCACCCTGGCCACTTCCACCTGGACCCCAAGGTCAAACACAACTCTGATGTGGCCTTCAGTGAAATCGAATTTGACACCCCTATGCTAGGTGGACAGGAGTTGAGACAAGTGGTAGGAGCTCAACCTGTCGCATGGCACTTGGATGTCAAACTTGGGCTGTCAGTTTTCCAGCTGACAAGCTCAATGTGCGCGTTTATGTGAATTAAATGAGACAATGACACTCTGGAGAAAAGTGCTGGAAAAGGTGGGGAAGGGGGAAGTGCCCAGATGGGATTGGCCAAACTTTTCTGGATTCATTAAGTTTTGTTAGATGGTATAAAGATCTATAGAAATCATAGACTCTGTGAGCCATCACAGGGAATTAGTATTCTACAGTATGGTAGTATCCTGCCATCATCCACTCTTAGAATTCCAGCCTAAATTCTGAAATAGAAACATATACACCAATGTGTGGATTAGGAGAGTTTCTAGTTCAGAATAATGAAAGTAGTAAGCCTGAATTTGCTTTTGTATATCTGATTAAAAAGGGGAAAGTTAGCATGGGAGATGCTTTCCAGTCATCTGTATGACAAAATTGAAAAATGTACTTAGGTGTTTTTTTTCAATAAAGCTTAAGAACTTCACATTGTCAACTATACGTCAACTTACATGGATACAATTTTATCAGGCAACTGTAAACCAATTACAACAATCTCTCTGGGTAGTTTATAGGAAGCTGTTAAATAAGAGACTTTTATGAAAGTATTAAAATAACAATCTCTTAGTTTTTGTGTCTTGGTGCTTAATTTGTCCCACAAAATTTGCAACAAGGCAGAGCCCATTATTACCTCACCTGTCTGACATCAGGTGATTTTGTGTAAATACCAGTATTTAATGTTTCTTCAACTTATTAACTTGGTTTTTGATTCTTAATTATTATAGACTGTGAAAATACAACCTTTTCCCGCTTGTGGCATAATGATTTCTGGAATACTACCTGCTGTTAGAGCAGATCTACCAACAATGAATTTGGCAGGCTATCTAGCTATCTATATAAATGATTTAATTTAAAGGATCTGGTTCCTAGCCTAGAGAGGTTTTTCTACTCCTAAATGCAGGTCCTGAAGGGCTAACCCAGTGGCCAACTGAGTCTTGTATCAGTAAATGGGATTTTCTTACATTTATCACAGTGGTATAATGCATTTTTTTCCTAAACTGGTACTAGATAGTTTAGACTACAACTCCTATAATTTCCACAGAAAATCCCATTTACTGATAATGCCCTGGTGCTTGGTGATATAACTGGATGGAGAAGTTCTGAATAGATCCAGTAATGGTGATATAGATGCATGGCCACATTTAAACACTCTTTTCCTGAATAACTGTAACTATGGTGACACATTACTTAAAACCTGGGAGCAGGAATGGAGTGAAGGAGGATCAGTTTTAAGAAATACATGTTAAAAAACCAAGATTTTAGAAACTGATTGAAGCCGCTTCTTCATAGATAACAATATTGGCAACTTAGCAAATGTTCAAGATCAAAATAGTAGAGGCAAATGACAGGTAGTTCTCAACACAGATGGGAAGGCATCATGAAAACAGCTAATCAGTGAAGCATTTTATTGATAAATTACTTTCTGGAAACACCCATTGGCTCCTGATTCTATGACTACTTGGCATGAGAATCGGGCCAGAAAAACCTTCTCAAGTATCAGATGTTCCCAGGGATAGGTCTGCTGCTTCTCCAAGGTTGCCAGCAGTTGATGAAAATGCCACAACTTCAGGAGGGGGGGGCTGCTTGTTTCTGCTCTGCATGGCTGGCTGATCCTTTGTCTATTGCTATATCTGCTCTTCCAGGAAGAACATCTGGCACTGCTTTTCTTGAACATTAGGTTGCTTTCTCTTTCATTCTCATTAGTCCTTCAAACACACTTACTGTTTCTAATTTCTTCTCAATTGCATATTATTCAATTCTTTTTCACAATAGAATCTACAATGAAGATTCCGTGTTTTATAAGCTCTAAAATAGCTCTAATTCTATATGAGTATGAGTCTATAGCTTTGATGTTGACATACTATCACCATGCTGGTTAGAACGGACATAAGTTAATATCAAACAATGTGAAGTTTCTTTATTTATATAGTTTTTATTTATAATAATAAGGTTATATTGTTTTAATGCTATTCAATTTATATATAATAACAAAAATATGAAGGGTTTTTAAAATAAAATGTTAATTACAATTTTTGAAGTTTAATAAAACAAAAATAAAATTGCACTATAGATCCCTTGTATTATTCATTCTCTGTTTCTCAACTACAATGCCAATTAAAGTGATTCTGAATAAGTTGGAGGTAGAAAATACCTCTTACTAAATGAAGTTAAAGATTAGAACTGGAAATTTTGGCTTTGTCCATAATTCGCTTAGAGTTTAATCTTAGCAGGAGAGAGACTTCCTGTTTATAAGTTTTCCTTCCAATTTTCAGGAGCTCTACAGAATAATCCAATGCATATGTTACAGAAGGAAGTCTCATTGAGTCTAGCAGAGCTTATTTTATTGTAAGTCATTACTGACAAAAAATACCAGCATTTGAGTGTTCAAATTTAAGTTTTATTGTAATCATGCATACAGTATCCTGGGATAAAAGGCAATGATATTTACTGAATTTTAGCACCTTTACTTCTGACTAGCTTTTTGATTACAAACATTTTAATAAGTAAAATGTTCTCCATCCCTGTGCATCACTTGGACATGGCCAAGGGACCCTTTAAAAGCCTCTCACAATTGAATTCTACAATTAATAAAACACGTTTGTTATAATACAATGATTATGATTATATTAAAAAGTCTCTCTCTGCTTTTCTGGTCCACAAAGAATTTTACCAAAAAAATTGACTATTGACAAAAAAAAATCAGGGGCACTTTTGCAGGCTTATAAATACCTAAATCTCTTAAGGAGGAATTTAATATGATAGGTGAAATGAACAATTCCTAATTGTCAATTCAATAGTGAACTAAAAAAAATGAAAAGCTGATACTGAGAGATGTAGGATTGGATGTATAATCCAAGAACTAATTTAAGTACATATTCTCTTTTGTAAAACAATAGGGGATTCTTTCTCAATTAACTAATAAACTGAGAGAACCAATTAGTTTCTTCCCACTGTTTTGCACATTGTTTCATGGTTTGAGACACTTCCTCATTGGCCCACAAGTTTTAATTCAAGCCTTTTAATGCTGTTGAAAATCAATCTCTTTATTGTTAAAGTGTCCCTAGAGCCTCATGATAGGACTGTGGCTAACCTCACCAATGATGTGCTCTTAAAAAAATGGTCAGTGCATAAAAAAGTGCACATGCGATAGCCACTTCATTATTGTTGTCCCAGCCAAGGTTTATTTCAGGGCAGTTTTGAGATAGAGTTTTATTTACATACAGAATGCAACCCATTTTAGCAAGTTTCACATAATGCACTGCTTTCTGAAAACAAAGAGGGATTTAAATGGATTATAGATTTGGGGAACTGGAGTTTAAATAACTCCTATTCCTTTAATGAGGTAAACAGCTGCTGCTACACCCAAGGATTCAGAGATACTCAGTAAGATTCCACTTGTTTTCCCATTTCACCACCAAACATTCTTCTACCAGGAAAATAATCGGCTATTTTAAAGCTTTCCCTTAAGATCTCAGAAGTGAGCACCAGACCACCCCAACGATGCCCTTGAAGTGATGTCCCGGTGCCTGGAGGCCATGCGGATCTGGATGGGGAGGAATAGGCTCAAGCTCAACCCATCCAAGACCGAGTGGCTGTGGTTTCCGACGTCCCGATATAGTCAGTTGGTGCCATCACTGACTATTGGGGGTGAATCATTGGCTCCCACGGAGAGGACGCGCAACTTGGGCGTCCTCCTGGATTCACGGCTGTCTTTAGAAAAGCACTTGATGGCCGTGACCGGGAGGATTTTTCATCAGGTTCGCCTGATCCGCCAGCTGCGTCCCTTTCTGGATCGGGACTCCTTACGCACGGTCACTCATGCCCTTGTCACCTCCTGCCTGGACTATTGTAACGCTCTCTACATGGGGCTCCCCTTGAGGAGCACTCGGAGGCTCCAACTGGCGCAGAGTGCGGCCGCGTAGGTGGTAATGGGAGCAACATGGTGTTCCCATGTAACACCCCTCCTGCGCGAGCTGCACTGGTTCCCGGTGGTCTTCCGGGTGCGCTTCAAGGTTTTGGTTACCACTTTTAAAGCACTCCATGGCTCAGGACCTGGGTACTTGCGGGACCGCCTACTACCACCAATAGCCTCCCACCGGCCGGTACGCTCCCATAGAGAGGAGCTCTTCCGAGTGCCGTCGGCCAAACAATGCTGACTGGCAGCCCCCAGGGGGAGAGCCTTCTCTGTGGGGGCACTTACTATCTGGAACGAGCTCCCCCCGGATATACAGAGGATCCCGGATCTGCACACCTTCCGCTGCGCTCTAAAGACCTTTTTATTTCACCAGGCAGGCCTGGCCTAATTTTCTCCTTCTTTTATAAAAGAATTTTTAATTTTTAATATTTTTTAGTATTTTATATATTCAAATTTTAAAATTGGTTTTAAATTGATTGGGGTTTTAAATTTGTCTGGGACAAAACTATTTAATTTGATTTTAATTCTGCTTTTTAAATTTTGTATGTATGTATTTTATTGTTTGGCTGTGCACCACCCTCAGTTCTTTGGGAGTAGGGCGGTACAGAAATCAAATAATAAATAAATAAATAAATTCTCAATGTCAAGGTTCCAAGTAATTCCAGGTATTAGAGTTTGCTCCTATGCAAGTTTGTCCACAAATAAAAGCATCTGCAGCAGTGATGGGCTGCTGCCGGTTGTAACAACCGGTTCGCTCAGCACCAAAAATGTGAGTGTGATCGAACATAAAAGCACTTACTGTAACACAGTATCTGAGGTACCAGCATTTTTTACCAGAGTTTATGGGATATTGAAAAGAGCCAGTCTGGGAAATGGGAAAACTGGCCCCTTAGGTATTTCCATGGTTTTAAAGCCGTTTACTCACAAAACGTGCCCCAAGCTTCCCAAAATGAAAAATAGCTAAACATTGTTTTTCCACTGTGAAGTTCCACTCTTGGAGTGCTGGAAATGAGCTATGAGTTCTGCTTCTATATTGTAGACCAATAAATGTGGAGCGCCTTAGCTGAAGAAGATTTGAATCAGGGGTGAAATCTAAAATTTTTTGCTACTGGTTCTGTGGGCGTGGCTTAATTTGTGGGCATGGCTTAGTGGTAAAGTGACTGGGTGGCCGTGGCCAAGTCAATGTCACTTCTTTGCCCTTTTTTAACCTACAAAACACAACACAACACAACTGGTTCACCCACAATGTAAAAGCAGCTGTGCTAGACTAAGGTGACCAGATTTTAACATTGGTAAAGAGGGACATTGTGGGCGTGGCTTATTTTGTGGGCGTGGCTATCTGGTCATGTGACTGGGTGGGCGTGGCTATCTGGTCATGTGACTGGGTGGGCGTGGCTAGCTGGTCATGTGACCGGGTGGCCATGGCTATGTGTATAGGGTAAGGTGAACAGATTTTAACATTGGTAAGAAGGACACCATTGTGGGCGTGACTTATTGTGTGGGCGTGGCTTGGAGGCCATGTGACTGGGTGGGCGTGGCTAGCTGGTCATGTGACCGGGTGGCCATGGCTATGTGTATAGGGACTACTCAGAGGGCTGAAAAGTCATTTCTGACAGGTCCTCACACTTTTGACTGGTCCTCACACTTATGACCATCCTCACATTTATGCCCGTGCAGTATTCTTAAAAACCATGTCACTCATTTCACAACTGCTTCTCTTCACCATGGTGACAAGATAGGGCAAAAATGTAAAATGTGAGGACAGTCGTAAGTTCGAGGACTGGTCAAAAGTGTGAGGACCAGTTAAAATAACTTTTTCAGCCCTCTGAGTAGTCCATATGCACAAAAGGATTAACCAGAGGGCTGAAAAAAGTCATTTCTGACAGGTCCTCGCACTTTTGACTGGTCCTCACACTTATGACCATCCTCACATTTATGCCCATGCAGCATTCTTAACAACCATGTCACTCATTTCACAACTGCTTCTCTTCAACATGGTGACAAGATAGGGCAAAAATGTAAAATGTGAGGACAGTCATAAGTTCAAGGACTGGTCAAAAGTGTGAGGACCAGTCAAAAATAACTTTTTCAGCCCTCTGAGTAGTCCATATGCATTAAAGGATACAGCAATAGAGAGGGATGAAGGAATGGAAATTAGAGTAGGAGTGAGGGTAAGAGAGGGAGGAAGAGAGGAGGAGAAGGAGAAAGGAAGAGGAAGTAGGGAGGAGAAAAAGAGGGTGGGGGGAAGAGAAAGTAAGAAGGAAAGAAAAGAGAGTGGTGGTAGGTTTGAGGAGAAAGATTGCTGTACAATAAAAAAGATGAAAGGGAAGAAAGCCAACCCCAAGCAAATATAAAGATATTAAGATTAAGAATGAATTGTTAAACTTTAAAGAATAAACGAGAACAAATATGAATAAATAGCAATAATTAGAAACACACATACAAACATACAATGTATTTTCTTTGAACAGAATATTTGGCTGGTTCACAAATTTAAACAGCGTTTAGTCATTTCAATTAAATTTACAATTTCTATATTTCCTTTTTGCCATATTTATTCCTCATCTATTTTTTTAAAAAAAACAATATTACCCTTCATCCTCATCTCTAATCTTAATCAAATTCAATTTTTCCCTTCTATTCTATATTATACCCCTTCCCATTGTCATCTATTTTTATATCCATCCTCACATTGGTTAATTATGTAATTATGTAATACAGTTGTTTAATACAAATTCAACATTTTAATATAAATCAATTAGTTATATAACTATCTTTTTTGTATATTAATCAATATGAACATGAATATTCCAATTATTTCCATGCAATCCAATTTCTTACAAATCAATTAATTATATTTGCCAATAATAATAAACCAAATAATTTCCCCCATATATTCCTCCAAACCACAACTTAACCATTTCTGCTTTCAACACAATATACAATTATTAATAGTATCTCAATTATTACAATTCCCTGGTTAAATAGAGCTTTTTTTCTTTTGTGTTTTAAAATCTTGAACTCTCCTCTTTTGCCCAAAATTTCCCATTGTTTGCAGTTTTGTACCTACCTTTTTTGGTGAGGAAAAAGAAAAAGAAAAAGAAAGAAATCTCTCTCTGCCTCATTTTGTCACCTTGCAAGTTTAGTTTCGCTTTCGCCTTTGTTTTCAGTATAGCTAGGGGGGGAAAAATCTGCTCCAGGAACTTTTTGCAGCTTTTTGCAGCTAATTAACCTAGCGGAAGCTGTTAACAGGGGCTGTTTTTTCTATTTTTGCAGACATGGGTCTATTCATTTTTTTTTAACACTGATCAGCTGTAGGTCGGCCCTTTGAAGCCCCGCGGCAAGAGTTTAAAGACTTTTTTTTCCCTCTAGCCATCAGCGGGGATTCAGGAGGCAGCCGGGAGTCAGGAGCAGAATGAAAAATCGGGACTTTTTTAAAACGCCGCGGGACGCGGGACAAATTGCTCAAAAGCGGGACTGTCCCGCCAAAAGCGGGACGTCTGGTCACCTTATGCTAGACCCAAAATGGCCCCGCAATAAGCACGAACCTCACACAGTCACAAAAAGCCCAAAAAACCAACTTTCACACTTTACACGCATAAAATTCCACATACAGCTTTGTGAGATTTTGTGTGTTTGTGTAGTTAGAGTGAAACACTACAGAAACACACTAAATCTCAGAAAGCTGCACAAATATTATTTTATTTTATTTTATTTTATTTTTATTTTTATATAAAAGCAGCTAAATTTAAAACTTCCTAAACTTTAAATGGCTAGGTCTAAAAAAAGAACAACTAAAAAAAAAACCAATTAACTATTTTTTTTAAAGCTCCCAAAGGGGAAAAAAACTTACCCAATAGAACAGGGATCTCCAACTTTGGCAACTTTAAGACTTGTGGACTTCAACTCCCAGAATTCCTCAGCCAACTTTGCTGGGAAGTCCACAAGTCTTAAAGTTGCAGATAGAGCTGCTCACCGATGAGCTTGATTGCAGGCAGGGAGATTCAGTTGCTTGCTGGTGCAATAGATTGCAGGTATTACAGCAAGCGAAGCAAGGCAGGCGTTGTGACCAGCAGCTAAGGTAAGCAAGCTGGAGGCTGGGGGAGGGGGGGGGAGAAAAAAAGAAACTTTTTTTCTTTTAAATGGGTCTGACAATCCAAGCTGGGTTGCCTGATTAGCAGGCAACTCAGCTGGGATCATCAGAAGTTGGATCGTCAGAGCCATTTAAAAGGAAAAAAAGGCTCTGATGATCGCGCAGCTCAGCTGGGCATGGGGGGCGGGGGCAGGGATTTTTGCTACCGGTTCTCCAAACTGCCCACCGCCATTGCTACCTACTCGCCCGAGCCGGTCCAAACTGGGAGCATTTCACCCCTGATTTGAATGCTTTCAATAGAACATACCCTAAAACTAATACCATATACACAATTGCATTCAACTCTTTAATACCTTTGTGTACATCGTATGAAACTCAGAATCTCAGCCAAAGAACCTACAGTGGCTACCATATGACCCACTTTATTTTTCCAATGGGAAATTTTAGTGACCACATTTTTCAGACTATAAGATTTCCTTCCCCCCCCCAAAAAAAGTGGGTGGAAATGTCGGTGCATCTTATAGGCCAAATATGGCCCTGTTTTTGGCCTCCCCAAACAGCCCCCCACCCCCACCTCGTGCATCCTGTTTTCACCAAAAATGGGCCCATTTTTCACAAAAACAGGACGTGTGGAGGGTTTTGGAGGCCTGCAGAGTGCTCCTGGGGACTGAGGAGGGCAAAAACGGGATGCATAGGGGGTTCAGGTGGCCAAAAATTGGTCCATTTTTTGTGAAAATGGACCCGTTTTTCACAAAAACAGGATGAACAGAGGATTTGGGGGGGCTGCAGTATGCTCCTGGAAGCTGGTGAAGGCAAAAACCAGATGTGCAGAGGCCAAAACCTTTTTTTTCTTGTTTTCCTCTTTGAAATCTAGGTGCATCTTATACTCCGGTGCATCTTATAGTCCAAAAAATACGGATAGGTAACTGCCTCCAGAATCCCAGTGAGGATCAATTATTAGGCCCTAAGCCATGAGAAAGCAAATTCAAATGAGGAAAATGCCTATATCCATTGTAAGTTCATTATCTAATACTATCCAAAGCAAGGAATCAATTTTTGTAAGCAGTTCCATCTTTCTTTTCTGTGCTCTCAGTTTGTAAGCGGTTCCATCTTTCTGTTCTGTGCTCTCAGTTTCAGCATACGAACACGGAGCAACACCATGGAGCTATACATGAAGGCTGCTTGCTTAAGGTAGCCAGTCTTCCTTCAACTAATTAGTGGAAAAAGAGCCTAATCAGAATGTTTTATTGCCACAAAAACCCAATCTCATCACATTTCCTCTAGACTGAAAGCAGAGCTGATAAACGTCTGGCATTTCAGGTCAACTTTTAGCAAGTTCCCAGAGCCTCAAAGGAAACACATGCAATAGTGAATCAGTACAGTCCTTGTTGTGCCTGGCAGAGCACAGAGAACTGATGAATAGTGTGGCAGATCTTTAGCTGTGCATTAGCTAGCAGCAATTTCATCCAAATTGTTGGTCAGAAGTCATTAATTTCAAACCATGCCATGCCCTTTGAAGGGGAAATTACAGACCAACCAATTCACTGTTATACTTTGTTGTGATGATTGTGCTGATAGATTTGATGGAATTAAATTTCTTTCCTTTTCTGCCAATAGAAGATAACTTTTTTGAGGGAGAGTGGCAGTGCAGAAAAAGTAAATATATGTTTGCAATTTAAGAAAGTTCTAATAAATATAAATGACATCTGTGCATATTTATTGAACTAAATACTGAAGTAGCAGTATCAGCTGGAATATTTTTATTTAAACTGCTTCTCTATTAAACACATTTTAGAAAATTACCATGGAGTCGTGAAATATTTCAAGGTATGAGACACATGGAACATTCCTTTCAGAAGTAAAGCAATTGCATGACGTATGTCTTGTCTGAACGGAAGGGGATCAGGAGGGGAATGGGTCAAAAATGTTGTAGATGCAACTGTGGGTCCATCTTGACCTTAAAAGAAAAACAAAACAAAAAGGACTGAAAATATATAGTCGCTAGATTATAGTCTCCTGAGCAATCTTTGACTGCATACCCAAATTAGCAAAATTTACCTATTTTCAGTGGTGATATTGTTATCTTTAGAAAACAAAAAATAGGGGTAGAAATCAAGATGCAAGTAATGGATCCTGTGGATAACCTTGAGGGTGAGGCAATGAAATGTTTCCTAGGGAACAACCAGTCAAAAGAGGGAGGGGCCCTCAGTGCTTTATCAGTCAGAGAAAGAAATTTAGGAAGGTCCTGCCCTAATTGATCAGACAATTAAAAGTGATTTGTATCTTCAGACTTGCAAGATATTGTTAAAATAGCCTTACAATGAAGTAACGAAGCTTATTTAGTGATATTTCTGTCTGGCTTACCCAGGAGGGCTGACATAAGTCTTGCTAATTATAAACTACCCATTTTCAGCTTTACTTTTTGGTAAAAATAGCTCAAAGGCATAATGCTAAAGATCAGCTATTGGATCTATGACATTTAATTGGCATGCTTTGTGGATATTTGTGGCCAAAAACAAAAAATCATGGATTTTTGTAGTCAATATAACATGGTACATGAAGAATGTCGGTGAGGAAATGTAAATGATCCACATTTTGGTTAGGGCTCCAGGCTTATTTTCCATTTGTGTCCCTCTCAAGTTGGTCAACCACTTGTTTTGACTTTTTTCACACCACAAAGAAATCCATAATTTATAAAGGAGGTAAGAAAGGATCTCTGCAAAACATTTTTTGATTGATCACACTAAGAAGGATGGAAGATGCCTATTCTTAACCCAATTACCACCATGGAAAAACTACCTTTTCTCAAACTAGCCATATTCAGATGGAGGGAGATGTGAGTTAGAGCTTGTATGTATGATTCCATAATACAGGCCATTATAAATTAATCCAAGGTTTCCCTAATGAGTAACATGAATAAGACTGCACATTTTTATTCCCTTTCTTCCTTAAAATGCCAATCAGAACATCAAGTTGTGAACAAGAAAAATAACTCATAAGGCTCAAGGGTGGAAAGTATACAAATATTTGTATAAAGAAATAAACCAATCATACAAATGAAAATTGTGTGTGTGTGTGTGAGAGAGAGAGAGAAAGAGAGAGAGAGAGAGAGGCAGGCTTTACCTCATAATCACACTAACTGCGTGTTGGCTCAGAATTTATGTTGTGTCTCTGCAGATATCAGAATTTTACAAAGAAGGAAAAACAAGACCACCAAAAAAATACACTCTTTGACAAATAAAACATGAACCTCTAAATGCACATAATTTCTAATTCTTTGAAATTGCTTGATTGGGAAAATGTTATTTAAATATAGATTTAATTATGCTACTTAAGACTGTGTTTCCCTGAAAATAAGACCCTGTCTTATATTTTTTGAACCCTGAAATAAGCACTATATAGCACTATATAGCATATAGAAATATATGGTCAATTTAGAAAAAATATTGATATACCAGAAGAGAAATATTTATTTCTTTATTTTATAATGCTTGGAGGTTACTCCAGTCCAAATGGACTTTTCAAGGGCAATTAAGACAAAAAAATGCATTAAATATATATAAATAAACAACAAGAATTTAGGGGAAAAATGTATATCAATGGCATCAGTCAATCTAAGGATCAAATACCCCCTGAAATACAGTGCTGCTTTGGCCTGTATTTGAAATATTAATTTCAAATTAATAAGTAGAGCAGTATGTAATTGAATTACACATGCCTGAACTATTTATTGTTGCCAGCATGCAGTTACAAAAAGGTCATCTAGATCATGCCACATAGCTTGCCACAAATCTCTTTTTAAATCAATACTTGAAAAAAATACCACAACCCAAATTGCAGAAGTCTTCCTTTTCCAATCATTATCAAGATGATGCTTCTTCCAAAGAAATGGAAGCAAACATGGATCTTCCTTCCCAACATAATTATTAACTGGATTGAGAAAAAAACTTTTGTAGAAAATTACACAGAAAATGGCCATTAGAGTGAAAATATTCTACTTGTAAAATATTGTAAAAATGTGTTCATTTCTACTGTGTTATATGTAGCCCCGAATCAACAACCTTTTTCTTCCAATTAGACCACAGGAATAATTAAATCAGCTTGCTTTATCATTAGAATTGATTTACTGTACTTCCTTTTCACCCACACTCTCGGAGACCCTAATCTATAAATGGCTATTTTCCACAAGTGAATAGTCAACATACACAGTTGCTTTCAAGAGAAAATGCATGTGAGAGAATTACCACCAGAAAGAAATGAACAGTTCTTGGTCACCACTCAAGATTCATTCACTGGGCTTTCTGTGGCAAATTGCAAGAAATAAGCAAACATGATTTAAATGTTGCTGTGATACAATGGTTAAATGACGTAGACACTGATATCTTTAACATCCATATTTTATTGTGTTTTTTAATCTAGGCAAAATATTAATAAATGTTGCAAGTGTATTTATCATATGCTAGACACTAAATAAATAAGCAAACATCGTACTTAGCTATTTGAAATGAATAATTTTAGATTGAAAATCTTTTGACAATATACACAAAGGAATGCTTACATTCCATTAGCCTGCCCTCCCAAATATTCAATTGTTATTTTAAAGTAATATACCTCTAACCTCCAGTGACTTATTTTTCAATTACAATAAAAATGGACAACTGCATATGATCCCCAACACCATTAATGAGCCCAGTCCATCAAGATTTCTATTCTTGAAATTTGGTGGTGACATTGCAACATTTCAGCCTTTTTTTCTTCAAAATTAAGGATAGAATGGGGAATGAGATTCTAAAAACTCCAGAAAAATTTCCTGCTCCTTCCAAACCCTGAAAAACACTTCAAAGCGATAATTTTGTTAATTTGAGATGGACTTAAGGATGGCAATGGAAGCAGTTAGCTACTCAACAGCCTCTTACAATCGTTAATTCCATCATCACCACTCTAAGCAAAAACAAAAATGCTCTACCTCTTATGGTGACATTATAACATCATCTGTTGCTATCTTTTCGCAGTACATGGAAGCTGGGGGGACGGGGGTCTGGATAAGGGATAAGAAATTTCAGCTGATAAGATTGGGTGGCATTGGGGCTGTGGCATTTCCAACTCAGTGTCTTTAACATCTTTAGTACTGGATGGGGTTGCATTACCCAGACAGACCCTGTACACATCTGGAAGTTTTCCTGGACCTGCAACTCCTGCTCAATGAGCAGGTGACAGTTGTAGCTAGGACAGCCTTTATATAATTTCAGGTTGTGTGTCAGTTGTCCTTTTCTGGAATGGGAGTCTCCATCCTTAGTCACTCAAGCCCTGATCATCTCATCCTTGGACTACTGCAATGCACTTTACATGGGGCTGCCCTTGAAGTGTTTGGTAGGTTCAATTGGTGCAGAACTCAGCAATGCAGGCAGTTCTTGGATGCCCCATGTTACATTTCTATTCTGTGAGCTACACTGGCTGCCAGTTTGATTCTGGGTCCAATTCATGGTGTTTGTTATCACCTTTAAAACCCTTCATGTTCTGGGTCCAGATTATCTGAGCAACTGGCTCACCCTATGGGATCAATCCATCCCATCTATGCTGGCAGAAGGGGCACCTTGTGGACCTCATCAGCCAAAGAATTTCAGGTGGCAGGTTCTAGAAGAAGAATCTTTCTTGCCATGACTCCCATTGTCTGGAACATCTTGCCCACCAAAGTCAGATCTTATCACCCCTTTTTGCCTTCTGAAAGGCCTTGAAGACATGGTCATGCAAACTAGCCTAGAGCCTCAATGAGGGTGTGGCATGTTGGAAGTGCCCTGGGGGCCTGGGTCCAACAGGGTATGTCCCATTGAAGGTGGCTGATGGAGTTGAGAACACTCCACTCCTCCCTATGCCCACTTTGCTCTCTCCATTCTGCTTAATTTTATTTAATTTTAATTTTTAAATTTAAGACTTTTATTTATTATTTTAATGTCTTATATTGAATTTTATTCAATGTCTGTAAGAACCTAGAACCCATCTTTAGTGAGATAGGCAGCCTATAAGTTTGATAAATAACTAAATAAATCAGGTAGCTTCTAATAACTTTGTGGAAAGTCAGAACAATGACCTCTGGCAAAAGACCAAAAATATGCAAACAAGAACATTGGTAAATAGCTTTTGTTATTTACTGGAATAGTGAAGAACTTGAGTTTGTGGAGCCACATCTAGACTTGAGTAATAACGCCTTCGAAAATTGTAATTGATAGTAATTACTTGTGTGACAGAAAAAGGAAACTATGAGACCCCATATATTTCAATAATTATAGTATGTGTTAAAGGAATTTATGTTTTAGTAAAATAAAATAATAGGCCCTACATATTTCTTTGTCCTGAATTCTTCTAATTTTAGTGAACTGGATACCCTCATAGAGAGACGGTTATATTCACAATTTGGATTAATATTTTGCCTTAAATTATTACATCAGATATTTGGTCAAATGCTTATTTTTGCTAAGCCTTAAGAACAAATTCCATGGTGGAGAAAATACAAACTGCTGACAGCTTCTATTTGGATATATATCAAGAAATCAATCACTTGTTTTGCTGGATTGTTCCTAACACTAAGCAACACATAGAGCAAGAATCTGTAAGCTTGCACCTGGTCAGGAAACTGTGAAATAGGACATTAACTTCTCTTTTCGGTAATAATTATGCTTCTGATGAAAACATCAGCATCCTACTTCACAAAATGAAAGCTACAGCAATGTAAATGATGAAAACATAGATATTTAAATCAGGAATTATTCCTTTCTCTCTCCACACCTCCACTTGGATTTGAATGATTATGAATTTTTATTATTCCTTTGAAATTCCAGCTGTCACTAGTTCCGCAAGGTATAAACTTTACAGGTGACAAGATGTGTCATTTTTGCTATAGGCTGAATATAGATTGTCGATGTTTTGACTCATGACTCAAACCTTTCAAATGCAGATATGTTTGAAATCCTGAGTTGTTAAGGTGTTCCAAGTAGCCCATTTCTGCATTGGTTTTACAAAGTTAGCTTTCAGATTGCTATTTTAGCAACACATCACACGTAGCTGTCAATCTGATCACAAAAGATGGCTATTTAGGTCAATGGAAAACTTGGAATTCTAGGCTGTAAAAACCGACTTATTGGTTGAAATCAATGGGACTTACAGATAGTCCTTGACTTATAATCATACATTTAACAATGATTCAAAGTTATAACGGCATTGAAAAAAGTGACTTATAACTAATCTTCACACTTGGAAACCTACATATATTTATGATGGTTGCAATATTTGTGGGTTATGACCATTTGTGACATTTCTAACCAGCTTCCAATGAACGAAATCAATGTCAGAAGCTGGATTCATTTAATAACCATGTTGATTTGTTTAAGAATTCTGGCAATTCAATTGGGACCATCTCATGTAATGCCTGCTTCACTTAATGACAAAAGATCTGGTCCCAATTATGATAACAAATCAAGGACTACCTATATTTCTAATCTTACCTGGCATAGAATATTTATTTTGTCTGTTTCAGCTTTCAGGGGTTTTGGCAGAGATCTTCCCCTTTACCTGAAGCTTCATTCTACTAAGAGATGAATCTAGGATTTCCCACTTTGCAAACAATGTACTCTGCCAAGGGCTATGCCAAATATCCAGCTTATATTATACAGTAGGTGAGTAATAAACTCTGATGTTCCACGTGTGGTAGAGATAGGATGCTTAAATCAGAAAAATCCAGGCTCGACTTCACACTCAGCCACTCTTTTCAGCCAGTTCCTATTCCTTATCTGATTTATTTTAAAGTGTTGCTGTGATGATAAAAACTAGAGAGTGAACTGTATGTACATATGTCATCTTGCAGTAAGCGTGGATATAAATCTTATCCACAAATATATAAATCTATATATTGCAGCATTAGTTGGGAGAGTGAAGGGGTAACCATCTAAATCAGCTTTCTGCAACCTGCTGCCTTCTAAATGTGGTGTGGAATAACTGGTCAGGAATTTTAGGAATTACTGTCTTAATACATCTGGAGGTCCCATGCTGAGAAATCTAAATAATATTGTAATTTATGGAATCAACTGCACTTTTATAGAACCTTTGGAAAGAAAGAAAACACTATGTCACTATGTTGACTTAGTGAAAACACTATGTCAAACATTGATAATTTAATTGTCCCCATACTGAATATCTTTTCAGTATGGGGACAATTCAACACTTATTTTTATCAGACTGTATGATAGTTCATTCCAAACAAGGTCATAAAGTATGCTGCAAATTAGTTCTGTCTTTTGCAAAGTAAATCCAGTTAATTTAAACAATTCGTTTCCAGTGAGATGTGGTTAAAAACAGCAGAGGTTGTGTAAATGCTTCTGTGCATGTGCTTCCATGTCTTTTACTCCTTATCTGCTCAGACAGCTAAGCATTCATTTATTCATGAGAGAAATGCAATATGGGCCTAGTGAAAAGAAGTAGCTGCATGGATTCTTCAAATATTATTGGGTGTCAAGAAAAATATTTCAGAAACAAAACACAAAGATTGTGTGAAAAGAAAATTGCATGTCGCAAGCAGCTTCAAAACCAATTTTATATACATTTCAGAATTTTATATGGCTGGTATAGTACTGTGATTCTTATCCTAAAATCTAGGAAACAAGCAAGGGAACAGGAATGCGGAATGACCATCAAGCTGCCCTAGTTCTGAGAACAACTCTTTATTTGAAGATTCCATTTAAATTGGGGCATGCAACCTGAAACCTTCCAAATTATTTGAAATGAGAGTTCCAACAGTGCCCTGTTGCTTAGGTTGAGAGAAGATGAAATTGAAAATATAGGAAAAGCAGCACATTATCAGTCCACATTCTGTTGTATTTTAAATATAAAGAACTGTAAGATACAAAATAGAATCCTTATCTTTATGCATCAAAGCAATCAGCATATGAACAGGGACATAGCTTGTAACTTTTCCCACTGTGATAAGATTACTGGTAATTCTTTTTAAATACATAATACACAAAATATATGTATATTTGAACAATTTCTGTTCATTTTTATACATTTCCTCTTTGAGTTCAATATTCAATCTGTCAACTTGCTATTTCGCTATTTATGTACAAATAGAAAACCCTCTAATATGTGTTCAACTTTCATTTTTGATGCTGTGTCTGTGTTTGATCCATGCTAGCTCTTTATTTTACTGCAGTCTTGCTTGGTGTATGTTTGTTTTGTCTTGGTACATGTCAGACAGGGCTAAGCATACACACCTTAACTTATGCCCAGAAAGAGAGAGCATCCCAATTTCAATTATTGATGCATTATCCTAATTACACTAGAATATTTCATCAGCTACATTTGAAGTGGGCATCATAGTTTAGGGGTAGTCAAAATATAGACTAGAATACAGATCAGAAGGGACCTTGTAGGTCATTTAGTCCAATCCCCCGATCAAGCAGCAGACCGTTTCTGACAAGTGGCTGTCCAGTCTCTTCTTGAAAGCCTCCAGTGATGAAGCATCCACAACTTCTGAAGGCAAGCTGTTCAATTGGTTGATTGTTCTCATTGTCAAAAAAATTATCCTCATTCTATGGGTTGAATCTCTCCTTGATCAATTTCCATCCATACTCTTCAAAGGCAGTTTCGTGTACAATATAGTGCTGTGGTCTTATGATTACTAAAGCATGGATTGCCATAGCTAGATTGTCTTGGTTTGAAGGAGACAAATCATTCTCTTAGAAACAATTCATGTCATGACTTATGGTGAAGACATGTTGTATGTTTCTGTACCATAATACTAATATGATTAGGTGATAAGCAATGGAAATAAAGAACTAATATTTGTAATGCACTATCATCATGCTCAAGCAATTTATCACTTAGTCAGGAATTATTTTTTTGCTTACTTTTGGTGAAGATGATGGGAATTAGCTGCCAAGCTATCACTCACGTTTAAAGTATAGCTTGCCTTGTCACTTGGTTCTATACCTTCTTACAGGCTAAAGAAGAAAAGAAAGCACAAAAATTTTTAAGCTGGATATACTTTTCTCCTTTGGTGATCCTGTCTTATGTGCCTAATGCCACATAAGATAACAAAACTAATCAAGCTTTTAAAGTGAAGGCAATTTTTGACAGCTGTGATCCACATGTAGAGAGAGCATTCCAAGCTATATTGTAAGACTAATTTGCTATATTGTATGAATATACTCTATAAATTAAGAATTTAATTTGGTGTTTTGTCTGTATCTCTAGTGTCTTAACTGCCAGGCTCCAGAAATCAAGAAAGACATATAGTAATTATTTCAAGCAAATTCTTTATTACTCCACACCTATAGACAAAATTTGCCAAATTGAAGTAGACCACGTGAAACCTATACAATTAGGAAGGGGCTATCTTCACCCTCTTTTTCTCACACAAACTGTCTGAACTGAATTGCCTTTTACTTCTCTGAAATGTGCTCCCTTCCTCCTAGAAATCCAAATTAAATTCCTTCACATCAATAAAATTTAATTCTTTGTTATCCACAGTCCTTTTCACCTGAACTAAAAGTCCATGAAGTGATATCTGTACATGAAAGCAACCCTTGCCAAAATGAATCGAGGTTTCAATCCGAGCACAAACAGATAACAGATAAAAGTATAAACATGATTATGAATACATGAAATGGACACGAATAAAAAGGGATATTAGGACAGGGACAGTAGGCACGTTGGTGCGCTTATGCATGCCCATTATAGACTGCTTAGGAATGGGGTGAGGTCAACAGTAGACAGTCTAAGGTTAAAATTTTGGGGGTTTGAGGAAGAAACCACAGAGTCAGGTAGTACATTCCAGGCATTGACCACTCTGTTGCTGAAGTCGTATTTTCTGCAATCGAGTTTGGAGAGGTTTACCTTAAGTTTGTATCTATTGTGTGCTCGTATGTTGTTGTGGTTGAAGCTGAAGTAGTCATTAACAGGTAGGACATTGTAGCAGATAATTTTATGTACTACACTTAGGTCAGACCGAAGGTGGTGTAGCTCTAAATTGTCTAAGCCCAAAATTTCAAGTCTGGTGGCATAAGGTATTCTACTGTTTATGGAGTTTCCAAAAGAAACTCCACAAAGAAACATTCAGAATCATAGATAAAGGAAGGACTTATTTTCTAATAAGCATTTTGATAGTTTTTCTCAAAACAACATTGACCACGGTTTCCTTTAATGGAAAAGAAATTGCAGAAAATGCAGAGCCTAGGCAATTCATGAGGATGTAAAATTGTGAAAAGACTCAGCCTCAATTTCATGTGGGTCCACTCTGAATAGAACCCCATTAAACCAAGAAAATCATCATTTATCTTTGCTTTTTATTGTTGGCACTGAATTAATATGAAGTGTTTCCCATTTTAACATTTCATTTTACATTAAGTCCCTTGACAATAGTATCTACATAATCAGTGACTAATCAGATGTGACTCTAAAGAAGAGTTGCCTCCAAGTTGTCCCAGTGACATATGGGAAATATGTGAGGGGGAGAACCTCACTTTTGACAGGTTGACATTTCAAAGTCAAACTGAACATTAAAAGCATTTACTTCAGGTTTACAAAGCCACAATGTGACAGCAGGAGAACAGTGAGTTTCCTAGGGCACAACAATTCAGGTCCCACAAAACATTAATAAAGGGTCATTAGAACCAAATCTTTATTAGAAAGGAGATAGGATAGATATAGCATCCACTGAAATGATGACACTCAGTTTAACCTTTTATTGGAACAAATTGGATAAGGGGGAAAATATCTGGAACAGACCAATTGTCTTGATTTTTAAAAGCCTGGCTTTTGTCAGATTGTCAGAGGCTTTCCAGATACACATTGGCTTTCTAAAAATGTGAACTTTTTGCCAAAGTCTTTCTTCAATTTTTTACATCCTAACTTTATTAATTGTTGTTATAGCTTTCTGAATTATGAATAATAATTTCTTTTCCTATTATTATAAATGTTTGATATGTAGCACTTTGGTGCATACACATATTGGTTTCAGTACTCTCCTATAAGATTCCCTGGTACTGGCTCCTAACACTGGTGGTTTAATCAATATTATTGTTTATTCTAAGCTAACCAACATTTAAGGTTTTTTTTTACTGACTTTGCAGTAAAAGAGAACTAGTGAATTTATGGATTGGGACTCTACTATATACTATAGTATTCAATAGCTGAGAAGAATCCAACACAAAGTTTAGTCCATAAAGCTATGATAGAGATGAGATACATAGATGATAGATAGATAGATAGATAGATAGATAGATAGATAGATAGATAGATAGATAGATAGATAGACAGATGCATATGCTCACATGAATAAATTATTCTGTAGCCAAAATCCCTGATTTCTCCAGTTAGAAAATTCAAATAGCAAATGTTTGGAAAGAATGGATATAAACTTTTCCAAAGTAGTTACTCAGTGTCAGAGTCTTATCTTGTGCCAATACCACTGAAAAAGAAAAATGTATGTCGCCAAGATGTTGCATATGACAGTTTTATGGTGATCTTTAACCTTCCATCTTTAGCTGAATCTTTGTTCTTGTTGTTGCCTTTGTTTCATCTCTTCATGTTTTTCATCTTCTTTGTCTTCTTCTTACCAGTTTTCACAAAGAGAAATTGATGCCCTTAATTACTAGTATAGCTAAGAAGATAATAGATGAGATCTTACTTGCAGCTCTAAAGAAGTTCTTTCTGTCTCCAAATGTTTAAAAAGACAAAAAGGCATCTTTCTGTCAAGAAAGGGCTACCATTTTTCGTGTATTAGTGTAGAGGCTGTTTTGAAGTTATACATCTACTCTGAGGAAAGAGGGCTGAAACCCAGTATTTTCTTCATTTTTTTTCTATATGTCCTTGATTGGGCTAGCCCTTTTATGTTTATAGAATCAGTGTAAAACTCAACCATGGGACAACACAATTGTCAAATGCATTCCTCTGATGGTTAATAAAAAGCACTAAGCTTTGCACACAATAAAGGAAAGGATTCTTGAGCATGTCAAACAAAAGAATGATCTACATATTATCTAATATTTCCTTCAAATGAATTGCACAGAATTAAAATTTCTGAGAATCTTTCAAACTCATGAATTGTTTACTAGTTTATCATAACAGATGCTTCAGACAAAGGAAGCAGGAAATTGTTGCAGCCTGTGGCTGATCTACAGCTTGACACAGATGAATGCAGTTGCGTAAATTGGTTGCGAGACTTTGTTGAAGAAAGCCAGGCAATAAGAAGGAATCAAAATTACAGCACCGCTGAAGGACTCGTTTGCCTGCAATCAACTAAAATTGTGCCATTTTCTGTCTTCTCTGCTGATAATGCAAATGTATTTTTTGGAAGAAAACTGTTTGATGTGTAATGCATCTAAAAGTAAAAACAAAAATCTTGTTTAAAAGATATGCTCAGAGAAACACTCTACACCTGTCAGACATGTCCTTGGCAAGATGGGGAAATTTTCGGAACAAAATGGGACCTAACATCAATAGATGTACAGTAGGACTGGATCAAATTTTTAAGACTAAATCAAATTCCTCTAGAAAAAATGCACTAAAATACTGATACTGATATATTTTCCCTCAGAAGTTAAAACATTGTTTCAAATCTTATTGAATAGAGCTAATAAGATCTATCAAATCATGAAGAAAATATTGTTTCCATCCAATCATCCATGAACCGTGGTGGTGCTCATGGATGGATGGATGTGGAGCAGTGGTTAGAATGCAGTACTGAAGGCTACTTCTGCTGACTGCCAGCTGACTGCAGTTTGGCAGTTTGATTCTTACTGGCTCAAGGTTGACTCAGCCTTCCATCCTTCCGAGGACAGTAAAATGAGGATGCAGATTGTTGGGGGCAATGTGCTGATTCTGTAAAACCTCTTAGCGAGGGCTGTAAACAGTGATGGGATTCAGCCAGTTCATTAGAACCGATAGCTAAATTTTTCTGGAGTTCGATGAACCAGCTGAATAGTATTCCTCCCCCGCCCTGCCCCACCTTTCTGCCACCCCCAAATTGCATCAATAAAGGGGGACAGGTGGCTAAGTGGAGGGCAGGAAGCCCTGCATGCCCAGCGAGGGAAAAAGAGATGGCAAGAGGAGCCCCATCTCTCTCCACATGCCCCAATGAGGGCAGTCCAGCTGCTTCCCTGCCCTGCCCTCTCCAGTGCTAGAAGCCAACTGTCAGCCGTGCGCCTAGTCGCCCATTCATCCCTTTCTCTCTGTGTGTGTATGTCACTGGGCTCACCTGGTGCCACAATCCACCACACAGGCCGGAAGCCACCCTGCCATCCTCCACAGGTTTGAGTTGCCACTGAGGAAAGGTGCCAATGACCGCTCTGTCTCTCTCTCTCTCTCTCCTCCTCCTCCTTCCACTCTAGGGGAGTGAAGGCACCACTTTCGCAAAGGAGTGAGTCACTCCCTAGATATCCTGCCCCAAACAGTAATGTTAGCAAGCCCTGACTTTAGGATTATATTTAATACTTCTAAATCAACAATAGCCTCAGACAACCATATGTCTATGGTTATTTTTTTAAATGATGTGATAAAAAAAAAGCAGACAAAATTAAAACACAAGCATACTTTTAAAGGACTGCAGTAAAACAGTTGACAAGAGTCTATGAAAAAGTGCTTTATAATAAATAAATCTAATGTTTATTGTAACTTTATACTGATAATGATTATGGAATTAATGTAAATTATATGTTTGTTAAGTATTAAGATAATCCAGCAGTATTCTTTATACAGTCCTATACATACTTTTAAAAAAACTGTCAGGTTTGATTCACTCTGATTTGCTGGACACTTCCATTTACTTTTATTGGCAACAATGCAGAAATGTTTTTCCACTGTCTTCTAACAAGACACACATTCAACTTCCAATTTAGCCCACAATCCTGGTATTTCCTGGAGCCTCTCATCCAAGAATTAGCCCAATCCAGTTTTGCTAACAAAGTTAACAACAGTTAACTTTGTCTAATCTTCACCTAAAGAAAGTATTCTCTAACTCAAGTTTCTTGTAGAGATTAGGGCTCTCAAACCCGCAGCCCATGGACTGGCTGTGTCATGCACTGGCCACACCTATGCTAAGTTTAACGAAGGGGGGAAAAGTCACAATACATCATGTGACACTGCTGTGATGACACGGGTTTGATACCACTGTTGTAGATAGAACTCAAAATACTTAACCCACAAAAAAGTTTACATATTTATTAATGCAACCGTACATATGAGAATGTGTCACAATCTTCTCAAGGCTGCTGGAAATCCTGTGACTTAAAAAAATCTAAAAAACCTGAAACAGTTATCTACACTGGCTCATTATCAAAGAAACGTGCTATCACCCATGTCATGTGAATGCATTCACCACTAGCTTGTTGAATTTGTGTACGTTTTGATAAAGCACTCATTAGATTTACCCTTTACAAATGTCAAAAAATCATGGATTTTCATTTTGTTGGCATTTAGTTTCTGTATTTGCGTTTACATTTTCTTGAAAATGATCCAATATACAATGTAGTACAATGGAAAATCTTGCTGCTCTTTTGCAAACATTGCTTAATTGCACATTCCAATAGTAAGGCCTGGCTTTCTTCTGGAGAAAGTGGGGAATAAAAGTCATTAAAAAAAAGTCATAGAACAAGGTAGAAATTTAAATTTCATTTATTCTTATGTATAGATCTGTTCTAGAGGCCAAGGGGCCACACTTACTATCGTATCCTTCCATGCAGGCTGTGCTGGCCCCACCTGTATTCTTATCTTGGTGCCTGGAGGCCATGAGGACTGAAGATATCATAGCTAAGGATGCAGACTCTGACTATGATAAGCTGTTCCATCTGAACTTATGGAATGTCAGCTTCATGAGACCCAAAGCAAAGAATGATTTGCGTCTGATCAAACACGGGCACCACTTGAACAACTGAAGCAGTCAGAGAATGATTTCCAAGCTCTCAGAACCAGCTAGTAGAGCAGAACAAAATGAGAGTACTCCCCAAATATTCTGGACTCATGCCATATAGGGTTTTAAAGGTAACAGCTAATATGTTGAATTGGATCTGGAAGCAAATTGGTAACCAATGCAGTTCGCGCAGTAGCAGTGTAATCTTTTAAGGGGTTTAGGGCGGGGGCTGGGGAGGGAGGGGCATAGGTCAGGCCCGTTACAGGGGCATGGAATGGAAGGCGGGGAGCGGGGTGTGAAGGAGCTCAGTGCTGATAGGGTGGAGGGCGATTCTATCAGGACCGTGGTTGGGAGGGGCAGATATGGCAGGAGTAGGGGGCCACATCAGGTGGTGGGGGCACGCACCCGCTATCTCCAAGCGGTGGCATGCCTCGGCCCCCATGACTCTTCTCATCTCCCCGGCTGTCCAGAGTTTCAGAGCCCAGGCCTTAGACTGATGCTGTGCAACGCCAGGTCTGTGGTTAATAAGGCCCCCCTCATTTGTGAGCTAATACAGGAGGGGGGTGCGGACCTGGCAGGTATTACAGAGACCTGGTTGGGCCAAGAGGGGGGTGTCCCCCTCGTAGAGATGTGCCCACCAGGTTTCCGCGCATTCCATCAGCCAAGGGCCCAGGGCAGGGGTGGGGGGGTGGCGGTCGTTATAAAGGAAGGTCTTGATCCGAGGGAGGCCACTGTACCTCAGATAGTCGGATGTGAGTCTCTCCTGGTGAAGTGGGGCCATGGGATGCAGGTGGGCCTGCTGATCGCGTACCTGGCTCCCTGCCACGTGACAGCAGCCCTGCCCGAGCTTCTCAACGTTATTGCCGGGGTGGCGGTTGATACCCCCAGACTTTTGGTCATGGGGGATTTCAACCTGCCGCCTACCAGTGAGGCATCTGGGATGGCTCGGGAGTTTATGGCTTCCATGACAGCCAGGGACCTGACACAATTAATTCATGGCCCCACTCACGCGGGTGGACACACTCTGGACTTGGTTTTTATCTCTGGTCAGTGGCTGAGTGGTCTGGATATAGGGGATATAGTTACTGAACCCCTGTCATGGTCAGACCATTCTCTCCTGAGGCTGGACTTTTTGACCGCTGCACCCCACTGCAGGGAGGCGGAACCGACCAGGTGGTTCCGCCCCAGGCACCTGATGGATCCTGATAGTTTCCAGAGGGAGCTTGGGCCAGTTCCTGAAACTCTGGCTCACGACTCGGCTGAAGATCTGGTGGCTGCCTGGGATAGGACGGCTGCCGATGCTCTGGACCGAGTCGTGCCTTTGCGGCCTCTGACCCGACGAACCTGCCTGGCCCCTTGGTTTTCCGAGGAGCTGAGGGAGATGAAGCGCCAGAAAAGACGCCTAGAGAGCGGTTGGAGGGCTAGTTGAAGGCCCCCAGGGGGAGAGCCTTCTCTGTGGGGGCACCCGCCCTGTGGAATGAGCTGCCTCCTGGAATACGATTGATCCCGGACCTCCGGACCTTCCGTAAAGCCCTGAAGACGTTTTTATTCCATCAAGCCGGCCTAGCCTAAATGGTTTTTAATTGGGATTTTAAATTTTATGGATTTGGGGGTTTTAAATTGGGAAGCTAGTGATTTAATTCTTTTTTAATTATCTTAACTTTTGTATTTGTATGTTTTTTAATTTTGGCTGTTCACCGCCCTGAGTCCCTTCTGGGAGAATGGCGGTATACAAATTAAATAAATAAATAAATAAGTGTTATATGTGCAATTCTAGGGGCTTCTAGAACTGTGCACACTGTTGCATTCTGCACCAGCTATAGCTTTCAAATACTCTTCAAGGATAGGCACATGTAGAGCGTATTGCAGTAATCCAGCTGAGAAGCATGAATGACTGTGTGTAAGGCCTCAGGATCCAGGTAAAAGTACAACTGGTGTATAATACAAAGTTGCACAAAGACCCTCCTAGCCTCAACTGCCACCTGCCCTTTGAGCAGGAATTGTGGGTTCAGGAGGACTCCCAAGTTGCACACCAAGTCTCTCTGGGGTAGCGCAGAGTTAACTATGATAAACAACCAGATCCTAAGGTCCCTTGTACTCACAGTCACTCCATCTTGCCTGGCTTCAACTGAAGCCTGTTGCCTCCCCTCCATCCAACCCCCCCTCCCCCACAGACTCCAATCACTGAGAAAGGGCAGCCACAGCATCACTTGGCTCACCAGGGTGTTTCTGGAACAAAATAGATTATACCTCTGTTGCACAAGCTATATTGCATAAGAGGCTGTTTCCATGTCCATTTGAAGGTGCTGGTTTTGAGCTTTAAAACCCTATCTGGCATGAGGCTGGATTATTTGAGGGACATCCTCTCTCTGTATCTGCTGTGCCATGAGATCCAGTAGAAAATGGATGCCATTGCCTAGGGAGCTACATTTAACAGACTTAGGAGGAAGACCTTCTACCTGTTTTGTGGACCATCTCCTTACTAAAGTGAGGCTGGCTTCATCCCTGTTGATTTTCTGGAAGTCCCTCAAAACCTAATTTTGCCATCAGGCAGCAGGGGACCAGTAAGATCCTGAGATGCCTCCACTATTATAAACATCTGCTTTTATCTCTTAGCCTTGTGGTTTTTTTAAAATTTTTTGTAAAATAATGACTTTTTTTGTATATTAACTCTTTTACAGCTTTTATATTCATCATCATTTTTTTGTGAGAAGAGTAGCTATATAAGTTTGATGAATAAATAAAATAATAAAGTCATTCGATTTATCACCCACCATAAAGATCACAATAAAGCATATGAGCATAAAAAGAAAATGGGAAGATGGGTTGCCTTTGGGCTTTTTTGATTGGCATACAGTTCTATATGCTGTGTGGGTGGACTGCAATCAGTCTGCAAAGTACAATTTGCTTGTGACTCTGTAAACATCATATCAATAGACAATTACAAATGGCCGGTATATGGAGATAAGATAGACCTTGGCCATAAAAAGTTAAAAGCGTACCTTTCATTAATCATGAGCACTGATGTGTATTATCATTGGCTGCCCAGATGGCTTGCTCACAGAGAAGAGGAATTAAAGTTAGTAAGAGCTTGGTTTTCTGTTTTGATGGCTGGGTTCAATAAAGGAGATAATATGCTGAAGTGAACTTTCCAGCAACTTTTATTTCAGAGGAAACCCTGATCAAGAGAAATTGTTCTATCTTTGGCTTGAGAGGGGAAGAGATTATATTCTGTTAAAATAAAAACTGATTACTGTAGCATCCAAGTAGTTTGAGTAATTTGATATGAAAATAAAGAGAGAGAAACTTTGCAGATGAGATTTGGTAGAGGTTACGATACAAAATGTAGTTGACTACATAGAACTATAGATTCACAGAAAGCTTGCTCCAAACTCATATTGTTACTTATTTAAGGCCAAATTAGAAATGATTTTTCCTAGAATTTTTTATTAAAATGCATGTTTTTAAAAATGTAGATAGGGCTTGGGTAAAGACATATTTGGGAAAAAAACCCACACAGTTAAGGGAAGAAAACATTGATGTGTCAATGGCAGCTTCAGAGAAATGATTTTCTTTATGACCAAAGCACAGGAAAAATAATTTTTCAGACTTGTCAACTTTAAGATGTGTGCACTTCAACTCTCAGAATTCCCCAGCCAATGGGGGAGGAAGTGTTTTTCCCATTCAGTTACTATCTGATATGTAACTGGATATATTGTTTGTATCCAGTAGTATGGTAGTACAGGTAGTCCTCACCTTATGACCATAATTTAGCCCAGAATTATGGTTGTTAGTCATGCCAGTCCATAAATGGGTCATCACGCAACAATTTATTTTACAACTTTTTTTGTGGTGGTCGTAAAGCAAACCTGGCAGCCATATAGGAAATGCCATAATTATTAATTGTTTGCAATGAACATGTTTTGACGGAAACTGGAAATGAATACCAGTTTGTGGCAACAAACATCATAAATCACTGCAGGATGCTGCAATATAGATGTGAGCCAGTTAGGTTAGACATTGGAAGCTCGAAAGCAGGTCTATCTTTTGGGGGGCCCATTGAACTTTCAAATTGTCATTAAGTGATCAGTTGTTAATGGAGGAGAATATTCAGCAAGAATTTTCTTTTAAGTGTGAACTCTCATATCCATTTGTTCTCAATCATTTTATTTATTCATTCCTCCATATACATGAGATGTTCATACCGGAAAATGTTAAAGAAAATAGTCTAGCCTTCCTATACTATGTAGTTCACATCAAGGAAAATAGAAACCTCAATGTACTAGAAACCCACACATAGAGATTAGTTTTTACCTTTTGATTTTCACCACCCTCTGGGCACAAACCAGGAATTATCAGAATTACCTACCTGCTAAGAGAGAAAAGAGAAATAACAAAAACACATCAAGGAAACCCTTAGAACAGAGCTGTCAAACTCACGGCTTGCAGGCTGGATGCATCAAGTGCTGACCATGCCCATGCCCGGTTTAGCGAAGGGGGAAAAAGTCACGATACGTCACATGACATCGCCATGACGACATGACTTTGACAGCCCTGCCTTAGAACTTACAGCTATCCTATCTGGGTTTTCATTAAATCCACAAAACACTCAGTAGGAGCTCCTTCACAACAGACAGAGGAGAGAATAACAAATGGAGCAACGATGTCAATCCATGTTGTTGTTGTTGTTAGTTGCAAAGTCGTGTCCAATCTATCGCGATCCCATGGACAACTTTCCTGCAGACAGTCCTGTCCTTTACTATCCCCCAGAGACCATTTAAGATCATGCCAACTGCTTCATTGACTCCATCCAGCCACTCATTCTCTGCTGTCCCATTCTTCTTTTGCCCTCAATCATTCTCAGCATTACGCTCTGCTCCAGTGAGTCCTTCCTTCTCATTAAATGGCCAAAGTATTTCAGTTTCATCTTCAGGATCTGGCCTTCCAAAGAGCAGTCAGGGTTGATCTCCTCTATGACTGACTGGTTTGATCACCTTGCAGTCCAAGGGACACAGGAATCTTTTCCAGAACCATAGTTCAAAGGCCTCAGTTCTTTGATGCTCAGCCTTCCTTATGGTTCAACTTTCACAATCATACATTGCAACTGGGAAAACCATAGCCTTGACTATATGCACTTTTGTTGGCAGAGTGATGTCTCTGCTTTTTAGTATGCTGTCTAACTTTGCCATAGCTTTCCTTCTCAGAAGCAAGCATCTTTTAATTGCTTGGCTGTAGTCCCTATGTGCGGTGATCTTGGAACCCAGGGAAATAAAATCTGTCACTACCTCCATTTCTTTCCCATCTATTTGCCAGGAATTGAGAGGACCGGGACCCATGATCTTAGTTTTCTTAATGTTGAGTTTCAAGCCAACTTTTGCACTCTCCTCCTTCACCCACATCAGAAGGCTCTTTAATTCCTCTTCACTTTCTGTCATTACAGTGGTATCATCTGCATATCTGAGATTGCTGATATTTCTCCTGGCAACCTTAATTCCAAGATGAATTGTGATTCATCTAGTCCTGCCTTTTTCATGATGTGCTCTGCATATAAGTTAAATAGACAGGGTGACAGTTTACAGCCTTTCCAAACTCCTTTCTTAATTTTGAACCAATCAGTGGTTCCATGTCCATTTCTCACTGTTACTTCTTGACCCGCATATAGGTTTCTCAAGAGACAAATAAGATGGTCTGGTACTCCCATCTCTTTGAGAACTTGCCACAATTTGTTGTGATCCACACCATCAAAGGCTTCAATAGTTCTTCAGGCACTCTGTCTATCAGATCTAATTCTTTAAATCTATTTGTCACCTCTACTATATATTCATCAGGGATATTTACTTCATACCTGAATGGCCTAGTACTTTTCCCTGCTTTCTTCAATTTAAGCCTATTGAAGCTCATGATCTGAGCCACAGTCAGCTCCTGGTCTTGTTTTTACTGACTGTATAGAGCTTCTCCATCTTTGGCTGCAGAGCACACAATCAATCTGATTTCTGTGTTGACCGTCTGGTGATGTCCATGTGTAGAGACGTCTCTTGGGTTGTTGGAAAAGAATGTCTGCCATGACCATTGTATTCTCTGTGCCCTGCCTCATTTTGTACTCTAAGACCAAAGCCTGTTGCCTGTTATTCTGGTTATCTTTTGACTTCCTACTTTATCATTCCAGTCCCCCATGTTGAAAAGGACATCATGTTTTGGTGTTAATTCTAGAAGGTGTTATAGGTCTTCATAGAACTGGTCAACTTCAGCCTCTTCAGCATCAATGGTTGGGGGCATAGACATGGACTACATTGCAAGAACATCAGAAAAGCTCCAGAGGATTTTCAGTAAACACAACATATGTACACGCTTTAAATCCAGGAACACGTTAAGACAAAAGCTTGTCCATCCCAAGAACTAAACACTCAGATACAGGGTAATGTATATACGTAGTGCAATGCAGTGAGATGTGCAGACCTGTACATCGGGGAAACAAAGCAACCACTTCACAAATGCATGGTGTTATGTCCTTATTTGGGCATCCGCCGGGGATTGGCTAATCCCCCGGCGGGGAATTCAAAGAGCTGTCATTGGGCGGCTGAGCCTGCCGGAGCGTATTTAAGAGCCCCGGCAGCCAGGCGCTCATCTTTTTCTTGTGCTTAAATAAAGTACTGAATTGGACCAGAGCTGGTCACGTCTTGCTTCCCTGCGCCGATCTAACACTGGCGACGAAGGACTAGAACCAAGCGACGAACCTCGTGGCGCGAAGCCAACTTCAAGAGCTAAGTCACTTAGCAGCTGAGTCACTTGTAGGAATTTCCAGAGGCATGGCAGCAGCTGAAGTCACATTGCCAGCCCTTGCTCCTTTCCGCCCAGGGAAGGACAAGTGGAAATCCTACATGGTCAAATTCCGGCAATACCTGAGAGGCAACAACATCAGGGATGCCGACGATGACCGCAAGAAGGGCATCTTCCTGGCCAACTGCGGCTCAGAAGTCCTCGACATGGCCATCAACCTGGTGGCTCCACGGGACATCGAGGAAGTGCCATGGACCGATCTGCTACAGATCCTGCAGGACCACTACGCCCCGATGGGAACCCCAGTGGCAAACCGGTTCACCTTCCATCAGAGAGACCAGATGGAAGGGGAAACCATCAAAGAGTTCGTGGCCACCCTGCGCCAAATCGCAGCCAGCTGCGAGTTTGACCATGTGGACAACGCCATTGCTGACCGCGTGGTTTTCGGCATGAAGGACAGAGGCCTGCAGAAGAAGTTCCTGAGCTGAAAAAAGCTCATGCTCAAGGATGTGGTGGAGGAAGCCACAGCATCCGAAATTTCGGAAAAGGCAGCAGCCGCAGTGATCCGGGCAAAAGGAATCCATAAGATTCACAGAGCTGCCCAATCATCATCTGAGGGTTCCACAGCTGGATCGGAGTCAGAGGAAGAGTCGACCATGCACAAGGTCTCCAGGCCCCCCAAACGAGACACCACTCGGAAAAGCGATCGGGGAGAGCACTGCGCCAGCTGCAGAGGAGACCACGCCAGAGCCAGCTGCAAATGGAGAGATGCAACCTGCAGGCATTGTAACAGAAGGGGGCACATCGCAGAGGCTTGCAGAGCCGAGGAACCAGCCCCAGAGCCCTCCAGCCACCAACCTCGCGAAAATTGGGAGGACAACGCGAGGTCATCCAAACGGTCCTCCTACCAATCCAGACGGGGTGAGAGCGACGGAAACCGAAGGAGAGCAGTGCACCAAACTACAATACACCTCTCCGACGACGATGACACCACCAAGTGCCACGTGACCGTGCTGTTGGAGGGAACCCCATGTTCCATGGAAGTAGACTCTGGCTCCATCTACTCCATCATGGACTGGAAAAACTTAAAGCGCATCAAACCAGATGTCCGCAAGAAGGACCTGAAACCCCTGCGCTCCAGGCTGGTGGATTTCAGAGGCAACCACATTGGAGTCCTGGGAAGAGCCTCACTCCACGTGTCTTACCGAGAATTCCAAGGCGACCTCACCATCACCATCATTGAGCACAGCCGCCCGACCCTGCTAGGCATGGAGTGGTTCAAGCCACTAGGGCTCGGGATAGTAGGGGTTAACCAAATTCGTCAGGACGAACTCGACACCCTCCTCGAAGAGTTCAAGGAAGTCATCGACGGTAAGGTGGGGAAATTTGTGGGAAAGCCCATTTCCTTTAATCTTGATAAGGCTCGTCTTTTTCTTATGCTTAAATAAAGTACTGAATTGGACCAGAGTTGGTCGCGTCTTGCTTCCCTGCGCCGATCTAACACATGGCACAAGATAGGAGAACAAATTCCTTAGGACAGGATTCAGCAATCCATCTGCATCTGAAAGACAAGAGTCAGTCTTTAGAAGACAGCAAAGTTTACAATCTGGAAAGAAGAGTGAAAAAGGCTATCTGTATTAAAACTGAACTTTACACAACAGAAGACGAGGAATATAATACCACTCATTTCCTGTTTATAACAGCCCTTTCAGCAGTCCCAAGAAGGTTCCACACCCATGTGCATTCTGATTCAGATGACTCTAAGGATACAGATAAATGCCAAATGGTCTCATTGACTCTCAGAATGTTAATGACCAACCCACAGAATGCTAAAACTGTCTGACTGCAAAGAATATAAATCCTTCCATTCCTGTTAGAACTGAAGACGTTTCTTAGATGAGAAGCAAAACGTTTTCAAAGAAAAAAGAAGTCCTATTACCTACAGTGTTAACTTTATCATTTATTAATTACTTTAAGTTCAAACATGTTGAATTTGGAATGTATTCTTTAATTGGCCAGCATCATTTGATTCATCAAATATCTAGTGAGCATACTTTGTATTTCCCATATTATTCTTAGCATGAATTTGTTGATGCCTAATTGCATATTTGGGAGGGTTTTTTTTTTCCCCATTATAATGAGTTTTCAGATTGTTAAAGTTCAACTTTCTGGGCAGTTTTCCTTTCTGGCCAGTTGAAACCAGTTCTTATCAGGATCCAGATTCTTGCGACCAGAATCCATGTTCTTTCTTCTTACTTCAAAGAACCTAGAAACATTAATCAAAGATGCTACTTTACTGAAAAAGTTACTCAAAGAAGCCCTGCTCCCATCAATCTAACAGTAATATTTATATTTTATTACAGTTCACCATCTAAAGGAGAGTTTTGTACTCATCAAACAAGGAGTAATGCAAGAAACATTCATTCTAAATATGGTTTCAATGGACAATATTTAAGCAACCATAAATTTAAATCAATCTCAGCAAAATGATAAATGGTAAGTATATATAAATAGCGGAAAATGCATGCCATTATGCCATTACACAAGAAAGAAAAACATTTCTCTTCCATAACAGCCAGTCTATGGTGCGCAGAGTTGGCCTCCGAGTTTTGAGAAACCAGCTTGAGAATGTCTTTGGACAACCAATAATCGTTTACCTTTTTTAAAAAATAAAAAAACTTACTTTTCTTCTTAATGCTTTTTCACAAGTGCAGAGTTCACTTTTTTGAGATCAACCAGGACTAGAATTTACTGGTTTTTATCTTGGTACCTTAACCACTAGAAAAAGCAAACTGTTTTTCTTGTCACTTAATAAAAACACACTGAGATAAATGTTGTCATAGAAATGTATGATTGGTGGTTAAAGTGGTTAAAAAAAATAGCAAAGTTTTTTTTCCTACAATTGGGTCCAGATTTGGAGGCTTGTGCAGGTGTGGAATCTTGGCAGCTGCCATATTTACCTCGTAAAGACATTCCTGATCAGATGGCAAAACTCCATCCACAGTTGTTTTTACTGGGTATAATTGAAGGATGTACAGTTATAGAGACTAATTTGATTTTGAATTTAATAACGGCAGCCAGACTTTTGGTGGCGCAATACTGGAAAAAGGAAGAAATACCTACTATTGAAGAATGGACATTAAAAGTAGCCAATCTGGCGGAGATGGCTAAAATTTCTGCATATTTGAAGGACTATTCAAATGAAAGATATGTACTGGAATGGAGAAGATGGATTGACTATATACAAAACAAATACGGGACTAAAAAGTTGCAAATAGCTTATGAATGAAATATTCAGATGATTTCTTTCTTTTTTTCCTTCTACTTTGATATCTTAGTACCTATGGCGGAGTTAAAGAGTAAGGGGAAGTTAAGAGTTTATAGTTAGTTTGCTTATGTTAGATTATGTTTGTTAAATGCAATACCTTGTATTTTGCTCTGGGAAGTCGGGGGGGAGGGAGAGGGGAAGGGGTGGGGGAAGGGGGGAATTTGTTTGTAAAACATTTTAAAACTTTTCAATTAAAAAAAAAGAAATGTATGATTGGTGGTTAAATTGGTTAAAAAAATAGCAAAGTGTTTTTTCCTGCAATTGGGTCCAGATTTGGAGGCTTGTGCAGGTGTGGAACCTTGGCAGCTGCCATATTTACCTCTTAAAGACATTCCTGATCAGATGGAAAAACTATACATGGCCCTTGACCCTAACAACCTGGGCACCTGCCCACTTCTCCCACTGATCAGCTGGCCAACATCACTTTCTCCCTTATTATTAAGAAATCAGAAATTTGCAGCAAGACTTCAAGCGGGAGAGAGAAAGGAGCATTACTTCTTGTTTGCATGCTTTTCTACCTCATTTAAAAATGGTATAAAAGTGGTATAAAGTTCTTGTGTTAAACAAACAAAACAGGTTATTCTGAATGTCTTCAAATATCTGGGTGTAAAGTGCTGGGCACTGAGCTCAGTGAACCTCATTACTACAGTATCTAGCACTTTGTAATGTAGAAATCCTTTTACACCTACTTCAACAAGTTAAGAATTGAATGTTAAGATGTTCCATGGAGAGCACCACTCTCTACTAAATATACATTGCAGTATATAAATTATAACCTTTATGTATTGTGAAGGTAAAGCTGTAAGCAAATTTACCTATATTACCAACTTTGATGCTAATGCCCAATTAGTCAGTTCTTTTTGTCAATGTTTCTGAATTGGGGAAAATCAATAACAATCTTTCATGTGGTGTGTTGGGTGTTTCTTAAGGTGCATAAATTAGTCAGTGCAATATAAAAAAAAAATTCAGGTCTTAGCGTTAGATGCAAATTCACAATAACAAAATGCTATACAGTTATAGTACATAATTCACTGGATCAGTAATATTTTAAAATATGGAAATACAGGCTCAAAATTATTATTTAAAGTTAAAAATTACTTCTGCAATGAAAGATAAATGTATTCAGATTTGTTCTTAGTTATATTAATATTTTCCTAAGCAAATTATTCTTGTAAAAATGTCACTCTGGACAGAGGAATATGTAACCTGTTTGTATTTCTCCATAAGTATCCTGAAGATCATATCTGTATTCATATATAGAATAGAATAGAATAGACTTGGCCAAGTATGATTAGACATACAAAAAATTTATCTTTGGTGCATATGCTCTCAGTGTACATAAAAAGACAAGATACATTCATCAGGAATCATAAGGTACAATACTTAATGATAGCCATAGGGTACAAATAAGCAATCAAATCATACTAAGAAACAGTCTATATCAATATAAATTGTAAGGATACGAGCAACAAAGTTACAGTCATGCAGTCATAAGTGGGAGGAGATGGGTGATAGGAATGATGAGAAGACTAATAGTAATAGTAATGCAGATAGTGAATAGTTTGATAGTGTTGAGGGAATTATTTCTTTAGCAGAGTGATGGCATTTGGGAAAAAACTTCTTGTGTCTAATTGTTTTGGTGTGCAGTAATATATGAATGCATACATATGTGTGGGTGTGGATGTGTATAAATACAGCAATTGAAATTTGTGCAGCAGTTTCCATCTTTATATAACTACAGCAGTACATAATTGATTTAAATATCCACAATACTTATTATTTGATTCAGTTCTTTAATGAGAGACACACTTTCCCAAAATATGTGTGTTTGTGTGCATGTTTTTCACAATTACTCTTTCTCTTACACTCTCTCTTTCTCCCCACCCCAAATTCCCACCTCTATTTTTTAGTTTTGTTTTAATATTTTTCTTTTAATTATTAAAGTTTTAAATTGACATTTTAAAAAAAATTAAAAATAACAAAATGCTGGGAGGGTTGAAGGGAAATGTGAATTTAGGTGCATGTATATTAAGAATATAAGATGAACTCCTTGGGCTAACAGTTATTCATCCATGATTTAGTAGAACTAATAATATGTTATGATATTTTTCTTTTTCTTTTTTGCCTTTGGTATTGCTGCTGATGTTATGACATCTACAATTTTCCTATCCTTTGAGATGGAGGCAAAAAGACAATCAAAACAGTCAAGATCTCTCTTGTTTTTTCAATGCAAATAAGTTCAAACATCAGTTAATTATTTTCTATTTCAACCAGAACTGCCAGAAAATGTCATCAGGTGGATTGGATGATGGGTCTACTTGTTGCTTATTAGATAGGGGATCATAATAAGAATCTTAATAAAATGATGATGAGATACAAGTGAATATATTAGAAATAATGGGAAAAAAATATTTCAGTCTGAATCATTAATGGTTTTTGGAGCAGCTATTTATTCTTTACTCAGCGTCTTCTGCTTGACAATCTACAGATTTAGCTTCTATATGTTTTTTAAAAAATATTACAGACTCAAAAATTCACAATTCAGGTAAATATCTATTCTTGTCATATATTTTTAAATCCTGCACTTTAATATCAACATTAGGACAAGGCCTTCATTATCCATAAAGTGATTTTCATCTAGTGGGCAAATATTTGCACAGCTTGGAAAGAGCCTGAAAGGAATCTGCAGGTAATTCAATGAAAATATATTTTCAACTTAACTTAGACCTTAAAGAAAGCAAATTAAATGCATGGAATTAAATCTCAGAGCTTTTTTTTTTAATGTGGAGAACAGAAAATATATTAATTGATACTCTATAAACATGAAAAGGAGAAATAAGCCTTTTAAAGTCATTATTGATTTACGTTCCAATACAATTGTCCCTAAAACTGTCTTCTATTCTTTTGTTGATATGTGAGCAAAATATTTTAGCTACCCTTTATAGTATTTTGCTTGGGAAATTATCTAAGAATGTGAAGTTGGATGACATTGAACAACAGGTCACATATCCTGAATTTAAATACTAATGTAGCTAAGTGAATTTTACCTGGTGTAGCTTTCTCTTCCTAACCACCCAAAAAATTAGAATCTTTGCTTTCTTTGACATTTGTGGTAATAGGCAATGGTGGGATTCAACCAGTTCGCACCACTTCAGCCAAACCGGTTGTTAAATTGCTGTCTGCCCTCACCCCCACCCCACCCCACCACTACTTATTGGCCTATCATGCCTTGGCTGGTGCCTTAGAGGCACACCGCAGCATAGCTGCATCTGTTCTTTGGCTCCCTTACCTTGACCACATGGCCACACGGCCCAGCCTGCTTGCTTGCCTTTGCCGCAGCCAGAGGTGGGCTGCTGCTGGTTCAAATTGTTCGGGCATACATAATTAAGATTATGCACAGTTCAATGGACTGGAAAATGCCAACACTCTGCCCCTCCACTCCCAGTCACTCCTTATCTTGCCTCGCCTGCCTTGGCCAGTGGCTAGAGTCATGCCTGCAGCCCAGCTGCTCTCTGGCTCCTTTACTCGCTCACTTGCCCAGGCTCCCCACGGCCCAGCTGATCTCCCCACCTTGGCCGCTCACCATGGCTGCCCATAAAGATAAGGTGCTTGGCCAAAGGGCCACCTCAGGGGGCATACAATTTTCTGAATGCTGTCAGCTGCCTGCCCCCTCCCAGTGGTTCTCCAGCGTGCCAGAGCACTGCCTTCGCTGCTTCAGGAAGACACAGCCTCTCCGCAGCTGGCCAAGGAGGGCACCAGCAAGAGAAGAGATTTACAAGCATGTGGGATCATGGAGCCATTTGTCTGAGGTTTTTACAGCCTGCCAGGACAGTGAAATCCAAAACTTGTCCAAGAATCAAGAGAGGTGCATGGGCAAGTCCCTTTGGCACCTTTAGGTGTATGCATTTGCTCTATGTGTACATTTAAGGCCGAGAAGGAAAAGACTTGGCTAAATTTTCCTGCCTCCCTTCGCAGTGAAGCTGCTCAGAAGGCAGTTGCCATGGCCTATCCCTTTATGATCCTCCGATTCCCCACTCCCCCTGCCACCTGGCTTCAGTGTGTGGAGTGACCAGGACCGGGAGACTCAAGCCCTTTTCCTTTGGCAGCGGCAGCCCTACTTGGCTGCCTTTGCACAGAGCCAGACAGTGGACAGCATCGAAGTACCTTATGGTGCTGGAGAGACTCACCCATGTGCCATCTCCTCGCAGAAGGTCCCAACACCATGAGGTGTGTGCATGTTTGCTCTGTGTGTATGTTAGAAGCTGAGAAGGAGGAGATGACTTGGCCAAACTTTTCTGCCTCCCTTTGCAGCAAAGCTGCTCGGAAGGCAGCCACTGCAGCTTGTCCCTTTAAGGTCCCCCCTCTGCCACCTGGCTTCAGTTTAGGGAGTGACCGGACAGATGAGCCCTTTTCCTTTGGTGGCAGTGGCCCCACTTGGCTCCCTTTACACAGGGCCAGATGGCGGGCAGCATCAAAGGGACAGGCCGCAGCAGCTTCCTTCCAAGCAGCTTTGTTGCGAACAGAGACAGAAAAGTTTGGCCAAGGTTTCTCTTCTTTCTTGGCCTCAAACATACACACAGAGCAAACACGACACACCTCATGGTGCAGGGACCTTCTGCGAGGAAATGGCCATGAGATGTGTGCGTATTTGCTCCGTGTGTATGTTTGGACGAAGAAAGAGGTGATTGTTGGGGAAGAAGTGGGGAGAGTGAGTAAGGGGCCTCTGAGGGAGAGGAAACAGGATGGAGGTAAGCAAACCAAGCCGGCAAGTCTGCAGACGAAACAAGCAGGGCAGTGGGGGAGAGGTATAGAAAGGCAGAAGCTGGACTGAACACCACAGCTTGTTTTGTAGGATCTGGAGCTTAGCAGGATCTTATGTTTCAAAAGTAGGTTGCACCACGGGTGAAATCCAGCAGATTCTAACAGATTCTGGAGAACCAGTAGTGGAAATTTTGAGTAGTTTGGAGAACCGGCAAATACCAGCCCTGGCCAGCCCCAGAGTGGGGTGGGAATGGAGCTTTTGCAATATCCTTCCCCCAGGAGAGGAGGGAATGGAGATTTTGCAGTATCCTTCTCCCGCCACACCCACTGTCGCATCCACAGAAGTGATAGGGAAACATTTTGGATTTCACCCCTGGATTATGCCCCTTGCCCTGAAGCAAACTTTTCTTTGAAGCCTGAATAGCTGAGCACTGCGCCATCTCTGCAGTTGGCATTTTTATTCCCTGTCGCTGCTGCCCGCTGTTAGATCAGGCGCAGGAAATGAAGACGTGACCAGCTCGATACATTTAGTAACTTTATTTGTTACAAAAGTACAAGACAAGACTGCTGGCGCGCTGCCGGAACTCTCCTTATATTCGCTCTTGGCAGACGCACCGCCCCTTGACAGGGATTCAAATCTCCCGCCCGATGGCTAGCAGCCAATCAGGGCAGATGTCCTTATAAGGACATAACACTCCTCCCCCCTTAGTCCAAACTGTCAAATCTCGTCCACAAACGTCACGTAATCGCGCAGGTACGTAGGACGCCTCGGCACCCTAGCTGACCTGCGCAGTCTCACTTCTTCTCCATCTCCGGCCTGGATGGACGGGCTCCTTCGTCTCCTGGTTCCCTCTCTGGAACCGGGCTCGGTTCGGCTGTCGAGTGAGCGGGGTCACCCCCAGCGCCTCCGGCCGGACCGCAGACCTTGGATGGCTGGTTCTGTTGGTCTTCCTCCTGGCCTGTGGATCTATCGCCTCGTCTCGGTTGCTCGGTTCTGACCCGGGAAGAGCGTCTGAGTCTCGGTAAGTCTGTCGCTTGCTCCTCCCTGGTCTCCCGGGCGCTGCGGTTCGGTCGTGGTTCGGCCTGCTGCCGGTTGGGTGGTGGTTCCGCTCGGTGCCCTCGGGTCCAGTCCGCCGGCCGCGGGTGGTGCTGGCTTGCGTTGTGCTGTCCGACCTCACAGGGGTGGCGTTGGTCCCCTTGGTTGGGCTGGCTTTGGTCTACCCCGTCTGGTTGGTGGTGGTCGACCTGGTCGGGATGTTGTTGCGGGACTACCTCTGCGGGGCGGCGGAGGTCTCCCCTGCCGGGGTGGTGTAGGTCTCCCTGGCCCGGTTGTTGTCGGCTTTCCCTTCCCCCTAGTCCCTGGTCTACCGTCGGGTGGTGCCTGGGGTCATCCGGGTCGGGTTGTTGTTCGCTGGCTGTCCTCTGAGATGGGCGGGGGTCCTTCTTGCTGGGGAGCCGTGTGCCACCCTCGCCCATGGGTAGTGGGGTGCCCGTCTTGGCTGGGTCCCGGTCTACTCACCTGGAACTGCGGTCTCCCTGGCTGGGCTGGCGTAGGCTGCCATCACTGGTGGGGTGCGCTGCTCCTCCTCTGGGCAGGTCCCGGTCTACTTGCGGGCTGGGTTGGTGGTCCCTGGCCCTGTTGTGCCGGGTGCCCACCTGGCTGGGTTGGTGTTGCCATCTCCCGTGCGGTTGGCAACGGTCTACCTCGCTGGACTGCCGACGTGACAGTACCTGGTAGTGTGCCGGGCCGACCTCGTCGGGATGGCGTTGCTCTGCCTCGCAGGGTGTGGTAGGCCTACCTCATCGGGGTGTCATAGGCCTACCTCGCCGGGGTGTTGTAGGCCTACCTTGTCTGGGTGTGGTAGGTCTACCTCGCCGGGGTGTTGGAGGCCTACCTTGTCTGGGTGTTGTAGGCCTCCCTCGTCAGGCTGGTTTTCATGTGCTCCCCCCCACCTTTTCCGGAGTTGGTCGATGTGACGTCTACAGACCTGTCCATCTTCCAACTCGACGGTGTAGGATTTGGGGCCGGTTGTGCTGGCAATCTTCCCCTTCAGCCACTTAGGAGAGCCGTTGAAATTCAGCGCGAAAACTGAATCTCCCTTGCTGAAGGCGTGAAGCGGGTGGCTGGCAGTTGCGGTCACTTCCGGGCTGTATTGGGGGTGCAGCCGGTCCAAGGGTGACCTCAACCTTCTGCCCATTAGTAGTTCGGCCGGGCTCTTGTGGGTGGTGGCATGTGGCGTGATGTGCTGGGTGAGGAGGAAGTTATCTATGCGTTCTTGCCAGTCTCCCGGGCCCATCTTGGTGAGGGCTTCTTTGGTGAGTCTGACCATGCGTTCAGCTTGTCCGTTTCCGGCCGGCCTGTACGGGGTGGACAGGGCGTGGCGGATGCCCCGTCCTGCCAGGAAGGACTCCATGGCCAGGGATGTGAGCTGGGGGCCGTTGTCCGAGACCAGCACGTCCGGTAGTCCATGGGTGGCGAACAGACGGCGCAGGGCTCGGATCGTCGCTTCTGTTGTGGTAGATGCCATGGGTACCACCTCGAGCCACTTGGAGAAGGCATCTACCACGATGAGGAGGTGTCGCCCCTACATTGGACCCGCGAAGTCGATGTGGATCCTCGACCAGGGGTTGCTGGGGGTCTCCCACTTCGCGACTTCGGATTGCGGCGGCGCTGGGCGAACTTCTTGGCACGGGTCACATCTGGAGACCCATTGCTCAATGTCTCTGTCCATGGAGGGCCACCAGACGTAACTCCGTGCCAGGGCCTTCATGCAGACGATGCCCGGATGCCCTTTGTGCAGAGTCTCTAATGTTCACCGTTGCAGAGTGCTTGGAATCAGCACCCTGTCTCCCCAGAGCAGACAGCCCTTGATGGTGGACAGCTCCTTCTGTTTCCTGGCGAACGGGCTGAACCTCTCCTCTGTCTTTTCCGATGGCCACCCTCTGAGGATCCAGGACTTCACTTGGCGGAGTGTGGGGTCCTTTTGGGTGTGAACGGCCACATCTGCGGATGAGACTGGACAGCTGGCGTCGTCGTCTATGTGGAATAGGTGGAGCGTGGGGGCTGGGTCTTCAACTGGATTCTTCGATGGGCATCTGCTGAGTGCGTCGGCATTTCCTATGGCTGTGCCTGGCTGGTGCACGAGCCTATAGGAGTAGCCGGCTAGGAAGATGGCCCATCTCGTCATCCGCGGGGACATGAAGGTCGGGGTGGGTTGGTCGCCTGCGAGGAGTCCCAGGAGTGGCTTGTGGTCGGTGACTACGGTGAAACGTCTTCCGTAGAGGTATTCGTGGAAGCGCTTCACTCCTGCCATGATGGCCAGGGCTTCTTTGTCCAGCTGACTGTAGTTCCGTTCTGCGCCGGACATGGTCTTCGAAAAGTAAGCGATCGGGGCTTCCGAGCCATTGGGCAGTTCGTGGCTGAGAACTGCCCCCACCCCGTAAGGCGACGCATCACAGGTCAGCTTGATGGGGAGCGTCTCGCTGTATTGGATGAGAACGCTCTTGGACGTCAATAGTCCTTTGATGGCCCGGAATGCTGCTTCCTCTTCCTGGCCCCACTTCCAGGAAGCCGCTTTCCCCAGCAGGCGGTGGAGTGGCTCAGCAACTGTGGCTTTCTGTTTTAAGAAAATGGCGTAGAAGTTGAGCAACCCAAGGAAAGCCTGAAGCTCCGTTTTGTTTTTTGGGCTTGGAGCTTCATGGATTGCTTCCACTTTTGATTTGGTGGGGTGGATGCCCGTGCTATCAATGAGATAGCCCAGGAACTCGACTTCCTGTACTCCTATGATGCACTTGTCCCGCCTGACCCTCAAGCCCTTGGCCTTGAACCGCTGCAGGACAAGCCTGAGCCTTTCAAGGAGTTGAGCTCTTGAGTCACCGGAGATGAGCACATCGTCGAAGTAAGGCACCACCCCTGGAACGCCTTGGAGAAGGCGTTCCATCATAGATTGGAAAATGCCGGGGGCAGCGCTGACTCCAAATTGGAGGCGGTTACATTTGAATTCCCCCCTGTGCGTGACAATTGTTTGTGCCTCCGCCGTTTTTTCATCCACTGGCAGTTGCTGGTAAACCTGGGCCAGGTCCAGTTTCGCGAAAATTGAGCCAGATCCCAGGGAATGCAGCAGGTGTTGCACTACTGGGACTGGGTATGCGCTCTGTGCCAACGCCTTGTTGATGGTACAACGGTAGTCGGCGCAGATGCGCACAGACCCATCATGCTTCAGTGGGGTCACAATGGGGGTCTCCCATGAGGCATGATCGATCGGTTCCAGGACGCCCTGGGCGATCAGCTTATCCAGCTGCTCGTCTACTTTAGGCCGCAGGGCAAACGGAACTCGGCGGGGCTTAAGCCTAATTGGGGTGATTCCCTTGTCCAGATTGAAGGAAATTGGCCTCCCCACAAAAATTTCCCCAGCTTACCATCGAAGACTTCTTTGAACTCTTCGAGGACGGTGTCGAGTTCGTCCCTGTGGATTTCGTGGATGCCCTCAATGGAAAGCCCCAGCGGCTTAAACCACTCCACTCCTAACAGGTTCGGTCGGCTGTTCTCCACAATGGTGATGGGCAGCTCTCCATTAAAGTCCTTGTATTTGATGTGGATGGTGGTTCTGCCCAGGATTCCAATGGGATTTCCGTTGAAGTCCACAAGCCTTGACTTCGGGGTTTTCAGCTGGGTCTTCTTGCAGGATGGCTTCAGCTGCTGTAGGTGCTGCCAGTCCATGATGGAGTAGGCGGATCCGGAGTCTACCCTTCCGCCATCAGCGTCACGTGGAACTTGGTGGTCCCCTCGTCACTTGTGTGAGCGATGGTTGTCTGGTGCACCGTTCTGCTGCGGGGATAGTCGTCCTGGTTCGAGGACCGTTTGGATGTCCTCTGGTTATCTTTGTGATTCTCGCGGAATCGTGGTCTGGGTGGTTCCGGGGCTGGATCTGCTGCTCTGCAGGCCTCGGCGATGTGCCCCTCTTCAGGCATCGGCGGCAGGTCGCGTCCCTCCATCTGCAGGTTGCCCTGGGGTGGTTGCCTTTGCAACTGCCGCATCGTTCTCCCCGGTCGCCATGCTGTGGGTTTTCCCGCCTGGGGGGGCGGGAAACCTTGTAGACGGCCGTTTCCTCCTCAGACTCCGTTTGTGTGGTTGAGTCATCTGAGGAGCTCAGGCCCGACTTGTGGATCTTGTGGATCCCTCTTGCTTTGACCATCGCGGCAGCTGCTTTCTCAGATGTTTCAGCCGCTGTTGCTTCGTCGAGGACGTCTTTGAGTGGTATCCTCTTTCGGCTGAGGAACTTCTTCTGCAGCCCCACATCTCGCATTCCAAAGACAACGCGGTCGCGGATGGCATTGTCCACGTTGTCGAACTCGCAATTGGCAGCGATTTGGCGAAGCGCTGCCACGAATTCCTTGATGGATTCACCTTCCCGCTGGTTTCTCTGCTGGAAGGTGAACCTGTTCGCGATTGGGGTGCCTGTCGGTGCGTAGTGCTCCTGCAGGGCTTCTTGCAAGTCGTTCCAGGACATCTCCTCAATGTCCCTGGGTGCCACGAGGTCAATCGCCATCTCCAGGACGTCCGATCCGCAGTGAGCCAGGAAAAGGGCTCTTTTCCGCTCATCGTCGAGGTTCTGGTAGCCATTGCCTCGCAGGAACTGCTGGAATCGGACCATGTACGACCTCCATTCTCTCGGGATGGGTCGAATGGGTTCAGTGCGGCAATCGGAGCTTGCGGAGTTGCAATTCTGAGAGTCGCTGTGGTTTAGTGACTTCAGCTTGTTGGGCGATCGTGCCACGAGTCTTGTTCAGGTTCTCTTCTCTAGTCCTTCGTCGCCAGTGTTAGATCAGGCGCAGGAAATGAAGACGTGACCAGCTCAATACATTTAGTAACTTTATTTGTTACAAAAGTACAAGACAAGACTGCTGGCGCGCTGCCGGAGCTCTCCTTATATTCGCTCCTGGCGGACGCACCGCCCCTTGACAGGGATTCAAATCTCCCGCCCGATGGCTAGCAGCCAATCAGGGCGGATGTCCTTATAAGGACATAACACCCGCCACCTTTTTCTGATCCAAGCTAAGAAACTTGAGTTTACTTCATGGACCTCGCTCTGCTGCCTTTCCATCCTTCACCCCCCTGCCATCAGTTAAATTTCTTATCCTCCCTCAGGCTCTAGGGCTGATTTAGCGAGAGGAAGTAGATGCACAGGGTGGGGAGGGGAGAGCTGGTTTTTTTGGCTCGGAATTGGATCTTGACCGTGGCATTGGATCTTGGCCGTGGCATTGAATCTTCTAGGTTTCATTAGAAGTCCTTTTTAAAGAACTTTAAAATCGCCCAGATCGCCCAGCAGCAAGGAGGAAGAGAGAGAAGGGGATGGCTGCTAGCAGAGAGGAGAGTGATTCTGGGATGAGGGGAGTTGGGAAGAGAAAGGCAACTTGCAAAAGCAGAGGCAGGACAGCAAAGCAAGCGAGTGAGTGAACATTTGGTCTGCTGGGTGGCCTCTTTATTTCCCTAAGTGGCACCCAGCTCCTCGCCTGAGAAGTGACCAAAGAACTTTCTCACCGGGAGCACTGCCCTCATTCAGATTCCCCACCTCCCTCTGGCAGCCCTCGGCCGAGCGCGGCTGCCCCACCAACTTACAACAGCTTCAGTGACACCATATCTGTACCCAAAATCTTTCATCTTGAAATGTTTCTTGAAAGTCACCCCAAAGGGATGAGCAAAGTAGTCTCTTTATCCTACATTTTCATTAGGGGTAGTCCTCGATTTATGGCCACAATTGAGCCAAAATTTCCATTGCTAAGCAAGATTTAAGTGGGTTTTGCTCTGTTTTGTAATTTTCCTTGCCATCATTAAGTGATGTTCAGTAGTAGTAAATAACTAGAAATTGTATCTTGTTGAGGCTGGGAGACGAGACCAGGCATGTTGAGTGATGTCAAATTGGTCATGCCCACCCATTCACATGACCACCTAGCCACGTCCACAGAACCATTAAATTATTTTAATTCAACTACTGGTAATAGGTACTTCTGGTTTTGTAACTGCCTCAAATAATTAACTCTTTTTAAAAAAAAAAACATTTAAATTCTAATTTAATATTGCAGCAATACTACACTAGCTCCAGAAAGGAACCCTCTGCAAATATTTATACTTTGCTTTCATAATATATTCTTTCCTGAGGCTTTGGCTAGCTCTGAACAGCTGGCATTTAGCAATTTAAATTGTATGCAGAAGAATACAAAACAAAAAAAGGTGCAGAGAAATAGAGAAGTGTCCTTGAAGAGAATATGTGACATCCATTAGGATAAAATAAATTTAACCTAGGAAAACAGGAAGGTGTGACAAAGAAATTCAAGATTGTTTCACCCAAGTTCTGTATGGTATAAGATAGAGGAAAAAAAGAAATACTGTCAGGCTTTTAAGATTCTGTTAATAAAATTGGTATCAATAAAATACAGTTTTTATATATTTTTTTGGGCATTTCTTTCCTGACATGGTCTACATTAAAGTGCTTACATAGGATTAGAATTAGAATTCTCCCTGAAGAAAGGCAGAGTGCGCAGAAAGTGAGTTTTAGGAAGCCATTGAAGAACAAGCTCTTCTTTATTTAAGAAAGTGTCAGAGTGGAGGTGGAGCCCAAGATGGTGACAGTGAGCAGCAGCTTTGATCTTGCTCTTCTTTTTACTTTTTATTTTTATTCATTTTAAAATACTCTTTCTACTTTTAAATCAATTTTTAACTTTTAAATTTAAAAAGTTTTAATTTCACCACTTGAGAAATTCAGCTTTTACTCCATCTTTTTACTCCAGCTACTAAGTGAATGAGAGGGAAGTTTTCTCTACTAAGAAAGTATCACCCATGCAAGCATTCTAAAACTTTGGTTTGTATAAATAAAAGTGTTTTTTCTCTGAGAAAGCAGAATGTAGATTTAATAAGCAAACAAATGTTTAGGTATTTAGTTATTTATTAAGTTTATATTGTGCCTTTTCTCTGAGATCTTAGGATGATTCACATGCAGACTTCTTGAATTTTACCATCATGAGAGACAAGTTGGCTAAAAAAGCAACTGGTCCAGGGTTGCCTAGGAAGCTCTGTGATCAGGTATTGATCTGAATATGGATCTCCTTACTAACCCCATTACCCTGCAATTTGCAGAGAACTTATTATAATACAATTTAAGAAGTTTGTAAAATGCTATTTTTCAAGAGTTATTTATATATTAATAAAATAAATTTATAGGGCTGCCTAATTCCAAAATGATTACTTACAATTTTAAACAGAATGAAACATAATAGCAACAAAAAAAGATGATGGCCATCTTGTGGGGACACCAAACCCATGTTTCTCAAACAACTCCCATTCTAAAAGACTGTCAACCACCTTAACCCAAGCCCTGGTTTTGAAATCCTTTTTAAAAGGTTGGCAGAATAGAACTAATTTGAATCTCTGGGGAGATGCTGTTCCAGAAGGTAAAGATCCTGCCAGATTACATTGTTTAATTGATGGAACCCCCAAGCATATCAATTCTTTCTTCATACAGGTTAGGAAGAAAGCTTAGGAAACAAAAGGTACCCCAGATAATTAGATTCTATGCCATATAGACTATTTGAAATTATTATCACCATCTTAAAATGCATCCAGAAACCTATAAGTAATCAATATAGCTCAGAGGGCTGATCTTGTCTTCAAAATCATGTAGACTACATTGCAACTGGCTATACCCAAGGTGAGACCAATCCATGAGTAAAGAAGGCTTCCTAGACTAGGACTGGATGCAACTGATACATAAGATGGATCTGTACAAAGGCCTTTTATTGGCTCCCATCTTCTCCTTCAGCATACACCAGCCTAAGTGGGGAAGTACAATTCTATTCAAGATCAAAGGTGGAAAGCTGCAAATCAATCATCCTCTCAGCAACATTTCATAAAAAAGATTTGGAGAGTGGATAAAAAAATTGTGCCCAGTGGTTAAATCTAATGATGGCCTCTTATGGAGGGTCATATCACCACTTCCTTCATGACCAGCAGAACTATCCCTTCTTTCATGTTAATCTAGAAGAGATTTCAAAGAATTCAGACAGGACAAATTATATGCTATGTGATTATTTATCAAAAGGGACAACTACTTAAAAGAAGTAGAAGCAGCTCATGCTGGGCTCATTTGCTGACAATTCTAACTTCCATTTTTCAGATACCTTAATAATATTAATCTTGCATTTCAGTTACTTTTCTATTATGGTATGTCAAAATATAATAGTTAATGCAATGACCTTGTTTGCACCTGGGAAAGAAAATTGGATATTAGTAGTACATGGTAGAATGTTTCACATATGCATTTTCACTAGATAATCACCATATTTATTATTCAGCCATTCCACTCAGTTTTGTCAGGCTGACTTATTTGCTCTTTGATATGACATTTGTCTTACTAGAACCTCAAACTATAGTTCAGCAAACAGTTTTACAGTCACTGTTAGTAATCTTCCAGATATCTCATAAATAAAATTAGAAAAAGCTTTTGATTTTTTAATGAAATATTGAAAAATTATTAATTAATTTATTAGAATTTTCTGAAGGAAACACTATAATTACTGTAATCAACTCTGATTACAGATCTAAGAACTGTTTGCTATGTTTAAGAGTAAAATAATATAAAAATGGAAACCAGGTTATTGATTTGTACAGTTTTTCTAGTAAAATAGATATCCATAAGCTGTATCTTAATTTATCTTACATGGAAAATTTGATATTGTATATATAAGCACCAATCTGTTTAATAAGATTCACAGATCCTAGCAAAAGAAGCCATACTTCTAACTATTATACTTAGCAGGTAGGGGAAACAATTTATATCTTTCAAAAATCCTTCCCACACAACACCAAACTTCATTTATTTGAATGGGTAAACCCATAGCATTGTGTCCAGAATTTTCATATGATACATACAATGCACTATTACTGCTGTCTTGTGGTACAGTTATAATCCAGTAGTGTATTTAATCAAACTTCAGTCAAGATTGTGACTAAATAAATGTTGTGACATCATTACATAAATGTCATTACATTGCAACGTAGCAAACAAGTACATGTAGTTGTCATTTACCAACTGTTTGTACAGCAACCATTTGAAATTATAGTGCTGCTGAAAAAGGAGATTTACAATGAATCCTCAAAACTGGAGTGGCCCCATGGTCACATGATCACAATTTGGGAACTTGGAAATCAGAGTGCATTCAGGAAGATTGTAGCACTTTGTGATCAAATGACTACCATTTATGACCTTCACAGCCAACTTCCACTAAGCAGTCATGGAGAAGTTGGCAGGAAATCCCAAATTGAAGTCATATGATGTAACACTTAATAACTGCAGGTGATTTACTTAACGATTGCAACTAGAACTAATGTCATAAGCTGGGTGCAGTCAGGTGATTTCATTTATTTTTATAAACATGTTGCTTAAGGGTTGCCATTCCTTATTGCAATCAGAACTAGCTATAGATGCACGGTACAATTTGCACTGTAACTTACAATGCACTTTTTTGTAACTACAATGCACTTATTCCTATTTTTATAAAATCTTGGCTATACACAGATGACTTGGTAACCAGGGAAGCTGTCAGCATTCCAAAAAATATAATAATAAAAAATAAACAAGTTTTCTTTTTAATGCCAGAATCTTTGTGGTTGCTAAACCTTTCAAAATTCAGCATTCCTGGGCAAAAAGCTATGAATTTTCAGGTCGACAATGCCAAATTCTCAAGAAAGTTGACACTTTTGTGAGATTTGATAGGTCTGCCAAGCTATTCCATGAAATACAACAGTGCCTGGACCAGAATAGGTTGCCAACTCTATTTTATTAATGCTACATCAAAGGGGTACATCAACATTTGAAACTGTTCAGAATCAGTGGCCTGAACTATTTATAAACTGAGGTTTCTAATTGTTCATATGTTTCTCCCATACATTTATTCTCCACACTGATTTTTCCAATAGAAGACATTGCAGAGAGATGTGAAGGAAAGACCTATTACAAGAATTTGGCTTCACTTATTTATTTTTATTTATTTATCTATTTTTCAGATTTCTATACCGCCCTTCTCCTTTTGGACTCAGGGCGGTGAACAACCAAGGTAAAACATTTATACACAAAAGTTAAAATAGATTTAAAATAATTAAATAAATTTGGCCCGTAATTTAAAACATTTCAATTAAAATCCATATCAAATTTTAAAACCAACCATAAAATCAGGACAGCCCGGCTAACTGAAAAAAATAGGTTTTTAGGGCCCGACGAAAAGTCCAAAGGTCAGGGATCACTCGTATCTCTGGGGGTAGATTGTTCCAGAGGGTAGGTGCCACCACAGAGAAGGCTCTCCCCCTGGGGCTCGCCAGCCGACATTGTCTGGCCGACGGCACCCTGAGGAGGCCCTCTCTGTAGGAGCGAACTGGCCGGTGGGAGGCAATTGGTGGGAGAAGGCGGTTCCGTAAGTACCCCGGCCCTAAGCCATGGAGCGCTTTAAAGGTTATCACCAACACCTTGAAGTGCACCCGGAAGTCCACCGGAAGCCAATGCAGCTCGCGCAGGAGAGGAGTCACATGGGAGCGCCCCGTCGCTCCCATAATCCCCCGTGCAGCCACATTCTGCACCAGTTGGAGCCTCCAGGTGCACCCCAAGGGGAGCCCCATGTAGAGAGCGTTACAATAGTCCAGACGAGAAGTGACGAGTGCTTGAGTGACCATGCGTAGGTAGTCCCGATCCAGAAAGGAGCGCAACTGGCATATCAGGCGAACTTGATAAAAAGCCCCCCTGGCCACGGCCGTCATATGCTCTTCTAAAGACAGCCGTGCGTCCAGGAGGACGCCCAAGTTGCAGGCCCTTTCCGTGGGGGCCAATGATTCGCCCCCAATAACCAGTGATGATGCCAGGTGGCAATACCGGGACGCCGGCAGCCACAGCCATTCGGTCTTGGGAGGGTTGAGTTGAAGCCTGTTTCTCCCCATCCAGACCCGCACGGCCTCCAGGCACTGGGACATCACTTCCAAGGCATCGTTGGGATGGTCTGGGGTGGAGATGTACAGCTGAGTATCATCAGCATACTGATGGAACTCCACCCCAAAACCACGGATGATCTCACCCAGCGGCTTCACATAAATGTTGAACAGGAGGGGCGAGAGGACTGATCCTTGTGGCACCCCACAAACAAGGCGCCTTGGGGTCAACCGCTGCCCCCCTGTCAACACAGATTGCGACCGGTCGGAGAGATAGGAGAACCACCGCAAAACGGTGCCCCCCACTCCCAGTCCCTCCAGCCAGCGCAACATGATACCATGGTCGATGGTATCAAAAGCCACTGAGAGATCTAACAGGACCAGGATAGAGGAGTAACCCCTATCCCGAGCCCTCCAGAGATCATCCACCAACGCGACCAAAGCCGTTTCCGTGCTGTACCCAGGTCTGAAGCCGGACTGGAGCGGATCCAAATAGACAGCTTCATCCAGGTACTGGGGAAGCTATCGCGCCACCACACTCTCAACAACCTTCGCAATAAAACGAAGGTTGGAGACTGGACGAAAGTTAGCCAAAACAGCCGGATCCAGGGATGGCTTCTTGAGGAGGAGCCTCACAACCGCCTCTTTCAAGGCGGCCAGCAGGACACCCTCAATACCTATATCCCCTGTATCAAGGCCACTCAACCACTGACCAGAGATAAAAACTAAGTCCAGAGTGTGTCCACCTATGTGAGTAGGGCCATGAATTACTTGGGTCAGGTCCATGGCCATCATGGAAGCCATGAACTCCTGAGCTACCTCAGACGTTTCACCGATAGATGGCAGGTTGAAATCCCCGATGACCACAAGTCTGGGGGTATCAGCCGCCACCTCGGCTATGACGTTGAGGAGTTCGGGCAGGGTCGTTGCCACATGGCAGGGAGCCAGGTACGTGATCAACAAACCCATCTGCACCCCACGACCCCACTTCACAAAAAGGGACTCACATCCGGCTATCTTATAAAGAAACATTGATATTAATTTCCATTCAGGTTTGTTTTGTTTTGTTTTTTTGGCAAAACACATCCTCTTACTAGTTAGAAAATTGTATATGGAATTCATCAGTAGTTACTACAGATCTCATATGCGTATATTTTTCTATCATCTGGCCAATAGAATATTCTGACAAAGTAAAGCTGGTTATGAAATTTTGGTGCACAAGGTAAAAGCAGGTTTCATTTTTCTTTCCTGAGTAAACCACATAAGCATTTATTTATTGTTGCCTTTCAGTAACATGCACAAACTAGCCATTGGTCTATACAGCTTCTATCAAGATCACCTGATTTTCCAAACCACATGTCTGTTTTGCTTCATTACTAGAGGGGCACAGGGGAAATATTATAACAGTCATTAATTTGTATTGTGCATCTATCATTTACTACATAATGCTAAAATTATATATAAATCTGAAAACTAAAATTGGGAGCAGGACAAAAAACCTCCACAGATTCCAAGGAAAAGTAAATTAGGATCGTTCATCCAAGAAACGCAAATTATCCTTTTTAAGAACCAATAAAAAGGGAGCTGAATATGGCCTCATATTCATATTTTGTTTGTAAGCTTTGTACAGACATTTGGCTGGTCACCACTAAGAATGGGAAACTCGATCAAATAAAGATTTTGTCTCATTACTTCTTTTGTTCTTTTATCCAATGTGTTCTTTCTCAAGTTACTGGTAGTATTCAAATATCCTAAAGAACAAATTCCGAGCCAGCATCTTTTCTATATCTAGGCATTTGATTGTAAGGATTTTCACACTGAAATTTTTCTTCATGCGTAAGACTGTTGAGTTTTATATGTTTCAAAAATATTTAACAAGTTATGTTAAGTTCCATATTTTCTAAAAAAAATATTTTGATAGGAGAACATTTCTATTTATTTTTCCCTTGAACTAGAGTAAAAAGAATAATTATTACAAAGTAGGTTTGGGACACTCCAAATTGAGAGTCCAAGATTTATTTCAAGTTCAATCTAACTGTTGCATTTTAATTAGGGAGCTCTGGGAACAAAGGACCTGTCCACAGAGATAATTAAACTCACATAATCTTATTTATCTGCATGCTTCTGGCAATCACCTATCAATGTCACTATGTACTATATTTCCATGCATTCAGCATATACGTCTGTAGGAGAGAACCCATGTGGCTTCTTAATGCATGCTTATGTGCACTGACTTGTATTGTATGTGAAAGCCTGGGTTCACATAGCAAGGTAAGTGAGGCTTTATTTCTTCAGTTGTATTGAATGCCTTCAGGAAAATGGTGTCATTTGAGTAATATTAGAGGGGGAATTATTTGGAGTTCTCCCATAGTGAGTATTTTTGATTCATAACATTAATATTGCATAACATTAAGCACTGAGCTGCTAGGATTACACATACTTGAATGTGACTATAACTGTCTAGTTTGGGAGATTTCTAAGGATTTCCAGTAACCAAGAGATTTCTGCTTGTGTTCAGTTAATACAAGTATAACTCCCATTGTGTCCTTGATGCTGGCAGAGAAATATCAGAATCTGAAATGTCTCATCCAAGCCCTTTCAAAAGTGAAGTCTTCCACAAAATGAGTTTGACTCTTGATTAGGTATGAAATGTTCTTGGCATTGAAATGGAAGTTGTCCTTGCCTTTTTCTGTTTTAAATGTTCAGAATCTTGATTGAAAGATTACAAGAGATGACCACGAGCAAAATGTGGGAAGTGTAGTGATTTTGTTAGACTAGAGGTGCACATACCAGATTTTTACTCCTTCATTTGCTTATTTTAATACAGAATTATGTACAGGTAGTCCTTGACTTACAACAGTTCATTTAGTGACTGTTCAAAGTTACAATGGCATTGAAAAAGTGACTTATGATCATTTTTCATACATAAGACCGTTGCAGCATCCCCATGATGCTGCATATGGTGAGAATTCAGACACTTGCCAATCAACTCATATTTATGATGTTGAAGTGTCTTGGGGTCCTGTGATCCCCTTTTGCAACCTTCTGACAAGGAAAGTCAATGGAGAAGTCAGATTCACTTAACAACCATGTTATTGAGGAGCCGTGGTGGCGCAGTGGATAGAATGCAGTACTGCAGGCTACTTCTGCTGACTGCTGCCTGCCTGCAATTCAGTAGTTCAAATCTCACCAGGCTCAAGTTGACACAGCATTCCATCCTTCCGAGGTCAGTAAAATGAGGACCTAGATTGTTGGGGGCAATATGCTGACTCTGTAAACCAGGTTAGAGAGGGCTGGAAAGCACTATGAAGCAGTATATAAGTCTAAGGGCTATTGCTACTGCTATTGCTACTAACTTAACAATTGGAATGATTCACTTAACTACCATGGCAAGAAAGGTTATAAAATGGGGCAAAACTCACTTAACAAATGTCTTGCTTAGCAACAGAATTTTTGGGCTCAATTGTGGTTATAGGTCGAGAACTACCTGTACTCATGTCCAAGTCTGGTTAGTAAAAATCTTCTTGTAGATCATGAATGAAGGCAAATATACATATCCCAGGATAATGTTGCAGTATTCAGTTTGGTTGGTAACCAGGACCAGAGGTTTAGTTTTCCAAGCTTTCATGCTGGAGCCCATCCTCAGAGAACTTCTTTCTCACCAAAATGTAAGATTGTATAATGCAAAAAATAACATGGATATGAACAAATATCACAGATCAATATAGATGACTTTTCTCTTTGGCAGGAAAAAAATAGGTAACTAATTGCAAATAATACAAAAATGGTAAAAACTTACAGGAAGTTGATAAACCTGTGTATTTGGGTAGTATATTTAACATTTATTAACTATTAAAAAAATAGAAGCAGGTGTGGGTGGGTTGACACTGCTTTGAGAAACAGCTTTGAAGAAATGCTTCATGTGACGTTTTATACAACCCTATTATTTTACTTCTCTGTTCATTATGATGTTATGACCTAAGTGAACTTAAAATGCAAAAAACACATAAAGCTGGGGTGTTAAAAAAAAAGCAGAGTTGACATATCAGGGACATAAAAATAGTTGTGAAATTGCAAATGATTAGGAGGTCGAACAAAAGGGTTAGCTGGGTGACTGCACTCAGTGCAGTCCTTCTTCAAACCATTCCTTTCCTTACTATAAGATAGGCTACAAAGGGCAAAAGTATGGCCAGGCAGTGGGTGGGCACTGATTAATGGTTTCTGATGCTCTAGTATATTTTTCTTATTTTTTTAAACAGAATTCTTCCTTATACTTAATAAAAACACACACACACACACAAGCACAAAACATGTGCATTTTGTAAATCTCCACAGCAAGATGACTCACTGCATCACAGTGAAGTGAAGTACAATTTCCTTTAGTACAAAAATAATACGTTTTCTACCCCTCAGAATCATTAATAGAACATCACAGAATGTAGAGTAAAATATACGTTAGTCATTTAAGTTTTTTTACAAGCATCATTTATAAAGTTCCTAAATGAGCAAATCATAACAATTTGTTATAACAACAAACTGATTTCGCCTACACCTTAGTGGCTGTTTTTAAAGACAGAGAAAATAAAGAGAAATGCTAATGAATTGCTCAATAGTAATCTGGCTTCTACTTACATTTATATCAGATAAAACTACAATAACAATAATTGATGATGCAGGTAGTCTTCATAGAGCAACTGCCTCATTCAATGACTTTTCAGAGTTTTGCTGGTGATCAAGAAGTAACTTTCCAACCAATCCTCACATTTACTATCTTTGCAGGTCTCTAAAGTGAAGGAAAGCTAAAGTAAGATTGTAACCATAATCATAGCAACTACTTTGCTTAATGATTGAGTTGCTAGTTCTATTTGTGGTCACTAAGTAAGATTTATTTGTGATTCATTTTCCTGGCTAAATTAAATAGAATAAAATAACAGAGTTGGAAGGGATCTTGGAGGTCTTCTAGTCCACTCCCTCCTTAGGCAGGAAACTCTACACCACTTCAGACAAATTGTTATCCAATCTCTTCTTAAAAACTTCCAGTGTTGGAGCATTCACAACTTCTGGAGGCAAGTTGTTCCACTGATTAATTGTTCTAACTGTCAAGAAATTTATCCTTAGTTCTAAGTTGCTTCTCTTCTTGATTAGTTTCCACCCATTGCTTCTTGTCCTGCCCTCAGGTGCTTTGGAGAATAGCTTGACTCCCTCTTCTTTGTGGCAGCTCCTGAGATATTGGAACACTGCTCTCATGTCACCCCTAGTCCTTCTTTTCATTAAACAACTAAAATGAATAGGTGAATAGGTGTTAATGATTTGAATTTACCAGGAGCTTTTATTAAAAGGTAGGCTTTTTAAGATAAAACAATACGAAGTCATAAATAGCAAAAGTAGCATTAAAAAGAAATTCATAATACTGTTGTTTTAGATAGGCTTAGCCCAGCTGTCTATGAATGCTAAGAGATTTATTACGACATTCATAGTGAGAGAAAAATGTTTCTTAAACACAAAGACTCATATATGTCTCTTAAACATAGAGACTCATTTAATTATCAGTAACCCAGGTGAGAAACTGGTAACTTTGAAGTCTGGTCTTCTCTCCCTCTTTTAATGATCCAAATAGGCTCATAGGTGCAAAAAGATGATATAGCCTCCAACTGGAGTATCACATTTCTTCTATTAGTTCAGCAATCTGCTACTGAAGTTGCCCTTTACATTTCATTCCCTAAATAATAGTAAATGTCCAGGTAGCACATTTCTGACTTTGAAAAATTGTTCTGTTTTTTTTAGTGGCATGTTTTTGCCAATGGTTTTCTTTGCAAGGGTTTTTGTCTGTGCAGTGAACAGGCATAAAATAATAGGTGATACGGATCGATTTGAAAAGTGAAGGTTGCTCAAGTAGCAATGTTTATTAGTTCCTAATATTTCAGAAGACATGAATCCAGAATTGTTGATGTCTCTTTTAGGTGGGCAGCTATTGATAATGAGCAGACTTTTTTAAAAAAGAGAGGTTTTCATTAATGTCATCTATGTTACTTGGCTTCAATATATCACATTTCCTAAAAGGAATAGAATGCATTGGAATGATTTAAGATGGCATTGTAAATGTCAGTGGCACATGTTCCATCTCCTTTTCTTCATAAAGAGGAAATCCATTTGAGGTTCTTTTTAAGTAACTTTCCTTTAGCATTCCTGGTTCCAAAAATGAAGTACCATATTTTTCAGACTATAAGACGCACCAGAGTATAAGACGCACCAAGATTTTGAAGAGGTAAACAAGAAAAAATAAGTATTTGCCCTCCACGGCCCCCAGGAGCATACCTGCAGGCTTCCAAAACCCTCTGTACGCAGAGGGTTTGGGAGGCCTGCAGAGTGCTCCTGGGGCCTGGGGAGGGCAAAAATGTAAAATGTGGGGGGTTTGGTAGGCCAAAAACGGAGCACACAGAGGGTTTGGGAGGCCTGCAAAGTGCTCCTGAGGGCTGGGGAGGGCAAAAATGCAACACATTGGGGGGGGGTTGGGAGGCCAAAAATGACCCGTTTTTTTTGAAAAAACGGGGCATGCAGATTTGGGACAGTGGTGAAATCCAAAATTTTAAACTACCGGTTCTGTGAGCGTGGCTTCTTGGGCATGGTGTAGCTTGATGGGCGTGGCTTGGTGGGTGTGGCAAGGGAAAAATATTGCAAAATCTCCATTCCCGCTCCACTCCAGGGGAAGGATACTACAAAATCCCCATTCCCTCCCCACTTCTTGGAGAAGGATATTGCAAAATCTTCATTCCCACCCTACTCTGGGGCCAGCCAGAGGTGGTATTTGCCGGTTCTCTGAACTACTCAAAATTTCTGCTACCGGTTCTCCAGAACCTGTCAGAACCTGCTGGATTTCACCCTGGTTTGGGAGGCCTGCTCCTGAGGGCTGGGAAGGGCAAAAACACCTCCATTTTTGCAAAATCGCCTCCATTTTTGCAAAAACACCCCTATTTTTACAAAAATGGGCCCATTTTTGGCAAAAGTGGGACGCACAGGGCGGGATTTCAGGAAGCCAAAAATGGCTGCATTCAGTGTATAAGACGCACCAACATTTCCACCCTCTTTTAGGGGAGAAAAAGTGTATCTTATACTCCGAAAAGTACAGTAAAAACATACTTTTACAAAATGATGCATAGCTGAAACCAATTATTTAAAAAAGTCCAACAGAGAGAGGGGAACACTGCAAATAAGTTAAAAACCTGTTTAATGTTTTTATGACATGAAATGTATATATTTACTTTCATACATCAAGAAAACATATTCCAAGATATACATATAAATAGGTATTAGGCAGTGGTGGGATTCTAGGGGTTCTGGCCGAACCCTTTGTTAAATTGCTGGCTCGCCCCGCCCCTTGCCCCGCCCCTCCGCACTACTATTTATTCCCAATAAATGGGGCGAGCGAGCCAGCAATTTAACAAACGGTTCGGTGGTTTTTTGTAATTTATTGGCCCCGCAGCACACCGAACCGTTTATTAAATTGCTGGCTCACCCGCCCTTCGCCCCCCACCCGCGCGGCGCCAGCCTACCGTAGCCAGGGGTAGACAATTGTGGCTCTTTTACAACCTGTGGACTTCAACTTCCAGAATTCCTGAGACAGCTTGGCTGTCTCAGGAATTCTGGGAGTTGAAGGCCACAGGTTGAAAAAGAGCCACAATTGCCCACTCCTTCCCTAGCCTGAGTTCTGCTGCCTGGGATCCACGTGGGCTGCCACGTGGTTCCCCACCGGCTCCGCACGCAAGAGAGCAGGATGGAGAAAGCAGCTTCCACGCCTTCACTCACCCTCACTCTCTGTTCTGTTCGATCGACGGCCGTTCACTTACCCCGCTCACTCCCAATCTATTGCTGCCTCCGGAGTCCCAGCTGATGGCTAGAGGAAAAAAAACCTGCTTAAATTCTTGCCACGGGGCTTCAAAGGGCCGCCCTATAGCCAGTGGTGCAGCCGAACCATTTGTTAAATTGCTGGCTTGCCCCGACCCTCCGTACCACTATTTATTGCCAATAAATAGTGGTGGGCGAGGGGCGGGCGAGCCAGCAATTTAACAAATGGTTCGGTGTTTTTTTGTAATTTTATTGGCCCACGGAGCTTCAGCATAGGCTAATTAGCCCCTTGATTCTATCGGCCTCCCGGCTCTCAGCTGATTTGTCTCAGCTGTTTTGCTCAGGGCTCTGCTGCTTCCTTGCAAAGAGTGCAGATTTTTTTCCCCCTATCTATCCTGAAAAACGAAACAAAGTAAAAGCCTGCTTTACTATTGCTGGAACGTTGGAAAATTAGGCAGGCAGATTTCTTTTCTTTTTCCTCACCAAAAAAGGTAGGTGCAAACTATCTTTAGTGGAAAGGTAGTTTTCCCTAAAGAGGTAGTTCCTCTTTAGGGAAAAAGAGGAGAGTTCAAGATTTTAAAACACAAAAGAAAAAAAGCTCTATTTAACTAGGGAATTGTAATAATTGAGATACTATTAATTGTATATTTCTGAAAGCAGAAATGGTTAAGTTGTGGTTTGGAGGAATATATGGGGGAAATTATTTGGTTTATTATTATTGGTAAATATAATTAATTGATTTGTAAGAAATTGGATTGCATGGAAATAATTGGAATATTCATGTTCATATTGATTAATATACAAAAAAGGTAGTTATATAACTAATTGATTTATATTAAAATGTTGAATTTATATTAAACAACTAATATTACATAATTAACCAATGTGAGGATGGATATAAAAATAGATGACAATGGGAAGGGGTATAATATAGAATAGAAGGGAAAAATTGAATTTGATTAAGATTAGAGATGAGGATGAAGGGTAATATTGGTTTTTTACAAAAATAGATGAGGAATAAATATGGCAAAAAGGAAATATAGAAATTGTAAATTTAATTGAAATGACTAAACACTGTTTAAATTTGTGAACCGGCCAAATACTCTGTTCAAAGAAAATACATTGTATGTTTGTATGTGTGTTTCTAATTATTGTTATTTATTCATATTTGTTCTCTTTTATTCTTTAAAGTTTAACAATTCATTCTTTATCTTAATATCTTTATATTTGTTTGGGGTTGGCTTTCTTCCCTTTCATCTTTTTTATTGTACAGCAATCTTTCTCCTCAAACCTACCACCTCTCTCTTTTCTTTCCTTCTTACTTTCTCTTCCTCCCCCTCTTCTTCTCCTCCCTACTTCCTCTTCCTTTCTCCTTCTCCTCCTCTCTTCCTCCCTCTCTTACCCTCACTCCTACTCTAATTTCCCTTCCCTTCCTTCATTCCTTTCTATTGCTGTATCCTTTTATGCATATGGACTACTCAGAGGGCTGAAAAAGTTATTTCTGACTGGTCCTCACACTTTTGACCAGTCCTCGAACTTACGACTGTCCTCACATTTTATGTTTTTGCTCTATCTTGTCACCATGGTGAAGAGAAGCAGTTGTGAAATGAGTGACATGGTTGTTAAGAATGCTACAATGGGCATAAAGTGCGAAGACCGGTCAAAAGTGCAAGGACCTGTCAGAAATCACTTTTTTCAGCCCTCTGGGTAGTCCTTTTGTGCATATGGACTACTCAGAGGGCTGAAAAAGTTATTTTTGACTGGTCCTCGCACTTTTGACCAGTCCTCGAACTTACGACTGTCCTCACATTTTATATTTTTGCCCTATCTTGTCACCATAGTGAAGAGAAGCAGTTGTGAAATGAGTTACATGGTTGTTAAGAAAGCTGCACGGGCATAAATGTGAGGATGGTCATAAGTGTGAGGACCGGTCAAAAGTGCGAGGCCCAGTCTGACATGACTTTTTTCAGCCCTCTGAGTAGTCCCTATGCACATAGCCACGCCCACCCGGTCACATGATGAGCTAGCCATGCCTACATAGTCACGTGACCAGCTAGCCATGCCCACCCAGTCATATGATTGCCAAACCACACCCCCAACTAAGCCACGCCCACAGAACCTGTTGTTAAAAAAATTGAATCCCACCACTGGTATAAGGCTATAATTTTAAAAAATGTACTAAGGAATATATTCTTTAAAAAGTATGTTACAGCTGCCACCTTGCCTTTTTTTAAAAAATTTCCTTCCCCCTCCCAGCCCACTAATGGAAGCCTCTAATGCAGAGACAATTACTTATAACAGGGTTGGTCTACTCTGGAACATGTCTATGAAACATTTCCATCCTGTAGAAGCAAGGAAGAATGCCTTCTTTGTCACAGGAACTACCCTGTAGAACAGCATTCCCATCCCCATTCCAATTTTGAATGACCTTCCCCCCCCTTTTAGAAAAGCCCTGGACATCTGGCTGTCCCCTTGAGCTCAGACTGCCGTGTGAATCATCAGTATGTGTTAATATATCTTTTGTTAATTATTGTGTCTATTGTTTTAGTTATTGCATGTGTTTCGGCTCATTTGTAGTATTCATATTAATTATGTGTTTGTTGTTGTTTTTAATCTTTAATCTAGGTTGGCAGCCAAAGATATTGAGTAAATATAAAAATATTTAAGTTTGCCTATTGTTTCTCCAACTGATGTTGATAGACACAGGTGATACTCGAAAAATTAGAATATCGTGCAAAAGTTCATTTATTTCAGTAATGCAACTTAAAAGGTGAAACTAATATATGAGATAGACTCATTACATGCAAAGCGAGATAGTTCAAGCCTTGATTTGTCATAATTTTGATGATTATGGTTTACAGCTCATGAAAACCCCAAATTCCCAATCTCAGAAAATTAGAATATTACATGAAATCAATAAAACAAGGATTGTACATAGAACAATATCGGACCTCTGAAAAGTATAAGCATGCATATGTACTCAGTACTTGGTCTGTGCCCTTTTTGCATCAATTACTGCCTCAATGCGGCGTGGCATGGATGCTATGAGCCTGTGGCACTGCTGAGGTGTTATGGAAGACAAGGATGCTTCAATAGTGGCCTTCAGCTCTTCTGCATTGTTCAGTCTCATGTCTCTCATCTTTCGCTTGGCAATGCCCCATTGATTCTCTATGGGGTTCAGGTCAGGCGAGTTTGCTGGCCAATCAAGCACAGTAATCCCATGGTCATTGAACCAGGTTTTGGTACTTTTGGCAATGTGGACAGCTGCCAAGTCCTGCTGGAAAATGAAGTCAGCATCCCCATAAACTTGTCTGCGGAAGGAAGCATGAAGTGCTCCAAAATCTCCTGGTAGATGGCTGCATTGACCCTGGACTTAATGAAGCACAGTGGACCAACACCAGCAAATGACATGGCTCCCCAAATCAACACAGACTGTGGAAACTTCACACTGGATTTCAAGCATCTTGCAGTGTGTGCCTCTCCATTCTTCCTCCAGACCCTGGGTCCTTGGTTTCCAAATGAGATGCAAAAGTTGCTCTCATCAGAAAAAAGGACTTTGGACCACTGAGCAACAGACCAGTTCTTTTTTTCTTTAGCCCAGATAAGACACTTTTGACATTGTTTGTTGTTCAGGAGTGGCTTGACAAGAGGAATACGACATTTGAAGCCCAGGATCCGTCTGTGTGTGGTGGCTCTTGATGCACTGACTCCAGCCTCAGTCCTCTCCTTGTGAAAGTCCCCAAAGCTTTTGAATGGCCTTTTCCTGACAATCCTCTCCAGGCTGCGGTCATGCCTGCTGCTTGTGCACCTTTTTCTTCCACATTTTTCCCTTCCACATAACTTTCTATTAATGAGCTTTGATTCAGCACTTTGGGAACATCCAACTTCTTTTGCAATTACCTTTTGAGGCTTTCCCTCCTTATGGAGGGTGTCAATGATGGTTTTCTGCACAACTGTCAGGTCAGCAGTCTTTCCCATGATTGTGATTCCTACTGAACCAGACTGAGAGATTATTTAAAGGCTCAGGAACCCTTTGCAGGTGTTATGGCTTAATTAGCTGATTAGAGTGGGACACTTTGAGCCTAGAATATTGAACGTTTTCACAATATTCTAATTTTCTGAGATTGTGAATTTGGGGTTTTCATGAGCTGTAAGCCATAATCATCAAAATTATGACAAATCAAGACTTGAACTATCTCGCTTTGCATGTAATGAGTCTATCTAATATATTGGTTTTACCTTTTAAGTTTCATTACTGAAATAAATGAACTTTTGCACGATATTCTAATTTTTTGAGTTTCACCTGTATCTTCAGTATGGCCTTCAGTAGTAAGCAACATTATCGAATAGCAGGATACTATGTCTTCTATAATGCCTGTTGCAGGAAAATAAGTATAATTTTGGAATCATTCTTCTATTAAAATATCCTTTTGAAATCTTTATTGTTGCAGGAACATTTAACAAGACTACCACCAAAAGCAAAGCGTTTGACAAAAACATCCAGTGCTGTTTTTAAGGAGGAGAGGGAAAAAAATAGAGCTTGGTTCATCTCATACAAAGGTAATAGACTAACATTGATGTTTCAAAAGATTTTATGAGTGTGAGGAAATGTAAGGCTGTTGATGACTGAGCAAACAAATAAGTTCCTTTCCCTATTAAATTAAAATACATTATCTTCCCTTCATCGCATTGATGCACCTGACAGCTAGATTTGGCACCTGCACAGGAACCTTTTCAGTTGTTGTCGTCATTGTTGTTAATGCTATAAAAATGAGCATCCTTTCCTATCTCTTCCCCCAGCCTTATCAAGCATTGATAGTAATTTGAGGTGAAAGGAATGCAATCTGCAGTATTTTGTGTAATACTTTCAGGCAAGTCATTTAACTGATGACTTTTGTTGCAAGTACAAAAATCTGAACTCAAGAAGTGCAAATGCAGCTGAAATTCTTCTCTTGATTCCAAGTTATAAGATTCCAACAGTCAATTGTAATGTAGCAGATTTGTGAACTTTTCTTTTAATTTTCTTTTTAGGATGAAAACTATGGAGGTGGGGAGAATCCATCATGGTGCACCTAGGGGAATACTGACATACATCCTACCAAATTGAAGGTATCTATCAATCATACCCAATTGGTTTTGCACAACCAATGCCTCAAAACCCAAAATTGTCAAGCAGATGAATCAACTGAGTGGTGAGTCACTTTTTATCATGCCAAGTTTAGGTTTCTGTGACAGTGCATTAATTATCTATTCAGAAGACAAAGAAAAAAGGTTAATATAATACCTCCTCCAAAATGAGGGAGGTCATACACATTTACAGATTAGATGATGGAAAACAGAAAAAAACAGATTCCAGCCATACCTATGTGATAAAATCTAGTTCTTCTGATTACTACTTGGAAAGGCAAAGTTTTCAAGAGTTTATGACAGTAATAGCAATGTGAGAATCTGCCATTTTACACTATGAAACTATACCTATAGCATTTCAAGTTTTGATGCATTTAATCTCTAAATCACATTTATCATGTAAATGGAACATGATACATGATACTTTACATGTATCCATTTACATGATACTTTAGCCCAAAGCTAAAGAAAATACATTATGAGTTTTGTGCATTGTATAGACCAGTCTCTAAAAGGTCAGACAGATACACTATCATTTTTTTAATGGCCCAAAATATCACTTAGACTTATATACCACTTTACAGTGCTTTACAGTCCTGTCTAATCAGTTTACAGAGTCAGCATATTGCCCCCAATAATTTGGGCCTCATTTTACCCACCTCGGAAGGATGGAAGGCTGAGTAAACCTTGAGCCTGGTGAGATTTGAACTGCCAAATTGCAGGCAGATGGCAGTCAGCAGAAGTAGTCTGCAGTACTGCACTCTAATCACTGCATCACTGTGGTTCATAATGTGATTGTTTAAATGTTTTCCCATTTTTAAAGAAACAAAGTAAAACCATATATAAATAAATTTAATGGATTGGATGAATGGATTGTATGCAAGTATTGGTATCTCCAACAAGAAGAAAAAAGATTCTGCAAACTTTAGACCAGTCAAATCTCTGCTTACAAATTAAAAAGGCTAATCTATAAACATCTTGAAACAGCATAGCAAAATAATTAATTGAATTTATGAGAATATAAATTTGGATTGAACATCAGAAAAAAACCCCGCTCTAATATGGAGAGCAAATTACAACACATGGGCAACAGTCTGTCAATGAAGTTTCTCAATCATCCAGGAAGAGCTCTAGAAGTTAAGTCATGGCAACTGGTCTTCTTTTCTTGTTGGTTGTTTATACAATTGGTTAGGGGAACCTCATATATCATATCTTGATGTCCTCCATCAAGATTTCATTTCCCTCCTAATCTGGATAGGGTGGTTAGGTGAATAGGCAGTGTCTTTGGGATCCTAAATCCTAACTCCATAATCCTAGTTGCGTCATTAAATATGACCTCCCTGGTGAACCTGTGAAATGATCTTAATCATCCTGGAGACTGATGAAAGAGCAACATAAAAAATGGGGGACAAGTTATATATGAGGCCGCCACCTCTACCGAGGGAAGGATTTTCCACTTTGTAATAAGTGGATTCCTTCACCTCTGTCTCAAACCATCTATCTTCTCTGTCCAAAATGCGAATGTTATTGCCTTCAAGAGTGTCATTTTTCTTTTAAATGAAGTTATATCACTGATTCTGGTTCTGTGTTGTTGTTTCTCCTGGACTGGGCCATCATCTTGTGTAAAAGCTGCTTGGTTTCTTTATTGTATCATTCTAAACACTCCTCACTACACTGGATTGCATACACTACATTACACTTGTTATGTTTTGGTGTCTGATCTTTAGGATGGATAAGCCTCTGTCTCAGTGTAGTTTGTTGGTAGGTTTGAAGAACTCAGGTATTTGGTATTTTCCAAATGTTTATTTTAGCTTCTCCAATACGTTGTCCATGTAAGACATGACCAGGTTCTTCTGTTGACTCTGAGGTCTCAGCTTTGTCTGCTGTACTTTTGTTGGATCCAGATGCTGATTTAATAAAGGTCCAATTTGGATACACAGAGGCCTCAAGAGCTCTGCTCAGATGCCTGTTTTCCTTATTTTGGATAACTCTGGAAGGGGGGGGGATATTTTCTGTCCTGTGATGTAGTGTGCTTATGACTCCTATTTTGTCTTGAAATGGATGGTGGGAGTCAAACAGCAGGTATTGATCTATATGTATGGGTTTCCTGTAGATCTTTGTTTCTAGCTTGCCACAGGTCCTGACCAGAATTTCACAGTTTAGGAACACCAGCCTGCTATACTTGGTTCCTTCTCTGGTGAACTTGATGTTTGAGTTCACAATGTTTATATAGTTTGTGTAGATTCTGTGCTACCTCTTCACAACCATGTGGACTAGTCCTTGTCATCTTCTTGGCAACATTTTCAGAGATGTTTGCCATTGCCTATTTCCTAAGGCTGAGAGATAATAACTCTCTCAGCCTTAGATAATCACCCATCTGGCTTTGATTCTGAGGCAGGACTTAAATTGTCAGTCTCCTTTCCTAGCCTAATGCTCTAACTACTGCACCAAAGTGTCTCTCCCATGATTCCAAATAAGTTTTTTTTTAAGAAGGACAGCAAGGAAAGACAGGCTATGCTTACCAGTGAACAATGATTGCCATATAATGTAATAAAGGGGACAGATATTAACTTACTTTAACCAAAGTTCAAATCAGGAAGACATAAGATGGAAATTGCCAGGTAAAATTTACTCAAAGGATCATGCACTCTGGAACCCAATGCCTGGATAAGGGCTGCCCTTTAAAAAGTAAGCCAGATCGACTTCCGGTTTGGTTCCCGTCACCACCAGACGGTCTTTTATCGGACCGCCAGCCCCATCGCCTGTAAAGAGCCGCTTCGAGAAAGGAGAAGCGGCTTGGAAAACTCCGAATCCTAAAGGAATCGCGAGGAGAGCCGGCGAGAACAGGTAGAGCCCCTGTGAAGCCCCCAGACTGCTTTTCTTTGCATCTGGGGAGGAAACAGGTGAGGCTCCCTATCCAGCTCGCCGAGGCTCTGGACTTCGGAGACAATTCTACACTTCGTAGAACCAGACGGCGGGACCAACCTTTCCAGCGAAAACAAAAAGAATTTCACAAACGAACAGGGTGAAACTGGGACTTAAACTTCAAAACAGCAAGTATTTGTGCTAGCCCTGTGTCTAAATTTAAGTGATTTAAGACTGAAAGTCTCTTGAAAATGGTGCCTGGCTTCAGCGCTAGGGAAAGCTGAAAGCGAAAGTGGATTTTCATAGTCATTCTAATACGCTACAAAGTAACACTGTTTGCAACAAGCGAAGAGAAAGGAAAATTCTCTTTAAGTAAGCCTGATTTTGACCTAATTTTATCTTTAACTTGAACAAACCTGGGGGAATTTTTTAGAGGATTTTGTGGAGGAAGAAAGGGAAAAAAGACTTCCTTCTTTGAAAAAGTTAGACTACGTGGCAGAATGGCCTCAAAACAGACCAAGCAAGAAGTGAAGGCGGCAGGGGGGGGATCCCCCACACACATGCCACAACAACAGCCTCCTAGCCAGCAGAGCCAGAAAAAGGAGATTGATCTTGAAAACTTAAAAGAGTTTATTGCTCAGGCTTTGATGAGGCAAGATGAAAATATGGATGAGAAATTTAAAAAATCTCAACAGGAAATTAAGCAGGAGATTAAAGAAATTAAAGAGGTGGTTCAAGAAAAATATGACAAGGTGACCAAAAAGTTAATGACAGTGGTGACTGGTCTGTCAGATGCAGTTATGCAAACTGATAAAAAAGTGGAGGAATTAAGAACAGAAGTAGATATTAAAATGAAGGAGGCTGACCATAAAATCTTTAATGTTGACAATAAAATGCAAAGGATTGAAAATGAGATGACAATGATGCAATTCAGATCTATGGAATTTGCTATAAGACTTAGAGGTATAAAAGAGAATAGCAGAGAAGACCTGAGAAGGATTTGTGCTGATGCTTTAGCTGTGATGTTAAAGATTAGCCCTGAAGAGATTCTCTGTAAGATGGACAAAGTTTACAGAGTGAATTCTTGGGTGGCTAAACAAAGACAATTGCCTAGAGATGTGGTGATATACTTTACAGATAGAAGAATAAGAAATGATATTCTGCAAAGGTCCTTTGTCTCTGCTGTGCAAGTGGATGGAAGGGAAATTGGAGTTTATAAAGAGTTGCCACCTAAGATGTTAAAAGACAGAAAGGACTTTGGATTTTTAGTGACTGAATTAAAGAAACAGCAAATCCCATTCAGGTGGGATGCTCCAACTGGCATAATATTGAGGTTTGAAGGAGAAAGATATCGATTGAATACTGTTGAGAAAGCGGAAGAATTTTATTCTACAGTTTTTAAAACAGGTTCAACATCCCCACGTACATCTTCAGTGTTGGAGATAAAGGAGAGTGATAAGGAGAAGCAGTTTGAACAAGAGACTGAAGAGCAGTGTAAGCAGATGGAGCGGGAGGCAATGGAATTGCAGGGAGCTACAGGGGGATTCCTGGATGAGCCCCTGTTAGCTCTCCCTCTGGAAACTGTAACCGGACCACCTAAAAACACAAGAGAAGTGGCTTTGGACCTAGCCCGGATGTGTGAAGCTAAAAATCAGCGTATAACTCGAGCAGCTTACAAGCAAATCAAAGAAAAACAACAACAGGGAAGGTCCAAGCCATAGCAAGGTAAGAAGGGAGCTAAGGGTAATATACAAGCATGTGAAGCCATTGGAGGAGCTAAGCCGAAGACTATCAATTTGGAAGAAAGTCTTCAGCAAATGTTCTTATCACTTCAAGAGGCTCCAGATGACAATTAAGTTTTTATCTTGGCATGTGAAGGGATTAAACTCACCACAGAAAAGGAAGAAATTATTTAACTATTTGAGACAATTTAACAATGATATTATTTGTCTACAAGAAACTCATATTCGAATACAAGATCAAAAATACTTAGTAAATTTTAGATTAGGAACACAATTTATAGCTTCGAATTTGGAAAAAAAGAATAGTGTAGTGATTTATGTAAATAAAAGATTGTCAGCTAAAATTATAGAAGCAGATGACCATGGGAGGTTTATAGCAATTGAAATTTATACAGAAAATGGTCCAATTTTGGTGATTGGAATTTATGCTCCTAATCAACAAGAAAATTTTTATAAAACATTGTATTCTAAAATATTGCAATGGGATTACAGATCTATTTTAATCATGGGAGATTGGAATGGAGTAATTGATCCTAAAATAGACAAAAAGAGTTTGGCAAAGTCAAAGATTAAACTACCACAGATTTTTTTTGATATGAAAGAAGATGTGGAACTAAAAGATATTTGGAGAATAATAACCCAAAAGATTTGGACTTTACTTTCTTTTCAGACAGACACAGATCCTTCTCTAGGATTGATTTTATTTTATTATCATCTGATCTACTTGTTAAGACAAAAAAAACAAAGATTTTTCCAAGGACTCTAACTGACCATAGCCTGGTATGGATAGAAATTGAAATGGGAAAGATTGAGAGAAGATCATGGAGAGTAAATGAAAATTTGTTTAGATAGGAAAAGAATGTAAACAGGGCCGGATTTAGATGAAAAGAGGCCCTAGGCTATTCCACTTATGAGGCCCTTTCACCAGTGGTGGGATTCAATTATTTTAACAACAGGTTCTGTGGGCGTGGCTTAGTTGGGGGTGTGGCTTGGCAATCATGTGACTGGGTGGGCGTGGCTAGTTGGTCATGTGACTGTGTAGGCGTGGGTAGCTTGTCATGTGACCGGGTGGGCATGGCTATGTGCATAGACTTTTTTCAGAGGGCTGAAAAAAGTCATTTCTAACTGGGCCTCGCACTTTTGACCGGTCCTCACACTTATGACCATCCTCACATTTATGCCTGTGCAGCTTTCTTAACAACCATGTCACTCATTTCACAACTGCTTCTCTTCACCATGGTGACAAGATAGGGCAAAAACGTAAAATGTGAGGACAGTCGTAAGTTCGAGGACTGGTCAAAAGTGTGAGGACCAGTCAGAAATAACTTTTTCAGCCCTCTGAGTAGTCCATATGCATAAAAGGATACAGCAATAGAGAGGGATGAAGGAAGGGAAGGGAAATTAGAGTAGGAGGGAGGGTAAGAGAGGGAGGAAGAGAGGAGGAGAAGGAGAAAGGAAGAGGAAGTAGGGAGGAGAAGAAGAGGGGGAGGAAGAGAAAGTAAGAAGGAAAGAAAAGAGAGAGGTGGTAGGTTTGAGGAGAAAGATTGCTGTACAATAAAAAAGATGAAAGGGAAGAAAGCCAACCCCAAACAAATATAAAGATATTAAGATAAAGAATGAATTGTTAAACTTTAAAGAATAAAAGAGAACAAATATGAATATTTTATTTATTTATTTTTAATTTTATTTTGAATTTGTATACCGCCCTTCTCCCTGAGGACTCAGGGCGGTGAACAGCCAAGTAAAAACATCAAATACAAATATTAAAATACAGTTAAAATATACATATATAAATTTGGCCCCATTAATTAAAAACAATAAACAAAACAGTTAAAAACACTTAAAAAAAATTAGGCCAGCCCGGCTTGCTGGAAAAGGAAGGTTTTAAGGGCACGGCGGAAGGCACCAAGGTCTTGGATTCTCCTTATCTCTGGAGGCAATTGATTCCAGAGGGTAGGTGTCCCCACAGAGAAGGCCCTCCCCCTGGGGGTCACCAGCCTGCACTGTTTGGCTGATGGCACCCCGAGGAGGCCCTCTCTGTGGGAGCGCACGGGTCGATGGGAGATCGTCGGTGGCAGCAAGCGGTCTCGAAGATAGCTAGGCCCTATGCCATGGAGCGCTTTAAAGGTGATAACCAACATCTTGAAGCGCACCCGGAAGACCACTGGGAGCCAGTGCAGCTCGCGCAGGAGCGGTGTTACATGGGAGCGCCAGGCTGCTCCCGTCACTACCCGCGCTGCTGCATTCTGGACCAGTTGGAGCCTCCGGGTGCTCCTCAAGGGGAGCCCCATGTAGAGAGCATTGCAGTAGTCAAGGCGAGAGGTGACGAGGGCATGAGTGACTGTGCACAGGGAATCCCGATCAAGAAAGGGCCGCAACTGGCGGATCAGGCGAACCTGACAAAAGATCCCCCTGGTTACAGCCGTCAGATGTTCCTCCAAGGACAGCTGCCTATCCAGGAGGACTCCCAGATTGCGAGCCCTCTCTGTGGGGGCCAAAGACTCGCCCCCAATAGTCAGTGATGGAGTCAACTGACTATATCGGGATGCCGGGAGCCACAGCCACTCAGTCTTGGAAGGGTTGAGCCTGAGCCTGTTCCTCCCCATCCAGATCCGCACAGCCTCCAGGCACTGGGACATCACTTTAAGGGCATCGTTGGGGTGGCCTGGGGTGGAGATGTACAACTGGGTGTCATCAGCGTACTGGTGGTATCTCACCCCAAAGCCACGGATGATCTCGCCCAGCGGCTTCACATAAATGTTGAACAGGAGGGGCGAGAGGACCGACCCCTGAGGCACTCCACATATAAGAGGCCTTGAGGTCGACCTCTGCCCCCCTGCCAACACGAACTGCGACCGGTCGGAGAGAAAGGAGGAGAACCACCGTAATACGGTGCCCCCCATCCCCAACTCTTCCAACCGGTGCAGCATGATACCATGGTCGATGGTATCAAAAGCCGCTGAGAGGTCTAACAGGACCAGAACAGAGGAACAACCCCTGTCCCGAGCCCTCCAGAGATCATCAACCAATGCGACCAATGCCGTTTCTGTGCTGTGTCCAGGCCTGAAACCCGACTGGAACGGATCTAGATAGGATGTTTCCTCCAAGAATTGTGGAAACTGTCGTGCGACCACACTCTCAACAACCTTCGCCAGGAAGCGAAGGTTGGAGACAGGACGATAGTTGGCCAATATTGCCGGATCCAGGGACGGCTTCTTGAGGAGAGGCCTCACCACCGCTTCTTTCAAGGAGGCGGGGAAGTGACCCTCACTCAACGAAGCGTTGATAACACCCTGGAGCCAGCCTCGTGTAACCTCCCGGGAGGCCAGTACCAACCAGGAGGGACACGGGTTCATTAAACATGTGGCCGCACTAAGTCTCCCCAAAATCCTGTCCACATCATCCGGAGTCACAGCATCAAACTCCTCCCAGGTAACATTCTCAAGACTATTCCTCGTCACCCTGCCCTGATCTACCCAGTCAGAGTCCAAATCCCCCCGGATCTGAGCGATTTTGTCATACAGGTATTGTCCGAAATCCTCCGCCCTGCCTTCCAAGGGATCCTCCCGCGCTCCCGGATGGAGCAGGGAGCGGGTTACCCTGAACAGGGCGGCCAGACGATTCCCTGATGACACAATAGAAGCGGAAAAGTAGTTAAACTTTGCCGTCTTTATCGCCACTAGGTAGGTCTTAATATGCGACCTTACCAGTGTTCGGTCAGATTCAGCGAGACTGGCCCTCCAACCGCTCTCTAGGCGTCTTTTCCGGCGTTTCATCTCCCTCAGCTCCTCGGTGAACCAAGGAGCCGCGAGGGATCGACACCGGGTCAGAGGCCGCAAAGGCACAACTCGATCCAAGGCCCCACCAGCCGCCCGATCCCAGGCAGCTACCAGGTCCTCGGCCGAGTCGTGTGCCAGATCTTCAGGAATTGGCCCAAGCTCCGTCTGGAACCTATCAGGATCCATCAGGCGCCTGGGGCGGATCCATCTAATTGGGTCCGCCTCCCTGCGGCAGGGTGTAGCAGTTCGAAGGTCCAGACGAAGGAGTGAGTGATCTGACCATGACAAGGGTTTCATGTCTATATCCCCTATAATAAGACCACTCAACCACTGGCCAGAGACAAAAATCAAGTCCAGCGTGTGTCCCCCCCTGTGAGTGGGGCCATGAACTAACTGGGTCAGGTCCATGGCCGTCATGGAAGCCATGAACTCCCGAGCCATCTCTGACGTTTCACCAACGGACGGCAGATTGAAATCACCCATGACCATAAGCCTGGGTGTATCAACTGCCACCGTGGCTATCACGTCGAGTAGCTCGGGCAGGGCCGTTGCCACGTGGCAGGGAGCCAGGTACGTAAGCAGCAAGCCCATCTGAACCCCATGACCCCCTCTCACAAAGAGGGACTCACATCCGGCAATCTGTGGCACAGTGGTCTCCCTCGGACCCAGACCTTCGTTAATAATAACCGCCACCCCCCCGCCCCTCCCCTGGGCCCTCGGCTGATGGAATGCTCTGAAGCCTGGTGGACACATCTCAACCAGAGGGACCCCTCCCTCCGGGCCCAACCAGGTCTCCGTAATACCCGCCAGGTCCGCTCCCCCCTCTTGAATAAGATCGTAAATGAGGGGGGCCTTATTTACCACGGACCTGGCGTTGCACAGCATCAGCCAGAGGCCCAGGTCCTGAGTATCTGAGCCACCTAGTATCCGAGGGAATAAATAACAATAATTAAAAACACACATACAAACATACAATGTATTTTCTTTGAACAGAGTATTTGGCCGGTTCACAAATTTAAACAGTGTTTAGTCATTTCAATTAAATTTACAATTTCTATATTTCCTTTTTGCCATATTTATTCCTCATCTATTTTTGTAAAAAAACAATATTACCCTTCATCCTCATCTCTAATCTTAATCAAATTCAATTTTTCCCTTCTATTCTATATTATACCCCTTCCCATTGTCACCTATTTTTATATCCATCCTCACATTGGTTAATTATGTAATATTACAGTTGTTTAATATGAATTCAACATTTTAATATAAATCAATTAGTTATATAACTACCTTTTTTGTATATTAATCAATATGAACATGAATATTCCAATTATTTCCATGCAATCCAATTTCTTACAAATCAATTAATTATATTTACCAATAATAATAAACCAAATAATTTCCCCCATATATTCCTCCAAACCACAACTTAACCGTTTCTGCTTTCAACACAATATACAATTAATAGTATCTCAATTATTACAATTCCCTAGTTAAATAGAGCTTTTTTTCTTTTGTGTTTTAAAATCTCCTCTTTTTCCCTAAATTTCCCGTTGTATGCACCTACCTTTTTTGGTGAGGAAAAAGAAATCTGCCTGCCTAATTTTCCAAAGTGCAAAGCCAACAGCCTGCTTTACTTTCTCTTTCGTTTTTCAGTATAGCCAGGGGGAAAAAAATCTGCACTCTTTCCAAGCAAGCAGCAGAGCTCTGAGCAAAACAGCTGAGAGCAAATCAGCTAGGGGTCGGGAGCCGATCAAAGCAAGGGCTAATTAGCCTATGCTGAAGCTCCGGGGGCCAATAAAATTACAAAAAAACACCGAACCCTTTGTTAAATTGCTGGCTCCCCCGCCCCTCGCCCACCACTATTTATTGGCAATAAATAGTGGTGCGGAGGGGCGGGGCAAGCCAGCAATTTAACAAAGGGTTCGGCTGCACCACTGGCTCTAGGGCGGCCCTTTGAAGCCCCGCAGCAAGAATTTGAAGTTTTTTTTTCCTCTAGCCATCGGAGGCAGCAATAGATGGGGAGTGGGCGGGGTAAGCGAACAGCAGAGAGGGAGGGTGAGTGAAGGCGTGGAAGCTGCTTTCTCCATCCTGCTCTCTTGCGTCCGGAGCCCACGTGGATCCCAGGCAGCGGAACTCAGGCTAGGGAAGGGGTGGGCAATTGTGGCTCTTTCGCAACCTGTAGCCTTCAACTCCCAGAATTCCTCAGACAGCCAAGCTGTCTCAGGAATTCTGGAAGTTGAAGTCCACAGGTTGTAAAAGAGCCACAATTGCCCACCCCTGGCTACGGTAGGCTGGCGCCGCGCGGGTGGGAGTCTAGGGGCGGGCGAGCCAGCAATTTAACAAAGGGTTCGGCTGAACTCCCTAGAATCCCCAGAATCCCACCACTGTGTAGGCCCCTCTTGATCTTGAGGCCCTAGGCTGAAGCCTAGTTAGCCTATAGGAAAATCCGGCCCTGAATGTAAATGAACTTAAAAAGCAAATGAAAGAATTTTTTGAAATGAATTTGAATAAGGGTGCCCCTATTGAAATTGTGTGGGATGCGAGCAAGGCATATATGAGAGGGGTACTCATTTATATGAATTCTAAACATAAATTAAACCGACAAAAGAAAAGACTTGAAATGGAAGCAGAGATAAAGAAAAAAGAACAGTTACTCATAACAAAACCAACAGATGAAAGAATACAAGGAGCTATAAAACTTTTGAAAGATCAATTTCATATGCTTATGGCGGAACAAACAGCAATTAACCTACAATTTGCAAAACATAATACATTCTGCAATGCTAATAAACCGGGCAGATGGTTGGCTTACACATTGAGGAAGCGACAGAGTACATGGGTTATTGGCAGTATTGAGAGTGGAGGGAAGGAAATTTTTCAAAAAAGACTAATTAAAGAAGCTTTCTTGGATTACTATACCAAATTATACGCTAAAGATGATATAAAGACTGGACTTATAGATAAATATTTAGAAGAAAGAAGAGTTATGAAAATTTCTAGTGATCGAAAGGAAAGAATGAGTCAACCTATAACAGTTGAGGAGATTACTGCCGCAATTAAACAACTGAAAACAGCTAAAGCACCGGGGACAGATGGTTTAACTGCGGTGTACTATAAAACTTTACAAGCAGAAATGATTGAACACCTTAAAGATCTATTTTGTAGTATACAACAAGGGGGTAAAATACCTCCTTCATGGAAAGCAGCTTATATTTCATTGATACCAAAGAGCAAGCAGGTCCTAAAAAACCTGAGAATTTTAGACCAATAGCTCTTCTGAATAATGATTATAAAATTTTTGCAAAAGTATTAGCCAACAGGTTAATGCCAGTTATTCAAGAGGTGATTCATCATGATCAAGCAGGATTTATTGAAGGCAGATACATGAAGGATAATGTAAGGCAAATAATAGACTTATTGGAATATCTTAAAAAGAATAAACAGATCTCTGCAGTGCTGGTGTTTTTGGATGTGGAGAAGGCCTTTGATAGAGTGGATTGGAACTTTCTATTAAAGACTAAGAAAAATGGATTTTGGGGACCAGTTTATACAAGCGGTTGCAGCAATTTATCAACAACAAATGGCGCAAATTATTATTAATAGAAGTTTGACTACAAATTTTAGTATTGAAAAAGGAATAAGACAAGGTTGTCCGCTATCCCCATTGTTATTTATTTTAATACTAGAAGTCTTGTTGAACACAATACGGGACTCGAGTACTTTTTTTTTTTTTTAATTGAAAAGTTTTACAAAAAGTTTACATATTTCCCCCCCCCCTTCCCTACCTCAACCTCCCCCCTCCCCCCCTCCCCTTCCCAGAACAAATTACAGGGTATAAACTTCAACAATCATAATCAATCCTAATCTAAACAATTATGACATTTCACATCTCTTGTTTCTTCAATTCCCTAATTACCCGCCTAGCTTTATTACTTAAAGACTTTATTACTCTCTTTAAGGGACTCGAGTACTTTGAAGGGAATAGTGATAAGGCAAGAGGACTACAGAACAAGGGCATTTGCAGATGATCTGGTTGTTACCCTAACACAGCCGATGGAATCAATAATCCAGATGAAAGACATTATAGAAGAATATGGTATGGTATCAGGATTTAGACTGAACCAGAAAAAAACTAAGATGATAGTTAAAAATATGACACAAGATCGAAAACAGGAACTTGAAAGTAAGGCAGGCTTTGAAATAGTATCAAAGGTTAAATATCTAGGAGTTCAAGTTGCAGACTCAAATATAAAATTGTTCCAAAATAATTATGAGGTGTTGTGGCAAGAGGTACAAAAGGATATGGAAACTTGGAAAAAACTGCAGCTGTCTTTACTTGGAAGAATAGCAGCAGTTAAGATGAACGTTCTACCTAGATTTCTTTTTTTGTTTCAAATGATTCTGGTGCTTAAAAGTGATAAACAACTGACAGAATGGCAAAGAGGAGTAAATAAGTTTGTCTGGAATGAGAAAAAGCCGAGAGTTAAACTGAAAATTATGCAAGATGTTCCAGAAAGGGGTGGCCTTAAACTTCCAAACCTACAATTGTATTATGAAGCAGCAGCCTTGACGCAAGCAAGTGATTGGTTTGGAAGGATAAAGACTGGAATATTGAATATAGAAAGTCATGACCTTGAATTTGGTTGGCATGTATATTTATTCTATGAGAATAAAGTGGATAAAGTATTCAAAAGCCACATACTTAGGAATTCTTTGATGAGAGTTTGGAAGAAGCACCAATTCAAATGGGATTACAAAATACCGTTATGGCTGGATCTTGGTCATATTATGTGGAATACAAATATAATGTCACTCGGGGGATTGTTATACAAAGAAGTTCTTTTTATGGATGGGGGCAGATGGCAACTAAAGACATTAGAAATACTGTTGGAAGAAGGGATTAATTTAACTTGGCTACAGTATAATCAACTTCAACTGAGATGGAAAGATAAAAAAACTGGTATAATGATGCACGAAGAAGAATTGGTTAGACATATAAAAGAAAAAGGCCCAATGCATATTAAGAGGGTTTATAATGTTTTGTTAGAAAGAGATTCGGAAAATGAATTGGTTAAAGATTGCATGATAAAGTGGGCACAAAATTTTGCAGAACCAGTGATGTTGGAAACATGGGAAAAAATATGGGTCCAGAATGTCAAATTTACACAGTCGCAGAATTTGAGGGAAAATTTTTATAAAATGTTTTATAGGTGGCATTTAGATCCTAAGAAACTGTTGTGCATGTATCCTAATGTTCAACCAAAATGTTGGAGATGTGATTGTTTAGATGCTACATATTATCATATTTGGTGGACTTGCAAGAAAGTGAAGGCTTTTTGGATAAAAATTTGGTGGGTTATCAAAATGTTTTGAAGAAAAAAATTCAATTTTCACCTCAATTGTTTTTACTGGGTATAGTTAAGGGCTTTTCGGTGGGTGAAACAAAATTGATATTGTATATGGTGACAGCAGCGAGATTATTGATAGGTCAATATTGGAAAAACGATGTTATACCTACTATTGAAGAATGGACTTTGAAGATGGCCAGTTTTGCAGAGATGGCGAAGATTTCAGCGTATCTAAAAGATCGGACTCAAGAGACTTATGCTTGGGAGTGGAAGAAGTGGATAGATCATGTGCAGAATAAATATCAAACTAAGAAATATCAGATAGCTTTTAGCTGAATGTATTATGCAGGGATAGATTAACTGAATTTTATGAAGATATAAACAGTACACAGGGGATGGAGGGGTTTAAGTTTTACAAAATGTGATTTTGATTTTGATTTTATCTTGAGGAAGTCTTGGGGGGAAGGGAGGGTTAGGAAGGGTTTGGGGGGGGGGGAATTGGGGAGAAAATGTATTTGTAAAACTTTTTAAATTAAAAAAAAAAAAAGTAAGCCAGATCAAAGCCAACCAAATTTCATGGTGATGCAATTCCAAAGATGGCAGGGAGGCATCACAGAAGGCATGACTCCCAATTTTTAGTTGTAGGCAAACATAAAGAAAATTAGTAAGATTTGGCTATGTAAATAATAGTATGTGGTTATGACCTCGGAGAACATGAAGAAAAACCATATGAGATCTTTTCTTCAGCTTTTAAGGAGAATGCTTTCCTTAATATCTCTTCATCTTACTCCATAGGTTTACAAATCTTATTTTATTTTCAACTCCCATTGAGCTAATGCCCAATCCTACCATAGTGAAAAAATACTTTTCAGTTCTATTGGAAAATCTCTCTCTCTCTCTCTCATATCTCTTCATCTCCATCTCTCTCTCTGTCTCTCTTCTATCTCTCTCTCTCTCTCTCTCATCTATTTACCATCTTTATTATTTTTAAAATAACTCAAGGTGGCGAACATAGCCAATACATCTTCCTCCTCCAATTTTCCTGCCTTTTTCCATCCAAATATTCTCCCTTCTTCTCTCAGGTTTCTCTGGTTATAAAAGATGTGTTTTGTGTTTACAGTAAATATACAAATGAAGTATGAGGGTTGTAGTGTGGAAAGGAAAGGAAAGCACTCAACTGTATTTGTATGGTTTATATCCCACAATTTGCCTATAAAGCCTTTGCTTTCTTTTTGTGGAGAAGGGTTTCTGTCATAGCCTTGTCCTAGAATTTTAAAGGAACTTTCTTTGCAAAAAAAAAAAAGCGCTACTACGCTATTATTCCCAACTTGCTCAGTTAGCAGAAAATATGACATCTAGAGGGAGAATAGGATGTTCCATGGACGATCAGTTCTGGAATCAAAATCTAAGCTTCATTGGTATCTACCCACTGGTCCAAATGAAATGAAGGGAAATTAGCTCTAATTAGGAAAGATTATAGATTGGCTATCCTAAACCATTTTCTCTTGAAACTTTTAGTTTGGCCAGGAAGCACTAGGACACATTCCCACAGAAATAAAATAATACGTCTCCCCAAGGAAACACATAAAGAAATACACAACAATATAATGGCTGTAGCTGTATAGACAATTTTTCATAAAATTAAACAAAACTATCCTAAACTATGCCCAATCTGGCAAGGAATTCAGGAAATTTAGCCTATTTGGAGTGGCTAAGGCTGAGGATATATGAACAAAACTGTTAAAACTGATTTAATATTATTCTACAGTTTTAAGGTGTTTGATATGTAATAAAGTGGCTTTGAACCACTTTGTAAATAGAAACCTCTGAGAAAACATTTTTATTAAATAAATAAGCTCTCGTTTCTAAATATTTCTTCCCATGTAGAATATACCAAAAACTATTGTATAGCTAGGAGGCAAAGGATGCAGACCAGTTGAATCAAGATCCCAGACTTGAGAATGTCATAAGCTATTACTGTTACTTGATTTATAACAGCTCAAAATGTTCCTGTGAATCCACAGATTTCATTTATTTGGAAGTGTTTGTTTTAAGTAGCTTTAGAAATTCTTTTCCTCTGAACACCTGTCAGAATTCATGAGGCCTCATCTTTCAGCTTGATAGTAAGATTTTTCTTGGTCTGAAGAAAACCAAATCTTACCAGGGAAGATGTTTGGCCTTAGAATAAAATCAAAAGATTAAGCTTCATCAAATAGAAAATCTGGCCCAACTTCACTGTTTTTGGTCCTCTGTAATGCTTACCTCCTAAGAATCTGGATTGTATACCACCATGCCCATGGGTGAACTTGAGCAAAAGAAACAGGGGAAGTGAGGGAGGCTGCAGAGTGATGGAGGGAAGGTAACAGTAAGTGACCACATCTGCTGCTACCTCCCAACCATGAAATAAGCTAAAAAAAATACTCTAAAAATTCAAAAACTTTCTGAGAAAGGAATGGAAAATAGAAGCCTCTACTAGAGAGAAAGAAAAATGCATGGAAATTTTAAGACAATTGTTAGCACAAGATGATGTTGTACCAAATGCTTATTACATACAGTAAGATGGGTTGAAGGAAAAATCTTATCATGAAAACCTATTTGATTTGAAAAAACTTCAAATCTCCTGATGTAAGCCAGAATAGCCTGATACTATTTAACTTTTTTTTGCAGGCTGAAATGAGGCATAAATAGTTCATAGATGTAATTAGTACAAATTAAGACAATGAGTTACTTTTCTACTTCAAGTTTTTTTTGAAAGTACAGAATATAAAATGAAATGAGGCTCCTGTGTGTTCCTTGGACAACAAAGATGACTAACAAGTAATACTGGAACACATAACTCCAAACCTGAAGGCAAAATGACGAAACTGCATCTCACTGTCATGCATAGGAATGCACTGGAGGAAGCAACTATGTTTGGAATAAAAGTCAAATGGTGTGGGAAAAGTTATACCAATATTAGAATGTTAAAATAATATTTGAATGATACTGAACTTCAACTCTTACCATTTGTTGTTTAGCTTGCTCCTTGGAAAGCAACCTCCTCAGGTAAGTGTGGACTTCAAAACAAGTGCTCTTAGTCCTTTCAGTCAAAAGCACTATGTCATCTTTTAGTCTGTGACCTCATCTACACTTCCTGGTTGCCCTATCACCAGAATGGCCATTTCAACCTCCATTTCTGGAGGGAGTAGCAGATGGCAACACCAACTATTAATCCACTGCCTGCCAACAAAGCAAGAAAACAATCCCAGGGCACACTTTTCCACTCAATTTTCTTAGGTTAATTTTATGCCAGCTCCTATTCATTTTGAATATATTTCAGATATAGAGCTTAGTTTTTTCCAGCTTCACCAATTAATGAATTAGTTCACAGAAGCAGGAATGCCCTTTTCACTGAGACTCTGTTATAGACTCTAATTGCTGTAGTGAGAGTACCATAATAGCAGAGTGACTATGACTCTGGCTTCATAAATACAAACTTACTACGACATTATAATATAAATTTAATTATATTTAAATGGTACTTTAAATTATTGTATTTTATCCCAATTTTATTTTAGATCGTATTTTATTCTAGTTACATTTTAATTGCGAGTTATTCCAATATTACTTAATTTGTTTTACCAAACCTTTGTAATGATTTGTTTTTGTAATTCTGCACTTGATATGGCCCAAAGGGCTAATCAATAAATAAAAAAATACTAAAATATGGCAGAAACCTTTAAACATTTTTTTTTACTTTCCCCCCCCCCAAGCTTCCTACTTTTTCCTGTGTATTTTTTAATTAAAAAAAAAGTCCAGTGGTACATGGTTTTCCAGGCATCAGAAATAGAGAGGTTTTGCATTCAGTTCCCAAATAACCTATTTATTTTTCTACACCTTTTTTAATGTTTTAAGTGTTGGCTTTTGTTCTGCTTTTAGTCTTTATTAACTGAATAGCTAATTGAATATTTTATGTAATTTTATTTTATATATGTTCTTGCAATATTTTAAAGTATGTCTGTATAATTTATTTGATATTTGTTATTGTTTTGTTTCCATTTTAATGTGAATACATTTCTGAAACTTTAATCAGAAGCTAAATAAAATGTTTTAAATAAAAAATATGCAACTCCTACTTATGAAAAATCAGGTTCAGTGAAATAAATATTCAAAACAATAATACTTTCTGCATAGTACAGGAGATAATATTATGACAAAAATTATTCCTCCAAACCCCTTCTTGTGATAAATTTATGATCACTTATTTTATGAAGCCAACTGTCCTTTTAAAACAATTGAGAATCAGATTCTGATTCTAGCTATTAACTTGAATAGATTCTATTTAAAATAATTCATTTGATTCAATAAAAGGTTATATACTTACGTGCAAAGTTCCATTCAATCACCACATCAATTGAATATTTAAGTTTAGGCATCAAATCAATATGATTATTTGATTTGAACATTCAGTTTGAAAGAGTGTTTTGACTGAATTGCCTTCAGAGTAAAGCTTGTGCGTTCCTGACTTCTAAAGTTTAGGTTTTCACAATCAAATACGTTAATTAGCATGTTATACAAATTGCTCAATAAATTTATGCAATCCAAGGATATTCATTAGAGCATATTTAGTTTTTTATCAATCATTTTACATTTATTACTGGCATATTCTAAAATATGGGAAGAAACATTAGGGAGCGAAATCCATGCTAGGAGCATCATGTCATGTCTCCATTTCTTTTTCAATTTCAGAAGCAAAACAAAGCATGCTGAGGCGAGATCTATTTGAGTCCTGCATCCTATAGTAATTCACTGGTTCCACTACATATAGCTAGGGAAAATAAATCTGAAGCTGTGATCCTAAATAAGGCAAAATTCTTCTTTTTAGCTTTAAATTTTCAGTCTTGATTAGACAAAATCAATATAAACTTTTGGGGAATTTCAAAATATTCACATGAGCTGTGTAGATTTTTTTAAGCAACCCAAATTTGTATTTTTAATCTTCATTATTAAGGATGCAACTCAGAACAAGAAGCTGGATTCAAATTTAGTCATGGGAGAGAGGGACAGAGAGGGAGAAAGAGGGAGAATCTGCATTGACAGAATAACAGAACAAGAATTGAAAGGGATCTTGAAATTGAAACCAACGCTGCTAATGCCCCTATAAATGCTTCCTTTTTAAACTGACGCTGCTGCTACCTTTAAAACCACCACTACCCCATCCATTCATTACTGTCTTTCAATAATATTGATTAACCAAATTGATTCACTGATTACTGATTTAGTATTTAGTATAACTAATTAATAGTTACTTTTTTTACTTTAGTATTATTTGTCTAGTTGCTTTAGCATTAATTGTCTAGTTTATTAATTGATTGTCTAGTAGATTACTATTTATTTTATTTATTTATATATTTTATTAGATTTTTATACCGCCCTTCTCCCACTGGACTCAGGGCGGTGAACAGCCAAGAATAAAAAACATCACATACAAAATTTATTTTTATTTTTTTTTAAAAAGAATTAAACAAATTTTGGCCCAATAAATTTAAAACACCCCAACTAAAATCAATTAACAGTTAAGAATACAGGAGCCTGGATAGCTCAACAGACAGAGCACTGTAATTTAACACCAGCTGTCTGCAATTAAAGTAAGATTGAATCTCGCCAGGCTCAATGTTGATTCAGCCTTCCATCCTTTCTAAGGTAGGTAAATTGAGGACCCAGTTTGTGGGGGCAATAAGTTGACTTTGTATAAATATACAAAAGTATGAAGGCTATTGCTTAACGCACTGTAAGCTGCCCTGAGTCGCCGGAGAAGGGCGGCATATAAATCAAATTTTAAAAAAAAATCTAAGGGAGGTGGGTTAAGCCAGCCCGGCTTGATGAAATAAAAAAGTTTTAAGGGCACGGCGAAAAGCACAGAGATCTGGGATCCTACGTATGTCCGGAGGCAGGTCATTCCAGAGGACAGGTGCTGCCACAGAGAAGACCCTCCCCCTGGGGATCAGCAGTCAACATTGTCTGGCCAATGGCACCCTGAGAAGTCCCTCTCTGTGGGAACGTACTGGCCGGTGGAAGGCTATCAGTGGCAGAAGGCAGTCCCGTAAGTACCCAGGCCCTAAGCCATGGAGCGCTTTAAAGGTGGTAACCAACACCTTGAAGCGCACCCAGAAGACCACCGGGAGCCAGTGCAGCTCGCGCAGGAGGGGTGTCACATGGGAGCGCCCCATCGCTACCATAATCCCCCACGTGGCCACATTCTGTACCAGTTGGAGCCTCTGGGTGCTCCATGTAGAGAGCATTACAATAGTCCAGGCGGGAGGTGACAAGTGCCTGAGTGACCGTGCATAAGGAATCCCGATCCAGAAAAGGACGCAACTGGTGAATCAGGCGGACCTGATAAAAAGCCCCCCCTGGCCACGGCCGTCATATGCTCTTCTAAAGACAGCCGTGCGTCCAGGAGGATGCCCAAGTTGCAAACCCTCTCCGTGGGGGCAAGTAACTCACCCCCAATAGCCAGCGATGGCACCAGCTGGCTATATCGGGACGCTGGAAGCCACAGCCACTCGCTCTTGGAAGGGTTGAGTCAGAGCCTGTTTCTCCCCATCCAGACCCGCACGGCCTCTAGACACCGGGACATCACTTCAAGGGCATCATTGGGATGGCCTGGGGTGGAGATGTACAGCTGAGTATCATCAGCGTACTGATGGAACTCCACTCCAAAGCCACAGATGATCTCGCCCAGCGGCTTCACATAAATGTTGAACAGGAGGGGTGAGAGGACCGACCACTGTGGCACCCCACAAACAAGGCACCTCGGGGTCGACCTCTGGCCCCCCGCCAACACCGACTGCGACCGGTCAGAGAGATAGGAGGAGAACCACCGTAAAACAGTGCCCCCCACCCCCAACCCCTTCAACTGGCGCAGCATGATACCATGGTCGATGGTATCAAAAGCCGCTGAGAGGTCTAACAGGACTAGGATAGAGGAACAATCCCTATCCCGAGCCCTCCAGAGATCATCCACCAATGCGACCAATGCCGTTTCCGTGCTGTGCCCAGGCCTGAAGCCGGACTGCAGCGGATCTAGATAGACAGCTTCATCGAGGTACTGCGGAAGCTGTCGCACCACCACACTCTCAACAACCTTCGCCACAAAGCAAAGGTTGGAGACTGGACGGTAGTTAGCCAAAACAGCCGGATCCAGAGAGGGCTTCTTGAGGAGGGGCCTCACCACCGCCTCTTTCAAGGCGGAAGGCAAGACACCCTCAAAATAATCCCCTGGAGCCAGCCTCGCCTAACCTCCCGGGAGGCCAGCACCAACCAGGAGGGACACGGGTCCAACAAACATGTGGTCGCGTTCAGCTGTCCTGTTCTGTCCCTGTCTCACACACGGACACCAGCAATCGACCAAGAGTTAAAATAAAGCAGCAGACAAGAATTTCTTTTGATAACAGAATTGGCAGCAACCCAGTGGCTGCTTGCCAAAAGTTTTTACTTACAAAGGGAGTTTATCTCCTCCGACCAAAAACATTAAAGTCCACAAAAGCCAAAGAATAGTCAAGTCCAGTCCAAAAATCAATCTAAGCAGAGCATATAACAAAGTTCCAGAAATGCAGAATGACTTGCTAGCTTTCAGTTTTGTCCATCACAAAGCCTGAATGGCCACCACACCCCCTTTTATCCCCTGTGGGGTGTGGTCCAGTGACTCAGCTTAATCTCTGGCATGCCTCCTTCTCTGCTGCGCGCGCTTGTCTTTCCGACGCTGTCAGGGATCCAGCCAAGACTTATCTCCATCGCTGTCTAACTGCGGCTGCTCGGAAGTGCCTGGCTCCTGGCCTATCTCTTCTCCTTTGGAAGACACCTGAGGCATTGCCAGAGAGGAGGGTCCTGGAGAGGAGGCCTTGCCAACTCTTCTCCTTCACTTTCGGAGTCTTCTCCCTCGGATAAGACTGGCTCGGGGGTTGGAGTCACAACACCTCCCAGAATCCTGTCCATGTCCTCAGGAGCCACAGGGTCAAACTCCTCCCAGATAACATTCTCAAGACCTGCCTCCATCATCCCGCCTGAACCTACCCAGTCAGAGACCAAGCCTTCCCGAATTTGAACGATTTTATCGTGCAGATACTGCACAAAATCCTCAGCCCGACCCTGCAAGGGATCCTCCCGCGCTCCCAGATGGAGAAAGAAGTGGGTCACCCTAAACAGGGTGGCTCGGTGATTATCTGCAGATGCGATAAGGGCAGAAAAATAATTACATTTTGCCGCGTTTATTGCCACTAGGTAGGTCTTAATGTGAGACCTCACTAGTGTTCGGTCAGATTCAGAACAGCTGGTCCTCCAACCGCTCTCCAGGCATCTTTTCCGGTGCTTCATCTCCCTCAGCTCCTCGGAAAACCAAGGAGCCAAGTAAAGTCGGCGACAGGTCAGAGGCTGCAAAGGCACGACTCAGTCCAAAGTGCCAGCGGCCGCCCTGTCCCAGGTGGCCACCAGCTCTTCAGCCGAGCCGTGAGTCAGAGCCTCAGGAAATGGCCCAAGCTCCATCTGGAACCTATCAGGATCCATCAGGTGCCTGGGGCGGAACCACCTAGTCTGTTCCACCTCCCTGCGGCGGGGTGTGGCAATTAGAAAGTCAAGCCTAAGAAGGGAATGATCTGACCATGACAAGGGCTCAATCGCTATATCCCCTATCTCAAGATCATTCATCCATTGACTAGAGACAAAAATCAAGTCCAGAGTGTGTCCTCCCGTGTGAGTAGGGCCATAAATTAATTGGGTCAGGTCCATGGCCGTCATGGAAGCCATGAATTTCCGGACTATTTTAGATAAAATGATTCATTGTCTAACTGATTAATTAATTACTGTTATTAATTCAGCTTTAATTAATTAATTGGCTATCATATTGAATAATTATTGTTATTGATTAGTGTGTCACCGATTATCAACAAATAAGGATTAAGTAATCCATAGCATTAAATAACAGATTATACATCTGCAAAACAAATCCACCATGCCAAGCAAAAGAGCCAAAAAAGCCACTACAAAACTTTCCCCCAAAAACACATCTCTACCAACAACGACCTAGACGACTCCTGTACATGCTTTAAATGTTCTGCAACTATCAATAATAATGAAGATATCATTAAATACCATACATATGACAATTACGCCCATTTCACCTGCTTAAAATTAACCAAATAGCAAATTTCATACAAGCATCGAATACATTTACTTGTCACTGTCTATCATGTTTCCCTAAACTAGACATTCAAAATGTCCCATCTACATCCATTGATGCCATAGATGCTAGCTTAGTAACACATTTAGAAACAATTTTAAAAACAAGTTTACAAGCAAGTTTACAAGGATGTCTAACATCTCTTGAAAAAAATATATAGAAATGATAAATAAATACCTAAATGCTCAAAATACTACCTCAATTCAACATCCCCTGCCTCAAAATATTACCTCAACTCAACAACAACCACCTCAATCTCAACCACAGGTAACCATCAACCCAGCAAATAATTCAAACCCACCAAATAATATATCCTTACTTATCAAAGATGCCATTGAATGTGAATAAAAATGTCCAAACACTATTTTATTTGGCCTAGATGACAACGACGAATCTGATGATATCACAAAGGTTCGCAACATTATAAGAAACTCCAATAAACCAAACATCTCCCCCTGATGACATCATCAAAATTTCAAGAGATGGCCCTGAGTTCAAATACAATGATGGCTCGGTAGCTCCACGATTTTGCAGAATTATTTGCAAAAATGACATCAAACGCATATTCACACATACAATAAATTCAATCGCCAAAACCAACATCAGCCATAACAAACTTCACTCACATCCAGACTTATCCATATTGCAAAGAATCTGCTCCCGTGAACTCCAATCAGAACTTAAAAGATGTCAAGAACAAGGACATACTGACTTATACATCGACTACCATGCCGACTGTATCAAAAGAAAGTCCCACATCCTAACACCCCACATCCTAACACCCAATCCTCCTCCATCCAATTCCCCATCATCCAAAACTAGGCACGCACGCCCCAAACTTCTTCTATAACAACTACTATCGATCTTAAATGCAAGCTACTTAATGCAAGAAGCCTTGTAAATAAAATACCTGAATTCCTCCTCTTATTAAATACGGCTATATTCGACATTATATTTGTCTGTGAAACTTGGCTAAATACATCTCTCCCTGACTCCATTACTACAGTAAGAGACTATCATGTTTACCGGTCAGAACATGAAATCCGTAGAGGAAGGTGGTGTTGCTATCTTCTACAAAAAGTTCCTACATCTAAAAAACATTCAAGTAACACACTAACTTGCTTTTCCTGAGACCATCATCTGTGACCTTAAATACCACCCTTCGATTCTTACTTTGTTACAGAGCCCCAGATTACGACATCGAACATGCAAACAAGTTAACTTCACTACTAACCTGGGCAGCCTCCTGCCTACACCCAATAATCTTTCTTGGTGACCTTAATTTACCACTTATTAATTGGACCCTAAATGAATGTACAACTGAACCTATACATGCAACCCTGTACAATACTGTAACTAATCTGGGACTTGATCAACTAGTAACTAACAACACTAGATTCAACAACTGCCTTGATCTCATCTTCTGCAACAGTTTAAATTCTATTTATGGACTAAAAGAACCATTCTCCAACAGCGACCACAGCATGATTGACTTTTGTCTCAATTTACGCCCTCTCAAAAATCATAATGATGGGATTCCCAGTTATAACTTTAAAAAAGCCAATTATGATCTCATAGACAATGAACTCTCATATCTTGATTGGCAAAATCTATTCTCTGGTTGTAATATTACAACAATTTGTTGTGCAAACTCAAAAGAATCATTAAACTTTATGTACCACTAATAGCCAAAAAACCCAGAAAAAATAAACTACCAATAACAATAAGGAAATTACAATCCAGAAAAAAATCTCTTTGGCAAAAAAACAAAACAAACTATGTAGCTAACTTCAAAAACCGCTATAAAACTTATGCCAACAAATAAAGATTGAATGCACCCATTATCATATCAAGCAAGAAGAAAACCTTCTACGGACAAAATCCACCAGTGCCTTCTATAATTTCGTAAACAACAAACTTAAAGACTCGAGATCCATCCCCCACCCCCCAAAGGATCAAACAATGAAGACTGTATTGACAAAACCGTTAAAGCCAATCTCTTTAACACGTTCTTCGGCTCAGTCTTTGTAAACAGCAACAACACATACCCAATATTTCCCAGTCGTACTACAGACAATTACAATGATTATAGTGATCTTATACATATTGATTTTACAGAAGACAATGTTGAAAAAGCACTACGCAATCTAAAACCATCTCTATCTATTGGATCTGATGGACTATGTGCATACTTCTTAAAAAAGCTTTCCATTGCAATTGCAGAACCTCTAAGCATAATTTTTGAAAAATCTTTCAGTACCAGCACCTTGCCCTACCAATGGTCACAAGCCAGGGTCATTCCTATCTTCAAAAAGGGACACCCTAGCCTAGTTAAAAATTACAGATCAATCTTTTTATGTTGCGTCACCTGCAAAGTCATGGAATCAATCATTACCAATCTATTACCCTACACCTAGAGACAAACAATTTCTTTCTAACAAACAATTCAGAAAAAAATTATCCTGTAATCTACAACTACTACATTGCAAAAACATATGGACTACACATCTTGATCAGGGCAAAGCAATAGACTCAGTTTACATAGACTTCTGTAAAGCTTTTGATTCAGTGGTACACGACAAATTACTTATAAAACTAAAATCTATGGCATTTCTGGACTCCTTCATAAATGGATAGCTGCCTTCCTGTTAAACAGACAACAAGTGGTCCAAATAGGAAGTGCTCTATCAAATCCTGTACATGTTAATAGCGGTGTTCCCCAAGGCAGTATCTTAGGTCTAACACTCTTCATACTTTACATAAATGACCTTTGTGATTATATTAAAAGCAACTCTGTTGCTCTTACTCTGTTCTCTTCATTGATGATGTTAAACTATTCAACATCACCAACAATGCAACTACCCTTCAAAAAGACGTTGACAATGTGTCAGATTGGTCTAACAAGTGGCAACTTCAAATATCAACCAACAAATGCTCTATCTTGCACATTGGCAAAAAAAAAAAAAAATCAAAACATAAAATACAAATTAGATGGACATGATCTTGTAGATGACCTTCACTCTGTCAAGGACCTTGGAGTACTCATTTCTAATTATCTAAGTGCCCGAGCCCACTGTAATAACATTGCCAAAAAGGCATTAAGAGTTGTTAACCTAATCTTGCGTAGCTTTTTCTCTGGTAATGTTGTACTACTAACTAGAGCATACAAAACATTTATTAGACCAATTCTTGAATACAGCTCATCTGTCTGGAACCCGCACTGCTTATCGGACAAAAATACAATCGAGAGAGTCCAGAGATTTTTATGAGAAGAGTCCTCCATTCCTCCAACCGCAATAAAATACCTTATGTCACCAGACTTCAAATTTTGGGTTTAGACAACTTAGAACTACGCCGACTTCAGTCTGACCTAAGCATAGTACATAAAATTATCTGCCACAATGTACTTCCTGTCAATGACTACTTCAGCTTCAACCACAACAATACACGAGCAAATAATAGATACAAACTCAAGGTAAACTGTTCCAAACTCGATTGCAGAAAATATGACTTCAGTAACAGAGTGGTCAATGTCTGTAATGCACTACCTGACTCTGTAGTTTCTTCCCCAAACCCCCAAAAATTTAACCTTAAACTGTCTACTGTTGACCTCACCCCATTCCTAAGAGGTCTGTAAGGGGCATGCATAAGTGCACCAGCGTACCTACCATCCCTGTCCTAATATTCCTTTTTACTTACTCTTTTCATGTATTCAAATTATGTTTATACTTTTACTTGTTATCTTATATATGCTTGACAAAATAAACTTATGGAACATATAAAACTTATGTCTAACCCATAGCTCAAGCAGAAAACGCTATATACCATTTCAGACAAATCATTGTCCAAACTGTTTTTTAAAAACTTCCACTGTGGAGGACTCACAATTTCTGGAGGCAAATCATTTCACTTATTAATTGTTCTAACTGATAGAAATGTCCTCCTTACTTCTAGATTGGATCTCTGCTTGATTAGTTTCCATCCATTGCATCTTTTCTTGCCTCAAGTGCTTTGGAGAATAGGTTGATCTCCTCTTCTTAGAAGCCGCTTAGATATTGGAACATTATCTTGTCACACCTACTTCTTCTTTTCATTAAACTAGACATATCCAATTCCTCCAAACATTCTTCATATGTTTTATTCTCCAGTCCCTATTACTAAATTGTAATTCTGATTGGGATTTTATACCCCCATATTTCCATAGCTGCTATTCAGGAAACATGCAAAACCAATTAAGAGATTTACATTACATTTAACTTGTTCCTAAACTACCTGCCTTGATTTGATTTAATTATTCAATCTATCTATCAGCTATCTGTCTGCCTGCCTGCCTGCCTGCCTATGTCTGTCTGTCTATATCCTGCCTTTATTATTTTTACAAATATTACTTGTTCTAGGATTTTATTTACTTCACATGTTTTCCTACTTAAAAATCTTGGAACAGGTGCTTTCTAAAAGGCTCCACATACTCAATTAGGTATATTCACACACACACACCCAGCACTTCCCATAATATCATAAGGCAAGCCACATGAATATGAAGCTGACAGCCTTGTAAGGGACACATAATTCCTTCTTCCAAGAAGCAGCCATAGGAAGTGTACTTGAGAATCAAAATATTATTGAGTTTAACAGGGTTTTCTAGAACTCTGAGTCAACACATACAAGGGTGTTATGCAATAGTTCGGATCTAACTGAAAGCTTCAAGCTGTATAAAGCTGAATGGATTCTTCTCCAGCAAATCAATTTCATTCATTTGCAGGTGCTTTTAAAAGAGTCTTTCTTCTTTTTTCTCTGTATGAGAATTCAGTTTTGGTTACAACCATCTAAGATATTAAACCAATAGATCTTACTTCAAAAACTCAATGAATGCACCCATGATTCATGATAGCAGCTTAATCTTGAATAGAAAGATTCATCTAAGCATTAATGGATTATCAACTTTTGTCACCATGTGCCTACCAAAGTACTCAAATATAACACAAAATATCATAAATAGGAATGTGAAAATAGTAATAGCCAGCCATGTAAGAGAAGAAAGTGTTTGTGGTGGGGGGGGTGAAATTTAACTCTTAAACAGTTTCGATGCTCAATCAAATGCACTTTTAATTAAAACATAGAAAATCATGACCAGAAATAGTTAATATCTTCCATAGAAAATGCAACAATAAATAATATTAGGATAGCAAGGCATATCCAGTAAAAGGAAGAGTGATGGAAATGAGACTTGAATGGATGCCCAGTCTAAACAAATCCACCATCGGCCATAAATACATGAACTGAGTGCTAACAGCTTCCAAAGGTAATATATGTTGCATGGCATGGCTCCAGATTTGGACAGGCCCTTGGCAAAAAGCCCTACTGCAGTCCCCAGTCGGCATAGCATAAAGGATTTTTACACTACAATTTACCTCCAGCAACCTTCATCTTACCACTATTAAAATTTCTATCATGTAAAATCATTTATATTTCTTACAGAAACATGAAACAGTAATATTCAGGCCTTTTCTTTCAATATATCAATTTTCAACTTCCCACAGCATTCCATAACAACATGATGGTTATGCTTAACAAACTATGCCAATGTCCTTGTAAGGGGTCCTACAGTTGATTCCAAACCTATCAAAGGAATAATTTAAAATTTCATTAAAGTGAGGTCATGAACTGGTTTTAAAAATATCCTTTTAATAGTTTCTACCTTCTCTATGAAATCATCAGTAAAAATATAACATGAACTTTGGGGGGAAAGTGTTATTAGGCACGATAAGCGCAATAAAATAAAAAACCTCTATATCCTTATAAAGGCTAACATATATATTAATCTATGATGCAAACATGTCATGTGACATATTTTTAAACTATCATTATCTTTAAACAATTTTATTGTCTGCAACAACTATATGTCATTTTCCTTTGGCTTCTCTTTTACTATTCCCCCAGCAATAGATACGTGAATCAGGGGTGGGTTCTACTTATCTTTACTACTGGTTTGCATCGCGCCTGCTTCGGCACATGTGCAGATCACCTATGATGATGTCCGGGTCAGTAGGCGGAGCCTCCCACCGGTTTTACTACCAGTTCTTGTGAACCGGTCTGAACTGGGGGCAACCCACCACTGACGTGAATGTATGTACGTGCCATTGTGTGTGTCCCTTCCTTAGGATATTATCTATGCATCTGATTGTGCAGACTGGTAAATAAAAGCACATGCAATTATAAGTCTATTAATCTTTAAAGAATAATAAGCCTCATTTTTGCTGCTTTGGCTTAATACAGACACTTCCTTGGGAAATGATTCATTAAAACCGTGATGGGATTCAAATTTTTTAACAACTGGTTCTTGGGCGTGGCTTGGTGGGTTTGGCTGCGTGGTTATGTCACTGAGTATATGGGGCTGGGTAGTCGTGTGTTTGGTGGGTGTGGCCAACTCAATGTCATTCACATCGAGGGGCACCTCACCTGGCCTCTCCTCTCCTCTCCTCTCCCCTCCCCTCCAACCCAGTCCTCGCCTTGTCTTGCTTGGAATAGTGAGAGAGGAAGCTGTTTCAAAGTCATCTTCCCCTTGATACTAGCAATAAGATGAGATTTTGCTATCAGAAGACCTGATGTACATTGCCATGTATTGTTTATCACCATTATCTTGGTAAGACTGAATGGAGAGATTTATAAAGAATAGCAAGAGTTGGAAGGGACCTTTGAGATTTTCTAGTTCAACCCCTGCTCAAGCATGAGACCCTACTATTATGGACAAATTTCTTCTTAAAAACCTCCAGTGATGGTATACCCACAACTTCTGAAGGCATCCCATTGCTCTGGTTAATTGTTCTCACTGTCAGGAAATTTCTTCTTATTTCTATGTTGGATCTGTTTGATAAGTTTCCATCTCACAGATCCATCTCCAGTTGAGCCAGGCACCACCTATTCTACATCTGTGCATTTGGTTTTTTTCTTGCCTAAGTGTAAAATCTTACTTTACTCTTCATTAAATTGCATTTTTGGTGAGAAATGATGTTCTACAGTGGCATTCATGATTTTTGCAAAATGCACTAAAGCTTGAAGAATACATCTCTGCTAATACTGATAAAGATTACTCTTTTTGAACATTAAAGCATATAGTCAAGCAAATATTTCCAATCCATTGTAAATGAAAACAAATTTGATAGGCATTTTCAAAGCAGTCAGTGGATGTCTTACAATTCTTTCTCTTCACTTTTAATTAAATCTTTCTGCTTTATTTTTTTTTCCTTATGGCAATATTCCAAAACTTTCACAGATCCTTCACAGAGAACTACTTCTAATTTAACTGGAATATATTGTTTTCATTCTCAGTTTTTCTGGTTACAGAACTTCCCTTCTCCTTCACTCATCATTTCATCTTTTAATGATGTTTGTACATACTTGCAAGAAAAGGAAGCATTTAATTTTGGAGCCACCCGGGTGAAAGCAGACCGCCATATCCAGGCCCGGCTTCATCCCAAGCGGCGATCCCAGCACCAGTCCAGCAGGCACCACCACCTCGCGAGCCAGCCAGCCAGTCTGGCCTGGCCCAAGCCCAAGAGACTCCTAGCCAGTCTCCCAGGAACCGGATGCGAAGGGACAATCATGCCGGTCCAACGTTGCCTGGAAAGGCTGGAAGGCAAGGCTTCTGGATCCAACAAAGGACCAGGAGCCCCCTTTCAGAAGATTTTCAGCAAAGGACTGGGAACTTCAAGCGAGGTGTGTTGCAGCCTCGCCCACCCCCACTGGCAATGGTGGCAGAGCAGTGGTTCGGCTTTCCTGGCTGGCTACAACCGCGACCTTACCTTCCGCCTGCAGCTGGTGGTAAAGGGGAAAGAGAGCCAGGGATGGACCGTCGCCGCTCAGCTTCCCGCCAGCCCGCATTTCACCCCCCGATTCTCTGCAGTTGCTGGGCATTGCCTGCCAGCAGACTTGGAGCAAGGGCAACCAGGGAACATGAGGCTATTCCACCCGCATTACCCCTCTGCCAGCTGCCCTGAGCTCCCTCAACCACCGCACCAAGCTCTTCAGCTGAGCATGGGCCATCACTTTGAAAATGGTGTGAGCCCCATGGGCTGGAAGGTAAGGCTGACAGCAGGGAAGAAAGATCTTGCTGCGCTCAGCCGAAGGGCTGTCTCTGTGGGGGGGGAGGATACACGGTGAGGCTCAGCCTCCTTTCTGGCCCTGCTCTCAGATGCTCGACCTCCGTTCCTCCTCTGCTCCACCTCAGATCCCGCATCCAGCCTGCAATAAAGGGATATGCTGCTTCCAGGCCAGCCCGGCAAGTGGGCGGCCCTTGAGGGAGGCATTTTCTCACAGGCCTCCCACCCGGAGGCCTTGAGGAAGCCAAAGCTGGACCCGAAAGGTGGCTGAGCCTCACCGTGCCCCCCCCCCACACCGAGACAACCATTTGGCTGACCACAGAAAGACCGGAGTGGATCTTTCTTCCCCGCCATCAGCCTTATCTTGTAGCCCATGGGGCTTGCATCATTTTCAAAATGGTGGCCCATGCTCGGCTGAAGAGCTTGGGGCGGCAGTTGAGGGAGCTCTGGGTGGTTGGCAGAGGGGCGAATAGCCTCGTGCTCCCTGGTCAACCCCTGCCCGCTGGCAGGTAAGACCCAGCAGCTGAGGAAAATCGCCCGGTTCCTGAGAAACTGACCAGGAGTCTGTTGTGCTCAGGCTAGGCAGGCTGGCTGGCTCACAAGGCAGTAGTGACCGCTGGACCGGTGCAGGGATCACTGCTCAGGAGGAAGCCAGGCCTGAATATTGCTGGCTGCAGGGCGAGGTTATCCGACAGGTATAAGCAGCTGCCGCCAGGGCGGGAGGTGGGCGCAGGCTTATAGAGCTGGCTGCAGGGTGAGGCGATCAGTTGGGGTAGACTGCGGGCAGCAGCTGCAAGTCAACCATCCTTCCCAGTCCCGCTACCCCAAGGGGGCACACAGCTGTGCTTACCTGTTCTGTTGGAATGGTCAGGAACAGCCTGAGTGGGCATTCAGAGCAGGCCAAGATGAGTGGGAAGCCATTGCATCATAGGCCATGGCAGGCTAGCAGGCTGGGCCATATGGCCACGTGGTCAAGGCAAGGGAACTAGAGCACCTGCAGCTATGCCACTGTGTGACTCTAAGGCACAGTCAAGGCATGCAATGCCAATATGTAGTGGCTAGGCAGGGCGGGAACAGCCAGCAATTTAACAACTGGTTCGACTGAAGTGGTGCGAACCAGTTGAATCCCACCAACGCAATAGACGGGGCCGGCTGCATGCCAAGGATATCTGACCAGGGTAGGGTGACACTGCATGGGTGGGCATCGGATGCAAGCCTACAGGGCCTGCTGCAGGGTGAGGCAATCAGACAGGGGTAGGCTGCAGCTGGGTGGGCGCAGGTTGACCACCCTTCCAATCCCCACTTCTCCAAGGGGGCACCCGGATGTGCTTACCTGTTCTGCTGCTGGAGAGGTCGGGAACAGCCCGAGGCAGGCATTCGGGAGCAGGCCAAAAGAAGCGGGAGGCCATCATGTCATAGGCCACAGCAAAGGCAAGCAAGTAGGCTGAGCTGCGTGGCTATGTGATTGAGGCAAGGGAGCCAAAGAGCAGCTGCAGCTATGCCAAGGCACCAGCCAAGGTGTGCGAGGTCAATAAGTAGTGACAGGGCAGGGCAGGGCAGGACCAGCCAGCAATTTAACAACTGGTTTGACCAAAGTGATGTGAACTGGTTGAATCTCACCACTGACTAATCAGTGGGGAAGACTGGATCTTGAATTAAGGGGGAAAAAACCCTTCTGATTAATCATGGGAAGATACCAACGAGCATTTCACATAGGGTAAGATATGTGTTTCAGCTGCCTGTATAAATATATAGAAAGTATATCACCCCGTGATTTGCTACTGTTGTCCAGGTAGGATCCAAAATATCCAAAATCCAAATTCAAACTGTTTTATATACCCACATTTTTGAGAATCTGTTTGTAACTTCTACTTGTTGGAAGTAGCAGCATCTAGCCAAACATAACTGAACCTCAAAAGTTATGAACAACTTGGCCTGATTAATACTTGATGGGAGATTAAAAGGATTTCACAGAACTTCAGATTAGATTGGGAAGTCAGTCAGTCCCTAAAAACATTGGCAAATCATTTTGTTATGACTGCCAGAACTGAATCCAAGAAGCCAAACATTCAGCTTGACTTGACTAGACATATATAAATTCATCTTTCTTTCCAATATTTTGTACTATACATACAAGACCATTTTTGACAAAATAGTACGTGTTTGGCAGGCACATACTTTCATGATTCTCTTGGTGGACAGAACTACTGAACTATCTAGCTATTATTATCTTCAACCAATAGCATTCTTCAGGCTGCAAAAATACAATATCCTATTAAGCTTATTTTTATTAGAACTGATTAATTCATACACAAGTGGATGCTTTTAAGTTTATATTTTGTATGTCCTATGGGACTAAAAATAATGCATTATGCTATTTCTCAGAAAAATTGTAAATGTATATTGGCTGTACTTAGATATGGTTGGCAGACCTCCTTTACTGCTGCAGTTCTTATATTTATTTCTGCTTTATTGTGGCTTGCTATATATTCAATTAATCTGTTTATGTTGACTGATATATCGTATGTTCCCTATGACCAATTGCTTTGCATTGAAAGAGGAGGGAAATATTGGATAAACAAGAACCAGTCAGTTCTTAATGGGAGACCCTTCCAGGCTTTATGAAGGGGGGAAATTAATTTCTGTCTCTATAACAACATTTTATAGGCTGCCAATTGAAAGCTTTTGAACAACAGCCTGAAGCCAATCTATAAGCAGTATTTCAAAAAAAGTAACGAGTTCAAATGAATTCAGTTATGGTACTAATGCTATAGAGAAATACATATAGCTCATATAGAGGGTGGGTAAACCAATTATTTGAGCTGCTGCTACACAAGATAAACTGATCAGCAATGCAACATAGCATTTAAATCTTAGTCCATACAGTCTTGCCATAGCAACACTGTTTAAAGGGCTTATTTTCACAACACTGCCTTCTTCTTGTTCCAAGTTGGTGAGTGAAAATATTTCAGTTGTTCATATCTTTACCCATATTAATATATATTCCACTTTATTCCATCACCATTCAAAGTCAATCTCAAGGTCTATAAAGTTTGTTGCACATGAAAGAGCTGGACACTCTTTTGCATATAGAATATCGATAAAATAAACTTTATTCAATTTCATAAAATACAAAATAACAAAAAAGGAAAATTAAGGCAAGGGGATCAAAAATTGGGAAAGTATTGGAGAAGGCAGGCAAAGCTGGGGGGCAGGGATAAACACACCATCAGTTTAGAATTATTGTGTTCCTATAAGTCAGGAGTGTCAAACTCGAATTCATTAAGGGCCGCATCAGGGTTGTCTTTGGCCTTGGGGGGCTGGAGTGGGCATGGGCAGCTCGAAATCACTCATTGAGGGCACCTACACCTACTGTGAAGAAAGCAATAGTTGATTAATAGAAAACATATGATCTGATTTTTAAGCTGATAACCAGTGCTATGTTGATACAAGAAACAAGAAGAGAATTGTAGGCACAGAATGAATAAGTATGGTGCTAACTGTAACAATTCTGGTTGGGTATGAGATTTTTTTCCTCAATATATTAGAATAGGAGTTTGTCCACTCAGCACATAAAGGAGATAAGTGTGAGGTTCTATTCATTCAGCATCCCAGTAAGCTATCGTCTAGGAAAGCAACCATATTGTGGAATATGAGATAAGAGTAATTCTATCAAAGATAGCCTTGTAATTGACGTGATAGTACTAATTCTTGGCTAACTGGTGATTTAAGTAGCAGAAAAAAATATTCTGATATGCAGGCCTTACCTGCTGTCACCAGGCCCAGGCAGGAAGCAGACCTTTCAGAATAATTTTTCTTATGAGAGGAAGCAGCAAGTTTCCTCTCTTGGATGGTGGGGAACTGAAAGTGTGGTATTTGAGACATGGCACTTCAATTATGATTGTCAGATGTAATATGAGACAAATGGTCCCTTGTGTGAAAAAAGAAGTAACTGACAGGACAATGATGAGTTATGTAACAGTATATTAGGGTACCATTTTTTGCAATTGAATCATGGAGGACTTACATAATAAAGCTGCTTTGAGGGTGGCAACATCTGAAAATGAATTAGAAAGCTCTGGCATAAATCCTGAAATATAATGGCTTGTTCATTTCAAGGAAGCTGTGAAAAAGAGTTCATGGTCTGGATGTTTTTAAGTATGATGAAATGGTTAACCAGTCCATAAAACCCTCGTCTCATACTGTTATCTTATCTACCATTATTGCAATATACTTTGTTGGTTTTACTTTGGAACTGTTAAGATCAGCATTATACCAGTTTGATATGCTCAGTAAAGTTTTAATATTTAAAATAAGTCAGGTCATTTCTGTCTAATCAGGATGTTGCCAGCAGTGACTGAGAACAGAGGTACTAAACATAGAATAGAGATCAGCAATGGGGATAGAAGAGCCAGCTCGGTTAGTAGTTGAAGGCATCATGTTAGAAACTGGGAGACTATGTTTTCTAGTCCTGCCTTAGGCACAAAGCCAGCTGGGTTGATCTTGAGCCAGTCCCTCTCTCTTAGCCTCGAGGAGGCAATGGCAAACCACCTCTGAAAAGTTTGCCAAAGCAACTATAGGGACATATTTAGGCAGTTGCCAGGAATCAACTTGAGGGTACCTCCTCCCAAAAGGTGGGGGTACAGGAAGCAGCATTTAATTATGCTTTCTGCCAACTCAAGGATGAGTTGAGAACATTTTGGCCCTAAACATTAGTACTACCGATTCTTTAGTGGAACCACATGAATCATATGCAAAATAAAACAGTCAAAAATTAGCCAAGCCTAGAAATATGCATATTTTGTTCTAACAAAGATTGACACCTCTTTCCTTCTATTTCTCTAGGACTGTCCAAATTTATTGTAACAAAATAAGTCATGGTCATTTTAAAAAACAACAAATTTATTTTCATCAGTTAAGACTTTTTATTGGGCCAAGGGATTAAACTAAATTCAGATTGTTAATTAAAAGATAACTGTTAAAGAAGTTAGCAATAGTTAAAAATATTTGTTCTTTTTATTTGTTTATATCTTGATTTATAGGAGTATGCAGTATAGGAATATAGTTTATACTCACTCATTCTATTTTCCTACAACAACCTTGTGAAATGGGTTGAATGGTCCAAAGTCATCCAGCTGGCTTTCATGCCTAAGGGATCTTAATGAGCTCATTGTCTCCTGAATTTTATGTCAGCACCTTAACCACTACACCAGGGGTGTTTAACTCACGTCATCCTGGTGGTGTCACATGACATATTGGGACTTTTTCCCCCCTTCGCTAAAGTGGATGTGGGTGTGGCCAGCACATGTTGCATCTGGCCCGCAGGCCAGGAGTTTAACAGCCTTGCACTACACAAAAGTTATCAGATTGATCCCAAAACTAAGTAAATTTTCTCTGTACACAAAAACATGGCATGATTTTTTTTTCTTCCATTCAATGGTGACTGATTCTTAGAGGCTACCTGGAAAAGTCCCTGTACATTCAAGTTCTGGCAAAATCTTACATTTTTAAAACTCCAGGTGACCCATCAGGGACCACAAACAAAAAAACCTTAGTGGCCTTCAAGTGGCCTGCAAGCCACATTTGAAACTCTTGCCTTAGAGAAATACACTCTGAAATTTCAAAATCAAGAGGTATGCAATTGAAAGAAATCCCAGCACAAATCCCCAGTGTAAATACAAGCAGTGTGTAAAGATCTATGTTGAAGCTACTGGCTGCTGAAGCCAGTAATAAATTAAAACACTGGATTGAGCAAGCTTTTGTGCAGCTGGAGGGATTTACTGCTATATTTACTGATGATAGCAGAGACTAGTTCATATTCTGATTTCCACAATACTGAATATGAGTCCTCTTTCGTTGTGATTTTGACCAAAAATTCAAAACATACAGATTAACACTTTATTCTTATATTATTGAATCTACTAAGTAATTTAATATGGTAATAACAGTGGCATCTCCACTGCTGTAGCTAAAAAGGGGAAAACCTTCTGAAGAAGACCCCGTTGATCATACAAGTTCACCAAGGTCTCTCTTCATTGTCTACAGAATGACAGGCCTAAAACATGAAGTCATTTGAATTGATTCATTAAAAGACTTAAAAAAGAGAAAATAAAAGAAATAGGCAATTATCGTTAGATACATGGCGACCACAAAGCTAGAAGTCATTAACCATAAATTAGCCAATTAAGTATAACCTTTGCTTCATAAGTAGTTCAATACTGCAGAAATGTGCTAGGAGATATTTAAGATACGAAGCTATATACATGCTCTTTAAACAATCCATTATCTGAGAATAAATTACTCACCCCAATTACAAATGTGAGGAAGGCAGTTTTTTTAATTGTTTGTTTTAGTAGGACCCACATATATGATTTCATGCTAACTAAATGAAAAGGATCTTTTTTAAATAAATAGCCTATGAGTGTAATTATTCTACTTCTCTCAGAAAACAGTAGGAAAATGTTTTCTTGGATCCTATATTGACACATGAGTAGGTTTTAAAATGTGGCAAAACTAGCAAAGCAGAAAAACAGGAGCTGTTTTTACAAATAGTCGTTCCCTTTCTTTTATTATAAAGTTATCCAGCTTCATGATGAATAGTCACAGCTTTTGCTGTCAACTAGCCCATTTTAAATGATCTCATATATCCAAGTGTGAATGTGTGGGGCAACCAGCAGGCTTTTACCTGTTACCTTACAAAGTTTCTAAAAATGGAAGGAAAGGGGCTTGAAAAAAACAAACAGAATTCCCTACAGACTTTGAAAAGCAGAATTAACTTGTAATGCCGACAAATCTCTGACAGTTTGGGTTTGCTTCCAAGGGATTAGGCTACAAAAATTTGGCAAAACTCCAGGTGATAGCAAAGAATTAACACTAAGAATTAATTACTTTAAAGTCCAACTTAAAGTAGTGTTTCTCACCAATCATGTCTTTGTCAGTCTTAAAAGCAAAAGAAGGAAGCCTAACTCTCCTGTTGCTCCCCTGCAAGTCATATTTAGAAGTGTGCACTCCCCAATGTGAAAGTAATATTGAATCTAATTGCCTTTAATCCAGTCTGCTTTTGAAGCCATCAAAGTTGATGTTATGGTTGCTTTTACCACTGAAGGGTTGTGGGCAAGTTGGAGACAACATGCAGAAAAAGAGGTTGGCAAGATACTTGTGTATTGTTGTTATGTTCACTGGTGGAAAGGCTTTTATATCTGCATGTTGTATCATAGTTGTTTTTTTCTTCATATTGTATGTGACGAAATAGACATTTTTACAATATCCCAGTTTCTCAACCCATTCTGAATGTTGATATTACAGAGAAGGCTAGAACGAAAATATTTTTCATAAAATACAGTTGACTTAATCATTATTGGAAGATGCCAATTCTACCATTCCTGAGTCATGGGCAAATTCTAGCTGTAAAATAACTAACTACATGTGGCTTTTGTAATAGGATTTGCAATTAAGGAATGCCATGCAACCAAATAGAATTTGACAATATACATTTAAGGAATGTATATTGTTAAGTAAGTAGAATAAATTTACACAGTAGAGAGTAAATGGAGGCAGTAGTGCTAGTAGTGTTAGTTATCACCTTTAAAGTGCTCCAAGGCTTAGGACCTGGGAACCTACGAGATCGTCTTTTGCCATCAATAGTCTCCCACCGACAAGTTCGTTCTCACAGGGAGGGACTACTCAGGGTACCGTCAGTCAAATTATGTCGACTGGCAACTCCCAGGGGGAGGGCCTTCTCTGTGAGGGCTCCAACCCTTTGGAATGAACTGCCCCCGGAGATAGGGAATATCCCTGATCTCCGTGCTTTCCACCGTGCCCTCAAGACCCTGATGTTCCAACAGGCGGGGCTAAACATATGAACACGTGAATGATTTTTTAAATGTTATCTAATTCTGGGTTTTATTTAATTGACCAAACTAAGTAATAATTTTAATTAGTAATTTTATGATGTTTGTGTGTCTATATTTTTCTTGACTGTACACCGCCTTGAGTCCTACGGGAGAAAGGCGGTATAGAAATATAATAAATAAATAAATAAATAAATAAGTAGTGCTGCTGGGGTTCCATATTAATGACCTAGTAAAGTAGACAACTATTATTCTTGTTAGGAAAATTACAACTGATCTATTTCCACGGGAACTAATTGTTAGATGATCTTCTTTAGACCTTCTGAACAAACAGCAAAGGCAGTACCCTTCACCCCGTCTTATACCATTACTATTTTCTACAGCTCTTCCTCCGTGATGCAGTTCAAACGTGTATGAAAGAAACCAAGGGAATTTGCCTTTCTTTTGATGAGATAGAGACAGAAGTAAGCAAACTTTGGAAAATTGTCACTTTCAGAAAACATTGGGCACCCATGTGCAAGTAAAAATATGCTCAAAGTTCTGGGCTGCAACTGCCCATCACTTATAATGTCTAAAAATACATAATGTCTACATAATGTTTATGTAGCTAGAGGAATTTTAAAAAAATAAAGAAAATTCTAAAAGCTAGGTTCTGATTTGCAGAATTTTTATTTTAACTAAAATACTTTTTAAAAGATTTTAAAAAATAAAATCAGAGAAAGAAGCAGGATATTAGCTATCATGTTGACATCTGTTGGACTAAGATATAGGTAACAAAAAGTAGAGTTTGCATTCTTTTAACTAAGAGTAGAATCTCTATATTCAGACCATATATTTGTAAATAAATTATTACAACCAGTCTGAGCTTCCTGTGATCACCTATCAAAGGAAACCAAACTTCAGACCTATAAAACTTTTCACATGGATAAAGAATGAACTTTCTTCTTCAAAAGGATCAATTGCACCAGTGTGATTGTAACCAAAATAAAAATAAAAACAGACTTGTAGAAGTGAGTGTTTTGGGAGGAAGTGACCATGTAATTTTAAAATGCTTAATAGACAAAGAAAAATTGAAGTACTAGAGCTTTCTAGGAAGCTGAGGAAGAAGGTTGGCAATAAGATATTTAGAGATTTACAATCTTATTATTACTTTTTTCTCTTCTACTTTGTTTTCTGTACTCTGGTCCGGAGTATGGTCAAATGCATGTTTATTATTCAAGAAAGCAGATTTTAATAAAGTTAATAAGTAAGTAGATTTTAATGGCAAGAGACACTTATTCTGAATAGAGCCTAAGATAAATGGGAGTTCTCTAAAAGAGATTTGAAAAGTATTATTGCAAACAATAATTCAGCAGTTTCAGCAAGAGAAGGTTGAGGAAAGGAAGGCAGAATTCGAAGCAGACAATATGAGTTCCACAAAATGTTTCGTGGAAATCTGAACATTGAAAAATGATGCCTAAAGGAAATGATAATAATAAAGATAGGTGATGGAAGGGTATGGAAATTATGAGAAGAGACCGATTGAATGAAGCATAATTCAGTTTTGGAAAAAAATAACTAATATAGAATGTGATGCAGTTTATCTGAAGAGTATCACTCAGAAGGTCAACGCTCATCATAATTCATCCCAGAGGCCAGATGATTAGAGACAGACAAATAGACAAACAGACAGGTAGATGATTTTATCTATCTTTAATAAAAGAAAAAAAATCAAAGACAAATCAAAGGTCAAGAAAGGAAAAAATAAAAAAATAGAAAAAACAAATAGAAAAAAATAACTTCCAATATTTATAGCAGTTATAAGTCACTCATAAATATGTTTCTTACTCTATGATTATAACACAACTCTTTTCTTTCTATAGTATATCCTATTCAATCATCAAAACCATAATCATAAGTTCACATTTTTTCTGCAAAGTTCTTTTAATGCTTTTTTATGCAAAAATTCCTAAGGAGTTTCTGATTGACCATAAACAGACATCATCTTTTTTTTTCTGGTCAATTTAGCCAACTCAGCAATTTCTTTCATATGTAGGATGGAATGTTGAGGAAATAGCTCATTATTAACAGAGGGGCTGACCCCCACTTCCTGGGACCGTTCAGAAGCTGGACATCTTTACTTTTTCCATCAGCCTAAATGTTCAACACTGCAGATCACTCCTTATTTAATTCTATGATTCCATGAATTTAAGTAAGTTCTAATCTTTCAAATGAGGCTGTTCCCAGTCAGATGTATAACGGCCTCCTCCACATGATTTCCTACTAACAAATAAATCTCTGCTTGCTAGGAATGATGGGATTTTAAGTCCAATTTATCTAAAGAACACTGTATTGATGAAGATGAATACTGTGTTTCCCCGAAAATAAGACCCAGTCTTATTTTTTCAGCTTGAAAATAAGCACTCGGGCTTATTTCCGGGGAGATCTTATTTCTTTTAAGTGCAGGAGACGGTGAGCATGGGGGCCGACAGGAGTGGGGGTGCAGCTACTGCTGTCTCCACTCTCTCTGTCCCACTCTCTTGCTTGCCTGCTGCTGCAACGAGCCAAGCTTTTTGCCTTGGCCTCCTTGGCGCAGAGCAAATACCATTAATTCCGAGTGTGAAGGAAGAGGCAGCAGGGAGAAGACAGGTGAGCCAGGTGTGTTGCACAGCTGCCTGATTCACAAGAACAGTGGTGAAATGTAAAATTTGTTACTACTGGTTCTGTGGGCGTGGCTTGGTGGTGGGGGTAGTGTGACTGGGTGGGCAGGGCCAATTTTTTTTTTTTTACTTTTAAAAGCATTTTTTTCTACAATCTCTGCTGCAGAAAAAAATGCTTTTAAAAGCCTCTAACAATCCCAGCTGCGCCATGCAATCATCAAAGGCTTTTTTTTTTTACTTTTAAAAGCATTTTTTCGGCCGAAGAGGTTGTAGAAAAATCCTTTTAAAAGTAAAAAAAAAAAAAAAAAGCCTCTGATGATCGTGCGGCTCAGCTGGGAATGGGGCAGGTACAGTGATTTTTGCTACCAGTTCTCTGAATCACCTGCCACCATCGCTACCAGATCGGGCAATCCGGTTCAAACCAGGAGCATTTCACCCCTGCACAGGCTTGCAGGAGGCTTGCGTGGCAGAACCGGCAGTAGGCAGGCGATCCCTACAATCTGTGTGGGTGCCTGTTTGTTACGGTCATAGGCAAGCTAAGACAGTGGTACAGAGTGAGTGGCACATTGGGATCACCTCTGCCTCTGCCTGGCTCTGCTGCACACTTTTTGCCCAGAGGGAGACCAAGCTTTGTCTGTTTGCAAAGGGGATGCTTGGAAACAGACCTAATCGCTTCATTTCAAACCGTCCCCTTGCAAGCACACAAAGCTTTGAATCTCCATCATTTCTCCATCTGGGCGAAGTATTTTGTGAAGTGAAAGAGGAACAAAAGAGTGAGCAAAGGAAGACGATGCTTTCACCTTCTGCACCCCCCCCTTCCCTACCCGGGCTCTGCTTCCCACCAGCCCGAATTCTTGACAGGCATCAGGAGCAGAAGTGGGCAGGAAGGAGACCAAAGTGGCCGGGAAATAAGGACAGCAATCCACAGTCACCCATAGATTGATAAACTGGGGTGGGGGTGAACGATCTGCAGCATCCTGCCCCACCTCTAGTGAGTCGGGGCCAGAGAATTCTTGACACTTCCCTAGGAATGCCAGGGAAGGGAATAAAAGGTGTGCCGCAACAAAGATTTGGGGTGTAAGGTGAGACCGGCAGACGGGGATAATCTATCCTAGCCCTCACTTTGTTTGGTTTAAGGGAATCCTTTGGGAGAGAGAATAATGGCTTGATATACCGATTGAATGTGTAGCATGTTTTGTGTCTACTTTGCAGAAGGGAATGGGGAGGCTTGTTCCGATCAGCAAGTAGCAGCATAGCGCAGGAGGTGGGATAAGAGAGAGAGAGGAAGCCTCTTTATTCCTGTGCGTGTCTTTTCACTTTTCACTGTGTGTGTGTGTGTGTGTGTGTGTGTTGGGAAGCGGAGCTCTTCCTGAGGGAGAAGAGTGCAATTTGAAGGTTGTCAGCAAATACACCTACAACCCAGCCGGTGAAAGATGCGGTGATGGTTGCGTATTTTCAGCGCAGCGAGAACACTCAGGAAGAGCTCCACTCCCTACCACATGCACAGGCTTATTTTTGGGATAGGGCTTATATTAGGCCCACCCCCCAAAATCAGGCTAGAGTTTATTCTTGGGGTGGGTCTTATTTTCATGGTAACATGGTATATGTTTGAAGACCCATTGTTTTTAGCTTCTGAACTGAATAACTCGTAGTTCAAGAAAACTACAGATTGCAGTTGATTGGCTCAATTTGCTTAATTCAGCTAGCATCATGATTCAGCATTATATTTCATCTTTCTTACAACGAAAGTATATTTGTAAATTTTTCTGCTTACTAAAAAGTTATTTCTTTTTCTTTTTTTATGGAAGCAACCACAATTAATTTCATGAACTAAATGACTTGTCAATCTAATTGATTGATACAAAAATACTATGTTTTTCCTCCAGAAATAAAGATAACAATTTTGACACAAAAGTTTTTACTTAAAAGTGTTTGCAGGCATTAGTATGATTTGGAAAATATATAAAAAAAAGAAAAAAAATCACTTCTGTTCTAATGATAACCAAAAGTTAAGTCAATGGAAATGATGATGAGGACCCAGATTGTTGGGGGCAATATGCTATTTAATATACTGTCTTTGTTGTAAACCGCCCAGAGTCCTCGGTGAGTGGGCAGCATAGAAATGCGAATAATAAATAAATAAATAAATAAATAAATAAATGATGGTAATGATGAGAAATGAATTGTTAATTTGGACAGGAGGTAATATTCATTTCAAAGATTGTTTTTTAAAAAGAAACCTGCATATTGGAAAGAGGACCTCTATAGGGATATGCAGATTAATGGGAACCCAGTCCATGCGTTTGCTTCATAGGTTTAACTTTATTCTGTTTCATCAAATTTATCAAGAAGGCTTTCTTACAAGCCTTCCAAAGCCATAATTTTCTTTATGCAACTTTCATGACTTCAAAATATACTTTATTCTGGTCAATTACTACTAATACATTCTTTTAAAAAAATTATTAAAAGTTTATTGTAACAAATTGAAGCAAGATTATAAAGAAACAGAAAAAAGTAGAAGAGAAAGGGATACAAGATACAGAGAAAAAGAAAAAAGAAAGCAGTGACATGACTTTTTTCAGTTAAATAGATTACAAAATACATTTGTAATCTCAACTCTTTGCTATTAGCCATCTCTATAACAAGAGCATTAAGCTAATCAATAGTAATTTTTTTAAAAAATTCTGTTTCAAGTATTAAGTCATAAAGCAGTTTTCAGGTGGAAACAAAGCTGGGTAAGTTCTTTAATTAAAGCGGTTAATTTTGCCATCTCTACAATTCCATCAGTTTTTTCTATCCATATTTCCATTGTGGGAATTGACTCATCTATTTTTTCTATTCACATATGATTGCCGCCACAGTCAACATGTATAATAATTTTTTTCAAATTCTTTATTCTAATTGCCTAAATTCTTAAGAGCCAGATTTCAAGATAGCACTCTGCACCCCAAATATAGAAGAAGGCAGTATTAGCCAAAATCAAAACAGGTGCATGGATTTACATTTTTCTAAAACTACACTTTTTTCCTACAGATTTGGGTTCTCTACTTATAGAAGATAATTTCAAAACAGGATGGTTCAGGACCATCTCACAAAAACTCCAGTATCTTGGCTTCTCCAGGGAATTGCTTCTAATGATGGGGTATGAGTGTGCACAAATTAAAGATCTGGAAATCCAACATCAGGCTGCGCTTCCCAAGAATGTTTATTTCAGCAGTTAAACTCCCCCTTTTAAAGCAGTGACATATTTATATAAATAACCGGCCAAAAAATCCAAAGGACATTAACCTTAATGTGTTACAACGTACTTCCCATGAAGATCTGATACAAAAAAATACCATATGGGTTGAAATTATAGCTCATATCCTGCTATACTTCATCTTTTATAAGGACTCACAGACTCAATTTATAATATCTTACCAATATCCGGGAAATGCCTATCTTTTTTATATGAAACTATTGTTATCAGTTTAGTATGAAGTATTTCCCTGAATATGGCCAAATTCGTTATGCTGTTTATAAAATTAGGCAACCTTTAACTGCTCACTGTTAATCCACCAGCAATCACAATATATTATTCTGTCTTTTAATTTTCCCAGACACAGGCTAGTTTATGCAAACTTTATTAATTCTGTAAAATGTCTCTGTTCTTACTATTTTTGCTGTAGCAATGTCAATACTGCAAATTACAATGCTTTGAAGTAAAATATTTTAAAAGCATAGTTGTGAATTGGATATTCCTATGGAATATGTATTCCAAAAAGTTTGGGAATCCTAGATCTTTATCATATACTATAAAATATTCACTCTGTTGGGAACAGTCACTGAAGAGAACAAGAAAATAAAATCTTAAAAACTGGTGATTGATATGCTGACAGCAGCAAAAATGGTATAGCAAAAAACAGAAGCAGGAAATTTTATCCTAGGGTAATAATGTTTCATATTAACAATGGTAAAAACACAATCTATTTGTTGCACTTTTGAACATAGATACAAAAAGTTTTGATACTTTTTTCAATTAAAAAAACTATGGTAAGGAACTGCTTGATTAACCTGTGGAATATTCTGATATAGAAATATATGTACTTAGTATAAAAACGTCTAAGTAATAGTTTAGAATAAAAACTATTTAGTAACCATTTAAATGAGGGCTTAAATGGTTACTTTTTAACAAAAACAAAGCATGCTTGTCACTTCACTGCAATTAAAAAAATTCTGCATTGGCCAAAATATTCATTTCACAGTTTGCAAAATGCTGATAAGTTGGAGTTAACGTGAATAAAAATTCTCATATCATATTGTCATAGCAATTTGGGAATAACATGGGTAAATGCCAACTGATTCCTTGCCATTTGAAAGCCAAGGTGGTTTTATTTTTAGAAGACCTGGAATTTGAATATAATTGAGCAAAGTAGTTCTGAAGGCTCTTTAAAGAAGTACAGTATCATTTCTGAGAACTTTATCCTGCTGGACCAACAAAACGCAAGTGGGAAAAAATTAGCAAACAGACAACTTCATAGTCTAAGAGTGCCTGGCATCCAGGTTTGTTCAGAAATTACTGAAAAATGTCCTACTTTCTAACACCTTTTTAGTTTTTTGGAAAGTGAAATACCATTTCAGATAATCTATGGCCTAATCAGAGGCATAGAGGTCTCAGGGACCCCTTATTTGTTCAAGAAAATTAAGAGCAAAGCAAGATCACTATTATCAACAACCTGGACATCCCTGTGTCGCACAAATCAATGTAATTGTCGTTATGGAAGAGAAATGCAGGTTAAAAGATAATGATGACTTCTTTTTTACCAGATCAATCAACTTATTTATTTATTTTATTTTATTAAATTTCTATACTGCCCTTCTGCCGAAGGACTTAGGATGGTGTACAGCCAGAAATAAAACCATGACAATATAAAAATTAAAAGCAATTTATAACAATTAAATAAACTGGCTGAGAACACTAATAAAACAACCCATTAAAATAGTAAAATATTATTATTATTTAGGCCAGCCCTGCTTGTTGGAATAATAATGTTTTTAGGGCGCGACGAAAGGTACGCAGGTCGGGAATCCTACGAATCTCGGGGGCAGCTCATTCCAGAGGCTAGGGGCCCCCACAGAGAATGCTCTCCCCCTGGGAGTTGTCAGCCGACATTGCCTAGCCGATGGCACCCAGAGGAGCCCCTCTCTGTGGGAGCGTACCAGTCGATGGAAGGCTATCGGTGGCAGAAGGCTGTCTCATAGATACCCAGGTCCCAAGCCATGGAGCGCTTTAAAGGTGGCAACCAGCACCTTGAATCGCATCCAGAAGACCACCGGAAGCCAGTGCAGCTCGCGCAGGAATGGTATTACATGGGAGCATCAAGTGGCTCCCATAATTACCCACGCGGCCGCATTGTTAAGGATATTATTGTGTTACCAACCAGCAGAGTAAGTGCACAGAGAAACGGTACTGAGAGCAATGAATACAATACATACAAACTGGTTTAACAAAGCTTTTACTTTGTAGTGAAAAATAATTGCATAGTCTTTTAGCCAATCCAAGTCTTTAGTCATTCAAATCAATCCGAAGTTACAGATATCTTCTTACCAGACAAACAGCAGTTCAACGCTGGTAACAAATTACGATGGTAGCATATCCATCCATGATGAGAACTTCTTCACACACAACGGTAACAGTTCCAACCAACAAGTCAAGCAGCAAGTCAAGCAATGATGAGAGCAAGTCCAACAATGACTATAGCTCGCTTCCTTCTTATATACAGTTTACACTAGTAATTATCCACTTAAGATAAGTGAAGTCAGCAGTGCAATGACTCAACAGTACAATTAGGATAATTGCAGTCAGCAGTTAGCCAGCAGTCATTAGTCATTACAATGACTCATAGGTACAATTACTCAGCATTACATTTTAAAGTTACAGAATACATTTAAAGTGATAGAACACATATATTGCCTGGACAACTTGTTAGGTTTATACCATATCCTAACACGCATTCTGGACCATTGGAGCTTCCGGGTGCTCTTCAAGGGGAGCCCCATGTAGAGAGCGTTACAATAGTCCAGACGGGAAGTGACGAGGGCGTGAGTGACTGTGCGTAAGGAGTCCCAGTCCAGAAAGGGACGCAACTGATAAATCAGGCGAACCTGATAAAAAAGCCCCCCTGGCCACAACCGTCAGATGGTCTTCTAAGGATAGCTGCGAGTCCAGGAGAACGCCCAAGTTGCAAGCCCTCTCTGAGGGGGTCAAGATCTCATCCCCAATAGTCAGTGATGGAGTCAATTGACTGTGACGGGACGCCGGAAACCACAGCCACTCGGTCTTGGAGGGGTTAAGTCTGAGCTTGTTCCTAACCATTCAGATCCGTATATACTACCTCTCTTCTGAAGTTTTAATGTACAGATACAGACATCGGGTGGATGGATGGGAGAGAGAGAGAGAGGGAGAGGAAGTCCATGCTAATCATGGAAGCTTGTTGAACTGCTTTGGACCAATTGCTACCAAGTGTATTTAAAATGTTATAATACTGGAGATAAAATTGAGAATACACCACTCTATAAGCAGGTCTACTGGGAAAATGTAGCATGTTAATGTTATATCTATAAATACATATAAAGTATCTTTCTCAAACATGTGTTTCAACTTCCACATGCTGGCCAAATTTTTGAAGCTAAAATCTAATAGGATGAGAGTTTATCAAATTTGGAGGCTAGTAACATCCATTAAATGTGCACATCTAAGAGCTTTGTAAGGAAACCAAAGAAAACACGCTTTTAAAGACTCTTAATTCCACTCAAAGCAATGGTCTTCTTTATTTTGAAAGGGTTTATCAATCCTTTGACTCTGTGAAGTGAGAAAAAAACAGTCCTCATTTGTGGCTGCTTCAGATATGGTCTACAGCTCTTTGCTGAATATATATCACATGCAATCGCAAATAACACCTGGAGCTAGCAAGCAGCAGGCAGTTATGTTACTAGTTTCTGTAGCATTAAAACTAGCATTCCCAATGTTAGCAGCGCCTTTCTGTACAGATTAACCCTGGGAACCTGATGTAGCTAAGAGCAATCAACAAGTTTGAATCAGACAGCAAGTTGTCTGTCTGCAGATATGGGTGGCAAGGTTGGTTGCTGTCACATTTCAGATCTAAGTACCTTCAGTGAAATAAGCAGATAGAATGGAATGGGATGGGATGGGATGGGATGGGATGGGATAGCATAGCATAGCATAGAATAAAATAGAATAACAGATTTGGAAGGGATCTTGGAGGTCTTCTAGTCCAACCCCTTGCTTAGGCAGGAAACCCTACACTACTTCAGACAAATGGTTATCCGACATTTTCTTAAAAACTTCCAGTGTTGGAGCATTTACAACTTCTGGAGGCAAGTTGTTCCACTGATTAATTGTTCTAACTGTCAGGAAATTTCTCGTAAGTTCTAAATTACTTCTCTCCTTGATTAGTTTCCACCCATTGCTTCTTGTTCTACCCTCAGTTGCTTTGGAGAATAGTTTGACTCCCACTTCTTTGTGGCAACCCCCGAGATATCGGAACACTGCTCTCATGTCACCCCTAGTCCTTCTTTTCATAAGACTAGACATATCCAGTTCCAGCAACCGTTCTTTATGTTTTATCCTTGAGTCTCTAATCGTCTTTGTTGCTCTTCTCTGCACTCTTTCTAGAATCTCAACATCTTTTTTTACATTGTGGCGACCAAAATTGGAGTTGAATCAGGTCTCTGGATCATAAATTGTATTATAAAAGGTTTTGAGCCCAAATGATAGAAATCCAGAAAATAGGGCCAAGAAGGAAAAAAAATAGTAATAAAGGCTCCCAAATTGGGAAGAAATATAAATTACAGTCACAGTTTATAAGTTGCCATAGTCTTAAGCTTTTCCTAACCATAAATATTACATAAAATTGTGGAGATTGGTTTTCCTTTTTACTGAAAGCAATACTAATGCTAAATAACTGTGATGTACCAGCAAAATTGCATGAAAACATACAATACAGTACATGAAAATAGATGTCCCTCATAGATTGAGGGACATCTCAATCTATGTTTACTGTATGGGAAAATAATTTTTGTTAAGACCTCAGAGCATTCCTAAATTCAGAGGCAGGATGTCATTGTTTATGCTTTTCCCACCATTATTAAAGATTTGTGTTAGCATTTTATCCGCAAAGTTAACCCTGGGAAACGTCATGCGCACAAACCCAGTTCTCAACAACTGTACATGCGATAATATCTTAAAGAGGTTAATATATAAGTATTGGCTCAATGGGATTTTGAAACTTCCCTGTCTACATTCTTGATTACAAAAATGTTGAAAACCCAACCAGATGCATTTAGTTTTCTGAGCTTTTAAGAGAACAGAATTTTGCAACTGTTAGCACTTGAACTACATTCACTCTTTTTCCCAGTGGCTTTGACCTGATGAGATGTCCACTGAGACTAAAAGTATAGTTAAGTGATGCAAGTTTTGTTTCACAGCATGCTGATCTAATTGCCTGTGTTTATGAAACATACTGTAAAGTTTCAAATAGAAGCAGCTCAACCTTAGGCTGCATTTGGGTTCACCAGAGCATTAGGTTAAAATGTGAAATTAACTAATTAACGACTGACCTAGTGCATTGGGTGAATCCAATCTGTTGTTTCGATGAAGAAAGACGCATAGGCAGGAAGATGGTTCACGGGAAAGCCCCTCAGGTGGAAGGCACCTTGATCAAGGCACACCTGACCCCATTCAAAAGGCTTCCTTTTATTGTCATTTTACAACTATCATGGCAAAACATTAATCTATGTTTACTGATACTGATTGGCTAAAGGAAGCTCGTGAATTCCTCGTGTTCTCATGTTCTTTCCTGTGACAAACAGTGCTTACATGTTGGGTCCCCATGCCTTGCATATCTTGATATAGGGTCTCTGCCAGACATCCTGTTTTTACATTCCTGATAAGATTAGGACTTTGTGTTAAAAGTTGTTTACCCAGTGTGATTTGCCAACAACTGAGATCACACCATTCCCACATGTCCTCCTCTTTTATTTTATTTTTTAATATTTCGCAAGCATACATAATTTCAGATTTGGAGGGCCGAATTCTTGGACAAAATATCACTAATAACCCAGGGAAACTGTCAGGGCATTTATTAATCCCATGTTTGGCTCTGGGACTAATTACCCTGGTTTAGTGGAGGAGATGAATCGAGGCTTATCCTTGTTTGCAATATTCCGAAAAGAAACGCGAAGGAAGGTTTCTAATAAAACTCATTTATTTGTTATAAAGAAAATAAAACACCTCACTAACTAAGAAAAGTTAATTGTTACATTTTTGAAAGTAATTCGGGCCGGCTATCTTTCAGCCGGACCTTGCTGGAAAGAGAACAAAGGAAGAGTGTGAGAGCAAGTGAAGGAATGTGGGTGGATACGGAAACACGTAGCTTACTGATAAGAAGTTGGCAAAGCTACGGAGAGTCTGACAGTCCAGAAATAATGAGCTCAGCTGGTAAATAAAATAACGCAGTGACATAAACATTGTATGCAACAGCAACAACAAATTAAAGCAATGATGACTAGTATAACGATGGATACTATTTGTCGTACCCATCCAAAATCTGGGAGCCAAGACCATAACCACTCCCATAGAGATTGTGGAATAGCGGAGCCAATTGGATTATCTGCAATCGTGTTTTCCATGTGCTCAATTGTAGCTGAAATATTTGCTTTATGATCAGTAATATACATACAACAATGTGAATGAATCAATGCACATACACCACCCTTGGCTGCTAGAATAATATCTAAAGCATAATTAAATAGGATAATTAATATTTTCATTTTGTAGCATTCCAGGGAATCCAAGGATGTTGATTCCATCCGGTTTCATTAAAAGAAATAGCATGTATTAAAAGTCCTCCTCTGGCATGTGGGGGAACGTGCGGGCAGATCCAGCAATCTGTCCTGTTTACTAATGAAGAGACATTTTGCACATCCCATATATAGAAATTTTTATCCCGAAGACCTTGTTCTGGAATTCCATGTTGCAAAGTCATCGTAGCCGCGCAAGGAGGGAAAATACACATAAAAATAATACACATTATAATAGTTACAGAATTAGCATTTAAACAAGCAAAAGCTGCTACTAAAAAGTTCTCCAGCGTCTGTGGCATGTTCTTTTCCTGTAGCAATTTTGTAGATTGAGCAGAAAGAGCTTTAATCTGTCCCCAGGTCACTTGATGAGCCTGGCGAGGTGCTCGATCCTGATCCTGCTGACGGTTCTACAGGCTGAGTGAGAAGTTCAGGATTGGGTTTTTCAGTCCTTGGTGCCACGCCATCCTTCCACGGTTTCACACACCGAGCAGGGATCCACACCGGACCTGTAGGCGTAAGCACACCAGCGTATCCCCTTCCCCATGTCAATAAGGGAACAGGTCCATGCCATTCAAGATTAGGCAATAATCTATACATTACCTGTGGCTGGGGATGACTTATTCTACTTCCAAAATGATCATCCACTGGAGTTGATAAATTTGTAATATTAAGATGATTCAGAGTAAACAGAACTTTATTTAATCATTCCTGTTTACCAGGGAGACCTATAGGAATCCCTCCTGTTTGTTTGTGTTTATCCAAAGCAGACTTTAATGTAAAATTTGCGCACTCCACTATGGCTTGTCCTGTAGAGTTAAAAATATGCCAAAAAGATGTTTAATTTGCCATGTGCCACAAAATTCAGCAAAGGAGCGACTACAATATACAAGGCCATTGTCTGTTTTTAACATAGAAGGCAGACCCATGACAGTAAATGTTCGAAAAGCTGTTGAGAAAAAATGTGGAAAGCTAAAATAACAACAGACAATTCTGAACATTGAGAGGAAACTTTCTAGATATCTTCATGAGGATCATTGTAAGCAATCACTCCTCTTGTTCCTCCCCCATCAGAAAAGCAAAGAGCTTGCGATAGTGGAGAAGGAAAACAATAGATAAATAGGAAAGGAGGAAATCATTAAGCAAGTAAACCTAGGATCTGTAGACAGATGATATGAAATACAACCTACATAGTCAATTAAAACACACTGAAGAAATAAATTATTCTGAAAATAAAAGTGAAAGTCAGATTTTAAGATAGAAAGAACAATATTTATTAAGTCAGTTCCATTTCTTCGACAGGCTCAAGTACGCCCCAAGGTTATAATTTCAGCAGTAGCTTGAATAAAAGTGTTGAAAAGAAAAAGAAGCCTTTCCCTTTAAGGATTACTGAGAGGCAGAGCTTTCCCCTTGAATTCAAAACTCCCGGCTGCGAAATTGCTTCAAAATGATTGGAGGTCAGCTGCTTGAGAGTAGAATTAGTTCATTGTTTATAAGAAGACAGGCAAGAAATAAATGCAAGCACATCGTTTCGAGGCTAGTCTGTTTCAACTGTAAGAGTAACCCTTTTTTATATCCTAAAACATCTTTTGATTTTCTATGTAACCCTTTAAAGTCTTTTGAAATTCTTAATAAATAATTGTTTTATAGTCTATTCTGCTTTTCCTAGCCCTTTGTAGTTGTTCATTCCCTATAATTATTCAGTTTGCTATTTCTATGTTTTTCTCCTTTTCTCATGTGTTAAAAATTCTAGTTACTTTGACTTGATTTCTTTTCCTTCTTGGGTGTTTGTTTTTCTTTCCTGTGTCCTATATCTGCTTAAATGTTGCTGGCCCCTGTAATTTTGTCCTTCTTTTGTTGTGGAAAATAAGGTGGCTTCAGTTTCTTAATAGCCCATTGATAAAAGTGGGAGCTGAAACTCTGCCTAAGTTTCTGCTTTATATAGAGTTTCTCATATCTTTCAACAAGGGTAAAACATTTTTTTTTTTATGGTAATGAGGCAAATAAAGCCATTCAATACAATATACTTTTTGCTGTTCTAAAACTCCCAATATTTTTTTTTATAGTTTACTAGGGGGAAATATGAATAACTGACAATCTCTATGAGGGATTCAATCCACAAACTAAATACTCAAGATGTTATTAATTTTCTCAACTATAGCACATACTACAGATGAAACTATAATTAAATCTCCTGGCTTTTTCCTTTTAGTCAATAATTCAAATAATGGATTAAGTAAATGCGTAGGTAACAAAAAATATGAGCCGACCCAATTAATAGTACCCAGCAATTGTTGCAAATTTATTAAAAAAATAACTTTAGGTAACTTTAAATGAGGAAAGCCGGAGCAGAAAAAAAAAACTGCAACAGTTTATGTCCTAAGTACAGATAAGAAACGTGCCGCTGTATTTATTCTGGTGCAATTTACAATCCATAGACACATAAATCATTTTATATTTCAGAAAGCCAATTAAGTTATATTTTTGAGCTCCAATTAAAATATCATCCATACGATGATATACCAAATAAAATTTAGCAATAGATCAAGGTAAGATAAGACCCACTAAACCAGAGAGAAGAGGGCCCTTAAATTGAGAAGGAATCAATTTAACCTCCAAAGGAAATTTAAATTCCACAGATTCCTGAGTGATTAAATTAAGCCCAGCATTATATGCTGTGACTGGAACTGCAGATAAGAGACAGGAAGAGGAGACATGACTATGGGAAAGACAACTCTTTTTAGCTCTGTCCCAAACAACATATTGTGCTGAAGTCAAAATCATTAGAAAAACTTGCTTCCAATCTTCAGGAAACAAAATATATTCATGGTTTATTCCTTCCACCAAGCCTCTAGTAAAATTACCACATTTAAAACAATTGCCAGCAGGATGCTGCCTTTTGTATAGCAGCAGCTAAAAGGTACATTTTATAAGTTTGAGAACCAATATCCTGGCAAACCCGCAACATATCAGCCAAGGTATAATGATTGGTAGCTTTTAAAAGCTGCAAAGCTTGCTTACAATCAGTGTTGGCATTTTGATAAGGCAGTCCTTCCCATTCTGCAATCTGCTGTCCTGCCAATTGGCCCTGGCCCTGATGATATTGTACAGATAACAATTCAGCAAGTTCTTCCCCAGGAATCCTGTTTACAGGATTTCACCATGTTTTGAAAAAAAGACTGAACAACAGAGTTAGAAGGTTTAGCAATCCGACCTATGTCAGTAGGAGCTGAAGGAGGCATAATCACATATTCTGGAGAGGAAGGAGGACAGACAATAGCATTGGAATAACTTGGAGGTGAAGGAGTTAAAAGAGACAGTTCAGTAATTCCAAACCCTGCTCTGACAGCTGAAAACATCTCCTGTAAAGGAGAAACTGATAAGGGAGCTGTCGGGGAGCTACTTTCTCCTGGCTGTAAGGTACTGCAGCCGGCAAAGTCAGCTGAAAATAAAGCGGAGGGGGAGCAGACCCCTGATCAGAAGACAGAGAGAGAGATGGCGACGATGCCTTGAGTTTATGAGTCCCCATAACCTCTACTGCTTCCTCACATTTTTGCCACAGCAACAAATGCTTTATTTCTGCTCGTGGCAGTGAGTCTAACTCACTTAACTTAATTCCTGCCATTCCATTACTTTTAAGTATTTTCCTCAGTTCTTGTGCATGAAGCTTCTGCGGAACTGAGATTTCCCCTCCCATACTCACAAAATTTTCTTTGTTTGGGAGCGAAGTTCGCTGAGGTGCACCTAGGCTCGTCCACCCGAGTAAGCATAGGAGGTATCACGTCGGGGTCACCAGATGTTGTTTCGATGAAGAAAGACGCGTAGGCAGGAAGATGGTTCACGGGAAGGCCCCTCGGGTGGAAGGCACCTTGATCAAGGCACACCTGACCCCATTCAAAAGGCTTCCTTTTATTGTCATTTTACAACTATCATGGCAAAACATTAATCAACGTTTACTGATACTGATTGGCTAAAGGAAGCTCGTGAATTCCTCGTGTGCTCCTCAGGTTCTTTCCTGTGACAAACAATGCTTAAGTGTTGGGTCCCCATGCCTTGCATATCTTGATATAGGGTCTCTGCCAGACATCCTTTACATTCCTGATAAGATTAGGACTTTGTGTTAAAGTTGTTTACCCAGTGTGGTTTGCCGACAACTGAGATTACACCATTCCCATACAATTGCATTGCAATTCCACTCCCTCTTTTTTTTTTTTGTGAAGTTTTTTTATTTTTTAAAACACACAAACAAACATATAATGCATCTTTTCTGAACAGAATATTGGCCGGTTTTAAATTTGTACAGATTTTTGTTCATCTTTTACACAATTTTATATATTCAATTTTTCTCATATCTTTTATTTTCTCTAAATTTAAAAAACCAATCATCTTGACGTCTCATGCTAGTATAATTCTTTTTTCTTTTCCCTCCTTAAAATTTGAACCCCTAAATTTAAATTCACAGAACATAATACAATTCCCAACTATTTTCTTAAATTCTCTTATTCCAATCTCAAATAGTTTTTTCTTTATCAACTATTTCAAATAATACACTTCAACCTTTTTATAACATTTTTATAAGGACCAGTTAAATATATCTAATTAATCCATAATCCCTAGTAGTCATTTCCTTTACCCCATATTCCTCTTCCATTTCTTTCTCCCTTCCCATCTTTATATTTTATTTTCTTTCCCCTTCTTCTTTTTTGTATTTTAAAATCCTGAACTCTCTTCTCCCTTTTTATCTTTCCACTATTAGTCCCAATGTAATAATTTTGTTTTTTAAAATCAGAAACTCTTTTATTTTGCTGTATCTTTCCCAATATTTTCCATCCCTTTCCCCTTTTTCTTATTTTCTCACTGATAATCCCAGTGTAATCATTTAAGTTTTTTATATTTTTTATTCCACCCTCTTTTCTTTTTTTGTTTTTCCTTTTTCTATTTTTTCCATCATTAAGCCCCATGTAATTTTTAAAGCTCTCCTTTTTATTATTGCTACTCAAAAAATCATTTAATTTTCCATAATCAGTCTCCTTGTCTTTGTCTTCTTCTTTATTATCAGTCTCTTTTTCTTGCTTCTCATTTGTTGTTTCTTTTTCAGCTTGAGTATATCCTAAGTCAATTTTCTGATCAAGTTTCAATTTTCCATGCATCATTTTAGTCATTTCCCTTATTTCAGTTTTCAATGATAAGTACATCGTTATCATCATTTCCTTCAGTTCCTGCACCATTTTGTTCTTTTTAAGTTGATATTGTTCCAATTGAAGTTACATTATAGTCCTCTTTTTTTCTCTTTTCTCCAAGCCAAAACACTTGTGAATAAACAAAGCCTCCTTGAACTTTCTCACACGCTGTTATCCCTTTCAAAGTCCAAGGTTTTTTCCCCCTTTCTTTTTCCAAAACAAAAATTCAGTGATGTAATAATTTTTTCCTCCTGAAGATGGCTCTCTACAATCCACAATTACAAGTAGTTACAAGTAACAAACTTGAAAGGCGTCCATTTTAGTTGCAATTCACTGTAACAGTTTTAGCTTGTTTGACTTTTTCCCCCCTTTCTTCTTTTTCACCTTTATATGCACCAAAATAATTTAAAATTCAGTCCAAATATACATAGTCCAAATTGCGCATTGCATTCCAATTTAGTTTCAATTTAAAGTCATTAGCCAGTCCTTCTATTACAAATTTTTCTTCATTCTTTTAATCTTTTTCTCTTTAAAGTTTCCAAATTAAAAAGAATCTTTTTCAGGTTCTTAATTCTTCTGATTTTTTTAAAAAAGTTCTCCAATTACTTAAATCCAAAACAAATTTCTAGTTGGGTTTTATTACTTTATAACTTCCGCCTTAATCTTCTTCCGCCCTTCATGCCTATTAGCCGCTATTATAGCTTCAGGACTTTACAGTTATTTTAAAGTCTTTTTTTTTTCTTTCTTCCTGCCTATGAGTTAAATATCACTCACCTGGTTTCAATATTCTGTTCAATTCTCCACTCCTGTATATTGCTTAATCTGTTTGCCTCAGCTAACTGGCTATTGTAATAGCCACTGCCCCCCACTGCAAAGTCAGAGAGAAAAACCTCCGACCTCTGAGGAACTTGCCTGTTCCTCTTGATCTTCCAAAGTGCCTCTCTTTCTTCTCTATCCCTGCAGGACAGATCTGGTCCAAAGACCCCTCTGCAGCGGTTCGTCAGCCTGGGATTTCGCGGGGCTCATCAGAGCCCACTAATCCCTGACTGTCTCACCGCGACGCTTCCCTCTCGCCACGATGCTTCCCGCAATTCCACTCTCAATGTCTCAGAGAGGCCTTGATAATTTGAGATCACTAATTATTTTGACAAAAATTTTGTCACTTTTGTTTTGGTAACTTTATATACAGGTAGTTCTCAACTTATAGCCATTTGTTTAGTAATTATTTAGAGTTACAACAGCATTGAAAAAAGCAACCTATGACAACTTTTCACACTTACAACTGTTGCAGTATCCCCAGGGTCACTTGATCAAATTTTGACACTTGGCAACTGGCATGTATTTATGACGGTTGCAGTGGGGTCATGTGATCAACTTTTTCAACCTTCTGATAAGCAATCAGTGAAGAAGCCAAATTTATTTAACAACCACATTACTAACAACTGCAGTGATTAAAGTTAAAGAAAAATATAAAAGATAAAATAGATAAATATGAGAAAATAAAATTATCCTGGTTCGGAAGAATTGCAATGATAAAAATGAAAGTTTTACCAAAAATTAATTTTTTGTTTTGGATGATCCCAATTAAATTTTCAGATCAAGAATTAAAGCAAATATAGAGGTTGCTGGAAGTGCATTGTAATGGTGGTAAGAGAGCAAAAATAGGAAAAGCATTGTGGTATGAACCATTAAAAAAGAGTGGGCTGGATTTTCCAAATGTTAAAAATTATGGGGTAGCTAATCAATTAAAGGTGGTCCCAGATATTATAGCAGTAACTAGAGATTTAATATGGAGGGATATAGAGTTGAAAGAATTAAGAAAAATAGGTGATCCTATAGAAACATATTGGTTTAAAAAGAATATTTTAAAAATTGCTAGGATTCAAAATCCCTTTTTAAACAATTTGATAGAATTATGGAATAAATGAAGATACCAGTTAATGCCAGGAATTTCTCCTTTAACACCGGTGGTGGAAATGGAGAAATTCCCTAAGATTTAATTGCAGGAATGGATTAGTAAACTAAAAGAAAATCAGATATATAAATGGGAAGACTAGAAGAACAAGATAAAGAATGTAACATAACTAAAGAACGTTTTAGTAGATGTTAAAGTAAATTGATTGAATTTAATACACTTACAGAAATCGAGAAAAGTGGAAGAAAAATTAGAGGAGAAAGATAGACAGTTAACAAAATTTGAAATGATTATAAAAGAATATGAGGTGAATGAAGAATATACAGGTAAAAGAAGAATTGGGAAAATATATAGAATATTAACTATTAGAATTAGAAGAGCAAGCAAAAGATTTAAAATTAATTTGGGAATCAGACTTAGGAGAAATAAATGACAATGATTGGAAAAATATTTGGAATAGAAGAGTATATAAGAATATGTCAGTTAGAGTTAAGAAAAATGGATATAAAGTGATATGGAGGTAGTACTTAACACCACGTAAACTAAATCAAATAGATGGTAAATATACAAATATATGTTGGAGGTGCAAGAAAAAGGTTGGAACATATAAACACATGTGGTGGGATTGTGATAGTGCATAAAAAATATGGGACATGGTGTTTAGAGAAATTAGAGCACTTTTGAATGTAAATTTAGATATGTCACTGAGAATTGCATTATTGTTGCTGGTGGAACAATGGGATATAAATGAAACAAAAGAAATTATTGTAAATGTAATAATGGCAGCTAGATTAGTGATGGCTAAATACTGGGGATATTCAAAGAAATTAATGGTATGAAATTTGGAGCATGGCAACAAATGAAAAATTAACAACAGAAATTAAATTTTAAAAAGGGATAATTAAAACAAACAATTATAATGAAATACGGGGATTTACAAAATCAGTGTTAGTGGAAGGCAAAGGGAATAAACCTATTCAAGAATATATGCTGTTTTGAAGGGGATAAGGACACAATTAGAATATATTGTATATTTTTTAGATGTTATAGAAGAAGAAATATAAGGGGGGGGAATGGTTTCCGGGGGTGGGAGTGCACTGTATTTTTTTTTCTTTTTCTTTTTTTGTATTTAGAGTGTATGTATATATTCGTATTGTTTGCATTACTTGTATTTAAAATACATTTTAAAAATTAAATATAAAAAAAATTACTGCAGTGATTCACTTAACAACTGTGGCAAGGGCTGACGTAACTGACAAAACTGGACTATAGAAGCAGGAAAATAGGTAAAAAGGCACAGAAAACACTCCAAAGGACTGTCTTTAAAATGATAGAACTATCACTTCAAAATACATGGACAGAAATGAACTTAGAGACAAACCAATATACATTTTACTCAGATAGACATCAATCATGGTTGAGAATAGATATGATATGGATGACACCGGAATTAAGAACAAATGTACAAGAGATAGAAATTGAAACAAATGTATGGGCGCAATCCAATGAAAATAAAATAAAATGGAAAGGTCAAAGGAAAAAAGTGAAATGGATGTTGAATTAAGCGACATTAAATGATAAAGAGTTTATACAAATAATGGAGAAAGAAATGAACTTCTTTTTCAAAGAGAATAAAAAAGAAGAGACTTCACTACAAAATGTATGGGATACAGCAAAAGTATATATCTGGGGATTTTGCTATACAGCAAAAAAGAACAAGGAAAAGAGGCAAACACAAAAGATATTAGCAGAAGAACACAAAGGACAGGAAACAGAGTTACAGAAAGAACTGCAAAAAAGAAATATAAAAAAAAAACAAATGGAACTGATAAAACATAAACTCAATTTAATGAAAACAGAAGAACTAGCACAAAAGATTAAAAGAGCAAAACAAAACTACTTTGGAAATGCCAACAAACCAGGAAGATGGTTAGCATATAAATTGAAAAAGGAGAAAGAGGAGAAATTGATACACTGCGTATTAGATGAAAAGGGAATCCTTCACTATCAAAATAGAGCCTTGGTGGCGCAGCAGACTAAAGCACTGTTAAGCAACACCAGCTGCCTGCAATTACTGCAAATTCAAATCTCACCAGGCTCAAGGTTGACTTAGCCTTCCATCATTTCGAGGTAGATAAAATGAGGACCTGGTTTGTGGGGGCAATAAGCTGACTTTGTATAAAAAAGAACACCGCTGGGGGGGGGGGCGAAAGCCCTACTAAGCAGGTATATACAAAAGTATGAAGGCTATTGCTTAACACATTGTAAGCCGCCCTGAGTCTCCGGAAAAGGGTGGCATATAAATCGAACCAAATCAAACCAATAAAATGAAACTAAAAAGAAAATAATCCAGAATTATTATGAAAAACTATATAATCAAGAGAAGGTGTCAGAAGAAAAAATGGAGAAAGCTGAATTACCCAAATTACTTGAAACAGGGAAGGTTATGTTAAATGAAAACAATGATGAAACTACAGAGGTGATCAAGAGACAAAAAAATAATAAAACACCAGGACCAGATGGACTACCAGCAGATCTTTATAAAGGTTTACAAGACACTTTGGATCTGCCAATGTTGGAAGTTTATAATGAAGTACTGATGGAGGCCAAAATTCCAAACACCTAGATGGAAACAAATATAACTCTAATACCAAAAGAAGAATCAGATTTAATGCAGATTAAAAATTATAGGCTAATATCACTATTAAGTGCAGACTACAAAATATATGCCTCAATAATTGCAGAAAGATTAAAAAGATTCCTGAATGAATTTATACACTCTAGTCCAGAATGGATTTTTACCTAAAAATATAATATGAGAACTATTTTGAACATGCTGGAATATTATGAAATGCATCCTGAAATGCATTGATATTCTTAGATACACAGAAAGCATTTGATAAAGTAAATTGGCAATTTACGTCATTACAATTAAAATATATGGATTTTGGGCAGAAATTTGTTAACATGATTGAAGCAATATATTCCAAGCAAACTATAAAAGTGATGGTTAATGGTGAGATGACTGAGAATTTTAAATAAGAAAAGGCATGAGACAAGGATGTCCACTGTCTCCCCTATTTATATTAATATTGGAAGTACTGAATAGAAATATTAGACAAGACTCAGAAATAAAAACAGAAAAATATAAGCTACAGGCATTCGCAGATGAACTGGTATTTATTTTAAAAGAACCACAAGAATCTGGACCCAAGTTAATGAAAATAATAAGAGTAAGGTGAAATTGCAGAACTGAAAATGAATAAAGAGAAAACTAAAATACTAGTTAAAAATGTCACAGAGAAAAAAAAAGGTTGGTGGAAAAGATAGATATTCAGATAGTTAAGAAAGTCAAATATTTAGAAGTTCAGTTATCAGCAAGATGTGCAATTATAAAAGAAGATAAATGTATGAAACTGTTACAACAAATTAAATTAGATTTGGAGAACTGGAAAAACCTGCACCTATCAGTGATAGGAAGGATACCCACAATAAAAATGAACATTCTGTCAAGACTGTTATTGTAATTCCAAACAATTCCAATAAAATTAGGGAATTTTATTTTTTTAAGAACTAAACAAAATGATACCAAAATATATTTAGCAAGGGAAAAAAGTAAGAATAAGATTGAAGCTGCTACAAGATATTAAACTGAAAGGGAGCCTTCTTAATTATATCATTAAGAATGGATAAATTTGAGACATAAAAGACTATTAACTTTAGAGGGACATGATCTCCAACTGGGGTGGCATGCCTTTTTATGGTATGAGAAAAATAAAATACATGGATATTTTCAAAGGCACCTTGGTAGAAATGCACTACTGTTAGTGTGGGGGGAAATTAAAGAAAGGCACTATATAAAAATACCAGTCTGGCTCTCCACAATGGAGGCACTGATTCATCCGAATATGATTAATATGGAAAAAATTGTAAGGTATAAGGACATTTCGAATGATAAAAGGGAACTCAAATCTAAACAAGAATTGATCAATCAAGGGATCGATTTAGCATGGTGGCCATACGTGCAAATACAATCAAGATATGAGAAAGATGCAAAAATGCATGGTTTCTATAAAGAACCAACAGAACTAGACCAGATAGTACTAGGGACATATGAAAAAATAATTTAAAAAATTTATAGCTATTTATTGAGTATTAAAATGGAGGAGCAACTAAAAGAAACAATAATAAGATGGGCTAAAAACGTTGGTTACTCAACAGAATTATTTATTATTTTATTTATTTATTTATTTTATTTCTATACCGCCCTTCTCCCGAACGACTCAGGGCGGTGTACAGCCTGATTAAAAGCACAAAGACAGACAAAATTTAAAAATAATTAAAATTATTAAATAATAGGCTCAATTATAAAACCCGCAAATTTAAAATCCCATATTTAAAATCCAATTAAAATCTTTACATTGATAGCCCGCCCTGGCGGAACAACAAGGTTTTGAGGGCACAGCAAAATACATGGAGATCAGAGATCTTACGAATTCCTGGGGGCAATTCATTCCAAAGGGCAGGGGTTCCCACAGAGAAGGCCCTCCCCCTGGGTGTCGCCAGCCGACATAATTTGGCCGATGGCACCCTGAGGAGACCCTCTCTGTGGGAGCGGACTGGCCGGTGGGAGGCTACTGGTGGCAGAAGACAGTCTCGAAGGTATCCAGGTCCAATGCCATGGAGCGCTTTAAAGGTGGTAACCAACACCTTGAATTGCACCCGGAAGACCACTGGGAGCCAGTGCAGCTCGCGCAGGAGGGATGTCACGTGGGCACGAGTTGCGCCCATAACCACCCGCGCAGCTACATTCTGGACCAGTTGGAGCCTCCGGGTGCTTTTCAAGGGGAGCCCCATGTAGAGAGCATTACAGTAGTCCAGTCGGGAGGTGACAAGGGCGTGAGTGACTGTGCGCAAGGTGTTGCGATCCAGAAAGGGCTGCAACTGGCAAATCAAGTGAACCTGATAAAAAGCCCCCCTGGCCACGGCCGTCTTATGTTCTTCTAAAGACAGCCGTGCATCCAGGAGGACGCCCAGATTGCAAGCCCTCTTTGTGGGGGGTAAAGACTCACCCCCAATAGTCAGCGATGGCACCAGCTGACTATATCGCGACGCCGGGAACCACAGTCATTCAGTCTTGGAGGGGTTGAGTCTGAGCCTATTTCTCCCCATCCAGACCCACACAGCCTCCGGGCAGCGAGACATCACATCAAGGGCATCGTTGGGGTGGTCTGGGGTGGAGATGTACAGCTGAGTATCATCAACATACAGGTGGACTCTCACCCCAAAACCATGGATGATTTCACCCAGCGGCTTCACATAAATGTTGAACAGAAGGGGCGAGAGGACCGACCCCTGCGGTACTCCCCATGCACCTCAAAGTCGACCTCTGCCCCCCTGTCAATACAAACTGCGAGCAGTCGGAGAGGAAGGAGGAGAACCACCGCAAAACGGTGCCCCCTATTCCTAACCCCCTCAACCGCTCAACATGATACCATGGTCGATGGTATCAAAAGCCGCTGAGAGATCTAACAGGACCAGGATAGAGGAGCAACCCCTGTCCCGAGCCCTCCAGAGATCATCCACCAATGCGACCAATGCCGTTTCTGTGCTGTACCCCTGCCTGAAGCCTGACTGGTACAGGTCCAGATAGATAGCTTCATCCAGGTGCCCGAGCAGTTGTCGTGCCACCACGACAAATTAGACAAATAGCAGAAATTGTGGGATAGAAACTGTAAATTAACAATGTCAACAGCCTATAAGGAAAATCTATACAAAATGTTTTATAGATAGCATTTACCACCAGCGAGGTTAGCTAAGATGTTCAAAAACGTATCAGCTAAATGTTGGAAGTGTAATCAGACACCAGATTCATATTATCATATGTGGTGGACATGCCCAAAGGCAAAAAAATACTGGACTAAAATACATACTTGGTTAGAAAAAATGATAAAACAACAGATAAATTTGAAACCAGAAATATTTTTTCTGGTGATACTACCAGAACAGTATAATAAAGGGAATACATATTTAATTTTTCATGCAGTAAAAACAGCAAGAATAGTGTTTGCACAACAATGGAAAAATGATGAGGTCCCAACAGATGGAAGTGTAATAAAGAATATTAGAATGTGCTGAGATGGATAGATTGACACTTAAGATAAAAGGAAGAAACAAAATACTTTTAAACATGGGATATATTTTACCAATGATTAACTAACAAAAACAGAGGTTAGAATTTAAAAAGAATTCAGAGATTAAAAATCTGTATTGAAAATATTGCAAGATGAACAAACTTATTTTATTATTTTATGATTAATATTGATATGTTGATTAAGATTACTAGTATTATTGTTATTGTTGTACTAATTAATTAAAATTAATTATGCCCAGACAACACGCTGTTCAGATAGACATGGAATTCTTTTATGTTTTTAATGAAAAAATGCAGCAATAAAACAAATATTCAAAAACAAACAAACAAAGCAACAACTGTGGCAAGAAAGATAGTAAAATGAGGCAAAGCTTACTTAACAACTGCAGCAGCGGAGAGAAGCAGTCGTTGACCTGGAGAGCACATGGAGCTGCTCCACGTGTTCTCTGGATCGGCAGCTGATTTCTCTTATTGGAAAAACGTCTTGTGCAGCACAGCAAAATTTAACAACCGAGTTGCCGCTTTGGGTCCTGTAAATCCCATCCGGAAAGTGGTGCGGCAGAGAGAAACAGCATTCAACCTGGCTGCTTCTCTCTGCCACTGCACTTTCCAGATGGGACTTAGAGGAAAGCGGCAGCTCACGGCTGCTAAATTTTGCTGTGCTGCACAAGACGCTCTCCCAGCAAGAGCAGCGGCAGAGAGAAACAGCTGCTGACCCGGAGAATATGTGGAGCGGCTCCACAAGCGCCCAAGGCATGCCCAGCACCAAGGGCAGCAAGAAGAGGCCACGAGATCAAGCAACATCTTGATGAGTGGAACGCCTGAGAGAAAATTTCTCCCCCGAGGGCCACCCGCCCAGAGTGCCACTACCATCACTCTGGAGCTCTCCTTCGGGATGGATCAGTAAGTTCTCGCTTTGCTCCCCAGGAAGGGCTCAGTCTTGGAGCGCTGTGCCCAGACCAGACGCTTTCTCTTGGGCCTCCTGCCTTGCATGGGGTGGTGGGAGGAGGAAGTGTGTGGTGGGGAAGGCTGCCTGCAGTTCTTGCAGCCAAAGCCAGGATGTCTGTGAACTTGTGGTCTTCTATGAGGTCTTCTGCCTTCAGCAGAAGGTTAAACTATAAGACCTCCAAGGTACCTTCTGATTCTAAAGTCTCCAAAACAAGGGAATTCGCTTAAATTGAGCATGCATGTGTGTGTTTCTCAGGAATAATGGAATAAGAGTTGAAAGAGACTTTGGAGGTCTTCTAGTCCAACCCCCTGCTTAGGCAGAAAAACTGAGAATGCCAAAATCTGAGTGGAGGGCCTGGAAAAGGTGTCAAAATAACAGAATAACACTTAGAAGGGACTTGAGGTGGGGACTCTATACCATTTCAGAGAAATGGCTGTCCAGTCTTTTCTTAAAAACTTCCAGTGATTTGAGAACCCAGAACTTCTGGAGACAAACAGTTCCACTAATTAATTGTTCTCACTGTCAGGAAGTTTCTCCTTAGTTTTAGGTTGCTTCTCTCTTTGTTCAGTTTCAATCCCATTGCTTCTTGTTTTGCCTTCTGCTTCTTTGGAAAATACCTTGCGTCCCCCTTCTTTGTGGCAGCCCCTCAAAAGTGGGTTTTGTATTTTGTGACCTGCCTATCACACTCTTGGGCAAAGCATGTGAGCCATTTCCTCCTTTCGGAAATACTACACCTATAGTATGTAGATGCAAATACTACAAATACTACACCTATAGTATGTAGATGCAAATAATAAAGTCAAAAAAAGGTGAACAACATTTTTACAGAACTATACATTCGTTGAGGCCAGGTGTGACAAGGAGTGGCTGGGAGGGGAGGAGCCGGGGAGGCACCTCGCGGCGTGAGTGATGTCAAGTTGGCCATGCCCACCCAGTCGTATGACCACCAAGCATGCCCACAGAACCAGTTGTTTAAACATTTGAATCCCCCCACTGATGAGGATTATTATTCACAGGGAAATGAAGGGTGGGAAAGCCCTAGATGATGATGAAGGAAATTAGTGTATCCAATCTGCTCTAAAGAACAATAAAATAATGGATTGTTTGACCATGCTTTGCTTCTGGTGATTGGGAAATTCTGCTACACCAAGGAAGGCCAGCTGTATATTAGGATCATATCAACAGATGATTGTGTTTATTATTTCAGAGTATTTTATTGAGTATTGTATTTTCTAGTCTTACTTTCTTAAAAAGCTGCCTTGGCTTATTTTTTTTTATTTTCTACAGTACTTTCTTTGCTTGAAGTTGATTGAATGACCTGCCTGGATACAGATTTGATCCCATTCACCTACATTACTGTGTCTATTCAGGCAAAACACTTTTAATGGGAGATGAAATGAAGCCTGCTAAAAAGTTTACATTTAACTACAGCTGATGACTTTTGCAGTTGCATTCCCATCACATGTGGAAGTTATAAAGTTAAGGCAACTCCCAAGTCTATTTCATTATTTAAGTGAGAATGTGAGATTGTCTGTTAGATCACTCCAACCACCCAATTTAGTACCCATCTTAAAATACTATGCATTGTAGGAAAATATCTTTGTAAATCTCCTAGAAGATTTAGAAATTTCAGCTTGCAAAATCCTATAAAATGTTTATGGAAACTTATTTTTCTCTTTAATGGGCCCTATCCAACAAAATGAAATTTAATGTAGAGAAAAGCAAGGTTTTACACCTGGGCAGGAAAAACCAAAGGTACAAATACAGATTAGGTAAAACCTGGCTAAAAACATAACTGAGAAGGACTTTGGAGTCCTAGTGGATGATCACTTAAACATGAGGCAGCAGTGTGTGGCAGCAGCCAAAAAAGCTAATATAATACTTGGTTGTATAAACAGGGGCATAGAATCAAAATCACATGAAGTATTACTACCACTTTATAAAGCCTTAGTAAAACCATACCTGGAATACTGGATCCAGTCTTGATCACCACATTACAAAAAAAGATGTTGAGACTTTGGAAAAAGTACAAAGAAGAGCAACTAAGATGATTAAAGGCCTGGAGACTAAAACATATGAAGAACGGTTGCAGGATTTGGGTTTGGCTAATCTAGAGAAAAAAAGGACTGGGGGAACATGATAGCAGTATTCCAGTATTTGAAAGGTTCCACAAATAGGAAAGGGTCAATTTATTTTCCAAAGCACCAGAGGTCAGGACAAGAAACAATGGATGGAAACTAATCAAGGAGAGAAGCAACCTGGAATTAAGGATAAACTTCCTAACAGCTAGAACAATTAACTAGTTGAATAGCTTGACTTCAGATGTTGTGCGTGCTTCATCACTAGAGATTTTTAATAAGCAACTGGACAGTCACTTGTCTAAAATGGTATAGGATCTCCTGCTTGAGCAGGGGCCTGGACTTGAAGATCTCCAAGGTCCCTTCCAGCTCTATTCTGATTCTTTAGAAGATAGGATTGTTACAAGATCTACAAATTCCTGAAAACCTTGGCTTTCAAATATGCTGCTATTGAGAATCTTGAAAAAATAAATAGCATTTTAAAATGTACTAGAACTATGTGATAATGCAAGCAAGGAATATTCAAATGTTCAGAGCATAGAATCTGAATAATATTATACATCACCAAATTAGATTTTGCAACAGGAAAAGCTACCAACTATTTTTTCTGAGAAATAATCTTTCACAGTTTCAAGTGTGAAGACAAAAGAGCATATCAATGTGGGTTTGCTGACAAAACTATTCCTTGGTGCATTGTTACTACTCCAAGGAACATACTCTTAATTTTTGAGATAAGTCAAATGAGACATATTTCTACTGCTTTATTTCATTTATATTGCAGGTGCACCATGAGGCCCTAAATAAAACTGGTTACACAGAACACAGCATTAACATCCAAATAATTTCAATCTAGATTCAGTCTATTTCATTTGCTATTTCAGTAGCATGCATATAGTTTCATAATAGCTGGCATTTCAGATGATTGAAGAGCATATAGCGTGGATGTGATCCAGGCATAATCATAGTTAGGGGTAGACCCATAGGGTCTACTTTGGCAAAGCCTTAATCCAAACCTGTGGATTTTATTTGAAAAGTCTAATCTTGATATTCAGGAACATTAAAGTACACTACATAACAAAATTACAAATTGGATTAACCGAGCATAGCAAGACCAAAATTGCAATATTAAATTCAGAAGACTCTGCTCATATGACATATTGAATGTACTGACATATGCCAACCTTTTTACAGTCACAATTATAAAAGTCTATAAAATCTATGGTATTTATATAGAACTTAAAAGAAGTTCAACAATTGTAACATTAATAAAAGCATTCACAACTTTGAACATTTTCCTTCCCAAGTGACCAGTGTTTGGCTTAGGGCTATACTTATGATAGCATTGAAGGTACAAGTGCTGAATGATATATACTGGAGTCAAAATCGGATCTTCATATATATAATTAATAGGGACCAGATAAGCAAAGATTGATTAAAGGACCGAGTATAATGTAAATTCAATGAAAACCTAAGTGTGAAAGTTGGTTTTTGAGCTTTTTGTGGCTGTGTGAGGTTCCTGCTTGTTGCAGGGGCCATTTTGGGTAAAGTGCAGCTGCTTTTACATTGTGTGAGTCAGTTGTGTTGTGTTGTGTTGTGTGTGTGTAAAGTGTGAAAGTTGGTTTTTGGTACCTCTTATTTTTAGTGTACTTTGTTTATTATTTTTATTATTTATTATTATTGGCCATGCCCACCTGGTCACCAGATCAACAAGCCATGCCCACCAATTAAGCCACGCCCACAGAGCCGGTAGGGAAAATTTTTAGATTTCACCCGTGTATGGATGGGAAAGATATAGAAAACAGGATGAAATTGTGAACTAAAGTTGGCTCCCTTAACAGCTGACAACAATAGTGGAAAGAAGAGCAGGCAAGTGGAGGAACAAGGAGAGGGTTGAGATTGCCCAAATGTACTCCCACCAGCTGCATCTCATGTGACAGCAGGACAGAATCTTTGGCAGGCTTAGAGCTTTAGAAGACATCTTGCTGAAAGCAGTCAATGTTTTAAAACAATACGAGTTTATATACTTCCTTTTCTAATCACTTTCAAAAATGTCTTTTTAATTATTTTTCAGCTAATAGAAATGACATTTGTGTTATTGCTGATTATTCTTTTTACATTTTGAGGATCCTAAGACTATTCAAAATGACTAGTATAGTGATGGCGAACCTTTTAGACACCAATTGCCAAACTGTGCACACACATGCCCAAACTGAAAGGTGTGTGTGCATGAAAATGTGTGCATGTGTGGACATGCACAGACATGTACTGACATGAGCACATGCACAGCAGAGACCTGAAGACCAGCTGACCACGGGGAGGCAGGGCATCCCAACACCAGCAGCACAGCAAGAGGCAGGATCTTTTTCTTTCGTGAGCTTCTGTTTCGTCATTTGCAGGGAAAAAGAAGCTCACAAAAGAAATGCCACGAAGATCTGACCTGGGGCGACGGCGCGTGTGCCAGCAGAATGGGTTCTGCATGCCACCTCTGCCACACATGCCATAGGTTCGCCATCACGGAACTATACTTCAAATTTAAGCAAAGTAGGGAGAAAAAATACATAAGCGTCCTCAGCAGCAGCAGCAGCAGCAGCAGCAGCTGCATCTAGTCCAGCACGTCAAAGATCTTTGGATAGCATGTTACAGCATCAAAACACAACACAATAAATTACTGGAATATCCTAAAATTGGGAAACTATACTCCTCATAAGCACAACAAAAGAAAAGAGGCGTGATTTTATATATTAAAGAAACAATAAAAGCAAGACAAATTTTTGCAGATGAAGAGGAGAGAATATTGATGGTGGAGGAAACAATGAACTATGGTATAAACAAATACTTTTGGTAGCAATATATGCACCAAATTATATATAAATTTTTTGTTATGAAAAACTGTGTAAGAAAATTATTGAATTGGAATATGAAATATTTGTGTGGTAGGAGATTTCAACGCAATTGTAGATGCAGATTTGGACTATAAAAGTAGTAAAGCAAGTAAAAAAGCTAGAAAACCACTTCTAAAAACTTTATTTAAAATGGCAGAAGAAATAGGTATTCAAGATGTTATGGAGAAAAATAAATCTTAAATCAATACTCATTTATTCAAATGTCCTGGTAAAGAATAGATATGATATGGATGTCACCGAAGTTAAAGTCAAATGTGCAAGAAATAGAAATAGAAGCAAGCACTTGGGCAGACCATAATCCAATTGCAGTTAAGTGGAAAGGACAAAAGAGAAAATGGAGATGGACATTGAATCAATACTAAAAGAAAAGGAATTTATACAAAGTATGGAAAAAGAAATGGACTTTTTTTCAAAGAGAATAGAAAAGAAGAAACCTCAATACAAAATGTACGGGACACTGCTAAGGCATACATTCGGGGTCTAGCTATAACGTATACAGTGAAAAAAAAGGAAGAAAAAGAAACAAAACCAAAAGACGTTAGCAGAAGAACAAAAGAAACTGGAATTAGAATTACAGAAAGAACCAAACAAGAAGACTTTAAACAATCAAATGAAACTAATAAAACATAAAATAAATCTACTAGATAAAGAAGAATTGGCACAAAAAATAAAAAATGCTAAACATAACTTTTTTGAAAAAGCAAATAAACCAGGAATATAGTTGGCATATAAATTGAGAACAGAGAAAGAGAAGAAATTGATACATAGGTGAGAAAGGAACTTTATATTACCAAAATGAGGATAAAAAATAATTCAAGATTATTATGAAAAGCTGTATGAGCAAGAGAAAGTTTAAGAAGAGAAAATTATAGAATATTTGGAAAAAGTAGAACTACCTAAAGTACCAGAAATAGTGAAACCTATGTTAAATGAACAAATATCAATGATGGAATTGTCAGAAGCGATTAAGAGACAAAAGAACATGTTCTTAAAATGTTCTTCTATAAAGAAGGATAATTATACCAAATTATTACAAATAAAAAAGGATTTGGAAAATTGGTCAAAACTACAAATATCATTAATTGGAAGAATTGCAATTAATCTAAAATCTTATTTCTATTTGAGACTGTACCAATAAAACTTGGGAAAAAATATTTTATAGAACTAAATAAAACAATCTTAAAATTTATTTGGTTAGGGAAGAAAGCCCAAATAAAACTCAAACTCTTACAGGGTAGTAGAAGTAAGGGAGGATTGGACTCCCAGATTGGGAACTTTACCACCAAGCAGCAGCCGTAACATGGTTTAAGGATTGGATAAATCTTAAAAATAAAAGGGCATTAACAATAGAAGGCCATGACCTACAACTTGGCTGGCACACGTTCATCTGTATTAAATTTCATATGTATTTTCAGAGATATCAGGTAAGAGATGCCTTGCTAGACGTCTGGAGGAAAATCAAGAGATTTACACAAAAATCCCAAAGTGGCTAGCAACCATGGAATCAATGATTTACCCAATGTTTTAGATTGGAATACGATAGTGACATACAAAGAGCTATTGGATGGGCAAGGAAAGCTTAAATCTAACCAAGACTTAAAATATCAAGGAATAGAAATACATTAGTGGCCGTACTTACAAATTCAGACAAGGTATAAAAAAGATTTAGAAAATTATTGCTTCCAAAGCAAACAACAAGATGGATAAAATATTATTAGGGACAGAGGAAAAAAATGATAACCAAAACCTATAATTGTCTGTTAAAATTTAAAATGGAGGAGGAAACAGTGAAAGAGACTATGATAATTTGGGCCAAAAATTTTGGATATAACATTGAATTGGAACATTGGGAAAAAACCCTACAAATTAACTATGTTGGCAGCTTATAAGAAAAACATATACAAAATGTTTCATTGTTGGCATCTATGCCCGGCAAGGCTCGTGAAAATGTTCCCCAACAGACTGGCAAATTATTGGAAGTGTAATTACGAACAGGGGACTTTTTATCACATGTGGTGGACGTGCTTGAAAGCTAAGAGGTATTGGATGAAAATCAAAAAATGGTTAGAAGAAATTACAGAACAAAAAATTGAGATGAAACCAGAACTGTTTTTACTGGGTATCATAAAAGGAAATATAAGTAAAAAGAACCAATACATCATACTTCACATCATAATTACATTTGCCCAGAACTGGAAACAGAAAGACATACCATCAAATGCAATGATAATTAAAAAGGTGTTTGTGCCGAAATGGATAAATTAACCATGGAGTTAAAACTATTATAAGATCTGGAGGGTGCGGTATAAATGGCTAAAAACTAGATGTAAAATACATAGAATATATATAGAAATCATGTTAAAGTGAAAACTGTATAAATTTATGAATATGATAAAATACATTAAAGATTAAAGGGATTATGTAAATATATATATTTAACATAAAGAATTTATAAAACGTATACTAAAGGAGAACAATCATATAACATAGCAAAAGTTTTTATGTATTTAAATGTATAAATACAGAAATTACTTAAATGTATAATACAATAGGCCGTAAATAGAAAATATGTACCGTATTTTTCGGAGTATAAGATGCTCCGGACTATAAGATGCATCTACCTTTTTTGGTGGGGAAAACAAGAAAAAGAAATCTGCCTCTGCCTCCCAGCAATTTTGCCTTGTTGCAGCAAATAGCAAACAGCCTGTTTTACTTTCATTTTCGTTTTCAGCATAGCTTGATTAGCACAAGAAAAAAAAATCTGCTCCAACAATTTACCTCTATGCAGCAAGCAGCAGAGGCCTGTACAAAACAGCTGAGTCAGGAGGCCGATCCAATCAACTTGTGCTAATTAGGCTGTGCTGAAGCTGAAATAAGCTGTTTCTTCTTGCTGCTTGCTACGAGGAGGTAACTGCTGGGAGACAGAGACCAAAGGGTGGGGTCCAGTGGGTGGGCGGGGCTACATTCGGTGTATACTACATTCCAAATGTAGTTCCAAATCCACTCAGATTTAACGCAGATAAAAAACTATAGGTCCACATATTTACTGAATGCTGACCACAAATATATGCTTCAATAATGGCAGAGAAATTAAAAAACTATAGGCCCATCTTTACTAAATGCTGACTCTAAAATATATGCTTCAGTATCTATCTATCTATCTATCTATCTATCTATCTATCTATCTATCTATCTATCTATCTATCTATCTATCTAATTTATATACCGCCCTACTCCCGGGGGACTCAGGGCAGTGAACAACCAAGATAAAATACAGATAATACAAACATTAAAAGTCCATTAAAATTATTAAATATTTTGGCTGAAAACAAATTTAAAACAAACAAATTAGTAAAACAGATTAAACGATTTAAAAATTTAAAAGGGAGAGTTAGGCCAGGCCAGCCTGCTGAAATAAAAATGTTTTGAGAGCATGACAAAACGTGCGCAGATCTGGGATCCTCCGTATCTCCGGGGAGAGTTCGTTCCAGATGGTAGATGCCCCCACAGAGAAGGCTCTCCCCCTGGGAGCCGCCAGTCGACACTGTTTGGCCGACAGCACTCTGAGAAGCCCCTCTCTATGGGAGCGTACTGGTCGGTGAGAGGCTATTGGTAGCAGAAGGCGGTCTCGTAAATACCCCGGTCCAATGCCATGGAGCGCTCTAAAGGTGGTAAGACCACCGGGAGCCAGTGCAGCTCGTGCAGGGAGTCACATGGGAGTGCCACGCCGCTCCCATAACCACCCACGTGGCCGCATTCTGGACCAGCTGGAGCCTCTGGGTGCTCCTCAAGGGGAGCCCCATGTAGAGAGCTCTGCAGTAGTCCAGGTGGGAAGTAATGAGAGCATGAGTAACCGTATTAACGAGTGCCGATCCAGAAAGGGATGCAACCGGCGAATCAGGCGGACCTGATAAAAAGTCCCCCTGGCCATAGCCGTCAAGTGCTCTTCCAAAGACAGCCGTGAGTCCAGGAGGACACCCAAGTTGCGAGTCCTCTCCATGGGGGCCAATGACTCGCCCCCAATAGTCAGTGATGGCACCAACTGACTATACCGGGACGTCGGAAACCACAGCCACTCGGTCTTGGATGGGTTGAGCCTGAGTCTGTTTCTCCCCATCCAGATCCGCACAGTCTCCAGGCACCGGGACATCACTTCAAGGGCATCATTGGGGTGGTCCGGGGTGGAGATGTACAGTTGAGTGTCGTCAGCGTACTAGTGGTACTTCACCCCGAAATCACAGATGATCTCACCCAGCGGCTTCGCATGAATGTTGAACAGAAGGGGCAAGAGGACCAACCCTTGTGGCACCCCACATACAAGGGGTCTCAGGGTCGACCTCTGCCCCCGTCAACACGGACTGCGACCAGTCAGAGAGAAAGGAGGAGAACCACCGTAGGACGGTGCCGCCCACCCCTAACTCCTCTAGCCGGTGCAGCATGATACCATGGTCGATGGTATCAAAAGCTGCTGAGAGGTCTAATAGGATCAGGACAGAGAAACAACCTCTTCCCGAGCCCTCCAGAGATCATCAATCAACGCGACCAATGCTGTTTCCATGCTGTACCCAGGCCTGAAGCCCGACTGGAACGGATCCAGATACGACGATTCATCCAGGTACTGAGGGAGCTGTCGCGCTACCACACTCTCAACAACCTTCGCAATGAAGCAAAGGTTGGAGACTGGACAGTAATTTGCCAACACTGCCGGGTCCAGGGAAGGCTTCTTGAGGAGAGGCCTCACCACCGCCTTTCAAGGTGGCGGGGAAGGCACCCTCTCTCAGAGAAGCATTTATAATCCCCTGGAGCCAGCCTCGTGTAATTTCCCGAGAGGCCAGCACCAACCAGGAGGGACACGGGTTCAATAAACATGTGGCTGCACTCAGTCTGCCCAGTATCCTGTCCACATCTTCGGGCGTCACAGAATCAAACGCTTCGCAGATAATACTCATAAGTCCTGCCTCTGTCCTCCCCCCTGAATATACCCAGTCAGAGTCCAGGTGTTCCGGAATCTGAGCGATTTTTTCATACAGATACTGTACAAAATCCTCGGCTCTACCCTCCAAGGGTCCTCCTGCACTTCCTGGTGGAGCAGGGAGCGGGTCACCCTAAACAGGGCGGCCGGGCGATTATCTGATGACGCAATAAGAATGGCAAAATAGTTATACTTCGCCGCTTTTATCGCCACCAGGTAGGTCTTAATACGAGACCTTACCAGTGTTCGGTCAGATTCAGAATGGCTGGCCCTCCAACCGCTCTCCAGGCGTCTTTTTCGGTGCTTCATCTCCCTCAGCTCCTCGGTGAACCAAGGAGCCAGGCGAGATCGGCGCCGGGTCAGAGGCAGCAAAGGCACGACCCGATCCAAAGCTCAAACAGCCACCCTATCCCAGGCAGCCACCAGGTCCTCAGTCGAGCCATGTGCCAGAGCCTCAGGAAATGGTGCAAGCTCCGTCTGGAATCTATCTGGATCCATCAGGCGCCTGGGGCGGAACCACCTCATCAGTTCCGCCTCCCTGCGGCGGGGTGCGGCGGTTCGAAGGTCAAAGCAAAGGAGGGAGTGATCCAACCATGACAAGAGCTCGATCACTATCTCAAGATCACTCAACCACTGACCAGAGACAAAAACCAGGTCCAGCGTGTTTCCCCCCATGTGAGTAGGGCCATGAACTAACTGGGTCAGGTCCATGGCCGTCATGGAAGCCATGAACTCCTGAGCCACCTCAGACGCCTCACCAGCAGATGGCAGGTTAAAATCCCCCATGACCATAAGCCTGGGGGTGTCAACCGCCAACGCGGCTGTAACGTTGAGCAGCTCGGGCAGGGCTGCCACCACGTGGCAGGGAGCCAGGGACGTAACCAGCAAGCCCATCTGCACTCCATGACCTCACTTCACAAGGAGGGACTCACATCCAGCCGTCTGAGGAACAGTGGCTCCCTCAGACCAAGACCTTCTCTAATGACAACTGCCATCCCCCCTCCCCTCCCCTGTGCCCTAGGCTGATGAAATGCACGAAAACCGGGTGGGCACATCTCAAAGAGGGGGACACCCCCCTTGGCCCAACCAGGTCCCCGTAATACCCACCAGTTCCGCTCCCCCCTCCTGAACAAGATCACAAATGAGGAGGGCTTTATTTACCATGGACCGGGCGTTGCACAGCATCAGCCGAAGGCCCAGAGCCTGAGGGTCTGTGCAACCTGGGGAATGAGAGGAGCACTGGAGGCCGGAGCGCGCCACCGCTTGGAGCCAGTGGGCGCGCGCTCCCACAACCTGATGTGGCCCCCTGCTCCCGCCATATCTGCCCCTCCCACCCACAGTACTGATATAATGTCCATCCACAATACAAGCTCTAACCCCATCCTTGACCCCAGTTCCCGCACCTCTTGTGCCGCGCTCTTCAGCCGGCTCTGGCCTCCTCCCCGACAGGTTCTCCCCCAAACCCACAGAGCCCACCCCCGTCCCAGAACCCTTTAATGGCAGAGATTAAAAAGTTTCTAAATGAATTTATACATCCAGACCAAAATGGTTTCTTGCCTAAGAGACAGATTAAAAACAATATGAGAATGATTTTAAATACATTGGAATATTATGAAGCACATCCTGGAAAACAAATGGCGTTGATCTTCTTAGATGCGCAGAAAGCATCTGACAACGTGAATTGGCAATTTATGCTGTCATGACTAAAAGTCATGGTCTTTAGTGAAAGATTTATTAATATGATAAAGGCAATATACAACAAATCATTATTAATATGATAAAGGCAATATACAACAAACAAACAGAAAAGGTGATGGTAAATAGAGATATGACAGAGAATTTTAACACAAAAAAAGGCACAAGAGAAGGTTGTCCACTATCTCCTTTACAAAAATAATTGCTACCAACCTGCCTTCCATTGAGGACCTGTTTAGTGCATGAGTCAAAAAGAGGGCTGTGAAAATATTTACAGACCTCTCGCATCCTGGACATAAATTGTTTCAACTTCTACCCTCAAAATGATGCCATAGAGCACTGCACACCAGAACAACTAGACACAAGAACAATTTTTCCCCGAACGCCATCACTCTGCTAAACAAATAATTCCCTCAACACTGTCAAACTATTCACTAAGTCTGCATTACCATTACTATTATTAATCTTCTCATCGTTCCTATTATCCATCTCCTCCCACTTACGACTGTATGACTGTAACTTGTTTCTGTATCCTTACGATTATATTATTTCCTAGTATGATTTGATTGCTCATTTGTACCCTATGATTTTCATTAAGTGTTGTACCTTGTGATTCTTAATGAATGTATCTTTTCTTTTATGTACACTGAGAGCATTTGCACCAAAGACAAATTCTTTGTGTGTCCAGTCACACTTGGCCAATAAAGAATTCTACTAGTTATATTGACATTGGAAGTGTTAAATAGAAATATTAGACAAGATATAGAAATTAAAGGTATGGAAATAAAAAAGGAACAATATAAACTACAGGCATTTACAGATGGTCTTTATCTTGGAAGACCCACAAGAAAATGGATTTAAATTAATTAAGAAAATAGAAGAATATGGTGAAGTTGCAGGACTGAAAATAAATAAATAAAAAACCAAACAATAGTTAAAAATGTTACAGGCATATAGAAAAAAGAACTAACGAATAATAAAGATATACAGATAGTCAAGAAAGTTAAATATTTAGGAATTCATTTAATGGCAAAGTGTGTAACGATTAAAGAAGATAATTATTATAAATTGGCGCAACAAGTTAAAACGGATTTGGAGAAGTAGAAAAATCTACACTTATTGATGGGAAGAATAGTCACTATAAAAATGAATCTCTTGCCAAGATTACTATATTTATTTTAAACAAAGCAATAAAACGAAAAAAAATATTTTGAAGAATTAAATAAAACTATATTAAAATATATTTGGCAAAGGAAAAAATCAAGGATAAGTTTGAAAATGTTGCAAAATTCTAAAAATAGAGGTGGTTTTGGGCTACCAGATTGGGAATTGTATTACAAGGCTTTGATTCTTACTTGGGTGAAAGAATGGATTGGCTTGAGGAACAAAAGACTACTGACCTTTGAGGGACATGATCTTGAATTAGGTGGGCATGCTTTTTTATGGTATGGAAGATACAAAATACATAGCTATTTCCAAAGACACTATGTTAGTGCATTATTATTAGTATGGTAGAAAATTAAAGAAATCATTATTTGAAAATACTGGTCTGATTTTCCACAATGCACCACTGATTTACCCAAATGTTATTTATATAAAGAACGTTACCAGATATAAAGATGTTTTAAATGAAAAGGGGGAACTTAAAACTAAGCAGGAATTGAGTGATCAAGGGATTGAGATAACATGATGGTCATATGTGCAGATACAATCTAGATATGAGAAGGATGCTAAAATGTATGGTTTATATAAAGAATTAACAGTATTAGATCAGATATTAACAAGGACAGATGAAAAGTTAATAAAGAAATTATATAGCTATTTGTTAAGCTTTAAGAGGGAAGAGGAACAAGTAAAAGAGACAATGATAGTATGGGTTAAAAATTTTGGCTATTTGATTGAGTTAGATAAATGGCAGAAATTATGGAATAGAAATTATAAATTAACAATGTCTACTGTATATAAAGAAAATCTTTATAAAATGTTTTGTAGATGGCATTTTCTGGCCTCAAGGTTAGCAAAGATGTTTAAGAATAAATCTGAAAAATGTTGGAAATGTCATCAGACACCTGGTTCATAATATCATATGTGGTAGACATGTCAAAAAGTGAAAAAATATAGGGAAAAAAATACATAGATGGCTGGAAAAAATGATAAAACAACATATAGATTTGAAACCAGAGACTTTTTTGTTGGGCATTTTACCAGACAAATATAACAATGTATATTTGATTCTATATGTACTGATTGCAGCAAGAATAGTATTTTCACAACAATTGAAAAATGAAGAGATCCCAACAGATGATGATGTGATTAGAAAATATTAGAATGTGCAGAAATTGTAATACTTACAATTAAGGAAAAGAAAGAAACTGGATACTTTTTGACTTGGGACATTTTATCAATGGCTGGCTGACAAAAACAGGAGCTAGAAACAGGGAAATATATAGAAGGATCAGTGATATAAGGAAGATATGTTAGCTTGGTTAAACAAATATTATGATTATGAATATAATTGATATTAATGCAAGGAATATTGTTGTGAGCACTTTGATTATTATTTCCTAAAATGATTTGTACCCAGACAACACACTGTTCAATTGAAATTGGAATTTTTGTTAAAAAAGATGCATTGTTGTCTGTGTTAACCCTTAGTCAACTTTTGTGATTTAGGGCTAAATAACAGGTTTTAAGGATTTATAAATAGATAAGAGATGGGATAATGGAAGAGGACTTGTTTTTGTATTGTAGGTGGTAAGTTACTAAAATTATTTATATTTGTTCTGATAAATGACAAGTAATTTCTTTATATATTTTCTTTTTCTTTACTATATTTTTTATTTTTGCTTATTTTCTATTTTTTCTCTTTTTATTTCTCCTTTTAATTTTCTACATTTTGTATTTTTATTCTTTTATTTTTAATTGTATTTTTATCTTTTTAATTTTAATGTTTGATGCAATTACTATAAAAAAGATACAGAAAAGAACAGCCAAAATAATAAATGGTTTGGAATAATTCCCCTTTAAAGGAAAGATTTTCACATTTTATATTTTGCTTAGAAAGAAAACGGACAAGAAAAAATAAGGAAATAAATCAATGTTTGTAGAAATTGTGGATAATTTTCTTAATTCCTATTAGAATTAGAGTTATTCATAAGAACTAAATATATAAAGATATGGCATCAATGCATAGTTTCAACAAAAAATTCCTGCCATTAGATATGGTGATATCCACCAAGATAGATGGCAGCTTTCAAAGTCAAATCATCTTCCCATCCTTCCACATTTATTCTTGTTCTTTTATTCTTTTTGTATTGGGCTGTTTTGAAAGCCAGTGGGGTACAGTGGTTAAGGTATTAGGCTAGCAACAGGAAGCTGTGAGTTCTAATCCCACTTTAGGTACAAAATTAGATGTGTGATCCTGGGCCAGTCACTTTCTCTCAACTGTAGCAAGGAGGCAATGGCAAACCTGAAAATCCTTGCTAGCAAAATTGCAAGGACTGTCTAGGAAGTCTTTAAGAATTGGACATAATTGAACTGAAGAAAAAAAAATGAGCTGCCTAGGATCATTATGTGAGATAGGCAGCATAAATTATTTAAATAAATAAAATAAAATAAACAACACAAGGTGCCATTCTGGATTTCTCTGTTGTCCTACAAACAGTTCCACCACCAGGTCCTTGAATTTTTTTAACATTTATCAAGTTACACTTTCAGGCAACTTCCTTGTATTCAGGTAGACTGTTTCATTCTATTTTGCAGGAATCACTCAAAAATAAAACAATAAGCAGGTTTATATATAGCTATTTTCATCTTTTATTTCCTCCCCATTCTCCTAAAATTAATGTTTTTAGTTGCACTAAGCAAACTTGCTAAATAATCACGCTACATATGTCAAATTTACTTATAATTATCCATGTGGTCCATTCTTAAGAAATGTGCAATAGAGAAAAAGTATCAGGTTCAACTTTTCACTTTTACTTTAATCAATAACTAAATAAATCCAAAGCATGCTTCTCAGATTACATTACCCACTTATCTTTCCCCAGCAATTTATCCTTACCAACTCACCTATGAAAACTATTCTGGTGATCACTACATGACAGCAAATTCATTTTTTATGCCATTCATATTGTTGCCATTCATATTAGGGAAAGTTCTCAACAATGTTCTGCAACAAAATATTAATTTAAACAAAAACTAATTCTGACAATAGTTCGTTATCCTTGAAAATGAAAAAGAATGAAGTTATTTATTAACCAGAATGTATAAAGCAACAAAGATGAATCACAATAACAATGCCATAGGATCCTGTTCTTTAACCTCTTAAAATTTCAAGTAGGAATGACTTTTTTATTACTTAGATACCACAGATGAAGGAAACAACTGTTCATAATTTAACTTAATTATAGTTAAATCAAAACCTTGAGAAGTGTGATGGCTTTGGTATGTAAAACTGATAAACAGGGATCCCCAATCTTTCTGGCTCCATGAACCAGGAGTGGTAGAACCAGTGAACCAGGAGTGGAGGGGTTGGTTTCACACACCCATCTAGATCATGCGCATGTGCAAATGAAGCTTTACACACTCACCCGCCACTCCCATGGCCGAACACAGGAGTCAATCTTGAACTGTGAGCTCAAACTGCCAGCAGTTGGCAATCAGCAGAATTAGCCTGCGATACTGCATTATAACCACTGCACCACCACAGCTCTATGATCCTTCCCTAGGCCTAGGCAATATCTCTCCCCTCCCACATTTTACGAGCTTATTCTCACATTCTGTTACGAGAACCACAAAGGCTTGACTCTTCACAAGGACTGCAGTAAAGCAGAGTAATATCTCATGCTTCATCTTTCTTGCCAACTTTTACCTTTGTGGCATTATTAATTTACTTATTTTACTAATATTACTGCAGTGTCTTTATCAGATTGTTGTGAGCTGTCCAAAGAGTCAGGAGGCATACAAGTTTAATGAATTATTATTACTAAAACACTGTTTTGTTTATAATAAAAAGTTTTATCAGACTTTTTACTGGGTACTTTGGTGAATCATCCTCAAATAGCCAGTATCTCTAATAAGTTATAAAAATATAAAATAAAACTTTTCTTATGGTTGTACTATTTTTCTAATACTCACTTGGCAGTCAGTAAACAAAAATTTATTTACATTGTTATATAAATAATAAATATGTAAAATGATATGTAATTTATAATAAAATTATGTGTATATAGTAAAAATTATCATATATAAAATATACAGACACATTCATAACTATATATTATATATGTAATCACTGAGACACTTAAAATTTGGATTTTATTTTTCATATCATGCTTCCTCCATTAGTAGAATTTAATTAAATGGACAGCTCCCATCTTGAATTCAATATCATCAGAATTCAGAGATACCTATAATTATAGTGAATAATTGCAGCAAGGCTACATATCTCTAAGTTATTTATTGGAAGCTCTAGTGATGCAAAACTCACTTGCCTTTTGTGATTAGGCTGTTCCTACTGGTTATTAAAATTCCTGCCTGTGCCTATATATAATCCTCTTGAAAAATTCATCTTATATAACATATTTTTATTAGCATAAAGTGTTGAGGCTTAACTGAGAGTGAAATAGTCTAACTTCATAAATCTACCAGAAATTTCTATATTGATACATTCAAAGTTGAGTTGGTTTTTAGACCAGACAGAGCCACTGTTCCAGCTGGAAGATTAAATTCAGAGCATTAAAATTCCTGTTGCTTTACTGTTTGTCCAGAGCCAACTCAAGACCAACCTCTTGAAGCATTTGAAACAAAGAGTAGTTCATTTTATACACACTCAATTATATATATATTATGGTTAAGGAATCCAATATTCTCCCAGAAGGCTGCGGTGTGGGTCAGGAGTGGGATGATCCAGTTGGTCTGGCCAGTCATTGAGTCGAATAGTTTTGGCCACGCCTCCTCGTGCCTCCGTCGCCTCCAGTTTTATTTGACTCAGTGATCTGACCAGACGGAATTTCGAGTCTTCTCACTCCTGACACACTGATCAACGTTATATTTGCTTCTATTTCGAAGATTGAGACTTTCTGCGCTGTGCGAGCTAGCCACTTCAGTTTTAGGCTGAAAACACTGCCGCTGCCGCTGCCCCACTCAACAGCTGATCGGCGCTAGCGCTCCCATCGCTTCGCCGCTTGCAAATTAAGTGCCGGCCATTCTTACAGCACCAGCAGCCGAATCGCTTCATCAGCTGTTCCCTCAGCCACTAGCTGCTGGAACTTCACCAGCAGCAGCCATTATCGCGCCTCTAATATCGCGCCAATGGACGTCATTTTGAATCGACGTTCCGGCGGCCATTTCTTACTAGCGTGATCGCGAAGGTTGTAGCACTTCTAACGAAGGAGTTCACCCCATATTCAAAGGGCTCTTACTTTGCTATTGTTGGCAGCCAACGTAGCCTTTTGAGACTGGGCGATCAAGCCTTATTCCGGAGCATCCATTTCAAGGCACTGTGAGTAGGATCAATGTGGGCAGCCACTTTGATTCCTTGGGGGCGGCCATTTTGTTACCACCTCTCCACCTCAGGCGGCCATTTAAAAAAGAGAGAGAGAGAGAGAGAGAGAGAGAGAGAGAGAGAGAGAGAGAGAGAGAGAGAGAGAGAGAATTCTGCCACTGCAGTTTGCTTCAGGTTCCTTCATTAGCCCCTCTGGTACTGGTATTTCCAGTACCAGAGAATACCAGCGATACCTGAAGAAGCCCCTCATTATTCATTAGGAGTGTAGGCTATTGCCCTCATCTTTTTAGCCCAGCTTCACAATGGCGGAATGGCTAGTCCGAGACTAACCGCAAGGCCACTCCAAGTCTGCTTCTGGCAAAAAATCTACCCAACTGCAGACTGAGATTAAAGACCTCCAATGTCGCCAAAGTGCACTGGAGCAACAATATTTGCAAGCAGAGAACGAGAAAGCGGATCTTGAGGTCTCCACTGTAAGTGCCCACTCTGGTTCTATGGACCAGGACGCCAATGATAACCTTGAGCTCTCCAAGGCTTTATCCCCAGAGAGACCTGACCAGCAATATTCTGATTTTCCACCTTCCAAGAACCAGAAAAAGGGGGATCCCTTCGCTTGCGCAATTACCCTCCAGGAACCACCCGCACCTCCACCTACCCAGCGTTCCAACTCATTGGAACTGCAAGATCTGCATGAGGCGGTTCAAAACTTGATTGCCAGGGCCATCTCGCATGGCATTGCAGCGGGCATACAGGAACATCGCTCAGCTTCTGTGGCTTCGGAAAGCCTTCATTCACGACGCACCTGAGTTTCACCTTCTGCCAATCTCACTGGATCCCCTGAAAGGTCCCCAACGAGATCTAGGGGCAGCACTGAACTCGGCCTGGAGGACGAGCCACAAATAGATACGGATCTTTCAGATGACGAAGGTGCCCCTCGGGATGTTCCGGCCTTCACAGGCCTATTTCCTCAGGGACTCTTTAAGTCGCTACTGCACAAAGCGAAAGTCACCTCAGGCCTCTTGGATCTGATTACTGATTCTGCTGCAAATTCAACTGGCCACGGTATCTTCTCCGAACCAATTGCCGAACAACTTTTCATCCAGGCACCCAAACTGCTTACGGACGTGGTCCGAAATCAATGGGCCAATCCATCATCTCTTCCTACGCCCAGCGGCACTGACCGTCGCAATTACAATATGGAGCCTTCGCTGACCACCATTCCACGGGTACCCTCTGTGGATAGCCCTGTGGCTGTTCTTTCCTCTTCTTTTCCCTATATCTCGGGTGACACATCTGAGGGCCTTAAGCCTGAGGACAAGAAATTTGACCTGTCCTTCAAGAAAACACACCAGGCTTCAGCCTGGGCCATACAAGCCGCTACTGCGGCGTCTTTCTTCACTCGTTCCTCACTACTATGGCTCCAACAACTGCAATCATGTTTACCCGTCCAAGAGGTCCGGGTCCACCAGGACCTTAACAAAATCATTGCAGCCACTCAATTTGCCTCCGATGCCATGCTTAACACTACCAATACGCATTTCGAGCAATGGCATCATCAGTCACTTCGCGTCGCCTATTATGGCTGCACCAATGGCCAGCCAACCTAAAAGCCAAATGGCGACTCGCATCAGCCCCGTACACGGGGTCGACATTGTTTGGTGACTCCCTCAAACCTTTATTGGTTGAGGATAAGGACAGGAAGAAAGTTTTGCCTTCTGCCACTAGAAGAGCAGATCGCAGGGCAACCCCCTACTACCGCAGGCAGCCTGCCCGCTACTTTCCCCAGGAGGGCTCTAGCCAATGCCCTTTTTTCCAGGGCTCCTTTTGCCAACAGGACAGGGGTTCCTTTCAGGACAAGCCAAAGTCATACGGCCCTTCAAAATGGCCATTTCGCGGAACTGGTTGTCAGAAATGACTCAATTCCCACTCCCCCCATAGGAGGCAGACTGCGCCTCTTTGTAGACAGGTGGGCTCGCACCACGACCGACCAATGGTTCCTCCACACCATCGAATTCGGACTCCCGTTGGAATTCCTTTCCAGCCTCCCGAACTGCTTCGTACCATGACCGGTCTCCAACTCACTTCGCAAGCACAGACTCATGGAGCTGGCTATCCAACATCTCCTAGAGATCAAGGAGGAGGAGGTCCCTCCCGACCAATGGAGACAGGGATATTACTCAATCCTTTTCGTGGTGCCGAAGCACTCTGGGGGCTCTGGAGAGCAATACTCAACTTAAAATCACTGAATACCCACCTTGTCTACAGGAGGTTCAAAATGAACACTCTTAAGTCCATCCTAGAGGGGATCAGACCCGGAGACTTCCTAGCCTCCGTAGACCTGTCCGAGGCCTACCTGCATATCCCTATCTCGCCGGCCCACCAGTGTTATCTCAGATTCAGCTACACGGGGCAACACCTTCAATATCGTGCCCTCCCATTCGGCCTGGCATCAGCCCCACACAGTTTCCCAAAGGTCTTGGCGGCCCTGGTGGTGCACTTACAGTCTGTCCTGGTACAAGCCTACCTGGATGAATTTTAGTTCAGGCCCCCACCCTCCCAAGGGCACTAGCCGACCTACAACTAACCTTGCAGGTCCTACGGGAACACGGGTTTTTAGTCAACTTACCCAAGAGCCAATTGGAACCTCGAACCCGCTTAACACACTTCGGGGCAATAATCGACACCCAGGCGGGGCAGGTGTTCCTCTCTCACGAGAGGAGAGACAATATCAGACTGCTCATCTGCCAACTCCTTCTGGAGCCAACAGTGTCCAAACTCGCCCTTTCGAAACTGTTAGGGAAACTGGCATCTCGTGCCTTGGGCCCGGCTCCATGCACGCAGTCTCCAATGGCTCCTGCTGTCAGCACTTCAACCTGCATTTACTCTAGTGCTGACATAAGAAGGAGAAGAGGGGGCAGCTGGCAAGAGGACGCTTGACATTTCACCTACTTATTTTCCCTGAAGGTAATATCCCCTAAGAGATGAGATGGGAGGGGGGACATTCCTGGGAGCTTAAGTAGTAGATATGGGGAGAGTGATTTGGAAGAAAGCCAATGAGACGCAGAGAATTGGGGAACAGAAAGGGAAGGTTTGGGGTCAGGAAGTCAGAGTTGGCTATGCCACGATCGGGGACAAGTTGTCATGCTTAATAAAATGAAAGATTTCTTCAAAGACTATCTGTTTGGAAATGCAATTTATTTTATTTGAGATGACATTGAAACCTGACAGATAGCCAACTCTTCTTTCCAAGCCAAGCTGGCTGACCTCCAAACCTCCAGCTCCCTTCCAGATGTATGGAGTGAATGGAGACACAGCCCGGACATCATGGCAGAAAGTAAGCTGTCCGAAGACAGCCTAATTCAGGCAACTGGAAAAGAGCCAGTTCTGATCCCAGCCAGCTTGGACGCTACAGGGCTTCAAGATATTACGGAGCCTCAACCCCCCCCTCCTCCATCAAAGCTGCCAGACAGCAAAGATGAGACGATCGTTCCACAACCCAAGAAGAGAAAAGGTAAGTATTCGGGGGAGTTGCCAAAAGCCGCAGAGGCTGAGTTTCCCATCCCGAGCGTTCAGGGGAAGGGGAAACCCCTAAGTGAATTGGGGAGGGCAGACTGGCTATGAGCAGGCCAGGCATCAAAAAGCTTCAGGGAAGCCACTCGAGAGCCCCATAGATGAATTGAAAGAGAAATTTAACCGTGCCATCCTTGGGGAGGAGGGGCCATCATGCAGGCCAAAGGAGAAGAGGGAACTAATCTGGGCTGATGAACCAAGAGGCCGTAAACTGAAGCACAGCCCTTCCCCCCCCAACCCCAGCAGAAGGAGAAGAAGCCCAAAGATGCATCCATGGATTCCTCCCTTACACAGCAAGCAGAGCAGTCTGGATAGGACATCACCTCCCCACCCTAGAATGAGAGATGAGAAAGAGGACCAGTGGCACCGAGGCCAGGCTTACAGAGCCCCGCACTGGGAGGAGACGGCTGCGAGGGAGGACCCACCCCGTTTCAGAGGGAAGTTCGATGGCGATCCAGACCAGCTAGCCCAATTCCTCGACACAGCTGAGATCTACATCGAGCACTATGGACACCTCTACCAGAGCCCTAGTGAGTGCCATTTCAGAAGGGTTGGAGGGAGAAGCAAGGAGGTAGTCAGCTGCCCTCTACAAGAACAGGGCCCCCCAACTGCAAGACGCAGATGGGTTCTTACAACTATTACGAGCCCGGTTCGAGGAGGCAGAGGAGGACCTCTATGTGGAGGACGAGCTCAGAAACCTAATCCAGAAGGGGAGGCCCATAAGAGAGCATATCCATGAATTCAGGAGAATCATTAGGACCTTACCTCCCTTACCAGAGCGACTATTGGTGTACTTCTTTAGAACAAGCCTAGACAAGCGAATCGCCCAAGTGACCGCTTATCGGGACATCCCGAACAGACTCTCCGAATGGTTCCGAGTAGTGATAAAAGTCGACAGAGGGTTGCAAGCCAACGACATATCAAAACAACCAGATGGCAAGCAGAGGGGCCAACCGGACCAGGGACCACCCATTAGACGAGAAACCGCAGCACCATAGCCCACCCAGAGGCCTGTCATTCCGCGGAGCCCACTGAGGTGCTACAGGTATGGGGGGATTGGTCACCTGGCCGCAGCGTGTGGAACCCCGAGGCCAAGATCACACCCACCACCCAAGGCACAACCGGAACGAGGGCCCAAGCGCGTCACCAACGCGCCACAGAAAATCCCCCAGAGTCCAGAGGTCTTTGCCCACCTAACCGAAACAAGGGGGATCCCAGATGATGGAAATCAATCCCCCGAATTGTATGACAGTGAAGACGAGGGTGAAGATGACCCAATGATGAGTGGACCCATCCACCCTTTTCTTTTCCCTATATGCCTAACGGCCCCAAAAACAGGAACCCAAGGGACTTTCCAAGCCCTAATAGATTCGGGCTGCACGAGGTGTCTGAATAACATACCCACAGTCCTAAAATTAGGGATCAGAGTCAAAAAGCTCAACCACCCAATTCGATTTGAACAAGTTGATGGGTCTCTAGTGGGAGGAACTTACGCCACATACCTGACCGAACCAGTGAAGCTGGAGCTAGCAGATCACTGGGAAACGATTCGGTTCATAATAGCCCTCAAAATGACAGATCCAGTCATACTGGGACTCTCTTGGCTAGACAAACGGGGCCCCATCATCTGGTGGCAAGAGGAAACCCGCAGACTGAGGATAGCAAAGGGCCCCCAACCCCTGCAGCTCCAACCAGGCAAGACGCCCCCCATGCAGGGGCCCCAATTCCTCCTGCCGCAACAAGGGTCCCTCCCTAAGGGTACACCAGAGCACCTGGTAGCCACATCCGACAGCTCCCATGAGACAGAACAAATCCCAGAGGAGTACCAAAACCTTGCAGAGGTGTTCAGTGAGGCCGAGTGTGACGTTCTGCCCCCCCCCATCACGAGGCCGATTGCGCCATCGAGATCATCCCTGGGGCGAAACTACCTAAACCCAAATTGTATGCCATGACGCCCCGTGAAATGCAAGAAATGCGGAACTACATAGACAAGAACCTACAAAGGGGTTTCATTGAGCCAGCCAAACCACGGGTTGCGGAACCGGTCCTCTTCAAAGAGAAGAAAGACGTCTCTATCCGCCTGGTGGTTGATTTTAGAATTATCAACACTGTCTGCATACACAACTTATATCCCCTTCCCCTCATGAAAGACATGCTAGCTCACCTGGCCAAAGGGAAAGTTTGCACCAAACTAGACCTCCGTGAAGCCTACTACCGGATACACATCAGGGAAGGAGATGAGTGGAAAACAGCATTCAACTGCCCCCTAGGGAGTTTCCAATTTAAGGTGATGCCATTTGGACTACAGGGAGCCCCAGTGGTGCTCATGCAATTGATAAATGAGGTTCTACATAAGCACCTCTATAAGGGGGTCCTCATCTACCTAGATGACATTCTCATTTACACGGAAACCATAGACGAACACATACCCCTCGTCCGCCAAGTGCTGGAAAAACTGCTGGGGGCGAACCTATATGTCAAACTATCAAAATGCGAGTTCCACCAGTCACAACTAGACTACTTAGGCTACCGAGTGTCGAACGAGGGGATAGAAATGGACCCAGCCAAAGTACAATCAGTTTTAAACTGGCAACCCCCTCGCACCCGCAGACAACTGCAAAGCTTCCTGGGGTTCGCAAACTTCTACAGACAATTCATCCCCTCTTTTGCAAGAACTGCCAAACCTCTGACGGACCTCCTAAAAACAGGGAGTCCAGCGACAAAACCCTGCCCAAGACAACCTCTACAGTGGGACCTAACCTGCCAACAAGCATTCGAAACACTGAAAGAAATGTTTGCAAAAGAACCGGTCTTAAAGCATCCTGACCCCGAACAACTCTTCGTCATCCAAGCAGATGCCAGCGATGTGGCAGTGGGGGCTGTGCTACTCCAAAAGAACAGCCAAGGGAATCTACAACCTTGTGCCTACACATCCCGCAAACTCACCGACACAGAAAGATGATGGGCGGCGTGGGAAAAGGAAGCGTTCACAGTGAGATGGGTGCTGTTGACCTGGCGACACCTGCTAGAAGGAGGCCAGAGACCGTTCGAAGTTTGGACTGACCATAAGAATCTTGAGGCTCTCAGGACCCCACGGAAGTTGTCACCCAGACAAGTCTGGTGAGCCCAATACTTCAATCGTTTCAACTTCGAGCTGAAACACAGCCCAGGGGGGAAAAACTTTCTGGCCGATGCCCTCTCCCGAATGCCTCAATACAACAGCGAGCGGGAGCAGGTAGTGAATGACATCATCCCCTCTGCCCAAGGAGTAGGTCAAGTAACCACCAGACGGCAATGTCGCGACCAGCAAGCCCAACCTGCAAGTGACTTAACGACAAGACTCAAAACTGAAACATCGGCAGACCCCTGGTTCCGAGACAACCAACATCTCTTGACAAAAAGGGATGACCTGGCATGGAAGGGAACAAAACTCTATATCCCAGAGACTCTATGCACCCTGATCCTCAAGAGAGGCCACGACGTTAAACTAGCGAGACATTTTGGTTTCTTAAAGACTGCACTTAGTACAAAGACAGTTTTGTTGGCCCCACATGAGAAAAGTTGTAGACAGTTATGTGAAAAGTTGTACCATCTGTGCCACGATGAAAAAACGACCAGGAAGACCTCCCGGGCTGCTGCAGTCAGTAGCTGAACCGACAAGGCCATGGGAGAAGATTGCAATGGACTTTATAGTAGAACTACTGAGGAGTGGTGGAAACACAATGATCTAGACTGTAATAGACTTATTCTCCAAACAGGCACATTTCATACCCTACAGCGGGCTACCCTCAGCCCGCCAGTTGTCCAAACTGTTCCTGAAACACATCTAATGCCTGCATGGAGTACCCAGAAGAATAATCTCCGATCGAGGTGTCCAGTTCACAGCAAAATTCTGGAGAGAATTCCTACGGTCCATAGGGTCATCCCAAGGCCTCAGCTCAGCGTTTCACCCGAGCACCAATGGGGGGGGCGGAGAGACTGAATGCCATGATAGAACAATACCTGAGGTGCTACGTCGACTACCAACAGTCTAATTGGGCGGACCTATCTTTTGCAGAGGTCGCGTATAATAATGCTGTCCACAGTAGCACAGGACTAACCCCATGTAAGGTAGTGAGTGGTATGGATTTCGTCCCCATGCCAGAGTACTCAAGAGAGCCCCCTTCCTCAGTCAGTTTGACCGATTGGATGGCTCACCTTCTCTCGCTATGGGCGGACCACCTCACCGGCAAGGACAACCTCCAGGCCGACTTCCTAAGTCGACCCATAGTGGAACCGTCGGACTGGCGCCTCCACCCCAATCTCTTCCAAGACATTTGTCACCGATTCGGACAACCTCTAGTGGATCTGTTCGCCTCATCAGCGAATGCTCAGCTTCCATGCTTTATCACTCACTACCTGGCACCGGGGGCGGAGGACACGGACGCTCTCCGTTGCCCCTGGCCACTGGGTCTACTATATGCGTTTCCACCTCTAGCATTAATCCCATGAGTGATACGCAAGATAATAGCAGAGGAAACATCGCCCCCCACTGGCCGAGGAGGCCTTGGTTCTCGGACCTAGTGGCCCTCTCAATATCGCGTCCTTGGCGGTTCCCGCCCAAGAGGATGTCTCTCAACCAGGGGGCAGTCAACCACCCGGAGCCCCAGTGGCTCAGTCTAACCACCTGGCTATTGAGGGGTTCCTTCTGAGAGAGGCACTCTATTCCGAGGATGTCATTCGAGTCATGCAGGCGGACAGGAGACAGTCCACCATCAGACTTTATAACATCACCTGGAAGGTATTTATTTCTTGGTGCTCTGCGCGCGAGATTAATTCCCTTTCAGCTTCTGTTCCGCAGGTCCTGGAGTTCCTACACGATGGCTTCCGTAAAGGACTGGTGCTCAACACACTTAAACGCCATGTTGCCGTGCTCTCCACGATATTGCCACCCAGGGATGGAGCACTGCTGTCACGTCATCCATCCATTTACAGGTTTTTACGTGGGGTCCGAAATCTCCGTCCCCCCGTAGTTCACCGGTATCCCTCCTGGGACATGCCACGAGTACTAAAGGCCCTCACCGAACCACCATTCGAGCCCTTACGTATATCAAGCCTCAGGTACCTTTCACTAAAGGTAGCCTTGTTGGTGGCAATTACCTCTGCACGCCGCATTTCGGAGCTGGCGGCCCTCTCCATTCAGCCTGACCTGTGTATCATCCACACAGACAGAGTGGTCCTCCGATTGGATCCGTCCTTTGTTCCAAAAATTAACTCCCGATTCCATCGGGAACAGGAAATTATTCTTCCCAATTTCTGCCCCAGACCAGCTCCCCCACTGGAACACAAATGGCACACTCTAGATGTCCGCAGAGCTATTAAGATCTACATCTCGCGGACTGCCACTTCCAGACGTTCTGAGGCACTATTCGTATCATTTCAACCCCTCCTCATTGGGATCTAAGGTATCCTCGGCCACTATAGGTCGCTGGATCCGGGCTTGTATTGCCCGGGCATATGAAGCACAGTCTATCCCTCCTCCGAGGCGTGTTACTGCTCACTCTACTCGCAGTGCAACTACCTCCGCTGCTTGGGCCACGCAGGCCTCCCTCGAGGAAATTTGCCGGGCAGCTACCTGGACTACTCCTGTTCCATTCATTAAGCACTATCGTTTGGATGTCTTCGCATCTGCGGAGGTTTCTTTCGGCAGGAGAGTCCTCCAACAGGTACACCGGGCCTTGAGGTCTCCTAGTTAGCAGGCTTCCCACCCGTGGGGCTGACAAGCTTGGGTATGTCCCACTCCTGACCCACTCTGCAGCCTTCTGGGAGAAGAGGCGTTGGACTTACTGTGAACGCCGTTTCTCTGGGGGCTGCGGAGCGGGTCAGCCCCTCCCACCTGTGACTCTTTCACAACCTTCGAACCGCTACACCCCGCCGCAGGGAGGCGGAACCAATAAAGTGGGTCCGCCCCAGGCACCTGATGGATCCAGATAGGTTCCAGAGGGAGCTTGGGCCATTTCCTGAGGATCTGGCACACGACTCGATCAATGACCTGGTAGCTGCCTGGGACCGGGCAGCTGGGGGGGCTCTAGATTGAGTCGTGCCTTTGCGGCCTCTGATCCGGTGCCAATCCCTTGGGGCTCCATGGTTTACCAAGGAGCTGAGGGAGATGAAGCGCTGGAAAAGACGCCTAAAGAGCGGTTGGAGGGCCAGTCTTGCTGAATCTGATCGAACACTGGTAAGGTCGCATATTAAGACCTACCTAGTGGCGATAAAGATGGCAAAGTTTCATTACTTTTCCGCCCTTATTGCATCATCAGATAATCGTCCAGCTGCCCTGTTCAGGGTGACCCACTCCCTGTTACATCTGGGAGTGCGGGAGGACCCCCTGGAAGGCAGGGCTGAGGAATTTGGACAATATCTGCATGACAAAATCGCACAGATTCGGTGGGATTTGGACTCTATAACTGGGTAGATTCAGGCAGGGTGGCGAGGAATAGACTTGAGAATGTTATCTGGGAAGAGTTTGACTCTGTGACCCCTGATGACATGGACAGGACTTTGGAGAGACTTAGTGCGGCCACATGTTTATTGGACCCGTGTCCCTCCTGGTTAGTACTGGCTTCCCGGGAGGTTACACGAGGCTGGCTTCAGGGAATTATCAACGCTTCATTGAGTGAGGGTTACCTCCCCACAGCCTTGAAAGAGGCGGTGGTGAGACCTCTCCTCAAGAAGCCTTCCCTGGACCCGGCAGTGTTAGCCAACTATCGTCCTGTCTCCAACCTTCGTTGTTGAGAGTGTGGTCGCATGACAGTTTCCACAATACCTGGAGGAAACGTCTTATCTAGATCCATTCCAGTCGGGCTTCAGGCCTGGGTACAGCACGGAAATGGCATCAGTCACATTGGTCGATGATCTCTGGAGGGCTCGGGACAGGGGTTGCTCCTCTTTTCTGGTCCTGTTAGACCTCTTAGCGGCTTTTGATACCATCAACCATGGTATCATGCTGCGCCGGTTGGAAGAGCTGGGGATGGGGGGCACTATATTATGGTGGTTCTCCTCATTTCTCTCGGACTGGTCACAGTTCATGTTGGCAGGGGGGCAGAGGTCGACCTCGAGACGCCTCATATGTGGGGTGCCTCAGGGGTCGGTTCTCTCACCCCTTCTGTTCAACATTTATGTGAAGCCGCTGGGTGAGATCATCCATGGCTTCGGGGTGAAGTACCACCAGTATGCTGACAACACCCAGCTGTACATCTCCACCCTGGGCCACCCTAATGATGCCCTTGAAGTGATGTCCCGGTGCCTGGAGGCCGTGTGGATCTGGATGGGGAAGAACAGCCTCAGGCTCAACCCATCCAAGACTGAGTGGCTGTGATTCCCGGCATCCTGATATAGTCAGTTGACCCCATCACTGACTATTGGAGGCCAATCGTTGGCCCCCAGGAAGAGGGCTCGCAACTTGGGCATCCTCCTGGATACACAGCTGTCCTTGGAGGAACATCTGACGGCTGTGGCCAGGGGGACTTTTTATCAGGTTCGCCTGATCCGCCAGTTGCGGCCCTTCCTAGATCGGAATTCTTTGTGCAGTCACTCATGCCCTCGTCATCTCTCGCCTGGACTACAGCAATGCTCTCTACATGAGGCTCCCCTTGAAGAGCACCCAGAGACTTCAGCTGGTCCCGAATGCGGCCGCGTGGGTAGTGATGGGAGCTGCATGGTGCTCCCACATAATACCTCTCCTGCGTGAGCAGCACTGGCTCCCAGTGGTCTTCCGGGTGCGCTTCAAGGTGTTGGTTATCACTTTTAAAGCGCTCCATGGCATAGGACCTGGATACCCTCGAGACAGTCTGCTGCCATCAACGACCTCCCACCGACCGGTGCGCTCCCACAAAGAGGGCCTCCTCAGGGTGCTATTGGCCAAGCAGTGTAGACTGGTGGCTCCCAGGGGGAGGGCCTTCTCTGTGGGGGCACCTGCTCTCTGGAATCAATTGCCCCCAGAGATACGAAGAATTCAAGACCTCGGTGCCTTCCGCCGTGCCCTGAAGACCTTCCTTTTTCAGCAAGCCGGGCTGGCTTAATGCTTTTTAAATGTTTTTAATATGTTTTGTTACTGTTTTTTAACTTTGGGGCCAAATTTATATATATCTTTTTAAATTGCTTTTAATGTTTGTATCTATGTTTTTTACTTTAGCTGTACACCGCCCTGAGTCCTTCGGGAGAAGGGCAGTCTATAAATTTGTTAATAAATAAATAAATAAATAAATAAATAAATAAATAAATAAGCTTCTTGCTAACTCTTGGCAGAGGCTGTCTTTTAGATCTCGATTTGTCAAACAAAACTGGAGGCGACGGAGGCACGAGGAGGCGTGGCCAAAACTATTCGACTCAATGACTGGCCAGACCAACTGGATCATCCCACTCCTGACACACTCCGCAGCCCCTGGAGAAACAGCATTCATGGTAAGTCCACGGTAAGTCCAACGCCTCACATCATCTAAACTTTATACTTTGCATCTGGCATTTTTTCACTTATTTACAAAAATGAACACAACTGATTTACTGAACACAACAATTTACTGAACACTGAACTGAATTTACACACAACTGAACTGAACACAACAATTTACACAACTGATTAAACTTTCAGAATTAAAAACTAGAAAGCATAAAAAATAAATAATTTCATTTAAATTTCAGTTAGTACTAACAATAATTTTTCATGCTGAACCAGCATTTGCAGTTAAAAACAACTTTAAGTATGAAAATTTTAGATATTCTGAATCTCATTAGATTCTCTTTGGACATACTATTATGCAAATATGACTTGGAAATTATATGCAATCTCTTCTATTAACACTTTGGGATATTTAGAATATATGTTTGGTCCCACCAATGATTTTCTTGCTGTTCTTACCTCTCCATTTGACAGACAAATATGGTTAAGCAACAATGAAATAAAAACGACACTACAAAGAGTGGTAAAATTTACGGGTCAGCCAGTTTCTGTATTATACTACACATACATCCTATATATATGTGATATATCTACCGTTTCCCCTAAAATGAGACATCCCCTGATAATAAGCCCAATCAGGCTTTTGAGCGCATGCACTAAAATAAGCCCTCCCTGTAAATATGACCTACCTGAAAATATTTAAACGCATGCGCAGCTAGTCCCCACCATTTCCTCTGGTTTCCTCCATGCGCCCCAAAATAATAAGACCTCCCCGAAAATAAGGCCAAGTGCTTATTTCAGGGTTCAAAAAAATATGACAGGGTCTTATTTTGGGGAAAACACGGTATATATTTATATAGCCTATTTTGTACTAAATTATTCCACTTACATCTTTTAAGTGTTTCATTCTTAGAATGTATTTCACATAAGTTAGTGTTTTTCAAACTAAGCAATTTTTAAGATATGTAGACTTCAACTCACAGAATTTCCCAGCATTGACACTGACAAGACATAAATAAAATAGGCACAAAACTAGCTTTAAGAGAAAAAGATAGTTAAAATGTAGTGCCCTCTTTCTAAAGCCATATTTCAAATTAAGAAAATGTTCAAACAAAATTCAGATAAAACTGGCTCCTTAATAAAATATATTCAGTTGCCTGTTTAGGTCTGATCACTAACTTTAAAGAAAGGATTTATGCATTTTAAAAAAGAGGAAAAACAGCTGATAATCATGGCAATCCCTAATTATGAAATATTTTTAAATACTATATATGAAAGCGTTACAGATCTAAGGACAACTTGCCATGTCCAACTCGCCATGGAAAACTTGCCAAGAGACAACTCACCATAGCCAAGTTGCCATTGCACAACTTGCTGTGGGATAATTCAACACTGTATTAATAATTTCATTGTTACTTTTATTGATGTTTTTTATCAAAATTATTGCAACTCTTGTATTTCTGGATTGACATTATTAGGCATGGTTCCATTGAAATTAACTTTTATTCTTTATTTATTGAATTGTCCTGTGGCCAATTCTCCCACGTGTTGGCCATGAAAAGCTGTTCCATTCTGAAGTTTTCCTAAATTATATTCCTAATATCTTTCTTAAATTGCATTCATTTGCTGCTATTTATAATTTAGGGATAATGGTGCACAATGATAGCAGAATTTGGCATATATTGATTTACAAAACAGTCTTATTTGAGTTAAGCTACTATAAGGACTTTTGTTCCTTAAGGTCACAGGAAAAAAATGCTGGAGCACTTGGAACTGCCTTACTTGCAAGTCCTTTTCTGACCCAGTTATAAGACCAAAATTGGAGCTTTATAGATTTACTGCAGAAGATATGGAAAATCACTTTATTTTTCTCCCACTAAAATTCACCAGCTAGTAGGAAAAACATGCATCACTCTCCATAACATGGGCTGGGGCTTCAGAAAGCAATTGAATGCAATTTAAGAAAGATATTAGGAATATAATTTAGGAAAACTTCAGAAAGCAGCAAGCATGTAATGGGATATGAGGAATTTGGAGCCAATATTGGATTGGCTAATTCCCTTCTGGGTAGGAGTGACTCTACTTAAGTAGAGCTGGATTAAAGCTTAGTAGAACTGGACCAATTAGCATATTTTACTGATAAAATTTGCTTGTATTAAGCTGGATTTCATTTGGATAGGATGTTGTGTGGTGACTTTGCTGTGTTTCTTGGAACTTTTGTCTAGAAAATCTGAGGAAATGGATAGGGTGAGCTCTCAGATGTCCTCTGATACCTGGATAGATCCTTGTTTTTCCTTGCTCCTTTAAATAAGTAGTTCCCTGGATTGGAAAGTAGTGAATGATTTGTTGTAGGATGGACAGTGTCAGCAGTCCTTCTCCTCCCTGCACTTATTCATCTTGTTGCAGCTGCCACTGTATAAGACCTGCTGACACTGGCCACCGTGAGAGGGTGACCGGGTCATTGTCTTCTGGGACAGCTGCCTGAGACTCCTCTCCACTGTCATGGGAGGACAGTGGAGTCCGGTTTGACCCCCGGCCAAAATGGTGGACTCTCTCCCCTCCACTTTTTCTTTAAACCATCATTAAGAATCCTTGGCTTCTTTCCATCTTTTGGAACCTTAAGATGTATTCATCCGCTGATCTCTTCGCACTGCGAGACTCCCCCCTCTCGCGGGCCTGGCCCTCCATGTTATCGAGGGCCTATCTTGATGACGGGTCTTGGAACCCCGAGAGATGGCATGCTGCGAAGAGGGGGTTGAGGGGTTTTCTATGTAAATTTTTAATGAAATTTTTAAGGGTGGGAATAATGATTTTTTAAGGGGAACCGGGAGGAAGACCAAGGGGTTTGGGGGGGACGAACCCACTAGGGTCAAAGCCGAGCCCGGCACAGGGGGACAGTTTGGAGGGTGCAGGTCGAGGGATTGGGGAGGGGCTGGAGGACCATCCGGAGGAGGAATTTTCCATCAGCACGGTGAATGGGAGGGGCAGATATGGCGGGAGCAATGGCCCATATCATGTGTCGGGGGCTCGCACTTGCTGTCTGAGAGCAATTACTTGCCCCGGTCCCCAAGGCTCCGCTCGGATACTAGGTGGCTTAGATACTCAGGATCTGGGCCTTCGGCTGATGCTGTACAACGCCAGGTCCGTGGTAAATAAGGCCCCCCTCATTCACGAGCTTATACAAGAGGGAGGAGCGGACCTGGCGGGTATTACGGAGACCTGGTTGGGCCCGGAGGGCGGTATCCCTCTGGTCGAAATGTGCCCACCAGGCTTCAGAGCATTCCATCAGCCGAGGGCCCAGGGGAGGAACGGGGGGATGGCGGTTATTATTAACGAGGATCTGGGTCCGAGGGTGACCACTGTGCCACAGATTGCCGGATGTGAGTCCCTCCTTGTGAGGTGGGGTCATGGGGGTTCAAATGGGCTTGTTGCTTACGTACCTGGCTCCCTGCCGCGTGGCAACAGCCCTACCTGAGCTACTCGACGTAATAGCCACGGTGGCAGTAGATACATCCAGGCTTTTAGCCATGGGTGATTTCAACTTGCCATCTGTTGGTGAAACGTCTGAGGTGGCTCGGGAGTTCATGGCTTCCATGACGGCCATGGACCTGACCCAATTAGTTCATGACCCTACTCACAGGGGAGGTCACACTCTGGACCTGATTTTTGTCTCTGGCCAGTGGTTGAGTGGTCTTGTTATTGGGGATATAGACATGGAACCCTTGTCATGGACAGACCACTCACTCCTTCACCTGGATCTTTGAACCGCTGCCCCCCGCCACAGGGAGGCGGATCCAATTAGATGGATCCGCCCCAGGTGCCTGATGGATCCTGAGAGGTTCCAGATGGAGCTTGGGTCATTTCCTGCGGATCTAGCACATGACTCGGCCGAGAACCTGGTAGCCGCCTGGGATCGGGCGGCTGGTGGGTCCTTGGACCGAGTCGTGCCTTTACGGCCTCTGACCCGGTGCCGATCCCGAGTGGCTCCTTGGTTCACTGAGGAGCTGAGGGAAATGAAGCTCCGGAAAAGACGCCTGGAGAGCGGTTGGAGGGCCAGTCTTGCTGAATCTGATCGAACACTGGTAAGGTCGCATATTAAGACCTACCTAGTGGCGATAAAGACGGCAAAGTTTAATTACTTTTCCACCTCTATTGCGTCATCAGGTAATCGTCCGGCAGCCCTGTTTAGGGTGACCCGCTCCCTGCTCCATCCGGGAGTGTGGGAGGATCCCTTGGAAGGCAGGGCGGAGGATTTTGGACAATACCTGTATGACAAAATCGCTCAGATCCGGGGGGACTTGGACTCTGACTGGGTAGATCAGGGCAGGGTGATGAGGAATAGTCTTGAGAATGTTATCTGGGAGGAGTTTGACGCTGTGACTTCCGATGATGTGGACAGAATTTTGGGGAGACTTAGTGCAGCCACATGTTTACTGGACCCGTGTCCCTCCTGGTTAGTACTGGCTTCCCGGGAGGTTACACGAGGCTGGCTCCAGGGTGTTATCAATGCTTCGCTGAGTGAGGGCCACTTCCCCGCTGCTTTGAAAGAGGCGGTGGTGAGGCCTGTCTTCAAGAAGCCGTCCCTGGATCCGGCAATATTGGCCAACTACCGTCCTGTCTCCAACCTTCGCTTCATGACGAAGGTTGTTGAGAGTGTGGTCGCGCAACAGTTCCCACAATTCCTGGAGGAAACATCTTATCTAGATCCGTTCCAGTCGGGTTTCAGGTCTGGGCACAGCATGGAAATGGCATTGGTCGCGTTGGTTGATGATCTCTGGAGGGCTCGGGACAGGGGTTGCTCCTCTGTTCTGGTCCTGTTAGATCTCTCAGCGGCTTTTGATACCATCGACCATGGTATCATGCTGCACCGGCTGGAAGAGTTGGGGGTGGGAAGCACCGTGTTGTGGTGGTTCTCCTCCTTTCTCTCCGACCGGTCGCAGTTTGTGTTGGCAGGGGGGCAGAGGTCGACCTCGAGGCCTCTCATCTGTGGAGTGCCGCAGGGATCGGTCCTCTCGCCCCTTCTGTTCAACATTTATGTGAAGCCGCTGGGCGAGATCATCCGTGGCTTCGGGGTGAGATATCACCAGTACGCTGATGACACCCAGCTGTACATCTCCACCCCAGGCCACCCCAATGATGCCCTTGAAGTGATGTCCCAGTGCCTGGAGGCTGTGCCGATCTGGATGGGGAGGAACAGGCTCAAGCTCATCCCTTCCAAGGCTGAGTGGCTGTGGATCCTGGCATCCCGATATAGTCAGTTGACTCCATCACTGACTATTGGGGGCAAGTCTTTGGCCCCCACAGAAAGGGCTCGCAATCTGGGAGTCCTCCTGGATATGCAGCTGTTTTTGGAGGAACATCTGACAGCTGTAACTAGGGGGACCTTTTGTCAGGTTCGCCTGATTCGCCAGTTGCGGTCCTTTCTTGATCAGGATTCCCTGTGCACAATCACTCATGCCCTCGTCACCTCTCGCCTTGGCTACTGCAACGCTCTCTACATGGGGCTCCCCTTGAAGAGCACCCGGAGGCTCCAACTGGTCCAGAATGCAGCAGCGCAGGTAGTGACGGGAGCAGCATGGCGCTCCCATGTAACACCGCTCCTGCGCGAGCTGCACTGGCTCCCAGTGGTCTTCCGGGTGCGCTTCAAAGTGTTGGTTATCACCTTTAAAGCGCTCCATGGCATCGGGCCTAGCTATCTTCAAGACCGCCTGCTGCTACCGATGACCTCCCATCGTCCCGTGCGCTCCCACAGAGAGGGCCTCCTCAGGGTGCCATCAGCCAATCAATGTAGGCTGGTGACCTCCAGGGGGAGGGCCTTCTCTGTGGGGTCACCTACCCTCTGGAATCAGTTGCCCCCAGAGATAAGGAGAATCCAAGACCTTAGTGCCTTCCGCCGTGCCCTTAAGATCCACCTTTTCCAGCAAGCCGGGCTGGCTTAAGAAGGAATTTTAAATGTTTTAATTGGTTTGTATTTTTAATTTTGGGCCAAATTTATATATATTTTAATTGTTTTTTAATATTTGTATTCCATGTTTTTTAATTCTGGCTGTACACCGCCCTGAGTCCTCAGGGAGAAGGGCGGTATATAAATTTAAAAATAAATAAATAAATAAATAAATATTCATGAAAAGACCTTCCTTGGATCCAGTCTCCAACCTTCCCCTTTTGACAAAGGTTGAGACAAATAGCTTCGGATCAATTACAGAATGCCCTAGGGAAAACGGACTAATTGGACCCTTACCAATTAGGCTTTAGGCCTGGCAAGGGACAGACAGCTTTGGTTACTCTAGTATATGACTTTTGCCAATACCTGATTTGTAATTACTTGTCCCAGTTGAGTGTGGATAGGGTTGACTTATTCCTGAAGGAGCAGGTCCATGACTTGGCAGACTTCTTGGATTTGCGGCTCCTACTAAAGCAGCAATGGAACCTGTGGCTGGAAGGGTCCTTGACCAACTTTATCAGATGAAGCTGTTGCAGCCTTATCTGGGATGTCCAAAATAAGGATATTAACCACGTTTTAGAAAACATCCAATGATTTTAAAGGTTTTTAATAAATTAATTTAAAAAATTATCATTTAAAATTAATTTAAAAATCATTTATCATTTAAAATTAATTTAAAATGATAAATTAATATCATTTTTATATAAGAAACATTTTTAACGCTAAAACTCAAGCAGTCTAGGTTTTGTAATACAAACTCCAACTCCCTGTTCCACATTTCTTGCATCCAGGTTTATTCATTTATTGTTGGCAGTATTTAATAAGCCTAGTTTCTGTATCTAATGGATTCCATCAGAGGGGATTTGAAAGCAGTCAAAGCATCTGGGATAAACAAAACAAACGTTAACAAATGCTTTAATTAAAATTGTAATTCGGTTGGTTTTGGTAGACCACATTAATAATTAACCGATGAAGATTATTTTCTTTTCGTTTTCCAAAAAAAAAAAAAAAAGGTTTTCCCCTCCATCTTTATACAAGACATACCATAGAATTGATTTCCAGAGAGATTTTAATTATTTACCTAATGACATATGTATCTAAATGTCTTCAATGTTAATGATTGTTGAGAATTCCTACTATGCTTAGAAACAAAGCTGGCTAGATCTTAAACTTGCTAAGTTTGAGAAACATTGACCTGGAGTACTTCCAACTGGGCCCATAATGGTAATATTAAGTATCACTCTTTCAATACATTACAGAAGTTTTAAAAATACCTCCAATTATTTGAATTCAACAGCTTTTTAAAATGGATATTGGCATGTGACCATTTCATAGAATTTGTCAGTGTGTTGAAAATATCTAAATTTGTCCTAATTCGGAGTTCATCGATCTTGAGGCCATAATTATTAATCTGAAATGTTATTATTTATCTACCAGAAAATCAGAATAATGGGAATCATCATAGTGGATCTAATAGTGGATCTAAACAAAAAAAAAGTTCTAAACATAATCCTATTACCAATTCATCAAATACCGGATTAGTTTTATTTACAATACATCCAGAATACCGATATGTACTGTATTGCTTTATTATCTCTATAAACCTGGATGAAGATCTTTGATAAACATTAGAAAGACCCAGATATTATCTGCCGTAACAATTTGCATTTAGCTCCTGCCAACTGAATGCCTGAAAATATCACCAGATTATCGTATTAAACATGTCAAAGGTTCCAACATCAAAGCAAACACCTAAGAAAGATTACAGCCATCCTTGACAGGTACATATTAAAGAAACAAAGAAATTAATGCCACTATCTACTCAGATAGTTACCATAATAAATTTTTATGCAAAAATTATTTTGATGGAAATCATTTTCCCTAACCCAAATATATTCCAAAAATTTAATTTGCAGTATATGATTTCTGTACTTCTAATACACTGTCTATAGATAGAAATAAATTATTCAGAGACTTGGAAGAAACTTGTACGCTGAAAAAGTATTGAGTGTTCCAGTGCTAATCAGTACTCAGTACGTCTTTCTCAAAAAGTTTTGCAGCGACAGGAAAAATAAAGACAGATTTTTTTTTCTATTTCTACAGCAAATATTTCATCATCAACTCATTTTTGCCATTTTAGTGTACTGTATGCTTATTTCACTACTTCAGACACTACTTAGTTTTTCTTACGCTGAAGTATTTTAAGGATTGTTATTGTATCCTAAGTGCTAAGAAGGGACAAGGAAAGCCTCCTGCCTTTCTACAAAATGAAATCCAAATGGATTAGTCCATTTGGAAGCCGAAAGATTGTTTCATATTTACAAAGCAATAAGACAAGCCACCTTATGCAGGTTATGATACCAAAAGAGATCCAATATTTAACTAGACCTTATACTATGCCATAGTTTAGCTGACATCCAATTCATTCTATAAGATTTAATTGTAATCTGCAAGCTCTAATATTATTAACTAGGTACTAGTTCATAGAAAACAATTTTAAGTGTCTTGCAATTTGTTTTTGTATAAAGTGTCTTATTCTCTCACTCTGATCCTAAACTAGATTATATATTTTTAAAAAATGGAATAACCAAGACGCCTTTCCTATAGATACCATATGGGATTTTATAGGATATCATGGCTAAAACAAAAAACTATTTATATTCAGTTCTTTAAAAAGAATTGAGAATTCAGCAGAAATTGAACAAGATACAACCCTACAGCTCCAACTGAACAAAAGAATTACCTATTTACATATTTAGAGACAGCCTCTCACTTTTCACAGAATAAATTGTTTTGTAAATTCTTTAAATAGCAATATATGCAACCAGTTAACTTGAAACAGAGTCAAAAGCAGCATTTCACCATCTGCTCTTAAATATGCCAATTCAGCTCTGCTGCTTAAAAGCCAATAGCTCCATCTAGTGGGGAGTTGCAGCCTGATACTACAAAAGATTCACCTCTTATAAATGGATACCTATATAAATTTAAGATCAACTTCTCTATCTAACTTTCTAATTTATAAATCACAATTTATCCAAATATCACAACATATTTGCTTCAAACTTCGATACTTTAATATTTTTATTTCAAAAACAAATGCAACTGAACAAAGGAAATACAATTACAAATAATTCAGCAACATTAATATCCAAAACAATACCAGATATTAATTTATGGGTACTCTTGTTCACTCTTGTTGTCCAGCCTTTCATCACACACATCGTTTTCTGATGTCTGTTCTCCAGGGACATATTCAGTGCCTTCACTTTCCAGTGGAACTGAAATCACGTCAGGTGACAAGAGGCAGTCGGCATTCAACACCTGCTCTGCAGTCATCTGATTATCATAACAAAGGAGTCTTGAAAGTAGAGATTTAACTTTATCATCCTTGAAAGAAAAATCCAGCATGAAATATCACTTGAAGCATAATTATTCAAAATCAATAAATGGGAATATTTATTTTGCAGTAAGGGTAATTAACATTTTATTATGTATCTCTGATATAGAAAACAAAGCTTGGTCTACTGCAGATGAAAGGCAAAACCTGCAAGATGGTGGCCATGATGTCATGTTCACATACTGTAAACCTCTGAACATGATGTGACATCCACCATCTTGCAAATTTTGAGCTCATCATGCAGACTCTCCTAATGTATACACTATTTTTAGAAAAACAAAAGCCCAGTCACTCAGGTGAAGGAGAGTGAGTGAGTGGCTTTGCTTCATTCCTTCTGGTCTGTTATGCTTGCCATGCTTTATCTTTAATGTTTTATATACTATAATTTCTTTGTTTGATTGTTATTAGCTGCCCAGAGTTATAGAAAATCAGGTGAGATATATTATTGTTGTTGTAAACTGCAAATTCAGTGAAAAAAATATTATAAAATAGAAAATCAGAACAATGAAAAAAAAGGGGGGTACAGCCCTAATAAAAGCCCTAACTTTTGTATGTACACCAAACAGCTAGGAGGATTAAATCCAGAGAGTGCAAACCTCAACATGCCTGGATATCCTATGCACCACTGAAAAAATTCTAAATTATGGTTAAAACACATTGCAAATAAGTGAATCAAATACAAATAAAGCACATGTTACTTTCATAACCTTTAGACATCTTTAAGGCTCCATAAACTCCACTAAGAAATGGAAACTCTTTAAAAATTGTGCCTCCTTTAAAAAAAAAACCTTTACAGAATTGTGAGAATAGAACCTCTTACAAAACAGTATGAGATTGCCAAGATAATGGGTCTATAAGAAATTGATCCTGTATTGGGCTGGGTGACTATCTCAGAAGCTGCAGAACATAAAGAAGTGAATTGGATGTTCACTGAAGCAAGCTAAGTCCTTGAGTTGGATCTCCCCTTGCTTGCTGGAGTTTCCAAACTGAGGATGGTCTACTCTCCCCTTGCTTGCTGTGTAGGAAGGCATTTGGAGGCTTGCAAGCTCCACATGCCTCCCTTTTCATTAGGTGGGAAGGAAGCTGAAGGACTGCAGGGACCTGGAGAGGTGAGAAGTAAAGCACGAGATGGTTCAGGGGATGCCTTGGGAGACCTGGAATAAGTGAACCTGGATCTGTGCAGGTCTCCCAGGATCTCTCCCACCCTAAGGCACCCTATGCTCCATTTAATGACCCTCATGTTGTTTAACAGTTGCGTCAAGGACAGCAAGGTGTGGGGTTGTTAAATGAAGCTGCTTTGCTTAACAGCCATTGCAACATGCAACAGTAAAGTGTACCTCCAAAACAAAATTAGAATATTAAAAGTTAGTAGAAAAAACTATTGAATATATGCTTTGACTGTTTTTCTGCATACTAGAAACTAGTCAAAGTTGTAGGAAAATTGCCCTTGCAAGTAACACTATTACTTTCAGTCTAGTTTTTGTTTATATCACAGGGCACTGCCTGTGAAACAACATTAATCTAAAACAGGACAAATAATATGATCAGGAAAATCCTCTGATGGGAATAAAACATATTTAAAAAATTGTCAGAAGAAATGCAAAAAAACTGGTCTGTAAGAAAAAAAATCTAAATCACATATTATAATAATACTTGCTTAAAAGTCACAAAAATAGATAAATATGCATGCTTATCAGACAAGTTACCAAAACAAAAAACAAAAAAAAACAAACCCCCGATTAGTCCCAATGATTGGGACTAATATTATTGGAACAATAACTTGGATTCATTCATTCAATATCTCACTTTTATTATTTTAATAAACAACTCAAAGCAGTAAACATTCATAACACCTTCCTGTCACTGCGTTATTTTATTTACCAGCTGAGCTCATTATTTCTGGACTATCTGACTCTCCGTACCTTGCCAAGAATTGTTATCAAAAGCTACTACCCATGTCTATCCACCCACATTCCTTCACTCTTTCCTTTGTTCTCCTGCCAGCAAGGTCCGGCTTGGACCGGCAGGAGACCTCGCTTGCCAAAATGTAACAATTAACTTTTCTTAGTTAGTGAGGTGTTTGATTTTCTTTATAACAAATAAATGAGTTTTATTAGAAACCTTTCCTCGTGTTTCTTTTCAGATTATTGCAACAAGGAATAAGCCTCGATTCATCTCATCTCCTCTAAACCAGGGTAATTAGTCCCAGAGCCAAACATGGAATTAATAAATGCCCTGACATCTGGTAGCAGAGGATGGTTTGATTTATGGCTTTTTTCCTTCTTTTGTTACTTCTGATAAGAGCGCATAGGCAATTAGTTTTTAGCTACTGAGGTACGCTAATTATATTGCTGAGATGCCGAAACAGAAGAAAAAAGGCAAAATAAAACTAAGACCACTCTTCGTAAATGATTTGATTGATCTTTCCAACGAAGAGGTGGCAGAAAGGAGATTTTCAGATTTCCAGCCCCTTACTACAGCCACACGCCTGGAACAAGAAAAAGCCGTGGGAACAGAAATGGAGGGAGATAAGACAGAAGCTGTTTTTGAAGATGATGATTTACGACTGAGGTCAGTAACATTTTCTTCTGATCTTCCAAGCTCTGAAAAAGTCTTCCCAGAACCTTCTGAATTTGTAACGCTCGATGCAAGGCTAAAGCAAACTGCTGAGCAAAATTCCTCCCACGCAGAGAGAGAAACAATTCATTATTCTCCTCGAACCTCTAAGCTCACCCTGGATGAGCTGGCTATGAAAGCCTTTCGTGACCGTATAAAACTCTATGAACAGCAGCTATCCCAGGCAAAAATGGCTATATCTATGCTTGAGCAAGATATGGGAGATAACTTAAATTTTTCAAAAAGCGCCATATTGCCTTCTTCTCCGGAGCCAAAGACACTCCCCCTGGTGGATTTTGTGTCAGGCCAATTAAGGCAAAGAGCACTGCATACGTCACATGAAAGTCTCCCTGATCAAGTTACACATGTCTTACATAACCACTCCTACTCTAAAGCATACAATCCCACGTATGCAAAGCTGCCCGAAGCTAAAGGTGCAGCACCATCTGCTGGCAAAAGTAATTTACTTCAAGAAGCTGAAATGCCACAAGTGTTTCCACAGGCCCAAACTCAAACACCCCCTGGCGGTGTTGGTGTCTTTTTAGATGGAACACAATTAAACTTTATGCAGCAAAGGCAAATGACTGCATCTCCAGCAGGTCATGCCAATATTGCAGGTCAAGCACAAATGGCAACTGGAATACAGCAGATTCCAGTGCATCAGCCACAGCAGCTACAAATGCCTGCGTATGTGCCCCAGCCACAAGTGCAAATAGGGCCACCTCCTGGCCCACCTCCAATGGCACAACCAAGACCATTTTTAGGTCCACAACAGGCACAGCAAATACCACAGGCATTTCTGCCAGCACAGCCAGCATACCAAGTACAGGCTCCTCACCAGGCATTTTCTGTCTCTCCACTAACTGGTGAGTCAAAACTAAAAATGTCAGGACACAATTACAAAGCCTGGGTCAGTGAGATTACACTATTGCTTCTTAGAGAAGGCACGCACTGTATGGTATTTAACCCACCTGCTCCACCTTGGACTTATGCAATAAGAGATTTAGAGATAAGGGCTCAACATTATTGATGTCCATGGATACTGAACTGCAGGTCACTTTTCCACCAAATACAATGGCCCAACAAATTTGGGCTGAATTGGAAAATTGCTACAAGCCTATTTCAATTGAATCTTCATGTTTACTCATGTCTGAACTCCACGGTTCGAGATTGAAACCCGGTGAACAAATTGGAGGACATTTGACCAAACTGAAAGGTCTGAGAACAGAATTGAGAGAAAGAGGCCATAACATTGAAGATATTCAAATGATCAGCATCATTATTAACTCTTTGAATTATGAATGGAAAGATGCTGTTACAAAAATTAACCAAGTCCCTATTGCTCAACCCACAGTGGACAATGTCTGTAGACTTTTAATTGAAGAAGAGGCATTCATGTTGGCCACGCCACACTTGAGAGGACCACCCGCATCAAGAGCTCCAGCTAGACGCCCCTTCCAAGGAAGGACCTAGGCTCCAAGGATGCCAAGATGCTACACCTGCGATCGTGTGGGACATGCCACCCGGGATTGTCCCCAACGAGTTCCAGCTCCCGTCACGTACCAGCCCAGAGGAACAAATTCCAGAGGCAGAGGCAGAGGCGGAAGACAAGGTCGTCGTGGTCCCCGGCGTGATCCACAAACTCCACTCGCCACATTGGCTTTAACCAATGATCCACAACCTCAACCAGAGTACGACAGACGACTCCTGTGGACTTTGGACAGTGGTGCAGCATTGCACGTTACCTACAGAAAGGAACTTTTCACAGAAATGCACGAGCCAGAACCTGAACTACGTGAACTTTATTCTTTCTCCAATCATCCTTGTCAGGTCAAAGGAAAAGGAACTGTTTATGTTGAAGAGCTCGATGCATTCATTCCTGATGTTTATTACATACCAACAGCAACCTGTAATTTGCTTAGTCAGTGTCACTTGTCTAGAATGTTAAAGTTCCAAGTTCACCACCTTGAAAAAGCAAGTTACATAGTTAAAGATAGAGATATTGTTGCTGAAACCATATTAATTGGTGGTGTTTATTACTTAAAGCCAAAGCCTAAAACACAAACACAGGCAAGTATGCAAACTCCAAAAAGGGAAGGCACAGGCCCAGATAGAGATGCTCCAGAGAGAGATCCTGTTGCTACCCCTAAGGCTCCTAAAGCCAACAAAAAGAGAGTTGGTAAACAGGTTGCTCAGAGCAAGCCTGAGGTTCCGCATAAAAATGTTAATGTTGAGAATTCACTAACTGGTAAACCTTTGCATTCCAGGTGTATCCACAAATGGCATAGAAGATTGGGGCATGCCAGTTTCTGTGTTCTTAGGAAGATGCCGGAGTTCGCAAAAGGTTTGGATCTAAAGGGGTGTAAGGTGTTTTTGGATTGTGCTGTATGCAAGAAGGCCAAATCCAAAGCAGCAGCCATTCCCAAACGCGCTACACGCCTGTCAACCCCCCTTTTTTGATTTGGTTCATATTGACATAGTTGGTCCATTCCCGCCATCATTTGGTGGTAGAAAATATTTTCTAACAATTGTTGATAATTACTCTAGATATGGATATGGATATCCTATGAAAGAAAAATCAGAGACTTTTCAGATCTTTAAAGACTTTGCAACCCTTGTTTCTACCCAACACCAAGTTCGCATCGCCAGAATCCAGAGTGATCGTGGTGCCGAGTTCATGTCTCAGCGTTTCCAGGACTGGATGCGTAAGAATGGAATTCTTCATCAGACTTCGCCCCCTGACACACCGGCTCACAACGGAGAGGTACTGCAAACCATGATGCGTTGTCTCCTAGAAGACGCCAACCTTGATATGATATACTGGGGTGAAGCTATCAAGTATGCAAATTACATTGTCAATCGTACTTGGAGCAGTGTAACAAATCAGACTCCTTTCTTCATGTTGTATGGCTACAAGCCCGATCTCAAAAACATCCATATTTTTGGTTTATATGCTATGGTGAACATTCCCTTAGTTCAAAGAAGAAAAGGAAGTCCAGCAGCAAAGAGACTGAGATTTATCGGTATTGATGATAATTCAAAGTGGAGCAAATTTATTGACTCTAAACATGCAATTGTGATTTCCCAATCTGCTAATTTTGAGGAAGACATTGACTGGTCCAGGATTCATTCCAATGATCCTGGAGTTTATTTTCCCAGAGATGATACTGCTGATGCCACGCAGATTGATGATCAAGATTCCACTGATTCTTCTCAACCCGATGTTCCGTCTTCTCAAGCCGCGGATGCTGATGCTAGCGACGAAAGTGAGGACGAGGACGAAGCAGAAGAAGACTGGACAGTTGTTCCGAGACGTTCCAAGAGGGCCACAAAAGGGATCCCTCCACAACGATATTCTTGGCAACTGACAAAAGCACCCTTGCCTTTGATTTGCAATGTTACACTTCCACCTGATAATTTCACACAAATCAAGCAGCTCCCTGATTCAGAGCAAGACAAATGGTATGAGGCAATGCAGGCTGAAATGGACAGTCTAAAGAAACTCAAAGTATTTACACCTGCAAAACTTCCAGCAAACAAAAAGGTCATTGGCACTCGATGGGTCTACAGAATCAAAAAGAAACCAAATGGTGAGTCACTGTACAAGGCCAGACTTGTAGCTCAGGGTTTCGCTCAACGTTATCCTGAGGACTACACAAATACTTACTCACCGACAGTCAGAACTGAGAGTGTAAAAATTGCTTTAGCAACTGCAACTATCCTTGGTTTAGAAGTTTTCCAGTTTGATGTTGACACAGCTTATCTACATGCAGACCTAGATGAAGAGATCTACGTGAAAAGTCCTCCAGGATTCCGACAACAAGAAGGGGATACCTGGTTTCTAAACAAAAGTCTTTATGGTCTGAAACAATCTGGTTTAATGTGGTACTTATGTCTTACTGACAAACTAAATTCAATGGGCTTTATTAAGTCCGAAACTGATGAGTGCGTGTTCACAAAAAGATCTAACAATGCATATGAGATAGTTCTTGTTTATGTTGATGATATTGTTTATATTGGTCCAAATAAGCAAATGAGTGAAATTTTTGCCAAAGCTTTGCAGAGATACTTCACATTGAAATCATTAGGTCACATTAGCACTTATTTAGGTGTTCAGATTGAAAAGACACAGAAGGGGTTTAGTCTTTCACAAGAAGATAAAATTGAACAAGTTTTGCATCATTGCAACATGAAGGATGCTAACACAACAAAGACACCCATGCAAACAGATTTTCACAACTTGACACAAGAAGAAAGTCCTGAGTTCGAGGATCAAACACTTTATCGTTCAGTCATTGGGTCACTGTTATACATTAGTAGTTGGACCAGACCCGACATTGCACTTAGTGTTAATCTCTTATCACGACACCTAGGTAAGGCAAAACAGTTTCATTGGACATGTATTAAGAAATTATTGAGATACCTAAAATACACTAAACACATGAAGTTATTGTTAGAACCAACACATACTGATTATGCAGAATTATGTTGTTATGCAGATTCTGATTGGGCAAGTGATAAGAAATCACGTAAAAGTACTTCAGGTTATATGATGTTCTTAAATGGATGTCCTGTTTATTGGCAAGTACGTAAACAGAATTTTGTTTCTTGTTCATCTACTGAGGCTGAATATGCTTGTGTTTCAGATGCATGTAATTCTCTAACTTGGTTTGATGCTTTAGTCACAGATATCTGGACACACCCGATCCGACCGATCACAGTGATGGAAGACAATGAATCGGTGGTTTATATTTCTGAATCTCATTTCACAGGTTCTAGGTCCAGACACATTGACATTTGTTATCAAAACATAAAGCATTTAGTGAAAAAAGGTTTTGTCAAAATGCAATATGTATCTACACATGATCAAATTGCTGATATGCTCAACAAACCACTTCCAGCAGCTCAACACGAGTATCTGCGTGAGAAGATGTGCCTTATTTGATGATGTACTGATATTCGCTCAACTGGCAAAGAAGGGGAATGTCACTGCGTTATTTTATTTACCAGCTGAGCTCATTATTTCTGGACTATCTGACTCTCCGTATCTTGCCAAGAATTGTTATCAAAAGCTACTACGCATGTCCATCCACCCACATTCCTTCACTCTTTTCTTTGTTCTCCTGCCAGCAAGGTCCGGCTTGGACCGGCAGGAGACCTCGCTTGCCAAAATGTAACAATTAACTTTTCTTAGTTAGTGAGGTGTTTTATTTTCTTTATAACAAATAAATGAGTTTTATTAGAAACCTTTCCTCGCGTTTCTTTTCAGATTATTGCAACAAGGAATAAGCCTCAATTCATCTCATCTCCTCTAAACCAGGGTAATTAGTCCCAGAGCCAAACATGGGATTAATAAATGCCCTGACACTTCCTCCTCCTATTTTGCCTACAACAATCACCCTTGTGAGGTGAGTTGGGCTGAGAGAGAGTGACCAGCCCAAAGTCACCCAGAGAGGATTAGAACTCCGAGTCTCCTGGGCATAAGAAGTCTGTTATAAATTAACAGCTAGAAACAAAATTTAAATGCAAATCAATACCTCAATCAAAATAGAGATGGAAGGGACCTTGGAGATCTTCTAGTCCAACACCCTGCTCAAGCAGAAGATCCTATACTATTTCAGACAAGTAACTGTCCAGTCTCTTCTTAAAATCCTCCAATGATGAAGCACCCACAACATCTCAAAGCAAATAGTTCCACGGGCTAATTGTCCTCACTGTTAGGAAATTTCTCCTTAATCTCAAATTGTTTTTCTCCCTGATTAGTTTCCATCCATTGCTTCTTGTCCTGTCCTCTGATGCTTTGGAAAATAAGATGACTCCCTCCTCTTTGTGGCAACCTCTTTACTACTGGAATACTGCTATCTTGTAGCCCCTAATTCTTCTTTTCTCTAGACTAGCCAAATCCAAATCCTGCAACTGTTCTTCATATGGGGAAATTATTATTGAAAACACTGGTGCATGTAATTTAGAATTGGGGTTTTTTTTTGCATATCATATACCAAGCACCGAATTTGAGACTGCGCCCCAATGGTATGTCCCATACTAACAAAACATGGGGCTTATTGTGAAAACAACTTGTGTTCCCAATACTGTGAACTCCATTATCAGGCAGATTGCAGACATTCACTCACCTCAGGCATGGAAATTATCTGCAGGAGGGATAATTACATTATTTAAATAACCTTTGAAAAAGGTATTTCCTTGCTTCTACTTCACCTGGATTTCTCTTACCTTAATCTATGGGGAGGTGTTACACTTTACCTCTATCTAGCAGCTTCTTCTTGTTATCAAAAAAAACTTCAATCCTTTGACTAGCAAGTGGGAGGAGGTTAGGAAATCTGACTTTGCATGTGACTCAGATAATATCTTAGCAAGATGGTAATGTCTCTATTTTATAATCTAACTGGAACTATGTCTTATTTTACATTTTCGATTTTTTTTTTAAAACCAGGCTACCCAGTATTTGTTTCCTGATGAATTGGGTAGTTCTATAATTTAGCATGTATAATTGAATATTATGTCCTTGTTTGATTGGCAACAGTGTAATCTTTTTTCATTGGGTTGCTCCAGTTTCCTATTCATTTTGGTTATATTTCATTTCCAGAACCAATCCTTGCAGTTTTGTAAAATATTCTAATTAGTTAGCAATTCTTGAACAATGTTAGCCCCCTGTTTTTCATATTTTATACTGATCTTTTCATCAGCAATATTAAAATGTTTTGAAAGATTTTGCCATGTTGCCTGGCAAGTGTGGCGTCGCCCGTTCCTCTTCCGGGTTTCTGGCACTCATGCGATGAGTGACGATCAGCTGGCCTTTGCTGGAAACCAGAAGAGCTGGTCTGTGAGCTGGCAATGCAGCTCTGGACGCGTGTCCAGAAAGAAGAAGGACCAAAGGGAATTCTCCCTTCTGCAGCCTCATCAGTCTCTGGGAGGAGATTTCCTTGACTTTACTCATTGGAAGAGAGAGTTCCACGCAGAGAAGTCCAAGTTGGTTATTCAGGCCAAGATCCCCCCTCCCACTTTCTCTGCTTCTCTCTCTCCACTGAACTGTCTCTCTTCCTTCAGGTGAAGTCCCAAAGGACTCTGTCCAGAGACCGATGATGCTCAAGCAGGGAGAATTCTCATTGGTGCTGCCCCTCGTTCTGGCCCCTCCCATCTCAAAAGTCCGAGATAAACACTTCCTCCCCCCATTGCAGAACTGCAGATTCCTCCTCTGGGGCTGGAAGCATCTGGCTGGACACACATGTACATAAGCATGCAGTCCGCCAGCTGATCAGTGCATGCACACGCGTGGCACTAACTGGATGACTTGCTGATCAATGTGCATGTGTGCACCGGAAACCAGAAGTACCTTATCTGGCACATCCTCTTCCTGATCACGGCCCTGATGAGCACGCACACTTGCAAAGTACTCCCTTTTCAGCACTCAGTGCCGAAAAGATTCGCCTGACCTATACGCTTCCATGTCTTTTAATTATTTTTATTTAACATATCTTAAAAAACAGTCAATTATGCATTAAATCTGAAATATTTCGGTTAGAAAAAAACATACCGTAGCAAGGCCATCAATTTGAGGAATTCCATCTCTATTTGTTTTTATTTCTTGCTTTCCGATAAGTAGCTGCACATTTAAAAGATAACAAAATTATTCCCAAATATCAATAAACTAAACATTGCACTCCCAAACTACTACTACTCTCCCCTCCCATCTGCACTCCCTCAGCAGTAAATTGTCTGCATACTCTTCATCCAGTTCTGTTCTCCTATCCACTTTCTCCTTCTTCTTTTTTCCCATTTCCTGTGCTAGGCTTCTTAAGCATGTACTAATCCCATTTGGAGATCAGGCTGGCCCAAAATGAACGAATATTCCTGGCACAACTGGCAAGATTACCAATCAGTATCAACAAAAAAGTGCAGTAAACACAACTTAATTTAATACTTATGGAAACTATAATTCTTTAATCTTCAAATATTCATTTTATTATATTGACTATCATTTTTTAACATCTTCCCTAAGAAGCACCATATAAGTCCTTAGGCAAACACAAAGCTATCAAAACAGGAGTGAGATGTTTTATATTGTGATACAGCAATACCTGTGACCGAAGATTTACATACCCAGTAAAGCAGACAACCAAAAGCATACATATCTGAAGCTGGAGAAGGTGGCTGACCCTTTCTTAGCTCAGGGGAAATTAAGCTCAAGCCATTCAAAGTCATAGAACCTGACAAAGCACGCTTGCTCTGAAAGTAAAATAGTCCAGAGGTTAATACAGCATATAAATTGAATCAATCAATTAATCAATCAATCAATCAATCAATCAATAGGCGTTGACTCTTAATCCCATCCATCCATCCCCCCATCTGTTGTCTGGGGGATGAACTCTATTACTATTAATGCCATTCAGGTATTATATTTCAGTGATGTCAGATATCGGGAGATATAATTGCAGGAGACTTCTTGTACTGGTTGCTCCTTAAACTCAGCCTCTTTATATGGTCAGCAGATTAACAGCGAAGCACGTCTTAAGATGTTGCTTTTACATGCCAGGTCAGCCTGCAATAAGGGAAGCTGATATGGTTGTTGTTATCTAAAACACTTTGGCTGCAGAATCTCCACAAGTCTCTTGAGTAGGAGACTTTTTCTTACAATGGGCTCTAGGGAACAGCTGAGATTGCTGCTATTGTGCCAGCCTTCCTGCTACATAGCAGTTTCCTTGCTTGAGGTCTTAAGACTTACTACAGAGTTGGTGGTGGCATTTCCTAGTTTATACTGCTGGGAGACTTCAATCTGTCTTCCTTGGTAGTAGGCTTAGAGACAGTGTGGGAATTCAGGCCTGCCTAGAAATAGAGATCATACACCCAATTTGGTATCTTCTTGGAGCGATGCCTTTATGACTTGGAATTGAGGGATCTATCTTTGGTCCCCCATCATGGTCAGATAACAGTCTGGTTGCTATGAGTATCCCTAGGCTGCTCATTCACAAGGAGGCAAGATCCATTAGATTGGCCTGTCCCTGAAACGGATGAACTTGATTGGTTTCAAAAGGAGCTGGGTGCTATAACTGAGAATCTGCTGCATAGTTGTCACCTCTTGGAATAAGAGGTTTTAGACAGCTACACCCAAGCGGCCTCTTTTGACCTGTGCATCTTAGCATTCTTTTTATTTCACAGAAGAACTGAGAGACACGAAAGAGATCAAGACACCTAGAACACACTAGCAGAAGACGAAGAACAAATTCAACTGATGTGCTTCAGTAATAGCTGCTATTAAAGTCTATCTTTGCCAATTCCTTCGGTGAAGCAAAAATACTTTGTACAAATTGCATCTGTAGATAATCCCCAGCATTCCTTTTTAAGGTAACATTGGCCCTCATAGATAAGGAGAACTTGAATATCTACCTGCAAGGCACACTGGGAAATTTGCTGATTTTCTGGCAGATAAAATCACTCAGATTTGTACACAATTGTCCATGTAGGCATGGACACTGGTCTAGTGGAGATTCCCTGGGAATTCTTGCCTAAGTATTGTGGAATGGTTTGATCCTGTAATTCCTTAGGACAGGGCCACTCAACCTTTTGGGCACCAGGGACAGGTTCTGTGGAGACTGGTTTTTCCACATACTGTAATGGGCATAGTTTCATGTGCTGTCTGCATCCCACAGATGGGGCTTCGCTTGTTTGCATGGCTTCTGCAAACTGGCATGCTGTTCTGGCATGTTTCAGCCCGGTGCTGGTCCACAGATCAGGGGTTGGAGACCCCTGCCTTAGGAAGTGGGCAGGATCTAGGAAATGTGAGCTTGGCCACTTGTTAGATCTGTCCCCTGCAGCTAGTAGAAGACTTCCAGGAAGTGACACGTGGGTGAATACTAGAGATGGTGAATGTCTCCTTGAAAAGTGGTCCTACCCGAGTTCTTTAAAGCAGTTGTGGTTCACTCCCTTCTTAAGAAGCCATTACTAGATTCCACCCTAATGGACTCCAGCTCTCCTTTTTGGGAAAAGTTATTGAGAAGATGGTTGTGCTGCAGGTCCAGAGGATCCCTGCTGAAATATATTATCTGAGTTCCCTGGCCTAGATATGGGATGGAAACAGTATTGGTTACTCTCTCTAGCGCAGTGGTTCTCAACCTTCCTAATGCTGCGACCCTTTAATACAGTTCCTCATGTTGTGGTGACCCCCAACCAGGGGTGGGTTCTAAATTTTTTTACTATCAGTTCTGTGGGCATGGCTTATTTTGTGGGCATGGCTTGGAGGTCATGCGGCTGGGTGGGCATGGCTAGCTGGTCATGTGACCGGGTGGCCATGGCTATGTGTATAGGGACTACTCAGAGGGCTGAAAAAAGTCATTTCTGACAGGTCCTCGCACTTTTGACTGGTCCTCACACTTATGACCATCCTCACATTTATGCCCGTGCAGCATTCTTAACAACCATGTCATTCATTTCACAACTGCTTCTCTTCACCATGGTAACAAGATAGGGCAAAAACGTAAAATGTGAGGACAGTCGTAAGTTCGAGGACTGGTCAAAAGTGCGAGGACTAGTCAGAAATAACTTTTTCAGCCCTCTGAGTAGTCCATATGCATAAAAGGATACAGCAATAGAGAGGGATGAAGGAAGGGAAGGGAAATTAGAGTAGGAGTGAGGGTAAGAGAGGGAGGAAGAGAGGAGGAGAAGGAGAAAGGAAGAGGAAGTAGGGAGGAGAAGAAGAGGGGGAGGAAGAGAAAGTAAGAAGGAAAGAAAAGAGAGAGGTGGTAGGTTTGAGGAGAAAGATTGCTGTACAATAAAAAAGATGAAAGGGAAGAAAGCCAACCCCAAGCAAATATAAAGATATTAAGATAAAGAATGAATTGTTAAACTTTAAAGAATAAAAGAGAACAAATATGAATAAATAACAATAATTAGAAACACACATACAAACATACAATGTATTTTCTTTGAACTGAGTATTTGGCCGGTTCACAAATTTAAACAGTGTTTAGTCATTTCAATTAAATTTACAATTTCTATATTTCCTTTTTGCCATATTTATTCCTCATCTATTTTTGTAAAAAACCAATATTACCCTTCATCTTCATCTCTAATCTTAATCAAATTCAATTTTTCCTTTCTATTCTATATTATACCCCTTCCCATTGTCATCTATTTTTATATCCATCCTCACATTGGTTAATTATGTAATATTACAGTTGTTTAATATAAATTCAACATTTTAATATAAATCAATTAGTTATATAACTACCTTTTTTGTATATTAATCAATATGAACATGAATATTCCAATTATTTCCATGCAATCCAATTTCTTACAAATCAATTAATTATATTTACCAATAATAAACCAAATAATTTCTCCCATATATCCCTCCGAACCACAACAACCATTTCTGCTTTCAACACAATATACAGTTAATAGTATCTCAATTATTACAATTCCCTAGTTAAATAGAGCTTTTTTTCTTTTGTATTTTAAAATCTTGAACTCTCCTCTTTTGCCCTAAATTTCCCATTGTTTGCACCTACCTTTTTTGGTGAGGAAAAAGAAAAGAAATCTGCCTGCCTAGTTTTCCAACGGTGCAAACAGCCTGCTTTACTTCCAGTTTCATTTTTCAGCATAGCTAAGGGGAAAAAAATCTGCACTCTTTGCAAGCAAAGAGTGCAGATTTTTTTGCTGCTTGCTTTGCAAGCAAGCAGCAGAGCCCTGAGCAAAACAGCTGAGAGCAAATCAGCTGAGAGTCGGGAGCCGATCTAAGCAAGGGCTAATTAGCCTATGCTGAAACTCCAGGGGCCAATAAAATTACAAAAAAACACCGAACCATTTGTTAAATTGCTGGCTCCCCCGCCCCTCGCCCACCACTATTTATTGGCAATAAATAGTGGTGCGGAGGGGCGGGGCAAGCCAGCAATTTAACAAACGGTTCGGCTGCACCACTGGCTTTAGGACGGCCCTTTGAAGCCCCGCAGCAAGAATTTAAACCGTTTTATTTCCTCTAGCCATCAGAGGCAGCAATAGATTGGGAGTGGGCGGGGTAAGCGAACGGTGACCAGGCGATCCAACAGAGGCAGAGGGTGAGGGTGAGTGAAGGCATGGGGGTGGGGGGGGCGAGAGAGGGATTTGGCGACCCCTGTGAAATGGCTGTTCGACCCCCAAAGGAGTCGCGACCCCCAGGTTGAGAACCGCTGCTCTAGCGGAAGCAGGATTGGAGTAACACATCTGTCCTTGCTCTATTCAACCCTTCAGCAGTTTTCGATACTATTGACCCTGGTAACCTTCTGGAATAGCTTTGGGGGTTGGGGGAGAATGGGACACTGTGATATGGTTTATTTCCTTTCTACACTTTAGTCAGTGTTGGCTGGAGAAGAATTCTGGCCACTGATTACCGCAGGGGTCCATGCAGTGTCTGCTCCTTTAATATCTATATGAACGGAAGATATTCTGTCATCACAGAGTGTGATATCATCAATATGCTGATGATATTCAATTATGCATTTCTGCCCATGGTGAATTTAGCTATGCCATGGCTGCTCTTTCAGTGCCTGAAGGTTGTTGATATCTGGATGGGAAGGAACAGACTAAAATTGAACCCTAGAAAGATCAAGAGGCTTTGGCTAAGGTCTCCTTAATTCTTGGTGAAATTACCGTATTTGGCTATGGGTGAAGTTGCATTGCTGCAGGTTATGAGTGAAGTTGCACCTGGGAATTGTCATGGACTTGCAACTCCAGCTTGAGGATCAGGTGATAAATAAGATGACAAGGGTTTTTGCACAACTGTGAGTTATATGCTAGTAATGTCTATTACTGAACCAATGTGTCCTTCTCGTAGTCACCCATATTTTGGTCAATTCTTATTTGGACTTTTGTAATGAGGTTTACATGGGACTACTCTTGAAGAATATCAGGAAGTTGGTTCAAACTGCAGTGACTTGCAAAGTTTTGCACAAGGCTAAATTTGCATGAATTACCTTTAAAATGCTGGTTATCACCTTTAAAGCCTTATATGGGGGCCAGTTTATTTGAAAGACCACCTCCTCCACATTTACATCCACCCAGCTCTCCAGGGCAAGAAAACAAGGTGTTACTGATCCCATCCATTACAGAAATACATCTTCTGAGACCAAGAAATAGGGCATTCTCGGTGATGGCTCCCTCTTTATGGAATATAATTACCCTAAAGATTAAGATTGGCCCCGACCTTGTTACTTTTCTGGAAGGCCCTGTCATATTGTCACTGATGGATTTATTCTTATGTTATAATTTGCTAACAAAAACAACATGCCAGTATCAAAATACTGAGTAATTCCTCAAATTCCTTGGATTTTACATATCTTCAAATGTTAGTATTTGTGCTATTAATTTACACTGTTCAATACCTATTTATTTATAAGGAAAACATTTTTACCTCAGATTTGGTGAAATCAAAATCTCCAACTATTCCTTGTTCTCGGTTCAATGCAAAGACATTGTTTTTATGCAACGATCCATGAATTATATCAGCTTTGTGTAGCACACACAGACCACATGCCACTCCTTTCATTACTTTTAATGTTTCCTAGTTAAAGTGATTGCAAGAAAGGTTCTATGAGATCAGTGCCAAAATATTCCCAGCATTTCAAAAACGCTTCTTACACATCCAATGAAAAAAAGAGACAAAACTACTTTCAAAACTTTTATCAAACCAGATTTTTAGTTTTCTATACAGGATTAATTTTCCTAGGCTTCCTTCAGTAGCCTAGGACAATTAATCAATTCAGATTTCAAAGGTCAACTGTTATTTTAAAAACTAATAACTGTTTAAATTATGTTGGAGACCATAGAACAGAATCCTTTTTATTCCTCCATCATTCTTCCGGGGAAGGAGATCACCCACCCCGCTAATGATTAGACAAGGCATAAGATGGGAGTTCTAAGTATAGTATTTCTGACATTTTTTTATTCTCTGGAAAGCAATAGTAAGAAACAATGAGGATGACCAAAAGTTCTAACTAGGATAAATCTTATAGCAAATAAGATAAATTAAATATGGGCCCTACAATATGAGAATGGGGAATCAATATTGCTTCTACTTTCTACAGATAACTAAAAGGTGTACAGTACATTTCAAAAAATCACATTGTTCAGCTACTGGTCAAAAGGGAGTGACTCAAGACTTCTTCCTTTTTCTTGGCCAGCCTGTTTCAGTTGGGCAAGAACATCCTACATAGGCACATATCAGCCTTAGGGGAAAAATAGCAGGTAGATATGATGAGGACTGGCATTTACTCCTTGATGGTCAGTCATCTATGGCTGGAGGAGGACACACACACACATACACGTCCATTTGAATACATAGCAGAAAAAGGAAGCTTGATAATTCACAGGGTTGATGCTATATGGAATATCAGTCATGAAAGAAAAAAAAAAGGCATCTTGTAAAGAACACTGAAAACAAAGTGTGACACTGAATATACCCACAACTCTCGCATATATACATTCACAGACCAAGAGAAATAATGGAGAACTCGCTCTGAATAATCCATATTCAACAGCCAATTAATCAGTATAGTATTAATAATCAATTAATCAACATAGTATAGGAGCCTCTTAAATATATTTCTAAAGTTAACAATGTGTCCATTCACACAAAGAGATTGAAGATGTTCTACATTAAATTTAATTTGCTAAAGGAAGTATTTTTTAAACAAAAATGATACAAGCAAATAAAAAATACATACGAGGTATCCATGGAAAACCCATAAAAACTATTTCCATGCTTCTGAAGCTTTCCAACTATGAATACCCAGTTTTAATGTCAACCATGAGCTACTTTCTTTATGTAGCTATGGAAGATATAGATGATATGATCTGTAAATCAACTGAATTCATTGATTAGAACAGCTTTTTCTAAATTTAATGATGTCTAGATGCTTTAAGATGGAAATTCCCAAAATTCCCCAGCTAGCAGACCTAACAAAACTAAAGAATGCAAGGGTGAAAGGTTGGTTCAGAAATTCAAGAGGGCGATTTCATTACTTACTGGTACACTTAAAGGTGCCATCAACTGCAGTGTCCCCAGGTTTGCTCCAGCATAGTATGGAATCATTAGATATACCATAGGATCAGACTTAAATAAAAACAAAAGTATTATGTGCAGGAACAGAAAACATCAAATATCATGACACTGAAATACTTTCCTATTTGTGTTTTTATATCATCTATATAAATTTAAGGGGTCTTATCTTAAAGCAGGGAAAGTACTTTCTATTATGAGATCTTTGACATTTTTACACAGAAATAACAAAGAAAAAATACACTTCGATGTACAACTTACCTTGCATAAAAGCAGGAACATTGTTTGCATTAAACAAGATTTCTCCCTTAATTCTTTCCAAACTTTATGATATTTTACTGCCCTTTCTATTATTTGAGTTTCAATATTGATATCCACAATATATCCCTGAAAAGGTAAATTCAGGTGAGTAAAAAGCTGTTTCATGAGATTATTAAACTATTTCCCAGAATATGAAAAAGGGAACTATTTCTGCCAAATGCTTCTATTTTCTGAATTAATCAATGGAATATTTATTCTTGTGAATAATAAAAGCACATACTGAGCCACAAATGAAAATAATTGCATTCTAATAATACTGTGTTTCTCACTTTCAGAACAATGACAATTAGAACAGATAAGAATAGGAAAGGCGTTACATTTGGCAACAACTATAGTCTACAATCTACATAAATAAACACATGTGTAATTTCTAGGTAGTTATCCAAAGGCATGGTGGTCAGAAATCTCAAGCCAGCCTGGTCTCTCAAAAATGGATTCAAATTGTTGATTTCTCCATATTCAAAGGGCAAAACCAGATAATTTCATTAGCTACCAAATGAACTTGAAACTACAGTGTTATTTTAAAAAAATCTACGCACCCATTTAAACATCAGGTTTTTGAGATGTAAAACTCAGACCAAGATAAATCACTTCAGAATTTTTTCACTTTAAATATACAGGTAGTTCTTGACTTACAACCACAACTGAGCCCAAAATTTCTTTTGCAAAGTGAGACATTTGTTCAATTCGTTTTGTCCCACTTCAGAATTTTTTCACCTTAAATATACAGGTAGTCCTTGATTTATGACCACAATTGAGCCCAAAATTTCTATTGCAGAGTGAGACATTTGTTAAATGAATTTTGCCCCCTTTAACAAACTTTCTTGCCACAGTTGTTAAGTGAATCACTGCAGTAGTTAAATAAGTAACACAGTTGTTAAGTGAATCTGGCTCCCCCATTGACTTTGCTTCTCAGAAGGTTGCAAAAGGGGATCATGTGATCCTGGGGACACTGCGACTGTCATAAATATTAGTCAATTGCCAAGGATCTGAATTCTGATCACAGGACCATGGATATAAAATTGATAAGTATAAAAAATGGTCATAAGTCACTTTTTTCAGTGCCGTTGTAACTTCAAAAGGTCACTAAGTGAATTGTTGTAAATCGAGGACCACCTGTAACATATAAGCTGTACAATTCAAATGAAAAACAAATTGAAATATTTTAGGGGAAAAAAACAATCCAAAACTAGAATAACTTGGCTAGAATAAGTGCGCATACCCTAGGGATGTGGCTATTTTAACCAATCACATTCAAACTTATGTTAAAAAGTAGTCAAGTGACTCTGATCAAGCTGTAAGTTCAGCTGTTCTAGTGGGATTTTTCTGACACTTACTCAGTTGCCTCTTACAGCAAAAGCCATTCATTGTCTGCAAAGAGCTTAAAAAACATCAAAGAAATCTCGCTGTTGGAAGGAGAAAGGTACAAGAAAATTTTATTATTATTATTATTATTATTATTATTATTATTATTATTATTGCAATTTTCTTTGTTATGTATAAAATTTCCATATTCACAATAGCAGTGTACTGTCTGGGTACAATCTCTTTTAAATATATATAATAAATCTTATACACACAATAATTATGATTGTTATTCTCAAAATCTATTCGCCATGGTCTTTGCTTATCCTTGTTTAAACATTTTCCATTGTTTAATTAAATGCTCTGTTCAGTTTTGTCTATAATCAATTAATAATATTCAATATTATAAACATCATGTAAACATCACATTTATAACCATTATCCTCCAAATCTATTCTTCATGTTTACTTATCCTAATTATTCAATATTCATTATTTAATTACAATTACTTCATCTTTGTTTACATATTGTCCTTGATTCTAATTTTCTAACTTCTGCTTCTATTTTCTAACCATTAATAAATAGTTCCCAAGTTAAAAAGTAATATTTTCCCCATTTCTAGTTTCTACCTCTATATTAATTTTTAATAGAACAACTCCTATATTAAACAGTATTCTACATCTATCCCTCATCTCTTGCCCGTTTACGTAAATCATCTCTGACTTCTTGGCACATACTCCTCCCTTGGGGTCTTATATCTTCTTATATCATTCATGTTTAATCTGAATATTTCATCTGCCTTTATCACTTCTTCACTCTGTTGGGTCTTCAGTAAACCTTTCAATGATTCTTTCCTCACTTCAGGGGTTTCTTTCCATGTATCCTCTTCTGTTTGTTGATGTAATTTTCCTTTTCTATTTCATCAGCTTTTACTATCTCCTTCTTTTTCTTTTTGGATCATTTGTAGCTTTTCCTTCTCTGTTCTTTATATTTTCTCCTCTACTTCCTGGATTTCATATTCATTACAGTGTCATTTGCTCATAATTTTATGGTCTCACAACTACATCATGTATCAATTCCTTTATCTCCCTATGATTGCTTGTCATCATTTCCTGCATATCTTGAAGCATCAATAATATTTCTTTTAATAATACACTTATTTCCCCGTTATACCATTTTGCTTTAATGAATTAAAAAGTTACTCAGTAATCTATCAAGATTCCAGCGTCCCAATTATTCATCACACCAAGAAAGCCAATCATTAGAGCAGTTCACAAAACCACTCCATTAAATAGTCCATTAGCAACCTTCACTTAGTTCCAAAACAAATCCAGACTGTTTCCCACTCTCACACTGTCCAGCATATTTGTAATCCTCAAGGTTCTAAGAGCTGAATGTTTTCACTGTCTGTCTCCAAACACCAAATATAATCAATTTGCTGGTTGCTGTTTAGCGTATTCCAGCTAATTTTTGGACTAAACAACTTTCACTCCTTCTTCCATATTTTTCAGCTCTATGATGTCTTCCACGGCCAGTAGGTGTCATTGTTATTCTTTTTTTCCGCTTTTGCTGCCAATAAAATATCTCCCAAAATATTTTCTAATAATTTCCAAAGTCCTTCAAATCAAGGTGGCAATAGAAGTATAATTCAATATTTTGAAACAGTTTAAATTGCTAAAAATTAGCCAATCCAGTCTCTCCTTTATCATTAAGGTTGCTCTTGTCTGCAATTTCTTTTCTTTCTTTTCCAAATCTGACAATAGCTCCAGGTCTTAGTCGCAGCTATTCACCTCATTTGAGTCCGACTTTTCAAAGGGGGTGTTTTTTAGGGGAAATTCCACAGCAAAAGTTAGAAAGTTCTTAACCAGATCAAGCACACTGCTACAGGATCTTTTCTTTCTTCTCTTCTGTTTCAGCTGTCACGGCTCCAGTTCAGCCATAATGGCCATCTTCTCTTCCATTGGTGAAAGGGTCAAACGAGGAGACTGTGCTCTCCTCGCGACCACCAAAGTATCCCCTCTGTTTTGTCACCCCTACAAGTTGACTTTTGACCCCGCAGAGCCCCCTGGCTGGAAAAATTTGTGGGACATCAGGGAATACTGCTCATTCGCATCGTTTCACTGCGATGTTGGCTGCCTTCTCCCCAGGTATTTTTCAAGGCTTTGTGTCAAATTGCAAAGCTTTTCAGACCAGCTTATCATGGAACGCAGGAAAGTCATCAATAAGTGGAAAAAGTGGCACAATCCATTACCAAGAAATGGATGTCCCTCCAAAATTGATGGAAAAACAAGAAGCATACTGGTCCAAAAAGCTGCCATGAGGCCTATGGCAATATTAAAGAAGCTGGCAAGCACTGATTGTGTATTACATGTGACAACAATTTCCCATATTCTTTATATGGTCTGAGTTGTTGGGTACGATGGAAAGACAGAAGCCTTTTCTTACAAAGAAAAACATACAAGCCCGGATATATTTTGTAAAAACCTACACGAGTCTGATAAAAACATGTGGAAAAATGTGCTACAGTCTAATGAGACCAAAGTTGAAATTTTTTACCATAGTTCCAAAAAATATTTTTAATGCAAAAATAACACTGCACATTACCAGAAATACACGATACTCAGAGTGAAGCATAGTGGTGGCAGCACTATGCTTTGGGGCAGCTATTCTTCAGCTGGAACCAGGACTTTAGTCCAAGCAAAGAACAGTCCCAAATATCAGTCAATTTTGGCACAATATTTTCAGGCCGCTGCTAAAATGCTGAAGATGGAGAGGAATTTCACCTTTCAACACAACAATGACCCAAATCAACAAGAGTTCACCAGAGAATCAAAATTTTGGAATGGCCCAGCCAGTTCATACTGAAATCCAATTAAAAATCCGTGAGTTGGAGAGGCTATGCAGAGGAGATGCCCTTGCAATCTGATAGATTTGGAGCACTTTTACAAGGAAAAGTGGGCAAAGATTCCCAGGGCAAGATGTGCCATGCTATCCTACCCGTCCCAAAAGATTGAATGTTATCATAAAATCAAAAGGTACTTCAGCAAAGTATTATTTTAAGGGCATGCACATTTATGCAACATTATTGTATGTTTTTTTTATTATTACTTCTCCCTAAAATGTTTTTCAATTTAATTGTACAACTTATATGTTATATTAAAGACGGAAAAAATTCTGAAGTGAATTTTTACCTTGGTTTGATTTTTTTTACATCTCGGTGTGTAGACTTTTTATATCCACTATATAAAAGTAGTTTCCAGCTCCAAAATAAACCCAGCTATTTTAATATTTCCTAAGTCTGCCTAAAAATTTATTAGCAGTAAATATGGAGGAAAAAAAACAAGCTAATCATTCAGAAAGCATACCTTCAGGAGAACCTTTTGACCTTGAACCGTGGAGCACATCACAGGATGTTTTATGCCCAATTCCTTCATTGGCTCAGCATTTAAGAGATCACGTTCTAAACTGACAATCAGACCTCCTGAGCCCTGGGGAATACGAATTAAAACAGCTTATTCTCAGTTTTGGATCATAGACCTATATATGATATTTGTGTGCATTACACTTACAGTGGTAAAAAGCTTGGTGTCATCCTATTTACTCAGAAGACCTAGCATTACAGGCTGATTATAAGACAGAATCACATTTAGGGTTAAAAATATTCCTGCCTCTAGAACACACAGCAACACAGAATTCTTGTAAAAAGTAAAGCCAGCTCTATTCCTCTTTGTTTCCCTTCTCTTCAGATTGCTTGATTAAACTTTTCAGTCCATTACTTTTGTTTTGGGGTTGCTATAACATATATAATACTGCAAATTGTTTTTGTCAAAGATATATCAATCAATCTTAGCTTTTAAAGAAGACATAAACCTTACCATATACTTTAATATTTCTGCTTCAGGATGGAGGAATGGCAGCTCAGGGAAAACTTTTTGAACTAGATGAATAAGCTTTTCCTAAATTAGGGAAAAAAAGTCTTCAGTAACAATCACAATATAAAAACAATATCCAGCAGTATGTTGGAAGCATATTTATTCAGTAGTATCACAATGGTGAATCTTCAGCGAGCAGATAAATATTAATGAATAATTAAGTCTCTCCACCTTCAGTGCAGCAGATTTAACTATTTGGTGTCAGTAGAAACTCTTTGTCCCAAAGAAATGGCATCATCATAGCTCCGCTTGTGTCTTTATTCTTCGGTACAGCAGCATTTCTAGTTGTTTATTACTATTTCAACTAAGCATGTGAAGAGAATTCAAAGCATGAATAATTGCACAATCAACCATCCTTGTCAGTAATCTTAAAAACAAAGCCAAAGTAGAAACCCCATTTTAATTGTGTTTACAACAAGAGGAACATTGATTCTTCTTGATCATAACTGATATCAAATCTAGCAACAAACTCTGATTCTAAAAAGAAAGAGGGGGGGAGGGGAAATTCTTGTGTGGTAGTACTCACCAATAACTTTCTTCCCCAAACAAGGCAGTTTTTCAGTGAAAAAAAGGCATGAGCACTGATCCTCAGCCAACTTCTCTAAAATACACCTACTGCCATTTTTTAGTTCCATATAATAAGACACTTTAAAAATGCCAAAGATTCTTGGCAAAACCAGAAAGCAATTTTCTAATCTGTATTATGAAATAGCCTCTCTCTGAGATTCAGATGGTCCTGACCTGGTAGCCTCTTGGAAAGCCTGAAGATTTTATTCTTTTCAAAGGTGTTAGGGCCAGAATGTTAGTTGAGCCCAATATGTATGTTTTGGGGTACATTTTATCTGAACCTTGTTTGCAGCCTTGGTAGCATTGTATTTGTTTTTGCCATTTCAAAATCACTGTAACATCAGACTAATTGCATAAATTTAAAAATTATTACTTCAAAATATTAAAGTATTATTTGCATCAAATATTAATTAAAATTGAGAAAATTACTTATTTTCTCCTAATTCTATTTTGTTTTTTCTGTATTCTTAGCTGGCCTAGGATGAAGTGAGCAGTCTCATAAATTCTTTATGTAAATAAATTAAATGTAAATCAAAAATATTGACTGAGATATCCAATTTTTCCTTCCTGGAAATATATTTAGGAGGAACATGAACAAAAATACAATTTTTCAGCTTTATCCATATCCATTTATAAATATGAAAAATATGTATAATTTGGCTCTACTAGTCTTTAGTTTATAAGACATAGATGGCCACAATTTTGCTTGAAATGAGGAACTCTGACATCTGTCTTTAGGCATTACACCACTCATTCATTCATTAAATTCATTCATTAAATTCATTCATTAAAATGAATTTCAGGACCAGAAATTCATTTTAAACACAACTTGTTTCAAAGATGCTAATATAACTGAATACTTACATATTCTTCTTGTTCCTTATATATTTCTTGAAATATATTATCCTGTAGCACACTGATTTTTTCTTTTATTTCCACCATTTCAGACTTGCTGTAATTATCAGTCTGAAGAAATTTAAAAATTAATACTTCAAAAAATTAAAGTCTTATTTTCACCATTATACTACTTATTTTCTTTTTCTTCACCTTCCCATTCCCTCTTCTTGTATCTGAAATTACATTAATTTCTAGTCACCATATCAAATGTGCCTTCTCCTTTTTTTGGCTGACCAAGTTAATACCAATTTCTTTCAGGTTTTCTTTCTTGTTTACATATTGAAGTAACTCTTGAGACAAAAGGTGATTGCCAGAAACAACATAGATTCAGTTTCATGGCCAAATAACAATATATATCTCTCATAAACCACCTATTGAAAAGGATTAAAAAACATTTTTATTCATCTAAAGCAGTTCTAATTTATACCGCACTAGTCAGTCTCCACCTAGAGGTATTTTGTCCAGTTTGGCTCATCACAATTTAAGGACAACAGCATGGAACTGGAAAGAGTACAGAGAAGAGCAACAAGGACTTAGAAAAGGACTTAGAACAGAGATTCCCCAAACTTTCTTGGTTTACTGTTTTAATTTTAAACTTAATTTTTGAGTCTCTAAGGACACTAATAATCACAGTGCCGTTAGGCCACAATGTATATTTAGAAGTCTCCTTTATTAAATAAGTAGGTCGAAATTTAAAAGATTCTGCAGCACCCAAGGTACACGTTTGGGAATTGTAGACTTGGAGGTCTACAAGTTTGCAGATTTATTCTTCTCAGCTCCGAAGAATCCACTAGAGAGGATCCAAACTCTAATCAGGAAAAATTTCCTAACTATAACGTTAGCAATAGCACTTAAAGCGTTAAATACTGCTCCACAGTGCTTTCATCACTTTCTGAGTTGTTTACAAATAACAGCTATTAAGCAGTGGCAAAACTTTATCCTGTGATTATAGATGCTCCATCACTACGTTTTTCAACAAAGGCTCGGCAGCCATTTATCTAGATGGAATGATGATTTCTTATCCTCAGAAAGGATTGAACTAGATGGCCTCTATAGCACCTTTCATTCATGTGACTACCAGCCACTATCCAATGAAAGAGCTTTAGTCAGCTACAAAAATCAACAAAGCTGCATCATCATGATCACAAGACACAATGCCATCATGCTATACTGCACTAGTGAGGCCACGCTTGTAATACTGCATAAAAAAAAGATGCTGATATCCTAGAAAGTGTGTAGAGAAGAACAATGAAGATGATAAGGGGCTTGGAAATTGAACTGTATGTTTAATGGTTAAGAGAAGTAGATACTTCTAGCCTAACAAAGAGAAAGTTTACAGATGACATGATTGTTGTCTTCCAGTACTTGAGGGGCAATCAAGAGAAGGGTTGACTTATTCTCCAAACACCTGAGAGGACAATGGGTGGAAGCCTATTAGAGAGATCCAACCCAGAAAGTTCTTGACAGCAAGAACAATTAATCAATGGAACAGCTTGCCTCCCCAGATTGTAGGTGCTCTATCGCTGGAGGTTTTCAAGACAACATCCATTTGTCCCAGATAGTATAAGGACTCCTGCATTGGATAGGGTGTTGGAGAAGACTTCCAAGGTCCCTTCTAGTCCTATGATTCTGTCTATGACACACAAAATGTTTATGCTTCCACAACTGAAATGAGGCTTTTTTCTTTTAAGTGATCCCTCTAGAGGTCAGAATATTGAAACCATGGATAATTCTAAACTTGTAGTATCTGTATCTGTGGAATTTACTTATTCTGCTGAATTTACAATCTGGAACTTTCTCAATTAGTTGTATCCTAGCTTTTATAACCTCCAGCAGCAGCAAATTTTCAAGACTAGAGGTATTAATGTGTGGGGGTGAGGTGAGAACTACTCTAGTTACTGTCATTTGACACTGATTAATTTCTCAGATGTGTCTCCTTAATCATTATAAGAAATTGGATGCTGAATGAAACAGACATTTGGATTAATCCTAGAGGGTGATACTTCCCTCTAACTAAATTTCTCCCTGGGTACTTATATAGTTCTGAGTGCTTTTTTTCTTATTTAGCATCTCCCTTTATGTTTCTTAATACCTGTGTGCTCCTCATAACTCTTTCATCCCAATTCTACATTAACTATACAATCAACATTTTACAGCTTTCCAATCTCATATTGTTTAATGTATCCATTCTGGAGTTACGATAACCTGCTGCAAGACAAATGGAGTATCTATTGTTTTTAACTTCATAATCAATAATATGTGTAGAAATTGTGTACTTTCTCAAATTGCAATAATCAAGAACGAGGAGCATTAGCAATGTGAAACACTATGTGCAAATTAAATTGTTAAAAAATCTGCCATTTTTGTTTCTTTCCAACTTTGTTCTAATATAAATCCCTTTAGGCTTTCATTTGGGTATATATGAATAAACTATGTGCATAACAACATTTCTCCAAAGCTAGAAAGCAACATTTTCTATGTCATCATCCACCATTCTTATGGAAAGTAAGAAATAATAATAATCTTAAAACGTATCAAAATAGCATTTCCATACTTCTTCCAAGTTGTTTTTTTCTACTAATTTCCACCTCAGCTGAGCCTTCATGTTTTTCATTCTCTTCTTTATCAGTAACAAATCATCAGTATTAGGAGTTATATCTAGCCACTCCACAATCTGGTGTTTGAACTGAAAAAGAAAATACACTATTAATGAGAAAAGATTTCTTCAAATGGAAAAAGTTCCTATACTTTGAGGAATATTACTCCTTATACACAAATTGCATTACAATGTGTTAACATTTTCAGATCACATTTTTAAGTCAAACATTAAGGATGGGTTGTACTATTATATTTATATGACTCATTAAATATTATTTTTTTCCTACTGAAGTTATTGAAAAAGTTGCATAAGTATATTTTAAAAAGCTGTTAATAAATTTCTATATTCTAGGATATGACAAAGAAGCAGGTAGACAACTGACCTTACAACTTTCAAGATATTTTTGATTCACTGTATTTATGAGATCTTGTTCTTGAAGGATCTTCCACATAACCACACTATACATATTTAACATTATTTTTTTGTCTTTTTCATCTAGCTCCTGAAAGAAATTAGAGTAACAATAAACATCTATAAAAACAAAATTGCAAAATTTGTTGATTCTTAAAATATGAAGTGCATTCTAAATGGAAAAATATGAGTTATCAATTTTTGTTTGATGAAGTAGAAAGTACACCATTAATAAAGAGAACTCGCACAAATATAAATAACAATAGAAGAGGCGTTGGTCGTACCGTGAACGCCGTTTCTCCGGGGGCTGCGGAGTGGGTCAGGAGTGGGATGATCCAGATGGTCTGACCAGATACTGAGTCAAGTTGTATTGGCCACACCTCCTCGCGCCTCCCTCGTCTCCAGTTTATTTGACGAAGAGAGATGTGTAAGACAAGCTCAGGCAGATGGTTAATGCCTGCCATGGTGCACGCAGGCGGGGAGGGGCTGACCCACTCCGCAGCCCCCGGAGAAACGGCGTTCATGGTAAGACCAACACCTCTTCTCCAGGTAGGCTGCGGACTGGGTCAGGAGTGGGACATACCCAAGCTAGTCCACCTTACGGGTGGGAAGCCTACAAGCTCAAGGGCCACGAGACCAAGTGTATCTGTTGTAGGACTCTCCTGCCGAAGGAGGCCTCCGCAGAAGCGAAGACATCCAGTTGATAGTGTTTAATAAACAGCAAGGGAGTAGACCAGGTAGCTGCTCTGCAAATGTCCTCGAGGGAGGCTTGCATGGCCGAAGCAGCGGTGATAGCTGCACTGCGCGTGGAGTGCGCCGTGATATGTCTGGGCGCAGGCAGGGCATGCGCCTCGTAAGCCCAGGCAATACATGTCAAGATCCAACGGCTGATAGTGGCCGAAGATACTTTAGAACCCAAGGAAGTAGGCTGAAAAGATACGAAGAGAGCCTCAGATCGTCTGGAAGGCGCAGTCCACGAGATATAAATTTTAATAGGTCTGCGGACGTCCAGGGTGTGCCACTTGCGTTCCAAAGGGTGGACAGGTCTGGGGCAGAAATTTGGCAGAATTACTTCCTGTTCCCGGTGAAAACAAGAATTCACTTTGGGAACAAACGAGGGATCCAGTCTAAGGACAACCCTGTCAGGGTGAATGATACAGAGGTCGGGCCTGATGGAGAGGGCTGTGAGCTCAGAAATGCGCCTGGCCGAAGTAATGGCCACCAGGAAGGCCACCTTGAAGGTAAGGAATCTGAGGCTCAAAGGGTGTAAAGGCTTGAAAGGAGGTTCGGTGAGAGCTCACAGCACATGCAGCAAATCCCAGGTTGCTGGGATGGTGCCGTGGTGCACCATCCCAGCGGTGCACCACGGGAGGACAAAGATTGCAGACGCCTTGTAAAAACCTACGTACTGACGGGTGATGAGAGAGAGGCACCCCATCCCTAGGTGACAATACCGTGGAAAGGGCGGCGACGTGACACTTGAGCGTGTTAAGTGCCAGACTTTGCGGAGCCCTGCTTGCAGGAAGTCAAGGACCTGTGAGACAGAAGCTGAAACAGGATTAATCTCGCGCGCGGAACACCAAGAGATAAATACCTGCCAGGTGATGTTGTAAAGCCTGATGGTGGAAGGCTTTCTGCCCGCCTGCGTAATCCAGATGACGTCTTCCGAGTAGTGCACCTGTCTCAGGAGGAGCCCCTCAAGGGCCAGGCGGTTAGGTATAGGCATTGGGGTTCCGGATGGCAGATGGCTCCCTGGGTAAGACACACCCTCTCCAGGGGAATCCACCAGGGACGTGATGTCGAGAGTGTGACCAGATCGGAGAACCAAGGCCGTCGTGGCCAATGGGGAGCGATGAGGATCACCTCCACCTCCTCCGCTATGATTTTGCGAATCACTTGGGCAGCAGGGCCAGAGGTGGAAAGGCGTACAACAGATCCCTCGGCCAGGGGCAACAAAGGGCGTCCACATTCTCCGCACCGGGAGTCGGGTAGCGGGTGAAAAATCTGGGGAGTTGCGTATTCGCCAGAGAGGCAAATAGGTCCACCTGCGGCTGGCCGAATCGATGGCAAATGTCCTGGAAGATGTCTGGGTGGAGTCGCCATTCTGACGAGTCCACCGTGGTCCGCTGAGAAAGTCCGCCTGTAAGTTGTCTGATCCGGCGATGTGGTCCGCCCGCAGAGAGGTGAGGTGGGCTTCCGCCCAGCGCCTGAGATGGAGGGCCTCCCGCATCAGTGTTTTGGACCGCATCCCTCCTTGGCGGTTTACATGGGCTTTCGCCGCAACATTGTCGGTGAGAATTAGTACGTGACGGCCCCGTACTGCCTGATGGAAGGAGCGGAGGGCCAAACGTATTGCTGAGAGTTCCAGGAGATTGATGCTGGAACTCACTTCCTCGGGGGACCAGCGGCCCTGAGCTACGAGAGCATCCAGGTGCGCTCCCCAGCCGTAGAAGCTGGCATCCGTCGAGATCACCACCTTTTGGGTGTCCCCAAAGACGCACCCCTTGTCCAGTGCCGGTGACATCCACCAATGCAGGGCCCAGCGGGCTGATGGCGAAAGTCTGACTTTTTGTAAAGAAGTGGAGGTTCTTGTTCGCTGGTGTGGCAGCAGAAACCATTGGAGTCTGCGCGCATGAAGCCGATCCCAGAGGACTATGTTTATACAAAAGGCGAGCTTCCCCAGAAGCTTTGACAGAGTGAGGATAGTAACCATCAGTTCCCGTAGGATTCGAAGTGTGAATAGCCAGATATCGTTCCGTCTCTCTGGAGAGAGGAACACTGGACCTAGTCGGGTGTCGATGATTGCCCCTAGATGCGTCAAGCACGTCTCGGGATCCAGCTGACTCTTGGGCAGATTTATCAAGAACCCATGGTCCTGTAGGACTTGAAGGGTTAGCTGTAGATCAGCCTGGACCCGAGCGAGAGAGGGGGCCAGGACCAGAATATCATCCAGATAGGCTTCAAGCCATACTGGAACAAACCGCAGGTGAGCAATTAATGCCGCGAGAATCTTGGTGAAGCTGTGCGGGGCTGATGCCAGCCCGAATGGGAGGGCACAGTATTGAAGATGACGCCCCGTGAAGCTGAATCTGAGGTAATGCCGATGGGCTGGCGCTATGGGTATATGTAGATAGGCCTCGGAGAGGTCTATGGACGCTAGAAAGTCCCCAGGCCGAATTCCCTCCAAGATGGATTTGAGCGTGCTCATTTTGAATTTCCTGTAAAAAAGGTGGGAATTGAGAGACTTTAGGTCTAGAATCGCCCTCCAGCCCCCAGAGTGCTTTGGTACCACGAAGAGGATTGAGTAGAATCCGTGTTTCCAGAGGGCGGGAGGAACCTCCTCTACCGCCTTGATGTCCAAGAGATGGCGAATGGCCAGTTCCATGAGGTTACGTTTGTGAAGAGAGTTGGAAACAGGGCATGGTACAAAGCGGGCTGGAGAGGAACTCCAGAGGGAGGCCGGATCGTATGGTGTGAAGGACCCACAGGTCCGTGGTAATGAGAGCCCACCTGTCCAGGAAGAGGCTCAGTCTGCCCCTGATGGGAGCATTGTGGCGAGAGTCATTTTGACGGCGGGGCTGGCGGCTGCCGGCGGCTGCCAGTCCCGCAAGTGGAACGTTTTTGGACCGTCTCGGGTAGGTGTTCCAGGTCCATGGAGCTGGAGCGTTGTGGTGGTGGATGCTGAGGGGGCTCTCGGTAGCCACAGGGCAGGCAAATGGGTTGGCATTAGCCTGGTTGGTTTTGGGCGGTGACCGGACTTCAGGATGACAATCTGGTTCCTCCAGTGACAACGCCCTGGAGAGGTCAAGGTCGTCCTCTGTCTCCTTGTCCTGAGGGTCAGATGTGGCACTGATAACATGAGCCCCTTGGTCAGTGCGCTCCTTTTCCGCCAGTAAAATTTGACGCTCCAGGGCTTTATGACGCCGCTGGAGATCCTTCAGCTCCCCTTGGGATGGCTGATGGGACTTCCTGCCCGAAACAGACTTGGACGAGGCCTTACGTCCAACCTTCGCTGACTGTTCTGCCATTGCAGCCTAACACAGTGGGAACAAGAGGGCGGCGTGTCCAGTAGTCTGGGATATGCCAGCACCTAAGTCTTCCTTTCTGAGAGCAGGAAGGAGCAGCGCCAAGGTCAAAACAGTGCTGTAAATGGCGGCTGCTGAAAGAGGTCACTCAAAATGGCCGCCCCACGCGGTGACAAACCGATATAGAAAATGTCGGTGGCGGGGTGACAAAATCGGCCGAAATGACAGGGCCGCTTGAGCGCTTGGCGCTGGTCAGCTGTGAAGCAGCAATGGCCGCGCCGCCAGCGTTTTCAGCCTCAGACTGAAGTGGCCAGCTCGCACAGCGCAGATCGTAAATGAAGCAGAGAAAATCCTAGTCGAGTGTAATGAGATGACTCAGACACATCTGATCAGATCCACTGAGTCAATAAACTGGAGACGAGGGAGGCGCGAGGCGGCGTGGCCAAAACAACTCGACTCAGTATCTGGTCAGACATCTGGATCATTCCACTCCTGACCCACTCCGCAGCCTACTGGGAGAAACATAATCTTCTACACAATTTACATCCATACTTCTTGATCAAGCTGGTTACAAAGCTGAGTATGGCAAGATGAGCTCAATAAATGAGTGCCAAGCATTCACATCTTTGCAACAGAATCGGACTAAAAGAGAAATTTTGATCACATGATTGCAAGGAGGCTGCAATGTCTCTAATTTTCAAGGAATAATTGTAAATACTATTCATTCAGCATTGTTGGAACTTCAGTCACTAAAGAAATAGTCATTAAAACCAAGGACTACCCGTATGCTATGCTGTATTTTTACTGCTATGGTTAGCTTTATGATTTTAATATTTTATTACAAACACTGTAATATAGTCTTATTATTGAATTAATTCATGATTTAATGCTTAGTAGAAAATGTCTTAGAAGGGAAGTTTCAATAAAAAATGAAATACACATATTTTTAAATACAGATGAGAAATTCCTGGCCCCTTTCTGCAAATTTGAAGAAAAACAGAGAAGCAAGTTGGAATCTTTTTCAAGAAACTAACAGCAACTTGCTTTGTATAAAAAGACCTGGGGTTTAACCAAGATTTTAATCCACATAAAGGTAATGAGAGTATTCCAAAAATCTTATTACATTAAAAGATACTATCAATATTCAGCACATCTCCTATTCCACCTACCCGGAGATCTGGATTTGAGGATGAAAGGGTGATTTAGAATGTATAGTTGTCAGCACCTTCTAAAATTTGATGGTTTGTTTTGGTGTTTTTTTTTGAGATTTTGCTGTAGCTGTAGACGGTAGCCATATGAATCCACGAGGAGATACAGTTTCTTTTAAAAAGTTACCAACAACTGCTATGTACTCTTTAAAACTGAATCAATGCAAAACCCTGTATGGTGCCTCATGATATACAATATTCATTCCATGATTGGGAAGCAGTAAATGATGTGACAGACTGCTATGGCAATAGACTATGAGAATAACCTTATTTATTTATTTTATTTTATTTATTCAATTTATATGCCGCCCCTCTCCGAAGCCCCAGGGCAGCTGTGAGACAAGATGAGGAGCAGCCACAATCTTGACAATTATCAAACAATAGTTGGGACGGAAGGATAGGTTATGACTGGGTGGAGTGGGTGGGGAGAAGGATTATATTTGTTGCCCCCCCCACACACACACACACCATCCTTCCAACCTTGGTGCTCTCTGAGCTTTCTTGCAGGCATTTCATTACCCAAACTAGGTAACATCATCAGTGCTAGCACTGATGATGTTTCCTAGTTTGGGTAATGAAACAGAGAGCACCAAGGACCTCTCATGTCAACCCTGAGATACAAATATTCTCTTTTATTAGTGTCTTTATATCCTAGCCACCAGTCAGAACCTATCCTTCCATTCCCTCCTCCACCCATTCTCAATTGTCAATACCTATCCCTCCATCCCACTCCTCTCTCCCCCATCACAATTGATGATGTTTCTTGGTTGAGAAATTAAACATTTTGTTTTTCTTCCTCAAGGAAAAAACAGTTCAGTTGCCTTTTGAAAAAAAAGCACTTTTGAGAGTTTTATGTGAAAGGAAAAATATAGTAATATAGCTTACTGTTAGAAACATGTCAAATTCTTGTGAAATATCATGCTCGACCTTCTTAAGAACTTCATCTACATTGAAATCTACACCCTCGGATTTCATTAATATTGTTGACTCTATGTCAAAAAACTTGACAGGAAAAGAGACACAAACAAAAAGTGGTTATCTATAGTAGTATTAATCTGTAAAATAATTTCAGAAAGATTACTCAAAAATTTAATAGCAAATGAGAAAACTGCAACTTGATTCCATTCTGCCTTAAGCAATCTCTCTCTTTTTAAGCAAGAAAGCAAAAAAATAAATAAATCCCATGAAATGCTGTTCATTCATTTCATCAGTTTAATGCGATTCCATTTCATATCGTCAATCGGAGCTGAATATTATTTCCCCTCAAGACATGAATACAGCCCAGCTGTCATTTTAAATTAAGTCATGATACTAATTTTCTCCTGAAGACCACTGTGGCAATTTTTTTATTCTGGACCAACAATTCTCCGTTCAAATATTAATGGCTATTTTATATAATGAAGTATTTTATTTTGGATCTTCTAATGTAGTATTATTTTTGGCAAAAGCAACAATTATCTCGTTTGGATTCAGATGCAGTACACATAGCAAAAAAAAAAAAGGAATAGGTTATTTTTCTACATTTTACTGCCATTTAATGAGATTTCTCTCTCCAGATGACTATTAGCTGCAATGTTGAAAAGTTGTAAGCTTGTCTGATCCAAAAAATCTAAAAAGAATTAGACCAAAACCTCTAAACACAGACTCCAATATAAATGTAGATTAGCTGAAAATTTGAATACAAAACTTTTTTTTAATATATAAGACATATCTTTTTTACCTGAATTATCTTGCTGAAACTTAATTCAAGATTTTGTAAGGAAGCATCTGTAGCATTCCTAACCCGACTGAATTTCTCCAACCTAGCATTCTTCCATTCAAAGAACTCTTCAAACACTTCTGAATTCTCTGCTTCATTAATCTGCCCATATGCAACCTCCAAAGATCCTTGCAACTTCTGAATATCAAAATAGATAACAAAGAAAATAAGGTACCAGTAAAATCAACAAAGGATCATAATAACACATTATAAAACAAAGCAAGCTCCTTTGGCTTTATGCTGATTCCTCTAGTAACTATATGGAGCAAAACCTGAATCGCTGAAGCAGCGATTATAAGAAATGTTTGATTGATGGGTTAGATATTTTTTATTTCTGACTTACATATCAGGAAGAAGAGTAATGATTGCTAATCTATACAGCAGAAGAAAGAGAATTCCAAGTTTCCATAAAAATATAGGTAGTCCTCAACTTACAATCACAACTGGAATAGATATTTTGGTTGCTAAGCAATTCGTTTATAAAACAAAAGATCACATAACCATATCACTTAGTGACTACAATCCTAGCAATCCCCTTGCTGTTAAGCAAATTTTGCTGGTTATTACCAAGAACCACCCCAATCAAAGCCATTCTGGGCTTCATCCCTCTCAGTCTCAAGTCTCAGTAAGGTAAGACTGCTTCCAATTCTCCCCAACCAGCTATTCCCCCCACCCACCGTCATCTTGTGTGGGGCAGCAAGTAGTCATAGAACCACATGGCTTCAACACAGCTTGCCACACCATGGGAAGCTGCAGCTGCCCTATCTCAGTCCCATTCACCCTCACAAACCTGCATTCTGAGACTCTTGCCACTCTGCCCTCCACCACAGCTGACCTTCAACTCTCTCTTTTTGTTCCTGCTGTTCACAAGGTATGCCTAGCCTTGGCAGACCTTCACATGGAAGAAAAAAAAAGGGGGGGGGGAGCACAAAGCAGCTTAATAAAATAATCCACCAAATTGCCCCTTTTCACCATGTTCCTGGGTTGTATGGGTTTGGCTTTGCTTTGTGAAAAAGGAAAAAAACCCAAGAGCAGCCCTAGTTCTGTCCAACTCATTGCAGAAAGAGCTCCTTTCAGTTTTTTCTTCTTTTCCCCAGCACAAAGGGGTGCTTGAGTTCTTTTAAGGCTTTTCTTCCTCAGCATGCAAAGTCAGGCATATATGGCCCAGTTGCCAGGCCAGGCCAACCTTGCCAACAGTGGGAACAAGATAGCGGCAAAAGTCAGCGGGGAACCAAAATGGCAAAGATGGGGGGAAGAGGTAGGCAGGTGGGGTGAGTTGCAGTGCTCCTACAATCCTAAGTGCAGGTGGGCCACCAAGCCCCCAATTTTGATCATGTAACCATAAAGGTGCTCCAACATCCATAACTTTGAGCATCGGTCATAAAATGTCTTTATTCCATGGCATCGCAACCTTGAATGGTTGCTGAACAAATGGTTGTAAACTGAAAACTACTTGGATTGAAACAGCTCATCCAGTTCCTTTCATGCTTGTAGATGGAAAATGCAAAAAGACTGTAAGTCCTAAGGCTAATTTCATGTTTTAAAGCTTGCCAGTTCTAATACTATAGCACAACATACACCAAACTGTCATGGATGTGAATGGCTACGGTATACTATTTAAAAATAATTGAAACCAGAAATAGATATTATAATTATCTGCAGGAAGAATGAAGTAGTGGGAAATAAGAGACTCTCCTGGTCTCTGAAGTTCATGAAAAGAAAGGTACAGCTAAGATGCCTTCTACAATATCTACCCATCTAATTTGATTTTGTAGGGTTGACATGTTCTGGATTCCTTCAACTAAACAATGTCATTTCTCAATCCCTGGAACTGTACCTTCTGCAAGCTGCACCTACCTTCTGGAATAAAGTTCCCCCCAAGATCCAGATGGCCCCCACTTTGCTGTTGTTTAAAAAAGTATGAAAACCTGGCTTTTCACCTAGGTCTTTGGTAAGGGAGAATGAGATCCCTCACTTCAGTATGCTTGCTTCCTTTTATCTTCATTTATGTGTTATGGACTTTATTATATTATTGCATTTTTGTTTGTTGTAATTGTCATCCAGACCTATTGAGTCAGGTGGCAGACAAGTTTAATAAATAAGTAGATTTGCACTAATCTCAAAAAGAATATTCTATGTCATGAAGGGAAAGTAGCAACTGAACTTAGAAGTTTGCAGAAATCCTTATTAATTGGAGGACTCAAGAGACAATTTCACAAAATTAAAGCAATTCATTATTTTTAAATATCCTTATTATAGAACTAGAACTATTAAGAGTCATTATAGAGAATGAATTTCAACATCTGCATTCCTTGAAGACTTCTGAAGAGGTTTTTCCCCAGAGTGAAACATCAAATAGAAATGTGTCTGTATGAGATCTATAAATGTTATTCCTTCTGAATATAGTAGTTCTGCACAAACATGTTCATTTTTACTTAGTTACAGATCCCTGAAAAATCATCAATATGCATATATTAAAAGAACTACTGCATGCTGGAACTTCACTGCTATTTAGATTGAAGCATTTAATTCTCACATTCATTTTTCATGGGAGTATGGAAAGCTAGCTCTATTGGACTGCAGTAGAATTAAGCCATTCCAGTAAGCAGTATATCATAATGTTATTCCTCTTTCACAATTCTGAAAAGATGTTCAACCTTTCAAATATTATCATTTTTAAAAAAATTAGAAAAGCAATAAAAAACATATATTACTATTCAAAAATATTTAAAGCAAGAAAATCAGACTTTCGAAAGCACATGTCAAACATGTGGGCCGCAATAGGTAGTGGAATTGGCCTGCAGTGCTATCCCAGAGACGGTGAGGGACTGGCCCTCACCGCCCCGGGACCAGCCATGTCTACCCAGTCGGCCGCAATGACCAGGCCATGCCCCACCTGGGGGCAAACAAACTCCTGATGCAGCCTGCGATGGGATCGAGTTTGACACCCCTGTTCTAAAGCATTGGCATGAAAAGTAACTGAATATGAAATTATTTTAAATATATCTTTTGAAAGGCCATTTCAAGAAAGAATAAAAACAGAGACAACTGTGATTTTGAATGGCGACTGCAAGCATTAAATACTTGAAGTCTTGATATAATATTAGAGATCTATTTCAAAAATTGATGCCAAACAGCAATTTCACTCCAATCAAAAGAATCCTTTTTTTTTTTAATGAAATATTTCAGAGATTTGTAAATGCCTAGTAAAAAGATTTGGCAGTATGTCTACTCCTTTGCTAATGGCACATTTGAAAAAACTTGAACACTGCCATCTTGTGGAGACAAGTTAAATTAACATATGTAGTACTGAGTTTGAAACAAAAGCGTTTAAAAAGCCTTAAACCTGTTAGGGAATTTAAATTGTTACAAAATATATTTGTAGATAATTTGTGGAATAGAATAGAAAGAAATATATTGAGGTTTGTCATGCTGAGAAAATGAGCAAAACTCAAAATGCAGAACAAATGTGTAAAAGAATAGTAAACTGGTAGGAAAGAAAAGATTGCAAAATTATGATCAGTTGGAGTTGAAAGAAATCCTCAAAAAAAGACCAACTGCAATAGACACAGAAGGAATCTGAAAGAGATAATTCTGAATTAGGTTCTACAATATTGATTTTTCTAAATTTTTAATTATGATTACAAATGTCTATCATAAAATATAAATGGTGCAGATGCTTAATAGATTTTTTTCAGTACTTAAAAAAGTTAAAACAAAATATATTTGCCTACAACAGAGTCATATAAAGAAAAATATAAAATATTTGATTTATAAACATTTGGATGAAAAATTTCTCTCAGCAGGAATAAAAAAAAAGAAATGGAGTTGTTCTATATATCAATCCTCAACTAAAACTAAATATTAAAATAAATATTGTAATGCAAAGAAGAAACAGTGGAAGACTGTAAAAAAACAAATTAAATAAAGGCACTGTTTTAAGAATAGATTGGGACAGGAAAGGAAAACAAACTGCCTTGATTTGTTTAAATGCAGAGAAAGCCTTTGACAATTTGAATTGAATTTTTCTACTTAAAATTTGGGAAGATATAAATTCTGGGAATAATTTTATCAAATGGCTACTATCGATTTATATTTCACAGAAAGCACAAATTATTGTTAATGGAGATTTAATAAACTATGTGAAAAGGAATATGACAGAGTTGTTTCCTTTTCTTTTTTTTGTTCTTGAAATTCTGAATAGAGATGGCAATATAGGATGAGGGAATTATGAGAATAAAAATTAAAAAAAAAGAGATTTATAAATTAAGAACTTTGATAGATAACAAGGCTGATTTTGGAAAATCTTTTAAAGCAGGAGTGTCAAACTCAAGGCCCCTGGGCCGGATTTGGCCCATGGAGCCAGCCAGGAAACAGCAAAGGACCATTCCTCAGTGCCTCTGCCAGCGAAAACTGAGCTTGGGCGGGCACGTGAGATGACCTCCTGCAGGCCTCTGCCAGGAAAAACGGAGCTTGGGGGAGCCACGCGCGCACACCCCCAGCTCTGTTTTCGCTGACAGAGGACTAGCATGACAAACTAAAAACAAAACAAAAGGAGAAATGTTTCCTCTTTTGCATTTGAGATGCAAGAACGTACAGTAAAAGAGAAAGGAAAAGAGGAAAGAGAAAGAGAAAGAAGGAAAGACGGGAAAGAGTGGAAAGAAGGGGAAAAAAGGAAGAGGGAAGGAAAAAGAAGGGAAGGGAGGGAAGGAGGAAGATTATAATGAGAGTGAGGGAAGGTCTCAGGAAAGTCCTGCCTTAGCACTTGGCCATCATATGTACCGCAACATGAATGTTGAGAGGGCTATGCCCACCATGGCCACACACCCCAGCCCTCCGAGGTCAAACACAACCCTGATGCGGTCCTCAATGAAATAGAGGACCACATCAGCTGGTGACATACCTGCTTTAAAGGGAATTATTAATAGGAAAAAATAAAAGAATTTGGTTCATTAGGTTTCAAGATTAACAAAGACATTAACACTAATAAGAGGTTATAAGATCAAACAATTGATGAATAAAACGGTTTTTAAGATTGAAAGTAGATATATGAGTATTAATATGGTAAATAATAATTGCATATAAGGTTTTATAAGACGTAAAAGAAAGAGAAGGCCTGGGATTATCCTATTTGAAATTGTATTTTGCAGCTTGCTATTTAGTTGGATGAAAAAGTGGATGTTGGTAGAAAAGATTTGGAGCTAAAAGGACATGGATGGTTTGAACATTTATAGTACAATAAAGCCAAGGTTTTCTCGAAGATTGTAAAAATCATTTTTTTAGATATGTCATTGTAGAAGAGTAGAGAAAAATACATGCATATGTGTTTATTTCTCTCTTCCTATTTGAGCCCTCTCCCTGAGTTCTTTATGCAGAATTGCTCATAAAATGCTTCACTCTGAAACAAGTGGAGGCGGAGAAGCAAGAACAGAGGAAATATGCATACTTCCGAAACAGCAGCCACTGCTGCCAGAAAAAAACCAAATAAAAAAAGCAATTTTCTTCACAAAGGCAGAAGGAAGAAAGCCAGCACAATATTGGGCAAGCCAGCACAATATTGGGCAAGCCAGCACAATATTGGGCAAGTGCTAGTACTTTACCTGCTGCCTATTAATAAAAAAGAAAATAACAGTAAAAGAAATCTGGGGCACGGGAGAATAAAGACAGACCAAGATGTGTAAAAATACAACTGTCGAACATAAGTGAATGGATAATATCACCATCATACTAATAATAGTACAGTAGCAATAGTAATATTAGTACTAGTATTATATAGCAGGGAATAGTAGTAGTAGAATATTGTACAGACATGTTTAGAGAACATTATATACTACAAATAGTAATAGAAACAAAAGGTGGTATAATAAGACAATTCACATAGAAACAACTCACACCTGCATGTTTGTATCTTTTACTTTTATATCTTGGGTATTCTTTTTCCAAAATAAAACCAACTCTTATAGTGAGATATAAAACCCCAAATATGTAGGGTCCAATGCTTTTGAAGGCTCTTTGGAATTTGAGTTAATCAAATTGTTTATTTATCTATATATTTTTCACATTTCTGCACTGCCAATCTCCCTCAAAGAGGGTGTGTACAATAAATTGGCTATAGTTTAAAAAGAACATATTATAGCCAAATATGGAATAAATATAAAGCTAGTCTATACTTGAAAATATCTTTGTGGATCTCAGCATAAGCAGCTTTTTGTAGAAGAGGAACAATAAGTAAACTCAAATGGCTAATTACTGTGATATATTATTGTTTTATGAATGGGAAAACATATATCTAACAGTACATTTAGAGAGCCTTTTCTTCCTCTTTTTTCTTAGCTTTAATTTCCTTTGCCTATTATTACTTGTTTTTGCATTACATAGCAGCTCTCAAACATGAACAGAATGTTTTCTATATACATACATATGCCTATTCTGATGTCATTCCTAAATACTATTTTGAATAGCATGACCTGCTCAGATTGCATAGACTGTTTAAAAGTAAAACACAATGGACATCTTGTCAATATTTCAGATTAGAAACAACAGCAACAGGCGGCTCTAAGACTACTTCAGAAGTTAATTTAAATATTAATGTTTGCAAAAAGAAATGTCAGAATGATCCCATGACTGTTTTAAGTTACTGTTTATGATAATTCAAAATTGCAATCTGATCTGGACAGCATCTCATAAACATAAAACAAAATAAGTACAATGCCACTTTGGACTCAACCTTCAACGTTTCTAAGCGCTCAGACAGAGGCAGATTATCCACTTCCACAATGAATTCTTCTACAGCTTTGTACAATTTATGTTGCAATTCATTCCTCTGGAGAATCAAGCTTTGTATTTCATCCTGTGCAGAAAAGAATGCACAATTGAGGTCTTCTTCAGTAGAGATACAGGTACTCCTCAATTTACAACCACAACTGGAACCAAAATTTCTGCTGCTAAGCAAATGAGGTTAAATAAGTTGTGCCCAAGCTTATAACCTTTTCTGCCACAATTGTTAAATAAACCACTGTAATTGTGAATCATGCAATCGCTAACCAAATATGGCTTCTCCCACTGACTTTGCTTATTAGAATCCATCTGCGAAGGTCACAAATTGCAATCTCATGATCCAAAGACAATGCAACCATCATAAATACATGCCATTTACCAAGAATCCAAATTTTGATTATATAACTTAGGGAACGCTATGACAATTTTAAGCCTGAGGACTATCACTTTAGTGCTGTTGTAACTTTGTTCAAAGTCACTAAATCACAAATGGTTCTAAATCAAGGACCTCCTGTATAGAACCACTCCAAATATAGGGCAACTCTAAATTTAGGCAGTTAATCATACCATGTGAAAATGAACTTAAGCACAAGAAGTGAAATCAGCCCTCTACGATGCATCCTGATCTACCTTCAGGTTTTTGTACAACCTAATACAGCACTGACATTGATCCAAGACATCAGTTTTCAGATACTGATGCAATAGCAAATGTTGTATCATGTACATGCTTACAAACCAGTACAGATGAAAGCAAAAGCAGTCAAATTCTCAATGCTTGCAATTAGACAAGTGAGCAACAGAAAAAACAGTTCTCAAGCAGTATGTTCTTTTTTTTTAATCTGCTGACATATAGCCAATGAAGTTATATGAAGAAAATATTCACATTAATTTGTTTATATACCTTTTTTATTTTTTTTAAAGAAAGCTATATTTATTATGTCAAATATTTCACCCTCACTTATGGACTTTTCCCAAGCTACTTTATAGGACCTTTTAAGACCAAAAACGTATGGTAGTTTCTACATGAATTTACACAGTTTTTCAATCTAGAGGCTGAACTTCGGGAGGGGGGAAACACAGAGAGAAATAGAACACCCAATCTCACACATTTAGTTGCAGGGAAGATTAATTTACTCTCTTGAAAACAGTTCAATAATTAATAGAATATCCTGTAAGTAATGGACATGCAATAAGCATAACAATCATATAAAATTAACAAGACCAATAATGTGAATGATAAAAAAGATACAGAAGTCTTGAATTCAATTTTCACTCGAATGAAAAATTTCCTGTCATTGGATCTACCAAATATAATAATCTTCCTGGATGTAATTACTAGAAACTGAGTTTAAATTTCTAGTGACTACATTTAGGAATTTAAATCCCTATTACCAGTAGTTACATCTAAGAAGCAAGCCTACAGTACTACAGCCTACAGGCAAGCCCCTGTATTTGCCTTTGCACGGCAACAGGATTCCGCCTTCGTCATGTACATTTGCTGTTGTCGCCAGCAAAGAGGGCTGGGGGAGAATGGCAGGGACAGATCTTGCAGGGCGGGGGCCATCCCCCCAAGCCTGGCCTTCCTTCTATCTCATCAGTGGGGCCAAGAGAAAGAAGGGGGTGGTGTGGGGAAGCGCTCTCCTCCCCCAGCTGAGTGGCAAGCACAAAAGCCCAGCGGGAGGGGGATAGCTGGCCTGGCAGAAGCACCCACATTGGCAAGTCGGACAGCGGGGAGGCCAGCCTGACTCTCGAAGCGGGACACTGTTCAGCACCTCCAGACGTGAGCTGCCGCCTTTGAAACGTGCCATGCTTTTGAGGAAACTGAGTAGCAATGGCTGGGACCGTGGCATGGGGTGATGGAGGCATCAGGGCTGCTCTCCCCCTCTTCAGCAAGCCGGTCCTGGATGAATGCAAAGAGTTACGGGCCAAGTGTCAAAGGTGCTAGGGGGAATCTGATGTCACTCCAACACGTTTCTAGCGCATGCTCCTCTGTCCCAAAGTGGTACTGAGTGGGGGGGTAGGGAGCAAAGGGAAGGGTAGAGGGACTTTTAGGAAGATAAGCCCAGGTGGCTTTTCTTTTGGCTTGGGGCAGGGGGAAGACCTAATAAAAATCCAATTTCCCCCAATAATTGGGGAAAATAAAGGCCCGGCAGTCCAGAGTCCAGAAAAGGGGGGTGGGGTCTGTTCATCGGACAGGATCAGAAAGCAAATCAGTCAAAATCGGGGTGGGAGGCTATTCAGAGAGGCATCTGCCTGGGTCTCTTCTTCCCTCCCCCTTTAAATTCCCCACCCTCCCGGCTTTCTTCCCTAGTCTTGTTTTAAGGGGAGGGAGAGGCAAGATGGGACAATAGTAGCTAAAAGGCTGTGAGGGGGAAGAGGATAGAGAACCCCCTCCATGGTATCAACCAGCTCTTTTGCCTCCCCACCTGCTTTGGAGCATTTTCTGTGGCGAAGCAAAGAGCCTTGGGTGGAGGCAATGGGCATAAAACGCAGCAGCTCCAGAATGCATCAAGTTCTCAGACTGGTAGCCCCCCCCCCTGCCCCGACCCTCTCTCTCTCTGTTCCCCAAGTCCAGAGGAGACTCCCCTCTGGGTTTCCTGGTTCTGAATGCTCTTTTTTTTTCTGGGTGGGGGGATGAGAGACATCCGTAAAATGTGTACTTAAATCTTGTGCCGGTGCAAAGTTCTGATTATTAAAGACGGGGATTGGTAAAAGATGCCATTCCTTTCCCAAGAACCCAGGGAAAGTGGAAAAAAAATAGGTGTGTGTGTGTGTGTGTGTGTGTGTAAATAACAGCCCAGGATAGCTTCAGCTACAAGCAACAGCTGCTGTTATTTTTGCTGAGAACTTCTAAGCTACACAGCATTCTTTAATAAATATTAATAATAACGAACCATAATATACAGGATTAAAGGAAGAAGAAATCAGAGGAGGGGGAAGGAAGGTGAAATCAGAGGAGGGGGAAGGAAGGAAGGTGAAATCAGAGGGGGTAAGGAAGGGGAAAGAGGGGCCAAGGGGGGCAAATAATTTAACAACCGGTTCTCTGCCCTAATGACCAGCTGTGTAAGCATGGCTGGAGTGGGGGGAGGTTATATGACTGGGTGGGAGTGAGTGATGCCACACCCACCTACTTTTTGTGGCTCCGTATTTTCATTTCTGTGGGAAATGGGTCCAAATGGCTCTTTTGAATGTTTAAGGTTGCTGACTCCTGTTCTAGTGGGTAAGATTAACAGGAAATTTTTCATTTGACTAGCACCTGTAAAAATCTTAAAACGTTCATTCTCTCTCTCTTTCATTCATTCACTCATTCTCTCTCTCTCATTCTCTCTCTCACACACACAAAGGTATTGCAGTCTAACAAATTCTCAAATTGTACTCCATTCAACTATCCAGTTGCTGATCAGTAGAGGGAAGAGAAAAGCTATAAAAATTTGCTAATAATGCCCTGCAAATTGCTTTCTCCTCTTCACAAAATCCATAATCAGTGACAGCTCTAACATGGAGCCAGTTTGGTTTAATGGTTAAGGACCAGAAACCAAGACACTGAACGTTGGACCTACCTTGAACGTCCCATCTATGTGCACTGCTAGAGAGTCCAAGCATGGGTTAATTTCAGTCTGTTATGACGTCACTGAGTTGGAATTTCTTTGGCCACGCCCTTCTTCTCCGGCCGAGCCTCAGTTTTTTCAACGAAACCGGAACCAAGAAAGATGCGATACATCTGAAGAACCGACCACTCCTGGACCCCAGACCGGTACAGGCCAGGGTGGGATTGGACTCTCTAGCAGTGCACATAGATGGAACGTTCAAAGTAAGTCCAACGTTCAATCTTCTGTGCACTGCTTGGAGAGTCCAAGCATGGGATATACCCATGCTAAAGTGATGTTGGGATGGAAGCAGGTTGGTCCAGGATCCCCTTGGCCAGCAGGACTCTCTGTAAAACACACCTCCCAAATGCTGCTTCAGCCGAAGCGTATTGATCCAACTTGTAGTTCCTCACGAACTCAGAAGGGGTAGCCCAAGTGGCCGCTCTGCAAATCTCCAAAATGGATGCTTGTGTAGCCCAGGCCGCCGTGGTGGCCGCACTGCGAGTAAGTAGACTGTGCCATAATACGTTGTGGTTCAGGACGAGCTTGTTGTTCATACGCTAAGGCAATGCATGCCTTGAGCCAACGTCCAATGGTGGATGGAGATACCTTCTTCCCCATCGAGGTGGGCTAGAAAGACATGAATAAAGCCTCCGTCCTTCGAAATGACGCGGTGCGCTTAATGTACCTCTTTAAGGCACGGTGTACATCCAACGTATGCCAGTGCTTTTCCCTTGGATGTTGTGGATTGGGGCAAAAGTCTGGCAGAATAACCTCCTGTGCCCTGTGGAACCAGGAATTTATTTTTGGCACAAATATAGGGTTCAATTGAAGAATAACTCTGCCCGAGTGAAAAATGCATAAATCCTGGCGCACTGAAAGTACAGCCAACTCCGATATTCGGCGTGCAGATGTGATCGCAACTAAGAACACAACCTTAAACGTAAACAGTCTAAGCATGGTAGTCAGTAGTGGTTCAAAAGGAGGCAAGGTGAGTGCCTGTAAAACCAAAGATAGGTCCCAGGTCAGGTACCTATGTACAGTTGGTGGTAATAAGTTGGCCGCACCCCTCAAAAAGCTACAAACCTTAGGATGGTGAGAGAGAGGGAAAGGTCCTTCGCCTGGCAAGATGGTAGCTAATGCTGCAACTTGGTGCCTGAGCTTATTGGTCGACAATTTCTTCGTCAGGCCCCGCTGTAGGAACTGTAGCACCTGTGGGACTGTGGCGGAGGTAGGAACTAAACCTACTGTGGTGCACCATCGACTGAAGGAAGCCCAGGTGGCATTGTAAATCCTGGTCGTAGACTGTTTCCTAGACGCAAGGATGGTAGAAATCACTTCCGGTGAGTAGTGTCCCTTCCTGAGGGTCTCCCGCTCAAGCGCCAAGCGGCCAACTTGAGCCACTGGGGGTCTGGATGTTGAAGGGCCCCTTGGCTGAGGGAGACCTTGTGCAATGGCAATATCCATGGAGGTGCTTTTGACAGTGACATCAGGTCCGTGAACCAGGGACGCCTCGGCCAATGCAGGGCCACTAACAGCACCTCCGTCTCCTCCTCCAGAATCTTCTGGATCATCTCTGGAGAAGAGGAATGGGAGGAAAGGCATATAGAAGGTCGGGAGGCCACGGACAACGTAGGGTGTCGAACCCCTCTACTGTTGGAGTCCAAAATTGGGTGAAGAACAGAGCCAGGTGAGTGTTCTTAGGTGTAGCAAACAAGTCCAAGACCGGATCAAACTGTGATGAGATGAAACAAGTCCGGATGAAGATGCCATTCTGACTGGTCTATTGTCATTCAACTCAACCAGTCTGCTGTGGAATTGGATGCCCCGGTGATGTATTCCGCCCGCAAGGACAGAAGATGTCGTTCCGCCCAGAGACACAATTTCTTCGCCTCACACATTAGGAGTTTGGAGCGGGTCCCCCCTTGGCGGTTGATATGTGCCCTGGCCGTGACATTGTCTGTTAACAGAAGAACGTGCTGATTCGCCAACTTGGTTTGAAAATGACGGAACACCAGATGGGCCGCTCTCAGCTCCAGTCAATTGATATCATTGTGTAGCTCTCGCTGAGACCATCTTCCTTGAGTCACCTGGGTCCCCAAGTGTGCTCCCCAGCCGAAGAGACTTGCATCCGATGTCAGGATCAGTCTGGGAGGATCTCGAAATAGGCAGCCTCCTTCCATAGCCTTCGACTTCCACCAATCCAGGGATTGCCGTACCTATAGAGGAACTCTTGATTCTGCACAGTGAGTTGCTGCGCCCTGACCTCTGACTGGGAAGAAGGAGCCACTGCAGGGGCCTGGAGTGCAGACGAGCCCAGAGAACTATAGCTAAGCAGGAAATCGTTTTCTCTAACAGCTGGGAAAGAGTCAGTAAGGACACTGAAACTGACAATTGCACCTGTTGAACTAAGTCTTTTATGCTTTCCTGTCGGTCTGGAGACAGAAACACTTGAGATAACTGCGTATCTATCACCGCCCCCAGATGAGCAAGCCTGGTGGATGGTGTCAAATGGTTTTTCTCCCAATTTACTGAAAAGCTGTGATCCTGAAGTGCCTGCAGATCAAGTTGCACCTGCCTGAGCGACGATGACTGAATCAGCACATTGTCCAGATAACACTGTAGGCGAATAGGGTGTGCTCACATCCAGCAATTTGGTGAAGGTGCGTGGGGCTGAGGAGAGGCCAAACGGAAGTGCCCGATATTGCCAGTGGTGTCCTGCAAATGCAAATCTGAGAAACCTCCTGTGAGACTCCCTTATGGCCCATAAGTTATGGGGACATGAAGGTATGCCTCCTTGAGATCTATTGATATTAGATAATCTCACTGACAGAGGCAACTCAGAATTGAATGAAGAGATTGCATTTTGAATCTCTTGTAATTTATGTGAACATTGAGGTCCTTGAAATTCAGTATAGCTTTTTGGCCACCCGAAGTCTTGGGAACTAGAAAGAGTATGGAATAAAACTCCAAACCCCTTTGTCCAATTGGTACCGGTTCAATGGCTGAGATATCCAGCAGGTGTTGAATCTCGGCCTCCATCATGGCCTTTTTGATGGGTTCTCTGGGAACAGGGCACTGAAGAAATCGAAAAGAGGGTCTGGAGCAAAATTCTAAGGTCAGACCTAGGGCAATTGTTTGTAAGACCAACGTGTCCGTGGTGGTATCCCGTCACTGGTTGGCAAACCTCTGTAGTCTGCCGCCAATCGGGATTTGAGCCCATGAGTCATTTGGAACGGCGGTAGGAGCGTCCCCCTGTAAGGCCGCCTTGACTGCGATTGTCGAGATCTGTCTCAAAATCTGATCTATCTTGCGGTCTGTCCCCCCCCAGGGAAGTATTGCCTGTGATACTGGGAGGCGGGGAATCCCACCTCCATGGTCCGAAAGGACTGCCTACAGAAATAAGGGGTAGACCGTCTATCAGTTCTCCTAGGCTGCTGAGGAAGAACCTTCTAGGATGGGATCTAGAGCTTCTCCAAACAGCTGGCTTCCCTTAAAGGGTGCTGCAGCCAAGCGCCACTTGGACTTCGTGTCTGCTTGCCACTGGCGCAGCCATAATAAACATCTGGATGCAACATTAGACACTAGGGCTCTAGAGGCAAACTTTGCCACAGCAATAATAGCATTAGCTGTGTACTCAGTTGCAGCTATTAGTTTGCTGATGTTCTGTTGTAGACGTACATCCTCTGGAGAGATCCTGGCCTGCATCTGTTTTAGCCATAAAAGTTAGACATTCTAGACATGAAAGAGGTGCTGTGGCGGTCCTAACTGCCCAAGCCGCTGACTGATCAGTTTTGTGTGCAGCCAAATCTGCCTTCCTATCCTCAGCCTTCAATCCTTCAGCAGTATCAGAAGGGAGAATTGCAGATGAAGCCAAATTAGTCAAGGGAGGATCAACTGTGGGAATCTGAAGAAGTTCCTCCAGTTCCTTCTCCACAGTATACATCTTTTTGTCCATGCCACTAGGTGCAGGAATCGAAAGAGGTTGAGCCCATTGCCTCTGAATTACATCTACAAAGAATTTTGGGGAGGGAATAACTTCCTGCATAGTAACCCGCTCTGTAAAGAGACTGGCACAAAGATCCTGAGATTCTCCAGCCTCAATGGTGGATCTCTTCATCTGACCCATATTAGCAGTCATTTTTGGTTTGAGTAGTAATGTCTTGAAGAGATGGGGATGAAATAAACCAGAGTAAGAAGACTTGTCCTGAGCAAGCCCTTCATCCCCAGACATTTCAAAGTCACCTAATTCTTCCTCTCCTTCCAGTGAGCCTCGCTGTGAAGTGATGGAGATGCATGGCATGACCCCGCCCTATATTCTCTGTGCCTATGTGAATGTTGATGCATAGGATCTGATCTGGAAGGCTCTGGATGTAAAGGAGCCAAAATTCCCCTTTGTTTAAGGACCTCATCAATACCTTGGGTAATGGTCTGAACAATGGCAAAACATAAGTCTGAGGATAAGGATTGCTAAGTCACCTCTAAGGGGTGCAAGCCCGCTGCTGTGGGTGTAAACGTGGCTGATGGTGCACAACGCTGCCTGCCAGGCACCTGAGAAGAATCAGAGGGGGGCTGAGGAGAGTCAGGTATAAAACCTTCCTGAAAGGGAACTGCCTGAAAGCCATGTGATCCCATAGGTACAGTGGGAGACCAGTTAGGCTGATCCTCCTGAACTTCTTGCAGTTGCACTTCTTAAGATACAGGATTAGAAGTCTCCCCCATATTCTTAGACCCCCTCAGGGGATTTAAAAGCTGCAGCTTGTCGCTGAGCCTTTGCAAAATGCTTTTCTAAGGCTTTTTGTCTCCTCAGTGCATCTTTCTCAGCAGCCACAGTTGAGGATTTGGAAGATTTGGCTTGAGTGAGAACAGAAGCCTTGCTAGATCTTAATCTGGGCTTTTTAAGGACAGAACAATCAGCCTGATATTGCGAATCTTCAGAATCACTGCTATTAGTCATATCTAATCTTGAAAACAGGCTTTAGAACCCCCAAGAGAATAAAAGCTGAAAGACTTACTCACTGCGCAGATCAGAGTTCAAATCACGCCCAAACCAGCAAAATGGTTTGTTAGCCTATGATTACAAGTAGCAGCAATAATGACCAGACACGTCAGGTGTTAGCAGGGCTTGCTCCCAGCAACGTGGCAATCAATCACTCAAATAACGCTTTATAAACAGGAGAAACAGTTTTTACTTGCGTGGCCATGATTTTCTGTGATGGTCAGGCCTCTGGAGAAGGACCCTTGCTCCCAATACTGCCCAGCTGGTCAATTTTTCCAGAAATTTGCTGCGGTGTGTGCTGCTACCAAATGGCCGCCGCCCACAAAATGGCGGCTACTGACCCCATGATCAACGCGCTTCCCTCCGGCCTGCTGCTCTCCAGCAGCTCTCAAAATGCAGAGAAACTGAAGCCTCGGACTTCCCTAGTGCCCACGATGCCTTCCAGATGGCCAGGGATGAATCCCAGCGCGATCTGTGCGACCCGGTAATGGCGGCCACCCCAGCGATTGAAACGTTGTTTGCAGGGTCTGCAGCGCTAATCACTCTCTGTGCTCCGTTTTCACCACTCCCAATTCAATTTAGAGGCTCTAATTACATTAATTTGAAAGTAAGTCAAAAATAGCCAATTTCCTAATTTTTATTTAATTTATTTTAAGGAACCAACTCAAACAAGTCTTTCATTCAGACTGAGTTGAAAAAACTGGGGCTCGGTCGGAGAAGGAGGGCGTGGCCAAAGAAATTCCAACTCAGTAACATCATAACATACTGAAATTAAGTGCACAGGAGATTTATGAATTCTAGTCCTGCCTTAGGCATGAAAGCCAGCTGGATAATTTTCAGCCAATTACACTCTCTCAGCCCAACTCAACTCACAGGGTTGTTGTGGAAAAATAGGAATATTATGGATGTTCACCGTCTTGAGTTACTTATAAAGTAGGATAAAAAACGAATAAATAAATATGGATACATCACATATTAGCAAAATATGATCACATTTTAAATCCTTGGTGATCCTTTTGCTAACAAGCATAAGCAACTACATCAACAAAATTTAAGAAACGTCATCAGAGCTTATGATTTGCCATAAAATGGTATGATATGTCACCTACCACATCTTTGCAGTGGCGTATTTCTTGCTGGTAGTTATTATAATCTGCCCATAACTTTTCCAGTGTTTCCATGGACTGAGGGACTACAAGCTGCTCTTTGGTAACTCTATTTGCGGTTTCTAAAAGATCTTCTCCCAAATGAGCTGCTGCATGATTTTGCCTGAATAATATTTAAAAATGAACATTTATAATACTATATAATTAAGGTCCATTATATAATTAAGATCCATTGCTATGTATCTCTTGCAGCTATTTTTACTCAATAAAATATGTCCCAATATTACAAGTATAATTGATTCTATCTGACGTACAATAAAAGAATACACAAGAACATTAAATCTTTCATGTAGGAATACTATTATCAGAGACATAACGAAACAATATGCTTAGGTAATTGTACTCTTTAAAAGATAAAGCAATAGTATTTATCAGGGAAGTATGAAGTTTATCCCCAGACTATGCTCAGTCTTTGAACCCCCTTGTTCCTTTCTCATTCCCCGGCCTTTCTTCCTTCCTGCACCTCCCCATCAGGTTGCCTGCTGCTATATTTCCCTTCATTTCTTTCCTTCACCCTAGCCTACCCTCCTTCCTGTTTCCTCACCAACTGCGAAGCTGCTAACCTCTATTCTGCTTTTTATACCTTCTTGTATTTCCTCCCTACTTACCTCTTCTATTCCAACTTTTTTGTCTCACTTTCTCGCTCTTTCTAGCCTATTCCACTTTCTCTGCCTCCTGAAACATTATCCTTTTTCTTCACAGCTGTTCAAACGTTTCACTATGCCAAATAACTAGTGGAATCAGGGGAGGGAGGGATCAATGAAATCAAGATGGTAGCCAGAACACTGACTTTCTACAGAAGTTGGTACTATGATCTACCTTTCTATCATCAAACACATTGATTTAAATATTGTACATAATTACATTTTTATGTGTGTTAGGTAAATCCTGCTATTTGACATTGTGTGAAAAAACAGGTTTTTCTGCAGAGAGATCAGAAAAGACTTTTATGGAACTGCTGGGTTTCCAAGACAGTTTAAATAACTTCAGAGAATTTATTTTAAACAAGGAAGTTTAAACGGTCCACTGGTCTTTGAGATAATCTGTTCTTGAATTGTCAAATATTGCACATACCTACTGAGGTCTCTAACCATTACTGAAAGTAAGATGCCATTCTACTCAATTAACTGGGCCAATGCAGGTTGTCCTTGACTTATGACATAATGAAGCCTGAAATTTCTGTCATATGTCATGATGGTTGTAATTTAAGGCACCCATTTAACCAAAGCAATTTTACAACCTTTTTGCAGTTATTAAGGGAATGCAGCTCTTGTAACAAAAGCTGAGGTGGTTAAGCAAACTCATTGTCCGCAATGAGTATTTTTTTGCAAGAAACTAGAAGTAAAACTTTTTTCCAACAAAAAATATAAATCAGTCACATAGCTGCAAATGGCCATAAATATGGACCAGTTGCCAAGCGCCTAACTGTTCGGGAGTTGACAGTGATCATATGATCAGGAGAGGGGTGAGAGGCCATCATAAGTACCTTTTGGGAAGTCAACTGTAACGTCAAGGATTATCTGTAGCTATTTTTAGTATCACCCTGATCAATGTAACTTGAAACACATTACAATCTTTTACTTATATATGAATTCAGCTAATGTGACAGTAAAAATGGGTTCATGGTTGTCTGCATGCACTTATATAGTGCTTCTGGAAACCAGTACAAGATTCCTGGATGCTACCCTTGGCTTTCCAAAATTAAACAAATCTGCTTTAGAAACAAATGGACAAAAATCCCAAAATATGCAAGACATCTAAATCTCGTAAGATGTCCATGTTTTCCATGAGAACTCTTGAGATTTCAGCTGGGAACAGGCAAAATCATGAAACTGAAATGGCAGAAAACTTGTGAAATGTTGTTAATTTTCACTTTTTAATTATTTTTTGTTGACTGAAATATCTCAAATTATTTCTCTCAATAACCCCCACCTTATTTTGCTATGTCTATTTCATATAAACTATGCTTAAATAAATCATAGGTTATCATAAGAGTAAATCAATGTTTGAAAAAATATCCAGGATTATTACTTACATCAATTAAAAATTATCCTTTACAAATATAGTCTGGAAACATGCATACCTCATTTCTTTCAATTTTTCGAAGCTGATAGCCAATTTTCTCATTGTAGTTCCTACATAAGTGAGCAGCCTATTTTCCATACAATCAAGGCTTTCCTTGGAAGCTTTCTTCTCTTTCTGCATTGGATATACCAATGAAAGCATTAGCCTACCAATACTGCTTCTTATAGGCTATCAATCTTTCACTGAAGAACTGAACAGGATTAAGTAGATCTTAGTCCTTAGTACCTAGATTTTTGCTTCAGGCAGTTTAAAATCACAAAGGAAAATAGTACTAGAATAAATATTTTAAGTGGAAATGGTGGAGATGAAAAGCCAATATAACCAAAGGGTAGTTAGCCTTTCAGCAGACAAGGGACACACTTATTACTACTAAAGGAAGGCAAAGCATGATAAAAGCAAATTGAATGAAGCCGTGTTACACATCTGGGCAAGGCAACATTTTCCCAATAGAAGATGAATTTCAGTTTGGTTTTAAGACCATGATAAGCAGAGATGGGATTCACTTACCTTCCCTACCGGTTCGCAAATGTGAGCTCGCTTCGCTGGCAAGCACCATCTATGCACACGTGCATAGCCTTCCGCGCATGCTCAATACTCAAGCATTACGTCAGGGCGGGAGGGCAGAGCCTCTTGCAGTCACAACTACCGGTTCACCAGAACCAGACTGAACTGGCAGAATCCCACCTCTGATGATAAGCCTGTATTATAGCTTATATTTTGGGGGGGTTCTGCCTCAAATGATGAACAATGTCTCTAATTTTTAGCAATCATAGCCAGAAGGGCTTGGTTACAAGTGATTGTGGACTAACTATTCTTGAGCTAAAGGATACCAGGCTAACAAATTAAGACTGTAAAGAATTGCTTATATTAACTGGAACACTATTGTCTCAGGTACCTTCCTTTATACCCATTACATTTAACCAGGCCGACAGAATCTACTGACAAAAGTTAAACACATTAAAGAAAGAACATCTAGATCAGTGTTTCTTATAATAGTGTTGGATGGGAATTCTTGAAGTCTCTACTTCTTAAATTGACAAAGTCTAAGAAACACTGACCTAGATCATCAAGCACCCACCTTCACTTTTTCCACTAAGGAGGAAGGAAGAATTTTCTACATCATTATTGTAAGATTGACAATTACATAATTATGGATGTAGCGCCATTCTATTTATCCTACCTCCATATCAGATGCCAGTTTCTGTAGTGCCGATTCCAGTATTTCACACCGATGGGAAAGAACAGAGTTTTCTTTTTTGAAAGTCCCATTTTCTTCTTTTAGTTTCTTAATCTCTTCAACTAACCTCTGATCCTCTCTTACCTTTTCCAGGGTAACATCTGGCATCCTTCTAAAATCACAAATTACCATTCTATTATTATTGGAACACACAAGGAAGATTCATTGAAAGAATTTTAGAGGTGTGTTTTAAAGAACTATGTGTCCAAACCTATCAAGGACATCTTTACTAGCTGCTAATTAATTTATCATTGATGTAACAAACCTGAGTAAAACAACAGCATATTTTATGGCTCTGCTTCCTAAGAAAGTAAGGATATGTTTTCCAGTATGTTCTACTCCACTGCTAAGCTACAAAAACTCTGAAAGACTATATGCATTATTCCAAATGGGTTCAAAAAGTCACATCACACATTAACACTTGAATGGTAATTAAGCTTCATATTCAATTCCTAAAATGTGTGCCACATCCTTATTTTTTTATTGACAATGTGTTGTCTTTTGAGACTTTTTTAACCTTTCAAGTAAAAAGACCTACAACTTTAGGATTACCTGTTATTTGACCATCCAAATACCTGATTCTGTTTAGCTTTTTCAAGATCACTTAGATACTATGACCAGTTGTAATCAAAACAAACACATAGCTGTCTTTCTTTTTGCTTGTTCTGTAACTATTTGTTCAAATCCATAGTCAATGTTAGCTGCTTTACATGGGTCAGAATCAAAGAGTCTACAGGGCCCCACCAAAGCATCATAGTGTTGTACATTTTGTACATTTTTCATGAAATCGCACATACATACAAAGACATGGAGCTTATTTTAAGACATCTCTTCGAACATGTATTTATTGTGACTATGCAACACAAATACTAGGGCATCCAAACATGTGCTTCCAATTCTAAAATAATAAGTTATTTGGGCTGAGACACTTTGGAGCTAGTAGGGGAACGAATACAGCATCTGCAACATTTTAAAGTAGTCATCTTTTTCCATCCCGAGCTATTATGCTGTTTTTATGTGGTTTTAACACAATGTATGATTTTGGCCATTATGCTTTATAAGCAATGGTTTACAGCTTTACATTGGCTAACTTTCACATTTTTTAATACTAGACAACATTTCTGGTTTACTGTTGTAAAAATGAAAAATGGGATCTCTGAAAAGATAACCTGGACTTTTCACACCCAAACAGAGAAAATATAACATTTTGCTAATCAATTAACGAAGATATATAGGAAGCACACAGTAGCAATGGGGAACTTCAACTATTCTGACATCAACTGGGAGATAAACTGTGCACCTAGTGGAAGATCAAAGTGATTCCTGACAAATCCAGCAGGCAATTTTGTCTTCCAAAAGGTAGAAAAGAGAATTAGAAGGTCAGCCATACTGGACTTAATTCTCAGTAAGATATGAAATGATAGAAGGCAAAGTTACAGGAAGCTTGAGGGGAGTAACCATGCAATATTGGAATTCAACATTATGCAAACACAAGCAATAGAACAAAGCCAAACTAGAGTCTTGGACTTCAAGAGTATTTCAATAAACTTAGAGCTTGAGAAGAATTCCATGAAAACAACCCAAGAAGCTTGGGAAACTATTTTGGGAAAAAACAGTTCAACCTCAAAGAAAATACTGTAAAATGCAGAATAGGAATAAAATTGAAATTGAATTTTGAACAAAATTATTTGGAAACTTTAAATAATCAGAGAAATTGCCCCGATTGGTTAAAGGATCAGAAAGAAAGAAATAGATCCTTTCTTTTTCTAACTTTAAGAAAATTAAAGAGAATGGACAATAAGTTTTAAAACAGAAAAAAGGAAAAAAGAAGTGAGAAGAGCTGTTTAAATTTGAACTGGACTATAAAATTATTCTGATATTTTTACAAGCTAAAAAGAAATAGAGAAGCCAAGTAAGATTGTTGATGTAGATTGAAACAAAATGGACACTTGTTTGACATTTGGTAATTGTGGATTGCAGAGACACCTTCAGGAGTAAAAAGGAAAAAATGCAACTTGGTCTTTGTTTTGGAAAAGTGTGAACTTTACAGATAAGAGCTGTAAGAACTTTTGGGGGAGGATTTCTTTGTCTGCAAGCAGCTTGACTTGGAACATTGCATCTAGTTTTGGTTGTCACTATATAAAAACAACATTGAGACGCTAAAAAGAGTGCAGAGAAGAGGCTAAAACATACGAAGAACGATTGCAAGAATTGTCTAAGTCTAGATTAATGAAAAGGACTAGAGGTGATATGATAGCAGTGTTCCAATATCTAAGGGGCTGCCACAAAGAGGAGGTGCATTCTATTCTCCAAAGCACCGGAAGGTAGAACAAGAAGCAATGGACAGAAACTAATTAAGGCAAGAACCAACCTAGAATTTAGGAGAAATTTCCTGACAGAACAATAAATCAGTGGAATGTCTCCAGAAGTTGCGCGTGCTCTAAAACTGGCAATTTTTAAAAATAGATTGGATAACCATTTGTCTGAGGTGGGATAGGGTTTGAGAAGGGATTGACTAGAATACCTGCAAGGTCCTTTCCGACTGTTATTTTGTTATTCTGAAGATTTACGAAGTGTTGAAATTAAATTAAAATATGAATATATTATATATTGTATGATTCAATGGGCAAACAATTTTGGTTATAGTGCTTGAGCAGTGGGTAAATATGTGGAATGAAGGGCTGAAATTTATGCTGAACTAAAACCTTAAAGAAAAATCTACAAAATGATATACTACTGATATTTATGGAAAAATGACAAAGATGTATAAAGATGTTTCAAATATTTGCTGGAAATGTAATTGTAAGGAAAATACTTTTTATCATATCTGGTGGACTTGTAACAAGGCAAAGAAGCACTGGGACCAGATTGAATTTTAATTCAGAAGATCCTTGAAATAAATATATAATAGAAATTTTAAAAATTATGACTGTTGGGCATATATCTGGAAAAAAAATGGAATTTATTACATTTGCAACTATTTTAATTTGGGGAAAATAATGTAACTAGCTTTGTTTCTACTCGAAACCAGAATAGAATAAAATAGAATAGAACAGACGTTGGCTTACCTGAACGTCCCTTTTCTGGGCGCTGTGACCACAATCCATGGCTGGGTTTATTCTCCACGTTTTGACAGCAACTGAGAGAAAAAAACTTTCTTCCTTCGTGCTATAACCACGCCCTTGTCTCCTTGCTCTTCAGTCTTTTCACGAAGGTGTGAGCCACCTAAATACGAAAGACTGCACATACAAAGTAGCAACAACGGACCCTCTCCCAGGCCCCACAAGTCTGGAGCAGGAAGCCGGAAGGGAAGGGAATGAATTGTGGTCGCAGCGCCCAGAAAAGGGACTTTCAGGTAAGCCAACGTCCGTTTTCCAGTGCGCTGCTTTCACAATCCATGGCTGGGAGATACCCAAGCTCAAGTCCCCTGGGTGGGAGGTTGACTGCTCCCAGAATCCGAGTCCAAATGAACTGACTGCAGCACTCTCCGTCCAAACGAAGCCTCGGCCGAAGCATAAGCGTCAATTTTATAATGACAAATGAAGGGCGAAATAGAGGTCCACGTGGCAGCACCAGAGATATCGGAGACAGAAGCTGGCATAGCCCAAGCGGCTGTGATGGCCGCACTACGGGTGGAATAAGGAAAAATTTTGCCGGGCAGAGGTCTGGCCTTGAGCTCATATACAAGCGAAATAATTTAATCCACCTCCCCATTGTTGGAGCAGAGATCTTCTGGCCCATGGTAGCCAGATGGAACGAGACCAGAAGAGCCTCCATCCGTCGGAGGAAGCTGTGCAGCGAATGTATCGACGAAGGGCCCTTCTCACATCCAGCGTGTGCCAACTCTCCTCAAAGTGGTGTCTAGGAGACGGGCAAAAGTCCAGCAAGATGAGCTCCTGGGCCCGGTGAAACCAGGAGTTCACCTTGGGCGTAAACGTAGGGTCCAGTCTGAGAACCACAGTATTTGCATGAAATATACAAAGATCCTTCCTAATTGACAAGGCAGTGAGCTCAGAAATCCTCCTGGCCGAAATAATTGCCAGGAGGAAAGCCACCTTAAACAAGAGGAACTTGAGAGCGATGGATCCCAACAATTCAAATGGAGGCGCTGTAAGAGCTTGCTGGACTAGTGGAAGGTCTCAGGATGGATATCGATGGACCGTAGGCAGCGCAGATTCGTGGTGCCATGGAGGAAACCCCTAATCCGAGGATGATGAGACAAGGATTGGTAAGGTGGGCCCGTAAGAACAGTAGACAAGGTGGCAGTCTGTCGTCGTAGAGTAGAAGGAGCCAAACCTCTGTTCAAGTTGAGGATGTCCGGGATATCCGCCGATGTCAGATCTACGTGACTCCTGGAACACCAGACGCAGAACATCCTCCAAGAAGCTTCATAAGTACGGGCTGTGGACGGGTGTTTGGAAGCTTGGATTGTCCCGATCACATCGTCTGACAGGCGGTCCCTCCTCAGGATGACCCTCTCAAATGCCAGACGGTCAACTGGAGCCACTGAGGCTCTGGATGGCAAATGACCTCCTGGCACAGAGAGATCTGATGTGGAGGAATCACCCATGGACGAGTAACCGAGAGCGCCACTAGATTGGCGAACCACGGGCGGCTTGGCCAATTGGGAGCCACCAATAGCAGTTCTGCCTTCTCGGTGAGCATCTTCCGCACAACCTGTGGAATGAGGGGGATCAGCAGGAACGCATATAACAGGCCTGGAGGCCACCAGCACCGAAGGGCATCGCAATCCTCCGCTAGCGGGTTCGGCTAACGGGACACAAAACGGGGCAGCTGGGCGTTCGCCTGGCTGGCAAACAGGTTGATAACCGGAGTCCCAAACCGCTGCATGACCTTCTGAAACAGAAGAGGGCGAAGCTGCCACTCCACAGGGTCTATTTGCTCCCTGCTTAGCCAGTCGGCATGAACGTTTGCGACGCCAGAAATGTGGTCCATTTTGATGGAAAGAGCATAACGTTCCACCCAACAGAACAACCTCTCTGCCTCGAGCATCAACGATCTTGACCTTATGCCCCCTTCCCGGTTCACATGTGCTTTGGCTGATGTGTTGTCCATGAGGACCAAAATGTGATTCCCCTCTAATGTTGGCTGGAAGTGACAAAGAGCCAGTTGAATCGCCCTCAGCTCCAGGAAATTTATGCTGTTCCTCCGTTTGGGTTGAGACCACAGACCTTGCGCCACCTGATCGAGGAGGTGCGCACCCCAACCATGAAGACTTGCATCTGAGGTCAGTACCAAACGGTCCAGCTCCAGGAAGTAACATCCCGCAATAGGGCAGATGTCCACCAACAGAGCGAGAGACGAATCTGCGGAGAAAGGGTCACCTTGTGAGATGAGTTGCTGCGGCCCGTCCGCTGAAAGGGGAGGAGGAACCACTGCAGGGGGTGAGAGTGCCTGCACGCCCAGGGGACGCTGGAAAAGCAGGAAACCATCTTCCCCAACAGCTGGGACAGGAGCAGCAAGGGGACGGACACCTGCGCAAGTACCTGGGTTACTATTTCTTTGATACTCTGGATTCTGTCCGGCGACAAAAACACCTGTCCCTTGGCCAAGTCTACACCGCCCCAAGGTGAAGCAGACGGGTGGAGAGGAGTAACTGGCTTTTGTCCAGATTGATCGAGAAGCCGTGCTGCTGGAAAGCACAGATCACCAACTCCATGTCGCGGGTCACCAGGGCTGGGGAAGACGAGAGTAGCAGAATATTGTTGAGGTAACACAAGACCTTCACAGGGAGGGGCCTGAGAGTGGCTGCCACTACCGATACCAGTTTTGTGAACGTTGTGAACGAGGAGAGCCCAAAGAGCATGGCATAGTATTGAAAATGGCTGCCCGTATACTCGAACCTCAGATACTTCCGATGGGAGGGATGAATCAGAACATTCACGTAAGCTTCCCTGAGATCCAGTGACTGCAAGAGGTCTCCCATTCTCACACTTCCTAGGATCGATCGAAGGGAATGCATTTTGAATCTGTGATAGCAGACGGACAGATTCAGCTGTTTCACATTTAGAATCCCCCTCCATCCCCCCGAACTTTTGGGAACCAAAAACAGCACCGAGTAGAAGCCAGCCCTGTACTGATCCAAGGGGACCAGTTCTATGGCCTGATGTCCAAGAGATGACGAATCTCCTCAACCATTAGAAGTTGTCGTTTGGGCGAGACAGGTATCGGGCAGCATATGAAACTTGGAGGGCAGCCAACGAACTCGATGAGAAATCCGTGTGTGACGGTGCGACAAATCCACGCATCTAAAGTCGACCGTTCCCACTGGTGGTGAAAAGATTGGAGACGACCGCCGATGGGACCTGACGACCAGGAGTCATTTGCCCCGATGAAAATTCTTGTACCCGGACCCACGGTACAGGCGCTTGGCAGGGAATTGGGACCTGCCATGATCCCGGGACTGTTGTCTGTCCGAGAAACGGTCACTCCCTTGGGGAAAGGATCGCTGGAAAAGGACCCCCCCAGGTCCTGAGGAAGCGTGAAAGGGCTGCCGTTACGAATATGGAGTGTAACGGCCCTCCAGTCTGCGGTATGAGGACGCGAGTATTTTGCACTTGTCTTTGTCCTCAATGAGGACCGGATCCAAAGCGGCTCCAAAAAGGTTGGGGCCCTTATACGGCGCTGCAGCTAGTTTCCACTTGGCCTTGGCATCAGCTTTCCAACTGCACAGCCAAAAGAGGTACCGTGATGTTACGGTGGAAGCTAGCGCACGTGAAGCAAATTTGGCCGAATTCAAGGAGGCGTCTGCTGAATATTCGGTGGCGGCTACAATCTTATTGATGTCTTGGTGTAATCTGGTTTCCTCGGAAGGAAGTCTCTCTTGTAGCTGTCTCAACCAGATTAAAGACGCCCTATTAAAGAACGATGTAGTTGTCGTGGTCTTAATTGACCAGGCAGCCGCCTGGTGCGCCTTCCGGAACGCGAGTTCGGCTATCCTGTCCTCCAATTTGAGTCCATCCAAAGAATCTGATGAAAGAACTGAAGCCGATGACAGACTCGCGACTGGGATGTCCACAGACGGGAGGGACATCAGCTCCTCCAGTTCAGGGACTGCGCAATACTTTTTGTCCTGACTGCTGGGGGCCGTCAAAGAACCAGACTGACTCCATGTATTCTGAATGACCTCAGAAAATAACTGGAAGCAAGGAATAAAGTCCTTGTCTGGTTTACACAGCGTAAATAGACAATCATGAGGCCGTGCCTCCGCCTGAGAACCTACAAGGGTGCACATCAGTCACCAGCAGAACGAAGCCCAAAGGCCCCAAAGGTGTTGGCCGGAACCGGACCAAACGCGCCACTTTGCCACCCCCGCCCGTGTCGCTGTCAGTGATAGCTCACCGAGCTCTCAAAATGGCGGCTGCAACCTCAACAAAATGGAGGCCACCACGAGCCCTCAAGATGGCGGCCACCCCGATAGACAAAATGGAGGCCACTACAACAGCGGGAAAACGCAGGCCTTGCTAGCACCAGCCGATCAATCCAGGCGCAGAGCCAACCACTTCAGCGCTCCGAAGCTCAGAGAAACATCAGAGTTTGCACGACAACCGTGCAGGGACTCCGGAGCCACCACTAACGAGAGCCAAAAACAAAAAATCAATGGTGAGGGCAGGCAAGCCGGTTGAACGACAGCCCAGCGCCAACATCGGCAGCTAGTTTGCCAAGCGCGATTCCGCCCCAATGTCTGAGGAGGCACGGGATGGCGTGGAGCCCCAGACGCGTCACACACACCTCAGCAACTGGCTGCAATATTAAACTCTCTTCTCATAAAAGGAAATAATCGAAAATAAAGAAATTTAATCTAACGATCCTAAAAATTTAGCTGGGAAAAGCCCAAGCATGAAGGAAATACACCAGTCTGTCAGCGACTGAGAGAAAAAGACTGGAGAGCAAGGAGACAAGGGGGCATAGTTATAGAACGAAGGAAGAAAGTTTTTTTCTCTCAGCTGCTGTCAAGACGTAGAGAATAAACTCAGCCATGGATTGTGGGAGCAGCGCACTGGAAAATAGAATAGAATAGAATAGAATAGAATAGAATAGAATAGAATAGAATAGAATAGAATAGAATAGAATAGAATAGAATAGAATTCTTTATTGGCCAAGTATGATTGGACACACAAGGAACTGGTCTTTTCTGGAGTTTCTGCTTGAAAGAGATAAAAACGAAGCTTTAATTTTGGCTTTTGATGATTAAATAGGAAATGGCTAGCACTATCTTTATATAAGTAAAAAGCTGAGATCAATTTTATCATGTAATTTAGTGCACTAAAAAAGTGAGAATGCAGATTTTTTTTTTCTCTCTTGATTTTATTCCCCTTTCCTTTTTTCCTTACCCCCTTTCCTATTGTCTGTTTTCATTTATATTTTATATCACCAAAATAATTTTTAAAAAAGTATTGCTTAACCAATGGTTTAGCTTTGCATGTGAGTCTCATTTCCTTCTAGAGAAATTCAGGCTACATTAACCAAGGCTGGACCACCCTTGGTGTTTCAGCATTCTGCTGGCGAGTATGCTCCAAAATGTAGGAGGGACCAAGAAGTCAACCTTTAATGAAATGAGGATCAAATTTAAAATTCAGATAAATTACCCATTCATGTTAATATAATTAAATATGTGAGTAATAATAATAGTTTTTCCATTGTAGCAAATTAAAAATTAAAAACTGTATGCAGTATATTGTATCCATGGGTGCAGGTGGCATACTTTTAATCTAACAAATAATTTTGTACCATTGTCTTTCACAGTTATCAAACTATATCACAGAAAAACTTCTCCCACTATAACTTACTGGTTCGAAGAAATACGATCTATAGAATTATTCTCATTTCTTTCACTCAGAAACCTATCACCAAAACTTCCTGTCACTCTAGTACTTGCTAAGGCATTTATAGCCGATCTTGGAGTTGATGTTTTGGCATTCTTATACAAAAAGAAATCCATTTTTGTGTCCATGAATTTATTTTTTATGGGAGATTTGCGAAGTTCAACAAAGCCTTTCTTAACCATCTCTTCCCCAACATCCAGTAAACCACATTCTGCATGGGCAACAATGGTTCCATCCCGATGCACACTTTTATGTGTTATCTTCATTTCTTTTTCAAATATCAAACTATTCAGAAATATCTTCCCCTGCAAAATAAAATTTATAAGGTATTATAGAAGAAGTTGAAATATGATCTTACAATTAAAGAATCTCAGAACGAATGAAGTGCATTGCTGCAGTATATTCTCTCTCTCTCTCTGACTCATCAAAAGCTATATTATTTATGTAAAAAAAAAATTAAAAAAATACACAAATTGCTTCCAGTACTTTGACCACCTTGATATCTATCATTCAGAGCCACATTCAATCTGATTTAACCAAAAACTAAAAAAGTATATTCACTTCAAGTATTGCTTTAGACAGTTCTTGTTAAAACAGAAACTGAATGTCTTTAGCTGGCTGGTTAATCTAAATATTCACAGTATTTCTTTGCCTGTTAATTTTTGACACCTTAAATATACATGGTAATTCTTTTATAAGTAAGAAAGGTATATAAAATGGAGTAATCATGGCTTTTGATCAGAACAAAACAGATTGCTCCTTTTTATTTTTTTATCCCTTTCAACTGAGCATTTAATTTCAGTTTCTTACAATGCGAGGATCTTCGAGGATACTGACTGCTACTTTGCAATCAAGGACATGCTCCATTTATGATGTCCTGGCCAGCAATTCAGAAACTATCTAAAAGTGAAACTCATTTTATACAACCCTTGGGAAAAAAATGAATGACACAGACTGCTTTTCACCATTTTGCATCTGTATAAATGAAATTAAATGGGAAAGTTTGGGAGGGGGAAAATAAAAGCTCAATTCCTTGTTTAGGTGTCTCTTCATGATGTCAATAAGACAGTGATGGCGAACCTATAACACGTGTGCCAGAAGTGGCACGCAGAGCCCTCACTGTGGGCACCCGTGCTGTCGCCAACTGCTCTTCTGGCTTCTGGCACACGCATGCATGCTAGCCAGCTGGTCTGCGCACACGCCGGAGCGCCAGAAACCCGAAGACCAGCTGGCCAGTGCACATGCACTGACTGATGCCAGCCATCTGGTCTTCAGGTTTCCGGCATTCCGGCATGCATGAACAACAGCTGCCGGCACACATGCGCACGCCAGAAATCCAAAAACCAGGTGCTGGTGTGCACGAGCACACCAGCACCAGTCTTTGGGTTTCTGACGCACGCATGCGCACTCATTCCAATTTGGGCACTTGGTTCACCATCACTGGAATAAGATGTTATAGAAGGCATGTCTATGCTATACTAAAACTAAGGTTTTTTCATAATCAGTAAAAGAAAAAAGAAGAATAAATAGCTCACAATATAATTAAAATAACATGAATGCTATCAAGAGAAGAACTGATGCTGTTACGTTTCTTTGCAAATTTATATATACACATTTTTCTCCACACCCTTGCCACAACTACCAACCATCGAGTTTACATTTGAAATTTACATACACAAACAATCACAGGAAACATCTGGCTTACCCGATCAAATTGATTTAAATCTATATTAGCTGATATCTGCAATCCCCACAATTTATATTTTTTTGCCACACCAGGAAACTGCAAGTTTTCAGGGATCTCAACTATTTCTGATCTTCTGAGGGCCTCAGAGTTCCCATAGTCAATGTATAATACTTGACACTGTAACAGCAAAATAACAAAGATTTTTAAAAATCTGCCTTTTGAAGCTGTAAGGTAGTGAAGCCTATTCTTCCCAGTTGACACACCACCCCATTCGCTCCTTGCTGGGAGGTTTCCCTCCTATAATGGATTTCCACAGATTGGGATTCTCCAAAAGCACCAAGTAAACTCTATTTATACCATGTCACTGGAGTGTTCTAACCCTTATCTTATTTGAGGATCCCTCTTATTTTAACAGTAACAGAGTTGGAAGGGACCTTGGAGGTCATCTAGTCCAACCCCCTGTTCAAGCAGGAGACCTGTACTAGGGATTCGAACCGCCCAACTGCTGACCTTTCTGATCAACAAGCTCAGTGTCTTAGCCATTTGAACAAAGCAGGAAAGCCTTCTTCCTTCCTGATTTTCCTTATAGGGACATTATGTAAAAAATCAGGAATAGCATTATAAACAACATGATATATTAGGAATCAGTTTTCAAAGAGCAAACAATCTGGATAAAGAAATATCACTTTAATTTATAATAAAAGTAGACATACACCTAAAGGAGATAATGGAAATAAAATCGATTAATGAATATGTGTTTACAGATAAAAACAACCAAGAGAACAAAATGTACAAAGACAATAGAAAATATAATCTAAGTAATTACATCATGTTCTCTAGGGACACTTCCATAAACTTTCTCTTACTGAAAGTTAATGGCTGAGCCTTTCCCTGAATCAGAGCTGTAGACACTATTTGAACTGTTTGACCATTAACCACAACTGCCTTTTATTTGAAAATCTCCTTCATCTACTCCTTGCTCTGGGGAAGGAAACAGAATAGAAAGTCTCAGTAACTTTCTCCATAGCACTTAAGACTTTCAATACAATTGTGTACACTAGTAAAAAGTAAAGCCCATAGATCTTGGTGGGGCTTACTTGTAAGTATGCAAATGTAACAAAATAGGACAAAAAGTTGATCCAAGCTTAGCTGTACAAAAACAATCTCTTTGTTTAGACTTGGATATTAAAATCAGAAGTCAATATTCTCTCCAGTTATACAATGAAGCATATAATTTTTAAAATACAGCAGCAGAACAAGACAAAAAATTTGAACAGTGTACATAGAATTATTAACTAGGCTACAAACTTAAACTTGCTGCACTTTACAAAACTTCAATTTTCTTTTCAACCAATTTTTGTATTTCCAAAATTATATTCAAAAAATCAAGCTGAGCTGCTATTGATTAAACTATCATCCTTACTTTTTCATCATTGATAACTTGGAGTATTTTACATCTGTACCAGCATTTATCTTCAGAAAAGCAACCTCCATATATCTGAGGATTAAAACAAATGTAGATCAATTTGTAACTTTCCATGCAATTTTTAGATTCTAACTTCATTATAGTATGAATAATTTTGCCCAGAATATTATAATTCATTGAATACAATCCTGTAAAAATGCAATGAACCTATTTTAATTTTTTATAGCTACCAATTCAGATTTTCTTAAAGCAGCCTTTCATTCTAAAAAGGATGTATTTGTATAGTACTACAAAACAGAATAAATTCTTGTTCTTAGAGAAATTATTTAGTCACATTGCATACAAAACACAGATTCAGTGTGTGTAGAAAGTCATCATGACATCCCAATAAAGATAAACAGCAAAGATAAACAGAAATAAAGATTGTCAGCAATTTACCAAAGATATATCCCATAGTTTTATTTTCCAGAATAATTTATTCTGATATTCTCAAAAGTAGTTTAGTATGCACACAGGTTATTTGGGTTTATGAAATTTCATCCTAATATCACTTGACAAAATATTCATAAAAATTATAGTAATCTGAATTTCCAGGGGGGGAAAAAGGAAATTGGAAATTTTTGTTTCTCCATTAAAACTATGGAGAAAAAAATAATAATTTTCAAATATTAGGGGGAAAATATAGAAGTTACAGGTAACGTTGTAAAAATTCTCCTTTTGGAAAAGTTAAAAAAATTTTTTTCAATTTCATACAAAGAATTCTATGTGAAGAGTTTTATGCACAATAATCCTTAGCAACAGGAAATAGTAATTCTTTTGTTAGACCAATATCCAGGATCCATTACCAGCATGCTTAACCATAAAACAATTAAGAGCAAGCACACTGCTATAAGCAAAAAAAGAGATGTTGCTTCTATACCATCCTTCAAATTATGATTTTATAATAGATGTAATCCCCAGGTTATGAGCGTTCCCTTAGCGAAAGTTCGAAGTTACGTGATAAGCGCCCTGTAGTGTTTATGAACAGGTCCCGAAATTATGAATATTGCAGCAACACAGCAGTTGTTCACTGTTACGAATGACCACAGAGGCTCTGCAACATTCTCTCCTCCTATTCCCTCCCACCAGGTCTTCACAGGCATATCACGAAGATCTCTTCTCTGTCGTGGTTTCTTTGCCTGCATTTGCAGAGAACATAGGCCTAACACACCGCGAGATCATGCGATTTCAGTAGCACAAAATCTTGTGTAATCTTGTGTAATCTCGCATTTTAGCCCTCTATTCTCTGCGAATTGAGGCCTAGATATTTGCAAACAGAGGGAAGGCTTCGTTTCTTCAGGCCTTCCCTCAGTTTGCTGTTTCCTTGCTGAAGCTTGCAGGGAGACTGCGATCCTATAGGCTTTGGTAGCAGGAGGAGTGGGAGTGTCCCTCCAAAGCTCTGTTCCTACCGGCAAAGGCATTTTGCAAAGGGCTACCGAAGCCTACAGGGATGTAATCCTCAAGCACTTTGCCAACAAGAAAGCAGGCCCGGACAGAATGGGACTTTTGGGTCATGCCTCCCTGATATGGAACGGGCAGTGTTTATTGCTGTGACTACCACCAGGGTTTGGTTGGAAGGGAAGAGCAGGGCGGGTGGTAAGTAAACCAGCTTCATCCAAAGGAGTTTTTGTTTTGGGTGGGTATCCTAGTCTTAGAAGGAGAGAGTGAAGAAGAAAGAAAGGGGGAGGAGGGAGGGAGACAAGAAAGAAGAGAAAGAAAGAAAAGAAAGAGAAAGAGAAAGAAAGAGAGAAAGCGGAAGAAAAAGGGAGAAAGGGAAGGAGGTGAGAAAAAAAGAAAGAAAGAAAGAATGAAAGAAAGAAAGGAGAGAGGGAAGGAGAAAGAAAGAAAGGAGGAAGAAAAGAGGAAGGGAAGTGAAGGGAAGGGAGAAAGGAAGGAAGGAAGGAAGGAAGGAAGGAAGGAAGGAAGGAAGGAAGGAAGGAAGGAAGAAGTGAAGGGGAAGTGAATGAGACAATGATGGATGGATAGAGGGAGGGAGGCAGAGAAAAAGGAGAGGAAGGAAAGATTGCAAACCCTGGCACAAGACACAACTTCAGAGGACGCTTTGAAATAACACAGCAATCCAGGGCTGGAAGGAACCTCAGAGGTCATCTAGTCCAACCCCGCTTCAGCAGGAGACCATATATCATCTGGGTTGTTTTGGTGCCTCTAACAGAGGAAAATTCCCAGAAAAGGGAATCCTCCAACAATGGTGGCAAGAAAGGTCGTAAAGTAGGCGAAAATTCACTGAACAGCTATCTTGCTTAGCAAGAGAGATTCGAGGCTCAATGGCGGACATACAATAAGTCAAGCCTTACCCTTCCCTTCCAAGTGTGTCAATCACCTGTAATTCAGCAGGCTTTTGCTCTCAAATTCTCAGTCTGGTCTACAGTGATTGACATCTACTGTTGAAGGATGGATTGAGTAAAATGTGTCAAAACTCATTTTAACAACGCTCTTGCTTAGCAACCAAAATTTTGGGCTCAATCGTGGTTGTAAGTCAAGGACTCTCTCTGCCTTCCTCTGCATGGCAGCCTTGTCCTAGTAAACTCTTTCCCTTTTCTGGGAATTTTCCACTCTGTTAGAGACACCAAAATGGTCCATCCTTCCTCTCCTTTTTCTCTGCCTCTGTCCCTCTATCCATCCATCCATCCATATCTCATTCACTTTCCCTTCCCTCTTTCTTTCTTTTCTTTTTCTTCCTTTTCTTTCTTTTGTCTCCCTTCTCCCTCTCTCTCTCTCTCGCTATATTTCTCTCCCTTCCTTTCCTCCTTCCCTCTCTCCTTCTAAGACTATGATACCCACCCGAAACAAAAACTCCTTTGGTGAAGCCAGCTTACTTACCACCTCCCCTACCCCCGTTCTTCCCTTCCAACCAAATCTGGGCAGCAACAAACATTGCCCGTTCAGTGTCAGGAAGGCACAATCAGATACAGGGGAGCTTCCACCCCTCCCCTTCCTTCTCCTAACAAGTGCCTGAAGCCCTTTGGCTGCAGCACCTCCCCCAAAGTCCCCCAGCCCCTACAATCAATCGCACTGTGGCTTCTGGCTGCCAGCATTGGCAGTTAGCCTATTGCTGTGATGGCGAACCTATGGCACAGGTGCCACAAGTGGCACGCAGAGCCATATTGGTGGGCACGCGAGCTGACCTCCGCCAGCTGATTTTCAGGCCTTCTGGGCCCACCAGAAGTCAGGAAACATACTGTTTCTGGCCTACGGAGGGTCTTCGGTAGGACTGGAAGGCCTGTTTTTTGCTCTAGAATCTTTCTAGGAGCCTGGGGAGGACGAAAACGACTTTCATCACCCCCCTGGAGGCCCTCTGGAGGCCGGAAACGGCCTGTTTCCTGACTTCCCGTTCCACCAGAAGTCCGGTGGGCCACCATGCCATCATGTGCCAAAAGTGGGGGGAACATGGGGGGTCATGTGCGCATGCGCAGGGGGCAGGACACATAGAATTATGGGTGTGGGCACACGTGCGTGCGACCCCCCCCATGCTCTCCCCGCTTTTGGCACTTGATGGCAAAAAGGTTAGCCATCACTGGCCTATTGGCTAGCGGCTAACTGTCCCAGGTGGCCAAAAGCTGTTTCGGCAAATGGGCTGCGCTGAATGGCATGGGACGGAGGGCCCTGGCCAACAGCTAGGGGCAGCTAGGGGCAGGTCAGCCGAAAAGAAAAGCTAAGAGGTTAATGCAATGAGGTCAATTCATCAAGCCGGGCTGGCTTAACATATTTTTAAATTTTAAATTTTTAATTGGTTTTTCATTTTAAACTGGGGCCAAATTAATATATATTCTTTTAATTGTTCTTAATTTTGGTATTGTAAGTTTTTATCTGGTTGTACACCGCTCTGAGTCCCTTGGGAGAAGGTGCAGTATATAAATTTGAAATAAAATAATAAATAAATAAATAAATAAATGGTGGCGGGACCCTGGCGGAGAAGCAGGCACAGCCAAGAGTAGCTAACAATGGTTATGTGATGATCAGAAATGCAATGACTGATCACAACTATTTATTATTTTAGTGAACCCTAAACTTCAAACAATTGCTACATGATGCAGTCGGTAACTAAGAATTACCTGTACATATTGTTGTAATATTTCTACAGCAACTAGAAGTACTATCTTTTTCAGCAAGCCGGGCTGGCTTAACACATTTTTAAATGTTTTTAACAGGTTTGTTATTGCTCTTTTAATTCTGGGGCCAAAAGCATATATATATATATTTTTAACTGTATTTTAATGTTTGTATCTATGTTTTTTACTTTGGCTGTGCACCGCCCTGAATCCTTCGGGAGAAGGGCGGTATATAAATTTGATAATAAATAGATAAATAAATATTTTTTTCTTTTTGATAGTGACGCATTTATAGTTTGTCAACTGTTTGCAAGCTGCTCTTCTTTGTCCACTAACATTAAAATGAGTGAAGCTTGCCAATACTAAGATGGCATGTTCAGCAATGATGCCAACATCAGCACTTGTATTTATTTAAAATATTTACTCAACTTTTCTATCATAAATTGCTCAAAGTATATGGCAAATATAAATGAAAATGGCATTGACTACAATATTTTAAGGCAAATGAAAAGCCGGATCTCATAATATATTACACCACGTTTTGTAGAACAAGTCACATGTCAGCCCATGTCATTGGGGCTGTCATTCTGGTGGGAACGGAGGCAGACAGAATATGCAGCCCACGTTCCTGCCCGGATATCTTGCCTTGCCATCATGTTAAGATATGGTATAAGTCTAATGGGTTGTCCAGGCAATATATGTGTTCTATAACTTTAAATGTATCCTGTAACAATATATGTGTTCTATAACTTTAAATGTAATGCTGAGTCATTGTAATGACTATTGACTGCTGACTGCTGACTGCAATTATCATAATTGTACTGTTGAGTCATTGCGCTGCTGACTTCACTTATCTTAAGTGGATAATTACTAGTGTAAACTGTATATAAGAAGGAAGCCGAGCTATAGTCATTGTTGGACCTGCTCTCATCATTGCTTGACTTGCTGCTTGACTTGTTGGTTGGAACTGCTCTCATCGTGTATGAAGGAGTTCTCATCGAGGATGGATATGCTACCATCGTGATTTGTTACCAGTGTTGATTTGCTGTTTATTATCAACTGCTGTTTGTCTGGTAAGAAGATATCTGTAACTTCGGACTGATTTGAATGGCTAAAGACTTGGACTGATTAAAAGACTATGCAATTGTTTTTCACTACAAAGTAAAAACTTTGTTAAACCAGTTTGTATGTATTGTATTCATTGCTCTCAGTACCGTTTCTCTGTGCACTTACTCTGCTGGTTGGTAACACAACAATATCCTTAACAACTTGCCTCCTCCTGTAAACAGAGGGTGGAATCCTCTTCCTTCACCCGTTCACAGGGCCTCCAGCTGAGGGCGGATAGGACTGCACTTGCGTGGATGAAGTGCCAGCTACATTATCCAGCATTAATGGAGGCCTACCAGACCTATCCCAATCGGAACAGCCCCAACGAACCAGGACTAATTGCACTGAATTACTGGCCGGAGGAAGGCAGCTGGAGCCCTCCAATCAGCACAGGGATTTGGGGTGGAATCTGGGAGAGGAGTAGCGGGGTGGGGCGTGCTCTGTTTAAAACGGGAAGGGAAAGCACGATTAGGTTAGAGATGACAATATTTCACTGTAATTTCACTGGGTGATTGTGGGAGTGTGCCGAATTTAGGAAGATAAAACTTTAGAACAACATCCACCCTATTGTCTCTGATTTATTTTCTTATCCTGATTCGGAACCTGACACCACAGTTAACAAATTGGGCTGGATCGTTAAGTAATATGTTATCATTTAGCATGAAATGCAAACCTAGTCAATATTTACTGTGCACGTACTAAAAGCAGAAGTGGAAGACAAGAATATTATTATTTAAAAACTCATCAATTTACTTCAAATAGAAGCCCTTGGGAGTGCATATTAAAGCATACAAATTCAAGTGATCCCTGCAAAATGTTATCCTATGCTTATATAAGAAAAGAAAATATGTATATAACCTACCTTATTAAAATCAGGATTGCCAAAAACTGGGATAGCATGAGGACAGATTTCAGCCAGACCAGAACTAATCTTCAAAATTTCCTTAGCTTTATTAATGGTCTAAACAACACACATTGAAATCCGAATAAACATTCACATTCGAGATTTTTATACATAATCAATGACAAATACTAAAGTGATTCAAACATAAAACATTCTACATGTAGAATTTTATGATTTAATCTTTAAAAAAAAACTGGATTTTATTAAATATCAAATTTCAGCATTTTTATTTTAGATAAATAATAACTCCCTCAGGAATGAATTATTTTAATCTCACTTTAATCAACAGTGCTGTTCATAACACCCCACAATTTTGACTTTACCTGTGCCCAAAAAGTTACAGCATCTTCTATATGACAGCCAATTACAATTTCAACTGTGAAAAGAAAAAAGTTGAATCAGTTTTATGTTAAGAGGGTAGTTTAAAAAAACCTGTGCCCTCTTAATATATGTACCTTTATTATATGTTGAATCCTCCTCCATGTTGACAAAACCTAAAATATGGAAGCAATTGTTGGTTAGAATAATAAACTATTATTTATTATTAGAAATTTAATTAGTGTCATCATTACGTTCCTTTTCAGTGGAAGAAAAAAAACAGGAAACTAGGGGATAATCTACTTGCCACTTTCTTAGGATAAAATGTGTTGTCCCTTCTCAAAACCTGTAGATAAGGTTCATAGTAATACAGGTAATGATTACAATTGGGACCAGACTGCAAAATGGTTAAGTGAGTCTCACCCGATTTATGTCCTTTTTTGTAAGGTTGCTACAGTGGTTATTATGTGAATCATGCAGTTGTTAAAGAAATCTGGCATTCCACGTTTTCTTTCCTTATTGAAAACTAGCTGGGAAAGTCACAAATGGCAATCACATGATCTTGGGACACTGCAATTATTGTAAATACATGCCAGTTGCCAATTGCCTGAATTTTAATCATGTGATCATGGGGATGCTATGATGGTTGCAAGTCACTTTTTTCAATGATGTTGTAACTTTAAACTATCACTAAAGAAATGTTTGTAAGTAGGGACTTCCGGTTGATGTCGCGCCATGAACAGTTGGAAAATAGCGGGCTCCGAGACTTGCAAAATCCAGCCAGTAACTGCTGTCAGAAGACCCTACGGTGTCATAGCCGCCTTGTAAGGGTGGTGAGGGAAGGAGAGGCACTTTGCTACACCATGAGGCACTTGCAATTTCCTCGTTAGGTCCGAAGCAAACTCTCCTGAACGACAGCAGGGACAACGGCCATTTTTGGCAGTCACAAGCTGGGACAACTGGGACCATAAGATTTGTGCTGGAACGGTTCATGGACAGAGCATTGAAACTGGGTGAGATAATTACCAACTTTTACTCTAAAGACCTTATTTAAGTACAAAGGTTCATATATATATATATATATATATATATATATATATAGAGAGAGAGAGAGAGAGAGAGAGAGAGAGAGAGAGAGAGAGAGAGAGAGAGAGAGAGAGAGAGAGAGACGGGGGAGTAGAGAGAGCGAGAGCGAGCTCAAAAAAATAAAGGGAACCGAAGCAGAAGACATCCGAGATCTGAATGAATGAAATAGCCTTATTAAATACTTTGTTCGTTACATACAGAAGTTTATACACTGCTCAAACAACTAAAGGGAACACAAAACTACTGTATGTAACGAACAAAGTATTTAATAAGTATTAAATACTTAACAAAAGTATTTAAGACTTTCCTATTCCATCAAGCTGGCCTGGCCTAAATCTTCTCCCCTTTTTAAATGTAAATTTTTAAATGTAAATTTTAATTTGTTTTAAATTATGGGGTATTTTAAATTCAGCCAAATTATTTAATTCATTTTTAATTTTTTATATTTATGTATTTTATCTCGTGGCTGTTCACCGCCCTGAGTCCTTCGGGAGAAGGGTGGTATAGAAATTTAATAAAATATAAATATAAAATATAAATATAATAAGGCTATTTCATTCATTCAGATCTCGGATGTCTTCTGTTTGTGTTCCCTTTATTTTTTTGAGCAATGTGTGTGTGTGTGTAGTGTTTACTGAGACACCTGGTCTACCCCAACATGTGGGAGGGGGCATTGTGCTCCCTTTCGCCTTTCAGCTCCAATCCAGGAGCCCTCAAGCAGTCGCATTCACGACAAACCATTTTATACCAAATTTATATTTTGCTGATAAAGAAATAAAGAGAGACTAGTATAGATCTATTTCAAGCTTTTTAGCTCTCATCAGCCTCCCTTCCCACATGTTGGGGTAGACCAGATGTCTCGGTAAACACTTAATCTTTCCCCTGGCTCAAGCTGATGAAGGGAGGAGAAAAAAGAAAGAAAAGGGGAAAACAGACTTTATAATTTGGATTGGATTTTAAATTGACTTGGGGAAATACAAAAAAAAAAAGAAGAAGAAGAAGAAAAAAGAGAAAAAATTAGTAAAGATTGATAATGTGGATTGCAAACAAAATGGATACTTTTTTAGGCTGTTGATTGGAATTGTAGATTGTAGAGAGACACCTACAGGTGAAATAAGATCATTACAACATTGAACTTTTATTTTGGGGAAAAAAAACTTGGAAGTTTGATAGTGATACCAGCTGTGGGAACTTCTAAGGAGGGTCTGTTTGTCTGCAAGCTGCTCAACCTTGATAATCAAAGAAGGTAGATTACAACAGAACTTAAAATTGGAATAACACTAACCCAGAAATAATAAAATGGCGCAGGAATTTATTGAAATGATTAAAATGATGCATATATCACTGAAAACGGAAGTAAAAGAAATGATTATAATGCTGCATGAAAAACCTAAACTTAATGAATCAGAAATTGTGTTAGAGCACACTCAAGTAGATAAAGAAACTACGAATGAGAAGCAAAAAAGTGAAACTGAAAATAAAGATAAAGAGTGATTATGAAAAATTAAATGATTATGTGGATAGTAATAATGAAAAGGAGAAGAAAACTGGGAGTAAAGAGATAAGCTTAGCAACAGAGGAACTTTAAAGATTACATTGGGATTAACGATGATAAAAATAGAGGGTGGAAAGAGACAAGAAGGGAAAAAAGGGGGGGAATAGAAAGAATATTAAAAACGTAAATGATTACACTGAGATTAACAGTGGGAAAATAAGAAAGAGGAAAAAGGGATGGAGAATAACAGGAAATACAGGGCAAAATAGAAGGACTTTAAAATTCAGAAAAAAAGATAGGGGAAGAAAAAAGAAAAAAATGGGAGAAAGGATAAAGAAATAAAAGAGGAATTATGTTGTATACATTTAGAATTAAAAAATGAACTGAAGTAAGATTTACAGTTATAATGAATTTTAGAAAATGCAATAGTTGAGATTGTGATACTTGGAATGGAAATTAAGCTGAAAATTAATTTTGTTTTTAAGTAAGTACAAAGTAATGGATAATTACACGGATTTATAAATGAATTGAAATAAGATTCAGAAATACAAACAAGCTTAATATATGAGATTGTAATAGTTGGAATATTTTTAATTGTAATTATGGAAATTATAATAACCAGAAAATTTTTAATTGCAATTTTGGAATTTAACTTAAAAAAAAATTGGAAATGATATTGTATTATGAATTAATTAATTTGCTGTTTAATTAGAAAAGATTAAGATACTGTTTGAAGAAGTACAAATATATATATATATATGACAAAGTAATTGAAAATTGGATTTAAGATTTAAGAAAACGTACTGTACAAAGTAATTTGGTTTATTATTTAATAAGAAGAGATTATATACTTTAAAAAATAATAGAAAAAAATGAGTGACTGTAATGCTATATATTTAACTGATCTTTGTTAAAATGTTGGACTGTATTATTTGGAACAGTTGATAAAGAAAAATATTTGTGATTGTAAAAAGGGAATTTAAGGAAATATTGGCAATTACATTATGTTGTGAGATTTTAAATTTAAGGGGTTTAATTTAAGAGTTGAAAAGGGAAAAATTGAATTTTATTAAGATTAGAGATTAGGATGAAGGGTAATATTGGTTTATAAAAATTAAAGAGAATGAATATTATGGCAAAAAGTGAAATATATAAATGATGTTGGAGATGATTAAAAATAGTATAAATTTGTGAACCGGCCAATACTCTGTTCAGAAAAAATACACTGTATGTTTGTTTGTGTAAAAAAATTTAAAAAAAAACCTTTTTACAAAAAAAAAGAGTCTACCGATTCCTAAACCATAGAGCAATCTTTCTCAACTATGGCAATAAAGATGAGAGGACTTCATCTCCCAGAATTCCTCAGGCGGCATTTCCCTGGAGATTCTGGGAGTTGGTCCACCCATGTTACCATTAAGATGGCCACAGTTCAGAAACATTGCCATAGCCGGTTAAATAAGCTAATGTTGTGATTAAAAGGCAGCTTCCTAAATTTATATTGCATATGTTTAATTAGTAGTAATGATAGGCACAGTGAAACAATTTCTAATCCCAAGAAGACCCTTTACCTATGTCTGAAAAGAGGGACAGCCTCAGTTGCAAGCAGGGTGGATAAAAATCAATGATTTTTTTTAAAAAAAATCAAAAAAATCAGATTTTTTTTATTTAAATCGGATTTTTTTTATTTATATCAGATTTTTTTAAATAAAATGCTTTTTGAGGAAAATATATTACCATCCAAAGGTTATTCCATCATGAAATAAAGATTAGTTTTTTAATTATGTAGAACAAGGCTGTATATGTTTAATTTTTTTGGTAAATAAATTCCATTAATCCATTCACAATGTCATGCTCTTCCAGAGGTTTTTGTAAGATTATTGGGCAGTTTCTCTGCCTACAAGATATTATCACAGATGCTTGGTTTACTTTTGCAGTTCTCAAAACTGAATTTGACTCAGCAGAGATCACATGCCTCTTCTTCACAGCAAAAATGTTATAACATGAACAGAGTTGAGAAAAAGACCTTAATCCTATTGTTCTACAAACCTATGAATACAGAATGAACCCCTTCAGTGCTAAGTTTCAAGAAGTTTAATGAATAGAATAGAAACAATATTTTTCTGATTGTTTGGAATGGAATAGATCTGCACAAGAAGAAAGTGAAACTAAGTGTGAGGAGGAAGGGGCAAGCAGACAAGCAGTACAAAATGAAAGTGAAACTTTCTGAGCACAATACTGCACAGCCACAGACAGACAAGTCTTTGGATTTTTTTGTGTGTATGACCTGAGGTTTATCACATTCTTTCCTTGGAAGAAAAAACCTATAATGGCAGCAGGCCGTAAAAGAGACCCAGTTTGGCAATATTTTAATGAAGTTCCTTTACCTATCGGTAAGGCAGGCATGCGTGCAAACTGCAAACACTGCAACAAAGAAATGCAAGGCCTGGTGGCCCGAATGAGGCAACATCATGAGAAGTGCTGTGATGAAGATGACCAAAGAAACACATTTGAACAGGCAGGATCTTCAGGTTGGTAAACATTTTTATTGAATTATATTTCTAAAGACTGCCTTGAACTGTCATGTTTGAGCAAAATTATATTTCTTATTATTACTGCATGTTACTGTCATTTGGTACAGTTATGAAGAAAAGCAAATATTCCTTTTGGGGCAGTGCTGTGTACAATAAGCAGAAATTGTATAAACAATAAAATAACAGCATTGACTTTTTTGTTTAGGGGAATTCATGGATTCTGGAAACTATCCACCTTCAAGATCACCATCTTCCTGTTCTACAGTTTCAGAGTTATCCATCCAGGATAGCATCATCATCATCAGACACCCACAGCCACATATCACTATCACCTAAAAGAAAGAAAAAACCCTTCCCTCCTAGAACCACCATATGTTTGTGATAAAAACTAGCAGATTAGAAAAAGAGTTAATTGATGAAAAAATTGCTCAGTTTGTTTATGCAACCAACTCTTCTTTCCGTCTGACTGAGAACCCACATTTCATTAATATGGTTCAGTCACTGAGACCAGGATACAGTCCACCCAGCAGAGCAGATGTTGCAGGGAAACTGCTGGATAAAGTGTATGATAGAGAAATGGAGCAATGTGCAACAGCTCTGGAGGGTAGAATTGTTAACCTAAGTATTGATGGGTGGAGTAATGTCCACAATGATCCTATTGTATGTGCTTGTATAACAACAGAAGAAGGGAAAGTCTTCCTTGCACAAACAATTGATATGTCAAGAAATGCACACACAGCAGAATACTTACAAGAAGTGGCAGTAAAAGCTATAATAACATATGAACAAAAATTCAAATGTCTAGTACACAGTTTGGTCACAGACAATGTTGCAAATGTATCCAAGATGAGAAGAAATTTAGAACAGCAGGAAGGGAATACAAAGCTAATAACATATGGTTGCAGTGCTCATTTACTGCACCTCTTAACCAAAGACTTAAGTGTTCCAGAAATAAAGACTAATGTTGTTGAAATTGCTAAATACTTCCGTAACAATCATTTTGCTGCAGCAGCTCTGGAACTAAGCTAACGCTCCCACAAGATGTTTTGAGCAGTATACCAAGAACTGGCCTATTCTGATGACAGTTTGTGAAGAAAACCGAGATAAAATAGATGGCACTGTCACAGCCAAAATCCTCAACATTGGGCTTAAGAGAAATGTTGAACATATGCTGAGCATCCTGAAACCCATCTCTGAAGCTTTAAACAAAATATAGAAAAATAGCTGTTTTATTGCTGATGCTGTTGAAATTTGGAAGGAACTGAGTGAACACTTAAAAACAGAACTACACATGGACAGAATTAAATTACAAGCATTAAAAAAATGAATGGGACAAGTACTGTCTCCAGCTCAGTTTTGGGAAATATTGTCAATATCCAGTATCAGGGTCAAAACTTAAGTGCTGAGGAAGAGGAGTTAGCTATGACATGGGTATCCAGCAATCATCCATCTATAATGCCAACTATAATAAACTTCAAAGCTAAGGGGGAACCATTCAAGAAATATATGTTTGCTGAAGATATTTTAAAGAAAGTCACACCAGTGAACTGGTGGAAGTCACTTAAGCACTTGGATTTAGAGACTGTTCAAGTAATGATTTCACTTTTAACAGCAGTAGCTTCTTCTGCAGGCGCTGAAAGAATATTCTCTTCCTTTGGACTCATTCATTCTAAATTGAGAAATCGTTTGGGACCCGATAAAGCAGGAAAGCTTGTTTTTCTTTTCCAGATTATGAACGAAGAAGATGAAGATGAGGAGTGAGTTACAGAGGACAGTATTTAAGTTTTTCATGTGTAGGCTGGGCTGACAAAGTTTCTTAAAATATATATTGTTTAGCCAAATTAGTTAACAAACATGGATGTTTGTTTAAGCAAATAACATATGCTGTAATTTTATTGTTTCAGTTGAATAAATCTATTTAAATTGTTATTATTAAGGTAATGATTATTTTCTCCTTCCTAAGTACAACAGAAAAGTTGTCCAAATATGAATGATTAACCTATTAAACTGGGGATAAAAAAACTAATATGAAAAGTTGTTATTCTAAAAATCTTCATCTACTTGCATATTAAAGTTATACCAGCAAGAATTAGTCTTTATGTAGAAAACTATGATTTAAATCAAGCCTTACTGACTAGTGATTTAAATCATGATTTAAATCAGTTTGAGTTAAATCAAATCCACCCTGGTGTAACAGTATGAAAATCAGCTGGAATCTTTTGACATAATTTTTCCAGCCTGGGAAATGCTGATTCCCATCTCACCTGCTTCAATCTTATTGCCCAAGATCACTCCTACTTATTTAATTTCCACAATATTTTATTTATTAAATTTAGAAAACTACCCATATTCCTCATTGGATAGTGTACAAATATTCAACTGGGTTCTGGGTAGTCTACAAATAAAATATTAAAACAAAACATATACATAAATTTTAAATAAGAGGCAAGAATAGTTAAAATTCAACGTTAAAGTATGAGTTAATGAATTGTTGCCACTGTTACAATTATTAATGTTATTAAATTATTGATTTATTAGATTTATATCCTGCTTTTCATTCAGGAGCTCAAGGTATTGTTTCTTATAGTATTTTTCCTAAAACAACCCTGTGAGGTAAGTTGGACAGAAAGAAATTTGCTTAACAACCATGTTACTAACTCTGCAGTGATTCACTTTACCGCTGTAGCAAGAAAGATAATCAAATGGTGAAAAACTCAACTGTCTTGCCCAGCAACATAAATTTTGTTCGCAACTGTGGTTGTACATCTAAGATTACCTATATTAGTAAACTGCTGTTGCTGAGGCTGGTTTACAACTTAAGATCTCCCTGCTTTAATTCAAGATTTCAACCACTATACTTCAATTCATCAACAAATTCATTAGTGGATCAGATCTACTTTTAGCCATTCTGCTTTAAAGATTACCCCAAGCTAGTTTAATTTAAAAGTAGCCATCCAAATAATTACCATTTTCTATGGACACAAGATTTACAGAAAACATATCCTACCTAGCTTTCTATTTCACTAATCTAAAAACAGTACAAATTTGGTTGAATGTTGCAAGAAATAAAATGGTAATGTTTATTCCAGAACACTCAATTAGGTAGTTACAAAAATTCCACTTGTTTTACCTCATTTGTAAGTCACTTGAGTACACCACCTATTACTGCAATTGCCTATCTTCATATAATTATTAAATTATTAAAACGATAGCTATTCCACGAGGCTGGGCTGCAGATATTCCACAGGATGAACCTCTTGGAATTAGTATACCAAAAAAAGTAACTTTTGGTAAGCCATTTACTTACTCACAGTTTCTTGAACCAAGTTAACCTAACTGGCTGGCTTTGCAGTGCATGCCGTAGTAAACCACAAACTCTTACGCAGCTGAATCTCCTCGTTTAATTGCCAACGTTTTCGTTTAAGGCGTGATGCAATCTAGCCACACGTAAAAAGTTAAACACTATTAACAGACTCCACTTCTCAGCAAGACTAGGTGACTCAAGACTGTCAGTCTCTTCGCGGTTTTTTGCTTTGCTACAAAGAAGCGATTCAGAAAAAGCCCTTACGGTTTCAGCCTTTTATAATCAAATAATCACTTAAAACGTGGCTGGGAGATGCTCTTTGGATTTTATTTGCCTTCCTCCAGTGTTCACTCTATTTCAGAACGCAGCCAACCGTCTGTTTTAATCATTGAGCCAATTAGAATTTCGAGAATTGTAGAAAAACGATCGAACGCTCACCCTAACGAGGGAAGGAGATACTCACAGCACGCAGCCAAAATTGCGCCCTCTAATACAGTCACGTGAGATACTAAATCAATCTAAGCCTGCGCGAGAGGTTAACGGCCAAGAAGTCTTTCTCGGATCTGACTGGGCAAATCTGAGGAAGGCTCTTTAGCTATTGGTCCTGAGCTTTCGGTGTCTTTCGCTTTTTGTTTTTTGTTTTGTTTTGTTTTGTTTTGTTTTGGGGGGGGGAGGATATGTGTGAAAAAGGGAGTTTTTCATTCCTGTTTGGCTACTGTGTGCTATGATGGGCGTGCTTCCTCTCCATGGTTGCTACAGAATACTGTGTATCCTAGGTAGTTGAATTGCCTGATCCTTCTTACATAGAATCTTCCTGGGTAAAACTCTTTTTCCCATATTCATGAAGTGTTGTGCATACTTTGCCAGTGGTTTTTGAAAAGGTGGGTCTTTTTTTCTTTTTAAATTAGCCTCACATAAACAGAGTTCAGTGATCCCTTTTCACTTAGGTTTCTGGCTACTTTTTAATCAGGCAGAAGTAACAAAGCTAACTTGCAAGCTTTCAGGATCAAAATGCATACAATCACCTTTAATGCAGCATTGGTGCCATCAAAACTAAGCTAGTTGGAAATAGTTTAAATTGCCAGATCATCACCATTTTAGCCATTGTCTATCCACTGTGGGATGAAGGCCTCTTCCGCATGTTTCCAAGCAATATGGTCTTGAATTTCCTTTTGCCAGTTGGATCCACAATACTTGCTGATGTCATCAATCCATCTTGGATCCAAAGTTTACTGTTAGGTATGTTCCTCAAACATACTGGACAACATACTGATGTCAACAAATATGCTACTGCATGGGTGTCAAAACTCGATCGCGTCACATCACGTATCACCACGGTTTTTGCTTTTGGGGAGACGGGTGAGTGGCCTGCACATGATGCATCCAGCCCACAGGCTGTCAGTTTTACACCCCTGTTCTACTGTGTCTATTTATATTCAAAAGTGTCTGGAGGATGTCAGTGTTCTTAAGACGATTGTTATGAGAGCAAATAAGAAACCTTGGATGTCTCAGGTGGTCAGTGCAATGTTGAAGGTGAGAAACACCACTTTCAAATCAGGCAATGTGGCAGCACTTACCATAGCAAGAGCTGATTTGAGACATACTGTAAAAACAGCAAAGCGGGTCTTATAGTCAGAAAGTGCAGAATTTCTTTCAAGATCCTATGGATCCTAGTAAATGGCAAGGTATTTGATTATTACTAACTATAAAGTAGCTTCCCTAACATGTAAGGGTGACACAGATTTTCTAAACAAGCTAAATGTTTTTTAGATGGTTTGAGGCCACTAATAACATTCCAGCAAGGAAGGCTGTTCCTCTTCCTGACGAACAGCTGCTCAGGTTTGATACAACTGCTGTTTAGGTGCTGCAGAAAATCAACATTCAAAAAGTTCTGCATGCTGCTAATATCCTTGGACAATACTTAAGGAGTGTGCTGTTCAGATGGCCACTGTTCTCACAGACATGACTGCAAACATTGTATCAGTGCCAAAAAAATCACATGCCTTAATGATTACCATCCAGTTGCACTCACTTCCATTTTGATGAAGTTTTTACCCCCTACATTTGACTCATTAGTTTGCCTATCAGAAGAACCACTTTATAGATAATGCACTTTCCTGTGTGCTTCATCTTAAATTGGGGCACTTGGAAAAGAATGTGCAAATGCTGTTTGTTGATTTTAAGTTTGGCATTCAGCACATTCATTCTTCAGCATTTGGTGAACAAACTGGGCCTATTAGGTTTTAATATTCCTTTATGTCACTGGACATTTGATAGGCCTTAGTTTGTGCGAGTTGGAAGAAAAGTTTCCAACTCCATCTCGAATACATATTCCCCACAGGGCTGTGTCTTGAATCCTGTACTGTTCAATTTAATGACTCACAACTGCTGTGCCAAATCTGCTATGAATCATATTGGATGAACAGCAGTGGGTCTTATCCAGGATGACAGTAAAGATGTTTACAGGGAAGAGGTGAAGGTCTGGTGGACTGGTGTAATAGAAGTAACCTGGTTCTAAATGTTAATAAAACAAAGGAGATCATTGTAGATTTTAGAAAGAACCAATATAGTCATATTCCACTCAATATCAAGGATACAGCTATAGAGGTGGTCAACAGTATTAAGTATCTGGGGGTGCAGATAACTAACAATCTGAACTGGTCTCTCTACATGTCATACTTAGTGAAGCTTGCAAACCAGCATCTGCATTTCCTGCATTGGATGAGGAGAGTGCATCTTTCTCCTGTCCTGGCCACTTTTTACAGAGGCAAGATTGAGAGCATCTTAACAAACTACATCACTGTTTGGTTTGGTGGTAGCAGTGCCTCAGATAAAAGGTCCATACAGAGAGTGATAAGCACAGCCAAGATTGTAGGAAGCTTGCTTCCTATTATTCAGGATACCATTATTCAGGATACTGCTTATAAGGTCTATTTGTGTAGAGCTCAAAGCATTATTACAGACCCCACACACCAGTGGTGGGTTCCTCCTGGTTCGGTCCGGTTCGGCCGAGCTGGTAGCGGTGACGATATGACATCACCGAACCGGTTCTCCCCCCCCGCCCTTCCCCCCCACCCCCACGTTATTCTTACCTTTTATTTGGTCCCATCCCCAATCTATTGCTGCCTCCTGAGTCCCAGCTGATGACTAGAGGGAAAAAAAACTGTTTAAACTCTTGCCACGGGGCTTCAAAGGGCCGTCCTACAGCTGATCAGTGTTAAAAGCAAACAAATTAGTCGGGTCGTAAGTGCGAGGACTGGTCGTAAGTGCGAGGACCTTCCAGAAATGACTCTGACCAGCTAGCCACGCCCACCTAGTCACATTACCTCCAAGCCACACCCACAAAATAAGCCACGCCCACAGAACCGGTAGTAAAAAAAATTAGAACCCACCCCTGCCACCCACCCACTTTACAGTCTGTTTCTGTTGCTACGCTTTGGGGGGTGGTTTTGAAGTATTTCTAGCAGGACTATCAGATTCTGTAACAGCTTTGTTCTCTATGCCATCCATCTGGTAAACTCGCAAGATTCGTTTTTCTCACCATGTACATGTATATATCTGAATTAGATTGTGTTGTTTCTCTGCGTCATATAATATATGTGGGTACATGCATATTTGTTTATCATGTTTATATAGTGTATATCGGAGGTGGCAATCCTTTGAGAGCTGCATGCAATGAAATTTCAGCTATCATCTATAAGGCTGGCTTAATAAGGGATATCCTATTAAAAAAACAAGGCATAAGATGTATGTCATCCAATCCAAATCATCTAATAATCAGTCAACCACATTTTTACTGCATTATTTTTAGATAAATCAATTCAACTATACAGGTAGTCATTGACTTGCAACAGTTCATTTAGTGACCAAAGTTATAACATCATTGAAAAAAAGTGACTTATGACCGTTTGTCACATCATTGCAGCAACTTCATAGTCATGTGATCAAAATATAGACACTTGCCAACTGACTCATATTTATGACAGTGGCAATGTCCCAGGACCATGTGATTATCTTTGTAACCTTCTGACAAGCAAAATAAATGGGGAAGTCAGATTCACTTAACAACCATGTTATTAACTTAACAACTGCAGTGATTCACTTAACAACTATGGCAAGAAAGATCTTAAAATGGGGCAAAATTCACAACAACTGTCTTGCTTAGCAACAGAAATTTTTGGCTCAATTACCACCTATAATGATTATTTGTTTTTCTTTATTATCAACATTTTCAAATCTGGAAATACAGAAAACAAATAAAATGCAAATCTTTAACAATAATAAAATAATCTGAAAAAGTAATTCTCAATGTTCATATAATAGTTTTCTGTCACGAAACCTGAATTTTTTCCATTACTGATTTTCAAGTATGCAGAATTAAATGGATAGCATTATTTTGCTTCAATGCCTGAATGCCTGTATCATACAATGCCTGTATTATCAAACAACAAAATTGGCATAGAAAAATAAACATATTGTACTATAATCACTGCAAATAGATAAACAGACAGATAGATAGGGACAGAGATGCTGATAAATTACAATGAAACCCAAATATATTATTGATGATGTTGGGTCTTTGTTGGCATAGGACTTTTGCCTTTCTGATCCCTCGCCTTCTCTTGCTTCAACTGTAATGAAAAAAATCATAAAATTACTTGAAACATAAGCTCTCCTTGTTTTCTGCAAACTCTAGAAAACAACTTTCATCTAGTCCAAGGGTGTCAAACTTTCAGCCTGTGGGGTGGGTGTGTCAAGTGCTGGCCACTCCCACCCTCAGTTTAGCAAAGGTGGGAAAAGTTGCGATACATCACGTGACAACAACATGGCACCTCAAGTTTGATACCCCTGATCTAATCCCATTATTGCTACATTTTCTTATCCTACAGAATAAGAAATTTCCTTTGCAGAATGCATCTACATCCAAGCACCCATATGAATTGACACAAACTCACAAATTGAAATCTATGAGTTATGCCATTGTTGGAAATCTCATAAGCTATGATCTAAGGCGGAGGTAGAGAAACACATGAATTAGTTGATACGATTGACTATCATGCATAGAATTTAAAACTTGATGTAGCAAGATTTATACAATGTTTAGCCAATAATGTAAATATTATTTGTGCAATTGCATTACTGAATAAATAGGCAGATGTGCTGCCTGTAAAACTTTTTTGCTTTTGAAAAAAGTCACTGGTCTTCAATATAAATTATACAAACACTCTTCTTTGTTTTTGCATGTCACGATAGTCCTGCTATCCCCATCTAAGTACATTCGATTTTCAGATATCACTACAGTTTCCCAATGTACTATTTAAAATTGTCAACACATTATTATGTGTGCTAAGTGCCATTTGAACAAATTATTTTTAAACAGAAAGAAATGCTTCTGCTTTAAATAATGTATGCTGTGGACTTACCCGTGCCTGATATTGTCTTTCAAAATAGGCCATATCATCTTCTTCAGATCTCCTTAAACTGGAAACTTGCATTGTTGTACTTGTACTTCCTTAAAGACAATAATTTGATTAGATTTTAAAATGCATTTAAAATCTATTTAATCAACTATAAAAAAATGTAAAAATCATTACCATCTGTTAATTGCATAGAACTGGATGGACCTTGGAATGCTTTTAAAAATGGATTATCCATGTTGGTTACAGGAGCTTCTAAGAATTGAGAAGAAGGTGCTCCTTAAAAGTAAACAAACATTAACAATTAAAATTAAACTACTACTGCTGATGAATAAAGTCTAGGTTAAATATTTGTTCGATTAAGACCACCAAAGATATTGAACAGCATTTCTACTAGATGATGGAGTAGTATAAAAGGAATAAGTTGATAGTGTGGATAAAATAGGATAATCAAGATGAATCAACACTCATCAGAAGGGTTAATTCTATTTTCTACAGGTCACATCGAAATTAAAAATGTAAATCATACTGTACGTATCAACCTAAACATTCAGTCATTGGTTAAATTGTCATCAAGAAAAGCTTGAAAACAGCCACTGTTAGCAAGGATAACAGCAAACTGCTGCAGTTCATTTCATTTTGTTTGCTTGCCCTGACCCAAATATCAATATAAACCTCCAGCTTAAGATAATACCCCACATATCTGATGGAGTCCAATTCAGAGAACATTTGAACATAAAGTAAAATTTATTATTTTATAAATATTTATTTTATATTTATTTACAGTCACCTAGCAGGTAGATGAATGGCAAAAATTTAATAAATAAAATAAAAAATAAATTTATAAAATATAACGTAATATACTATAACACCAGAGGTGGTATTCAACAGGTTCAGACCAGTTCTGGAGAACTGGTAGTGGAAATTTTTAGTAGTTCGGAGAACCGGTAAATACCACCTCTGATTGGCCCCGCCCCCATCTATTCTCTGCCTCCTGAGTCCCAGCTGATCGGGAGGAAATTGGGAATTTTGCAGTAACCTTTCCCTGGAGTGGGGTGGGAATTAGATTTTACAGTATCCTTCCCCTACCATGCCCACTAAGCCATGCCCACAGAACCGATAGTAAAAAAAATTGAATCCCACCACTGTATAACATATTTCTTAATACTACATTTTTAGTACTACATTTTTGTTGCAAAATAAGCACTGGTACTCATTTGGGAGTAACTATGAAATAGATTTTAATAAGACCAATGATTAAGCTATTATTAAAGTAAAAAACAATCAAATATATTGACAGAAGCAACAATTAAAATGTATCCTAATATAGCTTTCTTAATCTCTGTAAAAGGGATGAAGTATAAGAAGGATAATATTTTTTCTGGGTCAAAATTTATTTGAAATGTATTGATAAGTTACAGATAAAGCTCAATTTAGAGAAATTCCAGCAGAAGGAGAGTCCAACAAATCCAATGATAGAAAAAAAAAAGAAAACTCAGGATAATTAGGATAAACAAAAGGTTTAGAAACTCAGTAAAATCAGCAAAGACATACCCAAGCGCAGATGTACCATCTGATCATAATTTATTACTTGCCAAAGTCCAGCTGAAACTAAAAAAGATGAAAAAGCCAAATCCTCCTAAACCAAGAATTGACAGTGATTTCATCATTAAACATGGAGTTAAGATAAAAGAAGATCTAGAAATTCATTTAAGAGAAACAAACAACCTAAATAATGAAGATGTAGAAGTGCAATAGTAGAGGTAACAAACTCAAAACAAAGAAAGAGGTACCACAAGAAACAACAGTGGATGATGGATGAAATTCTTCATCTCATAGATGAAAGACGCTCTTATAAAAATAAAAACAAAGAAAAATACAATGAATTGCAGAAAAATTTGACTGGCAAAATTAAAGTGGTTTACAAAGAGATGCAAAGAAATAGAAGAGACAGAACGTATTCATGATCATTTCAATTTACACAAAAAAGTAAAGAAGCAGCAGGTGTCTTCAAAAAGAAAACCAACAACTTAGTTGACAAGAAGGGGAAAATCATCTTGGATGAGGATGAAAAACTAAAAGATGGAAGGAATATATTGAAGAACTTTTTGAGGACACTAGGGATGATATTGATATGGGAAGTATAACAACTGGACCAAACATCACTATGGCGGAGATTGAACACGCAATAAAAAAAAGCAAAAATAAGAAAAGCCACAGGATTGATGATCCCAGTAGAAGTAAATGGTGTTTACTGTAAATGGCCTCAAAGTAAATGGTGTTCAGATCAACAATTTAAAATATGCTGATGATACAGTTCTGCTTGCCAGTAAATATGAAGACCTTCAGCTCCTCATCAACGGAGTCTCAGAAATATCTGAAAAATATGACTTGAAGCTTAACACCTCAAAAACCAAGATCATGGTCATCAGCAAACAATCCATTAATTTACCATTGAGAAATTTGGAAGGAATACCATTAGAAAAAGTTGAAAGGATCACGTACCTCAGTTTTAATTTACCTGAAAGCTGGGACATGATCAGTGAAGTAAAGACAAGGATAGAGAAAGCTCGAACAGCATTCTTCAAAATGAAAAAGGTCTTCTGCAGTCATGACATAAGCCTAAAACTGAAAATCAGGCTTGTCAGATGATACATCTTTTCTATCCTGCTCTACAGAGTAGAGAGTTAGCCTCTGACAGAAAACCACTTGAAGAAACTAGAAGCATTTGAAATGTGGATTTACAGACGGCTGTTACGTATAAACTGGGTTAACAAAATCACAAATGAGGTGATAAGCCGCCTGGGAAAGCAAAGGGAAATAATCAAAGCCATTAAAAAAGCGAAAGTTAGAGTATTTTGGACATGTGATGCGACACCCAGAAAAATACAGCATCCTTCACTTAATCCTCCAGGAAAAAATTGAAGGCAAATAAGGCCCAGGCAGAAGAAGAACATCATGGCTTCAAAACCTAGGAGACTGGTTTGGACAAAACTCAGCAGCACTTTTTCATACAGCTGTTGACAAAAATAGGATTGCCAACATGATCGTCAACGTCCGATGACGGACATGGCACAAGAAGAAGAAGTTAGGATAGCTTCCTCATACATATTGCAGAATGAAAAAAGAGGTTATTCAGATGAGGGCACAAAGTTAAATAAGAACTCAGACCACAAGTCATGATGGTAAAAAGGAATTGCTGCTTATTTCCCAGGCTAGCATATTCTACTAGAATATTTAATCTTTCCTCTCTCCTGTCCTAAACTACTGTTTCAACATAATAAATCCCACTAACTGGCTTACCCAATTGATGGTTTGATAATATCATCCTCCTTGCCCTTACCTTCCCTCATCCTGAACTCAAATGAAGCTTCATCCAACAAAAAAGTGCTTGCATGGGGGAAACAACCAGCATGAGGGAAAGGAATACCTATTGTTGCTTATTTTCGATCTCGTGTCTCCTGTGCTCTCAGCCAAAATCCACTAAACCATGGTTTTATTGTTTTATAATTCAAAAGTTTACTTAAAATACATTTAATTATATTTAATTAAAAAATAAACATATGATAATATATGATAACGTTACCTTCAAGAAAGCTATTTAAGACAGCAATTTTAAAATGTAAACCTGAAAGCTCTATTTTATATATATATATATATATATATATATATATATATATATATATATATATATATACACACACACACACACACACACACACACACACACACACACACACACACGTTTTCGGACAAAAAAAGATATGATTGATCTTCATAGGATATGAAGTAAAGTAAATATGAATACTTCATAGGAAGTATTCCAGTAAAGGCCTGTTGCCAACTGTAAATGACACTCCTTAATATACAGATTAGCCTAAACAAACCAGCCTAATCAACTATCAGGTTGAAAGACTGCTTGCATTAAACACAGGCTGTAAAGTGTTAGTCACTTTATGTTGAAATTAAGCCTAGACAAGCATTAAAAGCCAGAATGGTGATTCAAAATCAGGGTTCATAGATTTATAAAGCTGAAGGAGACAACAATCTAAATCAAGCCCATGTTGGAATGCAGAATTATAACTTCAAATTAATCAGGAAGAAGAATTTAAAACCTATTAGGTTTCAGGTGATCTTCAAGGTAATTCTGTATAAATCAAAATATGGCAATACTCATTTATTTAAAAAAAATTCAAGCATATTTGTACTAAACTATAAGTCTTGATAGTACTAAAATAAATTTCATAATCAGACATAATTACTTGAAACACCACTGATTTTGTTAGACATGCAATTAAACTATCCCAATTGTTTTACTAAACTATTATTTCCTTTTTAGGTTATGTTACTTGTGCAATGCATGTTCCATATCTCTACCACGCCACCCTAGTTTCTTCCAGGACTTCTATGTAAAATATATACCGGTAGTACGTGAATGCTTGTCTTCCTCCAAACTCCCTAGGATAATTGGCTGAGAAATACAAAGGCAATCAGGCATAAATTTAAAAAAAAATTAATTTCATCCTTACCTATTCCACTATCATCAAGTCTCATGTAGCCTTCTGCTAAGGAACTAAAACCTGTTAGTCCCCCCATTGCAGCATAAGGGACATCATGCCCAACTGGCTTTCCTTGGGCTAAACGTTCCTCTTTTGTTTCCACTATAGTTTCATGAGAATATGCTGGGTGGCCACATCCACAAGTAAAGCAACTGTGAAACCCTGCACATTTGGAACCTAATGCAAAACATATTTTGAAAAAATCAGAATTTGTTTGAAAGGTTTCCATTCAATGTCAATTTTGCTTGCCATAGCCTTGGTGATATAAACAATTGCTACAACTGAAACCTTTTAATATTCATATATGTATTATTTAAATAGGACAGACATGACAAAAAGAGTAATAAGTATAAGAATTATTTCTACATATGGGATCATAAATACTACTCTTTGCTTAGATAATAATTTGCAGGTAAATTCTAATTTTGCAAGGAGTTGTCTGAGAAAAGTCTTATTGTGTGCATGCTTGAAAAAGACCACATTGTGAATCTCCTATTTGGAAGCAGCATATATTTGAATATTATGTATCATTATGCAAATTAACCAGATTTAAATTATTTATTTATTTAGACTATTTGCTTGCCACTTCAATCAAAATTTACACTCGGCAGGTCACATAAAAATATAATATAAAAGAAACACAATTTTAATTAAAAATAAAATATCAAGACAAAAATAGAGAATAAAGGATAGTGACAATACAAATCAGAGATTTTCCAGAAAAGTCAGTCTTTAGAAGCTTATAGAAATGAACAAAGAAAAGCCAGCCAAATCTTCTCAGGGAGACTATTCCACAATATTGGAGCTGCAACAGCAAAGCAGCACCTCCTTACGTAAACTCCCTGAACCTCCCAAAAGTATGGAATTTGCAGCAGTTTCTCCTGACTAGATCTAATCAGGCAGGCCAAAGCTGAATAAAGAAATATTTATGGTGAATCTTGAATTAGTTTTCTGACTGCAGAATTTGAAATGTATTAGTTACTTCCAAAGCAATAGATATACATTGTTATGATACTGAGATAGTATTTAAAGAAAGGTATCAGTAGATAGCAGTTACTTTTAAATATAAATTACTCATTTAATCAAAGAACACTTACACATATTGCATAGAAATCCAGTTGCTGGACTATGCTGATCTGCAAAGTGCTTACATCTACAGCGGATGGGCTGAGTACCATTAAGAGGAACAAAATTATAAGATTTGCATGCGCACCGGTTCACTCTACAAGGTAGAGAAATAGGACGTTCTTTTGGAATCACTTCAAAATCTGTTCTGTGTTGTTTATATCTAGAAAAAAATTTAAAAATGCAGATGCACTGTTTAGTTACTATTCTCTTATTAGGATATTTAAGAATCCTCTTATTCAAAGATAGTCAATAACTTTATAAAAGGGGTGAGGCCAATACAATTTGGCAGAATCTTCAAAATCTCAACTTTAATCCCAGATTTGGAGAAAATATGCATCAATCTTTTAATTCAATGGTCCCCAACCTTTCTGGCTTTGCGGACCAGTAGGGGAGGAAAGAGGGGATGGTTCCACATGAGCGGCAGGCACAGGTTCCTGTTGTTTCTGCAAGTAGGGCTCTGCACTCGTGCTCTCACCACTGCTTCCACAGCCAGGTTCCAAACAGGCCACACATTTTTTACATGCTTCCGAACTGCTAGGTTGGCAGAAACTGGGACAAGTAACGGGAGCTCACCCATTATGCGGCACTAGGGATTCGAACCGCTGAACTGTCGGCCTTTTGATTGACAAGCTCAGCATCTTAGCCACTGAGCCACCACATCCCTAATAAAAGCAATACAAGCTATTAAAGCTTTATTTTCTCTTGGCTTATATTTATGAATTCAATCAATAGCAGAGAAACAATATTCTGTGCTCGAAAGAGTTGTTATTGTCTGATAGTACAGACCAACAGAGTACAGTTATTGGGCCATTACCATTCAGAGAAAAATAAAACAAAGCACAATAATAATTCTGTTTTACTTCTCACACAACGAAAACCACATTGGAAACAAAGAAAAGGATAGAAATCAGCCTAAATGTACTACCCCAAGAAAAAGATAGTTCAAAAGTGTTTCAGTCCATAAGCTAACTAAAATAGGTTTACTGTGTTAAACCAAAAGTAAGATAACCAAGATTTTAAGACAATACTCATTTTTCCCTAATAAGATGAGGCAACAAATGCAAAACAACTCTTCTGTTTTAAAGATAAAAATCATTTGTGGGAGTATTAGTCTTCCTTTTGAACAAATATTATATTATAAAGATACAATATATATGACTATTAAAGACACATATTTTATAATCGTCTTCTTAATCTAAGATAAATTTTAGTGCATCATCCATTGGCACAAATATAGAATGCCTCACCTATGAGAACAAAAGCATGGTGTTTCTGGACCCACGAGTTTACAGTCAATGCCGGTTGGTGATCTCCAGCTCACATATAATCTATTTTGCAACCGAATTGGTAATACTTGTTTCTTATATTGTTCATATTCTTCCGGGGTAAACAGTTTCCCACCATCATCTTCTCCTACAATTCTGCAAAAGTGTTGATTTCTGTAATGCTTTACATTACATATTTAATTAAAATTGTAACAACAACCTTTTTAATAATACATACATGGAACACAGGGAGAACTTGTCATATCATGGGTGAATGAAACAGAAAATATGAATATCCAGGAATTCTAAGTCTGAAAAGAAGTAAGTGAATATCTAAAGACTTATTATCCTAAATATAATTGGCAATAATTGCTTAATATACTTTGTTAATTTTTCAATAGTGTTCTCAAACAAATTTTCAGGATTTCTTTAATTATAAGATGTGATGAATTTTTTACTTATGTCTTTATGAAAGGAAATCAGAAATTATTCTTTTCTATTTTTCTTTTTCTCTCACTTTTACTTTTTTTTCTTTCCTTTTTCTTTTATAAAATCTTTTTTTCTTTTTCTCTTTTATTTTTTTTTAAAAAGTTATTTGAAAAAAGTGACAAGGATGGATTTACAGAATGAACTTGGAGTTTATGGTTACATTGTGACTCACTTAGATGCATGGAGAAATTTCCAAACTAGGTATTATACAGGATTATCCCTGTTCAATACTTTTTTAATTTACTGTTGTTTTGGCAAGGAAGAAATGTTTAAATTTTTATATATGCTGTCCTTTGTACAAGGGGCACAGGGACAAACATAAAATTTTCTTTTTTATAGTAATTTTGTTATAATTACAACAGTAATAATATTAAAAAAAATAGAAAGAATGGAACATGTAAGGAAAAAAGAAAAAAGAAGAAAAGAAGAGAACTAGAAAAGAAAAAAATGAAAATATAACAAAGGAAAAGAAATATATAAAATGACTTCCCATTTTCATCACAAGCATGAACAATTTAGTAACATATCACCTCTTAAAATGCAAATGAACAAATGAGCTCTTCTTTTTCACATCCCATCCCATCTATATATAAAAGAGCCCTTTTCTGAAATGTGTGTGTGTGTGTGTGTGTGTGTGTGTGTGTGTGTGTATATAAGTGGTGTGGGTGAGTATATACGCATATATACAGATTCATATATTGTTTCTTATATTGTTCATATTCTTAAGCCTGATGTTAGCAAAAAGCATTAAGGATTAATAACACATCTATTTTAATATGGATCAAATTAATCAACTTTATATTGCTTCCTTTTTTTAAACAATCTTAATCTTTAGTTTCTTTAAATAATGTTGAACTTGATTTCTTTTTTTTTCTTTTATTTCTTCCCACAAAACTTTTCAAAATTTTAACAAGACCCATTTGCAGATTCAATATAGCAAAATTATCCAGGTTACTCTCTTGATTTGTTCTTTATATATCCCTTTTAATTATTAAGATGTCAGCAAATATTTTATATGTCTAATGTAACATCTTTTTCTATGTCATTTGTATAAAAATCCATGTTCAGTCTCAGTCTTATCAGATAGAAAATTTGTTCCTCTTCAATAACAGATTTTAGACACATTCTCTCTAGTAATCAATTTTTGAAATCTTATTTTATTAAGTTTCAAAACAAAAGAGTTTTCCCATGGGAAGAATTTTTTATAATTAATTCCAAATTATCTGGAGCCTGTATTTTCTAAAATCAAAGTTTTAATTTTGCTTTTCTGTTTTTTTTAAAAAAGGGTTCTTTAATTATTTAGTTAAAACGTTTTTTCACTAAGGATTGAAGAAAACTGACAGGTACTATAAAAACTTGTCAATCCAAAAGTTCTTAATAACTGAAAAGCACTTGATAAACAATTTCCAAAAGTTAGAAAAAGCAGTATGCAAACCTAGTGTTCTTTCAAAGTCACACTATTAGCAAGATGACTATTTACTAATCTCTCTGAGCTCTAAACTTGCCAGAGAACGATATCGCATTATTTCCTCATGAAGAATAGCTATCAGGAGCACTTGTAGGTGATCTCAAGTCCTCGCCTTGTCTGGAAAGGAAGAGTCTGTCTACACAGCTTTTCGCTGTGCCATGATCATCAGCTCCATATATTTCCTTAAGTTTTAATTTTCCTTAAGTCAGGCATATTATTTTCTCACTTCCTATCTGTACAGAAAAAGCTAAGAAATAGAAATTACTGGAATAGTTGTCTGGGCAGTAGGGAAGAAAATGGTATGCAACAACACTGAGTGATCCCTGGAGAAAGGATAGGCTATAAACCATAGTAGTATTCATATACATTTCTAACCCATGGTTTATTAAATTAATTCAGACAACCATATGTGTACAATACTCTGAATCATAAATTAACCATATTGGCTGGATTCTCATAACACAGTAGGCTACAATTAGCCAACTATATTTTAGCTTGACATGTTCTCAGATAAGAAGTCTAGAATAGTAGCATTGGAATACTGCAATCATTGAGTTTGAGTTGCCCTCCAAAATTCAATGTCAATGTATATAACAGCAAAATGGAAAAAGCAAATAAATAAAATCCAAATAGACAAAAATAAAAGCAGCAGCATGCACCTATTATATAAAGACTTTAAAATATCTTAAAAATAAATACGAAGATTAATAACATCAACCAATATCACCTTTCAAATTTCATATCCCCAATCTTAATATAGCTCTAGGTCACTTTAAGGTATAGCTTCTATGGCTTTAGCATCGAGTGTATATTTAGTCAATGAATGAAAGCACATACTAAATAGGAATCAGAGAAGAACATTCTAAATGCATAATATACAGCAGAACACACTTTGAAATCATATTTAAATGATCATGCATAATGTGAGAAGAGCTCCAGTGTGGATGGGAACATTGGGAATACTGTAGATTCGCCTTCCTCCAAAATTTCTCTGTTTTCTCAGCAATTTATAAATATAAATTATAAATAAATATAAATAAATATGATTAGGCAATATGTACAATTTTGGACAATAATGCAGAATAAACTGCAGATTAGTTATCTGCAATTTATTAGTCCTTATCAAAATGAAACTATCTTTTTAGATGTTTTGTAAAAATGACAATACTTTTCTGTTTTAATCATCAGGATGAAGTACCAAATATATGGTAAATTATTTATTTATTTATTTATTTTATTTATTTATTTGTTTAAATTTCTATACCGCCCTTCTCCAAATAGGACTCAGGGCGGTGCACAGCCTAAGTAAAAACAAAGCATACAAAATTTAAAAAACAGTATTAAAATAATTAGATATTCTGGCCGTAAATTAAAACAACCCAATTTAAAACCAATTTAAAATTTAGCTCAAGCCAGCCCAGCTAGTTGAAATAAATAAGTTTTCAGGGCCCGACGAAAAATCCGGAGGTCTGTTATTATACGTAACTCCGGGGGAAGGTTATTCCAGAGGGTGGGCGCCGTCACAGAGAAGGCTCTCCCCCTGGGGGTCGCCAGCCGACATTGTCTGGCGGACGGCACCCTGAGGAGGCCCACTCTGTGCGAGCGTACTGGCCGGTGGGAGGCTATTGGTGGCAGTAGGCGGTCTCGTAAGTACCCCGGCCCTAAGCCATGGAGCGCTTTAAAGGTGGTCACCAACACCTTGAAGCGCACCCGGAAGACTACCGGGAGCCAGTGCAACTCGCGCAGGAGAGGTGTCACATGGGAGCGCCTCGTCGCCCCCATAATCCCCCGCGCGGCCGCATTCTGGACCAGCTGGAGCCTCCGGGTGCACCCCAGGGGGAGCCCCATGTAGAGAGCGTTGCAGTAGTCCAGGCGGGAAGTGACTAGTGCCTGAGTGACTGTGCGTAGAGAGTCCCGATCTAGAAAGGGGCGCAACTGGCGTATCAGGCGAACCTGATAAAAAGCCCCCCTGGCCACGGCCGTCAAATGGTCTTCTAAAGACAGCCGTGCGTCCAGGAGGACGCCCAAGTTGCGAGCCCTCTCCGTGGGGGCGAGTGATTCGCCCCCAATAGCCAGCGATGGCGTCAGCTGGCTATATCGGGACGCTGGAAGCCACAGCCACTCGGTCTTGGAGGGGTTGAGTCGGAGCCTGTTTCTCCCCATCCAGGCCCGCACGGCCTCCAGGCACTGGGACATCACTTCAAGGGCATCGTTGGGGTGGCCTGGGGTGGAGATGTACAGTTGAGTGTCATCAGCGTACTGATGGAACTCCACCCCGAAGCCACGGATGATCTCACCCAGTGGCTTTACATAAATGTTGAACAGAAGGGGCGAGAGGACCGACCCTTGTGGCACCCCACAAGCAAGGTGCCTCGGGGTCGACCGCTGCCCCCCCGTCAACATAGATTGCGACCGGTCAGAGAGGTAGGAGGAGAACCACCGCAGAACGGTGCCCCCCACCCCCAACCCCGCCAACCGGTGCAACATGATACCATGGTCGATGGTATCAAAAGCCGCTGAGAGGTCTAACAGGACCAGGATAGAGGAGCAACCCCTATCCCGAGCCCTCCAGAGATCATCCACCAACGCGACCAATGCCGTTTCCGTGCTGTGCCCAGGTCGGAAGCCGGACTGGAGCGGGTCTAGATAGACAGTTTCATCCAGGTACCGGGGAAGCTGTTGTGCTACCACACTCTCAACAACCTTCGCAACAAAGCGAAGGTTGGAGACTGGACGATAGTTAGCCAAAACAGCCGGATCCAGAGAGGGCTTCTTGAGGAGGGGCCTCACAACCGCTTCTTTCAAAGCGGCCGGCAGGACCCCCTCACTCAAAGAAGCGTTAACAATCTTCTGGAGCCAGCCTCGTGTCACCTCCCGGGAAGCCAGTACCAACCAGGAGGGACACGGGTCCAATAAACATGTGGTCGCATTCAGCCGTCCCAGGACCCTGTCCATGTCCTCGGGAGCCACAGGATCGAACTTCCCCCAGATAACACTCTCAAGACCTGCCTCAGTCATCCCATCCGGACATACCCAGTCAGAGGCCAGCCCTTCCCGAATCTGAGCGATTTTGTCATACAGATACTGCACAAAGTCCTCAGCTCGGCCCTGCAAGGGGTCATCCCGCGCTTCCAGATGGAGGAGGGAGCGGGTCACCCTAAACAGGGCGGCCGGGCGATTATCTGATGACGCGATAAGAGCGGCAAAATAGCTAGATTTTGCCGCTTTTATTGCCACTAGGTAGGTCTTAATATGAGACCTCACCAGTGTTCGGTCGGATTCGGAGCGGCTTTTATTAATCCATTATTTATTATTAATCCAGAATCACATTGAACACTGCAAACAGCCAAAATTGTATAATTAGTCCAGCTAAATAAGAAGCAAATATTTTGATTGGGATAATAATCTGCTTATTGTTCTTCATAGGGTAGTATTTGCTAATGAAGATGAGTGGCATGTGATGATGAAAAAATATTGTAATATTTGTATATATGTTTGTAGCAGCCACAAAGAAATTGCCAAACTGCTTTGGATAGCATCATCAAAATGGTGAAGAGCAGGCTATACTGCACCACAAATAAATCAATGCTGGATAACAACCTCAGTTGGATATCAATTGCAGTACTGTATAGATGACATAACTCAATTCAAAGGAGTTAATGAAGAAAAAAACTTAGTGTGTTAAAGCAAATGGAAGAGGCTTTCATCCTGCAATAAACTGATTGTGATTAGTTAAATTGGGACACCTCATTCCTTTTCTGCTTCCAATTCACCCACTAACTCCAGTAAACCTTAAAGCCTGAGAAGGGAGCGTTTTGTGGAGACTACTCTAGACTGAATTTTACTGTTAAGACTACTCAATTTAGATCAAGCAGCTTGACATAGGATAGGTAACAGTTCTTTGGAGCCTGTTTGGAGCAGAAAATGAGTCTTAGAATTGTTCTAATTAAGCACCATATGATCTCATATGATTGGTTTTGATGTAATCAGCTATTTGGTGGCTCCAGCGTTTGTGCAAACCCAATTCATAACAGTTTGTATGCAATAAATAGACAAAATTAGTGGATTCGGTGAACCACCCTTTAGAGGTTAGTGTTGCAAAACAACACAGCCAAAATGCTGAGGCCAAAAGTGGAATGAAAATTCCCTATTGGAAAATGAGCCTTAAATCCAGATCTTTATCTGAGTCTTGGCCGTTAAAGAACAGCATCTTCAGAAAGTGAAAAAATTCTTATACATGCCCAGAACACATTAATTTATATGTCCAAGACATCTAACTCTTAGGGAGCTGCCCCATAGTTTGCTGAATCAATTAGGTTGAGTGGAATAAATCCGTCAATTCCATTTTATCCAATCCCTAAAATGTGTTCCTGATTCAGGTGAGCAACCCTAAGTTTGTGGTAGAGTTTACACTATAGCTAGGCTACGAGATCTGGCATTCAGAAATCTGAACCGCCACCAGACTACAACGCAAACATATTCTTCAAACATATTCTAAATAAACGCGAGTCTTTGAGACACGAGGACTCCGCGAGGATTTCCTCTTTCGTACGAGCGCCTTAGCAACGACTTTCCCAGTCCCTTTTCGGTGGAGAAGTGCTCCTTCAATTGGCTTTCTTACCGCCTATATTCCAAGTAGTCGTCTATGGCCGCGGCAGCCCCGGAGTCAAATGTCAGACGCTCCATTACTTCGTGAGCAACCTACGGGCTATCCCGTAGCACAGATGCCCTTTCGGAGATCCCGCGAAGCCTTTCCAAGAGGAATTAGAGACACGCGGCACGGAGCGATGGCTTCGGGGGAGAAGGGAGGAGGCTCCCTGTCAGGAGGAGCGGCTGGGCCGCGGTGTCGCTCGGGAGGAGTTGCCGCTGCTTTGGAGGCAGCGGTTTTTGAACCTTTCGACGCGCGCCTTGGTTTTGAATAAAGTTCGTTGAAACTGCCGCTCTTCCGTTGCTACGTGCACCTTTTCAGCGACAAAATTACAGTTTTAATGATTTTGCGATAAGGGCAGCTAGTAAAGAAATACTAGCTAGGCCGCCCTCCATCCTGAAATTGAGTTTGCATAGTTGCCAGAGCCACACACTTTGCCTGTCTAGCTTCAGTGAGTCATCTGAACTACACGCCGGAATGGCGATTCACTACGTACCTATATTTTATATAAATTAGCCAGTTTAATGCAGTTGGAAGGCAGTATTTCACAAGTTGGCAGCTTGAAGGTATTTGGACTTCAACTCCCAGAATTCCCCAGGAAACACACTCTCTGGAGAATTCTTGGGTTGAAGTCCACATGTCTTCAAGTTGCCAAGGCTAACAAACAACATAAAATGCTGGCATATAAATCAGGAGATTGAGTTCTAAATTCTGCTATAGCCATGAAAGCTGCCTGAATGATTTTAAACCAGTCCCTTTCTCAGCCCAGCCCAATCCACCTCACAATTATGGGGAAAGTACAGTAGGAAACAGGACCATTAGGTATGTTCCCTGCCTTGAGTTTTATTCCCTGCCTTGAGTTTATTTATTACCGGTATATGTATAAAACTATGTGTTTTATATATATACCCCACCCAATCAGTTCACACCCCCACTGGCAGTTAAAAGGAAGAAACAGCTGCGATCACACATTGCTCCTAGAATCATGAAGCCGAAAACACCAGCCTGAAGATGACAAATGAGACTTCGTCGAAACGTCGCCAAGATACTTCCAATTTTACGCGGGAGAAAACCCGAATAACCAAAGACCTACAAAACTGTGTGTGTATGTACATATATATTGAGTTTTATTTATACATGTATATTTACATTATATACAGGCCAGAAGTTGAGGAGGGAGCAAGAGGAGGAGGGTTGTCTTCCCTGAAGACAACCCTCCTTCTCACACGACTCCCTGGCCAGCTGTTGCGGGGCCAGGAGGGCGCACACAAGAGAAAAAAGGAGAGAAAAAGAGAAATGAGAAAATGATGGAAGGAGAGAATGAGAGAAAGAGTGAGAAACAAATGGGAGAGAGGGAAATGAGAGAGAGCTGGAGGGAGAGAATGAGAGAGGGAAAAGAGAGGGAAACAAATAGAGAAAATGGAAGAGGAAGGAAGGAAGGAAAAAACAGAAATGGGGGAGAAAAAAGAGAAATGAGAGAGCACTGGAGGGAGAAAATGATAGGGAAAAGAGGGAAACAAAAAGGAGAGAATGAATGAATGAAAGAAAAAGAGGGGGGAGAGGGAAAAACAATGGGAGGGAGGGAGGAGGGAGAGATTCCCACAAAACAGGGAGCCAGAAAACCTGGGTAGCCGTGGCTGGGGGGGGGGGCATGTGACTGGGTGGGAGTGACATTGAGTTGGCCATACCCACCCAGATTTTTGGCTCCTAGTGTTTTCTTTTCTATGGGAAACCAAATGGCAAATGGCTCTTTGAGTGTTAAAGTTGAAGACCCCTCTAGCTTAACAATGTAAATTTTGGGCTCAATTGTGGTCATAAATTGGGGATTACCTATAAATGGACAAGTTGTAATGAGATATACTTAGAACTAAGTAGGCATAGGATTTCCCTTCGTTCTATTATTATTTTTTTTCTTTGAGTCAGTGTTGACTGCTTGGCTACATCCCTGCGAGGCTGAAAGAAATAAATTAGCACAAGATTGCCCCGCTATTTAGGACTAGAACTCAGAGATCCCTGCTTTTTTACTTGATGCTTTAATCCTAAATCAAACTTGCTCTGTTATATTTATCAGATAGATATTAAAGCAATACTAACAACTGGATATATATTATTTTACAGGATTACAATAAAAAAACTAATAAAAACTTTTGAAAAAGTAAATGAAAAGATCAATAGGGACTCATAGTATGGACATATATTTTATTTAACCTTTCCAGATATTACAGTCATGTGAAAAGGAAATAATTTGAAACTGTATTATCTAGAACCACAAATCTTGTTCTTTTTCTAAATATTTTTTTAAACCACATAACATATTCTAAGCAAAAATAGCAGAACAATCTTTTTACAAATCATTCTATATAGGTGCAAAACCCAAACTGGCACTTCATTTTATAATTTATGATGCAGAACATAGACTGTACTATAGAGCACCTTCACCACAATTCTCCACTATAAGGCTAACATGAATATAAGGCAATGCTGACCTCTCTGTTCCCATTTCAAGTTCATTTGAAAAGATCCTGGTTATAAACCCAATTATTACTGTTTCACAAGAATTGTGTGCATAACAGACTGTACTGCTTTAGCATAGATTTTCAGTAAACATCAAAATGCCTCACTTCCCATAAACAAAGTTCAACCCACTCCTCGTTTTTATTTCAGGAATAACTTGAGATACAGTATGCCCCATGTATCATCGGCTGTAAAATATATTGAATAGGAAAGCAATGAATAAGAAGCTAATAGTGTTCAACATCCAATTAATGTGAGTCCATCACAGGTTATATCTTCAATTACTAAATACATGTATTAAATGTTTCTGGAATAGCTATATACATTACTATTTTTTAATCAACTGTTCTAGTTCTGTAGCAAGATTACACTTTGGCACATTGCTACTTTAGATTTTCTCAAGTGTAACTATTTTTAAAACATTCTTTCTCAAGCTATTTCACAGTGCAAAAAGACACTCTTTGGACCACCATCTTTGAAATGGAACAAATTTCAATTGGAACAAAAAACTGCCTACTAATTTTAAATATTTAACCTATCTATACTTAACACCACTCACTTTAAAGGCATTCCTTCTTCACTATGGATTAGTAAACCAGTTCATAAGATCAAGCCAATTTCCTATTTAAATTTATTTAGATATTAAATCTATACCTTTTCTGTAACTATTATAGAATTTTCTACTTGATTTGTATAATACCTACACTTTTCTACTCAACATCTTTAATTAGCGTGAATCAAGTTTCCTTTCAAAATGAGGCATCTCCATATCCAGCAAAAGATCAGTCCAAATGCTCAGACCTCGGACTTCAAAGTTTCCATCCTGTGCCTTGAGCTGTCTTAGCCAAGTCTGGACTGCACTGCCCAGAGGCTCTGGCTCTTGGTAAAGGCAACTGACACGGTCCTGCATCTCCTCCCAAGGTACTTCATTTTCTTTTAGACCACTAGTTTGCCATTTCCCATGCAGAGGATTATAACTGAGGCAGTTTCCCCAGGCTGATAGGAAACTCAAATAGGAAGCAAGTAATTCAGAGTAATGGGCACAAAGTGAAGCCAAACATCGGGGAGGCAAAAAGCGGCAGAAGGACAAGAGACGAGCTGGGTCTCCGAACAGCAACCAAGGGACGAGCAACACCTTGGCCTCCATTTCCCAACCAGGCTCCATCAATGCCGCAGCCACAACTCTGTACAGCATGGAACCGCAGGGCAAACAGTCTAATAAGGCCGAGGAAGATCGACCTTGGTTCCCATCACCATCTCTGTCACCTTGTAGCTGTGAAAGCAGCATCTGAGCCTGGACTCTCACTGGCAGTCCTTCCCATTGTTCAATACCAGCTGCTCCTTTTGTAGGAGATTCCAAGAGACCAAGAAGTTGATAGGCAGCTCTACGTCTTGCCAGTAGATTGATGAAGGGCTCTGCTCCACCAGTTGCGGGGATCAAGAAGCTGCAGAAAAGGCTATGGCGGGTTGTAGAAGATAATGCTGGATTTTCCAGCAGTGCCAAACCCAGAAGCTCTGGGCAGCGCTTCAAGTGACTTAACCTGACTAAACCTCTTTTTTTCAGCTGTTGCTTCAAAGCTTCCCGGAGGGTTGGTTGAGCCCGAAGACGGCTGTGAAGTTGCCGAAAGAAGTGCCCCCAATTTAGAGCTCGTGTTAGAGTTGTGGGATCCCAACTTTGTACCATTCGTGAGCGGGAAGCTGCCAAAAGGCAAGGCAGCTGCTCAGTTTGTAAGAGCAACATCTCCATGAGGCAAAAAGCAAAATTCCTTGTTACTATCAAATGGCAACCTCAGATGAAAACGTTTTCTTTGTTTGGTTTCTGATTGCTCTAAGATTTGGTTTTCATATAGAAATTTCTGCTAGTTGGCCTGTTGCTTGTTGTTGTTTGCAATTGTTTTTTGCAATTCATTCCATCAATTCTATCATTTCTTTTTCAATTCTATCATTCCTATTGTTAGATCTTTTTTTTTTTTTGTTTTGAGGGAATTTTCTGGTTAGCTTGATCTTTGATCTTGTGTGTGTGTGTGTGTGTGTTACCTACTTACCTTCCTACAATAGTTTTATTACCAATACACCTTGGTAGTACAGTACAGTAAAGTTACAGTACAATGATGCAACTTTCTTAACACAAAGATTTTTAGATAAAGAAATTGGGCCTCTATATGTTCATTTTTTTCTGCTGTAACTGAATATAGATTGCCTTTAGCCAACTGTTTGCTTCTCTCCTGAAGAAGAATTAGATCTAAAGCTGTTCCACCTGTGCAAAGTATTTTGACTATTATCTTATATTGTGTGCTGCATTTACTCGTTTGCTTGTAGTTGATGGCATTAAGTTCCCATTTGTAATATTTGTTGCTGAACCATTTACAACCATATAATCAACCTTGTTTTCCAGTTTGACCAAGCGTTGCAAGATGTCGTCTAGAAGAACTGCAATTGTTCTTTTCAGATCAGCTAGAAGGGAAAAAAAGTATATTCAGAAAGTGACACTGCACAGGCAAAATCTCATGTGAGAAAATAGTTGTTTTCTCATTGTTTTTCTGGGTATAACTTTTTCTGTATCTGTTTAATGTAATGGAAAAAATACAACATATGCAAACTTTTTAAATGTACTGTTTGTTCTATTTTCAGTTTTAATTTTTTTTTTTTTTGCTTTTCTTAAACAGATTAAATAAATGATGTATTCCTTAAAGCACAACACTCTAAACCCATGATGGCGTACCTATGGCACAGGTGCCACAGGTGGCACGTGGAGCCATATTGGTGGGCACACAAGCTCAGCTCTGGCACACATGTGTATGCTGGCCAGTTGATTTTCGGGCCTTCTGGGCCCACCAGAAGTCAGGAAACACACTGTTTCCAGCCTCTGGAGGGCCTCTAGGAAGGGTGGGGAAGGCTGTTTTTGCCCTCCCCAGGCTCCTAGAAAGGCTCTGGAGCCTGGGGAGAGCGAAAAATGGGTCTACCAAGCCTGCCGTGCCATCACGTGCCAAAAACAGGGGGAGCATGGTGGGGGCAAATAGAATTATGGATGTGGGCACACATGCGTGTGACACACATACACACACCCCGCGTGCTCCCCTCACTTTTGGCACGCGATGGCAAAAAGGTTATCCATCACTGCTCTAAACTTCCATTTGTAGCAAAAACACTAAATATACCATATAAATTTAGTTGTCTAAATAAGCAATTTATTTATCTAATATACCTCTGTAAACCTTCATACACAATAGACAAGTCATTCTTTATATGTAATCAGTAAAAAAAAAATCATATTTGAATTTCTTCAAATCCTCCATTGTTTCAAAAGTTCTGGAAATTTTACATTTCTAGTATTAGACAAAAACCTACATTATTCAAAGCAAAATGTTTCTAGATATACCATATCCAATGCCAATATATCAGCTCTTTAATATTAAGAACAGTCTAATATTTCTTACAAATGAAAACTATTATACAGTATGTTCAACTTCAGTAGAATATTGAATATGTAGCAAACATTAGTACCATTTTATAAATATAAAAACTTCTTATGCTACTTTTACATAATATTGCTTTATATAGTTTGAAAAACTAAAGTGAGGATGAATTTACAGAGATTATGTAGGCTTACCATATCCCGCCATTGCAACTCCATTATCACCATTTATTACATTCTTGTTTTCTTCTGCTAGGGCTCTAACGTATCTTTTACTTAAATCAAGAATTTGTTCACGCAATTCAGCACTGCTCTGTTGTCTTGGATGCTGAAAGGTGTAGCGCAGTAACATTATGCCCCAGATAAAACCAAAAACTAGCAACAATAAACTCAATTTTTGGGACACATTTTTTCTAGAAAATGCAAAAACCATTTCTGAGCAGGCTAAATATGTCAGTAGAAGGTAGTAAGTGTGAAGTCACAGTATCTTCAAGGTAAGTTGTTTTGCAAAACATCTTCACAGCATGCTTGGTCTTCGGGGGAGACTATTTTGTCTAATTTTTCCATTTGTTTCCTGAAATTTTTTATCAAAAAACTTGTGTCAAAATTGTTTATTTTTTATAAACTACAGTATTAATTTGGAATGTGTTATATAATTTAGAGCATTATTATTGAAACCCTGTAAAATGACTGCTGAGAATACAGGCAATATAAGAACAAAAATCTAGTAACTTTCCAAACTATAATTGTATACGATAGCAATATAATCATGAATTGGAAATCCATGGTACAAATATCCATTCAGCGATGAACTAGTTGGTGCCTTTGTGTAAGTTTTAATCTCTCTACTTCAGCTTTACATCTGTACTATGAAAACAGTTCCACTATTATCAACAATTCCAATTCCATTATCTAAAAAGATTGCTACAAAAATAATGATTAAATACTAACTATATCAGAAAAAGCATCAGCAGTAAGGTGATAAGCCATTTCATCAGCCCTGCAGATAAACCATTATCCTTTTGTTCTCTCTTTAAACTATACCCTGCTAATAAGTTACAATATGAAACCTTAAGAAATTATGTCTAAATTTGTTAATTAATCTTTTTTCATTCTCTATGGTGTCTTTTAAACTGAAAGTTTGCTATCAATGACTGTCGTCCCATCCACACCCCCGCTTTCTGAACAGATAGACAAAAGTGCTATGTTAGTCTTCACTTAACAGCCATTCATTCAGCAACCATTTGAAGTTACAAGAGTGCTGAATAAATGATAGTAATAACTGGCTGCTGAAAATATAGCATTTGTAACTGACTCATGACTGACTCGTGGTCTCATGATCTAAATTTGTGTGTTTGGCAGTCCACCCGCATTTATGGCTGCAGTGTGCACATCAATCTTCTCCACTCGGCCTGTCTCCCCTTACCTTTGACCTTTTGGCCACCCTGTACCCTGCCATCATCAACTACCAAGCTGTCCCAACTGACTTTGCCATCTTTTTCTTCCTGCTACTGAAGAGGTATGCCTGATCAAAGCAGCTGCTGGTCTTTTACAATGTCTCCCAAGGACTAGCAGCTACCTCAGCCAGGTGCACCTCATCAATAGCAGGAGGAAGATGGCAAAGGTCAGCAGGCAATGCAGCCAAAAAGGCAGAAGTGGGGGAGGTAGTGGTTGGGGAGAGTTGAAGAAGAGGTCATCATGGAATGACAGGATTAACATGAGGTCCTCACCTAACAATTGCAATCAGGAGTATTGGAAATGTTGCTGCTAAGCAGTGTAATAACATGATGTTTCACCAAACAACTGTTTTGCTTAGGGATGTACATTCCGATCTCAATAAGAGTTGTTAAACAAGGACTACCTATAAACCATCTGCAAGTGAGAAATCCGTGACTTCCCTAAAGGTTTTGTATTTCAGACCCCCAAACCCAAGGGAGCTTGGTTAACAGTGAGAGAAAACAGAAGCTACATCCAGACTCTTTAGAACAGAGATGTCAAACCCGCTCACATCATGGGCTGTGTTGTGACGTATTGCAATGTTTTTTGCCTTTGCTTTAGAATAAGCCCCATTAAAAAAAAATAAAACTCAGAACCACTTATGTAGGAATTACAACTAAACAGTGTTTTATCTGACAGTTTTCAACTGCAGATTAATATTGCATATTGCAAAGTTGCATATTGTCAACAGTAAGTAAGTACTTTTCAAAATAATAAATTAGGAACACCTACCATATAATCCTGCTACTTTAGTTGGAGCTGTCCTCAATAACCAATATTCCAAGACAACATTTGCATCCATACTCAACTCAATATCATTTTGAGTAAACTCAAGGATTATTTAATCCGTTGTATTTAGTTGGTCTACTGCAGTTCTTATTTTTTCAGAATTAAGAGTAGCACATTTTGCTAGTCAAATGATAACCATTTAGGAGAGGGAGAAACATCTGAGGAAAAAGAATTTTTAAAAAATGAAAACTTGTTCAAGTTATTATTGTTATAAATGTAGGCATGAGAAGAAATTTCAAAAGGCATGTTGGCACTTCAAACAGATTTTATATCCTCTAGTATAACCAGGAAAAAGATATTAACGATGCCAAAACATCAAAATCATGTATTCCAAACTGCCCAAACCGCAATGTTTACTAGTTTATAAGAAACAATTCTCTCAAAATTCTTGCATTTTCTTCAGCAAGACATAAGCAAGAAAAAAAAATGAGGATTGTACGTAAAGTTCAGATTTACACAAAGCTATTTAGTAGGTGATCTTTGGGTCTTAAGGAGACTCTCTCAAAATGCAAATACATTATTAACTGTACAATAGCATTTATATATTATCAGGTTACTTATTACTGGCCTAATGTTATTTGTATGTTATCAAAATTAAATAGAAAAGACCTTTGCAACGGATATCATTGCATCAACAGAAAGACACCAATTTTCCTATTTGTAATCAGATAGAAAATTATTTTAAGAAGTAGTAAACACTATTAAATTGAAAGAATTTAAAATCTGCCAGCAGGTTAGTGTCCATCTAAGTTCACATGTCCCACTGAAGTCATAAAAATAACGTTTAACTTCATAACATTACATATTTTAACTTCATAACATTACATATTTAAGTTAAACTAAAGTACTTATACAACATAATGCTTTTTAAAATGATGCCATGTAAAATTAAATCTACCAGGAAGAAGAGTTCTTTCAAAAAGAAAACCTGTTCACAATCATATTTATTTCAAAATCTGCAATATAGATAAGTTGGAGGAAGCTTGACTGAAGGCACAAGATGATTCAAGGAGCAAGGAAGTGAAATATTAATACCTTATTTCAGGAAAGCCTAACAGTAACCATCCCAGAGTTGGATGGGACCTTGGAGGTCATCTAATCCAACCCCCTGCTCACGCAGGAGACCTGTACTAGGGATTCGAACCTCTGGAACTGCCCACCTTTCTAATTGATAAACTCAGTGTCTTAGTCCCTGACCCACCTAGTCAAGCTATCAAAAAAACAATATTTACAAGGCATAAAGAACGTGCAAAATCGCCATGGTACTTAAGAAAACAAAGGCTACGGTTGTGTATGTTCATACACGTGATTGTCATAGCTTAACCCGTTTATTGGATTACACATTGAACCAAAAACTAGATGCACAAATTGAGTTCTGCCAGACGCTAGGTTAGAACTTGGCTTGCTCATTTCTGTGTCAGTATGTCATGCCAACATACCTCTCTGTACACGCCCCGAATCGTGCCTTAGAAACACAGATGTTTTTCACCAAGCGACTCACACAAATCCATTCGTCGCCTATCAGATTTTTTTCTCTCCATGGGTTTTACGGCACAGGAAAAGCTGGCAGCGGGCAGTCACTAAAACCCCATCCGCCCTTCCGGCGCTCGAACTCTTTCTCCCCTTCCCCCAGATGTGTTCTCTAAACCCAAGTGCGAGCGGATTACCACTGAACCTCGCACATCCTGCCAGCGGTACCACAACAGAGCAAGCGTCCCCTTACCCGGCATAGATTTTAGTCAGCACCTCCTACCTGCGCAGCACATTGGGAAAACAGCAATTGAATCATATCCAGGCCGCACTTCCGGCTGCTGGTGGAAAGAGGGTAAAATTACTATAAGCGGGGTGGAGCAAAAGAAAAGCAATGGAAGCCAAACATTTGAAGTGTTGAGTTTTGCTCCTGATTTTAAAACTACATTGATTTATTATAGTGTGTTGGAAGATATGAGAAATTCAATATTAAAAGAGCAGGGAAATTCCCCTAAAAGAAATAAGCAGAAACTCAGTCAGAGTTTCAGCCCCCACCTTTATCAATGGGCCATTAAGAAGCTGAAGCCACCCTATTTTCCACAACAAAGGAAGGACAAAATTACAAGAGCCTGTAACATCCAAACAGATATGGGACACAGGAAAGAAAAACAAACACCCAAAAAGGAAAAGAAATCAAACCAAAGTAATTTAAACACATGAGAAAAGGAGAAAAACATAGAAATAGCAAGCTGAATAATTATAGGGAACGAACAACTACAAAGGGCTGGGAAAAACAGAGAGTAGACTATAAAACAATTATTTATTTGCCAGATCCAGGACGGAAGAACCCAATCACAAACAAAAACAGGATTTCAACACCATAAAACAATCACACATACAATTCACACGCCAAATCAAAAGAATTTCAAAAGACTTTAAAGGATCACATAGAAAATCAAAAAACGTTTTAGGATATAAAAAAGGGTTACTCTTACAGTTCAAATAGGCTAGCCTCGGAACGTTGTGCTTATATTTGTTTCTTGCCTGCCTTCCTATAAACAATAAACTAATTCTGCTCTCAAGCAGCTGACCTCCAATCATTTTGAAGTAATTTCCTAGCCGGGAGTTTTGAATTTAAGAAGGGAAAGCTCTGCCTTCCAACAATCCTTAAAGGGAAAGGCTTCTTTTTCCTTCCAACAAGTGCATTATTTTTTTTGCAGTACATTTACTGGATTTACAATGAATTCTAACTTAGTTTCTATTTTTAAAATTTTAGCAATTTTTACCTATTTTTTTTCTTTTCAGCCTTTTCAACAGTATATGAAGTTACAAACAACACTTGAAAGGTGGACAAAGTTACCTAGAAAGATAAACTGCACAAAGACTATGGTTGTGTATGTTCAAACACATGATTATTATAGCTAACCTGTGATCTACCTAACCCGAGTTTATTGGATTGCACATTGAACCAAAAACTAGAAACACAAATTGAGTTCAAGTAGAGATGCCACATCTGAGATACTTTAATTCAGATTCATATATGAAGTGGGGAGTTCGATGGATGGCACAAATGACCTCTTCCCCTCCCATGATTCTATGATGCCCCTATAAAATGCTGGTAGTTTGATTGCAGTTAATTAATTTATATCTCACTTAACAATAGTGTTTGTTTACATGAGGCACTGAACCACAAGCCAACCGCCCATATTTTAGTCTACCCCATTATATAAATTCAGCTTGTGTATGATTAGTTTATGGTGTAGTGGGTTGTGCAAACACAGAGAACTGAATTTCATAAATTGGTTAACTGAGCCAAAGTGAACATAACTGACATAACATCAAAAGGGGTCTTGAACCATAAATAAATTATATTAATAAAATATTTGATTCTAGATTCAACAAGAGCATCAACATTAGACAGGGGAAGGTATCCTCTTCTGAAATAAGTTTTAATCAATACCTCTTTAAGCCCAAATGTTACAATGGTTGTATGAGGATCCGAATTAGAATAGAATTCTTTATTGGCCAACTGTGATTGGACACACAAGGAATTTGTCTTGGTGCATATGCTCTCAGTATACATAAAAGAAAAGATACATTCATCAAGAATCATAAGATTCAACACTTAATGATAGTCATAGGGTACAAATAAGCAATCAAATCATATTAGGAAACAGTCAATATAAATTGTAAGGATACTAGCAACAAGGTTACAGTCATCCAGTCATAAGTGGGAGGAGATGGGTGATAGGAACGATGAGAAGATTAATAGTAATGCAGACTTAGTAACTAGTTTGACAGTGTGGAGGGAATTATTTGTTTAGCAGAGTGATGGAGTTCAGGGAAAAACTGTTCTTGTGTCTAGTTGTTCGGTGTGCAGTGCTCTACAGCATCGTTTTGAGGGTAGGAGTTGAAACAGTTTATGTCCAGGATGTGAGGGATCTGTAAATATTTTCACAACCCTCTTTTTGACTCGTGCAGTATACAGGTCCTCAATGGAAGGCAGGTTGGTAGTAATTGTTTTTTCTGCAGTTCTACTTATCCTCTGAAGTCTGTGTTTGTCTTGTTGGGTTGCAGAACCGAAGCAGTTTTAGAGGTGCAGATGACAGACTCAATAATTCCTCTGTAGAACTGTATCAGCAGCTGCTTGGGCAGTTTGAGCTTTCTGAGTCGGTGCAGAAAGAACATTCTTTGTTGTGTTTTTTTGATGTTAGGTGTCCATTTTAGATCTTGAGATATGGTAGAACCTAGAAATTTGAAGGTCTCTACTATTGATACTGTGTTGTCTAGTATTATAAGCAGTGGTGGGATTCAATTTTTTTAACTACCAGTTCTGTGGGCGTGGCTTAGTTGGGGGTGTGGCTTGGTGGTCATGTGACTGGGTGGGTGTGGCTAGCTGGTCATGTGACCGGGTAGGCGTGGCTATATGCATAGGGACTACTCAGAGGGCTGAAAAAAGTCATTTTTCTCTGGAGGGCTCGGGACAGGGGTTGCTCCTCTGTTCTGGTCCTATTAGATCTCTCAGCAGCTTTTGATACCATCGACCATGGTATCATGCTGCACCGGCTGGAAGAGTTGAGGATGGGAGGCACTGTGTTACGGTGGTTCTCCTCCTTTCTCTCCGACCGGTCGCAGTTTGTGTTGACACAGGGGCAGAAGTCGACCTCGAGGCCTCTCATCTGTGGAGTGCTGCAAGGGTCGGTCCTCTCGCCCCTTCTGTTCAACATTTATGTGAAGCCACTGGGCGAGATCATCTGTGGCTTTGGGGTGAGATACCACCAGTACGGTGATGACACCCAGCTGTACATCTCCACCCCAGGCCACCCCAGCGATGCCCTTGAAGTGATGGCCCAGTGCCTGGAGGCTGTACGGATCTGGATGGGGAGGAACAGGCTCAAACTCAACCCTTCCAAGACCGAGTGGCTGTGGTTCCCGGCATCCCGATATAGTCAGCTGACTCCATCGCTGCCTATCGGGGGCGAGACTTTGGCCCCTGTGGAGAGGGCGCGCAATCTGGGTGTCCTCCTGGATACACAGCTGTCCTTGGAGGAACATCTGACGGCTGTTGCCAGGGGGACCTTTTGTCAGGTTCGCCTGATTCGCCAGTTGCGCCCCTTTCTTGATCGGGATTCCGTGTGCACAGTCACTCATGCCCTCGTCACCTCTCGCCTGGACTACTGCAACGCTCTCTACATGGAGCTCCCCTTGAGGAGCACCCGGAGGCTCCAACTGGTCCAGAATGCGGCCGCACGGGTAATTACGGGAGCTGCATGGCGCTCCCGCATAACACCGCTCCTGCGCGAGCTGCACTGGCTCCCAGTGGTCTTCCGGGTGTGCTTCAAGGTGTTGGTTACCACCTTTAAAGCGCTCCATGGCATAGGACCTAGTTATCTTCAAGACCGCCTTCTGCCACCGACGACCTCCCATTGACCCGTGCGCTCCCACAGAGAGGGCCTCCTCGGGGTGCCATTAGCCAAGCAATGCAGGCTGGTGACCCCCAGGGGGAGGGCCTTCTCTGTGGTGGCTCCCACCCTCTGGAATCAACTGGCCCCAGAGGTAAGGAGAATCCAAGACCTTCATGCCTTCCGCCGTTCCCTTAAAACTTTCCTTTTTCAACAAGCCGGGCTGGCCTAACAAATCCTTTTAAATGATTTTAAATGATTTTAAATTCGTTTGTCTTTTTAAATTTTGGGCCAAATTGAGATATTTCCTTTTAATCTGTTCTTAATCTATGTATTATGTATTATGTATTTATGTGTTTTTACTTGGCTGTACACCGCCCTGAGTCCCTAGGGAGAAGGGCGGTATATAAATCTAAAGTAAAATAAAAAATAAAAATAAAAAAAAAAATTCTGACAGGTCCTCACACTTTTGACCTGTCCTCGCACTTATGACCATCCTCACATTTATGCCCGTTGCGGCATTGTTAACAACCGTGTCACTCATTTCACAACTGCTTCTCTTCATTATGGTGATAAGATAGGGCAAAAACGTAAAATGTGAGGACAGTCGTAAGTTCGAGGACTGGTCAAAAGTGAGAGGACCAGTCATAAATAACTTTTTCAGCCCTCTGAGTAGTCCATGTGCACAAAAGGACTACCAAGAGGGCTGAAAAAAGTGATTTCTGACAGGTCCTCACACTTTTGACCTGTCTTCGCACTTATTTATTTATTTATTTATTTATTTATTTATTTATTTATTTATTTATTTATTATATTTCTATACTGCCTTTCTCCCGTAGGACTCAAGGCGGTGTACAGTCAAGAAAAATATAGACACACAAACATCATAAAATTGCTAATTAAAATTATTACTTAGTTTGGTCAATTAAATAAAACCCAGAATTAGATAACATTTAAAAAATCATTCACATGTTCGTATGTTTAGCCCCGCCTGTTGGAACATCAGGGTCTTGAGGGCACGGCAGAAAGCACGGAGATCAGGGATATTCCGTATCTCCGGGGGCAGTTCATTCTAAAGGGTTGGAGCCCCCACAGAGAAGGCCCTCCCCCTGGGAGTCGCCAGTCGACATAATTTGACTGACGGTACCCTGAGTAGTCCCTCCCTGTGAGAACGAACTGGTCGGTGGGAGGCTATTGGTGGCAAAAGACAGTCCCGTAGGTACCCAGGTCCTAAGCCATGGAGCGCTTTAAAGGTGATAACTAACACTTTGAATCGCACCCGGAAGACCACCGGGAGCCAGTGCAACTCACGTAGGAGAGGTGTTACATGGGCGTAACGAGCTGCGCCCATAATCACCCACGCGGCTACGTTCTGGACCAGTTGGAGCCTCCGGGTGCTTTTCAAGGGGAGCCCCATGTAGAGAGCATTACAGTAGTCCATATGGGAGGTAACTAGGGCATGAGTGACCGTGCGCAAGGCGTCCCGATCCAGAAAGGGACGCAACTGGCGGATCAGGTGAACCTGATAAAAGGCACCCCTGGCCACGGCCGTCAAATGATCTTCTAAAGATAACCGTGAATCCAGGAGGACACCCAAGTTGCGGGCCCTCTCTGTGGGGAGTAAGATCTCATCCCCTATTGTCAGTGATGGTACCAGCTGACTATACCGGGATGCCGGAAGCCACAGCTACTCGGTCTTGGAGGGGTTGAGTCTGAGCTTGTTTCTCCCCATCCAGATCCGCATGGCCTCCAGGCAACGGGACATCACAGCAAGGGCATCATTGGGGTGGTCTGGGGTGGAGATGTATAGCTGTGTGTCATCAGCATACTGATGAACACTCATCCCAAAACCACGGATGATCTCGCCTAGTGGTTTTACATAAATGTTGAACAGAAGGGGTAAGAGGACTGACCCTTGCGGCACCCCACAAATAAGGTGCCTCGAGGTCGACCTCTGCCCCCCTGCCAACACAAACTGCGAACGGTCAGAGAGGAAGGAGGAGAACCACCGAAGCACGGTGCCCCCTATTCCTAACCCCTCCAGCCGGTGCAGTAAGATACCATGGTCGATGGTATCAAAGGCCGCTGAGAGATCTAATAGGACCAGGATAGAGGAGCAACCTTTGTCCCGAGCCCTCCAGAGATCATCCACCAATGCGACCAATGCCGTTTCCGTGCTGTATCGTGACCTGAAGCCCAACTGGAACGGATCCAGATAGACAACTTCATCCAGGTATCGGGGTAGTTGTCGCGCCACCACACTCTCAACAACCTTCACAACAAAGCGAAGATTGGAGACTGGACGATAATTTGATAATATAGCCGGGTCCAGGGAAGGCTTCTTGAGGAGGGGCTTCACAACCGCCTCTTTCAAGGCGGCGGGAAAGACACCCTCACTCAGAGAAGCATTTATAGTGTAACCTCCAGGAAGGCCAGTACCAACCAGGAGGGACACGGGTCCAATAAACATGTGGCAGCGTTAAGCTTGCCCAGAATCCTGTCCACGTCCTCAGGAGCCACAGAGTCAAACTCTTCCCAGATAACGCTCTCAAGACCTGCCCCCGTCTCCTCCCCTGGATCTACCCAATCAGAGTCCAGGCCTTCCCGAATCTGAGTGACTTTATCATGCAGGAATTGTACAAAATCCTCAGCTCAACCCTTTAAGGGATCTTCCCGTACCCCCACCTGAAGTAGAGAGCGGGTCACCCTAAACAGCGCAGCTGGGCGGTTCTCTGCAGATGCAATAAGAGCGGAGAAGTAGCTAGACTTCGCCGCTCTTATCGCCACTAGGTAGGTCTTAATATAAGATCTCACCTGTGTTCGGTCAGATTCAGATCAGCTTGTCCTCCAATCGCTCTCCAGGCGTCTTTTCCGATCCTTCATCTCTCTCAGCTCCTCGGAAAACCAAGGAGCTAGACGAGATCGGCATCGGGTCAGAGGCTGCAAAGGCACAACGCGGTCCAAGGCCCCAGTAGCCGCCCTGTCCCAGGCGACCACCAGGTCCTCAGTCGAGTTGTGAGCCAGAGTCTCAGGAAATGGCCCAAGCTCCATCAGGAACCTTTCGGGGTCCATCAGGCGCCTGGGACGGAACCATTTGGTTGGTTCCGTCTCCCTGCGGTGGGTGGAAGTGACTTGAAAGTCCATGTGAAGGAGAGAATGATCAGACCATGACAAGGGCTTGATGTCTATATCCCCTATTCTTAGATCATTCAGCCACTGATCAGAGACAAAAATCAAGTCCAGAGTGTGATTCCCCAAGTGGGTGGGGCCTTGAACTACCTGGGTCAGGTCCATGGCCGTCATGGAAGCCATGAACTCCCAAGCTGTCTCTGACATCTCACCAGCAGATGGCAGGTTAAAATCCCCCATAACAATAAGTCTGGGGGTTTCCACCACCACCCCGGCTATAATGTCGAGCAGCTCAGGCAGGACCACTGTTACGTGGCAGGTAGCCAGGTACGCAATCAGTAGGCCCATCTGAATCCCCCGACCCCACTTCACAAGGAGGGACTCACATCTGGCTATCTGAGGAACAGTGGCCTCCCTCGGGCAAAGACTTTCTCTAATGATTGCTGCCACTCCCCCACCCCTTCCCTGAGTCCTTGGCTGATGGAATGCACGGAAACCTGGCGGGCACATTTCCACAAGGGGAACTCCTCCCTCCTGGCCTAACCAGGTCTCCGTAATCCCTGCCAGGTCAGCACCCCCCTCTGAAATAAGATCATGAATGAGGGGGGCTTTATTTACCACTGACCTGGCATTACATAACATCAGCCGTAGACCCAGGGTCTGAGACTCTGAACAACCCGGGAAACGAGCAGTGCTTTGGGGGTCGGAGTGGGCAATCATTCATAAACAACGAGTGCGCACTCCCGAAACATAATATGACCCCCTGCAGCCGTCATATCTGCCCCTCCCACTTACTATACTAATGCCCATCGCTTCATCCCCCTTCATCCTTGTCAGATTTCTGTCCCCATCCTCCCCACCATGATTATCAGACCCATTACCCCTTTCAGTGGATTTATGGATCCCCCCAGATCCATTCCCACAATCCCTCCCAGAACCCCTTAAAATAGAACTTAAAGATTTATCTAAAAACCCCCAAAGTCGTCGGTTTTTTGCAAACCACCTCTCAGGGTTCCAAAACCCGTCCTCATGATGACTTATGACTGGTCATCATTTATGCCCATTGTAGCACTCTTAACAACCATGTCACTCATTTCACAACTGCTTCTCTTCACCATGGTGACAAGATAGGGCAAAAACGTAAAATGTGAGGACAGTCGTAAGTTCGAGGACTGATCAAAAGTGCGAGAACCAGTCAGAAATAACTTTTTCAGCCCTCTGAGTAGTCCATATGCATAAAAGGATACAGCAATAGAGAGGGATGAAGGAAGGGAAGGGAAATTAGAGTAGGAGTGAAGGTAAGAGAGGGAGGAAAAGAGGAGGAGAAGGAGAAAGGAAGAGGAAGTAGGGAGGAGAAGAAGAGGAGGAGGAAGAGAAAGTAAGAAGGAAAGAAAAGAGAGAGGTGGTAGGTTTGAGGAGAAAGATTGCTGTACAATAAAAAAGATGAATGGGAAGAAAGCCAACCCCAAACAAATATAAAGATATTAAGATAAAGAATGAATTGTTAAACTTTAAAGAATAAAAAAGAACAAATATGAATAAATAACAATAGTTAGAAACACACATACAAACATACAATGTATTTTCTTTGAACAGAGTATTTGGCCGGTTCACAAATTTAAACAGTGTTTAGTAATTTCAATTAAATTTACAATTTTTATATTTCCTTTTTGCCATATTTATTCCTCATCTATTTTTTTTTTAAAAAACCAATATTACCCTTCATCCTCATCTCTAATCTTAATCAAATTCAATTGTTCTCTTCTCTTCTATATTATACCCCTTCCCATTGTCATCTATTTTTATATCCATCCTCACATTGGTTAATTATGTAATACAGTTGTTTAATACAAATTCAACATTTTAATATAGATCAATTAGTTATATAACTATCTTTTTTGTATATTAATCAATATGAACATGAATATTCCAATTATTTCCATGCAATCCAATTTCTTACAAATCAATTAATTATATTTACCAATAATAATAAACCAAATAATTTCCCCCATATATTCCTCCAAGCCACAACTTAACCATTTCTGCTTTCAACACAATATACAATTAATAGTATCTCAATTATTCCCTAGTTAAATAGAGCTTTTTTTCTTTTGTGTTTTAAAATCTTGAACTCTCCTCTTTTGCCCTAAATTTCCCATTGTTAGCACCTACCTTTTTTGGTGAGGAGAAAGAAAAAGAAAAAGAAATCTCTCACCCTGCCTCATTTTGTCATGTTGCAGCAGAGCCTGCTTTACTTTTAGTTTCCTTTTAGCTAGGGAAAAAAAAAATCTGCTCCAGCACTCTTTGCAGCAAGCAAAGAGCTTGCAAAACAAGAGCTTACAAACGAGTCTGCAAAACAGCTGAGAGCGAATCAGCTGAGAGTCGGCGGCCGATCTAATCATGCTAATTAACCTATGCTGAAGCTGAAAAAAGCTGTTTTTTTCTTGCTGTTTGCTTCCAAGGAGGTAAGTGCTCCCAGGCACAGGTCAAAGGGGGGGGCCATCCTCCTTGCCACTTAGCCTCCCTGTCGCCCCCCTTTGCCTCTAGCGTCCCTCTGCCGCCCCCCTTGCCACTTACCACCCCCCTAAGGCATCCCACCGCCCCCCAGGGGGTGGTACCGCCCACTTTGGCAACCACTGGCTTAACTACTTAACAACCGGTTCTACCAAAGTAGAATCCCACCACTGGATCTACCCATTTATATTTGCAGGCACCGATCTACTCATTTGTTTTCTTTTAACACTGATCAGCTGTAGGGCGGCCCTTTGAAGCCCCGCGAGGCCAATAAAATTATAAAAAAACACTGAACCGTTTGTTAAATTGCTGGCTCGCCCATCCCTCGCCTAGTGGTGTGGAGGGGCGGGGCAAGGGGCGGGGCGAGCCAGCAAGTTAACAAACGGTTCGGCCGAACCGGCTAGAACCGGCAGAATCCCACCACTGATTATAAGAGGTGGTAGTATGGGAAGGTTTCTCCTAAAGTCTACCACCATTTCTATGGTTTTGAGTGTGTTCAGTTTCAGATTGTTCTGGTCGCACCATGAGGCTAGTTGTTCAACTTCCTGTCTGTATGCGGATTCATCCTTGCCTCAAATGAGACCAATCACTGTTGTGTCATCTGCGAACTTCAGTAGTTTAACAGATGGATCGTTTGAGATGCAGTCATTGGTATATAGAGAGAAGAGAAGTGGAGAGAGCACACAGCCTTGTAAGGTCCCTGTGCTAATTGTACAGGTATCTGATGTGATTCTGCTTAGCTTCACCTGCTGCTTCCTGTCTGTTAGGAAGCTTATGATCCACTTACAGGTGTGTTCAGGTACCACTAGCTGGTTTAGCTTAGTTAGAAGAATGTCTGGAATGATGGTATTGAATGCTGAACTAAAGTCTATAAAAAGGACCCTTGCGTAGGTCTTTGGAGATTCAAGATGTTGTAGGATGTAATATGGCAGAGCCATATTAACAGCATCATCTGTTGATCTATTTGCTCGGTATGCAAATTGCAGGGAGTCTAACAGCGGATCCATAATGGTTTTCAAGTGGGATAGCACTAGCCTTTCAAAGGTTTTCATAGCTGCAGATGTTAGAGCAACCAGCCTGAAGTCATTCAGTTCCTTGATAATGGGCTTCTTCGGCACTGGGATGATAGTAGAGCGTTTGAAGCAAAAAGGAACATAGCACATCTCTAGCGATTTATTGAAGATTCAGGTAAAGATGGGGGCCTATTGGTCAGCACAGACTTTTTAGCAAGAAGGAATTATCTTGTCTGGGCCTGGAGCTTTTCCTGGCTTTTGTCTGTGAAATAGGTCTTGCGCTTCCTCTTCTGTGATCACAAGGGGTTGTGAACCCAATGGGATGGGATCAGTTGTAAGAGGTTTGGCTGTTGTTGGTGTGTCTGAGATTAAGATCAAGGCTATGAGCAACAACCCAAATTATCCTTATTGACCTGTTTATATGCCGAAGTATTCTGATGCATAATCTTGATTGTAAGGGTATCTAGCTTTCCCAGCAACTACAGATAATCCTCCATTTACAACCACAATTGAGACCCAACATTTCTGTTGTTAAGTGAGACATTTGTTAAGTATGTTTTGCCCCATTTTACTACTTTTCTTGCCACAGTTAAGTGAATCATTGTAGCTGGTGTTAGTAACCAGTTGTTAAGTGAATCTGACTTCCCCCATTGACTTTGCTTGTCAGAAGGTCACAAAAGGTTATCCCATGATTTTCAGGCACAGCAAGTCTTAAATATGAACCTGTTGCCAAGCATCTGAATTATGATCATGGGGATGCTGCCAGTGGTGGGATTCAATTTTTTTAACAACAGATTCTGTGGGCGTGGCTTAGCTGGGGGTGTAGCTTGGCAATCATGTGACTGGTGGGCATGGCTAGCTGGTTATGTGACTGGGTGGGTGTGGCTAGCTGGTCATGTGACTGTGTAGGCATGGCTAGCTGGTCATGTGACTGGGTGGGCGTGGCTCTTCATAGGGACTACTCAGAGGGCTGAAAAAAGTCATTTCTGACTGGTCCTCGCACTTTTGACCGGTCCTCACACTTATGACCATCCTCACATTTATGCCCGTTGTGCATTCTTAACAACCGTGTCAGTCATTTCACCACTACTTCTCTTCACCATGGTGACAAGATAGGGCGCAAAACGTAAAATGTGAGGACAGTCATAAATTCAAGGACTGGTCAAAAATAACTTTTTCAGCCCTTTGAGTAGTCCATTTACTACCGGTTCTGTGGGTAATGTGACTGGGTGGGCATGGCCAACTTTTTTTTTTAACTTTTACTTTTAAAAGCATTTTTTCTACAACCTTAAGAGGTTGCAGAAAACAATGCTTTTAGAAGCTTCTGATAATCAGGCAAATGTGCTGGGATCGCCAGAAGCTTTTAAAGGGATTTTTTTTCCTACAACCTCCTCGGCTGAGGAGGTTGCAGGAAAACATGCTTTTAGAAGCTTCTGACGATCCCTCAAATCTGCTGGGATCGCCAGAAGCTTTTAAGGCGATTTTTTTTCCTATAATCTCTTCAAAAAATTCCTTTAAAAACCTCTGACGATCTAAGCTGAGTTGCTTGATCCTCAGAAGCTTCTAAGAGCATTTTTTTTCTGCAACCTCTTCAAGCTTCTGCCTTTTCAAGGCAAAAAAGGGCGAGGGGTGGGGGGACACACACGTGTGGCAGTGAGATATTCCACAGTTCAAACCTTCCCCCACCGGAAACCTGGGAAGGTTTCCCCTTCTCTAAACAAACAACTCCTGAAAATTGAGTGGCAGGGGCAGGAAAGTCTCGCCCAGCAAGGAAACAGACTGGATTTCGGAGGAAACGCAGCTCGGTTTAAGGTTAAGGCAGGGCAGAGGGGCTGAGATGGCGATGGAGGGTGGGGGGTGGGGCAGCCTTTCCAACAAGCAAAGTCAATGTGGGGGGGAACCGGATTCACTTAAGTTAACAACCATGTGAATCACACCTCCCTGCCTACCCTAACACAACACACACATACATATCCAAGAGACCCTCTCCCCAGGCAAGAGAGACCCAACCCTGACAGAGCCAAGACAGGCAGGAAAGCCAGCAGCACAAACGTTTGAGCAACCCATCCTTTTTTTGGGAAGGGGGGATCTTTGCAAAGAAAAGGAACGCAGATAAGGCAGGTTTAAAGACCCCTCCGCTGCAAAGCCAGGAGCATCCCCTGGAAGTCCCAGTCATTGGAGATCCTGGCCCCCCACCCCAAACAAGCCAATCCACAAGCTCAGATTCCTGCCCACCCCCCCTCCCCGCGAGCCACACAAAATGCACGTCGAGCATCAGAATCCCCAACTTGCGCATAGTTTTGCAAAAACCAAATTGGATAGCCCCCCCCCCGGGCCCACCCTCCCCACTCCCTCCGCCAGTTCCCTGGCAGCGTAGGCACAGCAGCCCCGGCTGGGGAAAGGAGGTGCCGGCTGTGAGGCCGCTTTGCAAAGGCACACCTGCGCTGCGCGGCGCCTCCTGCGCTCTCACCTGTTGGATCTGCCCGGACGCCATCGCCGCCACCGCTGCAGCCACCAGAGCCCGTCTGGCACCGGCGGGGAACTTTTTCAAACTTGGCCCGGTCCCGCGGAGGAAATGCGGCGCGCATCTCGCCCCTTTTGCTGCCTTTCCAACCCGGCCGGAGTCCGGGAACCCCCCGTGGAAAACTCACCGTCTTTGCCCCATGGGTTCCGCACAACGGCCCTCGCAGGTAGACCCAGAGCCCTAGGAAGGTCATGGGGATACTGGGCCCCGCGCGCCCAGGCGAGTCGTGTTGGGTGTGGGTGCATCGTGGGGGTGGTGGCCTCTGGGGCAAGTTTCGCCTTCTGCTCTGGTCCCATGTGTCTGGGGCGGATGGCTTATCCCTCAATCGAGCCGGCTAAGAGGCAATGTTCCTCCTCCTGCCAGCCTTGAGTTCAGCTCCGGGCAGCGTCCAGCCAGCCATACCTGGTTTCTCCCTGCGGCAGCCCACGTGGATCCCAGGCAGCGGAACTTAGGCTAAGGAAGGGGTGGGCAATTGTGGCTTTTTTACAACCTGTGGCCTTCAACTCCCAGAATTCCTGAGACTGCCAAGCCACAGGTTGTAAAAGAGCCACAATTGCCCACCTCTGGCTAGGATAGGCTGGCGCCGTGCGGGTGGGAGACAAGGGGCGGGCGAGCCAGCAATTTAACAAACGGTTCAGTGTGCTGGGAGGCCAATAAAATTACAAAAAAACACCGAACCGTTTGTTAAATTGCTGGCTCGCCCGCCCCTCGCCCACCACTATTTATTGGCAATAAATAGCGTGGAGGGGCAGGGGCGAGCCAGCAATTTAACAAACGGTTCGGCCAAACCGTCTAGAACCGGCAGAATCCCACCACTGGATGCTGCATAGTTCTTAAGTGTGAAAAATGATCATAATTCACATTTTTCAATGCCGTTGTAACTTTGAGTGGTCACTAAATGAACTACAGCAGCCAGTGCTCACTCTTTTAGTCTGTTTTTAAGTAATGAATAGTTGTTGGATTTTGCTTATGTTTCTATCCAATTGTAAACTGTCCAGAGTCACTTTGCAGTTGGGTGAACATATAAATTAAATAAAAGTAAGGAATAGGGACTACAAGGCAAGAAGGATCACTATACTATTGCAATCCACCTCAAGCATTCCTGAAAAGTCCAACACGTGGAAAGCCTAGACCTAACAAACTGCGCGTGTGCCAATCCGCCCGGACTAATACCGGTATGTTTTTTCATTGCGGCGGCGATGCCCACATGGTGGCATATCTGGGCGTGGCACCAGGAGCCCCTCCCCTTCCCTGCGTGTCGGGCGCAGACCTTAGTGACTGAAGCGCCATTTTGCGTTGCCGTCGCCACAGCGTAGAAGTTAGGTAATTGGAGGCAGTGGCAGGAGAAAGTCGGGGCTCGGCGCTCCCTCCCGTGGATTTCCACTTATTTCGCCCCCTGCCGCCTTAGACACGCGCCAGCATGAGCGACGCGGAGGAGAATAACTTCGAGGGGAGGGTGAGTAGTGAGCGGTTTCTGTTCGGGCCGAGGTGTCGGAGTCCTGGCCTGGCCCTGAGGGCGAGAAGTGGGCGAAGAGGAAAGGAAAGGAAAAAAAAAAAGGAGCCTCCGAATCGGGCGCTGAGCTGGGCGGAGTCATCCTGAGACACTTCGTTGTTCCTTACCAAAATGGTTCCTTCTTCCGAGGTGGGGCTACGCTGCATCCCGCCCGCAGGGACCGCGTTCTCGTTGGCTGTTTCGACTCGGCCCTCTTTACCTCCTTCCGGACCAAGGATCCTCGGATTTAACCAACCGTGATCCCGACTCCTCTTTTGGCGCCATCCCTCACCCCTTTAATGGGTTTGGGTTCCGGCGCCCACTCGCGCTTTTAAACGTTTACCCTGTCCCTATTTTATTTTATTTCATTTCATTGCCATTTTGAACGTTATTTCATTCCCTGTCGTTTTAAATCTCCCTTTTCACTTTAACAAACAGCATCCCCCCCTCCCCCCCAGGAAATCCAAATAGAAAGTATGCAGGGCTGGTGGGAAGGGATCCCCTACACAGTCAGAAAAATCCGGAAGGCCGGCTCTAAAGAAGCCCCCTTGTCCTGGGAGACAGTTGAGGATCGTTTCTAATAATAATAATAATAATAATACGATGAAAATGGCGTCAGGATTTTTTCAGGTAAAAATGCTGTTAAGCTTCCAGCATGATTTATTAGGTTTACACCGGAAGACAGAGTCAACATTTTATTACGATAAGGTATTTAAGGTATGATACTAGTGGATATTTTCTGCATTATTGTGGGCAGTAATAATGAAAAGAGTTAATTAGAAGCTACTTGCCACTGTTGCAATTCTAGGTTTGCACTATCTTAAATAACTTATCAAGTCATTATTTAATTATTGAAAGGGATTTCTAAATTTTATATAGAGAGTATAGTAGCATACTTGTAAAACTGGTGTCTGGGAAGAGTGTTAACAGTATTTTTATATTTAGATTTGTATGTGTGTATATATGAGTGTGTGTGTGTTCTATTACAGTATAAAAAAATATATAATTTTGTTCCTCTCTTACCTTATAAATTTTGGAAAACTCATTTTTTAAAAAAAACTGACATATCTTGTTACTACTTTTCTCAAAAATCGTAATAGAAGTGTGTCATTCAGTGCAAATCCTATCCTTGTATAAGAATATCATATTTCAGCCTTTACAATTAATGTTCATTTGGATCTAATAATGATGTTTCATAAAGCTTATTATTCTCACATATTTTAAATCTTGAAAAATAACCAAACCAAATGTAAAACTTTGATAGGCTTTTTCAATATATTTAGGATTATTGTTTGGTTTTCTGTGCAAAAGTTAGGAACACTTATCTTAATATTGAAACAGCAGCTGGAAGTTGTGAAGAAATGAAAAAAATGATACAATTTGAAACCAGGCAAGATAGAAGTGTATATTGTAGCTGTATTAAAATAATAAATTGCCCAGTATAATTAGATTAAGAATCTGGAAGCAATAGAATCCTCTTTGTTACTTTAAAAATAGTTCCTTATGGTATTGAAGTACCATGTTTTTTTGTTTTGTTGCTGTGTTTTTGCTGAGATACACTTCCCTTAATTAAGAAGTGTCCTGCATTAGCTAGCACTGAACTGCTTGGCTTAATTCAGGTGACATATACAGGTAGTCCTCAGTTTACAGCAGTTCTCATTTAATAACAGTTCAAAGTTACAATGTCATTGAAAAAAGTGATTTTATGATCGTTTTTTTTCCACACTTAGGATCATTGTAGCATCCCCATGATCGCGTGATCAAAATTCAGATGCTTGGCAATGGACTCATATTTATGATGGTTGCAGTGTCCAGGGATCATGTATTCACCTTTTGCAATCTTCTGAAAAGTCAATGTGGAAACCAGTTTCACTTGCCAACTGTGCTACTAATCTGCCAGCTGCAGTGGTTCACTTAACAACTATGGCAAGAAAAGTTTTAGATGGGGTAAAACTCACTTAACAAATATCTCACTTAGCAGCAGAAATTTTGGACTCGATTGTGGTTGTAAGTTGAGGTCTACCATACACTCTCTAAAGTCCAGTCAGACTCAACTGTGATTATAAGTGGAAGTCTGCCAATAATGTCAGATTTTCTCTTGATTTTTTTTTACATTCCCCCTGAGAAAATTCTAATACATCACCATTTATTTTAACTTATTTCTCATCTATAGAATGCTTCTTGTGCAAAAAGCCACAAAAGGTGTTTTTGCACATAACGTATTATTTATTTCATGCTTTTAAGCAGTGGTGGGTTGCTACCGGGTTTGCTCTGAATCGGGTGAACTGGTAGCGGTGGTGGGAGGCTCCGCCCACCTGCCCGGACACAGAAGCGTTGCACGTGCCCATGAGCAAATGGGTAGCGACAGCTTTCAAAACCCGCCCCTGCTTTTAAGAATGGCCCACCTAACATAGAAACCACTGCTATTTTCCTAGACCAGCTTATCTGAGTTTCTTGAGGTTTATCTGACAAGATGGCTTTTGAGTGATAAAAGTCACTAGCCTTCCCTTTGGGTTTATATCTGAGGGAGGACATAAAGCTGAGAGATCCAGACCAATCTCTTAAGATTTAAGAGTCTGGAGAAATTGAGTTGCTCATTGCACTTTTGAGAAGGTAGCAAAGTCCCTATAATGAATTTAGTAATTTAAATTTTGTAGTTTCCCTGTAGAATTTTTCTTATTTTTATAATATAAATATATTGAGGAATGTTGTTTAATATTTGTAATTTTATATACAGATAGTGCTTAACTTATGATCATAATGGAGCCTGGAATTTCTGTTCTAAATCATGGCAGTCATAAGTTGAGGGGCCCGTATGATTGACCCAATTTTGTGACCTTTTATGCAACAGTCATTTAGGGAGTCAGTGCATTCCTATTTGGCAGTTTTTGCCAAAAACTGTCCAAGAAAGCATGCTTCTAGCAAAAAGTATAAATTGCAGAACACTGCAATCTGTCACAAAGGTGAGTCAGTTGTGAGTTAGACAGAATGCAGTCATGATATAAATGCAAGGATTATTTATAAAATACCGTTGCCTTCTAATATTAGTATGTTTTTGATGTAGACCTTGGTTAATCTCAAAACGTTTACAAATTGGGAAATTCCAAGAGCATATAATAGATCTGGAAATTGGAAAAAATATCTAGAAAGTGGTAGTATAAAATCATATAGTTTGAATGCTTTCTCCCCATTCTTGATATGTTAAGGTCACCTAGAATCAAGCTTAACTGAAAGAAGACCTTCAAACCAGGATAAAATGCCCATATTCAGGGTGGGGAGAAGGCAAAAAAATGAAGTACCATATCACTGATATAGAGAATATTCTTTTTCAGTGTAATTTATTGTTTTCTCTGCTGTTCTTAAAAACAATCAATACAGTTGTGCAATGTATATTTTTAAATTAGAAAGATCATTTATGTGAAAGATACAGTAGTTGTGTCATTTTAAAAAGATGTCCCTGTATTAAAACCAGGCATTTCTGAATGGATTGGTCAGGATATAATTTCAAAAAGATTTAAGTGGAAATAGCATCAAGGCAATGCAGCTTGTCTACTCTTTCCAAAGTTGTTCTACACTAATAGGCATTTATATCAATCATGATGTAAATTTAAACCTACATGAATAGGTTTAAAAATACTTAATATAACTATTTTGTTGTCTTTCTTAAGTGTTGATAGTGAGCCTTGGATATGTAATTTTTTCCTTCTATTCAGTTGTGCCCATTTCTCAAAAACCGCCTGGATAAGTCCCTGCAGTTTTCTCAAAGGTTTTTCAAAAGTGGTTTATGCCCAGGACAGGACTAAAACTCACTCTCCCAGTTTGTAGTCTTGAGCTTTAACAATAACCCCAACCTGGCTCTCAGACTATAATTATAATAGCGTATATTACATATTTGATTTATATCTGACGTTTCTATTCAAGTACAGTGCATTATCAATATAGAACAGAAATGGAGATTTTAAAATTAATATTAAAATTTTTAAAAATAGGGGTGTTTTAATTAGTATGGGCCAAATTTATTTAATACATTTTAAATTGTTTTTTAAATTTTATATTGTATGTGTTTTATCTTGGCTGTTCACCGCCCTAAGTCCTTTGGGAGTAGGCGGTATATAAATCTAATTAATAATAATAATAATAATAATAATAACAACAACAACTCTGGTAGTAAAGTGCTACATTTAAGTGGCTCCATTGGTGTTAATAAACTTACGAGCTGCTAAAATGTGATATCTCCCAATATATTGTATGTAATTGTAGAGACCTTTTATTCGGGCAGTTTGAATCAGAAACTATTTTTCAAAAATTAGTACAGGCAGTCCTTAACTTACAACAGTTTCAAAGATGAAGGCAAATAAATGTGACCCAGGGTAATGTTGCAGGATCCAATCTGGGTCAGTCACCAGGATTAGAGCTTTCGAACTCATTCTGGAGCCCATATTCTGGCTAGAGAGAAGTTCCCTGAAAATGGACTCCAGCGCAAGTCCAAAAGCTCAGAAGACAAAACCTCTTGTCCCGGTGACCGACCCAGATTGGATTCTTACAACAATTTGTTTAGTCTTTGTCAAAAATTAGTACAGGTAGTCCTTGACTTGTAACAGTTCATCTTGTGATTGTTTGAATCAAAAAAAGTAACTTCACACTTAGATTGTTGCAGCATCTCCATAGTCATGTGATCAAAATTCAGCTTGGCAACTGACTCATATTTATGACAGTTGCAGTGGCCCTGGGTCATGTGAATTATCTTTTGTAACATGACGAGCAAAGTCAGTGGGGAAACCAGATTCGTTTAACAATCGTATCATTAATTTAATAATTGCAGTGATTTACTTAACAGCTGTGGCAAGAAAGGTCATAAAATGGGGCAAAATTCTATTAACAAATGTCTCATTTAGCACAAAATTTTTTGGCTCAATTGTGGTTATAACTCAAGAATGATCTGTAGTTCCTTGTAGTAAGCTATCTACCATTATCTATGGTCTTATGCATTTTCCAGTGTTATATTTATTATCTATTTTTCTCCTATTAAAAATCTTCTGTTTTTAGAAGTTTTTCTGAAGTAGTTAGATTACATGATATTTAATTGTGGAAAAGTATTGTAGAGAATAGTACATAAAAGTTGAATTTTACAAAAGCCACAAAGCATTTGCAGATCCTTGCTAAAAGTGCAAAATGTTTGAGGTTTTTGTAACTTTATTCAGTATTTTAAAAATGATAGGAAAAAGATCATGAATTAGAAAATAAAATGAACATTTTTAACTTCTGGAAAAATTGGGTCCTTTTGAGATCAGCTTTTGAATTAAATAAATTTGAAAGTAATTCAAGAGTAAAGTAACTGCTTGGTACTTTAGTTTGGGAGAAGGATTACCTCTAGATACATATAATATACATACACAAAGTTTGCTATTTCTATATTGCCTTGCCTGATGCATTTCGTCTGATGGAGTACAAAGTAGACATCTAGTCAGGCGATTAACCCATTACCCACACTATTAAACCATACTGATACTAACAAATAGTTTAAACAAAACTATTTTGTTTTTATTTTACTGTACAAATATTTGTAACTTGAATAAAATAATCACACTTAATGATAGACATGAATCTATATATCAAAAGTAGCTTTTATGGCTCAGATTCAAAGAAGTAAATCAAATTTGCATTTTCGATACAGATTTGGGACTTGAATAACCAACACTTATGTATTTTAGAACTAAATTTGTAATAAGTTATGTAATACTTCAGTTTAAAAAGCAGGAGTCAAGACACTTTATTATTTGTATTTGTGTTAATGGATATGCCATTGTAATTCTTTGAATCTTTGCCTATAAGTCTACTTACCTTTTTAAACCTCAGGCAAATATGTATTTAAGAGTGTGTGTGTGTGTGTGTGTGTGTGTGTAAATATAAATATGGATAAATGTTACAGACTTGAAAGTTACTGAAATTAGGGAGCAGAATAGGTGTACAATATTTGGGAAACACTGGAAGGGAATCAGTGGACTCATTAGTAGAGCCTATATGATTATATCAGTTAAAATATTTTTTTAAATTGCTTTTATAAATTAGTTATTTGCATTTCACCTGCTGGCTATTCCATTTTAGTCGATAAAATTCTGAAAATCCAGCAGGGTTTTATAATCCCCACATGCTTAAATATACTAAATGTTCTTTTTCCATTAAGGTTAATGTTCGTGAAGAAATGGAAGAGTTTTTTCCAAGAATGTGGAAGATAAATCAAGATAAAAGAAGGCTAATGAAAAATGTTAAAGATCAGAAAATTAAAATTGAATGGGGGAAAAAATTGAACAGAAGATTGGTCAGATAGAAGCACTTGAATATTTTTAAGGCTATAATGAATTGTTTGAATTGGGGAAGAATACACGAAGTATGAAAAATGAAAAATGAAGAATGAAGAAAAGTAGAAAGCAAGAGTGAAGTAGCATTAAAAGAATCTGGAAGAATGAATGGGTCCTAGGTTAAGTAAATGTATGGCTTATGTTCCAGTGTCTGTATGATCAAGTTATAGATGAATTTGCATGATTACTTAGTTAATAGAACATTGGTCATCTGGTTCACGTAGGGAATTATTTGAGGAAATTACACAATATTAATAATGGGATAAAGAGAATCTTGCCCTGGAGGGTATTGCCTAACCATTTATTTTTCAGGCACAATCAATAAAATATAGTTACTTTTAACATAAGAAGGTAGGCATTTTTGCAACCAATACCATTTGTAATACTGCTTCTTTCGGTAGGCGTCACGCTCCCAGTCAAAATCTCCAGCTGCGAGTCCTGCTCGTGCAAAATCTGAGAGCAGGTCAGGATCTCGTAGCCCATCAAGAGCTTCTAAACATTCTGAATCACACTCTCGATCAAGATCAAAATCCAGGTATGTTTATGTTTATTAAAAACTTTATTTATTTTTTATTTTTTTATTTTTATATGCTGCCCTTCTCCGGAGACTCAGGGCGGCTTACAATGCGTTAAGCAATAGCCTTCATACTTTTGTATATTTTATACAAAGTCAGCTTATTGCCCCCACAAACCGGGTCCTCATTTTACCCACCTTAGAAAGGATGGAAGGCTGAGTTGACCTTGAGCCTGGTGAGAATTGAACTCGCAGTAATTGCAGGCAGCTGGATGTTAAATGCTGCCTTTGTAGGAGGCATTAGCCTCCTACGCCACTCAGGCTCCTGTTAAACTTTATTTGTACACTTGTTGGTTAGATCTTTCATTGGAAAATTTAGACATTATAGAACTTAAGATTTTTGTCATGGCTTGAAAAATGCCAAGAAAGTTCATAAGTATATAGTGATAATGGTAAAAATAAAAAGGTAACATTGTGACATTATAGAACCCATCTGAATAGTTGTACTGTGCATGTTTTCAAGCAATTATGATGTGTTTTAATAATATGTAAGTATACACATGCAAATGTAGAAATACAGGTAAGCCATTTAAATTCATTGCTACATGTAGTTATGAAAAATATAAAAATATTCCTATAAGAATATATAAAGACTAATTGAACAGAAATTAAAAGATTTCCATGACAAATTGTGTCCCAAATAAAAATACACAAATTTCTGCTCATTTCACACCTAGAATAGGGTGGCAGTGGCCATGCAGTTTTGTGAGTCTTTCTACAATTTACCACTCCAGTTTAGAATATTAAGACCTGTAGTATTGTTTCATTTCTTTGCCTTTAAAAAAATTAACAAATCTGTTTTAGGATAGGTGAGGGTTATAATTTCTTTGAGAGATTTCTTTGATAGGTAACTCCAGCATCTTAACAGCATGTTGAGGTGCAGATCTTATTCAATAAGTTGCCCATAGGTTTTGAATTAATGTCTTAAATTTTTATCAGTTGTTATATAAATGCTTTCAGTAGTTTTAAATTGTTATTAATAACTTAATGATGGCTTACTGCAGTTTTTATTTGGAACTTTATTTTTATCATTTAAAGATCTAGATCCAGAAGACATTCTCACAGGCGATACACTCGCTCTAGATCCCATTCTCACAGGCGGCGATCACGAAGTAAATCATATACCCCAGAATATCGGCGTCGAAGGAGTCGAAGCCACTCTCCTATGTCTAACCGAAGAAGGCACACTGGCAGCAGAGTATGTAGTGTAAGCTTGTAGGAATATTACGATTTTTTTTATCAATTTAAATTGGCTGGCTATAACAGTTTCTGTAGTCAAGAAAAAAATATAAATCTTTACATTTTCTGCTTTATAGGCCCAGTTACATTCATTTTAGCTACCAGAAGTTTCCCAAAAAGTAAATTTGTGTTTTGCTACTTAAACTTGTTCTTTATTCCTCTTGTTTGCAATAAGGTGTGGATTTGAAACTGTGAGAAAAGGAGTGATAGCTGGGTGGAAGGAATTAAGGAACCAAAGCAGCTTGCTTTTAAAAAAATATTGCTAAAAAATTATACTAATATTTCTTTTGAGAATTGGATTGGCCATGGAGAATACAAGCTTAAAGACTTTCCTAATGAGGAGATATTTAAATAGCATAATTTAAACTACAGGATAACCTGTTTAAAAGGGAGATGAGATGGGGAGAAACAGGCTTCAACTCAACCCTTCCAAGACCGAATGGCTGTGGCTGCCGGCGTCCCGGTATAGCCAGCTGGCGCCATTGCTGGTTATTGGATGCGAATCATTGGCCCCCACGGAACGGGCTCGCAAGTTGGGCGTCCTCCTGGACGCACGGCTGTCTTTAGAAGAGCATATTATGGCCGTGGCCATGGGGGCTTTCTATCAGGTTCGCCTGATACGCTAGTTGCGCCCCTTTCTGGATCGGGACTCCCTACACACAGTCTCTCAAGCACTCGTCACTTCTCGTCTGGACTATTGTAACGCTCTCTACATGGGGCTCCCCTTGGGGTGCACATGGAGGCTCCAACTGGTGCAGAATGCAGCCGCGCAGGGGATTATGGTAGCGACTGGGCGCTCCCATGTGACTCCTCTCCTGCGCGAGCTGCATTGGCTTCCGGTGGACTTCTGGGTGCGCTTCAAGGTGTTGGTGATCACCTTTAAAGCGCTCCATGGCTTAGGGCCGGGGTACTTACAGGACCGTCTTCTGCCACCAATTGCCTCCCACCGGCCAGTTCGCTCCCACAGAGAGGGCCTCCTCAGGGTGCCGTCAGCCAGACAAAGTCGGCTGGCGACCCCCAGGGGGAGAGCCTTCTCTGTGGTGGCACCTACCCTCTGGAACAATCTACCCCCAGAGATACGAGTGATCCCTGACCTCCGGACTTTTTGTCGGGCCCTTAAAACCTATTTCTTTCAGTTAGCCGGGTTGTCCTGATTTTATGGTGGGTTTTTAAAATTTGAAATTGGTTTTAAATTGAAATGTTTTAAATTATGGGCCAAACTTATTTAATTATTTTAAATCTATTTTAACTTTTGTGTACAAATGTTTTACTTTGGCTGTTCACCGCCCTGAGTCCGAAAGGAGAATGGTGGTATAGAAATATATATACATACATACATACATGTATGTATGTATGTATGTATGTAAATAAATAATAATAAAATCAGAAATCCATGATGAGATGAGGAAGATTGATACATAGCTCACTCCACAGTAGATTCCTTTCTTATGCCTCTCTAATAATTTGAATGAAATGGTGTTTTTAAAGTAATCTGATTCAGTGATGGATTCAACAGAACAGATTCTGTTCCCTTTTTATGCTACTCAGTATGCAGCTTCTTGAAATATTTTGCTATCACTATTTCTGGTGCAAGACTACGTATAAAGTCTCATCAGTTGACAGCCATTTGTTTAGTGTCTGAAGTTACAGTGGCACTTGAAAAAGTATGACCATTTGTCACATGACCATTGCAGCATCACTGCAGTCATGTGATCAAAATTTGGATGTTTGGCAACTGGCAAGCAGTTTATGACAGTTGCAGTGACCCCAGCATCATGTGATCACCTGCAATCTTTGGCAAATAGAGTCAGTGGGGAAATCAGATTCACTTAATGACTGTGTTACTAACTTTGTAATCATAACTTAATAGTAGCAAGGAAGGTCATAAAATGGGGCAGAACTCACTTAACTATCTTGCTTAGCAATAGAAATTTTGGGTTTAATTGTGGTCATAATTCAAGGACTGCCTGTAACTGGTTTAACTGTCATTAAGAAGATACTTAATATTTTAACTTGGTACATTTTAGGCTAATCCAGATCCTAATACATGTCTTGGAGTGTTTGGCCTCAGTTTATATACTACTGAGAGAGATCTTCGAGAAGTCTTTTCCCGTTATGGGCCATTGAGTGGAGTCAATGTGGTGTATGATCAACGGACTGGGCGATCAAGAGGATTTGCATTTGTTTATTTTGAAAGAATAGACGATTCTAAAGAGGTAAAAAAAAATCTGAAATTATCAGGATTTTTTGCAAAATACTTGTTAACTTTGAAACTACTTGATAAATAATACAGATAAATTTCTGTAATCACATATATAATGAAATAAATGGCTTCTTTTGATGACTTTAACTATAGTTTGGCTTATGTAGGATCCTTAATATATGGCTAATCTTGATTATGTTTTTTAAAACACAACCTCATATATCAGATTTTATTGTTTTACCCAATTAAAGCTAATAACTATTCTGAGGCACAAAGGATGCATCCTGGATGTGGGTCAGTATACTCTATGCAGGTAGTCCCTGGGAATTTCTCAGTAACAATTTCTCAGTAATGGTAAATTATGAACAGCATGAATTAAGTGACAAAAATACAGGTAGTCCTCGACTTACAACAGTTTATTTAGTTTGAAGTTACAACTGCTGAAAAAAGTGGCATGACCATTTTTCATACTTATAACTGTTGCATCATCTACATGGTCACATGATTTACATTTGGATGCTTGACAACTGGTTCATATTTATGATGGTTGCAGTGTCCCATGGTCATGTGATCATCTTTTCTGACCTGACAGGCAAGTCAATAGTGAAACCGGATTCACTTAACCGTTTTACTAATTTAACACCTGCTGTGATTCACTTATCTTGTATTGCCACACAAATACGGCAAGAAAAGTTGTAAAAAGGGGGCAAAACTCTCAAAAATTTCTCACTTAGCAATATAAATTCTGGGCTCAATTGTGCTAGCTTGAGGACTACTGCATATCTTTGAGATTAAGAGAAATAGATCTGAACAAATATCTGATTTTGTGACTGAAAAATAAAGATGTAGGCTTAGTTATGAGTGAAAGGGATAATATGAAAGTTTGAAAAGAACAAGAAGTGTTATTGATGTTGTAGGTATGTCTTAAAACTAAAAACGCATAGGTTAATGCTAAGGGAAAAACTAGATATGCGTATTAAGGAAATTACCCGTATTTTTTGGAGTATAAGACACTCCGGAGTATAAGACACACATTAGTTTTTGGGGAGAAAAACAAGAAAAAAAAATCTGCCTCTGCCTACCAACATCCATTGGTATTTATCTGGCTAGCGTCCTTGCAGACAGCCTGGTCAGCTTCAGCATGTTATCGCAGCCTGATTCAATATGAGCAGCTGATTGGCGGTTGGATCAGCCTCCCGGAATACCACCAATCACCTGTTCCAGGCTGCAGGGATCACCACAGCCCATTGCTGCCACTGCATGTCGCATTTTTGGCCTCCGCATGGTCCGTTTTAGACCTGTTCCAGGCTCCCAAGATTGCCACAGCTGCCTCGAACTGGCTGAAAACACAACAAATGGAGGCCAAAAACGGGGCGTGTGGAGGCCAAAAACACAAAGGCGGCAGCGGTGTTTGGTGGCGTATAAATGTGTTGTGGCAATCTCGCAGCCTGGAATGGGTCTAAAACACGATGCACGGAGGCTGAAAACGGCTGAAAGGTGAAGGCTGGTGGGTGGGCGGGGCTTCGGCAACAATCACTGTATAAGACATATTTCCACCCACTTTTTTGGGGGGGGTGCGTCTTATACTCTGAAAAATACGGCATATAATACTTTAACAGAGTTCCTGGTTTTCTCTGAGCTTGGTTGGGGCTTTTAGTATGCTAATGTATTTTAAATAGGGAGCACTAATACAACATCAGAACAAAATGCATATTTTGCACAAAACCATATTGTGACTGGTATAGTTCTTCTACGAGAATATGATTTTCCTCTGGCCAGATTTTCTTTTGTTCAGAAGGAACCTCGCATATATATTTTGCTACAATATTAATCAGGCTATACTTACTGGGATCCTTTCTATTCCCTTTTTTGTATATGGGGACCAATATTGCCATCTTCCAGCCAACTGCAGTATGGCAAGTGTTATTTATATGTGTGAAAAGACCTGCCAATAATGAACTCTACCAGTCAGCAAAATTTTTAAATATATCTGCTGGTAGGAAATCTTCACCAGGGGCTTTGTTGCTCTTTAGACATTTAATAATTGATTGTATTTCTTTTACAGAGACTGTGGCCAAGAGGGAAGGGTTTGGGGGGTACTAGTTCACTGCTTAAAGGCAGTTTCTCTATTGATTTGGTAGAAGCAAATAGACTTTGATAGTTGTTTTCCCATTCCTCGCAGAGATTGGTATATCAAATGCAAATATCTGTTCCTTTAGAACTCCTACTATATTGCTGAATTATGACGTTAGCAGCCAATTCAAGTTCTGCCCAAATTAAGGTGGCAGAACTTTTTTTCTTTAATTTTATAATTTTTTGTGTTCTCTTCCTGTGTGCAACATCTCAGCTTGTATATGAGCAGTAGGGTACCTCTGGGCAAGCCTCATAGCTGCCTTCAATTTCTTTTTCAGCCTCTGGCATTCAGAATCAAACCAATGGAGTCTACCCACTCGAGATCTTTTGATACAAGGTTTAGCTGTTAGATGTTTCTTCAGGATATTACAAAGATTAGAGAATGTATTGAAGATTGATGGCCAATCAGTAGTAGATAACTGGATTGTTCTAGCCCACTTAGTAGCATTCCCTGCCAGGGTGGATTTGATTTAAATCGAGTTGATTTAAATCACAATTTAAATCATGATTTAAATCACTAGTAAAAAGGCTTGATTTAAATCAACTCGATTTAAATCATAATTTTTAAAGAGCAACTGTCATCTCTGCTACTCCTTTGACCCACTGTTGACTCACCGATAGTCCCAGTGTTGCAGAATATACAGCCTCATGCTACATAACTAAGCTCCATTTCATGCTGAATAAACTAAATTATTTATGTATCTTAAATAGAAAACTCTCTTAAGATAGATTTTTACCCCAAAAGTTTTTTATTAAAATAAATTCGATAAAAATCAAAAAATCCGATTTGAATAAAAAAAATCTGATTTTTTGATTTTTTTTAAAAAAAATCATTGATTTTTATCCACCCTGTTCTCTGCTTTAAGACAATCTGACATTGCCTTAGTGTCAACTTTAGCTAACATTAACTTTTTATTATGGGTCACCTCTATCTTTTTGGTGAGCCATCATGTCAGCCATATTACTTTGTCTTGAATCTGAGCGACCTCACAATGTCACACTTACAGTCTGATGATCGCTCACATCACTAAAGTGAACCATGCTTTTATAAATAATATTCATTTTATTATAATTTGCATTTAATAACATTTCTGTAAGGGGGGGAAAGATTCATACAATACAAACAGAAACCAGAATAAATTTGCTTGGATTAAAAAAACAATAATTTTACATTCATTCATTCATTCATTCATTCATTCATTCATTCATTTATTTATTTATTTGATTTATATGCCGCCCTTCTCCGGAGACTCAGGGCGGCTTACAATGCGTTAAGCAATAGCCTTCATACTTTTGTATATACCTGCTTAGTAGGGCTTTGCCCCCCCCCCAAAGCGGTGTTCTTTTTTATACAAAGTCAGCTTATTGTCCCCACAAACCTGGTTCTCATTTTACGTACCTCAAAAGGATGGAAGGCTGAGTCAACCTTGAGCCTGGTGAGATTTGAACTTGCAGTAATTGCAGGCAGCTGGTGCTACTTAACAGGCTCTTTGTAGTTTTGATACCAAAATTGGAATTAACATTGATAGATTTTTCCTCTTTTCCATTCTTAGTATTCTAAACTATCTAAATAAAATAATAACTTTAAACACATTATATGAACATCAATGTATTGAAACAACACAATGCATAAGATTTATAACATAATAAAAAGGAAACAAATATTTCTCTGGAATAAAAAGAAACACTAGGTGGCAGTATAATCTACAATTAATGTGGTTTTAAAGAACATTAAATAGGGATATATTCAATATTCAGTTTTCCTGTTATTTTGTTTCAGGCTATAAATAATACGAATTAGCTGCTTCTGTCTGAATTTAATCTCTAAATTCTCAATTTTCCCTCTTAAATATAATTATTTAAATTAAATGATAATATCCTGAAATATATTTGAGGCCAATACATAGGTGTTATTGTACAATAGGGCAATTCTGTCTTATGCAAGATGTTCTGAGTGAATATTCTGATAGGACTATCTATTATGATATAGCAGTAATTCTCTATGGAATGGCATTAACTTTTTTTAACAAAATATTTGATGTCAGCAGGCATTTTCCTCATTAATGGAAATTATCAACTTTTAAATGTCTTAGCATAAACATGTTATTTGGTTCTTAAGCTAATGAAGTATATTGAGAGTATTTTGAAAAATAATTTAGTAACTTGATATAAAGCAGCAGTAATAGCAAGTTTCAACATCTCTGATTCTGTAAGGGATGGAGCCTAATATAAAATCAGTCTCGTGAAATATTAAGCTAATAGTGTATTTTACTATTGTTACAATAGTAAAATACACAGGAAAAAAGTTTATGTTAAATAGTGACAATAGATACAGTAGAATAAGTTTATGTTAAATAGTGACAATAGATACGGTGGAATAAAACAAAAGGAGCAATATGGGAAAACTTTCCAGAGACACATTCTTGCCTTCTCTTACAAATGACTAAATTTGCCTTATTATGCAATGTGTACTATATATGGGAGTCATCTTTACGTAATTAGACTTCTATTAAGTATATATAATGCCAATTTGTCATTGCTACATATTCTCCATTTTTAGTTTTTTAATCTGATGTTGTAGGCAAAGTTTCTCTTTTCCAATGCTGTGCCAAATTTGTTCTTGCAGTTGTCATATATTTTAGTAAATTGTGATATTTTTCATTTATACCCAATAAAAATATTTATGCATTCAGTTCAAATTTCATTTTTAGGATTTTCTGACATTTTGATATATTTCGGTCTACCACTTTGAGGTTTGTTTTTTTTAACACCACCACCACCACAGTGCAGCATGTTTAAAAAGATACTAATTAAAAAGTCACATAAATGGGAATCTGTTCTACAAAAGAATTAGGGTTAATGGATCTGTGAAGAAAGTAAAGGCAGAGATTTTTGAGGAACATGAAAGCAGAAGTTGTATATGGGTTGTTTTTAAGTTAGATGTTTAGTTTTGTATTTGTAGGTTTAAGTTTTTGTGGTTTATTGTGTTTTTATGCTTATTTTATAGGTATAATTTTAATAATGTTTATATAGATTAAAAAATAACTGGGATCTCTTCTGGAAGAGATATCATTGAAACTTCAATTATACCCAGTTCTTCTAGAAGAAATGAAATGGAAGTAGACAGGGAAATCATGAAATGATAACTGAGTCTGCAAGAAGAACCTAATCATAGAATGCATCTTCCTGTGTTGGCTTAAAAATGATCACATTTAATCCCCTCCACCTCACCCTAAATTGAAGTTAATTTGTAGAAGATTACTAGATATAGACATAAGAGGGTTTTGGATTTTTTTACCTTTCTTGTAGGCAATGGAACATGCAAATGGAATGGAGCTGGATGGTAGAAGAATCAGAGTGGATTACTCTATCACAAAGAGAGCACACACACCTACCCCTGGCATCTACATGGGCAGACCAACTCAGTAAGATATTGTTTTTATTTCAAGATTTTTTTGATCCTATTACTGTGAGAAATGCATTTGCCAGTGGACTTTAAGTGAACTGTTCAATTCCTTTAAACATGTTCTAATCTAATGACTGCTTTATTTCACTCTTATTGTTTCTACAAATAAATTCTATGACTGGCATTTTAAATGAGACTTCAGAGCCCAGTGAATAGGAGTAAACATACACAGACTTGCTTATTCAAACTCCAAACAATCTATTTTACTAGAGTGTTAATCAGAAGGTTTCAAAAGATTGAGTTCCAATACAATATAACAAATAGTTCCAATATTTTGCTATAGGAAACCAGTTGAACTCAAAATAAGCCCATTGTTCTCTTTTATGTTTTGGTCCTGGGGCTCTAGAAATAAGTGTAATTGTAGTCTATACTGAGTATTTCCTGAAGAATAAATATTTTTTAAATTACCATAACATTCAATGGAAGCAATAGTGGTATGCAGCTTTTGGCAGCTTTTCTTGACAATTAGCTCAGAACCTAATTCAGTTAAGCTTTCAATTTAGGACAAGCTATGAACAGTATTGCTCCCTAATGATTGACTTTGGCTTTCTTAATACACGTGTACAGGACCTACCTGCCAAGTTTAAAACAACATACTGTACTTTTTATATGTAGCATCCTGGAGTTGGACATTATAGCATTTCGTGAACAGTTTTCTATTTGCCAATTGCCAGAAAAACACACTCCTCCTTTCATTATCTCCTTTCACTATTGGGCACTATCTAATAAAATGAAATTCAACAGTGAAAAAAGCAAGGTTCTACATTTAGGGAAGAAAAACAAAATGCACAGGTAATGTAAATGTGGTACCTTGCTCAATAGTAGTAACTGTGAGAGGGATCTTGGAGTCCTAGTGGACAATCACTTAGATATGAGCCAGCAGTGTGCAGCAGCTGCCAAAAAAGCCAACATAGTTCTGGGCTGCATAAACAAGAGGAATAGAATCAAGATCACGTGAAGTGTTAATACTACTTTATAATGCCTTGGTAAGACCACACTTGGAATATTGCATTCAGTTTTGGTTGCTACGATGTAAAAAAGATGTTGAGACTCTATAAAGAGTGTAGAAAAGACCAACAAAGATGATTAGGGGACTAGAGGCTAAAACATGAAGAACGGTTGCAGGAATTGGGTATGTCTAGTTTAATGAAGAGTAGGGGGGACATGATAGCAGAGTCTCAATATCTCAGGGGTTGCCACAAAGAAGAAGGAGTCAAACTATTCTTCAAAGCACCTGAGGGTAGAACAAGAAGCAATGAGTGGAAACTAATCAAGGAGAGAAGCAATTTAGAACTAAGGAGAAATTTCCTGACAGTTAGAACAATTAATAAATGGAACAACTTGCCTGCAGAAGTTGTGAAAGCCCCAACACTGGAAATTTTTAAGAAGATGTTGGATAACCATTTGTCTGTGGTGTGGGGTTTCCTGCCTGGGCAGGGGGTTGGACTAGAAGACCTCCAAGGTCCCTTCCAACTCTTCCAACTCTGGGTAGTATGACAATAGTACTTAGACTTATATACTGCCCCGAAGTGCTTTACAGCACTCTCTGGGCAGTTTAAAATGTTATCAGCATATTGCACCCAACAATATGGGTCCTCATTTTACTGATCTCAGAACGATGGACAGCTGAGTCAACCTTCAGCTGATTACGATTGAACTCCAGGCTATGGGCAGAATTTGCCTGCAATATTGCATTCTAACCATTGTGCCACCGGTTTCTTGGTGTACAACAGAATAACTAAAATGAATAAAATTAAACTATAGAATAAAAGACAATTAAAAATAGTACATAAATGTATTCATACAGAGGAATACATATCAGTTAACTGGAGTTGAAAGCTTGCTAAAAAAAAAAAAAAGTAAGGATATCAATACTCTTCCTGAAGCATATGTATTCATTTTTTTCCTGAGCTTAGGATAAGACATGAGCACATTTTGTAAATAATTTTGATATCTGATGCCAGTTTGAATAACTGCTGAAATTAAGTCAACTATGATTCTTCAGTTCCTTCATTAGAAGTATTGCTTTTATCCTTGATACAAAATCTTAAATAAATGTATAGCTTTCAGCCTAACCTGTCTGAACTCTCTTCCTTTTTTTAAATAAATAGCAGTGGAGGAGGAGGAGGAGGTGGTGGTGGTGGTGGTGGTGGTGGTGGTGGAGGAGGAGGAGGAGGAGGAGGAGGAACTGGCCGTCGCCGTGATTCCTATTATGACAGAGGATACGACAGAGGATATGACAGATATGAAGACTATGATTATCGCTACAGGTAAATATTCAAATTATATGTGGAAGTTATGGAAAACTTAACACAAGCAATAAATTCCAATAGTGATGCTTAAAAGTTTGTGAAGCCTTTTGAATGCTCAGTATTTCTGCATAAATGTGACCAAAGACATGATCTGTTCTCCATGCATCCTAATTAGATAGAGAATCTAATTATAAAGCAGTAAAAAAAAATTAGACCGCTTCCTTTATTTATTATTTATTTCAATAATGGCTGCTTCCATTGGGCAGCAATAACTACAGTTAAATGTAACTAATTAAATGTTCCACTGTTGATCAGTCCTGCACGTCAGGTTGGAAGAATTTTAGCTCATTCCTGCTTTCAAGTTGCTTTCAACTTCTAGAGAGCCAGTGTGGTCTAATGGTTAAGGTACCATGCTAGTAAGCAGGAGGCTGTGAATTCAAGCCCCATCCTTACCCATGAAAGCCAGCTGGGTGACTTTGGGCCAGACACTCACTCTCTTTCCCAGCTCGGGACGGGGAGGCAAGTTAAATATGTTTGTTAAATAATAATGATGGAATATAAATAAATAAAATTTTCAGAGTTCTGTTTTGGTCTCCTCCATTTACAGAACATTTTTTCATTAACCTTTCGGCTTACATTGGTCGTTTTTCTGAAATGGTAGATGGGCAGAAATGTTATTTTTGTAGAGTACAGGTAGTCCTTGCTTTACAATCACAATTGAATCAAAAATTATGGTTGTAAGTTGTGGCTGTTAAGTGAGGCACCCACATAATTCTCTTACTTAATGGCCACAATCCCTGATCTCATTGCAGTCGTTAAGAGGAACAAAAGATATTTAAAGGCGGGAAAGTCCATAGAAAGACCAACACAACCCCAGGCTTACACTGCAGCATCTCCTCAGCACATATGTGGCCTGCTTCAGATTCCTCAGGCCTTTCACCACCCTGAGATACCCTGTGCTCCATGCCTTTGGGCTTCCTCCCCCATCTTGCTCCACTTACCTTTTCCTAAGATTGCCTTTAGGAAAGCAAAGCAACCAATCTCCACCTCCACTGTTCCTTCACTCCACCTCTGCTACTTTTATTAAAAAGAACGAGAGCGAGATCAGACAAATTATTTAATTCGTTTTAATCTATTTTAAATTTTGTATTTATATGTTTTATTCTATGGCTGTTCACCACCCTGAGTCCTTCGGGAGTAGGGCGGTATACAAATTCAATAAATATATAATAAAATATATAATATAATACATCTATGCAGAGGTCATTTCATACTATCTTGGAAGTACGTGCCATTTTGGAAGTGGTCACAGTTCTCAAATTGCAAGAATTGCAGTCATTCCCAAAATGATGCTTATTCCAGGATGTCATAAATCAGCCTATGTATAGGATGGCCATTTGGGAGATCACCAAGTTCTATTTCCCATAAGCAATCTTTGAGATTGGCTTTGGGAGTCCTGGAAATGATAACCATTTTGAGAGCAACCACAATTTTTGGATTGCAAGAATTGCAACTATGTAGTCTTGATTGGTCAACCCTTCCTAGAGAGGTTAGCAATATTATTGAATTGCATCCATTTATACACAGTTTCCCCAACAGTGGGTTGGCAGAGTCCAAACTCCTGGGAAATAGTTTTGTAAGCTTTTCCAGCCTGATAAGGACCAACAATTTCTCTGGAGGTCCTCAGAGGTCCTTTGTTGGAGCTCAGACATCCTTCCCCATTTAGCAGAGATGGACAATCCAAGAGTCATATGAGTCCCCTAATATCCATTTGTGGACACCAGACCACCCTAAGAGTACACCACTAAATTTCGGAGACAAACCTCAATTATCAATACTGCAGATTTAAAGTGTCAGATAGAAGTATATGGCCCACATAAGCCAAATACCACCTGTAAATTTCTCTCAAAATGTGTGGAAAATATGCCCAAAATGTTCAGATCTACCTTTTCCAGGACATTGCCAGAAAGTATTTTGCAGTATTTGGAAAACTAAGTTTATTTACTAAATTTCTACACTGCCCATCTTATCTAAGTGACTCTAGGCAGTTTACAGACAAATTACTGCTCATATATAACATGATTTTCCATTTGTATTATGTTTGAATAGAAACAAATAATGTTTTAATCATTTTTTTGGCTAAATAAAATGTTCCTTGTTAGATAGAAAATAATCAGTCAAGCATAGTTAGTTGATTATTTTCTAATAAAAAATAAGAGGGGTATCTTCTATCATTGCATGCTCTTGTACTTTTTTTTAAGGAAAAAAAATAGATTCGTCAGATGCTATCAGGATGAGATGCCTTGTCTGTATCCTATGAAAGAGGCAAAATAAATAGGGAGTGAGTTTTCCAGTTTTAAATTTATTTAGTTACCATTTGAAGTTAAAACAGCACTGAGAAAAGTGACATGACCATTTTTCATACTTATGACAGTTGCAGCACCCCCATGATCAATCAATCAAAATTCAGATGCCTAGCAATTGACATGTATTTATGCCAGTTACAATGTCCTAGATCATGAGATCATCTTTTGCAACCTTCTGCCAAGTAAAGTCAATTGGGAAGCCAGATTCACTTAACAGTCATGTTACTAACTTAACAACTACAGTTAATTCACTTAACAACTGTGGTAAGAAAGGTGGTAAATAAGGCAAAATCCTCCTAACAACTGTTTTGCAAATTTTTGAGTCAGTGGTGGTTGCAAGTTGACCACACACATATAGGTAGTCCATTTCACTTACTACTTGAATCAGTGACCATTCAAATGCTGTGTCCTCACAATTACATAACTGCAATTTGGGCACATTTATGGTGGTGCTATACTCGATTCTGTCTGACATTTAAAAAATAAAATAAAAATCAGGATTATTGGATTACAGTTCAGTGTAAAGGCTTTCAATTAGAGTGCAACAAAATAGTTAATACTATTTATTGTAATATTCTTTAATCAGTAGAATTGAATCACTTTAAAATCAGAGGAAAGATATACAGTGTGAGAAATAAATAATAAAATGGAAGAAAGTTGGTTTGTGAAGAAAATATCCTAGGAAGTGCTTGGATGGCAAATAGGGTAATTTGGAAGTTTTACACAAAAGTCCTGATCATTATAACCTACATGTTGGGAAGTTATTTAAAAATAGAATGTACATTTGTGCTAAGTAGCCTACAGCTATTATATAAACCAATAGTTCACACTACCAATTGCAGTTGCATTTGGGACCGGCAACTCTGTCTTTAATTGATGCAGTTGCTAAGTGAAAACAACACATGACTATACTGGATTTAACAACTTCAGTTCCACTGCAATTGTTTAGCAGATCACTGCAACTCATTAACATCACATGACCACAGCTTCCTGCTGCCTTCCCCATTGACCTTGTTTGTTAAAAGCTGACTGTAAAAGTCACAAATGGCATTCACGTGACCACAGGCTGCTTCAGCCACCATAAATGCTTGCCAGTTGCAAAGTGCCCAAATTGCAGTTATGTAATTGTGAGGACACAGCATTTGAATGGTCACTGATTGAGGTAGTAAGTAAGTGAAATGGACTACCTATATGTGTGCAAGTCAACGTGCAACCACAATTGACTCAAAAATTTTGCAAGATGGTTTTGCCTTATTTTACCACCTTTCTTATTACAGTTGTTAAGTGAATTAACTGTAGTTGCAAGAAGGTTGCAAAAGGTGATCTCATGATCCAGGACATTGTAACTGGCATAAATACATGTCAGTTGCTAGGCATCCAAATTTTGATTGCTTGACCATGGGGGTGCTGCAACCCAGGGGTGGGTTCTAATTTTTTTTACTACCAGTTCTGGAGCGTGGCTTATTTTGTGGGCGTGGCTTGATGATCATGTGACAATTATTTAGGATTTAGCAGAGGTACTGGTCTACCAGGTTTTTAACTGCTTGCAGAGCTGTACCAATCTACCCATTTATTTTTGCAGGCACTGATCTACTCATGTATTTTTGCAGGCACCGGTCTACTCATTTGTTTTCTTTTAATACTGATCAGGGCAGCCCTTTGAAGCCCCGTGGCAAGAGTTTAAACAGTTTTTTTTCCCTCTAGCCATCAGCTGGGACTCAGGAGGCAGCAATAGATTGGGGGTGGGGCCAAATAAAAGGTAAAAATAACACGGGGGTGGGGGCGGAGCGGGGCAGAACCGGTTCAGTGACATCATATCGTCACCGCTACCAGATCAGCGGAACCAGGAGGAACCCACCACTGCTGCAACCATCATAAGTATGAAAAATGGTCATGTCACATTTTAACTTCAAATGGTCACTAAATGAATGATTATAAATCAAGGATTACCTGTATAAAATTTAACTCTTGTTTTTCCACGTTATAAACCCTGCAAACAATTTTTCAATTAATATCTTCAAACCTCATTAATGTATATACCTGTGAACTGCTATAATGTATGAATATGGAAATGAACCACTGTCAACAGAAATACTTTGCATTTTCTTCCAAAGGAGGCGATCACCTTCACCATATTATAGTCGTTACAGATCAAGATCAAGATCTCGTTCCTACAGTCCAAGTAAGCATAACTATATTAATTAAAGAGTAAATATGCATAATCTTAATATAGTGAGAGATTTTAAGAGAAGCATAGGAAATGCTAATACAATATACTCTCCGAGACAACTAAATTAATGTAGAAGCTGATGTGGAGGTATGAATTTATAGTTACAGCATTCTTTTTTCTTTCTTCCAGGGCGTTATTAAGAAGAGAAGACAGTTATAGAGCAAATATCAATTTTCAACAGCATGTTCCGAACCTAGCTTTTCCTGTTGGTTCCCTACCATTATCCTGTATCCAATTAAAATGTTCCTGGTTCATTAAGATGTATTTTCTTTTCAAATACCCATTTTCATCTCTTCTTACTGTAATATTCCAGGTGTAATTGTTGTAGTTTTATGTACTTAAATATCTTTAAAAAAATTAATGGGAATCCCAGAGTGGTAAAATATTTTGTAATTCATGCATTTGGTTTAAAACAAGTGGATTTTTGTTGAGCCTCATGGAGAAAGAACTGGTATGTGCTAATGCTTGCATGTCGTATTTTCAGTAGAAAACTACTATTTTAATAACCTCTCATCTTTTTGGTTTCAAAAAAATCCGCTTGTTTATTTCATTTTAACACAATTTGGTATGTAATCTGAAGCCAGAATTTTCTTGTACCTTTAGTTTAATAATTAAAACAATATTGGACTGGAAGGACTATCCCTTGGAAAGTGAAAAAAACTTATACCCGACAAACTCTCTTTAATAGGCTTTGGTAAAATAATTCCAGTGCTGCTGAGAGGAAATTGAAATTTCTTTTAAATACCAAGCTGACCTGCAAAGTATTCCTCCTATTTTTATTACCCCATAATCAGGATAAGCCTAAGTGACTGAATATAAGAAATATTTGATCTGTTCATACAAATCTATATGATACAGAAATTAAGGTGAAGCAGGTTCTATTTAGTAGTATGATCTGAAATTGTAATTATTTGACTTTTCAAAATAAATTTAAATTGTACAAATGCAGTTGTTCAGTATTTATATTATTTGTTAAAGAGTTTTTAGATTTGAAGCTGGAAATGGGTAATTCAAAGTAACAAATAATTAGACATGTTGATAAATTGAAGGCAAATTGCTTGTATCTATCTTTACATTCCAAGGAAAGATCACTTGAATACACACTGAACTGAAAAGCAGTACAAAAATTAAGATCTTAAAATTCAGCACGTGAAAGTGGATTTAAGAATATGATTCTTATCACTTTCTACATTATTAAAGGTTTAATCATACATGCAAATGTTACAAGGAAAAAATAGAGAAAAAGTGCAGGTCCCCTAACTGGAAAAAACTCAGAGGCTTTACAAATGCCTATGTTTTTATGATGCCAAAAGATTTCTTTAATCCTTACAGAATCAGCATGACCTGCACTGCTTTTAAACTGAGAGCAGGCTTTAGTAGTGGGTAATACTCGAGTATAAGACATTTCCTGAAACCAGACAGTGTGTTGAACAAATGGAATAATTAAATAAGAAATAAGAACACATAATAACTACCCTTCTGTAATGTTAAGGAAAATTAGAGGTTTAAATGTAGTCAATTTTTTTTTTTTTCCTAATTTTTCATTTCTGGAAAACTGTGTGTGCTACAGCTATAATGAATGGATTGCCATACTATAATGCTATAAATGTGCTGTTGAATTCAATAGTTCCATTGGAAAAGAAGGTAGGGTTACACTCTGGAGTCTTTGGATTGTGGTGCTTTATACATTTCAGGAAAGGTGAAACTAATAGTTACACAAAGGTAAAGATGATATAAGCATAGATATTAATAATTAGAAAATCTCAAGTTACATCCTCATCTATCTACTGCTACTATCCTCAAGAAAGAGCTATTGTCTTAATAAAAATAAATAGTTGCATTGCCATAGCAGTTTTGATAACTGCATTCCTTCTGTTTCTATCTTGCTAACATCCCCCACTCCTCCAAGGACTTGTTTTCCTTATAGTTCTCCCCTTTTTGACCTCTTGGAGAGCAAATGTTTGTGTGCCTTACACTCTTCTGGAAACAAATACTGAAAAGACCTAATGCCATCCAGAAGAGTAGGCAATCTACAGCCACATTTTGAAACTGGCCTGTCCCAGGTAACAAGATAAGCCAATTTCATAGATTGCCAACACTTGTTCTGTAGCTCCTTTTGCCAGATACCTTACATCTTGCATCATGTTTTTTTTACTTGCAAGGAATTGTCAGGTTAAAGCAATACAAAGCTGGAAACTCCTCACAGCAATGGGTCATTTTGAATAGCATAGAGCCAATTTGCAAGATGGATGTTCTCGGCTTTTCCTGCTTCTCATTTAGGAAGGCTATAGTGTTTGAAGTCTATATATTTTGTAACTACACAAGCCAGTTTTTTTTTAATATCAAAGTAATTGGCTGATGTACCAATTACTTTGATTAATAGCAATTGGGGAGCCCTTGAGGTCCTGGTTTTTGTGAATTCACTTGGGCTTGTGATTAGTGTAGTTTTAGGCAACTGGTACTGCATGAAATGGGGTTAAATGCCCAATTGTACAAGGACCTCCTGAGGCATAGGGAAAGGAAAGTATGGAATAATACCATATCTTTGGTAAGTACAGGAGAGTTTGAACATAATCAAGCTGTATTTGCTCGTATGGCATTTTCAATTGCTGGTTGAAAAATGCGTGTCTTAACAATCTAACACACATTGTGCTCTTGCAGATTTGCCCTTTGTTTTCACACTGTATAAACCTTGATAGATAGAGGCTCAATATAAAAAAGAATTGGTCTTAGTGATTGAGGCTGAGCGGTTTATGCATTGAGGGTGCTTTACTGAGGCCCTACAAAAACTGCTCTGCTAAAGTATATTCTTAACCCAGAATCTGAGTTTGTTCCCTTGTAGCATCCCTTTCTATGCTACCAAGGGAATAAATAGATTCTGGGTTAAAAATATGCCTTAGCAGAGCAGTTTTTGTAGGGCCTCCATAAGGCACCCTCAACACATAAACCACTACCTCAAACACTAGTTCTCTTCTATATTGAGCTTATACCCATCAAGGTTTATATAGCATGGAAACAAAGGGCAAATTTGCAAACTCCAGATAGAATTATGAAATAGATTTAAAGCAATTATTTTATTTAAAAGTTGTGACTGTTGCATGCTACTTGGCAATTGTAAATACATCATAGCAACAGAAACCCAATTTTTAGCAACACTATTGCTTTTGCTGCAGAAAAGCGAAGGAAAGAAGATGAATATAGTAAAACAAGCTCATTATTCTAACAAAATTAAACTGCCATGAGGACCATTGGCTTAAAACCCATTAAAAATGGTCTTCATGGCTCTTCAGGATTTCATAGTGAGAATTTTGCCTTTTTTTCTTTCTTTTCCTTGCTTTCCAGGAGGTTGGAACATCTCTAGTAGGACTTGCTTCTGGGGTTTCTGGAGTTGGAGTGGGCCTCAAATGATTTAAATGAACCTTCAAACTTAGGTTAGACCTTCAAACTTTGTATTGCTTTGCCTTTCCGCAGAGTTCTTTCTCTGATGCACTTTGTGAAACACCAAATTTCCTGCTAGGGATTGGTTATAGTTTGGTACAGCCCACTGAGCCCACTCAGTTCATGATGTAGTCTGACTTGCCCTTGGATTTTTGGCACTGCTATTGAAAAAAAAATGTATAACATATCAATAATTTCACCATGGTCAAAATAAAAATCTTGAATATGAATTAATTCAAAGTCTAACGGCATTAATTGCCCATATATAATTTCATAGAGAGACAGCATTTAAGTTTTAAAAGTTGGGCTTTTGATAGCCAGGAATACCATGGGAAGTATAGGGGTATGTCAGCAAAATCTATTTGTATTATCTGTACCACCACACACTAGGCAGTTGGGAAGGATGTAGTCTTACTCCTCTTCCCTTAAAGTGCTCTTAATACTGCATAATTGCCAAGCGTCTGCTCTGCCTCTGAATTTCTTTGCCTTCCCAAATTTACTTATTCTGGGCTGATGCATCTCTTCCTTCATGATCTTGGTCATATAGTTCTGCTTGGACAGTGTTTTGTGGAGACTGCATATCCTGTCTTATGCTTTGCACTCTTCCTTCCCCCCCACCCCCACACTGATGAAACTGGTATCACAGTAAAATTTAAAGACTGCATTAAAACTGGATGTACCTTTTAAATTCTCCATTAGCTTTGTTTCTGCTATTGTAAAATAAATAAATAAATAAATAAAAGGCTTAATGTACCAGACTTTTGTAAGTAATTGAAAAGCAGGTTGAGCTTAAAGCTAAACCTTGTGGGGCGGGCAAATATGTGTACTGAAGGCCCCAAAAATAAAAGCTAGTGCGGTAGATAGTAAAAACTCAATACAGGTAAAGAAAGAAATGGACATTTGCCAATATCAGCGTGCGAACAAAATTTCTCTGGTCGTTAAAGCTGAACCTTGTGGGGCATGCAGATGTATGTATTGAAACCACCACCATCCCAAATAAAAGATAATAGATAGTAAAAACTTACATAATTGGAGAGAAAAGGATATTTGCCAAGATCAACATGTGAAAAAATTGTTCTCTCCAACTTATTTATCAAAACAAATCAAAACAAATTGCGGTAGCAGCTTCTATCTTCACCCCATTTTATGAGCTTTTATGTTAACTGCCAAAAAGATTTCTTCTCAGGTTAGCCTTAGATAAGGACTTGATAATCAGTCCAAATTCTAGAATCCATTGGCAATAAGTGGGGGCAGGGGAGTAGAAGCTATCGTGCAAAATATTTTATTTTGTTTGGGCAGCAACTCAGTTATTTCAGTTGCATAATCTGATGTTTTCCATTGTACTCAGTATGCAGCTTCTCCCAATAAGGAAATGGAGCATGCTCTGTATTTTGTACATGCTCGGAAGTTATCAGCAGAGAACAATGAATCAACATATTGAATTACTATTTGCAAACCATCTTTTCTTAGCTTTTAGGAGTCATAAATAAATAAATAAATAATACGTTAAATCAAGAGCTGTAAGGCAACAGGAGCCAGCAGTCCATGTTCTTAAAAACTTAATTATGGCTGCAAGGTTTAATTTCATCATTCTGTTCAATTTAACTGGAATTTCATTTTGTGCATGTTTTCAGTTCAAAAGACTTTCGCTTCCATTTTAATCAGGGTTCAGAGAGGGAAGATGATCCTCCTGCCACCTGGCCACTCTGTGAAATACTTGTATCCATTTGTCCTTTTTTCTTAAAAACACTTTGAATGTCTTTCTCTGTGTCCTTTTTGTCCATCAGATCTTTCGTTAAGTCTCCCTTAACAACACAATAAGCGGACACCCTGTAACATAATGTTTTCTACATATATGCTATTTTCACTGAACATTCAGTCCCATAAAAAAGTTATTTTTTAAAAAAAAATGTTGCCCCAAAAAATATGTTATTGAAAACTATTGATCTTGCATACTTTGCACTCTGTGTATGTAGAGATACTCAATGAAACCTTAGTGCAAATGCAAATAAATTAATTCTATATATGTGTGAAAGCACTGTAAAACCCCCGAAAAAGGTGTGCGAGGGAATCTGTTCCCAATGATTTTCTATAGAAACATTGTATTGTGTCTTCTCCCCCCTTCCGTATCCTCTCTGTGACCTTCAATTAACGAGAAGAGACAGAAGAAGCAGATACCAAAGAGGCAGATACCTTAATTAGCAAACCTTAACAAAATCTGGAGGAGAGAATTTCAAGCCTGGGAAAGGCTAAATCAAATAGAAAAGGGAGTGGGGAGGGAAACCTCAGACATTTCAAACAATAAAAAATAACAAAGAAGCAACAGAAACATCTCAACTTCTTTGACTTATCACAAAATTCACATAAAACCTACACACCAGAAGGAAAAAAAAATGGTGAATGTAGGCATGTCCAGTGCCCACATTCACCATGGGAAAATATTCAGCTTTTTTTAAAGGGACAAACATAAATTCCAAACTTTTTCTGTACACTCAACAGGTTTCAAACAGACATTTTGTTTTATACACATGCACAAAGAAATGTATACAAACAATCATTGGTGCCTTAATATTGACAGTGTAACAAAAACATCTCCCTGCTTGTGTTTGCATATCCTTTGCAGAAATCAATACATTCTGCTTTGCAGAAACAGGGATTAACACCAAAGTAGTAACTACGAAGGAGAAACCACATTCCCACCAATACTAGCAGAGCAAACTATACACAGAGTAACTATACACAAACAAGGATCAAACCTCATGCTCACCAACACTGGTGATGTTACCTAGTCTGGTGGTGAAATATTTTCAAGAAAACAATTAAGTGCAAGAGCTCCAGTCCTCCATAGAATTCAGTATTTTTGACTGACTGCAATGTCAGAATTAATTCCAAAAGCAAAGAAATAGAAAATGTCAAAAAACTGTAATATCTGCTAGAAATATAAATGGGAACAAAGTATATTGTTTACCTTTCTTTCACAAACATATTTATATCCAAACTTTAATTTAAATCCAAATACAGCACGTTTTACCAGTTAGAATGTTATTTCTATGACCAAGGAAGATAAAAAATATTTCAATCTTAACTGCAAGCATCCCACAAGATTTCTGCTTTTGAATTTTATTTGCTAAGAATAAAGTTTCAATTTCTTTTGCAATTAAGTACTTGGTTTACTTTAAATTAGGTAGCTCTTTTCCTCTTTCACTGCTACCTGCTGTTTATTCTGTTTAAATCCTCTTACTTCTCCCTTCCACTGAGACCAGTCCATATAAATGTCAAAAGTGAAAGAGTTGTTATAATAACCTTAAAATATATGTACACTGTTACAGTCTACCGCATCTATACAAGGACAGAATTTTGCTACCTTTAAGGTGGGTGAATTCTAAGAGAAGTTGTGTTCAGTCTCTTGCAACAAGCTGAACCAAAAATTTAAACATGCTGTAAACTACATTTCTGCCAAAATATATTATCCAAGTGCTCTTCTGCATCATTTGAAAGGATAAGCTGAATTACAATCTTCATATAATTATATTCTAACTTCCCTTGGAGGATTTTATTGTTCTGTATTTTTGCACCTCAGGTATATGTAATATTCTCAGCGTATCATATCATTTCAAATGAAAAATACATTGGAATTACAGATATATTACAGATGAATTGAAATTCACAGCAAATGCATATTTAAAGACATAAAGACACCTCATGGATTTGTCTGCATGTATATGCTTATTTTTATTTGTATCTCACCTTTATTATTTTTACAAATAACGCAAGGTGGCACACATATCCAACACACTTTCCTCCTATTTTCCCCACAAGAACAACCTTGTGAGGTGACGGGCTGAGTCAGAGTGACCCAGCTAGCTATCATGGTTACATGGAAACAAATTCATGGTCTCCATCTTTTTAACCTGGTGCAGGTTAAATTTCATAATTTAGTCTGATTAAATATACAGATTGCTGAAGCTGGCCTTATGGTCATGTTAGCTTAAAATAAGAATTAATGAAACATAATCTATATAGCAAGGATGGGAACACTCAAGATGATATGCGATATAATGATATGCTATGTGCAGAAGCATGTTTTGATAGTCATTTCTCACAAAATACACTTATTCCATGTAACATACATACCATGCACTGTTATTCTATTACTTGCATATCGTAATTTATCAGTTTTCTTCAGTAAATATTCTGATATTAATTCACTCGTTCTAGGTTTTTCCACAATTTTTTTTAAATGGCAGACATTGCAGTTTTATTTGCAACTTTCCATGGCCTGAAGTTGCTGAGTGAATGGGCTGCAACAGAAGAGATCTGCCATTTTGTTTACTTTCCATGCACTTCTTGTGTGAAGAAGACTTACAACAGGCCATCTCAATCCATGCTTGGATTGGATATACTGATACAGTTTTGCCTAATGTATTCTGGTGCTGTGTTGCAGAAGTCACTTTGTAAGTAACAAATGGCTACTAGGTAGAAATCTGGTTGGAAGCCTTGGTTTTTCTGTCATAAATATCCCTTGATTTTCAATATGTTTATTTATTTTAGCTAATATATAAAATTTATTGGCTGTCCATGTTACTTGTGTGTGTGGGGGGGGGGGGGTTAAAACATAAAAAGATATTAAAACCAAAGACACAAGGACGGTTCCTCCTCCTATTTTCCCCACAACAACAACCCTGTGAGGTGACTTGGGCTGAGACAGAGTGGGCCAGCTAGCTAACATGGTTACAGCAAAACTGTAACCATGGGGAGGGGGGATCTGTTATTACTCAATAAAGCACTTCCATTGCGCTGTTCCCCCACTGGCGCCCCAAGCCAACTGGCACAGCCATGACTTTAGGCCTATATGAAAACATGTCAAATTCTTACTCCTTATTGCATCATTCAGTCTAACTTACTGCTAATCAATTGTGTTAAATCAACAAACATACAATTAAGCTTCTCATATTTTTAATGACATGCAGGAGAGTTTTAGTATGTTGAACCCTGTTGCTGGGGGTTCAGCATGCCACTATTATATAAATCTCTAGAAAGTACTTCTTCCCTCACTGTTTCATTTCATCCTATTTATTTTCAATTTTATTCATTCTGCTGACAATCCTCTCCACCTTTTTTATTTTCATCAAAATCGCTGCATGTTCTCTGCATTTTTTTTCTCTCTATCCATAATACACCTTTTTCTTAAAAAAAAATTTTTTGCAGCAGTCATTGTCCTTTGCATTTATCTTCATCCACAATAGCTGCTCACTTCACTTTATCAAGGACCTGTATTTCCCATTAGCAGGACCACACAAAATGGTGTGGCATTCTGTAACATAATTTTTAGTCTGCTACAGACATATATCAATCTTCTTTCATTACATCTACTCTTGAAAATACTGTGGACTGCCACAAACAAAAGGATCATTGAACAAATCGATCCAGAGTTCTCACTCTAGTTACACAAGGCTAGGCTCAAATTATCTTACTTTAGGCCCATTATGTAACCATCTAACTCTCTAGAGAAGGCTCTAATGCTGGGAAAGGTGAAAGGAAAAAGAGCAGCCAGCAGAAAGGTGGATGGTCTCAGTTATAGCGATAATGTCTATACCATTGGGAGACCTAAAAAACTAGGTTGGGGAGATATCTTCATGGACAAAATCTTTATGGACATTAATAGTTGACAATGGCATATTATCAATCATTCTTTTGAAAGATTTATATTCCAAGGTTCTTTTATACAGAATTTATACTTTTTCTTCATGTAGTAATTCTTGTACAGTACTTTTTTCCTTTTTTCTTTCAAAATTCAGGCACTTCCAAGTTGTGATCTAACCCATGTCTAGTGCTTTCCAGCCCTCTCTAGGCAGTTTACAGAGTCAGCCTATTGCCCCCAACAATCTGAGTCCTCATTTTATCTACCTCGGAAGGATGGAAGGCTGAGTCAACTTCGGGCCGGTAAGAATCAAGCTGCTGGCAGTCAACACAATTAGCCTGCAATACAGCATTCTAACCACTGTGTCATCACAGCTAGCATTCTTGACTCCCTAGCTAGTGTACTCAATGAAGCATGAGCAGTTTTTGAATCTATTATTCACCAAAACAACTTCCCTGGTACATTATTATATGTTGTTATAACAAAGAAAAACAAGCATTAATATGGTTGTTGATGTTTTAGTATTTGCAGTTCATTGGTCATTCTAGATCAAAACAAACTAAATATATGGTTTATAATGCTGTAACGTTTTTATATTTTCTTCTATATCTAAATATTGCTGCAAATTCTGTTACACATAGTCTTCTTACGATTGTTCATTCAGTGTCCATTCAAAATTACAACAGCACTGATGAAAGGACTTACCATCGGGCCCCATAGGGGTCGTTCAACTCCCCCATCTACTATCTTGCCATCTATGCTGTGGCTGCATGAGGCTTTCTTCACAAGGTTGTACATGGCAGTTCCTTCACAACGTCTGGAGAAGCCATGGTTTCCTCATGAAGGGCCATGATAGATATGCCTCATCAGTAGCAGGAACAAGATGATGGTGAAGATAGCAGGAGTGGCAGGGGTCTCACACTGCAGAGTAGTGAGGATGACTGCAGCTGGTATTAAACAGGGACGCTTCCTGGATTAGCAACGGCTTTGGACCACATCTTTGGAGTTTCCCAGAGTGTGGTAGAATGCACTGTTGGAGCTCCCTGTGGATGGTAGCCTTGGGTTCGGATGGCTGTTGCTTCAAGGGGTAGCTGCAGTTTTGTACTACTGTGGCTCAGAGTTTTCTTGCAGCTCCAGAGCCACAATGTATCAAGAAACCTCTGAGCCGCCATGTGGCAAGAAACCCCAGAGCTGCATGGTGCTGGGCTCTTTGCTGCCCCACAAGCTAGGGTACAGGATAGCCAAAAGGGCAGAGGAGGGAAGCAGGCAGTCAAGGGGAGCTGAAGTGGAAGCAGTCCTTTACTTTGGAAAAACTGAGGTTTGGGGCTGGGAGAGATCAATCCCAGAATGGCTTGCATTGAGATAGGCCCTCATCTAAGATCTAATAGATTAGAGCGAATTACATTTAGTTTGTATCTATTGATAGCCCTTGTATTATTGCCGTTGAAGTTAAAGAAGTCATTAACAGGTAGGACGTTAAGGTAGATAATCATGTGTACTAAGCTTAGGTCGGAACATCGACGGCATAGTTCAGGGTTATCCAGGTCTAAAATTTCAAGCCTGGTGGTATTATTCGCTGACTCATTAACATTTGTTTGTTCCAGAGTACTAGTCTGTTGCGTTAAATATTTTGTGTGTAAATTTTATTATGAGATAAATATTTGCTGTTGTTAGGGTTAGCTGTGATTTTAGTTTATTTTATCTAGCTTTTCAATATAAGATATTTATTTCAATAATAACTTATGGAAAAGAAATACTGTAGGAAGGCAATCTTTAAACTGTTGTACATTATCTACTGGAAGTTAGCCTCTTCAAACTTGAAATCTTAACATATCAAGAACAAAATATACAATTTTATTTTAAACAGAATGAATGTCATTCTGTTGCTATTAACCAAAGCAGAAAAAAACTACATTTTTTTTCAGAGTTATTGAGAAAGCTGGACAAGGAATAGAAGAGAATACAAACATAAAATAAAAAAGAATAGCGGACAAGTCAGATGATAGTTTATCTCATAAATGGTAACTTTGCGCAGGTGGAAAGGCATTCAAAAAGAAGTACTTTAAATCATTCAAAGGCATCTTTATAATTCACTATGAATAAGACTGGGAAGTCTTAGTTGCCAAGATTCTATATTTCAAATTAGCATTAAAGGTACTATACTGAAATATGTGTAGTTTTTGTTTCTTTAATCTTGCCCAGGTGTGTGAAGCTTGAGATGTAACCATGACTGGTGCAAAAGCAGCAGTTAAATAGTATATACAGCTAAGTTATATTTTCTTATTACAGTGATTGTTTACAACTAATCTTTAGGCTAAAGTATTTTTTTTCTTTGCTTCTCTTTACAAAGCCTTGTTTATTCCAATTACTGGTGAAAATATGTACAAATAACTGTCATTTTTTATATTTTCAAACGAAAACAAACCACTGCTTTCTTAATATTCTTTCCAACAACAACAGAATGCTATGAAGACGTTATATAAAGATGCTTCAGATGTTGATAGGACACCTGCCATCAACATAATAAATCTCTATACAAATAGAACAGAATTACACCAGATTTGATGTGGAGAGAAGCCAGAAAAATAAAGACTGACTTCACAAAGAGGTTGGAATTGACTGGAGACTGTGGAGGAAAATATTTAGCAAAACAATTTCTCCAGTGTATCCATATTGGAGAAGTAGTTAGGGATATTATCTGAAATTTTAGGCTTTATTACTATCATTTTAATAAAAATTATATTTTAGCATGTTGTCCATTCATTTGAAGTTTAGGAAACCATGTCTTTCCTTTGAGCCACAGCCATTTCGTTTGAGGTCCAAAAACTAGCCCTTTCTGGGATTGTGAATCAAACATTAGGGTTGTATTCTGAAGTCATTGAGTGTTATAAGTGGTAACCAAACAAACTGGGGTGAGAAAGGAGAAGATGCAACGTATTTTAAGGGTCACATCTTAATGTTTTTTCTTGTTTGATTTATTGTTTTTTGACAATCAAATATATTAAATGTGTATATCAGCGGGGAAATCCATTTAGGTTTGCTACCTGTTTGGGAATGGGAGCACGCATGTGCATTTTCTGTGCATGCGCAGGTAAAAAACAGGATCTTCCGCGGTTGGTACTACCAGTTCGTGCGAACCGTATAAATCCAGCTGAATTTCACCACTGGTGTATATCATTTGTTTCTGCATCCCATATAATACTTGATATCAACCCTCCCCCCGTTTTGCCTGAAGAACCTATAACTTGCATTAGATGGGGAATAGGTAGTTTGCAAAAATATTGAGTGTTTGTCTTTCAAATTCAAGGACTAGCCTCTTTCCAGCTCCAAGTCAACTCAGATGCTTGAGTTTTATTGGCAATAGTGGTATCTGAGGAACTGTTTCCTCCATTCTAAACTCCTATCCAGGTCTCCTTATTCAGAGCTGGGCCTCAGTGTATGCTTCCCATTTCACAGAATATACAACATGAGATGAAAGCATAAGCACATGTACATCAACATCGAATGTAGATGCATCTGCTCTGGTTAGACCTCCCAAGAACATACAGACAGGGTGTGCACACCCTTAGGCCCCAGAGAGAAAGTGCATGCCTACATACAGAGGTATAGATGTAATGTGGCTTCGTTACATGGAAGAAAATTAAAATGCTTTCTATGGCAACAGCTTATAATTCAAATGGAAAGAATTCCAGGAGCCATTCTTGGCATGCTGTCCCTAACTTGCTTTTAATGCAACTAATAGGATCATTTAATGGCAAAAATATTTCCTGCTTGCAGGTTATACTGCTATGCTGACCAGCCCGTCCGTCTCCCAACATCAACATCTGCCAAATCTCTGATAATCCATGTGATTTCAGGGACATTCAAGGCTTTTGTCTAGAGCTGGATGTGCAAGCGTCTGTCCTTGCAACTATTCACTGTGTCGGACACCAGAGAGGGGGACTAGTTCACAACTCAACACAGGAGAAAGGATTTGAAGAGGCATACAGACAATTCTAAATTTGATGACATATCTCCTTTCACAAAATGTGATGCTTCTTCAGAGGAAGCTATGTGTAAAGAAATTTTGAGAAAATATTCAGGTAGTTCTCAGTTTACAACCACAATTGAGCCCAAAATTCCCATGGCTAAGCAAGACACTTGTTAAATGAGTTTGCCCCATTTAATGACATTTCTTGCCACAGTTAAATGAATCACTGTGGTTGTTAAGATAGTAACATGGTTGTTAGGTGAATCTGGCTTCACCCGTGACTTTACTTGTCAGAAGATTGCAAAAGATCACATGACTCATGGGACACTGCAACCGTCATGAATACATGCCAGTTGCCAAGCATCTGAATTTTGATCATGTAACCACAGGGATGCTGCAATAGTCGTAAGTGTGGAAAAATAATGATCATAAATTACTGTTTTTAGTGCTGTTGTAACTTCCAATTGTTTCTAAACAAATGGTTTTAAGTTGAGCACAACCTATAGTTGTGATAGATTGACATCTTCAATTAAGCCATTTCACTAATGCCATTAATTGACAGATAGTTTGCTACCTTGAAGTGACCAAACCTTCAAGCCTCCAAATTTGCAAACTGTTAGTGATATGGCAGTGAAATATTGTTTGTCTTCATTTTATTCTTTTCCAAAATAAAACTCCCAGTTCACCATGTAGAAATCTGAATATTGCAGGCCAGCTTGCTTGAAGAGATTGAAGCTCATACCTCCCTTGTTTCGGCCCTTTGCACCATCTGTATCCCCACTAAATTTTTGTAATGTCCAGGCCTTGCTGCTGAAAAAACAATACCCATATTTGGTATGTAATGATACCAATCTAGAAATGATGTTTAAACCAACTTATAGGGTTAATATCATGCTAGTCACATTATAAAGCTTTTCTTAAGTGTCCTTTTCTTTTTCTTTTTACAAATTTATAGTACAGCTATTGTTGGGGGCAGTACTTTTTCCTCCACTCAGCATTCTGCTTGCAGTAACAATAGGAGAGGTGGGGGATAAATCCTTAAAAAAAACTTTTTTTCTGAAAACAAAAGGATTGAGTTTAATATGTTCCAAAAACTAAACTAACTAAAAGCAAGGCAGAAAAAAAAGTTATAGGGGAGAGCGAGGAGGTTCAATGATAGCAAACTGTTTATGATTCTGAATGTTACGAAAAGCCCCAGCAGCTGAATGAGAAAATCTTTCCATCTTTGGCTGAAAGGGCTTCTGTAGGTTCTAACAACTTCTTGGTGCATTAACGTTCTTTCTTAAAGCAAAATTATCCATTAATTGGATTTGTCAACAAATATGTGATTCACACTCAATAAATCTATTGCTTTTGCATTTATCTACTTTTGTAGCTTTAGCTTCCATTATCAAACAAGTATAATTAACAGAATTCAAAGCCGGCATAGTTGTGTGCTCCATGATACCTGGCAGTAGTAACTTAGAATAGAATAGGAATAACAGAGTTGGAAGGGACCTTGGAGATCTTCTAGTCCAACCCCCTCCCTAGGCAGGAAACCCTAAACCACTTCAGACAAATGGTTATCCAACATCTTCTTAAAAATTTCCAGTGTTGGGGCATTGACAACTTCTGCAGGCAAGTTGTTCCATTTATTAATTGTTCTAACTGTCAGGAAATTTCTCCTTAGTTCTAAATTGCTTCTCTCCTTGATTAGTTTTCACCCATTGCTTAAGGTGACCAGATTTTAACATTGGTAAAGAGGGACATTGTGGGCGTGGCTTATTTTGTGGGCGTGGCTAGCTGGTCATGTGACTGGGTGGGTGTGGCTAGCTGGTCATGTGACCGGGTGGCCATGGCTATGTCTATAGGGTAAGGTGAACAGATTTTAACATTGGTAAGAAGGACACCATTGTGGGCGTGGCTTATTGTGTGGGCGTGGCTTGGAGGCCATGTGACTGGGTGGGCGTGGCTACCTGGTCATGTGACCGGGTGGCCATGGCTATGTGTATAGGGACTACTCAGAGGGCTGAAAAGTCATTTCTGACAGGTCCTCACACTTTTGACTGGTCCTCACACTTATGACCATCCTCACATTTATGCCCGTGCAGCATTCTTAACAACCATGTCACTCATTTCACAACTGCTTCTCTTCAACAAGGTGACAAGATAGGGCAAAAATGTAAAATGTGAGGACAGTCGTAAGTTCGAGGACTGGTCAAAAGTGTGAGGACCAGTCAAAAATAACTTTTTCAGCCCTCTGAGTAGTCCATATGCACAAAAGGACTAACCAGAGAGCTGAAAAAAGTCATTTCTGACAGGTCCTCGCACTTTTGACTGGTCCTCACACTTATGACCATCCTCACATTTATGCCCATGCAGCATTCTTAACAACCATGTCACTCATTTCACAACTGCTTCTCTTCACCATGATGACAAGATAGGGCAAAAATGTAAAATGTGAGGACAGTCATAAGTTCGAGGACTGGTCAAAAGTGTGAGGACCAGTCAAAAATAACTTTTTCAGCCCTCTGAGTAGTCCATATGCATTAAAGGATTACAGCAATAGAGAGGGATGAAGGAATGGAAATTAGAGTAGGAGTGAGGGTAAGAGAGGGAGGAAGAGAGGAGGAGAAGGAGAAAGAAAGAGGAAGTAGGGAGGAGAAAAAGAGGGTGGGGGGAAGAGAAAGTAAGAAGGAAAGAAAAGAGAGAGGTGGTAGGTTTGAGGAGAAAGATTGCTGTACAATAAAAAAGATGAAAGGGAAGAAAGCCAACCCCAAGCAAATATAAAGATATTAAGATAAAGAATGAATTGTTAAACTTTAAAGAATAAAAGAGAACAAATATGAATAAATAGCAATAATTAGAAACACACATACAAACATACAATGTATTTTCTTTGAACAGAATATTTGGCTGGTTCACAAATTTAAACAGCGTTTAGTCATTTCAATTAAATTTACAATTTCTATATTTCCTTTTTGCCATATTTATTCCTCATCTATTTTTTAAAAAAACCAATATTACCCTTCATCCTCATCTCTAATCTTAATCAAATTCAATTTTTCCCTTCTATTCTATATTATACCCCTTCCCATTGTCATCTATTTTTATATCCATCCTCACATTGTTTAATTATGTAATTATGTAATACAGTTGTTTAATACAAATTCAACATTTTAATATAAATCAATTAGTTATATAACTATCTTTTTTGTATATTAATCAATATGAACATGAATATTCCAATTATTTCCATGCAATCCAATTTCTTACAAATCAATTAATTATATTTACCAATAATAATAAACCAAATAATTTCTCCCATATATTCCTCCGAACCACAACTTAACCATTTCTGCTTTCAACACAATATACAATTAATAGTATCTCAATTATTACAATTCCCTAGTTAAATACAGCTTTTTTTCCTTTGTGTTTTAAAATCTTGAACTCTCCTCCTAAATTTCCCATTGTTTGCAGTTTTTCACCTACCTTTTTTGGGGAGGAAAAATAAAAATAAAAATAAATCTCTCTCTGCCTCATTTTGTCACGCTGCACCAAAGACCCTGGTTTCGGTTTCGTTTCTGAAGCTTAGCTAGGGGGAAAAAAAACTGCTTTACACTGATTGCCTGTAGGGCGGCCCTTTGAAGCCCCGGGCAAGAGTTTAAACAGTTTTTTTTTCTTCTAGCCATCAGCTGGGGCTCAAGAAAAATCGGGACTTTTTTGAAACGCCGCGGGACGCGGGACAAATTGCTCAAAGGCGGGACTGTCCCGCCAAAAGCAGGACGTCTGGTCACCTTACCATTGCTTCTTGTTCTACCCTCAGGTGCTTTGAAGAATAGTTTGACTCCCTCTTCTTTGTGGCAACCCCTGAGATATTGGGACACTGCTATCATGTCGCCCCTAGTCCTTCTCTTCATTAAACTAGACAAACCCAATTTCTGCAACCGTTCTTCATGTTTTAGCCTTCAGTACCCTAATAATCTTTGTTGCTCTTTTCTGCATTCAGGGCCGGATTTTCCTATAGGCTAACTAGGCTTCAGCCTAGGGCCTCAAGATCAAGAGGGGGCCTCAAGATCAAGAGGGGCCTACATTCAAATTGTTAGCAAAATTAAAATTACACTTGCACTATAGGTGAAAGGGCCTCATAAGTGGAATAGCCTAGGGCCTCTTTTCATCTAAATCCGGCCCTGTCTGCATTCATTCTAGAGTTTCAACATTTTTTTATATCGTGGCGACCAAAACTGAATGCAATATTCCAAGTGTGGCCTTACCAAGGCATTATAAAGTGGTATTAACACTTCACGTGATTTTGATTCTATTCCTCTGTTTATGCAGCCCAGAACTGTGTTGGCTTTTTTTGGCAGCTGCTGCACACTGCTGGCTCATATCTAAATGGTTGTCCATTAGGACTCCAAGATCCCTCTCACAGTTACTACTACTGAGCACGGTACTACATATACGGTACCTGTGCATTTTGTTTTTCTTCCCTAAATTTAGAAGTTTGCTTTTTTCACTATTGAATTTCATTTTGTTAGATAGTGCCCAATGTTCAAATCTGTCAACTTCTACACAATTACTTGTTTTCAGAGTTATTTTAGATACTGGCATCAGGAATATAGTCATAACTCAGCAACATCTTAAAGGGCCAACACTGTGAAGTATACTGTTAATAAATTTTGGGATATAGTGTGGTACTTAGTAGTATAATATATACATTATTCAAATGTTTAATAATTTTACATGTCATTCCCATGTCACTCCATAAAATACTTCTATTATTTTCCATATGGAGGTTGTTTGATAAATTCATGGAAGAAACGACTACTGAACTAACAATCTCCTGATTTCATAGCTTGTACTGAGTTCATGGGTACTAAATACAGCAGTTCACAATACGCTTCCCCTAAAAAGAGTTAACTAATATCCTTTCTTTAACATGCCACAAGGTAGTTTTGTCCCATCACATTTTTACATTTATAGGCTATTTTTGTTGGTATCTGTCATGTTTATCTGCCTAAATGGTAGCGTCATCCCTGATTCTGTGCTGTTAAGAAAACAATTGCAGAAGTTCAGCAGCAAGAGCTGTGTTATAAGATACACATAATCCTCAATTTACGACCATTGCTTAGCAGATATTTGAAGTTATGATGGACCTCCCAAAAGATACTTAACCAATTCTGAAGTCCTGACAGCACCACCACCCCCAGTCAGCATCTCACTTGCATTTTCAGTCATTTGCAATGTCCCATGGTCATGTAATCGTGATTTATATTTTTGCAAAAAAACAACAACAAAAAACCCTGACATTTACTTCTAATTTTTGGCAGAAGTACTTCATAGTGAATAGTAAGTTAACTTAATGGCCACTGCAATCGCTTAATGACCACAATTTAACTTAACAACCATAGTGATTCATTTAACAACCACAGTGAAAAAGTCTGTAAAATTGAATCAGTCATGGGATGACTCACCTGATGACCATCATGACTTTTTACTATAATGAGCATTATGCTTGTAAGTGAAGGACTGTCGGTACATACATTTATACAAACCCAAACAAGGTTGGTGTGCTAGGAAAAGTAGACCATAGATCAACCACAGAAGGTGGAAAGGATTAGGATCTGGACCGAAAAGTTCTGGGAGTTGAAATCCATGCTGTTAAAGATGCTGTCCTAGCACATGGGCCTATAGGCTGGGAACCCCAGCACCAAGTTTCTTCCAATATTAATAGGTACATTGACTTTACAAAAGAAAAAAAAGGTTGATGTGTATGTTTTAATAAAAGAAGCATTGCTTTTATGTCTGCTCTGGAATAATTTAGAATGGATGCTATTTTATACTGATAGGTCATCAGTCCTCAATATTATCTCTTTCAATACTTCAGTTAAGAGTACTATACTCCAGTTACAGTACTAAGCTGGGAGGGATATGTATGAGAGAGAGCGTGAGAGAGTGTTATTTTTACCTTTACCAGTTTTTTTCCAGAGTTCCTTTCACAAGCTTTTGCCCTCTGGGATAACTAAGCTTTGTCATGTTTTTTGTTGTGGACTCCTATCCATGAACTGTCAAATCAGCAAGAACGCATGTTTTTAAATAAATCCCTTGGATTTTGAGTTGTCTGCACTAATATTCTGATTTTCACAACAGTTTCTGTACCTTAAGTAGAGCAAATGTAGGAAAACTTTCTATTTGGAGCAGGAGATAAGTCAACCTTGAGTACAAAACAAAGCAGCACACATGAAAGGCCATCAGACTTCGACCTTCTGGAATGTCAGAAGGCCATCAAGACCTGATGGTTCCAGGAAGCCTTTAGGGACTGAACTGAAAATAACTCCCTGCAAATTGTGATTGCTTGTATTGGAATAACTTCCTGGCACATTAGAAATCCTGATTATTAGTATTAGTATTTCCTATTGATCAGGTTTACAGGGATGGTATGTTTGCCTCTTAAAATTGGATATGATTCAACCAATAAGGTTGAATAACATATGTAAACAAATATATACATACATACATTCAGTACTGGAGGCACTAGCGTTTGGTCTAATAATCCTATAGCAGGTCTTTTCAGATACTATCACAAAATAACATTTGAATGCTTTCAGGCTTCTGAAGGAGCTGGCAGATGTGATCTCGGAACTTCTGAACAAAATCAGAGTTCCTGGTGCCAAAAGACTGAAAAGAACTAATATGGTTCCAACTTTCAAAAAAGGGAAAAAAGTGGAACCAGGAAACTACAGACCAATCAGATAATTAGTACTAAAATCCTAGAAAAGATAATTAAGTAGTGGATTTGTGAACATACAAGACGATTAACAGAAGCCAGCAATAGATTGTGCCAAACACACCTTATTGCTTTTTTTTTTAACTAAGTTACTCAAGAAATGCTGTGGATATAATACACTTGTAGCCTACTTCTTCATAAGACAGAACAATGTGGGACAGACACTATCACTACCAAATGGATTTGCAATTGGCTGATCAACCACACTCAGTGTTTAGCAGAAATTCACTTACCTTCCCTACCGGTTTGCAAATGTGCGCAGAGCAGTGGTGAAATTCAAATTTCTGTGGGCGTGGCTTAATAGGCATGACATGGGTTGGTGGGCGTGCTTGGTAGGCGTGGCAAAGGAAGGATACTGCAAAATCTCCATTCCTACCCCACTCTGGGACCAGTCAGAGTGTGGTATTTGTCGGTTCTCTGAACTACTCAAAATTTCCGCTACCAGTTCTCCGAACTGCTCAAAATTTCCGCTACCGGTTTTCCAGAACCTGTCAGAACCTGTCAGAACCTGCTGGATTTCACCCCTGGCACAGAGGCTGAAATTGTCACAAAAAAGGGATGTCATGACGTCTGAGTGGATGGGCGGAGCCTCCTGAAGCTGCTGCTACTGGTTCACTCGAGTCAGATAGAACCGGCTGAATTTAACCCCTGATGTTTAGGCCCCAATAAAAGTACATCTACATGGAGAAAAGCATGTAGTGGAGTACCTCAAGGTTGTTTTGGGCCCAGTGTTCTTCAATAACTTCATAAATGGTATAGATGAGGGGATACAAGGGGAACTCATCACATTTTCAGGTGACACCAGGCTGGGCAGGGGATTAATATTTTGGAAGATAGACTCACGATTCAGAAAGATGTTAGCAGACTTGAGCAAAGGACCCATCTAATAAGATGCAGTTCAGTGGCGAGAAAAATAAGATCCTGCACTTAGGCAGGAAAAACCCAATGTACAAGTTTAGAATAGGCAGTACCTGGCTTAACAGCAGTAACTTTGAGGGATGTAGGAATCCTAGTGAATCATCATTTAGGTATGAGTCAGCAATGTGCTGCAGCTGCCAAAAAAGCCAATGCAGTCCTAGGCTGCATCAACATGATCATAAGACTCAATAATATCACTCCATACTGCACTAGTGAGGCTACACTTGGAATACTGGATCCAGTTCTGCCACAATACAAAAAAGATGCTCAAACCCTAGAAAGAGTGCAGAGAAGAGCAATAAGAGGTCTGGAGACTAAACAGTATGATGAATGGTTAAGGAAACTAGGTGCGTCTAGCCTAATGAAGAAAAGGTTTAAAGGTGACATTATGAGTGTCTTCCAGTGCTTGAGGGGCTGGCATAGAGAGGAGGGGCTTGACTTATTCTCCAAAGCACCTGAAGCTATGACAAAAAGCAATGGGTGGAAGTTCATCAAACAGAGATCCAAGCTCATTACATTAAAATATTTCCAATACATTATTTTCAAATAAAAGCTATTTGATACTTTCTAGTTTGATATTTGTTCTGAACATATTCTATCCACTTTTTCCATTCCCATTCATAAGTCTCTTGTGAACAATCTTTTAAATATGCTGAAATCTTCGCCATCTCTGCAAAACTGGCCATCTTCAAAGTCCATTCCTCGATAGTGGGCAAAGCTTCATTCTTCCAGTATTTACCTATCAACAATCTTGCTGCTGTTATCATATACAATATCAATTTTGTTTCACCCAATGTAAAACCCTTAACTATACCCAATAAAAACAATTGTGGAGAGAATTGAATTTTTTTCTTCAAAACATTCTGCATGACCCACCAAATTTTTATCCAAAAAGCCTTAACTTTCCTACAGGTCCACCAAACATGATAATACGTAGCATCCAAACATTCACATCTCCAACATTTTGGCTGAACATTAGGGTACATACATGACAACTTTTTGGGATCTAAATGCCATCTATAAAACATTTTATAGAAATTTTCCCTCAGGTTCTGCGACTGTGTAAATTTAACATTCTGAACCCAAATTTTTTCCCATGTTTCCAACATCACTGGTTCTTCAAAATTTTGTGCCCACTTAATCATACAATCTTTAACTAATTCAGTTTCTGAGTCCCTTTCTAGCAAAACATTATAAAGCCTTTTGATATGCATTGTACCTTTCTCTCTTATATGTCTAACCAATTCTTCCTCATGCAACATAATACCAGTTTTTTGGTCCTCTTTCCATCTCAATTGTAATTGATTATATTGTAACCAAGTTAAATTAATCCCTTCGTCCAACAGTGTCTGCAATATCTTCAGCTGCCATCTACCCGCATCTGTAAAAAGAACCTCTTTGTATAAACCCCCCCCGAGTGACATTATATTTGTATTCCACAAAGTATGACCAAGATCCAGCCATAGCGGTATTTTATAATCCCATTTGAGTCGATGCTTCTTCCAAACTCTCATCAAAGAGTCTCTAAGTATATGACTTTTAAATACTTATACAGGGGAGGGAGGGGTTCAAGTTTATATATAAGTGTTATATCAAGGGTTTTTTATGAGTATGAGTATATTATAGGGAAGTCTGGGGGGAGGGGAGGGTTAGGGAGGGTTAGGGAGGTTGGGAAGTCTGGGGGGGGAGACGGGGGGGAAAAAGGGGTGAAAATGTAATTGTAAAACTTTTGCAATTAAAAAAAAAAAACAGAGATCCAAGCTGGAACTAAGAGGAAATAACTCATTAGGGCAATTAAACCTGAATTAATTTGATTCTATAACTAGCTGGCGAGAAAGCCTTTATCATATTTAACTATTTCTGAAATTTTCAAGGAGAGGGGATGTCAAGTGAGAGGAATTACCCAGTGGAACAACTTGTCTCTGGAGTTGTGGACACTTCATCTCTGGAGGTTTTGAAGAAAAGATTGGACATCCATTTGTCTGATATGGAATATAAGAATTCCTGCCTTGGACAGGGAATTGGATTAGAAAACCAAGCTCCCTTCCAGCCTTATGATTCTGTTTCTTTTCATTACAAAAGCATGCCAATTCAAGAGTAGGCTATTAGTCCTGAGACTTAAAATGTAGAATTTAAAAAGAAAAGTCACAGCAAGTGTTTGACTTCCACCAAAAGGCATGTACCAGTACCTCATGATTGTACCAGTACAATCAAGGGTGTCCCAGAATTTTTAAGCTATAAAAACTTACAACTGCACTTTTGGGATACCCTGTATATTATATTAAATTGATGACATATTTCCAGTTTCCAGTTGGTCCATAATAGAAAATTATCCCATAGGAAGAAGAGCAGGCAAGGGTAATTAGGTCTGACTATGGGAAGCAAACCCTAAGAAATTAAGTGACAGACAAGCAGACAAAATATGGAGAAGCAAAGTCAGTTTTATTAAGCAAATTTTATTTTCGTCCATTTACTTAGCACACATTGCTTCCTAGCTCTAATGTTAAGGCCAAGGATAATAAACAAGTTAGTGAAAATGAGCAATCAGCAAGTGGTCACTTTATATACCCAATTAAATGCTGATATTGGCAAACCCCTACAGCTAATAAACCCTGGAAACACATTAGTTAAATAACTCATTAGGGCAATTAAACCTGAATTAATTTAATTCTATAAACTAGTTGGCAAGAAAGCCTTTATCATATTTAACTATTACTGAAATTTCCAAGGAGAGGGATGTCAAATGTTTCTGCAAAAGCTAAATATAAAAATACCATGTTCTCTTCACACACATAGGGGTAATGAAATACAGTGTCATCTTAACATAGCACTTAGCTCAGAACATGTGGAAATTTTTGTGGGCTTTTTTGCTACTTTAAAATAATATATTTCTTGTTTTTCTACTGCAACCAAAATACTTAGGGACAATTACTTAAATTAAAATGAGCATTCATTTACATTTACAACCAAACTTTAAAATTAGATGGGACCAAACTAAAAACATACAAATATGAATTCATGAAAATGCTCCATTAAATTTTCTGCACCTAAAACCTACAGAAATAAAAATATGTTCAATAAGTAATGCGAGGTCTAGAGCAGGGATGTCAAACTCAAGGACCGTGGGCCACATCTGGACCGTGGGGTGCTTAGATCTGGCCCACGGGGCTGCCCTGGAAACAGCGAAGGACCAGCCTGTGGTGTCTCTGCCAGTGAAAATGGAGCATGGGAGGGCCGCACACAACCCTCCCAGACTCCGTTTTCGGCCATGACGGCCTCCTGCAGCCCTCTGCCAGCGAAAACAGAGCCCCCCAAGCTCCGTTTTTGCTGTCAGATGGCTGCAGAAGGCTATCATGGCTGAAAAACGGAGTTTGGGAGCCTGTGTTTGCTGGCAGAGCACTTGGGCCACTGCAGGCATCCCCTGACACAAGTGACATCAAGCTAGCCATGCCCACCCTGGCCACCCCCACCCCCAAGGTCAAACACAACCCTGATGCAGCCCTCAATGAAATGGAGTTTGACATTTCTGTCTAAAGGCTTTGGGTCTATGGCAAGGAAAGCAATTGGATGCAACTTTCAAGTTTTCTGTCTCATACTGCCTTTTAAGAATTTGACTCAACATGGCATTGAGCTTCATTCACAGATCTTAAGCAACATATAGATTTGTATGGTAAATCCCCATTGCTAAACTGATCTATTTTGTTTCCATTAATGATACTCATTATTTTCTGAGTTTCATTTTTAAAATTCCTTATGAAAGGATGCACTTTTAAATGTACAGGGATGATCCTGACTCATGGGGGGGGGAGTCTTGAATATAGAAAAAATATTTTCTATAAAGATAACTACCTTCCTGCTGTAATTGGTCATGAAGTTGACAAGTTTGAGATAGTCATACATATTTATTATTGTGTTAGTAAAATTGATCATTGTTTTACTTAACAATTCATTTTTTTCTCACTTTCTTCTGCTGAAGTCATATAATACTGAGTTCCTAATGATTCTTAAAATTAGTAATTTTGAAAACATACACTGCAAAAATAATAGCAAATTCCACCAACTATTGTATGTGGAAAATGGATGACAAATATTGAATTGTCTTCTGATTTGAATATTTTTTTCAGAGTGAAGTCTGCAAAAATAGCAATTTTCCTAAAGCTATCAAGCAAGTTTCTAATATGATCTGAATTTGAGATTTCACAGTTCCCACTTACAGTAAAAGTTAAAATGCTCAGAAAAAAGTTGCACCAATATTATTTGCTTATTCTGTAGTCTGGAATCCTTGACTATACACTCCTATTGAAGTATAAATTGTAGTCAATTCCACTGGAGTGGACTTATTTCTTTGTAACATTTAGTCAGATTCTTTAGCTTTAAGAAAGAGAATTTCACAGAATTTTAAGTCTTCAAATGACATAGTGCAATTCATTGGGAAACAGATAAAGTGCACCAAATATCATTCTTTTTTATGTTTCCTTTGTATTACATTCATACAATTATGAATGTAAGTCAGCATACAATGTTGTCTCAAAATTTTCAAAGGAATTTGTCTCTCAAAACCCAAATTTCCAACTGCCTTTAGATTATCTGTACGATTGGCTTTAAAACATGGAACCTATTTTATAGGCTTATGTCATTAAATGTGCTAAATTTTAGCATTAAGTGTAGTTTTAATTCAGCTTCCATTCAAGGGTGAGCAATCTAAATGTCTAATGGAAGAACTGCAGTTTTATAGATCATAAAAGACACTGTGGTTTCTACTTTTTTAATGGTTAGGAATTTATCACCATGCTTGTATCACAGAGGAAGCCACAGCTGTTTCATCTAACTTCAAAACATGCTATCCATTAAGCATATTAAATTGTCTAAAACACAGGAGAGCCAATCAACTCCTCAATGCAGAAAGCTGACCTTGATTTTAGTCTTACCAATATACAATCTGCATGTTTTTGCTATAGATCAGGAAGGGAAGAATTAATCTGTTTCAAAGAACTCTACAGGTAGTCCTCCATTTATGATGGCAATTGTGCCCATAACTTTTGTTACTAAGTGAATTGTAAAATTAATTTTGCCCCATTTTATGACTTTTTTGCCACAATTGTTAGGTGAGTCACTGCAGTTCTTATATTAATAACATGGTTATTAGGTCGCAAAAGGTGGTCACATGTTCTTGGTATATTGCAATTGTCATAAATATGAGTTAATTACCAAGCATCTGAATTTTGATCATGTGACCAGAGATGCTGCAATGGTCTCAAGTGTGAAAAATGGTCATAAATCATTTTTTTCAGTGATGTCAATTTGAATGGTCACTAAATGACTACTGTAATGAGGCAGAAGATTTCAAATATTATTAGGCATTCCCTTTGGAAAGAACAACTTCATATTTCAATACTGGTAAACTGAAGAGTAGAAATACAGATTTATAAAATTACCTGTAATGAATAAATTAAACCTGCATGCATTTGCCATTATCTGTCGGGTGAAACTGTTGAAAACAAGGCTGGCTATTTGATGATTGTCTGAGCAAGATTTTAATTAATTCTTATTTTTGTTAGTTTTTTTATTCATTTTTTTTATTTTTTACAATTTGTTCTGCATTAAACTATTCCCATTCATGATTGCAGTTATTCGCTATTGACACTAACATATGAGAAATGCCTCAAATATCTTTGTCCCACCACCACAATGTTGATCTGCAACGGATTATTGGTGGTAGTTTAATTTTTTCAATTTATATAGTTGTCCATTTCATTGTCATCTCTATGCAGCCAATAGTTAAAAACACAATGTAACAAAAAAGGCCCACAAAATTGGCAGCTGAGATAAAACCAAAACCAATCACTAATATAACCATCTTTCATACATTACAATCCCAATTGCCTGGTTTCATAGCCAAGTCTAAAAAAGTCTAAGTATTTTTGAGACCAATGCAATCTCCCGGGGTATGATGTTCTAAGCTAAGGAGTAGGCGCTGCAACAGAAAAGGCTCTTTTTCTCAGTTTAACCCTAACAACAGCAATTTTAAATTCCTGGAATCACCCGGAAAATACCTTTTTTAGTTGCTGATTTCTGACTGGAAATTAGTAAAACAGTAATGTCTAGTTCATTAATGTTCTAATTTAAACTTTCTTTAAGGAAAACAAAAAATATGCAGCAAAGTGGCAATATGATCACAGAAAGATCCAGTGCACCTATGTGTAACTATACAATTCTGGAAGAACGCACAATCTGACAATCCAGTTTTATGTCCTGTTTTAATTTTTCCTAAACAGCTACATATCTGTTTATGAATTCTATCGTTCTGTATCTTATTGTAGAAACTAACCTAATTTAAATTATTGCAAATGTTTATATGTTGATATTATTTTACTAGAATTCCAGATAGCTTTCCTAGAAATAGGAATAGAACAAAAAAGAAAGTATATTTAAGTTCCATTACATGAAACTCCTTCTACAAAGAATGTTTAAGTCATAGTTGTGAAGCACCAGCCTTTGGAGACACTGCACATGTTCTCATCAACTGCAAATTGTACAAATCTCCAGAAAGGGTTGCTTATTTAGAACCTTATTTTAAAACTAAAAAATATTGGGGCATTTGGAAGAAACAATCATACTTATTGTAAGGAACAAACCTGCATTTCATCATTAAAATTGCACTCTTCCTTTCAAAGGCCATCTCCAAGAGGACAGAAGATCCTGATTTGACTGAAGTTAATTTAAGGAGTGACAATCTATTATTAAGTTTTGTTTTCTTTTTATCTATTTGTACCTTTGTATCAGTTTTATATATTTGATACAATCGACTTAATAAAGTTCTCTTCTTCTAATTCACTTTATATTATTTTATCTTTTATTTTTACTTTTTCTTACCTACTGTATTTTATTCTATTTTATCTCACCATAGTTATTTTATCTCACTTAACTGTCTGTATCTCATCTCATTTTATTGTATTTTACTGTGGCTGATACTCATGTTTGATATGGTCAATTGATTAATCTATTAAGTATATTGTATCATATCATGTTAATGAAGATATTTCTTTGCTTTTATAATATAAGCAGTTTCATCAATGAACTCCTCAATACTGCTTTCAGATCTGGACAATGTATTTTACTTTTTCAGCAATAAAATTTCAATAGAGCTAGAACTTCTTACAGATGGAGAAAGGATGGAAGCATTCTCTCGCTTTCAACTTCCAAAACTATATTTTTATGTTTCCTTGTGTAATCAAATTATTCAAAGTTTTAAGATTGGTATTTTGAATTATAAATGGTGAAATCAATATATGATGTTTACAGCAGCATAAACAAAACTTTCATTTACTGAAAACAAACAATGTTGTTTAAGATTAAAATTAGTCAAGCAGCTGCCCCCAAAGAAGAAAGTTGAATATTTTTTCTATATATCTATATCTATATCTAGGTTTATTCCACTATTAAATCATTGTAATTTCAATGGCATCAACAGCTTGATGACTTTTAAAGCCTCAGACTTTATGTAAGAAGAAAATAAAGGCAATGAGAATGATTTTTTACCATTTTTTTAGTTTAAACGTTGATACAGAATGTATAAATTGAACAGATGATTCTTCCTTGCTTATTCATACTGAGGAAACACTTAAAACTTTTGCTAGTATTCAAGACAAAAAATGTTTTCTAGTATTTAAGTGAAAATTTCAAGAGTAGAAAGTTGAATCATGGCAACGGAAACATTTCCTTGCTTATCTAAATAGCTTCTTTAGTTTGAAGAAGCGACTTGGAATAGCAGTGAAATGTTTCAAACAAAAAAGAAAAGAAGTCCAATTGCCATGACACGCCTTTCAGACAACTCTACCTGGATGACTGATAATCTTTATCGGCTCAAGAGTATTGTCAAGGAAAAAAGTAGTTACCCACATGAGAAGACTACAATAATATAAAGAAAGAAGTTTTGAGTTCCAGTTTAAAAAAATGTTCTACTGGGAGCATAGGGGAATAGGAATTTTACATGAACTAAACTACCTATTTAAAGGAATCAGGTTTTCTAATATATTATTCATGTATATACCAATCTATTCTGTTCATTACATTAAATTTGGTTAAAAACTTGATATTGATATTCCTTAAACAGCTTTTGATTTTAATCAAAAGAGGAAAGTTTTTTCCTGATAAATTGCAATATTATAAATCTGCTGAAACAAAACAGAATTTCCTGTGACCCCTTTATACTATTTTAACTTGCGAGAAATCACTATTCAAACTTTGTTTAGCTAAATCAAAAATTCATTTACTGTATCCTAAGTAAACAATCTATATACAAATTTAGTTTCATAATTAATAAAATATATTCCTATTTATATAAAAAATAACAATTTAGGTTATATAGAAACAAGTGAGATTGGGAGGAAGGGAATTCAGAATTTTAGAATTTAAAAATTTTCATTTAAGTGTAACAAAGTGCTAGAAAATGCTAGCCAAGCATGTACACTGGGAAACTTTAGAGTGCAAAACCTATCATCTGAAATGTGGACAAGTATTGTTTTCAGGAAATTCTCGTTACAAGGGTTCATCCATGTCAACAAGTTTGAATTACAAGTTGTAGTATTTTAGATTTTATAACCCAAGTAAATCAATAGTACCTAGCTTTTAATACTTATATTGTTGGGGTCATAATGAACAAATGTGTTGTAATCTTTCTGTTTTTTAGTTTTTTTTTTCTAGCTAAATCCATTCCATTTGCAACTTAAAACATGAGAATAAATTAAAAAGAAACCTAAATTAAAAAAATTAAATATTTTGAGTTCTATTTGAAACTGATAAAAATAAAAAGCTTATATTCTACTTGCTGATTCAGTTTCAAATAATCGAGCTATTAATTATAACTTATTTTATACACTCTCAAATTTAAACTTCAGCTGGTAACAAAGACGGAATTCATTTGAAAGGCATTTATTATGCTTTTTCACTGAAGTACATAGAACATTGTTGCATACAAAACTATTCCTTGAATACAAACTACATAACCAAAAGTCCTAGTTATATCCAAATTTCAAAATCCAGGTAAGTGCCTATTCTGAAAGTAAGAGAAAAACTACATTCCCATTCACAATTGGTTGAACTTGTTTCTTAAATAAACCTGCATAGGACTGTATTGATAGCCTTACTTTTCCTGGAAATAAATTGGGACAACACTTAACTGTTCTCAAATCCATGCAAGTAACTTGATTAGACTGATCCACTTTCTGTCTTAAAAATTGCAACTCTACAGGTATATGCTCTACTGAACTCAATAGATTTTGCTTCTAACTAAATATGGTTAGAACTTCAGTATTTTGCAGTAACATTAGCAAATTATGCAACAATAAATTATTGTATCTCAATTTATCTGACTCCTATTATTTATTAAATAATGCAACAGTATCTTAAAATGTTAGTGATCTTTTGTTGAGTTATTCTTGACCTAATTGAACAGAATGTTTTGAAAAAGAATTAAAATATCATATATTCCCAAAAGACTTAAAATATTTTCTGAAAGCTGTCACTTACCCACCAAGTCAAAAAAAATTTCTAACAACTTAATTCCAGTCAGCTATTAAGCATTCACATTGTGAAGTCCTGATCTTCTTTTGACAGCACATTTCACTGAAGAGGAGATATTTTTAACCAAATCTTCACAGGATTCTTCCACATAACTAAAACCCTAAAAATATTTAAAATTCATCAGACAATGAAATTTACTCATTATATCAGAAATGGCAAAGGAATGTGGTTCTTAAGGATAGTGGGGAACAGATTCACTTCAATGGGATTATCAATTAAATATCTCCCTCATTTGGAAACCAAATAATTCACATACAATTCACATTGACTTTATTCAAGTACAAAACAAAATTATGTTTAATTTGCAAACATTTGTATTGTCTGCACCAGCCAAAAAAATAGTTAATTTACAAATTTCCATAAAAAACCCACACATTTCAACAGATATTCTAAATAAAATGCTAGTAATGTACATATTATCCACCTATCTCAATGTTATGAGTTTTAAAATATTTATAAATGATTTCATAATAAACTTATTCATTACAAATAACATTCACAAATTATGTTTTCGTTTCTTCTGCAGCTTCATAACATGAATTTGTTTTTATTGTGATCACTTGTTTCCAATATTTCAATATTTTGTTACATGCCTAAAGATCAAAACCCAAATTAATTATACACAATTTTAATTTACCATTTGGTATCCAAACTAAGTAAAACAGAGGTATCACAAAAAAAACCCCATGGATATTAATCCATTAAATAATCTTCTGTGTAAATACAAATCCTTGGGTAGACAGAACATCATTAAAAGTAGATTAATATTTCAGTACATAAAGTTTTAAAATAAATTTAATGTCTATATTTAATATAAAATTTCTGATGTGTTTTTTTGCTTAGACTCTTCCCAAAATAGCCTCTTTACATATCCCAAAATAAAAATTAGATAAATATTCATAATCCAAGCGAATATGTTATGGCTAGAGAATAGATTATACACTTAGTTAATGCTTTATGTTTGTATTGATCCAACATTAACCTTAAGAATTGCCCAGGTTCTGTCTTTTTTTCCCTTCTGGCACATTTTCAGTATGCCTCTAAGAGGGCAGCAAAAACTTAACACAGGTGAAATACAGATGCAACCAGAGAGTTTCAGCTTCTCTCCTTGTAAAAGGTACAGAAACCTGGTAAAGAGATAACAGTACTGTACCTTCTTGGATCTATCACTAAATAAGCAGCTTGTAAATGTTCATTTGCACCATTTTACTGAAGATTACAAATGCATTTTAAATCCCACTTTCTCAATTTAAATAAAGTTTTCAGAACTTAACAACATATTTTAAATTATTTCTAGTCTTCAATTGTCTGTGAAAGTCGAATAAGTTTCGTTGAAATGTTTCTGAATCTTTAGTGATCTCATTCCCTTCCCCCATCATTAACATTTTCTTGAAGATTTTGCTATGAACTATTTTTTTTTAACTCTGGCACATTTTTAGATTCAGTTCTTTAAAAAGTGCACAAAATTCAAGCCTCATGGAACATTTCTGGTCTTTGTTTACATAGTATTCTTGATTACAAACACATTAACAGGCGGTTTGTCTCTGACGTTCGCGACGCAAGTATGATTTAGATAAATCATGATTTAGATAAATCATATTGAATGGTAGAGGACATTCCTTAACAAGATCTTTTTAGCGAGGTGCACGCTCCATTTTACTTAGTATTAAAGTCCTGATCTAAGAAAATGCCGAGAAAGACACAACTATAGGTTCGTGTAACACTGCAATCAACCCTGAAGCCCCGACAGAACCGCTCCTCCATCAGCCATCGAGAAGTGCGAAAACGACATTGCAGAAAACCCATAGGCTACAAACAACGTTTCCATCTTTCTTCCATCAATTCGTTCGTTCCCCTACCCACTTTACTTAAAAGGAGGAAGGAATAGATTTTGCCTTTATTAGCATAAACGGGGTAAGCATCTAAACTACCCTACAAACTATTACCCTGTGAAACAAAAGAAGTCCCAAGTATACAAAAGCACGACCGCGCGAGGCGAGACAAGCGAGTTTCGCGCCACAGCCAGAAAAGCACCAAAGACTGCCCCAAAAGCCCGTGAATGGAGAGAAGCGGGAGCGAATCAGAGAGCTGCTGTCGCCAGCGCTACTGTGATTGAGCACTGCGATAGGTAGGCGCGTCGACCAATAGGACGCGTTCCTGTTACACATAAGCAAGAATCAGATCCTGGAGCTAACGTGCGGCTTACTACGATTACTACGGCCAATTCCCTGCAGCTCGCGTTGGCTGGTGAATTGCAACCGCGTGTTACGTGACGAGGTTGGCTGAGACCTTTCCCACCCCTTCATTTCCTTTTCTGGGGGTGGGGGGGCGGTGGGGCGGTGGTGTACTTCAGTATCAGTTAATGCTCAAACCAGAAAGTAAATCAATAAAACGGGAGGGGGAAAGAATATCTTATTTTTAATAACATGTCTTTTTTCAACCTTGACAAATTGGGGGCGCGCGAAGCCATACGGTTTGGTTTGCATTGAAGGCTTTCTCTAGTTTCCTTAGAGTAAGCTACGGGGCCCCTTACTTTTAAATAGACCCGCGTAGGATTATGCTTTGTGATATCAACACCGAATAAAGAACGGATGTTCACATCTGATTCAGCAGCGGATACTTTTGACCCGATTAAATGTATCCATGACCTGCTATGGGAAGTTATAGTTATGCTAAATTCAGGCTGGAGGCGGAGAGGAAAATAAGGGGAGGGAAAGCAAAGCTGACCAATGACATTTTTTCCCAACACTTGGAGAGTTCTGCTTTAGGGTAAATCCCCCCACCCCACCCCCACCCCTGTAATTTCGGGAATCCATTTTCTCCTGTTTTCCTTGCTTATCTGAAATGTGGGGCTTTTTAAATTCTATCTTTGCCCCAACAGTTACCTATAAACAGCTTTACCAGACTCTTAGAAGTAGCACAAATGATAGCTATATTAATATATTCATCCAAGGAGCTTAATTCTGTAAAAATAGATCAGAGTTCATTATAAATCTCAGTTCAAATAGAGATTTACCTTTTCCAATTGCAACAACAGTTACAGTATTTTGTGTGCCTACACCTCACAGTAAATCTTAGTGTAACTCAAAATTTCAGAATATTTTTAAACATTCTACCTCAGCTTCACTATTCTTTCAGAACTCGGATCCTTAAGAGAATTAAAAATTTAAAAATGTTAATTTAAAATGTGTAAGAATTGTATCAGTTTTAACATTAAACTTCATTAATTTCAAGTATAAACACAGATATATATGTATAAATATAAAAACTTGTAATTAGATTGTTAAAAAGTCAGAATGGAAAATTCTGGTATTGTTTTAAAGTAGTCATTCCATTGTAATTTCAATGACCATGTATTTTTCTCAACCGTGAACCTTTTAAAAGCAACTGAACATCACTTTAAAATGGTTATCTATAAACTAGCATTTTAATTGCAAATTGTTATCAAATATTTGAGATGTACCTTGTAATTTCTCATTTGAAAGAGCTAAGGGAACAATACATTTCTTAGAAATTGGATCTTTCATCATAAAATATTTATACTCTTACCATTTAATATGGTTAAAACCGATATTTTATATTTAAAAATACTTTCAATGAAAATTTAAGGTACTTATTTGATAGAAACTAATTCATGAGTCTTACCATGTTTGTTCATCAATTCAAAATTCTCTCAAATATTTCATAGAGTAGCTGATTTCATAAATGTCTTGATTATGTCTTGATGTCCTAAGTTTAGTTTCTTTTCAGTTAAGAAAATATTTTAACATAAAACATCTGAAACTGTTAATTTTTGTGTCATGTTTATAGAAACATAATTGCATATGTATTTTATAAATTGTTACTAAAATTACAACTTTGGAAATATGACAGTAAGTATTTTAACTTGCTTTAAAAATTCTTTTATTTAAAATATTAATTATAGAAAAATTAGCATTCATGAAGACGTCCGTTCACCTGATTATTTTATTGGAAGCTGATCTGACCTAGCAATTTATCTGTTAAAATACTTTTTCATACCTAAAAAAATTGTTCCAAAACAAAAAATAATTTTAATTAATATCTTAAAGCTGTTTATTAATGACAGTGCTAAAAGATAGCAATTTATGCATACCCATTTGCTTCTTAAACATGTTTCTGATACAAGTGCTATCAAAACTATGATGTATCAATTTTTTTTCAGTATTTATTCTATATTTGATTATTTTGACAAAAGCATATAGCAAAAGTGTTAACTAAAAAGTAGAGTATTTCTGCAGACTAAAAGTCAAATTGTTTACCTGCAAACATGACAATATATTACTATTTTTAGCTTATTTTCACAAAAAATTAGTGCAGGGATTCTCATTGTAAATTAAATCAAATGCTGAACCATTGTAATCTACCCATTATAACTACTTCCTCCAGCTATGCAGAATAAATGAACCCTTTCAACTAAAGGGAATTCTTAAAACCTACTGGATTCCTAGCTATGAAATACAGTGCTGGCTTTCATTTCCATATTCTGTCTTCATCTTCAGGCTTCATTTTGTTTGCCCTGGAACCAGGCTCCACACATTCGACTCCCCCCCACCACAAACCCACCATTGTACACTTACAAATGTTGAAAATTATGAATGGTTCCTTGAACCAAAGAGGGGAGGAGAATGGGGGTAGATGGATTCCTCTGTTCTATGGTAATTGCAGGGCTATGTGGTCCAATCACTCCCATTTTCTGAGCCAGAAATCACCATTACTAAATTTGAAATAATGGAGGAAGGAAACAGCTTGGGAAGGGGGAGACATCCAGAGGAGCACATTGTCCTCTCCCCCTGCTCACTCCCACTTTTTAATCACCCTCCAACTGGCCTCCACCCCTTTGTCCTCCGATTCATAATGTTGAGCTCTAGAATCGATGCAACGAACGCTCATCAAACTGCCAGAAACATTATTATGCAGGAAGGAAAGGGGTGGGTGGGAGCTGTTTCAAGGAGACGGTCGTTCCTCCTTCTCCCGCCCTCTGCGAGACCCCTTGGTCTTTGGCATGTAGCCAATTGCGAACAAGGCACTAGACAGCCACCAAACGCGAAATCCCGGGCAAAAGTGGTGGTAGCGCATCGTCCATGAATTTGTGTGGAAGACCAGCTCTCAGATCAACGTTTTGCCCTTGTTATCCCATGGAGGTTCCTTAGGAGCTATAACAACTCACTCAGCAGGCCCAGGCACACTTTGGGGAACCCCAGCGATTGCGGGGAAGGCGAAGGGGTGGCCTTTGTGTCACATTTGGCCACCGCCTCCTGCTCTTCTGCCTTTTCCCTAGATTAAAGGTAGGGAGGAATTTCGCCTCTCTTGACCCTTTGTAGTTATAAGTTGTCCCGATCCAGGCGAGGGAGCTTCTGAGCCTCGAAAGGCAGAGAAACTTGGCATACAGGAGTTCGTATACACAGCAACTAAATCCGAAGGAGAAAGTAGAAAACAGGGGAAAGAGCACGCGGTCAGGAGTCCTAGTCGATCAAATCTCGCCCTTTAAAAAAAAAATTGCTCTGAACGGCCAAAGCTAGCTCGCTTTCTACTCCTTTGTGACTCCCTGATCTTAAATCTGCTGTTATCTAATTGAGGCGTTCGTATTCCTCACGTGAGAAGTTGATTGGTAGTATGAACACGTGGCTCATTCAAAAAGCCGGACTATTCAAGTGATTTTTTTTCTTTCCCCTCCTCCCCCCCTCTCTCTTTTTGGAAGAGGCGGTGCCTGCGCTCTCGTATTGTAACATTTTCATACTCCGCCTGCTGCTTGCAAGGGGGCTTGGGGGTAAGACAAAAAAGTAGTTTCCCCCCCCCTTTTCTCCTCCCTTTCCCTTTTTTTAAACCGCCATCGCAGTTCCGAACGCATCGTGATTTCTTCGGGTAGCTCAGCGAACGTTCAGTATTTGGTCACAGGCTTTTTTTTTTTTTTTACTCTGAAGCGGGAGGGAGGGGTGGGTGGGAGACGGACGTATACAAGCTGCAGTTATAAGTCGTCTTTCTTTCTCTCTCTCTCTCTCTTTTTATTTTTTTGCACCCGCCCTCTCTTATTTTGATTCCAAGAATCATTTGAGGGGGTGTGTTTTTTTGTTGTTGCTTCAAGTCAGCCTGTGCATGTTTTCTTTAATTGTCGTTAAGCAAAGGTCTATTTTTCACTAAGAAGATGAACAAGCTGTACATCGGGAACCTGGGCGAAAACGTGTGCCCTATGGACCTGGAAAGTATCTTTAAAGAGTCCAAGATTCCTTTCACCGGTCAGTTTCTTGTGAAGACGGGATATGCTTTTGTGGACTGCCCCGACGAGAATTGGGCTATGAAGGCCATCGAAGCACTTTCAGGTGGGTGAAGTCCTCTCAGCCATCCCAGTCTTAGCTTCCTATTACCCCGTACGCTCAATTCAGGGCGCCATCCGCTGCCTTCCTCTGCTCCAATAAACCCCCCGGTAAGAATTCTCTCTGCCCCACCCCTCTGCGTATTGCCCTCGTCATTTTGATTTAAAATTCCTACTCCCGGATTATAATCCCTCGATCCGGTCCGAAGGCTCTTCCTGACGGGTTTATTTCGGTGCGGGGTTCGGGTATATTAGGCTACTTCCTTGCAGCCCTCGGGCACTCTTGTCAGGTAACGCGGGAATGGCTGGGGTTCAAGCCGTTTCTTTCGAGGGGAAAAAAACCATTGCGAATAGAAATTACAAGACCGCTGGGCTCCGAGAATTTGCTGCTGTTTCTCTCTCTCTCTCTTCCCCCCCCTCCACTTTAAAAAAACAACCTCTTAAAATGTGTTCGAGAAAACGGCGTGTTGGAGAGGGAGGGAAGACGCGCTAAACGTCGCCCACAGTAGTAGAAAAGGGAGGCCCGCGCGCAGAAACACACAAGCCAGGGCCCAACTAGCAGCCACCTAATTCGTGGCGCAGGGACTCCCTCTCGGTCTAAACGCTCGCGCACGGAATACCGCGGCAGAGAGATGTAAGTTTCCAGTTGTCTTTGGGGCAGGTGGAAATGGAAACACGAGCCTTTCCATGGAGGCAACGTGCGGCACCTCAGGCTTTGCTGGAAGCGCAAAGCGTTGCGCGCCGGAGATTCTCGCTGGCTTTTCTAAATTACGCTCCCCCCCCCATATATTTATTTCGAATTTGTGAGGGAAGAGTTGCCGAGTGTGGGGCTGTTGATTCCTTCTCACATTAAAAGCCAAACTTTGGCTGTTTAAAACAAAAACAACAAAGGGCTGCTCCTCCTCCTCGGCGTCCTGCCTCTTTCGGGAGAGAGGTCGAGGCCTGAAAGCCCAATTCGCCGATGCTTCTGGGTGTCATTTCGGTTTTCCTTTGGCTCTCAGGCATTTACTGAGCATCTCGACCTCTCAGTTTCTACATCCTGTTTTTGTGTGAAAGACGACTTGGCGGGCTGCACCGGCGGAGGCTGGTTAAACTGAATGATTTCATTTGAGTGCTGTTTTCGCTCTCCTCCACCTCTGAGCTGGGGGAGGGGGGGAACCTTGTCTCAGCCGGTGACTGTGGGAGTAGGCATATGAAAGAAGACATGAGAGGGTGTATTTCCAGGAAAAAACGCGTGGGGAGCACGCTCATTTTTCACTGAAACCAGCAGTTCCTGTTTCCTCGTGACAAGTTATTAGAGGCCTGTTCTTTTCATCAAGGGAGACATACATATGTATATGTCTTTGTGCAGTTAACATTTCCACGTATTTTGGAAAGCATAGGTTAAATAATAAGCATCCACTTTAAATTAGAAAACACTCTTAATACTAGTTTGAGCATTTATCTTGGAAATTGGTCTCTTCTAAAGTTACCTTTGTGACTTTTCCACCATCCTACAACATTTTTAAAACACATAAGTGAGTTGTATTTGTGGTGTTCTGCATCATTACATATTCAGTTCAGGAGGGCATTAGAAGATCTGAAGGAGTGGGAGAGCACGTAATTCATTCTATAATGAGTTGTGTTACTGTTTGCAGGTAAAGTGGAGCTGCATGGTAAACTCCTAGAAGTTGAACATTCAGTTCCCAAAAGACAAAGGTATTTTATTACATACGCATAATAGTTTAATGTCTACATTGAAAAGTTCATTATTTTAAGAGATTGAGAAAGTACTTTAATCTGAAATTAGTAATTATATTTAAGGGGTAGCTGTCAAGAGAGTTGTGATTGTAGAGAAATTTGTTACAATTTATAATAAAGTTTAAATATTAAAAAATTTTGTAATGCAATTAATTTAAAAGAAAAAAAATTAACATTAAGAATTAGCATGTTGAAATTTAAAAAGATAAATGAGGTCTGACATCTTTCAAGTTGGTGGTCTGAAATTGGAGAGGATACTGTTACTTTGTAAAAGGGCCACCATGTTGAAGTTGAAGTATTTTCTCATCAAAACATATTCTTATATTGGAGAGAGCGGTTAAAGTTTTTATGGCAATACATGCTTATACGTAATTAGCCTTTTCTGAACTTGGTGAAGGGAGCAGTTAGCAGTACAATTTTTATGGAGTTGATACATTTGAATCTACCTATTAGAGCAACTTAACCGTGGGAGACGTACATCCATTTTCAGTTCCTGAATGATCAGGATTATAAAGTATTCTCAGTTTTTAAAGAACACAAATTTAGCATGTTTGTTGTTATTAGGATTTGAAACCTAGTTATGAATATTAACTAAATGAAAAAAAAATTAAAAAAATATTTTTAAAATATTTTTAAAATATTTGAAATCTATAAATTAGATTATCTTATATTGACAATTAAAATATATAAAAGTTATTTAAAGAATTTTAGTTGGAAATGTAAGGGCTAGGTAGTTGGCAGAATACCAGTGTCATTTGCCATACCTGTTGTGTGTTAAATCTACTGGTATTTATTTTGTTTATGCTTACTGAATACTTCTGCACTCACATTTCATTTGCAAACTCACTAGTGATATCCATTATGTGTAGGCTTATTTAAAAGTTCATTAAAAATTAAGAACTAGTTCCCAAGTATACACTATAGATTTGAAAATATATACCATAAATACATTTCTTAAGATACACATTTCAAATTGGTATCATGCAATATAGTACAATAGCCAATATTAACATTATCATACTTTATAAAATGAGAAACTATAATGAGTTTATAATACATTTTTATTACTGTCAAGCAGTACCAAATGCTAAAATGTTGAACATTTCTTTGATACATTTTCACTTTTTCTTCATTGTGTTATTGCTTTGAACCTGAGTATGCAGAAAAAGTATACCAAGCATCTAATTGAAAAATATCTGCAAATACCTTTATTTTATTTGCAAATTCAACTGCTTTGCATGGGAGAGATTTTTGCTAAAATTATTTAAAATGCCATCAGTGATTAACATACTTTTGAAAACATGATTTAAATGTTCAATATAGAATGCATATGTAAAATATCTGATATGAAGGCCAGATTTAAAAAAAAAACGCTATAGCTCTATGCACATTTGGAAATAATGTTGAACCCAGGAAGACTTCCCAATGAAATAATGTAAACAATTTACAACAATGTGTTTGGTTGTAAATAATATTGTTTATTGTTACCACTTAAAAAGTGTACAGTCCTCTTTAAGTAAGAAACTAACATTCTCTGAGAAGAAATATTTTTCATTGTTTGCTAATAGCTTTTCTTTTATAACTTTTTAAAAGTTCTTTGTATAAAGATCTGTATAAATAATTGAATATCCTTAAGGCAAAATATATGTTTAATTGATATTTTAGAAATTTTAAGTTAGCTAAATTTATTACTAAAATAGTAATAAAAATGTATTATAAACTCTCCCTTTCTTTTTCCACTTCTGTTTCTTAGTAGAAAATGTATACAATTGGTACCAATTGATTGGAGAATGACCTGATTGGTTAAATATTTCAGTTGGTCATTTGACAACTACATATTAAGAAAAATAGAAACATACAAAAATTGTATTAAAACAAGTATTTTTTGGTGAGATAAAAATTCTGAACAATTTAGTGATATGTCTATTTCCATATAATTATTGTAGTTTATGTTCCAGGTATTTCTCTTTCACTTAGTTTGGTGAGACCAAAGGTATATTATTAATCCATGTATTCGCATATTAATGGTTTCAGTATTGTTATAAATATAAATTATATTTGTAGGGCCAGTTATTATAAGAAGTACATCTTTTTTTATGGAAAAAGAGTTTCAAGAACTCATTGCATTCCAGCAGTTTGAGCTCCTAAATTAAAAGATGTTGCATCCATATTTACAGAATTAACTTTTATAACTTCTATGAAAAGCAGTATAGAACTTTAATGTTCTTGAATGCTCTTTGAAATCCTCAGATAGGCAAATGGTAAATTTTGTGGGGTGAGAGTAGGAGTGGTTGGGATATACCAAATAGACTAAAAGAGGAAACAGGAGAAGAACAAAGTATTTATAATATAGTTATATTAAGAAAGTGATTTCTGATTTACTAGGAAACCTCAAGGGAACACAGGAATATAATATTTTGGTATTCACAACTTCATGAATAATAGAAAATACCTTACTATATTATGGAATTTTAAGTTACTTCATTCAGAACTTGGAAATGACATTGTAACAGTGCTGCTATTTAGTCACATGTTTGAAAAGAATGTGGAGTATTCTTAGCTATGATTTTCACTTCCCACAAAAGGGAAAAACTATATAAAACAAGTTCATGCATGCATATTGGAAATCTTTGTATGCATGCCTTTTAGATAGTATTTAGTTTGCTTCAGCAGCTGTTACTTTGTTGGGTGATACACATACCAGGGACTAATTATTCAAATAACATTGGTATCATCTGGATTGTATAGCTTTAGAGTGGAACCTAATTCTTGTGGGCTAGGGCTACATTATATTGAGTTAGTCCTTGAGGAGTATAAATATTATTTAATCCTTGCAAATTTCACAGGTATGACATTTATCCCTAAAATTAGAATCATCTTGAAAGTACTACTGTTATTTTGAGGGAGAGATGCTAATCTACTTTACAGCATGTGTTTCTGTGTGTGTTTGGGGATGGTGGTATATGTGTGTTACTATCCTAACCATGTACCTTTAGTTTGTAACAGATGATTAGAAGTGAAACAAATACGCTCAGCAATTTTTTTGTCTCCAAGCTCATGTATAGCAGTGCCTGGTGACATATTATGAACTGTTCCTGCACATTAAAACAAACATATAAAAAAACTTCTAATTCTTATAGTTCAGGTACCAAGGTTAAGTCTTCCTTTTCTTTATCTCAACATTTTATAAACACTGCCACCCAAATTCCCAATTTTGACTAGTGCTCATAAAATGAGAAGCTTTGTAATTTAGGGAGTTGGAAAAGGGAGATGGCTGAAGAGATGAGACTGTTGACCTCTTAATTTAATTTTTTTTCATAGTAATTATGTCAAGTGTTTTATAGTCCAAGAACAGTTATGAGGAAAAAAAATATCTGTCTTCATCTGTCATTCCATTTGGTAACATTTGTATGACAAACATACATTTGGTGAAAAAACAAAGCAACTTTAGTACTTGTACAAACTACTTGAAGAATATACATAGACCACAGATTGCCATACATATACTGTATTCAGATCAGATTTCTGCACAAAATGTGGTATTTTCTGGTTTACTGAATAATTAAACAATTTAAACTAATAATTTTTTAAAAATATATGGGTGAGAAAAATAAAATCTGATTGATATTTTAAAATGTTCTTAGGAAATCAAGTTCTATGAAAGGGATTAAAGGTTTTGAGTAATCTTCCCATATTGTCTTTCATATTAGCATTTATGTTCTATAGTCGATATCCAAATCATTGTATTAAAAAGTCCAAAAATATGTCTAAAAGAAATAGCACTACCCAACTGACTGTGGATAATCTCAACATTTTGTTGCTTCTGATTAGTACATGGAGAGAAATTGTCAGGGAATTCCAGGATGGTTAACTGGACTGGAATTGGAAGAAAGTAACAGTAAATTACTTTGATAACACAGCCAAGAAAACTGCAAAATGCAGTTACTAGTTTCAAGAGCATCTTTATCTTTTACTTTATAAGCATAACCGGGTTTTACAAAATACAAACAATTAAAAATACTGGTATGTTTTCATAGAAATACAGTAGAATAGATTTTGACATAGATTATATGCAATATACTTGGAAAATTAATCAGTAGTATCTGTGTATGTTGATACAAAGTTTAAAGATTGGCTTGTAAGTATACTTAGAAGGAAAAGGAAGTTAACATTCATCCCATACTTCCTATAATGAAACAAAGACAAATATAGCTGAACTAGTTCTACCATTAGTACAGTCGCTGCTCTTTTGACCTCTAAATTAGTTATATCCTGTAAAACAGAATGATTTTCTATTTAGGTCGGTTGTACCATAAACTGTAAGCTTGCTGTTCTTACGGTAATAATTGTTTATCCTGTAGAATGCCATCCCTGAGCAATAAAAAAAAAACATAATTGTACACATAATTCCCTTAATTTTCTTATTCTAACATTTTGAAAAAAAGTGAATCTAAAATAAAATCTGCTTTTAATGCAAGTATTCCTTAAAACAGGCTGTTTTTACTAATGTGAAGTTTTTATTAATATGAAGTTTTTAAATATTAACTCAATTTTGTAAATTAACCTTAAGAACTGGTTATAGTACACTGCCCTCTTTAATACTAGTAGATTACAGAGGTAATCCAGGAGGTTTCTAGTATACTTACTTGATTCTGCATTGTAACTATGAACAGAAATGTGGAGAAAGAAGTCAGTCAGGCTTTGGTTGTATGTGTGTATTAATGTTGTAAAAGGATTTACCCCTGGATGTGCATTTGTGCGTCTTCTAGTCTGAGGAAACAGACATAATAGTTCTCACAATAATACTAAATTTCACTAGTGGGGTTAATTTAGCAGAATGGCCAGTTTTTATCTATTAAAATATTTTTAAATATATTCAAACCAATTCATGTAACAATATTTAAAAACTCAGTGATGCAATACAGCATCATGGGAATTGCCACAGAAAAATGACAATGTTGACAAAAATATCAGTAGCAAAACTTTTTTATTATTGATGAGTAATCATTGGGAAACAGGTTTTGGGGATAGTATAATAGGATTGGTAAAATTATTGTTTCTTCTGTTGTGGCAATGATATTGCATATAAATAGTTTGAAATTGCTATTTTCAATATGGACCTCTGATAAAATGTTGAAGGAAAGAAAAAGAATATTATGAGGGAAAAACTAAAGTAAGGCGGCCATTTTACCCACCTATTCTTCTCCATTGCTCAACTCCCATCAGCTGCTCATTTGCTTGGCAAAGAAATTGAAGTAACAGCTATCCAGTTTTTTTGAATGAAGGGTAAATATATGAACTTTCCCTCCCTTCTACCAGATTTGGCTTCTGAACCAGCATAGTGGTTTGTATTGGGAATTAAGGATACACAAATCTATTGATGTAAGGGTGTTCAAAAAGGATTCACTGGTTTCAACTTTCTCATATTCCTAGGAAAAGGAATATAGTTTTGGGAATAAATGTAAAATAATTTTGGGAAGCGCACATTTTCTAGAATCAGTTTTTCTTTGCAAATTGGAATTTTCTTTATCATTTGAAGGATTCTGAATGTATGGACAAAAGAGTAAGTTTTATAATTGGCATCTTCCTCATCTGCACTTGGAGGCTAAGCAGGATCACAACCGGTTAATGCTTGTATGGGAGCAATCAAGTAATATATATATAATTCTCAGCTTAAAGACTGTTCATGTAAACGATGATCTGAATTATGATGGCCTTCGAAAGTATACTTTGAAATATTATAAAGCATTGCAGGCTATGGCAAAATGTTATGCCACTCCCACAGTCATGTGATTGCAGTCTGGGTGCTTTGCAACCTGTTTTGCACTGATGACCAGTTACCAAGCACCTGGCTATCATGTGATCACCATTTGCAATCTTTCCTGCCAGCTTCCCCCAAAAATCAGATGGGAAGTTGACAGGGAAGGTTGCAAGCTGTGGATGCCCTTTCAGAGGACTGATATGTCTCTAAGGCAGAGGGTGGGGTAGGCATTAATTTTCCCAAGGGGCCGCATGAGAAGCTAGGGTACAGTGAAGGGTTGAATGAATGTAATCTAATTTGAAGTCCTCCACTCTTGTCACTTCAACTGCTCTAGGGCCAAGTGTTGCCCAGGTGCAGAAAACCATTTTCCATCCCCTCTTGCTGCCGCCAGACAACTGAAGGATTGCACAGCGCCGGATCAATTTGGCTTCTTCTCTTGTCTCCTGCAGCAAGCTTATTTACATTTAATTTCTAATTTCCTATTGTCCTCACGTGATCTGAACACGGACAGCCAAAGGGCTGAATGTAGCCTGAGGTCATAAAATGCCCAGGTCTGCTCTAGGGGCTAGCTGAAAATCCTGCCAAAAGAGCTCATTCCTTTGGCAGGATACAGAAATGAAGCTCAGATCCTAAAGATTTGAGCTCCATTCATGCACATCACCAGAGGAGTTCCCTTCTGTGTATAGAGGGAAGTTGAAGTCCTTTGTCAGGCAGCTCTTTCAGCAAGCCTCAAGAGATATGAGAGAAATGAAATCTAAACAGACAGTGGACAAGGCAGTAAGGTAAGTTCAGGGTGCCATAGGTGGGGTGGGGAAAGTGTAGTGCAGTTCACAACTGCCTGTCTCTCTGCTCAGGGGATGAAAATCCTGCTTGGATTTTGCCAAAGAGGCTTTTCGGCTCCTGTGTGGAACCTTTTAGAGGTATCCCCATCCCCTCCCCCAGCCACCCTGTTCTCCTTATTGGGATTCTGTTTGTTTAACAACTCATAAAATAGCTTAACAACTACAACCAGGGATGTTGTGATTGTTATTGCTGTACAAAGCAGCCACATGACTTTTCTCTTAACAGCTGCTTAGCTCAATTACTAAAATTCTGGTTATGGTTATAAATTATGGTTATGGTCTGAGTTATGGTCATAAATCAAGGAATATTGACTTATTTATATAAATAATATTTATATGAAATTGAAAAAAATCTAATGATAATCTATTTATAAAACTGCTAAGACACTACATAGATGTGTCCCTGCATTTGCCAGGAGTCATGTCTGATTTAATAATGTATTTTTACAGTCTGTGAAACCATTTCTTCCCTGAGTTGACAGAACACAAGAAATAGGTTGCCAATTTCAACAGCCTAAGCTCTGTGATTTCATGCAGATATATGGAGATGTTGATTTAATTGGCTTTGGATGAGGCTGCTATCCTTTTTCTTACTTCTGCTTGATATCTATCTCATATTTAGAGTAGCCCCCAATCCTTGATATAGGATGTGATGGCCATACTTAAAACACAATTTACACCTCTGCTTTCCCATCTTAAAAAAATAAAAGAAATTTTAACAAACTGTTTCCTTATAAAGAAATGCACATTGTTGAATCCTGACAGTGAATGGAAGTGGAGAATGGCACCATCTTTCGGGGTTTTTTAGATTTAGATTTTTTCTTCTTGATAAAAGTTTTTCAGAAAGCAAAGAAGACATTTATTCAACAGGGACTTCAATAGTCAATGGTCATTTTGATGGAGGAGTTCCTTGATTTTGATAGGAGTTGCATTTGAGTTTACTGAGGATATTTTATCTATTAATGTTTCTACTTTTATATATGTTTCTTTTGTTTTAAAATGGTGAGGGTCCCTCTGGATTGGATAACATTTTAATACAAAAAGAAATAAAAAAAATTATGGAATGATTATTTAAACTCCTATTCAGGGATAATAATAAATTAATGATAAAACTGTCTCCATTATGAGTTTTCTATGATAACTTGCCTAAAAATCAGACTGGGTTGCAGGTTGTAGATCTGTTTTTCTCTCTTCTTGAGTTGTGTTCGCACAAGTAATTTATAATTTTCCACTAGGACAGGGGTGTCAAATTCGCGGCCCATGGGCTGGATGTGTCATGTGTTCACCCCACCCTGCCTGGGATGACTATTACTATTATTCTATTCCAACCTTCTGACATGTAAAATTAATGGGGAAGACAGATTCATTTAGCAACCGTGTTGCTAACTTATCAACTAGCAGTGATTCACTTAACAACTGTGGCAAGAAAGATCATAAAATGAAGCAAAACTCATATAACAAATGTCTCACTTAACAACAGAAATTTTGGACTCAGTTTGGTGGTAAGTCGAGGACCACCTTTACTTTCTATTCAATGAGTCTGAAATAATATTTAATTGACAGTCATAAAGAATATCCTGATAAGGTTTTCCAGTTATCATAATTTTTGGCTAAAATGCATAGAATATGTCTTGATTTTCATATTACAATGCTTCCTGACAGCACTTGCCAAGGGAGGGGCAGTGTTGTGGGGAGAAGGCTTTGTCCTATCATCGTAATCTACTATCAGGGCATTCAGAAGCAGTCTCCGCACAGGCTTTTCTTCTGAGAAGCTCCAGCATGCACCCATGACTATTTCCATGCAAATATGTCAGAAATGTAATTATGCAAAAGTATTCTGTGATATTATTTTAAAACATAAATTGACCTTAAACTTTCTTATGAAATACACCAAATAATGCTTCATTGGTATTTTCTTTTAAGGTATTGCTAATTGTATTTGTATATACTATATCTGAGTTTTTTACACTTAGGAAAACAAAATCTAGGATCTTTTTGTCCATTTGGCTTTCTAAAATAGGCTTTTGAATTTTCAGCATCTGGTCACCTGAATCCTTCGGGAGAAGGGTGGTATATAAATTTATTTATATATATATATATATATATATATATATATATATATATATATATATATATATATATATATATATATACACACACACACACACACACACACACACACACACACACACAAATAAATAAATAAATAAATAAATAAATAAAATATATTTTTGTCCCCTCCTGAGCTGAAGTTAGTAATTGAGATCTATACTGCACATTTGTATCAGGTGGGATAGATAAGAGATCTGAGATTCTAAAAAAAAAATATTACTTAGAAAATAGACAAAGTAGTGGATTAAATGGATCAAGCCTTTATTCTTAATATGATGCTTGTTTATTTAGGTTTGAAGGAAATAGAATGGAATGGAAAAAATAAATAGGAAAGTAATATAAAATGATTTTTCATCAGAAATATTTAATAAGGCAATCCCTGCCAATACCTTATAACTATATTAGAATTAGCAGCATGAGTAGATGATACCTTATTTGTTTAAGAATTTAATTTATGCTTTAAAATGTAATTATTATTGTTAAGGGAATTTATTATTAAATATTTTCTTAAACAGATTTGTTGGTAAATAAAAGCTACATAAGCTGAATGATATTCACACAATAATTAGCAACTGGATATCACTTATGAAATTGCAGCCATAAAAATTGTAGAACAGACTTATCTCTGTTCTTGCCTGAGCAGGGGATTGAACTAGAAGACTTCCAAGGTCCCTTCCAACTCTATTATGTTCTGTTCTATTTTAGAACAGAACAGAACAGGGTTTCTTGCCTGAACAGGGGATTGGACTAGAAGATAAGATTCCTTCCAACTCTGTTGTTCTCTCCTCTCCTCTCCTCTCCTCTCTCTCCTCTCCTCTCCTCTCCTCTCTAATAGAACAGAAGAACAGAACAGAACAGAATCCAAGTCAAGTCCCATTGATTTATAAACAAGTACCGGTAAACTCAATTTGTGTTTAGATCCCTATTGGGAGATACAAACAGCTGGAAAAAAAGCTGGAGTCTCCCCTAATTTTCCATGTTTTATACCGGTCTTTATATGTCTGTTCTTTTTTCATCAATGAAATTTAAAACTTTATGTTGACTGTGATGTTATAGAATAAAATTTAGGACAACCTTGATAATTTAGAATGTATTAAACAATGATAAAATTCAGCAAAATAATTAAACTGAAACATTTTGGATTAAAAATATTGATATACTAATTATTAGTATACTAGCTGTACCCGGCCACGCGTTGCTGTGGCCCAGTCTGGTGCTTCCGCTGGGCTAAAAGAGCGAGGCTGAAGTTCCAAACTCTCCATGAACATTTAGTGGGCGTGGCAAACTCGATGTCACTCATTTTCATCAGTCACATGACAGCCCCCTAGCCACGCCTACCCAGCTGGTGATTAGGGCAGAGAACCAGTTGCTAAAAACCAATGGGAACCACAAAATCCTCCCTCTCTGTCCCCACCTCTCTCTTCATATCTCTCTGTCTCTCTCTCTCCCCTGTCTGTATCTCTCTCTCCCCCCTCTGTATCTATCTGTGTCTCTCTCCCCCTCTCTCTGTATCTCTGTCTCTCTCTCTCCCCCCTCCCTCTATATCTCTGTCTCTCTCTTCCCCCTGTATCTCTCTGTCTCTCTCTCCCCCCTCTGTATTTCTGTGTCTCTCTCCCCCCCCCTCACTGTATCTCTCTATGTCTCTCTCTCCCCCCTCTGTATCTCTCTATGTGTCCCTCTCTCCCTCTCTCTCTCTATCTCTCCGTCTCTCTCTCTCCCCCCTCCCTCTATATCTCTCTGTCTCTTTCTCCCCCCTGTATCTCTCTATGTCTCTCTCCCCCCCTCTGTATTTCTCTGTGTCTCTCTCTCCTCTCTGTATGTCTCTATGTCTCTCTCTCCCCCTCTGTATCTCTCTATGTCTCTCTCTCCCCCTCTGTATCTCTCTATGTCTCTCTCTCCCCCTCTGTATCTCTCTATGTCTCTCTCTCCCACCCTCTCTCTCTGTATCTCTGTATGTGTCTCTCCCCCCCCCCCGTCTCTCTGTATTTCTGTATGTCTCTCTCTCCCTCTCTCTCTGTTTATCTCTGTCTCTGGCCTGGCCTCTTCTGCATCCCCCACCATCTCCCTTAGCTTTTCAGGCCAGGACTTCACAGCTCTCCGCACCACAGCAGAAACTCGGGGGCTCCCTAAGTCCTCCCTACACAGATGTTCTCTGGAGGCTTGACGGGGAGATGCATAGCAGGGAAGGGAAGGGAAGGGAAGGGAGGGAGGGGGTGCAGCAGGGATTTGGTTTGGGGCTTCCGGCCCGAAGGAAGAAAGCGGCAAAGCCAGGAGCCATGCACACCCCACTGGACCCCTGCTGTGCAGTTCTCCCCCGCCGCCTGCCAAGGGCAGGGGAATGATTAAATCCCCCACTCTTCCAGGCGAAACGAAGGAGGGCCGGCCATTCTCCCCCCAGGCCATTTCCGCCCCCCAAAGCCTCCCCAGAGCCCCTTTTCTGCCAGAGGCTGAAATTTTGGTGTAAGCTCTGTGAACTGCCAGAGTGCCCACCTGGGAATCAAAGGCGGCTCCATCTCCCACTCACCGACCAGATTCGCATAGCGCCGGTTAGCAACTGGTCTTTCTGACCTTGGGGCCGGTGGTAGCACTTGGCCAGGCGCGATTCGGGCCAGGCGAGGGACGGAGGGTTCCCGCTCAGCGGACCCAGGCAGCCTCGTTGCCAGGTGTTCTTTGGAGGGAGCCCTGAGTGGCTGGCAAGGGGGATGGGCAGCAGCGGTGGGCGAGGCTAGTTTGCAGGGTGGCTGGGGGAGGGGGAAGTCAGAACCAGGCTTGGGCGGGTCCCGCCCAGCCCTAGAAGCACCGGCTGCGAGGGTTTCCCGACAGGGAGCCGGCTGCTTACCTGCTGAGCCTGGTGGCAGGATATGGTCCTCGGGCATCTCTACCTTCCAAATGCACAGTTTCTTGGAAGCAATATGGAGAGTTTAAATATAAGGAGCAGAAATCTGTTGAGCGTAATCAGGGCTGGGAGGCTGCCATGTTGGTTTTATGTCCAGCAGATGGCGCTGTTTTTCAATGTTTGTCAATGTCTTTCAATGTTTTCCAATGTTTTTCATGTTTTTACCTGTCACAGGTGTGACATGTATATAATATAGGTATCTATAAACATGCCCGTAGTCGAATGCAACATTGTGTTAAAATTTGAAAGCAGTTGGTGAAGAATTTTCGGAGATGTGCGGTTATGTACAAACGGACATTTACATTTTTATTTATATAGATTGGAAGAGGATCTAAATGTTTTAAATTAGCACAGAGACTTAGTGCTTAGCATAGGGACTTGGTGGGTTTAAATCAACTCACGTGCTTATATTCCATTACAGCTGCTTTTGGGATAAAGGTGTGAATTTGTCTCAAAAATAAATTATCAAGTAGTTTTTCAAAATAATAATTTATCTGACGTGTGCTTGAAGAATAGCTGCAAGCCTTTTTGGTTTTAGTTATCAAAATTGGTTTTTCTTTATTCCTACGTGAAATGCAGTATAGGCACTCCTTGACTTATGAGCACAATGGAGCCTTCCCATGCCATGATGGTCATAAAGAGGCTTTTACAACCTTTTTTGTGGTGGTTGTTAAGTGAATATGTGATCATTAAGCAAACCCATTGTTTGCTGAGCTGCTTTTGCCCCAAACTGGAATCGAGTTAAAGTATTTTTGAAGGGTTCCATCATAACTTAAAACTGGCGCTGAACTTTAAATCAAGAACTACCTGCACAAACTGGAACTGTATATAAATAATGTTGAAACTTCCCAAATAACTTTAAAATAAGTATTGTTTTGTCGTGATGGAATTAATTACAACATAGCAATGAAAATGTGTTCTCAGTTTGCCATTTCAATTGATACTGTCTTAAGTATTGAAGGGTTTTGTATGAAGATTTGAATGACAAACTGCTGGTAAATATATCTCTTATTTTCTCATCTGAAAAATTAAAATAAAATTAGAATGTTGAATTTTCTCAGCGTTTTATTCCCTTTTGCTTAATTCAGTATGAGGCTTTACTCATGTGTCAAACTGTGGAGGATTCAAGTCATTTTAATATATTAAGTAGAATATTTTCAATCAGCTTAAATTGTTAATGCTTTAAATAGTTTGCTGCATACTATATTAATCTTAAATACATTAGCAGAAATAAAATACATAGATAGGAAAGACACTGTTTTTTAAAATTTACTTCATATTAAGTTTAAAAAGTTTATTTAGATTTTTATATATGTCCCTTCAATCAAATATATTAGATGCCAAAAACATTATTCACAATATAGCAATAGATGCTTTGTCTTTTGTTAATTCACTGAGTAAAACAAATAGTTTTTTTCTTTTATTTTTCACAATTCATTCCAAAATACTTTCCCTGTCCTTGTAAATGAAATAAATTATTTTAAAATCAGAATTCTGCAAGATGGTGCTCATTCCCATTAACATTAAAGTTGTTCCTACCTATACAAAAAAATATATTAAATATTATAGTACTCTAGTTCCTATGTCATCTTGTAATTCACTAAAATTCACTCTAGTGATTGGTTCTACTCACCGGAACTGCTCTAGTCTTCCAGGGGATAGAATCAATCACTTCCTACTGTAAAATTCAGGAAATAAGCTCTAGTTTAAAATTGTTTTGTTGCAGCTCCTGTAGTCTTAAATTTGTTAACCAGCACAATACTTTGGTAGCCTGGCCATTATAAAAGTGACAGCAAGACCAAAGTGATGATGTTACTGCTTCACAAACCAAAAGCAAGACTACTCATTTACAATTGTATCAAAAACAGCAACTTTGAATCATCTGTTAGAAGAAGCATGTCCCCATGTAAAAGTTGAAAATGGCAATACTAAATTTTCAGCCCCATTACATGGATCAGACCAGGAAATCAATTCCATTAGAAGGCTAAAACTACATTTGGTTTTAGCTATTAGCTATTATAGCAGAATCTTGTAAGTTTGATTATGCTGTACTTCCTGAACCTCCTTTTATAGTTTAAGGAGGCATATGTCTGAGCTATTTCTGAATGCTACCTGCCTGTTTTAGACTTCAAAAACACTTCAGTCCTTTGGATAAAGAGGACTCATAGAACCTCTTACATGGTCCTACTTGACCATGGTCTCCTTTTGGATACGCTCAGAATATTGGGGGCAGATAGCACAGTATGATTCATCCCCTTTTTCCAGGATTGATTCCAATCTGTGTTAATCAAGGAGGAAAGATTCCATCCTCGACCCCTGTTATGTGGGCTGCTGCAGGGTTCAGTGCTTTCTCCTTTTTAACATCTACATGAGGTGTCAGTATCCTGATGATATCCTACTTTAAGTCGCTGCCCTGGTGAATTAAGTAATGCCATGAATGTGTTACTAGAGGTCTTCAAACTTGGCAGCTTTAAGATTTGTGGACTTCAAGCATAGCTGGCTGGAGAATTCTAGGAGTTGAAGTCCACAAGTCTTAAAGCTGCCAAGTTTGAAGACCTCTGTGTTAAACTATTGCTTGGAGACTGTTAGGGATTGGATGGGAAACATCAGGTTTCAGCTGAACTCTGACAGAGTGGCTCTGGGTTTGTAGGTTGAGTGATTCCAGGATTATGTTACCTTTGGTTTTCGATCAGGTTGCAATGTCCCAGTGAACATTCTGGAATCTTCTCGGTCTCATGACTCTGCTTGAAGAACAAGTGGCAGTTGCAGCTGGGAAGACTGTCCCTGGATCAGGAGACTTTGCCCACAATGATACATGCCCTAGATAGCTCCATATTGGATTACTGTAATACTTTCTACACAGGGCTGCCCTTGAAGATATTTAGAAGCTTCAACTGATGCAGAATGCTGTGGTTTGGGCAATTATGTGTGCTTTTAGATCTAGAACAGATGTCAGCAACCTGTGGCTCCGGAGCCGTATGCAGCTCTTTGGGCCCTCTGCTGTGGCTCCCTGTCGGGTGATCCCACCATTGGCTGGCCCTGTCCCTCGCCCTCCCCTCCCAGTCACTCCTCACCTGGCCTGAGAAGGTAAGGGCAATGGCGGGTGATGGAGAAGTGGCTGGAGCGGAGACAGAGAGATACAGAGAGAGAGAGAGACATAGAGAGATACAGAGAAAGTGGTGGGGAGGAGGGAGGGAGGGAGAGAGATGTCAAAAGGGTTTTGTGGTTCCCGGTCTTTTTTAACAACTGGTTCTTTGCCCTAATGACCAGCTGGATAGGTGTGGCTAGGGAGGTGTCATGTGACTGGTGGCAGTGAGTGACATCGAGTTGGCCATGCCCACCCAGGTTTTGTGGCTCCCGGTGTTTTCTTTTCTGTGGGGAACAGGTCCAAATGGCTCTTTGAGTGCTTAAGATTACCAACCCCTGATCTAGAACATCCCATGTCAAACTGGCTTTGATTGCCAGTTTGTTTTCAGGCCGAATTCAAATTGCTGGTTTTAACTATTAAAGCCTTTTATGATCTGAGGGACTGCCTGTGCCTGATTATATGAGCCTGTCCCATTAGATCAAACAGAGATGGCATGCTGCAATTACCTTTTGCCAGGGACTTAAATTTGGTGATTTGAAGAGACAATTTTTGCCATGGTTGCCGACTTGTGTAACATTCTCTCCTTGAAGGTTTGGTTAACTCCATCCATTTTGTTCTCTAGTTCCTTAGGTCATCAGGTTTGGGGTGGGGGAAACCAGGGATATGGTCAGATGGTTACACTACTGAGATAGATACGTTCTCTTTCTCCATACCTTGGGTTTAGATATTTTAATCAAGTAACATTTTTAGTCCTCATTTTTATATATTTATTTGATTGTTTTTATGTATGTTGCTTCATTAGATTATTGTACTATGCTCAGTCCCTTTAATGAGATAGGCACCCATATAAATCTAATAAATATAAATATCAGAAGAGAGAATTGCAAGGAGGAATATGAAAGCCTTCTCCTTTGTACTTTTTATATACTTTATCGCCAAATTATAGTTCTCTTACTAGATATCAGTTGTGTTCTAGTCATCTTGGATGTGTAGTTTGTATATTGCTATGGATTTGGGTTATTTTCTGACTTTTTTTTAGCACTGTTTTCTCATTGATTCACAGAGCTGTGGACAAAGATGAAATTAAAAGTTACTCATCTTACAATAAGGAAAGAGAATTAATAATGTTCTTTTCTAGTGCTCCAAATTACAGATTTTATGATTGGAAAAGCACTTCCAGATCAGAAAATGGGTACAATTTTTCTATTTGGGACTGTTCATTACAACTGTTCCTTTTATGTTGATATTTTATTAGTATTGTATTTTTCTTATCATATTCAGGGATTGCATTGATTAGAATCATGATAAGTGTTTTGTAAAGATAACATTAGGCCTAGAGAGAAAGATGGTTGAAGATGATCCTTGGGAAATGAAGTTAGTAATTTGTACTAATGTCATTTTCAGTTACCTTAAATATAATGTGCAGGATAATCCTTGCTTGAAACAAATGTAGCCATGTGTTTTTTCACTCCCCACAGTAATTTGGACTGTCATTTGGGCATTTTCTACTGATATTCCTAAAGATTCTGTAATATAAAACCATACTGAAAACTTAGCACTCATGTTTTAATGATTACAACTCTTACAGGCTTGGGTATGCAAACTATTTGCTGAAACAGCCTGTATATCCTGCATAATGATACACTAAACATTTTGGAGGATAAAACTTACATGTACCCTGTTTCCCCTAAAATAAGACATCCCCTGATAATAAGCCCAATCGGGCTTTTGAGCGCATTCACCAAAATAAGCCCCCCCCAAATAAGCCCTCCCCGATAATATTTAAATGCATGCGCAGCTGGTCCCCGGCATTTCCTCTGGTTTCCTCCATGCACCCCAAAATAATAAGATCTCCCTGAAAATAAGGCCAAGCACTTATTTCGGGGTTCAAAAAAATATAAGACAGGGTCTTATTTTCTAGGAAACATGGTACTTTTCAGAAAATCAATCCTTTGTTCCTGAAATTGGAGCTAGGATAATGTGTTTGTTTTTAAGGATCAAATAAACCAAAGAATAAAAACATGCTGAATATCCTGTATTAACATATTTGGTTATGAATCATAATAATTACTAAATAGATAATAGATCAGTTTTTCTTCTTATTGTAAATGGGTCCTGTGGATTCTATAGGTCTGTGTTGGCGAACCTATGACACGCATGCCAGAAGTGGCACACAGAGCCATGTCACCCGGCACACATGGCGTCGCCCATTCCTCTTCCGGGTTTCCAGGGCATGCATGCGCACCAGCCAGCTAGTCTGCTGGTTACTGATGTGCATGCATGTGCGATGATCAGCTGGCCTTAATGTCTTAGCGCACATGCGCACTGACCATGACCTCAATGCCCACATGTAGCCCTGGGACTCCACCCTTTGCAAGCCAGGAGTGCTGCCCACCAGTCGCTCCCCTGCATCTGGCTGCCTGCCTGCCTCGTCACCACCACCATGAGGAAAGTCCCCAGAGTTGTGCTGCCTGGGATCCACTCCTGGCTGCCTCAGGGGGAGGCCAGGTATGGCTGGCTGGATGCTGCCCAGAGCTCAAGGCTGGCAGGAGGAGGAACCTCTGCTGCCTGTTAGCTGGCACGAACGGCCTGCTGCCACAGCCAGCCACCATCCTCTCTCCCCCGCCAGATGCTCCTGCAACTGCCAGGGAAGCGGCTGTGCAAGAACCGCTGCTGCCGGGGGTGAAGGGGCGGTGGTGGCAAGGATAGGTGGTCTGGGGCTTCCCTGTCTCCCCATCTGAGCAGACTTCTGGCATAGCCCCAGGCCTTTGGGGGGAGGGAGGGAAGCCCTGGCCTGCTGCTCCTGCCGCTGCCACCCTCTTGCCTCCAGCAAGAACGGTTCTTGTGCTGCTGCTTTTCTGGCAGCACCAGGAGCAGCTGGTGGGGCAGAGAGGGCCGGGGCAGACTGTCTTGGCAGGCCGTTCTCGCCGGGTAAGAGACAGGCTTCTCCTGGACCAGCCAGGAGAAGGAGAAGCCACCAGAAGGGAGGTGACCTGCCCCAGGAGGACCGGAGGAGAGTATAGCTCCTCACTCATGGAGATCCACCGGTGGGGAAGTAGCCGTGGAAAGTGATAAGAGGTGCGCGAGCCAGGAAGTGGTTATGCTCCCTGGCAGGAGAGGGTTGCACATTCACGCCAGCAAAGGTTTGTGCAACTCTCTCCTGCCAGGGAACATGACCACTTTCTGGCCAGCTCACCTCTTACCGCAACCAGTTCCCCACCTGTAGATCTCCATGAGTGAGGAGCTGCGCTCTCCTGGGGCTAGTCGCCACCCTGCTGGCAGCTTCTCCTCCTGGCTGCTCCAGGAGCAGCCTGAGATGCTACTCTTCTTGGCAAAGTGCTTCATCATTGCAGCACAAGGGACACACAGGTCTCCGGAGGATCCGTGCAGCTACTATCCCGCCCCTCCTTAGTCTCTGTTATGCTGCGAGGCTCCTCCTCGAGGAAAAGATGGAGGAAGGTGGGGAAAAGTCCAAACTGCAAGGTACCTCAAGCAAGCCGCAGCGCTATTCCGCAGAGCTCCGAATGGTTAGAGAAGAGGCAGAAACAGCAGCCATGGCTGTGCTTCCAGTGGGTGAGCAGGGTTCCCACTCTGCCTCTGACGTGAGGAACTTTGGAGAGAGAGGGTGGGGGCAGGCTGTGGGAGCAGCCTGTCCCTTACCCAGCGAGAAGGGGCGTTGGTCCTACCTGAGACGCATCTTCTCGTTGAGTGGAGACAGCAGCCAGTATGAGTAGTACTCGCCCAATCAGCCTGAAGGACTGAGTCTGTCAATAATGTTAAGTCCCGTCCTTGTTGCCGGACAGCTTTTGGCGAAGAACTGAGAGAGACAGACTCGGTGTGTGGGAGAAGAGAGAAAGGCAATCAACAGCAGACAAGCGGGAAACAGAGAAATAGAGAGACCAGACTGGTACAAGGAGGGCCTAGCTGCTGTCTCCACTCAACGGGAAGGTGCGTCTCAGGTAGGACCAACGCCCTTTCTCCATTGAGAGTGGAGACAGCAGCCAGTATGGGACATACCCAAGTTCACTGTCCCGAGACCTGGGGGGGACCAGGCTGGTCCGAGACCTTTTCCCTGGAAACAACCCGCTGTAACACCTGCCGTCCAAACGCAGCCTCCACTGATGCAAATGTGTCCAGTTTATAGTGACATATAAATGGCGCTGGCGAAGTCCACATAGCCGCTCGACAGATCTCCAGTAACGGAGCCTGAGTAGCCCAGGCCGCCGATGTAGACGCACTGCGGGTGGAGTGTGCAGTCAGATGGGAGGGCCGCGGAAGAGAATGGAAGTCGTAAGCCAAAGTGATAGTCTGCCGGATCCAGTGGCCGATGATAGAAGACGAAACCTTGTGACCCAAGGAAACGGGTAAGAAAGAGATAAACAGCGCTTCTGATCATCGGATGGCAGCAGTCCTCTTAAGATAGATCCGTAGTGCCCGCCGGACGTCCAAGGTGTGCCAAAGGTGTTCACAAGGATGAGAAGGTCGTGGACAGAAGTTTGGGAGTATAAGCTCTTGTGAGCGATGAAAAACGGAGTTGACCTTCGGTACGAACGTAGTGTCCAAGTGAAGGACCACGCGATCCGCGTGGAACATGCAGAGATCAGCACGGGAGGACAGAGCAGCAATCTCCGAAATGCAACGAGCAGACGTTATGGCCACCAAGAAGGAGACCTTACAAGACACCAACCGGAGAGATGCCGTCCGCAGGGGCTCATACGGAGGACCCATAAGTGATTCCAAAACCAACGGGAGATCCCAAGTAGGGTAACGGTGCAGAACCGGAGGAGATAGGTTCGTTGCGCCCCGGAGGAAATGACGAATTAGAGGATGTTGTGCCAGAGACCATAGAGAGCCGCAGGTAAGTACAGACGAAATAGCAGCCACCTGGCGACGCAAGGTATTAGGCGAAAGGCCTTCGGAGAGACCCTTCTGCAGGAAAACCAGGATGTTCACAATGGAGGCCTGGAGAACGGGTATACCGTTTTGGTCACACCATGAGGAGAAGGCCCACCAGGTAGCAGAGTAAATACGGTCCGTTGAAAGGTGATGTGATGCCTGGATTGTTCGAATAACGTCCCCGGGAATGTTTGCTCCCCTCAAAGAGTGCCGCTCAACTGCCAAGTGGTCAGACTGAGCCAAGGAAGGTCCGGATGGCTCAAGGCACCCTGCGTCAGAGCGTCCACGTCGAGAGGAATGCGCCAGGAGGAAGCGACCAAGGGGGAGACCAAGTCCACAAACCAAGCCCTCCGGGGCCAATGAGGAGCCAAGAGGACCACCTCTGCACGTTTGCAAAGGATCTTGTGGATGGCACTGGGAAGAAGGGAGGTCGGAGGAAAGGCCGGAGGGCATCGGTGGCCTCTGCCGGAGGCTCTGGGAAGCGGGCAAAGAAGCGGGGCAGCTGGGCATTCGAGTGCGTTACAAAAAGATTGAGAACCGGAGCACCGAACCGAAGACCAGGCGTTGGAAGATCCGAGGATGGAGACGACATTCCGCATTGTCCACTCATTGTCTGCTTAACCAATCGGCTTGAGTATTGGCGACCCTGGATAAATTTAATAAAACATAAAACAAACAAACATAAACATATGTGCTCTGCCCGAAGGGAGCTGAGGTGGCGTTCTGCCCAGATCACCAACTTCATGGCCACAGTCAACAGGGACTTCAACCTGGTGCCCCCTAACCTGTTCAGGTGCGCTTTGGCAATGACGTCTGTGAGTACTAGTACATGGGCTCCAGAAACAAGGTGACAAAACGCTCAGCGTGATAAAAACTGCCTGCAACTCCAACCAATTGATTGGACGACGAGACTCCAACTTGGTCCACGTCCCCTAAGCCAGCTGACCGTTGAAATGGGCTACCCAGCCTCGAAGCCTGGCATCCGAGGTGACCATCACCTGCTGGGGCTCGAGAAAGAGACAGCCCGCCGACAGAGTAGGGGAACTCCACCACCTGAGGGATCTGTGAACCAAGGAGGGAACAGGAACCGGCCTGGGTGACGTACCTCTGCCCGCCTTCTGCAAAGGTAAGAAAAACCATTGAAGCTCCCGGGTGTGGAGCTGTGCCCAGGGAACAATGGCTATAGCTGATACCATCTTTCCCAGAAGTTGAGAAAGGACATATGGGGAGACTGCCCGACAACCTTCAATCCTGGATACCAACTCCCACAAACTATCTTGCCCCTCTGGAGACAGAAATATTTTACCCTGAACTGAATCGATCAGGGCCCCTAAATGGATCAGGGAGGTAGAAGGAACCAGGTGGCTCTTCTCCAAATTGATGGAAAACCCATGGGAAGCCAAAGTCTCCAGAGTGAGCTGAACATCCCGGGCAGCTTGTTGAGGGGAAGAGGACAAAACAAGAATATCATCTAGGTAGCACAGGAGTCTAACTGAATGAACCCTGAGGGAGGCAGCCAGAGCTGCCAACACTTTTGTAAAGGTACGGGGGGCGGAAGAGAGTCCAAAGGGCAAGAGCCTGTATTGATAATGGACTCCCCCATAACAAAACCTCAAATACCGCCTATGGGAAGGGAGGATAGGGATATATAAATAGGCCTCCGTAAGGTCTATAGAGGAGAGGAGATCACCCCTCCAAACACTGTCAAGTATAGATCTTAGTGATTGCATCTTAAATTTACGGTATACCACATAGCGATTTAGACATTTTAGGTCCAGAATGGGTCTCCACCCCCCCGAGGACTTAGGCATGAGAAAAACCCGGGAATAAAATCCCATCCCCTTTTGATCGGGAGGCACAAGTTGGATAGCCCTGATCGCAAGGAGATGCTGAACCGCATAAGAGCTCTTTTTTCGAAATTACGAGAAAGCGGACAGCAGACAAAGGTACTCGGGGGGGGGGAGAGAAATTCAATGGCCATCCCTGATCATAAGGTGGCCAGGACCCATCTGTCAGAAGTGGACTTCTCCCAAACGGCGGTGAAGAGGGGCAATCTGCTGCCTATTGGAGGGTCCGAGATGCAATCAGCGACTGTGCTGGTAGGACCGACCTCTTCCCCCTCGAAAGGGCCATTTGGACACAAAGGTTTTGCCTAGGGGCGCCCTATCCTGGGAGCCTCGTTGCCTGCCAGAATTATTGTACGGCCAAGGCAAAGGTAAAAAAGAAGTAGAAGGTCCCCCACCGTCAGCACCTCGAGACTGGGGCCGTGAAGCATAGGGCGAGAAACGTGATTCCCCTCTGCGATACACCGCCGCCAACACCTTCTTGTCCCTAGTCTCGATCAGGAAGGGCTCTAATGCGTCCCCAAACAGACATGACCCCCCAAAGGGAATGGAAGCTAGGCGCCACTTATGCCTGGCATCCGCCTGCCAATGGCGGAGCCAGACCAAAAGACGGGCAGCGACAGTGGAAGCCAAGGATTTGGCGGCAAAACATGTGGCGTTAAGGGTTGAATCAGCAAAAAATTGGACCGCCGCCACGACCTTATTAAGGTCCTGCTTGACCTGAACATCCTCAGGCGGCAACTTTGCCTGCAATTGGCGCAACTATAACAAAGTGGTGCAGTTGAAGAAGGATGCCGTAGAGGCAGCTCTAATCGCCCACGCTGACCCTTGAAAAAGTTTTCAAATACAAGTTTTCCCCCTTTTCCCCCCTTCTTCCCTACCCCCCCTCACCACCCATCCCCCCCTGTGACTTCTTCTTCACAACAATAAACTAATTCATAATTAATTACATAATATTTTACCATGCCCTTACTCACTCCTCAAAGTACTGACCCTTAGCATAATATTTTATAACTCCGCTTTTCTCCGCTTTTCGCAATAATCTACCCTTTTTCTCCTCCCCCAAACTTATAAAATATTATTATTATTACAACAACATAACCTTTAATCTTTTATATATATTAATATAACATTTCAAAGCAGCCTTCTCCAAATTTAACATTTATTCAGTTCTATCCAATTCTTCCACTCCCCAAAATATATGACTTAAAAATCCTTTTTCTTAAACTAATCAATCACTAAACTAGCCTATTTCAACCCAGTTTCCTGCAAGATTACCATACACTACAATTCTAAATAATTCTAAATATAATCCACTGCCCACTCTGCTAAAATATACATATGTCTATATATACATTCCATTTTATAAAAAAAGAAAAGACAATAACTTTAAATTTATAATTCATTTAGTATCTTCTTTGATGTCTTTCCACTAGATTGTTAAATCCATCATCCATAATAGGGTAACATAGCATCCTGGTGCAACAGTTTATTCAAAATCTTCAGTCATCTTCTGCCCCCATCAATAATGAATATCCTCATGTATATATAAAAGTAAAAACAACCACCCGAGTGACATTATAATTATATTCCATATAGTTGTAATTGTGGTTTTCATCAGGATTATAAATTCCCATCATCTTAGTGGGTAACAGCCAGTTCTTCTGCATGCCCCAGCATGACTCTCTTGCCTTGTAACTCAAAATAGTTATAATATATTTATCGGTAAAAGAAATCCAAAATAGATAGTTCAAATCCAACAATGTAAGGCTCTTTCCACATCCCAAAATCACGGCATTGCAGAGATCTGCCACTTTCCTCAAGATAGTATTAAACGATAATTCGCCTCCAATATCTTTTCACATATTCATTTATTTTTTAAAATCCCTGGCTTCACTGTTGCTTGGTTTAGAAACTACTATTTCTATGAGATCTGTTTCTTTTCTTTTTCTTTTTCGGGTTGCATTTCCATCCAGATTTCCTTCCTACAAGTTGTGTATCAGCTGATCGGTTGTCATTCTGCTTTGTAAATTGATCTTGTTGGTTTTGTTTTATTATCTCATATGTCTTTTCCATCACTTGTATATCAACTGGTTGATTTACGCACTTGTCTGTAACTTGATAATTCATCACATTAGAATCAGATGACACTGCTCTCAAATTTATAGACAGTCCAGCTGGGGTATCCAAGGAGTCCGAAGACAATTTATCTACCACAGCCTCTGTAATTTGATGTTTTCCCTTTATTTCCAACTCCTTTTGCTTGTCCTGTGTTATGCCTAAAGATGTTAAATTTATTTTTAAAATTTTTTGATAAAATTCTTCCGCTTTTTCGACAGTATTCAGTTGGTATCTTACTCCTTAGTGTCTCAATATTAAACCAACTGGGACGTCCCACCTAAATAGAATATTCCTTTTTTTTAACTCATTCACTAGAAAACCAAATTTCTTCCTCTCCATTAACATCTTGGGCGGGAGTTCCTTAAAAATCCAAATCTTTCTTCCACGAAATTGCAAAGTAGAATCATAAGAATTCTGCACAATATTATTTCTAATTTCTTTGTCTATAAAATAAATCACCACATCTCTAGGCAATTGCCTTTGTTTTGCCAACCTGGAGTTTATTCTATAAATTCTGTCAATCCTGCAAAACACTTCATCAGGTTGAACCTTTAAAATCCCAGCCAGAATTTCAGAAGATATCTTCCTTAAATCATCTCTGTCATTTTCCTGCAGACCTCTCAGTCTAATTGCATATTCTGTAAAATTGTGTTGGATCATTAAAACTTCTCTTTCAATCCTCTGTTGAACATTTTCTTCATTACCAGTCTTTTGGTCAGCCTCCTTAAGTTTGTCTTCTGAACTATTATCCTGAGTGTTTGCCAAATCCTTTTTAATTTTTGGGATCTTGTCATCCAAATTCTCCTCAGTTTCTTTCATTTTAGACTCTAATAATTTAGTATTTGCTTCCAACTGAATCACAAAGTCTGCTAAGCCATTAGCTGTTTTTAAAATCTTTCGATCCAAAAAGCCAAACTTAGATTTCACCAATTCACCAATTTCTTTGATTTCCAACTTAAATTTTTCAAGTTGCTGATTCACAATCTCATCCCTTCTTACAATCTCCTCAAGAAGAAATTCTATTATATTAAAGTCAGGTTTCTGAGACTGGAGAGTTAAAACTTGTTGATGTAATTTATTAATGGGGGAATCCCCCCCCCCACTGCCTGTTTGTCTAGCTTTATAAGTCTCAGTGCCATTTTTCCACGCAGACAAAATTTACTGGAAAAGAGAAAAAAAAAACTTTTTTCCAACCAAGATCAATATCAGATCCCCAAGGAAAAAAAAAGGAAAAAAAAAACAAAAGTGAGAGTGAGGTTTTGCCTTCAGTTACAGCCAAAAGTATTCATTCCGCTACTTTGTAATTGAAAATGGAAGGAGTTTCCCTTTCAACCTCTCTTCAAGCCGCAGCAGCAATCGCCATTTTAAAAAAACTTTTTTCCCTTCACTTCACTTCTTAGGCAAAATAGAATAAAAAGAATACTTGCGCTTAAGGATCAGAGGTCCAGCTCATATCTTCTGTAATTAATTTATTTGACAGATTTACAGGCTTGCTTCTGCCCCCTAGCTCTGCATGTAGCAGAGATTTCCCAGAGCCCGGAGCATCGGCTGGGGATACGGGGAGTCTCTTCCGCTCCCTCCCAAAAGTAAATAAAAAACTTTTGGGATTAGGCAGAGGACTCTACCCACCCCAGCCGGCTCTATCTCCGTTTCCTAATGGAAACGGAGTTTTTTCGAGCCGCCATTCCGCTGAAAAAGGCGGCTCTTACAGGCAGTGGGTTCGACGATCCCGAAGGAGCGTCCAGCGGGGACAAGCAGCAAACCGGAAGTCACCCACGCTGACCCTTGATGCGCCCTCTGGAGAACTAAGTCAGAGCATCGCTCGTCAGGTCACAAGCCTTCATCGGGATCCCCCGGAATGTTGGCATTGGGCAAAAGAGTGGCGACTGGAGCATCCACAGACGGAAGTTGCAGGATAGAGTCAAAGTCAGAGGAGACGTTAAAATTCTTCCGGTCATTAGATGAAGGGAGAGGGGCCGAACCCGGCGAAGATCACTGCCGTTTCACTACATCCAAGAAGAGAGGAGGAGTGGAAATGGTCGTGATCTGCTTAACCGGTTCTGCAAACATTAGATCCAAGGTCCCAGGAGGGACAGGAGAACAGGCGCTGCACCAGAGAAAAAAGCTGAACCGTGTTCACGGCTTTGAAGAGCAGCGACTTAAAGCTTATGGAAAAAGTCCAGAAAAAAACGGTTGATCCAGAGGGAGGTTTTCATCCTCCGATAAACCAGAGTCACTATAGTCGGTTTCAGACAGAGTAGAAACATGGCTCGTGTGCGAACACGATGGCGATGCAGAGCCCTGGCTGACACATGCTCCGAAGAGCGCGGCCGCTCAGGAGAGACATCTCACACAGAACTAGAAATGCTGGGGGGATGAAGCCCAGCCACCAGCGGCTTCTGTACTGCCGCCTCGATGAGCTTTTGTAGTTGGTCTGGAAGAAGCTGGCAAGAAAGAGACTCAGAAGGAGGAGCAGGAGCCCGAAGCGACAGAGTAGAATCCTGCGTCACTTCAGGGTGTGGCGGGGCAGAGGAATTGTCGCCCCACAGGTCCAAAGTGGATATAGTAACAGGGCAATCCCGAAGGGAGAGCTGGTCAGGAGTGGTAGGACGGGGCTCCGTCACAGAGTCCAAGACCCCGGTATCCGCAGGTGCAGGTAGAGCAGCTGATAGGAGATGAGCGTTCACCTTGTCACAAAGTTTTGTGAGAACTTTGTCTCTGTGCTTTTCCACCTTGGAGGAAGTACCGCCATGCTTGTGACACTTGGAGTGGGAGCGAGAGTCCTGGACAGCTGGAGGCGGTCCAACGGGCCTGGATGGAAGGTTGATGGGTAACAGACAAGTTGTCTATTGGCCATGGTGAGCAGAGCCGGGCATAATGGCAGAATTTGTGGCCAGGTATTAAAGTCACAAACCAAAGAAAGACAAGGCAGCAGGTAATAGATAAAGGGGGGTGCGGAAACTCCACAAATAAATCTTCGTGATCAGTAGTTGGAGGCAGGAACAGGAAGGGAGCGCAAAAGCTCCACAAAATGGCCACCACGCCTCAGGCAAGAGAAAACAAAATGGCGGCCGCGCTGGTCACTAACAGGATCACCCCTAGGGAAGGAGAGCTGCCAATCTGCCAATAACTGGGAGCACGCAGCTCCACGAAACAATATGCCGTAGTCTTGATGGTGCAGGAGCTGATGCAGGGTCAATGTAGAGTGGCGCCAGGAAGAGGAACGAAGGGAGGGTGAAGATCTGCTGAAGCGAAGCCCGACTGGTCGTCGGGCGCGTGAGCTGTCAAAGCGCCGCTCTCCACGCTAGGGCTAGATGGTCAGAGCGCCGGCTCCGGAATGGGAAGTCAAGCCGCAAATCACCGTCCCAAGCCGCTGAAGTCCTCAAATCAACAGGGGCAGCGAGTTAAAGCAGCAAAGAGCCTGAATGATCGCTGTGTAAAGCGCTGCTCCAAACAGTGTGAAGGACAACAAAATGGCTGTCGCCGCTCCCGAAGAAACGGCCGAAAAGCAACCAGGAGAACTGAACTGGTCCAAATGGCAAGATCGGTTGATAAGGGGGCCCAAAATATCAAGATTTCCAGCAATGTCCAGCAGTGATCCCTTGTGAGCCTCTACACCCCCCAAGGGCTTCCCCCAAAGAGAGAAACAAAAAACATGCAGCCATCAGTCAATGCAGTCCCGGCAAACAGGCCAATTATAACTCACAAGAAAGTCAAAAGGAGTCCAAGACAACCAGAATTCAAAGGGATGAAGCAGAATCTGTAGTCAAACAAGCCAGATCGAAACAACACCAATATAAAAAGAGCCTTGGTAGCATAGTGGTCTAAAGCACCCTGTTATTAACACAGCTGCCTGCAATTATTGCAGGTTCGAATCTTACCAGGCTCAAGGTTGACTCAGCCTTCCATCCTTTCTAAGGTAGGTTAAATGAGGACCCAGTTTGTGGGGGCAATAAGGTGACTTTGTATGAATATACAAAAGTATGAAGGCTATTGCTTAATGCATTGTAAGCCGCCCTGAGTCTCCGGAGAAGGGCGGCATATAAATCAAATTAAAAAAAAAAAAAAAACACCAGAAAATCCCAAAAATCCCAGATGCAGATTTCAGAATAGATAAAGAGCTAGAGACCCACACGTCTGTCCTAACTGAAGGACTGAGTCAAAAGCTGGTCTGCCCGGCAACAAGGGCGGGACTTAACATTATTGACAGACTCAGTCCTTCAGGCTGATTGGGCGAGTACTACCCATACTGGCTGTTGTCTCCACTCTCAATGGAGAACTGCCTGCCACCACAGCCTGCCCCGCCTCTTCTGCCCAGCCAGCTGCTCCTGGTGCTGCTGGAGAAGCGGCAGCACGAGAACTGCTCTTGCTGGGAGCAAGGGGTTGGCAGCAGGTGCAGCAAGCCGGGGCTTCCCCGGAGGCCTGGGGCTATGCCAGAAGCCCGTTCAGATGGGGAGACAAGGAAGCCCCAGACTGCCCTCAAAATAATGACTTTCCAGACTTTTTAAAATGGCACTGGGGGGACAAGTGCATGTGCAGGGCACTCATGTGCAATGTGGGGCGCATGCATGGGGGGAGCGGGGGGAATATCTCCATGTGCACATGCGCATGTGGGACGGTTCGCATTGCATTATGGGTGGCATGCATGCAAGTTGCTGCGCACGCACATACACACTTCCAGTACGCCACGAGGAAAAGTTCACCAACACTGCTGTAGGTAATTTGATTTTAGAAGATGATAATTTTTCAATATTTATTTAAAAAAAATACTGGGAACCTTGTGGTTTATGTGAGATTTATGCTGTAAGAAAGAGAAAGAAAGCTTGCAGGTCACATTTATTTTTGTAATAATTTTGAATGGGAAAGAAAAATCCTAATCAAAGAAGCACCAGGACCACTCTCATCAACATTGATAGGGCAGGTCAGTAGTATATAAAATGAGGATAAACCCCACTCCCTTCTAGCATTGATTAAGTTATCTAGCTTGGTAATGAAATGTCTGCAAGAAAACAACCAGGCTCAGAGGATACCAGGGACCCACACAATATATATGTAGCTTTTAATAGTGATAAGTGTTAGCACTATTTTGAAGTTGTGCTTCAATGCACATGGTTATTAAATGTTTGAAAAAGAATATGGCAGAAGATCATTGGCAAATTCTGAAGTTTCCTTTCTTATGCTTTTTCCGATTCTTTTATTCTGCTTTTTTCATCTTTAATTTTCATGACAGAAGATACTCTTTTAGTTACTTCAGTATAGAAAACGTGATTGGTAGATTTTAGATTTAGGTCCCTGCCAGTATATTTCAAAAGGCATCATAATTAACTCGGATGTATGTGCCTAGGAGGACCTGGGGCTTCTGTTTCTCTAATAGCACTGCAATGTGCACACTGGAAATCATTTTCGAAATTGAATCAAAAGCATCTGTGTTACAGCACAGTGAGAATAAAAAAAAAATTAAGTGTGCGCCTTGGGCATGTCTAAAGGAGCTATTTGGATTCCATCCAAATTGTACTAGCCATAATTGAGCAAACAAAAAGACTTGCATGTTCCTACTATGATATTTTATTTATTTAAAAATAAAAAAAAAGTAAAAGTGAGGAGAGTAGCTATCCAAAATTGAAATTAAAAGAGATAAAGTATTTGAAAATTATTGTACAGAATTTATCTTCAGTGCTTTAAGAATAATATGGCAATAAAAAAAATTGCATATACAGAAAGAGCATCTTTGTCTTTATAAAAAATATTTTAAGTGCTGAATATACTGTTCTGGGAAGTAGGTCTGGTGTTGTTCTTCAAGGTATACTTTTAATGTAAGGATTCATATCCCAGTATTTTGCTTATGTAACACTCAATTTATAGCAGAAAAAAGTAATGATAAAATATAAGAAATTTAAGTAAAGCTATGATAAAACAGAAATGTTCACGAATGAGCAAAGACAATAGGAATTGTATTGTGCAATCAATAAATGAAAGCATGAGATTCTTTAAAAAAACGTATCTCCTGAAATATATTTTAAAAATGGACAACTTGAACTTCTCAAAGTATGAAACTTCTGAAATGGATCTTTCTTTTTTATTTGTAATAATTAACTCTCAGGAAAAGACTTTTTCATCAGGTATAAGGACATGAGCAGGTAAGTACAAAAGGATAAGAAACACTGGGACCAGATTATTTAGGATGTGGTAGTTATTGATAAATGCTTTGAATTGTGTTCAGAAGACGTAAGGATTCAGTGCAGCTGTTTCAGAAAGACAGATGATTCCATGTACAGAAAAATATAATATAACCCCATTGTTACTGTCACATTCTGGACCGGTTGAAGTTTTACACAATAATTCAGTACTTGCCCAGTGTCATTCACATTGTCCATTTAAGTGTAACCAAGGCATGTGTTACCAAACTATATTTTTCGGCTTTTTGGAATATAGTGGTGCTTAAAACTTTGTGAAACCTTTTCAATTTTCAATATTGCATAAAGGCAACCTAACATGTGATTTCTTATCCTCCCAAGTCCTAAAACTAGAAAAAAGTAATGCAGTTAAACAAATAAATCAAAAACAGTGTATTTGTTCATTGATTTATTGGGGAAAATGATCCAAAACTACATATTTGTTGCATGTTGCAAAAGTGTGCGACCCTTCAGGAATGCAGGCAATCTTTGATGTACAACAGTTCATTTAGTTCAAAGTTACAACGGCATTGAAAACTTCTGTTTTCACACCTAACGACCGTTGCTGCATCCCCATGATCAAAATCCAGACACTTGGCAACTGACTTATGGTTGCAGTGTCCCTGGGTCATGTGATCACCTTTTGTGCCCTTCAATGGGGAAGCCTGATTCACTTAACAGCCGTGTTACTAATTTAACAACTGCAGTGATTCAGTTAATCATGGCTGTAAGGTTGTAAATGGGAGCAAAACTCACTTAACGATCTTGCTTAACAACAGAAATTTTGGTTGTGGTTACACAATTGTGATTGTAAGTCAAAAATTACCTGTTTCAGGTCATTTAAAGGGGAAATTAGAGACAATTAGAGAACGATTAAAGGGGAAAAAATTAATGTTTGGTATGATCAGGTTAAAATCCTGATATTAATCGTATGGATATGTTTTATGGAAGGACCTGAAGCCGGTCATTGAGCTGAAGCTGTTCCTTATGTAAGAATGGGCTAAAACGTATCCACGCTGATATGGAGAAATGAGTGACAGTTCTTGGAAACATTTACTGCTTCCGAAGAGGTCACACTGCTTATAAAACTGAAAGCAAAGGTTCACATAACTTTACTATACAGAAATATGAAGCTTTGGGGCATTTTCCTCAGTAAATCAGGGAACAAGTATGTTTTTGATTCATTCATTTAATTTGTCTAGTTTTAAGACTTGTGTAGAGAATAGATTGTTTTACGTAATTTTTATGCAGAAATATTGAAAATTTAAAAGGTTCATAAATTTTTTAAAAACATGATAGTTGGTACAGCAGCCTTAAATGTCAAAAGTATACCTGCATTGAATTGTGCCTGAGCAATCCAATGCGATCACAAACCAACAGAAATATACACTGCTAACTTCTTCCTTTTAATAAAGATATTAATAAAGATATTGTATACCAAATCCCAAGAAAACATGCAGAAGTTTTACAATGATACCTTTTCAATCCTATTCACAAAGAAGGGCTTTGCTAAATTACCTCTAATAGGACAACTGATAAAATCAGGATGTATATTATGTTTGACTGTACACCTGCTGTCTTTTTAGGATTTAGCTTAAACTGTTATTGGGTATAGTCTTATTAAAATATATCAACATTGGGATAATTTTTGATTTCTGCACTTAATTTGGCACAAGCATTTAAGAGTGGTATAATTTCAGCTTCCAAAAAAAACCTCATCACAGAACTACATGGATAAGATTTTTTTTTTTGCCAAGTTGTACATCTTTAAGATATTCTGTGTTTAGAGAAGAAAGGGTTTATGGCAATTATGAATTAATATTGCAGTGTATAAAATATAAAAACATTTATATGAAACTGCTGGTTATAGGTGAATAACGTAATTAGAAGTGCATTACTGTAACAAAATGTATTTTGAATATCAATTACATACATACATACATACATACATACATACATACATACATACATACATCAGGGGTGAAATGTAAAATTTGTTATTACCAGTTCTGTGTGTGTGTGTGGGGGGGGGGAATGTGACTGGGTGGGCGTGGCCAGCTTTTTTTTTTAAACTTTTCAAAGCATTTTTTCTACGAATGCAAAAAAATGCTTTGAAAAGCCTCTGCCGATCAGGAACACAGCTGGGATCGTCAGAGCCTTTTCAAAGCATTTTTTTAACCACCTCTTCCACTGAAGAGGTTGCAGAAAAAAATGCTTTGAAGTCTCTCTGACAATCAGGCAACTCAGCTGGGATCATCAGAGAGACTTTTAAAGCATTTTTTTCCTGCAATCTCTTCCGGGAAAGAGGTGGTTAAAAAATACTTTGAAAAGGCTCAGACGATCCCAGCTGTGTTGCCTGATCATCAGAGCCTTTTCAAAGCATTTTTTTAACCACCTCTTCCCCGGAAGAGTTTGCAGAAAAAAATGCTTTGAAAAGCCTCTGACATCCCAGCTGAGCCGCGCAATCATCAGAGGCTTTTTTTTAACTTTTAAAAACATTTTTTCGGCGGAAGAAATTGTAGAAAAAATACTTTAAAAAGTTTTTTTAAAAAGCCTCTGATGATCGTGCGGCTCAGCTGGACATGCGGGGGGAGGGGGGGCAGGGATTTTTGCTACCGGTTCTCTGAACCACCCGCTGCCATCACTACTGGATCGGGCAATCTGGTCCGAACCGGGAGCATTTCACCCCTGATATATATATAAAATTAATGAAGATAGTGAAACATTGCATGAAAAATCCTTCACTTCTCAAATTACAGTGATTGTAATTCATTCAGCATTAATTATTTTGGTGTCCTTAAGTTTGATCTGACTACTGGACTCTATAGATAAATGCCTTCCATCATGACTGATCCTTGTGATAAAGCTCTTTTCCTCCTCGCTGCTCAGACACTCCTCAACATGGGTACAGCTCACTCCTATTTGCACGGCTGGGTGTCAATCAAACCCTCTGGAGCTGGATACGCCCTGCTTCCTGCTCCTTCCTCAGTCTTTTCACTCAGCCATTTGCAAGTGCATTAGGGTGTCTGTTCTCTCGTAGTTTTTTTACTAAATTGTTATTTTAATTTGTTATTTTTCCATTTTTGACCGTTCCCTGTTGTTTTTGAGGCTTGCGCTTTTCACAGCATTACTAGCACAGGCTAATTGGAGCGGAACGGCGGTTCGGGGCTCCGGCCGCCGTTCGAGGCTTGGCTTTGCTCAAATAATCATTTGCCGCCATTTCTTGCCGCTGCAGCCATCCCTTGCCTTTTTACTGTGTTCTGACCAGCGCAGCCTCGTTTTTGGATATCGCGGCTTGAGTCCCTGCCGGCTGGCATACTCATTAGCCGAACGGAGGCTTACTTGGGCAATTTTGGGCTCCAGCCGTAGGCGCTTTGTTTCGCCTGGCTTGCGACGCTCCAACGCTTCCTTTTCGGACCGCCATCTTGTGCAGTGACCTGGGCTTTGGTTTCCAGGATCACTAGCCCACCATTGTGCCTCTTCAACTTGTGCAGCGACCTGGGCTTTGGTTTCCAGGGTCGTTTGCCTTCCTGCAGGTGTGGACGCGGTCCAGCGGTTACCTGCACGTGAATCTGCCTGACTCAGCGCGACTGCCATCATCAGGGAAGTAAACCCCCTTTTTTTCTGTTGATAATAATTTAAAAAAAAAAAAAAAAAAAAACGGAAATTCTGGTATCTGTATGCATTGCTGTTGGCGGTAGATAGTTATTAAGTGATATTGTATTTTTTGTGTAGATATTAAAAAAAAAAAATAATAATTCAAAATTTCAAAATTTCAAAATTTCAAAATTCTAAAAAAATCTTCAAAAAAATTCAAAAAAATTCAGAAAAATTGTATTTGTTCTTATAAACAATATGGAGGCTGTTGATCTGTCTTCAGACCTTGACAGGAGTCCATCTCCGTCTCCAGTTCCTTCTCCTAAGCACGCTAAGGGGAGGAAGACCAAGGGTGCCAAATCTACCAGGTCGGGCAAGTCTTCTAAGGCAGACAGGGATGCCCAACGCAGACACAATGCTCTGGAAAAACAGTTCACAAAGGCACAACACCAGGCTCAGTTGCTTGAGGGTCATGAGCCAGTTGATGATGATTTGGAACCAAATGCTGTTTGTGACCCGGAGGCGCTCCAGGATATTGCTGTCCAGGATGCTGAACCTTCTGCAGTCTGTCCTTCCACTTCTACGAATTTTCCCTTGACATCTGTTAACCAGCCCTGTGTCAGAGCTAGATCAAGGTCCTCTAGCATGGCTAGTCACATTTCTCAGGCCCCTAGGCATGTTCCTGAGGCTACCTTCACACCCACTGCAGCAGGTCTCCGCCCTGAGGCGGGACCTACCCTTGGTCAACCTGTGGATTTCCAGTCGTTGTTTACTCAGACTATGTCCCACATTTTTCAGGTTGGGTTGCAGCAGGCCTCTGGTATGTTACCCATTCCAGGTTGTGTACCTGCTCCCTCATGTCATATGCCGTCTGCCTTGGAGCAGCAACCTTCTACTTCCTATGTTCAGATGCCTGAACTTGTCAGGGAGGATGACTTCCTAGATGACTTTGAGATGTCGGAGGATGAGGAGGCGGTCCAGGACAAGCCTGCCTTTCCGGGATTGTTCAAGCCTTCAATGTTTCGTTCCCTTTTACGCAAAGCGAAGGCTGCTACCAACATGGACACCAATTTAAATCAGGGTTCTGTTTCTGCTCCGCCAGACCCTAATAGTAACTTGTTTAATCTACCTCAACCTGATCACGACTTTGTACCGTGTCCTGACCTTTTCTGTCAGGTCATTCAGAAACCATGGGACCACCCCGCTTCACTTTCTGGCCCGAATTCCTTCGATCGAAAGCTATACGCCTCGGCCCCTGTGTTAGATGCTCTTTTGCAGTTACCTAAAGTTGATGATCCCGTAGCCAGTCTGACATCATCGTCGATTCTGGTAGGTGAAGCTGGTGACGGCCTCAAGTTTGAGGATAAGCGGGCGGAGATGTCATTCCGGAAGACACACCAGGCGGTAGCATGGGCCATCCGGGCTGCTACTTCTTCCTCCTTTTTCAATCGGGCGTCCCTGGTGTGGCTGCGTCAATTGAGGGACAGACTGCCTCCTGAAGACGCGCGGTTGCAGCAGGATCTGGCAAAGTTAATCGCTGCTGCTGAATATTCGGCCGATGCGTCCTTGAACGCAGCTAAATTTGCTTCGCGAGCCTTGGCTTCGACAGTTTCTTCTAGACGACTTCTGTGGCTTCGTAATTGGAGAGCTGACGCAAAATCCAAGTGGCGTTTGACTGCTGCTCCGTACAAGGGTCCGGCTTTGTTTGGGTCGTCTTTGGACTCCATCTTGGTCGAAAATCGAGATAAAAAGAAGGTATTGCCTATGGCTTTCAGACGCCCGGATAGACGTTTTTTTCCCTATAGCCGGCAGCCATTTCGCTACGACCAAGGTGCCGCAAGCGCATCTTATCAAAGATCTTCTCAATTCTCTTACCAACCAGCTTCAGACCGAACGTCCTTTCGTGGCCGTGGCCACCACCAATCCACCTTCCGGCGCCCCTTCCGCTCCTCTACTTCCAGATACTCTAGACGTGGCAAGTGACTCACCGTCCCTGGCACCGATTGGGGGCAAACTCCAGGCCTTTTCCCACCAGTGGCCTCTTACCACCTCGGATGCCTGGATTGTCCAAACTGTCACCAACGGTCTTCGTTTGGAATTCATTACCATGCCACAGGACTTTTATGTGCAATGCCCCTGGCCGCCTCAGAGAGACAAGAAGCTTCTTCTGTCTCGCGAAATACAACATCTGCTGCAGATACAGGCCATAGAACGTGTTCCATCGACACAACTCGGAACCGGCTTTTACTCAACGCTATTCCTGGTGCCGAAAAGCTCGGGCGATTGGAGGGGCATTCTGAATCTACGACGCCTCAACCAACACATCTTATACCGTCGGTTCAAAATGCATTCGCTCAAATCATTGCTAGGCTGCATCCGACAGGGAGATCTAATGCAATCAGTGGATCTAAAGGAAGCGTACCTGCACGTGCCCATTCACCAATCACACAGGAGGTACCTCAGGTTTGCGTTTGGAAACCACCACTTCCAGTATCGGGCGATGCCGTTCGGCCTTTCGTCCGCCCCGAGGACTTTTACAAAACTGTTGGCAGCGGTGGCGGCGTCGCTCAGAGAGATACCTGTCCGTCTAGCATGCTACCTCGACGACATTTTGATTCTATCATCATCAACCGAACTGGCGATTCGAGACCGGGAGTTGGTACTTCAAACTCTTCAGGACCACGGATTCACCTTGAATCTCACCAAAAGTCATCTGATCCCCACGACTCATATTCTGCACCTAGGAGCAATGATAGATTCGAGTCAGTGTGTCGTCCTTCTGTCTCCAGACAGGCGTGTCAGCATACAGCATCTTGTGTCTCAAATTCTTCTGAACCGGACTGTTCCATTACTGACGCTCTCCCAGCTTCTGGGAAAACTAATATCCTGCATAGACATTGTTCCCTGGGCACGTTTCCATCTTCGTCGCCTACAATGGTTCCTGCTTCCCTTCCAGAAGCAAGGTCGGGCGGAGTCCACCTTCAAAGTGACAGTTCCGGCTCCAGTTCGTCTCTCCCTGCGATGGTGGTTGTCTCCAGCTCTCAGCAGGGGCTCTCCCTTTCTGGAACCGAAACGGATGGTTTTAACCACGGATGCGAGTCTGCGGGGCTGGGGGGCCCATCTCAACTCCCAGTTAGCCCAAGGGGTCTGGTCATCGACGGAAAAACTGCACAATATAAATTGGCTGGAGCTCAGGGCGGTAAGGTTCGCTCTTGTGCACTTCAAACATCTTGTGTATCGCCAAGACCTTTTGATACTAACAGACAATGTGGCCACCAAGGCCCATATCAACAAGCAAGGGGGGACCCGCTCTTGGACTCTGATGCAGGAGGCGGAGAGGCTGCTGTCGTGGGCGGAGCTCCACCTCTTGTCGATAAGAGCCGAACACATTTCCGGGACTGTGAATCGGGAAGCAGATTGGCTCAGCAGAGACCAGTTAGATCACGCCGAATGGCGGTTGGAACCCGGCCTGTTCCAGGACCTGTCGAGGAGGTTCGGCCTACCGGTAGTGGACATGTTTGCGACAGCTCTCAACACTCAATTACCAAGATTCTATTCCCGTTACCCGTCTCCAGCGGCAGAGGGTCTCGACGCTCTACGGAGTCCTTGGCCTCGAGGACTCCTTTATGCCTTTCCTCCCTTCCCTATCATACCCAAAGTGATTCGGAAGGTGATTCAAGAGCGGGCGAATCTACTGCTGGTAGCACCGTATTGGCCCCGTCGAGAGTGGTTCGCAGATCTAAAGAACCTGTCTGTCGAGCCACCGTGGAGGATTCCACCAGACAAGGTCGTTTTGACTCAAGGTGCGGTACGCCATCCGGAGCCAGAATGGCTCCGATTAGCCGTGTGGCATTTGAGCGCATAAAGCTATTCAAGGACCACTTATCGGAAGATGTCATTTCTATCATTCAGGCCGCCAGGCGGCCATCGACAGTTCGCATTTATGACGCCTCTTGGACTGCCTTTGCGACATGGTGCAGTGCTCATCACGTTGACCCCACGTCCGCAGTTGTTCCGGACATTCTGCGTTTCCTGCATGCGGGGTTTTCTAAAGGTCTAGCTCCAGCGACTCTTCGTCGTCAGGTGGCTGCTCTGGCCACTGTTTTGTCTGGAGATAATAAAGTTCCCTTGTCTCAGGATCCACGAATCCGTTCCTTTCTCCAAGGAGTCACCAACCTGCGACCCCCGTCGGTTCATCGCTACCCTACATGGGACCTTACCTTAGTGTTACAAGCCTTGACTGCACCACCATTCGAACCTCTTGCTTCGATCAGTCTGCGTTATTTGTCTTTGAAGATGGCATTTTTGCTAGCAATCACTTCAGCTCGTCGTGTATCTGAGATTGCAGCCTTGTCTATGAGGAGTGATCTCTGTATTTTTTACCCGGACCGGGTGGTCTTGCGACTTGACCCGGCCTTTATTCCGAAAGTGAACACACGTTTTCATCGGGCACAGGAAATTATCTTGCCTGATTTCTGTCCGGACCCTCGCCATCCTACTGAGAGACGCTGGCATACTTTGGATGTGCGACGGGCGTTAAGGCGATATCTTAAGAGGACTGCCTCCTTCCGCAAGACTGAGGCGCTGTTGGTGTCTTTCCTCCCCTCCTCCTTGGGTCAGAAGGTATCCTCAGCAACAGTAGGCAGGTGGCTCAAAGCCTGTATTTCTCGGGCATATGAGTTGAAGGAGGCTCCTGTCCCGGGTGGTATCCTGGCCCATTCTACCCGTAGTGCCGCAACATCGGCGGCTTGGGCTACCCAGGCATCGGTAGATGATATTTGCCGGGCGGCAACCTGGTCCTCTCTTTCTTCTTTTGTTAGTCACTATCGTTTAGACAGGTTTGCTTCTGCAGATGCTGCCTTTGGCAGAAGAGTTTTACAGTCTGTAATCTCTCTCCAAGGCCAGCCTTCAGTTTAATTCCCTCCCTCTTTTCTGGAACTTGGGTATGTCCCATGTTGAGGAGTGTCTGAGCAGCGAGGAGGAAAATGGTCGTTGCTTACCTGAACGACCCTTTTATCCTCGCTGCGATGACACTCCGTCCCTCCCTTTTTGTCGCCGGGTCTGGCCTTGGTGGAGGTCTCTTTTTGTTCTCCCTCTGTAGCTGTTCTGTTCCTGTCCTGCTATCTGGGGATTTTTCTTTCGTGACCGTCCTGCTGCCCTTGGGCCAAGATGTCTTCGTGAAAAGACTGAGGAAGGAGCAGGAAGCAGGGCGTATCCAGCTCCAGAGGGTTTGATTGACACCCAGCCGTGCAAATAGGAGTGAGCTGTACCCATGTTGAGGAGTGTCATCGCAGCGAGGATAAAAGGGTCGTTCAGGTAAGCAACGACCATTCTAGGATATTTCCACTGATATCATTGATCCCATTTGTTTATCTTATCTGTTGTCTTTGTTCTCTACTACCCTTGCTAGCTTGCCAAACATAGTTCTTTTTTGTACTCTATTCATTCATATTACATGCCCAAAAGAATGTGAGTTTTTGCTTGCTAATAATTTTTCTCAAGGGAGCAGTCAGTCTTTTATTTCCTTCAGGACTGAAACATTGGCTGTTCTTGTGCAGTCCGTGGTACTCTTAGTAACCATCTCCAAACAATAATTCAAAGCTGTCTCTCTTTCCGTTTCTCAGTGTCCAGGTTTCACAGCCATACATGACTGCAGGAAAGACTGTTGTTCAAACTATTCTGGTTTTGGTTACCATAGGAGAATCTTCATCCTTAGTCATTTTATCTAAGATTGTCACATCTTTCCTTATATACAAATCTCTTATTTTACTTCAGCATGTTATCCAGTTAGTTTCTGTTCTTAAACATAAGAAAACAAGTGCCTAGCCCTGAATTTCTTCATCACCAGCTGAATCCACTAAATAAACACACTTTATACCAGTGATCCCAGCCTTTCTGATAACAAGAGACCAGTTTCGTGGAAGACAGTTCTTCCATGGACTGTGTGAGTGGGATTTTGCACGCAACCTAAATTCTGTGCATGTGTAGATTAAGCTTTGCTCAGTCACCCACTGCTTGTGCTGCCCTGTTCCTAACAGTATCTTGGACCAGTACCGATCCATGGTCTGAAGTTGGGGATCCTTGGTTTATACTATTTATAGAATAATATTTATCCTTCAGATCTGTGAAGAAAAAAAATGTCATTCTTTTGAAAATCCAATCCTTAAGTTTCTTGGAAGTAACAATTAACTTTGGTGAACCAGATGAGTATTTTGTATCTTTGTATCTTTCTTCAAATACTTGTCTAGAGCAACAATATTACACACACACACACACACAATATGTGTGTATGTATGTATGTACATATGTATGTATGTACATCTAAATACATACATACACATATAGTAGGTAGGTAGATAAAAGAAACATCAAACTCACAAACAATAAATCACTCAAACTATACCAGGCTGCAGATTGTAGACGTGCTGTTTCAGAAATGCATAGTTCTTTGATAATAAAGCCTGTCCAGATATACGGAGCCACTTTGGAGATCATGTAAACTTTTTAAATGGTAACAAACTAATGAAGCTGTTCTAGAAATTAATGTAAATGTTGCAAGTACTTAACATCAAGCAGCTTTCCAGAGATTAATGCAGTTCTCTGAAGTGGTTTTTCTGCTTTAAAAATGACCATCAAGGAAAATAACACTTTATTTCCAGGCTATAGGTTGTATTTAAGTCAAATGAGAATTGACAGTTCCCCAGGGCTGACCCTGTAGCAGGTATTTTATGTTTTTTTTCTATCTAGAGACTCTGCCATCAGCTAACCTATAGGAAGAAATCTAGAAAAGAGGGAGCAGCCAAGAAAATATTAAGATTTGTCTGCCTGTCCTTTACAAAAGAGCTAGATGACTTTTTATATATTAAGAGCATTGTTTCAGTTTTCTCTTGTGCCATCACTTTGCTGAACACTTAATTCTCACAATCCTGTATATTTACACATATTGTATAGCTGTCGTATCAATAAACTTCCCATCTCCTCTATTGGTATCATTATTGTGGTTATTATTATTCTATTGCTTTGCACGTACACTGAGGCCTTTTGCACGGGAGACAAATTCCTTTTGTGTCTAATCATACTTGGCTAATAAATTCTCTACTCAACATTATTGTGATGTTGTATAGCATCTAGAAAGATGTACGTAAATTTAATTTAATTGTTTTTTATATTCCAGAATAGATACAACAGAAACTCAAATAAATACTGGGTTGGTTGTTTGTTTATTTTCAGAACTCTTAATATAAGATCAGCTATTGTAAAAACTTAAGTTCCATGCAATTAATGTAGCTAACTAGAATTTCTTAATTTAGTTTTGTCTTGAAATGTTGATGCTTTTTCTTACATTTATGTAAAAGAGCAGGCTGCCCAGAAAATGGCAAGCACCTGTGCTGCTGTTGTCTTGTCCCTTTAAATTCTCTCTCTGGCCAGCACTGCAACCTTGACTATAAAAGCTGTGCTCAGAGACAGCTGGTTGTAGTGCGTAGGAGACAGTGAGAAGAAGGTACATTTAGATAAAGCTGTCTGAAGCAGCTAGAAGGAGATAATTTTCTCTAGAATACTCACTGAAGTAGCAGAACTCGCAAGCGGTAATACCTGGAGTTGTAGAGTAGTAATAGCAGTGAGGAAGACTGAAGTAGTGGTGAGTAGTGATCAATAGATGTGAATGTTTGTGGATATGTGTTAGGAACTTGGACAAGGGGATGGATGGGGAACTCATCAAATTTTCAGACAATACCAAGCATGATTTCTCCCGCCCCCTCCTCCCCCCAGGGGACATGATTCCATGTTCTGGCAGGTCCTAGAGTTTACATGGTACATGAGTTTGTAGATAATTTCATTTTTGGCAAAAGCAGCTATGAAATGAGTAAAAAAAAAATGACAAGTATTGTAAGAGTTTAGTAATTTAAGTGCTAATTAAATTGATGCCATTTTGGGAACTTGAAGCGTGGCAATAACTTACAAATTATTGTTTGTAAGTGCTCAGAATCACTGAAAGTAAATGGGCAGCCATACAAACCCACTAAGTAAATAAATAAATAAACAAACTTTTATAAGTGTAAGAAGCAGTTAATTGCATATCTAAACAATATGCATGGGGAAGTTATTTTGAAAGAAATGCATTTCTAGAAATCAATATTAGTATGTCAATAAAACATTATGAAAAGCAGTATTTTAGAATACAGTCCATTCTTTTTATTGTATTTTTTTATTTTTTAAACAAAAACATAATACATCAATCCTTCCATGTATCATCTCAATGTTTCTTCAGTGACTTCTTTTTGTTATTCCTTCTATCTTCATTTCTTCCTTAATAATTCCCATTCCCCTATTACAATATTTCCCCCAAAAAACAATACATTTAATATAACATTCTCCTATTTATTCATCAAAATCTTTATATCTCTTTTCCTAATCAATCATAAAATTTTCCCCATATCTTTAAATATTCTGTATCCTCTCGTTCTTTAATCATCAAAGTTAATCTATTCATTTCTGCACAATCTAAAAATTTTTAAATCACTTTTCCTTCCAAAGGGATTTTCTCTGCTTTCCATCTTTGCGCAAATACTATCCTCGCTGCCATTATTATATGTATAATCAAATATATATTTTCTTTACTAATTTTCTCTGGTAGGATACCCAATAGGAACAGCTCAGGTTTTAAATCAATATATTGTTAGATAATTTCTTCTAACCATGTCTTAATTCTGCTTCTGAACATGCCCACCACATATGATAATAAGATCCTGGTATTTGATGGCATTTCCAACATTTAGCTGATTTATCTTTAAGTATTTTTGCCAATTTTTCAGTAGGCATATGCCATCTGTAAAACATTTTATATTGATTCTCTTTATATGCAGTGGACATAGTTAATTTATAGTTCCTTTCCCATAACTGTTGCCATCTATCAAGCTTAATTAAGTATCCACAATTTTTTGCCCAAGCAATCATTGTTTCTTTTACTTGCTCTTCTAATTCGATACTAAGCAGAAAATTATAAATTTTTAAAATTATTTTATCCTCTGTTCCCGTATCCTATCGAAATCTGTCATTTCTAAATAAAAACAATATAATTTTGCATCTTTTTCATAACTTGCTTGTATTTGCATATGCGTATACCAGTCCATCACAATCCATTGTTTTTCCAGTTATCTTCCATTGTTTTCCTTTCAGTTCCCCCTTATCTGTAAGTAAGTCTTTATATCTAAAAATATTTTCAAAATTAACCATATTTGTGTGTATCAATGCTTCCATTGTTGATAACCATATTGGAATTTCAAGTAATATTTATCTCTAACCTTCTCCCACACTAATAACAATGCATTTCTTATATAATGTCTATGAAAATACGTATGCATCTTACTTCTGCCATACCATAAAAATGCATGCCATCCCAATTGTAAATCATGTCCTTCCAGTGTTAGTAATCTTATATTTCTTAATTTGATCCATTCTTTCATCCAAGTCAATGATGCTGCCTGGTAATACAATTCCCAATTCGGCAGTCCAAATCCTCCCCTTATTCTTGCGTCTTGTAGCATCTTTATATTAATTCCCGCCTTTTTCCCCTGCCATATGAACTTCCTCATTATTTTGTTAAGGTGTTGAAAATAAGTCTTTTCAATTTTTATTGGAATTGTCTGGAATAAAAACAATAGTCTCGGTAGTATATTCATCTTGATTGTTGCAATCTTTCCCATAAGTGATAACTGCAAAGTTTTCCATTTTTCCAAGTCTTTCTCAATTTGTCTTTTTAGATTATAATAATTATCGTCTTTTATCATTACACATCTTGAAGTTATAAGTATTTCACTTTTTTCACAATTTGTATATCTAATTTCTCCCTTAATTCTTTTTTATTTTTCAGTAGTATTTTTCACCAATATTTTTGTTTTTTCTTTATTTATTTTTAAACCTGCCACCTCTCCATATTCGTCTATTCTAATAATATTGGTCCTGTCTTTTGGGGTTCCTCCAGAATAAATACTAAATCATCTGCAAAAGCTTGTAATTTTGTATTCCTCTTTTTTAATTTTCATCCCTTTTATTTCTCCATTCCATTTTATATTTCTATTTAGCACTTCTAAAGTCAATACAAATAGCAATGAGGATAATGGACATCCTTGTCTTGTTCCTTTTATTATATTAACTTTTTCTGTCATCTCTCCATTCATCATTATCTTAGCTGATTGTTACATATTGTTTTTATGGTGTTCATAAATCTTTCCCCAAAGTCCATTATTTGTAGTTGCTTTATCATAAACTGCCAATTCACATTGTCAGAAGCTTTCTGTGCATCTAGAAATATCATCGCCATTTGTTTTTCTGAGTGTGTCTCATAATACTCCAAAGTATTCAAAATTATCCTCATATTGTCTCTGGGTTTCTTGTAGGTAGAAACCCATTTTGATCCATATGAATAAATTCATTTAGTAGGGTTTTTTTAGTCTGTTCGCCATTATTGAAGCGGAAATCTTGTAATCCACATTCAATAATTAAATCGGTCTGTACCTTTTTATTAATTGCAAGTCTGAATCTTCTTTAGGCCTCTATCCATGAGTCTGGCATTTTTCCTTTAACTAAAAGTTCATTAAATAATTCCAGCATTACATTGCTTAACACCTCTTGAAATGTCTTATATAGTTCCGCTGGTAGTCCATCCGGACCTAGTGTTTTCCCATTTTTTTGTTTTTTAATCGCTTCTGTTAGCTACATCATTGTTATTTTTTCTTCTAATATCCTCTTATATTGTTTAGGTATTTCAGGTAAGTCTGATTTTTCTAAAAAAAAAAAAAAATCTTCTCTTCAGATATCTTCTCTTGATATTAAAGCTTTTCATAAGAATTTTGAGTTATTCTCTTCTTTTCTTCACTTCTATAATGTATTTTTCCTTTTTCATCAACATTATTGTGATGTTATATAGCATCTAGAAAGATGTACATAAATTTAATTTAATTGTTTTTTATATTTCAGAATAGATAGAATAGATAGATAGAATAGAAACTCAAATAAATACTGGGTTGGTTGTTTGGTTGGTTGTTTTCAGAACTCTTAATGTAAAATCAGCTGTTGTAAAAACTTAAGTTCCATGCAATTAATGTAGCTAGCTAGAATTTCTTTATTTTTGTCTTGAAATGTTGATGCTTTTTCTTACATTTATGTAAAAGAGCAGGCTGCCCAGAAAATGGCAAGCACCTGTGCTGCTGTTGTCTTGTCCCTTTAAATTCTCTCCCTGGCCAGCACTGCAACCTTGACTATAAAAGCTGTGCTCAGAGACAGCTGGTTGTAGTGCGTAGGAGACAGTGAGAAGAAGGTACATTTAGGTAAAGCTGTCTGAAGCAGCTAGAAGGAGATAATTTTCTCTAGAATACTCACTGAAGTAGCAGAACTCGCAAGCGGTAATACCTGGAGTTGTAGAGTAGTAATAGCAGTGAGGAAGACGGAAGTAGTGGTGAGTAGTGATAAATAGTTGTGAACGCATGTATGTGTGTGTGTGTGTGCTTGTTAGGAACTTGGACAAGGGGATGGATGGGGAACTCATCAAATTTTCAGACAATACCACGCTTGATTCCTCCCCCCCATAGCTGCAAAAGCAGCTATGAAATGAGTAAAAAAAAAAAAAGACAAGTATTGTAAGAGTTTAGTAATTTAAGTGCTAATTAAATTGATGCCATTTTGGAAACTTGAAGCGTGGCAATAACTTACAAATTATTGTTTGTAAGTGCTCAGAGTGACTGAAAGTAAATGGGCAGCCATACAAATCCTCTAAATAAATAAATAAACTTTTATAAGTGTAAGAAGTAGTTAATTGCATATCTAAATAATATGCTTGGGGAAGTTATATTGAAAGAAATGCATTTCTAGAAATCAATATTAGTATGTCAATAAAACATTATGAAAAGCAGTATTTTGGAACACAGTCCATTCTATTGGATACTTTTAAAGAAGCTTGAGATAAGACATATCATTTTATGTCATAATATTTTCCCGATATATTGTTAGACATATTCAGTAGTGCTTTAACTTTATAAATTGTCTTAAATAACAATCTTTCTCTCTCTCTCCCCCCCCCCCCCAACTTCTATCACTAGGAGTCGAAAACTTCAAATCCGAAATATTCCACCACACTTGCAGTGGGAGGTAGGCATTCATCTTTAAATTTTAAATTTTCAACCTGTTTATAAGAGGATAAATTGATGGTATGTCTTTTGCCTACCAACTTGCCTCTTGTTCTCACTTTTTTCTCTTCTAACTCTTAGCATACGCAATATTTGACAAGGACTGTTTTTTGTTCTTGAGATGTTAATTTACAGCTTTGAATAACGGAGAGTATTTCAAGTATTTATTTCAATTGCCCTCAATTTGACAGTTGAAGTTAAATGGAGGGCAATTGGAGTTAAATGTTTTCAGAGTTTTACAGTGCAACCCTAGGTGAATAGTAACCTTTGATTTATTCCCACTTTAAACGCTCATTACTGCTTTCCTGATCTTTAGAAACATGAACATTGTGATGGAATTTGTATAATTAATTTTCTGTCTCTAATATTTTCAAAACATTATGCTGGTTGGAGATTTTATAAAATCAGGATAGCAATTATCCCAAGAATATGAGGATACATTTCTATTTGTGCCTCTTTCTGATGCTGTAGTTCTCCCAGATATAATTTGTAAAATTTATATTCATTTGCCTAAATAATTTGTTTGACAGGTTTTGAATACTGAAGAGTTTTTTAAGTCTTTGAATATTTTTATTTATCAAACATAATATCTCTATTATTCCCCACTTTCTCTCAGTTTTAGTAAGACTGTACAGTGTAATAATAGTACAATGATATTTTAGTTGTGTCAGTAAAAATAAAATATTTAAAATGTCTGGGAAAAATTGTTTATCATTATTTTAGGTAGTAAAACCTCATTATTCAGATTAAATTGCCGTGTTGGCACTTTGTGATAAATAAGTGGGTTTGGGGTTGCAGTTTGAGCACTCGATCTCTAAAAGGTTCGCCATCACTGCCCTATACCCACTCAAAAGCCATAATTACCTTTAAGGAAGAGCCACCTAAGCAAATACTGTATTAATATTTTAAGCATTGAAATCAAACATATAGTTCTGTGAAAATATAATAGCCCTTTTGGATTTCATCAGTTTTTGAGCATCTTTGCCACTGTGTGTTCTTCATGTGAGTTCTACATAAAGAAAATAAATGAACAAATGACACCAATGTTTTATGCATGTTTCATTTAATTTATAAACAAGTAATTTAACATGCTTGTTATAACAAGAGGAGAAGACCCCAATTAGACAAATGCTAAAAAAGGAATACATTATTTTCTAGCTAAAGTAAATATTCACACAAATAAACTTTTCTGTTCAGTTGCTCATCAAGATTAGTATCTCACTACCAGCTTGGCTAGAAATTCTGTTATTGCTCAACAAGGCTACATGTGAAGATTGAGAGGCAGATGAACAGTTTAGACAAAACGGATTTGTTTTTAGAGTAAAGTTAGAGGATTTGGCTTTTTAGGATAAAAGTAAAATGTATTGTACTTGATAAAATCAAATAGGAATTGGGAGTAGTTATAAAAACGTAAGAAAGGCTTAGTAAGTAAGTAAGTAAGGTAGAATACCAGTGCAAAAGTTTCTCATGCTTTTTTTGGACTCATTCATGTATATTGATGTAAGATGTGAATTTATTTTTAGAGTGTGAGGCGAGAACTACTAATGTTATGGTTTGAGATTTAGAGTATAAATTCCTTGGTTATTTTTCTTTATTTTGTTTTTGCATTCAATCTTTAGTGATTTTGCCTTTATAGAATGCTGCTTATATTGATTTTGTTTTCAAATTTACTGATGAAAAGTTATGTCTATTTATAAACTCATTGCATTCAGTTTCTCCCCCCCGCCAAGACATAATATAAGAATCATGATGGACTAAGCCAATATTAGACAAAATTAATATTAAAAGGAAGGTGTATTTTGTTGTGTTAATACTGATTCAAAAATAATGGCTGCATACAGGTTTAAATTTGTATCCCATTGACTTTGGGTGTTTATTCTAGACATGAATTAAGTGTTCATCTAACCAACTGTTTTCTTCCTTTGAAGGAGTGGGTTAGAATATTAACCAGTAAGCATATGATTTTTCATCTGCCCAAAAAAACAATTTAGTTTAAAAGTATGTTTATTATATTTCACGTTTTAGTAATTGGCTCCCAGGCATCAGAAAGATGCTTTTGATGGGTTAAAAAAAGATTGTGAGGATAAATATATCCAACAAAGTCCCTTCAAGAAGTTTCCTTCTACATAAACCTCATTTGTTGTTTGATCAGACTAGGTGGCGTTTGTAAAAAGGAGTAAGGTGAATTCTTATTTAAAATGAATGAAGAGAACCTAATCTTGCCTCAGAGGACTGTTCTTTCTCTGTCTCTCTCTGTGAAGTATTTAAGTCATGGTAAAATTGCTAGCTATTGTAAATTTTAAAAATTATTCTAACTACTGATTAAGTGCTGCCTGACTTGAAAGGTTACATTCCTGAATATGCAAGGAATTTTTCAGTCTAATGAAGTTAAAAAAATAATCACTTGCTTGTTGCTTTTCCCCCTCCCCCTTTAAGCACACTAACTCAATTCAGCTTATTTTACAATAAATATAACTGTTAATATTGTAATTAATTGTAAATACCTCTATATTTATTTCTAAAAATCTATTATCTATTAAGTTCTTTGCTATAATAAGAGCAGTTGAAATATTTTTAATACTGCATTTATTTGAGTCAACCATTTTTCTAAATAAATATGGTTTTATTTTAATTTTGAAGAAAATTATAGTAATTAGAAAACCTGTTTCAATATGTGCTGATTTAAGTCTTAAGCCTACTTTTTTGAAGTAGTTCCATACAATTTGCTATTAACGAATTAATTTAATTTAATTCCTGGGGATCAAATTGAATGTGGAAGTTTCACATTCAGCAATAAAGATGATCAAATTTAAGAAAAATCTGGAAAAAAATATGTTACTAACTTTGTAAAACATAAACATAATTGGGATTTGTATATATTATGCAGGAAGTTCATTATATAAATTTGTATAACGTGTAAAGTTTACATTGTACTTTGTTTTGTTTTTTTAATAGGTCCTGGACGGTTTGCTGGCACAGTATGGAACTGTGGAAACCTGTGAGCAAGGTGGTGTAATATTCAAATAGTTTGTTTAAAGGAAATGATAAAAAGAAGTTTTAATTTATTTTTTTCGATACATCTTTTTTTGTTCTAGTGAATACTGACACAGAGACTGCAGTAGTAAATGTAACATACGCCAATAAGGACCAGGCCAGGCAGTAAGTCCTCATTTATTTATTTTTAGTTTTTTTCTGACCTTTAAAATTGTTTTTCTCTTATGTATTAACATTTGATACAGTCTCTTATTTGTCATTTATTTTATATTTACTTTTAAACATCAAAATACTAAGGTTACACTCTTCATCCAACTGCTTATATGTAAGCCTGCATGTTGAGCTTAGTTGGATTACCTTTTGAATAGGAACATATTTAGTTACACTGGGGAATTGCCCTTGTAAACTTTTATGAGGGAGTAAGGTGATTTAACATCAAACAGTTCCCTTGTTAATTGGTGTATTCAGTTTCCTGATGTCTCTGACCAGATGTCCTCTTGAGAAGAGTTGATCCGTGCAAGTGAAAAATGCCCAGATTGAAGATAACTATAGAAGGATTTGAGTCTAGGTGAACATTCATAGAATTTCTTTTTAATAGTAAGAAAATGAAACTTTGGAAAGATTATAATGTCTTAAAGTGATTGAAAGCTGTTGGCATTTTTTAGGCACAGAGGTATTTCTTCTGGTTTATATAATATACACCCCCATACATTCCAGTTTGACACCTTTTTAACCCTGGGTTTACTTTACTTTATTATTATTATTTTTATATGCAAGTCTCTAGTTAAATATTTCAAGACTGCAGAATTGGAAGCAATGAAATCTTCATCTGAATATTCACTGACACTTTATTAGAATTATAAGGCCACTTGACCAAAAAAAACCCAAAACCAAACTCAATGTGGCATGTAACTTTAAAAACATTGTAAAATCAAACCATAAAAGTAAATGTAGAAATGCCAATATATTAGAAAGGTATAGAAGTTAGAAAACCCATTCATCCTTTATCAGTGGATTTGCTATTTTAGGTCTGGTTTATTGAAAATTTGGTAGAATTTATATTTTAAAATCTTCTCTGCCACAGATGCACACATTAACAGAGGAAACTGGACTTCTGCTGGGTAGAGCTGGTTGTGTACAGTCTTGTATAAAATGACCACAGTTCAGAATTGGCTATCACTCTAGTAGAAGCAAATTCTACAGCAGTAGGCACCAGTAAAAATTACATCTGTCTACATGTCCTGCCCTATTTTTACAAAGTCAAGAATACTTTCTTAAAATCATAGTGAGGAGTCACATTTTATGGTGTACAGGTAGTCCTCAGCTTACAAGCATTTGTTTAGTGACCATTTGAAATTATGATGGTACTGAACAAAGGGACTTATGACCCCTGCCTGAAGTTATAGCTGAAATAAAACACGATCACATGATTCTGGAATGCTGCAAATAGGCATAAATGCAGCCATGTTGCTGAGTATCCAGATTGTGGTCATGTGAACACTGGATGGGGGACAGAACTGTTGGAACTTTAGATTCAGGTCATAACTCCCCCAATTTCTGAATTGAAAAAGCTTCTTCAATGAGATGTGAACGTTTTTAAAGATAACACAAGAATGTCCAGATACCCTTTGGAAAAAACACTTTTGGGACAACTATGACTTGGATGATTGAGAATATCTGTAGACAAGTCCCCTTTTTCTTAAACACTAAGTCACTGGTTATAAATCAAGGACTACCTGTATAGCCTTTATAATATAAAAGTATGGGTGATAAACAGTTGTAGAAAGGATACATTAACTTTTCAAAAAATGTGATATTGACCCAATGCTGCATCAAAGAATACTATAAAATTACAAACGTATATGTGTAGAGATAGCTACGCGTAGTATTTGGGTATATTTTTTTCACCAGTTTTATGACTTGTAATATTTTGATGTCTACATTTGTTTGGTAAATCTGGTGTCACTCCACTCCAAAATGAAATATTAAAATGGAATTCTGTGCCCCCTAGTGGCTAACTGAAATTAATAATTTAGTTTATTTTTTTCTGTATGGTTCTCTACATATTTACACTTGCTTTTGCTCAAATAATTTAGTCCTATTGGCAATTTTCAAAGAGCCGTTATAGAAATAAGGCTCCTAGAATTGTGTGTTGTAAGAATTGGATGAACAATGTAGTATTAGATCCTTTCCATACAAGGAACAGTTTACCTGTTAAAGATTCTTTACTAGACATTGCTTTCAGTACACATGTCTCACAAGGGTACAATTTTGAAGTAAGGTGCTGTTCACATTGGGTTCTATCTCTTGTCTGTGGGAAATATGTGGGTGCATGCATGTGCATGTGGACTAAAGTTTTAATACTGAATCATAGATATTTAATGAATTTTTTTTTGTAGTATACTATGATTTTAAAATCACAACCATTCTAAATTCACTTTTATGTAACAAAGGTGAACTAGTTGTTTGGTTAGTTAGGTTTGAAATATACCATGACTTTTTAAAAAAATGTTACAAATTGGTCAGTACTAACTAATTGATAATTTCAATTAATTTATACATTATTGTAATTAGATATTTGCCTAAGTGAGTAACTCTTGCCTCCAGGCTGCCAGGTGCAGTTCATGAACAGCTGCATGTAAGTAGAAAAAGGGGGAAAGAGCAAGTTTGCCAAGACAGATTGGCTGCTTGCCCTTCAAAAGAAACAAAATAAGGATGCTATCACTACTTGTATTAGTCCTCTCCTTTGAAATGAGTTTGATATGTGAGTGAAGGGTTAATGTTATAATATATTGCTACACTGATTCAAAAATGAGATATGGAGGAAGCAGGAATTGTTCTGTTAGGAAGATAAATGGTTTAAATAGACCCATGATAATATACATGGGGAACTCTGTTAGAAACTCATGTTTGAGTTGAGAGATGTATTAGATATTTTAATTGTATATAGGTTTTTCTAAAACTTGGTGATTTGGGGAAGGCAGAGAAGAAGAAAAAAAACAACTCTTCCCCTTCCTGTTCACGCAGGATTTGTAGTTTTGATTAAAAGGCAAAGGCTTTTCTTAAGAGTATGCAATAAAACCTTACCTTCTGATTTGTTGTCTAAAAAGTCATATAATATGAAGGAAAAAGCAGACAGTAAGATGAAAGAATGACGATTCAAATTTAACTTATAGATCCTTTAATGATCATAGCTGAGATTGGCAACTCTGCTGTGTTGTTGTTTCTAAGTGAAACATGACCTTGTCCAACTTACAACATGAGTTCTGTGGTTGTTAAGTAAATCACCTGTGGTTGCTAAGCATGGTCACAACCACAACTTGTGACTAACTGCTGGCTTCCCCATTGATTTTCCTTATTGGAAGCCAGCTGTGAAAATCACAAATGGTGTGATCACATAACTGTGGGACACTTCAAATGTCAAATTTGCACCAATTGCCAAGTGCCTGAATCACGACCAGGGGGGGGGTGTTTCAACCATTGTAAGTTCAAGTACCAATTATAAAACTGCTTTTTAAGCTCTGTTGTAAATTCAAATGATCATTAAACAGGACAGTGATTAGTTGAAGACTACCTATATTTGGAATTTGAATTTCTTGAGCATGCTGGAGAATAGGATCCAGCCAAAATCCAGTTCTTTTCCTTCTACTTGTAATGTCATAAATTAGGACCAGAGTCCTTTCCTCTTATCATGTTGCCTATCTGCCAGTGATAAGCAGTTTTAAGATTCCAGCAAATCACATTTTCCTTTCTAAGGGGCTCTTTTTTGCCAACTTATGCCTATCTGTAAAGAGAAAGAAGTTAAATATGGCTCTTCAAAAGCCAGCACTCAAAACACTTTAGAACTGGGAACACTTTCAGATGCTGGCTCCCAAAGTACTTTTTGCTCTAGGGAAATAGGGAAAAGGCAGAACTTCAGAGAAATTCTGCTTCATGTTGCTATTAATAGTGCTTTTGAGTCATCTTAAGGCATTTCCCCATGAGGAAGGAAGGAGATAATGTTTAGGCATAAAGAAAAGGGTTATTTATGATCTCATGAGCCAGATGGGACAGCTTACCATTCCCAATGAAATGCTATACCATAATTGATTGGTTTTCTGTTCTGCTGCTTCATCTGCAACAACTTACTTTCTTTGTAAACTTATATAGAGCAATAGAAAAATTGAACGGATTCCAGCTTGAAAACTATTCATTAAAAGTTGCATATATTCCTGATGAAATGGCAGCCCAACCACCTCCTCAGCAGCATCCTCAAGGTAGACGTGGATTTGGGCAGAGAGGTCCCCCTAGACAAGGTTCACCGGGCGCAGCAACAAGACAGAAACCACAGTCTGATGTTCCATTACGGATACTTGTTCCAACCCAGTTTGTAGGAGCTATTATTGGAAAAGAAGGGGCCACAATCAGAAATATCACAAAGCAGACGCAGTCAAAGTAAGTCACTATATGAAGTCTTTATTATCAATTATTATTAATTTTATTATAATTTAAAGTGTTACATTGTTACATTTATGTTATTGAAATACTTATAATTTTTAATTGGAAAAGAAGACTGACTTTATATGATCTTGCTTCATGAGTATTTAGTTCAACAGAGATGGTGCTAACTGGGTTGTAGTGCTATTAAGAGTTCTTACATTTAAGAATCCAGGTAAACATTAGAATGTGTCACATTTCATTATATTGTCTTGCATCTATATTTCCCCAATCTAGATATTAAGGAGGCAGGTACTCAAGAGGATGGAAAGGAAAAAAACATTAGGGTCATTCACAGTTCATTCTTCGATCAGCACATCATGTTTAGACTGTGTTATTACTAATTTGGCCATGTCTGACATTTTTGCCCAGTTCTATTATTTAAATTTAATAATATTTAACTTAATTGTTTGGTAGATCCTTGTTAATTATTTTTAAAGCTTGAATGTGTATTTTAATAAACTTCACTGAGGTAGGATTTTTAAGTTTTTTTTTAAAAAGTGCATTCAGTACGATATTTTAATATACATTTTCACTTCTTTTAAGAACGATTAAAAAAAGTAATTCTGTAAGACTTCTGTAAGTTGAAACCAAGTTCAGGTAGAATACTGAAAGCATAGTCAATTTGTGAACTGAAAATGGGAGAGATGAATTTGTATGAAAGAGAGAAGCATGGATGTCTGTAAGATGTTTCCAATTATCAAAACTATAATCTGGCAGAATGGAATCTGACTAAGGCCATTATGGAGAGGTAGTATTTTTGCATTGAAGAATGCCCAATGAAGACTTTGCATTTCATTGTACTTTTCCTCTACTGTACTGTTTTTGTTGAAGCAAATAAAATCGCAGTCTGTTTTTTTTAGTTGCATTCACTGATTGCAGGTTTTTGTACTTTATTGCTTATTTTGACATCCATTTTTTCAGTGAATTTTAGGATTGTTTGAAAGTCAGGCATAATGTCCTATTCTTCACTGAAACCAACTTGTAGGTTCTGAAAACGGCACTGAATTAATGTAGTAGTTCTAGAGGTACAGTATTACAAGTATTGAGATGGATGGCAAGTAGTTGAGCAGTTGATTTTCTAAGTTGGCACTACAACGAGAGAGAAGAATTTGAAATTTTGCAAGTCCCAAAGTAGGGAAAATGTAGCAAGTCATTGATATTTCTGTATATGTTAAATGACTGATCAAACCACTTCAAAACTTTTGTTCTGGTAAGCAGATCTTATAACAATGGGTGAATGTGAGTTATTGTGGCTGATCTTTAAAAGGGTAAGTATAAAAGGTCATTTGAAAGTTACAGGGCTTCTAGAAAAAAAGATCCCAAAATAAAATACTGGCAAATCATTTCCATGGGACTAAGCTCAATTTCAAAGGGACTTTGTCTAAAATTTGATTGGATAAAAATATGTATAAATTACTCTCTTGAGGACTTGGTTTAATTCCTCAAAGGAAACATCTTCTGTATGCACATTCATCTTATGGCAGATGCAAGCTAAATGAGGTTAGACAACAAGACCAATGGATTGAATGGAATGTATCATGATTATTAATGAAAATGCATTAATCTGACAGTGACTTACGACATTTAAATTTGGTTCTATTGGTTTATTTTCAGTAGACTCCGATTTTGTCAATAGACTTCGATTTTGAAAATCATAAATTTTTACATTTCCTGTCCTCTTTTTAGGATTGATATTCATCGTAAAGAAAATGCAGGAGCTGCTGAAAAACCAATTACAATCCATTCTACTCCAGAAGGATGCTCAACTGCTTGTAAAATTATCATGGAAATAATGCAAAAGGAAGCTCAAGACATTAAATTGTGAGTAAAGGTGTTTTAGTAAAGGTATTTTAGTCTGCCTTACCTGCATGTCTGTCTCAAATATAGGTAACCCTCGAGTTATGACCACCATTGAGCCCAAGATTTATGTTGCTAAGTGAGAAATTTGTTAAGTGAGTTTGTTCCATTTTGCAACTTTCCTTGCCACAGTTGTTAAGTGAATCACTTCAGTTGTTATGTTAATCACATGGTTGTTAAATGAATCTGGCTTCCCCATTGACTTTACTGGTCAGAAAGTCACAAAAGGGGATCACATGACCCTGGGACACTGCAACTATCATAAATGTGAGTCAGTTGCCAACCGCCTGAATTTTGATCATGTAGATGCTGCAACAATTGTTAAGTGTGAACAAGGGTCATAAGTCAGTGCCTTTTTCAGTGCCTAAATGAACTGTTGCAAGTTAGCTATTTCTTAAGCATATTTTGCCCAGTTAAAATACATCTATAGAGATAGATGTAAATACTGATGTGGGAAAATGAAGCCAGAATTTCAAATAAATTTCTTAACATTTCAAATTAGCAAGTGAAATACATATAAGCCAGTAGTGGGTTTCAAAACCTGGAGCGCTTCTGTGCATTGCAGATTGTTTTTGATGGCATCTGGGCGGAGCCTCCGCCGGCACTACCAGTTCGCCCGAACCCACCACTGATATAAAATGATTCTCAATATTTTTAGCAATCACAAATCGTATCCAAAAATAATTTTAACTGTTGTATAAATTGAATAGTAACAATTGAAACATGATAGAAGTATTAATAATAGTTGAAGTTACTGCAATTTTTTTTAAAAAAAGCAATTTTAAATGGTCTAGTTCAGTGATGGCTAACCTTTTCCAGACTGAGTGCCCAAAGCACGTGCTTACGGGATCTCCCCAAATACAATGTGTGTGCTGCCCTGTGCATGCGCCCTGCCTCCCTGCATGCGTGTGTATCCCACGCATGTGCTGCACTCCTGCATATGTGCATGTGCCCCCGCATGCAACACCCCCCTGCACATGCATGCCCCCGCATGCACCATGCCCTCAAAAATGCGTGCATGGTCCCCCCATTAGCCTCACCCCCTGTATGCATGGACCCTGCCACATGCACATGCACGGCAGAGACTCCAAGACCAGCTGGCTGGTGGGAGGCACATGCATGTGTGGCAGAACTGAGCTCAGGCGATGGCTTGCATGCCCACAGAGAGGGCGCAACATGCCACCTCTGGCATGTGTGCCATAGGTTCGCCATCATTGGTCTAGTTCAATGGGCTATTTCATTGAAGATTTAAAGTCACATTGGCCTAGGAAATAACTTTACTTTCACCAATCTTTCAGCTCTAAAATAACCACAGTTTGATGCTTTCATTTCTAACTTCTTCTTAATACAGTAGTAAAGGAGATAAGTCATAATCAAACAGCTCATCTAGTTATTGTGGGATAGTATTAAATGAATTCTGTTCTTCCCTAAACTGTGATAAGATGGTGTCCTAGACAGATTATAATTACTGAATATAAAAGAAATCAGAAGTTATTATTAGAGATAGGAAATAATATGAAGAACAACTGAGAAAGCTTCTCCCCAGAGAAACACAAGAAATCTGATTAAACTAAGAATAAATTTGCTTTGGAGTCAAAGTATGAAAAATCCCAGTCTAACTATATTAGAAAAACTGTAGTACATTTCCAGCAAACACGTGGTATCTTTAAAACTAAGCCTTATTTCAAACATATTCCTAGGTAAGAAATCAGCAGTTGTGTTCTTAATGATCATATATAGATAGTATAAAGGTAAATATACTTAAAGCACTTTGAAAATGATGGGCCTAAAGCTTCAACCTTTACTCTTGAAGAAATTTAATTTTCCAGGATAGTTTGAGAATTTCTTGATTATATAATAAACTATATGAACTTGATCATGGAAAAATGACACTGCTTCTTAATTTATGGTTGATAAATTATGTGACTTTCATTTATATGCCTGTCTGGAATGTTTACAGCACAGACGACATTCCCTTGAAAATACTGGCACATAATAATTTTGTTGGCCGACTCATTGGTAAAGAGGGACGGAATTTGAAAAAAATTGAACAGGATACTGACACTAAAATAACAATATCTCCGTAAGTATTTGGTATTTTAAGGAAGTATATAGCAAGTCAATCTTAAAATGCTATACTTGTTAGAACTACTAACTGCCGGAAGGTTTTTAGAAAAGAAGTATTAACTGCATTCACAGAGTTGCTAATTCCATTAGGTTATGTCTGTGATAATCAATATATTTTCTTTGCATAGAAATGTCATGTTACACCATAAACTTATTGTGCACATAAATACTAATATAGATTACGAATAATATATATAACCTGACTAAAGAGAAATACACATAAAGCCTACGAAAAGGAAAGAAAACAAATATATATATATATATATATATATATTGTTTCTCAGATATGTAGTTCAATATATTACATTTGAAAAATGTTACAGAATTCCCAGGAGATAGTAATGTTTCCAATGCAGTGCATTCTATTGTCTCTAAATTTGAGTAGAATGTCATGACATACTCAGTTGTATATTATCAAATTTCATATTTTTCATTAGTATTTCTGATAATATGGAAGTTCTTTGCACTAGTTTAGAGTTCCTGAAGCTTTTAATATTGGTTAACTTCAACTTCCATGTTCTGAGAAAGGCTCTTCTGAATTCATAGCCTTCATGGGGATCATGGGCTTTATTGCAAGCAATTACATCCCTGGAACACATGGCAAGGCACAATGGAGCTGATCAGAGCAGATGAGATGTTATCTGTGTGTCACTGTGACACTGACACAGGCACTGAAGGACACTGACATCCGTGTTTTATTGTGGTCATATCACTTCCTTACCAAATTACAGATGAAAAGATCAGGACTTCATGGAAGCCAACCCTTTAGAATAGTCTACTGCAAATGGATTCAGAAGGGTTCCAGAAACCACTTGGAGATTTTCCTGGCCACTGGTAGAAAGTTCCACCAGTTACCTAAGACAGTTTCTGTAGCCTAGGGAAGAAGAAAAAAATGGGCTGGATGAAGTTGCTCTAGTAAGGCATAGTTTCTGATTCCAAGCAATTCCTGGGTTTCCATAGAATTGAGGGAAATGAAATGAGTGAAAAGGTTTCTAGTGTGATGGTAATAGAAAAATCACAAGTGAATGTAATGGAGTACTGAACAGAGCTCACATCTGAGCTTTCAGGGTAGTGATTAAAAGAGCAAAATATTAGTAATACTTAGTAATTGCATCTGCATATTCTTGATCCTGTTTCTTGTAATTTGGACCTTTTGGAAGAAAATAAAACAGGTTAAAACACATGCAGGTTCAAAGAAGAATTTGACCATTTCTTTACAGTGTTATTTACCTGCTCTTAGCTGGTTATTGGAGATAAAGATAGGTTGCCTCATTTAGCAACTACAGTTGGAACTGGCAACCCAGGCACTAAGTGAAGCAGTTGTTAAGTGAGAGAGCACATCACCACATTTTGCTTTCTGTCTTGAAAATGACAAGAATAGTCAGTTTCACACCTTAGCTTTTGTTTGCCTCCTAATTATTCTCCTGTTCTTTAGAATGATTACCCCAAAGATAATTTACAAGAAGGGAATTAAGGTTTGTATTTATATTATTTTGAGAGAAATGGATTAGAAGAGAGTAAGTAGGCGCACACACAGTGCGAAATGCATATCAAAATCAATCTGCCAGTAGCCTGAAGTACACTCAACATACAGCATATTCAGAAAAAAAAGGGGGGAGTGTTTGCCCAAAGAAATTGTTTGATTGTTTCTTTTCAAGGTGGACGAGTGGAGAATAGGAGTGGTAGTTGATATGTGGAAGGGGGAAAAGGCCAGGCAAGCATTGAAGAGACTTTGGGGCAGGAGAGAGTGAGGCAAGTGGAGGTTTCCTTTTTGGCAGACCACAGGTGGAGATGGTGTATTTGGACAGGAGAGAATCAGTGAAAGAACAAGGGTGGGGGCATCCCTAGCCCCTTATGGTTGCTGAAAGAAGGAACCACTGAAAGATGGCTTCACAAACTGCCTTGCTACTCTGTTCTACTTGGGAGCTGCACAGCAGGGCCCTTAGCGAAGCCTTGTTCTTCACTGCTTTCCCAAAAAGCTTGTGACATTGGGATTGAGACTCTCAGCTGCTCCTTAAGCATTAGGTTTTTCTTAGGGCAAATAAAGGTCAGGTTTCAAACAGCTTTTTAATTTAGGCTTTGCAAAACATTTGAGCCATGGGACACCAGTTTGGATGCCCAGAAATAAGAGGGCAGAAAAAGCAAGCTCAGGAGCGGCCTATATTGGTAGTTAAGGAGAAAGAAAGAAAAAGGAGAAAGAAGCAAATAAGCCTGTTAGGTAAGCCACATTTTAATTAAAGCATGTTGGTGGCTACGGAAAAAGAAGGAGCTAGCGAAATTAGAGGGTGGGCTGGTGCACAGACTACGTTGAGGAAGATTAGGTGGAAAGTTGGACAAGGCCTTATTTTACTCATTATACCAGAATTCGTCTTAGCTGAAGCCCAAAGCCAAATAGTGTTGAACAAATGAACTGGCCAAATGTCTAAGCCAAAACTGTTTCATTCACAAAACATTTTTTCCATGTCATGTGCCTCTATATTTGTAATTGTTTACTATTTTAACAATTTATTGTCTCCTAAAAAATTTTATTTCAGTATAGTGTTTATTTGATCAACCACAATGAAGTTACAGTAATTGGTGCTATTCCCTTACATAAATCTCATGTTCGGGAAAATAACAGCTGCTGTTTTTCTTCAGTGTTAGTGAACCTTGACTCAGTTTGACTATGACTATAATCACCTTTAAGGCCTTGTAATTTCTGAGTCATATTAGAGTGGAGCTGATTAATGAGATTCATATTTTGTTTTGTTTTTTTAAAGAAATAGTCTTATTCCCTCAATGTAGTATATTTCCAGGCTCTAGTAAGCTCAGTAGAGAAGTATTTGCTACCACTTTGAAAGACCATAGTGTAGCTTTCTCAGCTTTAATCCCATGTGTAGTGAAATGCCTACAATGTTATCATGATCTCACAATACGAAACTACCAATAGAGGTATTGTATCTCTTATGCATTTTACTCATTCATGAAAAGAAATCTCATTCCACCCAGAGTTCTGCATCTGATTTTGAGAGGATCATCCCCCATTCCTGACATGCTTACCATGCAATTAAAAGATTTCTTCTCTATCAGAAAAATGAATAGTTTGTGGAACAGTTTTTCTCAGTACTGGGAATAGGCAGAGAAGGAATGCTGCATTTCTTGTTTGGGTTAGGTAGAGTATTTCCCTCTGAGGAAACAGACAGCTACCAAGGCAACAAAAATCTACTTGAATGCCTCCAATTCGAATGTGAAAAGGATCAAGGAGGGTCAAACGCTTCTCTAAGTCGCTCTGTTTCATTGGGTATTCATAGTTTAATTCCAAGGAAAGGAATGTCAGAGGTTGCTGGTAGCCCACAGGGAACAGTACTTTATGTTTGCCAGTAGGGATTCTTCAGATTTCCCAGTGTAATTGTGTTTCAGAGAAATGGCTGTTGCCTGAATGCATACTATGTTGCATATGTTACTAGGGTTTACGGTACTGAGATTTCACATCGGCTATAGAGTCCTTCCTCACTTTGTTCTTAAATTGCTTGGGGGTTGGTGTCTTGACATAGTTGCATTGGCTCATAGAATTGGAGATGGAATCTGCTTTTTTTTTTACAGATGCAAAAAGATACACTGTTTTACAAGTGTAAGTAATCTAAAAATAAAATAGTTGTTCAGAAACATCTGTTCATATTTCATGTTAAAATGATGTGCTTCTGGGTATTAATTATCTCTCTTGCTTCTGTCTTGATACTCGAAAGAAGAAAGGATTGGATGTTTATACAAGAATACAAACTATTGGGGTGGGGTGGACATATATCTCGTTTTACGTAATTGTCGGCTTCATTTTGTTGTGAGTCAGGAATGACATTGTACTCACCAGTGAAGAATAACTTGAACTAAAGGAATCTGCAAACATCCATATTTTAAGGGTGGATGTTTAAGACATCATTGCATCATCCTTTAGGGGATACATGTACTGTATCCCCTAAACATACACATACTGTGTTCAGATGTTTCTCAAATAGTTTTTACATAGTTGTGCATAATTCCGTAGCAAGTTCTAGCAGTAGATACTGATGATACGTGAGTTAAGGGGCAGTGTTTGCCAACATTTTAGAAAGAAAGGAGATCAACCTATTTTCACCGATCTCAGTTTTGGGGGCTCCTGCAAATTATTAAGAGATCATCTTTCTTTATCACATCTCCCTATGCCCCATAGAACCCACCCACCCAAAATCTTTTGTTTTGTTCTCCATTTCTCTGCATTGTTCCTCTTATGTTTCTTTGTTGGAGTTGTCGGATGATAAAAGAAAACACTTCAGTGCAGTTTTCTTAATTTTTTTTATGGCACCCAATGGACTACAGCTCTCAAACTGGGTGGGAACTCCCTCCCACCTCCTGAGGCAGGAAATCTAGTAAGATCAGCTTTGCTTCCAAGTACATGGGAGGAGGAACTCTCCATGACACATTCTGCAGTAAGTCCAGTATTCGGTGGTAAACTCCACAGGGATGCTGAAATGATTTAAACTATACATTTTAAAGGTCTGCATCTGGAAAGCCAGGGGAGTCACAAGTTTTCTCCACTCTTGTAAGTCAGTAGCACAGAGAACTGTTGATCCTCACTTTTATGAGGGAGGGTTTTTTTAAAATAGAAAAGTTGTAACAGGTAGCATCATTTGAATTGGCCAGTATGTTGTTAAGTTAAGAGACATTTTGTGTCCAGTCTGTTTTAATAATTGTTTTATGTGTATGTCTGTCTGTGTTTGCATGTTAGATGGAACATGATTAGGATCCATATATTTGTATAGGAGAAAAAGTAATTTTATCCTAGTGCATTTTATTGTCAGGAGACTCATGTTTTGATTATTTTTTAAATTGTGTACATTTCTGGATTTGTTCAAATTTGCAATAAATTGCTTACATCAATAATATGAATTGAACAATGAAGCCCTTTGTCCCTGAAACAGCTGTAATAGTACATATAGCTTTAAAATATTAAAAACCTGAACAATGTGGTGACAAGTTAAATATGAGGTTTTTAATATACATGAATACAATATTTACATTGAAATAATCAGATTTAGAAGAGTAGAAATAGAAATTTAATTGTTGAACATTATCTTCTGAAGGTAGAAGACGTTAAAAGGGAGGCTACATCCTAGTGGCTTCTTGCATACTGTATGCTTGTCTTCTCAACCAATCCATATCTCTACATGATTCCACTAACGAACCATATTTTGTTAAATGACTGGCAATCTAGTTGACTATATTACTTATGAAAATGGATTGGCTGATAGTTAGGCATTATTGAACCTGAGTTACTAATGATACATCTAGGATTTGTATATTCTAAAGCTTTGTCTACTGTTTATCTGAAGAATTATAAATACTTAAGTTTATTTGAAGAATAATTATTTTCAGTTTCAGCTTCGTATATTAGCTATTACATGCATATCAGTTCACTTCTTTTTGCTATGAAGATTGCAGGACTTGACACTATATAATCCAGAACGAACCATTACAGTTAAAGGCAGTATTGATACATGTGCCAAGGCTGAGGAGGAAATAATGAAGAAAATCAGAGAGTCATATGAAAATGATATTGCTGCTATGAATGTAAGTGCATTTCTTATGAGTGCTAATTTTTTTTAAGTATTTGTCCAAAGTATTATAGTAGAGCTAAATCAGTTTCAGGGGGAAAAAAGGTTATATTTTGTCCTTTCTACTGGAAAAATCTAATAAAAGGCATATATATTAAAGAAATCCAAATAGGCACCACCCAGTATTTCTATTCACAGTTGGAGTGTCCAACTGATCATCTTAGAAAAGCTTTGCCTGCCAACTTCTGTCAAAACTATAATTTTATATATTCCTGATTATATTATTAAGGTAGACTTAGTCTGAAAATAATTTGAAAGAGGTTATTTAAACTTGTGTGCATATGAGTGCAGCCTTTCTTTAAAGGCATGTCTTTCTTCAGGCCAATATCTGAATCAGAAAAAAAGACATAGCTGTTTGAATGGGTCACATTAATGCATATGATGCTTTATTAATGGTCCAGAGTAGTTTGTTAGGCACTCCAATTGCAAGTGCATTCATTCTCTCTTGGTCACTGTCATTGAAAAGTGCTGTAAGCCATTATATTGAAAGAAATAATAAGCAGAAAATTGCAGCCCAAGTGATTTCATGATAATTTCCATTCTTTTAAGGAGGACAGTTCTTATTTCTCCTTACTGAATGTAATAATCTTTGTGTATTTAATTATCTGTGAAGGCTAGATTTGTAGAACATGCAGATTTAAAGGTAGCCTTTCCATCCTTCCAAAGTGGGTAAAATGAAGACCCAAATTGTTAGTGGCAATATGCTGATTCTGTAAATCGCTTAGGGAGGGCTGTAAAGTACTGTAAAGCAGTATATAAGTCTAAGTGATATTGCTATTAATATGTTACATTATTTCATAGAATCAATCAATAGTTGCTTCTGACAGAATAGTAGTATATATATTGTTAGATAAATTGATACAAGATTATGATATTAATTTTTAAATTAATTAGCTACATGAAATTTTACTCCATTTAAATTACTTACATTTTGACTGCTAAGCAAGAAAGAATCCTTTAAGATAGTAATTATTTTTAATTATGTTACTGAACTAATTATCTTCCATATTATTCCAGCTTCAAGCACATTTAATTCCAGGGCTAAATCTGAATGCCTTGGGTTTATTCCCACCTTCTTCAGGGATACCACCTCCCACAGTGGGTGTTGCTCCAGCCACTGCTTCCTCTTCATATCCTCCATTTGGGGTAATTCTATCTCTTTGTACATTTTGGACAGTAGGTTATAACTGTTCCTAATTTATATATTGCATGACAGATATGTTGGTTTTCCAATTCAATGGAAATAACTATTATGACTTTTTGTAATATTAAAATCTTGAATTAGAATAGCACAGCATGTGAAGAAAACGCCAATTCACAGAATATTTAGAGAAGAGTATATATATCAAAAGAAAGTATGACCAGCTATATTCCTGAGAACCAGAAATAAATGGAGAAAACTTGGTTTTATGAATGCATAATTCTTATTCATATACATCTTGTTAAAGAACAATCATTTAAATATGAGCCACCAGTTTGCGGCGGCAGTCAAAAAAGCCAGTGAGTCCTAGGATGCATTAGCAGAGGGATAGAATCAAGATCATGCGAAGTATTAATACCGCTTTATAATGTCTTAGTAAGACCACACTTAGAATACTGCAGTTTTGGTCACAATGTTATAAAAAAACATTGAGACTTGCCGCGACATCAACCGGAAGTCTCCTCCTGTTATAGAAGGTATTTTTGTTTGGGATTATATTGTGCTCTCATTTCCCTTGAGGGATAGATTTCCAATAAACATAATTTGGGTTAAAGAAAATACAAGAAGCTGTCTTATGCTGAAGAAGATGAGTTATCTAGTTCATGTTGTCCTCTCTAGTCTTCCCGAATCTGATTCAAGATTCATGAACTTTAGTTTCCAGAATTTTTTAATCAGGGCAGCCATTACTTAAAATAACTATTGGCAGTTTTCTCGATTTCTGATTGCCCTAATGTCAGGCACGAAAAATCAAGCCCAAGTGTGATTTATTGCTTAAATCTATGCATAGGAATCTTCTCAACCAACAGTCAATAGTGGTTAGCATTAGATAAGAGTCAATCACTATCAAGGGAAGTTGGACTTTGTAGCTACATAATAACTCAAAACTTTTTATTCCTTCTCCTAGTTCTGCCATTTTCCCTCCTACAATTACAGAGGCCAGGTACTAAACTAAGGATTTTTTTAATGCAAAGATTAAACTGTATTAAGTATTGTTAGCATCTACATAGATTTTGTTAAGAAACAAAAAGTGTATATGTGACACTTTTCATTTCCATGTGTTCATATCAATTGTGTTTCAATGAGGTATTTTTAAGGAGTTACTTCTATTGTTAGTTTTTCAATAGTTTTTCTAAAACAGTTTTGTTGATTGTAAAGATTGACTATTTGTTCCTCTATGACACAAAGAAATGCGACATGCCTATTAAAAAGATAATAATTAAATCCCACGTATTTAATCTTAATAGTGTTAGAACATTTACAGCTGTTAACTTTAATACAGATGAACAAGTTCATCCATTTGAAAAACTTGTAAAATGATAAAACTAGTATTTAAGTATACAAAAAATGATCTTAATTAAATTTTATAATAAAAATAAAATCAGACTTGATTATAAAATAAAACCCTTATACCAGCGGTGAAATCCACTTACCTTCGCCAGCGGTTCGTGAATGGGAACATGCACACACTATGCATGCATGTGCCCCTTCTGCACATGTGCAGAGCCTTCTGTGCATGCGCAGAGAGTCAACAACGGGAAGTAATGACGTCCCGGTGCCGGTGTTACTGGTTTGCGCGAGCTGGATAGATCCGGCTGGATTTCACCGCTGCCTTATACCTAAATATATTTGCTGCAAAAAGAATGGTTACAGTTGGTTTTAAATAAACCAAATTCAGATTTTCTTTAGGTTTTCTTATATCCATTAATAATATTTGAAAAATGGTGTATATAGGCTTTCTTAAAAATCAAAGGAGTGTCCTAGCATTATGTAAACAATAATATTACATGCAGCAAGATCTCTTGAAAATCTTAAAGTTCAATATAGAATTTGCCATCTATATCATTGAAATTCTTAGCGCCATTTAATTCCTTTAAAAAGTATTTTTATAAATCACATATAATTGAAAAAGAGTTTAATGTGGCTCTATTGCTGATCTAATTATGTGTATGTGTGTGAATGTATGTATTTATGTGTTTTAATATGATTCTGTTTGGCATGTTTACTGTTTTTATGCCTTTTTTAAAAAACTGTTTCTGCCCAGAATGATGTCTTGTGAGATGGATAGCCATATAAAGATATTAATCAATTACAATTGTTATGTCCTTTATAAAAAATTATATTTAAAAAATATGAAATATGTGAAAGACATTAGCAAAAACTGATAAAATTCTCTATTGAAAAAGCTGCAGCTATTTTAAATATTTTTACTGCATATATTCTGAATTTACTGCCTACCCTTCATTTTAAACCACTGCTTTTTTGAAGTTAATGATTTGTGTGTTTATCTATGTAATTATCTTTCTCCGTTATGTCTTTGATTTAAATTGTATGTTTAATTACATTTTTAATGTAATTTGTAGATATAATCTTGGCTTAAGAATAATTTAGCCTTGTGATTGTTCATAACCCGCTTGTGTTTTCTTTGCTTTTGCATTCTAGCAACAACCAGAATCTGAGACAGTTCATCTGTTCATACCAGCCTTAGCAGTGGGAGCCATTATTGGCAAGCAAGGACAGCACATCAAGCAACTTTCTCGTTTTGCAGGTGCATCTATTAAGGTAACATAAGTTATTTATACCACAGTCTCCTTGACTTTTAAGAGCAAGTTTTTACAGGCCCTTTTGTGTAGCTACCTTAGACTCCATGCCTTGCATATCAAGCAATAACTGGTACTTCCTGTTTTGAGAATGGGTATTCCTGGCGCATTCAGAGACAAGATAATTACAAGAATATTTTTAAAAGTTATTTGAGAGGTAAAATAGAAGTTGTAAAAAGAAAAACCCAAATCCTCTTGGTGGTCGAGACTTTTAGATAATTGTTCTTAGCATGAAACCTTTAGGCCATGTTTTTGAAGTGCAGCTTAATTGTTCCCACACAACTTTAATGTTTAATTCAAAACAAGAGAAGCAAATGGTTTACTATTTGAGAAGTCCACTTGCCTAGACTTCAGTTCATTTCACAGAGTTCAAGTTCAGGCATGTCTGCTCTTTGCTGAATAAAGAAAAGCTGCTACAACAGCAGCATAACAAAGTTTTCAGGAGATAGAAGTTACTGTAATATTACTGTTTTTCTTCACTATCCACTAATTAAATAATTCATAATCAAATAATTCCAGTAATTTCTAGTTACCAGAATGGTAGGTGTCTGATAGCAGGATGAAGGAATCACCTTAGAAAGACTGTTACTAACAGCTGTACTGTAAAAATCCGTAAACAGATTTTAAAAATATTTTTTATTAAATAAATTTTATGAATAAAAACAATGCAGATTTTGAAAAACAAAAGTAAGAAAAGTAAAGAGGAAGTATGTGAAAAAGTACAAAGAAAGAAATATAAAAGAGAAAGAAAAGAAATAGTTTCTGGTCTTCTTAACAACAGTTGTAAGTAGATTTATATTTTATCCCTCTTCTCTAACAGTACAACATAATTTCCTTCTACCCATAATCAGTCCTTCCTAACTAAACTTATAATTTTTTTTTCTTTGTCCAGCAAAACAGTTTGTAAGGCATTTGACCTTTCTCTAATCCGGGTGTTGGCAACCCGCAGCTCCAGAGCCGCATGTGGTTCTTTCATCCCTCTGCTGCAGTTCCCTGTCACGGCAGAGGGATGAAAGAACTGTCACCCTGTCGTGGTGGCGGCGATGGGCAGAGCCTTAGTGGGGGAAGAGCCCCTGTACTTGCCTTTGCATGGCAACAGGATTCCGTGTTCTTTGTGGTACATTTTCTGTTGCTGATAGCAAAGAGGGTTGGGAGAGAACAGCGGGGGCAGATCTTGTGGGGTGGGGGCCATCGCCCAATCCTGGCCTTCCTCTTCCCTTGTTGGCGGGGCCAAGAGAAAGAAGCACTCCCCTCCCTCTGCCAAGTGCCGAGCACAAAAGCTTAGTGGTGGTGGGGGGGGCTGGCCATTGGTGAGTCAGACGATGTAGAGGCCTGGCCTGTCTCTAGGAGCGGGACACTGTTTGGCACCTCCAGACGTGAGCTACTTTGAAACATGCCACATTTTTCTGGAAGCTGGGCACCGATGGCTGGGGCCTGGAGGGGGCAGCGGAGGCGTCAGGGCTGTTCCCACCCCTCATCAGCAAACCGGGCCTGGAGGAGTGCAGAGAGTTGCGGGCCAAACGCTGGAGGGTCAGAAGGTGCACTCCAATTTTGCCCCAACATGTGTTTCCAGCATGCACTCCTTTGTCCTGAAGTGGGATTGAGTGGAGGGTAGAGGGAAGAGAGTAGGGGGAAGGGTAGGAGGGCTTCTAGGAGGAGAAGCCCAGCTGGCTTTCCTTTAGGTGTGGGACAGGGGAAAGACTCAATAAAAATCCAATTTTCCCCAATAAATGGGGAAAATAAAGGCCCGGTGGTCCAGAGTCCAAAAAGTGGGGTGGGGTCTGTTTGTTGGAGGATCGGAGAGGAAATCACTCAAAATTTGGACAGGAGGCTATTCAGAGAGGATCTGCTGGAGTGAAATCAGGAGTGGAGAAGAAAGGAAGGTGAAAATCAGGAGTGGGCGGGGAAGAAAGGAAGAAATAAGAATGTGATGGCCCTCCAGAGGCTACTGCATTACATTCCCATCATTCCTGAGTTGTGCTGTTAAAGAAATCCAATGCCACCAGGGAGAAGTCAAGTTGTGAAAGAATGATTGAAATTCCTCATATTGAAACTAAGTGGTGATAGTCGTAACAGGTGTGTGCATTCTCCCTGACACAGTTTCTTGTTATATACCCTATGATTTAAATTTCAGATAAATGTATTTCTCTGCTGTCCTCTTAATTCAGCGAGGTATCCCAAGGCACTCCCAGGGTTGAAGGGGATCCTGCAGAAGATGCCCCAGGAGCTAGTCTCATCTCTGTAGCCATCAAGCATTCCATGTCCTGGTTTCTCTTCCCCACCCCCATTTGCTCTTCTAGCACACTTTTCTTTCCTTTGATATAACAGGTAAAAGTCTTTGAACTACCTGAGAGCTAAACTTTCATTGTACTAAAAATCTTAATTTCTTCAGAGGGGCTCAAATAGTGGAAAGGAGAGACAGACAGAGAGACACTGAGACACAGACAGACAGAGGCGGGACCAAGTGGGGTAAATAATTTAACAACCGGTTCTCTGCCCCAATGACTGGCTGGGTAGGCGTGACTGGGGGAGGTCATGTGACTGGGTGGGAGTGAGTGACGTCAAGTAGGCGACGCCCACCCAGGTTTTGTGGCTCCTGGTGTTTTCTTTTTTCTGGGAAATGGGTCCAAATGGCTCTTTGAGTGTTTAAGGTTGCTGATCCCTGCTCTAATCAAACAAGTCAAGTTTTGACATTTCTGTTAATTCTGTCATCCTCACCAGCCATTCTTCTGTTATTTCAGAGACTTTCAATTTTTGTGAATATAATCTTGCAGCAGATCATATTAAAAAAAAACAATCTTCCATAAATCTTTTCTAACTGTTAGTTTCAGGAAGAGGAGTTCTGACTTCAGTTGAATATTCCTCTTTAAAATTCTTTGTATCGCAATATCTGTTTTAACCTAAAATTTTCTGGCTTTTTTGCAAGTCATAATAGGCATGATAAAATGTGGAGGTCACTCCTTCCAAGCCTATCAAAATAGTATATTTTCCTATTTGAGCTTGTTAGTATAAAAATATTATTTTTGTTTGTTCAGTATTCTGATCAGGATTTCTGCATTATTAATCTGGAGTTTGCAAAACTTAGATTAGTCTTCTTTCTGACAAAGTACACAATACCCCTTGGTACGTTTCTTAATTTTGAAAATCAGGTATTGATTCTATATAGACCTTTGGTCATTTTTGCCTCCTTATCCCATCCCAAATAGCTTGTTAAGATCAAACAATCTTTTCTCTGGTGTCTTTTCCAGGATCTTCTGGAACTGCTCTTAAGCCTGAAACAAGATTCTTTTCTGAACCTCTGTTTATGATTTCTATTTTACTTTCATCAATTTAATATCTCCTATGTATTCTTTCATATTTTTATAACTTCTATTTTCATATTTTTTTCATCTTTATATACATTTCTTCTGTTCTATCTTCAAAAGCAGCCAGTTCATTTTTAATACATGTCACAGACTCAGATACCTGCTTCCTTATCTCTTCAAACATCTTTTGTAATATTTCTGCAGTAATTCCTTTTCTGTCAATGCCTCATCAAGTCTTGCAGCTTTTCTGATGGTTGCTATTATTTTATTTATACTATAAATACTATATTTATAATGTAAAAGTAAATCGATTATAAAGATAAAAGTAAAAGGCAAGCGTCTCCTTTTTTCCTGCTTTCATCTTTCCTATACCCGTAAGTCTTTAGTCCATTCTGTCTTTCCATAGATTTAATGATAACAGTTGATCTCATGTTTTACATATTGCCTTGTTTTATAAATTCTGCCTATTGTCTTTTTCCTTTAATGTGTTGAAGAATCAACATTCCCATGAAGGTTTGTTTGTTTAATTCCAAATAGCACCAAAAGTACTTTTTCCAAAACATCAATCTTTCAAATTTGTGCAGTCCTGTTTATCTTTTTATAACTTTCTCACTCAAAATCTTGTTAAGCTCTTTGCTGTTGTATTAAACTCTTTTCAAAGTATTATTTCATTTTTGGTTTCTGTAATTCAGAAAGAAAGTTCTTAGAGTTACTGAGAGTTGTTTTCTTTGTCCCACTGTTTTCAAAGGCTTCAATTGATTGTATTCAAAACTGAAGGTTTGAGGTTTTGTTATCCCTTAAAAGGCTGTGGCTTGTGTATAGAAGCACACTGTTTCTTCCTTGAACTTCTGCCACTCTACTCTCCTTCCATCTCCTCATGAGAAGCAGCACTGCAGGGGGCAGGTGGACAATTTTTCTTTATCTGGAAAGACTACCACCCATAAATCATTGCTGGCTGCTGTTCGCTGCTACAACAACATCTCTGCTTGATTGGAAACATCTAGTCTGGCATTGAATCTTACCTGGATGCCCACCCTCGTGAAAAGATTTTTAACTACAATGTTTTTAGAATTTAAATAAGTGGTTTTTGAAAAAGTGATTTCATTGCCCTTTAAAGCAACAAGATAATCAAATAACCATCCCAAAAATCTGAAGGTCATTAACTTTAGCATGCTACTGTGCACTTCCCACAATAGTTTTGAATGCCTGAAAAAAATAGCATATTAGCTGAGACTGTGCTCCCGTGGACAAAGGGCCATTGAAACTATAGCTCACGTCCTGATATATTGCATCTTCTATAAGGACTCATGGACTCAATTTATAACACCTCACATAATAAAATATCTGGGAAATTCTGATCTCTCTTACATACAACTACAATTGTAAAATCAATACAGATGTCTGTCTTTTATTTTTGTTTTTACTATTATTTTTTTAAAAAAACAATTTTTTTTATTTTTCCAACAAAAAACTCTTAAACATAAAATACATCTTTTGAGAGCAAAGGTTTGGTCCGGTCATAGGTAGGTATAGTTGCTCGCACTTCTTTAACAAATTTGATTCCAAGTTTCATTTACATCTTTAAAATAAAAGTCAAACCACAAATTTTTTATCACAAATTCTAGTATCTTAATCTAAACATTTATCATTCTATTGTATCACCATAAATCTTAATTCCCAAATAGACACAGCTCATTTTTATATACTATCTTTAGTTTCCAAATAAACACAATTCTAATTTTTCTATCATTTTACAAATCAAAATTTCGTATATATTCCTTAATCTCAAAACCCATTTCATCAAATCTCTATCTTAACTTCTATTGATATACATCTAATTTTCTTAGGTTTATCACCAATTACGCTTCTCATTTTACATAAAATCATTTCAAAATCAATTCACATCATTTAATTATCATTCATCGTCTTCTTTTTCACCCCAATTAATTTCCAACATTTTTATCTTTAGGCTATTTTCCATCCTATTCTCCTCCACGACTCCATTTATTTTGTCTGGTTCCCAGTATACTTTTATTTTAGCTGGTTTCGAGCATATTCTCCTCCACTCCTGAGTCTATTGTTTGGCTGATTTGCAGCATTTTTATTTTAGCTGTTTTCCAGGATTATCTCCATTTCTCCCACTGATTACCAGCATATTCTCCTCCACTCGTAAATCTATTGTTTGGCTGATTAACAGCATTTTTATTTTGGCTGTTTTCCAGCATAATCTCCTCCATTCCTCCCGCTGATTACCAGCATATTCTCCTCCACTCGTAAATCTATTGTTTGGCTGATTAACAGCTGTGGTAGACAGGTAAATCCCATTATCGTTTTAAAGAGACAAAGACCAAAATAATCCTGTAACAGAGTTTATTCTTTGCAAAGGGACTTTCTCTCTAAAGTAGAGAAAGACGGAAATAAAACAATTTACACAAGTTTTTATAGTCTTCAGGACATTCAGAATACACGTCAATAAAGTACCTTGGGAATCAGTTCCAGATCTTACATAACATCTTATATAACATATGCAGTACATAATTCCACCCTGGAAATTCCCCAATTCCCAACAGAAATACCCCTCAAAAACATCAATTGCATACTTCCTTTAATTAATAAGGGCAAGTTAACCCAGGAACGTATTTCCTGCAAAACAAACATCTTCTCAAAAACAGGAATTACACATTTCCTTTCTCATGTTCTTAAATGTCAGCTAAATTATATAATCAGGTTATACAAGGTAAAACAAAACCTTAACATGATTTCAAAATGGCGTAACTCAGGTTATGCTTTTACAGGAATAATTCCTATTTTTCTCACAACAGCATTTTTATTTTAGCTGTTTTCCAGCTTAATCTCCTCCATTCCTCCCGCTGATTACCAACATATTCTCCTCCACTCCTAAATCTATTGTTTGGCTGATTTACAGCATTTTTATTTTGGCTGTCTTCCAGCATAGTTGCCTCCATTCCTCGCTGATTTACAGCATATTCTGGCTATTTCATGGCATATTGCATAGGCTACTTTTCAGCATATTCTCCTCCAGGACTCCTACCAGTTTAGAATAGAAATGTGTTACATCATATATATTCTCCACATATTCTCTCCTGGGCTATAATTTTTTTTGAATTTATCCCATATACATATCTTTCTATAAAAACATCATTTTTATCCACCTTACGATCAGTTTTCTATATTTATTAATCCATAAGCACCTCCTGTTGATATTCCAAATTCATTTAAGCATTTAAACATTACATTTTCATTTAATCAGATTATTTTATATTCTTATTTCACCACCAAATTTACACACACACACACACACACACACACACACATACACACATATTTATACATACATATACTTTTCTTTTTTTCTTTTAACCATAAATATTCCATTTCAAATTCAAATTTAATATTGCCAAGTTTAAAAGAAAGAAAAGAAAAAGAAGAAAAACACCTCTTATCAATATTCAAGCTTCATTTAAATGTTTAAATATTACATTTCCCTTTTTAATCAAACTCTTTTATGTTCTTATCTCACAACCAAATATATTCTATTTCTTCCTTTCCTCATCTGTCCATAAATATTCCCTTTTAAATTCAATGTTGTCAAATTTAAAGCTCTTTAAAAAATAAAAAAAATAAAAAAAAAACTTTTTAGTTCTTTTGTAGCATCTATTCCATATAAAGTCCATTTTCTTCTCTTCTTTTGTTGGTGTGCCATTTTCTTTTGTTCCTGTGCCTGCTAGTTTCAATTTTAATAGTTCCGTTTTATTTCTTCTTTCTTTCCACCAATAAAACCACCAATAGACAGATTGGGAATCCCCAAAGTCAGACACTCTTGGTTATTTTCAAAGTAATCCAATTTAAGTAGTAGAACACATTGTTTCTCTTTCAGCCAAAAGTAATCTGCAATTCACACTTTCACTTAGTCACAGCAATTCTCCATTTTGTTAATTATATGGTCATCCGCTTGTCTCTTTTCTTATAGCTTTTAAAGTTATCAAGTTCCTATTTATCGCTTTTTTTTTTCTTTCTCCAAAGGTAATCTATTCCAATTTTAAAAAGTTTCTCAATTTTCTGACTTTTTTCAATAAACAATTATTCCAAATTGGTCAGTAATAAACTAAGTTCCTTAATGGGTCTTTTCCTCCTGCAAGTTATTTTACTAAATCTTCTTGCCCCACTGATCCATAGGGGCATTTAAGGCTAGAGACTTAATTGTAAAAATCCATGTTTTAAGCGCTGCTCTCGCCTGGGTTGGTATCACTCACCCAGTTTCCAAACGCTTCGCTCTTTTCTCCTTTCGGCTGTCCAAGGTGTCCCTCTCTTTCCCCTGTCCCTACAGGACAGGTTCAATCCGCAGACCTGTCAGCGGTGGTTCGACAGTCGGGGTTTTCGCGGGCTCATCAGATCCCTGCTATTTCCCCGACTAAATTGCCGCGGCGCCAAACCAGAAGTCGTTTTTACTATTGTTTTTAATGCTTTTATTTGTAGTGCTGATCTGTGACCATAATAAACATTGATTGATTGATTGATTTGATTAGAATCTAGGGAACAGAAAAGGGGTCTAATAATCTCTTAAATATATCACGTTCTAGATAGCGCCTCCTGAAGGACCAGATGCCAAACTGAGAATGGTGATAATTACTGGACCTCCTGAGGCACAATTCAAGGTAACATTTTAAAGTTTCTAATGCTCTTTGTTTGTGTGTAGAGCAAAGATGTGCAAATAAAATGTCACCTCTTTTGCAGTCCTCAGTACAAAACATATAAACATCCATTTCAATACATGTCCAGTTTGTCGCAACTGTAATATACATTTCTCTTTGTATTTTGACTCTTCCTTATTTGGTCATTCCCTTTTGTCTATCTACTATTGATCTTTGTTGACCTATGTCTGTTCTTTGTTTCCATCATATTATATTTGGTCATTTTATTTATTTATTTATTTATTTTAATTTGATTTATATGCCGCCCTTCTCCGGAGACTCAGGGCGGCTTACAATGTGTTAAGCAATAGCCTTCATACTTTTGTATATTTATACAGTCAGCTTATTGCCCCCACAATTGTCCTCATTTAACCTACCTTAGAAAGGATGGAAGACTGAGTCAACCTTGAGCCTGGTAAGATTCGAACCTGCAGTAATTGCAAGCAGCTGTGTTAATAACAGGGTGCTTTAGACCACTGTACTGTCAAGGCTCATAAGCACTTCTATTGCTTCATTTCTTTCCTATCTTTCAACCAACTATACCACTTTTCCCATACTAAGTAAAAGTCATGTTCTTCCCTATTTTGTAATTCCTTTATGAGTCTATCTAATTCCGCACATTCCATAATTCCATAATTTTATTGATTACTTTATCTGGTGTTGGTATATCACTACTCTTCCAGTGTTGCGCGTATAGTATTCGTGCTGCTGTTATCATATGTATAATTAAATATGTTGTTTCTTTTTTGTAGTATCCATTCACTATGCCTAGTAAGAAGCTTTCTGGTCTTAGTTCTATCTTTTGGTGTGTTATTTCCTCTATTTGTATTTTGATCCTTTGCCAATATTGTTTCGCCATTGGGCAGGTCCACCACATATGGTAATAGGTGCCTTTGTGGTGGTTGCATTTCCAACATGTTGATGGCATACCGGGGAACATTCTTGCCAATCTGGCTGGTGGCAAGTGCCACCTATAAAACATTTTATAGATATTTTCTTTATAGGGTACAGACATTGTCAATTTATAATTTATTTTCCATAGTTTTTCCCATTTGTCTAATTGAATACTATAACCGAAATTTTTTGCCCAGGTTATCATATTTTCTTTCACTACCTCTTCTTCTAATTTATATCCTCGTAAGTAATTGTAAATTTTTTTGATCAGTTTGTCCTGTGTCCCTTGCAAAATTTTATCTAATTCGGTTTGACCTTTTTGGAATTCGAATTGAGCCGAATCTTTATTGTATCTTGATTTTATTTGTATATACGGTCACCAGTCAATGTCTGTACCCATCTCTTTTAGTTCTTGCCTCGTTCTTAGTTCCCCCTGATTGTTTAACAGATCTTTATAAGTTTTCGTTTTATTATAGTCCATGGCATTTGAATAGATCTGGGCTTCTATCGTTGACAACCACTCCGGGATTTTGTAATAATGTGCCTTTTTAATACTCTGCCATGTTTGGTATAATGCATGTCTGATTGTATGTTTCTGAAAATATTCATGCCTTTTGTCTGTGCCCTCCCATAAGAAGGCATGCCATCCTCGCTGAAGATCGAATCCTTCCAAATTCAATAGTCTATGGTTTTTGAGTTCCATCCACTCCTTGATCCAAATTAATGCTGATGCTTTGTAATATATTTCCCAATCGGGCAGTGCCAATCCTCCTCTCTTTCTTGAGTCCTGTAGGTGTTTTAGTTTAATTCTTGCCTTCTTCCCTTGCCATATGTAGTCTGCAATTAGTTTATTAAAGTCCTTGAAGAAGTTCTTCCCCGGTTTTATTGGAATCACTTGGAACAAGAATAGTATTCGAGGCAACACATTCATTTTAATGGAGGCGATCCTTCCCAAAAGAGATAGCTGTAACTTTTTCCAAATTTCTAAGTCTTTCTTAATTTGTTAATTTAATCATAATTATCTTCTCTAATTGATGAACTTTTATTGGTCAGCCATATCCCTAGGTATTGGTTTGTATGCCTAATTTCTCTTCTAATTGTTTTTCTTGTTGATTGGTAAGGTTAGTCAATATTTTTGTTTTCTGTTTATTAATTTTGAGCCCAGCTACTCTCCCCTATTTCTCTATCTTGTCTAGTAACTTGGTGCCAGTTGTTATTGGTTGTTCTGTAATGAATACAATATCATCAGCAAAAGCTTGGAGTTTGTACTCTTCGCATTTGATGTTTAGGCCTTTTATTTCATTATCTTTTCTGATTTCTTTTAGGAGGGTTTCCAGGACTAATATAAATAATAGGGGGGACAGGGGACATCCCTGACTCACCCCTTTTAATATTGGGAATTGTTCTGTTAAATCACCATTAATTGTTATTTTCGCTGTCTGGCAGGAGTATATTCTTTTTATCATATTTATGAATTTATCCCCAAATTTCATGGCTTCCAATTGTAGAGTGAGAAATTTCCAATTAAGATTGTCAAATGCCTTCTGGGCATCTAGAAAAATTAAGGCCGCTTGTTTATCTATGTTCAATTCATAATATTCTAATACATCGATTATTAGTCTCATGTTATTTTTTAACTGTCTCTTGGGGATAAAGCCATTTTGGTCCGGGTGTATATAATCTTTAATTATTTTCTTGATTCTTTCTGTGATGATTGATGTAAATAATTTGTAATCCACATTCAGCAAAGATATCGGTCTATAATTTCTGTGTGTGATCTGCTTCTTCTTTAGGTATGTGTACTACATTTTTGAATGCAGTTTCAACATTCTTCGTGAATTAGATAATCAGACTCTATTAAATTGCTTATAAGTACAAAAACACTGCACAGAAAACTAAAATTGCCATTGTGATTTTTAAAGGTGTAAATGTTGAGGATAAGTGGAGAGCTTAATTCTGTTTAAAGATGACACCAGTGCCAAAATTGCACAATTTGACTGTTAAAGAAAGGCCATATAAAGTCTTTAACACAATAGTAAGATACAAAGGATTTTTCTATATTTCAAACAGTTACCTTAGGCAACCAATGATTTGGAATTAATTAAAGTTTTGGATATGTTATGCACGAAGCAAAATGTTCCCATATTTCTTTATTTATAGCCAACTTATAGTAATATTTATTACTAGGCATTGTTTTGTTGAAACATTCAAATCAGTGATTATATCTTCCAAAAAGGTGATTTTAAAAAATCTTGAGAGGCATATTCTATTGATCACTGTGCCGCTGGTTGCTTGCAGATTAATCTCTGGAAAATCAGCTTCAATGTTCCATTATCCTTCTAGAAAATCACAGTCTAATATCCTTGAGCTAGTTGATGAGGGAAAAAAAATTAAAATTTCTTAAGGCTTAGGATTTATTTCTGTTGTTTTTATGCTATTTTGATATTAGAAAATGAAAAGGATGAAATGGTGAAAAAACCCACAGTCTTTCATCTTTATACGTTATGTTCTAGAATTTAGTGTTTGGTAATATTGACTTAATTTTATTTAATTTTTTTACTTAAAGGCCCAGGGGAGAATCTATGGGAAACTTAAGGAAGAAAATTTCTTTGGACCTAAAGAAGAAGTAAAACTTGAAGCTCATATAAAAGTGCCATCCCATGCTGCTGGTAGAGTTATTGGCAAAGGTGGCAAAACGGCAAGTATTAGAATGTGAAAAAATATTTTACCAGATTATCTTATAAAACAAAGACATCTGATTTGAGGCCAAGGAACAGACTCTCCTCTCCTAAAGTTAGCCGGCAAGCCTGCTTGCATCTTTGTGTACTTATTTTCTAGCTCCTGTCCAACTTCATCGATTCTGGGTAACAAATTCCAATTAAAATAACATCATAAAAATATCATGAATATTATAATACTTCTTCTTCTTCTTCTTCTTCTTCTTCTTCTTCTTATTATTATTATTAATAATAATAATAATAATAATAATAATAATAATAATAATAATAATAATAATAAACCCATATCAGCCAAGTGCCAGTCAATATTATTTGTGATACATTTTTAAATGTTCAGTTGACGGAGTTTCATGTTTAATGAATAAAAGAGATAATAATTACAGAAACATATATGAAGATTAAAAAGAATCCACACCCCAAATCATAATGTTCAAATGTTCTCTTAAACTGCCAGATTGTTGTGGTTCTGTGGAAAAATAGGATTGTGTGGAGTATAGGTAGTCCTCAACTTACAACAATTTATTTAATGACTGTTTAAAATTATGCCACTTAAAAAAGTGACTTATGGCCACTTTCACACTTAATGACGCTTGTAGCATTCCCATGATCATATCAAAATTCAGATGTTGACAACTGATTTGTATTTATGACGGTTGCAGTGTCCCAGGATCATGTGATCCCCTTTTGCAGCCTTCTGACAAACAAAGTCAAGGGAGGGGGGGGGGAATCAGGATTCTCTTAACAACTGTGTTATTAATTTAACAACTTAACAAATGTGGCAAGAAAAGTTGTAAAATGGGTTAAAACTCACTTAACAAATTTCTCACTTAGGAACATAAATTCTGGGCTCTGTTATAGTTGTAAGTTGTGAACTACCTGTATAATTATTTCAGCAGTTAATATATTTTATTGGGATATGAAAAAGAAATTCAAAAAATGTTTCTTGGTCTACACCCCACATCCACCTCTCTTTTTGAACTCTTGAGGAAGACAACCTATGAATGCATTGCATAGAAAGTATTGATTGCCTTTAGAATAGGTGGTCCCATAAGCAGCCTGGACTAAAGCCATATAGGCATTCAGAAATAATAGCAATCAACTTGAATTGTAGCCAGAAGCAAACTGGTAGGTAATGCAGTTCCTGTAATATTGGTATAGCAATATTCTGCTTACCTACAGACTGTTGCAATTGCCCAGTAATTGTTAGAAATTACAACAGCACTGAATGAGTAGTGATTACAACTGGTCCTGGAAGTTCCAGGTATCCCAGTAACCCTGTAGCCATGTGATTGTGATCTGGGCACTTGACAATTGTCTCACACTTAACAAAAATTGCATTATCCCACGTCACGTGATTTTGATTTGCGATTTTCCCTGCTGGCTTTCCACAAACAGAATCAAGAGGGAAGCTAGCAGAGGAGGTCATAAATTGCTTGGACAAGTCTCTCTCATCTGCACATCCTTCCCTTGTCACATTTCCACCTGGCCACTTGAACACCCTCCCTTTCTGGGCAGCAGTCACTGCAAGCCCTGCTGCAGCTGCACTTGCACCATGTCTTCCTGGCCATCCCCTTACTTTCTCTGTCACCCAGCAGCCACTATCCTAAGCCCCGCTGTGCTGATGCCCCACTCACAAAACCTCTCCCACCCCGCAGCAGCTAGCACAAGCTCTTCTGCACTCTCATCATGTCTTCCCAACCACATCCACATACCCGTTGCCTCTTCTCTCTTACCTAGCAGGAGCCACTTTCTTTCCTGCTGACCTGCTTGCAATCCACCTCGGACTTGCAACTTCCTGATGGCTTTTCCACTGACTTTGGTTGTTGGAAGCTGGGAGGAAGTTGTAAGGAGGTGTTTACTTAACAATGGCAACATAGACTGTAGGGATTGCTGTTGCTAAACAGAGATATGCAATATCATGTTTCATGACCACAATTGTCAGATATGGCCCCAGCTTGGTCCTTTAGAAAAGAAACACTCTCAACTCCATTTAGTAAGATTACTTTTACTAAAAGCCAAGTGGTTAAATTAGGCAAAGCCAGAGTTTGCACGCGAAGATTCCCTAGTTAACTTTCCCTTTTTCATCCCCCCTCCCCCCCCTTATCTTCCCCTTGTCCATTCAAAGATGTTTTGCTAACCCTGCAACAGATGGATAGATGAAGAGGTGTTAGATTCCATTCCCAGGTCCATGGCCTTGAGATGTCTCTGTCTGGCTTTTTTTTTTTAAAAAACCCTTTCAGCTGCATTTATACACAATACTGCCATGTATAAACTAAGAGGTTTCAGTGATGTTGGCCAGGCATAAAAAGATGAATATTCATTTTACTAAACTACCTCAGGCATTTAATACCTCAAATAAGAAATTACTCCTTTTTTACCTTTCTTTCTTTCTTTCTTTCTTTCTTTCTTTCTTTCTTTCTTTCTTTCTTTCTTTCTTCCTTCCTTCCTTCCTTCCTTCCTTCCTTCCTTCCTTCCTTCCTTCCTTCCTTTCTTTCTTTCTTTTTTTTGCATTTACATTCGAAGATGTTTTGGTAACCCTGCAACAGATGGATAGATGGAGAGGTGTTAGATTCCATTCCCAGGTCCATGCCTTGAGATATCTCTGTCTGGATTCATGAAGATTGCTTTCGGTTTCCCCATCTCCCTTTCTGTTTTACACTCTTCCCACAGCTCTCCCCCCCTCCCACCAGCTTATAACAGACTGGCATAATTACTGACCAAAATTTTGGAATTAATGACTAAAATTTTGGTCTCAATTGCCATTGGAATCAAGGGGCTGCCTGTAATCCCCTACTGCAGCAGCTGATAAAGTAGGTTGAAATAATCCCAACTTCAAAATAATAAAGAAATGAATGGCTATGAAAAGGACTACTACAGGAATACTAGTCAAAGCTCAACCTGCTGAAGGATACACAGTTGAGAAAGACCTCATAAGTTACAGTCCTCCTCCTTCATATGGAATGCGGCCCCAACATGGCAATGCCGGCCTGAGTCGCTGTCAGGACGGGCAGCATTTTTGGGGTTTCGGGGTCTCCTGGGGCTGTTAGGACCATCGGCAGCCCCACCCCCGCCTGGGAGAGTTTCCCCTCAACCCGTTGAAGGCTTTTTCGCCCTCCAGAATGCTTGGGTGAGGGGAAGGCAAAGAAGAACGCTGCGGGAGGCTGCAGGACGCCGCGAGGCGCCCTGTGAGGAGGATTAGGGAAATTGGCTGCAGCGATGCCGGCTTCTTCCCCGCTCGCTGATCGGCGGCTGTCAGAACAGCGGCGACGACGTGGGAGGACCAATGGTGCCGACGGTGGACTGAGGGCGTTCTGGCACTGGCGGCGGAGTTGCGGAGTTGCGGCGGCAATGGCAGCCGCTGCGCAGCGATTGGGAGGGGATGTTTAGCTGGATAAAGATGGCTGCGAAAAAGGGTGAGGTGGAAGTTGTTGGACGTTTGATGCTGGCGGAGAGGCGAAGTGGAGGTCGCCAACGGAGGCATGATATGGCTGAAATGAGAGGGGATGGAAAGATCTGGGGTTGGAGAGTCCGGTGGATGGCTCTGGGATGGGGCCTCCATGGGTGGCCTCTCCTCCCCCCCTTTCTGGCCCTGTTATCGGCCTGGGAGTAAGCCTCCCTCCCCCCTCCCCCTCTCCTCTCCCTTGTGTATACATCTATCCTCCTACGGAATTACTGGGCAACTACTGGGCAGCTTTATTTGTACCCCGCTTCAAATCAAATCATATTAAATCTAATTGAATCATTTCCATCGAAACTCCCGGCAGATGGGGACTTGGACAGTATTTTGTGGACCCTGAGGGAAGTTGGCTGTTTGAACCATCTTTTATCAGAAGGGATGATATCATCAAATTCCTTCCCTTTGGACATCTGGCCGGCCACTGTGAGAGGGTGGCTGGGAAAAATTTTTCTCCCGCTGACTGTATAAACCAACTCCTTCCGCTGCTGTGAGAGAGCAGGGGATTCCGGGTTGCTGCTTATATAAAGACCTTCTGTCCTAGGACTCTGTGGACCCTACCAAACTGCTTTCCCATTCTGATCTTACTTGATGTACTCGGCGGCGGAGCTATGTGCACTGCGAGACTCCCCCCTCTCGCAGGTTTGGCCCTTCACTCTATCGAGGGCCTACCTTAATGACGGGCTTTGGAACCCCGAGAGGTGGCATGGTGCGAGAAGGGGGTTGAGGGGTTTTTTAGCTAAATTTTTAACCAAAATTTTAAGGGGACCCGGGAGGAAGGGAGGGGGGTGTAAAAGTGGACCCGGGGGGGTTCAGATAGCAACTAAGCGGGGTGATGGGTCGATTGGCTGCAACAGAGGGGTCGTGAAAGGAAATTTAACCGGGGAGCAGGGGGACGATAGGAAGGGCTGTGTAATTGAAACAATGAGTGGGAGGGGCAGGTACGACGGGCGCAGGGGGCCATATCATGTGCTGGGGATGCGCACACACTGTTTACGAGCAATTACACACCCCGGCCCCCAATGCGCGACTCGTGTCCTGGGTTGTGCAGAGTCTCAGGCCCAGGGTCCGCGGCTGATGTTGTGTAATGCCAGGTCTGGCACACGACTCGACTGAAGAGCTGGTGGCCGCCTGGGAGAGTGTGGCCGCCGGAGCTTTGGACCGCGTCGTGCCTTTGCGGCCTCTGACCCGATGCCGATCTCAATTGGCTCCTTGGTTCTCCGAGGAGCTGAGAGAGATGAAGCGTCGGAAAAGATGCCTAGAGAGCATTTGGAGGACTAGTCAATCCGATTCCGACCAGACACAGGTGAGGTCTTATATCAAGCCCTACCTAGTGGCGATAAAAGCGGCGAAATCTAACCATTTCTCCGCTCTTATCGCATCTGCGGAGAACTGCCCAGCTGCCCTGTTTAGGGTGACCCACTCCCTTCTTCGGGGGGGAGTGCGGGAAGATCCCTTGCAGGACCGCGCTGAGGATTTTGTGCAATTTCTGCATGATAAAGTCGCTTGGATTCGGGATGGCTTGGACTCCGATTGGATGAGTCCAGGGGAGGAGACAGGGGCAGGTCTTGAGAATATTATCTGGGAGGAGTTTGATCCTGTGGCTCCCGAGGATGTGGACAGGGTTCTGGGTAGGATTATTGCCGCCACATGTTTATTGGACCCGTGTCCCTCCTGGTTGGTACTGGCCTCCCGGGAGGTTACACGAGGCTGGCTCCAGGGGACTATAACTGCTTCTCTGAGTGAGGGTGCCTTTCCCGCCGCCTTGAAAGAGGCGGTGGTGAGGCCCCTCCTCAAGAAGCCTTCCCTGGGCCCGGCTGAACTAGCTAACTACTGTCCGGTCTCCAACCTTTGTTTTGTGGCGAAGATTGTTGAGAGTGTGGTGGCACGACAACTGCCCGGGCACCTGGATGAAGCTATCTATCTAGACCCGTGCCAGTCGGGCTTCAGGCAGGTGCACAGCACAGAAACGGCATTGGTCGTGTTGGTGGATGATCTCTGGAGGGCTCGGGACAGGGGTTGCTCCTCTGTCCTAGTCCTATTAGATCTCTCAGCGGCTTTTGATACCATCGACCATGGTATCATGCTGAGGCGGTTGAGAGGGTTAGGAATAGGGGGCACTGTTCTGCGGTGGTTCTCCTCCTTCCTCTCCGACCGCTCGCAGTTCGTGTTGGCAGGGGGGCAGAGGTCGACCTCGAGGCATCTCGCATGGGGAGTGCCACAAGGGTCAGTCCTCTCGCCCCTTCTGTTCAACATTTATGTGAAGCTGCTGGGTGAGATCATCTGTGGTTTTGGGGTGAAGTGTCATCTGTATGCTGATGATACTCAGCTGTACATCTCCACCCCAGACCACCCCAACGATGCCCTTGATGTGATGTCTCGCTGCCTGGAGGCCGTGCGGGTCTGGATGGGGAGGAACAGGCTCAGACTCAACCCGTCCAAGACCGAGTGGCTGTGGCTGCTGGCGTCCCGATATAGTCAGCAGGTGCCATCGCTGACTATTGGGGGTGAATCTTTGCCCCCCCACAGAGAGGGCTCGCAATCTGGGTGTCCTCCTGGACGCACGGCTGTCTTTAGAAGAGCATATGACGGCGTGGCCAGGGGGGCCTTTTATCAGGTTCGCCTGATCCGCCAGTTGCAGCCTTTTCTGGACCGGGATGCCTTACGCACGGTCACTCATGCCCTTGTCACCTCCCGGCTGGACTATTGTAATGCTCTCTACATGGGGCTTCCCTTGAAGAGCACTCGGAGGCTCCAACTGGTCCAGAATGCGGCTGCACGTGTGGTTATGGGCGCAACTCGTTGCGCCCGCGTGACACCCCTCCTGCGCGAGCTGCACTGGCTCCCGGTGGTCTTCCGGGTGCGATTCAAGGTGTTGGTTACTACCTTTAAAGCGCTCCATGGCGTAGGACCCGGGTACCTTCGAGACGGTCTTCTGCCACCAATAGCCTCCCACCGACCAGTCCGCTCCCACAGAGAGGGTCTCCTCAGGGTGCAATCAGCCAAGTTATGTCGGCTGGCGACACCCAGGGGGAGGGCCTTCTCTGTGGGAGCCCCAGCCCTGTGGAATGAACTGCCCCCGGAAATACGTAAGATCTCTGACCTCCGGGTGTTTCGTTGCGCATTGAAGACCCTGTTGTTCCGCCAGGCCGGGCTATCAACATAATAATTTTAAATTGGGGTATTTTAAATTTTTGGGGTTTTAAATCGGCCAAATCTATTTAATTATTTTAATTTTTAATTGTTGTGTCTTGTGTTTTTAAATTGGCTGTACACCGCCCTGAGTCCTTCGGGAGAAGGGCGGTATAGAAATATAATAATAATAATAATAATAATCATCATCATCATCATCATCATCATCATCATCATCCAAAATGAATTTAAAGGGAAGTAAGAGAATCAGTTAGACAGTTGCTTTGTTTTGTCTTGTCCAGCTCCTTACAGCCTGAGGTCACCTTTGGGATCTTCAGATAGACTAGGCCAGGGGTGTCAAACTGGCGGTCCACGGGCTGGATGTGTCATGCACAGGCCATGCCTACCCCAGCTCCTCGAATGGGAAAAATTACGGAAGGTCATGTGACGGCAACATGATGCCACGAGTTTGACACCCAAGGATTAGGCAGACCTTCTCTGTTGTTATCCCTATACTTTGGAACATCCTATACTGTAGTGGGATTTAAGAAGCTTGTTCCTTCCTGACAATTCATAAAAGTGTTACAACAATATAATTGTTTTTACTTGAGTTTTCATTCTTCTGGGAATCATTTATGGAATTTCAGTGACGGTATTATTCTGGTTTGTTTCTATGGTTCTTTTACTTTATTGTATGCTATCCAGAGTCTATATTTACTCACCTTTCTTGCAAATCTTTTTACTTCCACATTTTTACATCTATTTTCTTGACTATACACCCACATGTAGGTGTTGTGACTCAGGCCCAAGTAGTTAGTATTAAATGCAAACAGTTTAAAAACAGACTTTATTAGAACAGCTGAGAATTAACTCATTCTCAGCGTAGTCCAAACTAAATTAAAGCAAATTCTTCAAAACACTATTTCTCAGTTTATCACCGACTTTGGTATAATTAGGCAAAGCCAAAGGCAAAAGTTCAGAAGCAGAAGACGCTGACAAGAAATGAATACAGTGAAACAAGAAGCAATTCTCTCAACATTGTTTTCTGGCAAAGAGGCCAAGAGTTGTTGCTGGTCTTTTAAGCCTTATGGGAGGGGCCAAACATCTCTTGGCTCTACTCCCGAGTTGTCCTTCTGGCAGCTCTTCTCATACGTGCACTAGGAACAGGCTCCTCCTGTTCCTCTGCCTCTCTATTGTCAGCCTCTAGAGGCTCCGAAGTCCGCACATCACTCCCCAATGGACCTGGCCCCAACTCTGCCTCCGACGCAGAGCCCTCATCTGGGCCTTCTCCAGCCTTCAGGACTGGCCCATGTTCTTCCTCAGCCTCATTGCTGTCTGACTCCACTGCCAGCTCTGCAGGCTGCTGATGTACCACAACAGTAGGTTTCAGTTATAAGATTTGAATACCAATACAGTAATTTTATTTTATTTTTTAAACAGGTAAATGAGCTTCAGAATTTAACAAGTGCAGAAGTTGTTGTTCCTCGTGATCAGACACCAGATGAAAATGATCAGGTGGTTGTGAAAATTACTGGTCATTTCTATGCATGCCAGGTTGGTGGAAGTTTCTGTCTGAAAACTTTGACTTTTTCATTGTTTAATAATTGCAGTCACAAAAGGCACATGGCATTTCCCACTGAACTTATCTGTTACAGGTACTTCTTGACTTACAACCACAATTGGGACCAGAATTTTGATCACTAAGTGATACAGTCATTAACTAAGTCATTACATCACTGGCCCCACATGACTCCAATCTAAAATGCTCAAATTGCAATTACATGACGGGATAGATAGTGCAATGGTTATAAGAATGAATCATCACTTTTTCCAAAGCCATGATAACTTCAAATTGTGGTTAACTAAATGGTCGTAAATTGAGGATTACCTGTATACTAACTTCTATATTTCTTTTTGAAGTACCTTTGAGAAAAGAGGCTTTATTTTAAGTTTTTTTAAGTAGTGATTTGTGTGTAAATGCCAATGGCTCACTATTTGGGTTATTTTAAATCACAAAAATCTTTCTTACTCTCCCCTGGTTTGTCTAGGACAGCTCACTTTGGCAATGTGGTGGTATATGAATTTCTTAATTTAGTTTTGTTCTTTTTTATTTACTTTTTTTTTAACTTGTTCCAAAAATGGGTTAAAGAATTGTAACTATAATTGTAGTCATTCCTGATGAAGTATTTCAAACACAGATGTGCAGTGAGTTGTGCACTTAAAAGTTACACATTTTCAAACATATTTGAGAAATGGGATAGCAGTTAGAGGAAAAAGGCATTAAATTCTCTAATGACAATTCCTCTCTGTCACATAGCTTGCCCAACGAAAAATTCAGGAAATACTGGCTCAGGTAAGAAGACAACAACAACAACAACAGAAAACAGCACCAAGTGGACAGCCTCAGCAGAGACGAAAATAAAAGTTTAGTAAAAGACCCTTCAGAGACAGATGCCAAACCAAAGAGAGAGAGAGAGAGAGAGAGAGAGAAAAAGAGAGAGACTAAACTGTAATGGACAGGTTATGGGCACCTGTTGGAATGATATACAAAAGTTTCACCAAGCCAGTTTGTTTGAGGACCAGGCGCAGTTGGCATACTGTCTCTGAGAATGTATTCTTTAGGCTCTCTTTATTTTTTGAAACCCAGCTTTAAACTAAGGACCCCTTCACTTCCCTTTTGTTCTATTCTCACAGTTTAACATAAACTTGCTAGTTTTCTTTCATGGTTCTTACTATTCCCCAGCAATATTAGGCATTGATTTAATGAAGCTTTCTCTTTCGAGTTCATTGGTATAACAAGTAAAGGCATTGCTATTCTATTCCACTTGTAAAAGAAGCAAAGATAACGGGAAGGTTTGATTTGGGGATGGGACTGGAGTTTAGACAAGGGCATTAACAAAGAGGTTAAGTGTTATTCCCAATGTTAACCAAGTGGCTTTTTTTTTAAAAACCCTTTTGGCTGCATTTATACACAATACTGCCATGTATAAACTAAGAGGTTTCAGTGATGTTGGCCAGGCATAAAAAGATGAATATGCATTTTACTAAACTACCTCAGGCATTTAATACCTCAAATAAGAAATTATTCCTTTTTTGCCTTTTTTTTTTTTGCTTTTTTTTTTTTGTATTTTGTATACTTTATAAAGCTAATAGTTTTTGAGCATTTTATTTTTTTAAAAAATGATAAATTTGATCAGCCAACAATCTAGGAGTGCTACAGAATTTATTGAGATGGGACAAATGTTGTGAGTGACTTCTAACTGTTGGCTGACAGGAGTGAGATGGAAAAAAATTAGTTTCAGATTATATATGAGGATGTTAACACAATCATTTTTTTGGGGGGTGGGTAGGGAATCAGTGAATGTTCAGATTAACCTAAACAAATGCCAATATACTCATTGCAGCAATGCCATTATTTTTCTGTTAAGATGGGATGAAAAAAATTGATGGTACGTTATTGGGAACAGAACAAGGAAGTGATGGCAAGAGGCTGGGACTTCTGGGTAAATGCTAGGAAGTCTGTTAGAACTGGACATTTTTTTTTCTTGTATTACTTGATTGAATGCATGAACCCTTTGTGCCTTTGACCATCACTCTCTGCCTACTAATACTAAAACATTTGCAGCCCATTTGTATGTTCTGTTTCAAAGAGCAAGCTTCATCTTGAGTTTGGTAATGTGCTTGATCAGTTAGAGCAGTTTGGAGGCATGGGTTCTCTGCTTTCCAGCAATTGCTTCGTACTCTTTTCAGTTATTGTATTGGGTGTTGGGTAAGGGAGGTGAGATCAACATTGTTTGATGATCCCATTTAAAGGTAATGAAAGGCTAAGTTTACATATCCTCTATTAAAGGCCACACTAAGCCACTTCGAAGGGTTTTTTAAAAATAAAAATAAATTCATACAACCTCAAGCTTGGCTTACAAACAAGATACAGCAGCATTTATGCACATTCTGCAACAACCACAAACTAAAAACGTACTAAAAAGCAGGGATCACAGAAAAATTATAATTTTTCTTTAATTTCAGAATGTAATTTGAATTGTAATTGTGGTAATATGCATTCAAGTTTCTACACAAACTTCAGTCTACCTCAGTTTAACAATGTGGCAACACATGGTGCATAAAGACTGCTGTGCGTGTGCATGCCTCCCCGGGTGCACGAGCCATGCTATTACCTCGGACCCTTTTGTTTGTAATGTTTCTGTGCATGAGAAGATTGGGACTGCTATGCTGCATTGTTTGCAGGGGCACAATTAGCAAAAAATAGTTTGTTTCACCATTTTGTTGATCTACCTCTTAGATTGATAAGAAAATAGAGGCATTTCTACATAGAATAGATCATTTGCCCAAAGATTATGGTTATACAGATTAGATAACTTTTTGGGGGGGGAAAGTTTCTTTTATTTTACTGCATTTTTCTTTACTAATTGGCTTAAAAATACAAGTATATGTTGTAGTTTAGCAGAAAGAAAGAAAAACAAGTTTCTGGGGGCTTGGAAGGGGGAACAATACTTTACCTAAACTTTAGGAGATTTTTCTTTTCTTATAATGAACTTTTACAATTATTGAAGTAAGAAGATGGACATAATGATTTTTAAAAATCTGTGTCCAATATTATTAATTTTGGCAAGATTGATATGATTGTTTTCCTTAATAGCTTTATTTTACAAAATAAGTGCTACATTTACACCTGCTGACGTAAATATTGTCGTTTTTCTTTAAATTTGTAGACTTTAGTGTGGTAAAATCATGTCTTTTAGTTTCAGTTGAGATACGGCAATATGAAGTATTTCATATAGCTAGGAAGTGAAACTTTAAATGATTTCAGTGTTTAATAAAGTATTGATCATTTCTTCTCTGTAATGTGCCCCCTATGCAGCTTCACTTGCCAGATGCCTCTGAATGGAATAAAGAGTTTAACTCCTACTATCAGATAAATGTGTCTTTGTTTTATTTGATAAGAGTGAGAGGTTAAAAAAACTGAAAGAATAGAGAAGATTTTAAGAGCTTATGTCCATTTTTAAAAAATGTATTGATCGATTCATGGGGCTGAAATGGAAATCTAATTAACACAGCAATTCACAGATTGGTAGTTCAAATATATTGCATATTTAGTCTTATTTATATGATGCCTAGAGAAGAGGCTGTACCAACACTATGATTCTAAATACACACAACACACAACTGCAAGATTCTGAAGTTTGCTTCATCAGGAATAGAATAAACTGAAACTGATAATGTCATAAGTGAACTCAAATTACTCAATATTCATATTGTAAAATTGTGGGATCAGTTTGCCTTCATGCCCAAAACTTAATTTGGAAAATTTAATACTGATAAAAGATGAGTTCTCTTACAGTTTCCTATAATTGTTTTTATTTTGGCTGTTCACCGCCCTGAGTCCTAAAGGAGAAGGGTGGTATACAAATTTAATAAATAATAATAATTATAGGAGACTGGCAGGCTGCTTTGTGTGCACTTGTGAGCACACAAACATGTAAATTGTATTATAAATAATATACAGTATCAAACATGTAAATAGTATTGAGTAGTTTTGTTAAGTAAACCTTGTGGGTTTAATACCTTGCAATGATAATAAAGCAGAAGTTGAGCAATTTGTTTGATCTACTTAAGCCAGGGGTGTCAAATTTGATTTCATTGAGGGCCACATCAGGGTTGTGTTTGATCTTGAGGGGCCAGGGTGGGCATGGCCAGCTCGACATCACTTGTGTCGGGGGTGCCTGTGGTGGCCCAAGCACTCTGCCAGCGAAAACGCTATCAAGCTCCGTTTTCAGCTGCAACGGCCTCCTGCAACCCTCTGCCAGCGAAAATGGAGTTTGCAAGGGCTACTTGCAGCCATCTCAAGCTCAGTTTTTGGCTGTGACGGCCTCCTGCAACTCTCTGCCAGCAAAAACAGAGCCTGCAAGGGCCACGTACAGCCCTCCCGAACTCCATTTTCGCTGACAGAGGCATTGCAGCCGGTCCTTCTCTGTTTCCAGGGTGATCCTGTGGGCCAGATCTAAGCACCCCATGGGCTGAATCTGGCCCACGGGCCTTGAGTTTAACACCCCTGGCTTAAGCAGTTCGTTGTAAAATTAGCCTGAGGTGGCTCTGAATTTTGTTTATTATTATCAAATTTAAATATTAACATGCTTTCAGAGTAACTTTGAAATTTATCTGTAAGCATTAGCTTATGTACTGTATATATAAACATTTTTCAAATATAATTTTAAGAATTTAATTACAGTAGTATAAACCAATACAAACATAAACTTAGAAAAAGAGCTTTTTTCTTTCTAGAATGAAAGGAGAATGTAATAAAAAGGATATATAAGGAGTGACTTTAATCCTCATCATATGTATAAACAAATTTAATAACTTCATCCTCTATAAGGTTAAATAGATATCAACTTCTCAATCTTGATGTCAGCAATCTGCCATATTTTTATCTTGATCAAATAAACCAGTTTTATATTAATTCTAACAATTTTTAATTCAGTCAAATATTGTCAAAAAAGGATTTTATTTCTCTTCAATTCTTCTTTATCCCATCACACAAATTTTGAGATTTTAATAACCTATTTTGTACATCCAGTAAAGCATCCTTTTCCAAATTATTCTCTTGGCCTGTCATTTGTAGTTCCACATTCTGTATTTCCTCTTTCAGATAAAATTAGTTCCATTTCCATCATTCCTTTATTGGCATATTTTAGGCATAGTTTATCCATAGAACCAGATGTCATTACTGACACAGTTTATATTGTAGTTACTAAATTTTTCAAAAAAACACAAGTACAATATAGTATCGAGATAAATATTGGCATAGTTAAAAAATATAAAATACTAGAGAAAAAATAAAATTGAAATCTATAGTAAAAATGTCTTAAGTAGTTAAGATAGACAATTGATTAAAAATACATAAACATACTAATTACAATAATTTAAAAGTAGGCTGATTTGTAAGGGCCCAATATCTGCTGTAACTAGGATTTGACTAGGATTATTGCAACTATAATCCAACTAACTGGAAGCAATATAATCCAGGTATTTCTTATTTAACGACTGCCTTATTTAGTGACCATTTGCAGTTATGATAAGCAGGCCTGTGAAACAAAGGAATGATAAAGTAAGATTAAAAGCAGTTTCAATTAGCAACGGTTTCCTGAATTGCCAGTCCAAATTGTTGCTAAAGGAAGACTACTTTTTTTAGAAAGAAAAAAATGAGAGATACTGAATATGGTAACTTCAGGTTCAGTATTGCCTCAGTGCAAGAGTCATTTGCATTCAATCATAGCTTGGATTCTGAACTGGGGAATACTGTCTGAAACCCTCATGTTCTGGTCTGCTAGCAGCAGATACAATAATCAGTCTCTGTCCTACATGGGTATTGCTTTATGAAGAGGAAAATATCTATCTTGGAGGGCTCTTTAAAATGATAGCATAACTACAAGTCCCAAAGCTTCAATTTTCCCCTCATCACAAGGACATAATTGCTTAGGTATCACAACAGAATTTTCCCTCCAAAATGGTGGGAGGGCATTACAACAGATAAATGTAAGAGCTCTTCCAATGTTCTTTAGGGGTGATAGTAATGGTTAAGTGCACTATTTTTTTCTGCATTGAGTAGAATAATAAATGGTGGCATCTGGATGATATTGTTTTCCAGGCAATAATTGGCTCTCCTGAAAGTGCTTTGCTCTGATCAAATCTCCTTGGAATCCATACATGAGGGAAACTCCACAATTCTTTAGGACAACACTAAACAGTTTCTGCAAGGAAGCCTGAAATTTGTCTTGAAGAGTTTTGTTTTGTTTTGTTTTTTAAAAAAAAAGGGGTGGTGGGGGAGAGCCAGATACCTTCTGTTAAAGATTAGCTTGATCCAGTAGCTAATGAGTTACTTGGTACAGATTTAAATTGAAACTATTCCTGCCTCAGCCTAAAAGACTGGGTTAGAAACAAAATAAAAACCAAAAACAAGTTCCTTAAGAAGCTTGACTGAACAACTTCAAATGATTTTAAATTATATGCACACATTTGGAAGTCATAAAATGGTTGTATTATTTTGAAATCAGAACATTTTTAGTCCACCAGGTATATCATTACCTTCTATGCAAAAAACAAACAAACCACCAACCGGATGGTAGATATATTTCTGACCTCTTGGTGATTGAATTTGGGGCCTCCATAATAAGCCAGTGGCAAGAAAAACAATTCCAAAATATTGAGGGCTTGAATTTATTTGACATTATTCCTACAAGTAGTCCTCATTCCATCCATCTGAGGTCGGTAAAATGAGGACCTAGATTGTTGGGGGCAATATGCTGACTCTAAACTACTTAGAGGGCTGTAAACCACTGTGAAGCAGTATATAAACCCTATCGCTATCCCATTTAGCAACCATTCAAAATTGTGATGGTGCTGAACAAGGGAGACTTACAATAAGCCCACTTATATTACATAATGTAGGAGTAATACAATAGTCTACCAGTTATGTTTGGATGGAGATTTTCTAATTAAAATCCTGTTGCCATAGTATTGATGCAAAAATTAAAATGAAAGGACGTGGAATACAACTTTGCTTTATACCTTGTAAATAATTATTCTATTGCATGAACACAGCCGGTGAATTAATGCAGAGGTTTTCCTGTTGCTTATTATATGAACAATGGCAACAGCCACAAAATATTGTTTACTAAGCTTTTTCGTTTTGTGTCGGTTGATTGGGCAGTTGCATCCTAGTGAAAGGCCGGATACATTCACTCCAGGGCAAGGTCTAAAAATAATTTCCTATCAGATTTAGGTTTCATATAATCCAAAATTTAGGGTTAATTTAAATGCTTCTTTATGTTACAAAATAAGTTGGAAGGGACTTTGGAGGTTGTCTAGTCCAACCGCCTACCCAGGCAGGAAAGATTACACCATTTCAGACAAATGGTTGTCCAATCTCTTAAAAACTTCCAAGATTGGAGCATACACAACTTCTGGAGGCAAGTTGTTCCGCTGATTATTTGTTATGTCAGGAAATTTTACCTTTGTTCTAGGTTGCTTTTCTCCTTGATTAGTTTCCATTCATTGCATTTTGCCTGCCTTCAGACTCCCTCTTCTTTGTAGCAGCCTCTTAGATATTGGAGAGCTGCTATCATGTCACCCCTAATCCTTCTTTTCATTAAACTAGATATACCTATTTGTTGCAATCATTCTTCATATGTTTTAGCCTCCAGTTCCCTAATCATCCTTGTTTTTTTCTGTACTCTTTCCAGAGTCTCATATCTTTTTTATAGTATGGTGACCAAAACTGGATGAAGTATTCCAAGTGTGGTCTTAACCAAGGTGGTATAAAGTGGCATTAAGGCTTCACGTGATTTTGATTCTATCCCTGTTAATGCAGTCTGGGACTGCATTGGCTTTTTTGGCAGCTGCAGCACACTGCTGGCTCACATGTAAGCGATTGTTCATTAGGACTCCAAAATCCCTTTCATAGTTACTACTATTGAGCCAGGTACCACCTATACTATACCTGTGCACTTGGTTTTTCTTGCCTAAATTAAGAACGTAAACATTTTCTGATAGCTCTGCAAAGAATTCTGCTGAAGCCCTATTTGATATTTGAACAGGGAAAAGGGGGAAGTAATTAAACTCTTTTAAGTGCAATTTTCAACTTGATGGAATGGTTTAGTTTATTTGATTTGTATACCGCCCTACTCCCGAAGGACTCGGGGCGGTGAACAGCCAAACGATAAAATACATAGATACAAAAAATTTAAAAACCAGATAAAATCAAATTAAATCATTTTGGCCCAGACAGATTAAAACACCCCAATAATTTAAAAACAGATTAAAATTTACATATTTAAAAAAGGGAAGAGATTAGGCCAAGCCCGCCTGATGGAATAAAAAGGTCTTCACAGCGCGGCGGAAGGTGCGCAGATCCGGGATCCTCCGTATCTCTGGGGGGGAGCTCATTTCAGATGGCAGGTGCCCCCACAGAGAAGGCTCTCCCCCTAGGGGCCGCCAGTCGACACTGTTTGGCTGACGGCACCCGGAGGAGTCCCTCTCTATGAGAGCGTACTGGCCGGTGGGAGGCTATTGGTGGTAGTAGGCGGTCCCGTAGATAACCAGGTCCTAAGCCATAGAGCGCTTTAAAGGTGGTAACCAAAACCTTGAAGCGCACCCGGAAGGCCACTGGGAGCCAATGCAGCTCGTGCAGGAGAGGTGTTACATGGGAGCGCCATGTCGCTCCCATTACCACCCGCGTGGCCGCACTCTGCGCCAGTTGGAGCCTCCAAGTGCTCCTCAAGGGGAGCCCCATGTAGAGAGCATTGCAATAGTCCAGGCGGGAGGTGACGAGGGCATGAGTGACCATGCGTAACAAGTCCCGATCCAGAAAGGGACGCAACTGGCGAATCAGGCGAACCTGATGAAAAATCCTCCCGGTCACGGCTGTCAAGTGCTCCTCTAAAGACAGCCGTGAATCCAGGAGGACGCCCAAGTTGCGAGCCCTCTCCGTGGGGGCCAATGATTCGCCCCCAATAGTCAGTGATGGCGTCAACTGACTATATCGGGACGTCGGAAACCACAGCCACTCGGTCTTGGATGGGTTGAGCCTGAGCCTGTTCCTCCCCATCCAGATCCGTACGGCCTCCAGGCACCGGGACATCACTTCAAGGGCATCGTTGGGGTGATCCGGGGTGGAGATGTACAGCTGGGTGTCGTCAGCGTACTGATGGTACTCCACCCCGAAACCACGGATGATCTCGCCCAGCGGCTTCACATAAATGTTGAACAGGAGAGGCGAGAGGACCGACCCTTGTGGCACCCCACATATGAGGGGCCTCGGGGTCGACCTCTGTCCCCCTGTCAACACAGACTGTGACCGGTCAGAGAGAAAGGAGGAGAACCACTGCAACACAGTGCCTCCCACCCCTAACTCTTCCAACCGGTGCAGCATGATACCATGGTCGATGGTATCAAAAGCCGCTGAGAGATCTAACAGGACCAGGACAGAAGGGCACCCCCTGTCCCGAGCCCTCCAGAGATCATCCACCAACGCGACCAATGCCGTTTCCGTGCTGTACCCGGGCCTGAAGCCCGACTGGAACGGATCCAGATATGTCGTTTCATCCAGGTGCTGGGGGAGCTGTTGCGCAACCACACTCTCAACAACCTTCGCCACAAAACGAAGGTTGGAGACCGGACAATAATTTACCAACATTGCCGGGTCCAGGGAAGGCTTCTTGAGGAGAGGCCTCACCACCGACTCTTTCAAGGCGGCAGGAAAGACACCCTCACTCAACGAAGCATTTATAATCCCCTGGAACCAGCCTCGTGTCACCTCCCGAGAAGCCAGCACTAACCAAGAGGGACACGGGTCCAATAAACAAGTGGTCGCGTTCAGTCTACCTAGAATCCTGTCCACGTCCTCAGGGGTCACAGGATCAAACTCATCCCAGATAACATTCTCAAGACCTGCCCCAGTCCCTCCCCCTGAGACTACCCAGTCGGAGTCCAGATCTTCCCGAATCTGAGTGATTTTGTCATACAGATATTGAACAAAATCCTCGGCTCTACCCTCCAAGGGGTCCTCCCGCGCTTCCTGGTGGAGCAGGGAGCGGGTCACCTTAAACAGGGCGGCCGGGCAATTATCTGATGACGCAATAAGAGCAGCAAAATAGCTACATTTCGCTGCTTTTATCGCCACTAGGTAATTCCTAATATGAGATCTTACCAGTGTCCGGTCAGGTTCAGAAAGACTGGCCCTCCAACTACTCTCTAGGCGTCTTTTCCGGCGCTTCAACTCCCTCAGCTCCTCAGTGAACCAAGGAGCTAAATGAGATCGGCGCGGGGTCAGAGGCCGCAAAGGCACGACCTGATCCAGAGCTCCAGCGGCCGCCCTATCCCAGGCGGCCACTAGGTCTCCAATCGAGGCGTGTGCCAGAGCCTCAGGGAATGGCCCAAGCTCCATCTGGAACCTGTCAGGTTCCATCAGGCGCCTGGGGCGGAACCATCTTACCGGCTCCGCCTCCCTGCGGCAGGGTGTAGCGGTTCGAAGGTCGAGACGAAGGAGAGAGTGATCAGACCATGACAAGGGCTCGGTGACTATATCCCCTATCTCGAGATCACTCAACCACTGTCCAGAGACAAAAACCAGATCCAGCGTGTTTCCCCCCGTGTGGGTAGGGCCATGAATTAACTGGGTCAGGTCCATGGCTGTCATGGAAGCCATGAACTCCTGAGCCACCTCCGACGCCTCACCCATGGACGGCAGGTTGAAATCCCCCATGACCATAAGCCTAGGGGTATCAACCGCCACTGCGGCGATGACGTTGAGTAGCTCAGGCAGGGCTGCTGCCACGTGGCAGGGAGCCAGGTACGTGATCAGCAAACCCCTCTGAACCCCGTGACCCCATTTCACAAGGAGGGATTCACAGCCGGCCGTCTGAGGAACAGTGGCCTCCCTCGGTCTCAGACCATCTTTAATGATAACCGCTACCCCCCCGCCCCTTCCCTGTGACCTTGGCTGATGGAATGCGTGGAAACCTGGTGGGCACATTTCAATGAGGGGAACCCCCCCTCCTGGCCCAACCAGGTCTCCGTAATACCTGCCAGGCCCGCACCCCCCTCCTGAATAAGATCACAAATGAGGGGGGCTTTATTTACTACAGACCTGACATTGCATAGCATCAGCCGAAGGCCTGGGCCCTGAGGGTCTATGCAACCTGGAGAACGGGTGGAGCCTTGGGGGCCAGAGCACGCCATTGCTCGTAAACAGTGGGTGCGCACTCCCCTAACACGATATGGCCCCCTGCTCCCGCCATATCTACCCCTCCCACCCACAGTATTGATGTTTGAAACACTATCCGGATGAGCTCTGACACCCCCCTCGACCCCAGGTCCCCCACCCCCCTCGCTGCACTTCGAGGCCAGACCCAACCCCTGTGGGTTTTCCCCCAAACCCACAACACAACCCGAGTTCTAATTCGACCCTCCCCCTCCCTGGGACCCCTTAAAAGTTTAATTAAAAAATTTGATAAAAAACCCCTCAACCCCCTGGTTTTCACATGCCACCTCTCTGGGTCCCAAAACCCGTCCTTGAGGTAGGCCCTCAATAATGTGGAGGGCCAGATCTGCGAGAGGGGGGAATCTCGCAGCGCAAGAAGATCACAGGTAATATACATCTTAGGTTACAACGAGGGAGGCGGAGATCGTAATCAGGGGTCCATTTGGTAATCCCGAAATCAGATGTAACACACAGCCATGAGGCTCCACTGGTAAATACACTGTCCTCTCACGACAGTTTGAGGGGTCTTTCACAGTTTCAGCCAAACGGAGAATGACATCCAGCCCGCCCTCTCATGGCGGGAGGCCCTTAAATAGCCCTAAAGATAGAAATGCTCCATCCATCCGGTGGTGAATTCATGATGTAAGAGAAACGACCCCCTCAGTGGTTGCCACAATGGTTGTCCCAAGGTTGGAGAGAGTGATTTATAGTTCAGTCAGTCAGTTCATCCGGGGGTTAAAGATGACAATCCCTGCTCTTTATAGTCGCACCAATGATAGTTCCAGTAGGAGACACAAAACAGACGAGGGAAGGGGAGGGGAGGGGATACTATGGTATACTATAGTCAACTATTTTAAGAAAAATAGAGATAATTTAGAAATCAACATCAATTTGTGGGAAATCTAGGTGATAGTAATGCTATGTAAACTAGTAAATGCTAGTTTAACCTCTACTCTCACTACATCTTGCACCAAACTATTACATCTGCAAGTGTTTTCTAGATACTCTGAATATCAGCATGAATGGTACCAATTCAAAGTAAATTTTCTCTACACTGAGTTTCTATTATTGGAACTTACCAGATTTTATGGGGGTAATTAACAGCAGACATTAGAAAAAAATACACCAAAATAAAGTTGAGATTAATTTTAAAAATACTTCAAAGCAACTTTATTTAACTTACTGATGACATAAGTAGCACAGCAATCAATGTCACAAGCCACTATCCAAAAGACCCAAATGTCAAAAGGAATTATTTCAAATAACTACTTTCCACATTTTAAAAGCTTTTGCCTTTGCAACACGAGCCAGTGTTTCTTCCACAAGCCATTACTTACTTCCCATTGATAAGTTCTATACAGGTAGTCTTCTATTTAATGACCACAACTGAGCCCAAAATTTCTGAGTTAAGCGAGACAGTTGTTAAGCAAAATTTTCCCCATTTTATGACCTTTCTTGTCACAGCTATTAAATGAATCCCTGCAGTCAAGTTAGTAACATCGTTGTTAAATGAAGCTGGCTTCCCCCCTGACTTTGCTTGTTGGAAGATTGCAAAGGATGATCACATGATCCTAGGACAGTGCAACCACCAAACACAAACCAATTGCCACACACTCAAATTTTGTTCATGTGACCCTGGAGATGCTGCAACAGTTGTGAAGAACAATTTTAATCACTTTTTAAAGTGCCATTGTAACTTTGAATGAATGGTTGTAAGTCGAGCACTATCTGTACTTATCAATACTACCTAATCCTGACACTTGGTAGTTGCAAGTTGATGTGCTCCATTTCATCTTTTTCTTCCCAAGAATTGGCTCAGTAACTCAGTTGACGAAAGTTCTTTCTGATCCTTAGATTTGAGGTTAAATCACTGCTGTTTAGAATCTAGTCCAAACACAAAGTCATCAGGTAAAGATTCTGGAACCATCTGTGTCAACTGATCGTCATGTGAGCGGAGTGTCCACAACTTTTCCAACTCGTAGATTTCTCGTGTCTCTGGCAACATGAAATGGACTACAATGTTGCCTGCAAGATGATGGAACAGTAAGTAAAGAATGAGATTAGTACATCAGACTTTTCTGACCCACCTCAGGTTAAATGCCTTACATAATGTGCCATTCCATGTAGGAAGGAATGGCAAGCACCACAGCTTCTATATGTGTTGGTCATATTAAATTAGGTTTCAAGATCTTAAAAAGCCAGATCATATTAGAACAAGTAGTCCTTGATTTACAACCACAACTGGGACTGGGACTTCCTATCACTAAGTGATGCACTTGTTAGGTAAAGCATCGCATAATTGTATTGCTCAGCAATGAAAGTTCTTGTAGTACCAATTGCAGTTATTAGGCCAGGACAATACCATCTTTGGAGGAGGACCTCGTGCTGTTTCTGCCCTGCAATGCTCCACCCACCTAGTTCTCCCCATCTCTATCCTTTTGAATTCTTCTCCCTTGAACTCTGCCACATATCCCTGCTATCCACAGCCAACCTTTTGCCACACACCCTCATTTATAACTGGCCATTCAGCCACTATTGGAAGTTACAGTTGGCACCCCTTCCCTCCACAGTCATGTGACTGCATTTTGGTTTCGGTAACTGGCTCACATATACGACTGATTGCAGTGTCTCTGTCATGTACCTGCAATTTGTAACTTTTAAAAACCAGCTTACAGCAAAATGTCCTTTAGGAGAATGGACTTGGATTTACAAGTGTATTATAAGTAATCCTCGACTTACGACCACAATTGAGCCCAGAATTTATGTTGCTAAGTGAGAAATTTGTTGAGTTTTGCCTCTATGATTTTTCTTGCCACATTTGTTAAATGAATCACTGCCGTTGTTAAATTAGTAGCAATTGTTAAATGAATCTGGCTTCCCCATTGACTTTGCTGGTCAGAAGAAAGCAAAAGGGGATCACATGACCCTCTGGGACACTGCGGCCATCATAAATGTGAGTCAGTTGCCAAGTATCAGAATGTAAATCATGTGACCATAGAGATACTGCAGTGAAAGTGAAAAATGGTCCTAAGTCACTTTTTTCAATGCTGTTGTAACTTTGAACGGTCACTAAATGAAGCGTAAATCAAGGACTACCTGTATTCACGTAAGAACTGGCATAAAATTAGTTGTAAAATTGCATCTGGTCACATGAGTGTCTCAACATATGATTATTACAACATAAATCAAAATTCCCAATTGCAGTCATAGGTTGAGGTCTACCTGTATGTATCTTTGAAATTTTTTTCTCAATAAATACTAAGAAAAGTGTTTTTTATTAATTTGTTTAATTGGGTTCTCTTTATTTAGTTTTATGACTTGTGTGGAAATAGATCATATTTATGAAAATATAAAGGTAGGTATTCACAAAGTTAAGCACCACCGTAGTTAACTAAGTGACAGGTTTATAAAGACTGGTGTGACCGGCTTGTATATAATAGCTAGGAGAATCTTGTTTGGTTGTCATTTGAAGATTAAAATAAGGTTTTTATTAAGAGTGAGCAGGTTATTCACATGATCCATTTTTTTTATTAGAACCCAGAAATCAATCAGAAGAAAACAACTGCCTCTTCAGTTGAATCCTGGTTTTAAATTTTCTATGCATTTATGTGAACATGCATGTATGCATACAACTGATGGCAAAAACTCTTTAAAATCCATATCCATGACCACAAATCTGACAGCTAACAACAAATTATATTGTGTTCATCTAACAATAAAGTAGCAAAAGCATTCATACAATTATCAGATTTTCTCAATTTTTATAAAAATTATTACAAAATGGATTAAAGATGGTAACTGGAACCATGCCAACAAAATTCCGAAGGGCTATAATTAATACTACATAATTTTAGGGGAAGTATAATTTATGGATTATAATTATGATCAGTTCCTGATGACATTCAAAGTAAATTAAAAATATTTGAAATCGCAAACAGTTCCAAGACGACTATTAAAATCACAAGTTATCTTCTTATAATTTTCTTAATATTGAAAGTTTAATACAAGAATTTTATTAAACTTTAATTTAATACAAGAAATTAATTCAAATTAATTCAATTAATTTGAATTAATTTCAAAGGATTTCATTAATTCTCATATGTTAATTACTATACTTGATGAGAAATGATTCAGTGTCATTTGAAAGAAAATTGAAACTTATGACCAATTATATTGTAAATTGAGTTAAGCAGAAAGTGTTTTTTGATCAATAATCACACCCCTGAATCCACATTTGCAATACATTTGTATCAATAAGTTACTATGATTGCATTGCAAAAACAATATTACCAGGAATTACTTCACATATCTCTTGGATCAATCAACCTCTGAATTCAAAGATAATATGCTAGTATGCAAACTCAAATGTAGTTTGTCATGGCAAGCATGGCCAATTCATAGCCCTTTGGAACCTTGTTTTATGGTTTCCAAAACACCCCAAGTCTGAAATTCTGGAAGTGAGGATAATAAGAATGGGAATAAATGAGAATGCAAAATAAGAATGGGAATAAAAGTACAAAATGTCTGGGAGATGAAGCATTTCCAGTTTGTAAACTCAATCATGCATAACCTGATTTTTTGTTTGATTGAGAACCTTGGTGATGGCGTGAGACAGCAAAGAGATAGCGGCTTTAGATCAGATCGTGCCTAAGTAACCTCTACACTGTGCCCAGGATTCCCAATGCTTCCCAATGTACATAATGGAACTGAGTGAGCTTAAATAGGGTGACAACTAGAGCACATTTGGCAAAAAAGAGAAGATGACCGGACACAAGCTACAGCTGCTATTAAGGCCTACCTTGTGATGGTAAGACTGAAGAAATGAAACTATTTTCTGCCCTTATTGTGTCTGCCAATAATTGCCCAGTGGCTCTGTTTCAACGATTCAGAGGGAATACCAAAGTTCACCTAAGTGTCACTGTGAGGAATATGATGCATGTGGCAGACAAAGTCATGCATATTCACTCTTCATAATTAAAGCAGAATCTGTGGGGATGATGGGGGTTATGTTCTGCAAGTTGCCCTGGAAAGCTTTGAGCCCGTGAAACCTTAGGAAATGAAGAAGGTTGTCTCGGCTACTAGTATAGCCACTTTTGTATTAGATCCATATGCTCCCCATTTTATTAAAGAGCAGGATTGGGTCTGGGCGTGGGTGTAGTTAATTCCTTCTTGAAAGAGGGAGTGGTCCTACCAGCTCTTAAAAAGGTGGTAATGCACCTCCTCCTCCTCAAAGGATCATTACTGAACCCTACAAGCTGGACAGTTTCACCCAGTATCCAATCTTCCCTCCTTAGGGAAGAATAAAGAGAATGGTCATGTGGCCGCTGCAGAGTACCTTGGATAAAGTAGATTATCTAGCACCTTTTCAGTCAGGGTTCAGGCCAGTTTGGGGTTGAGATGGCATTGATCACATTCATGGATGACCTAAGGAGGAAGAGTGATGGAGGTAGTGTATCCATCTTGGCTCTTCTTGACCTCTCAGTGACATATATCAGTATATCATCACTGGGCTGGCTCCAGGAGTTGAGGGTGAGTGACACTGCATTGTGCTGGTTCTCTTTCCCCCGGGTCAGTTTCAGTCAGTGTTGATAAGCAGGAGATCAAGGCTATAGTCCCTATTTTGTGGGGTGCTTTGGGACTCAAATTATCTCTCCTCTCTTATTTAACATTTACATGAGGCCACCGGGTAAGGTGGTTTGGGTGAGATATCATCAATATGCAGATGGCACTCAGGCTTATATCTGTATTCCATGCTCCTTGAATGATGCTGTGCTGTGTCTAGAGGAAGTTTGGGGCTAAATGAGGGAAACAGGCTCTGACCCAACCCTAGAAAAACAGAGTGGTTGTGGGTATTTGAACCAAACGTTCAAGGTTTTTCCATCTTTAGTTCTGGATGGGATGGCACTAGCCCAGGTAGATCCCATAAGCAATCTAAGGGTCCTCCTAGATTCACAGCTCCTTGAAGAGCAGATAGCAGCTATGACTAGGAAAGCCTTTTAACACATTCAGGTAGAGCACCAGTTGACCCATTTCTGGACCAGGAGGTCCTGCTCATTCATGCTCTTGTAAGCTCCTTTTTAGATTACTGTAACATGCTCTACATGGGGCTGCCCCTGAAGAACATTTGGAAACTTCAATTGTTTAGAAAACAATTATTTTAAGATAATTACATTCTTTTCATTATTTTATAATTGTATCCACACAGAGTTGAACAACTATAGGAATGAATGAATAAAATAACTTGGGCTCTCTATTTTACCAGTAATAAAATATTTACCAAAATCAATGCATAGCCAGTCATCAGTCTCTTTTCCTTCTATCACAATAGGAGGATCAGTATCATTCTTCATATGCTTGTACTGGAAGACAAGTACAAGTAAAGATGTGGGTTACTTTCCTGTGAATATCTGTGCACATTTTAAAAACTAATAGAATTCATTTAAACTGTTGGGACTTCTGGTGAGATTGTTACACAGCAGGCTGCACGAATGCAAGCTGTAAGTGATAATTTTATTTTATAAATATTGGATGGGAGGTTTTCTTAATTGAAGCACACAGCGTCAGTATCAATTGTGGTTTGACCATGATAAGCTATGTTTACTGCAGACACACACTATGCTGATAACAGAATATAAAATAAAACTGGAACTCCAAATGTTTTATCTCATAAAACTAATTTTAGGTTTCCCAACTATAATACAGGCAGCCAGTTTATGAAGTTGAGAGTACTTACTGCAGGTAGATGGAAGAATGTTTCAAGAACATAAAGAGTAGCAGGGCTATTACTATTACTACTACTACTACTACTACTACTACTACTTAAATACTTATCCTTACAAGAAGTGGCTATGTTTATTAGGATTGAGCAGAGACTGTAGAAGATTATAAATAGGGACCAAGATTCCTATTTTTTTTCCCTCCAAGACCTTTATCTGACTCAATGGCTCAAGTACCCCAAATGAAGGCCCTACAATAAAGTCATCGCATGGCTGCTCCTTAGGGCTTCACTGCATCTTTACAATAGTTGAAACTGGAATAAACTGAGCCAGAAAATTTGCCCTTATGAATTAACAAATTCATATATGGACAATAAATGACACTCTTTCAGAGTGGGACTGGTTAATGTTGGTAGGTAGGGAGACTGAGGATCTAAATGACTCTCCAGCTCCAAGCTTAACAATTGAAAATTCCAATGAATCATTATGATTAGGTTTGCTAACATTAATCAACACATTTAGCAAACAAAAACAGGATCAAAATAGACTAGCTACACTTGGGCTCAGGACATCACCACAATGAGATTCTTTTTAGCAGAATATAAAGACCTTCTACAAACATTTAAACTGTTCAATTTATCCTACTTTTATATATCATTATTCAGAAGTAGTCCCTGTTGAGTCAATAAATATTCTAATCCAGTGAGCATAGGATTACTGTGTAAAGTCCAACTTCTTTAACAAGTGTCACATCCAAGTGTCAAAACCCCATGGACAGTACCAAAAAGCAAAAAGATATGACGCTGGAAGATGAACCCCCCAGGTAGGAAGGTGTCCAATATGCTACCAGGGAAAAGCAGAGAGCTAGTGTTAGTAGTGCCAGAAAGAGTGAAGACCTGGCCAAAGCCGAAAGGACACTCAGCTGTGGATGCATCTGGTGGTGAAAGGAAAGTCCGATGCTGTAAGACCCATGAATCAAGGCAAGCTGGACGTGGTCAAACAAGAGATGACAAGACTGAACATAAACATCTTAAGAATCAGCAAACTAAAATGGATAGGAATGGGTGAATTTAATTCAGATGACCATCAGATATACTACTGCGGGCAAGAATCCCTCAGAAGAAATGGAGTAGCCTTCATAGTCAATAAAAGAGTAGGAAAAGCAATACTGGGATACAATCCCCAAAATGACAGAATGATCTCAGTTCGAATCCAAGGCAAACCATTCAATATCACAGTAATCCAAACTCCAACCACTGATGCTGAAGAGGATGAAATTGACCGGTTTTATGAAGCCCTACAGCACCTTGTAGAATTAACACCAAAAAATGATGTTCTTATCATCATGGGGGATTGGAATGCTAAAGTATGAAGCCAAAAGATAACCAGAATAACAGGCAAGTTTGGCCTTGGAGTACAAAATGAAGCAGGGCACAGGCTGACAGAATTTTGTCAAGAGAATACGATGTTCATAGCAAACACTCTTTTCCAACAACCCAAGAGATGACTTTACACATGGACATCACCAGACAGTCCACACAGAGATCAGATTGACTATGTAGTCTGCAACCAAAATGGAGAAACTCTATACAGTCAGTAAAAACAAGACCAGGAGCTGACTGTGGCTCAGATTATGAGCTTCTCGTTGCAAAATTTAGGCTTAAATTGAGGAAAGTAGGGAAAAGCACTAGGCCACTCAGGTATGAACTAAATCATATCCCTGATGAATATACAGTAGAGGTGAAAAACAGATTTAAGGGATTAGATCTGATAGACAGAGTGCCTGAAGAACTATGGATGGAAATTCAGAACATTGAACAAGAGGTAGCGACTAAAACCATCCCAAAGAAAAAGAAATGCAAGAAAGCAAAATGGCTGTCTGAGGAAACTTTGCAAATAGCTGAGGAAAGGGAAACGAAAGGCAAGGGAGAAAGAGAAAGATACACCCAATTGAATTCAGAATTCCAGAGAATAGCTAGAAGCGATAAGAATGCTTTCTTAAATGAAAACAAACAAAACAAATAGAATAAGGAGGACCAGAGGTCTCTTCAAGAAATTTGGAGACATGCAAAGATGGGCATGATAAAGGACCAAAATGGCAGGGACCTACAGGCAGAAGAGATTAAGAATAGGTGGCAAAATTATACAGAAGAACTATACAAAAACAAGCTTAACGTCCCTGATAACCAAGATGGGATGGTCACTGACCTCGAGCCAAACATCCTAGAATGTGAAGTCAAATGGGCCTTAGGAAATAGCAACAACAAAGCTAGTGGAGGTGACAGTATTCCAGTGGAGCTATTCAAAATCTTAAAAGACAATCAGTAAAATTGCTACACTCAATTTGCTAGCAAATTTGGAAAACTCAACAGTGGCCACAGGATTGGAAAAGGTCAGTTTACATTCCAATACCAAAGAAAGATAATGCCAAAAAATGTTCAAACTATCGCACCATTGCACTCATTTCACATGCTAGTAAAGTTATGCTTAAAATCCTACAAGCTAGGCTCCAACAGTATGTGGATCGAGAACTACCAGAAGTACAGGCAGGATTTCAAAGGAGCAGAGGAACTAGAGATCAAATTGCCAACATACATTGGATCATGGAGAAAGCTAGGGAGTTCCAGAAAAACATCTACTTCTCCTTCATTGACTATGCTAAAGCCTTTGATTGTGTGGATTACAACAAACTGTGGCAAGTTCTTAAAGAGATGGGAGTACTAGACCATCTTATTTGTCTCTTGAGAAACCTATATGCGGGTCAAGAAGCAACAGTGACAACTGGACACGGAAACACTAATTGGTTCAAAATTGGGAAAGGAGTCCAGAAGGCTGTACACTATCACCCTGCCTATTTAACTTATATGCAGAGCACATCATTAGAAAGGTGGGGCTAGATGAATCAAAAATTGGAATTAAGATTGCTGGGAGAAATATTAACAACCTCAGATATGCAGATGATACCACTCTAATGGCAGAAAGTGAAGAGGAACTAAGGAGCCTCTTGATGCGATGAAGAAGAATGCAAAAGTTGGTTTGAAACTCAACATTAAGAAAACTAAGATCATGGCATCCGGCCCTCTCAATTCCTGGCAAATAGATGGGGAAGAAATGGAGGTAGTGACAGATTTTATTTTTCTGGGTTCCAAGATCACTGCAGATGGGGCTGCAGCCAAGAAATTAAAAGACGTTTGCTCCTGGGGAAGAAAGCTATGGCAAATCTAGATAGCATAGTAAAAAGCAGAGACGTCATCCTGCCAACAAAAGTGTGTATAATCAAGGCCATGGTTTTCCCAGTTGCAATGTATGGCTGTGAAAGTTGGACCATAACAGGTAACAGAGTTGGAAGGGAACTTGGAAGTCATCTAATCCAATCCCCTGCTCACGCAGGAGACCTATACTAAGGATTCAAACCGCTGAACTGCTGACTTTTCTGAGCGTCAAAGAATTGAGGCCTTTGAACTATGGTGCTGGAGAAGACTCCTGCGAGTCCCTTGGACTACAAGGCAATCAAACCCGTCAGTCCTAGAAGAGATCAACCCTGACTGCTCTTTAGAAGGCCAGATCCTGAAGATGAAACTAACATAATTTGGCCACCTAATGAGAAGGAAGGACTCACTGGAGAAGAGCCTAATGCTGGGAAAGATTGAGGGCAAAAGAAGAACGGGACGAAGTGGCTGGATGGAGTCACTGAAGCAGTAGGCGGAAGCTTACATGGACTCCAGAGGACGGTAGAGGACAGGAAGGCCTGGAGGAACGTTGTCCATGGGGTCATGATGGATCGGACACGACTTCGCAACTAACAACAACAAAGACTTACTGATCTTGATATTAGTTATAAAGGTGAAATATGTTGCCAATAAATATGAAATATCTTTTAAAATTCATCAAACAAGAATCACCACCACACAACATACATTGTTACATTAGGAAGATATCTTAATTCAGGCAACTTTTGGCTCACTTGGACCACATTGACTGAAGAGGAATTAATTGTCTTGGGCCACACATAAGATATATAATTAATTTATATAAAGATGAAACTTCCTTTGGGAGGGTTCTTGCGGGGCTGTATTACTAGCTGTCCAGGGCTGTATGCAGCTTGTGACTTGGTCACACCTCTCTTAAATCATGAGGCAAAGTACATGTTGGCTTATTCCCTGAAAAAGAACTTGCTATTGTAGGAATGCGGTAAAAAATCAGAACAGTTTCTATAAATATGAAACTTATATCTGCTGGGGAAAAAATCTGCATTATGCTTAATATTTATAAACATTTACATAAGAGGTTTTATTTCCCAAACAGTCAAAGCTAATCCTTCTTTAGTTGCAGTTTAGAAATACCATCTGCTTTGATATAGTCAGCACTCATATTGCAGTATCTATTCCTTTCCTTCTCTTAACTGGCCATCCAATTGTAGCTTGTAAAAATTCTTCCATATCTCTAAAAGAAAAGTAAAAAGCCATACCGTTTTCACCAAATATTGTGCCATGGCATGAATATGTCTTGCAGAAGTTCCACTGCAAATTATAAAATAATTGCTGTACTTTATTTCTGGAGGCAAATTGATAACACAAATATCTTTGGCATTTTCTTGTCTTATAAGTGATACCATATCATCAATGTTGAATACTGAAGAAACAGGATCTGAAAGAGACAATGCTTAAATGTAAATTATGCAGAATGGTAAGAGGTAAAAGATCTTGAACTGGAACAAATGAACAGGTAGAAGAAACAATTCTTGATCCCCCTTCTCTCCACAGTAGCCTTTGTTACACCTAGGATGAACACCCAATTTTCTAAAAGTCTTAAGAAGGGGAGACATGTAAAATCATAATTTGTTGTCATCCAGTATTGGCAGGAGTTGAATCTATGTAAGATAGATTCCTCTGGCAGCATCGTTATCTGTGTTGTTATTACCCATTGTCCTTGCCCTTTACAAACCATCTTTCCCACCCAGGTACACATAAAGTATTCTCCGGGCTGATCGTTAGGATTTATAAGGATCGGTCGGTTTAGCTAGAAGTCAGGAATTTAGTCTGCAACATCACCATCACCACCGTGCAAAATCGCCATATTTCCACTGATTTATATCCCCCCGAACCGGAAGGAGAAAATAGATACATTGCTTGCCAAATCCTCAGCCAGCTGCATCTACCAGAGGCTACTAAAACCACTAAACGGTACGCAAGGTCGACTTGGCTGCGACATTTCTTCACTGCAGGGCTTCCAGCTCTATCGATACCTGAACTGATGCTCGATTCCTGCCCATCTCTATCCGCTTCTTGCAAGTTTTGAAGCTCCGATCCAGCGCCGCCTTCTCTACCCCACAGCTCAGATTTCTCTATGGGGCTAAACGTTCGTAATCCTACCCGGGACATCCACGAGGGAAAGAAGGAAGCTGCTAAGGCCTCTCGGGTCATGGCATCAACCCATCCTTGGACTCCTTTGGGGCTTCCAGTCGCAGCAACGCTACCCCGGGGTTTCAGAATCTGCAACAGTCGCAGGCAGACGGTGCCCCGCCACATGGCGCCTGGCGATCCCCCGGGAAAAATCCCGAGGGGGCAACAGAACGTTCGAACATCCAACGTTCCAAAAAGGGATGTCTAACCAGGAAACTCCATCTCCTCACTGATTGGAGGGTGTAAATTCAACAACTTTTAGGGATTGGCTGCGCTTCCCACGTGACAGGCAGGACTGCTGGCGCAGGCGCTGTTTGGTAAACAAAGCCAGGAGGGAAAGGGTTTAGGACAGAGGTGTAGGACAGATACGTATTTTATTAAATCTGGGCTTCAAAAAGGCCAGGACAATCTCTTTACTGCCATCTATTGGTCGGCTTTGTATTTGCACCCGATACATTACAACCTTCGTTTTATCTCAACAAAGTGGTGGATTTCTTCCTGGGAGCCAGCTTTTATGTTATAGGCTCTGATGATATTTGATTGGAATGTCACATGTTTCAGAGAGGAAGGTGAAACTGCAGTTTAAGATGGATGCCTGGATAGGTTCATCAGTTGCTTCCAAGTGCTACACAACTCTAGAATTTTTAAATTAGTCTTTTGGAATTTTGTAGGATAGGAGATGTCTTCACTTTTCAATACCAATCTCTGTTAATCCATACAAATAATTGCACATTGGCACTTGTGTAGCATTTATCCAGGCTTAGCTTTTTTTTTTTTTTTGAAGTTCACTTATTTGCAAGAGTTGTGTTTATTTACAAATGTACAAAATAAATGTAGCAAGATCAGCACAGCATATGCACCCCAAGCCATTTATTCTCTTTCAGATCAGAACTCCGGACCAGTAGTGAGTGCTGGCTAACTCTTTTGACCCCAAAGGGTGGGGTGTTAAAATCTGGGATTGTCAGTGAAGATGGCTTGGCTTTTGGGATAGGCAGGACCAAATACTCTTGCATGCTCATTCGCTTATGTACACACATATGTGGAGAAATGGCACAATCATTATCAGTTGGCAGACTTAATACTTGTGCATCATTCTTCACATGTAACTAATGTCCGCCAAAAGAAAAATTCACGTGCTTAGCTCCATGCACATCATGGAGTTCTATATTGCTCATAAAATGTCCACTTCAAATACAAGGTCACATGAGCCTCATCCAGCAGTGAAATCCGGCCAGATCTATCTGGCTCCCATGCACTCCCATTCCCGAACCAGTAGTGAAAGTAAGTGGATTTCACTGCTGGCCTCATCCTAAACATAGCTGAACATCAAAATAAAATATATCTTGCTTCCTGAGTCAAAATTTGTACCCTAAAAGCACTCTGCTTATTGAAACACCCATATTATCTGCAGAAGGAGATAATGTTGCCATTTTTCATGCCAAACAAATAATTTACAGATAGTTCTCGATTTAACGATACAAATGAGGCCAACATTTCTGCTACTAAGTGAGTTTTGCCCCATTTTACAACATTTCTTGCCACAAATGTTAAGTGAATCACTTTGGCTGTTAAATTAGTAACACAGTTGTTAAGTGAATCTGGCTTCCCCATTGACTTTGCTTGTCAAAAGGTTGCAAAGGGGATCACATGACCTCAGGATGCTGCACCCATCATACATATGAGTCGGTTTTCAAGCATCTGAATTTTGATTACATGGCTATGGGGATGCTGCAACAGTCATAATTGTGAAAACGGTCATAAGTCACTTTTTTCAGTGTCACTGTAATTTTGAATAGTCCCTAAATGAACTGTTGTAAGTTGAGGACTACTTGTATCATGCTTTCTAACACTTCTACTATAAATCTGAATAACAAGTGTTCTTTGGTGCTAAGATTCAACTGAGTAAAGGTGCTTTCCTTTGAGCACTTGTTTGATAAGATCTGTGAATCCAATCAGTGGATTTTGTAAATGTCTTAATATAAATGTCTTATGTTCAAACCAGATCATAAAATAGTGCAGGACAACATCATACTAAGATAATACTGTATCTGCTGTAGAAAGGGTTGGGGTGTTTGTCTTGCATAGCCACAAATGGATTAGATAGTATGGAAGGATTTAAACAATTTCAATATTAATAAATGTTTTAGTATGAAGCTTTTGAGCACAGTAAGGGTTAAACCTGTATCAGAAAATATTTAGCAGCAAGTAGGCTTTGTAATCAATCATGTTTTAAATTCCTCATTGCCTGAAAATAAGTACATTCTATTTTCTTTGTTTATCAGCTCTTTCTGTGAAGTATTACTGAACCTGTTTTTGTGTTATTTGACCTGCGGTTTCAAACCTATAATAAATTTTGGAGACTGAAGATATCCTCCTTTAATACAGAAAACAGATTTCAACTTGTACCTCAAGGGCCAAGTGAGAAGGGAGAGAAAATGTGTAAATTGAAATCAGGATGAAAATAAATTCACAAGTTCTCTCTTAAAGTCTTTTCTCCCACAATTGTGAGAGTCTGAGCCCACCTAATCTTTCATAATAGTTCTAAAAAGATACATATTTAGGAAGTAGAGACAAAGCTATTGGTAGACATAGCCACTTTCTCCTCCTCTTAGTATTCAAGAAATTCCCTTCTTCTAATGCATTAGAGCAGTGGTTTTCAACCTTCCTAATGCTGCGACCCTTTAATACAGTTCCTCATGTTATGGTGACCCCCAACTATAAAATTATTCCTAAAATCATTGATAATACGTGTTTTCCGATGGTCTTAGGCAACCCCTGTGAAAGGGTCATTCGACCCCCAACCTGTGGTCCCGATCCACAGGTTGAGAACCACTGCACCAGAGTGAATTTTAAAAAACCAAGAAAATAGAACCAAACATTAGACATCTTTATATTGTTCTCCAAGTTGTGATTAAATTGTATATTAGTTAAACAGAGGATATATGTATATGTTGTATGTTATGTGTTTGTCGTAATGTGTAGTAAACAATAAAACTTTTTTTTAAAAAAGGAATATTCAAAGCATCCAGCTAATGGCTATCCTAATACAGTAGTCCTTCACTACAATTAAACCCAAAATTTCTGTTGCTAAGTTAGACAGTTGTTAAATGAGTTTTGCCCCATTTTATTATGTTTTTTGTCACAGTTATTAAGTGAATCACTGCAGTTGTTAAATTAATAACATGTTTGTTAAGTGAATCTGACTTTGCCATTGATTTTACTTGTCAGATGGTTGAAAAATGACTATGACTATGCAGTGACAATGTGACCCAGGACACTGCAACCATCATAAGTATGAGAATTGACAAGCACCTGAATTTTGATCAATTGACCATAAGGATGCTACAATGGTCATAAGTGTGAAAAAAAGTCATAAGTCACTTTTTTCAGTGTAACTTTGAACAGTCACTAAATGACTTGTTGTAAGTTGAGCATTACTGTAATTTTCAAACTAATTTTAAAACTCATTAACTTGAAGCTGACTGAGTATACAGGATGAAGGAAATTGGATTGAAGTATGATCCTAGCATGTTGGCACAGAAATAATTTCCTCTAAATTCAGTAAAATTCACTGCAAGCTTAAATTGCTTAGTAAAAGAAAAACACTCAACCAAGCAGACATTTATTGAACCACAGGAGTAAATAATTTTATTTTATTCATTTATTTATGCTTTTTAGGCAGTATTGACTCCCAGTGACAAATCTCTGCAATAATCTAATATACTGAATATAATACCCAATATAATGTACCCATTATAATGTATGTGTTGTATGTGTTTGGGTAGGTATACATTTTCTCTTGAAGAGCAGGAAATAGAATTTCATTTTTAATGTGGGCAGGTGTGCTCACAGTAAAAAAATGAAAATAAAAGTTATCTTATCTTATAAATGGTTCATTAACTGATACATTATAACATATCCAAGATAAGCAATTAAAATATTACATTATGTGCTGATATTTTATAATTTCAAGTGTATTGAACAATAGCTTTTATTTTGTATGTAACGTAAGTATGCCAACTTTCCTCCCTTTTTAAGAGCATTCCTACAGTGAATTACAGTTCAGTGTAAAGTTTGAAATTTTAACATGCGATTTTAAAATGTTAACCTGAAGAATTAGACAATTCCCAGCTTTTTTTTCAGCAGAGGGTCTCTCTCGTTGCCTCTTGGGAAAAGAACAGCCTTGACATTATTGAAATAAACACTTAGTCCTTCACTGGATTTCCCTTGACCTGATTTTCTTTCAATAGGTTTATATTCTTTATATCTCCTGAAAAGAATGCGAAGATCAATTTATTAAAAGCTTTTCTTGTTATATGAACAAAACCCAATAATTCCTGGATTGCATTACTCTTTTCTGTAAATTGTTATTGCACATTTATATTTATGAAAAAAAACAGTGGGAAAAAGCTTTTAGTACAGCTCTAGATAACAGGTTCTGAGAATATACATTAGGGTGAAAGGAGAGAGACACCAAAAAAGAAAACAATCTATTTTGTGTTTATAGAAATGTATTGCATTACTAACGAAATATACTACAAAAATAAGTAAATGTTTTCAGAGTTCTTCCATAAAGAAAAAATATATTATGCCATTGCGAGATATATTCTTTATGTGAAACCTTTTAAAAAACAGGGACAATAGAATATTGCAGTTACAGAGTCAAACTTATAGGCAGTAACTATGGTTCAAATTGTCATTCATTCCAATAGTGGATTTCAATTTTGGCTGTTACCAGTTTGCTCGTGGGCGCATGCATGGGCATGCGCCACTTCTGCACATGCGCAAAAGCTTCTTTCACTCCTGACACTGAGGAATCTGTGGGGTCATTGTATTCTCTGAGCTTGGTTGTTTTCTTGCAAACATTTTATTTCCCAACTAAGAAACATCATCATGGTTACATGGGAGTGAAGTTTGCTCTCTCTTTGCTCTCTCTGTACACAAGTGGCTCATCCTGTGAGTATTGGTAGGAATGTTCTTAGTAGTTTCTTGATTAGACTATTATTTACTACTTGTAAAGAACAAATAGGTAAAGCCCACCTCCTTTTAGTAGTGATGATATTATCTAGTTTGGTAATGAAATGTCTACAAGGAAACAACCAAACTCAGAAAGCACTAAGGGCCCCACAGTTCAACTACAAACGTTCACTACAAACATTCTCCTCTATTGATTAAGGGATAGCTATGATTTTTTGATTATTATTTTTCACTCCTCAATAGCACACCCAATTAAAGCTGTTCAACCTCTTATAGAAAAGAAGATAGACAAGCTTTGAACTTATTCTCAACAATTTTAAATATATTATATGCTCTATCCAGTAATATTTGCGAGCTTCTATGGATAATTTAAAAAGCAACATGAAGAAAACAGAATATAAAAGAAAAATAACATCAGGGAGGTGATGGGTTGGTGTGTTTTATATCTCAGGAGTGAGTCAGAGAGGGAAAGCTGCTGGATTTTTGCTTTTTTCTATGGGTAAATAGAATCTACCTTCTGTGACAAATTCTTACATCTGTATTATTTGAGTTTGAAAATTTTATAAATCACTAAACCAATAGTCTGATCCATGTTAATGACTGTACAAAGCAACTTACTTGTAAAGGAAGAAAGTCAGTAAACTACCAAGCACCACTAAGAAACCACATGTAACCAGAATTCCTTCTGCTGTTCTTGAAAAGGATGCTTCAGCTTAAAGAATAAATTAAAGAAAACAGAATAAAGGGAACTTAATCAGTGAATAATATATTCTTATAATGCTCTACATATTCTACATTGCTTGATATTGCAATCTCATTGGGTTCACCATACCTGTCTCCTAATTAAAACTAATGCCTTAATTGTTTTTAAATATTTTAAAAATATTTTTGTTTTGGAGGGAGGATGTTATTTTGTTTTATTGTTTTGTAACTTCATTGTAACTCAAAGTCACATGAGATGATGGTATATTAATTTACCAAATAAATAAATATTATAAAATACAAAGAAAAATAAATTGTTCTTATTTCAGTTTCATTACTTTCATTTATTTAGATTTTTCTTTCTATACTTGACTAAGCTTGAAAGGTAAGCAAAAAGTTCTTGCCACAACACTGCTTCGTACACAGCACATACAGTAATAATTGAGTTACTGTATGTGTTATAGTCTTTCATTCTATATTTCTTCAAATGCAGACATTTGGGAAAGTGTGGCACTACTACAATCATTATTCAGATTTGGACTAATAGAGTTAGGAAGGACCAAGTACTTCAGATGAAAAAGTTTTTTATGCATATTTATCATAAGAAGCACACTTTTCTCTATCTCAGGCACTCTATACTTGTATATTAGTGTAATGTTAGAATATTATAAGCATCTGTTAATTTCCCCACTGGAATATAAGGCATAAATTAGCATTTCTGTTGAAGGCTGACTCTCCTCCCATGGTAAGGGCTATCACTCGCTATCTTAAAAGGATGACAGCAATACGAGCCAGTTATATCGAAAAGAATTTCATTGATTGTAAGAAAGATGAGCTGAGTTAGAGAGGAGCTATCTTATTTGGGTTATTGACAGTCTTGGCAACTTAGCTATTGAAATCTGATATTGTAAAATTTTAATGTCATATATCATATATTTTTAGATTGTTATTTCTGTAACTGTTTTGCCTTTTACCCTTTTTCTTTTCTGTTTTGTTTGAAAAGGCCTTCGGGCTATTCAATAAACAAATACAATTGTAAGCATCTGTTAATCTGTCAAACATGCAGTATCCCTTAGAGTTGAAAATTTAACATCTCTTGAGAAATAACCATGCCAACTTCTGATAAAAAAAAAAGGTAGGATTTACCTCCATTGATGGAGATCAAAGTACTTGTGAGTGCTAGACTTGTTGCATCAGCCAGTGTGATGTTGACACAATAGGTTCCAGATTCATTGAAGGCTCTTCTTATGGTTAGGAAACATACATCGGCAATATCAACAGGGTGACATGACTCACTATGTAAAATTGTACATGTGGGATCAGCAATTAATGTGCAAGCATCTGTAGGAAGACTAGGTAGGGGAAAGAGATAAAAAGAGATAAGGTACTTAATCAGTTTGGATTGTATAGAACCAATGGACCAATTGATAACATGTAAGTTCTTTCATAACATGCCCAAAATGGTTCGGATCAATTTATTATTCTTTTTTAACATAGCATATATATATTTAAAACAATTCCATTTCAGTTCAAACAATAAAGATGACTAAACAGGAGAAGAAAAATATTGCCATCATGCTATTATTATTATTATCATCATCATCATCATCATCATCATCATCATCATCATCATCAAAGAAGGTAACTATTTTAAATCTTCTAAAAATATTAATGCTCCAATGAAGCTTTCTGTTTATAAATCCTAGTGTAGTGGAATGGAAGGACTAAAAAACATTCCCAGGTCAGTCAGAGACAGCTTTATTGCGCAAGGTTCAGAGCCAGATTTGTACCTGAAGCTTTGAACAAAGAAAGAACTCTGATACAATGGTTTTTATACATTTCTAAGACAAAGGATTCAGTGAGATCATACATTTTCCATATATGGTTAATCATGAGACATCCGATTTTCCTTCTATGGTTACATACACTGTATAATAAGTTCATCTAATTACTTAAAGCATTAATCTTAGTTTACAAAACTATCTTAGCCACACAACTTTTCTTAAGTGCTCAGAGTTGCTAATGGGAGAGTTACTACTATCCTTGGGTAAATTCATTGGATTAAGTAACTCTTTGTAACATATAGGTCTTTGTGTCATTCACAGTCAGGTCACTCAGATGTTTTTCCATATAGCAGTCCTTTCGTGACATCTAGGTCTCAGAAGATATATTACCAATTAAAGGGGTTTAACTGTTTGTTAATGTAATTTCCAACAAGCACTTTCCTCTCTTATAATAATGTGAATAGATAGGGTCTCTCAGAGTTCATGTATCCAAGCACGTCTTCCCCTTATAATAATGTGAATAGAGAGGGTCCCCCAAATATATCTGACTCTGTATGATTCCTATTTTATTCACATTATTTCTTTTATCTACATTATTCTTTATTTGCTATTTACCTCACTAGTACACAGTTTACTGAATATATTACGAAGAAAGCTAGTTCAACTGCAAAGGACAATACATGGGGCTTTTCCATGTGACAGCCTTTAGAATCTTGTCTGCATCTTGTAAACTGAATCTTGCAAACTGCCTAGAAATAAATCCAGTTTAAGAGAACATCTGGATTTCATTCTCTTTCTCTGCTTTGCCCTGGAGCAGAATTAACATGGCTCCTGAGTGATGGTCCTGGCCCACACATATCAGAAAACTGTTTTCCTTTGTATCAGCATGTCTTTTGAAGACATTTTTCTATTTTTTTCTTTAACTTGGGCTAGAAGGGAAATTTGGCAGAACTCAAACTGGAACGAAGGAAGGAAGGAAGGAAGGAAGGAAGGAAGGAAGGAAGGAAGGAAGGAAGGAAGGAAATTTCACCCTTTTACTATTGTATTAAATACAAAACACACACACACACACACACACACACACACACTTTAGTCTTCCTGACACTTACTGTAAACTAGAAGGGAAAGGCTTGTCAATTTCTAATTAAAAATCTTTTCAACTTTTAGTTAAAAAGGGAAAAAAAGGCCAGCATTTCACAATTTTTCTGTTCAGGCCTTTAAGCTACAGCCAAGTACACATTGGTATTAATCACATCCAACCCAGCTCTATTTTTTTCAATATCAGTCATGGTCAGCTAGATGCTGCCACTTGCAGCAGAGGACCAGAAGATAAATCAGGTGCCAAGGTACATGATTTAGCTACACAAATAATATGATTCAACTGTTTCCAGCCCAATGCCAGTCCTTTGAGATAGGACAGGTTAGGAAACAGATCAGGTCAGCATTTCAAGAATACTACTTTATCGTTCTAAGTTATAATAACAGAATATTGTCCTCTCTTATACCAAAGATAATCATGGTAGGGTTATTCTAAGTTTCTTTCTCATGCTTTCTCTTTTGCCAGGATGAATACGGGTTTCATCTTCCTTATTTGCATAAATGCATAATGTTTTCAAGATTATCTCCATATTCCTATAATCTAGTAGTATCCATGAATGCTGGACTACAGCTCTCTTATTTCTCAGTCTCTGTGTGGAGCAATACACCAACACAGTGAACCGCAATAGGACAATTCAGTTATACTGGTATTACTGAGTATAGAGCTCTTTCAGTTAGCTGAGAGGAATTATTTAAATGTGTAGCATAAAATGCCAGAATATGTAGGAGAATATGTAGGAATATTTGCATACCTCCCTTGACAGGTTACTACGAAATCAACCATGGAACTTCCAATTTGAGTAGCTGTCATCTGGACACTTGTCATTTGGACAATGTTTACCTCAAGGATCCCCTCTGTCAAAAATAAGCCACTGTTAACATACCAAGATTTTTTAAGTGCAAAATTTGACAACAAAGTATTTTTTCTAAGTACAAGAGAATTATAGTTTCTTGTTGACAATAATTTCTGATTCTTCAATGCAAAAAATAGGCAGAATGATCAAATTTTATTTGTTCCTGGTCATTGTATTTGTGTTTTTGTTTCTGTCACCCAGAAAAGTTCATTTTTTTTTATTTTTTGTTGACATGTAATCATTACAGAGAGAGGTTCAGGCACTTGACATTTTAAAACATTTCATATCATTAGATATTTAAATTCCAGCCCCAAAGAATGATAAGAATGATCCATAATTTATAACCAAGAGAGTAAAAAGATAGGTCTGAAGCTATGGGTAGTTTTTTATTGTAGTAAAAAATAATAGTGTCTGATTCTCATACAAAAAAAAAACAAAAAACCAGCAACAGAATTACTCTCTGTCTTCCTCACCACCACATAGTAAGTTAGAAATTGACAATTTTTAAAAAGTTTATTATGCTCAGTTTCAATACTGAAACTAAATCCTTGGACTGAGCATTTTTAATACTGTGTATATGTATTGTGTATGGCTGACTTCAGATTCTTGCAAAAAAAAAATAGAATACAATTTGAGAATTTTGTTTGCTCCTTCTGCTAATAATGTACATCATTGAATATAATGATGTACATCAAAGTGTTACTTTAAGAGCTTTCTTTTAAATTAAATACGTTTTTTTAAAACTGTGGTATATTCATCATATTTTCAGAATGACTCCTTAATTGGAATTTGCTGTATTAATCCAGAGATTGTGCTCTTCCTGAACAAGATGACAAAACTGAACATGGCAACAATAATACTGCATGCTGAAATTTGGTTTAAAATGATGTGTATGATGATACCTTGGCAGCGTGACAAGAACATTCCCAGCCAAACACAAATATTACTGATGAGCTATTTAGTTATATATTCCACAAAGGATAATTGGTAGAGTTGGATCTTTTCTATTAATGGAAGAACTCTAGTGGACAAAAGGAGACTTCCTCCAATGGAAGAACTCCCACCTGTACAAAGAAATCTCTTGTTGTTCATGGATGGAAATATTTAGCAGTAACACTATTGGTAATATGATTTTCAAAGCAAACAAAATAATACTATTTTAGGTCTTCATTTCAAAATGGATTCTACAAAGCTTTCATATATTCTGCCCTTTGTTTAGAGAAAAATTCTACCATAGCAGGAACCCAAAAGCCATTTTAATTATGTAATGAATGTGAAACACTTCACACACTATCTATCAAAATGATATTCTTTGTTTACTGATGTAGATGCATACCTACAATGGTAAGTGTTGCTTTGTAAGTTCCATATCGAGTGATACTGCACCTTTCAACAGGAGGCTGTCCTGTGGGCACCTCGGTTAAGTTAGGGGAGGTGAGGGTTGTATTAGAAGGCAACTGCGTAGTGAATGCTAAAGAAAAAGAAAGAAAAGTTGTGGAAAGAGTTTTTAGATTTGCATCTTAGAGCAAAAAGAATTTTTGTACCCTCTGTTTATACCAAGATAAAGCATATATTACATTTATTTGACCATCATATTTTCATATAAAGACCTACATCCATTTATATACCATACAGGGGTGTCAAACTCAATTTTATTGAGGGCCAGATCAACATTGTGGTTGTCCTCCGGGGGCTGAGGGGGAAGAGGGGGCATAGCCAGGAGAAGGGGCATGGCCGGAGTGGTCGCAACTGACTGGGCGTGGCCAGGGGCATGGTCCCTTTGACGTCACTCACGTGGGTGGTGCCTATGGGTTTGGGTGGGGTTGGGGGGGGAATCCAGGGATCTCTGATTGGTGGGTCTTGTCCCGCAGGATGAGATGAGGCAAGGCAGGGGGTGGGGCAGCTATAGCCAGAAATCCATCAGCCACAGTGTGTACTCACTGCCCTTTGTGTTTGTGTGAGAGATGGTTTCTGGCTGTAGACACAGTCTGCTGGCCCCTCAGCTGACACACACTATGGCTCCGGAACCCTTGGATAGCCAGCACATCATGGGGCTGGCCATCCAAGCAGCAAGTGGAGGCTGTGGGAAGGAATGTGATGCAGACCGCTGGATGTGCTTACTCTGCCCCACTGTCTGTTTTGGTTTGTGGTTGGAGAGCAGGTTGCCACTGGTCATCTTCTTCTCAGCCACTTGCGGGTCTTGCCCTTGGCCTGTACATGGAGCATGTTCCCCTTGTGACTGCAGCGGAGGGTACACAGGAGGGATGCTTCACCAGCAGGAAGTGGGGGAGGGTGCGGCATTTCCCCATCTGCTACCAGACACAACACATGGCACCCAGTCAGTCTTCCCCAAAGTGAGGCACAGGGCAGGGTAGAAAGCGGCACCCATCCCAAGGCTGGAGGAAGAGGGCCTTTGAGCCCCTGGCCCTGGTTTGGTCAGCGTCCTGCTGACTCACCTGCTCATATGGAGGGGAGCCCCACTACCCCCAAACCGCGCCTTCTGGGAACACCAGCCGATTGGGGAATTTGGCTGCAATCCTCAGCTTGGAACAGAGATACAGCGGAGGGGGGGGGGCGCGTGCAAGTCAGAAAGCTGCCTTCAGTCCAGGAAAGGAACTGCAGCCTCGGGACTCTGTCTGAAGGAGCTGTGTTGGTTGGGCAGCTCTCCAAAAGTGCTCTGGACCTGCTGCCACACAGGGCAGGGTGGAGTTGCTGAGCAGCCCCGATGAAGGAGGCGTGTCATCGGGGATTTCTACCCTTCCACTCAGCAGACCCACCCAGCCCAAAGGAGGCAAAGTGGCCAGCTAGAAAGGCGTGTTCCCCTTGCACACCTGATGCACTTTGGCACCACTGCACTGGGCCCAGCAGGCAAAAGGCAGCCACTGCAAGTGCCAGATCCCCATCAGAGCCCTGATTGCCCAGGCCCAGCAGAGATGGGGGTGAGGCACGCATTCCCAGCTAGGCTTGGGCAGCCACTACACTGATGCGGATGGAGCTTTCCCTGCTCGTGGTAGCCGCCTTTTGCCTGCTGAGAATGGGAATGCTTTTACCACTTCTACTTGGCCTTTCTAGCTGGCTGCTTTGCCTCCTTTGGGCTGGGCAGGTCTGGTGCTCCAGACGGTGACGGCAGCGGCCTAATGAACCTGCGTGAGCTGCTGGCAGCCTCGGTGGTGCCAAATGCATTGGATGCACGAGGGGAATATGCTCCACCCACAGGCCAAGGGCAAGCCCCACAAGGGGCCAAGGAGATGACCAACAGTGACCTGCTCTCCAACTGCAAGCCAAAAGAGATGGGACAGAGTAGGCAGCAGTCACTCCACACTCTCCTCACCTTGTCTTCACCTGCAGCAGCAGCAGTAGCCAAAGGCAGAGCGTAGGGTTGCCAGGTGTCCACTATTTGAGCGGACAGTCCACTTTTTTCACATTATGTTCACTATTTTTTTTCACAAAATAGTGGACATTTTTTTTATTCAAAAGCTTTATGATGAAATGGTACGTAATCTAAAGCTGTACAGTCTAAGAGAATAAGGATAGGAGAATCGTGTTTTGTCTTTTTTTTCCATAAGTTAGAATGAGACAAAGATTGAACTCCATTTTCCGAAAAAATTAATGATGAGATTAAAATAAAAATATATTATAAAATTATGTACAGTTCACATTTTTAAAATGTATTGTGCTTGTGTCGACTGACCTAAAATGGCATGTTAAAATGTAAGAAAATATATAATTTAATTGTAATTTTTTTTTATTTTTTTACTACTTAATCCCCCCCCCCACTTGTCCGCTATTTTTTGGAAGCAGACCTGGCAACCCTAGGCAGAGGTACAAGGGAGAGGCATGCAGTCTGGCCTGCTAGATGTGTCAGGCACCCACCTGCCCTCTCCCAGCCACACGGGATGGAGCAGGTGCATCTGGTGGTCCGCATCACATGCCTACCCCCCCCACTCTGCCTGTTGCTAGTGCCACCACCGCTGCCATGGCTGTTTCTTGGAGGGCCAGCTGTGGAGTCCCTACTGCTGGACATCTCCCCCCCCACGCAGGCACACACTCACCTGAAAGGCTGGTAGGGGCAACTGTCCTGGAAATGTTAAGGGGCCAGCCAGCATTGCTTCGGCCCTGCCCATCTCATCCTGGTGGGCGCACGTGTTGCTTCAGCCCAGCCGATGCCATTCTGGCAGGTATGTGTGTGCACAGGAGGAGGTCCGTGCATACATGCACAGACCTGGCCCAACCCATCCCAGCAGGTGCACGGGTGCCCACCTCCTGTGCTCACACACGCCTGCTGGGATGGTATGGGCTGGGCCTATGCACACGTGCACCTACCTCCTCCTATGTGCACATGTGTGTCTGGCCTGGAAGCCATCTTTTGCATGGGATCTTCAGGCCTGACACATTTACTGCTGTGGGAAACTGGGAGGGAGGATTGTATGGAGGAAGGGTGATGTATAGTCATAATAACATTCCTTTCTCAGAGAATCACGGACATCTTGCCCTGCACCTAGAGGGGTGTGGCTGGGAGGCATCTCAAGTTGGGACGGTGCTTTGATTGGACCATGTGATGAATTTGTGGGTTCATCACATGGCCCATGTGGCTGGGCAGGAACTTGGACTTTCCTTTGGGTGGGAAAAACCTGGAAACTTTCAGATTTAGGTTTTCCCAGATGTGCCAATATGACATATCTAATAAAATGGAACTTTGAGGAACTTTAAGCCTCAGAGTCTTTATTTGTTGGGGGTGTTACTTGGAACCCTGACATTAACCCGAATCTGCTTTAAAATGCAACCAGCTTCCCGGATTCTGGGGTGCTGTCCAGGGTCCTGAGCACTGAATGTTGACCCAAAACCTGGAGGCATGAAGACTCAGGGAAGATAGAGGAAAACAAAGCGGTCACAAAGGGACCCACAGGGGCTGGTTCAGTGAGTTATGTTGAAACCATCTACTCTCCTTCCAAGCCATGGTGGAAGCAGAGGAGGCCACAGAAAGGGAATGCATGGGTGCCCGGCCCAAAGACCAGTGTCTGAGCAAGCCACACAACCAGATCTAACCCTGTGGGGTGAAGCTACGGGAGCCACTTCGCTCCAGGAGATGATGACCGGGGTGATACTGTCAATACCGTGGATGGGTGAAAGCAGAGCAGACCTGATCCTGACCCTCGAGGGAAGGCTACTGAGACAAGCATGCCACAAGTACTCCTGAGAATGGGGACTCCCACCACACAGCCAGTCACTAGCCAGCCTACCGTAGCAGTTCGGCCAACTCAGCATGGGCAGCGCCACTCAACCCCTTGGGACCAAGCAGCCCAGATGGATCCTAACTCAGCCTTCATTTACCTTCCCGAGCCAGGAAGCCGCAGCACCACTGAGCAGAGTGTCTACCTCCTTTCACTCAGCATGGAGCAAATAGTTCCATAGCCACACACATCGGGCCCGATCTATAGGAATGGCAAACACCATGGGGATGGGAATGGCACAGCAACAAGGCTCACTGAACCAGCCCGGCACAGTGATGCAGGGGCCGCAACTGGGGATACTGGGACCAAGTATTCCACCTCAGCAACCTTCAGTCTTCAGGCTTCCCCCAGGATACCAGATCCCTCCTGGATGGGCATTTTACCCGGGCCAGGGGTGGGTATAATATCAGTGGATGCCTGCCCCGATCCTGCAGCCCATGCCCATCCATCAACACGTGCACTTCCAGCCCCCAGTCCTAGGGCCCCAGCCAATCCTGGCCCAACTACCACTGCAGGTCCAGCAACCGGTTGTGGCCCCACAGCAGGTTCCAACCCCGCAGCCCGCACCAGCGCAGCAACTGGCCTTGCCAGCCTCTCCCCCTTCACAGTTTAGGGTGACATTTGATGGGATCCCAGAAAGGCTAACCTACTTCCTCAATCACATCTGGGTTTACATTGACCAATATGTGAATCAATATAAATTGGACCGGGAATTGATTACAGCTATTACAGGTGGCATGAATGAGGGAGAAGCGGTGGAGTGGATTGCTGAACTCCATGACAATGAAGTCCCCGAGCTGGATAATGCTGACAAATTTGTCCATCTGCTCTGAGGCCGGTTTGAGGACATGGCCCACAGAGTGGAAGCTGAGGCCCAGATTAAGGCACTGAAGCAAGCCGTCCGGCCTCCCAAGGAGCTAATTTGGGAGTTTCGAAGACTGGCCGGAGTACTTCCTCATCCACCACTTCAAGGAGGTCCTCGACCCAGACCTTAGACAAGCTTGTGACATCAGAGGGGTATCTGAATGTATACAGGCATAGTACAACACAGCTGTAGCCATGGATCTGGAAATCCATCCCCACAGAAATCCAACTGCAGAGAAACCAATGACAAGACCCCTGGGTCGCTGAACCCTGGTGAAACAGCCCAAAGTGCCACTTCCCATACCATCCGGGACTATCAAATGCTACCGGTGTGGTCAGAATGGGCACCGGGCTTCCAAATGTTTGACTCCAGCCCAGGTCCCCCAAGAATAACAATCTAATCATCATAGGCCTAAGTGTAAAATTACCTGTTAAAGCAAAACCCAGATGAAAAATATAGCATTTCTTATTCTGGGTATAAGATCACAGCACAGAATGATGAAGTAAGCATAGAGATTAAGAAATCAATCAATCAATCATTTATTATTGCAAATTTGCAAATTATAGAGAAGTGGAGGACAGGAGATGAATTAAGTCCTATAAAAAGCAAGCAGTGGCTGGATTAATATATTAGCCATCAAATAAAGTATTAGGTTTGCATTATATTATATCACATATAATGTTTCTTGTTGTGGTGGCGAATTTATATAACAAACTATGTCAAAACAAAACAGTGAACATTATATCTTATTTTCTTTCATGAACCAAACCAATGTGTCTCCATGATCAAATATGTAGGGTGGATGCCACAGTTGTCGTAGACACTTACCTGGAAATGTAGATAAAGGAGAAGGTGTCACTGGTCCACAAGGAACAGGTATAATAGCCTGAACAGATAAGTCAGCACTGAAATTTCCCAGAAGTGTGTATGTATGTGTTGAAATAGAATTGTTGGAAACAAATGACCCACTGCCATCTCCAAAATTCCAGTGGTAAGAAATAGCAGAATGATTCAGATAGTGGCTGGGATCATGAATCCGAACATCAAACATAATGGGGATATCCTTGATGAAGATAAAGTCTGAAATATTGCGATTGTTCTTCTGCGATATATTCACATAGAAGGGGATTTGATCTGCATGAAAAGAATATCCAAAAAAAGATGAAATTGTAGCTTTACACACAATAGATAACACTAGACTCATGCAGTAGCTCTTACTAGAGAAGTACTGATATATGAGACTGGTGTCTCATTTGCTTGCCTAATGTGTTGCATAAACCTTTCCCATCTCTCCACCCCTACACACTTCATTTCAAGTGTTTTTTTAGTTTTAAAATCTAAAAACCTGATAAGAAGCAGGAAAGAAGGTAGAGAACATTGGCTCTCTGATTGTGTAGAATTCTGCTGCTAAGAATTCTGGAAGTTAAATTCAGACCATAAGTAGCATAAATAGTCCACACTTGATTAATTATAACTTAACATTGAAGACTCACCAGTTACAACATAAATAGCATTTGATGTGGTTACAGGTACATATGAGCGATAACCTCTTCTGTAAACTGCCAACTCCATTATTTGTTTACCAACAGTGATATTTGTTGTGTTGATTGACATCATAACTGATGAACCTCCTTTTATTTGATAATATTGTCCTAAAAAAAGTAAAACATATAAAAGATAGCAGTACTATGGGGTTTTTGGGGGGGGGGGCGAGCACTGTATCATTGCTCTTTGCAAAGGAAAGAAATATCTTACTCTATCAAAAGGGCAAAATGAATAAATAAAATGCTTCCAAATGAATTGCATGTTTGTCGGTCCTTCTTATAAACAGTCCAAAAGTGTGCACATGATTCTATCATTTTATGTCTAGTATCATAATTGTGTTCCTTTTCCATGTCTCGTACATTTGCACAAACCACTTGACAACTCATAGCAATAGTAAAATTTTCAACTAAACTGGACTAACTTTGATTTGCAGTAACTTTTTTCTAGATTAATAAACTATTTATACTTATATCCATACCCTTATATCTATTACACTTATATGGATAGTGCCATTATATGGTTCACCACTAGATAATATAATTTTTTTTTAACCCCAGTCATGTCTGAGCATACCAGATATAATGCCATTTTATTTTATTCTCACTGGAAAGAGACAAAAAAATGTGACTGATACTGACTAATACATTTTCTAAAACCAACAAGAATTAAGAAACAGAAAACAAAGGAGAAGAGCCATAAATTAAAAGTGAGCACATAGCATTTATTTTATTTATTTATTTTATTTTATTTTATTTTATTTCTATACCGCCCTTCTCCGGCAGGACTCAGGGCGGTGTACAGCCGAGATAAAACATTGCATGTAAAATTTAAAAACAGTTTAAAAAACAATTAAATAATTTCGACCCAAGATTTAAAACAACCCAATTAAAACTGAATTCAATTAAAACTGAGAGGATGGGATCAAGCCAGCCCAGCTAGATGGAATAAGTGTGTTTTCAGGGCCCGACGAAAAGTCCGGAGGTCTGATATCCTGCGTATCTCAGGGGGTAGGTCATTCCAGAGGGCAGGTGCAGCCACAGAGAAGGCTCTCCCCCTGTGGGTCGCCACCCAGCACTGTCTGGCTGATGGCACCCTGAGGAGGCCCTCTCTGTGCGAGCGAACCGGTCGGTGGGAGGCTATTCGCGGCAGAAGGCGGTCTTGCAGATATCCTGGCCCTAAGCCATGGAATGCTTTGAAGCGCACCTGAAAGACCACAGGAAGCCAGTGCAGCTCACGCAGGAGAGGTGTCATATGTGAGCGCCCCATCGCTCCCATAATCCCCCACGCGGCCGCATTCTGGACTAACTGCAGCCTCCAGGTGCACCCCAAGGGGAGCCCCATGTAGAGAGCATTGCAGGGTTCCTGGTGGGAAATGACAAGTGTTTGAGTGACCATGCGTAGGGAGTCCCGATCCAGAAAGGGGCGCAACTGGCATATCAGGTGAACCTGATAAAAAGCCCCCTGGCCACGGCCATCATGTGCTCTTCTAAAGACAGCCATGCATCCAGGAGGATGCCTAAGTTGTGAGCCCTCTCCATGGGGGCCAGTGATTCGCCCCCAATAGCCAGCGATGGCACCAGCTGGCTACATCGGGACGCCGGAAGCCACAGCCACTCGGTCTTGGAAGGGTTGAGTCAGAGCCTGTTTCTCCCCATCCAGGCCCGCACGGCCTCCAGGCACTGGGACATCACTTCAAGGGCATCGTTGGGGTGGCCTGGGGTGGAGATGTACAGCTGAGTGTCATCAGCGTACTCATGGAACTCCACCCCAAAGCCTCGGATGATCTCACCCAGCGGCTTTACATAAATGTTGAACAGAAGGGGCGAGAGGACCGACCCTTGTGGCACCCCACAAGCAAGGCACCTCGGAGTCAACCGTTGCCCTCCTGTCAACACAGATTGCGACCAGTCAGAAAGGTAGGAGGAGAACCACCTCAGAATGGTGCCCCCCACCCCAGCCCCTTCAACCGGTGCAACATGATACCATGGTCGATGGTATCAAAAGCCGCTGAGAGATCTAACAGGACCAGGATAGAGGAACAACCCCTATTCCGAGCCCTCCAGAGATCATCCACCAACGTGACCAATGCCGTTTCCGTGCTGTGCCCAGGCCGGAAGCCGGACTGGAGTGGGTCTAGATAGACAGCTTCATCCAGGTACTGGGGAAGCTGCCGCGCCACCACACTCTCAACAACCTTCGCAACGAAGCGAAGGTTGGAGACTGGACGCTAGTCAGCCAAAACAGCCAGATCCAGAGAGGGCTTCTTGAGGAGGGGCCTCACCACCGCTTCTTTCAAAGCAGCCAGCAGGACCGCCTCACTCAGAGAAGCATTAACAATCCTCTGGAGCCAGCCTCGTGTAACTTCCCGGGAAGCCAGTACCAACCAGGAGGGACACGGGTCCAATAAACATGTGATCGCGTTCAGCCGTCCCAGGATCCTGTCCACGTCCTCAGGAGCCACAGGATCAAACTCCTCCCAGATAACACTCTCAAGACTTGCCTCAGTCATCCCATCCAGACTTACCCAGTCAGAGGCCTGGCCTTCCCGAATCTGAGCAATCTTGTCATACAGATACTGCACAAAATCCTCAGCTCGACCCTGCAAGGGATCATCCCACGCTTCCAGATGGAGAGGGAGCGGGTCACCCTAAACAGGGCGGCTGGGTGATTATCCGCCGCAGGGAGACGGAGCCAATTAGATGGTTCCGTCCCAGGCGCCTGATGGAACCTGAAAGGTTCCTGACGGAGCTTGGGCCGTGCCCTGAGACCCTAACACACGACTCGACTGAAGAGCTGGTGGCCGCCTGGGAAAGGGCGGCCGCTGGAGCTTTGGACCGCGTCGTGCCTTTGCGGCCTCTGACCCGATGCCGATCTCAACTGGCTCCTTGGTTTTCTGAGGAGCTGAGAGAGATGAAGCGTCGGAAAAGACGCCTAGAGAGCATTTGGAGGACTAGCCAATCCGACTCCGACCGGACACAGGTGAGGTCTTATATCAAGACCTACCTAGTGGCGATAAAAGCGGCAAAGTCTAACCACTTTTCCGCTCTTATCGCATCTGCAGAGAACCGCCCAGCCGCCTTGTTTAGGGTGACCCACTCCCTCCTCCGGGGGGGAGTGCGGGAAGATCCCTTGCAGGGTCGCGCTGAGGATTTTGTGCAATTCCTGCACGATAAAGTCGCTCGGATTCGGGATGGCTTGGACTCCGACTGGATGAGTCCACGGGAGGAGACGAGGGCAGGTCTTGAGAATATTACCTGGGAGGAGTTTGATCCTGTGACTCCCGAGGATGTGGACAGGGTTCTGGGTAAGATTAGTGCCGCCACGTGTTTATTGGACCCGTGTCCCTCCTGGTTGGTGCTGGCCTCCCGGGAGGTTACACGAGGCTGGCTCCAGGGGATTATAAGTGCTTCTCTGAGTGAGGGTGCCTTTCCTGCCGCCTTGAAAGAGGCGGTAGTGAGGCCCCTCCTCAAGAAGCCTTCCCTGGACCCGGCTGAATTAGCCAACTATCGTCCAGTCTCCAACCTTCGTTTTGTGGCGAAGGTTGTTGAGAGCGTGGTGGCACGACAACTTCCCCGGCACCTGGATGAAGCTATCTATCTAGACCCGTACCAGTCGGGCTTCAGGCAGGGGTACAGCACTGAAACGGCATTGGTCGCGTTGGTGGATGATCTCTGGAGGGCTCGGGACAGGGGTTGCTCCTCTGTCCTAGTCCTATTAGACCTCTCGGCGGCTTTTGATACCATCGACCATGGTATCATGCTGCAGCGGTTGAGGGGGTTAGGAATAGGGGGCACCATTTTGCGGTGGTTCTCCTCCTTCCTCTCCGACCGCTCGCAGTTTGTGTTGGCAGGGGGACAGAGGTCGACCTCGAGGCATCTCGCATGGGGAGTGCCGCAAGGGTCGGTCCTCTCGCCTCTCCTGTTCAACATTTATGTGAAGCCGCTGGGTGAGATCATCCGTGGTTTTGGGGTGAAGTGTCATCTGTACGCTGATGATACTCAGCTGTACATCTCCACCCCAGACCACCCCAACGATGCCCTTGATGTGATGTCCCGCTGCCTGGAGGCCGTGTGGGCCTGGATGGGGAGGAACAGGCTCAGACTCAACCCCTCCAAGACCGAGTGGCTGTGGCTTCCGGCGCCCCGATATAGTCAGCAGGTGCCATCGCTGACTATTGGGGGTGAATCTTTGCCCCCCACAGAGAGGGCTCGCAATCTGGGTGTCCTCCTGGACGCACGGCTGTCTTTAGAAGAGCACATGACGGCCGTGGCCAGGGGGGCCTTTTATCAGGTTCGCCTGATTCGCCAGTTGCAGCCCTTTCTGGATCGGGACGCCTTGCGCACGGTCACTCACGCCCTTGTCACCTCCCGGTTGGACTATTGTAATGCTCTCTACATGGGGCTCCCCTTGAAGAGCACTCGGAGGCTCCAACTGGTACAGAATGCGGCCGCGCGGGTGGTTATGGGTGCAACCCGTTGCGCCCACGTGACACCCCTCCTGCGCGAGCTGCACTGGCTCCCAGTGGTCTTCCGGGTGCGATTCAAGGTGTTGGTTACCACCTTTAAAGCGCTCCATGGCATAGGACCCGGGTACCTTCGAGACCGTCTTCTGCCACCAATAGCCTCCCACCGACCAGTCCGCTCCCACAGAGAGGGTCTCCTCCGGGTGCCATCAGCCAAGTTATGTCGGCTGGTGACATCCAGGGGGAGGGCCTTCTCTGTGGGAGCTCCAGCCCTGTGGAATGAACTGCCCCCCGAAATACGAAAGATTTCTGACCTCCGGGTGTTTCGCTGCGCTCTGAAGACCCTGTTGTTCCGCCAGGCAGGGTTACTAACATAACGTTTTAAATTGGGGTATTTTAAATTTCTGGGATTTTAATTGGAGCCTAATTATTTAATGATTTTAAATTTTAAATTGTTGTCGTGTTTTTTATGTTTTTAAATAGGCTGTACACCGCCCTGAGTCCTTCGGGAGAAGGGCGGTATAGAAATAAAATTATTATTATTATTATTATTATTATCTGATGATAGCTGGATTTCGCCACTTTTATCGCCACTAGGTAGGTCTTAATATGAGACCTCACCAGTGTTCGGTCGGATTCGGAGCGGCTGGTCCTCCAACTACTCTCCAGGCGTCTTTTCCAGCGCTTCATCTCCCTCAGCTCCTCGGAGAACCAAGGAGCTAGGTGAGTTTGGTGCCGGGTCAGAGGCCACAAAGGCATGATGCGGTCCAAAGCCCCAGCGGCCGCACTATCCCAGGCGGCCACCAGGTCTTCAGTTGAGTCATGAGCCAGAGTCTCAGGAAATGGCCCAAGCTCCATCTGGAACCTATCAGGATCCATCAGGCGCCTGGGGCGGAACCACCTGGTCGGTCCCGCCTCCCTGCAGCAGGGTGCAGCGGTTAGAAAGTCCAGTCGAAGGAGTGAGTGGTCAGACCATGACAAGGGTTCGATGACTATATCCCCTGTATCAAAGCCACTCGACCACTGACCAGAGACAAAAACTAAGTCCAGAGTGTGTCCACCTGTGTGAGTAGGGTCATGAATTAACTGAGTAAGGTCCATGGCCATCATTGAAGCCATGAACTCTTGAGCCACCTCAGATGTTTCACCGATAGATGGCAGGTTGAAATCCCCCATGACTAAAAGTCTGGGGGTATCAACCGCCACCTCGGCTATGATGTTGAGCAGCTCGGGCAGGGCCGTTGCCACGTGGCAGGGAGCCAGGTATGTGATCAACAAGCCCATCTGTACTCCACGGCCCTACTTCACAAAAAGGGACTCACATCCGGCTATCTGTGGAACAGTGGTCTCCCTCGGATCAAGACCTTCCTTTATAATAACTGCCACTCCCCGCCCCTGCCCTGAGCTCTCGGCTGATGGAATGCTTGGAAGCCTGATGGGCACATATCTACAAGGGGAATTCCCCCCTCCTGGCCCAACCAGGTCTCCATGATACCTGCCAGGTCCGCTCCCCCCTCCTGAATAAGATCGCAAATCAGTGGGGCTTTATTTACCACGGACCTGGCATTGCACAACAGCAGCCAAAGGCTCGGGCCCTGAGACTCTGAACAGCCTGGGGTGTGAGAAGGGCTATTGGGACCGGGGCGCGCCACCGCTCAAAGATAGCAAGTACGCGCCCCCACCACATGATACGGCCCCCTGCTCCCGCCATATCTGCCCCTCCCACTCAATGCATTGATAGCATCATTCAACCCAGAGTTCTCATTTGAGCATAAATGATCAGGATGAAATTATCATATTCTGGACATATCATGAAATCACTCAGTTCTCTAGAAAAGGCTGTAATTCTGGGAAAGATAGAAGGAAAGAGGAGGATGACCAGCAGAAAGATAGATAAAGTCAGTTAAAAAGGTAATTAATGTATTACTGGGAGACATAAAAGAACAGATTGCCTTGGAGAAAATCCACGCATGTGGTTGCTAGGAGTCAGTTTAATGGTACATAATAAATCAAAGTACTTCATAAATAGAAGGTTTCACATTTAATTGCTAATGAAATGGATTTCAAATAATGTCTGGGAAATGTTTTTTTCTGGGCCAAAATATATACAAGAGGTAGGCAGCCTAATGGCTCCATTCAACTCCAGCCAGAATACTTCAGCGTTCAGGGATAATAAAAACAAATCCAAAACCTCTGGAGATCTGATTTTTCTATGACACATTTGTCATTCTCCCACTTGGTAGTCTCATTTGCCTCCAATTTTTTCAACTTTTCGAAGGGGCAGGTAAGAAATGTCTCTCCGGCTAGCATTTACTTATTTAAAAATTTAGATGCCCATATATGTATTATTTAAACACTTGTCATCACTCCCTCCCTCCTACACCATTAGCTGCCTAGTATGTTGTCAGAAGTGGAAGTCAGAATAAAAGAACAAATACACTACAGAAAACAAAAACACTTTTATAAATGAGGAAACGAAGTATTCCTTTCTGATGGAAAAGACCTTAAAGATATGTGAAGTTGTAACATAAATGCTAATTTAAACCTACATGATTTAGTAGCTGAATATTTGTAGAAAATTTAAAATATTTTTTTTAAAATCAGTATAATTATAATTCATTTCAGAAACGTTGTTCAAGGTTACTGCCTTTTTATAACTCTGCATCAATTGTACAATTTACAGTGGGAAAGGTATTAAGAACAATTTACTGTGAGATGTGAACATACCCTATCTCAGCTTGAAATGCTGTGAAATATGTCTATTTCCCAAACTTAACTGTCAATAAACAGCTTCTCTATTTTCAAAGCAGCTCTGAACCAGTTACTTTCTCAGAGACCTACCGATTTTTGCTCATATATTTCCTAATAATAATGACAATTGCAAATAATTCTGGATAGAACTATATAAAATAAAATAAAAATTCAAATCTAGAAGTACATTTTAAAGACTAACCAAGTGTATGAAATATGAAGATGAAATTCCTTCTCCTCCATCCATGGTGATAAGGAAAAGATTTTCCATCTGGGAAAACATTATAGCTGTTGTTATGTGTGCAATTTACCCAGCTACAGTCATCAATCCACTGGGTCCAATTATAAACATATTTATCAGAAAGAACTGAAGAATCTAAAAACAAAAAGGAAAAAATAGGTGGTGGGGGGAAGAAGCAGAACAAATTTTAAAGCATTTTCTTCAGACTGGTGCCTTTCATATATTGGAATTTAATTCCTTCATTTCAATAGAATGTTGAAAACTTCAGATTGGAAAATAAGGATCAAGTTTATCAAGGCTGCAGTCCTAAACATAGTTATTAAGAATTTACTGGACTAATACAGATTGTCTTAAGTAGAAAACCAAATTGGACACCATTTCAATCATATTAATAAAGTCATATGGTTATCTATGATATCTAAAGCTAGCTAAATTACTTGGCCCCCCTGAAGCAGAAAAATCCCATCTTGCACCGTCTCTAAAAGTAAAATAACCCAATAATAACAACAGCAATAAAACAACGACAGCAATAATAAAAATGTAATTACTTACTGTTTAGGCATGTTCGATCATATATTATATTGCTGTCATTATCTTCCTTCTGACATCTGGGAAATTTTAGCATTGCAGTAAATGTCACATTAGATCCTACAAGAGCTGGGCTATCACTGATCAAACTAGCTACTACTCTTCCCCCTGAAAAGTGAAAAATAAAATAAACTTATTACATTATCAATCTACTTTTCCTCCACAGAGCACCAGAAAACTGTGGTGCACCAAATTCCCCATTACTTCTCCCACTACCATTTTATTTTGATTACAATTTTATGCATTATGGAATCAGTTTGGTGTTGCAATATGCTAGAAACCAGGAGACTGAGAGATGTTCTTCTGCCTTAGGACAAAACCAGATGGGTGACTTTGGCCAATCACTCTCCCTTAGCCCTGAGAAGGAAGCAATATCAATTCTGAAATCCTGCCAAGATTTGTCCACTCAGTCACTAAAGTCAAAAGTACTGACTCAAAAATTGACATATTAATATACATATATGCACATAGATAGATAAACATTATAAAGGTAGTCCTCCACTTGAGATCACACTTGAGCCCAAAATGTATCTTGCTAAGAGAAAAAAATTGTTCAGTGAGTTTTGTCCCATTTTACAACATTTCTTGCCACATTTCTTGCCACATTTGTTAACAGTTGTTAAATCAGAAACATGGTTGTTAAGTGAATATGGTTTCCCCATTGACTTTGCTTGTCAGACGGTTGCAAAAGGGGATCACATCAGTGGTGAAATCTGAATCGGTTTGCTACCAGTTTGCTGGCCGCACATGCACACTGTGTGCCAAGTGTGCACCGCATGTGCATGTGCAATGCACGCCAAATGCGTGCTGTATGTGTGCATGCACATTACGCACCAAAAGGAGGCTTGGAAAGGTAAGTAGAACATTGAGGTGGGGGAATCACCTAATTTAGTTTGCTAGAAAGCAGGATTTCCTAAAGCTAAACCTCACGGCACAGCTGATCTTTGGAAATACCTGTTCGTAGGTTTTTAAACTGTTTTTAAACTACCGGTTCACCTGAACTGGTAGTTGTTATCACTACTGGTTCGCCCGAACCAGAGTGAACCGGTAGCATTTCACCCCTGGATCACATGATCCTGGGACACTGCAACCATCATAAATATGAGTCAGTTGTCAAGCATCCAAATGTAAATCATGTGACCATGGGGATGCTGCAACAGCAATAAGTGTGAAAAATGGTCATAAGTCACTTTTGTCAGTGCTTTTGCAACTTCAAATAGATACTAAGCGAAGTTGAGGACTACCTATATTACATCTTTCCAAAATGTTTCATGATTCTTAGAGAGTTTTTGTAGCATGCCACCAGTCTTTTCACTTTCTAAAAGGTATTTAATTTTACTAAGTTCTTTCAAATATATTATGAAAAATTCTGTTTGTATAAATTAAAATATTCAATGCAAATAACATAATAAAAGTGCAATACTTCCTGAAGCTAGCCAGACAACAAAATCATCCATGCATAAGATGGGGATGTCTACTGGGATATTCAAAAAAATTTCCAAATGCAACCCCCCTCCGCCAAAAAACCCCTGTAACTTTGGGAATGGGAAAGATTTTGCAACAATTTAAGTATGACAGAGTATCTTCTAGGACCATAAAATGCGAAGTAATTTGCATTAAAGCTTTCTTTCAATTACGCATGCGCACACACACATGTATACACACACACATGATTTTAGATGTATGTGTATGTGTGTGTAATTTTGTGTTTATAAAGTGAATTTGAAAATGTTTTCTCCTTCATATATAATGATTGAATAATTTTTTAAGCTGGTAAAATATTGTAAAATATTATGGAAGTGAATTTTAAAATATGTATGTTAAGAGGAAGTTTAAAAAGGTATATTAGAACTTACTGGTTTTGGAAATGTTTTTAAAGAAAAGTTTAGTGTTTTAAAATGATGTAAAAAAAGCTTTTTCCTCTTTTAAGGTTAAAGAATCTGAAAGAATATAGTGAATTCTGCTAATATAAATGATGATAATCTATAAAGATTAATAAGTGAAAACAGAAATAGATATTATTTCCCACAGCAAGGAAAAAAATTAGAGATGGTTAAACTAATTGCTTTATCCAAAGAAGAGAATATATCTAATGCTGTTTCTATTTAGAAATTGCTTCTGGATTTTGTGCTTGTGATGGGAAAAAATGAATCTTTGAATTTGGTTTTGCTAATTAGACAGATTTGTTGTTAGAAATGGCTAGTAAATATTGCTCTGAAAAAGTAAAAAGTTGAAGTTGTAAAGTTATTAATTTCTACTGTGCTAAAGAGAGTCAGAAGTCATCATCTTTTTTTTTCTGCCCCCCTTCTATTCCACCTTTTTTCTTTTTCTCTTTTTTCTAGTTCCCCATTATTTTTATTTTCCTTTTATTTTATATTCTGATAAATCAATAAAATTTGTAAACTCCTCAAAAATATTAACTAATTTGGGGGATGTGGAATGGAAGATTCTACTGAAGTGTTTGGATGGATGGATGGATGGATGGATGGATGGCAGGCAGGCATCATAGATAGGAATGTTCCATTTTGGTTTTCTCCAAATTATTTTTTAAAGAATATTTCAATGACATTTCCATAGGCAGACTATTTATTGAATAATAGGAAAAGCAAGGAATACTCTAATGTTCTAATCTACACTGATTCCTACATCCTAGTTAAACTTCAATGGAGACATTGTGAGATAATTGTTCCCTGGGCTCTCTTCAAAACAGACCCATGGAAATTCTGGGAGATGGAGAATGGCAGTGAAATTTGTAACAGTAGAGAATAATCCCAGCATCCTCTATTGCCTGAGGCAAATGCAATAAGTCAGATTGGCATCAAGTCTTGCTTAGTTCTCTTTGTTTGATAAACCATACTGCATGTCAGGCACTCCCGGCAAGAGCTCAACAATTAACGTTTTGAAACTTAATTGAAAAATAAATCAATAGAAAATTATTGTTTACATAACTTAAAAAGCCTGACTTATGATCTCATACCAGAGATGTATGTGTGTCAGTAGGAGGATCAAAAAGGTAAAAATGATGACTGTGATCATGAGATTGTATCATCATCTCTGGTTTATGAAAGTCCCAGTGTAAAAGGGATGGGCCTCCAGTCATGTGGTCTTGGCTAGCATGAGTTTTTGGATCCCTCTGTTGAGGCCATTTCAGTAGAAAATGTACAGACTATGTTCAAATTTAGAAAGAATACATTTTTTAGTTTAGAATCAACAGAGGAGAAGCATTTATTTTCCATGTTGAACAGTTGGGCATATAAATCTTTTAGTCTTCTAATTGTTTTAAACTGTTGTATATGACATTGTAAGCTGCCCAGAGTCACTTGATAGTAAGATAGAGGCATATAAATTTAATAAATAAGTAAATAAGTAAGTAAAAAGAGGGCATTAATGAAGAGATCCTTCCAGGGGTGAAATCTAAAATTTGTTACTATCGGTTCTGTGGGCGTGCCTTGGTGTGTGAGGGGTGTAATGTGACTGGGAGGGCGTGGCCAATTTTTTTTTTTTTACTTTTAAAACCATTTTTTACATGTAAAACCATGTAAAAAAATGCTTTCAAAAGGCTCTGACGATCCCAGCTGAGTTGCCTGATCGGCAGGCAACTCAGCTGGAATCGTCAGAGCTTGGATCATCAGAGCCATTTAAAAGAAAAAAAAGGCTCTGATGATCGCGCAGCTCAGCTGGGCATGGGGGGCGGGGGCAGGGATTTTTGCTACCGGTTCTCCAAACTGCCCACTGCCATTGCTACCTACTCACCCGAGCCGGTCCAAACCGGGAGCATTTCACCCCTGGATCCTTCCCATTTACATCAATGCTGCAATGGACTGACTGTCATATGGTCAGGCCCAAAATACTTTAGAATTTTAATAATTGAAATCAGTACTTTAAACTGATAACCCCTCCATCCCAAAAACATGGCAATAATGCTGCTTTTTTTTAGCAAAACCTTTTTCTAATATCATGCATCTGCTACCAATACTAGCTCTTTTGCATCAATTTGCATCAAGAGCTTCATATAGCACTAAACCTAAGTCCTAAATTCATGTTAGCCTGAACCAAGATTCACTAAAATAAAATCTCAAGGAAGAAGACCAATCCTAATTTAAAGTTCTTTCTAATGCCAATAACAATTTTTAAACCTGAGGGTTACGTTTAAACAACTTGTGACACAAGAGAATTCTAATCCTAACCTTAAGCATAAGACTTCACTCTAAAGCTACCCTTCCAGGGGCAGGTTTCAAAACCTGTTGCTACTGGTTCACGTGCACGCACGACACTTCTGCGCATACGCAGAAGCGTCTGGTTGGGTGGGTGGAACCTGCCACTGCCGCTGCTACCGGTTCACCCGATCTGGGGCGAATCGGTAGCAAACCACCACTGTACCCTTCAAAGTATTTTAACTAGAAATCTCAAACAAGCTAAATCCTAGCCAATATGTTTTAATTCTAAACCATACACATAAAAACCATATCAGAGACTAATTCCAAAAGAAGCACTAAGCATAAAAAGTAGCCCTAAGCAAACTATAATACGAACATCAGTCTAACAAACTCAAGAAAGCCTAATGCTAACACTGTCTAATTCCATTAACAAATTTTTATTTAAAGCCTGCAATTTCCAAATTGTGTGTTGGGACACTCCATTGGCTACTGCAAGATAATATTTTGTAAAAATGTTTTTTGTGATGTTCATTTACAAAACTGAGTTTTGCAACATCCATTTGTGACATTATATCTTTTTGACACTAAAGCTGCCATGAAGTGAGAAAGTTTGGGATCCTGTACCATAAGCATTACAAATTAAAATCAATTGTATCACAAAATAATTTTAAGATTAACCTTTAACATCGCACTTCATTCTATTACCGTTCATCAAGGTATAATTACTTACAGGTCTAGGGAACCCTAATCAATTCCGATATTTTAAATCCTAAACTTAATACATAAATACAAAAGCATGCTCCAGTCTAATTGTAAGACTAATGATATGCATGTTGAAGTCTATAAAGGCAGAACTCTCGTTATTCCAAATATTTGGTTAATGCTGGTGCCAAGTCATGTGTGCAGTATCAGAGAAGACAAGTTTGATAATATTTAATTAGATGCCCTTAATTTGTGTAAAAACATTTTCACAAACAAAAAAAAAATCATTATTTTACAGAAAACAAAATTATCACTGTAGCCAAGCTCCACTTATAATGTATCATCCATGTTATTCTACAGTTGTGTTCACTTCAGGTTGATTGACTTTCCCTGCCCATCTTTATCCTTTCATGCACATAGAATTACCTTTCCAGCAGTTTTTCCATCTGGAGTCACCTTTCTCCCAGGTAGGATAAAGCTTATCATTCCAGTTATTCTGATCGGAATACCAACGATCCAGCCTATGGTGGTACTTGTTCCAAGAATATGCTGTTCCATGAGTCATCACATCTCGAAATCCTGCACAGAAAAATTCAAATCATCAACAAAGTTAAGAATTTTATTTGTTTTCCACATGTATAGAAGGTTTATGTGTACCCTTGTCAGTGGTGGGATTCAAATAATTTAACAACCGGTTCTCTGCCCTAATTATTTTTTTCAAACAACCAGTTTGCCAACCGCTTCTCCCGAAGTGGTGCGAACTGGCTGAATCCCACCACTGACCCTTGTTCATGCTGATGGACCCTCATTCAGAAAACTGTAAAAGTAGCTTTTTTAAGGAATTATGCAGTTCTGCCTTTGGATGGGAGATGTCAAAACTAACCTTCTGGTCCAGCTTGCTTTACCCTGAACCATACTATATTGAGGGCAATATGCAATCCGCAAATATGGTTACATTGTGCCAATCCCTTCTTCACAGAATTTTAGTACTCCAGTTCACTAAGTGTTTAATCATGTATACTGGTACAACTGCACTAATTTGAAAATATATCCTATTTCTATGTGCACTGATGAAAGTTTGTTCACTCTACGTAATCACATTATATTTAGTGTTTTGAAGGTTGTTTAAAACATGTCTCATTTTGACCAATAGACCAATAGCGCCACAGAAGATTATTTTCTTCTTTTTAATTGTCATTAATATTCAAAACATTTGAATTCACATTTTTAAAACAAAATTATTACTTTATGCAAGTAACTTTATTACTACTTTATGGTTGATTAAAAAGTAATGCTTCCAATTTCACCAACAGATGCCAAGACAAATGCGCTAGAAGATCTGACATGTTTAACATCTGTTCTTTCACTTCAGTCAATGGGAAGACACTGTGAAAAAAGGTTGCACTTCTGTTGCTTGTATGCTTTAAGCAACATTCTGCAATTGAAGTTTTGATACCTGAAGGAGACCCTCCAACTGAAATTCACTGCAAATGCTGATTAAGGTGATTACTGTCTTTGATATAAATACTCTGTGTCACTTTTATGAGTGTCTCACACACACAAAAGCATAAAGACAGTGAGTTGGGGATAATTGTTTTGTGTACTTAAGAACAATATATATAATTTATAACTGCAACTAAAGTGTTTCACTTTAGACAAATGCTGATGAACTGATTAAAGAAAAATAACATCATTTCAATAAAAACTGCAATTAAGCTTGGCACTTAGCAGGAGCATGTGGGTTACATTATTGATGTTTTTTAATATCAGAAGTTTTGTGCAACATGAGTTCCTTGCATGCTGATGGCAGAGATTAAAGCTTCAAGACTTTAAATTTGCCAGCAATTTTCATACTATGAAAGAAGGGGAGGGGGGTTTCTTCACAGCCTCATGATAGCTAACCAAGCATTGGCTCATCATAATTATCTAAAAATATTGTCATAAAGTTTCAACTGTGTGGGGAAACAAACCTATGCCTCAGCAGGAATCTCAGCCACTTTAAGAGGTGTGGAAGTCCAATTCCCAAAATTCCCCAGTGAATAAGCAATTCCCCAACCCCCCAAAAAAATCTTATAGAATGAGAGTTCTAACCTTTTGCATCTTTTAATGAGATTGTCAAGCTCTTATATTATTTATAGATAAATAATTTTAAAAATAGAGTGTCTTTTACTTTTATTGAAATATGGGATGTTTCATAAAATGGTTTTGTTTAAGCCTCAATAAGGAGAAAACTAGACTTTTTTCTTGTTATAAAAGTGCTGCAGTAAAATAAAAATATACAAATTCTTTCCAGATGAAGAAAGACTTAATTCATTCAACATGACAAAATTTAGGTTTTGTTGATGCATGTCAGAATTTTCCCTGACTTATTTTATTCAAAATATTTTCCATATACCCATGTCCTGCATTCACCTTTTCCACAAACTTCCTTAAGAATGGGAGGTTGGAAACTGGATAAAAATTATCCAGATAGGTGGAATCCAGTGATGGTTTTTAAGGAAGTGAACCCGGGTTTGCTTAAAAGCATCTGGAAATGTCCTCTCCTCTAGTGATGTATTAATCACATCTGAACCCACCCACTAGTCACCATCCTGGAGGCTTTCACCATCCAGGAGGAACAAGGATCTAACTAACAGGTGATGGCATTGACAGCATCAAGGGCCTGTCCACTTCATCAGGGCCAATTAAATCAAACTGTTCCTAAATAACAGGGCAAGACATCTCCTGGGGCATCTCACATGGACTATCTCCATGCATGGGGTCCAACTGGGAATGAATCCGAGTGACTTTGTCCATCAGATGCTGAACAAACTCTTCTGCCTACCCCTGTAAAGATTGCCTAAGCCCCGCTGACCTAGAAGGGAATGGGCGATCCAAAACAAGGCCTCTGGGTGGCACTCTGACAATGCAATAAGAGCAGAGAAATATTGGTGTTTCACCACTCTTACTGCCACAAGGTAGGACTTAATAATGGCTCTATGTCATGCCCCATCAGAGTCATCCCTTGTCTTCCTCCAGCGGCTCTCTAGGCATCTCTTGGCCCTTTTCAGAATCTGTAGCTCCTCCATAAACCATAGGGAGGGTCGGGAGCGATGAGTCAAAAGAGGCCACATGGGCTTCCTGTTTGCTGCTGGCCGCCGCCAGACGTTCCTTTGGGATCGTCAGCTTCCACTGCCTGTCAGAGCCGCCTTCACAACGGAACGGCGGCTCGAAAAAACTCCGTTCCCATGAGGAAACGGAGATAGAGCCGGCAGGGGTGGGTAGAACTCTCTGCAGAGTCCCAAAAGTTTTTCTTTTACTTTTGGGATGGAGCGGATGAGATGCCCCATATCCCCAGCCGCTGCTCCGGGCTTTGGGAGACCTCTGCTAATGCAGAGCCAGGCGTCAAAAGCAAGCCTGCGAATTTGACAGATTACTCAAAGAAAATGTGAGCTGGACCTGTAATACTGAAGCGCAAGTATTTTACTTATCTTTTAAAAATTACTTAAGAGAATAGAGGAAGAGAAAGAGGAAAAAAGTTTCTTTTTAAAATGGCGTCTGCCGCGGCTGGAGAAGAGTTTGAGAGGGAAAGTTCTTCCGTTTTTTATTATTACAATGTAGCGGAATAAATACCACTGGCTACATTTGTAGATAAAACTCCGCTCCTGTTTTTGTTTTTCTCTTTTTCCCTTGTTGCTGGCTGGAAGTCTTTTGTCTTGTTTTTTTTTTTTTTTTTCTTCTAACAAAGCCTGCTTAGGCGGAAACATGGCACTGAGGCTTGTGAAGTCAGACAAGCAAATAGGTGGGGGGGATTCCCCCACTAAGAATTTAAAGGAACAAGTTTTAACTCTTCAGTCCCAGAAACCTGATTTTAATATAATAGAATTTCTCTTAGAGGAGATTGAAAGAAGGGATGAGATTGTGAATCAGCAACTTGAAAAATTTAAGCAGGAAACTAAGGAATTGGTGAAATCCAAGTTTGACTTTTTGCAGCAAAAAATTTTAAAAATGTCAGAATTCATGATTCGGTTGGATACAAATACTAATTTACTAGAGTCAAAAATGGATGAAATTCAAGATAAATTGGACAATAGAATTCAAAAAATTGAAAATGATTTGTTAAATATTCAGGATTATAGTTCAGAAGAAAAATTTAAAATGGATGCTGACCAAAAGTCTGGTAATGTAGAAAATCTGCAACAGAGGATTGATAAAGAGGTTCTAAAGATACAATACAATTTCACAGAATATGCAATAAGACTTAGAGGTTTGCAGGAAAATAACAGAGATGACTTAAGGAAAATATCTTCTGAATTTCTAGCTGGGATTTTAAAGATTCAACCTGAGGAAGTGTTTTGTAGGATTGACAGAGCTTATCGAATAAACTCCTGGACTGCCAAGCAAAGGCAATTGCCTAGAGATGTGGTAATCTATTTTTCAGATAAAGAAATTAGGAATAAAATTGTGCAAAATTCCTTCAATTCTAATTTGCAATTGTATGGAAGAAAGATTTGGATTTACAAGGAACTCCCACCTAAGATATTAATGGAAAGGAAGAAATTTGGCTTTCTGGTGTCTGAGTTAAAAAGGAGAAATATTCAATTCCGGTGGGACGTCCCAGTTGGTATTATATTGAGATATCAAGGAGAAAGATACCAGTTAAATACTGTTGAAAGAGCGGAAGAATTTTATCAAAATAGGTTGAAAATGAATTTAACGTCTTCAGATATAATACAGGATAAGCAGAAGGAGCTGGAATTAAAGACAGAGACTGTACCAGATAAATTGCCTTTGGATTTATCGGATACCCCAGCTGGATTATCTACAAATTTGAGAGAAGTGCCATCTGATTTTAATGTGATGACTTATCAAGGCAAGGACAAGCATGGAAACCAATTAGAGGATATACAAGGGATAAAAAAGAAACGCGAGACACAAAAAATTAGGATGGAAGTCAAACCCACAAAAAGAAAACAAAAAAAGAAATAGGTTGTACAAAAATAGAAATTTCTAATCCAAGCAACAGTGAAGCCAGTGATTTTAAAATATGAATGATTATGTGAAAACATAGAGGAGGCGACATATTGGTCAATATCATCCTGAGGATAGTGGCAGATCTCTGCATTGCCGTAATTTTGGGACATGGAAAGAGCCTCAAATTGATGGTTTTGAATTATCTACTTTGAAACTTCTTTTTGTGTTGATAAATATATTATAATTATCTTGAATTATAAGGCAAGAGAATCATATTGGGACATGCAGAAGATCGGGTTGTTACCCAATACGATGATGGAAATTAATAATCCTGATGAAACCCACAATTATTATTATATGGAATATAATTATAATGTCACTCGGGTGGTTGTTTTTACTTTTATATATATAAGAAGATGTTTACTACTGATGGGGGCAGATATGATTGGAGATCTTGAATAAACTGTTGCATTAGCAAGCTATATTACCCTATTATGGATGTTGGTTTTAACAATCCAGTGGAAAGACTTCAAGAAGATATTATATGGACTATAAATTTAAAGTTATTGTCTTTTCTTTTTTTATTTAGATATAATGGAATATATATATATATATATATTTAAGTAGTGTGGGCAGTGAATTAAAGATATCAAGAATTGTTGTGTATGGTAAATTTGTAAGACAGTGGGTGAATAAGCTAGCTACAGACTGATTAGTTTAAGAAAAGGGATTTTTAAGTGATACATTTAGGGGAGTGGAGGAAATGGATAGAGTGGAATAAATGTTAAATTAGATTTTATGGGGAGCCCGCTTTGAAATGTTATTAAAGTAGGACTTATCGTATAGTTTTAAAGTGGAAGGTGGTTTTGAATTGTTGCAATAATGTATAGATATAAAACACTATTATGCTAAATTAGAAGTTATTTTATAATAGTTATAGTATAATGTGTTTGGTTTTTTTTGTTTTTTTTCTCTTCTTCTTTTCTGAAATGTATGGATAAAGGGGGATTTATAATACTTTTAGTAAGTAAAGGTCAGTATTTTGAGGAGGGAGTAAGTAATCTGTTATGAATTAGGGTTTTTTTTTGTTACGAAGAAGTCACAGGGGGGGAAGGGTGGGGAGGGGGGGTTAGGGAGGGGGGGAGGGGGGGGGAAAAGGGGGAAAAATTTGTATTTGAAAACCTTTTCAATAAAAAAAAAAAAAAAAAAAGAGGCCACATGGGCGCAACCCCGTCCAAAGCCATGGGCGATGCCACAGTTTTAGCAGGACCATGCAGCCACACCTCCAGATATCCCTCAGTTCCCATCAGGTCCATGAGTCACTGGGTTCAGACCAGGGGTAGGTTCTAAATTTTTTTACTACCGGTTCTGTGGGCATGGCTTATTTTGTGGGTGTGGCTTGGTGGGGGGAGGGTAATGTGACTGGGTGGGCCTGGCCAAGTTTTTTTTTTTTACTTTTAAAAGCATTTTTTCTACAACCTTAAGAGGTTGCAGAAAAAAATGCTTTTAGAAGCCTCTGATGATCAGGCAACTCAGTTGGGATCGCCAGAGGCTTTTAAAGACATTTTTTTCCCCCTACAACCTCTTCAGCCAAAGTGGTTGCAGAAAAAAATGCTTTTCAAAGCCTCTGATGATCAGGCAACTCAGCTGGGATCCGCAGAGGCTTTTAAAGGCATTTTTCCCCCTACAACCTCTTTGGCTGAAGTAGTTGCAGAAAAAAATGCTTTTAAAAGACTCTGACGATCCCACCTGAGCTGCACGATCATCAGAGGCTTTTTTTTAACTTTTAAAAGCATTTTTTCAGCCGAAGAGGTTGTAGAAAAAATGCTTTTAAAATAGGTGGGTGGGGTAAGCGAGTGGCGACTGAGCTGGGGACCAGTTCGGGGGCATGGCCAGCCAATGTTATTACCGGTTCTCTGAATTACTACAAATTTTTACTACCGGTTCTTGCGAACCACTGTGAACCGGGAGCAACCCACCACTGATTCAGACCATTTAAATAGGTCCAGCCTCCCTTTGGTGGGGGGCACCAGGATGATATATGACCATGACAAGGGGAATAACCTTAAACTCCCTCCCCACCAGGTCACTTTGCCATTGCTCCAACAAAAAAATCAAGTCTGGCATGTAACCATTGTCCCAACTCAGGCCAGATAATCTGAGATGGCTGCCATGTGGCCATGGATTCCTGGACTGCTTCCGAGGCTGCCCCCAGGGATGGCAGATTGAAGTCACCCAGAACCATAAATCTGGGAAACTCCACCGCCAGCCTTGAGATGGTCTCCAACAGTTCAGGCAAAGAGGTTGCTGCACAGCAGAGAGGCTGGTATATTAGCAACAATCCCATCTGATCTCGTGAGCCCAACTTCAGGAACAGGGTCTCACAACCAGAGCTTTGTGGAACAAGGACCCTGAAAACCAATAAAGAATTTCTGATAACTACTGCCACTCCACCTCCCCTGCTTTGGGATCTTGTCTGGTGCCAAACCTGAAATCCAGTTGGACACATCTCCCAGAGGGGAAACCTTTCATTTCCAGTTTCAGTAATGCATGCCAGATTGGTTCACTCCTCTTCAATAAGATCTTGAACAAGATGATTTTTATTATTGACCAACCTGGCATTCAGCAGCAGGAGCTCAACCCCAGGCCTCCAGGAATATGCTTTCCATGGACTGGGGATGAGCTCAGGAGGCAGGAACACACCACTGCTATTAACACTGGGGGCATCTTCCCCTGGAACAGCCTATGTTCACTTGGTCATACTTGCATCATATCCCACACAAAGGAAGGTAAGTCAAAATGGTTGCAGGTGGAGTTGACTTCTCCTGTGAGCTTGTCAGCTGTCCAAATAAGCTACTGTTAAGGAAGGAGGTGGGCTTCTGTGCTATGTCAAGTTGTGCTTCCTCTGAAAAGCAGGTGAAATCGGCAATCTAAATGAGTCCTCAGATAATTGCTACAGCTCAGTATCAGCCTTAACTATAGTACCTGTAAGATGCCTATTTCTGGTTTTAGCGGGACAACTGATGATATTCCCTTATGAGAGAAAACAGAAGTTGACTGAGAATAGCTCAAGTGTGCATATTGCCACTTGGGAAAAATCAGAAAATTAAAATGTTCTTCATATAATCTGGACAAGATTTTAGCTGTTGGAGATTAATATTGTAAATTTGAAGCACAGAGGTATCCATAAATATTTCTAGGGTTTCTTGAATACATTCAGCCCATACATTTCTGGGCTAGACCATGACTCATATTTATGAGGAACAGTGGTTTGAGAGTTAATTTTAAGAAGGAAGCAGAAATATATGGCCTCAGATATAGCCTTAATATATTTCACATGATAATGCAAAAACAATGCCCCCATTACTTTTAACATGAATGAATAACTTTTTGTGGGAGAAATTGAAAGTAAAGAAGAGATCCAAGAGTATAATTAACCCTTCTCCTTGATGTTTTTCCACTTTTTAAGTAATTTCTTAACCAGTAGAATTCCGAGTGCATGTCTTCCCAAAAAATATTTCAAAGATGTAAGGTGACGAATTGTAGTTTTTGTGCCGTTTTGCATCTTAAAATTTCCCTTTCTCAAAGTGACCTGGTTTTGAAAATGTTTGACCATTATTGCTTGTACTGTGTAAGGAATTAAGAAGTATCTTAGTTCCTAAAGATTATGAAAGTATGGTGTTTCACTAACGCCAGGAATAGAGATCGCCATACTGTTTGAGACAAGGTCAGTCTTTGCAAGAGACAATAGTCATCCCAAGAGAAACACACTCTTTGTGAGTAATTATCTCTAGGAAAAACAGATAATTTGCCATATGCACATTCTTGATCAGAGGTGTTTAATATGTCTGTAGCTGGTACAATTACTATTACACATTCAGTTATTGTAATATGTCAGGATGCATAGAGAATGCAGCTTTGTAGCACATGAACACCACATGTATTCTGTAATGTAGGATTCATTTTGCTTCTCTTTAATATTCCTCATTGAAAATATCTAACATAGAACACAATCCACACTATGAATAAGCCAGGAATAAAGAAAAAAAAAACACATATATCTGTTTTCCACATAGGACTTTAATATAAAAGCTAAAGAATGCTGAGAAGAAACTGTTTTGGACCATTTGTTCCAAAATGAATCTTGTAATCTTACAGGTTTCCTCTGAAATGTCCCTCCTGATCTTAATAAAATCTTCTATATAAACTTGTGTGTAGAATTACAGACCATCTTGTGGTGCAGTACAGTACAAACAGAGCAAAATTTTTACACTTGCTTTTCTTTAAATTTGGAAAATCTCTACTTTCTTAAGCAGAATCCCTCATCCCCAAATTTCACGAGTCCTACAAAGTGCTTTTAGAAGTATAAATTAAAGGCAAACCTGCCATCATTTCTATATCTGATTCCCCCACCCAGAATTTGCAACTTACAGCCAGTTTTCATATGGAGCAGGAGAAATGGAAAAAGCAAGGAACTCACGTTTGGAGGCTGTAGCACTCAGAACATGTTCACCAACAAACAGGTATCCAAGGAGGAAGAATAGGCAAGTCCACTTCATCCTGAATAGATAAAGACACCCACACTACAGAACTTGTACAACTGATGTTCCTCTCATCTCTTCAAAGTAAGACTGGGATAACATTTCCCTGCTCTCCTCCTCTCTTTGGTTAAATTAAGATCTTGGGGCTCATCATGTGATGGGCCTGGATTAAGAAGAGATGCATGATTTTGTTTTTTCTGCCTCCCTTCTCCTCCACCACCCTGCAGCTCATGTGCTTATGAGTCATTCCTCTCACTTTTAATATTCACTGGGATTTTTATGCAGCTCTGCTTTGCCTTTCAGGAATTTCTGGTGCACTTTCGCACCTTTAACAAATAAGCCATAATCATGTATTGTCTGCTAATACTTTAATTCTTACAGTGATTCAAAGATGGACAGGTTCTACACCTTCCAGGAATGGTGTCTATACAAAAGAGCATAGCTGAGAATTACAAGTGCTTCCAAAAGTTGTGTAACAGTGAAGTTAGGACTATCAAGATGGGATTTCATACTCCAGGACCAAATGCAATTCAACCACATTATATATCAGTCCTGTAGTGCAGGAACACTATGTTGGCCTTAGTTTTGCAGTTTGTACAATCTTCCCTAAGGCAAGCAGGACATTAATTAAGCATTTGTAGTGGGCAAAGGATTTGACAGGGGAAAATGAGTGCCTTAAAGCTGAACTTTCCACTCAAAATTTTGAAAATTGATTCTGATTTTTTTGGAATGCAGCTACTAACTAAGCCATTCAAAAGCTAAAGAGGCCCTCAAACAAAGTCACACACCGTTGCCCTTGAGCATCAGTTATCAAAGTGTGGTGTAAGGATCTTTTTGGGTTCCTGCCCTTCCAGGGATCTTTAAAGTGAAATAAATAAATATTTTAAAGTTTCTCATTATTATTTTCTAATATAGTAAATACTGATAGATGTAATTCACATAAACCAAAGTTCTTTGGAGTCTTCAAGCATTTTTAACTAACAAAATGTTTTGAGAATTGGTACCCAAGAGAAACATACCATTGGAATATGAATTGGTCTTTATGTTCCTCTCCTGCCTTCATGTGTGCGTTCTCTTTCTCAATGTCTCACCTTTTTTTTCCCCAATACATTTTTTATTTTTTCCAATATAAACATACATATTTTGTAGACAGTGCATTGATTGGGTCAAGTCTTTTTCATACAATGTTAACAATAATAATGCTAATAATATGTGGAATTCTAATCTTCCAACTTCAAACAATACTAGTTTCATTTCATATTCCTTTTACATTTTCCCACTGATTCATTTAGGCATAAATAACATTTCTTTGCATCCTGTGTTTGTTATCCCTTAGTAAATGTTATCCTTCCATATTTTAAAATTCACTCATTATTCCACTATAGCATCAATATTCCACATATATAGGATTACTAATAACACCAATTATTAACAATATTCAATCCATCACGGGAGTATATCTAAAAATCCCCACCATTTCTAATCCTTAATATTTTAAATTCACAATATATTTTAACACACAGTTAATATTAATACTATAGTTAAATTGTCTACTCTTAAATTACCATCTACTAACCTGAATTTATTGGGGTTATGGTATTTTCCCATTTTATTAATATATTTTCTCATTATCCATCATCTCTTAATCTTTCTAAAATTCCATCATTTATTGATTTTTTTGGTCAGCCTTTTATCTCTCTCTCTTGGAATCTTGTATCTCTTTTTGATTTTTTTGTGTCTACTAATCTTTCCCTTCTGGGTGCCTTTTGTCTCTTTCTGTTGCGTCATTTGAACATCCATCCACAAGACTTCCTTTTGGTTTTTTTTTAAAGAGGTTTTTCTCTTTTCTCTCTATACCATTATAAATTGAGAGGTTATGTAATTGTCTTCTACTTATTAGTCTTTTTTTCCTCTTTGTTCTTAACTTCTTGCTTTTCATTTTTATTTTCTCCTTTCCGTTTTTTCTAATTTCTCATCTATTTCTTGAGTATCGTGTTTCTCTTTTCCCCCCAATTGTTGAGTAGCTTCTACATTCATTTCTGTATCTTTAAACAACCCCTTTGTCATCTCTTAACAATTCATGCATATTTTTTTAACATAAACATAAATATTTCTTCATACATCTCTAAATCCATTTTATAGTAATTTAATATCAGTTATAAAAAGTATCTTTCTATTATTTCATCTACTTTTTTAGAAACAGATGTTATTTTCATTTCATGAGAATCTGTGGGTAGGTTTTACACAAAAATGCTGCGAGATTTAATAAAATCTAAAAACTTAGGTAGATCATTGGTTTCCCTACAGTACCCAGCCAAATGCATACAAATTCAGGGTCACAAAACATGACACAAAATTGTGAGACACCACAATTAGACACCACAATTTAACTAATTCTAACTAATTTTAATCTGCTAACTCCAATCTGAAGCAAGAACTATATTGAACATTGTCATGATGCTTTAAAAAAAAACATTCTCAGATAGAAAACATTCTTAAATGTTCAGCAGGGCTCCCTTAAATGTTGGATTAGAAATCATCATTAGCTAGTGGCATAAATTGGGGAGGGGCATATGCTCACTAAGAATAGTAAAAAAAAGTGTGGTGGCATGTCACAAATTTGAAACTGTACATGGTCAGCTGTTTCTTATGCTCTCCCCTACATAAAGCATACTTTCTTCAGGAGTTTAGATGGCATTCACATGATTGCCAAGTGACTCACTCTTTTACCCTGGGAATTATCCAGTTTATTGTTTGTAGGTGTGCTGAATTACAACTTCCATCAGCTGACAGCTGGCACAGACAAAGCCTGCTGGGATAATTCTGAAAGTCCAATTTATGAGGGTTCTATTAGATTGAAGAAGGCTAAAAGTTATGGCTCTTTCTTCACTGCCTTTGAATGCTATTTGTCACATGATACACACTACTAACTTAACTATTAAAGACAATAGGCCTTCTCTTCTCAAAGAAGAGAAGGGAAATTGGGCTCCTTTTATAAGCTTAACAATAACCACAAAATCCTGACATGTGGGAGCAAAACATGAATCAACATGATTGCTTGACAGAGTTAAATTTGATTAGCAAAAGTTTTCTTCTACCCCATCTCTGAAAATAACCCTGAAATAAGGTATTTATCTTTCTGAATAAAACAAGTCAATCTTGTGTCACCTACTTTGTTACCTAATTATTTGTTTTGTCATGTCCAGATTAGCAGTAGGTTTCAAATCTGGTCGCTACCAGTTCGCTCGTGGATGCGTGCACGCTCGCGCTTACGTGTGACACTTCTGCGCATGTGCAGAAGCTTCTGCGCATGCACAGAGATGTCCAGGTGGGTGGGCGGAGCCTCCCGCCGCCGTCACTACCGGTTTGCCCGATCTGAGGCAAACCGGTAGCAACCCACCACTGGTTCAGATGGGTCCTCTGTAACTTGTGTCTTCTCCAGATATTCTTAATAGGTATCAGGTTTCATGCTGGACAACACATATCGTATGTCATCACACAAATTATATAAATTAGGTTGAGTAAATCTTATTAAGATGTTTTGAAAGATACTGATAGCTGAAAAAGAGTTGATGCAGGGCTTTTACAAGATTCTTAGAGGTTCAGCAATAATATATGACTCTCCAGTGTTGGAGTTAAAAAAGCATTCATACAATCATACATTTTAATATTTCAATATTTATGTCCCAAACACTGGAGCATTTAACTGCAAAGCCATAGCAACTCTTCATTATAATTAGAAGCCAAACTTCAATCATAAGGTTGCGGGATCCAATTTGGATTGGTCAAGGGACCAGAGATTTTGTCTTCTGTGCTTTCAGATTCATGTTGTACCCCCATCCTCAGGGAACTGGGAACCTCAGGGTATTTATATGGTGCCTGTTGTGTGTAGGTTTTTAGATGTAGATTGGGGTATTGATGGCTGGCTATTAAGTCGTTTCATTGTGCTGCCAAGCTCTTGCCTTCTAAGTATTTGATAAAGTGGGGGTAAATCCTGTTGATTGACGAGCGTTCTGTTTCCCAGGGTTCAATCATTTCCATGGCTGTTTTTCTGCCTGCTCATCCAACAATCTTAGTATCTGGAAAATTGAATGTATGTTCTTATTAATTGCAATATGAAGCTACCAGGAAAGGCTATGATCAGAGGATGTATTTGTCATTAATTACATGACCAACAAGCAATCAGAGAAAGATGGCAAGAATACACAGAACAACTTTACACAAATGAAAAACAAGGCCAAGCTGTAAGAAGAGAAGCTGACCTACCAGAAATAGAACCAGATCTTTTGGAGGAGGAAGTAGTTTGAGCATTCAACCAGTTGCCAAACTGCAAAGTCCGAGGAGTTGATGGAATTCCTGCAGAGTTGCTGAGACCACTGCCAACAAAAGCGCTGATAGTGCTTCGCCAAAAGTCACAAAAAGTGATCACATGACCCTGGGACTACTTCAACCATCATAAATACATGCCAGTTATCGAACAGCCAAATGTTCATCACCGACCATGGAGATGCTGCAGTGGTGGGATTCAAGTAATTTAACAACCGGTTCTCTGCCCTAATGATTTCTTCCGACAACCAATCTGCCAAACTGCTCCAAAAGTTAACAACCGGTTCTCCCGAAGTGGTGCGAACTGGCTGAATTCCACCACTGAGATGCTGCAATAGTTGATCACGAAAGAAATGCTTGCAAGTTGAGAACTGCCTGCATGTGGTAAAAACAGATATTTTAATAGAAGAAGTATAAATACTGTGGATGAGAATTTAAAGCCAGAAACAGATGAATAATGTATAGAATAAAGCAATATTCACAGCCTATTCTACAGCTTTAAAAAGCTTTTTTATATTAAAGTACAAATTTAAATTTATCTATTCTGGAAATGAATACTTTTTTAAGTTCTGGAAAGTAGATACAACAAAAATAGACAAAAATAGGAAAATATTATTTCATTAAATATGTTAGGAAAAAGAACAGCAATGCTTCTTGTTATTAGTTAAAAAATTCAATGTGAACAAACAGCATCCAAGAAAATCAAATTAAAAGCAAAATCATAATAAAAGGAAAAATCGTTTAAAAAGGGGCAGAGCTTATGACAAGTACCAAATAGGTTAATTTGCTAATAGAATTGAACTCCAATTCAAACTGTATTAAATAATGAAATTCTTCCTGCACTGGATCCAAAGCTACTAAACAATTCAGCCACTATTATTAGATTCACTTCACATTATACTGAGTAGAAGACAAAAGTATTACAATCTGAAAATTACAATTAAATTTGTTACTTGCTCTTGTCTGTATTCTTCTCAAATCCTGAAAATAAGTTGACTGCAATTCCCAAAATTCCAAGGCAACTTAGCCCAGAAGAAATTCTGGGAATTGTAGTCTCAAACATGTATGGAGTCCCAGCTCTTTGCCATATTTCAGTATTTATGTTTTTGTCTAGATAGAATATATCCCACCTTCTGGATGTGCAGAGTTGATATATATGGCTCAATTACATAGTGCTTAAAACTCCTACAAGGCAAACTGGAGAAAACCCAAGAGGGGTAGAAAAGGAGATAGCAAAATAAAAAGGTAGTGAATGATGAAAGTTTTCATTTCCCCCCATCCCCCTTCTTGTAATATTGTCTGTTTTCCTCGTCTTTTTATAAATATGGATAACAAAACTGAACAATGAAATAATATTTTAGTCTCAAATAAGGTGTGATAGTAAATTACATTATAAAATGTATAACCATCATGAATGTATAGTTTGTAATTAAGCACTGATAAAGAACGGTAAAAAAAACTAATGGGCTGCATACTTCTTGATATATATTAAACCATCATGGTTTCTTTTGAGTGCTTTTAAAATAATTAATCTTCAAATCCCCCAGATTAGGATTGCAAATGGCTTGTGTTCATTTTTTTTGTCTGTCACAAATGTAAATCCAATTTTTTTGCCTAATCAGTTAATGCAATAGCCTTGTTGTGATTATATAATAAGTACGTAAATTTGCACAAGGTCAATCTCTTGAGTGATAATTCTAACCCTATACCTAGCTTTAACCCTAAAACCATGGGGGGGGGGGAGGAGAGAATGAGTTAGCCAAAATAAGCAGATGTAAACAAGGCTATTGCTTAACGCATTGTAAGCTGCCCTGAATCTCCGGAGAAGGGCGGCATATAAATCAAATTAAAAAAAAAAAAATTGGTGTTGAAATTCACAAGCAGACAAAAGCTTTTTGGTGGGCAAATTTACAAGAGCCCTATAAATCTTCAATAAAATACTCACCTTATCTGGTGTCTTCCAGATATGTTGGGATTAAAACACTCTAAATTTCTGGCCGGTACTGCCCATACAGATTGAGAAATTAGTTATTTGATTTACCAAGCTAGTATCAACTTTAATGTATGAGCTTTTTAGTAACTTATCTGGGAGTGCTAATTGGTTAAATTTAAATCATTTTGGTCTCATGTATGCAATAATGGAAAGGAGGGAAAGGTATTTCCTTTCACAATTACTTTCCCCGGTGATTTTTTCCTGCTACGTTACATATCATTTTACAGCTTCACACAAGTCTCAAAAAGCCAATTTTTGTTAAGATTATGTTAAAAAGTTCAGTTCTGTCCCTACCTCCTCTGAAGTTCCAGTGCACTAAATAGAACTTAATCCTGTGTTTTGAACTGCAACCAGCCATAATTGATCAAACACTTGAGGGGGAAGGACTTGTCAGCTGTTCTGATTAAGGTAAACAGAAGATTAACCTATTCATTTCTGAAAAAAAAAATCTGCATTTAAAAAATAGTTATTAAAGAAAAAATATATTTTGGCTCATCATTTACACTTAACAAAAGTGTAAGAGAGGTAGTATATTTATAGAAGGAATGTGCTCACATGTTGGCAGAAAGAATTATTTTAGCTTAAGTAATGTGTTGTTGGAAGAAACATCCTTCTGGGTTCTGCTCCAAGTGGGGAAACAGACACTGGAAACATGGAGACTGCTTGGAAAGATGGTTTAATGGTGGACAGGATCACATGGCTTGAGTTCCTGAACAGAAAAGGGGCAAATACAGTAAATCCTCGGGTTTTTATGCTCTCTCTGGCTCTGCATTTCTTGGGGCCACAAAAGAGTATCCTGATTGGTTGTCAGACTCCCAGGGGGTGGGGGTCTTGCTGGCTGATGCAATCTTCCCAGGTGCCATGTGGTGAGCCTCGTCTAGATGGGTCCCATTGTGTTAGTTTCTGTTGCTATTGTGTAGAGGGCTAATCCTATCTTTCGCAATTCCTACTATGGCTCTGCCTGAAGGAGGTAGATCTTTGTTATGTAGAATAGACTGGCCCAAGCCTTAATGGCCCATTGACAAAGGGTGGGGGGGCAGGAAGATGGGAGCTGCTTCAAAACATGCTTATCCCAGGGAAATATAATATTCTGCCTTTTTCATATTTCCTAAAATATTTCACTCTTCCAGGAAAGGGGTGGGTGCTAACTTCCTACAGTGTGTTATAGAACTAAGGAATTAATTTTTCAAAGTGTTGAATGTGAAAAAAAAAAGTTTGCTACTTTCTCTTAAAAAGCCATGGTTTAATGCTTCTTCAGATCGAAAGGCATTCTACGTGTGTTTCATAGCGAAAATTTCCATAGCCATTTCCCACTGTTTGAGAAAATGTTGTCAATAGATACCAACTGAACAATTTGCTTAATACAATTCCAAGGAAGTTTCAGAATCTACAGATAAGCTATAGCAGGCTTTATACAGGCAGTCCTTGACGTATGACCACAACTGAGCCAAAATTTCCATTGCTAATCGAGATAGTTGCTAAGTGCATTTTGCCCCATTTTACAACTTTCCTTGCAATTGTTAGTGAATCACTGTAGTAACATGTTGTAAAATGAATCTGGGTTCCCCATGGCTTTGCTTGTCAGAAGGTCGTAAATGGTGATCATATGTCCCTGGGACACTGCAACCATCATAAATATGAGCCAGTTGCCAAGCATCTGAATTTTAATCATGTGCCATAAGGATTCTGCAATGGTCATAAGTTTGCAAATTGATCATGTCACTTTTTTCAGTGCCATTGTAATGGTCATTAAATGAATGTCTGTAAGGACTACCTATATTCTATACATCTTGCCTTTAAAAATTATTTTCAAAAGGAAGATCTACTTTTATATATTGGAGTGTCTGTTTTAAATCACTCAGTTTTAGAAAAAAACAAGCTATCCTATACTCAATTGAATGCCATACCATTTATTGATTACATGGTGATGGTTGTAAAGATTTCACCATTATCATAATTTTCATCTTATAGATTAATTCAAAGTTTCAGAACTGGCTTGCTGGGACCAATAAGTATTATTTATAGTATAATTTATCTTTTTTTTAGTTAGAGAAAGGGAAGATTCAATCTCATGGACCTCTAAGCATAAAAATGCTCTGTGAATGGCTTTTAAATGCTATACATGTAGTCCTTGATATGCAACCATGTTTGAAGTTACAAAGGCACTGAAAAAGTTACTTCAATTAAAGCAGTCTGATGCAGTGGTGAGTTGCCCCCGGTTCGGACCGGTTCTATAGATTTCTTATAGTAAAACCAGCGGGAGGCTCTGCCCACTGATCCTGACATCATCAGAAGCGACCTGCGCATGCGTAGAAGCAAGCCACATGCGCAAAAGTAAGGCGCATGCATGAGCAAAGCGAGCATGTGTGTGTGATCCTGTTGCGAACTAGTAGTAAAGGTAAGTAGAACCCACCCCTGGTCTGATGAAACTAAAAATAAATAGTTTTAAACTGTATATCTTATTTTTGGAAGATTAAATGGGAAGATAAAGGTTTCCCTGTCAGTCTTATCTGACTCTAGGGCAGGGCTGTCAAACTTGCAGGCTGTGGGCTGGATGCATCACGCGCTGACCATGCCCACACCTGATTTAGCAAAGGAAGAAAATTTGCGATATGTCCAGTGGGATTCAAGTAATTTAACAACCTGTTCTCTGCCCTAATGATTTCTTCCAACAACCAGTTTGTCAAACTGCTCAGAAAATTAACAAACAACGTCTCTCGAAGTGATGTGAAATGGCTGAATGCCACCACTGGATATGCCGTGATGACGCGAGTTTGACACGCCTGCTCTAGGGCATGATGCTCATCTTTGTTTCTTGGCCAAGGGAGCCAGCATTATCCAAATAAAATTTCTATGATCATGTGGCCAGCATGATTATGGCACCCAAAATGCTCATATCTTCCTACTGAAATAGTACCTATTAATCTACTTGCATTTGCATGCTTTCAAACTGCCAAGTGGGCAAGAGTTAGGGCAGGAGTGGGAGCTAACCCCATTGTGTGGATCTCAGATCTCGAACCCGGCCTGTCACCTCTCCAGCTGACAAGCTCAATGTCTTTAACCATTAAGCTTCTCAGCAGCTCTCCCCATAACTAGCAGCTTTATTCAATAAATATAATTGTAAAATATTGATAGTGGACTATTTATTTATTATAATGGACAATTTAGCCAAATTGTTTGGCCCTTAACATTCACCATCTATATTCTGTGCCTATGTAATCTCTACAAAATTGGTCACTAACAATAGTGGGTTTTGCTTGCCTTCGCTACCGGTTCGGAACTGTGAGCGCGCTCCCCTGTACGTGCTCACTTCGCTCACTCACAGCGCTTATGCACATTCACAGAACCATCTGAGAATGAGCAGAGGGTCCGTGATGATGTTGGGGCGGATGGGCGGAGCCTCCTGCCACTGATACTGGTTCGCCCGAACCAGGGCAAACCGGTAGAAACTCACCACTGGTCACAATGCCATTCATTTTAGTGTTTTGGATGTTTGTGCCCTCTATTGTAGAACAACGGCTGTTGGGGACTATACATTCAACATTGCTTTCCTTACATAGTATAGTCTACATTTTCAAAATGTATAGTTTATATTATATAAAGAAAACAATTTATTTTGTGTTTTTATCACTGAGGGGAATTTATTTTATTTATTTAGCGTATGGCTGGTCACACACAATATTAAAACACTTCATTTTTACAGGTTAAAATAATTAAAACAATTTTTTTAAAAAGCAGTAAGAAAACCTAAGAGGAAAACAGAAATAACATTTCAGAGTTTAATGTCGAGTTTGGAGATCCAGTCAGTAGCTGTCGTTGTTACGCAGAGGAAGTCCCTAAAATCTCCTGGATATCTTCTGTTAGAGCATTCCCTCACTACATGTTGGATAGTCTGTTGAGGGGCCCAATCACATTGTGCTGAAGATGTCTTTCCCCATTTATACAAGGAGTCGGCACACACCCCATGAGTCATTCTAATTCTATTGTATGTATTGTAATCTGTGTCGGGGTAGATTAAATCCTGGAGGTATACAATATGCTCAGAAATATCTTGGGGGGAATAGCTACTCCACGCTTCCATCCACTTTTGTGTGGTGTTCTGATGATCGGTCAGCAGCTTAAGCGCTGTCAAGAGTGGTGGGTTTCTTGACTTTAATCGGCATCTTAAGAGATCAGGAATGTGAGGGGAAATCTAATTTTTAAAGAAATAACTTTATTACATTGCAACCTATAGGTACAGTATCTAAATTAAGATAATTAAGATCGGTTTTCAGTCTCCAAAATTGCTCTTAACACTATAATGTCTTTTTCTCATTTGACTTTCTAAAAACCAATTTCTTTAGGGTATTGGCAGAGGTACAAAAGAGAAAAAAAATGTGTCTAGGACATTGGGCTTTTTCTGTGTAATCAGAAGTAATCTAATTACCTTGAGCATATGACAGAGCACATGCTCGGACTATGTTTCATGTGATCTAGAAGAAAAATTCATAAATTATTTATAGAAATGTGACTAGCTTGCTGACAGGAAAACAGTGTTTTAAACAATAAAAATGCTTATTCATGCTGTCGCAATATTTTAGCAGCAATTTTAAAGATGTATTTAAAGTGATTAACTTTGTAGAGCTGTTTCTTATTTCTTACCTTCTAGTTGAGTTTTACCAGGTAGACCAGACAAAAGACATGACCAAATAGGCTAATTCATTATTGTAAAGCTATTATTAATAGAATCTTGCAATTCTGAAAGTACAATTCTCCTGCCATTACTCTGCATTTACATGCAGAGAACTTTAGGAGCTGTGGTTGCAGACTGGTTAGAATGCAGTATTGCAGGTTAACTCTGCCCAAGCAGGAGTTCAATTCCGATCGGCTTAAGTTTGATTCAACCTTCCATCAAGGTTGGTAAAATGAGGACCCAGATTATTGGGGCAATATGCTGATCTTGTAAACCTCTCAGAGAGTGCTGTAAAGCACTATGGGGAACGGTAAATAAATCTAAGTGCTATTGCTATCTTCTGAGTCTCTTGCTCCAACCACCAGGGGTAGGTTCTACTTACCTTTACTATAGTTCGCATTATGCCTACATGTGCAGATCTACTTTGATGACATCCACATCAGTGGGTGGAGCCTCCCGCCGGTTTTACTACCGGTTCTTGCGAACGGGTCCTAACTGGGGGCAACCCACCACTGCCAACCACTATACAATTGCAGTCTGTGCTGTCTCTTATTTGACCCTCTCCTAGGCAGCATCTCTTTGCCAATCTCCCAAGGTCTTTCCCACATGCTATTACTTTGAGTTAGACTAAGCCTTTGAGCACTCTCTACCAGTTAACATATTGGAAATTGTAATTTAACAAGTCTCTTGGAGAAAATTGCTATAGAACAATAAATCACTCCATAGATGAGACTTTCTATATCTGATATACAGTATCTTAAAACATGTAGGATTAGCATGGAACATGCTGGAAAGTGATTGTCAAGGCATTTGTGTTTGTTTGTGAGGGGCAACTGGATTGGTTGTTGTCAAAGGTTGTTATCAGGTGCTTGCCAAAACTCACCTGTTGACATTTTAAATAATGCGGTCCTATGTTGCTTATATATTGCTCATACTGTTCAGTTGCCACTTCTGGTCAAGAGAGCAGTAAATGAAGAAAGGAGAAAAAGAAAGGGAACTTCTGGCTATCTACTCTTTTCTTCAGGCTGCTTGCCAAACTAGGTTCAAGAGGGGCAAAACAATGGAGAGGTCACAATCAGGAAATACTGAGTAATACAGCTATTCATCTACCACTTCACAAACTACAGCTATCTATCTCTTCAGGCAGGCAGGCAGGCAGGCAGGCAGGCGCACACACACACACACACACACACAGACACACACAGACACACACAGACACACAGACAGACAGACAGACAGACACACACACACACACACACACACACACACACACACACACACGGCAAACTTCCAAACTAGCTTGAAGGGCTATTCTAAAAGGATGTGTCCTTCCTTGCCATATAAGGAACTTCTTTCTTTAAGCTATGTTTACCAAAAAAACATGGAAATCGTTGGGAGCCAATATTAAGCTCTTTATTCATTAGAGTTTTACTTAGTTGCTGCTCTCTCTTCAGTTGAAAGCACAGGTAATTAATTTGAAGAGCAATAATAGCAATGTTGAGCCCCAGAATGTTTCGGTGAACACTTTACTATGAGTGGGAGTCTAATTGCCCCAGTGCCTGCTCCCATAAAGTAATTGTCAATAAAAGCAATTAGATGTGCCTTACAGAATGCATTTTCTTTGTACTCCGAACGTACGTAATGCATCTCTCTAGTGCTCTATAACTCTCTTAGCTTTGAATAAGTATCAGTCAACTCTTTTTACTGTGCAGTCAGAATTCTACTTCCCTGGTCAGGTAATTAAATAGTAAAACATTAATACTGCCTCCCCAAGAAGGCCCCATTCTAAGGATTTCATTAATTAATCGTGACTATAAATCCCTTGCAAAGGTATTTGAAGACTGTATTGTAAAATAAAATCAAAATGCAAATACAGATCAGTGAAAGATCTGCAGCAAGATGTTATGACATCTTTTGTTTTTAGGTTTTTAGAAATGCAAATAAATAATTTCATTAAATGGCTACTTTGAAGTAGGCATTCCATAAGTTTCCTCTTCCTCAAATTATGATTTCCTTCAAACTAATTTGTCACATGCATACTTAAGAGCTTTACTGGCATCCCAAAGAAAAATGTTTATGAGTTACTAAAATGTTTTACTAAATGCTTCTGCTCTTCCCTGGATCTGAGATAAAAAATCTCAAAATTACAGTCCTGTTGTGGGTTATTTCCTCCGTTACAGCATGGGCTATTTCTACTCAACTCCATTTGGTTTTGTAGGTAATTAGCTATTGAAAGTTAAATATGATAAATATCCCATTTGCTATTCACATCTTTTCATTTAAAAGAAATTTCCTCCAGTAGAAAAGTATTTTATTTCTTTTACTTTCCATTATAATCAATGCCAAATTTACTGTCAACGCTTCTTTCTTTAACACTAGTTGCAACCAAAAATAGTGATCTATAGCTACAGACCAAGTTTCTTTTGAGAGCCTATTGTGTAGTGGTTAGGACATTAGATTAGAAACTGGGGGATGTGAGTTTTAGTCCTCTTTAGGAACCAAACCAGCTGAGTGACCTTGGGCTGGTCACTTTTTCTCAACCGTAGGAAGGAGGCAATGGCAAACCACTTCTGAAAATCCTTCCCAAAAAAACCGGCAGACTTTCCAGGCAGTATCTGATAACTGGACACAATTGAATGGAAGGGGGAAAAAAAGGTAATTTTAAATACTGTTCAAAATGACAAACCACAGTATTCTTAGTGTATGTATTCTGCAGGTTGTACACATTGCACTACTTTGCTGAGATGGTATCCCTTAATTTTAATACCATAACAACAACATATTAACATAATAAGCTAAGTGGGTTGAGTGAAATTGGCCATGAGTTAGTTAGTGTGAGCTCCCTCAGAAATTTGCCTGCATTTTCCTGAACAAAGCCAAAACCTTAGCCATTATTCTGTAGTGGCCGTAGGAGCAAACATTAAGTGTTCTGTAATTTCAAAGGAATCACGTGGAAACAGAAAAAGTACAACAGCATACTTTCCAGCTTTTGCCCTATTTTTAGCAAGTCAAGGCATTCTATTTATACTGAAGGGACTATTTAGATACTCCCCAATCTTTTAGGGTGTGAAGCACCTCAATAGCTCTGAACTTTCCCTTCATAGGAAACTCTAGTATGCAACCAGATGCATGCAAATAGTATGAAGGACACCAGGACACATTTGAACAGTAGTGATTTTATTTTTCTTCCTTTGCATTGAATAGAGCTGCCTTACTAACCCTCTGCAAATTTATCATTTATACTCATATGGCTATATCACAAAGAACAGTAATAAGCCTGACTAATATTATATAATCTAGGCAGCACAAAAAAGGTTTTCCAAATCCAAAAACTCCAGGTGTTTAAATTCCATCTGATGTTGTAGCCACATCAGATGTACCATTAAATGAAAAGAAACCTGCTAATAAATCTGGCAGATTACTAAAGCCATCTGCACAGGCAACAGCCAAAGAAAATACAGTACTTTTGATATTAGTAAGGCTTATTACTAAATTTATATTCAGACTTCTAGCGTTCGAAGAATGAATGTTAAATAACTATTATTTTCAACATTTTTTTTTCAAACTAAATATTTCCATTTTTGTATTAATAAATCAAGGATATTCATTAGTAGAAATAAATCCAATAATTCTGAAGCACTGGTAGTGACCAATAAGGAAAATTAAATTTAGTCCAAGGATTTAGTTGTAGTATATATGTTAACAAATGTAGAAAAACAAATAGAAAGAGCATCTGCAGCCACGTGCTACATATTAAGAAATTCCATGGGTGGCGGTCTTAATGGGACTTTCCCCAAAATGAATTTTACACCTTTGAACTGTCTTAATTCTTCTGTAGACAGTCGAAGCTGGGAAGTAAATAATTCTTCTGAAGAGCCAAAAGTTGGAATTGCTGGGGATGTTACTGCAATATTACTGGGAAGAGAATGTGCTGATTCTCCAAAGAGTGTATATGTAGAATTGAAACCAGGAGGCGCAATTGCTTTTCCAAATACTGTTGCAGGTGTGGTGTCTGGTGAAAAATTTGCAGAAAAGGGTTTTCCAAATCCAGAAAATGTAGGTATTCCAATTCCATCCGATGTTGTACCCATATTAAATGAAAAGGAACTTGCTGAAGAATCTGACATATTATTAAAGCCAACTGTAGGAGGAGCAGCTGAAGGAAGTGCAGCACCTTGGATATCTGTGTGGCTTACAGATGAGACAGCAGCAGATTCAGGAGATTTGAAAGAAAAGGCCTGAACAGTATTCCATGCATCCGTAGGAAAGCCTGCAATTATAGCATATAGAAAAAGTTGTAAGAATAGTTGCAATATTAAGAAAAAGAAAACTGCATTAAAGGGGAAACTAAGATAATCAAAATGAAGCATGTGGTAAAATGGATCAGCCAAAACAAATTCCTTACTTGATGTTCTAGAAGGTAGCGTCTGCTGTTGTCCAAACCCAAATGGAGGAGATTGGTGACTAGTCACATTCTTCAATTCCTTAAAAACAAACATAAATTCTATATTTCACATATTGTTTTATGGCTTCAGATTAAGTATTTTAAAATGCACATACATACTGGTATTACTTAACAGTTGGGTGCTTAATGATCGTTCAAAGTTATGATGGACCCCTAAAAGTTACAACTTACCCTTAAATTAATGATGGCTGCATTCCCCCCCCGTCATGTGACTACTTTTTAGCTACTTGGCAACCAGATCCTATTTATAACTGATTGCAGCTTCCAACTGTCATGTGACATTTGTAAGTGTTTTGTTTGTTTCTGGCAAAAACCATTCATTTAGGAGGATGTATTCACTTAACAACCGTGTGGTGACTCTCTTAATGACAATGACTTTCGACTAAAATTCTGGGCTCAATTGTGGTTACTGAGAACTATTTATATATTAAAATGAGATAATTTTTATTATCTATTTTTTCCTACTTACATTGTTTCAATTCAATTTATTACAGTCATGGCCCAGAACAAATAAAAACATTCAGTAAATACACAATGAAGAATTCTAGAATAAAATAACAGATAAAATCTAAGATAAAATCCAGTTTGTCAATCGCACATGGTCTACTATACTAAAATTACAATACATAAACTGTGAGGCCTGTAGTCAGTTTAATATTAAAAGGGAATGGAATAAGTAGTGCAAAGGGTTTGCCAACATTGTTGTAAAATCTGATTTCACTTTTATTTCCTTTTTCCTTTTTTTTTCATGGCCTCTACTCCAGAGAAATTTCAAGTTTCTGTTAAACAAGAGCATAGTGCTCCTTTATTTTCCAATTTGGCAATTACTGTCTTTTAAGATCAAGAAGGAAGCCTGGTTCTTTTATAAATTTGTTGGCAGGAAGGCAAGGGAAAAAGGCATTTTTTCTCAGAGACCTAGACAGAAAAGCTGAATAAGATGTCAGGCTTCTATCCCCTGGCTGAAGGTGAGGCAACACTTCACATTTGAAAAACTGGAAGTCTAGTCCAATTTCTAAACCTCTGGAACAATATTTATATGGAGGGAATGTGATGTTCAAGCCTTCATTACTGGTAACCTTTGCCTAAGAGCCCAGAGACGCCTATCTTATCTGATTGTCCTTTGAAATAGCTCAGAATGAAAACTCAGAAAAGCATTTATCTGCATTGGATACAACTTGTACAGATTTGCAGCAGATAAAAACTTTGTAGATTCTGTACAGAATTCTGATTATTTATTATATTTCTATGCCACTAGTTTATTTTTCTATATAATTCTCCAAATGCCTTTAAGTAAAATAAATGCTGAAAAGATAACCTAAAATTTTGCCTACAATTTTAAATGTGTTTATAAAGGCTGCTAATTAAATCCAGTTATCTGAACAGCAATAGTTACAGTAAACTCAATCTTATCACTGAAGCTTTCCCCTATTAGTTCCAAGTATTATTAAGCTGACTTATTGCTCCAAATTATTACTGGTTTGAAAATCAGGACCAAAAATATGAAAACATTTTTTTAAAAAAATACTTTCCAGTTGTACTCACCATTGTAGTTTTAGTAGAGGGAGTTGCATTCTTCAATTCATGCAATCTATTTTTCCACTGAATAACTAGCTGCTGGACTGAATTGACCTGTAAAGAGGAAGAAAAGTTATTCACTACTGGCTTCACATTTGAAATAATTTTCTAAAAAGTGCTTCAGCCTTCTACATTAAACAATATAGACACTTACATAAACTTGTGTGTTATTGTTTGCTTTACAGTTATAATACACAAGACGCAACTCTTCTGGCAGAAAGTCAGAGAAACCTGTAAAGATAACAATCAAAGAGCAGAAAGGGAAATATTTTATCCCCATAATGCAAGGCTAGTAACTATACATACAGATACAATTTGTGGTTAAGAAAGACTCATTGGCAAAATAATTCATTAGCAAATAAAAATACATTTGCTTTGTCTCTTAAGCCCCTGTAAAACCAAGTCAAAAATTTTGACCCATCTTCCAGCAATTGACCCATATTGCCGTTCACAACACTTGCTGTCTTCTGGTGCTGATTTTTTTCCCCTCTAAAAATGTGGTCAGTCAATTGCAAACTCTGGATCTGAGATCCTACTTGAGATCTGGATATCACACATATGGTTGTCTCCTAAATCTGATTCCGTATTAGAGTAAAGGTGCCTTGTCTAAATTATTTTGGCCTGATTTTTAAATACATCTTATAGTGACAGATCTCTATAGTCACAGACAATAGTAATTTTAAGGAAAATAAATTATTGACCTCATATGCTTTCCATTTTCTCCTGTGAATAGCTCCCAAGGTATATAGCCTCCAATAGAGCATAAGAGCCTGGCCACACAGTGTGTGTTTTGTGTGGGCACCATTCAAAAAGAGAGACATTTGCAGAGAATTAGGAGATATGGGGATGTAGATCTTTTAGATTTAAAATATTCTCCATTGCAAACAGAACTGTTCTGTCCAAAACCAGCCTTTTAAAAGTTGGTCAAGGAACTTTGCTTGGCAGAGTCCAGGAGCAGACCCTTTTCTGCTGTAGCTCTTGCTATCTGGAACATTGTACTCTTTGAAGTGAGATCCATCCCCCATTCTTTCAGCCTTCCAACCTGGCTGGTTAGCCTGGGGCCTAGATGTGGGTGTTCCTTTCTGAAAGTGGTTATTGGATTAAATAGAATTTAATCCACCCTCACCCACTGTATATTCCTGCCATTTTAACTAAAATTCTTAATTTAATGTTATACTTACTGTTTTTATATTTTATAATACTGTTTTATTATGTTGTAAGCCACCCAGAGTTGCCTTATTGCAAGATGGGCAGCAAATAAATTTAATAAGTAAAAATAAGTGTAAATATCCCACTTAATCCATAGTGCCTTAGTTACACAGATATGTGCAATGTCTCATCCAATGAGACCTAACAATAGAGTAATTTGTACCTGAAATATTAGGTTTTTCTTTCATTGGTGAATAGGAGGAAAACATCCATTGTCCAGAAGATTCCCAAATCTCCATGTCTTTCATTATTATTTCACTGAATAAATGATAATGGAAAGTTGTAACCCATACTAAACTGATGTAAAATCAAACCAAGCTAATCTTAAGGTTTCACTGTTTTTAAACATGGAGACAAATCAAGACTAACTGAGCATAGCAAAAAGCATAATTCATTTTATGAAAGACTTAATCTTTTTCTTGCCCAATGCAAATATAGAACCTGATCTAAAATTAATTAGACAACTGACAGAGCAAGTTGTGATGGGAGTCCTGCTCCACTATCAAGAAATCCTACCAGTAGGATAGTGCCTTTGTCCCAAGGGCCTCTAGGTATAGAATGTCTAGACCTATAAAATATCTATAAGCCAGTTTGCATATTCTGCATGCAATTATAATACTCAGTTCAATGAACTGTATAAACAACCATGGCAAAGAACTGAAGACATTGAGTTTAGGATTGTTGTTTTTAACTGCACATTTAAATCTCATAGTAATTAAAGGAAAAATGCCACTTACTTAAGTTTTTCTTCCTCAGGTGTAGTATTGTTAGTCAAATGTTCACTTGAATCTAACGCAGCAAATCTATTCTGAGAAAAATTTGAGGATCTGGGATCTTTGTTGGTTTTCCACTTAGATGATTTTGAGTAATTAAATGCCTGCAAGCTAACAGAATAATGGTGCTGTCCACCCCGTGCTCCTCTTCTGCTGGGGCCTGAACAAAAAAGAGCACAATGTATCAAACATTTATCTTCTTTGCGTAAAAAATAATTTAATCTATATTACAGAATTAAGTAACAGAAATTGGCCTAGAAAGGTTATTTGATAGAGTACAAATCCAAAATCTATAGAAAATAACTCAAACGTAGATCCCTAGACAACAGCATCCATAATATTACAAGCTTTGTACTCTTTATCATACTTATTTTACATTGTAAATTTCTATTCCACCAGATTACTTCTCCACTGTGATCATCTTTATTCCTGTAATGTGACCCTTCTGGTGACTGTATCCCTTTAAGGAGGTCTATTAGCCTCCTACACTGTTCTTTCCTTGGCATTTCAGCCTATCTGACCTTCTGCTTTTTTCATGTTAATTTGGTATAGATAAGAGATCTAGTTTCTGCAACCAGGATGCAGAGTCTGAGCCCTGTGAAAGGCAAACTCCATTCTCCTTTTACAGCCCCCTTTTAGCCAAAACTTTTTTTGTGGAGTGTTTATTGAACATTAGTTTAAGTCACATCTACACGTATGGTTGGATATCTCAATTTTTGGGTATTACAATTATATCTTTGCCAGGGGCTCTTTTATATATATCCAAGTCAGAGGGTTCCAAAACCAAATACACAGCACTCAAAGGCACAACTCCATTCTTTCCCTCTTCTACTCCACTACCTGCTCCTCCAAATACTACTTATAAAGAATAGTATCTCTATCTGCTTAGAAACTGCTTTAAGTACACAAACACACGTCCTACACCATACCCAGCTGCATCTCTGCTCAGTTTTTATAACTAACAATTGCTGTTCCAGCTAGGGAGAGGCCTTGAGACAGGATAATAGTAGCACAGGTGCTGGCCATTTTGCAGGCAGTCTGACCTTGCATTTATCTGTGCTGGACTTTAAAATTCTGAGAATCTGCAGAGACCACATTGAGTCAGTGTTCCATCATTTACACTAAATGGAAACAAACAGGCTTTAACTGTTTAATCTCTATGGATGTCCAAAAGCCCAACAAACTTGAATAGCATTTCAGCATTTTTGGAACCAAAAATGGACAGTTTTTGGAACTGTCAATAATTGCAATTAATTACAAGTTGCACTGGCAGCTGAAATGAAAGAGACCTAAATTAACGGGATACTCAGGTGGGATGAATTTAGTTCTACTTAAAGCAGATCCCCCTGAAATCCATAGAACACTAACACGTTTATTACATGAGTAGAATAACTTCAAGCACATTGCCTGAATAGTAACTATTACAGAACGAGGCTGCGGTTTTTGTAACGCACCTTGTTTTAATCTTATTTAATGGATTTCAATATTTTTTGAAATCCGTTTTAACTTTGTTAACTGCTATAGGATTCTTTCGCAAGGAGAACGGTAAAGAAATTAGACTAAGCATCCCAATTTTTAAAAAGTACGGCCAGGTTTCAACCGGTCACTGTAAAAGAGGCTGGGGTTTAAAAACAAAATACAAGCAAACTAAGTTAAAAACACTTTGTTAGCCAAAGGCGGACCTTTCTCTCCCGAGCAAGTCCATTATGCAGCCACGTTCCCCGCGGGAAGAGACCCTAGAAATCGCAAGCGGCAACCCTAAGAGGCTAATGAAGAACCCAAATCCCCTCCGTACCTGAGTTTTGGGCAAAGGCCTGGCTGGCTCTGCCACCGTGTGGATGCTCATACCAGCATCTATCACCGAAACGGCAGTTGCCCTGCAAGTAGTAAGAGCAAACCCAACCAGAATTGTGAGCCATGAGAAGGCACCGCTCTCACCACCGCCAATACAAGTTTCCCGCTTTGCTTCCACTACCGTATCCGCTCCGCAAGATTTTGTCTAGGGCTACGCAGTATTTGTAATACGACTTGGCCGTGCTTGGGCACGCAGCAATTAGGGCGTCTAGTGATGACGTAACGACGACAAGACTACCCTTGGCGGAAGTAAATGCATTGGCAGATTGCCATGTTAAAAACAGTTTAAAAAGTATTTTTTTTTTTTAAAAAAATGATTTTAGTTTTCTCGTTACGGTTAATTTAAAAAAAAAACAGCCACCCAAATATATAGTGGTAAAAATTTAATGTGCCTCTGAAGGCGACATTCAGCAAGTATAGATACATCAGGAAGTCTCCGTATTGTGCCGCTAATATCAACCCCACTTTATTTTATATTTTGAAATTAGAAGGGTTGGGGAAATGGGGAAGAAAGGGTTTTATTTATCTAAACGTAGACACTGTTAAATTATAATTATGTCCTAACAGACAGCTGAAGATACCTCCCGCCTCTATTTTCTCCACAACAACCCTGTGAGGTGGGTTGGGCTGAGAGAAAGTATGGCCCAAAGTCACCCAGGCAACTTTAAGCTAAGGCTGGACTTGAACTGATAATCCTCTGCTTTTTAGCTGGTGCTTTAACCACTTGACTAATTGGCTCTCCCAATGCCACTTTTATTTTCAGGAATGCTTTTAGATCCTAATAAAAATACTAAGCAATTATAGTTCTATTAAGCCCCTCGTTTTGAACTGTAAAGCAAGATAGTGAGAGATTCATGTATATGGAAAATAGTAATTGTGGAAGCCCTTGTCCCCCCAAAAATGAAATATTAATATTGGGAAATATTAAAAAGGCAGGATAGAATATTTCCCCCAGGAGAAATGGAAAAAAACCTTAAGGGAGGCAGAAGCCAGCCCGTTTTCCTGTCACCAAGCAGAAACCGAGGAGGCCAGGGTATAGAAATGCAGATTGATAATCCATTCAGAAAGACTGGGTCAGGCAGAAACTTCAGATAAGCAACACAATCAAGCCAAAGGTTGACAAAATTAGGTCAGACAAACACCTAGGATTTGCATTTCCCCTTTTGCCTATAGAGCTAGCCATTACCCCATAGGAATTCAGAAGGTATAAAACCCACCCTCTCTAAACTCCATTTTGTCAGCTGTCCCAGAATCACATGACCTTGGTGGTTCTGCTTCATCAATGAACTGAACCTTTCTTTCCAATCTGCCTCCATTTTATTTCCAGTGCCTTTCTCCTGGCTTGGAACTGGATCTGGTTATTTCTTCCAACAGTGCTTTATGATTTGCAGGGAGGGGACTCATATTCACCATTTTTTATTTAGTGTTTTGTCAGGAATATTGTTTCTGGTTGCTGCTTTAACTCTTTTTGATTATCAATCTGTATTCTGTAAAACTGATAACAGTATATGCTGTGATTTTTGAAATCAAATATTAAAATAATTTGGCATAGGTTATCTTTGAATTTATGGTTTGTCTATTGGAGTAGGAAACTTCAAAATAGTCAAGTAATACCCCCCCCCCCAATCTTTATTCTGTCTTTAGTTGTTTTGCCTTCTAGAAAAATGTTTTGTGATTGGCCATATCCTTCAGGTACCTACTTTGGTGCAGGAATCTAATATTGTCTGAATTCACTCATCATGCTAAACCATAATGTAATCTGCTTTGTTTTGGTTTAGTGAACCTAACGATTAATAAAATCCACGTTTGTAGTATATGTGAGATTGTTTTACTTTCGTAAAGTATGGCATGTGGGTACTTTATGAAAGTAAAATGTAAAGTTGTTTTACTTTCCAAGTATGGAAGGTGGCTCCCCAAGATTAAGGATTACATGCAGGGTGAAAAGAGGTTCCTACATTATAACCTTGCCAAAATAATCTCCATAGTGCATACTGCATGTGATCCAAAATCCACAAATCAGTGGTATAGATGTTGGAATCTGTTTATTTCACAAACTGGTTATCGGCACCCTTAGAAAAATCTCTCCCCAAAACTTCAACCATTAACATATTTGTCAAGTCTTGTACTATTTAACAGTTTTCTATGTGTATGGGATAGAGTTAAGAAAAGGACTATAATTTTCTATTGCTGCAACAGAATTTGAAGCAATAGTACATGATGTTATCTTTTTTTTATTTCACTTTACTGCCTGACTCCAGGGTGACTTCTAGATAGCTCATAGTACAACAAACAAAACAAACAATAAAATTAGAGCCAGACTAGAAAAGAAAAAAAGAATAAGATGGTAAATCCATTAGACCATAGCACCAACATCTGGTGGAATGGGGAAACTTCAGACACCTTTGGTTAAGGCCAGAAGAAATAGCCAGATTTTTAAAGCTCTCTAAAATACCATTGGGGTATTATGTAATGGATAGTGATTGCTTGGACCATTGATAGGACAAACATAAATAAATAAAAACAACACATTTTAGGAACAAATATTTAATAAAATGACCACAAAAGCCTCACTGAGGTATTTGCTTCACTTTCAAAATTCTGATACATAACAAAATTATTCAATATACAAGATTTTTTAATAGATGCCCAGTTCACAAAAACAAGAAAACTTTTCGCACATAATGTTCATAAACAATGAACATTACAATGCATGAACATTCACAAAGAAACAGATCTATCACTGTCTTCCTAAACAAATAACTTGGAGAAATGTAAACCTATGGAAAACTTGCATTAGTTTATATTCATTTTACGAAACTCTCCCTGTTTCATAATGGAAATGAATCTTATTTGTTAATGAGCTGGATTAAGTTCCTTTTTGCATTTTCATTGCTTGAAAATTACATCTATTAATATATTTTTTTAAATTTTTGGACAATCTCTTAATTGGAAAAAAATGCACCTCAATTTGTTTAAGAATTTGTTTTTAAATCCAACTTAAACAAATTAAATCCAATTTAAAAGTTGTTAGAAAATTAAATTTGTATTCCTCTTTGCAAGCATACAGAGCTGTTTAAAGTACTAAGTTCAGATTTTCATGACAAAAAGCCAATACTAAGAAGATACAGAAAGATATACCTTGTTCAATACAGAACATTTCAATCTAGAAGAAATCAGTCTCTCTGTCTCTCTTTCTCTCCCTCTTAACTGCAAAAATATGTTAAGAAAAATTAGGCAAAGCAATGTATGTTTATATCCCAAAAAGTTTTATAAGTGCTATCATTCAACTTCCTCATATGCAAGTTTATAAATGAGTACTTTTAAAGTACATATATAGTTTTGAAACCTTACTGCAATCTTAGTGACATGTAAGAAATTATTATGAATTTTTATAAGTAGCTTGAAGAAAGGAAATCAGATCAAAACTATGCAGATTTTAAGTAGCATAGATTTCAGTTCATAAACAAAAGACAAAAATAAAATGGATTGCAGTTCGGAACAAAACTTTAAAAACAGAATTTTCAAAAAACATTTATGAAACTGTAGTATTGCTATCTACATTCATTTGCAAATAAAAAAAGTTACCATATTATCTTGTTTATACCTGTAATATTTCAGAAAGTAGATGCACTTACCAAAATCATCAGCTCCTAGATGTATGTTTGAAAGAATATAATGGAACTGCATTCCAGAGAATAAAGCTTTGTACAGATAGAATTAAGAATGTTCAGGAAATTATTTGCCTCTTCCTTAACACCACTTTGGTTATGTCATACAAGCATTTAAAGAGATAGAATGTTCATGTACAATAACAATACTTTGTTATTGCAATAAGTTAAGTACAAAGAGAAGATCAATAGTATTGGTAATAGTATTAATTTAAACTATTTCAATTATTGGAAACAAAATTACAGAACTTGAATTCTGTGATGAGATGGCATCCTGATCACTAGTTTGAGCAACATATAGCTTAATACTTTGTTTTGGGAGTTTTCTACTTGAAGAATGTCAGTGCTTTTAATGAAAAATGAAGTTTAATAAAGAGGTTATTCTTAAAATAATTTGCAATGCATATTAAACAGTTGTTTTTTGAAAATTATGGGCATCTTCAGAAATTATGGGCATCTTCAGAAATTTTCATTTCTCTTCACTCCTCATTTGGAGAATTTGAAATAGTTCCAATGCATAGAAGGGACACTAAAGAACAGTACTCAAATGAGGAAACTCAAATTATAAAAAAAAGTTAAACTAATAATGAAAATCACATTCCAAATTTTCCCCATATTATGGACTGGCAAAACACAGCTAAAAGGTAGAATAAAACAAATAGCAATTTCTTTCAGGAATTTTTTTTATAATTCTAAAGTTTTTAAGTTTCTAATGTCTCCTCATTTGCTCCACAAGTATCAACTACACAAATTAAACAGCTGGTCACTGGAAAAGCACGAACTTTAGAGTTTGGTGTCCATTTGTCAATTTCAGTGTTATATTCAAGGATGTGTCCCAACCGACCCACACCCTGAAATCCAGCCAGAACATAAATTGTGGAACCCACAGCAGCACATTTTACAGTAACACCTTTCCATGACATAGGGGAAACCATCTTCCATTCATTCAGTTTAATGTCATAGTATTCCACACTGTCTAAGCCACCTTTATAGGGAAGAAAGAAAATAATTATTAAGCCAATATAACTGTCATTATCATTTTAGGATAAAATGACAAGAAATTAAAAATATTTTACCAATATAATAAATAAGTTAATTGAATGGTTTAAAGAAACCACTCAAGTCTACTACAGAAATAGATAAAAATATATAGGTCCTAGAGATGAAAAGTAACTATATAAAAGTAACTATATAAAATCAAACTATATAAAATTGATGGAATAATTGTGAAATAATAATTTAATATCCTGAATATATCTTCAGAGTTTAATGGAACTTACTTCTAGGACATGATATAGCCTTAAAATCTTAAATGTTTAAAATTGTAAAGGAACCTCATTTAAAAATTCTATTTAACATTAAGAAAAAGGAATATTGATAGATTTATGCCTGAGCTATGCTTCATTATGAATACAAAACTTCCATAAGTAGTGAGGATAAGTAATGAGGATGTAATAAAATGGAATCATAAAGCCACAGAATTATTGGAATTGTACTATCTATCTCAATTGTACTAATTTAGCTTGTTAACTAAGTTCCACAAATATAATCATTCTTATTTTCAGATAAATACATATGGAACTGCAACATAAAAGACTATTTACAGGATATATTGGGAATATAAAATTACATTTAGAAAATCAGTATCGCAAGATCTGCAAATTAAGAAACAAGTATTATATTTATATTAAAGGTTAAGTATATTAAAATTAAAACTATATTTTGTTAATTTATAAGAAATATTATCAGAATATTTATAAGGAAATATTTTAATCACTAACTAGCATCGGTGTTTTATTTATATGACATTTAATTTATCATTAATATGAAAAAAACTCTTGGATAAAGGGCATTTGATGGTTCCTGTTTATGGAACTCAAGTAGTTTTAGGGAACTACTTTCTGTTGCATTTAAGCCTTCTGGTGCTGAACAATATTTTACCATTTATACCAATCTGCTTGAAATACTGTGACAGCCCTTTAAAGCCCATACTACAAGCATCAAGAGGGTTGATGTCTTTATCTTTCAGAAAGCAGAACTTAAGGTTTTATTTATTTTAATACTGCAACAGTCCATATAGCCTCATGGCAGTTAGGTAGAATAAATTATTAATACATACCTAAGCTATTTTGCCCCCCTACAGCAAATATTTTATCTTTCACCACCACCAAACCATGATTCTTTCGGGCTTCAAGCATTGGACATAGCTCAGTCCACCTGCAAATATTTAAAATACACAATTTCAAACCATATTTTCCTTTATGTTAAATGTGACCAAGACTTAATGAGAAATGTTATAATTAACTATTAGTTCTCTTATCTCAACAAAGCCTGGCAGATGAGTTGCAGCTCCACTTAAAATAGTGCGTGGTTCTTGGGTGGCTCTTTTGCATTTTCCTCCCCAAATAAGAATAAAGTAGTTTCCATGTTTTGAAGGGTGAGTGTACAACTTGGAAATCAAACTTTTCTACCATTTCACAATGTGAAGAAACTCATTTCTATTCCAAGCTTTTGTCAGGGAATAAAGTCAGTACTTACGTTTCCTTTGCTGGATCATAAACTTCGCAGGAGCTCAAGACTCTTCCAGAAACATTGTTCCCTAAACTTCCTCCGCATACATAAATCAGGCCATTTGCTTCTACCATCCCATGACTGCATCGCTGAGTCAGCATACTGGGCTTTGTATGCCAACTTTCTGTTCTTGTATCATAGCATTCAAATAAATATAAAGCAGAATTTCCTTTAAACAACAACAAAAAAAATCACTTAGACAATGAGACCATCTGCTTATTAAAATAATATCCTTAATAGGCAAACTACATAGACAATAAACTCTCAATAGTGATCCAGATTTTGACACACCATTTCCAGGGAATCTTAACTTGACATCTCAATTTCTCAACACCAAATCAGATTAGTTGTACTGAGGACAACATCTGATTAATGGAAGAAAAAAAGCACCGTTTTTATTGCAATTCTCAGTAGAAACACAGAGAAAACAAATGAGAAAATAGTGGTTTGTGTGTCCCCTTTAATGTGAATAAAATCTAAGAATCTTATTGCCATGCTAGCAGGGAGGAAGCTTGAGATATGCACGTTCTCCCTTCAGTGACTCAAGGGGCATAGAAAATGGCTCTCCAATGGAAAGGCCAGTGGAAAAATGGCTGCAATTTCATGCTACTCCTAAAGCAGAAGCCCAGGAAAGAAGTAAAACAGATTATTTGACAGTCTCCAACATAATGTTGCAGGGTCGTGGCTAATATTGTGGTTATACTGGGTATGTGTTTTGTGACACATACAGGTTATTTATTACCATGAGTAATGAGAAAAGCATGTAAATACAAAGGAAAATATTTTTGTTTTTGTATTTGGATAGATAAAAGAGATCTATACAAGTTTTCCTTGTATCTATACAAGGAAAATTTTCTAAAAATATAATCAGGAAAATAATCAAATAGCTTTGCAAAAAAAGAGTTGCACTTCACATGTTTATCAACACATTAATAAAACCAGTAAGTCTAATTCAAATCCAATGAGATAAGGCCCAGTGTGTTAAGTGAAAATTATTCTCTTATAAATATCTATGTATGTACTGTATGCATAGAAAATAATCCAAGTTGCAAAATCTTAGTTTAATTAATGCATGTAGTATTACTGTTCTAACATGTGGATTCAAAATTGGTATAATAGTGTTTACTGTAATCTACTTCTTTTAAAAGAAATATTTTGCAACAATACAATACCAAATGTAGCTTTTAACGTTCCCACAGCCATGTCCATTAATGTGTCTTACCTACTTCTGAACCACCAGATGTGTAAATTTTACCCTCTGCTGCACATGCTGCAAGACTGTCACGAGGAGTTGGAGGACCCAGTTTGGAGTACCAGCTGTCTTTAACAACATTATAGCAATCCATTCGTTTTATAGGAAAAAGCTGTGAACCACCCAAAATATAAACTACATTATCCCAGAAAACACAAGCTGCATCCCTCCGCTTTTCAAAGGGACATCGGATGTCTGTCCAGCTGTAATCCTGTATAAAAATAAATCAAAGCCGTATAGAATATTTTCAACCATGTCCTTCAAAAAAATGTCTTCAGTTTTGGGACCATTAATATTTTATTTTTATTCCATTTTTGTCAAGGGTTTGAGGATAACATGAATATTTCTGTTCCTGTTATCCTCAGAACATGATATATTAAGGTGAGAAACCACAATGAAGCCTGGAATTTTGCTTTAAGTCACTGTGGTTGTTAAATGGGTGACCATGTAAACTGATCTGATTTTATGACTGTTTTTACTATGGCTATGAAATGAAAACATCATGGATGTTAAGTAAATCGTATGAACTATGTCAGACTCATGACCCTAACATATATTTTAAAAGTGTTGAATTGCTGCAAAATAGAGCTGCACTCTTGAAACTGTAATCTCCCAGTATATCATTCTTTAGAAGCCTAATCTGCCCAGATCCATTTTAGAAAAAACAATTTTTTTGTTTTGTTTTGTTTTGTTTTGTACAATATCAAACATGTAAACAAAAGATTATATTAACAGCAAACATCTGCAATTTAAGTACATCCCTGAACTTTTCTCTCCTTTGGTGCATAAACTAGGTTCTGCTTGAAATAAAAATAATAAAATAACCCTAACATAAAGCCACAAAATGCAGGAATATAAAATGACGCATTAAGTAAAGATATATCTTTATCTAGTACATCTAATTCATTCAAGCAATGGAAGATCAGAATTACCTTTGGATTGAAGTATCGACATGACTGCGGCTGTGATCCTCCAAACAAGGCGATGCGGTACTCGTGCTTTTTCCTTCTTGGACGAGTCCCATCTACCAATTCTTCTCTGTCTTCTGGAGAAAGGAGATGGTATCTCATTCCACCTAAATAAAATAAAATAAAAAAAGGAGGGGGGAAATCTGATTTTGTGCAGTTCAAAGTTACATCTTTATTTCCAACATAAGAAGACACAATAAGTATTATGTACACCTTTTGTTCAAGAGGTCATCAAGTAAAAGAGCGCATCAGTTTCTTCCTTCTGTGGACACTTATTTCCTCACTCTTGCATGTTCACACATAAATAGAAGTTTTAATTTATGAAGAGTTCTCAAAAAACAAGGCCATAACTGTTTTCTTTCTTCCCAGTCATTCTGCTGAAGCTGAAGTTTCACTACTATCCAATTACTACTATATAGAGAGCACCAAAGTACCAGACCACCTTGTCTTCAAAGGAAAGGAGAGAGGGGTACTGACTGCATTATGAAATATTGCCAAACACATGGATCTAACTCTTGTACTTGGACATTCTATGGAGATAATTTCACAAGCAAGACACTCATGACAAAAAAGGGAACTGTAAGGATTAAGGCAGCATTTTGGATTGCCTGATCCCATGTAGTTCAAGAAGATAATCTCAAATTGTGCCTAAAAATAAACTGAAAGACAGTGAAGAACTTTAACACCGCTGAGATAGATTTACCATAGTGAATCAACAATCTAGCTTCTTTGACCTAAACCAGCTGGCTCCTGAAGTATTTAAAGGCAGATAAACGTATAATTCATTGAATTCCTCTAACCTGTACTGAACAAAACTATAACTAGCTAAATCATTTCAAGAATGCACAATTGGCATTCTAAAATGTATAATATGCTTTGTGCAGATAGCCCTGAACAAAACAGCAAGTTCCATTCTGTAGAATCTTAAAGGAACTATCAAAAACATTCACAGCAATGACTGTTATATGTTTTATGATTAGAATTTATCAGTGTACTGCAAATCATTCTTGTCTAAAAGCAGGTGTGGGGCTTCTTAAAAAAGGTTTTTGGAATCCAAAGAGAGTATGGCCTGTGAAATAGATTTTCCTGAAAGAAGGACTAACGTTTGAGAACATTTTTCTTGGAAGGAGCTAGAATGTAAAAGACAATTGGTTTCTTACCCACCCACACCCAAAGGATAAAATTAGCTCTTTTCAAGGGGTTATTTTCATTGGGTTATGTGGTGACATAAGCAACCCACAGAGGAAATAAGTATTAGAATGTTGAAAAGACATCTTGATGATAAACTTACTTATAACCATTTTGAGACACTCTGGGTTGTCTTGTATAAGTGGCTCTGCCTGTACAGTTTTACTAAGGAAATTCTTTGAAATTAAAGGAAACCTGACTTTAGCAAGAATATCAACCATGAAGGGCTGACGGTTTGGCTCATCATACTTTAACCAACGGACAGCAGCATCATAAACCTGGAAATTAGGAAAAAGATATTTAATTAGTCACATATACATAGCAGTCTATTTTAGAAATGGCAAAGAAAATATTATTTAAAATAAACTCTAAAGCTTCACTTCAAACGCCAAACTTAACTTTGACCATTTAGCAGAAGAAGGTACTATTACCTGAGACATTTTTTCTTCTATCACTTGTCAATCTTAATTGATGAGTTCTTTTTTTCACTCAAAATTGGTAAAGAAACTTGGAAAAACAAATGTTGATATTAATAAAAGCTGTTCTACATTAACTGCTAACATTAAGAATGTCATGTCCTTATGGAACTTTAGAACTGTGCATTAACTAGACCTGAAGGAAGAACTAGATGCAGAAAGTAAAGGCCAAAGTGGTCCCACTGGTAGTAGAAGTACTTGCAGCTGTGACTCCTAAACTGGATGTGTGGCTCCAACAGATCCCAGGAATGACATCAGAGCTGTTTGTCCAGAAGAGTGCAATGCTAGGAACAGCTAAGATACTATGCAGGCTTCTGATAGAAGACCTGAGATTGAGGAAGACATGGGGTTTTAAAAATGTGTTTTTTTTTAAAAAAAAATTACCTGATCTTCAGCTCTTACAGTCAGAGTATCTTGATTGAGGAGATGAGTCACACGTTTAACATCTAACTGCTGAAACTCATCGGTCTTGTACACCTCTGTGAAGTGCTGATAAATATAATCATCTGCAGTGGCCTTCAGTTCTGGGCAGTCAAGGCACTCTGCTAATACACTTATACCTAATGCAAAATGGAAAAAAGAAGTGCTTGCTTTGTGAGATATTATATAAAATACACATTATTTTTGGGCCTTTGAGTCATTGATACTTCTTGACAAGTCCCTGGACAAGCAGTTTTCTTGACAAGATTGCACGAGTGATTTGCCAATGCCTGATTCCTAGGCTGAGAGAAAATGACCATCCCAAAATCAGCCAACTGCCTTCTACTAGAAGTAGCCTTCTACTACTAGAATTCAGTCTCCCAATTTCTAGTTTTTAACCACTACACTAAATGGATTCTCAAAAAAACAAATATAAGCACTTATAAACCTCAATGTTTTAAAATATGCAAATTATTTTTAAATTTTAACAAAATTATATATTAATTATAAAAACTGTTTCCAAAATATAATACAAAGTCAATGAGGTTCTTCATTCCAAAGTTTGGAAATTTTGTAATATCTTTAACAGAAGGGAAATCCCTTACCAAGACAATTTGTAGCATCCACTTGCTCTTTTAAAAATTCTACGCACATTTTTTTCACAGGTTCAATTTGATATTGATTTGCTGCATCCAACAATGATTGGACATTGTTACTGTTCACAGAAATTCTGGAAAAAAAATATCAATGTTTACACAAGTAAACATTTTAACAAATATACATATAAACCCTGACACATTTAAAAAAGTAACCTTGAGAAGATTTTCTTAACTTTAACAATTAAAAATATGTAGAAGTATACAACTATAAGATCTGCATATAGAATTAATGTGAGTATTTCTTGCAACATTTAAAATAACATTCTGTATTAGATATAATATTTTGTACTTGAATGCCCAATGTAATCAAATGAACAAAATTTTCTAGATTTGTATTTGTAGGTGGCTAGCAATAGTGAATATTGTGAGATACTTACCTTGCAGTATAAGCAAACTCCACCAGCTGTTCAATTATATCTGGCTCAGCATCCTTTAATTCAACTTCAAATGACTTTGATTCAATCATATTTGCTGTAATTAGATAATATTATCAAGAGTTTTTTTTAAAAAAAAACTTGCAGAACTATTACTCTGATCTTTGAATGAGCAAACCTGTTTCTTGTGGGAACTCTTCTTGGATGAAATTCTGAAACACCCTTTAGGTATTTCCAGTCACTATTGTCAATCACAAACACTATTTAGCAGTAACCCACATCTATCACAGCTACCAAGAATTATGGCTCAGTGGACCAAGTAGCCAAGCCAGACCCACAATCCCTGTCCTGATTAAGCTTGTTTTAGGGCAGAAAGGAAAGCTGGTCACAAATGAGAAGGGATGCATCAACGTTTACTCTCCCTTTCTCAGCTTAGGACATTTATGAGAACATTGTGTATTATAATAGCTTAGCAACAGCAGAAAAGCTGAGGAGACAGAGTAAAGCAGTTCTTACCAGTAGGACAACCATGCACCCCCAAACTCCACACAGCATTCTGTTTCAAAGTGAAAGTTCTGTCATTCTTCCAGAAGCACAATTGAGTCAATGGCTTATAAGCACAATGCTTATTTACACTTGATCACCTATTTGTGGCCTATTTAGAAATAGCTGATGATCCAGCCACATGTAAGATGGAATGTTAGGGTATATCCTGAAGGACTATTTTCATATCCTTCTCACAAAACATGATGTCATGGAGGAGACATTACTTTTTCCAACTATCTATTGATAATTTCCTATGGGTAGTTTTAATCTATATAAAAGGAAGTATGTATTAAGGCATTAATGTTATGGTTTAATTAGGACTGTAGGAATTACAGTAACAAGACTTGTTCAATACTAATTAAAATGTTCTGTCCTTTTTTTTGCAAATCTGGGGATAATAAATTGATATTTTAAACAGACAATTAAAAGCTGAACTGGGAAAAAAAAACCTTACTGGTAAACATTAAGTGAAAAAAGTGACTGGCTGAAGCAAGTACAACCCGATGAGCTGGGATCTTCCTCTCCTGGACTATTAATATAACATCACATAGCGTTTTCTAAAATAGAACCCAAAAAAAGCACAAAGTTAGGATCCAGAAATATAATATTTCTTATATTCAAAGAAACTGGTAGAAATGTTTATTTTCTTCACTAAACCTTATCTTGCTGCCTGGCGAATTCTGGAAGTTGAACTCCACAATATGAAAGTTGCTCAGACGGAACTATATTTACTTCCTGCAGGATAGTATCAGAGCACATTTGAATTATCTTATTCCAATGTAACTTAACTATAAAGTTAACATAATTAACAGTAACATGTACCAAATGGAACAGACTGGGTTATAAAACCTCACCTTAACAATTCTTCTAGAATATCAGAATTGCATTTTTTTATGTAAACGAATCAGATAATTACACTAATGTAAGAGATTGGGCAATAAATCAAGATGCTCCTAGTTCAAATCCCACTAACGAACCGGCAGCTTTATGCCGGCAGCACCAGGCACCCCGCCCTCGTTTGCCATACGGAAGAACACTAACCAAGACTTGGCAAAATAACAAAAGAATGCCAAGCCAACCCCTTCAAAACGGGGCCCTTTTCCTAGGGACATTCTACACTAGGAAGGCAGTGCGCTACAGACTTGAAACTGCCAAAGCTTCGGTCCCTCGTTTTCGAGCAGGGGTTCCGACCCATAGTCCCCACCCCAGCTCCGGGTTTTTGCTGGACCCCGCAAGGCGACAGGCTCCTCCAAGGTTTCTTTACGGGAGGCCCAGAGTTCACCCATCTCACCCCCGATCTCCCTTCCTCCCCCACTTACTTGCTTCCTCATGTTATTCATGACCGCCATGAAACTGGCTAACAATTTGGCTTCCTCTCGAGCAGCAAGCTTCTTCTCAGTTTTCTTCTTGATGTTTTTATCTGGCACGGATGCCGCCATGCTCTCCTCTCTCCTCGTTCCCACCTTCTGCCTGCTCTTCTTGCCTTCAAGGTAAGAAGACTTCCTCACACCGACGCGGGTTCACACAAGACGAAAATGCAGGAACCGGCGCGAAGCAATGATAGCTTCCTCGACCTAAGAGGCGAGCGGTCGAACTGAGGCACTACCGCACTGACAATCAGCGGACAGCGCAATCACGTAAAGCCGCACCCCCAGCTGCTTTCCACCTTCTTTTTTATGAAAGCTCTGCCCAATCAGGAGGCAGATTGCGAATGTCTCTGCTATCCCTTACAGCCAATCTCGCCGCAAACAAGGATTTGGAGGGGTCGGAAAGAGGAGGGATGTAAACAAAGAATGAGCCAGTGCATGTCGTCATCACGTTCTACTAATTTTTTGAGATTTGGTGGATGGTGGGTAGCGAATACGTGTAAGGAAACTCAGCGAGGCTGAGCTTAATGAATCGAGGTTAAATATTTCTTTTTGGTTAAGACGCGCGCAATCCGATTTGCTTTCAGTAACCATGTTTAAATTAAAAAGAAGAATTTACGTATCAATTAACTGGAATAAAAGCATAGATAGATAGATAGATAGATAGATAGATAGATAGACAGACAGACAGACAGACAGACAGACAGACAGACAGATTTTAGACAGCTCAGTATTATATATTTACCTCGATTTGCTTTTAAGAGTTTCAGATAGCCTTTGTCTCCAGATTCTTTGGAGACATCAAAGAAGAACTGAAGAAAAGGAAAAATAAAATAGGATCTTAAGAAGAAAAGCAAATATTTTAAGAACATGTGCTTAGGGTTTTTGTTCAGAATATATTAGGTAAAGTGTTAATACAATTAAGAAATGTAAATTTCAGTAAATTTACATTTATGTACAGTTTTTCCAGAACTTGCTTTAATTATCAGTTGCAGCATTTCCCACTCTTTTAACATCACTGGGTCAATTAACAAAATGCTTTAATTTTCCAGTGTTTTGCACTGAGAGATCTGGCAGATAAAACTCAGGAACTAATCTCTTTTGTATCTTCAATTGATTTACATACTTGAGAAAAGATCAACAATAAACAGAATACAAGTTATTATAATAGTGACAATGAAAGATTTATATCCAGTTTCCTAAAGTGAAATAATGTTTTATAAACCAGATATAGCAATGTGGTTCTTTCTCCTCTCTTACCAAGTTATTTCAGTAATGTATCGAGATGATGCATGAGTTATTTTCCACAGGAAACCAACTGCAATACATCTCTTGGAAGAAAACCCTGTACAAAAGGTAAAGGTTCCCCTTGCACATATGTGCTAGTCGTTCCTGACTCTAGTGGGTGGTGCTAATCTCAATTTCAAAACCGAAGAGCCAGCGCTGTCTGAAGATGTCTCCATTGTCATGTGGCTAGCCAAAGGCACGCGGAACGTTGTTACCTTCCTACCAAAGGTGGTTCCTATTTTTCTACTTGTATTTTTTATGTGCTTTCAAACTGCTAGGTTGGCAGAAGCTGGGACAAGTAACAGGAGCTCACCCCGTTATGCGGCACTATGGATTCAAACTGCTGCACTGCCAATCTTTCGATTGACAAGCTCAGCTTCTTAGCCACTGAGTCACCGCATCCCCTACCCTGTATACAGAACAGCAAAATTAGCATTGAAAGCAGAATTATGCTTATAATTACATTGCCCAAGGAACCTCAGAAATTTTTCCCATGCTACTGTGAACAAGGTAAGTTAGTGTATATTGATTTTTGAAAATTAAAGTATTTTTGATTTTTTCCTGTATTTTAGAAATATGAGACAAATATAGACTTTAGAATTATCCCCAAAATGATTAATCATTGGTGAGGAAGAAACAGTTTATTGTTTTAAAAAAATACACACCTGAATTTCTTTCATATTGTACTAATCTCTGATTATAGAAATTATTCCCACAGTTACCTATGTTGAACTTTAGATTCTTTTAATATTTAGATAAGTAGACATTATTTTAATGGATTTCATAAAGAGTTAATTGAATTTTGTTTCCACTTAAATCAATAGGACAAAGTAATTGTGATCTTGGTTTAATTGAAATCAATGAAAATTAAGGTACAGCTGCAATGTTATGCAAGATAATAAGCTGTTCCAATCTCTTAATTGCATAAGAATGCATAGGATTTGATTGTTAGTTCAATTAATGATCCCTCCAACTAATTAGTTGAATCTGGAGTTTTAACAAGTAGGAACCTGTTTAAGTGAGTATAGTGTTCTGCTTTTTACTGGTTCTGTGTATGCTATAGTTAATATCAGGGGTGGGTTCTATTTTTTTTTACTACTGGTTCTGTGGGTGTGGCTTATTTTGTGGTGTGGCTTATTTTGTGGGTGTGGCTTGATGATCATGTGACAATTATTTAGTATTTAGCAGAGGTACTGGTCTATCAGGCTGTACTGATCTACTCATGTATTTTTGCAGGCACTGATCTACTCATGTATTTTTGCAGGCACTGATCTACTCATATATTTTTGCAGGCACTGGTCTACTCATGTATTTTTGCAGGCACCGGTCTACTCATCTGTTTTCTTTTAACACTGATCAGCTGTAGGGCGGTCCTTTGAAGCCCCACAGCAATAGTTTAAACAGTTTTTTTCCCTCTAGCCATCAGCTGGGACTCAGGAGGCAGCAATAGATTGGGGGTGGAACCAAATAAAAGGTAAGAATAACGCGGGGGTGGGGGGGCCAGGGGGGGCGAGAACTGGTTCGGTGATGTCATATCATCACTGCTACCGGCTCGGTGGAACCAGGCCGAACCTGGAGGAACCCACCACTGGCTAAAATTCTATTTTGATGAGGCACATGATAAGTATCATTCTGATCATACAACTTTGTGATTTTAGTAACGTGATCTATATACATGCCATCTGTTACTCATTTTGTTTTTTTCCTGGAATGCTTTCTGTACCTCATTGGTTCTTAAAGTTGGCTTGGGGATCCCTAGCGATCTTTGATACCTTTTCAGGACATCTGCAAAGTCAAATAAGTATCTTAAAATTGCCCACTTTTAATATATAATACAGTAAATATTACTTTAACAAAGCTCAAAGCTTGAGATCTTCAATTATTTTTAAAAATGCAAGGGAATCTAAGACCAAATATTTGAGAATTTCTTCTCTAATTTAGAAAAGAATTACACACAAACATAACTTTTTATAGGAAAAATTTATTTGGAGGAATGACGAAATAACCAAGATTTTTATAGCTACAAAAACTTTATGCTATGTTGTACTTTAATATAGTAAGCTTAAAAGCTGCAAAAGTAAATCAGATAATACTAAATGTCTTAGGGTACATTTACTACTTATGGTTGATTCCTTATTGTTTTAAAGCTATCCCAAATGTTTTCCAAGAGAGAATCTAGAGGAATGCTTATTTTAACTAATTCTCTGCACTTTACATAATTATATGTCATCCTTCCCAGGTAGATTAGACAAGAATCAATACCAGATGCATTAATTCTACTTTATTGTAAGGCTACATTAAACTAATCTTGCAAATCTATAATAAAAATCTCCCATGTCTCTTTTACAGCCTGAGAAAGTAGGGGAACTTCCTTCTCTGCTCATTAAGTAACTGCCGTGATGCACATTTATCTGATTGTTCTATGTACAGCATTTCTCCCCTGTTCACTTGTCTCATTTCCACATACCATTACATCAGCCTAAATTTTTTTTCTTCTACTCAGTTAAGATTAGAAAATCATCTTCAGGTGGTTGATACAAAAGTTCATTGCAGTATAATATGACTTAGCACTGATCCAACCTTCCATGTTACAACAGTATTTGTAACTATTGCAGCTCCTCTGCTAACAAAAAGGTGTTACTCTATGAAAAAGAATTGGGTGAGTTGTTGAAAAGCTCAATTCACCCTACGCTCTAATAAGCAATATGATTTGTTTCATTTTTGCCTATTGTGTTACATAAACCCAGTCACTATAGTTTGAAACCACTGTCCATGGTTTAGCCTATTGTGTAGATTCAACTGTGTTTTATTCAATAAACGATGGTTAACCAGGGAGAAGCAGACAAGAGATATATCTCAATATGTCAAAAAGTTTGGCTTATGTATCTTTGGTGTCATCAAAAAGATATAGAAATAATAGGGTTAAAGGAGTATCAGCCCTGAAGGAGTGTATACTTCTACTGGTAAAAGGTTTTTTTTTCTTAAATATTCAGGAACTTCTTTTACCAGTAGATGTCATTATAGCAATGGTAATATAGACGTAACAGATTAAACAGATGCAGATATAAAATAAGTCTAACAAAATCACAAACCTAGTATATTTTATATGTACTTTCTTTAAAATATACTTTATACTACTTAGCAACTTTTTAATAAAGCTTTTAATAACATGTTGGACTCCATTGTGTTTTTATAAAAAAGACCTCTGAAGCAACACTTTGTTGGAGATATAATAAGGCTAATGCTTGTTTAAAACATATGTTTTTACAATGTCCCATACTTACTAAGTTTGGGGAGAAAAGTGGGACCATATAAATATCATCTTGCGACAAAAACTAAAATTCTCAGAGAATAATATTCCCTTGAATTTATTTATTTAATTTATTTATTTAGTTTGTCAAACATGTAAAAGATAACAGGTATAAGTATAAACATAAATATGAACATAGTAAATGGATGAATAAATGGGGACAGTAGGACAGGGATAGTAGGCACGCTGATGCACTTATGCATGCCCCTTACAGACCTCTAAAAAATGGGGTGAGGTCAACAATAGACAGTCTAAGGTTAAAGTTATGGGGGTTTGGAGATGTAACAACAGAGTCAGGTACTGCATTCCAAGCATTGACCACTCTGTTACTGAAGTCGTATTTTCTGCAATCGAGTTTGGAGTGGTTTACCTTGAGTTTGTATCTTGTGTGTTCGTGTATTATTGTGGTTGAAGCTGAAGTAGTCATTGACATTTGAGATGAGTACTCCAAGGTCCTTGATAGAGTGAGGGTTGTCTATGAGGTCATATCCGCCCACCTTGTATTTGGTGTTCTGATTTTTTTTTGCCAATGTATAACACAGAGCATTTGTTGGTTGAGATTTGGAGTTGCCAGTTGTTTGACCATTCTGGCACATAGTCAAGGTCATTTTATAGGGCAACAGCATTGTTGATGGTGTTGAATAGTTTTACATCATCAGCGAAGAGGATGCAGCAGAGGTAGTATTCAGCCGGTTAGCACTGGTTTGCGCAAACTGGCAGTGGAAATTTGGCCTGGGTCGCAGAACCGGTAGTGACCTTTGGCTGGCCACTCCCCCAAACTGGTCTGCGCTCTGCCGCCCGCAGTGTTTTCTGGACTGGGGGGACCCAAAGCATCAACTCCTTGCTGTGTGCTTTCCCAGGGCTCTGAGGGCCACGCTCCTGGAGCGCCACTGCTGCTATTCTGGAGCTCTCCTTCCGCTGGAGCTCGACATTAGGATCGAAGGCAGGCAAGCGGGCCTGGCCATGGGGACCACTGGGAAGGCAGCGTGGAAGGCAAGTAAGCATGTCGGGGCCGCCCGGCCATGGGGAAGAGAGCTCACCCGCCCCTGCCACTTGGAGCTCACCTGCCCTTGCCGCCACTTGGAGCTTGCCCACCGCTGCTGTTTGGATCTCGGCTGCCGCCCCCCTGCCACTTGGATCTCGGCCACTGTCCCCCTGCCACTTGGAGCTCACCCACTGCCAAGAGTGTGCCGGTGTTCGCTTACCTGGCTGTCATTATGACATTGACTAGATAGGCCATCGCTAAGGCACCAGGGCCTTTCTGCAGCCAGCTGCCAGCCACCGGCCTGGTGAGGCTGCCGGCTCCTGTTCTTGGAGCCTCTCTCTGGCCAGCAGGTGCTCCCACTGCAGCTCCCGGAAGTCACCAGGGAGCTGCTTCAACTACTTCTCTGTCCCTTCATGGCCAGGCAGCTTCTTTCTCCCTCTCCTACCTCGCTGGGAGAGCTGTGTGACACCAGAGAAGGCAAGGTCCTCCTGGATGGCCGTCTCGCTCACGTGCCTGGCCTTGCACTCTCCTGGCACAGTGAAGCAGTTGAAGAGGTGCCATGGCGACCTCCGGGTGCTGCAGTGGTAGCAGCAGTTGGCCAGAGAGTAGTTCCAGGAGCAGGAGCCCACAGCCTCAACAGGCCAGCAGCAGAAAGACCCTAGTGCCTTAGTGATGGCTTATCTAGTAATTTACACTGTGGACATGACAGCCGGGTGAGCAAGTGCTGGCGCATTCTTGGGTTGATTGTGAAGGGGTATTTACAGCACATGTCACATACACCCTACATGGTGGTCCCCAAGTTTCTTCGGGAATGATTTTGGAGCAGCAGCTGAAGCTCGCTAAAACTCAGTGGGGACTTTCTTTCCACTGCAACACGCAACGGTGCAACGGGGAGGAAGGAAGGAAGGAAGGAGTGAACTGGGAATGAAATGGAAGGAAGAAGATGGGAATGAGAGGGGAGGGGAGGAAGGAAAGGAAGGAAAGGAAGGAAGGAGCTGGAAATGAGATGGAAGGATGGAAGGAAGGAAGGAGATGGGAATGAGAGGGGAGGGAGGGACGGAGGAAGGAAGGAAGGAAGGAAGGAAGGAAGGAAGGAAGGAAGGAAGGAAGAATTGCATGTGGCCCCAAATAATTTTTAGGAAGTGAGGGAGGGAGGGGGAAAGGGAATATTTTAATGCATTATTATTACTATGTTTATTAAAAAGATACATTCAAATATTAAGAACTGAACACCTTTCTTTTCTTTTATTCTCTCTCTCTCTCTCTCTCTTTCTTTTTCTACTATATTGTTTTGCTCATTTCCACATTCTTTAAAAAAAACCCTAAATTCTCTAAATGGGATCCTTTATAATCAAGTTAATGAATCTGAGCTTCTTTTGTCATGGAGAATCATTTGTCACGGAGAATCTTTTGTCACGAGTACTATCAATTTTGAACAAGACTTCTAGAAGTCCTTTAGATGTGATTCCTAAAACATGAGAGAGAGAGAAATGAAAGAGAAAAGAGAAAAGAAGGGAGAGAGAGAGAGAGAGAGAGAGAGAGAGAGAGGGAGAGGGAGAGGAGAAGAAGGAAGGACCGCAAACCCTGGCACTAGATGTGGCTTCAGAAGATGCTTTGAAACAGCACAGCAATCTAGGGCTGGAAGGGATCTCGGAGGTTATCTAGTCCAATCCCCTGCCCCAGCAGGAAACCTTATATCGTCTGGATTATTTTGGTGCCTCAACAGAGAGGAAAATTGCCAGAAAGGAGAAGGAGTTTACTAGGACAAGGCTGCCATGCAGAGGAAGGCAGAGATAGTCCTTGACTTATGACCACAATTGAGCCCAACATTTTGGTTGCTAAGCAAGAGCGTTGTTAAGTGAGTTTCACCACATAACAGTTGTGTGCAAGCTAGGGAATAACATCTGAAGGCGTGTGTAATGTTATAATGTACAGAAGTTATAGTTAAATGTGTGGCAGAAAGTAGGCTCTAGGTGTGTTTTCCAAATGCAGTAAGTGAGGTTGAATGTGTATAGTTTTAGAAGAGCTGTGTGTGTGTATGTGTGTGTACATACACATACAGTATATATAGTAGATAATGTATCTTTTTGTCTGCCTATACACACTCTATACTATGTAATATGTATGTAAACATATGGCATATATACATAGGATTAAATAGTATATTTTGGATGTTCAGTAGTAGTAAATAGACAGGGAAATTGTATCTCGTTGAGGCCTTTGAGGTGAGGAGAGGCCAGGCAAGGCGCCCCTTGATGTGAGTGATGTCAAATTGGCCATGGCCACCCAGTCACATGACCAACCAGCCACACCCACCCAGTCACATGACCAACCAGTCACATGACCATGAAGCTACACCCACCCAGTCACATGACCAACAAACCGCACCCACCCAGCCACATGACCACCAAAGCACACCCACAAACAAGCCACGTACACAGAATCAGTAATAAAAAATTTTGAATACCACCACTGGGATGCAGCTGCTTATAATATGGTTGCAAAGGTCATTTATGTAAAGTATAAAGAATGTGGGTCCTAAAATGCTGCCTTGGGGAACACTGCTGTTAACTAGTGCAGCGTTTGATAAGGCGCTCCCTATTTTAACTACTTGTTGCCTATTTGACAGGAATGTAGCTATCCACTTATGCAGGGATCTGGAAATGTCGTAAGAGTTTACTTTAACAATAGTTTGTCATGTACCACTGAATCAAAGGCTTTGCAGAAGTCTATGTAAATTGTGTCTATTGCTTTACCCTGGTCGAGTTGTGTAGTCCAGATGTTTTTGCAGTGTAGAAGTTTCAGATTACAGGACAATTTTTCTCTGAAACCAAACTGCTTGTTAGAGAGTAGGTTGTTTGTCTATAAGTGGAGGGTAATGGATTGGTTTATGATTAATTCCATGACTTTGCAGGTGACGCAACACAATGAGATTGGTCTATAATTTTCAACTAGGCTGGGGTCTCCTTTTTTGAAGATAGGGATGACTGTGGCTAATGACCATAGATTGGGCAAGGAGCTGGTTCTGAAGGATATTTCATAGATTACGTTTAAAGGTTCTGTTATAGCCGTGGAAAGCTTTTTTAAGAAGTAGGCATATAATCCAGGCCAATGGATAGAGATGGTTTTAGGTTGGGTAGTGCTTTTTCAATGTAATCTTCTGTAAAATCAATATGTAGCAGATTGTTGCAATTATTTGTGGTACAACTAGGAAATGTGGGGCTTGAGCCATCGCTGTTTACAAAGACTGAACTGAAGAATGTGTTGAAGAGGTTGGCCTTAATGGCTTCATCATTACAGTCTTTCCTGTTAGGCCCTTTTAGGGGTAGAATGGTTCTCGAGTCTTTAAGTTTGGTGTTAACAAAATTATAGAAGGCATGGGTGGATTTCCTGCGTAAAAGGTTTTCCTCTTGTTTGCAGTGTTAATTGGTGCATTCTGCCTTTATCTGGTGGGCATAAGGTTTTGTAGCGGCTTTTAAAGTTAGCTAGGTAGCCAGTTTTGTTTTTTCGCCAAAAAGATTTTTTTTTTTTTGCATTGAAGCTTCCTTATTATTATGGGTAATTTGTTTTTTCTGGTTTGGGGGGTTACTAATGGTATGTATAGTTTAATGACTCTTTTGACTTCGAGCAAAAAAGTGTTATAATGGTCTTCAGTAGTATTACAGTCATTGAACAGAATAGAAATCAAGAGATGAGAGATCGGCAGCTATGAGATCAAAGTTGGCTTTTTAAAAATTGTAATTTGGGCTTCCATCATTACGATTCTCTTTGTAAGGAGGTTAATTGAGACAAAAGTCAATCATGCTGTGGTCACTGTTAGAAAAGGGTTCTTTTGTTTGTAGACCATAAATTGAGATGAGATCAAGGCAGTTGTTGAGTCTGGTGTTATTTGTTACTAATTGATCCAGCCCCAGAGTAGTGACGGCATTGTACAGGGTTGCATGTATTGGTTCAGCTGTACATTCATTTAGAGTCCAATTAATAAGAGATAAATTGAGGTCACCAAGAAAGATAAGAGGGTGTGGGCAGGAGGCTGCCCACCTTAGTAGTGAAGTTAGCTTGTTCGCATGAACGAAGAAATAGACAGGGGCTCTGTAATATAGTAAGAAGCGAAATGTGGTATTTAATGACAGTTTGCAGACGATGGTCTCAGGAAGAGCAAGCTTCTGTGTAACTTGAATCTTTTTCAGATTTAGGGACTTTTTGTAGAAGATAGCAACACCACGCCCTCTGCAGGTTTCACAGTCGGACTGGTAAACATGATAGTCACTTACTGTGGTAATGGAGACTAGAAAGGATACATTTAACCACGTCTCGCAGACAAATATAATGTCGAATATAGCCGTATTTAATAAGAGGAGGAATTCAGGCATTTTGTTTGTGAGGCTTCTTGCATTAAGTAGTTTGCGTTTAAGTCTGAAGCAGTCATGAAATCTACTTACCTTCGCTACCGGTTTGAGTGTGCTCCTGCACGGGAGTGTGTGCATGCTATGCATGCGTGCGCCTCTTCTGCATATGCACAGAACCTTCTGCGCATGCGCAGATGATTAAAAAACAGGACGTAATGACATCCTGGTGGGTGGGGGGAGTCTCCCACCACCGCGCTAGTGGTTTGGCGAGCCAGATACAACCGGAGGGATTTCACCGCTAGTCTGTAGTAGTGGATCTGGAGGAAGTTGAGGAAATTAGGGGCATGCATGCCTAGTTTTGGTTGCTGGGTGGAGGTTAATTGGACGTGGGACATTGATCTTGCTTTTGATACAGTCAGCTTGGTAGTCAATGTACAGGTTCATATCTCCTTGGTCCTGGTGTCTTTTGAGCTCTGAGCAGAGCTCACGGGAGCGGGCACATTGTAGTATGGATTGGTCGGGCTGTGAACGAAGTTTATTATGGTTGATGTTGCTTTTGGTGAGTAATTATATTGTGTAATTGAATTTATGTTTGCTGGACTCATTCTTGGAAATGCCTCTGCAGAAGCGTAGGGCTACCGAGCTGTCACTGTTCTTTTTTTTTTTAATTGAAAAATTTTAAAAAGTTTTACAGACATTTCCCCTTCCCCCTCCCTCCTCCCCTTCCAACCCTCCCCTTCCCCTCCCTCCCCCCCCCCGCTTCCCAGAGCAAAATACAGGGTATAACATTTAATAATCATAAGCTAACATAAGCTAATTATCTATAGCCTCCTATCCCCCTCTTGAACTTTTAACTCCCCTTTTACTAAACTAAATTTAAGTACTTTATAAAATCTCTTTGATCATTCGTAAGCTATTTGAATTTTTTTAGTCCGATATTTGCCTTGAATATAATCAATCCGTCTTCTCCATTCTAACATATATTTCTCATTTGAATGGTCTTTTAGATATGCTGAAATTTTTGCCATTTCTGCTAAATTTACTACTTTTAATGTCCATTCTTGAATAGTAGGTAAATCTTTCTTCTTCCAGTACTGTGCCACCAAGAGTCTTGCTGCAGTTATTAAGTTCAGAATCAAATTAGTCTCTATAGCCGTACAATCTGTAATTATACCTAACAAAAACAACTGTGGAGTAAACTTTATCCTTTTTTAAAAAATATTTTGAATAATCCACCATATTTTTATCCAAAATGCTTTAACTTTTTTTACAAGTCCACCAAACATGAAAATAGGTAGCATCAACACAATCACATCTCCAACATTTGGGTTGTAAGTTTGAGTACATACAAGCTAACTTTTTGGGATCCAAATGCCATCTATAAAACATTTTATAAAAATTTTCTCTCAAATTTTGAGCTTGTGTAAATTTTACATTTCTTACTCAGATCCTTTCCCATGTTTCCATCATTATTGGTTCCTCAAAATTTTGTGCCCATTTTATCATACAATCTTTAACTAACTCTGTCTCCGAGTCTATTTCTATCAATATGTTATACAACATTTTTATGTGCATTTGACTCTGGTCCCTGATTTGTTTTATCAAATTTTCTTCAGTTTGTGTAATACCAATTTTCTGATCTTTTTTCCATCTATTCTGCAGCTGTACATACTGAAACCAGGTTTGAATTGCCCTTTCCTCTCTTAATACATTCCAAGGCTTTAACTGTAGTACATTTCTTTCTGTAATCAGAAGTTCTTTATAAGTAATTACATCCTGTCTTTGTTCTATACTTATATTTTCTATCGCATGTCTGGGTACTATCCACATGGGTATCTTGCCATTCAATTTATATTGGTATTTTTTCCAAACACGCAGGAGAGCATTCCTTAATATGTGACTTTTAAAAGTCCTATCCACTTTCTTCTCATAAACTAAGTAGGCATGCCAACCATATAACAAATCATACCCTTCAATATTCAATATTCTTTCATCTGTTAAATTAATCCAGTCACTAATTGCTGACAAAGCAACTGTTTCATAGTACAATTTGGGCAGTTTCAAACCTCCTCTTTCACGTGTATCCTGCATTATTTTAAATTTAACTCTCGGTCTCTTCCCTGCCCAAACAAAGTTATTAATGCCTTTCTGCCATTCCTCCAAATTTGCATCCTTTTTAAGTATTGGTATCATTTGAAAGAGAAATAGAAACTTGGGCAGAACATTCATTTTAACTACTGCTATTCTTCCCAACAAAGACAGTTGTAATTTTTTCCATTTATCCATCTCTATCTGTATTTTATGCCATAACAATTCATAATTATACTTGTATAATTTCCCATTTAACGTTGTAATAAAAATTCCTAAGTACTTAACCTTTTTCACTATCTCGCATCCTGTTAGTCTTTCCAGTTCTTCTTTTTGATTTGTATTCATATTCTTAACTATCATCTTTGTTTTCCCTATATTTATTTTAAACCCTGACACTTGACCATATGGCCTAATTATATCCATTAAACCTGTAACTGAATTTACTGGTTGGGTTAAAGTTACAATCAAATCGTCTGCAAATGCTTGTAATCTATAATCATGTTGCCTAATCTTAATACCCTGTATGTTATCCGAGTTCCGTATTTTATTCAGCAATACTTCCAAAGTTAAAATAAACAATAGTGGAGACAAGGGACATCCCTGTCTTGTTCCTTTCTCAATTTTAAAAGTTTCTGTGAGACTACCATTAACTATTATTTGTGCTATTTGTTTCTGGTATATTGCCTTAATAGATTGTATGAAATGCTCTCTCAACTGCATCTTTTGTGCTACTTTCACTAAAAACTGCCAATTCAATCGATCAAACGCTTTCTCTGCATCCAAAAATATAAGCACTGCAGGGACTCCACATTCAAATTAAGCTGATCAATTTCATCCACCCTTTCTTCCAATGATGTAACATGACCCACCAATCCCTTAAATGCTTCAACAATATCTTCTCTTATTGCATCATTTTGGGTTTGAATTGTTTCTTTAATTTCAAGCAGTTCCTCAGACACTTCTTTAATTTTTCCCTCAAAACGGAGTGTGATTTTTTCTTCGAAATCAGTGGACAGTTTCTTTAAAGCTCCCTGGAGAACTTCTAGTGTCAATGTTTGTGTATCTGGTGGGGCTAACAAAGACTGCATTTTTGATGTTTGAGCTGGAGAAGTCCCCGCACTTTTAGTCACAACAGTTTTTATTTGCTTCGCAGCCATCTCCAAACTGCACTTTCCCACCAGCCACTCAGCAAAACCAACAGGTCTTCTTAATCTCAGTCCTTAATAATTATTATGGCTTATTGATAAGTCAATATTGTATTCTTTAATTTCCAATCCTCAAAATTCCCCAACAAAGTCTTTTAAAAGGTACTGACAGCGTTAACGAGCATTAATGAGCGTTAACAAGCACTTTCTCTTTTAACTTTTGTTTTCACGCCCTTAAGAAACTCAGCGCCATCTTTTTAAAGCTTTCTCCCGTCTCAAGCTCCGAAGGAAGTAGTAATTTATTAGAGTTAAAGTTTAGTACTTGCAGTTGTGATTTCTCCTGTCTTTGCTCTGCCTGCTTTAAAATCCAATCGATGTAAAATCATTTAGTTCGCAGGGGTGGTCATGGTGCCTTGTTCTGTTTGAGACAGAAACATCCCGGATCTGGAGCTTCTTCAGGTGCTTGGGGAGCTCTCACCCTCCGCACCCTAGGATTAATCCTGGAGGTCTTGGGGAGCTCTACCCACACCTGCCTGCTCGCCTTCCCCTCTTCTCCCGAGGGGAAAGTTCCGAGCCGCTAGAACAGCTGATTTTCACTGCTCTAGCAGCTTTACGAGATCAAGGGGGTTAGCGCTCCCGAAGGAGCTGCCGCTGACGCCTGCGGTGCCACTGGAAGTCCCGAGCCATCACTGTTCTTGAACTCAGGGCTGTTGTAGGAAACATGTATGATTTCATTGGGGGAGATGGCTGATGCCTGAAAGCCGCTGATGATGTTGCGAACCTTTGTTATGTCATCGGATTCATAGTTGTCCTCTAGACCAAATAAGATAGTGTTGGGATGCTTCTGTTTTTGTTCGATGGCATCTTTGATAAGGATGGAGATATTATTTGCAGGGTTTGTGGTTATCTCTGGTTGTAGTTGTGGTTGTTGGATTGGGATGGGATGCAATTTTGAGCTGTTGGATGTTCGATTTTCTGTGTTGTATCTTTTTTTTCAAGGGATGCTAATCTTGCTTCTATGGTGTCAACCCTTTCAAGCAGGACAATAAATTTGTCCAATTGGGGTCTGCACGATGGGCAGAAATATGGAAACTCATTTGAGGATGATTGTAGGAATTGGGCTATGTTTTTGGTTAATTTCAAGCAACTGTGATGAGTGTACTTGTCACATAGGGAGCATTACATAGTATCCTCATTCTCATTGAGAGATTCTGTACATGTAAAGCATGTTCAGGAGTCATATGGGTCATTGGTAGAGATCTCTTTCTTTTTGGATGGTGTTTTGGCATTGGAGCATTTGCCCGGCATGGTAGGTTTGTTGTTTAGTTGTGTAGCTGGATACGTTTTATTTGCTGGTATACACTGTTAAATTAATTAATCTCTTACTTGCTGGAATCAACTTAGTTTATTAATTAATCAATCAATCATTAATAATTAGTTAATCAACCAATCAAGCAATCAATCAGTTAAACAATAAATCAGCTAATCAATACTACACTAATCAATCACTACTCAATCAATTACTCTAATCTCACTAATCAATCAATAGGTTAAACAATAAATCAGCAATCAGTGAATCAATCTATCAATTAACCAATTAATTGATTAATTAATTAATCAATCAATACTAAACTAATCAATTAATTAATAAGGTAATTATTAATTACCTTAATTAATACCTAATTAATTACCTAAGGTAGATTAAATGAGGACCCAGTTTGTGGGGGTAATAAACTGACTTCGTATAAATATACAAAAGTATGAAGGCTATTGCTTAAAGCATTGTAAGCTGCCCTGAGTCTCCGGAGAAGGGCGGCATATAAATCAAATTTAAAAACAAACAATCAATCAAACAAACAAACAAACAAACAAACAAACTATCAATTAATTGATTAATCAATGCTACAAGTTTTGAGGTAATGAAATAATGAGGGGTAATGAAGTATTGAAGGATAAGTCAGTAATGAAAGGGTTTCTCCTTCAAGCCTTGTGGTTTGTTTTTTGTTTTTTGTTTTCATGGCAGCTTTTGGAGTGTCCTTTGATGTTGTGATTACTTTACTTAACTGGAAAAAGATTATTTCCTAGTTTGGAAATGAAATAGAGGATATTGGTGGAGTTTTTAAGGCAATCTGGGGTAGAGAGCTTTGGGGCTCTGGTGAGAACTTTGGGGCTCTGGCGAGAATATCACCTTCTGTGGGCAGGATCTGTTCAACGAGCAGGATCTGGTGAAGTATTTTTGCGGTGATAGCCTTGCCTTGGCATTGGGGACTTGTGGGGTAGCCTTGCCTTAGTGATCCTCAGTGATTGTGTCTCGATTCAGCCTCACCGACGGGGATTTTGCAGCAGGGACTCAAGGGAACTCAAGAGGATTCTGCGGCTGGGACTCGAGGGGTATCCTTGTCACAGCAATGATCCTTGGTGATCGTATCTTGATTTGGCCTCACTGGCGGGGATTCTGCAGTGGGGATTCTGTGGCAGGGAATGATAGCCTTCTCTCAGTGATCCACAGCCTCTCCCCTTCGCTGGGGACTCAAGCGGTAGCCTTGTCTCGGTGATACGGCGGGGGATTCGGCTGTGGGGATTCTATGGTGGGGAGCAGTAGCCTTGTATCTTACATACCTAGTACATGGATTTTAAGAACTGGACCAGAGGTGGAATTCAGCAGGTTCTGACCAGTTCTGGAGAACTGGTAGCAGAAATTTTGAGTAGTTCGGAGAACCGGTAGTAAAAATTCTGACTGGCCCCGCCCCCATCTATTCTCTGCCTCCCAAGTCCCAGCTGATTGGGAGGAAATGGGGATTTTGCAGTAACCTTCCCCTGCCACGCCCACCAAGCCACACCCACAGAACCAGTAGTAAAAATTTTTGAAACCCACCACTGAACTGGACAATGCAAATGGATTCTGCATGCCCTTACCGTAATGAAAAAAACTAAAAAGATACTGCAGCATTGGAAAGGTAAACAAGTTCAAAACAGTGTTTTCCTTAATCCACTTTATAAAGTGACACAAGAAGATTAAGTATGTATAATATACCTTAATTTAGAGAGGGAGCTTCTTGGCTGCAGTCAAATGCATATTTAACGTAGATATAAATCCTACTGAATGAATGTGATTTACTTCTGAATAAATGAAAGCTTTCATTGCATGTCATTTTCCCTGCTCCTTCTCCCTTGTTTTGTACTTTTATGTTGTTTCCCAATACATCCTCCTATTTTTTTTTTTTTAATTTGATTTATATGCCGCCCTTCTCCGGAGACTCAGGGCGGCTTACAATACATTAAGCAATAGCCTTCATACTTTTGTATATTTTATACAAAGTCAGCTTATTGCCCCCACAAACTGGGTCCTCATTTTACCTACCTTAGAAAGGATGGAAGGCTGAGTCAACTTTAAGCCTGGTGAATTATCCTTTATTAGGATAATTTTCATTTATCCTAATGAAGCTCTTTACTACTTTTTTACAAGCCACTTACTACACTTCCTATTTGAATATTTATTGTTACAGGATATGTTTCACTGTGATTATTAAATGTTAGAGATATCTTCGGCATTGTACTTACGTTTAGTCATAATTTCAAAATGAAAACAAAATATTAGAACAGAGATGGAGTGACAGTGTTCTTCTACAATATGTTATTGAATCAGTTTCCGAAGCTTAAGCCATCATGGTTACTTGGAAGCACTCTAGAAACACTGCTTCAGCAACACTTGGGTTGCCATACAGTATGTCCTTCGAGCAGATCAGAAGAGATGCTGGTTAATTTTACTTTTGTGTACATACATAAGCATGGGCACTCAATAAAATTATTGCCAAATAAACTATTGCTATCTGACTATTAGACAGAGAAGGAATGGATAGCTTCAGTTCCAAATACTTATTGGTAGTTGAAATGACATAATTTATTGTTTATGCTGAATTTCGTCATAAGGTCATGATCCAGATACTTCTATGTTTTAACACCTAACCCTCTTCCTGGTTTTGTTTAATGTTATTCTGATAAATCTTAGAAAATCTTTTTAAAACATTTTGGTTAATCTTAGAAATACAGTACTGGAAATTTATGACAATTTATTTTAAAGGTACTTGTCCATATCAGTATCCTAATCTGAAGTTATGCATCTTGTAAATTTTACTATATTCCAAGGAACTTACTCCTAAATTAGTATTCACATGAGTGTAACTTCAGCTACAGATTACAGCTGTTCTTCACAATGTACATTGAATTAAAATATTCTAAAAATGCTCCAAAAATGAATTTTTATTCAATTGTTTGTCATATAGATAATAATACACATGGACACATAACCAACAATGGATAATTAGATTAATTTCTTATTTTCTGCAGAGACAATCAAATGACCTTATTAGCTGGCAGCTCTGTATTTCCAAAAGTCTCTTGGCTTCGTTTGGTTTAAAACTGGTTATGTAGGTCTTCACACATTTTCAAATTCTTAAGAAGCAAATATTTTTCAAGCTAAAAATAGCAAAGAGAAAAAGGTTGGGCAAGGTCCTCTCCCTGTGTAAGCGTGCAGTAATGCTGTGGAAGGGAGAAAGTGATAGTTATATCAAAGCAATCAGAATTTAGAAGAATATAGGAAACAGCTAAATATGAATGTTTTATATTTCACAATATAAAATTATGTTTATTTGTGCAAATATATATGGAGTCTATCATAAGATAGACAGTTGAAAGGAATATAAATATAATGTAGAGTACAAAAAATAAAAACCCTTCAATCAGTGAAAAACTTCGTTGGGGCACTTGTATAATAGCAGTAAAAACAAAATACTCATACCAAAATTTACTAACATACTGTCCCTAACATCAGAAGGAAGAGTCTAGTCTTCAGTGCTTCTGAAAGGCCAACGGGACTAGAGCCATCCAAGCTTCTGAGGGGAAAGCTATGTGGAACAACAAAGCTGCACTTTGTGGGTCATATCAAGTGACATTGCTTCACAAAAGAGACCCATAACATGCCAATAGCACCTTGTAGCTATTGATAGATAGCTAAGCAGAGTCAGTCCTAGTTAGTATTTGGAAGAGAGAAAATGCCCAGGGCGAAACAACCCCCCCCCCAAAGAATACATTTCCAAGAGAGGGAAATCAGAATACAAACTCAACTGAAAGGAGACTTTACTTCTAACATAAATGAATGTGTATCTGCCTTTCCCAGTTTATGATGATGATGATGTTATCCGTTCAGTCATCTCCAACTCTTGGTGATTCTATGAGCCAGATCTCCACATCTTCCAGTCTTGCACTACTTTGAATTGTTCTATGCTCTGACTGGTGTCAGTTAGAAGGGTGTCCAGCCACCAGGTTTTTGGTGACCTGTTTTCCTTTTACTGCTAACTCTTCCAAACATATTTGCTTTCTCTAATCAATGAACTGTAATCAATGTACTTGCAATCTTAACACATTCTGGAAGGGCAATTTATAAGACTGGAGGTTAAATGCGAAAGTAGATATATATCTGCAGACTTGGATGAACTCACAGATACTGTAACATCATATGTCAGTTTTTGTGAAGACCTATGTGTGCCGACCAGAAACCTGCAAATATACAGTAACAATAAACCTTGGTTCACAGCTAAACATAAGCAGCTACGTCGTACCAAAGAGGAAGCCTACAGAAAAGGTGATAGAATACTGTACAATCAGGCCAGAAATGTATTAACAAGGGTGATCAGAGCAGCAAAAAGAAGCTACTCTGAAAAGCTAAAGAATCAGTTCTCAACAAATGAACCAGCAAACACGTGGAAAACTCTTAAAAATATCACCAGTTACAGCAAACCTCCTTCCCATGCTGAAGGAAATCAACAACTGGCAGATAACCTGAATGTGTTTTACTGTAGGTTTCAAAGAAAACTACTGCCACCAATCTCTATAATCCCTATTTCAGAACACCAACAACAGACAAGCCTCCTACAACTGACCCCATCTAATTGGGCCCACTGCCTCTGGTGATTACAGAAAATGAGGTGCATGGTCTATTTCACAGACAAAAGCCAGGAAAAGCACCAGGCCCAGACAAGATAACTCCTTCTTGTTTAAAAATCTGTGCTGACTAACTGGCCCCAATCTTCACCTGCATCTTTAATAAATCACTAGAGATGTGCTATGTTCCTTCTTGCTTCAAATGCTCTACTATCATCCCAGTGCCGAAAAAACCCTCCATCAAGGAACTGAATGACTTCAACTAACATCTGTAGTTATGAAAACCTTTGAATGGCTAGTGCTGGCCCACCTGAAAACCATCACGGATCCGCTGTTAGACCCCTTGCAATTTGCCTACTGAGCAAATAGATTGACAGATGATGCTGTTAATTTGACTGCACTACACCCAACAACATCTTGAATCTCCAAAGACCTATACAAGGGTCCTCTTTGTAGACTTCAGCTCAGCATTCAATACCATCATTCCAGATATTCTTCTAACTAAACTAAATCAGCTAGCTGTTCCTGACCACACTTGTAAATGGATCATAAGCTTCCTAACAGACAAGAAGCAGTAGGTGAAATGAGGCAAAATCACATCAGATACCTGTACAATTAGCACAGGAGCCCCCCAGGACTGTGTGCTCTCTCCACTTCTCTTTTCTCTATACACCAATGATTGCATCTCAAAAGATCCCTCTGGCAAAGTTTGCAGATGATACAACAGTGATTGGTCTCATTCGAGATGACGAATCTGCATACAGATGGGAAGTGGAACAACTAGCCTTGTGATGCAACCAGAACAATCTTGAACTAAACACACTCGAAACCGTAGAAATGGTGGTAGATCTTAGGAGAAACCCTCCTATACTACCACCTCTTACAATACTAGACAACACAGTATCAATAGTAGAGACATTCAAGTTTCTAAATTCTATCATATCTCAAAACTTATAATGTACACCTAGCATCAAAAACATCATCAAAAAAGCACAACAAAGAATGTTCTTTCTGCGCCAACTCAGAAAGCTCAGACTTCCCAAGGAGCTGCTGATTCAGTTCTACAGAGGAATTATTGAGTCTGTCATCTCTGTTGCCTCTATAACTGTCTGGGTTTAGCTCTGCAACCAAACAAGACAGACACAGATTTCAACGGATAATTAGAACTGTAGAAAAAACAATTGCCACCAACCTGCCTTCCATTGAGGACTTGTATACTGCACGAGTCAAAAAGAGGGCTGTGAAACTATCTACAGACCTCTCACATCCTGGACATAAATTGTTTCAATTTCTACCCTCAAAACAATGTTATAGAGCATTGCACACCAGAATAACTAGACACAAGGACAGTTTTTTCCCAAATGCCATCACTCTACTAACCAACTAATTCCCACAACATTATCAAATTATTTACTAAGACTGTATTACTATTTTTCTTCTCATCCTTCTTATTACCTATCTCCTCCCACTTATGACTATAACCATGTTGCTTGTATCTTTACAATTTATATTGTTTTATTTGTTTCCTAATATGATTTGATTGCTTATTAGTAACCTATGACTGTCATTAAGTGCTGTAGCTTATGATTCATGATGAATGTATTTTTTTCCTTTTTTTTTTATGTACACTGAGAGCATATGCACCAAAGACAAATTCTTTGTGTGTCCAATCACACTTGGCCAATAAAGAGTTCCTTTCCTTTCCTTTCCTTTCCTTTCCTTTCCTTTCCTTTCCATTCCATTCCATTCCATTCCATTCCATTCCATTCCATTCCATTCTATATACATTTCTATTAAATTTGGATTGAATGATAACAAATACATAATCCAGCCCCAATTTCCAGATTTCCAGATGTGTTTAATTATAATTTCTAATGTTTTTAGTCAGGGTGGTAAATTCAATGTTAGTGATAAGTACAGCCCCATGTCCTTTGTAATTAAATAATATTTTTCATCATAAGAATATTCTGAGAACTGTAGTCCCAACACACGAGTGATACCAGTTTCAAAAAGTAACTGTGCACACACAGTTTAGATACTGTGTGTGCACAGGTTGTTATTGCAATACTTTTATATGGGAGAAGAATCCCAGATCCAACTTAAAGTGTATGTTAAGACTTGCAATGCCTTAAATAGCCTAGAGCCAGAATTGCTGTTTCTGTCATCTTATTCTTTGGTCTTGAGCTGGTTATTTTATGGCATAAAATCAGGTAAGGATCTTTACATGCATTGTATCCAGACTTCAGATGCAGTCATATCTGCCCTTTTTTCTTGCTTTCCAACTTACTGTGTGATGAGTTACTGTCTTATTCTCAGGATAAATATGTGATTCCCATAACTAATCTGAACTCAACACTCTGTTTTTCTTTATTTTTAATTGGTTTTGCCTATCAGACTTGTTGTTTTTTTACTTGATTTCATATATTTTTATAACGGTTTTTGTTAGCTGTCCTGGCTGTTCGGCAGTCTCTAGTTCAAACATAAATATCTGTAGATTGTACCATACTAGAGCAGTTTAGACTCTTTAACTCAATTATTTCAATTTGTGGTTTGTTACACATTGATGATTCTGATAGCAATTTATACATAGATGCATGGGGTAGGACTAAATTGTAAGAGCCATTCAGATAAGGCATATTCTGAATCTTTAAAACATGGATTGCATTTCTCATGGCTTGATGTGCATTTTCATTAAAAAATATAATTTCACCCCAAAATAAGCATGTATTTAGTTCCTTCTATTTAATATCTAGGACACCTTATCTATGTATTGACATCACAGCCTTATGCATTTTCACCCTTCTCTACCACCGCTGAGTGAGAAAATATGATTCGGAGACAGAATGGGAGAGAGATGAGAATACCTGAGAGATGGTAAAAGAATAAAAACACTGAATCCTAAAAATAATATGAAACATTCCTAAAATAAAGGGTTAAAACCTTGGATCATTAGGAATTAGTCTACTCTGGCTCATTACAATGAATCAATTTCAGAAAGCAAGTAAGAAATTGTTAGGGAGCAAATCTTTCCTCCCTCTCCCAGCTAAAATTGGTTTTCCTTATTATCTGATTGGTGGAACATCATGAACCTTTTTTTTTTTTTTTTTTGATTTGATTTATATGCCGCCCTTCTCCGGAGACTCAGTGCGGCTTACAATGCGTTAAGCAATAGCCTTCATTCTTTTGTATGTTTTATACAAAGTCAGTTTATTGCCCCCACAATCTGGGTCCTCATTTTACCTACCTTAGAAAGGATGGAAGGCTGAGTCAACCTTGAGCCTGGTGAGATTTGAACTTGCAGTAATTGCAGGCAGCTGATGTTAATAACAGCACTGTTAATAACAGTGCTTTAGTCTGCTTAAGTAGGGTATGCTACTATATGTATGTAGCCCACTTTGGTTGTGCAATCCTGTGCTATACATTCAAACTCTGAATTTCTTTGTACTTCCAATTCAAGAAGAAGAATTGCCTAATAACTGATTGCATTATTAGCATATTTCTAAGTGCTGTCACGTAAGAAGATTAATATCATTGGTCAAACCTTTTTATCTAAATTGGAGTTAACCAAATGATATCCTTCAAATTCCATCTCACTGCATTTTCACTCTCCAAATACTTGCAACAGATTGAATGTGAAATGCTACTTTTTATTTTTATAAACCAGTATTGCTAAATTTCCTTGCAAATACAAAAAGCCATGGTTGATGAGCCTTACAAAACATTTCCCATTCGAGGAACATACTATTCTGTTAACCAAATGTGATGGTCATTAAGTGAACACTCTGATTGTTCAGCAAATCCATGGGTGCAGTTTTGCTGAAAACAAGAAGGGCCAGGTTTTGGAAAACTGTCATAAAATGTGGTAAAAATACCCTGGGACACTGCAAACAGCCATAAATGAAGAGCACCTGAAGTCTAGTTATGCAACTTCAAATCCAGGTTATAATTAGTCTCAAAATAAGTACATTGTAATTTTGAATGGTTGTTAAATGATCAGTCATAAGTTGAGAACTACCTGTAGATGTTTGGATGATGTTTAGTATTTGTTTTAGATGTATGCTGTAGTTTTGGAGTGGATGACTGTTAATGTTTTTAATGTTGCTGTTTATTATTGATGTTCTGATAGTGTTAGTCATGAAAGACCAGATTTATTTTTCAATTAACTGTTAGTATCTTGTTGGGTTAGGTAAGGGTTAAGAGAATTCAAGGAGAGTTGGACTTTGTAATGCAACAACTTGCCATGTCCATCTCACCATGGTCAACTTGCCGCAGACAGCCAGCCCAGACATCTCACCCCGGCCAATTTGCCATGGAACAACTCACTGCAGGACAATCCATATGGAATAACTCAACACAATAAATGTTATCTGCCACTGTTTCTTCTACATTATTTCCATTGACAAAAATAGAAATAATGTAGAAGAAATAGTGGCTGTTAACATTTTTTAAATTTGTTTTTAAATTTTATATGCAATGTTTTATCTCGGCTGTACACCGCCCTGAGTCCCGCAGGAGAAGGGCGGTATAGAAATAAAATAAAATAAAATAAAATAAAATAAAATAAAATAAATAAATAAATAAAATAAAAATAAATTTATCATGATGAATTATCCCACATGGATTGTCCCATGATGAGTTGTCCTGCGGCAAGTTGGCTGCAGTGAGCTCACCATGGCAGGTTGGCTGTGACTAGATGGATGCGGCAAGTTGGCTATGGCGAATTGGAACTAGACCTATTGGGCTTAGTCCACTTGTGGCTACATAGGATTCTAGGCTGATCTCTCTTTTAATTCTGCTCCCAGTTTGTGTCACTCTCCTATATCACTCTCCCCTTTTATATGGTCCTCTCTCTTCCATGGTAAGTTTGTAGGCACCTTCCCTTCTTGCATGGACTCTTCAGAATCTGAGTTCTCATGGAAACCTGGCAGTGGAAGCAGTGAAGCCATTGCAAAGGAATCTTCCTCCCTTAGGTCTGAATTGACTGTTGAACCAGGTACTGCTTGCTGAAAAACATCTAAATCATTAGTAGCTTTCTCCCGCCTCACTTTCGGGGCATGAAGACCAGAAGTGGATCATCAGACACCTTGCCTCCCTCTGGATGTGTCCACAGAGGCTGGTTAATTCCTTCACTATGGATGGGGCAGGACCAAAGAGCTTGGTTGGTTATAGCTTTTCAGGGAAACATTGGTGAAACTTCTGAATCAATTTGGGGGCATGGATGTACATGGCATTTTCCTAAGAAGCTATCGGTAGCCTATCCAACGAGGTCCAGGACAACTTGGCATGGTCAGCTCAGCCAACCCACCACTGCCAGCATGCCATTGCCAAGTCGCTGTTTCCAATTCACTGCTGCCAAGCCATCTCAGGACAACTACATATCACCAACTCACCACTGGGACAACTTGCTGCAGGCAACCAGAGGGAATAGAGTGCAGAGAAGAGCAACCAGGATGATGATGGGGCTTGGGGCTAATCCTTATGAAGAATAGTTGCAGGAATTGGGCATGTCTAGTCTAGTGAAAAATATTAGGGGAGACATGATAGCAGTGTTCCAATATTTGAGGGGCTAAAAACAAAGATGATAGCATCAATCTATTTTCCAAAGCACCAGAAGGCAAGACAAGAAACAAATTTCCTAACATTGAGAAAAATTAACCAAGATAATGTCTTGCCTTCTGAAGTTCAGGATGCCCCATTGCTGGAGGTTTTTAAGAAGAGACTGGATAGCCACTTGTCTGAAATGGTATAAGGTCTCCTGATGAACAGGGATTGGACTAGATGAACTCCAAGAACCCTTCCAACTCTGTTATTCTATGTTCTATGTTGTATATACTGAGATACTGAGGCTGTCAAGAGACTCATTTGGTGAAGGAGACTAGCATCTGATCAGTCAGAAATTCTGCTTCTTGGATACTTATATACAACTCACGTACTCATTTACAACTCATATCATCCTTTCTGATTCTCTTCCAAATTATTCTGGCAAGCTGACACATATTTTTTGTAAAATGGTAGTACTGCCACTGAAGGTGTGGGTGCTAGGACTACGGGGGATGGAGCATAAGTCAAATTCTGCATTAATTGCATCAATTGGAGCTGACATTGTGCATTTCATTTTCTTTCCTGACATAGAACAGCATTCAATGGATTTGTCAGCTACTGTTCTGGTTTGTTGTTTATATGACATGCTGCTGTTTTTTCTTGAATTTTTTTGTGGATTGAGAAGATTAATGTCAAGTACAAAAGACCAGGTCCACACATGAAGATCCAGTTAAATTGATTTATTGTTAAAAAAATAAAATAAACCCATGCAAAGGAATCTTCTGAACTAATGGTTAGCATCTGCCTGTAGTTAGATTAAGTCAATGGAAATGAAAGTGGGGATTGGACTAAGTCTACTTGTGGCTATGTAGGGATTCTAGACTCATCCCTCTTTTAAGTCTGTCCCCAGCTCTTCCACTTCTTCTCCTATATATAGACATGTTCAAGTGACATACTCATTTATTGAATTAGCCCCATTTTCTGAACTAACACAGAGTGAATCCCAACCTTTCTATAGAGTTTATGTATGCACAAAGTGCAGGACTGAAAATAATAATAATAATAATAATAATAATAATAATAATAATAATAATAATAATAATAATAATTTTATTTCTATACCGCCCTTCTCCTGAAGGACTCAGGGCAGTGTACAGCCTATTTAAAAACACAGACAAAACAACAATGTAAAATTTAAAATAATTAAATAAATTGGCTCAGATTTAAAACCCCAAAAAATTTAAATACCCCAATTTAAAACTATCGTGTTGATAGTCCGGCCTGGCGGAACAACAGGGTCCTCAGTGCGCAGCGAAACACCCGGAGGTTGGAGATCTTACGAATTTCTGGGGGCAGTTCGTTCCACAGGGCTGGGGCTCCCACAGAGAAGGCCCTCCCCCTGGGTATCGCCAGCCGACATAACTTGGCCGATGGCACCCTGAGGAGACCCTCTCTGTGGGAGCGAACTGGTCGGTGGGAGGCTATTGGTGGCAGAAGACGGTCTCGGAGGTACCCGGGTCCTATGCCATGGAGCGCTTTAAAGGTGGTAACCAACACCTTGAATCGCACCCGGAAGATCACTGGGAGCCAGTGCAGCTCGCGCAGGAGGGGTGTCACATGGGCACAACGAGTTGCACCAATAACCACCCGCGCGGCCGCATTCTGGACCAGTTGGAGCCTCCGAGTGCTCTTCAAGGGGAGCCCCATGTAGAGAGCATTACAATAGTCCAACCGGGAAGTAACAAGGGCATGAATGACCGTGCGCAGGGCATCCCGATCCAGAAAGGGCTGCAACTGGCGAATCAGGCGATCCTGATAAAAGGCCCCCCTGGCCACGGCCGTCATATGCTCTTCTAAAGACAGCTGCGCGTCCAGGAGGACACCCAGATTGCAAGCCCTCTCCGTGGGGGGCAAAGATTCACCCCCAATAGTCAGCGATGGCACCTGCTGACTATATCGGGGCGCTGGAAGCCACAGCCACTCAGTCTTGGAGGGGTTGAGTCTGAGCCATCCAGACCCGCACGGCCTCCAGGCAGTGAGACATCACATCAAGGGTATCGTTGGGGTGGTCTGGGGTGGAGATGTACAGCTGAGTATCATCAGCGTACAGATGGCACTTCACCCCAAAACCACGGATGATCTCACCCAGCGGCTTCACATAAATGTTGAACAGGAGGGGCGAGAGGACCGACCCCTGTGGCACTCTCCATGCGAGACGACCTCTTTCCTTGAGGTCGACCTCTTTCCCTCTGCCAACATGAACTGCGAGCGGTCGGAGAGGAAGGAGGAGAACCACCACAAAACGGTGCCCCCTATTCCTAACCCCCTCAACCACTGCAGCATGATACCATGGTCGATGGTATCAAAAGCCGCTGAGAGATCTAATAGGACTAGGACAGAGGAGCAATCCCTGTCCCGAGCCCTCCAGAGATCATCCACCAACGCGACCAATGCCGTTTCTGTGCTGTACCCCTGCCTGAAGCCCGACTGGTACGGGTCTAGATAGATAGCTTCATCCAGGTGCCGGGGAAGTTGTCGTGCCACCACGCTCTCAACAACCTTCGCCACAAAACGAAGGTTGGAGACTGGACAATAGTTGGCTAATTCAGCCGGGTCCAGGGAAGGCTTCTTGAGGAGGGGCCTCACTACCGCCTCTTTCAAGGCGGCAGGAAAGGCACCCTCACTCAAAGAAGCACCTATAATGTAAACATTGTTGTTTTTAAAGTATTGAGTACTTCCAGCTATAATTCTAACATTGTAGTTTGCTTACTTCCCTTCATATATTTAACGAAGAACTGAAAATTATCCTTGAACGGGAAAAGTCTTGTAATATTCATCAACCATGGCTTTCGGCATTTGCAAGGTGATTTAGAAATACTTGTTAACTGAACTACAAATTAATCACATTTTAGCTTATATCATTGTTATCTTATTTTATTGGTATGGATACTTACAGACATATGAATAGTGAGACCTCAGCCTCTTTTAAGATCTAATAAGAACCAAAACTTATAAAACTACATTCTTACTACCGGTATAAAATCTGATACATCTTTGTTTAAGAATAACTACCACTGTGTTCAGTTAGATTTACTTTCAGATAAATATGCTAACAGAATCAGTTTGGTATAGTGGTTAAGGCATCAGACTAGAAACTGGGAGACTGTGAGTTCTAGTCCTGCTTAGGCACAAAGCCACCTGGTGATCTTGAACTTTCTCCCAGCCTTGGGAAGAAGGCAATATAGTAAACCACTTCTGAAAAAAATAACTTTGCCAAGAAAACTGCAGGGACCTGTCCAGAGAGGTTTGTCTCCAAGAATTGAACATAGTTGAACAGAAAAAGAATTATTAAAAATTGCAGAATTATACTTTTACTAATCATTACCATGGGCTTTAATTTTTAAAAGGGATAGCTCAGTTTTTGGAGTTTGTATTTTCATTAGCAACATAAGAAATTAGGTCATCCCTGACTACTCAGTATCCATGCTGTTGATTCCAACTGTTGCTCACCTTATCTTCAAATATCTCTCCATGCTATGACAGAACTAGTTAGACAACTTTTTCTTTCATGAAATATTAACTTATTAACTTAGTCCTGGTTCTGTGAAAGAGCCTTGGTAGTACAGTGGTTTAAAGCACCCTGTTATTAACACAGCGGCCTGCAATTACTGCAGGTTCGAATCTTACCAGGCTCAAGGTTGACTCAGCCTTCCATCCTTTCTAAGGTGGGTAAATTGAGGGCCCAGTTTGTGGGGGCAATAAGCTGACTTTGTATAAATATAGAAAAGTATGAAGGCTATTGCTTAACGCATTGTAAGCCGCCCTGAGTCTCCAGAGAAGGGCGGCATATAAATCAAATAATAATAATAAAATCTCATTCACAAGTTTCTGGGCTTTTTGTATCTTGCTGACAAACAGCAACTCTGCGCTGCTCATTGGGAGACTCAGATAGCTATTTCTGCCTTGTAAGGCATTATCAGTGAGACACACCCTCTTCTCAAGTATCCTCCCTGTAAAGGTACAATGTTTCTTTTTCTTTTTCGTAGGCTTTTATGTGCATATTCTTTCTAGCAAGATACAAAAAGCCCAGAAACTTGTGAATGAGATTTCACAGAACCAGGGCTGCAGAACATCTTAGCTTACATAGGTAAAACCTGGCTAGAAAGAATATGCACATAAAAGCCTACGAAAAAGAAAAAGAAACATTGTACCTTTACAGGGAGGATACTTGAGAAGAGGGTGTGGCTCACTGATGACGCCTTACAAGGCAGAAATAGCTATCTGAGTCTCCCAATGAGCAGCACAGAGTTGCTATTTGTCAGCAAGATACAAAAAGCCCAGAAACTTGTGAATGAGATTTCACAGAACCAGGGCTGCAGAACATCTTAGCTTACGTAGGTAAAACCTGGCTAGAAAGAATATGCATATATGTATGTATGTATGTATGTATGTATGTATGTATGTATGTATATATATGTTTTCTAAGGTTTTTCTTTATATATATATATATATATATTAGCATTCCTGTCCATTGGAAGAGTATCAAATAGAGATAAAAAGAAAGAAAATGAAAATAATTTTTTATTTTATCATAGAGAATGTAAAATTCTTGACTGAGCTTCCACTTTGGGTGTGGCTCTGCCTGTATGATATGAATGTACTGCATGTCATATAGAATGGTGAACAATTCTTGCCTTTTCCTCAGATAAGGAGCCTTTTCGAAGATGGCAATCCAAGGAATCCTTTTCAGTTAATCTACAAGTGCCTTTTGTAAATGACCATATAATTTATTTCCCAACCTGTATTTTTTAAATTTAACATTTTAAGCTATCATCCCAAATTCTTATTAGGCCCTAATGAAAAAAAGACTTGCATAATAGAGATGATTTACAGGGAGTAGGCCAGAAATAGATACCTGCAAATCAATTATGTATTGTTGTCAAGAAAACTACATGGGTGTGTCCGTGTAATCACAAAAGCAAAGTCAACTTGAGGGAGGCTTTAATAAAAGAAGAGCTTTTTAAGTTGAAGTCCAATATTGTGCAATGCTCTTCCAAAACAGGTCTGCAAAGCTTCCAATGGGAGCATGTGTGAATACTCAGATTTATTGTCTGTGCTTTGACCAAGTGTTCATAATAATTACAAGAAACTTTTCTCAAATGCTGTAGGTAAAAATCTTTTAAATGTCCAAGTACAGAATATGTTAGATTGGTGCAGGGAAAAGAATACGCGAGCAGTGAGAGGTCCGTTCAGCACTTTATTTAAGAGAATCAGAACTGCCAGTTGTGCTGCCGGGCTTGCCTTATAAAGGGAGCCGGCAGGCAAGCTGGCCAATGACAGATCTTCAAACCTCTCGCCAGTGGATTAGCCAATCCGGTGGGGATGCCCATATACGGACATAACACCCCTCCCCTCCTAGTTCTTAGTCCATCTCTCCGTTAGTCACCTACATGACGTTGTCGTGCAGGTAGGCGGGGCGCCTCCCCGTCCTATCTGACCTGCGCAGATCACTTTTTGCCTCGCTGTCGACCCGTGCAGACGGGGTTCTTGTGTCTCCCGGTTCCCGCCTTGGAACCGTCTGGAACTCGGCGGTCGAGTGTGCGGGCTCCAGCCCAGCACCTCCGGCTGGGTTCTCGGAACTCCCTGGCAGCCCTGGGAAACAGTGCCTTGGCCACTGCAACCCGCCGCTGATCAGTCCTGGACGCCAGGGACCCGGTTAGTTGATGGTTCTCTTCCCTTCTCTCTATGGCTGGTTTTCGGTGCAAACAGCATCAGTTGTCATTTCGGTCCTTGGTCTCAGTTGTTGCTGCGGCCGTTGTGGGTGAAGTTGAGGGTCCTCGTGTTCCAGTGGTGGCAGTTGGCCTGCTCCCCCAGTGTGGAGCAGCCCGACCTTGCCGGGGTGTCGGAGGCCTCCCTCGTCTGGGTGTTGTAGGCCTACCTCGTCTAGGTGTGGTAGGTCTACCTGGACTGGGTGTTGTCGGCCCACCTTGTCGGGGCGGCACAGGCCTACCTCGTCTGGTTGTGGCAAGCCTACCTCGTTGGGGTGGTGCTGGCCTACCTCATTGGGGTGGTGCAGGCCTACCTTGTCTGGGTGGTGTAGGCTTACCTCGTCTGGGTGGCGCAGGCCTGCCTTGTCTGGGTGGTGTAGTCCTACCTTGTCGGGGTGGTGCAGGTCTACCTCGTCTGGTTGTGGTAAGTCTCCCTTGTCGGGGTGACGCAGGCCTAACTCGTCTGGGTGGTGTAGGCCTACCTTGTCAGACTGGTTTTTGCCGTTTCTGCCGCTTTCCCTCTACCTTTTCCGGAGCTGGTCGACATGGCGTTTGACGACCTGCCTGTCTTCCAGCTCCACTTGGTACGACCTCGGGCCCGTTGTTCTGCTGATTACTCCCTTCAGCCACTTCGGAGGCTTGCGGAAGTTGAGCGCGTAAACCGGGTCTCCCTCGGTGAAGGTGCACGGCGGCCGGGTTGCGCTCACTGATTCTTGAGGGTTGTACTGGGGGTACAGTACAGCTACACTGGGGGTGTAGCCGGTCCAAAGGTGTCCTCAGCTTCCTCCCCATGAGTAATTCTATGTGTGGTGGCGTGCGGGGTGATATGCTGCGTGAAGAGGAATTTATTGATCCTTTCCTGCCAATCCCCAGTGCCCATCTTGATGAGAACTTCCTTGGTGAGCCTCACCATCCTCTCAGCTTGTCCATTTTCCGCTGGCCTGTAAGGGGCAATGAGGGCATGGTGGACGCGCAGCTTGGCCAGGAATGATTCCATCGGTTGTCCAACACTAGGACGTCCAGAATGCCGTGGGTGGCGAAGAGTCTGTGCAGGGCCCGGATCGTTGCCTCGGTGGTGATGGTGGGCATTTGGATGACTTCCAGCCATTTGGAGAATGCATCCACCACGATGAGGTGTTTGCCTGCCATCAACCCCGCAAAGTCGATGTGAATGCGGGACCAGGGGGCACTAGGCGTCTCCCATTCTGCGGGTTGGGCTTGTGCTGGTGCTGATCTGACCTCCTGGCATGGGGCGCATCTGGAGACTCATTGCTCAATGTCCTTGTCCAGGGCGGGCCATCAGACGTAGCTACTCGCCAGCGCCTTCATCTTCACGATGCCCGGGTGCCCATTGTGAAGGATCTCCAGGATCCTCTTCTGCAGCGGTCGCGGTATCACTACTCTGTTGCCCCAGAGTAGGCAGCCCTTCATCGTTGAGAGTTCTTGCGGCTTTCTTTCTTTTCTGTTGGCCAACCCCTCAGGACCCAGGACATGACTTGCCTGAGGGTCTTTTCCTTCTTCGTGTGGGCTGCCACGTCCGTGGAAGATACTGGGCACTGCAGGTCTCCGTCGATGTGGAAAAGGCCGATGGTGGGTGCGGGGTCTTCCACCGGTTCCTGCGTTGGGCACCTACTGAGGGCATCCATGTTACTGATGGTTTTGCCGGGTCTGTGTGTGAGAGTGTATGAGTACCCGGCGAGGAAAATGGCCCAGCGCGTCATCCTGGGCGACATGTATGTCAGTGTTTCTTTGTCGCCTGCGAAGAGTCCGAGGAGTGGCTTATGGTCAGTGATGATTTCGAATGCCCTCCCATAGAGGTATTCATGGAAGCGCTTGATGCCAGCCACGATGGCCAAGGCTTCCTTGTCCAGCTGGCTGTAGCTGCGCTCAGCTGCCACCAGAGTCTTAGAGAAGAAGGCGATGGGGGCTTCCGTGTTGTTGGGCAGTCGGTGGCTGAGGACAGCCCCTACTCCGTATGGGGACGCATCACAGGTCAATACCAGCGGAAGCGTCTCGTGATACTGTATCAGCACGTTGTCCGAGGATAGGAGCCCCTTGGTGTTCTTGAACACGATTTCCTCGGCTCTACCCCATTTCCAAGGGGCCGCTTTTCCCAGAAAGCGATGGAGTGGCTCAGCAACTGTGGCTTTCTGTTTAAGGAAGATGCTATAGAAGTTTAGCAATCCTAAGAAAGCCTGAAGCTCTGGCTTGTTTTGGGGGGCCGGAGCTTCATGAATCGCCTTGACCTTAGATTTGGTGGGGTGTATGCCAGTGCTATCTATTAAATAGCCCAGGAACTCGACCTCCTGGACCCCAATGATGCACTTGTCTCTCCTCACACGCAGATCCTTCTCTTGGAACTGCTTCAGGGTGAGCCTAAGCCGTTCCAAGAGTTGCGATCTGGAGGTGCTGGAGATTAGTACATCATTGAAGTACGGCACAACCCCTGGAATGCCTTGGAGAAGGCGCTCCATCATTGATTGAAAAATGCCAGGGGCTGCGCTGACTTCAAATTGGAGGCGATTGCATTTGAATGTGCCCCAGTGGGTGACAATAGTCTGAGTCTCCGCAGTTTTTTGGTCGACTGGCAGTTGCTGGTAAGCCTGGGCCAGATCCAGATTTGCAAATATGGTCCCACTCCCGAGTGAATGCAATAGATGTTGCACCACTGGGACTGGGTATGCGCTCTGCTGTAATGCCCGGTTAATGGTGCATTTATAGTTGGCACAGATGCACACAGATCCATCATGCTTCATTGGGGTCACAATGGGGGTCTCCCATGCAGCATGATTGATTGGTTCCAATATGCCTTGGGTGATCAATTTATCCAACTGCGCGTCTACCTTAGGCCGCAGTGCAAATGGAACCCTGCGAGGCTTAAGCTGAATTGGTAGTACAGTGGTTTAATGCACACTGTTATTAACACAGCTGCCTGCAATTTCTGCAGGTTCGAATCTTACCAGGCTCAAGGTTGACTCAGCCTTCCATCCTTTCTAAGGTAGGTTAAATGAGGACCCAGTTTGTGGGGCAATAAGCTGACTTTGTATAAATATACAAAAGTATGAAGGCTATTGCTTAACGCACTGTAAGCCTCCCTGAGTCTACGGAGAAGGACGGCATATAAATCAAATTAAAAAAAAAATTGGGGTGATTAAGGTATCTAAATTGAAAGAGATGGGTTTCCCCAAGAATTTACCTAAGCTGCCATCGAAGACATCCTTGAACTCTCCGAGGAGCTTGTCGAGTTCGTCCTGCCGAATCTGATGGATTCCTCTGATTGAGAGCCCTAGAGGTTTGAACCACTCCACTCCAAGCAGAGTCGGGTGGCTGTCCTTAACGATGGTGATGGGTAAGTCGCCCTTAAAACTGTAGTAGCTGATACTCAGTGAAGCTCTCCCCAGGACCCCGATGGGGTTTCCGCCGAAATCGATGAGCCTTGCTTGCAGCGGCTGCAGTTGGCTCTTTGAGATTTGCAGTTTCAGCTTTTTGAGCTGCTACCAGTCCATAATGGAGTAGATGGAGCCTGAATCTACTTCCATGGCACATGGAGTCCCTTCCACGTGCACAGTCATGATGAACTTTGTGGCATTGTGGTCATCGGTGTGGGCAATGGTGGTTTGGTGGACCGCTCTGCTTCGCAAGTACCGGTCTCCCTCACGCCTTGGTTGATAGGACCATCTGGATGTCCTCTGGTGATCGCGGTTTTCTGGCTTGGCTTTCTCCCGGACTGATTCTGGAGCTCTGCAGGCATCAGTGATGTGGCCTTTTTGCTGGCAATGGCGGCAGGTCGCATCTCTCCACCGGCATCTGGCTCTCACGTGGTCACCGTTGCAGCTGGCACAGCTCTCTTCTCAGCCGCCATTTTGTGTGGTCTCACGTCTTGGTAATCTGGAGATTTATGGACTGCCATTTCCTCGTCCAACTCGGATCCCGCGGTGGATTCCTTGGATGAGGTCTGTGGAGCTTTCTTGATTCTGTGGACTGTCTTGGCTCTCTGCATCACTGCCGCTGCCACCTCTGATGTTTCTGCGGCTGTGGCCTCTTCGATCACGTCTTTAAGCGAGACCTTTCTCCTGCTCAGCAACTTTCTCTGCAGGGAGATGTCCCGCATCCCAAAGATGATGCAATCTTGGATGGCATTGTCCACGTGATCGAACTCGCAGTTGGCAGCCAACTTCCGTAGTGCTGCCATGAAGTCCTTTATGGATTCGCCCTCCTCTTGGTTCCGTTGGCTGAAGGTGAATCTGTTCGCCACCGGTGTGCCAGTTAGTGCGTAGTGTTCCTGGAGAACGTCTTGGAGGTCGCTCCATGCCATGGTCTCGATGTCCTGGGGTGCCACGAGGTCGATGGCCATCTCCAGGACTGCCGATCCGCAATGTGCCAGGAACAAGGCTCGTTTGTGGTTGTCCTCTAGGTCTTCATAGCTGTTGCCGGTCAGGAATTGGCGGAACCTAATCATATAGGCTTTCCACTTCTCCTGATCGGGGTTGAATGGTGCCAGCGAGATTTGTGGCGCTGCCATGGTTCTCGTGCTATCAGCTCTAAGTGACTCCAGCTCAGTGACTTGCTCTGTTGAGTCGGGCTGGGTGGTGATCATGCCACGAGGTTCTTCGCTGAGGTTCTTGAAATCCTTCGTCGCCAGTGTTAGATTGGCGCAGGGAAAAGAATACGCGAGCAGCGAGAGGTCCGTTCATCACTTTATTTAGGAAAATCAGAACTGCCGGCTGTGCTGCTGGACTCGCCTTATAAAGGGAGCCGGCAGGCAAACTGGCCAATGACAGATCTTCAAATCTCCCGCCGGTGGACTAGCCAATCCGGCGGGGATGCCCATATACGGACATAACAGAATATTTCTACTGGATTGCCCTATCCATTTATTGAAATTGGGTTGAATTCTGAAGAGGCTAGGCTCCATCTTTATCTCCAGTGATTTATCTCCAGCTATTAAGGAAAGATAGCCATCATTTCTTATTTGTTGTAACATAATCTGTTATGTCATTATTTAGACATATCTCATTCTAATGTGAACAAAATACTGAGGAAATCACACACTAGAAGGGCAAATGGGTATTTCTTTCTAGTGCAACTGCTTCATCTCACAGAACATACATAAATAGAACCTCTCAGAAAAAAGCATTCAGAGAATGAGGACATGAAGATGGGATTTCCCACAGTATGATAGTTTACAAATAATTGTCCAATTTTATTTATGTTTTATAGGCTTGATAAATATATCTTTGGTATGCTTCCACCAATGTTGTAGAGACAGATAATAAAATCAACTAGACCAGTGTTTTCAAACTTTAAAATATGTGATCTCTCAGATTTCCCCAGGTGGCATGGTGAACCAGACTATAATTTCATTATTGTATTAACAGCCCACCCCAATTCAGAAAATAGCCCTCTCAAATAGTCCTCAACTTATACCTTTCACTTAGTGATCATTCAAAGTTACAGCGGCACTGAAAAAAGTGACTTATTGTCATTTTTCATACATTGCAGACCCCCGTGGTCATGTGATTAAAATTCAGATGCTTGGCAACTGGCATGTATTTATGATAGTTGCAATGTCCCAGGGTCATGTGATCACCTTTTGAGACTTCTGACAAGCAAAATCAATAGAAAAGCCAAATTAATTTAACAACTGTATTACTAACTTAACAACTGCAGTTGATCCACTTCATAACTGTGGCAAGGAATATTGTAAAAAAGGGGCAAAACTGACTTAACAATTGTTTTGCTTAGCAATGGAAATTTTGCATTTCATTTCATCGTATTGGATTTCAGACTTCTAGTATGGAGGCTGATTATAGATATAAATTTGAAGGAAGAGAAAACAAAGAACAATTCTGGTCGCAGTTTCAAGAGGATGTGGTCTTAGCAACTATGGTCACAGTTGCAAGAAGATGTGGTCTCAGAACAAAGGAACAACAAGAAGTATTAAAGCTCAAAATATCCAAAACATCAGCAGGTATTATGTTCTGCAAGATTCGGGGAAAAGTCTCAAGACCACCTCCCCCGACCTAGAAAATCAGGCCCCATGATCTAGAAAACCTCATTAGCATCCTAAAATATACCCCTCCATTACGAGGTAATTCCATTCTTAAGGTGGGGAATTGAGACAGTAAGGAAATCACCTCAGACATTGTGGGATGGCATTAATTAATTGGGAGGCATCCCTTTACTGTTGTGCATTGCTAAAAGTGTTTTAGCCCAGAGTTTCATATATCTGGTGAACTTAATTGGGTGTTGTCTCAAGGCAACTGACCATGGTCCAATCACTTGTGTTTACAGATATGAAAAGTTACATATTGTTTTGGGAGAAATTTCATATTTGACATTTGAATATCCATTCAGTGAGAATTATTTAGTTCTGGTCACTTGTTCAATTCAATTAGTAAACATCTAGCATTTATTTAGATCATAGTATGTCAACATTCAGTTCTCTGTTCCAGAAAGGTCAGCAGACATTGTGGAAATATAAATAGCAGCCTGGCAAAAGATGGTCCCAAATAGACAACAGTAGTAGCATACCAGTCAGTGTCACTGGGAGCTGAACAGCATACAGATTTGATAAATAAAGAGCAGATGACCGGAAAGTGGCTAGAGAATGCTCTATTTTCACTTTCACATCAGAATTGAAGATCAATTTATTGCAGGACATAATAATGCAAAGGAGAAAAAATTATAATTCTTGTTTGGATATTCATACTTTTCAGAATGTATAAATAATCCTTCCTAGTTTAATTATATTAAATATAACTTTGCACTCCTTGGTCTTGACTGTTTCTAAAGTTACTTTCTCTCTCTTTATTTAGAGACGCTCTGAAATTGGAATTTTGAGTCATGGATTAAAAGGACCCGTCTTTCATAGTTGGAAGAGCTTAAATAAATGATTTATAATTATATAATGATGCATACCAAAAGAAGAAACAACAGCTAAGATGAATATTATGAGTGGAAGTCAAAATGCTCAGAGGAGAGTAAATTATCTAGCCTGAATTTATTTACTGATTTGTATTAAAAAAATTATTGCCATATTAAAGGTTTAGTTACAAAAATATTCTTTGAGCAATATTTTATTAGGGCAACATGTTTTAAAATAATGAGATTTTGAATTCTCAAAATGTATGAATATATTATATTTCTTTAGAGATTAAAAATCCATGAAAAACATTTTAAAATTATAACTTTCAGAATAGGAAAATCTTTAAAAAGCTACAAACATAATTAATCTGTAATAATTAATTGCGATTAAATGTAGCTGTTTGACATTTTTGAGCAGAGATTAAACAGCTGTTTCTGATCTGCTGGATAGGCATGCTACACATCAAGAGTGTGAATGGTTTCATTTCTGATTGAAGGGAAGTATCAGGTTGATTGCCAACCTTTTGAACCCCTGAGCGCTTCAACATTTTTTTATCAAAGACTTGGTTGATGAAGGTGAGGGACAGTTATAAAGTTTGTAGGTAACACAAAACTGGGAAGGGTGGTTATAGTTGAAAAAAGATTTTTAAAAATGTTAGATAGGTCTAAGCACTGGGCAGAAAGGAATGCGATGAAATTTAACTGGGAAAAATATAAAGTTCTGCAGCCAGGTCGGAAAGCTAAAGCACAAATATAGGATGAGGGCAACCTGTCTTGACAATGGAACATGTGAATAGTTATGGGTGTCATTGTTGATCACATCTTTAACATGACCCAATAGGGCAGATGCTACTAAATGGATCAAAAACTTAAAAGAGTTATCAAAATGATGAAAAGTCTGGTGTATATTCTACCAAAAGGAATGTAAATGAACTATCCCCCGTTTTAACGAGTGAGAGAGAGAAGAATGAACTGCAGTTCAGATCAGTCCTAATCAGGATTCAGAATACTAGGTATGGACATTTATTTCTTCATTTCTTCATTAAATTTACAGGTCTCACTGTTGAAATGACTCTGGTTGGACATGCTGAATTGTTCCACTTTTGTACCATGTATTAAAATGCACAAATGATTCATCCTATCATTATAATCCTCAAAAATCAGTTAGGGAATATTGAAAAAAGTTAATGCACAAGCTTTTAAAACTCTTTGTAATATTTATTGTAAATGTAATGTATGTAACTATAACAATGTACATTTATGAAAATATTACATTTTAGAAATATAAATGAAAATAAAAGAAATCAGTTCTCAATCTGTTTTTATGCAAAACTACATTATTATTATTATTATTATTTATTGGTTAATCTTTAGTGAGATTCACAGCCTCCGAGGCTGGTCAATAGCTCAGCAGCTCGAGTCCCAACCAAGGACCTAGGAACTGTTAAGGTATCGTCGGAGGATGTAAGCTGTTCCGAGTAAGGTGGTTTTTTGTAGAGTCAAAATGTTCAAGTCCGGCAAATTTAGAATTTCTAAATAGCGGGGTAGCCCTTTGGGTATTGCTCCGAGGGCTCCAATTACAATCGGGACAACACACGATTTCTTTTTCCACAGTCGCTCAACTTCAATTTGCAAGTCCCGGTACTTTGTGATTTTTTCTTGCTGCTTATCTTCAATTCGTGCATCACCAGGTATTGCAATGTCAATGAACCATACTTTTTTCTTTTCAACTATTGTTATGTCAGGTGTGTTATGGACCAAGTGCCTGTCAGTCTGAATCCTAAAGTCCCACAAGATCTTGAGTTTCTCATTCTCTAAAACTTTCTCAACCTGATGTTCCCAGTGGTTTTTGCTGTACTCAAATCCAAACTTCTGGCACAATTTCCAGCGAATGATTTTAGCAACACGGTCATGGCGTTGTAGGTAGTCAGTTTGTGAAATTTTGCTGCACCCACTGATCAGGTGGTCGACTGTCTCATCTTTCTCATTGCAGAGGCGGCATTTGCTGTTGGTGGTAACATGTTGAATTTTTGCCTTCACACAGTTTGTGGCTAGGGCTTGTTCTTGAGCTGTCAAAATAAAGCTTTCAGTTTCTTTTTTCAGTACTCCTGATCTTAACCAGTTCCAAGTTAGTTTCTGGTCAGCTTTGCCTTCAATACTTTTCAAGTATTGGCCATGCAGAGCTTTGTGTTTCCAATTTTCAGCTCGCTGCTCAATTACTTCTTTCTTATATTCTGCTTTTGTTTTAGTTGTCTTTAAAAGGCCTCCTTTATTTACTTCCTTAATCATTGGTTCTTCACTTTTCTGGATGTAATCATTCAAGCTGCATTTTTCTTCTTCCACAGTCTGCTTTACTTGTAGGAGTCCTCGACCACCCTCTGCTCTTGGTAAATATAATCGGTCAACATCACTTTTAGGGTGCAAGGCATGATTCATTGTCATAAGCTTCCTTGTTTTTCTGTCCAAATTGTCTAACTCCATCTGGGTCCAGTCAATTATTCCTGCAGAGTATCTAATCACAGGTATAGCCCAGGTATTTATGGCTTTTATGATGTTTCCTCCACTCAATTTGGACATTAATATCTTACAAATTCGCCGAATGTACTTGGCTGAAGTTAATTCCTTGACTTTATTATGCATTAAGTCAGAGGCTTCTAAAATCCCCAAGTACTTGTAGCCTTCTTCTGATTTTACTGCCTTTATCATTTCTTCATTCTCTAGTTCTATTCCATCCTCTTTTATGATCTTGCCTGCTTTGGTTGCTATTGTTGCACATTTGTCAATTCCAAACTGCATACCAATGTCTTGGCTGAATTCTTTTGTGTTTTCAATTAATAAATTCAGTTCAGCTTTTGTTTTACCAAACAGCTTCAAATCATCCATGTACATCAAGTGCGAGATTTTCAGTCCTTTCTTTGCAAGTTCGCATCCACAGTTCATCTTCTTCAAAATGATTGTCAGTGGTAGCATTGAGAGTATAAAAAGTAGGGGTGAAAGGGAATCGCCCTGGAAAATGCCTCGTTTAATTTCAACTTCACCCAGTTCTTCTTCATTAGCCATAAGTTTTGTTTTCCAGAGGTTCATTGAAGATTCCATGAATTTTTGTATGTTGCTGCTGATGCCTAATATTTCCAGGCATTTCTTGATCCAGCTATGGGGAACTGAATCAAATGCTTTCTTATAGTCTATCCAAGCCATGAACAGGTTGGTTCGTCTTTTCTTTGAGTTCTTTAGGATTAGCTTGTCGATCAGCAATTGATCTTTTGTTCCTCTTGAGTTTTTGCAGCATCCTTTCTGTTCTACAGGAAGCAAGTTATTTCTTTCCAGGTATCCATAGATTTGGTTTGCAATGATACCAGTAAGAAGCTTGTATGTTGTTGGCAAGCAGGTGATTGGCCTATAGTTTCCAGGGTCCTTTCTTTTTTCTTTATCTTTTTGGATCAAAAATGTCCTTCCAGTTGTCATCCATCCATCATTTTCAGGTGTTTTTAGGATCTGGTTCATCTGGGTTGCCAATCTTTTGTGCAGACTTGTAAGTGCCTTTAACCAGAAGCCATGCAGCTCATCCGGTCCAGGTGCACTCCAGTTCTTCACTTTTCTTGACTGTCTTTGCACCATTGCTTTTGTTATTTTCACGTCTTCCATTTTATGCACTTTAATAGAGTCCTCAACCTGTTTGATCCATTTTGCATTTCTGTTGTGCTTCTTGTTGTTTTCCCACAAATTCTTCCAGAATTTCAGAGCTTTCTCTTTATCAGGCTTTTCATTTGTTGTTACTCCGTTTCCATTTTCTAAATTCTTATAAAACTGGTGCTGATTTGCTCTGAACTGTGAGTTTTCCTTGAACTGAGTTACTCGGTTTTCATACCTTTTAATCTTTTCAGCGATGGCAGCAACCCTTTGCTTCAGCTCTTCAATTACTACTGCAATCTCCTTATTCCTTAGATCGTATCTTGCTTCCAGGCTGCTTTTGACCTGCTTGTTCTTTAGCTGACCTTGCCTTAGGTTCTTCAAGTTGCTCAAATCTCCACGTACTTTTTTGATCTTCAATTCTAACCGAATTTTCCACTTAGGCTTCCCTTTCTTGCCTCTTTGGTTCTTTTGTATTTTCAACCCCAGTTCTTTGGTGGTTATGACAGCTGCTGCATACATCAGTTGGTTAGTTTCGGCTAATGTAGTGGTTCGAATAGTTTGCACAGCCTCATTGACCTTTTTTAGTACATTTCTCAATTCTTTCCGGTTGACTTGGTTCAGCTTTGGCAAACGTGTTCTTTCATCATCTTCCATTTGGTGCTTTATTTTTCCAGCTAATTGAGCACTATCTGTTGGTGTTTGTTCTTTAGTGCTTCCTTGTTCTTTATCTTCTTTATTATTATTATTATTATTATTATTATTATTATTATTATTATTATTATATATTATATATTATATTATATCTTACTTGAGAACTCAAGTAAGTCCATAGTGGGAGATACAGATGTTTTTTCTTAGTAAACTTAACAATTCTTTTTAAAGAAGTAATTGTATACTGCCAATTGTTAGTAGTTGTGATGTAGAGGATAATTGTTTTTTTTTTTTTTTGTAGAAATCAAGTTCTGTATTCATAATTCTAGAAGTAAATATAATATTATTAACCTGTCAACCTTGATAGAAAAAAATAATATCTGTCAAAATTAAGACTATTAACAATTTGATAAAATTGTTTCAGGTAGTGATTGCATAACAATGTTTTGTCCTTCATGGGTTTTGATTAATTTTAAGTTATTTACTTTAAATTTTGACTTAATTACTAAGCAGATACTGTGGTTATAATTCCCAAAATGAAAGAATGGTTTTTGTAGGAAATGTACCAGTTAGTGATTCCTTTCAGATTTCTATCAGTTTATATGTATTTATATGTACTTAATACAGGTGAAGCTTTACACAGAAGATATGACCTGTTACTTATTTTAAATGATGCCTTGGTACCATGGAAAAACAATTTTGTATTCTGATATGATCATTTTTCAAGGTCTTATTATGAAGCCAAGTAATCCTTCTATTTATTTCCTGTTTCCAAAGCTGGAAGGAGAATTCCATCTCTCTACTTATCTTCTCAACAAGCTGTGTATTCAGACTAACACGTCGATGGAGAGGTCACCTGTTAAACTGAAAATGGATTTTTAAAAAATACTAATTTATAATAATTTTGGTCGTCATGTACATTGATACATCCAAACTAGACTGTGTTGTTTCTCCGTGTCATATAATATATCTGGGTATATGCATATTTATTATTTATTTGTTTGTTTGTTTATTTTTATTTTTATCATGTTTATATAATGTATATTGGAGGTGGTGGTTCTTTGAGAGCTATATGCAACGAAATTTCATTTTCATATATCCCAATCAGTGTATATTTAAAGTGACAATAAATTTGTTCTATTTTAAGTCTAAATCAGGGGTGTCAAACTCAATTTCATTGAGGGCTGCATCAGGATTTTGTTTGACCTTGGGGGGTCAGGGGCGCCTGTGGTGGCCTGAGCGTTCTGCCAGCAAAAACAGGCTCCTAAGTTCCATTTTTGCCTGCGACAGCTTCCTGCAACCCTCTGATCACCAAAACGGAGCTTAGGTGGCCCACCCTCCCGAGCTCCATTTTCGAGTTCTGTTCTAGCTGGCTATAGCACTGCGGGCTGGTCCTTTGCTGTTTTCCAGGGTGGCCCTGCAAGCCAGATCTAAACAGCCTACGGGCCGCATCCGGCCCGCGCGCCTTGACTTTGATACCTGTGGTCTAAGTCATTTTGCTAATACAATAGTCTACCCAATTAGCTGACTTCACATGTCATATGTATTATTTAACCATGGTTTATTGACAGAGCCAATTTGATGTAATAGTTAAGGCATCAGGCTAGAAGCAGGGAGATCATGACTTCGAGTTGGCCTTGGGTACAAACGGAGCTTAGTAATCTTGGGCCAGTCATTTTCTTTCAGTCCTAGAAAGGAGACAATGGCAAACCATTCTGAAAAATCTTGTCAAGAGAATTGCAGAAATTGTCCAGGCAGTCTCCAAGTATTTCCAAGAATGAAAGGAAAAAAACATTGATTAAATAAAAATTATGTTTACTTGTACAACATATAAGCTATAAGGCACGAGCAATAAGCTATAATGTCTGGATTTAGGTGTATGCTAAGTCAAATCAAAGAAACCTCATGGTGTGGCATGATGTAAGAACTTAGCCCTAAACTCATGTGTCAGACTACATTATAGATGTATTTATGTTACATTCCAACACAAAAGTAGAGTAATAGCAATTTAGCAAGCTAGACAAGGCTTAGTAAAAAGGCCTGAGTAATTTTCTATAAATTTAGGATACTTATAAACATAATATGTTATGTGAGTCTAACAAAACCGAAGAAGTGAACCAAGCCAGTGCGTACTGTGACTTAGCATTACACATGAATGCAGACACTTATGATTTATTTACCAAACAGTGGGTTAATGTAATATGTGAGCCTGGTCAATTTCCTTAGGGAGGGGAAATAGTGAAGGATATTGTATTAGTTAAAAATTAGGGGACAACCACAGTGATGATCCAGCAATATATAAGACAAGGCTAGTTAGTATAAAAGATGCATGTGAATTGTAAGTATTACTGAATTGAATCACAATGCGGAGGTATAACAATAAAGAAATGTACTTGGAAAAATCACATAGTGTCATTCTTGGTTTCTTGCCCCCCCACCTCAAAATTATGACCACTGCACTATACCTGCTGTCATATGATTTGCAATTTATGCACTTGGCATTTGAGCTCATATTTATGACCTATTGCAGTGTCCTGCAGTTATGTGATTATGATTTGCGAACTTCCCAGCTGGTTTCTAACAAGAAATCTTAATTAGGAAAGTCAGATTTGCTTAACAACTACATGATTCACTTAACATCCACATGATTCACTTAACAATAATAATAAAATCAAGTCTGGAAAAATTGCATCACTTAGTGACCGAAACTCAGATTCTAACTGTGGTTATAATTTGAGGACTGCTTGTATAACAAGCCTACTTAGAAAGAGCTACAATGATAAAATAAAAATCCTTGCATATCCTTATTGTATATAAAGTACCATATAATTAATTTTATATTAAATATAGAACAGCATACAAAAAAATCAGTTACCATTCTAGAGGAAGAGTACAGTCCAAACTGTATAGTACAGTATAAGTATTTGGAAATCCATTTCAGATAGTTTGACAAAACTTTCTAGGTCGAACAATTCTAATCCTGTACTTTATTTTAATGATATTGGCAGCAATGAATATTATGTTTCTGTTATATGCAGATCTTCTCTAAGATGATCTATCCCCACCAAGGCCTTTTATATATTCCAATGGTGGACACATTGCCACTGTAATTGAGTCTTTCCATGTTGCTGCTAGTGTCCTTTTTGTCCACCTTTCCCAGTTTTACAACATTATGGTCTTCCCATGTGTCCAAAATATGGGGAGAATTCTGGATTGATTTGTTCTATGATTCATTTTATTCTTGTCTATCCATAGTATTGTCAAGAGTCTTCTCCAACAACAATTTTTATATAAATTGTACACACACACACACACACCCAAACACACACACACAAATGTATGTATGTTTGTACTGATATATACTGTGTGTATCTCAATGTACTAGCTACCTAATTAGGTAATACATACCCAATTCCCCTGCTTTCTTCCCCCCCCCCCCCACAACAATTCTGTGAGGGGATGGTTGGGTTAAGGGAGAATGATTGGCTGAAAGTCACCTAACCAACTTTCATGCCTAAGAGGGATGGTGGTGTGTAGAACTCACAATCTTCTAATATCTTGGCTGGGTACCTTAACCATTACACCAAACTGTCTCTTTCTTCTCTTTGAAATCTTGCCTAAATGCTCTTAACTTTTTTTTTATCTTACTTTTGCTAAGACAATAGGGCAAGCTGCATGGGTTGGTTTTTCATAGTGAATGCTTGTAAACATTTTGTGGAGAGTGGGAGAAAAGAAGTGAAGTAGATGAACTCAAGAATGACTTCACCTGACAGCCTCCAAAACAACTGAAAACTACCAATTATTTAGAATGCAAGTATAACCTATTAGTAAATAAATAATAATAATAGTAATAGATTTTTTTTTGCATGAAGTGACATTGGAATAAGATTTGAAAACAAAGACTGAGGTCTGTTCTTTGATCTCAAAAGATTACAAAATAATTTTACAATATAGTCCTCTCCCAAGGCTGCTGCTATCCCTCCAGCAACTTTTGCTTTCCTTGGAAGGGACAAGAATCTCAGAATGAGAGTGCCTTGGGCTTCTTATCTAGGCAATTTAACAATACCGATAGTAATCTCTATTTTTGACCACTTGCCAACTATAAACGACAATATGGATTCTTTAAAAAGTCTCTTGAGGCTTTTACACAACTAACTGCACTTATAGAAGCACAAACTAATGTTTAGAGAGCAACCTGCATTTTAAACACCAGCTCAAACACCATAGAAGAAAGAACTCCCTATTACAATGCAATGAAAAGAGAAGGAGATTAACTATAACTGGATTCTTCCAACAAACCAGATTGTCCTACATATTTACTGTAATAGAGATAATAAAGGTTTCTTTGTCTAATAAAGAGCTATTGCTTTGTCTTTAAGCCAAGTTTTCTACTGTCAACTCCACCTGATACACTTACAGGCAGTCAAATGGCTACCCAGTAAAAGAGGATGTAAAGAGTTTTGCTGACATTCAAATACGGTCAATCTGTGGCATGCTGCTCAAAACGAGGCCTTATCTGGCTACATTTCAAATATTTCAATTATATGTGGGTGATAAAATATATTCACTTTTCACTCCTCCATACAAACCAAAGGTCTCTGTAAGCACTGAGAATAATAGCCTGCCAACTATAAACAACTTCGAGAATTTAGCCTTGACCAAGAGCAATTCAAATAAACTCCTAGAGATAATTAATAACAAAGATTACAGATAAAGCTCTAGAAGTACAGATGATTCATTCTCTTGGGGCACTGCCAAATCATTATCCAGATAAAATATTGAGAAAATTAAGGAAGCAACAGCAGTTATTGTTAACAACATGTATAGCAGCAGAACCTCTGATTTACTTAATGGCAGTTTCTCCTAATATACTTCTCTGGTTGTATTTTGACCTGAGGATTCTCAACAGTAAATTAAACAGAAGAAAGATGATATCTAGCTCTAATAGATGAATTACAGAAGACTATTTTTGATATTTTGGATGAATCAACCACCATGAATAGGTCAGCAACTTCTTTGTTCTGGCCAAATATTAGGGCTTCTGTATCCCTAAGTACCCAGAGCCTAAGATGGATGATCCAAGTCTGTGGAATGAATTGTCAGGTGAAAACTTATATGGATGTTAACAACACAATATTAAACAAAAGGAGGTCAATTTAGTGATATGTTGCATAACCCTGGAAAGCTCCCAAAACCTGTAATGACATCAAGAAGAATCCAAGTGGCTGATCAGGGTGTGTACCTGAATACCTCAAGTTCTTCTTACCTTTCAGAGGTGTCAAACTGGCGGCCCGCAGGCTGGATGCGTCACGCCCAGGCCACGCCCACACCAGCTCTACGAATTGGGAAAAACGTCACGAAACATCACATAACGACAATGTGACACCATGAGTTTGACACCTGTGCCTTACATAAACGAATGACTCAATAAGGTACCTTAGAAGCCATACCTCTTGTTCCACTCCTTCTGGTCTACAGGTTTGCTAAACAATACAACTATTCAAATATTAACTTGGAATCTAGGAAGTAACTAATTATGTCTTATAGGATTTCTGTCCAATTTTATTCTGAATGCAATACAAAAGACCAACAGCTGAAGATGGACAGAGTCAAGGGTGGGCTGCTGGGGGTTCGCAGGGGTTTGGGACAACCTCTAGCTAAGATTCTGTGCAGTTCGGAAAACCCCCAAATCCCACTCCTGGCTGGCCCCACCCACCCCACCCCTCCCAGGAGTCCCCACGCAGCCCATTGTGGATGCAGGTAAGTGCAGGGCGTGCGCAGAGGCTAGGGAAGGGCAATAAATGGCGCTATCGGAGCCTGGGGAGGCCGTTTTCACCCTCCTGGAGGCTCAAGAAAAGTCTCCGGAGCCCGGAGAGGGCAAAAACACCCCCCCATGGTTCAGGAGGCCGACTAGGCCATGCCCACCCAGCAACCGGGCTAGAATTTTTGAAGCCCACCCCTGGACATAATTAAAAGCTTGGATTTAAGTGCTGGCATGGCAATTAGAAGAGAAAGTTTAGGCGAAAGAAGATTGACCCTGTTGATCAGTGAAGTTACCCAGAGAGTACAAAATTGATGCTGGAGGTTTACAGACCTCTTCAAACATCTCACAAAATAACAGAATTGGAAGGGACTTTGGAGGTCTTCTAGTCCAACCCCATGCTCAAAAAGAAAACCCAATACCATCTAATTAATCTTCTAATATAGGGATAAACACAGAACAAATCTTGATAATCACAAAAATTCAATGTGATGCTGAGTCCATTTACATAAGATCATATAAATAACAGCAATATTATTGAAGAATTCCATTCCATACACTCTTCATGGTCATTTAGGGATCATAAAAGAAAGGCTGCTGGTACACAGTTGTTAAACCAGGTATGCAAAGTGTAATCTGCAAATTGTAGGGGGCCATAAAGTGTCCCTTTTTCTTTCTGTTTAAGACAAAATGTTCTACAATTCTAATTTATACTAAGGATATTCCCCGGCTTATCTCAAAGCACAGACTGCTGAAAAGGAAAACAAAAAGCAAAACAAGAATATTGAAGAGAACTGCAACTGTAAAATTTTAAAAGCATGTAAATCAGACTTCCTTGACCTAATATTGTTCAGATGTGCTGGATTACAGTTTACACACCTCCTGAGTAGTACTTTTAATAGCCATATTGAATGGAATTAGTCCATTGGTCAATGATTTTCTAACAGCAATTTAACTCCACCTGAAGAATTAGAAGTTATCAGTTCCTGGACTTTCGGTGGTGACATCAGCGTGTTTGGAGCTAGAGAACGGGGCTCCGTTCTTGAAACTCCAGGATTCCCATCTAGGAAGCCGTTCTCTCTATTGAGAGATCAATAGACTAAGGAGGAATCTCCAAGGACCTTGGGGGGAAGGCAACCATCCTGAAGGTTCAGGGGAAACCCCCTAATTCGGGAGGGGAAAAAAACAGCCATTTTGGCTGGCCTGAAGATCTACCCAAACGCTATGGACAATACCAAAATGAAAACATACAAAGACTTGTTAAACAACCAGGGAGAACTAAGAACGAGATAAGAATTGATGGACATGGGTACAGACATCGACTGGTGGCCATACTTGCAAATAAAATCGAGGTACAAAAAAGATTTGACACAATTCGGATTCCAAAGAGGCCAATACGAATTAGATAAAATTCTACAAGGACCACAAGATAAATTGATTTAAAAAGTTTATAATTTTTTACGAGGATACAAATTAGAAGAAGAAGTGGTTAAAGAAAATATGATAATTTGGGCAAAGAATTTCGGCTACAACATTGAATTAAACAATTGGGAAAAATTATGGACAATAAATTATAAATTAACAATGTCTGTACCCTATAAAGAAAATTTATATAAAATGTTTTATAGGTGGCACCTCCCACCTGCTAGATTGGCAAGAATGTTCCCCAACACTCCCTTAACATGCTGGAAATGTAAACACCACAAAGGGACGTATTGTCACGTGTGGTGGACCTGCCCAATGGCAAAACAATATTGGCTAATAATCAGAAAACAAATAGAAGAAATAACCCAGCAAAGAATAGAGATGAGGCCAGAAACCTTTCTATTAGGTATAATAAATGGACAGTATGAAAAGGAAATCAAATACTTAATTATTCACATAACAACAGCAGCGCGAATAGTTTTTGCACAACAATGGAAAAGCAGCGACATACCAATTGAAGGAAAAGTAATCAATAAAATCATGGAATGTGCAGAAATGGACAGACTCACAAAGGAACTACAAAATAGAGAAGAACACGATTACTATTTAGTATGGGAAAAGTGGTTGGAAGGCAGAGAAAGGAAAAATAGGACAAATCCAAAATAGACATAAGAGATAGATTATTAAATATTAAAGAATCAAAAGTACAAATATGAACATACAGTACAGTTATGATAAATTTGATATATATTTGAATTTCTGTTTATATGTTTACGTTTTGTATGTTTTGTCGTGATTTGTTTTGTTTAGTTTGTATTTTCAAATAAAAAAATTTATATATAAAAAAAGAAGTTATCAGTTCCTGTCTCAAAAACAGTATCTTTCGAGGATTAAAACTCATTTCTAATACGTCTAATTATTGTTTTAGTTAGTAAAGTTTTACACATAGTTAAGAATCTGGAACAGTTATATCTTGGAATATTTCCCATTAAACCCAAAGTAGCATTTATTTCAAAGAGCACACTGCACTGTTTCAAATATTTCGGTATACAATTGATATTTTTGTTTTCAAGAAGACAAAGCGACTTTGGAATTAAAGCTATAGTAATTAATGGAATGTAGTACAGTAATAGGGAACCAGGCCAATAATTGCAAAACTTGAGGCCACGGAGAGGCGACGATGAGTTTCGCCCCAGCATGCCCTGATTCGCAGCGGCAGGACGAGGGGAATGAAACTTTCACCTCTTTTAACCTCCGAACCCAATTGTAGTCTTCTATTGTCAATCAGACGCTGACAGAACAAATAAAATCCCTCCTCTCGAGCATTATTTCCAACGACGCGTCACAATTCATCTCTCTTCATGAAGCGGCGGGATCTACCCACTTTAGGAAACCAAACAAAAAAAGAGAAAGAAAAAGAAAAAGGCGGGCCTCCCTGGAGTTCCCACCTCTCTAACGAATTTCTATTAGTGTCGTAACTCGTTGCGGTATTACTATTGGCTCTCTTTGATGGCCACTCAAATAGCGGCTTTGCTGGGCGGGGCAGGCATTTGTCGTGCCCCGAGTCTCTCCGTCCATCAGCTCTTCTGTCTTCCTCACACTTTTATCGGGAGCTCTAGAGCGAGTCACGCCGAGGTCGGCGACGCCAAAGGGAGAAGCAGCGGGCCTGGAGGGGCGCCGTCTTGACCCAGAGTGAGACAGAGGAACAGGCGTGCGCTCTGAAGGAACTTTTTTTTTTTCCTGAGAAAAGGGTAAAAAAAAAAAAAGGGGAACCTCTTTCTTTGTGTGAACGCTCGTGTGTGTGTACGTGTGTGTGTTGGGATTTGGGATGTTGGCTGGAACAGGCTCTGGAATAGCGGTTCTGTCAGCGGCGGGAGCGGGGATGGAACAGCGGGTTTCTTTTCTCCTCACGGCGAGGTCGCAGCTTTGAACCCTCGTCCCCACCCGGGGAATTGGCTCTTTTCGCCGCGGCCCCTCTCCTTCCCTGCCTTTGTGTTTCCTTCCCCCACTGAGGAGAGAGGCGGGAGGCGGCGAGGAGCCAAGAAGCGGGGTTCAGGGCGTGCCGGTTACTGTCCTCCGGTCCCGATCTGGAGAGGCGACAAGTTATGGTGACGGCCAGCGAGGTGGCCAAGCGAGTGACTGGCGTGGCTTGAGCCCCACGCGCCGAAGTGGGACTCGATGGTGGGCTTGTGAGGGAAGGCGGCGAGGAAAGAGAGTTGCTGCCGGCGGAGGAGGAAAAGGGTCCTGGTGCGAGGCTCGACTCTAGGCTCGTCCACGTCTAAAGGGTCAGGTCGGGATACTTGAAGCTTTTTAGAGCCTCCCGCTCAGGCCTCAGAATCTGAGACGGTCCCATTCCGCTTGAGTCGCTGGTGAGGGAACTCCGGGAATTTAAGTTGGGCCAAGTTCTGAGCCAAACGGGCGGCGTCGAGAGGTGTCAGGTCACCGTGCAAGCCTATGGTCGCTGCTGCTTTTACCTTTGCTCTGCGAGTTGCTCTCCGGCTTAGCCAATTGCAGCAAGAATTAAAAGGGGGTCAGAGGGAAGGAGAGTATTCTCTGGCCCTTCATTATGGAGCATTTTAAAACTTCCACCATAACTCAAACAACACACCTCCCCTTGCTAATTTTGAAGAGTGGGTCGACAAAGCGACCAAAGGAACGTGAAACCAAACAGTTTTCTAGATTTCATATTATATACGTGGGCATAATGCAATGCATGATTTGCAGTCCATCTCTGGGCACTTAACCCTAGTTACTGTTTTTATTTTAGACATTGCTCTATCCTTTGCTATATATAAATGATTAAGGAGCAGTCTTAACATTTGTATAATTTTTATATGGGACCTACATTGAACACTCACAGAAATCACAGACTAAATGCATGATCCATCAGCCTGCAATGAGCTATCTCAAATGAGTCAAAGATTTTTGTGCAAGTGGATTGGATATATAGATAGTCCTTAACTTACGACCACAATCGAGCCCAAGATTTCTGTTAAGTGAGACATTTGTTAAAGGAGTTTTGTCCCATTTTATGACCTTTGTTGCCACAGATGTTAAGTGAATCATTGCAGTTGATGATTAAGCACCATAGTTGTTAAGTTAATCCGTCTTCCCCATTGATTTTGCTTGTGAAAGGTTGCAAAAGGTGATCACATGACCTTGGAACACAGTAATGGTCATAAGTATGAACCAATTGCCAAGCATCTGAATTTTGATCACTTGCTCATAAGGATGCGACAAAGATTGTAAGTGTGAAAAATGGTTATATGTCACTTTTTTTAGTGCTACTGTACCTTTGAACAGCCACTAAATGAACTGTTGTAAATTGAGGAATACCTGTACCAAATCTCATTAACCGACATGATTTTTTCATGGGATCCTTATAGACCAATGAGGCTAATTATACATCACATCACTATTGATGTGTTGCACTGTCATTTTCCAGACCAGTCAACCATTCTAGGATCATTCCCTTGAGGTCTTCCTTTCCAATATTAAGCAGATCTGTATGTATCTACTTCTCTCCTGAGCCAAAGTTAAAGAGGTGTTACCTCCTGCTGAAAGATATAAACAGCCTATAGAGTTTTAAACATCAAAACACTAAATGGAAATAGACTATGTTAGCTTTGGAGATACAATTTTATATTTAAGATAAGTTCCATCTTTTTAAAAATAATTATTTTAAAAGAGTAACTATTCTGTCATCATGCAAGACCTAATGAATAAGAATAGGAGCACTTCTAACTATTATTGTGTTGACAGATGATTGCATTGGAAGCAGCTAAGGGAAAACTGGGAAGAATGAACACAACAGTGAGATGGTATGGGAGAAAAATTGATCTCTGTGTTATGTAACTATATGTTGCTGATAACCTTGAGTTACGCCCTTGCTTGTTTGCTACAGCCTTTTCTCTGGTCCTTTTTCCTATTGCTCTGATATTGGTTCCATGTGGAAATATGAAATTTTGAGGCGTAGTTACTCTTGATTTTACATGATGTTAGAAGAAAGCCATATAAAACTAAATCACGAATCACATCCATCTGCACAAAACTATCATGATTTTGGCATGATGCTGCTAAAATTGGTAGGTCTGTGATTGTAATGATTTATTTCTTCCAGATCGATACGTTTTGTGATTTAATGTTGGTTCCACTTGGGATCTAAGGAAAAATCATCTGACACCATAAATTCTGTAGAACCAAATTTTTGAGCAAGCAATACCAAAAAATGGTCCAATTTGCAATTGTGTTGACTCATTGAATGCAGATAGGAGTGAGAGTTATTTCATATGCAACCTATGTAAAATTTGTGTAGAGACTTGCTTTATGTTCCAATCTGGATCAATAATTGAGACCAGAGGTTTAGTCTTCTAAGCTTTCAGAGTTGTGCTGGAGCCCATCTTCAGGGAAATTCTCTCTAATAGAACATTAGATTTCATTAGTCTGAACACTTGGAAGACTAAACTTCTCGTCCAAGTGACTGACCCAGATTGGATCCTGCAACATTATCCTGTGATGTGTAGAAATGCGCTCCTGCTTTAGATCACAATTTTATACCATGATGATCTGTAGAAATAGGTGGTTGGTGAATTAATTATTTTCTTAATTATTTTCTCATATGTATGGATCCTATGAAAGAGTTATGTAAAAACTGGATTTTAGCCAGATCTTGGGACTAGTTCTAGACCAGTGGTTCTCAACCTTCCTAATGCTGCGACCCTTTAATACAGTTCCTCATGTTGTGGTGACCCCCAACCAGGGGTGGGTACTAAATTTTTTTACTACCGGTTCTGTGAGCGTGGCTTATTTTGTGAGCGTGGCTTGGAGGTCATGTGACTGGGTAGGCGTGGCTAGCTGGTCATGTGACCGGGTGGCCATGGCTATATGTATAGGGACTACTCAGAGGGCTGAAAAAAGTCATTTCTGACAGGTCCTCGCACTTTTGACCAGTCTTCGCACTTATGACTGGTCATTATTTATGCCCATTGTAGCATTCTTAACAACCGTGTCACTCATTTCACAACTGCTTCTCTTCACCATGGTGACAAGATAGGGCAAAAACGTAAAATGTGAGGACAGTCGTAAGTTCAAGGATTGTCAAAAGTGCGAGGACCACTCAAAAATAACTTTTTCAGCCTTCTGAGCAGTCCATATGCACAAAAGGACTACCCAGAGGGCTGAAAAAAGTGATTTCTGACAGGTCCTCGCACTTTTGACCGGTCTTCGCACTTATGAGTGGTCATCATTTATGTCCATTGTAGCATTCTTAACAACCATGTCACTCATTTCACAACTGCTTCTCTTCACCATGGTGACAAGATAGGGCAAAAACGTAAAATGTGAGGACAGTCGTAAGTTCGAGGACTGGTCAAAAGTGTGAGGACCAGTCAGAAATAACTTTTTCAGCCCTCTGAGTAGTCCATATGCATAAAAGGATACAGCAATAGAGAGAGAGATGAAGGAAGGGAAGGGAAATTAGAGTAGGAGTAAGGGTAAGAGAGGGGGAAGAGAGGAAGAGAAGGAGAAAGGAAGAGGAAGTAGGGAGGAGAAGAAGAGGGGGAGGAAGAGAAAGTAAGAAGGAAAAAAAAGAGAGAGGTGGTAGGTTTGAGGAGAAAGATTGTTGTACAATAAAAAAGATGAAAGGGAAGAAAGCCAACCCCAAACAAATATAAAGATATTAAGATAAAAAATGAATCGTTAAACTTTAAAGAATAAAAGAGAATAAATATGAATAAATAACAATAATTAGAAACACACATACAAACATACAATGTATTTTTTTTGAACAGAGTATTTGGCTGGTTCACAAATTTAAACTGTGTTTAGTCATTTCAATTAAATTTACAATTTCTATATGTCCTTTTTGCCATATTTATTCCTCATCTATTTTTGTAAAAAACCAATATTACCCTTCATCCTCATCTCTAATCTTAATCAAATTCAATTTTTCCCTTCTGTTCTATATTATACCCCTTCCCATTGTCATCTATTTTTATATCCATCCTCACATTGGTTAATTATGTAATATTACAGTTGTTTAATATAAATTCAACATTTTAATATAAATCAATTAGTTATATAACTACCTTTTTTGCATATTAATCAATATGAACATGAATATTCCAATTATTTCCATGCAATCTAATTTCTTACAAATCAGTTAATTATATTTACCAATAATAATAAACCAAATAATTTCCCCCATATATTCCTCCAAACCACAACTTAACCATTTCTGCTTCCAACATAATATACAATTAATAGTATCTCAATTACTACAATTCCCTAGTTAAACAGAGCTTTTTTTCTTTTGTGTTTTAAAATCTTGAACTCTCCACTTTTCCCCTAAATTTCCCATTGTTTGCACCTACCTTTTTTGGTGAGGAAAAAGAAAAGAAATCTACCTGCCTAATTTTCCAACGTTGTAGCAACAGCAAAGCCAACAGCCTGCTTTACTTTCAGTTTCGTTTTTCAGCATCGCTAGGGGGAAAAAAAGTTGCTCCAGCACTCTTTGCAAACAAGCAGCAGAGCCCTGAGCAAAACAGCTGAGAGCAAATCAGCTGAAAGTCGGGAGCCGATCTAATCAAGGGCTAATTAGCCTATGCTGAAGCTCCGTGGGCCAATAAAATTACAAAAAAACACCGAACCATTTGTTAAATTGCTGGCTCGCCCGCCCCTCGCCCACCACTATTTATTGGCCCTTTGAAGCCCCGCGGCAAGAATTTAAACAGTTTTTTTTCCTCTAGCCATCAGCTGGGACTCAGGAGGCAGCAATAGATTGGAGTGGGCGGGGTAAGCGAATGGCCAGCGATCCAACAGAGCAGAGAGTGAGGGTGAGTGAAGGCATGGGGGGGGGGCGAGAGAGGGCTTTGGTGACCCCTGTGAAATGGCCGTTCGACCCCCAAAGGGATCGCGACCCCCAGGTTGAGAACCACTGTTCTAGACAGATGTAAAGTAGTTACAGCCCAAAGAATTACCAGAGACATGCATGAATCTTAATTCAAACAGATATTATAGCAGGTGCCTCTGTGGAATAGACTCTACTTCATAAAATGCACAAAGAAGGAAAAATATGGATTTGAATAACTAGTTGGTTTGCATCAGCACATTCAGAACATGATGTTGGATGAAGGTTTTGTCAAAGGCGCTTAGATTCCTATATAGATATTTTTATAGGCAAAGAAAATTAATTTTCTTCAAGGGAATCTGTGTTCACAAATTAATTTATGTGCAACTTGATCTGCCAGAAGAAATACACTGGAAATGTCAATAAAGGTTTATCTTTTAGACTCTTAATTATTAATAAAGTGAGTAATTGTAAACGTATGTTATGAAAATAGTTTCTACAGTGATAATGCTAGTATTTAGTTTCTGAAAGATACAAATTAGTCAGTTACTCTATTCTCATTCTTGTCATTAATAAGTATTTTGGCATGACTGTTCTTGCTGCTTTTATTTGATCATAATAATGCAATTATGAGTTTTGATCTTTTTGATCTATTTTTCCATGAATCACTACCATAAATTTAAAAAATCTATATCAAGAAGATAATTCTAAAATAATTTTTCCATTATTAAATGCAAAATGAAAATTGCCTTTGCTGCTTTTCAGTTTATTTCTTTATATGTATAGCAAAGGCTGTCATTTGAAATTTTTAGATTTGATAGGTAAGCTACATTATATTCCACACACATTTTTATGATTTAAAGATAGTTAGCAAATTTCTTAAAGGAATTTACAATATGCGTAATAGGCAAATATATATTCTGAATTATAGTCTTTAATTTTTAACTTTTTTGTGCTACAAGGTTTTTTTTCTAAATCAAAAGGATGTGGAGTAAAATTAATATGAATCAACCAGATAGACTCATTTTATGACTCATTAAAAAACTGAGTGAAATATAACACAGTTAGTTTAATAGATGCTTATCTTGGCATCAGAGTATGCGTTCATTTGACATGTATACATAAAGAAATAGCATTTATAATTGAGAGTTCACTATAATGTTGATTTTCTGCCTAGTTATTATGTGCCATGGTGATTTCTTTTGTAAAAGGATTCTGACAATATTTTTAAGTCAGTAACAAAGTTATTATATTGTATTAATTTCAACTGTATAACTAGTCCAGCTGATTTGGAGATATTCTGCAAAAATTCCAGAATATGGAGTTTCTCTTCTGCTTTTTAAAAATGTTTGAAAATTTATCCAAAATGCAAAATTAGAAATTTGTTAATACAGGCAGTTGGAATTGTATTACACTAATCCAACCAAGTGACTTTGCTATTGGTTTATTTCTAGGCCCATATATTGTAATTAATTATGTTTATATACCAACTTCTTTCCCAAAGCTACTGGTGGTATACACATTCTTTCTTTCACATCCTTCCCCCTCATCCCCGGTTTTGAGCTGGTTATTCCAAATGTATTCCATGAACTTTGTGACTAAATCTGGATTTGAATGCTTTCCTTCTAAATACTAATCTTGTACTTCAGTGGTTGAGGTTTTATCATCATGCTGTTTTTACTATACTAATATCAGAATCAATCAATAATCCTTGAGAATCTATAAGGTGGATCATATCAATCATCATAGGAAATAGCAGTTTCCAAATTGACTTAATTTCAGTGTTAAATATAGAAATGAAATCATAGGGCTGGAAAGGACCTTGAGGCAGGAGTCTTTATACTATCCTGGACAAATGGTTGTCCAATTTCTTCTTAAAAACCTCCAGGAATGGAGCACCCACAACTTTGGGAGGCACGTTGTTGTATTGACATATTGTTCTCACTATTAAGAAATTTCTCCTTAGTTTCAGGTTGGATCTCTCCAGTGGTGGGATTCAAGTAATTTAACAACCAGTTCTCTGCCCTAATGATTTCTTCCAACAACTAGTTTGCCAAACTGCTCAGAAAGTTAACAACCGGTTCTCCCGAAGTCGTGCGAACTGGCTGAATCCCACCACTGGATCTCTCTCTGGATGAGCTTCCACCCATTGCTTCTTGTCCTGACCTCAGGTGCTTTAGAGAATAAATCAACCTCTTCTATGTGACATCCTTTCAGTTTTGGAGTAAGACTATGATATCACACTAAACTTTCTTTTCTTTAGGCTAAACATATCTAGTTCCCTTAGCTGTTCCTTATATAAAAATCTTTTAATTTTTAGGAGGTGAGGAACTAATTATCATTTAATTCTGGGATTCTTTTTGTCAGCAGCTAGTACACCAGATATGCCAGTATAAAACTACCATCAGAAAATTCAAAGCACAGAAATAACTAAAGAAACATGAGACAACTGAGCAACAGCTACAGATGTACTCACAGCATTCTTAGAAAGCTTGCAGCCACCCACCAATCACATACCTATGTGACAGAGCTGTGATATATCTTAATATGAGATAAATAATACAAATCTCAGAATACTATTAATCTAACCAGTATATCATATTTTGGTTTTCTATTAGCCTCAAGTTTAGGCTACAGAACAATACAATTGAATTTTAGGAAGAACTTCCTAATAATAAGAGCAGTTTGACAAAGTTCTGCTAATGTTGCCTTATCATGATAGGGTAATCTTGTTAGAGAATGAGAGAAAGATGCCAGCAATGTATGCCAAGAATATGTACTCACATCATGGTCATTCACAGTGTGAAGCTTATCCCAGCTGTTCAGTTAAAGCAGTAGTTCCCAACCTTTTTTTGGCCATGCCCCACCTAAGCATCTCTAAAATCCTGATGCCCCCCCCCATGACATATAATTCTTACTTTACTCAAAAAGTGAACTCTACTCACATGGAGGAAGCCTAAAAGGCCATTAACTTGGTTTAAACAAGGTTCAAATTGCCCCCATTAAAAATCAAATTACCCCCCCTGTGGGCATGGGCCCCCCCAGATTGGGAACCACTGAAGTGATTGATAATATTTTGAATGACACTCACCAAGCTATTGAAAAAGAGCTGAGGATCTTTTGGAGTATTAACTGGTGTTTTCCACAAGGAAGAACTCAGAAGACCTCTAATGATAAATATCTCAATGAATTACACTTCAACCAGGATTTTACAGCTTCCAAATGGAATCAAGAACAGAACAAAAGGAAGAATAACACAGTCTACAATTGTTTTCCCAATGAAAAAGTTCATAGCAACTCATAATAAGAAGTGCAACAAAACAAGAATTGGTAACAACTGAAGTAGTGTGTAAACTAGTAAAAAAAATAAACACATAATTCAATCAGTAACTGGAAGAAAGTTTAAACATCGTGTCAGGTCTACTTGAGGTTACTTAACTTTCTAAAGTTTCAACTCTTTCTTCTGGGTGGTGGCAAAGTGACAACATTTTTGAATGGCCATTCCAAATAGCCTTGGAACCCAGGCTGCTCTTGGCATACAGATGCTCTTCATTAATTTGTACAGAACACAAGCAGAAAAGAAGCAAGCAGGCACCTACTCTTGGTTATTGTATCACAGATTTTTATTTTTTGTTTTCAGAAAGATTTTTCAATCCTTTAGGAAATGATAGTATCCCAGCCACCTTTGTTGTGAGAAATTGTGAAACATTAGTTTTGTCTGACTTATGTACTACCAATACACAAAAATACTTGTTTGCCCCAGAAAAGCAATTGTTTTGATCAGGGGTGGGTTCCACTTACCTTTGCTATCAGTTCGCAATGGGAGCGTGCGCGTGTGCGCATGCTCGCTTTGCTCATGCGTAGCACTTCTGTGCATGCACAGAACATCCATGATGATATCCAGGTGGGTGGGCGGAGCCTCCCACCGCCACTACTACCAGTTTGAAAGATCCGGACCAAACTGGTAACAACCCACCACTTGTTTTGATTATTTTTGCTGGACAAATAGCATATAATTGCTGCCATTCCTTACTTTTCCTTCATACTAAGTATGTAAATCAAAACTTGAATTGGAAAGAGCATAGCTAGCTTTTCTCAGAGCATGCAGCAGAGATGGAGAGTGCACATTTCTCAGAACTGATCAATTTAACAAATCATCTGATAATGTTAATCTCTGTCTGTTACTTTCTTGGTTATGCTGGTCTCATTTGCCATGGCTGAACCATTGAGCATAACATGGGACAACACTAGTTAGGATGGGCTGGGGGGTTCAGAGAATTAGATTTGTTTTTAACATATGGCATTATCTGGAGGAAACTAGAAACTATAGGTTCAAGGCTGAAAAAAACCTGGGCTAATTGAATTCTGTAACCATGTAGTTATCAGGAGTTTTGTAATCCAGACTTGATGGCTTTTCGGTAAAAAAGATGGAGAAAATGATTGGCCCTTTCTGGATTTAAAAGATTTTTTTGAATTGGTTTGGTGATATCCAGAATAAAACAGGGCAGCAAAGAAAAACAATCCATCTGTCTTATGAAAGCGAATATATATCACACCAAAACCCAGGACATCATTACTCAACATTAAAAAAGAACAGTGGCAGAAGACATAGATATCAGCAAAAGAGACTGCAGTTTTTTCTGCTATAAATTCTAAAATGCATAAAGTGACACAAAATTACAATTTTTTTCTTACTAAATCAGTTGTTTAAGGAAGTTTCATAAAAAAATACTTTGTTCTCTTCTGAAATGTATAAATTAGAATTTGTGAGATTAGTTTATGATTTTATGAAAGAACTGATTTATTTATCTTGACCAGGTATAGAATAGTATGAAGTAATGTCCACTGGTGTGAAATATGAAATTGCATACTTTGCAACTGGAACAGATTTTCTGAATTAGTTGCATGTTTACTATAATTAAAGAAATCTTAAAAATAAATCAAATTGACATCCTAGGATCATTGTCCTATGTGAAAGCATTGTCAATCAATCAATCAATCAATCTATCAATCAGAATAGAGCTGGAAGGAACCTTGGAGGTCTTCTAGTCCAACCCCTTGCTCAAGCAGGAGACCCTATACCATTTCAGATAGGTGGCTGTCCAGCTCTTCTAAAAAACCTTCAGTGATGAAGTACCTACAACTTCTGAAGGCAAGCTGGTTAATTGTCCTCACTTTTATGAAGTTTCTCCTTAATTCCAAGTTGCTTCTCTCTCCTTCTTTAGTTTCCATCCATTGTTTCTTTTCTTGCCTTCTGGTGCTTTGAAAAATAAGTTGACCCTCTCATCTTTGTGGCAGCCCCTCAAATACAGGAATACTGCTATCATGTCACCCATAGTCCTTCTTTTCTCTAGACTAGCCATACCCAATTCCTACAACTGTTCTTCATATGTTTTTGTCTCCAGGCCTTTAATCATCTTAATTGTTCTTCTTTGCACTTTTTCCAAGGTCTCAATATCTTTTTTGTAATGTGGTGATCAAAACTGATGGAGTATTGCAGGTGTGGTCTTACTAAGGATTTATAAAGCGATATTAATGTTTAAGTGGTAGTAATACTTCATGTGATTTTGATTCTATGCCTCTTTTTATACAATCAAGGATTACATTAGTTTTTTTGACTGCTGCCATACACTGGGGCTCATGTTTAAGTGATCATCCATTAGGACTCAACCTTATAGTTACTGTTTTTGAGCCAGGTTTCACCTAATCTGTACTTGTACCTTTGGTTTTCCCTGCTTAGATGTAAAACCTTGCTTTTCTTCATATTAAATTTTCTGTTGTTGGATAGGGCCCATTGTTTAGATCTGTCAAGATCTTTTAGATTCTGAGCTTGTCTTCTGGGATGTTGGCTTTTCCTGCCAGCTTAGTGTCATCTGCAAATTTGATGAATTCCCCTTCTATTCCCTCATCTAAGTAATTTATGAAGATATTGAAGAGTACTGGGCTTAAGATGGAACCTTTTGGTACCACACTGCTTACTTCTCTCCATGTAGCTGTTGTACCATTAAGGATTACTCATTGAGTATGGTTTGTCAGCCAATTACAAATCCATCTAGTGATGATGCTGTCTATCCCACATTTTTCTAGTTTACTAAGAAGTAGGTTGTGGTTTACTTTGTCAAATGCCTTGTTGCAGTCTAAGTGTACTATGTCGCTGGTCTACTAATTTAGTTACTTAGATTGGCTTGGCATGATCTGTTTTTAACAGGCTGGCTACTAGATATAACTTTATTTGTTTCTAGATGTTGATAGATCTGTGTTTTATTATTGTTGTCGTTGTTATTATTATTATCTAACATGTTCCCAGGTATTGATGTTAGGCTGATTGGTCTGTTTCTTCATCTTTTTTGAAGATGGGAACCACATAAGCTCTTTTTCAAACCTCTGGTAGTTCCCCAGTGCTCCAGGATTTTTTAAAGATATGGTAGAATAGTTCTGAGATAACATCTGCCAGCTTCTTCAGAACTCTGGGATATAATCTATCAGGTCCCAGTGATTTGTATTCATCAAGATCAGACAGATGTTCTGTTACATTTAACTTAAAATTTAAACCTTAAAACTTAAGCTTTGCTTTTAGTTCTTATTTGGGTAATTCATAAAACAAATGTATATGATCTTTTGATAATATATTTTTTCATGCCTGTTTCTCTTGATAGAGAAAAAAATGCACTATGGTTTTCAGAATTACTTTGTACTTTTTAACTTGTGCCTTTGCCTCAAGAAAGAGACACTAGTGAATACTCAATAACATTATAAAGAAATACTCAGGAAGTTTAAATTGTTTCAATTTCCATCAAATAGTTACTTAATAGAAAAGGCATTCTAAAGACTACACTATTAAATGTTCTTAAATGAGTCACTTGTTCTCTGTAGTTATAAATACACTCCAGGGGAAAAAAACTCTTCGTTTCTGTACGATCTTGTCAGCTCAAGATAATGTACCCTGGATTTGTGGAAATAACATGTTATTCTTCCTCGTGATTAACTGGCGTCCTATTGATAGAAATACAGAAAAGAGACCTACAAACCTCTTAAGCTTTATGACTACATCTATCAACACACAGCAGATGCATTTTAGCATTCATAAAACTTGACCTTCATTTATGAACTTATTAAAAATGTTTTTTACAAATTTCTGAAACCTAACTGCAGAAATCTCCCATGATTTGGTAATTTTGATGATGTTTAATGAAATTTTGATATTTTAATGTTATTTAGAAGTGGATTTTTCAGTAACTTATTTTATATATGGACTATTGCACAAGACCTCATGTTTGCTCTTTAAAGCATTCTCTGCAATCATGGATTACAGTGATTATATGTGATGACCTGATTACTTCAAATTCAGTGTTTGAGTGTAGAGACAAGCTAATATGTTTTGGTCAGACAACATCTGTTCTCACTAAACAAGAACTTGTATATATATATTTTCAGAATGCTCATCTCACCTGCATTCTGAAAATAATTCTATCAGTGGTATGAATTGTCTAACAGCAGACAATTGTGGAAAATTATAACAGGTGGTCCTTGACTTAGCCCATTCATTTCCACTATTGTCTGAAACTGTGATGGTCCTGAAAAAAGGATTCACAATCTGTGCCTGAGGTTATGGTCACTGCAGTGCCCCCATAGTTACCTGAACAAAATTTGGATGCTTAGCAATCTGCCTGCCCTTACAACTGACCACACGGAAGCCACAGCTGTTCTCACCTGCCTATCTTCCCCATCCTGTCCTCTGGGTCCCTTGGGCTATTTCACACCAGGCTGTGTCCCACACCCTTGAGTCTCTCCTGCCTCATCACATCTTGCTCCACTTACTTCTTCCAAAGATTGTGTTTCCCAAGAAGTAGCTGATACACTATACAACCTTCCTATACAGAAGCCACATGGTGTAATCCCAAATGCCATTTAAGAAGCATTTAGAATTCTCATTCTGAGAATTATGGCCAATCCCAAAAATGTGCCTGCTCTGGAATGCCATTAAGAGGCTTCTGTATGGGAATGCCATGTGGCAAATTGATTGCTGCTCCTTGGGAAAGATAATTTTTGGAAAAGGTAAACAGAACAAGACTTATTGGAGAAGAAGAAAGCCCAAAAGTGTAGGATCCAGCAAGGTAAGAAATAGTGCCTCAGAAGATCATGGAGGCCCTGAGAGGCCTTAGCTATGGAAGTGCTATAGTGCAGGTCTTCCTGCAGCTGGGAAAGCAGGACTGTGGCCATTAAACAAGGTGATCCTGTAGTTGCTTTGCTTAATGATCATAATTTTCATAAATTGAGGACTACATGTATGATCGCTCATTGAGTATACCGCTTTCTTCATGTGTCTCTTCTGAATATGAGTGGGTTTACTCTGCTGTTGTCAATTTATTCTTTCCTCCTCATATTTATCCAGTATGATAACACTTTATCAGATTAACAAATTTTATTAAAAGGTATGAGGCATTATAAACTGTAAACATATACTTTAATAAAATTTGTTAGTCTGACAAGGGGCGGCCAGATTTATCCTGATTCTTGGCTATTATAGATTAACCCAGCATTCCTCGTTTTATTTAATTTAATACTTTATAAATGTGGATAAAATAATGCTAGTTGTAGATGCATTTGAATGCAGCCTACGATCATTTCAACATACTGACTTGTGCATAGAAAAAAATATACAGTATTGTTAGCAGAAGTTCTTATTTTCTTTTTTTAAGTAATGAACACTTGAAATGTAATTATATAATACATTGCTTAACATTTAGATTATTAATATAGTGTTAGTAAAATTCACATTTGTAATTACTAATTAACATTAATAATATTTTGCTATTTTAATATAAGGAGATACTGTGTTTGTGAATATATATTGTTATCTTTCTGTGCATATAACTGTTAGAAAATTGGCTCAGACTTAGGAAAGACTTGTCATTAGTTGTGTGTCCAGTTGGCTATATGATACTGTAGCATCTAAGATGAGAAAGAAGTTGCATTCACAAACAAGTATATAGTATGGGAGCAGAATGAATGCTTTTATTGTAATACTATATAGTTACAGTTCAGTTCCATTGGCTACAATGTCTAAATCTTGGATGTGGCCTTTAGAGCCCCTCTCTTATTTGCTATTGAGTTGAAAGGGAAAATTATCAGTTCAGTTTCTGTTCTGGTTCTGATTTCTTTTCTACATCCATGCAGAGGGCAAGTGCAATTCTGTATAAAAAATAATTTTGAAATCTTGCAGGGGTGGTCCCAGTTTGTAGGAAAAACATATTAGAAAATTGACACTTACTTCTTATGCCTATAATTTAAGGTTGAAGATTAAGAATACATTAAAATATGTTGGATGCAAGTGGAGAATAAGATATATAAATGATAAATGATTTCTACTAATAGATATGAATGAGGAAGAATGGATTCATAACATTGTATTCTCTGACATTTTCATTTGCAGTATTATATTGTATAAATTCAGTAGATTTCATTTTCAAAATGGTAGGAGACAGAGCCTCTTTGCTGGTAATTAATTTTATCTCTGTACTTTGTTAGCAAGTTGTGTTGATAAATGAAAAGTAATTATACCACTACTAATGATAATATTGTATTAAAAAAAGTGTGAAATCTTGCTGGGGTAGTCCCAGTTTGTAGGAAAAACATATTAGAAAATTAACACTTATTTCTTATGCCCCACAATTTAAGGTTGAAAATTAAGAATACACCGAAATATGTTGGATGCAGATACAGGGATCGTAGAAGAATGGTTATCAGAATTCAAGGTAATCCACGATTCTTGAATTATAAGAAAATTTGAAACTAAAGAACTGAATTATAAAATATTATTTTTCTTAGAGATTACACTATAAAATTTTAGAATTAATACTAATCTATTGTCCAAGAGCGATAATAGAAGAGGGCCATTGCCATCTTGCCAATGCTTGTAAGATTTTTGAATGTACCTGCTTGATCAGTGTTTGATATAGAGGTGTATTTAATTTAACAGATTTTTTAAAAATTAGAATTGTATGTATTAGATAATCTCTCAAACTATATATCTTAAATGGTTTTTGTTAGACAGTACCAGAAACATCTATAGCAAGTTATGCTAAAAATTTGAAAGACAAGATTTCCTTGGTTTCATCTCTATATAAAGTTATTCAAGATCTACAAAATGAGGTATGTAGATATTAATTAATTTATTGGAATTGGGATGAACATTGAATAAATTGCATAGTAACATGATGACAAAAAGTAAAAAATAGAATATAAAATTCTGTTTTGCTCCTCAAAATACTCTTTTTAGATCTTAAATATTTTGTTGGTATTGTTCTATACAGACATGAAAATTAGAAACAATTTCTAAATGATGTCCTTTTTTCTTGAGCTGTTGTGAAGTTGAATATAACTATAATGCGCATTGTTTCAAAAAAAGTAAAATCTTCAGGAAGGATGATACTTATTACAATTTTAAGAAACAAGGATTCAGTTCCATCTCTTCATTCAGTTCCTAGTGAAATGCACACATTAAAAAGGGTTCCCGCCATCTTCTATGCAAAGTTTACGTTTGTTAAATAAGATAAACAAATGAGGCTTACTAAATACTGGGAACCAATGTAATACTTAACAAATGGAATTTTTTTAAATAGTGAGAAAATGCATCTTACAGTAACATATTTAAACATTGCCAAATGTTTAATGCATGTTTTTCCCTTCAGTTGCTGGAACCAGTCTGTCACCAGTTATTTGAATTTTATCGCAGTGGTGAGGAACTACTTCTGCAGTTCACACTTCAGTTTCTTCCAGAATTGATATGGTGCTATCTTGCTGTTTCTGCTAGTAAAGACCTACAAAGCAGTGGCTGTATAGAAGCACTTTTACTAGGAGTTTACAATTTGGTTTGTATCTAGACTTAGAATTCATTCATTCAACAATTTATATGTTACTAAATCTCCCAAAAAGGCTCTAGATGTCATTACATTTCGTTGCTTGATACATTAGGTTCCTTTAACATTGATATTGATATAAGTGACTACTTTTTATGACGAATATTAAACATCTGGAAGAGGAAGATGTTCTGAATAGTGTTCTCTATGGTGATAATTGCTTTTTTCAATTCTAGTATAGTTGGATGAAGGAACTAACTTGAAATGGATGGTATCAAAAATTTGATTATTAATCATTCTTTCTTTATATGATTATCCATAAAATTTTCTGACGATGGTGGGACGGTTCACATGTGAGGTTGTTGAATATGTTTATGAGATGTAAACTTAGTCCGAAGTCCATGAGAATGTTTATATAAAAAAATGTGGTACGTTCTGGAATGAATGAGTCCGGACATAGGTTTTTGCCTTTTTTTAATTTTACACACTTTCTTTCCCAATCATCAATGTTTTGGTTGTGTGAAAAAAAGACATCAAAGGAAAACTGGATATTTATGGGCACAGTACTATAATAGGATGCATATACATTTTTTTTGCTTGCTTCAGAAATAGAGGAGGACTCTCAAGTATATAGAATACGTCTTCTTCTTCAATGTGACAAAGTGGGTATGAATTCAGATGGGTATATATAAATGATAAATGATTTCTACTAATAGATATAAATGAGGAAGAATGGATTCATACCATTGTATCTTCTGACATTTTCATTCGCTGCAATATATGGTATAAATTCATTTCATTTCATTTTCAAAGTGGTAGAGCCTCTTTGCTGGTAATTAATTTTATCTGTACTTTGTTAGTAAGCTTATGTTGATAAACAAAAAGTCATTATACTACTACTAATGATAACAATATAATATTACACACAAACACACACATAATAGCAGTGAATGGCCTCTGCAATGATCTTAGAGAACTAGATATACTGCTTTCAAAAACATCTTAAAGTAATAATCCCTAATTTTAAGTGATATACCTTGTAGCATTTTAATATTTTTTTTCATAAATAAAGAAGTGAAAACATATATTGCAGCTACTCTCACTTTCATGTTATTTCACACAAGATTGCCGTGATGATTTTTAACAATTACTTTCAAAGTAATAAAATACTATGACTCAAAGGGTGCATGGTAGTTAAATGCCCTGAAAGTAAAGAATTAAGATTTCACAATTACTCTGTGAACAAGATGGACATTACATAATTGTGATTAAATAAGTAAGACATGTTTAGATTTTGCTACATATAAATTATATATGTAATTATACCTCATGTATAAATTTCCATCTTTGCTTATAATAATAAATATTATGGCATGATTTGGGAGCTTATGTTCTGCTTTACGTTTGTTGATGTGCATTTTATGAAATGCATATGAATAACTTGATTATTTTCCTCACAGGAAATAGTTGACAAACAGGGGAACAGTAAGATCCTAAGCTTTACAATTCCATCTTTATCAAAACCTTCAGTATATCATGAAGTAAGTTTTAAAAGTATTCTTGTTTTATGTGATGTTTGTAGCTTTGTTCTAGTCTCCCTTAAAAGGATATAATCTGACCTTTTGACATCTAAATTAGTAGTGGGCATTCTTTGGCTGCATTTACATTTTCAGAAAAGAACCAAAACTAGGTTGGCCATATGACATAGGTCATTTTAAAATGTGGGGATCTACACTATAATTTCAATTACTAGTTGGGTAGGGAGGCAAATTCTTTCTGGGGCTAGGTTCTGGAACTTCTGCTGCTAAACAATTCAGTTGTTCAGTGAGTCATCATGTGACTGCACCTGATTTTATGACCTTTTGCTATAGTTCCTAAGTGAATCCAGCTTCCCCCATTGACTTTCTTGTTTGAAGCCCCCTGAGAAAGTCAGAAATGGCAATCGTGATCTCAGGACGCTACAACCATTGTAAATACACGCCAGTTGCCAAGCACCTGAATGATGATCATGTGACTGTGGGGATACTGCAAGTTGTAGGGTTTTTTTGTTATTTTCCCCTCTAAAAGATTTCAGTTTGCTTTTCAATTGAATTCTACTGCTTGCATGTTATAATGCATTCAGAAAGTATTCAGACCCACTTCACTTTTGTCAATTTTGTTATTCTGAAGCCTGATTCTACAGTTGTTGAAATTTATTTTTTCTCATTAATCTACACTCAGTAGCCCATGATGACAAAGTGAAAACAGAATTGTAGAAATGTCTGTAAATTTATTAAAAATAAAAAACTGAAATATCACTTTGGCATTAGACCCTTTATGGTATTCAGGTTCTTCACTCAGTACTTTGTTGAAGCACCTTTGACAGCAATTACAGCCACAAATCTTTTGGTTATGACGCAACAAGCTTTGGACACCTTTAGGATATTCAGGTTCTTCACTCAGTACTTTGTTGAAGCACCTTTGGCAGCAATTATAGCCACAAATCTTTTTGGGTATGACGCAACAAGCTTTGCACACCTGGATTGGGGAATTTTCTGCCATTCTTCCTTGCAAATCCTCTCAAGCTCAGTGAGGTTGGATGGTGACTGTTGGTGGACAGCCACTTTCAGGTCCCTCTAGAGATGTTCAATAGGATTCAAGTCAGGGTTCTGGCTGGGCCACTCTAGGACATTCAGAGTTGTCCCTATGCCATTCCTGTATTATCTTGCCTATGTGCTTAGGATGGTTGTCATTGGGGTGGGTTCTACTTACCTTTACTACCAGTTCACAACGGGATCATGCGTGCGTGCCTTGATTCTGCAGATCACTGATGACGACATCCGGGGCAGTGGGCAGGGCCTCCCACCGGTTTTACTACTGGTTCTTGCAAACCGGTCCAAACCGGGGCAACCCACCACTGGTTGTCATGTTGGAAAGTGAACCTTTGGTCCAGTCTGAGGTGCTGAGCTCTGTGGAACAGGTTTCATTGAGGATATTGCTGTACTTTGCTCCATTCAGCTTTCCCTCAACCCTGACCAATCTCCCAGGCCCTGTTGCTGAAAAACACCCCCACAGCCACCACAATTAAATTTCTTGAGCTAAAGAGATGAACTGAACTAAATTTCAAGTTTTGTTGCAGAGGGTCTGAATACTTATGCCAATGTGATATTTCAGTTTTTTTGTTTTTAATAAATTTACAGACATTTTTAAAATTCATTTTTAAAATTGATGATAAACTGCTTTCTGCTTTCTTTTTATTTTTGATTTTTTTAAAAAAAATTAGTAATGCCATGTTAAGTGATATATTGAAAAAAACTATTTTGTTTAGCCTTCCAGTATTGGTTCAATGGCTCTTACTGAGGGTGCTTTATCTCAACACGGCTTATCCAGGGTTGTATATAGTGGACCTCATATGCAAAGAGAAATGTTGACAGCACAAAACAGGTAAATGCATGATGTTGCTTTCAATTATAGAGATTAAAGAAGTAATCTGGGCATTTCCAAATTATCCTTTTCTCATAAATTAATATTTAACAAATACAGTTTTTTAAAAAACATAGCTTATATGTATTGTTGATATGACCAATGAAGAGGAAATGTTTTGTTTGCATGATTAATGATACTCTTTGAATTAACCATAATTCTTGTTTTATAGATTTGAAGTATTGACATTCCTTTTGCTACGATACAATGCTGCCTTAAGCTATATGCCTGCGGTTTCTCTTCAGTCTTTATGTCAAATTTGTTCAAGGTAATTTTTTCTGAAAAGATTGATAATAATAAACTATGGCTGTAACTATATAAGAATACATTTTACTAAAAAACAAAAGCTTATATAGGAGAGAAAAAAAAGGTAATTTTGACATAACTGCAGTTTACCAATCCCTGTTAAATACAACATGTCAAAATTCAGATCTTCCCAGAGGCATAAACTCTTTATAGCCATAGTGTGATTCAGTTTCATTTACCTATCATTCTGTTCTATTGTATTAATAAAATTTACTAATTATGTTTTATTGCTTCATGAAAATGATTAATATTCAGTGATCCAGGAGTTGTAGTAATTTCTGTAACACATTAGAAGAGCTTTGCTTTGGTTTCAGTACTGTTGTTTTTGACAAGTGAAATAGGGCACTGTTTCTCGTCTTTTCTCCTCCCTCTCTTTCATGTTGGTTTGGATCAAAAGGTCAATATACATGGAGAAACTTATAAATGTGTCACTTTTCCCCCCACAAAATAGCTCATTGAATAAGTAAAGTACAACACAGAATGAGTAAACTTCACTGGACTATATAACAATTATGCAAAATATAATATAAGAAATGGAAGAATTTTTATATATTTTGAAAGCTCATAGACGTTAATTACACTCAGACCTGAAAGCAAAAAAGAATGAAATGTATTTACTGAACTTCCTAAATACACTAATTATATTATTAATTAAATCAAATTTCCAATGTCAATGTTTAGAGGCTGCATTGTATATTATTCTTAGTAGTTCATACCTAGGACTTCTATGTAAGAACCTCCCCTAAAAAAGAAGAAAAAAATCTATAGAGAGTCTTTGATAATTGATCTCTCCATGTCTGAAAGAATGAAACTACTTGAGGTGCATGATTAATTAAAGTCGCAATATTATTGTGATGGGACCATATTCCAAGATATCATAAGATCTCTTTCTCTGTCTCTGTTTATTTTTCTGTCTCTCTCTGTCTCTCTCTTTATCTATCTATCTATCTATCTATCCATCCATCCATCCATCCATCCATCCATCCATCCATCTATCTATCTATCTATCTATCTATCTATCTATCTATCTATCTATCTTGTTCATCTTGCCAGAAGCAACCGTACATGGTTTATAGATACTGAACAAAATGCAGAACAAAACATTAAAATGATAAATATCTCACATTTAATAATTCAATTAAAACTAAGCAGGGTGGAGAGGGAGTGCACAAAGTGTGCACGGAGAGGAGATGGGGTGTTCTTCATTAGCTGTCTGTGCCACACCTTCATGAGGATCCCAAGCTAGTTGACATATGCTTCAAGGCTTTTTGGAAAGCCAAAAGGATGACAGTGAATTTGACCTTTATTATACTGTTTTTCCTCCCGGCCTTCTACCATATACACTGTGATTGTGGTTGCTCTATGCTTCTCAGAGCAATTATAGTGTTGGGTGCCTTATAAATTTCTAAAACAAACAAATAAAATACTTAGATCTTCTAAACTTCACTGTGTGTCACCCCTATGGAAGACATAGCTGAAATTGGATTAGAGCGATTTACTTATTGTAGAGCAAAAGGTTGAAGATATTTTATTATTGCAATATAAATCTTTGAAAAGAAGGCTTTCTAAAAAAAAATTCAACTAGAATTTTTTATGTACTTGCTGAAGTAATTTATTCAGAATGGAAACTTATGAGGTTATAATAATTGGTGTACAAAGTTTGATGTCATGTAATTTAGCAAGGACAATCCTGGAGTTCCTGTTACCATTTTAACCCCAGGACTGTGTAGGTCATTAAGTAGGAAGATGTGGGAGTCCCAGGCAAGCAGGCTGACTGGTAGAGCTATGAGTAAGAGTTAAGCTAAAAGTTAAAATTATAGTTGAAGTAATTGTATTAATATTTAGTCAGTCAGCCAGTGCTAGCTATTTTTAGTATAAAACAATATATACTAGTATATGAAATTATAGTAGTTTTAGTATAAAAACCATTTATACAATATATACTTATACAGTTTACAAAGGAACCACATTAATAATAATTTTTAAATGTACATGCTGCCTAACTCCCACTAATTCTGGGAAGTTTATTTAAAACAAAACAAATAAAAACCAGAAAAGGGAAAAATTGGCTGAAACAACAAATATAGATGGGAACAAAGAAAAAGAAGAAAAGGGAGTTTCAATCATGCTCACCAAAGGCCTGGAGAAAGAGCTAGTTCTTTAGGGCCCTTTGGAAAAGAAATAGGATAGGGGCCATTTGAATCCAGAATCCAGCGTCCAGAGAGCAAGTGATACTACAGAGAAGGCATGCTTCCTGCGTCTGGCATTGTTTAATTAAAGGAACTCTTAGTTCACTAACCCTGTCAGATCAGATAGATCAGGTAAAATATTAATGGGAGACAATACTATTACAGTCCCTCAAGTATGGAGGCACTATACCATGTAGGGCTCTATGGGTAGTGACCAGCACCTTGAATTGTACTTGGAAACAAACTGGTGATCAGTTTGCAAACCAGAAATCTTACATGGGCATACTAATGGATGCTCATTCCTGCTGGTATTATGGCATTCTGAACTGGTTGAAGCTTCTGGGAGATCTTCAAGAGTATTCCCTTGAAGAGTGTGTTGTAGTAATAAGACATGAGGTGACCATGACATGAGGGACAATCAACAATGATGAAACTAGTCTTTGAGAAATGAAAAGAATCACTGTAAAATGGTACCTCAATCCCCAAACTATGCAAGTAACTGTCAAGGATATGTGGTTGACAATATTGAAAACCACAGAGAGAGATAAAGAAGCACAAGCATAATACAACACAATTCCTGTTCCACAATAAGTCATTAACCAGAAACCTAACTCAAAGAGTGTTCCTCCAGAGTTCATAGAAAGGGAAGGCTGGAGATTGGTCAAAAGTTATTGAAAACCATTGGGTGCACTACATCCTTTTATCAAAGAGGTTGCAGCAACAATCTAGTTGTGGGTCACCAGTCACCTCCCTTTCACAACTTGGAGGAACTCAAAAGGAGTAAACAGATAGCTAAATTAACAGCACAAAGAGCCCTGTCTACTTCCTCAAGTCACCAGGTAAACACATACCAGACCACATGCCCCAGGCACTCAGATCATGCCCAGGCACTCAGCCTGCCTGCTCAGTCAGAGTCCAAGGTTCAGGAAAAGGAGAGAGGAAGATATTTCAAAAGAGTACTGTAAACTGTTTGTGTAGCATACCTGGAGCTCCAAGTCCCAGGCTCCTTGCACCATTATATTGTTTTAGTGTGTGGAAGAACAGATAGCTTACTCTCTTGCAATCCTTTTCTCTCCAATCTCCTTGCTCTGAGAGAAGATCATAAATTGGCAATAGTTATTTTCTCAGCACTTTTGTAACTTTGAAAGGTTGCAGAACAGGAAGCAAGGACAGCCTGTTGTGACCCAAAAAAAAGTTTACTTAATGGTTTGGATCATTTTGAGGGATAATGAGATCATCAGAGATTACCTACTCTAATATTTTGGAAGTGCAGTATTGGGCTATCTACTAATTTTATTTTGCGGGTATGGCATATACTACTATATGTAAAGCATCTTTTCACTTTAGAAGATTTTTTTCCCCAAAAATATCGTGATAGTGATATAAAATATGTTTTTAAACTTCATCACCAATATGTAAAAGATCTTATGTTACACTCTTAAAGAATATGTGCACTTTGCTGACCCACTGATTTGGCCTACAGAAGAATTACTTGTTTCTTGATTGTTTTGGGAATAATTCTTTTTCACTTTGAAATCCATAATATTTTAAAGCTGTATTGGACAGTACAATATAGCAATTTTAAAATAGTAATGATAATTTTAATATTTGTATTTCTTTTAGAATCTGTGTTTGTGGATACCCTCGCCAACAAGTAAGAAAATACAGGGGCATAAACAGCAGAATTCCAGTCTCCTCTGAATTCATGGTGCAAATGTTAACAGGGATTTATTATGCTTTGTAAGTTCAGTAAATGTATGTCTTGTATATATGTGTAATAGTGAATTTTGGAGCATATTATATATAAAATACAAAATGGAATGCTTATTTACATAATAGCAGAGGCAGAATTCAGAACTCTCACAGTTGACATTGTAAAAGTCAGAATTTTTCAATTTTCTTGCTATTGTTTTTATAAACTGTCCAAAGTGATTTCCTGAATGACAATTGGTAGTTGATTTTGGTGGTACAAAAAAAATCTGCTTATCAGTTCTGTTGGGTAAAACCAAAACAGACTTGTAGTTTCATGAGGGAAAAACTGCAAAATCTATAGTAATCTTGATTTGGACCAATCAGATGTTTAAAAAAATATTCTTTAGAATCTGAAAGACTACCTTCCTCTCCCTAAAATGCTGGTTTCACATGGGGCAGTGGTGGCAATGGAACTGGCAGAGCCAATTGTTAAACATTTATTAGCAAATCACAATATATACATGACAATGATTAAATATCTTATGACCATAGGCTGGTAATTCTGAAATTATTACAGATAATTCTTATTTAACAACCATCGACTATTTGAATTATGATGGTGCTAAAAGAATGGTTCTTTTGTCTGGTCCCTAAAATAATGGCCCTCATGGTCACGTAACCAAAATTTGAGTGATTGGCAGCTTGCTCATACTTAGGACCACAGCAATGCTCAACTTCACCCACCTGCCCTCAATTCTTAGCCATCATAACTCGACTACCTGTATTGAAATCAACACTGGGTAAAAGGAAAAGTGTACATGTTAAAGGAGCCTTGGTAGTACAGTGGTTTAAAGCACCCTGTTATTAACACAGCTGCCTGCAATTACAGCAGGTTCGAATCTTACCAGGCTCAAGGTTGACTTAGCCTTCCATCCTTTCTAAGGTAGGTTAAATGAGGACCCAGTTTGTGGGGGCAATAAGCTGACTTTGTATAAATATACAAAAGTATGAAGGCTATTGCTTAACGCATTGTAAGCCACCCTGAGTCTCTGGAGAAGGGCGGCATATAAATCAAATAAAAAAAAAATGATAGAAACATATATGCTAAATATGCAAAATCTTGAATTTATAGTTTGTGATGCTTTTAAATGTTCAATTTTTTTTATAGATAGCATTCTGTTTGAAAATTATCTAATCTAAGTTTTTAATTAGCAATTTTAGCAAATTCCTGATAGTTAAGATGTTGCTATTTTCCTGGTTAAGAAACCATATTGAGAAGGCAAGTTTGCATGTTGGTACAATAATAGTAATGGCAGAAACATTGTGATTGAGATACAGCGTATGTTTGTATTTTAAAAGTAGCAGACCCTTATAACTGCTTTGAAGTTGTGATGTAGAGGCGATATTAATTTTTTCTGATCACTAATGCTTCCATGGAGAATCTATCTATCTATCTATCTATCTATCTATCTATCTATCTATCTATCTACTGTGTTTCCCCAAAAATAAGACCCTATCTTATATTTTTTTGAACCCTGAAATAAGTGCTTGGCCTTATTGCCATGCACTCAAAAGCCTGATTGGGCTTATTATCAGAGGATGTCTTATTTTGGGGGAAACAGGATATCTATCTATCTATCTATCTATCTATCTATCTATCTATCTATCTATCTATCTCTGGCTGTCTCTCTCTGTCTCTATCTATCTATCCCCAATGTGTGTGTGTGCGCACGCATGAATATTCATATACAAGCCATTTAATTCCATATGTGTGTGTGTGTGTGTATAATTAAATTACATTTAATAGTTTCATAATAACAAATTCAAAATGCTAGAGATTTGAATTACATCAGTGCTTTATCCCATCTCATTTGATACTTGGTACTATGGGTTTATAAGAAGGATTAATATTTCTTATAGGCATTAGGATTTACATTGTTTGGCATGTGGTTTAAAAAAGAGTAATTTATAAATCCATTCAGTGAGTTGAATTCATGGCCATCTTGAAATACAGAACAGGAGTGGATGTCAAATGGGTAGAATTTCATCATGCATGTTGCAAGAAGTTTTCAGGCTTTCTTCTGGTTTCAATAGAGTTGGAACATTTTTTCCTTTTTTGTTTTTTTCTGTATTATTATACTTAAGGTATGCACTACTGCTCTTTACTGATAACCACAGGAAAAAAAGCTACTGAATTGCAATAGTATGATTAGGGAGGTTCTTGGGCATAAAAAAAGGGTATGGAGCAACAAATCATCGAGATATAATTTGTTTATAAAATGCTACCTTTAAGTACAATGAAACATCATATCCTTGTTCTATCATAATGACTGATCCATTTTGAATTCATTGTGGATATGAATATTATAACAAAAGATATAAAGAATCAATTGCCAATCTGATTTTCCAAAAATACTATAGCAGTTGCAATATATATATTTCTTACCTAACATTACAGAAGGGAACAAAATAAAATGACCCAGACATAGTTAAATGGCTAGAAATAAAATATATTGTATAATCATTGAAATATTTCCCAATATTACTAATTTTTCCTGAATGTATAACTTTTGTATTTATAATATTATAAACCATTTACTAAATATCTGTTCATGATTAATATGCATGGCTATGATAATGAAAGAATAATCATACTATATTATAGCATGCGGTCAGTTTTCATTTTTTGGCTTAACATTCTAGTTATAATGGAGAATGGGATCTGGCTCGTAAAGCAATGGATGATGTTTTATACAGAGCACAATTGGAGTTATATCCAGAACCACTATTGGTAGGTGTTATGTGTCAAATTTATTCTTCTTCAGGTTTTAAAATTTATTTTGAATATTTTTGTATATTTAACTTACATAATTAAAGTATCTTACAGAAACATAAAATGTTTCAGTCATCATCATCATCATCATCATCATCTCATCATCATCAAATTTTTATTCAGTCACAGACCAGCTAAAATGCTTAAAATAATTTAAAACAAAGCAGTCTCTGAAAATCATATTCTCATAGACTGTGCAGCAGTTATAGCATTCTATAACAAGAAACAAAAACTAACAAAAACAGTTTTGAAGGTTGAATAATTTTTGTAATAAAGTATTTATGTAGTGAAAAATACAAGAACTAAATTGATGTCCTAAGATTGTGGAGTTTTATAATAGACTACCAGATTATCTGTTTCTTGGTTTGCATTATCACTATCAGAAAATCTAATGCACCACAATGTGTAAAGTACTTTTCCTAAAGATTTCAGTGGACAGGCTCTTTGTGTAGGAGCTTCCACTAATTTAGTAATCCTGATTGTGTGCTGTACGGCAAGGGTCCCCAACCCCCAGGCAATGAACTGGTATCAATCCATGGCCTGTTAGAAACCAAGCTGCACAATTGGAGTTGAGCAGTGGACAAATGAGCAAAGCTTCATCTGTATTTTCAATTGTTCCCCAGTGCTAGCATCACCACCTCACCTCTACCTCAGATCATCAGGCATTAGATTCTCATACGAATGCTAACCCTACTGTAAACTACGCATGTGAATGATCTAGGTTGCGTGTGCTTCCTCTTCACCCCCCCCCCCCCGGTCCATGGAAAAATTGTCTTCCATGAAACTAGTCCTTGGTGCCAAAAAGGTTGGGGACTGCTGCTGTAGGACACCTTAAGGCAATACTCTCCATTTTAAAATTGGTCTTGAATTGACTGGAAGGTAACATTGAAAGTTTAGTATCCTGATTCTGTGCTGTACAGGTAGTCTTTTACTTAAGAGCAGTCACTTAGTGATTGTTCATAATTACAACAGACTTCCTCAGGGCCACTTACAACCTGGTTTTGAAATTCTGATGGCTGCCCCTCTCCCATGGTCACATGATTATATTTTCATTAATAAAATTGTTTCTATGGTTTGAAAATTTACTTCATTGCATTGAAAATTGATTAGATCATTCTGTTGACAAGTTAAATAGCAAAGGAAGTTTCTAAATGCCAGGGCACTGTTGGTAGGAATTGTTTTCATATAATTTCTCCAAAGAATGAAATAAAAATTTGTTAGATTACAAAACTAGTAAACTCTTTCAGTTTTTTAAGGATCAGATATCCTATTCATAAAACCCCCTTCTCCGATATTCAATCATGCCTTAGTACAGAGGTGGCAAAACATCCACATAGATCCTGCTGAGCATTTTTTGAAGATTCACTTCTGACTGTCCAGTCTTAGTTTCTAAGATATAAAAGTTAACATTTATTTTATTTAGATTTAAAAATTCTATCTTTATTATTTTTATTAAAAACTCAAGATGGCAATACTCTTTCCTTCTACTATTTTGTCCATAACACCCTTGTGAGGTGGATTGGGCTGAAAGAGTGTCACCTACCTTTTCATTTTCAAATTGGGACTAGAATTCATAGTCTCTTGGTTTCTAGTGTAGTGTGCCTTAACAATTAGACCAAACTGGCTCTCAATTAGAGCAATAGAATTCTCAATATAGCACCTTAGGCCTGGTAAGATGCCAGGAAGTAACTATCAGAGTTATTTAAGAAAAATATGAGATGTAAGTTCCATTTTTGGCTTCTGTCTTCATAGACATTGGTAAGATGTTGTAATACCCAATGATTGGGGTTTGAGTGTTATAATTCCTCTTTATGACAAAGGTACAAGAAGTAAGATTGACAGTTATAGTCCAATCAATATGTTGAGCAATACTTGCAAACTCTATGCCAGGCACTCTGATTGGAACTTTCAGAGTGAATAAAAATGAGTCAGTTTTAGGTGAAGAGCAAATTGTGTATAGAGTGTTCCACAATACATTATCAAGATTGTGAAAAAACCTAAAAAACGAATAGGAACTTAGTGTTGGCAGCATCTTCCCTTTGTGATGCATTCTTGGATTTTAGAAATGCTGTTGACTCTATAGCTACCGTATTTTTCGGAGTATAAAACGCATCTACCTTTTTTGGTGAGGAAAAGAAGAAAAAGAAATCTCTCTCTGCCTCGGCCTCTGAGCAATTTTGCCTCGTTGGAGCAAACAGCAAACAGCCTGCTTTACTTTCATTTTCATTTTCAGCATAGCTTGATTAGCACAAGGGGAAAAAAATCTGCTCCAGCAATTTACCTCTTTGCAGCAAGCAGCAGAGCCCTGCGCAAACCAGCTGACAGCAAATCAGTTGAGAGTTGGGAGGCCAATCTAATCAACTTGTGCTAATTAGACTGTGCTGAAGCTGAAAGGAGCTGTTTTTTCTTGCTGTTTGCTTGCAAAGAGGTAACTGCTGCAAGGCAGAGGCCAAAGGGTGGGGCCAGTGGGTGGGCAGGGCTACATTAAGTGTATAAGAGGCACCTAAATTTTCACCCCCTTTTAGGGGGGAAAAGGTGCGTCTTATACTCTGAAAGATACAGTAATTCTCAATTCAGAGCTACAATTGAGCCCAACATTTCTGTTACTAAACAAGGCAGTGTTTAAATATTTTCCCCTCCATTTTATGACCTTTTTTGCCACAATTGTTAAGCAAATCATTGTAGTTATTAAGTGAATCATGCAATCTTAAAGCGAACTTGGCATCCCCCATCGACTTCGCTTTCTAGAAGTTGGTTGAAAAAGTTACAAATGGTGTTCACATAATCCCAGGACAATGCAACTGTCATAAATATTTGCCAGTTTCCAAATTGTAAGTGTGAGAAGTAGTCATAAGTAATTTTTTTCAGTGCTGTTGTAACTTTGAACAGTTACTAAATTAATAGTTCTAAGGTTGAAGACTACTGGTATCTCCAGAGACAAATTTGGGGCAAACAGGTATTCTAACATTGATAAATGGTTTTCTCATTTATCAATACATTCCACAGTAGCACCTATGTAAGATTTAGATGTAATCTGAATGGGACAGATTACAATGCCTATGCAAAAGTTTGTAAAACAAGGTTATATTTTAGCATTTTACTTTTCAGTCTTGCTTTTCAATCTTAACTCAAACTCTACCACTTAAAGTAACTGATTTAAATACTCCAGTATTATTGCATGCAATTGTAGTGTTGCTCTCAATAATATTTTTTCACCTTAGGAAGGATTTTAGGGCATAAGCCCATCATCTTAGTGAATAACACTTAGAGGTAAATTATCAAAGGCTTGATCATAAATCAAAATTAGCTTTTATATGATACAGCACTGGGCCCTTATTTAATTACAGAGTGCTGAAATCTAGATTTCTCAGAGCAATTTGAAATTTCTGAAATATGTGCATCAAAAAAACCTTCATGATTAGAATCTTGAAAGCTGAAAGCAAGCCTGGCTTACATTTAGCAAGTATTGGCCAAAAATGATTTTGTCTGGGTTAATCTAATTTTCTAACCAAAGTTCTGCATTTTGTGGCCTTTCCTGATGCTACAAGTAAGCATCAATCAATATCTGTCAGGCAATAATGTGAGGATAATGGTTTTCAGCAAGATGTTGCATTCTTATGTGATGGATTCTGAGATTAAGTCATTTGCATAGAAGAAACCTATTTTGTATCTTCTGTTTGACATTATATAAACAAAGGACAGTATGTATGAAAGCACATTTTGATATATTATAGTTCTTCAGGCAGATACAGGCATATTCAACACAGTGCTTTGGCTCACGAAAATGGTTTCCATGTATTTTTATATTGCAATTTTTATATAGTTTAAGTGCATCATTCCAATTCTATAAAAATTCTTAGGCTATATTTTTATCTGATAGTTGGAGTGTGTTTTCCTCTTTTCATTTTTTTAATTTTCAAGTCCGTTCTAACTCTGCAATTGTCTGGACAAATCCATGCAGTTTTCTTGACAACATTTTCAGAAACAGTTTGCCATTGCCTTCTTCCTAAGACTGAAAGAGCATAACTGATTTAAAGCCACCTGGTGGCTTCACTATGCCTAAGGAAGGACTGGATTCATGCTTTGGAGTGCAATGACTATAAACACAGCAGGTGTCTGCAACTTAAGCCATTTTTCCCAATCTCTTAAAGACAGTTTAGATATTGTTGTCATATCATTGTTTTGCATAGTCCAGACCACATTTTTGTCTTCAAATTAGATACTTTGCACAGTCCTACTATATATACATTTGCAAGAAAAAGTATGTGAACCTCTTGGGATTACGTGGAGTTTTACATGAATTGGTCATAAAATGTGCTCTGCACTTCATCTAGGTCACAACAATAGAAAAACACAGTCTGCTTAAAATAATACTACACAAACATTAGATGTTGCCATGGTTTAATTGAACATAACATGTAAACATTCACAGTGCAGGGAGGGAAAATGTATGTGAACCTTTGGACTTAATAACTGGTTGACCCTCCTTTGGCTGCAATAACCTCAACCAAACGTTTCCTGTAGTTGCAGATCAGACCTGCACAACGATCTGGAGTAATTTTGGACCACTCCTCTTCACAAAACTGTTTCAGTGTAGCAATATTCTTGGGATGTCCGGTGTGAATCGCTCTCTTAAGATCATGCCACAGCATTTCAATCGGGTTGAGGTCAGGACTGTGACTGGGCCACTCCAGAAGGCATATTCTGTGCTGTTGAAGCCATTTTTTTGTTAAATTTCTTGTATGCTTTGGGTCATTGTCCTGTTGCATCACCCATCCTCTGCAGAGCTTCAGTTGGCAGACAGATGGTCGTACGTTTTCCTGCAAAATGTCTTGATAAACTCTGGAATTATTTTCCCATCAATGACAACAATCCGTCCAGGCCCTGAGGCAGCAAAGCAGCCCCAAACCATGATGCTCCCTCCGCCATGTTTTACAGTGGGGATGAGGTTTTGATGTTGGTGGGCTGTGCCTTTTTTCTCCACACATAGTATTGTGTGTTCTTTCCAAACAATTCAATTTTGGTTTCATCTGTCCATAGTATATTTTGCCAGTAGTGCTGTGGAACATCCAGGTGCTCTTTTGCAAACTTCAAACGTGCTGCAATATTTTTTTTGGACAGGAATGGCTTCCTCCGTGGTGTCCTCCCATGTACTCCATTCTTGTTTAATGTTTTCCTTATTGTAGATGTGTCAACAAAAATGTTAGCATGTGCCAGAGATTTCTGTAGATCTTTAGCTGACACTCTAGGATTCTTCTTTACCTCATGAAGCATTCTGCGCTGTGCTCTTGCAGTCATTTTTACAGGACGACCACGCCTAGGGAGAGTAGCAACAGTGCTAAACTTTCTCCATTTATAGACAGTCTGTCTTACCATGGACACATGAACATCAAGGCTTTTGGAGATACTTTTGTAACCCTTTCCAGCTTCATGCAAGTCAACAATTCTTGATCGTAGGTCTTCTAAGAGCTCTTTTCTGCGAGGTATGGTTCACATCAGACAGTGCTTCTTGAAACCAGTAAACCCAAAACAGGTGTGTGTTTTTAAAGGGCAGGACAGCTGTCAGCAACACATCCAATATCATCACACTGATTGGAGTCAAGGTTGGCTCACTCCTGGCTCCAATTAGCTCTTGGAGAAATCATTAGGCGAGGGGCTCACATACTTTTTCCTCTGTGCACTGTGAATGTTTACATGTTATGTTCAATTAAACCATGGCAACATCTAATGTTTGTGTAGTATTATTTTAAGTAGACAGTGTTTTTCTATTGTTGTGACTTAGATGAAGTTCAGAGCACATTTTATGACCAATTCATGCAAAACTCCACGTAATCCCAAGGGTTCACATACTTTTTCTTGCAACTGTATCTGCAACATTATATTAATCAGAAGTCATAAATATTCCATGCTACAGAGCACAGCAATTTTTAGCAGGATCATTGAGGACTAAGTGGAAGTGTCACTAGTGAGAAAGCAACAATCTGTTTCTACTAGATTGTTCATCAAGTAACTGGCAGAAAAATGTTTTCCTGGAGTGCATGCAGACACATATTTCCATCCTATAGTCCAAAGCACTGCTTTATTATTTTTCTTAATCTGAAAGATTTCAGCTACTGAAAGAATGATTGCACAGAGGAAATAAATTGTCATGAGGGAAAAAATCTATACACTGTTTAGTGGATGGCTTAAAAAAAAAACAAGATGAGGAAATGTAATCATTAATGGGATTTGGCAATAGCTTTTAAAGCAAATGTTTTCTGATTGAAGTCTTTAATCATCTGAATTAAAGTGGTAATTGTGAACAGATGGAAGTCAAATTACTACCTCTTTTGATTTTTGTCATATCTGATGCAATTTTTGATGTATAGTAAATATTGTTTCAATTCAAAATCTGATGTTAATGTGACAATCTCACCCACATTTTATTTAATTACTGTTATTTTCTTTAGGTAGCTAATGCAATAAAAGCTTCATTGCCTCAAGGTGCCATAAAATCTAACAAAGAAGGTACTAAATGTATTCAGGTTGAAATTACTCCTACAGCATCGAGGATATCAAGAAATGCTGTGACCAGCATGTCTATTCGGGGCCATAGATGGAAAAGGCATGGTAAGAACTTTGATTCTGAAAATATTAGTTATACCATAACAAAAAAATTAATATTCCAAAACTGACCTACCATGATTATCTAAAAATTGATATTCTTATTTATACTAATAAGAGACCCCATACATAGTATAAAAGGCCAATTAATTTTTATGTTATTTTATTTCTCTAATATAAAGAGGTTTTATGTCATTCTTTTTTGTTTGCATTAGCATAAGAAACCAGTTCATTATTATTTTACAGTTCATCATACTTTATTTATTGTCAATTAATGTTATACATTATATTAAAATTCTGGTTTAACATATACAGCGCACTTTTGATTTCAAGTATATCATTGTTTCAAAGTAATTATTGACATGATGGATTAATCATGTTATACTTCTTAATTTAACATAAATTCCCTCAATTTTTTTTTTATTGAAAAAGTTTTACAATTACATTTTCTCCCCAATTCCCCCCCCCTAACCCTCCCTAACCCCCCAACCCTCCCTAACCCCCCCTAGCCCTCCCTAACCCCTCCTCCCCCCCGGACTTCCACAGAATATAATCCAAATCAAAAACATATTTTATAAAACTTGAACCCCTCCACCCCCTGTATATTTTTCACATCTTCACAAAATTCAATTATTCTATCTCTATATAATACTTTCAGTTAAAAGCTATCTGATATTTCCTAGTTTGATATTTATTCTGCACATAATCTATCCACTTTTTCCACTCCCATACTTTTAAGTATGCTGAAATCTTCGCCATCTCTGCAAAGCTGGCCATCTTCAAAGTCCATTCATCAATAGTAGGCATAGCTTCATTTTTCCAATATTGACCTATCAGTAATCTCGCTGCTGTTATCATATACAGTATCAACTTTGTTTCACCCAATGTAAAACCCTTAACTATACCCAATAAAAACAATTGTGGAGAAAACTGAATTTTTTTCTTCAAAACATTCTGCATAACCCACCAAATTTTTATCTAAAAAGCCTTCACTTTCTTACAAGTCCACCACACATGATAATATGTGGCATCTAGGCAATCACATCTCCAGCATTTTGGTTGAACATTAGGGTACATGCACTACAATTTCTTAGGATCTAAATGCCATGTATAAAACATTTTATAAAAATTTTCCTTCAAATTCTGCGACTGTGTAAATTTAACATTCTGAACCCATATTTTTTCCCATGTTTCCAACATCACTGGTTCTGCAAAATTTTGTGCCCACTTTATCATGCAATCTTTAACCAATTCAGTTTCTGAATCCCTTTCTAACAAAACATTATAAACCCTTTTAATATGCATTGGACCTTTCTCTTTTATATGTCTAACCAATTCTTCCTCATGCATCATTATACCAGTTTTTTGGTCCTCTTTCCATCTCAATTGAAGTTGATTATACTGTAACCAAGTTAAATTAATCCCTTCCTCCAACAGCGTTTCTAAAGTCTTCAGTTGCCCTCTGCCCGCATCTGCAAAAAGAACTTCTTTATATAAAAACCCCCCGAGTGACATATTTGTATTCCACATGATATGACCAAGATCCAGCCATAACGGTATTTTGTAATCCCATTTGAGTCGGTGCTTCTTCCAAACTCTCATCAAAGAGTCTCTAAGTATGTGGCTTTTGAATACTTTATCCACTTTATTCTCATAAAATATGTAAGCATGCCAACCAAATTCAAGATCAAAACTTTCTATATTCAATATTCCAGTCTTTTTCCTTCCAAACCAATCACTTGCTTGTGTCAAAGCTGCTGCTTCATAATATAATTGTAGGTTTGGAAGTTTAAGGCCTCCCCTTTCTGGAACATCTTGCATAATTTTCAGTTTAACTCTTGGCTTTTTCTCATTCCAGACAAATTTATTCAATCCTCTTTGCCATTCTCTCAGTTGTTTATCACTTTTAAGCACCGGAATCATTTGAAACAAAAAAAGAAAACTTGGCAAAATGTTCATCTTAATTGCTGCTATTCTTCCAAGTAAAGACAGCTGCAGTTTTTTCCAAGTCTCCATATCTTTCTGTACGTCTCGCCACAACACCTCATAATTATTTTGAAACAATTTCATATTTGATTCTGCAACTTGAACTCCTAGATATTTGACCTTTGATACTATCTCAAAACCTGCCTTGCTTTCAAGTTCCTGTTTTCGATCTTGTGTCATATTTTTAACTATCATCTTAGTTTTTTTCTGGTTCAATCTAAATCCTGATACTGTACCATATTGTTCTATAATGTCTTTCATCTGGATTATTGATTCCATCGGCTGTGTTAGGGTAACTACCAGATCATCTGCGAATGCCCTTGTTCTGTAATCCTCTTGCCTTATCACTATTCCTTTCAAAGTGCTCGAGTCCCGTATTATATTCAACAAGACTTCTAATGTTAAAATAAATAACAATGGGGATAACAGACAACCCCGTCTTGTTCCTTTTTCAATATTAAAGTCTGTTGTCAAACTTCCATTAATAATAATCTGTGCCTTTTGTTCTTGATAAATTGCTGAAACCGCCTTTATAAATTGATCCCCAAAGTCCATCTTTTTTAAAGTCTTTAGTAGAAAATTCCAATCCACTCTATCAAAGGCCTTCTCCACATCCAAAAAAACCAGCACTGCAGGGATCTGTTTATTCTTGTCAAGATAATTCTATAACTTGCCTTACATTGTCCTTCATGTATCTGCCTTCTATAAATCCCGCTTGGTCACAATGAATCACCTCTTGAATAACTGGCATCAACCTGTTGGCTAATACTTTTGCAAATATTTTATAGTCATTATTCAGAAGAGATATTGGTCTAAAGTTTTCAGATTTTTTAGGACCTATTTGCTCTTTCGGTATCAATGAAATATAAGCTGTTTTCCATGATGGGGGTATTTTACCCCCTTGTTGTATGCTACAAAATAAGTCTTTAAGATGTTCAATCATTTCTGCTTGTAAGGTTTTATAATACACTGCAGTTAAACCATCCATCCCAGGAGCTTTAGCTGTTTTCAATTGTTTAATTGCAGCAATAATCTCCTCAGCTGTTATAGGATAATTCATTCTCTCCTTTTGTTGACTAGTAATTTTTGTAACTCTTTTATTTTCTAGATATTTCTCTATAAATCCATTCTGTGTATCACCTTTGGCATATAGTTTGGTATAATAATCTACAAAAACTTCCTTAATTAATTTTTGTTGGGAAATTTCCTTCCCTCCAGTATCAATACTATCAATGATCCGTGTACTCTGCTTCTTCCTTAGTGTATAAGCCAACCATCTGCCCGGTTTATTAGCGTTGCAAAATGTATTGTGTTTCGCAAATTGTAAATTTGTTGCTGTTTGTTCCGCTATAAGCATTTGAAATTGATCTTTCAGAAGTTTTATAGCTCCTCGTATTCTTTCATCTGTTGGTTTTTTTATAAGTAACTGTTCTTTATTCTTTATTTCTGCTTCCATTTCAGATCTTTTCTTTTGTCGATTCAATTTGTGTTTAGAGTTCATATGAATGAGTATCCCTCTCATATACGTTTTACTCGCATCCCACACGATTTCAATAGGGGTACCCTTATTCAGATTCATTTCAAAAAATTCCTTCATCTGCTTTTTAAGTTCTATTATATTTTTTTCATATCTAAATAGATTTTCATTTAATCTCCATGATCTTCTCTCACTCTTTCCCATCTCAATTTCTATCCATACCGGGCTATGGTCGGTTAAAGTCCTTGGAAAAATCTTTGTTCTTTTTGTTTTTACAAGTAAATCAGCTGATAGTAAAATAAAATCAATCCTAGAAAAGGATCTATGTCTATCTGGGCTGCTGTTCAGGTTTACGTGTGGGGGATACCCTCCCTGCCGCCTTCCCTTCCTATTTGGCCTGCTTAGAAGCCATCCTGCCACGTAGGCTAGCTTTTCCAAAAAAGGAGATCCTTTTTCCCTTTCCACCACCACAAAGTCCTCTAAAAAATTCCCCCAGGTTTAGTCAGATTAGGGGTGAAATTGAAATTGAAATTGAAGCAAGATCAGGCTTGTTTTTAAAAAAGGATTTTTCCTTTCTTTTCCTCCACTTGTTACAGACAGCGCAACTTTGTAACTAGTTGAAATAACTTTGCTAATCCACTCTCACTTTCAGCTCGTTAACGCTGAAGTCGGGCGCCATTTTCAAGCGACTTTCACACACTCACTCTTCTGCTTTAAACTTAATCACAGGGCTAGTAATACTTGCAGTTTCGAGGTTTCGAGGTTCAAGTTGTTATTCCACCCTGGTTGTTTAAGTTTACTTTGTTTTGAGTAAAAAGGTTGCTCCTGCCACCTTGCTCTGCACTGGGCAGACTCGTCCCACGCTGTCCGGAGTCTCGGCGAGCTGAAAGGGAGCCGCGCCTGTTTCCTCCCCAGAAACAGCTGTCTGGGGGCTCACAGGGGCTCAACCTGCTTCTTGCCCACTCTCTTCCACTAATCCTTTGGATTTGGGAACTTCCGAGCTGCTTCTCTGGATCGAAGCGGCTCTAACAGGCAGCAGGGCTGACGGTCCAAAAACGGGACCGTCTTTCGGCGACAGGAAGCAAACCGGAAGTCCAATTCCCTCAATTTTTTATTACAGGAGTGTTTATAAGTATCCTGTCATTAATGAAAGTTTTATACTGATTATTTCACAGTACTTTTGTTCTTCATGTACTATGTCTTATACATTACAGATATAGCAAACATAGTTGGAACTGCTAAGGTATTTCTATCTTTTGATATACATTCAGCACTAGAGAATGGATTCATAGACCCAATAATGATTTTGTGGCTTTAAGGTTGGATGCAGAATAGTAATAATAAATAAAATTATTAGTTTATTTGAACCACAAAGAAGATATAATTTTCTAAATAAACTACAGAGTGTTCTTTTCCTATATTTTTGATTAGTGATAGGATTAGTTGCTGTTTCTCTTTGCTACCCTGTTAAGAGCTTATAATGGAAATACTGATCTATTGCTTAAACTCAATAACTAACCTGTAGTTTTGTTTTTGTATAACTAATGTAGTTTCCAATATTTTATATAAGTATAAATATATTGGTAGTCCAGAAAGGATACATATCTTGCACTTTTCAGACACTACTTTTACTACTGTTACCTTTCTGCAGGAGTCATGCTTGATGATACAGGTGCTGAAGTTCAAGAGGCAATGGTTAGGACAAGTGTTTGCTGCAGCAGATAACAAACAATAAGGCAAGAAGCTTGATAGTATTAGTAAAGCAACTGACTGCAATAAAGATGAACAGTTATTCTATTAAGACGAAGGATAATTTGCAAGGTATGCAAGCATTGCTGCAGACCCTTAAGTATCCAAATATATTGGATGCTCTTCCCTTCAGAAAAAGAATTTCATAATGTAACAAAATGAAGAGGAAATAAAGTACCATTTTGGCTCAGTGTGGAGAATTTGGGGGCTATTTTGTAGATCAATTTCCTATAAAATTACCTTGATTTATTACAAATACATTTAAGAGCTTCTACATACTTCTAATTACTTCTGCTGGAAAGGAGCCTGCATCCAACAGTTAGAACTTGGCTTGTTAGGAGAACAAGTCTAGAATGTTAGTTTAAACAAATATTGACTTGTTCAATGTTCTGCTGGCAGAACAATAGTGGGAACAATAGAAAAATGTGTGCCAAGATATTTGTTTGATTATTGTATGACAAAATTTTGAATACCGTTAATTATGTGTAATATGTGAACCACAATATGAATGGAAATGTGGAGACATTTTTTAAAAATGTTGATTGATAATTCAGAAAAAAAAAATTGCTTCAAGATAAACTATAATTCAAAAAATTAGTACTTTCACTTTTAGATTTGCTTTCTATATTTAGTATAATCATTTATTAGTTTGAAAAGGTGTGGCATCTTCTTGGTTTTTCAATATTGCTATCTCAATTTTTGAAGTTGATTAGAACTTGGGTGCTTTGGATTACATATCCATTAAGATCTGGACTAAAAAGACCTGATCACCTATTGCAGCTTAATATGCTATGCAGTTGTGAGATGGAATTATTCATTGAAATGTATCCTTGAGGTCCAGACAAAATACCAAGAAGCATCTTTAAGAAAATCATGTGGCGAAATTACGTTTTGAGAACATGATAGGTTTTTTTTGCTGTTTTCAGAAACATATTTTATGCTCTGTCTTATTCAAAAGTACTGATTTCTACTGATGATTCTTCAGTCAATAGATACATATCTATTTCAGAATTAGAAAGAATACTTGATTTGGTGTTTATTTTTCCTTCTGGATTATAATAGAATAATAGAATCTTTTTCTATTTATAGTACAGCGCCTGAACTTTCACTTTATATTATAAGATAAATTAATGCACATGTTGGTAAGGACAAAATTGAACAGAACTCTTCAATTATCTAAAATTGATGCTTTGCCCTTAAATTGTGGTACTGTAACACAAAGTAAAGTTTGCAAGATGTGAAAATCAGACAAACTGTACTTAGATCTTAAAAGTATAGATTAATGAGAATTTTGTGGTAAACAATGGTAATACGGATTGGAATCATTAATCCCTCTTAAAAATGGTAGGTAATTTATTCTGTATTAATGTTAAAGCAAAGAAACCAAAGAAAATTAAAAGAAAAATTGGAATTTCTTTCTTATTATTTAATTCCAGTGGAATCAGAGAATGAGTGAATGAATGTGTGTATATATGCATCATAGGGAGAAAAACAAGTTAAGTATAAGTATTATCTGTAAATTAGATGCTATAATTAAAAAAAACCAGGTAGATAATATTTTCCTTCTGCTATTTGGCATTCATATGGGTTTTTTAAAATTTTATTTCCATATGCAGCTTCAGCTATCCTGTAAACTATGGCTTATGCAGAATGCATGGATTAGTATATGAACTGTATGTGACCTCACCATTGTTTTAAAGCAATTTTCAATTGTGTGACATAGTTCAGTTATAGAAGAAGAAAAACATCTTTCCTGTATATTTCATAACATTCTGCAAAAAAGAATGGAGTTGAGAATTTGCAACAGAAAACCACAACCCGTTACAGTTAGACTTCAGAGATAGACCAGGCTTTAATAGTGGTTGGAGAGTGCAGGGAGGAAAGAGTGCATAAAAAGGAGAAAGGCACTCTGTCTCAGGAAGATTGGAAAGATGTTTTTACTTTGTTCCTTAAAATATCAGGCATTTGGATTGCCATGGAAGTAATGGAAATTCCATGTAGCCATATTTGACCTATAAGATAAAAACAGTGTTGCTGCGCTTTAGGTTCTATCATTATTACATAGTGCTATCAGGTTCTATCATTATTACATAGTGCTATCTTGTGGAGGATAAGGTCTAGATAGTAACAGCTTTGTTGTTTCTCAAAAGAGCCTTGAAGACCTGACTTTTTCTTCAGATTTTGGGCTAGGCCGCTAGGATAACGTATACTTGCTATATTTATATAAATAAATGAATGATAAGTAACTGGCAGACAAGCAGCCTGATGTGCTATGCACTATAAACTTTATTAAAAATAACATCATTGCTCCCATTTGTGGGCATGGGAGTTCTAGTCAAAATCGCTTAGAAACCTGGTGCAATACAGTATGTTCAAAGCACTTTTTATTTTCCAGTGGGCAGTCTTATTGAAAGGCAACCAGTTACCAAAAGGGGATGTTTATAGAGATATCTGTTCTTATTTAATCAGTTAATTCTAGATTTGTAAACATCTTCTGAAAAGATCTTTTATTCTTTTAATTGAATTCTGTAATATGTTAAATCATTATTTTTCCATTTGATAGTCAGGTGCTTATTTTGTAAAAATGCTTATGATGACTCAATACTTTTCACTTTCCTTTTCCTTTTTCTTTAAAAAGTGGTTTTGACTGTGTTTATATAGCATCTACACACTTTTTAGTTTGGCAGAGCGTTTCATTTTTAAGATTTATGTTCTTGCTACAACTTTCATTTTATTAGAGCTTGCTTTGTCCCAAACTTTGCTTAAACTCACTGCCCCATTTATTCCTCAGCTATTTCACTGAAACCATATTCAACTATCTTTTATACTCTTGGATTGTTTTTACTTTTTTTCCTCTTCCCATATCCTTTTATTGTACATAAGGACTTAGAAATCAATAAATGAAAAGTACATTTAAGTGTTCATACATTTGTTAAGGAGGCACATTTCATTTTGACTGTTCATATACAGAAACAAGACCCTTCTAAAGTAATCTGAATTGAGTTGGAAGTGTGATGCTTTGTGGTCTGAAGCAATGTACAGAGGGCATTTGCGCAAAAAAGAAAGAAAAGCAATGACTCTGTGCCTACTACATTTAATTTTTATTTCATGTAAAACCTTTGAGAAGCAGGAAGGAAAGAGTAATAGAGATGGTTGTATTCTAAGAAAATCTCTTTAGTAGCTCCCTGATCACCCTAGATGTTTCAGTTTTGAATCCCCCCATAGTCCATTGGAGTTGGGTGGCTACTAAATTCAAAGAAAGGAAAGGGAGAGAGGTGTGAACTTGAATCAAATTCTTTTTGTAGTCATCCATTTTGTCTCAAAACAAATTATAGGCTTCATTCTAAATCTCTTTAAAGTAGTGAAAGAGTGCCATTATCCCAAATTCTGTCACTAAAATTAGATAGATTTCATTCCCTCAGTAGTGTCTATAGCTGTATATTTTTCTGTGAAAAAGCTGTAGCTATTTTCCAGGATTTTCCAGGTAGTTAACAGGAAGTATGGAGATTTGATGAACTGGTCTATTTCCTGAATTGCCAAATCAGACCAAATCCAAATATGGTCAGTGCCCATCACTTATTCTGAATATTTCAATTTAGTACATAAATATACAACTGTGAGGTCATTGTAACTAGTCAAATGGGTGCTGAAAGTATCAATCATCAAATACTGCAGAGTAAATGATATGTGAGTTTTAGATCATATATCCAAAATGCAGTCTTAATGAATTAGGGCAATCGTGATAAAGGAATCTTGCTATTTATATTTCTTTTTCAATAGTATAATCTTTCTATAAATCAAACTCAATACTTAGAGATTCATAAAGAAAAATATTTTTAATATGTAATAGGCGTCCAAATGACACATTTACAATATTTTATACATTTTTATTGATATTTGCATTGAAAAGTGTGCTATCATTAATTAAGGTACTATGCAGGTTTTAAAATTCAAGGGTATTAGAAATAACTTTAGAATTCATTGAACAAAAACATAGTATTTTGGAAACTATTGTAACATATTGATTTCATTAAAGCATTCGTTTAATCTGCATTTTATCTTATTTAATTTTATGCATTTATTTGCTATAGAAATAGAAAGGTAGAACAGATGTGTGATATAAAGTATGCAGCATTCACACTTTAGTCTTAATAAAGCCATATTTGTCTTCCTTACTTCCCAGTGTATATACAGGCAATCCACAAAGAAAGTCTGGAAAATAGGAAGATTGACTGCATTGTCTCCTCTCTGCTGTTTGCTACTAGTGATAACAAGATAAATGATATGGACATTGGTCTTTGTGAGGAAGCACCACATTGTGTAATAGAACATAGATGGCAAGAAAGAGCTTTATCATCTGTTGGAATTCAGAAAGATAGAAATCTTTGAATTTTCAAAAAGAATATTTTTTTTTACAATTTGAATCTGAACATTTTAGAAAACTGTCCTAGTGTAATAGTGTAAAAATAATTTGAATATGACAAAATCAGTGGTTTGGTTCTGAGATACTAATATATAGTTAACCAAGTAAAATATCCCTTATACTCTTAGTGGATATATTTAAAAAGTAACTGTAAAGTAAATGTTAGTGTATTTATATATTGTATTTATTTAGTATGTAGCAGGTACTTTTTTTCAGTTGAGCTTGGCTCCAAAGAGTTCATTTTTAATTTTATGATACTGCAATCTATATTCCATCCCATTTTCAGAAACATTATATGGCTTAGTATCTCTAAGACATTATATAAGAACTCCCTTTACTAATGACAGGCCAGAAAATTAAATCTCTGACTTTGAAACCTTCAGACTATTAGGTTTTCTCTCCAATTCATGTCTTTTTGTTTGTCTCCATGGTTTTTGTTTCAGCCATCTTTTTTCTTTCTTTCTTTCTTTTTTGTCTTATTCATTTTTAATTCTAGAGCAACCAGATAATACTAATGACACTACTGAATCGGGCAACTTTATTATACCCGAGATTAGTGTCACAAATGTGGCTGGAGAGAGAACCAGGAATGGGGAAAAAAACAGAATGCCAGGAGAGAGTGATCAACATATTCAGGGTGTACAGGAAATTCCTACAGAGCCTAGAGTTGACAGCAAAAGCTTGCCAGAGATCAGGAGGCAAAAATCTGTAAGAAAAATTATGGAGGATGGAATAAGCTCACCTGGCAGAATGCAATTTTAGCAGAGCACTTTGTAGCTACATTCAAAAGGTATCAATTGAAAGGGTCATGGCTGCATGTTCTGAAGATTTTAGTAATCAACGGTAGACATTTGCATGTATTTTTAGTCAAACACAACTGCATGCTTTACACATAGAGCTGATCTCTGTGCTCCACATATTGATAGCATGCTGACAACAAATAGATTTATCTTAGATTGGGAAACCACACTGGGAGATTTCAAATTTCATTAATGTTCAACTTGGATTTGTCAGTTCTGAGTCATTCAGCATTTTTATTTTACACATTTGAAATAACTCTTTTTTCAAGTGTACATAAACAATAATTTATTTTAATGTTTTCCCATTTGTTACATTGTATGCTCCAGTGTGTTAGGTTTCCAGAATCATCACCAAATTTAACTCTTTAGTACAGAATGTGGCCATTCAGCCCTTTAAATATGAAATACAACTGGATTTGCTAAAAATGTGAGCACCTGCAGTTGATGCCCTATTAGCTAGTCTGCTGTTCTGATTATCTATTTCCATGATTATTTTGCTGTCTGTAGTACGTAGATACCTTGCTCATACATGGGCTTATTCCTTTCTAGCTGTTATAGATCTAACCTATTCTAAATCTTGCATGAATAACAGGTGCTTTAAAAATAATCACACAATGAGATTGTTAAGCATGCTTTCTGTTTATTTATTTTATTGTAATATATTATATTATATTGATATAATAGATGAGCTTCTTGTCTGCTCTTAAATCTTTTGCTTTGTGCTTGAATAGAAAGATCTATCAAGAACCAATGAAATATATACAGTGTTCTGTCTCCATGCAGGTAACGAATTAGGAATTCCAGAAGAAGAATTAATAGAAGTATCTGAAGTTGATGAAGGTTTTTACTCTAGAGCTACTTCTACTACAAGTCACTCTATTTCATCAAAAAGTAGCAGCAACACCAGTAATAAAACAATAATGAGCAAGAGTCAACGAAGGTCTGGAGGAAACAAAACTGGAGGAAAAGAAAAAGATATGAGTGCTGAATCCTACAAAGAAAATTTATCTCACAAACAAAGTCAGAGGGCATTGAGTGAAAATCTAGAGCTTCTCTCTTTAAAAAGGCTGACCCTAACTAGCAGCCAATCCTTGCCAAAATCAGGGAGCCATAGCTTGGCTAGAACTAGCACTACTCTTTTTAGTAAATCCTTTGAGCAGGTCTGTGGTGGTGTGATCCCAAGTAGTCATAACGGCACAGAAACAAATAGGCTTTCAGTGTGCAGTTTGCAAGAAGGGAATCTGATATTTGAAACTGAAAGAATAGACCTTACGGTTCCAAACAAACAATCTAATCAGCAGCGACTACCTACTATCAGCATTACTGTCTCAACAGACCAATAACCTCCTAACTAATGTTGCTGTGTAGAAGAGGGGCCATTCAATGATGGTACCACATGTTAGGATCCCTCAAGCTCTTTTTTTAGTCAACTAAACTGCTTCAAGTTACTTTTGTTTTCCAATAGTAAAACCTAAATTCTTTCAATGATTAAATGTTAAAATGGAACAGCATGGATCATTCAAGTAAATACTTTATAATATTGATGTGGGAAAATTTAGGAATTAATTTGCTCAGCAGGTAAGTTGATTGGAGAATGATTGTGTGATAGGCCTATCAGATGAAATCTTTAGTATTACTGTGCTATTTCTGGGTGCTGAACTTTATTTCAGTCATTATTAGATGTGGCTGAGAATTGGTATGCCAGTTCCATACTTAAAAGCAAGAACCTTCTTTCTTAGGCACCCTGATACAGGTCAGTTTAAGTAGCAGCTGATAATTGAAAAACAATATTCAGATCTGTGTACACAATCTGTTATTAAAAAAAAAAATAACGTCATTATTGTGCCAATACTGAACAATGTGTGTTCAAGCCACTATTTTCAAATCTAACTATGAAAATAGCTACAGTATAGCTATCCAGTATATGCAATATATCATTTTTGCCCTAAGCAATGAATATTTTACAGCATGTACTGTACATATATTATTATTTTCTAATATTATTAACAGATTTTTTTTTTACCTTTCCCATCATCCCAGATCTATACAATTAATATTTTGTGCTGGTCTATCTTGATATGATTGATCCAGCTGCCAAAAGTATATTGGCTGTCACATTTAAACTATGACTAAAATGGATGCAATTCATTGTATTACTTTATATGTACAGGCAGTAGTGGTGTAAAACTGTTTTTGGCTTAGAAGATGGGTGTCAAACTTGTGATGTCATGTTGTCATCACATGATTTGCCTCCCCTTCGCTAAACCGGAGGTGGGTGTGCTAGTGTAGTCACATCTGGCCCATGGGCCGCAAATTTGACACCCCTGGCTTAGAATATACAGTAGGTCTTGGCATAGTGCACAAAGAGATCAATTGAAAGAGGAGAAAGTTATTCATCTTCATCTGGAACGGGCTACAGTTCTACTTTTATAATGCCAGTGAATTCAAAATGATTAGGGTGACACTTACTTTTTGGCGTTAAGAGTCTGTAAACCAACACAAGAAACAATAGTACAATATTTTCTTCTGAAATTGAACAGAGATATTAATCTAAAATATTTTAGCATTTTTAAATGGAAAAGTAGTGTGAATTATTTTTGATTTTACTCCTTACTTTCATCAAACTGGTTTTAAAATTGCATCACATTTAAATCAGTGGTGAAATCCCCCTGGTTCTATCCGGCTTGCCAAACTGGTAGTGCCAGTGGTGGGAGGCTCCACCCACCTGCTGGGATGTCATTACTCCTCCTTTTTTACCATCTACACATGCGCAGAAGGTTCTGCACATACGCAGAAGAGGTATGCGCGTGCTCCTGCCCGTTCCCAAACCAGTAGCAAAGGTAAGTGGATTTCACCGCTTATTTAAATCATAAGCTTTACACTATATGAGAAATAGGTCATGACGATTAACAGATGATACAATATTTTGGAAGGAAAAGACTTTGTTTTAACTTCTTAAAATACAACCTGGCATTTTTATTTTTGCATAGCCATATTGATAATTTCACCAAATTTGAACCCTCCTTCCCCTCTGGTTTCAGCTAATTAATTAGTTTATAACAACTTCTGGGGGATTAAAAAGTGTATATGAACATTGGCATCACATTCTAGTGCTTTCTACATGTTCATGAATCTTTGAATCCTTCTGCAAGAGTAACACTGGTTATTTTTATTCCTTCCACCCACTGCTTTTTGCAGTGTTGCTTTTCAACCAAAACACTTTCTAACAAAATATTTTATACTTCTGTTTTTAAGCAAGAAGCAGCTTGATAGACTGTTTTTATATTAACTGTACCATGTAGTTAGAAATTCTATTTGTATTCAAAGAGAGACTTCAAATTTCCAGAGACCCAATTTTTTAATAAGTAGTAGCTTTTTTTTCCCAATTGTTTGTATTTGACATTTTTGGAAACTCCATTTTCTGAAATATCTGAAATTTAAAATGGACAAAACCTAACTAATTTTATGAAATCTCTGGGATGTTTATTATAACAGTATTAATTCATCCTTACACAATTTTCTACATATTTTATGGTTTACTAGCATTGTATTAAATATTGATTTTGAATAATTAGTTTCTGTGCAGGATTATACAGCCATTGTAAATGAAAGCTATTTGAATTTATAGTTCATTATTTAAAATTCCAAAAGATGGAAGTAAAATATTTATAGTACTAAAGTTTTAGGACTCTAGAAAACATTTTTGTTTGAGTAAAAACAACTTTTTTTATACATTCAAATAATTTAGAATTTCCCCAAGATGATGGAATAAAAAATGTATGAAGTTAAGTTGCTCAAATGTTTTTGAACAAGCATATGTGCAGCTATCTATTCTACATGGTAATGATTCATATATAAATGTATTGTGCATATGCATAGTTATTTACATTTATGCATAATCAAAATTGAAAGAGTGAAAACCCAGAAAATATGAAATTCATATGCACAGTAGATTGATAGTAATAAAATGTTTCTCATAACTTTGGAAAAGCACAATGTATTAAAATATTTTAGCAGAATATTAATGAGGTATTCATATTTTGATTGAGTGCAATATATGAATAATTTTTTGTGATTGACATTCTTGGTTTTCATGTTAAACTGAAAATGAAGTAGACTTTTCTGTGGTACAGTAACTGTAGACTTTTGTAAAGATCCCTTTCTATTTATTGAATATATAAATTAGTTCTGTGAATTTTTCAACAATTTGCCATTTACAAGGATGAATACCACTTAATAAACTATTAACAGTATAAAACAACAAAATGTGCTATCCACTTTTACAGTATACACTTGACTATATCCTGTTTTAATAACACTTAATGTTTTCTGTATTTTAATAAATGAACTGTTTAGTTGAAGTTTGTATTTCCATGATAAAGCTATCATCTTTAACATTGATTTACTTAGTTTGTAAATATTGTTTTTAGTTACTGAGTTTACATTGATGATGAAATGATGATGATGAAGTACCTGTAACATTGGATTTGAGCAGTATTGGAATTGCAAATGGTGAGAAACTAACCCACTTACTCATGATCCCAATAAAAACCAGTCCTCTGTTTTTGATTGCTTATTTTATCCATGGTTTATAGTTTATTGTTTATTTTATTCCTATCCCTCTTCAGGTGCCAGAACAAAGTAATAACTAAAAAGTAAAAACTAAACTATAATCAACAATAAACTAACCCTATTTTTAAATATTAGATACAAAAAATCAAAAGCTCATTAAAGAAACAGAAACAAGAAATAGGCAAATTGAAATAGTTATTCCATAAATCCTTGGTTAGGAGACAGCATCAAAAGCTCAATATCAATAATCTATTTAATTATGTATGTGTGTGTGTTTAAGAATAGGTGGTGGAATGATACTTAAATATAAACTTAATGTAAGAACTGTCCCAGAATTCAGAAGACGGTATTATATCTGGGATGGAATGAAAGACAACATAGGTAAAACTTTTAGAAGAGTTAGGCTAGAATGGATTGTTTTTCAGTTTACAATCTCAACTCATGAGAAACAAGAATACTATCTGTGTGTATAATCTGAATGCCTCAGGATCATGAATTGCTGCCACATGTTGTCCTGAAAGAGAAACGATCACTGGAGTTGCTGAAAGATCTCATAAAAACAAAGTATATTTTTCCAAACAAACAAATCCATTATTGAGTGATTTTGAGAGAATGCTCAGGAAACCCTCATGCCCGCTTTTCATAGAGTATTGGACAATCCACTGGGTAGAAACGGCTGTTTAGTTTATATTTTAAAAACCCCATTCTCATCTAAATACTTTTGCTTGACTCATTTGAAACTATTCTCCTCAAGGGTATCTATAGTAAATTTGCAATTCTGTGTTGGATGGAAGGCTCAACCTTGTGAGACAAATTGGACCTAATGATTTGGGGATAATGTTTCAACTCCATCTTTGTCCCTACTTATGTTTCATTCACAGATGAAAGAAAACCGAACAGCCACATTGCTTACCTGACTGCCAATAGCTTTATGTAACAGCCTCTTCCCATGACTGGCCAGGGTCTGCAAAATAGTTTTTGGAGTACAACAAAATGGTTATCTATAGCAGTGATGGATAAATTAGGCTTTGCTGATCTTTGCACTGGGCCTACATTCATTGGTTTTTTTTTTTATGCTTGCCAAGTTTTATTCTGTAATTTGTTCATTTCTTTCCCGCTATCTCATTGAGTAAATCTTTTTTTCCCAAATTAGCGTAAGCTCTGAATTGAAGATGTAGAGTGTGCATATTTATGCAAGTTTTAAAGAGCACTGGAGAATATTCTTTGGTAAATATAAAGATTATATGAAAACATATTTGGAATGTTCAAATTTCAAATTTTGAAGTTAATCAGGGTTATCGAACAATAAAGAAAAGTTGTGCTACTTGGCTGATATTTATCTAGAAGTTCTCATAAGGAATGCAAAGCTCACTAGCACCACACAAAAAAACAAATTTAAGAACTAGGGATCAAACCAGCAGGTTAATTTTGAAAACATGCCAAAATCTTGTTCTTCCTTTTAAAAATACGTATAAAAAAAGAGTAAGCATTTTTTCCAGACCAAAGTTCTTACCACATCAACTGGTTCAAGCAAGGGGCATCCCTGACCCTCTGCGAGTCTTGAAAAAGATTTACTTCCAACATCTTTCAGCAGAGTAATTATTTCCTTCTTTAGCTTTCTTTTTTGTCTAGCTTTGCAGCTACTGGATGTAACACAACTCACTTCTTTACTGAGAAAACTCAATAACCTATGGTAGATAGAAACAAAAAAGCAGAAATCAGGCGTAATTGCCATTTAGTTTAATAGGATGAGATGGAAATGAATGGAACAGTTAATAGGAAGAACCATATCTTTAATAAGTTAAGATAACTTATAACTTATTAAGTGATTAATAAAGTTGTTTCAGCTCACTCACACATAGTGCAATTGCGTGCCATGCATTTTATATAAAATAGAATCATGAAAGATAATCTAATCCAACACACTCCAATGACCAGGGGTGTCCTTGAGAGGTTACTGTCTTACCCCTTAAAAACCTTCAGGCAGGCAAACCACAATTACTGTAGGTAGATTGTTCCACAATTGTCAGAAAGCTGTTCATTATATTTAAGAAAATAGTTGTACAACTAAAATAGTTGTACTTTGTGCCCTTGTGAAATTGTCTCTCATTCTGCTTCTGAAGCCACAATAGCTCGAGGAACAAAAACCCAGCTCCTCTTGTGTTTCTTATAAAAAGCCCTATTGATCTGCAAAGAGACTATGCAGGAATGAACCAATGTGTTTCAACCAGAAAATGAAATATGCCAGCCTTTGGGTACCATGTTATTGGAACTACATTTGAGAGAGAGAGACAGAGAGGGACAGAGGAAAAAACCCTCTCAAAATGCCCTCATGTAATATACTTTCTTTCCTAGAAGTCCCATCTCTTCACCTTCAGTTGTATATATGCAAGCTATTTATTCAACAAAGGATAGACTTCAGCTCCGCATTCAATACCATCATTCCAAATATTCTTCTAGCTAAACTAAATCAGTTAGATGTGCCTGACCACACTTGTAAGTGGATCATAAACTTCCAACAGACAGGAAGCAGCAGGTGAAGTTAGGCAAAATCACATCAGATACTTGTACAATTAGCACACACACACACACACACACACTGTGTGTTCTCTCCAATTCTCTCTCTCTATACCAATGACTGCATCTCAAAAGATCCCTCTGTTAAAGTACTGAAGTTTGTAGATGATGCAACAGTGATTGGTCTCATTTGAGACAACAACGAATCTGCATACAGACAGGAGGTTGAACAACTAGCCTTGTGGTGCGACTGGAACAATCTTGAACACACACAAAACCATAGAAATGATGGTAGACTTTAGGAGAAACCCTCCTATACCTCTTACAATACTAGACAACACAGTATCATCAGTAAAGACCTTCAAGTTTCTAGATTCTCTAATATCTCAAGACTTAAAATGGACACCTAACATCCAAAACGTCATCACAAAATCATTTAAAAAACCCATCATTTCTGGTCTTCCACATACATTTGATAAACACCAGTTTGCATACAGAAGAAATAGATCTACAGGGGATGCTATAGACAACACTCTTCCCACTGCTCTGACTCATTTGGAATATCAGGGATGTGTGTGTATATGTGAGGATGCTTTTTGTAGATTTTAGCTCTGCGTTTAACACAATACTTCCACGTAGACTAGTGTCTAAACTTATGGATATTGGACTTTCTTATTCAATCTGCCTTTGGATTATGGATTTCCTGCCTGGCCGCTCTCAGAGGCCAGCTCTTCAGCCCTTATTCTTAACACTGGTACACCACAGGGTTGCGTGTTGAGTCCTTTACTCTATACTCTATACTCTTTATGTGTATGACTGCATTCCCACTCATGCTAGTAATACTAAATTTGCAGATGATCTGAGTGGGATGAGTCTGCCTATCGAGACGAGGTGTTTTTGTGGTGTGGAGACAATAACTTGGTCCTTTACACCAATAAGACCAAGGAGCTTATAGCAGACTATAGAAGGAATAGATCAGACATCCAGCCCTTGTTTATCAATGGAGACCGAGTGGAGCAAGTGGCCAGTTTTAAGTTTCTGGGTGTTGTCATAAAAGAGGACCTGACTTGGGGCGCTCACATTGCAGCACTGGTCAAAAGGGCCCAGCAGAGATTATACTACCTGAGACTTCTCAGGAAACAACTGAATTAAAAACTGCTGGTGACCTTCTACCGCTGCATCATAAGAGACTATTTTAATTTAATTGCATCTGTGTATGGTTTGCTAATTGCACAGTGGCAGATAGGAGAGCATTCCAGAAGGGTAAAATCCTTGCCCAGAGAATCATTGGTTACCCTCTCACCTCTTTGGAAGAGCTTTATAATTCCCACTGCCTTAAGAAAGTTCAAAACATTCTTAAAGATCCATCTCATCCTAGGCACTCTTTTTTTGAACTATTACCATCTGGCAGACGGTACAGGATAATAAAAACAAGGACAAATACGCTGAAAAACAGCTTCTATCCCAGAGCAGTAACTATATTGAATTCTACTGTATAGTGCAATATTAATGCCATACTGGGTTTTCAATTCAATTGTATAGAATGTGAAGGGTGTGTGTTTGTGTTTTATTTTTATAGTTATGTACATCTCCACCACGGACCACCCCAACGATTCCCTTGAAGTGATGTCCTGGTGTCTGGAGGCCTTGCAGATCTGGATGGGGAGGAACAGGCTCAGGTTCAACCCATCCAAGACCAAGTGGCTGTGGTTTCTGACATCCCGATATAGTCAGTTGACGCCATCGCTGACTATTGGGGGCGAATCGCTGGCCCCCACGGAGAGGGCTCGCAACTTGGGCGTCCTCCTGGATTCACGGCTGTCTTTAGAAGAGCACTTGACGGCCGTGACCGGGAAGATTTTTCATCAGGTTCGCCTGATTCGCTAGTTGCATCCCTTTCTGGATCAGGACTCCCTACACACATTCACTCAGGCCCTCGCCACCTCCCGCCTGGACTATTGTAATGCTCTCTACATGGGGCTCCCCTTGAGGAGCACCCGGAGGCTCCAACTGGTGCAGAGTGCGGCCGCACAGGTGGTTATGGGAGCAACATGGCGCTCCCGTGTGACACCTCTCCTGCGCGAGCTGCACTGGCTCCCGGTGGTCTTCCGGGTGCGCTTCAAGGTTTTAGTTACCACCTTTAGAGTGCTCCATGGCTTAGGACCTGGTTATTTACAGGACCGCCTACTACCACAAACAGCCTCCCATTGGCCGGTACGCTCTCACAGAGAGGGGCTCCTCCGGGTGCCGTCAGCCAAGCAGTGTCGACTGGCGTCCCCCAGGGGGAGGGCCTTCTCTGTGGGGGCACCCACTATCTGGAACGAGCTCCCCCCCGGAAATACAGAGGATCCCGGATCTGCGCACTTTCCGCCATGCTCTTAAGACCCTCCTATTTCAGCAAGCCGGCCTGGCCTAATTTTCTCCCCTTTCTTTTAATTTTTTAAACTGAAATTTTAATTTGTTTTAAATTATTGGGATTTTTAATTGTCTTGGGCTAAATTATTTAATTTGGTTTTAAATTGTTTCTAACTTTTGTATTTATGTATTTTATTCTGTGCCTGTTCACCATCCTGAGTTCTTCGGGAGTAGGGCGGTATATAAATTTAATAAAACATAAACATAAATATAAAACATATAGTTATAATGTACACTGAAGATGGCATTTAATTTCATTGAATGAGGATGACAATTTATTTTATTTTATTTTATTATTTTATTATTTTATTTTATTTATTTTATTTTATTTTATTTTATTTTATTTTATTTTATTTTATTTTATTTTATTTTATTTTATTTTATTTTATTTTATTTTATTTTATTTTATTTTATTTTATTTTATTTTATTTTATTTTATTTTATTTTATTTTATTTTATTTTATTTTATTTTATTTTATTTTATTATTTTATTATTTTATTTTATTTTATTTTATTTTATTTTATTTTATTTATTTTATTTTATTTTATTTTATTTTATTTTATTAAATTAAATTAAATTAAATTAAATTAAATTAAATTAAATTAAATTAAATTAAATAATTAAATTAAATTAAATTTCTATACCGCCCTTCTCCCGAAGGACTCAGGGCGGTGAACAGCCACGAGATAAAACACATAAATACAAAAAATTTAAAATGAATTAAAACAAATTAAATAATTTGGCTGAATTTAAAATACCCCATAATTTAAAACAAATTAAAATTTACATTTAAAATTTTTTAAAAATTTACATTTAAAAAGGGGAGAAGATTTAGGCCAGGCCAGCTTGATGGAATAGGAAAGTCTTAAGCGCATGACGGAAGGTGCGCAGATCCGGGATCCTCCGTATCTCCGGGGGGAGATCGTTCCAGATCGTAGGTGCCCCCACAGAGAAGGTTCTCCCCCTAGGGGCCGCCAGTCGACATTGTTTGGCCGATGGCACCTGGAGGAGCCCCCCTCTATGGGAGCGTACTGGCCAGTGGGAGGCTATTGGTGGTAGCAGGCGGTCCCGTAGATAACCAGGTCCTAAGCCATGGAGCGCTTTAAAGGTGATAACCAGAACCTTGAAGCGCACTCGGAAGACCACCGGGAGCCAGTGCAGCTCGCGCAGGAGAGGTGTTACATGGGAACTCCACGTTGCTCCCATAATCACCCGTGCGGCCGCACTCTGCGCCAGTTGGAGCCTCCGAGTGCACCTCAAGGGGAGCCCCATGTAGAGAGCGTTACAATAGTCCAGACGAGAGGTGACGAGGGCGTGAGTGACTGTGTGTAGAGAGTCCCGATCTAGAAAGGGACGCAACTGGCGGATCAGGCGAACCTGATAAAAAATCCTCCTGGCCACAGGAGGACACCCAAGTTGTGAGCCCTTTCCGTGGGGGCCAATGATTCGCCCCCAATAGTCAGCGATGGCACCAGCTGACTATATCGGAACGTCGGAAACCACAGCCACTCGGTCTTGGATGGGTTGAGTCTGAGCCTGTTTCTCCCCATCCAGATCCGTACGGCCTCCAGGCACCGGGACATCACTTCAAGGGCATCGTTGGGGTGATCCGGGGTGGAAATGTACAGTTGGGTGTCGTCAGCGTACTGATGGTACTTCACCCCGAAACCACGGATGATCTCGCCCAGCGACTTTACATAAATGTTGAACAAAAGGGGCAAGAGGGCCGACCCCTGCGGCACCCCACAAACTTAAATAGGCATGTTATCAACTACCTTCTGTAAGTAATTGCATGAGGTGGACTAAATGTTTCTAAGAAAAAAAAGTTTTGTAACTGGGACTCTGCTATTGACAAGATCTCATTCTTAGCTATCTGTACCAGCAAGACATAAATAGGGCTACTTTTGCTTAACTTAATCACATGTTCAGATAGTCCTTCATGTATGACCACAATTGAGCCCCAAATTTCTGTTGCTAAGCAAGACAGCTAAGTGTGTTTTGCCCCATTTTATGACCTTGTAACAGTTGTTAAGTGAATTACTATAGTTGTTAAGTTAGTAACATGGTTGATAAATGAATCTGGCTTCCCCTTTAACTTTGCTTGTCAGAAGGTCGCAAAAGGTGATTACATGACTCCTGCAATTGTTATAAATACATGCCTGGTTGCCAAGTATCCAAATTCTGATCACATGACAATGGGCATTCTGCGGCACTCATAAGTATTTTTTTTCAGTGCCACTGTAATTGAATTAAATAAATTATTATATATTGAGGATTACCTGTATTAGGAAGATGATATTTTAAATAGCAGGGTTTAAATATTCTTTTACCTGTTAAAATGACAGGCATTTGTGATGTAAAAAACCAGACCAAGATAAATCACTTCAGACTTTTTTCCATCTTTCATATAATACATAAGCTATACAATTCAATTGAAAAACTAACTGAAATCTTCCAGGGGAAAAAAATAAAAATAAGAAACTTACAATAGCATGATTCCATAAGATGCACATCTACTTAGATATGGCTGTGTTCAGAATTTAACCAATCATATTCAAACGGATGTTTAGTAGTAGTACACCTCTGCTGTGAATTAGTAACTAAATAAAACCATGTAAAGTTCAGCTGTTCTACTAGGATTTTTCTGACATTTACTCAGTTGCCTCTTAGAGCAAAAGCCATGGTCTGCAAAGAGCTTACAAAGCATCAAAGGAATCTCACTGTTTGAAGGTATCCATTAGGAAAAAGGTACAAAACAGTTTTGAGGCATTGGATATACCATGGAACACAGTGAAGACAGTTATAAACAAGTGCAGAAAATATGACATAACTGACATTACCAAGAACTGAATATCCCTCCAAAATTCATGAAAACTCTTCCCAAGAAAACTGGCTGAGGGCTGGCAAAAAGCTTACAGTAATATTAAAGGAGTTGCAGGAATTTGTAGCAAGTATTGGTTGTGCACTACATGTGACAACAACCTCTTGTGTTCTTCATATATTCAAGCCTGGCTACATTTAAAAAAACCTACATCAAGTCTGACAGAAGCATGTGGGAAAACGTGTTGTGGTCTGATAAGACCAACTTGAACTTTTTGGCCATAACTCCAAAAAGTATGTTTGATGTAAAAACAATACTGTGTATCATCAAAAATACACCATACCCACAGTGAAGCATGGTGGTGGCAGCTTTATGCTTTGGGGGTGCTTTTTTTCAGCTGGAACTGGACTTTAATCAAGATGGAGGGAATTAGGAACAGTTCCAAATTTTAGTCAATTTTGGCACAAAACCTCCAGGCCTTTGCTAAAATGTTGAAGATGAAGAGAAATTTCATCAACATGTCCCAAAGCACATCTCCACATCAACAAAAAAATGACTTTAGCCTGAGATCAAAGTTTTGGAATGGCCCAGCCAGAACAAGGACTGAATCCAATTGTAAACCTGGAGGGTGACTTGAAGAGGGCTGTGAATAGAAGATGTCCTTGCAATCTGACAGATCTGGAGCGCTTTTGCAAGGAAGAGTGGGCAAAAGTCTCCAACACAAGATGTGCCATGTTGATAGGCTTCCAACAGACCTGTCTCCAATCTTCCCTTTTTGGGAAAGGTGGGGGGTTTTTTTGAAAAGTTTTTTTTTAATTTTTTAAAACATAAAACATAAAATACATCTTTTTAGAGCAAGGATTTGATCTGGTATAAAGTAAACACAATTACTCACATTCCCTCAACCAATTTTGTTCCAAATTTTATCCATTTACCTCTTTAAATAAAAGAAAAAAAAAGAAAAAAAAATCTTATTCTAAACATTTAGATTTTAAACATTCTACTATGTCACCCTAAATTCTAAACAATTATTTCCGAATAGACATCATTCCAAATCTTTGTCATTTTAACAATCAATATTTCATATATATTCCTCATTTCTAAGACCCATTACATCGAATCTATATTGTACCTCTTTTAAATGGCAACTAGTATCCATTATCTTGATAAAGAATATTTCCCTCCTCTCTTAATTGTTTCTAAATCAATCAACATTTCCATCTAAAATTTATCACTCCCAAAATACTTTATTTTAAAGTCTAATATTTAACTGATTCATAATTTAAATAGCTATTTCCCAACAGTGTTTTCCGCCACTTCTATCTCTATTTATTTAACCGGTTCAGTTTGGCTTAACTATTCTCCAGTATTGTCTCCTCCACTTCCTCCTAAGTTTATTTTTTGGCTGGTTTGCATCTTAATCAGTTGCTTTCCAGCGGTGCTTTCCTCCACTCCTAACCTTACTTATTTGAGCTGGTTCACAGTATAATTTTAACTGCATACCAACGTTATCTCCTTCAATCCTCCTAAATCTATTATGAAACTGGTTCGCAACTCAAATAGTTGCTTCCCAGCAATGCTTTCCTCCGCTCCAACCTCTATTTTTAACTGGTTCACAACTGTATTTCAGTTGCTCTCCAGGTATATTTTCCTCCATTCCTAACTTTATTTTTTGGCTAGTTCAGTTTTGCTTTAACTGTTACCTAGCGTATGCTTTCCTCCACTCCTAACTCTAATGGCTGGTTCACAGCTTTACTTTGACTGTTTTCCAGCCCGTGCTTTCCTCTACTCCTAACTCGTATTTTTATTTTTAACTGGTTCCCAGTTTTGCCTTAACTGTTCTCCAGTATGATGCTTTCCTCCACTCCTACCTTATTTGTAAGACTAGATCACAGCTTTACTTTCACTGTTCTCCAGAATCATGCTTTCCTCCACTCCTAACTTCATTTGTTTAACTAATTCATAAAATTTTATTTTAATTATTGTCCAGCTTTATGTTTTCCTCCATTTCTACATCTCTTATTCAATTATTTAATTTTAAATTAATTCACAATATATTACTCATATTCATTTTTAAATCCATTCTCCTCCATATCTTTGACTGATTTAAAATAAAAAATTATATCGACAAATATCTTAGCTCCTATTCTCTCCTCCGTGCCATATTTATTTCCAGTGAATATCAACATTTAAAATCACTTTAAAATCAATTTTCTATAATTATTAAATCTGTAATTAATTCTTCTTAATATCCAGCACCTTAGAGAACATTTTCTTCTAAATTATTAGGTCTGTAAATAGAACTTAAAAATTCCAAGTTTAAAAAGGTATTAAAACATCCAAAAATCATAATTTTCAATCATTTATACTCATTTTTTCCTAGTCAAATTGTTGTATATTCATAAAATCAACTTAGATAAAAATAATAGTGAAAAAAGAGAGAGAATAGTTACAATATTAATAATAGTTAAAATAAAAACAAAAGAAAAAAAACAAGAATAAAAATAGGAAAGAGAATAGAAATATAACAAAAAAAATTGAAAAGAGAATTAGAAAAAATAGAGAGGGGAAAAGGGACAAAAGAAAAAAAGAAAGAAGAAAGAAAAAAATAAAATAAAATTGAGAGAGAGCCCAGAGAAGGAAGGAAGATATCTCCTAAAATTATTCAAAGATCAAACTCCCAGACACCATTACATCCATTTAATTCAAAGTATGGTATTTTGTTATCTTGTTACTTTATATTCCATTTTTTTTCCTTCTCCAATCTATCTGAGTATATTTATTTTCCATTTCAATGTCATCAAAGTTATAAGTTCTATAAAGTTAATTCTGAATTGACTATTCCATATATGGTATCATCATGTTCTTCTTTTGTTGCCACTCCCTTTTTCTCTTGTTGTCATGCTTAATAAATCAGTTTTCATTATTCCTTTGGTTTCTTCTTTCTGGTCTTCAATATCCTCCAATACACACATTATATGTCCAAAGTCAAGCCTCTTGAAATTTTTCTCAAAATAATCCACTTTAAATAACAGGCAACAAAGTTTCTCTTTCAAGTAACAAGCAGTCTGGAATTTAACTTTTACTTTCCAGCTGGCAGCCATCTTTTCCATCTTCGTTTGTCTTTTATCTTTACTTTTAAAAGCATATTTATTTCCTCTTCTCCTTCTTCTCTCTCAAACACAATCCAATCTCGTTTAACCAAAAAAAATAGCCACTAAAAATAAAAAAAGAAGACCAAATCTGTAGTAAAATCATTTCCAAAAAGTCTATAATTAACGCTATCTATCAACAGGTCTTTTCTCCACCATTCATTTGAGTCTTTTTGCCCCAGTGTTTCTCAGCTGCTGTTAAGGCTGGGCCACACTTTTTGTAATCCAGCATTTACTGGCAGTTCCCACCTGGGCAGAAGTCGACTCACCCGGCTTTCAAACTCCTGCTCCGCTCTCCGCTTCTCTCTTCTCCTCCTCTCCTCCAGCACGATCTTTGTTCCCAGTTGCTGTGGTTTCGGGACAGCCGCCATGGCTGTCGTTCCACTGCCGCTGGCATGAAGGGAAAGCCTCCGGCCCCGAGGAACCTGCCCGTTCCTCTCGGCTGCCCAAGGGGTCTCTTCTTGTCCCCCTGTCCCTTCAAGACAGGGGAGGTCCGAAGACCTGTCTGGCAGCTTGGCAGACGGGGTTTGGCAGAGCTCCGTGGAGCTCGCCATTTCCCCGTCCTTTTTGGGAAAGGTGGTTGAGAAGGTGGTTGCGTGGCAGCTCCAGAGGTTTCTGGATGAAATGTATTATCTAAACCACTACCAGCAGGGGTGAAATTATCCCGGTTCGGACCGGATCGGGTGATCCGGTAGCGATCATCGTTGTTGGTTCGGCGATCCGGTAACGATGATGGAGCAAAGTGCCCACCTGACCGGGTTTCATTACTTTCTGGTTTTAACCAGAGACCGCATGCCGTCAGCCTTACCAACGCGCTGGCTCTGTTGGATGATGTGCATGCTGAATACGCCAGCGGAGGATCTAGAAGGTAAGGCTGACGCTGACATAGGGGGGAGGGTAGAAGGAGACCCGCGATGCTCGGCTCCTCTAAGGGAAATGGCGAGACTCGCTCGCCTTTTGGGTCTAGTGCGTTCAGCTTCCTTGTGGCTTTTGGGCAACTGCTGCCCATTTGCCTTCCCCGCTGCCTGCATCCAGCCCATGACAGGGGAGACGCCACTTCCAGGCCAGGCTGCCCGCCCTCCCAGAGCACTTTCTTCCTTCTTCCGCAGTAGCCGCTGAAGCCGAGACTGCTGCTTTGCTGAGATGCGCATGGGTAGTCTTGGGAGAGCGGGCAGATGTAAGGCCGACACTGACGGTCAGGAAGGGGAACCTGCTGCGCTTGGCTGAAGAAGAGCCACTTTGGGGGAACATGGCAAGGCTTGCTCGCCTTTTGGACCTGGCGCGCTTGGTTTCCACGGGGCCTTTGGGTGACTGCTGCCCACTTGCCTTCGCCTCCACCTCGGGTCCTGCCACCTGCATCCAGCCAATGACGGGGGATGCTTCTAGCACGCCCCACCCCGCTATTCTCCCCCTGACTCCACCCCCCAACTGGCACACAGCTCGAGCTGCACCTCGTCCAGGCTAGCAAGCCTTAATTAATCCTGTGCTGCCTGGTCTATCGAGTCCTGGTTACTCCTGGGCAAGCCCTGAGTAATCCTGGGTAGCCTGGGTGGTGATGTTGCTCCCAATCAGGCTTAGGGCCTCTGCGCAGGCATGGAAATGGCCGGTGCTGACCCGAGCACCTGCTGTTTCCTGTCCGCCTTTCAGCTGAGAGGCAGTTGCGGGCCAGCGGCGACTAGGAGATCTGAGGTCGCGGCAGCAGTCCTGGAAGCAGCGAGCAGGAGAGGGAGCCACCAGCGAGCAATAGGACGCAGGGCTAGCAAGTGGAGGCAGGGTGAGGCTTCCTGGGTGGCTGGAATGTGGGGCAGTTGGCTCCATCAGCTGCCGTCCCTGCTGGAATGACAGCCCCGGTGCAGCGGGGCTGACAAGAGAGAGAGAAGAACGAAAGAGAAAGAAAGGGAGAGAAAGAGAGAAGAAAGGAAGAGAAAGGAAGAAAGAGAGGGAGAAAGAGAAAGACAGAGAAGAAAGAAAGAGTGACGTGAGTGATGTCATGTTGGCCCGTCCACCCAGTCGCACAACCACCAAGCCAGACCCACCAAGCCACTCCCACAGAACCAGTGGCAAAAAATTTTAGATTTCACCCGTCTACCAGTCATGATTCAGGCCTGGATATGGGACTAAAATGGTATTGGTCATGCTTTTTGATGATCTCTGGCGGGAGAGGGAGCAGGTAGTGTATCCATCCTTGCTCTACTTGACCTCTCATTGGCTTTTAATACCATCGACCATGGTATCCTTCTGGAGGACCTTTGGGGGATAGGAATGGAGAGCCCTGTGCTATCCTGGTTCACTTCCTTCCTCTGTGGCGCCTTCAGTCAGTGTTGATAGGAGGGGATCCAGCCCTTGTCCACTGCTTTATGGGGACCCGCAAGGCTCGATTCTTCTGTGCATGCCCAAGATGGTGACTTCCCTTTGAGTTTGCAATCTTGGGGGTATGATTATGGCTCTGGGGGCCTTGGGGAGGGCAGAATTCGATCGTTGCAGCCCTGCCCCGGCTGGAGGAGTGTCTGAGTTTTGTTTTGAGGGGTCTCTGGCTTTGTGAAATGCCCCAGAGGTTTGCGGAGATCAGCAGGACGGCGAGAGCAGCCCGAGAGAAGGAAGGGTGGCGACTGGCTTCCTCGGTGGAGGCGGCTGGGCCAGGATGGTGGCAGTGGCAGCGGTGCAGCACCCTCGTCGGGATCCTCGCCGACCCAAACCACCCTGGATATGCATTATAGGGGCGGAGGGTGGGCGAGGTGAGGATGAGGAGGCTGGTGGCGGCAGCAGCGAAGCTGGCGGTTTGGAAATGGCGGCCGCTGGGATGAGGAAGGAGTCACCGGAGTTGGTGTGTGGGAGCGCTGGAGATGGTGGGCGGCAGCTGCTCGCTTGTTGGAACTCCTGGGTGATTGTGGGGTGCTGTTTGGCCCCTCGGTTGTCCCAGAGACCTCCATGAGGATTTATGGAGGTTGGGCGAGGTGAGTAGCAGGACCAGCAGAGAGATCTAGGAGGGGTTGGGGAGAGACGGATCATGACTGAGGGGGTTTCTCCCTCATGGCACTTTGTTGCCTCTGCTCTCCTTTTTTCTTACTTCCCACTTTCCTGAGACCAGTTCAAGGCCTTATTACGGACTAAGTTTACAGGCTGTGCCGGACTGCTCCTGCTTATTGGACAGTATCTCCTTGGTTAGACTCCATCCTGACCTCCCTGGATATGGCTGTTTATGGTCTCTGCAGACTGAACTTTGTTCTGGATCCTGAGGACTGACTTATTTCCACTTTCTCTCTTAAATTGAATGGGGAGTTACATCTGGGGATGCAAATACAGGTGGAGTTGGTCTACAGCTGCTGACTCATTTCCGGTTTTCTTTGGACGATCTTGGTTGGCCAGCCTCCGTGAGAGGGGGGTTAGGCCACCTATTACCGGATCGAAACAGCGTTTTTACTCCCGCCACTGCTGTGAGAGGGCAGTGAGGTCCCGTGAGTTTCAAGTAAGGCATTCCGCTCCTTTAGACTGCTATAACATCGAAATGGACCCTCTGGTTATTGGCCATGGGTCATCACCTCCCCCTGATGTCAGATGTATTCGGTGAATGAACCTCGTGCTCTGCAGAGATTCCCCCCTCTTGCAGGTTTGGCCCTCCACGTTATCGAGGGCCTATCTTGATGACGGGTTTTGGAACCCTGAGAGATGGCATGCGGCAAAGAAGTTTTTAAAGTGGGTTTTTAATCAAAATTTTAAGGGGTTCGGGGGGGGACCAGGGTGGGTTTGGGGGGAAATCCACCAGGGTCAAGACCAGGCCCTGCGAAGGGCTGTAGCATTAGGGACATAGGATTGGATGTCAGGGAAGGGGCTGGAGCTCGACCTAGGGAGGGCTGTTCTGTCAGTACTGTGGGTGGGAGGGGCAGATATGGTGGAAGCAGGGGGCCACATCATGTTCGGGGAGTGTGCACTCGCTATCTTCGAGCGATTGCGCACTCCGGTCCCCAATGCTTCTCTCGTTCCCCAGGTTGCTCAGATCCTCAGGGCCTGAGCCTCCGGCTGATGTAGTGCAATGCCAGGTCCATGGTAAATAAACCCCCCCTCATTTACGATCTTATTCAAGAGGGGGGAACGGACCTGGTGGGTATTACGGAGACCTGGCTGGGTCCGGAAGGGGGGGTGCCCCTTGTGGAAATGTGCCCACCGGGTTTCTGGGCATTCCATCAGCCGGGGGCTCAGGGAAGGGACAGTGGGGGTGGCGGTTATTATTAAAGAAAGCCTATGTCCGAGGGAGGCCACTGTTCCTCAGATAGCCAGATGTGAGTCCCTCCTTGTGAAGTGGGGTCAGGGGGTGCAGGTGGGTCTGCTGATTGCGTACCTGGCTCCCTGCGACGCAACAGCGGCCCTACCCGAGCTGCCTGACGTGATAGCTGGGGTGGTGGTTGATACTCCCAGGCTTATGGTTATGGGGGATTTCAACCTGCCATCGGTCGGCAAAACATCTATGGCGGCTCGGGAGTTCATGGCTTCCACGACGGCCATGGACCTGACCCAGTTAGTTCATGGCCCTACTCACATAGGGGGACACACTCTGGATCTGATTTTTGTCTCTGGTCAGTGGCAGAATGATCTAGAAATAGGGGATTTAGTCATCGAGCCCTTGTCATGGTCTGATCATTCACTCCTTCAACTGGACTTTCGAACTGCTAACCCTCGCCGCAGGGAGACGGAACTGGTTAGATGGTTCCGTCCCAGGCGCCTGATGGACCCGGATAGGTTCCTGATGGAGCTTGGGCCATTCCCTGAGGCTCTGGCTCACAGCTCAACTGAAGAACTGGTGGCGGCCTGGGAGAGGGCGACCGCTGGGGCTTTGGATCGCGTCGTGCCTTTGCGGCCTCTGACCAGGCGCCGATCTCAATTGGCTCCTTGGTTCTCCAAGGAGCTGAGAGAGATGAAGCGCCGGATAAAACACCTGGAGAGTGGTTGGAGGGCCAGCCATTCCGAATCTGACCGAACACTGGTGAGGTCTCATATTAAGACCTACCTAGTGGCGATCAGGGCGGCAAAGTCTAGCTACTTTTCTGCTGATTGCGTCTGCAGATAATCGCCCAGCTGCCCTGTTCAGGATGACCTGATCCCTTCTCCATCTGGGAGCGTGGGAAGACGCTTTGCAGGGCAGGACTGAGGATTTTGTACAATATCTGCAAAACAAAATCGCTCAGATTCGGGAGGGTTTGGACTCCGACTGGGTAGATCCAGATGGGGTGATGGAGGTGGGTCTTGAGAATGTTAGCTGGGAGAAGTTTGACCTTGTGACTCTCGAGGACGTGGACAGGGCTCTGGTAGGTTGAACGCGGCCACATGTTTATTGGACCCGTGTCCCTCCTGGTTGGTGCTGGCTTCCCAGGAGGTTACCCGAGGCTGGCTCCAGGGGATTGTCAACGCTTCTTTGAGTGAGGGTTTCTTTCCCGCGGACTTGAAGAGGCAGTGGTGAGGCCCCTCCTCAAGAAGCCTACTCTGGACCTGGCTGTTTTATCAAACTATCGTCCAGTCTCCAACCTTCGCTTTGTGGCGAAGGTTGTTGAGAGTGTGGTGGTGCGACAGCTTCCCCAGTACCTGGATGAAGCAGACTATCTGGATCCATACCAGTCGGGCTTCAGGCCTGGATACAGCACGGAAACGGTATTGGTCACGTTGGTTGATGATCTCTGGAGGGCTCGGGACCGGGGTTTTTTCTCTGTCCTGCTCCTGTTAGATCTCTCAGAGGCTTTTGATACCATCGACCATGGTATCATGCTGTGACGGTTGGAGGGGTTAGGGGTGGGGGGCACTGTGCTACGGTGGTTCTCCTCCTTCCTCCCTGACCGTACGCAGTCTGTGTTGGCAGGGGGGCAGAGGTCGACCCCGAGGTGCCTAGTTTGTGGGATGTCGCAGGCAGTGGTGTGATTCAATTTTTTTAACAACAGGTTCTGTGGGCGTGGCTTAGTTGGGGGTGTGGCTTGGCTAGCTGGTCATGTGACCAGGTGGGCATGGCTATGTGCATAGGGACTACTCAGAGGGCTGAAAAAAGTCATTTCTGACTGGTCCCCACACTTTTGACCGGTCCTCACACTTATGACCATCCTCACATTTATGCCCATGCAGCATTCTTAACAACCGTGTCAGTCATTTCACCACTACTTCTCTTCACTACGGTGACAAGATAGGGCGCAAAACGTAAAATGTGAGGAAAGTCGTAAATTCAAGGACTGGTCAAAAGTGCAAGGACCGGTCAAAAATAACTTTTTCAGCCCTCTGAATAGTCCATTTACTACCGGTTCTGTGGGTAATGTGACTGGGTGGGCATAGCCAATTTTTTTTTTAACTTTTACTTTTAAAAGCATTTTTTCTACAACCTTAAGAGGTTGCAGAAAACAATGCTTTTAGAAGCTTCTGACAATCAGGCAAATCTGCTGGGATCGCCAGAAGCTTTTAAAGCGATTTTTTTTTCCTACAACCTCCTCGGCTGAGGTTGCAGGAAAAAATGCTTTTAGAAGCTTCTGACAATCACACAAATCTGCTGGGATCGCCAGAAGCTTTTAAGGCGATTTTTTTTCCTACAACCTCTTCAAAAAATCCCTTTAAAAACCTCTGACAATCTAAGCTGAGTTGCCTGATCCTCAGAAGCTTCTAAGAGCATTTTTTTTCTGCAACCTCTTCAAGCTTCTGCCTTTTCAAGGCAAAAAAGGGCGAGGGGGGGGGACACACATGTGTGGCAGTGAGATATTCCACAGCTCAAACCTCCCCCCACCAGAAACTTTGGAAGGTTTCCTGTCTCTAAACTCTAATTTTGTGCTCAATTGTGGTCATAAGTCAAGGACTATCTCTGCCTTCCTCCGCATGGCAGCCTTGTCCTAGTAAACTCCTTTTCCTTTCTGGCAATTTTCCTCTCTGTTGGAGGCACCAAAACAATCTAGACGATATAAGGTTTCCTGCTGGAGCAGGGGATTGGACTAGATGGCCTCCAAGGTCCCTTCCAGCTCTAGATTGCTATCCTGTTTCAAAGCATCTTCTGAAACCATGTCTAGTGCCATGGTTTGTGGTCCTTCCTTCCTGCCTTTCTCTTCTTTCTATCTCTTTCTTTCTTTCTTTCTCTCTGTCTCCCTTCCTTCCGTTCTTCCCTCCTTCCTTCCTTTCTTTTTCTTTCTTTTTCTCTCTCTCTCTTCCTCCCTCCTTTCCTCCTTAAATGCCAGCAAAACCCACTACTTTGCTCCTAAAATGGTCTAGGGCAGAGGTCCCCAATCTTGGCAACTTTTAGACTTGTGGACTTCAACTCCCAGAAATCCTCAGCCAGCAAAGCAAAGCAAAGCAAAGCAAAGCAAAGCAAAGCAAAGCAAAGAAAAGCTGGCTGAGGAACTCTGGGAGTTGAAGTCCACAAATCTTAAAGTTGCCAAGGTTGGAAACTCCTGCCCTAGGAAAACAATCCACGTTGCTAAAACAAACAAACAACCCACATTGCATCTGTTTTAGGGGAGGAGGTTCAATTCATTGCCCAGTTGGAAGACTGAAATGAAATGCTCCAAACTGACAGCATTGCTTCTAATGACATTCAGCTCCAGATCAGATCGGGCTTTTTTTTTTTTTGCATGAAAGAGGGACACAGCGAAACAAAAAGCCTCCAGCCTCCGATGTGAAGCAAATTAAAGCCTCTTTCTCTCCTTCTCTCCCCCACTCCCCACTTCCCTTTTACCTTTGTTTAATGCTCTGGAAGTTCTTCTCTCCCAGGCAAGCAGCAAGCTGCTTTCTCTACCCTGCTCTCTTGCGTCTGGAGCCAGTGGGGAACCACGTGGCAGCCCACGTGGATCCCAGACAGCGGAACTCAGGCTAGGGAAGGGGTGGGCAATTGTGGCTCTTTTACAACCTGTGGACTTCAATTCCCAGAATTCCTGAGACAGCCAAGCTGTCTCAGGAATTCTGGAAGCTGAAGTCCACAGGTTGTAAAAGAGCCACAATTGCCTACCCCTGGCTACGGTAGGCTGGTGCCGCATGGGTGGGAGGCGGGGCGGGGCGGGGCGAAGGGCGGGTGAGCCAGCAATTTAATAAACGGTTCGGTTTGCTGCGGGGCCAATAAATTACAAAAAAACACCGAACCGTTTGTTAAATTGCTGGCTCGCTCGCCCCATTTATTGGGAATAAATAGTAGTGCGGAGGGGCGGGGCAAGGGGCGGGGTGAGCCAGCAATTTAACAAAGGGTTCGGCCGAACCCCCTAGAACCCCCAGAATCCCACCACTGGTCGCAGGGTCAGTCCTCTCGCCCCTCCTGTTCAACATTTATGTGAAGCCGCTGGATGAGATCATCTGTGGCTTCGGGGTGGATTTCCATCAGTATGCTGATGATACTCAGCTGTACATTTCCACCCTGGGCCACCCCAATGAGGCCCTTGAAGTGATGACCCGGTTCCTGGAGGCCGTACGGATCTGGATAGGGAGAAACAAGCTCAGACTCAACCCTTCCGAATGGCTGTGGTTTCCAGCATCCCGTCATAGCCAGTTGGTTCCATCACTGACTATAGGGGGTGTGATCTTGGCCCCCTCCTGGACTCACAGCTGTCTTTAGAGGACCATGTGACGGCTGTGGCCAGGGGGGCTTTTTATCAGGTTTGCCTGATCCGCCAGTTGCGTCCCTTTCTGGACTGGGACGCCTTGCACACGGTCACTCATGCCCTCATCACTTCCCGTCTGGACTACTGTAACGCTCTCTACATGGGGCTCCCCTTGAAGAGCACCCGGAAGCTCCAGCTGGTCCAGAATGCGGCCGTGCAGGTGATTATGCGGGCGACTCGATGCTCCCATGTAACACCGTTCCTGCGCGAGCTGCACTGGCTCCCGGTGGTCTTCCGGGTGTGATTCAAGGTGTTGGTCGCCACCTTTAAAGCGCTCCATGGCATAGGACCTGGGTACTTACGAGACCGCCTTCTGCCTCCAATAGCCTCCCACCGACCAGTACGCTCCCACAGAGAGGGTCTCCTCAGGGTGCCGTCGGTTAGACAGTGTCAACTGGCGACCCCCAAGGGGAGACCCTTCTCTGTGGGGGCACCTACCCACTGGAACGAGTTGCCCCCGGAGATTCATCGGATTCCCGACCTTCGTACCTTTCACCGCGCCCTTAAAACATTATTATTCCATCAAGCAGGGCTGGCCTAAAATATTATTTTTAATGGGTTATTTTATGTTATTTTAGATTGTGGGCCAAACTATTTAATAATTTTAAATTGTTTTTAACTTTTATATTATGGGTTTTTTATCCTGGCTGTACACCGCCCTGAGTCCTTCGGGAGAATGGCGGTATATAAATTTAATAAAACTGAAACTGAAACATGAAGCTGCTAGGTTAATCTGTCACCATGAACTGAAATATCATCAATATGCTGATGATTCTCAGCTGTATATCAGCCTGTGGTGAGTTAAGTGATGCCATGGCCTCCCTCTTGCAGTGCCTGGAGACTTGTTAGGGGCTGGATGGGGAGCAACGGGTTGAAACTGAACCCTGGCAAGACCGAGTGGCTCTGGGTTTGGGGTTCTTTGGCCCATGGAAAATTGTTACCTTTATCATGGATTGAGTAGCACTACTGCAAACATACCCTATGCGTAGTATGGGGGTTCTCTTGGACTCGCAACACCTGCTCAAAGAGCAGGTGGCAGCCATGGCCAGGAGAGCCTTTGTACAACTGCGGGTTGTGCACAAGTTATGCCCTTCTCATGGTCACTCATTCGGTAGTCACCTCCCGTTTCGACTATTGCAATGCACTCTACATGGGGCTCCCCCTGAAGAGCATCTGGAAGCTTCAGTTGGTTACAAAATGCAGCACCCCACATCTTTTTGTGCAGACTTCAATGTGTACATTTCACCTCTCCTGCGGGAACTGCATTGGTTGCCAATTTGTTTCCAGATGCAATTCAAGGTGCTGGTTGTCACCTTTAAAGCCTTTCATGGCTTAGGACCAGGTTATCTGGGGGACCGTCTCTTGCTGGTTACATCTACCCGACCCACTAGAGTGGGAAGGCAAGGAATGTTGCGAGTCCCATCCCCTAGGGAGATACATCAAGAAGGTCCAGAAGAAGGGCCTTCTCCTTGGTGGCTTGCTCTTTCTGGAACATCATTCCCCCAGAGATTAGATTGGTCCCATTCTAACACTCTCCCAGAAGGCACTGAAGACATGGTTCTGCCAGCGGGCTTGGGTAACCCAGAGCAGGATGGAGCCCACTAAATGGCTTGTATGAATATGTGTTGTTGCAGGGAGGGGGTGGGTAGATGGCTATTATTTTCTTATTTATTATTTTCTTATTGTCTTTTATTATGTTTATTTTTATAAGATATTTTTATATTCGTGTAAGCCGCCTTGAGTTGCCATAGGCAAGTAGAGAGGAATATAAATTTTCAAAAAAAAAAAAAAAGTCTGAATGCTGTCATAAAATCAAAAGATGCTTTAGCAAAGTATTATTTTAAGGGTGTGCACACTTATGCAACCATGTTATCATGTTTTTTTGTTATTTTGCTCCTTAAAAAATTTATTTGTTTTTCAATTGAATTGTGCGGTGCGCCCCACCGCGGCCCGTTTTTGGCCCAGAAGGCTGAAGGGAGGCCTGCTAGGCCCAAAACAGGGTATGGGAGAGCATGGGGGGTTGCTTGTGTATGGTGGGGCGCATGCACGGGGGGTTACGTGCACATCCGCGGGGCGGGGTGTGGAGGACATCACACACACATTGCATTATGGGTGCCATCACATGCGCATTAGCACTGTCGCACATGCACGCTTTTGGCACATGATGAGAAAAAGGTTAGCCATCACTGCCCTAGGTTATAAGAGGGATGGAAGAGAAAATAGTCAGGCTTTGAAGGTTCAGATAAATGCCTGATAAAATCCCACTGTCCCTTTCCTTTTTTATTTTTTATAAAAGTTTTTTTTATTTTATAGACAAACAAACATACAATACATAATCATTCAGTGTATCATCTGAGTACATCTTTTGTGTCTTCTTCCTACTCCTCTACTATTTATCGTATCTTAATATTATCATTTCATTTATTGTTTCTGTCCAGTGTCCCCATGCGCCTTTCCTACTCAATGGGTTGACAGACATGTTTCCATAGGGATCTCAGTTTAGTTGCGATTTTTCTTTTTTAGGGATTTTTTCCCTTTTACATTAGCTGTTTACTTATGGAATATGCAAATTCTCCTAAAAGGAAAACATTCTGAAAATGCCAACTGGAGGGCCTTCAACAGTCACTCTCTCTTAGCCCAACTTACTTTACCAAGTGGTGGCTGTAAGAAAAATATAAAGAACAGTACTGGGTGTGTTTGTTGCCTTAGTTATAAAAATAATGACGACAGGATGTAAACAAACCAAAATCCATGGCAAAATCAAAATTTGCTAAAGGAATAGTGATTTTAATAAAAGCACTTCTAATTTTACAGCTGAATAAGATTTTGGGTTCTAAAGAGGAATTTCCAAACTGTGAGGTGAACCTCCTTTGGAGAGGTGCAGATAGTCCAGGGAAGGGGTGAAGATATTTATTTTTTGTGTCTTTATTAAAATTAAAGTTTCAGTGTTTTGCTTTTGTTGTTCATTTGTGTTAATTTTGGTGTTTGCAGTTTTAGGGGAAGTGTAAATTTAAAATTTCGCTAAAGGAATATTTATGCATGTGGGATTTCCCCCCTCATTATGGTGCTGACATTGATGCCTGTTTGTAGGCTATTTTTTCTGAGAAGTCTGAGGATTTAGATGGTGTATGGAAATGTTCAGTGTCTCTGGTCAATTTGGTGGGTGGCCAGAAATGTTTGGCCTAATTACCTGGCCAGCAGGAGAAACAGAAAAGCTGCACAGTGTCAGAAGACCAAGCGGTGAAAAAGGCCATGTAGATTTCTATTGATGTCTTCCTGAGTGGCAAAAGAATGGGACTGCTTCAGGCAGTGGCTTCTCCATTGGAGAGGCACCTTGTTGAATGGGTGGCAGGCAACAGAGCTCAGAAGCGCTATGGATCAGCTGCTTTGCTCCAGCTGATGGGTGATATGGAACGACTCCAGAGAACATAGCGGGATGGCAGAATAAGTGGCAACAGACTAACGCTTAGCCGATATTCTCCATCTATTCTCTGCTATTTTACAGAGATTATAATGACAAGCTGGGTAGAACAGGACAAGGACATGACAGTGGCTACAAGGTCCTGGCTGTTGGAGACTCCAATGAGTGAAGGGCTCAGATGGCCAGGCAGCTTGTGGCAGTGGGAGCAGGAGCAGAGCAAGGCAGCAGACACAAGGGAGCTGCCTTGTGTCTTGCAACTGCCATTCGAATAGCCACATGGTAAAGCATCCATTTTGGAGGATTCCCTTACCTGTCTGAGAGGATTTGGGATTAAAGTTGCTGGCACATGGATTAAGGCCATTTATATGGAACAGGACATATAAAGTTTATTACATACCTGATGAAGTTATTGTGGTTTCTGAGGAAACTTGAGGTTTTTCACAAAGCTCTGACACAAATTTGGTTGATGCTCTCATTATTCCTTGGAATGAAAAGGCAATGGGATGGTGAACCAATTTTGTCTGTGTGGACTCTGTGCACGTGGATCTTGCAGAGTGCCATGGTTTATTGAACTACTCCGAGAGATGAAGTGGCACCAGAGATGCCTAGAGCGCTGATGAAGACAAAAAATGAAGTTGACTGAGCAAAAGGAAGAGCCTATATCAAGACTTAAGTAGTGGCCATAAGGGTGGCAAAGTGTACTTACTTCTCTATCTTTATTGCATCTGCAGATAGCTATCCAGTGGCTTTGTTTTTGCTTTTGGTAATCAGTCTCCACTTGGGTGAGGAGCTGTGGCAGCTCTTGCATGGCTGTAGTGAGGAATATTCTTAGTAACTGTCAGATAGTCAGAATTCACTCTAAGTTTGACTCTGGATGGACAGATTCTTGGAAGTGACAGACTTATATCTGAGCACTATTATTTGGGAACAGTTTGAGCCAGATGACCCAAAGGGTTCTCCTGTCCCAGACTGAAAAGAGTTGTTCCATCTTTCAGGAAGATTTAACTAAACATGTAGGGCATAGTTCCAAAACCCAAGTCACTCCGTTTGATTAAGGTCTTCTGGGAGATGGGACAGTTCTTTTCTGTCTGGATTCAGGCCAGGTATAATACTGAAATAGCATTGTTCATGCTTGCTGAACACTTTTGGAAGACTTGGGATGAGGCGATGCAATTGTGCTGGCTATCCTTGATCTTTTAGCAGCTTTTGATACCATCAATCTTAATATCCTTCTGAACTGACTCCAGAAGTTGTGAGTGGGAGGCACCATTTTGTGATGGTTCTCCTTTGTGACTGCTTCTAGTTGGTGTTGATGGGCAAGGAAAGATTGAACCCCTATGTCCCTGCAATGTTGGGTTCCTCAGGACTTTGATCTCTCCCCTTATATATGAAATCGCTGTTTAAGATCATCTAACAGTACAGGGTGTGGTATGATCAGTACCCTGATGATACCAAGTTAGACATCTCTATCCCTGGCTGGAAAAGCGATAATACTGCAGTTTATCTAAGCGCCTGGAAGTTATAAGGGTCTGGATAGGAATGACCCAACTTTGAATCAACTCTGGCAAGACAAAGTAGCTCTGGGGTTTTGGTCCTCAAGAGTCTGGTGATTTGTCATCTTCGACTCTGGACAGGGTTGCCCTCTCCAGGATAAAAGTGGAGTGCAATAAAAGTGGAAGTGGAATTCTTCTGGATTCTCAGCTTCTGCTTAATGAACAGTTAGCAGATTTAGTCACTTTAGTCATTTAGTCAACTTGAATTACTGCAATGCACTTTACAAAGGGTTGAAGACCACTTGGAAGTTACAAGTGAACCAGAATGCAGCAGCATGCACAGAAGTAGATCTTCACTGGTTTGCCCATGTTGCACTTGTTGTGTGAATTACAGTGACTCCCACTTTTCTTCTGGGTGAAGGCATGGAGGGGAGAGGAAATTCTTCTGTCTGGAATGCTGACAGGATCTATGTTCCAAACCTGAGAGAGAGAAGGGGACAGGAGAGGATCTATGGGGCCAGCCTGAGGGAGAGAAGGGAAGAGGAGAGGATCTATGGGGAAAGCCTGAGGGACAGAAGGGGCTAGAGAGGAGAGGCTTCTGTGGGACTAGCCTGACGGAGAGAACGGGAGAGAACAGGAGAGGAGAGACCGATCGTAACTACTCATTAATTTTCAAATTGTTGATTTATCAAGCCTCATCACATAGTTTTGTAGTGAAGCATGGGTATCCAGTTAGTTAAACCAATAAGGTTAAAGAAATTTGGATAACCACATGCAGGTTTTTGTAACTATTGTTTCTGTCTAGTTTTTTTGCAATCCAGATGCCTTAGTTTTAATCTAAGCATCTGTGGTTGAATCTATTTGCTGAAGCTTGTTCAGTTACATGAAATCTTCAGTTATGCTCTCATGGCATTAGTGTAAATTGCCTTACAAAAAAGAAAAGGTTTTATTTAGACATTCATACAATGCAATAGTGGCAAATATCTATAGCTTGGGTGTAGGAGAAAGGTGAAGGTTTATTCTCCGAGCTTGTGGGTTGGTTTCCAAACATTTTGTTACCAGGCTAGGTAACTTCTTCAAAAGAGTTTAGGGGGTGTCAGTGTTCTTATGTTTATAAGGGTGTGGGTGTATCAAATTAGGGTCTTGTGATGGGTCAGCTGTGAGTCATCAGTGAATCTTGTGATGGGTCTTCTGATAAGGAGTGTCAAGTTTCGAGGTCGTCTCGAATAAAATGCATTTCAAACAAAATCTTTGAAGGAAAAACTCCTATTTATTGAGCACGACATCCTAACCTGACTCCAAACGAAGCCAACACTGACTTCCAGCCCCCAAACCCTCCCTTTCTGTTCCCCACTCTCCTGCACTCATTGGCCATCTTATTTATTTATTTATTTATTTATTTATTAATTAATTAATTAATTAATTAATTAATTAATTATATTTCTATACCGCCTTTCTCCCGTAGGACTCAAGGCGGTGTACAGTCAAGAAAAATATAGACACACAAACATCATAAAATTGCTAATTAAAATTATTACTTAGTTTGGTCAATTAAATAAAACCCAGAATTAGATAACATTTAAAAAATCATTCACATGTTCGTATGTTTAGCCCTGCCTGTTGGAACATCAGGGTCTTGAGGGCACGGCGGAAAGCACGGAGATCAGGGATATTCCGTATCAGGGGGCAGTTCATTCCAAAGGGTTGGAGCCCCCACAGAGAAGGCCCTCCCCCTGGGAGTCGCCAGTCGACATAATTTGACTGACGGTACCCTGAGTAGTCCCTCCCTGTGAGAACGAACTGGTCGGTGGGAGGCTATTGGTGGCAAAAGACGGTCTCGTAGGTACCCAGGTCCTAAGCCATGGAGCGCTTTAAAGGTGATAACTAACACCTTGAATCGCACCCGGAAGACCACCGGGAGCCAGTGCAGCTCGCGTAGGAGAGGTGTTACATGGGCATAATGAGCGGCGCCCATAATCACCCGCGCGGCTACGTTCTGGACCAGTTGGAGCCTCCGGGTGCTTTTCAAGGGGAGCCCCATGTAGAGAGCATTACAGTAGTCCATACGGGAGGTAACTAAGGCATGAGTGACCGTGCGCAAGGCGTCCCGATCCAGAAAGGGACGCAACTGGGGGATCTTCCAAGTCATTCTACCCCTAATCTACTCCAGCTCAAAGGCATTCCCCCCTCCCATCTCATCTCCTCGGAGACATTATCTCCAGGGAAAATAAGTAGGTGAAAAGTCAGCCGTCCCTTTCCAGACGCCTTCGCTTCTCCTTCTTATGTCAGCACTACAGTAAATGCAGGTTGAAGTGCTGACAAGGAGATTATATCAGGTCAGGATCATTGGGAGGTGAATTGCTGATGGGGAAGGTTGCATGAGAGTTGGTGCTGTCTCTGGCTGGTTATGGGTTGATTTGGATTCTGAGTGGTTCGTAGGCTAGTTGTATAGATCAATGTGTCTGTTGACAGAATTGTTTGTGCAGTGCCAAGCTTCGATGAATTCATGAGCGTGGCAGGTGGTAGCATGGTTGATGATTTTTGTGTTGCTCCAATCGAACTGGTGCATTTGGTGTCAGTGTGGGTAGAGATTAAGGATTTGGGATCGTGGCATTTGATTGCCAGTCGGTGTTTGTGGATCCTATTACATTGTTACAGAAGGATGAAAGAAACAATGTACTCTACAAAATCCACTGCAATTCTATGTGGGACAAATATGTCAATTAAAAACCAGGATCCATGAACATCGGCTAGCAATCAAATGCCGCAAAACCTGAATCTCTATCTACATTGACACCAAAGAGCATCAGTTTGATTGGAGCAACACAAAAATTATCGGCCATGCTACCACTCGCCATGCTCATGAGTTCATCGAAACCTGGCACTCCACAAGCAATTCCATCAACAGACACATTGACCTACAACCAGCCTATGAACCCCTCAGAATCCAAATCAACAGCTAACCAGACAGCAACGACCCTCGACCAACCTACACAACACCAGAACCTCCCAATGACCCTGACCTGATGCAATCTTGTTATCACAAGTTCCATCACTGATGACTCACAGCTGAACCATCACAAGGCCCTCACTTCACACACCTACACCTAAAGCCCTTATACACCAAAGAATACTGACAATGACATCACCTAAACACCTCTGAAGTTTTACCTAGCCTGGTAATGAAGTGTTCGGAAACCAACCCACAAGCTCGGAGGATTAACCTTCACCCTCACATTCAGACAATATTCTAGAAACAAATATAAGATCATTCTACTGTGACATACTTTCATTTAGGAACAATATTCAAGCGGCCAGTTTTCTGAGCTTTATTTTATTTTATCACAAGTAATGAATGAATTTTTCACAAATGAAACATTCTAAATAAGCTTTGACATCCAGGATAATACTGTATATTAATTCTGAAACAAAGTAAAATTCTGAAAGAAATTAAATTTCTTTAAGAGTGATATCATACAAATCTACTAGTTATTTCCTTCTTTGCAAAATATAGCTTATTATAAATAATTTAATTTTTAATGGCATACAGTCAATAGTAAAGGTTTGCTCGTAGTTGTCCTATAAATTCTGAGCTAGGCAATTTGTTCTGAGTCAGGGACAACAACTCACTTTTCAACAAGCCAGCAAAAAGTGATCTTGTTAGCAATGTTCACTGAACAAGGCGACAATCTGTATAGCTTTTTTTAAAGGTAGAATTATATGTCAAGATTGGAAATTTGAAGAAGTAAATTACCACCTTTCCCATCTTTAACCTGCAATCTAATGGCTGAAGCAGGGCAGGTGTGAAATCATTGCCTAATGATGGTACAATTCTCATGTAACAACTGCAACCAGGACCACTTGAACTGCTGTTGCTAAGTGAAGCACCATCTGATGTTTTGCTTAATGACCAATTTGTTGGGTAGTAGACATTTTAGTCCCAATTAAAACTATTAAATGAGGACTATGTGTATTGATTTTAATAACTGCTAATAACACTGTTAATAACAGAATAACTGTTCTTAAAACATAGTATTTTTCAACTGTAGTACTAAATGAACTATGTAGCATATTTAGCATTTTTTTTTATTTTTACCAAAGCTATGCAACTAAAGTTTCTAGAATACAAATTGTTAGCAAATTAGTAAAATAACAATAAACATAGATATAAATATATATCTACTTCAGCTAACATTCTGGCCTCAGAAAATCCTTTAAGCCATCATATATGGTGCACACTATTCTACAGAAATAGTTCTTTCAGTTTACTAATTTCATCTTTGGCCAGATATTCCATTTATAGTATTTATAGTAATATAGAATACAAATACTTAATATACCAGTATTTCAAATATAAATATTTATGTAATATACCTTTGCCTGGAGTGAGAGATTATGGCATAAATCTTTTATTTTCTATTTCAGAATCTACAAGAAAATAAAACAAACAAAGTTGAAGGTCAACATTTTACAAGAAATCTTAATACATGATGGCAAGTTTATGATTCTTAAGAATTCAATTTCTTAAACTGATCTTTAACAAAATTTCAGATTTTTGTGCAAGAATTGATTTCAAGAAACAATTACTATTTTACTATTAAATAAAACTGTATCAGTGTTACTATGAATTATATTTTTTATTCATTTTTACACAAAATTACTTTCTCTCTAATTTCTAGGGTAAATGTTACAGGGCTTCTTTCAAATGAAAGTTATGCAAGTAGCCCAAAATAGTAAACCAATCATCCTGAAGCATACACTGCTTTTAGCAAATGCCAAAAATTAAGCTATGACTACCAGACAGTAAACAACTTGACACTTCTACATATACATTATAATGGAACAAGCCAGATTAATACCACTGTCTTTCCTTTCCTTTCTTTTTTCTTTTCTCTCTTCTGTCTTCAATGCAATTTATGCTGCTAACCATTGATGTCAGAATGTATTGAAACTGTGCACACCAGGACTATTGTGCTGTAAATAATACCTTTCTGAAGTAGTTAAATGTTATCCTTCCAGCATAGCAATCTTTTGGTAGCTTACTTGTTCTTTGTGGGTTAGACATTTTTCTTGGCTACAGCTGTCATGTGGGAGGCTGTTTGAAAAGCTTCCAAATTAACCGAGCTCTACAGCTGAATTATATAGCATGCATTAATAGAGAGGGAATAATATTGCATATGTGCATGTAGGTTTTAGATGTTTTATGGATCCTTCAATCTTTTAAGATATTTGTTAATTTAAACACAGTTGTTCAAATATGAATCACGCTTTCAATCTTGTGTTTAATCAGTATTAAATGGAATGGGCCACCAAGTTATTGTCACAAATGAATAGCAACTTACATAAGCCTCATACTGCAGTACCTGATTGTTATCCTATTTCCGAGGCTACATTATTTAAGTATGCTTTCAACATAGAAGATATTTAACTATTAATTTATAATTTGGTACTCAAATTAATTTGTGATTTTCTATTACTTGGAAGAAAGTGAAAACTTTATCAGGCCATCCTTGTTGGGAAAGAAATAGACAAGGAACTAAGGCTGCAATAGATTGCTCTACATCAGGGGTGTCAAACTCAAGGCCCGCAGGTCGGATCCGGGGCTGCCCTGGAAACAGCAAAGGACCAGCCTGCAGTGCCTCTGCCAGCGAAAATGGAGATGGGGGGGGCAGGGTGTGGTCCTCCTGACCTCGGTTTTCGCTGGTAGAGTGTTGCAGGAGGCCGTTGCGGCTGAAAATGTAGCTCATGAGGGCTGCGTGGGCCCTCTTGAGCTCCATTTTTGCTGGCAAAGGGTTGCAGTAGGCCATTTGAGTATCCAAGAAGGGACAGGAAAGGAGAAAGGGAAAGAGGAAAGAAAAAGAAAAAGAAAAAGGAAAGATGGGAGGAGAGCAAGGAAGGAAAAAGAAGGAAAGAGGGGAAGGAAGAAGAAAGGAGAAGAAGGAAGGAAAAAGAAGAGGGAAAAGGAAGGAAGGAAGGAAGGAAGGAAGGAAGGAAGGAAGGAAGGAAGGAAGGAAGGAGGATTATAATGAGAGGGAGGGTGGGTCAATAGATCCCCCCAGCCCCGCCCAGGCCACTACAAGTGCCGCTGACATGAGTGATATTGAGCTGGTCATGTCTTCCCCAAAGTCAAACACAACCCTGATGTGGCCCTCACCCCTGAGTTTGACACCCCTGCTCTACATCATCATCCTATGCTTCTCCTAGTATCATGATTGCGAACCTGTTGCATGAGTGCCAGAGGTGGCACACAGAGCTCTCTCTGTGGGCAGGGGCGCTGTCACCAGCTGGCCTTCACAGGTGCCAGAGCGCCAGAAAATGGCCTGAAAATGGCCCGAAAAACAGCCTGAAAATGGCCAAAAATCAGGCATGCACGCGCTGGGAAGGGAAATATTGCACAACAAAGGAGAAAGAAAGGAAAGAGGAGGAGAGGGAGAGAGGAGGAGAGGGAGAGAGAGGAATGGAAGAAAGGGAAAAGGAGAGGAAGAAAGGATAGGGGACAAGAGCAGGAGAGAAGGTGAGAAAGGGGGAAAAGAGGGGAAGAGTGGGGGAGAGGAAGGGGAAGTAGGGGAGGAGAGGAGGAGGAAGAAAGTAGAAAAGGAGAAGAGGGAGGGAGGGGAAAGAAAGAAGAAGAAGGTTTGTTGTGAAAAGAGGGAAAGAAGGATAGAAGAGCAACCCCAAATGTAATTAAAATGTCTTGTTTTTATGCTTTCGTTAGAAAAAAATATGTATATATGATCAATTATGGATAAGAGAATGTACATTTACAATATGTGTATAAGAAATAAAAATAAAAAACTTTTTTTAAAAAAAACACAATCAAGAACAATTACTGATGCAAGTTAAAAAGCAGATCTTACTGAATGTACAAGAAACAAAACATGAATTCTGAAATAATGTAATAAAATCATTAACAGAATCTTAGCAAGGAAATGTATATGATCAATTTATATAAAAGGTAGAAGGGAAAGTAGATAAAGATAAAACTTGGCAATGACGTTAAACTAAAAAAAGAAATTAGCTTGATTTTGGCTGCAGAAGAGCAAGCTACGTGAACTAATGCAATCAAGATCAGGTTGGAAAAATCATCAAATGGTTCAAAGTGCAGATTGTATAAAATAACACAAGAAACAGTAGATAATATACTTCACTTGTGCAAGAAGATTGCACAAGTAGATTATAAACAATATAATGCATCAAAGTGATTCCATGGACCATCTATAAAATTTACCATGTGCCAGAAATGGAAAACAGGTGGAAACATATATGGCAGTGATGGCTAACCTTTTCCGGATCGAGTGCCCAAATCACGCCTGAACCCCCAAAATGCAATGCGTGCACTTGCCGCACCCCTGTGCATGTGCACATGCTCTTCCCCTCACACATGCGTGTGCGGCCCCCACACATGCCCCGCCACCCCTCACATGCATGGCAGAGACCCGAAGACCAGCTGGCTAGTGGGAAGCATGCACCCATGCCTGGCAGAGTTGAACTGGGGCGACAGCTCATGTGCTATCAGAGAGGACGTTGTATGCCACTTCTGGCACGCGTGCCATAGGTTCACCATCACAGATATATGGTAATTAAGAAAACAATCAAAATGAGCAAGTTAAAATATTATGAGATTTCTGAATATGAGCTTATAGACATCTTGGCATAGGACAATAATTTAACTATGGTTGAAAAAAAATGTGGATAATTGATGTGGCAATCCCAGGAAATTGAAAACTAGAAGACAAATAATTGGAGAAGATCATACAGTATCAAGATCTGAAAATCGAACTTGAAATATTATGGCATAAGTTTTTTAAATGTAGAAAATCTGTGCATTGATAAAAATTTCACTTGTCAATTATAGAAGACCACACTGCTTGCATCTGTAGATATATTATTAGGATATCCAAGGTTCTTGGGAAGAGCTCTGTATGAGGTATTTGTATGAAGGCCAACATCATTTAAAAAACTGATAACTGAGATTTCACAATGTGTGTATATAATAGTAGTAGTTTCGGAGCATCTAACAAAATTGCAATAATTCCTTCCGTCTAATTCCTTTTTCTTAGGGAAAACTGGTGATAAGGTTGTTTTTTTTTAAGCCTGAGGATTTTGTTTTTTCCAATATTACTATTAAGTCAGGCATTGTTTTTCTAATACAACCTGAAGTCAGGCAAGCCAGCTGGGTAATTTTGGGTGAGTCTGTCTCAGCCCAACCCACCTCACAGGGTTGTTGTTGTAGGTTAACAAGGATGAAGGAGTATGTTCGCTGCCTTGAATCTATATATATATGAAAGGATCTATGTATATATATACGATCCAGCATAACTCTGGAACGCCTCAAGCAATTTCAACCAAACATGGTACACAGATGACTTATCCTCTGGAAAAGAATACTGTGGGAGTTAAGACACCCCTAACACCCCTTGGTGAGTGTGTGCATTTGTGTGTGTGTGTGTGTGTGTTCCAGCATAACTCTGGAACAGGTCACAAAATTTCAACCAAACATGGTACACAGATGACTTACTTTCTAGAAAAAAATACTGTGGGGGTAACACACCCCTAACACCCTTCGGGGTAACACACCCCTAACACCCTTCGGTGTGTGTGTGTGTGTGTGTGTGTGTGTGTGTGTGTGTGTGTGTGTTCTAGCTCTGGAACGTCTCAAGCAATTTCAACCAAACTTGGTACATAGATGACTTACCCTCTAGAGACAAACACTGTGGAGGTAAGACACCCCTAACACCCGTGTGTATATGTGTGTATGTGTTCCAGCATATCTCTGGAACACCTTGAGCAATTTCAGCCAAACTTGGTACACAGATGACTTACTCTCTGGAAAAAAATACACCAAGAGGGGTGGAGAGCACATGAGCAGAAGGGGGGGGGTTTAGGATGAAAAAATACAGGGGCAGTGCTGGGTCATAAGCTAGTTACTTATAAAGTAATAAAGGTGTGATAATTTTTTTAATAATAATAATACCCAAAAGTGGGATTTAAAAAAATCTGATAGTAATAACAAAACCCCAATTGGCCGGCTTAGAAATGTTCCGATCAACTTTCAAAAATGTGCTTAGGTTATCATAAACGTCAGCTGCACGTGTTAAATCACGCACAATCGAGGAAGGGGATCTATACACACCGAGCGTGACATCAGGAAATGCTTCGACGACACTTCCTGTAAAGAAAAAATGCGAAAACCCACTCAGGCCGTCACATGGATTGACAGTTGATACGCAGAGGGGGGGGGGAATTTCCATGGCAGCGCGCGGCTATTTATTGTCAGTTACCGTTAGAGGCGGTGTCACTAATCCCGTAAGAGTACAGAATGACCATATACCAGAAAAGGACTCTTTTTACCTATTGTAACATTCATTCCTGATTCATGACCTCAACCGGTATTACCGTCACCTTTCCTCTTCACCTTTATCAGCAAATTCTCCAGTTTTCTCCGCCTCAGGGACACTTCCTCCTCCCGACAGCCTTCAGGCCGCCTGAAAGCAAAACCCCGCCTCGAAGGCCGTCGCGCATGCGCTATAGGGCCAGCCGGGTTAAGGTTGAGCCTTTCTAACCGCCGCCATCGCGCTTCGCTTGTTTTTGAGTTGCCGCCGCCGACATGCCGAAGCTGAGCAAGGAAGCTAAGCAGCGACTGCAGCATCTCTTCAAAGGTGGTCAGCTGGCCATCCGCTGGGGCTTCATCCCTGTCGTGCTTTATTTAGGTCAGTGCGGAGGGGGAAAGTCGATCTTAAAGCGACGCCCTGCCAAAAATGACCCGCCTTCGTCTGAGCCACCTCTGTAGTCCGTGGCGGCTAAGGTGGGCCTCTGTAGTCGTTCTTGCGACACAAGGAATGGGGAGTTGAGGTCAAAAGGAACCTTTTCCCCCGATGATTGGCTGTTGTTGGTCCCTTCGAATTAAATTTGCAAGATAGGTAGTAGCCCAATCTGTTTCCTTCTAAGCAACACCCGTTGACAGAGATTTTTTAAAAGGAGAATGTCGACTTTGGGGTATGAAAGAATAGAAACTATTAAATGGTAGCAAGTCCAGTTTATTCTCTCTTTGAAATGTAATGGAAACAACCTTAAAGATCATCCAGATGATTAATAGAATTAGTCCCCAGCAAAAAAACAGTCCTGATGCTTACACTTTATAGAATGTCTCTCTGTAAAAAGAAAATAGATCAAACAATGGAAGGATTTACAGCATATCTCTGAAGTATTGATTTTCTGTTGCCATTAATTATAGTTTGAAGTAGTATCCTGCCTTAACCAAATGTGCCATCCCAAGATCCTGTTACTGTAGAATAGGTACTTGTGGAATAGATACCTTACTTGATATAGATGCAGAGAGGGTGGCCTCTTTTGTACATCTCTCCCAATTCTGCATATTTCTGGGTTGACTTGAATTATTTTATTTTTACCATATTTGTTTTACTATATATGGAATGTCTATTGATCAAAATTGAGGTGAAATATGCAACTGGTTTATTCATAAGATTTATGTCCATGTAACCATATATAAAGGGGACACGGTGGCTCAGTGGCTAAGATGCTGAACTTGTTGATCGAAAGGTTGGCAGTTCAGCGGTTCGAATCCCTAGTGTTGCATAATGGGATGAGCTCCTGTTACTTGTCCAGCTTCTGACAACCTAGCAGTTCGAAAGCACATAAAAAATACAAGTAGAAAAATAGGAACCACCTTTGGTGGGAAGGTAACAGAGTTCCATGTGCCTTTGGTGTTTAGTTATACCGGCCACATGACCACGGAGATGTCTTTGGACAGCACTGGCTCTTTGGCTTTGAAATGGAGATGAGCATTGCCCCCTAGGGTCAGGAACGACTAGTATATATGTGCGAGGGAAGCGTTTACCTACCTTTATCCATATATATGCCACATATACATAAAATAACATTTTCTACAAAGGTTTTCATCTTGTTTAAGATCAAGGCTGTTGAGAAAGATAGCACATGGAGATAATTCTTTTCATATACAGCTCTGCCCACAATCTTTCAAGGAATTGCTCATCAGTGAAATGGAATACAATTATGAAAAACAGCTAATGGATAAACTAAAGTATGTCTTGCAGATATTCTGCAAGAAAAAAAATCATACAAATGAACTTTTGCATATTTTGAAACTACACAGTAAATTCAGAGTTTGAGCTTATTTTCTGGAAAAATAACAGAGTGGCCTCTTGGATCTCAATAGAGGTCCTAATTTCTACGATTTGTTAGAATATTTTTTCACAAGCTGTGAGTGGGTTTACATAATATGCTAAGCTATATCCTGTTGTAGTTTTGTGAAACAATAGAGCATTCAATAAACTGTGGTCTAGTGTATGAATAAATCCAGCCAAACAAAATATCTGAATAAAAGCTTTGCAAAAATATGAGTGAGACAGGAGTGGAAGATGGATGACGAATGAATGATGATAAAACAATTAAGAGTTGATTTTTCTTGCTGTTGCCCATATATGAAACATAAGTGCGCATATGGAGTATACTATAATGGGAATTGTACTATCAGTTTGTATCCCCATTCACTGATTCACCTAGATTGTTGTTGTTAGTTGTGAAGTCGTGTCCAGCCCATCGCGACCCCATGGACAGCATTCCTCCAGGCCTTCCTGTCCTTTACCATCCTCTGGAGTCCATTTAAGCTCACGTCTACTACTTCAGTGACTCCATCCAGTCACCTCATTCTCTGTCATCCCCTTCCTCTTTTGCCCTCAATCTTACCCAGCATTAGGTGGCCAAAATATTTGAGTTTCATCTTCAGGATCTGGCCTTCTAAAGAGCAGTCAGGGTTGATCTCCTCTAGGACTGAATGGTTTGATCGCCTTGCAGTCTAAGGGACACAGGAGTCTTCTCCAGCACTATAGTTCAAAGGCCTCAATTCTTTGGCGCTCAGCCTTTCTTATGGTCCAATTTTCATAGCCATACATTGCAACTGGGAAAACCATAGCCTTGACTATATGCACTTTTGTTGGCAGGGTGATGTCTCTGCTTTTTAGTATAATGTCTAGATTTGTTATAGCTTTCCTCCCCAGGAGCAAGCATCTTTTAATTTCTTGGCTGCAGTCCCCATCTACGGTGATCTTGGAGCCCAGGAAAATAAAATCTGTCACTACCTCCATTTCTTTCCCATTTATTTGCCAGGAATTGAGAGGACCCGATGCCATGATCTTAGTTTTCTTAATGTTGAGTTTCAAGCCAACTTTTGCACTCTCCTTTTTGACTTGCATCAAGAGGCTTTTTAGTTCCTTTTCACTTTCTGCCTTTAGAGTGGTATCATCTGCATATCTGAGGTTGTTGAGTTACTAAAAAAATCAAAGTGTATTTGTGCAAGATGGTCTGCAAATGGTTATAGAACACTACCATTTGCTGTTCTAACTTAATATTCCTTTCAGTTCTAGCTACACTCCATTCTTGTTATGTGTGGTAGTTATGTTTTATGAAGTAAGAAATAGAGGATGAAAGTTGGAAGAAATAGAGGACTGAGAGCAGGGGTGAAATGAAAAAATGTTTGCTACCGGTTCTGTGGGTGTGGCTTGATAGGCGTGGCTTGGTGGTCATGTGATTGGGTGGGCGTGGTCAACTTGACGTCACTCACTGTTAGAGCCAGGAGCTGCACAATTTGAAGCACATTCTGCCCTTCTGAAGCCCCCAACGCTTTGAGTTTTCTTCTGCCATCCAAGCGAACATTGGAGCCTTCTCTTGCAGAAGCAGAATCCAGGCACAGAAATGGAAAAACGAGGGGGTGAATGGGGAGGAGAAGGTGTAATTAATAGAATCCAGATACAGAAATGGAAAAATGGGGGGGATGGGGAGGAGAAAATGTAATTAGCAGAATCCAGGTACAGAAATGGAAAATATTTTGGGGGGGGAATGGGGACGAGAAGGTGCAAGAAAACGTTTCCTTAGATCGTTGATGCTCCCAACAATGAGTTTGGTGGCAATCTAAGGAAACGTCTTCCAGCTCTTCAAGATCGACTTTAAGCTGACAGCAAAAGTAGGGGCGGTGGGGGGACAACAGGTGTGTGTGGGTGTGTTCTTCCCTCCGCAAGGACTTGGAGGCAGACACTGCCCCTCTGAGGAAAAGAGGAGGTGGCAAAGCCCTGGCTGTCACCTGGGAGAGGAGGACCACAGATGGACACAGACACGCCCGTCACCCACGCTGCCACTACTTTTGCTGTCGGCTTCTTGGCACTCTTAAAGTCGATCTTGAAGAGTTGGAAGACGTTTCCTGAGACGCTCCAAACAATGAGTTTGCAGCGTGGAAGGCAGGCAAGCATGGCAGGGCTGCGGAGAAGGGAGTAAGCTGCTAGCTCTCTTCCCCGCAGCCCTGCCATGCTTGCCTGCTTTCCATATGGCCTTCTGCTTGCCTGCCTTCACAAGCTGGCCACGGGAAGGCCACATGAAAGGCAGGAAAGCATGGCAGGGCTGCGGGCCATGGTCCGGTTCAGGGACGTGGCCAGCCAGCAATTTCTACTGGTACGGCAAACCAGTCACAATCTCCGCTACTGGTCTTCCCGAACTGGTCCGAACCGATAGCATTTCACCCCTGACTGAGAGTATGAATGCTGAAACAAGAAGACAGAGCATTTGCTAGTTTGACCTTAGCTGGGAACATGCACACTGGGTGAATCAGATTCTTTACCACTCTGAGCATGTCTGTAAATGACTGTGAAAGCACTGCAAATATTGCTTTGGGGGTTACAAATAATATGAGGATTGATTATGGTGTACTATTAGTAAGCAATTTTCTGAGATATCCTATAGTCTTTTTGCCCTAATAAATAAACGTTCCATTTTTAATAGGAAAACTGAAATCCTATCTATATTTAGTACTTTACATGTAAATTAAGTTTATATCTGCTTCTGTGAGATAAGTGGATAATAGTGGGAATCATTAGGGATAGAAGATTAAAGCAAAAAGCACAGTGAATGAGTATTTGATCCTAAATAATTGCATAGGTAATTGTACATTTGTATAATAAATTTATAATTCATATTTAAACAATTAGATATATTCTGAGTAGCGGTTTTACAATATACTTTAAAACTATTATGTTATTGAATTGATACAGAATTATATTTAGTTGAATTTTTATCTAAAATATTAGTTTCATTCTCATTTTCATATGAATTTTTGTTGTTAATTGTTCATGAAAAACTTTTAATACTGGCTTGAGAAAAAGATAATTTGTTTTAGCACATTGCTAGAATATTCAAAGTTTTCAAATGAGAGGATAAAGCAGACAAATTTAATATTTTAATTTTGTTGGCAGTACATGTTTTTTGCAGTCTCACTAAGCAGATAGCTTAACTTGTGAGTACTTAGGACAGCTCTTTTCTGCTTCTGCTCAACAACAAATAAAATTCTATTTATTAGCAAAAATAGAATCTGTTCATGGTAATAGATATAAGGCCAAGAAACTGACTAGATATCAGAGGTCTTTTAATATTCTTCCTTCCCATATAGATATGTATTGTTAAGCATATAATAGGAGGATTCATATAACAAGTAAGCCACAATATTTGAGTTTGGTCACTTGTTAAATGCAGTATGTGAACCTAATCTATGGAAGATGGGAAAGATACAAGATAGTAATGCATTCAATATAATATGTGGTTAATTAATTAACCAACAAATGTATTTTATATTATGTAAAGAAGGCCAATAATATTTTCATAAAGTTCACAATTTTTTTATTATAAATAGGTTTTAAGAGAGGCGCAGATCCTGGAATGCCTGAGCCAACTCTTTTGAGGTATGTGCTTATGTTTAAACTACCTCCAAAGTACTGTAGGCTGCAACATATATTACCCGTGGTTTATTTTATGAAGTTCTGTTATGTTCTGTTAGTGTAAAATTCTATAAAGTTTTATTAACTTCACATTATGTAAAATTCTGTCTTGGCACCTGCCCTTAGGAATGAGATGCCCCTGAAATCTCAGGGATTCCCATCCTAATGGCATTCTGGAGAGCATTAAAGATCTGATCTTCCTGCCAGGCTATTGTTAGGATAACTGAAGCCCCTTATCCATTATGTGATAAGTCTTTCTGTATTGTTGGCCAGATTAACCATCTTGATCATTTAGAGAATAATTTTATTTTGTCTTTTTAGTGGCTGTTCTTATATTAAAGCTACTCAGAGCCAATTTGGAATCAGTAACATCTACATTGGATAAATAAAATAAAAATAAATAAACTTAAAACTCTATACTCCTAGCAGACATAAAACAAATAATCTGCAAACTATTAGTTAACTTCACTGGTAAAAACTATGCTGATTAAAAATTACTGATTTTAAAGAAAATAATTTGTGATTATTAATCCTATGTTATGATTTATTTTAAATGCTAGATTATAGAATTTCAGAAAAAGTATTTGATAACACTACTTCTATACTTATGATAGAAAGCATTACATTGTAAAGCTACTAATGTGAGTTGCATTTTCACCAGTACATAAAAGAATATTCACCTTTGGAATTATAAAAGTTATCCAAAGTCATTAAAACTTTTTATCAATTTTTATTATTATAAAAACAATTTGCAATTTAGTATGGCTTATGGTCTAATTAATGTTTAAAGCTACTGTAATTAAGTCACATTTTATTTATTTATCTATTTAAAATAAATTTTCACATGCTAGTCTATTCGGTTTTATATTTCGTCATATGCCTATATTTTAAATATGCTGCATATAATCTGTTAAATTTGAAATGACTGTTTCTATAGAACATTAATCTTACCTCAAATTTAAATGATTTAACAGAAATGTAGTTTTTTTCTCTTTAAATTATCAATGACCAAATTGAGTCCTTAATTCAGAAAATGCTTCATTTAAATTAATACTAACATGCTCATAATTGATTTCTTTTTAGATCTTAGAATAATTTGTGTAAATTGAGTTATTTTTAAATTGTGTACAGAAGTATGACATCAGCATGTTTAAAGTATATTTGGCTTTCACTTTAAAAAATAATGGTTATCATAAATTTTTTCTTGTTTAATTATGTCCAATTATTCGAGACTGCCAAGACAAACCTCTGCAGTTTTCTTGTTGAAGTTCTTCAGAAGTGGTTCCTAGAGTTGAGAGAAAGTGACTTCCTTTCAGAAACTTATACAATAGGTCATCATTCATCCAGTCAATTAAAATGTAGATCAGTAAAAAAAAAAGTTTAAAAGGTGCAGTTAAAAACAAGGCATTTTTAAATAAACAAACAGCTGAGAGGAAAACATGGAAGACCCAACCCTCCAATCGCTTCTACCTTGAATTGTGATCTTCAAAATCTCTCTTCTTGAAGATCATCTAAGGGTTGTATTGGGTCATTCCTAATTGCTCCCATTCAAATCTGGGGTGTGAGCAGCCAAATAGCCAGCTTTGGCGGCATAATCAAGTGTTTGTCGGCAGAAAAAAAGAGATTGCCTGCTACTTAGTACACAATCTTGGGGAAGTCTATGCTCACTGTCAAGAGTAATAAAGGTTTGATAATGTATATTCCCACCATTTTGAAACAAAATCAATTCTGTGGAAGTTACTTAGAAATCATATTATGCTTCAGTAATTAAGTTGCTGGACGTGGTATTTACATATTGTAGCTGTTTCAATCTCAACTGACCAAATTTATTCTTTTTTTCCCTTCTCCTAGTCTACTTTGGGGTTGAAGGAATTAATCAATGTATTTTGAGAATATGCTTTTGAAGATGGATACATTCCGGAGACTAGAAGGACACTTATGCAATGTTACTGTCCAACTGTTTATCTGATAACATGTAAATGACATTTTTGTCAGTGTAATGTATTTATCACACTTTGTTATTTTTATTGGAATAAATATTTAGATTTTAAAAATTATATTGAGGCAATCTAGTGTTTTTTTTACAGAATATAGCATGCTGTGTCTCTTTTATCTGTGTTTCAAGATGGATAGGTTTATTTATTTAATCAACTATTACATTCGCTGATGAATTTGATTGAGTCTTGCCTTAATTAGAATCTGAAGTGTTAATTTTTTTCTTAACATGAATTGAGCAAGATCTTATTTTTAATACCTGAGGGAAAATAATGCAATATATTATACTTTACATCTGTGCTTCCAAAACTTTAGTAAATTACCCCAAATTGGATAAAAGTGTTTTTTCTTTAGGTAATACAGAAACCAATTACCTAATCATAACAGGGACATTTAAATTGACTTAAAGTATTTTACCTATATTAAAAAGAAATTTCTGATGAGCTTTACTGGGTAATAAAGTTTGGGAAGCGCTACTTTAAACTAATATATTTTGATTTTGGTAATGTTAACAAGTTCACTGAACTCATTTGAGAACTCTAACAGAATCCTTGGCAAAATTATTAACTGTTTAAAAGGTCAAAAGAAAAAATTGATTTTCTGGAATGTTGGAAGATATGGCATAAGTCTAAAAAATTAAATAGCAAGAAAAGCTATTTTTTTCTGATCTTTCTGTCTGTGTAGCATTAGTGCAGGCCAAGCCTGAACAATTTAATGGAGAGGGCCACCCTGATAAATTAAAAATAATGGCAGGTCACAAAGAAATATCTAGCGCGATGATCTCTACATTTGGTGCCTAGTGAGGATGCAGTAACCAGTATTGGAGTTGACAGCAGACAAGAAGCCCAAAGTCCAGAAACTTTCTACATGGCTAAAGTTTCTTACAGACTATACAAAATTGGATAGGATAGCTGTTATTCAAGAGATAGAAATATTTGTAGTGAATGTGAAGAGCTGGTAGAAATTGGCTAAAAATAACAAAATCTTAAGCCAGATAAGTGGATGGTAGTTGGTTTATGAGCCAGAAATGTGGCTGCAAGAAAGGGTAATTTTATTCTGCATTAATAGAAATATAATTATTGGTTGCAAGAAATAATTATTCCACTTTATTTTGTATTGGACAGAATAGTCTTATGTTCAGTACTGAGCACTACATCCTGAGGCAGATTTAGTCTTGGAACATGTTCCGTGAATGGTAATGGAGCAGGGGACTAGAAATTAAAATCTATGAAAAAAGATTATGAGAAAGGATGGTAGGATGACGGGATATAATAGCAGTCTTTAAATATTTGAAAGGATGTCATATAGGAAAAGATCAGGACTAGTTTTTTCCCTTCTAAAATACAGTATATGGGATAATGGATTTAAATTATAGGAAGGTAGATTCTGATAGAATGTTATAAGACAAAAAAATGCAATTTCAAAGTGGAAACAATTATCAAGACAGATAATTTGTTGCTATCAATCAATTCTGTTGTTCTATGAAAACTGAAATATCTATTTAAATAGTTCCAGGGTGGTTGAATGAAAACAGGAACGGCAAAAAACTATTTATCCTAGATTGTTGGTAACTACAAGGTTTCCCTTTGAATGTCATTTGTGGATGACAATGTTGAATAAAGGACTTAATATTTAGAATTTCAAGGTAGAAATGGTATAAATCTACAATGTACAGTAGTTGCAGTGCATGGATATGAAGTTTGCTTCCATTATAAACTCGCAGGATTTTTTTCTTTAAAAAAATACTTTAATATATTAAATTTTCATAACAATATAATTATACATTATTTAGTAAAGTTAAATTAAGTTGAAGTAAAATTATTAAAATATGTAATAAATATATTAAATACCATAAATATCAATATTATAAATAAGTATATATCTAAAAAATAAATTCTCTCAGGAGAACAAACATGACATCTGTTTCAGATGTGGATATTCGATATGCCGAATTGAAAGCATTCAGGCATTACAGTTAACTCATAGAAGGCGAATAACTCTTGAAGTGGTCTCCATAAATAAAGTAAAATCTTGAAGAATAAAGTGCTTGATCACTATCATATTCCAAGCTCTCTGTTCTCTTAACTTTGCAGCAAGAGTTTTCTGAGTGTCAGGAGATGGCATGCTCACAGTCTCAGGATTGTTCATCTGTTAAAGGGAGGGAAGAAACAAAAGATTTCTTTTTCAGCCTGACTAGGTGGCTCAGTGGTTAAGACACTGAGCTTGTCAAATCAGAAAGGTTGGCAGTTCGGCAGTTCGAGTTCCTAGTATAGGTCTCCTGTCTGAACAGGGGGCTGGACTAGATGACCTCCAAGGTCCCTTCCAACTCCATTACTGTTACTGTTTTTGTGTGGGCAAGAATGTTTTACACATTTAATCTATATATTACACTTGTTACAGGCAAGAAATTTCATTTTGGTTTTTGGTAATTGTATTTTATCTACATTTATGTTAATTGAGATATACTCACTATATTCTTTAGTAAAAAAAGAAAAAAAACCAATTAATGCCACAATGCCATTAGGACACCAAGCTAGAAAGGGGAGATTGTGAGTTCAAGTCCTGCTTTAGCTATGAAAACCAGCTGGATGACTTTGTGCCAGTCATTTTCAGCCCAACTCACGTCACAGGGTGTTATGGGGAAAATAGGAAGAGCAAGGTTGAGTATGTTCACTGGCTCGTCTTATTTGTAAAAATAATAAAGGTGGGATACAAATAAATAATAATAAATTAATCTGTATTGTAACCAATGTAGCAGTTATGCCCATTGTCATGATTAGGCCAGCATTCCTATGGCAGCCATTTTGAGAGTGGTAAAAATCTACAATCCAAATTTGCCCATTAGAGATTTAGTTAATTATTACAGCAACCATACAAAGCAGAAATTACCAATGGATTTAATAAATCATTAATTAAAAATATCCATAACTTTCTATAGTCTGATAACATGCATGTTGATCAAAGTGATATATATTTTTCCAGAATTTAATATTTGTATATTAGACAATAACATTTCCATTCCAGGCATTAAGAATGAACTGAAGAAATGTGGCCCTGCTGGTTGTGCCAGACATTTTTTAGTTTCAATATCCTAACATCACCAGTTGAGGTGAGACACAGATGCACCATTTATGATTGCTAAGGAGATCCTGTATACTTATTGATGCCATCAGAACGTTGAGGATTGAATTTCAATAAATCACTTTAATAAATCAATAAAAATACAGCTATTACTATTATATACCAGAACAAGTATGTAAGGTCAAATGTAAATATTGCTTACCATTGACTTCAAGGTTTCTGCCAGATTCTGTGCGCCTATTGATACAGAAACACTTCTTTGTGTAGTTTCTTCTATATATTCCAAGAATGTTCTGAATGCATAGAGGCCACTTGAAAGTTTTCTTAGACAACTTTCCTAAATGAATGAAAACAAAAGTTATTGTTTTCAAAAGATCATTAAATATTGTATAGTACATTCAATTATATCTAAATGTAATTAACTACATATTAAATGAATAAATAATAATATCTCCAAGCTGAGGAGAGGAAGAAATTAGGTCTTGGAGAAACAGATCCATAGGCATCCTCTTAAACTGTGAATAGATAAGGTTGCTGTGGATTCCCAGGATTCAAAGCCCTCTCTCTCCCACAAACATGGATCTGTAACAGTTGGTGTATCAACTTTCATATATAATTTATTTTTGTTACTTTCATGTCTCTGTTATTCTGGTTGCTGGATGAGACAGTTGTTTGAAGTATTTATGAGAGGTTTGCTCTGCTTCCGTACAAAATGTTTAAAAAGATATTACAAAAAGCATAAACTTTTCCAGTGTATATTGATATTCTACTTGCCTTTTGGAATCCAGGCTGGTAGCATCCATCTTCTTTAATTATCTTTGGAAGGTTGAGATTATTTTGTGCCATAATTTCCATTGTACCTTTACATGCATTTTGCTCCTTGCACAGCTGGTAAAACATAAAGATATAATTGATTGCAGGTGATCCACTATAGTTTTATATGACTTTCTGACTCTATCAGTCTATATTAATCTCAAATAAAACTGTTTTGGAACAATAATTCCTAGAATCCCCAGCCATGGTAACTAGGAAATGTAACAATGGTAAACCTTGCCCATCTGGAGGTCTGATGGTAGTGCATCTAGTAAAGTAACATGTAACATTACATTTCGCAATGTTTAGCAGCAGGCAGAAATCTGGAAATTCTACCTACCTTACTTTCCAGCAGTAAGGTTTAAAATTTGAAATGGTTTGCCATTTGCTAATGGTTGTGCTAAATTTTAAACCTCACATAACTGATTATTTAAAAGTTTACTTTCTCCATTTTTCTTGTAAGAAAAAAGATGGTCTTTAGACCATGCAAATATGTTCTGCAATGGGGGGGAAAAAACCCTTAGAGATTATGTGCTGTTGCAAATAAATAGCCAGCACTGATTGTGGGAAGAGATGAAAAACCCAATCACCACATCACCTATTTTGAATTTAAAATTGATTGCTCTATATCCTTATTGAAAATGCTTCTGTTATTTTGCCCATACTACAAATGTTAAGAGCTTGAAAAACTAATGGTATATTCAGAAAACATTAAGCTATTTCTTGTAGACCTGGAACAACTGTTTTGTGCTCAGAATGAGGCATTTCTGGCTGGAATAATTCCAGATTAGAGAAAAGAGTACAAATCCTCATCTACACAATGATAGTTTGCATCACAAATATGTGTATAGGCTATATTGTTCACAAATTGTAATTTGACATTCAGTAGGAATGTTATATCTATAGCAGTGTGATGGGTATCTTCCTTTTCACAAATATATGGAAATAATTTCAGCTGATTGGAACTATTCTAGTATACAGTCAACTGTTCAAAATATATTTTCTCTGAGCCACTGAAATCCTGACTGAAAAAGACTAAAGCAGTCTATAAGGAATTTGCTTAATTCACAAGCAAATACTACCCAAATAAAGAATGGGTAGTAATTTGGAAGTGCTATGAAAAACAATCATGCCTTTAAAAATGAAAGTGAAAACATACACACTTGACAAGTGAACAATGCAGAAGGTAACTTCCTCTTGAATTCCTCTCCCATAAAATTCCCAGAATTGTCTTTGCTTACTTGAATGTTAAAACTAATGTTTATTCAATTTTATTTTTAATTAGGAAAAAAAGGTTACAACCCTTTCTTTATATGGGCAAACTGGACAATCTTGTAATGACTGCACTGCTGTATATCTAACAATCCAGCAAATGAAAAAGTGCATAATTTTTGCTTTCAGAAAGGACTGTTTGTTTTGTGCAGCTAAAATAGCAAAGGATTTTGAATCACTTGAAAAACTAACCAAACTTGTTTATATTATTATCCACTGGCTCAGATTCATACATCTGAGGAAGTAATCCATGAAATCTGTCCTGAAATGCTGTCCTAGGTAATTCTTTGACAGCTTCTTTGACAAAGATCAGACTCTAATTGGCAAGCCACACGAGTACAAACCCCATCCCGCGCACCAGCAAGCTTCATACCTCAAGGCTCGAAGTCATCTAAGCACGGGAATCAAAACGACTCCCGGCCCTTCCAACAAAAGGTGTAACCAGACACCCGCTCCAAGAAACGGAGCATCCTCCTAAGTCGAGGCAGACCTTCCCTTGTTAAAAGTCACAAGAGCTCAGATCAGAAGAAGGGCCACGCTCCTTTTTCGAAGACCAACTTTTAGACTTCCTTACTGTGCCCTCGAACTCACCTCTTGATTCCACGTCGCCGCAGTACCTTGTAGCCAAAGAGCCAACTCTGTCGGAACGTTCAGCTGGACCCCGGCTGCCGAAGTTCTGGAGGAGGGATCCTCGCCAAATTCCTCTTCTCCGGAGGAATCTCCGATAGGGAAAGCGTGGGCTCCAAAGAGCAGCAGGAGAGCAGCAGCAGCCCAGGAACAGCCTGATGAAAGAGACAGAAAAGAGGAAATGCAGTGAGCAGGTCTTTTTCGGCCAAGTTATAGACGCTCCCTTGTCCAATTTGTTTTAAACTTACATCCCGATAGTGCAAGCATAGTCTTCTTTAAAATTTAGATCTTTTTTCTTTTTCTTTTTGAAATATGCAAGAAGTTTTGTAGTCTGCGTGGCTGAAGGGCTGAATGAGTGGTGCCACATTTCGAACCTACTGTATTTATTGAAAGGCTCTGGGAAAATCCATTATTAGTTAACGTAGAGAATTTTTTTTTTAGTTTTTTTTAAATACTAAATCGCAGAGGGAGTTTCTTTTAAAGAGACTTAAGAGTACTTCGTTGTTTAAAGTAGCTGATGATTTTACATGGGACAGATAAGAATAATGACAGGATTTCCCTCCTCCCCCCAGTAAAATATAATTAAAAACCAAGAAGATATTTCTATAATGAATACAGTTTGTTTAGTTTCATGAACCCAGACAATTGTGATTTATACTTGAATTAAAAAAAACCAACTTCATGAGTGAATAGAATCTTTCGCTAAGTCAGAGTTGGCTTTAAGATTGGTGTTAATGGGGCAGGGAAAAGGTTTAGCCTTGTGATTCAATGAATTGTACAGGAGTGTCTTGAATTTCTCTGTTCAGTGAGTGGCTGGCATTAATTACTTTAGTTTAAAAATTGTTTTGCAATTGAAAATATTAAATTATGAACAAAATCTCTCTAAATATTGAGCGCCCTGTCCCATTTAAGTCTGCACATCACACTAAATGATACTATAAAGTAACTTATTTGGTTTGGCTTAGCACAGAGATGTCAAACTCATATTGTCATGGCATTGGCAATAGATGTATCATGACTTTTCCCCACTTTGCTAAACCGGGTGTGGGCATGGCCAGTGCGTGATACATCCAGCCTGCGGGCTGTGAGTTTGACAACCCTGGCTTAGCATCTTATATGGATCCATCCAGATCATTTGTGGATTGCAAATTATAGTATATGAATTTGCATTATGTGTCAATCAGGCTTTTTTAATGAACTGTAGTCAGTTTATCATTCAGCCCAATCTACACTTGTAACAATAACAATAGTTCATGGATAAAGTGCTGTATTTTGTTTTTGATATTCATTTCAACCTATTTATTATTGTGGGGTTTTTTTCTTTTTTAATGTTGTATGCCACCTAGAATCTTTTGGGATTAGTGTAGGTTATAACTACAATAAAATAAAATAAAATTCATCATCCATTATTTTGAAATCATGACACTCATTATTATCATTCCAACTTTTGACTCTTTTCTATATTTAAAATTTGACTCCAGCTGAAATGGATTTAAGATGATTCAGCTGACTTGATTAATGAATTGATCATTTTGCCTATCTGTTCCATTCCAAAATACAAATCTTTGATGATACATTTTGGACCATAGTGGAACAGAGAATATATTCACATATTTTAGCACATTCTCAAGCATGAGTTAAGCTTTGCTTCCACTTTTTGAAAGAATCCTAATGTAAATTGTCCAGTGATTCAAATCTGCCAGCAGACAGAATCAGCCCTGGCTAGTATTTTTGGATGGGGGACTGCAAGAAACAAAACTATTTAGACTAGGAAGATCCCAGAAAAATACAATGATAAACCAGTATAAAAGTCCATTGAGTTCAGCTTCAATCTTGGTTTGAACCTATGTAGTTTTCTTGGCAATAGTATTTCAGTGGTTTCCCTTCTCCCTCCTCCCCCCAGGATCTTCCCAGTCTAACTGGATTTTTTTTGGCAGTCCCCCATCCAAAAACTAGCCAGATCTGATTCTGCTTAACTTTGAAAAATTATATAACATTGGCTAGTTACCCTCTCAGAATAGAAGTCTTGAAATTTTGATTACTTTTGAAATCTTTTAGATCAAATTCTTATATGCTTGGTGCAATAATCTACAAAATGTTAAAGTAATTGAACAGAAACCTGCACAAAGAGCCTCCTGAAGGGAAATATTATGCCAGGGTCAGATGCAAGTGGATGGCAAAAGCTTCCAGTCATAAATATTGCACTATTTTGGATTTCTATCTGTGTAAAAGGTCAGATTGACCTGTGTATTGGATGCTACCAGCCATGCAAGGAGGAGGGCGGATCAGGTTGGGAGTTAGCTTTGAGTGATGGCCCAGTTGCAAGAGGCCTATGACTGACTCCCACTTAAGTTCCATGGAACTTTATCTGTTCCCAAAGGAAGGCAAATAGTCTAGGGGGTTTCTTCTATTATAGAAAACAATAGAATAGGTAGAAAACAATAAAATGGTCAACTTGAATCTTTCATGTGTGGATCTGGTTACTTACGTCTGACTGTTTTTGTGTCCTTGAGTCATTGTGACTCCTGGTGACTGCCTGGACAAATCTCTGCAGATTTTTTGGGTAGGATTTCAGAAGTGGTTTTGCCATTACCTTCTTCCTAAGATTGAGGGAGAGAGACTGGCTCAAGGTCCCTAGTTGGTGGGGATTAGAACTTAGTTTTCTGATTTCTAGTCTGACGCCTTAACTGTTACACCAAATTTGCTCTTCAGATTGCCCTACTTTGTTCAAATGTAAAAAGCTACTCTTCCTCTAAAAAATCTTGCTGTGAGAGATAGAGAGACTCAAGCTTTCATAATCAATTACAACTTTTGCAGTGGCTGTGGTAGAATTACTGGTTGAAAAAGAGGGGGTCCCTCTAGGGGGAGTAAAGAGACATTTCAGCTTAGAGTTGGTTAAGGGGAGGAAACACCTGAAATCAAACCCTTAGGTCTATATCTGTCATTTCCCAAGGGAAGGCAAACAGTCTGGGATGATTCTTGTAATATAGGTGATCAGCAATAAAATATCTACTTGGACCTATTCTACAATGCTGTTATAAAGTAGTTGTTTGGCAGTCAACAATTGCCAGTCAGTCCTGTTCACACTTGCGTACTATCCAGAGTATATCACTGGGGGGCAGATTAGTTCCATAGTATGAGGGCATTCTGCATCATCATCTGGGGCTTTCCCCACCACCAATGACATGTCACATTTGGGCAGATTCAACACTAGTTGAATTTATACTGCCTTTCAAAGTGCTGTTTTCCCCCACTGAAGTGGTACCTATTTATCTATTTGCATGTAACATGCTTTCAAACTGCTAGGATGGCAGAAACTGAGGCAAATGACAGGAGCTCACTCCATCATGCAATGCTAGGATTTGAACCACTGGAGCAAAGACCATCTCCAGTTTCTTTAAGTCACTGAGCACCTAGCCTTGTGGAAGTGTTTGCTTATGCCTGACAATGGCTGTTCATAAAATATGCAAAGCCATGTCATTCTGGAAAGGATTAATGAGTATTTACATACTGTCATCTTATCATTATATCATGTAGAGCTCATTTACTTGAAAATTATCATATATAGAAGATGCTTTGCTGCAGCCTACATAATGGACTAAGATAGTTTTCCTCAACATGATCACATTCCAGTTGTGTGTATTCCAATTCCAGAGGCTCAACAAGGAATATGTTGGCTGGAAGTCCACACATCTCAGGGGCACCATATTTGAGGAAGTTGCCCTAGGGCATTATTTATTTTAACCATCACTTATTGAACAAGCCTTAAAACTTAGTTCATACATTCCAAATTACAGTAGAATCATAGTTCAGTACTGGAAAAAAAGTCATGACCACATGTTTTAATGTGATATAGCAATTTGTTAATCAAATTTCACTCACAATTGATTCTTTCTGTATGAATTTAGTATAAACTAACTGATATAAAAAAAACCTTTCAGTGTCTAACATACATAATATTAAACTATACCCAGATTTTTGGATATATTGCTTTTTAATTTAATAGAACTGATATCTTAATTGGCTTATGAAAACCTCCTGAAACACATCCTTTTAATCAGGTTTTAACTGTTGTTTTAACTGTTATTTATTGCTTATTTTAATAGAGTGATTTTAAATTTATTTATTGTGAACTACCAAGAAAGTTAGTAGGTGATGTTATGATGTGTTTAATATATTTAGTATAAAAAATAATATGATGGTCGGATGTCATAAAACTTTAAAAGGCATAATATATCTTATTTTGTTTTATTATTTTGTTTTATTTTTCCTTTGTAGTTAATATTTTTAACTTTTATTAACCACCCTGCATCATCTCCTTGGTGAATGATTATATAAATTGAATGAAGATACAAATAATGCAGTATATTTGACTTTGATTGAGTTGCTGTGGTTGGTTAACCATGATTTATAATTTTAGTGTGTTATATATATTCAACGATAGGAACCTCCAACATTGCAGAGAGACACTTTAGGTAGATTTGGTCTTGGAGAATCTCTGCCAATAAAAATCCATCATCAGAGACATTTTGTGGGGTTTCATGGAATTAGGATAACCTATTCTTCCTGGCCATAGTACAAATAGTCCTGACTTGGATCCTTAGAGTGGACACATATGGAGAGAGCTGGCATGTTATATTCAAATAGCCAGTGTTGCCCATTTTGCTTGTACCTACAATAATGCCTGAAAATATAATTGTTCAGTATATTTAATGTCTATTATACAAAATGGGCAACACTGGCTATTTGAATATGACATTCATATATTTTTAATGTGTTGTTTAAAGCAATCTGCCTTAATTTGGTATCCTTCAGATATCCTACATATCTGTAAAGGAGAAAATTAGAGAAAGCTGTTACAAAACCATTTTTATAGAAGGTACAATTGCAGGTGAAATAAGATTATATGAAATGAGATACTTCTACATTTTCAATGTTGTATTTCATTCCTAATCTCTCAAAAGCAGTTTTAAAATGACCTTCAACACCAAGCTAAAAATACTGAAAAATGAGTGGAAACCATTGTCGTGGACTCAGCCTCTGATTTACAATTTAAATCTCATCCTTTCTCCATGCAAAAACCCTCTTGACCTGAGTTCCTCAGGGAGGTATGTGAAATTGTCAAGCCTGTATTTTTTTATGGGAGTTGCTATAAGGCCCAAAGCTCAAGAATTGGGAGGAAGTAGACTTTTCTTCTAATGGTGGGAGGAATTCTTTAGAACTCCAACATTTCCAAATAAAGCCAGCCTTGGAATAGTTCTTCCTGCACTGCCCCTCAGCCAGAAATAAATTGGCTCTGCTGCCAGACACAGTAATAATAATATTTTGTTAATTGTAAGTCCATGACCCAAACTGATCATGCATATCAACTTTGTTGATTAAAGACAGGGTTGCAAGCCTAATTCCAATCTTTGGTGCATCTTCTGACCTTGGACTCATATAGCAGCTGAACTCTCTATCTTCATTTTAGTCTTTCTGATGTAACAAAATAGGAGTTTTGCTTTTATTGCATGAAACATACTTGGTTCCCCTCTCTAGTCCCTCAGTAGAAGAAGAATGGAAATTTGTAAAATGCCCTTTTTCTTCCCCTTTTACTTTCATTTGATTAGATATCTAGTAGATGCTTTACAGCAATATACTACCAGTATGCAAATAAATCACACATACAATGACTTAATGGGGAACTCTCTGGAGGAACTGCAAGGATTTGCTGCATATTGAATTAACTGAATTAGAGTTAATTTGTATTTTTATCCCCCAAGATGGCAAAACCCTTGAATAATAATACCAAAGCTCTTGAAAGAAAGCTCATGAAAGTTGGATTATAATCAGTGTTGGAATCTTTTTTGCCTCTGTCCTAAACAACACATTTAAAGAACCTGCCCATGCCTACCTTGAAGTTTCATAAAGGAAAGAAATCCACTGATCCAGGGTTGTGTGTAGGTATTAGTTGTGTGAATGCTGTTTTATCCAGAATTGGTTCAAGTCGTGTAATGGCAATTTAAAGAAAAAGAACAAAAGTTCCTCAATGATACCAGGTCTTTTATTATGCATGTCATTCTGGTTTTTTTTAAAAAGAACTTCTTTGCAGTCTTTATTTGGGTTTCTAATTAAATACTTCAGTGGTTTTAATCTATATTGGAGTATATTGTAATACTGAACTGCCAGGATAGGTGAGATCAACATGTGCTATGAGATCATAATTAGCCATCAATTTAATGATTAAAATCATATTTAAAACATTATTTTAATTTTAGTAAATTAAACAAATATTTTTGAATTTCTGTAGACATCTAAGGAGTCAGGCACTAGCCCCATCATAGACTTCCTTCTTTTGCTATTGTATTTATTTCTGATATTGCCATGTTTTCTTTAAGAAATATGCCTGAAATTTGTTGGTTGCATCAATGCTTAGCCTAAAATAGATTGTCAGCAATTTTTAGGAGGAAGTTTCCACAGGTTTTTTTCTTTGCGATAACATTCCAAAAAAGGTTTTCCCCAGCAGAACTAGTGACCTATTTTTTTCAAAAAAACTATTATTAACACATCTAATTTTTGCCAAGTTTGTATTAATTAAAAGGAACAACAACAAAACAAGTATCAATTTTAGTATACTTCAAATACTGTCATTCTATATGAACTCAATTAAAAACATCTGGAGTTTAAATGAAGTGAAAAAGACTTGTGTGAACTATACAACTGCAGTTAAAACAAAATTGATTAATTTACCTGAAATTCTTTTCCTTGTTTGAAATAAAATCAATTCAGTCTTTGAGGGAAGAAAAGCAATCATTTGCTTCAGATCTTTAAAAATGGCTTCAGAAGAAATATTTTGGGATGCCCAATTTATCTCCTTCAACACACCAAGGATTTATAAAGTTTTCATCAATTAGGATCATTCATAACATAAATATGTAAGAAATTCTAGAGATAATATTTACCAGGACTGGCCTTATGTGAAAGCACACAGAATCCCTACCATTTTTCATCATTGACACAAACAGAAAGAGATATTTAACAGTTCACTAGACTAAATTATATTAAAAGGTACATTCATAAAACATAAAGTTAGGTTGAAAATAGCAACACTGGGGGAAGAAAATCACACACATAGGTATAAGTCAGGAGATTCCGCTGTTTCACACCATGTGATAAGCTGCCCAGGACTCATAAATCTGACTACAAAAAAATGCTAAAACTTTCATAAATCACATTGTTTCCAAGTTGTGAAGGCTTTACTTATTGCACCTGGGGCACTAACCCCTAAGGAGAACATAGGTAGGGTCAGGGAAGGTCAACAAATCAGGACGTGAGAATAAAAACAGGTCTTATGGGGAAATACTGAAAATACTAGTAGGCTTAGCCTATAGACAAAAAGATGGCATTCTTTGCATATTTGAACAGCTATAACACAAAACACCACAAAGTCTTGATTGCTTCTGTTTTGACTTGTATGAATACCATATGTGTATGAGTATCCCTATATATGCTTTAGTTAGAGAAGATAGTTTTTGACTGAATATTGGAAAAAGTATCTTAATACAAGGAACCAGATCATTTGATGGAAACAATCATCTGGAGTAGAGCTGGTATTTCCCTCACTGGAAATCTTATAAAAAAGAGTAGCCAATTATCTACTGTTGGTGCTGTAGATCTGGGTTGATTGGGTAGATATCAGACCTGTAGGACCTATTTTATATTTTTTAAAATTTGAATACTAATATCTACTAATCGGAACAGGTATATAACCCCTCCCCCTTTGGTTCAACCATATCTAATTCTGGGACACTACCTGGACAAGTCCCAGCAGTTTTCTTGGCAAGGTTTTTCACACATTATTTGCCATTGCTTCCTTCATAGAGCTGAGTGACAGTAACTGGCCCAAGGTCACCCAGCTGCCTTTACCTTTAAGGCAAGACTAGAACTCACAGTCTCTGATTTCTAACCTGATTCCTTAACTCTTATTGACTGATTCTCAAAAGACATATACCTAAAATTAAATAATTTAACATCTCAGGATTTATTCTGACTACCAACTGTGCAGGAATGGGAAGCGCTGGCTATGTAGCACAATCTACTTATATGACTAAACTGAACTAGTTTATTTAATATTCCCAGTTGCAGGACACAATGAACCTAAAATAGCCAGTTGAGCTGGGTTTGCACCTAAAATGTAACAGCTTTCAAAGTGACAATGTGTGTTTTCAAACATAGTAATATTGTTGTCGTTATTACTAAAAACTTATGAGTTAAAATATTGTTGATTTACAAATCATATTATGCATCTAAATCTGTTTTCTTCTCAATAATTTACAAAGCCTCCTATAAGTCTTTTTGTGAGTAAAGAAATACAGTTTTTATCAGTAGCAAATTAACAATTCTATAATTTTCTATTGAGAAGAAGCCACCTTAAGGTGCCAGTTTTTCACCAGTTTGTTCTGCTTCCTTTTGCTGTTCTTCTGTTATATTATTTTCTGAATGTACATAGTTCTCCAATAAGGGTGCCCTGCAAATTGAGTACTATTAGACCAAGTGTCGAGACCTGCCACTGCTCAACACACAGGGGATAGGGATACAGTCTCACCGCAATGGATTTAGGGATTGAAGCCCGAGACGCAGTTGAACGCTATGGACAGATCGCGGGGTTTTTGTTGGGCTGAACAGGGTGGGGGGGTGCATGTTTTGGTGGTGGAGGTGATAGCAGTGGGTTAGGCGGCCGGACACTAGTGCAGACGTGATAGGTTTTTGCTGCTGCTTACTGTCGCCCGACATGCTTAGAAGGCTCACCCAAGTATCGTCATAGCTCGTGCAACGAACGTGGAGCTGCGAACCCAGAAATAGAGCCAATTGGTGGGATGGTTAGCGCAGCTATTTAAACAGCGTTGGGAGGCGGCAGCTCTCAACACCGACTTTGTGTTATTGCATATTGAACTCAGCATTGTCTGCGTCAAGCCTGGAGACCAAATAAACCTATTTCCTGCAAAAGACATTGCCTGACTGCAGCGTGGTTATACCAGGTTTGTTGAGCGGTCTGAAAGAAAGTCGGCATTTCCCCTTTTACTGTTTTGCTGGACAACCGTGAGCCGATAGGATGGCGGAGGGCATGACGGCTGCTTCGCCAACTCCAGAGGAGGCGGCTGAGGACACAATTCTGGAAACGCAGAGGTCCAGAGCACCAGTGAGCCTTTGGTGGTTCGGCTGAAGGAAAAGAAGCCTCAGCAGGGGGAGAGCACCGTCGAGGACCAGGAGGCATCTGTGCCGAGTGGAACAAAGGTTTCTTTGGGTGACTGGTGGCATAGTTCAGCTCTTCCAGGTCCTGGTGCCCATAAAACCCCGACCCCTTATCAGGGCAAAGCCACCTTCCAGGGCTGGAGGGAAAGGAAGTGGATAGAGGACGAAGAAGGAGAGTGGAGCTACTCCACCGGACCAGGGGCCTCTATGTTAGATGTGTTGAGGGAGAAGTTTGGGGAGGCTAGCTTTAGGAACGCACCTTCATGGCAACCCTGGCTATAGGAGTGGAAACAGCTACTACCTGGCAGGGAGGAGTGGGTGTGCCGGGTAGCACTGACACCCATTTCCATTTGGCAAGCCCCACATTGCTTATGGACAAAGGGTTTAGCAGGTCTAGAGTTACAGACCAGCAGTACCCAGGGCCTACAGCATCCTCTTTGGGTGAGGCTCTGCATGGGGTAGACCAGGATACACAATGGATGCAAGGAAGTCATGAACTGGGCCAAGCGGACCCATGGAAACTTGTCAACCATCGCAGGGTGGAAGGGAGGGATACCCAAGAAGCCCAACCTGCTGGCCAGACACCTGTGTGGGTGCCGGGGGTTTGGCCACAACAACAATTTTGGGGACCTCTGCCAATACAAGCCTCCTTCAATGGTAGTGTTGACAGAGTATCAATATTTTTAAGTCAGATACTTAGCCATATGAATTTATATGGATGTCTGTACCCATTGTAGTGGGCTATGGTGATTGCCATCACTGCGGTCCTACAAGGGGAGGCAGCTGACTGGGTCGCTGACCTCCATAGTGAACATGCAAAAGAGCTAGCAAACATTGGCTTGTTTTTGGAGGCTTTACAGGGACGTTTTGAGGACAGCTCGAGAGCTCAGGTGGCTGAAGGGGAGCTAATGGCCCTGAAACAGAGGGGACGGTCTACCAGAGACTATGTGAAAGAGTTCCGCACACCAGCCGAGTGGCTTCACACCTGGCCAGAGTGGCAACTGGTACACCAATTCAGATCGGGGTTGGACAGGGAAGTGAGGTAAGCTTGTGTTTATCGAGTTTTGCCACCTAGGTTAACAGAACGGTTTAAGGTAGTAGTAGAACTAGAAGTGGGATTGCGAGCGTTCCGGCCACGAGGAGTGGGCAGTGTGTGTCAACCACAACACTTCACAGCAACCAAACCAGTGGGACCGAAGGACCCTGGCGCAACTGGGCCTGTAATGATTAGGCCAGCGATGGCAGGAGGAAGAGGAACGTTTCGCTGCTTTCGCTGCAATCAATTGGGCCATCGGGCTGCCAAGTGTCCTATACCCTTGTTGCAACCTTCATCAGTGCGGGCTCCACCAACAGGGGGCAAGATCCATGAGCAGGTTCATTCTACATCGGGCTGGTCAAAGATGCTACACCGACTCCAACCAGCTGTTCCCGTTCAATGACGGTGGATGCCAACAGCCCCCTTGTGGGGGGGAAGTCTACCAGTGATATCAGATAACAGTGAGGATAGTGAACTGGATGATCCCATGGTAAGCGACCCGATACACCATTCGTTATACTGGTGACGTTACAAAATGTGCGCACATCTGCAATGGTTGATCAGGGAGCCCTAATAGATTCAGATGTACTCGTTGTCTCATCCGTAGGACAGTGGTCGATAGCCTAGGTCTCCATACAGTAAAACTCAAGATCCCTATAAGGTTTGAACAAATGGACGGGTCTCTGCTTCGGGGAACACCAGCTGAGCACGTTACCGAGCTTGTCCGTTTGGAGATAGGGGAGCATAAGGAACAGATTCACTTTATAGTGGTGGAATGGATGGTTGAGCCTGTTATACTGGGCCTAGTGTAGTTGGATAAATGGACCATATGGTGGGAAGGTGGTTTCCGGAAACTGCATCTTACTGTGGGAGCAGAACCGGATCCTGAGAACTAACAACAATAGAGGCATAGTAAAGATAGAGTGAGGTGCGTGCAGGGACCCCAGCAATCAGGGTTCCCAGACATATATAAGGATCTAGCGGCTGTTTTCAATGAAGACGAATGTGAGGTTTTACCCCCTCACAGAGCAACCGACTGTGCTATTGAGTTAATCCCTGGGGCCAAATTACCGAAACCACGCATGTATGCGATGACCCAAAAGGAGTTAGATGAACTTCGTAGATACATAGATAAGAATTTGGCCCGGGGTTTATTCAGCCCAGCCGGGAATGTATGGCTGCACCGGTGCTGTTTCGAGAGAAGAAGGATGGAGGTTTGCATCTATGTGTGGACTTTCGGGGTCTGAATGCTGTTTGTGTTGAACATCTATACCCCCTGCTGTTGATGAAAGACCTCTTAGCCATGTTGTCCACCGGGAAGATGTTCATCAAACTTGATCTGCAAGAGGCCTATTATAGAGTGTGGATACGGCCAGGTGATGAGTGGAAAACCACCTTCAACTGTCCTTTAGGTAGCTTTAAATTCCGAGTAATGCCGTTCGGGTTACAGGGCGCCCCGGCCATCTTCATGCAGGTTATCAATGAAATCCTGCACGAACACTTATACTGAGGCATCCTCGTCTACCTGGACGATATTTTAATATATTCCAAGACCATGGAGGAGCATACACAGTTGGTCCGACAAGTCTTAACCAAACTACTACAAGCAAAACTTTTTGTGAAGCTTTCAAAGTGCGAATTCCATTGCATGAAATTAGATTATCTCAGATATCGCATTTTGGGAGATAGGATGGAAATGGATCCAAAAAAGGTATCAGCGGTGTTGGAATGGCAAGCATCAAAGAAAAGGGAACAATTGCAAAGTTTCCTTGGCTTTGCAAATTTCTATAGACAATTTATCCCAGCCTTTGCCCAGGTAGCTCTCCCCTTAACTGATATACTACAGACCAAACATACTGGAGTCAAAGTAAAGCCGGAACAAGTGTTGATGTGGACACCTGAATGTCAAAACTCGTTTGAGCAATTGAAGAGTCTGTTCTCCTAGGAAGCCATACTCAGACACCCAGACCCCACTTTGCAATATATTGTGCAAGCAGACGCTAGCGACGTAGCTGTTGGTGCTGTGTTGTTACAAGGAGCCAAAGAGGGGAAACAGTATCTCTGTGCCTATACGTCACGCAAACTAATGCCTACAGAAAGGGGTTGGGCTATTTGGGAGAAGGAGGCGTTTGCGGTCAGGTGGGCAATACTCACTTGGCGAGATTTATTAGAAGGCATTGGCGATACTTTCGAGGTCTGGACAGACCATAAAAACTTAGAGGCCCTCCAAATCCCTAGAAAATTGTCGCCGAAACAGATACGCTGGGCACAGTACTTCCAGCGGTTCAATTTCGATTTGAAGTATGTCCCAGGGGGGCGGAATTTCCTGGCTGATGCCTTATCGCGAATGCCTCAATTTAATAGTAAAAGGGAGGATGTTGTACAGGCCATCATACCAAAAAGACAACAAGCAGGTTGGATGTACAACAAAGAACTGACCTCTTCGTGATATGGGGAGTTATGGCGCGAGGTGGGCTGCGATCCCTGGATTGCTGGACATAAAATGTTGGTAACCATCGTGAGGGTTTGGCATGAATAGGAGCCAAGCTATACATACCTCATCCTTTGCGAGCCACAGTATTGAAAAGGTGTCATGATGCAAAAGTTGCGGGCCATTTTGGTTTCCTCAAGATATTACATCTCACCAGATGGCAATTTGGTGGCCTTGTATGCGCAAAGATGTTGACCAATATGTAAAAAGCTGTAAAGTGTGTGCGACAACAAAAGCACGTCCAGGAAAACCACTTGGCTTGCTACAGCCGGTTGCAGACCCTAGCAGGCCATGGGATGAAATAGCTATGGATTTTATTGTTGACCTCCCAGAAAGCAAAGGTCATACCGTAATTTGGACTGTAATCAACCTCTTTTCTAAACAAGCTCATTTCATTCCCTGCTGCAGCTTATTGTCTGCTAAAAGGTTAGCACAGATGTTCATACATCATATTTACCGGTTGCATGGAGCCCCTCGTAGAATCATATCGGACAGGGGCATGCAGTTTACAGCATGGTTTTGGCACAATTTTGTCAACATGATAGGATCCTCCCAGGGGTTAAGTTCGGCATTCCACCCTAGCACCAACGGAGCCGTAGAAAGAGCTAATGCTATGGTGGAACAGTATCTATGGTATTACATATCCTATCAACAATCCGATTGGTCAGATCTCATACCTTTCGCTGAGATAGCATATAATAACGCTGTACACTGTAGCACTGGTGTTATGCCATTTCAGGTGGTATCTGGCAGGGAGTTTACTGCAATCCCTGAACTGGAGGTACACGATCAGGAGCATGTGTCTCCAATGGACTGGGGTGTCCGAATCGGGAACCTCTGGCCAAAAGTCAAGGAAGCTTTACATAAAGCAGCAAAGGAGTATAAACTGCAAGCTGACAGGAAGAGAGTGGACCATAAGCCTTTCCGGGTGGGAGATCAGGTATATGTGTCCACTAAGTACATTAAGCTAAAAATACCCAGCTGAAAGCTAGAACCCAAATACCTCAGACCTTTCATGATCATGAAAGTGATAAACCCAGTAACTGTAGTATTGAAGCTACCACCTTTACTGGGTAAGATCCAGCCAGTGTCCCATAGCAGCCTGTTAAAACCAGTCGAAAGCGTATGAGAACCACTTGAGTACCCAGGTCCACTAGATGGGGGGCACTACGAAATTGATTACATCCTTGACTCCAAATACAGTAGAGGAAAACTTAGTTACCTAGTGAGATGGAAAAGGTACCCATTTGAAAAGGCATCCTGGGTATCAGTTGAAGACCTCAAAGCAAAAAGACTACATAAACTATTTCACCAAAAATTTCCATACAAACCCGGGGGTGGGGAAGGGACATAGAACTAGCACACCTGTACTAACCCTTTTCTTTATGTCTTACAGGTGGACTCCTGGTGTGGGGGGGTGCCTGTCGAGACTTGCCACTGCTTGACACACCGGGGATAGGGATACAGCCACACTGCAATGGATTTAGGGATCGAAGCCCAAGACGCAGTTGAACACTATGGACAGTTCGTGGAGTTTCTGTTGGGCTGAACAGGGTGGGGGGTGCACGTTTTGGTGGTGGGGGTGATAGCGGCGGGTGAGGCGGCCGGACACAGTGCAGACGAGATAGGTTTTTACTGCTGCTTACTGTCGCCCGACATGCTTAGAAGGCTCACCCAAGTAATGTCATAGCTCGCGCAACGAATGCGGAGCTGCGAACCCAGAAATACAGCGAATTGGTGGGATGGTTAGCGCGGCTATTTAAACGGCGTTGGGAGGCGGCAGCTCCCAACGCCGGCTTTGTGTTATTGCATATTGAACTCAGTGTTGTCTGCGGCAAGCCTGGAGAATAAATAAACCTGTTTCCTGCAAAAGACATTGCCTGACTGCAGCATGGTTATTCACTGTACCCATGTTTGTTGAGCGGTCTGAAACCAAGTTTCAGAATTCTCAGCCATGTCAGAGGCTAAATTGGAAAAGACTAAAACATAGGTTCAAGATATACTAGTTCCAGATAACGGATGAAATAACATTTTCATGTTCCCCCACCCCCGAAAAAAAAATCTCCTACATTTCTAAAAAAGATAATTCTTATAGGTTCTTCTATGTAGGAAACAAAGCTTCTGCACACCATGTGATTCCAGCTCCCCCCAAAAAAACATTATTCAAGATTTTAAGTACCGTATATCTCTGTGATAGCTTCTGAACAACATCCATTGCATATTTGTTCTATTATACACTTCTTTCCAAGGAAATGGATGATAAGATTATTGGTCATCATTCACTATTATCTCCACTATTAATATGAATCAAATATTTTCCCTCTCCAACCTGATATTTCCAATGACACAATCTTACATTTTTAGCTAAGAAGTAAATCCTATTGTGTTCAATGAGTCTCAGTAGTTCAAACATTCTATGTTATGGGTCCTTTGGTCTTGTAGTTGTTGGTTGCTATTGCATTGGTTGAATATTCTATTTTGTTCTGAAAAACTGACAATTAAAGAGGCTTGGGAAATCTGTTCAGAAAGGGCTGTATAGAAAAAATCCATTTTGCATTGGCTATCTTTTAGTTCTTCCTAATTAGATCTTTTTATTCTATGATTACAAATCTATAGTTATTTGAATATATCTTTGATTGAAGTAATAACTGAAACCCCCCCCCAAAAAACTTACCCAAGTAGGCGAAAACTTTCTCGAAAAACTTCAAACTTCATATCAGAGCAAAATCTTTTTTTATACTGGTGTGATATATGATACGATACGATATGATATGATAGGTTCCATCATAGTGTTTATTTTTCTGTTTTTCAGAATTCTTACTCACTTGTTATATTGATATTCTTTGTATGACTGTTTTTCACACTTAGAACCATTGCAGCATTCCCATGTGACTCATGTGGTCACATGATCAAAATTCCAATGCTTGGTAACTGATCATATTTATGGTGTTGGCAATGTCCCAGGATCATGTGATCACCTTTTGCAACCTTTTTACAACAATCATGTTACTACCTTAACATCTACAGCGATTAATTTAACAACTGTGGCGAGAAAGGTCATAAAATGCAGAAATATTAACTTAACAACTGTCTTCTTTAGCTCCAGAAATTTTGGGCTCAATTGTGGTTTATAAGTCAAGGATAACCTGTAATTTTTTTGTACCAATATCAGAAAAATATATTCCAAATTCCATATTATGGCAGTTAGATCAACACATGTTGAGAAAACATAATGTATGTTTTTGAGTTCTCTATATTTTTTTAATCAGACAAGATAGTAAATAAGAGAAGAGAGAGAATGAAAGAGCATGTCACCATCAATATGAAACTATCATAGAGTCATGAGAAATCTTGTAATGACGTTTCATTGCTACAAAAATTTTGAGGTAAAAATGAGTATCAAAATCCAATCCCCTAACTGTTAACTTTCGTTACATATTTTAATGTTATGAAATCTTTAAAAATTACTCTTTTTCAATCCACTACTGAATACATTGCATAATGTAGAATTCTTAGTCATAGTTTCAAAAACCAAGATAGTGGGTAGGGTTGTTCAACACACATTTTTGCTATTACCTATCTAAAAATGCCATTTTTTCCTTAAAATTTGAGTTCTGAAAAGATAATAAAATTATAGCATGATTAATTGATTGTCTGTATATCACCTAGAAGACTTAACATATCCCTAGAACATAGACATCTGTTCTTAATTTCAGTAATGATAAAAATGTCATGATCCAACAATGCAAATCCACCCTTTCAAACATATATCTAACATTGTACATAAATAAGCACAAGACAGACTGCATTGTGGAATTGCAATATGTATTCCATGATCCTTTGCTCTGTGTGAGTTAGTGGCTCACAAGGTTAGGCTGCTAGGCTGATAATTGGCAAGCTTGCATCTGAAAAATGGTTGCTGCCACGGGATCAAGTAAGCTCCTGTCACAGAATCCAGCTCCTGCCGACCCAGCAGTTTGAAAGTGGCCAACTGTGAATAGGTAAATGGATACCATTTCAATGGGCAAAATAACATGGACATGAGAGGAGCCACCAACTGGCATACCCTTGGCAATGGTAATGTCATTGTTCAATCCTTTCAAGCCAGAAGTGCTTCAGCACTTCCAACACAACTCTTCCTTACCCCCAGAAATCTGTGTCCCTTAATAAATACAAGAACATAAATTGTGAAAGTAAAGATGGATATCTATAGGTATCACAGGAGAAGAATTCATACTGATAGCTAAATGAAAATTTTATATTCAGGTCTATTATTTCTAATATTAAATTCAGAACATTTCAAGGGATATTTGAGGAATGGATTTACACATCACATTAAACACAGTTTACTTAAATGTGGTCTGTTAAATACAGCACAGTTGGCAGAATTTACAAAAAAATGTTAAGGCATACACCATAATTTACAAAACACTCTATCTGGATCTGTACAATATGATAAGGTAAGAAGTAAAACAAAATATTGTTTGTCATAGCAAAATGTGGAGATCCAGTCAGTAAGCTTTGCTTTACATATTACATAGCATGTACTCTGATGTTTGCAACAGGCAAAAGCAATTATATTGTTGGCATAATACATTCCTGGCATAATGCATTCATGGATACATGAGAGTACCCAAAGATAAATAGCCTTAGATAGATTCAAGTTAGTTGGTAATTAACTTCGGCTGTGGAATAAGTAGAATTGGGCAAAGAGCTACAGTAACAAATATCCTTCCTCAAATAGCTTGTATATATAAATAGATATGGCTATCCTTTTCCCAGGTTCCTTACATGTATTCATTGGAATGATTAGTCACAATGACTGAAAATACCGTTTGCTTTAATAATCTATTGTAATGTTTATCAGATCCATCTCATCTTTTCTGTATAACTTTGCATGGGAGGGTTTTTCCTATTCCATGGAACTCTTCTCTATAAAACGGCTTTCTCAGTTTATTTTATGTGCTTTAAGAAAGTTTGCCAAGGAAGCATACTTTCAATTTTCTTTACAAAAAGCAACTTCTAATGAATTGAATACTGCCAAATATACTAGACAATATCATTAAATATTTTTTTACCAATTACTTCTTCACTCTGCAGAGTTTCTTTCCCCCTTACTGGGTTCTTCAGTTTCATAGTAACTTTTGAGGAGCCTAGCTTGGACTGTATCCAGCAATCTTACTTGAAACTGACTCCCAGTCTTGGTATATAAAATTTAGATGTCAAATTTCTGGTAGCTTCATGCATCTCACCAGGATATGATTGTTTAATATCTTCTATTATCTTTTATATTGTATTTCTACAACATTCTAGACCCATGGCTTATAAATCACAATGGCTTGTTCATGCAGGATGGTCTAAATCAGTGATGGCAAACCTATGACATTTGTTTCAAAGGTAACATGCCACAACATTTTGGTGACATGCTAGTGTTCACTAACACCTGACAACTATTCTTGAAAACATGCCTTGTTCAATTATCGGAGGTCACAGGGATGTAGCTCTCACGTGACTTCCAGACCCTCTTATGTTACATAAGAGGATCATGTGCAGCCTCCAAAGCCTCCAAAATGCATGAGAACAGGTATACTTTTGTGTCATTTTTAGAGCTTGTGGAGGCCATGCAGAGGCCATGCAGAGGCCATGGAAGAGCATTCTCCAAAGCCATTTTAAGAACAAATGATGCTGCTTCAGTTAGGTCAGGAAGCCTGTCAACAGCACCTGACCTAACCGCATGCTGAACATCCTGAAAATCACTCACATAGTTGGACTGCATTTTTAAAAAATAAATGAATATGTAAACAATTGTTTCTTGTTTGTTCTCTCTTTCTCTCTCTCTCTCCTCTTCTCCCTCCCTCTCTTTCTCTCTCTCTCTCTCTCTGTGTGTGTGTGTGTGTGTGTGAGAGAGAGAGAGAGAGAGAGGGAGGGAGGGAGAGAGAGAGAGAGAGAGAGAGAAGAATGCAAATGACCAGCTGTGTGCAAGGATTATAAATTCTTCCATTCCCCACCATCCAGTCAGAGCTGAAGAAGCTTCTTGGATGAAAAGTGAAATGTATTAAAAGAAAAAACAGAAAGTCTAGTTGCCTCTTGAAAGAGCACCTTTGGGACAACCATGACCTGGATGATTGAGAATCTCCATAGATGACAATATAGCATATTTACTAAATTAATAGCAAACGTGGATATTATTTTATTATACAACATGAGATTAATTTTATTGTACAAAATAGTATTATGTAACCATTTCTTAAAGATATTTGGTATGATAGTTTCCTATATAGGATTGCATCACTAAACGATATGGTCAATGAAATAGAGCTTTACAATCATGTCACTTAGCAAAAGCAATTCAGATCACAATTGCTTCTGTAAACTGACACTAGCTGTATGACTATTAAAAAGCAATATGAGAAAAACAAATCTACAAAGAAGATATATTCTCTTCTAAGGATGCTTACTTTGATGACAGACAAATTGAGGATCATTTTGTATTGCTTACACAGAAGAAAGAAATTTATGAATGAAATATAGCAACAACAAGGATTGCAAAATTCTAAAATATCCTGAAAATGAATAGTATCAGTCAACAATGGTTTCGATCTTTAATTTATGTCATTCTAACTTCCTTTATCCATTCTTTGAATATCAGCAGTAACAAAATCTATGTAATAAATGACTATGGTTCTTGAGAAAGCCTCAATGTACTCTACTCCTTTACTCAAGAGAAACTTTCTGCTTTCTACATTCTATTTACAAATATTGAGGTAATTTAGATTTTGGTTCCTCTTTTTCTCACTTTTTTTGAAATCACAATTCTTTTTGCTTTCTCTTCCCTTACACTATTAAACATTCATGTGACTTATTTCTAGGATCTTACCCAATAACTCCAAACACAGGATGCAGTGAACCAATTCTCTTTATTGATCAATGTTTCTATTACAGGTATTTGGCTGGAAGTGACCTCTGGACTCCTGGACCATGTCTTAAGTACCTGGGAGGCAGAGCTGAGGTAAGGAGGGGTCAGGGGAGGATCTAGGTGGATGTGGTGTTAACCCTTATCATACCTGGGATGGGCAATGGTGGGCATTTATACATAACAATTCAACAGTTTAAAAACAGGAGGAAAGAGAAATGAATAAAAGACAGAAAAAACATAAAAAGATGGAAAATTTAGAAGAATTTAAATCACTAGTCTCATGTTCTACTTTACCGTACCCAAGGGCACTAAACCTGTTGCAATGGCATCTTGAAGCATAACTAGAGGGATTGTTTGAGATAAATGCTAAGGCCAATGCCATATTTAAATATGGATAAAATTGAGTTTTCAGAATTCCTGCCTTTGTTTATTATCAAAATAAATAATACTCTTATACTCTTGTTTCCTTTATCAATATTCACAGTCTCGTTTGAAAATCCATACAATAATGATTAAAACTTATAGTCCTGTACACATATCAGTGCAATTTATATCAATTTAATTAGAGAGGAAGTCATGCTTTAGATTTGCAATCTAAAAAGACAAGATACAGGATGAGGAAGGAAATTATAAATCTTCAAGACTGTAAAGTATTAATTAGGATTTGTAAACAGTCTGGGCCAAGATTATCTTCCCATGGCTACTATTTTTGTTTGAATAACAATCAAATGCTCTTTAATCTCCGAGTCAGTGGATAAGGCCAGAATATGCTATGTTTCAATTCTCTTGTCCAACTCTGGTCAGAGTTAAATATTCTGTCTGTCAGGGAGTAGCCAAGCCAGCTTCCTGTAGCTGCTTCTTCTTTGGTTAATATAAAGAAGTCAGTTATTCACTATGTTCTGATCTGACAAGATTCATGTTGAAAACAATGTTTTTATTTTCATTTGTCTGAGTATTTATAAGGACAATTCTTTACAGGAAGTCCTCGAGTTACGACCACAAATGAGCCCAAAATTTATTTTGCTAAGTGAAACATTTGTGAAGTGAGTTTGCCCCATTTTATGACTTTTTTTTGGTCACAGTTGTTAAGTGAATCATTGCATTTGTTAAGTTAGTATCACGGTTAGTAAATGAATCTGGATTCCCCATTGACTTGCTGATCAGAAGATCACAGAATGTTAAAACATGACCCTGCAACCATCATAAATATGAACCAGTTGCCAACCATCTGAATTTTGATCATGTGACCAAGGCGATGTTGCAATGGTCATAAGTGTGAAAAACAGTCATAAATCACTTTTTTCAGTGCTGTTATAACTTTGAACGGTCACTAAATGAATGGTTGTAAGTCAAGGACGACTTGTACATTTAATGGGCTGGGATAGCCATTCCGTCTCAATGATTACTTACAAAGAGCTTCGAGTCACTGAAATCTAGGTACAAGAGGCTGTTGCTGGTTGAGTACTGTGCTAAGCCAAATTGTGTTTGTTTGGGGCTTAATACAGAGCCCTAAATGCTGTGATTTATAAACCTATAGTTTTTGTCTTAAATATGATGTGTAAGTCCAAGTATTCAGATAACTTCTAAATTTTGATCCTAGTATTGGAAGTATTAACCTAAAAGAGTAATATTAATTTCATTGAAAGTATGATAGGAACTGTTGCTGGCAGTTGAGAAAGATATATAAATCCAAGTTAATTCTCCAAACATAATTAAATTAATCATTGAAATTGCAAAAAAATGTAGCCTCAAAATGCATGTAAACATACCCATACATTTTAATCCATTTTTACCTTAAAATATATTCAATCCCATGGATGAAATTGCCTGTAGAATGATATGATTATCAATCAGAAATATGAATGATTCCCTGCTCCATGTTTTTCTTTCTTCTTTTACTCCTCTACATAGTGCTAGAGAAAAGATTTTCAAGTTTTACTGATACATTTTTACTATTCCAACATGATTCATATCCTACAGTTTGTAAAGTACAAGCTATCTCTTTTGAGTGAGCCATTTCTTCACATAGAATTAAAAAAGTTCAGCATGTTCTCTTAAAGTTAGCATGACTCATCATTTTTCGGTTAAAAAAATAAGTTTCTAATCCCAGAAGATATAATAAACATATTAGTAAGGCTAACAGAAGGAAATATTACAGTAATCAGTAATGTTGGAAGAAATGTCCATCTGGGTTCAGTTCCAAGTGGGGAGAAAGACACTGGTAACCTAGAGACTGCTTGAAAAGATGGTTTTAATGGTGGACAGGACCACATGGTTTTGAGGTTCTGGGCAAAAAAGCACATAGGAGAGAGAGAGAGATAAATTTATACCCTCTGTTGGGCTTTGAATTTGAGCTTGTATTCTGATTGGTTGTCAGACTCCCATGGGGCCATGTAGGGGTAAATTCTTTTGAGTCCCAGGTTTGGTTGAGCCTTGCTGGATGATGCAATCTCCCCAGGTGCCATGTGATGAGTTCTGTTGCTAGATGGGTAGAGGGCTACTATCTTTGTTGGATCTTGGGTGAGAGCATTTACTTATGAATAGACCTAGCTATCTCTTTATCTCTTAAGTGCTGACCTCTGCTGTGGGCTATTGAGGAGGGTGAGGGCTATTAAGAGTGAGTCTGCTTCCTGTCTAAAAAACATGTTTCTCCATTTCTCATCCAGGGAAATACAATATTCTGCCTCTTTAATATTTCCTAGAATATTTCATTTTTCTAGGAGAGGGGTTGGTGTTAATTTCCTATAGTAAGACTAATACAGCAACTCTAATTCAGAGTTCTTTAGATCATTCCTGGCTAGGAAACTTCAATCACTGAAGTTACTGTAAATTAAGAACATGCTTTTCTGAAAGAGACTCAGAAAACAGAAAAGTTGAATGGATAACAGATTAGCCATGAAATATCCTAAAGAAAGAGAACAGTGACCCTAGGAAATGAAGACATGCTGACAGAAAGGAAGGTATATGTGATTTTTTTACAGCTTTTTTTAAAGGTACAAAAAAACTACAGGTAGTCTTCTATTTATGACTATAATGGAGCTTCAGTGGTAGGTTGCTCCCGGTTCGCACCGGTTTGCAAGAACCGGTAGTAAAAAATTTTAATAGTTCGGAGAACCGGTAATAAGATTGGCTGGCCACACCCCCAAACCAGTTCCCGGCCCGGTCGCCATTCGCTTACCCCACCCACTCCCAATCTATTGCTGCCTCCTTAGTCCCAGCTGATGGCTAGAGGGAAAAAACTGTTTAAACTCTTGCCGTGGGGCTTCAAAGGGCCGCCCTACAGCTGATCAGTGTTAAAGAAAAGAAATGAGTAGACCGGTGCTTGCAAAAATAGAAAAAACAGCCCCTTTCAGCTTCAGTATAGGTTAATTAGCTCAAGTTGATTAGATCAGCCTCCTGACTCTCAGCTGATTTGCTCTCAGCTGTTTTGCACAGGGCTCTGTTGCTAGCTGCAAAGAGTGCTGGAGCAGATTTTTTTCCCCCTAGCTATGCTGAAAAAATGAAACTGAAAGTAAAGCAGGCTCTGCTGCAACGTGACAAAATGAGGCAGAAAGAGATTTCTTTTTCTTTTTCCTCACCAAAAAAGGTAGGTGCAAACAATCGGAAATTTAGGGCAAAAGAGGAGAGTTCAAGATTTTAAAACACAAAAGAAAAAAAGCTCTATTTAACTAGGGAATTGTAATAATTGAGACACTATTAATTGTATATTGTGTTGAAAGCAGAAATGGTTAAGTTGTGGTTTGGAAGAATATATGGGGGAAATTATTTGGTTTATTATTATTAGTAAATATAATTAATTGATTTGTAAGAAATTAGATTGCATGGAAATAATTGGAATATTCATGTTCATATTGATTAATATACAAAAAAGATAGTTATATAACTAATTGATTTATATTAAAATGTTGAATTTATATTAAACAACTGTAATATTACATAATTAACCAATGTGAAGATGGATATAAAAATAGATGACAATGGAAAGGGGTATAATATAGAATAGAAGGGAAAAATTGAATTTGATTAAGATTAGAGATGAGGATGACGGGTAATATTGTTTTTTTAAAAAATAGATGAGGAATAAATATGGCAAAAAGGACATATAGAAATTGTAAATTTAATTGAAATGACTAAACACTGTTTAAATTTGTGAACCGGCCAAATACTCTGTTCAAAGAAAATACATTGTATGTTTGTATGTGTGTTTCTAATTATTGCTATTTATTCATATTTGTTCTCTTATTCTTTAAAGTTTAACAATTCATTCTTTATCTTAATATCTTTATATTTGTTTGGGATTGGCTTTCTTCCCTTTCATCTTTTTTATTGTGCAGCAATCTTTCTCCTCAAACCTATCACCTCTCTCTTTTCTTTCCTTCTTACTTTCTCTTCCTCCCCTCTTCTTCTCCTCCCTTCTTCCTCTTCCTTTCTCCTTCTCCTCCTTTCTTCCTCCCTCTCTTACCCTCACTCCTACTCTAATTTCCCTTCCCTTCCTTCCTCCCTTCTCTTCCTTCCCTCTCTCTCCTTCCTTCTTCCATCTCTCTTCTCCTTCTCTCATCCCTCTCTATTGCTGTATCCTTTTGTGCATATGGACTACTCAGAGGGCTGAAAAAGTTATTTTTGACTGGTCCTCGCACTTTTGACCAGTCCTCAAATTTACGACTGTCCTCACATTTTACGTTTTTTGCCCTATCTTATCACCATGGTGAAGAGAAGCAGTTATGAAATGAGTGACATGGTTGTTAAGAATGCTACAATGGGTATAAATGATATCCAGTCATAAGTGCGAAGACCGGTCAAAAGTGCGAGGACCTGTCAGAAATGACTTTTTTCAGCCCTCTGAGTAGTCCCTATACACATAGCCATGGCCACCCAGTTACATGACCAGCTAGCCACGCCCACACAGTCACATGACCTCCAAGCCACACCCACAAAATAAGCCACACCCACAGAACTGGTAGTAAAAAATTTTTGAACCCACCCCTGTGGAGCTTGCCAAGTGGTGACAGCTGTTAAACAAGATGGTGTCGCTTAATGATCCCCACCTCCTACTCTCCCTCATGTGTTGTTAAATGAATGTGTAATATTAAGTGAAGCGCAGGGTGCCTCATGGATGGGAGAGATCCTGAGACACCTTGCACAGGTCTTGGTCCATTTGCCCTGGGCTTCCCAAGGTCTTCATCCACAACCCCCCCCCGCTCTGCTTCCCACCTCTTGGAGTCCCACAGCCCTTGGGCTCGCTTTTCCATTTTATTGGGTCCCTGAAGACCTTCCCCATCCTCACTGGGTCTCCACAGGCCTTTTCTCTCCTACTGGATCCATGCAGGACCTGGGCTTCTTCCCCATCCCCCATTATGCACTTATTTTCTGAAGATTTTCAGAGCTTTCGAAATCTTTCGAACATATCTTTTTGTCAGGTGATCACCTAGTATGGTCCCAGAAGTGATGATCACTTGTGGGATGATATAACTCTCATTTCCCAAGCTTCTTGGGTTGTTTTCTTCTTTAGGATTTCATCCATGGAATCCTTCTCAATCTCTTTCTGACTTTATTGAAATCAGTCTTGAAACTCTAGTTTGACTTTATTTTATTACTTGTTTTATTTCTTGTGCTTGCATAATATTGAATTCCAATATTGTATAATCACTCCCCTGCCCTCCCCAAGGTTCCTTTAACTTCAACGCCATCTATCATTTCAACTTTCTTTACTGTTAACTTTACTGAAAATTAAGTGCAGTATGGCTGGCCCTCTAGTTCTCTTCTCTACCTTTTGGAAGACAAAGTTGTCTTCTAGGTTTCTCAGGAATATGTTTGGTCTTCCACTAGATGCAGAATTTGTATCTCAATTGATGTTAGGGTAGTTAAAGTCCCCCATTACTATTGCTTCCTACTAGTTTACTCACTCTATTTCCTCTATATGGTTGAGTGGCCAGTAATATACACCTATAGCAATGCCAGTCTTTTCCTTTTATATTGATTCAAATGCATTCAAGATGTTTTCATAATTGTTCTGCTTTATTTCTGTAGAGATATAGTTATTTTTTATATATAGCACAACTCCACCTCCGCTTTTGTTACATCTGTTTCTTTTATTTTACTTTTTAAATATTTTTTTAATATTTTAAATTTTTTTACAGAAAGGAAAAAAAAATCAAAGTAAAAATCAATAGTAAGGAAAGGAAAAATTTTTCCCCCCAACGTGCTATACAAACGGAAAGGAAGTTTTAGGAAATTGAAGTCTTCAATTCTTCCAGAAATCTCTTTGATAAGATACTGGTGCTGATTCATCCAATCTCCCAAGTGCAAAGTCCACAAATGGTTGCCAAGTGTTCCAAAAAACATTTTCTTTATATATACCACTTCTAATTTTAATATCACAAGTCAATTTATCATTTAATGCAAATTTCCATGTTTCATTATACCATTCTTCTAATTTTAAGTCAACATTTAATTTCCAATATCTAGCAATTATAATTCTCCCCATTATAACCAAAATCCTCACCAATTCTCTTTCTCCAGTTGTTAATGTTGTTTCATTCAATATTAATAATAATATGGTTTCCAATTTCAATTTGACCCTCTTCTTAATCATTTCAAATATTTCATTTTCTATCCTAGACCAAAAAAGTTCAACCCCATTACATTTACACCACATATGAGCATATGTCCCGAGTTCCACTTTACATCTCCAACACATTTTATCCACTTTATTATCCATTTGAAAAAGTCTTATTGGGGTCAAATACCACTTCCAAATAACTTTATAGTTATGTTCTTTAATCCTTATTGATAATGTCCTCATTATTCTACTAACCCAGTTCATATTCCAATTTTGATCAGAAATTTCAATACCCAGTTCTTTTACCCAATTCTCTTTCATTACCCTTTGTGAATTATTATCAAAGTTAATAATTTTATAAATTTTACTAACTAATCCCTTTGGCCCAATTTCATCTTTTATTATTTGAGATGTCAAATTTTCAAATTCCGTTTCCTTTCTACTCTCATCAATTTGTATCTCAATTGATGTTAGGGTAGTTAAAGTCCCCCATTACTATTGCTTCCTACTAGTTTACTCACTCTATTTCCTCTATATGGTTGAGTGGCCAGTAATATACACCTATAGCAATGCCAGTCTTTTCCTTTTATATTGATTCAAATGCATTCAAGATGTTTTCATAATTGTTCTGCTTTATTTCTGTAGAGATATAGTTATTTTTTATATATAGCACAACTCCACCTCCGCTTTTGTTACATCTGTTTCTTTTAAACATTTTAAATCCTTCTAGTTGTATATTCCATTCATGGGTTTTTCATCAAGAAACTGTAAACATTATGACTAACATAACCAAACCCTTCTGCTTTACACCACTCTTTTAGCTACACATTGCACTCTGCTATACGCTGACCTTTGTCTTTTTTCTCCTTATATACAGGTAGTCCTCAACTTATGAAAACAATTGACCCTAACATTTATACTGGTAAGTAAATGTGCTTCTTTTCTCTGCTAGCAGTAGCACCAAGATTTTAACTCAGGGACAAAACCAATTTGCCTCAGGATTTTGTAGTTCCATCTTATACAATTTTGGATGATGAGGCAAAGACAAAATAGCAAAAAAAGATATGGACTGTAAACTTTGGAAGACTGCTGGATGGCAGACTATAGATACAGAAAACACTAATTCTTTGCTTCTATCTAGTCTTTACCCTAGGAAGAAAGCAATGGCAAACCACTTCCCAAAATGTTGCTTAGAAAAATGCATGGATTTGTTAGGTATCAAGACTCACTTGAAGGGGTTCTGCTAATTGATGTATACAGTAGATCAATTATAACAAGTATCCAACAATACCATAATCCTGATATTGTGTAAGAATATATGAAAGAATATAGACAAAACTATAATTGTTAATTCTAAAACAAATTAGTTATACCCCTAAACCCCAGGATTATTCCTGCATATACAGATTCCAATATAAGAGAACCTACATTAGCCTAAAAGAAATTCATAACCCAGTTCGGTATTTAAAACAATATTTACTCACATCTATGTAACAAACTATTCTTCTCACGATTCTTGATAAACCTTATTCCTGATTCATAATTCACAGTATGATTCCCATTTAGTAAACCTCTTCTCATTTGTTCTCTATTGGTGAAATATTGTATAAGAACTGTGTCATTGCTAGTGAATTGCAGCCACCTTCTGGGAGAGTCTATTGAAGCAATTTTTAAAAGAAATGGATGAAGTCCAAACTGAACATTTTTAGCAGGGCCTTTAAATACAGAGCAAGACTTCCTTGAGTAAAACTGAACACTTAGAGATTTTGCTAATATGGTACATCCTTGTAGAATTATGTTCATCTTTTCACTCTGGATCGCAGCCCTGGACACTCCTGGGGATCTTTCACACAAGTATTAACTAGGTCGAGTCATGCTTGGTTCTTTCAAGGCCAGCAGAGTGCTGCTGCTAAGTACTTCAGTTTTGAACCATCTACAGTCATTTAATGAGACTGAACACAGATTGATAGGAAAAGGTTTCTGACAGGAAGGCAGAGTTCTCTGTAACTGATTTCTTGAAATGGTACTAAGAAAAAAAAAGTCTTGTCGATACTAAACCAATTATGTCTTGGTTATGTTGTATGTGATGTACTATAAATAAATGTGTATATATGCCTCTGTGTGAACATTTTCCTGAAATTGGATAAAATATCAATTTCTATAAAAATGTCAGAGAGGTAAATTTTGCCTTATCTTGGCTAGAACAGACTGAAATAGTTGAGATCAAGAGTGATTGGTACTTGTGCCTTCTTTGGCTACAAGTATCCAGGAAGCATAGCACCTTATTTTTGTAAATAGGAATGTATGTTTTCATTTAGGTCAAATCAGTAAAAAGTCCAAGATACTTCTGGGGTGAGACAAAATTCTTCCCTGGTTCCAAATGGCTTCCAATTTTTTGTGTAAAGGCACAAATTCCTCTCAGATTTATGATCCAGATTTGAAGAAAGACAATCCATATTCCAGAGACCATCCTTCAGAGTTTAGTTTTAAAATATTGGGACAATGAAATGATCAGTTACCTTTTTTTAAAATTGTGTTTCTCAACTTTGGCACCATTAAGATTCATGGGCTTCAACTGCCTGAATTCCCCAGCTGGTATGCTGGCTAGGGAATTCTGCCAGTTAAAATCCACACATAAAAGTGCCAACTAACCCTGCTTTAGTGGAGGGAAATATAACTTAATTTGAAAAGGAGGCATACACAAAGAGTTTTTCAAGCAGATAATATATGTACTCTTGTCTATCTGCAGTCAAAGAGAAATCTGGCTGATTTGGATGGCGTCAGCCTGGGAAAGCCTCCTTCATGCAAAACAGAAGGCATTATAGAAATTATGACTAACACATTTTGGTAATTCCCAAAATGAAATCCTTGGCAATTCACAGTTAAGGGATACACAAAGACTGCATTAGGGGATTTCCCAGGGAAATCTCTTACACCCTGTCACATATTATACATTCATGCTTTTCAGTGGTTGGAATGAATACCTTTAGTTTTATTTATTTATTTATATTTCCTATTTCTAAACTCTCCATCTCCCTCAGAGGCGAAACTTTTGTATTGATATGATAAAAGGAATGGGCAGTGTATTTTTAAAGTAAAACTGTAGCTTCATAAAAGCCTGAAACCACGAGTAGAAAATTCCATTCAATAAAGTCCTGCATTTATTTTTAATTTAAAAAGGAGTTATATGACAATGATTTCAGAATTGGGAAACCTACTTTGATTATAACATGATAAAAGTAAAGTTAATCCTTCTTAATGTTCATGATTTAACATCCATCATCAAAGCTGCTATATGCCACAAGAGAAATATTATCACTGTATAATAAGAAAATAATAAGAGAAAATATTTCATTTTCTAAAATGATTTTTAGTAAAAGAATTTACATAGATAAGAAATACAGTCAAAGAAAGAAAAAATATAGTAAAGAAAATGAAAAAACAAAAAAGTACAAAGAAAAAATAAAAAGATTAAAAATAAAAGAACAAAAACCATATCTATATCTTCCAATTATCCTCTGCAGCTATACATATAATTTTAATTAAAATCTCTCTATATTTTCATAATTCCCTTCTTTTTATCATTTATTCTTTCTATTAATTGAAACTGTTAGTCACAAAGTTATTTTCTCTCTTATGAAAAAAGGGGCTTCCAGTCACTGCAAGATCAATACTGATCTTTCTTTAATCAAAGAAGTCAATTTGTCCATTTCAGCAAATTTTCCTAATTCATTAACTATTCCTCTAGGTGAGTAATTTCTATCTTTGTGCATAAAGGAACCTCACTACAGTAATCTTCCATGGCTCTTTTCTAACTAAAGTCCTAAAAGGAAAAAAATCTGCCTTCAATTGAATATTAACCTTTAAAATCTTCTTTATCAATGTGTGTTTTTTAATCCAATTTTTAAGTTTTTCTACATGTCCACCAAGCATGTCACTTACATTTGAAATGCCTTTATATATTCTACATAATTTATCTGGGGTCATATACCAACAATACATCATTTTATTTAAAAAAAAGATTATAACATAATGTGATTTCAACCTTTTAACCTCATATTTTCAAATTGATCCACCTATATATTGCATATTATAACCAATATTCTTGACCCACTTTATTATTCATTTGTTTACTGTTCTTTCTCCATTTCAAGTTTCAACAAAAGTTTATACATTTTAGCAATTACATGTCCATCACACAATTGCACTTCACATTCTATTTTACTTTGCTTTACATCATACATCTTTTAATGCATTGAAAACCAATGATAGCTACATACTTTGCCATTAGCATTCTTCTGTTCTTCTGACTTAATTTGACATTTGCCTTGGTGATTTTCCAATGATTCCTCGTATATTAACCAGTTAACTTTGTCTGTTATTCCTCTTCTATAAAATGCTTTTTGTACTGGGATCCAACGTTGAGCATCGCATAGATTTCAATCTATTCCACATGCTACATGGAATATGGCACATTTAATAAAATGTTATTAAAAATCAGATTAATCATACCATAAATATCCTTGTTATCCAAATCTCAGGTTGTTATCTTCTAACTGTAAAAATATTTTGTTTCTCTGCAATTCTCATTCTTTCATCCAAACCAAATAACAAGCTGTAATAAGTTTCAAATCCAGTAAATCCAATTGTACTCTTTCCTTTGCATCTTGTAATGTATATTTAACTTGTGTTTTTCCCCTTTCTGCACAAATTTAGATATATCTTTTTGCCCTTGCTTAAATGGTACATCAGCTGTCAAAACATTGATTTAGGCAAAATATTCATTTTTATCCCAGAAATTCTACCTAACATGTCAGTTTTAATTTCTCTCATCTTGATATGTCCTTAATTTCAAATAATTATTTTGAAATCACATACAATTCATATTTGTCATAATAATGCCCCAATATTTTATTTTTTCTCAAACTTAAACCAGTTTTCTCCATCACTTTTAATTGATCTTTCATTTTTCATTATTTATTAACATTTTCATCTTCTAATAATTAATCTTAAAATCTGTTCATTTACTTTAACTTTCCAATTAATATATCTATTCTTTCTCTCTAAAGGATCCATGTCAAATGCCCTTAAAACTTACTTATCATTTTTTAAAAAAATCTTAACTCCCATGAATCTTTCATCTTGTCTTACGTTTTTATTCATTTCCTCTGGAAACAATGGGCATTCTTGCTTTGTCCCTTTTTGAATCTCTCTGTTTTGTTAGTTTTCTGTTGAAGTGTAAATTGATCTTACCCATTAAAAACAATATGTCTCTCTGAGGTTTATATGTTACAGAACTCTAAATAAGAAAATCAAAATCAAAATATGAAAGGCCTTCTCTGCATCTAAGTATATCATTGCAGCTTGTTTTTCATCAGGTTGCTCCCATTACTCCACAGTATTTAGCATACTTCTAATATATCTTGCAGTTGTCTTTTAGATAAAAACCCACATTGGTCTACATGAATCAAGTCTGATAAAATTATTTTCACCCTTTTAGCCAAAATCATTGTTTACCATGGGCCTCTTCAGGAATCAATGCTAAATGCTCTTTCCAGCTATCAGGAGTTTTTCCACTCTGTAAAATAATATTCATTTGTTGTAAAGTTTGTAAGAATTCGTTATCAAAACATTTTTAGTAAAAACATGACAGACCCTCTGGACAGATCTGGCATCTGCCTTTCTGGTTTTTAATAATTTCACAAACTTCTCTTATTGTTATAAGTTTATTCAAAATTTGTCCTTAATTTGCTGTGATTTTAAATTCTCTTTTATCTAAATAGTCATCCACTTTTACCAAGGAAATGTCTTGACCTTCAAATAAAGAAATACAATACTGGTAAAATTCTTTTCGCATATCTGCATTGTCTATTATTACAGTATTTCCTTTTGTAACTGTAATATTACTTTCTTTTTCTTTTCACAAGTTAATATGCCAACCATTTCCCCAGTTTATTTACAAAATCAAAATATTTTCTCATAATTCATCTTTATTTCCATCCCTCTTATTGTTAATACAGATAATTGCTTCTGTAGAAAGTTAATTTGATGGATAATAATTGTCCTCTCTGGGGAATTTTAAAACTCTTCTTTATTGCATTCAAAATCACTTGCATTTTCTCTTGCATTTTCTTTTTAAACTCAATGTTAAATTGTGAAACAATCATCCCAGAAGATATGCTAATGATTGGGTTTTTCTGTCCCTCTTCTTATACCACCTGCCCACCTGCCTCAAGTACACTGATATATCTTTTGAGTCTGATGAGACTTTAATTGAAGTTAATAGTTTCTCTAGCCAGTGGTGATGAATCAGGAAACTGCAGCTGGATCAGGGGAACATAGCCACATCCGAGTTCTGCCCCTCAGTTCTCTCCCTCAGAACAACAGTCTCCCCTCAGTCTTTTCTTTTCCTGTCTTTTTCCAGTTCCCCTTTCAGAGCTGCCTCTTCCTTTTTCCTCTCTGAGCTTCTGGGACCTGTAGTTTTGTTTCCCTGCACTTTGATCCCAATTTCCTCCCTTCAAGATTATATCTCTTTCTAAATCCTCAGTCCTCCCACTGTTCATCATTCAAGGGTTGAGATTCCATCCACCAGCCGATCAGGAAGTACCAGCTAACTGACCTATCAAAGATTGGCTGTTTGGTATCGATCACAGAAATTCTTACTTGGATGGAAGGGCCTGAGCAGCTCAGAGAGAAAAGAAACATCGCTAGCACATGTTTATTTGCAAGATGCAACCACTGCTGAGAAAGCATTGTTATAGTTGTATAACATATCCTCTTACAAAAGCTTTGCTTGCACTGCAAACTATTCTTCTGTGCCCTTATTCAAGTTATTCTGAAAAAAATATTTTAACTTCTTTTTGCAGTTCTCCACCATCATTTCCTTTTCATCAATATTTCATTCAATTTCAAACTAAAAGAGCAATTTCCCCTTTTAAATATAAATTCTGGATTGTGGTCTGACAAAATCTTTGGTAGTATCTCCAGTTTATGTCTGTGGAGATTCTCAGTCATCCAGGTCATAGTTGTCTCAAAGGTGCCTTTTCAAAAGGCAACTGGACCGTTTGTCCCCTCAGGAAGAAGATGTTTCACTTCTCATCCAAGAAGCTTCATCGGTTCTGGCTTGATGACTGCAAAGAAATGTGATCCTTCCAACCCCCCATCCTGTCAGAACTAATCCTTCCATAGCCCCCATCATCTTACCAGAACCTATGAAACTTCTTGGATAAGAAGTGAAATGTCTTCTTCCTTCTCAGGGAAAAAACAGTCCAGTTGCCTTTTGAAAAATGGCACCTTTGAGACATCATCAGTTTATGAAGATTAGTAGCCAAAGTCTTAGAAATCCAAATTGTATCTATTATTTAAAAAGATCTAAAAAGTATATTTTTGAGTCACCATTTGTATATCTTCATACATCAACAAGCTCCAAAGTGTCCATTAAATCAAATCAAATCAAATCATTTTCTAGATTGCCTTGTGTCCCAGAGGTGCTTTTCCAGGAGGCAACTGGACTTTGTTGTTTTTTCTTTTGAAGATGTTTCACTTCTCATCTAAGAAGCTTCTTCAGAATTCTGAAGATTGAAAATTGAGTAATTTACTCTTTATAAAATGCTATTTTATTTCATATGGGTCAACAATTCCCAATAAAAAAGACTTAGCCCCTTGTAGATTAATTTTCATCCCAACACATCGGCCATAGTCATTAGTCACTATAAATTTTTGGATATAATTGAGAATTTTTCAACCAGATTTTATCTTTTAAGCAATTTACATCTAGTTAAATTTTTTCAAATAACGACCTGTTTCTTTTTTCGCTTTGCTCACGTGCACCCGCACGCGCTGTTCTGCGCATGCGCAAAAGCATTTTCATGACATCAGGGTCAGTGACCGGGGCCTCCCGCTGGTTTTACTACTGGTTCTATAGAACCGGTGCGAACCGGAGGGACCCACTACTGGCTGTAGTGCCCAATATATAATCATTTTCAAGGTTCAGAAAATGTAGGTATTGAGCAGTAGTGGGTTTCAATTTTGGCCGCTACCGATTTGCTCGTGCGCGTGTGGGCGCTCGTGTGTGTGCGTGTGACATTTCTGTGCATGCGCAGAGATGTCTGGGTGGGTGGGCAGAGCTTCCAGCTGCCACCGCTACCAGTTTGCCCTTCCAACCCACCACTGGTGTTGAGGTTAGGCAGCTGAAAAATAATATTTGGCTTAAGAGATCAATATTCAATCCTATGGATTTCTTTTTGTTTCAGAGTAGAAGGAATGTTCAAATTAAACTTTTTTGTATAGACCCTTCATGAAATGTATTGGAAGGGAATGGGACTCATATGATAAAAGAGTGCTAAAATTGTGTTTGAAAGCAGCCAACAGAAGCTAAATGATGCAGGGGTTGTGTGGGGAAGCATCAAAAAGGGATTCATCCTTTCCTCATATCTGCCAGCCATTGTTCAGGTTGTTAGCTATTTTGGCTGATTGAGATCTCCAAGCCAAAGACTGACTTGAAGATGTCTGGGATAAAGAATCTATTCTCCCCCTTCTTCTGTCCCTTTTTTCACCCCAGGCATCTGATCCCTGGCCTGAAGATATAGTTGGTAACAAGAGAACAAGTTCTGACTGATGGTTGCAACATGTTGTTTTCCTGTTAGCTGGTGAAATTGAGAAGAGGAGAAGTAGGGCGTGTCAAAATTTTCAACTTTTAATTTCCAAACCTTAGGGGTGCTCAAAAGTTGTGACATGCCTTGGGGATTGTAAAGATATTTTGGTTACTTTAATATCAGTTAGATGTGTTTGGTAAGTAACTACATAAATATCATAACTTTTTAACATTTTGTTTGTTTCATTTCTAGGGCATGTCAAATTTTTCAACTTTCAATTTCCAAACATTAGGGATGCTCAAAAGTTGTGACATGTCTTGGAGGTTGTAAAGATATTTTGGTTAGTCTAATTTAATTTAAGTGTGCTTGTAAATAACTACTGTACTTTTTGGAGTATAAGACACACTTTTCCTCCCCTAAAAGTGGGTGAATATTGTGGTGCATCTTATACACTGAATGTTGCTGAAGCCCTGTCCACCTGCCAGCCCCCACCCTTTGGCCATTTTTGGTCTCCGCACATCACATTTTTGGCCTCAACACATCATGTTTTTGGTCTCCACACACCTCATTTTTGGTCTTGGTGCATTGCATTTTTGGCCAGCTCCAGGTGATGGGGATTGGCAGTGGCGGCAATCCCCGCTACTTGGAACCGGGTGAAAATGCAATGCACAGAGGCAAAAATGGGACATGTGGAGGCTGAAAATGCAATGTGCAGAGGCGGCGATTGGCGGTGATGTGCTGTGGTGATCCCTGCAGCCTGGAACAAGTCTAAAATGTGATGTGTGGAGGCCAAAAACATGATCTGCGGAGGTGGCGATGGGCTCTGGCGATCCCTGCAGCCTGGAACAGCTGATTGGCTGTATTCTGGGAGGCTGATCCAACCACCAATCAGCTGTTCATGCTAAATCAGGCTGCAATAACATGCTGAAGCTTACCAGGCTTGCTGTTTGCTGCAAGGACACTAGCCAGGTGAATACCGCTGGATGCTGGTAGTCAGAGGCAGATTTTTTTTTCTTGTTTTCCTCCCCAGAAACTAATGTGCACCTTATACTCCAGAGCATCTTATACTCTGAAAAATACAGTACATAAATATCATAACTTGTCAGGCCAGCAATTCCCCAGCAAGCAATTCAGATCAGCAATTCCCCAGAATCATCAAAGAACATTATTCTGTGTCAGTGAGCCAGGTGGAAGATATCTTTATAATTTCACTCTAGAGAAATGCTCAAAGACACAAAAATCTGCTCAAGTGATTGCAGATAATGTGGTATATTTTATGAAGAAGAAAAGCTTGAAGGCCATTGGAGGAGATTCTATAAATGTTGAGCTACCTCTGCAAACTGATTACAGCGGAAATAAAGAAGTTCATTGACGAACCAGTGCAAGAACCACAGTGTCCACATCATGCCCAATCAATAGATATGTGAAACAGGTCACAGAGGCAGCAAGCAGAGTATGTACACATGAGAAATGTGAGGGTTATATTAGAGGCCAAGAAGCAGGTTGGCGGCTGATGTTGAAGAACGAATCAAAATAAGGCTTGATGAAACTTGCATAAACATTTTTGTAACTCAGATAATTGCTTTCTTATGTTAGTTTATGACTGCATTGATTATTTTTGCTTAACTAGATAAGATTCATGCAGAAAATTTTTTTTATAGCACACGGTATAATTTTGAGAAGATAAAGTTAACAGCATTTGTGGGGTACATGATCAGACATTGATTTACCATACCAAGCTAAATATTGTGCAATTGCAAAAATAACAGCAGACATGAATTCTTGGTGTAAAAATACATATTTTTAGAACCCCTCACTGAAAAAAATTGAAAAAAATAATTTTTACTCCATGAAATGAGATGCCCATTGGAGAAGGCAGTCTTCCCTGAAAGAGAAATGAGAACTTCTCCTCCAGTTGCAGCCCAAAACCGAGCAATTGTGTTGACAATGGGATAAGAAAAAATCCATGCTGGTTTTATTTTCTGTTGAATAGCAGATGGGAGGAGAGCATTTTATCTAAGACAAGGGGAAGAACCCTCGCTAAATTACTGATTCTAATCATGTATCAGAAAACAGAACCACAAGACTTATTTACATACTTATTTTTAACATCTGGAATGTTTATAAGAAAAACCAAACACAAGTGATGGTCTTAAGAGCAACCTGGGTAAGCTGGAAAAGAATTTGGAAATGCCCAGACCAGCTTTAGGCAGACTTCAGGTTCTTTCCCATCTGGCTTCAAATTTAGTACTGATTCAAATGGGATAATATTAAACTTTGCATATATTTCAATATTCTTCTACACATTTTCTGAGCTAGATAATAACAATTATAACCCTCTTCATATATCTTATACATGGTGGATGTTTTGCCCATCTTTGGGGTTTTATCAGATATTTATGGGGGCAGCTTCTAATCAGGTTTCATGTCCTTTTATTGACTCTAGTACAATTTTAAATAAATTGAACATGCAACTCTTTCTGTTTAATCAGATAGCAACACAGTAACTCCAGAATTCACTTCAACATGAATATCATGTAAACTCAATTAATTTTCTGCATTGACATATGAATGAATGCCAATTAATGTATGGGTGTCTTGGCCTTCTTAAAACTGGCAGTGGACAAAAAGGCTAGATTTTGCCTAATACATAAGGTAGGCTAAAATGTGGTTATGTTGTTTGTATAGTATGTAGTGGGAACTCTGCCACCAGGTTTTCATAGTTGTGAACAAGGTCCTCATGATACTCAAAAAAAGGTAGATTTTTTTGAGCAAAATATGTTATGTGTGTATAATAGTTACGGTTGTTCCATTCAGTTTATTCACTTCAATCTATTATGTGATCTGCATGTGATGATGCCAATATATTATATACCAATAATGATCTACATGTGATAATCCATTTTTAAATTTATTTTTCAATATTAATATTTTTGTATCTTCGCTTTCATGGCATTTGTAGTGCTTGTTCTTGAGCCACAAGTATTAAACCTTCCGTTTCTTTCTTGATGGTTCCCATCTTAAGCCATGCCCATGTAAAATTGTCATTACATTTTCCTTCAATGTTTTTCAAGTGCTGTCCATGCAGAGCTTTGGTTTTCCATCTATTTGTTTTTCCTTATATTCTGCCTTTGTTTCTGTCGTTTTTAGAATGTTCTCTGTTTTCACAGCTTGCAGCAATTTTTCTGTACTTTGGTTCACATAATCATTCAAACTTCATTTTTCTTCTTCTACAGTTTGATGGATTTGCAATAGTCCTCTGCCCCCTATTTTTCTTGGCATGTACAACCTGTCAATGTCACTTCATGGATGTAAAGCGTGGTACATATTTAAAGCTTTGCGCGTTTTCCAGTCCAAGTTTTCCAGTTCAGCCAAAGTCCAGTTGATGATTCCAGCTGAGAGGCATATCACTGTGGCTGTGCTATACATTAGTTGGTTGGTTTCTTAGAATAACCTCTTCCACTAAGGCATTATTTTCACAATTCAAATATATATGTGTCCTTCCTGTCTGATAGCACCCTCTCCAAAATTCTGATGAATTTTGGCTGATGGGGTCCAGGAGGAGGGCCTTCTCTGCTGTTGCTCCTGCCCTCTGGAATATCTTGCCCCTCAATGTGAGCACCAACCCTCCTATCCTTTTGTAAAGGACTAGGGTCTCACTGGAGGAACAATATAATGGAGGTGGTTGATCAAATAACAACAGATCTCACCTCCCCCATTCTGCCCCTGCCCTCCCCATGTGTCCTTGATTTTTAATTCTTGCTTTTAATTTATTTAATGTTTTAATGTATATATTTCTTTTTGACTGTAAGCTGCCCAGAGTTACCTTACGGTAACATGGGCAGCCAATAAATTGTATAAACAAACAAATTATGGGCAATTTCTGCTTATCTAGTTAGAATTAAATGCTGGTGATTGAATTATCTTTCTTAACTGGAATTTTATATCCATCTATCTCCAAAGCCAACTTTCTAAGCTTAATCTTTCTGACCCCCACAGACAAGCCAACCTAGTGTTATTTGTTGGATAACAGTGCTGATAGGAATGATCAAAAGTAGCTGCAGCAAAATTATTATATGCAAAAAGTTGGAAAAATAATGAAATATAGATAGTCCTCAGCTTACAACCATAATTGAATCCAAAATTTCTGTTACTAAGTGATACTCTTAACTAAGAGAGTTTTGGTCCATTTTATGACCTTTCTTGCCACAGGGAATCACTGTAGTTGTTAACTCAGTAACATGAATGCAAAGTGACTTTGGATTCCCCATTGACTTTGCTTGTCAGAAAGTCACAAAAGGTGATCACATGATTCCAGGCCAGCAACTGTCATAAATAGGAACCTGTTGCTAAGCAGTCAAATTTTGATCATAAGACCACGGGGATACTACAACAGTCATAAGTGTGAAAAAATAATCATATCATTTTTTTTCAGTGCCATTTTAGCTTTGAATGGTCACTAAATAAATGGTTGTAAATCAAGGACCACCTGTTCTGTATATACAGTGAAAGATTCATTCATAAAATAAACTTTCATAAAAGGTGAAGTAGACCAATCTAGACAGAGAAAAAAACCCAGCAAAGAGTATTTTGACTGGCAATCTTTTATGGACTTTTTGTTAAAAGAAAAGATTGAATTAATGTTTTTTGGATTTGGGGATTAAAAAGAGCTAATGAAGATGGGAAAAAGAATAAGATGATAATTACAAAAAGAAAGGTAGAAGGCAACTGGTTTTTTCTCTCTATTTCTTTTTCATACTTTTTATGTCTTTTTTGTTTTATATATTTGTACTGCATTGAAAAATTCTAATTTCAAATAAATTATAATATATATGAATGAATGAATGAATGAATTACAGGAAATACAACTGAGATCTTTGGAAGGGCAAGAGGTTGAGATACAATACTTAGTTTAAGCATAATTCTTGTGTAAAAAAAAAAGAGAACTGAATTTATGAATGATTCAAATGTCTGAATAATATTTTCTCAATTCATTCACATTTCTCTTAATTGGAAACCATTCTTCCTCTTACCCTTACACTGCCCCTATCTATTTTCAGTTTAGAGGGACAATGTCACATGTTGCTGTTAGGCAATTAGGTTTATACACAGTTGGGCAAGGCATGAATTACGCTACTGTTGCTTCCACTATGAAGAGGGGAAAAAAATACTAACCAGTAAGCAGGAAATGCAATAGCCATTCTAGGAATATAGGATGTTGCTTCTACCAGCGTAAAATGCTTGTCATCAGGATTGGACTGTAGGCTGAATAGCATCAGCCTACAGATACCAAATTTTAGGTGGAATCAAAATTGAAGAAAAATAGAATTTAAAAAATGTGAAAAGTATTAACAGGGCAATCCATGAACCAGTATACCCATCAAGAACTAAATATAATTTTGCAGAATTGTGATATAATAACAATGAATACTAATGTGCCAGTAATTAAAATTACTGTGTAAATAGGGTGAAAATGTCTGAGAAAAGGAAAAAAGGCACTGGACAACAAAGATTTTGCTTCCTGAACACTTTGGGGTGTATTTTATAGATTTTTTTTTGTTGCTAATAAATCTGCCACAAAAATAACCTGTAAGTTGGCTATGCTGCGCTTTTGGAACTGTTGTTGAAGCTTATCCAGTACACCAAGTATAACTGAAATATCTGTGCCGATCTAAAATTAGTCCTCTGCTGTTTCGAATGCAGCTTGGATATATCAATAACTATTGTTCCATATGTGAATGGGATAGCATTCAAGAGAGTCATATTACATTAAAAAGAAATGCCCATTCTAAAAGAATTTGATTCCAGGACAAAAAATTGTGGCACATGAACCACTTGTTGTCTTGACAAAAATATTGTTGCCTCTGCTTCACATAAAATGTGGACTGCTGAGAAAAATTTTAATAAGCAAGGTGAAGGTTTTTGTTGTTTGAAACAGATATTTCCAAGAATAACTGATACCAAGGTTTTGAAAAAAGCCATTTTCATTGGCACACAGATCAGATACATCATCAGTGACAAGTTGTTCAAAGAACCGTTAGTGGAGCCAGAGAAAATTTCCTGGTAAGCATTCAAGAATGTCATTCAGAATTTTTTTGGCAACATGGAGCACCAAACTACATTCAACTGGTTGACAAATTTCTTACAATACAAAAGACCTTAAAATGCAATATGTCAGTGAAGATAGATTTTCTGGACAATTCTTTAATTCTTTTTCCTCCTTTCTTTAGAGAAGTTGTCTATATCAGTTCCCAACCTTTGTGACTTGGTGGCCCAGCTGGGGTGAGAGGGGAACTGGGCTGTGTGAGAGGCGGGCTGATGTGCATGTGGTTGGCCAGCATGAGTGGCAGACTGGTGCATACACATGTGAGTGCCCCCCCCAGCCTGCTTGTGCAAGTTGAGCTGCATTCATGTATGCATGATCCAGCCAGCCACTCACACAGCCCAATTCTGAATAGGTCATGGCCAGTAATGATCCAGGGCCTGGGGGTTGGGGACTCCTAGTCTATGTCAGTTACCACTTTGTACTTTTTGGGGTTTTATTGTTCCTTAAGGACTCTCATTGGGCCATCATCTCAGAAATATTTCCTTACGAGATTGTTCAATGTCTTCAACAATGGCAGAGCTTCTAATGCATGACCTTCAGTGGAAAAATTCTTAAAATTCAGGAAGATATTCAGAGATATATCTACCTTGAATATAGCCCATGTTGAATTGCATAGTCAGTCAACAGAAGGATCTGATATGTAATATGATATATGATTTGATATGTAATAAATGTTTTATGATAACTTTCTGATATTTGTTTTATAAAATTTGCCAAATTTCAATTCCACCAGAATCATGGGTTCTAGATTTTAAATGCATTCTATAAATTAGCCCATTTTAGGTACCTTGGTTCAAAAACTGTTACCTGATGTTTTCTGAGATAGAGTGACACCATGATAGTAACAGTAATGATTATAAGCTATAGTTATATAAACCTTCAGGTAATATAAATCTTTCATTCTCTGTTGTATTAAGATATATATATGACATTTTTCAGCTCTTATATTAAGTGAGATAATATAGATTGTTTTCTAATCAATAGTAATGATGTTCAATGTAGTTTATATAAGTGTGGGTATTGGTAAGACAAGGATTTTTAAAAAAAATATGTAAAAAATCAAGCAGCTCAAAAGAAATTGAATAAAACATTATTTCAAATGTTTTACATTTCAAAAATATACAGTTACCATTTTGGGAGCTCTAAATTTTGATGACATTTGTACTATACAATCAATTTAAAATAAATATTACTGTAGCAGTCTCATAGACTTGTAACAGAAAACCAATTTCTTTAATTCATTCCACTAGAGGGTGCTAGTTATTATTTCTTTCAAAGGCTAAGAAAGGTCTATTTTTTTTCAAACTAAAAGACAATCCTACATTTATAGTAATTGTGTTCTGTCTACAGGGTTTCAAAATTTTTTTCTCCTGGTTCTGTGGGTGTGGCCTGGTGGGCGTGGCATGGCTTGGTGGGCGTGGCTTGGTGGGCATGGCAGGGGAAGGATACTGTAAAAACTCCATTCCCAGCCCACTCCAGGGGAAGAATACTGCAAAATCTCCATTTCCTCTCGATCAGCTGGGACTCTGGAGGCAGAGAATAGAAGGGGGCAGAGCCAGTCAGAATTTTTACTACTGGTTCTCCAAACTACTGAAAATTTTCGCTACCAGTTCTCCAGAACTGGTCAGAACCTGCTAAAACACACCTTTGGCCTACATGTTATATAATTTATACCATGAAGTTGTGCAGGATCCACATTATTTCACATTTTTTGCAATCTATACATCAATTAGATTTAAAGCTTCCTTTTGAAAGGGAAGGAAAGAAAGGCTAAAATCTGGTTTCTTTAAAAAGGTAGTACAAGTTTGATTTGTACAACCAAAGCTATATAGCATGAACATATATCATATGGGTACTGTTCAGTGGTGGGTTGCTACCTGTTCACCTGGATCGCAGTGAAGGCGGGAGGCTCCACCTACCTGCCTGGACATCTCTGTGCACGTGCAGAAGCTTCTGCGCATGCACAGAAATGTTGCACGGAAGTTCGAGCGCACGCACGCCCACGAGCAAACTGGTAGCGGCCAAAATTGAAACCCACTACTGGTTTGGTCCTTCAACTGTGGCCACAATGACATTGTAATAATGTCCAAATTATTCCAGGATATTTTAACTTTATATCCGCATTGTCACAGTGCTAAAAGGTTTTAGTAAGTTTGCATATGATCCTTAAGGAAATGTAGTCACATAACTTTTTTAAAGCCTGAGAAAATTGAATAAGTTTTTGCACAGCTTTGAAATAAAACAAAGGGGATACATGTTAGATATCTTTGTAAAATTGGGGTACTAAAGGAGGTCGTGGATCATAGTTTCTATGGCATCATGCCCCTGGGACAGTGTGATATTTCATAAAAGATTTTTCTTGTATTTCTTCTCCAAAACTGGTGTGAGAAGAATATTGAAACAGGTTAGATCTTCTAAATTTAGGAATTAAAATTTAATATAAATAAGAATTCAAAACTTTTTTGTTTATGAATATAACCCATGAAAGAACATCAGATTCTAACAAATCTTCTAGAGACACAAATCCTTTGTCTTAATGTTGATTTAGTTTCATCTGGTTCTAGGGGTAAATTTGCATCACCATAGTAATTCACCATGAAACCATAGTAATTCAATTTCTTCAGGTTATATTTTTCCAAGTGGATTTTAAACTCTCTGCCAGAATTCAACAGGCCAATCCAACTGGATTATTGAATAATTTAGCCAATATGTAAACTATTTATCCAGAAAATGGGTTTGGCTTTACGATAGAACACTGTATTTGGAATCCAGAGCGTGATCTGGAAAATATTTTTCAAAGATTTGATTTGGAATCTTCCTGGAATAGATGTATTACTGTATGGTCCTAGTTGAGCCCATATAGCAGTTCTGTTAGAGGTTTTGTTCCAAATTAATTACAGGTATAAATTGTACTTTCAAGCAAAACAATTAACCTAATAGTTAAATTTCCTTATTTTTAGATGCATAATCCAGGTGAATATTTGGGCTTCCAGAGGCTTGAAAATCTACAGAGGCTCCAGATTTTATCAAGTTCAAAAATGTAATATGTTAACATGCATTTTGCTGATGTGATTCTACAGAATAATTGGGTAGAAGCTAGCAGGACAGGTTTTTTTTTAACCTTTCTTGAATATTGGAATTATACCTGTAATACCTAAGACTCAGTCTATGGAACTCTGGTGAAGTGATCTATTATTGTAAAAAGAGAAGCCAGCACTGGGGCCCACAACTCCACATTGCTGTTTATAAATAACGAGATATGATCCAGGGCTTTTCATGGTTTAAACTGCTTAATTATGGTTTTAATTTCTGAGTATGACACTGGAGGCTAGTGGGGCAAGAAGGCTGTATGTAGCTGCAAGTCTGTATGAGAACTAAATTGGAGCATATAAAGCAGAAAAATGGTCTTCTCCAATACATGCAGATAAGTGGGAGTAAAAACAAGAAATATTATTTGAAATAAATGGGTCTGTTTCTAAACCTACTGTGGAGGCTTGCAGAATACTGCATTCTATTGTAGTAATCTTTTTCTTTGCTAAACAATCCGTTCCAATTAGTGATGGGAACTAGTAAAGTCTTTAGATGGTCCAATTTGGTATGGCATAAGGTTCATCTCTTTTCTCCTAATAGTTTAATATCTCTATATAGCCACTAAGTAAGGCCATCTGCTGGCATGGGATAAATTAATAATAATTAATAATATGTATTAAATTTATATAGTTATGTTAAGCCCTGCTAAAGTGAAACTAACCTTTAGATGACCCTAACTATTAACTTCAACTGCTTTGGAGGGAAACCTGAAACATTCATCCTTGGGCAGGCTTTTTTAAGTACAATGATTGATTAAGGCCCTGTGGGCCTAGAGTATAAATTACAGGCAATAGCCGGCTGTTTCTCAGTTCCAGTTTTGAATCAATAAATGTTGTTGTAGCTATGCTAGTCTGCTTCTTGCCTACTGAAGCCCACTACACAATAGTAGTGACGAAGTGGGATGCTGCAGAAGAGAAAGCTGCTGCTAACCAAGAGACTGAAATCACTGGGTGATAGGCTGGGTAATGAGCCCCAGCAGGACTAGTCCTCATCCCTGCCTACCAGTAAGCCTCACTGGAGGCATGCTGAAATCACTGGGTGTCAGACCAGGTAAAGAGCCCTGGTGCTCCCTGCCCTGCCTGCCAGTAAGACACACTGGAGCCACCAACGTACCTGAGAGATCCATCCCCAGGACTCCTAAGTGCAGCCCAGCTCTACCTGCAGCAGTACAGGCATTAGCCAGCACCACAGGGGCTTTCTCAAAATGGCTAAATTGGGAAGGCTCAGTGAGTTCGCTATTACTCACCCAGAACAGTGGAGCTCATACGTCTCCCGAGTAGACAACTGTCTCCAGGCTAACCAGGTCATGGATGATGGCCTGAAGGCTGCAACCCTACTTTGCGTCTGCAGACAAGCCACATTTGATAACCCTGAAAACTTGATAGCACTGGCAAGTGTAGAGACTGTGGCCTAGGCAGATCTCAAGAAAAAATTAAGGGAACATTTTGAGCCTAAATTCTTGGTCATCGTCCCATGCTATGCATTTGAGCAATGTGAACAGCAGTCCAGGGAATCTGCAGCAGAGCTTGTGGCAGCCCTTCACCAATGCGAGTTCCCTGATCTGGAAGACCACCTCAGAGACAGGCTTGTTTGCAGCCTGTGTAATAGTGAATTACAGCAGCGCCTATTGGAAACTGACTTTCCAAGACACATTGAAGGAAGTCATGGTGGATGAGGCTGCCAGAGGGACCATGAAGACTCTCCGGCCACCAAAAACACACACCAGCCCCCCAGCAATCCTCCAAGAGACCGCAGAAGGGTCAGGGAGGTCAGTGAGAGCAAAGAAATCAATTGCTTGCGGAGAGAGCCACCCAGACTGCCACACTCCACAAAGCAAGCAACTCCTCCACAGAGCTGTGCAAGCTGCGGGGAACTGTATGAAAGAGCAGAGTGCAGATTCTGCACAGCAGTATGCCATGCCTGTGGAAAACAAGGGCACATTGCTAGAGTTTGCAGAGGTGATCAGTGGAAGCAAAACCTGTGATGCAACAGTACAAGGGGAAATGGCCCCCAGGACAGAACAGAGTTGAACACTGCTTGGGAAGGCATAGCATCCAATGCAAAGGGTCCCAACGTCCCATCAAAGAAAAAATAAGACTCCAACTAAAACTTCCAGGGGTCCCATGCTCCATGGAGCTAGATACTAGATCGGCCCTGTCCATTATCTCCTCCACGACTTTCGACCACATTTGCAAACATAGCCAATGGCAGGTCCCACTCAAATAATTGAGCTTAGTGCTAACAGACTTCCAGAATTGTCATGTTTCCATAAGGGGTGATGCTACCATTGGAGTATAATTCAGAGAATTCAAATGTCCCCCTCAGCATAGTGATCATAGAGGGGCTGCGCACCAGCCTAATAGGTCTGGACTGGTTTGAGGCCCTGGGCATCAAACCCAAATAGCCGATCTAGAAGCAGTATGCCAACAATATGCTCGTCTCATTGACAACAACTGGTCTCATCGATGACAATGACTAGAGTCATCCGAGAGTTGCGCCAGCTGTTTGCCACACATGGTCTGCCAGATGTGACAACAGGGCACAATTCATGGCAGAAGAGTTTCGATCTTTCCTCAATGCCAACATGATTCGGCACACAACATCTGCTCCATTCCACCCAGCAACCAATGGTCAGATTGAACGAATGGCCAGGACCACAAGGAGGCACTCAAGCGTATGACGAGTGGGGACTGGAATCACCATCTGGCGAACTTCCTCATGTGTCAACACACAACTCCCTGTACAGCAATATGTTACAGCCCAGCGGAGCTGAGGTGGGGCTGCTGGCTCACCATGAAGCTTGATCGACTTCATCCAGACAGAGTAGCAGCTCGGGCAACCCCCCCTCCCCAGGAACTTACAGCCAGGTGAATTGTTCTGAGCCAGGAATTATGGGAGTGGGGCACCTTGGGTAGCAGCTAGGGTAACTAAGGTCATATGTCATATGAGCTTATTCTGGGGAGTGATCATACAAGACACCACATTGATCAGTTACGGCATCGGCAGGCTAGGCCAGTCCTGGGTGAGGATCCTGAGGTGTTATCAGACTCACTGTTTTCCTCTGAATTTGCCTACACCCATGGCTGCCTCCGGAGAAATGGACAGTAGAGCCACCGCCACTCATGGGCGATCAAAACAGCCTTCAACAGCTGTCCAATTGGAGATGGACAGTACCCCATTTAAACAGGACTCACCAGTAACATTGCAGTGGTCCACCATGATCCATTGGCCCCTAGCCTATCTCAAAGACTATGAATATTGAACAGACTGAGGGTAAGAACTATCCTAGGGGGGAAGGGTGTTACGTATTGAATGTATATAGTTGTGTTAACCCCTGCTTCTTGCCTACTGAAGCCCACTACACAATAATGGCTACCTATATGTCTTCATTCCAGAGAGGCAACTGAAGTTCATTCCTGGAAGGGAAAAACAGAATTGAACAGTCAGTTTGTTGGAAATAAATGTATGAATCTGGAAGTGGATTGATTTGGAAGAAAGTCTGTCTTTATCTCTGGATAGAACTACACTCTCCCACAAAGAGCAGGTTTGCAGTTCAGGATTCCTCTTAGATGAGCCCTGCTCTTCCAGCAGGAGCCCTCTTAGGGCCATTAAGAGCTTTGAAATTTGTGGGAGCAACTGCCACCCTTTTCTTAGTTAACTGAAGTGTAAATAGTAAAATAACCTTTTCTTACAAGGACTACTCTTTAACATTAACTGTTGATGTAATCGTTCTATATAAAATGTATTAGTAATATACACACATACATATATATAGTTTCTCCAAAAATAAGATCTATCCTGAAAATAAGCCCTAGAATGTTTTTATGTGTGTGCCTAATGTAAGCCCTACCCCCAAAATAAGTCCTACTTAAGAGCCCACATAGCTGGCCTCCTGCCCATTCTGTTCGGTTGCTTGAGATGCCATGGCCACGAAGTGGGGAGGTGGTGGCGCTGCCCCATGCGCCCTGCACTAGCTTACCTCAGAGACCCGACAGCCAGGCTATCCACACCCTAACACTTGCCTCATGGTGGCACTGCTAGCAACCATGTGCAGCAAGAGCCCACTACTTCTGTTTGCTCAAAGCCACAATGGAGCAGGAGTCTGAGTGGTGTGCTGGTGCCTTGGCCACAAGGCAAAGCAGATATCAGGGCATGGATGCCTGGCTGCAGGGACCCTGAGGTAAACCAGTGAGGGGAGCATGGGGCAGCTCTACCCCCTCCTGCCTCATGGTGGCAGCACTGGCACTCAGCATGCCCTCCTGTCCCACTGCAAGCAAGCAGAAGAAGTGGGACTCCCACACCTGGAAAAAAAATAAGACACCCCCCAAAATATGCCCTAGTGCTTATTTTGGGGCCTAAAAGAAAATAAGACCCAGTCTTATGGAAACACAAGTAAATACATACATACATACATACATACATACATACATACATACATACATACATACATACACATAGTATACGCATATGCATAAAAGTACAGATATGTTCACTAATATACTTCCAAATACTCACATTTTTATATAAATATGCATATAAATGTGTGGAAAGATGTCCTCAATAATTTGTCATCTATTCAGTTTAAATTTTATTGTCAATCCTCATTTTTTTCAGTTCTCAAGTAGAAGCTAACTGAATCTCTTTTTGCCTCCCGTTTCATTGCTTATCCTTCCATGTAGAGCCCTGGGGAAATAATTTTTGTGTCTGTTATCCTGTAGATTTAATTGCCTGAAAATATCTGTTGCATGTTGCTCAATACCAATGACATATTTTGTGACAATTACTAACAGAGTATGTCCATTGATAGCAAGTAATTTAGAGCCCTAAGATATGAGATGAAAGTTTCTCTCCTGCACTGAAATAACACATCCTGAAAGATTTTAATTGAATGTTCCTTATAATTAAATGTAGGGATTTCATTACTTTTTGTGTAAAATGCAATTATATCTATGCAGCTTTCACTGTCTTGGCAGTGTTCCCAGTCCTCAACACACCTTCATCTTCAGTGCCCAGATCAAATGATTTTAACTAAATTTACTGTAGTTAATTTTCAAGTTAATTTTAATAGAAAAATTAATTTATACCTGAACTTGTGGGAAGTTTCTTAAATATGTATATATTTCATCTATCTAATCTTATGTTTGAAGTGGATATAATTTTGGTATTAAAGTTATATTAAGTGCAGAAATCATTTATCAAATATCTGCATTTTTCAAAAACTCATGTACCATTATCTGTCTATTTTATTTCACAAATAAGAAGAACTGTCTTTTCTTTCTTTTCTTTTCTTTTTTTGCATCAGCTGCAACTTGAAGAAATTGCGGGTAGTACCTGAGCTTCAGTCCAGGAACTGTAAGAATTTGTTTTCTTTCCTGGTGCCCCCACTATGTTTGGACAATCTCTTTTATTACTCAAGTTTGAAGCTTGCAGAATTTTTTTCTTTCTTTTTCTTCATTTTAGAAGAAAAGATTCATAGGCATACTTTATTTAGTTTTGTGAGAGTATCTTGCAATTAAGCCCTTGCAAATAATAGAAATTAGCTTCTTGTAGCCAACTTGAAGAGCTGCCAAACCATAATGTGCATCAGCTCTCAGTGAGATAGCTCCAGCATGACATTTTGCTAAGTGTAACTATCACTGCCTTCAGTAGCTGCAATTGATCTTTAGTACCAATTCTATCAGCCCTAAATTATCAAATCATCTAAATTATCCAATCAGCATGTGAGAACAAGAGCTAATAATTCTCACACAGAGTTACAATACAGCAACTGTATCTGGTCCTGAATCATATGATAAATCAGTAATCTGAGAAAGGAAATGCTAAGTCCTCAGACTTACGACTGGTCCTTGGACATACGACGCAATGCTCCCATTGGCTAAGACGCGCCAAGAGCCGGCGAGAGAATTCCAGCAATCTTATTGGTTGGGAGGTTTGACAGCTACTGTATAAATAGCTGTCAAACGCCTGAGTTGCTGTTCTAGTTCTGAAGCTGTTCTGTTAGCTGTTAGCAATAAACCTCTGTTCCGTTTACACCTGCCTTGCCTCAGTTATTGCCCACCGTCGCTCTACAGAGCACTGGCGACAAAGGTGGGATCATGGGCATGAGGTAACAGGTAGCTAAGTCACTACGAGCTGAAGCTGACGGTGTTAGCCAAGGGCCATCTGAGTCAATTGCAACAATACGTCGCCCAAACAGCTTCACTGAGAACTAGAACCCTGTCCTTGTCAGGATGGCACCTCCAATTTTCGCTCCCTTCAGCCTGCTGACTGAGACCTGGAACTCATACGAAGCCCGCTTCAAATGCTTCCTTGAGGCAAACGACTACACAGGCCTGACCAGCAGCCGAAAAAGGGCTCACTTTTTGAACTCATGCGGCCCCGAAACGTTTACCACAGCGATGGCTTTGATGGCCCCTGTTCCTGTCCAGTCAGTTCCCTGGGAGGTTTTGAGGGAGAAGCTAAAGAATCACTACGCGCCAACTCCCTCACGTATCGCTCGCAGGTTCAACTTCAGGCAGATTCTCCAAGGTGAAGGGGAATCTATCAACCAATACATAGCTACCCTCAGAGCTGCAGCTTTGAACTGTGAGTTTAAAGACTTGGAGGATTCCCTATTAGAGCAATTTGTATGTGGGGTTAAAGACCCACGCATACAACACCATTTGCTTGAAAAAAGGGAAATCACCCTCCTGTCAGCTATTGAAGAGGCACAGGTGTGTGAGCTGTCAAGCAAATCCACCATGGAAATACAGAAATCGCAAAGCTCCATCCCTGCCAACAAGCCACCACCATACATTCGGAAGAAGTAGACCCAGATGAAGAGGACAAAGAAGAAGACAGCAAAAGTCACCTAAGAACTGTGAGGGGCAAAGTTAATGCCCCGGAAAAAGAGTTTACAGGCCCGCCGTGCCAGGGCTGCGGTGAAAAACATTCCAGAGCCAATTGCTGCTTCAAAACAGCAGTTTGCCGTAGGTGTGGAAAAAAGGAGCATTTGGTGCGCGTCTGTAGAGCCAACCTACAGACTTCCCTGACACCCACCAGCAGACAGCCTTTTCAGAAAATTGCGAAGCCTAGTGGGGACTGCTACACCATTCGTCGAGAATCCAGATTCCCAGATGTGGCCACTTGCCAATCCACAACACCATCTAGCCACAAAATTTACCTCACAATTACCATCGAGGGTGTCCCTTGCCGCATGGAGGTTGACACCGGATCCTCCAAGTCCCTCATCTCATGGGACACCTTGCTTAAACTGGTCCCCACATGCAAGAAACAAAACCTGGAACCCTGCCATCTGCAACTGCGAGATTACCAGGGGAACCATATGTCACTGCGTTATTTTATTTCCCAGCTGAGCTTCATTATTTTTGGACTAATAGACTTACTGTAGTTTGCCAAGTTCCTTATCAGTAAGCTACTACGCATGTCCATCCACCCACATTACTTCTCACACTTTTTCCTTTGTTCTCTTGCCACGGGTGCCGGTTGCTGAAAGGCAGCTGGCCCAAATTACTTCCAAAATGTAACAATTTACTTTTCTTAGTTAGTGAGGTGTTTTATTTTCTTTATAACAAATAAATGAGTTTTATTAGAAACCTTCCTCGCGTTTCTTTTCAGATTATTGCAACTTGGAATAAGCCACGATTCATCTCCTCTAAACCAGGGTAATTAGTCCCAGAGCCAAACATGGGATTAATAAATGCCCTGACATCTGGTAGCTCTCGGACGGTTTGATTTATGGCTTTTTTCCTTGTTTTGTTATTTCTGATAAGACCGCATAGGCAATTAGTTTTTAGCTACTGAGGTACGCTAATTATATTGCTGAGATGTCGAAACAGAAGTAAAACAAATACAAAATGTATTTTGCTGAGAAGGTGGCAGAAAGGAGGTTTCCAGATTTCCAGCCCCTTACTACAGCCACACGCCTGGAACAAGAAAAAGCCGTGGGAACAGAAATGGAGGGAGATAAGACAGAAGCTGTTTTTGAAGATGATGATTTACGACTGAGGTCAGTAACATTTTCTTCTGATCTTCCAAGCTCTGAAAAAGTCTTCCCAGAACCTTCTGAATTTGTAACGCTCGATGCAAGGCCAAAGCACACTGCTGAGCAAAATTCCTCCCACGCAGAGAGAGAAACAATTCATTATTCTCCTCGAAGCTCTAAGCTCACCCTGGATGAGCTGGCTATGAAAGCCTATCGTGACCGTATAAAACTCTATGAACAGCAGCTATCCCAGGCAAAAATGGCTATATCTATGCTTGAGCAAGATATGGGAGATAACTTAAATTTTTCAAAAAGCGCCATATTGCCTTCTTCTCCGGAGCCAAAGACACTCCCCCTGGTGGATTTTGTGTCAGGCCAATTAAGGCAGAGAGTACTGCATACGTCACATGAAAGTCTCCCTGATCAAGTTACACATGTTTTACATAACCACTCCTACTCTAAAGCATACAAAGCCCCGTATGCAAAGCTGCCCAAAGCTAAAGGTGCAGCACCATCTGCTGGCGAAACTAATTTAGTACAGGAAGCTGAAATGCCACAAATGTTTCCACAGGCCCAAACTCAAACACCCTCTGGTGGTGTTGGTGTCTTTTTAGATGGAACACAATTAAACTTAATGAAGCAAAGGCAAATGACTGCATCTCCAGCAGGTCATGCCAATATTGCAGATCAAGCACAAATGGCAACTGGAATACAGCAGATTCCAGTGCATCAGCCACAGCAGCTACAAATGCCTGCATATGTGCCCCAGCCACAAGTGCAAATAGGGCCAGCTCCTGGCCCACCTCCAATGGCACAACCAAGACCATTTTTAGGTCCACAACAGGCACAGCAAATACCACAGGCATTTCTGCCAGCACAGCCAGCATACCAAGTACAGGCTCCTCACCAGGCATTTCTGTCTCTCCACTAACTGGTGAGTCAAAACTAAAAATGTCAGGACACAATTACAAAGCCTGGGTCAGTGAGATTACACTATTGCTTCTTAGAGAAGGCACGCACTGTATGGTATTTAACCCACCTGCTCCACCTTGGACTTATGCAATAAGAGATTTAGAGATAAGGGCTCGCACAACATTATTGATGTCCATGGATACTGAACTACAGGTCACTTTTCCACCAAATACAACAGCCCGACAAATTTGGGCTGAATTGGAAAATTGCTACAGGCCTATCTCAATTGAATCTTCATGTTTACTCATGTCTGAACTCCACGGTTCGAGATTGAAACCTGGTGAACAAATTGGAGGACATTTGACCAAACTGAAAGGTCTGAGAACAGAATTGAGAGAAAGAGGCCATAACATTGAAGATATTCAAATGATCAGCATCATTATTAACTCTTTGAATTATGAATGGAAAGATGCTGTTACAAAAATTAACCAAGTCCCTATTGCTGAACGCACAGTGGACAATGTCTGTAGACTTTTAATTGAAGAAGAGGCATTCATGTTGGCCACGCCACACTTGAGAGGACCACCCGCATCAAGAGCTCCAGCTAGGCGCCCCTTCCAAGGAAGGACCTACGCTCCAAGGATGCCAAGATGCAACACCTGCAATCGTGTGGGACATGCCACCCGGGATTGTCCCCAACGAGTTCCAGCTCCCGTCACGTACCAGCCCAGAGGAACAGATTCCAGAGGCAGAGGCAGAGGCGGAAGACAAGGTCGTCATGGTCCCAAGCGTGATCCACAAACTCCACTCGCCACACTGGCTTTAACCAATGCTCCACAACCTCAACCAGAGTACGACAGACGACTCCTGTGGACTTTGGACAGTGGTGCAGCATTGCATGTTACCTACAGAAAGGAACTTTTCACAGAGATGCACGAGCCTGAACCAGAACTACGTGAACTTTATTCTTTTTCCAATCATCCTTGTCAGGTCAAAGGAAAGGGAACTGTTTATGTTGAAGAGCTCGATGCATTCATTCCTGATGTTTATTACATACCAACAGCAACCAGTAATTTGCTTAGTCAGTGTCACTTGTCTAGAATGTTAAAGTTCCAAGTTCACCACCTTGAAAAAGCAAGTTACATAGTTAAAGATGGAGATATTGTTCCTGAAACCATGTTAATTGGTGGTGTTTATTACTTAAAGCCAAAGCCTAAAACACAAACACAGGCAAGTATGCAAACTCCAAAAAGGGAAGGCACAGGCCCAGATAGAGATGCTCCAGAGAGAGATCCTGTTGCTACCCCTAAGGCTGCTAAAGCCAACAAAAGGAAAATTGGTAAACAGGTTGCTCAGAGCAAGCCTGAGGTTCCGCATAAAAATGTTAATGTTGAGAATTCACTAACTGGTAAACCTTTGCATTCCAGGTGTATCCATAAATGGCATAGAAGATTGGGGCATGCCAGTTTCCGTGTTCTTAGGAAGATGCCGGAGTTCGCAAAAGGTTTGGATCTAAAGGGGTGTAAGGTGTTTTTGGATTGTGCTGTATGCAAAAAGGCCAAATCCAAAGCAGCAGCCATTCCCAAACGCGCTACACGCCTGTCAACACGCATTTTTGATTTGGTTCACATTGACATAGTTGGTCCATTCCCGCCATCATTTAGTGGTAGAAAATATTTTCTAACAATTGTTGATAATTACTCTAGATATGGAGATGTCAGGGCATTTATTAATCCCATGTTTGGCTCTGGGACTAATTACCCTGGTTTAGATTAGAGGAGATGAATCGAGGTTTATTCCTTGTTGCAATAATCTGAAAAGAAACGCGAGGAAGAGTTTCTAATAAAACTCATTTATTTGTTATAAAGAAAATAAAACACCTCACTAACTAAGAAAAGTTAATTGTTACATTTTGGAAGTAATTTGGGCCAGCTGCCTTTCAGCAACCGGCACCCGTGGCAAGAGAACAAAGGGAAGAGTGTGAAGCAAGTGAAGGAATGTGGGTGGATACGGAAACACGTAGCTTACTGATAAGAAGTTGGCAAAGCTACGGAGAGTCTGACAGTCCAGAAATAATGAAGCTCCGCTGGGAAATAAAATAACGCAGTGACATTCCCCTTCTTTTGCCAGTTGAGCGAATATCAGTACATCATCAAATAAGGCACATCTTCTTTCACAGATACTCGTGTTGAGCTGCTGGAAGTGGTTTGTTGAGCATATCAGCAATTTGATCATGTGTAGATACATATTGCATTTTGACAAAACCTTTTTTCACTAAATGTTTTAAGTTTTGGTAACGAATGTCAATGTGTCTGGACCTAGAACCTGTAAAATGAGATTCAGAAATATAAACCACCGATTCATTGTCTTCCATCACGGTGATCGGTCAGATCGGGTGTGTCCAGATATCTGTGACTAAAGCATCAAACCAAGTTAGAGAATTACATGCATCTGAAACACAAGCATATTCAGCTTCAGTAGATGAACAAGAAACAAAATTCTGTTTACGTACTTGCCAATAAACAGGACATCCATTTAAGAACATCATATAACCTGAAGTACTTTTATGTGATTTCTTATCACTTGCCCAATCAGAATCTGCATAACAACATAATTCTGCATAATCAGTATGTGTTGGTTCTAACAATAATTTCATGTGTTTGGTGTATTTTAGGTATCTCAATAATTTCTTAATACATGTCCAGTGAAACTGTTTTGCCTTACCTACGTGTCGAGATAAGAGATTAACACTAAGTGCAATGTCGGGTCTAGTCCAACTACTAATGTACAACAGTGACCCAATGACTGAACGATAAAGTGTTTGATCCTCGAACTCAGGACTTGCTTCTTGTGTCAAGTTGTGAAAATCTGTTTGCATGGGTGTCTTTGTTGTGTTAGCATCTTTCATGTTGCAATGATGCAAAATTTGTTCAATTTTATCTTCTTGTGAAAGACTAAACCCCTTTTTGTGAACACGCACTCATCAGTTTCGGACTTAATAAAGCCCATTGAATTTAGTTTGTCAGTAAGACATAAGTACCACATTAAACCAGATTGTTTCAGACCATAGAGACTTTTGTTTAGGAACCAGGTATCCCCTTCTTGCTGTCGGAATCCTGGAGGACTTTTCACATAGATCTCTTCGTCTAGGTCTGCATGTAGATAAGCCGTGTCAACATCAAACTGGAAAACTTCTAAACCAAGGATAGTTGCAGTTGCTAAAGCAATTTTTACACTCTCAGTTCTGACTGTCGGTGAGTAAGTATTTGTGTAGTCCTCAGGATAATGTTGAGCGAAACCCTGAGCTACAAGTCTGGCTTTGTACAATGACTCACCATTTGGTTTCTTTTTGATTCTGTAGACCCATCAAGTGCCAATGACCTTTTTGTTTGCTGGAGGTTTTGCAGGTGTAAATACTTTAAGTTTCTTTAGACTGTCCATTTCAACCTGCATTGCATCATACCATTTGTCTTGCTCTGAATCAGGAAGCTGCTTGATTTGTGTGAAATTATCAGGTGGAAGTGTAACATTGCAAATCAAAGGCAAGGGTGCTTTTGTCAGTTGCCAAGAATATCGTTGTGGAGGAATCCCTTTTGTGGCCCTCTTGGAACATCTCGGAACAACTGTCCAGTCTTCTTCTGCTTCGTCCTCGTCCTCACTTTCATCGCTAGTGTCAGCATCCGCGGCTTGCGAAGACGGAACATTGGGTTGAGAAGAATCAGTGGAATCTTGATCATCAATCTGTGTGGCATCAGCAGTATCATCTCTGGGAAAATAAACTCCAGGATCATTGGAATGAATCCTGGACCAGTCAATATCTTCTTCAAAATTTGCAGATTGGGAAATCACAATTGCATGTTTAGAGTCAATAAATCTGCTCCATTTTGAGTTATCATCAATACCCATAAATCTCAGTCTCTTTGCTGCTGGACTTCCTTTTCTTCTTTGAGCTAAGGGAATGTTCACCATAGCATATGAACCAAAAATATGAATGTTTTTAAGATTGGGCTTGTAGCCATACAACATGAAGAAAGGAGTCTGATTTGTTACACTACTCCAAGTACGGTTAACAATGTAATTTGCATACTTGATAGCTTCACCCCAGTATATCTTACCAAGGTTGGCGTCTTCTAGGAGACAACGCATCATGGTTTGCAGTATCCCTTGTCTTCGTTCTACGACTCCATTATGAGCCGGTGTGTAAGGCGCCGACGTCTGATGAATAATTCCATTCTTACGCATCCAGTCCTGGAAACGCTGAGACATGAACTCGGCACCACGATCACTCTGGATTCTGGCGATGCGAACTTGGTGTTGGGTAGAAACAAGGGTTGCAAAGTCTTTAAAGATCTTTTTTTTTTTTGCCAAAGCTTTGCAGAGATACTTCACATTGAAATCATTAGGTCACATTAGCACTTATTTAGATGTTCAGATTGAAAAAACACAGAAGGGGTTTAGTCTTTCACAAGAAGATAAAATTGAACAAGTTTTGCATCATTGCAACATGAAAGATGCTAACACAACAAAGACACCCATGCAAACAGATTTTCATAACTTGACACAAGAAGCAAGTCCTGAGTTCGAGGATCAAACACTTTATCGTTCAGTCATTGGGTCACTGTTATACATTAGTAGTTGGACCAGACCCGACATTGCACTTAGTGTTAATCTCTTATCTCGACACGTAGGTAAGGCAAAACAGTTTCATTGGACATGTATTAAGAAAATATTGAGATACCTAAAATACATTAAACACATGAAGTTATTGTTAGAACCAACACATACTGATTATGCAGAATTATGTTGTTATGCAGATTCTGATTGGGCAAGTGATAAGAAATCACGTAAAAGTACTTCAGGTTATATGATGTTCTTAAATGGATGTCCTGTTTATTGGCAAGTACGTAAACAGAATTTTGTTTCTTGTTCATCTACTGAAGCTGAATATGTTTGTGTTTCAGATGCATGTAATTCTCTAACTTGGTTTGATGCTTTAGTCACAGATATCTGGACACACCCGATCAGACCGATCACCATGATGGAAGACAATGAATCGGTGGTTTATATTTCTGAATCTCATTTCACAGGTTCTAGGTCCAGACACATTGACATCCATTATCAAAACATAAAACATTTAGTGAAAAAAGGTTTTGTCAAAATGCAGTATGTATCTACACATGATCAAATTGCTGATATGCTCAACAAACCACTTCCAGCAGCTCAACACGAGTATCTGCGAAAGAAGATGTGCCTTATTTGATGATGTACTGATATTCGCTCAACTGGCAAAAGAAGGGGAATGTCACTGCGTTATTTTATTTCCCAGCTGAGCTTCATTATTTTTGGACTAATAGACTTACTGTAGTTTGCCAAGTTCCTTATCAGTAAGCTACTACGCATGTCCATCCACCCACATTCCTTCTCACACTTTTTCCTTTGTTCTCTTGCCACGGGTGCCGGTTGCTGAAAGGCAGCTGGCCCAAATTACTTCCAAAATGTAACAATTTACTTTTCTTAGTTAGTGAGGTGTTTTATTTTCTTTATAACAAATAAATGAGTTTTATTAGAAACCTTCCTCGCGTTTCTTTTCAGATTATTGCAACTTGGAATAAGCCACGATTCATCTCCTCTAAACCAGGGTAATTAGTCCCAGAGCCAAACATGGGATTAATAAATGCCCTGACACCATATCCCCACACTGGGCCAAATCAAACTCCTGGTGGAGTACAAGACTTTTACAGGCAGCCTGCCTTTAGTCATTGTAAATGGCCACCTCCCTAGCCTGCTGGGTCTTGACTGGTTTCGCGCCCTTGGGCTTGGCATTACTGGCATCTGTTCGACCACCTGTGACGACTTCGAAGACATCCTGACTGAATTCGCTGAGGTTTTTGACAACGAATTAGGTAAATATAAGGGGTCACCAATATCCCTTAACCTAGACCCCCAAATTGTACCAATTAGATTAAAGGCTAGGAGAGTGCCTTTCACACTTCGTCCCTTAGTAGAAAAGGAACTGGACAAGCTGATAGCCCAAGGCGTCCTAGTGCCTACTGACCATGCCCCCTGGGAGACCCCCATAGTCATACCCATCAAGCCAGATGGGTCTATAAGAATCTGCGCTGACTGTAAGTGCACAGTCAATAGGCCCTTCAAGCTAACCCCTACCCAGTGCCCGTGGTGCAGCACCTGCTCCACTCCCTTGGGTGGGGAACCATTTTCGCAAAGCTAGACATGGCACAAGCCTACCAGCAGCTTTCTGTGGATGCTGCCACGGTTGAGGCTCAGACAATAGTGACCCACTGGGGCGCTTTCAAGTGCCAACGTCTCCAGTTTGGCATCAGTGTCGCCCCTGGGATTTTTCAGGGCCTTATGGAACGGCTCTTGCAAGGGTTGCAAGGAGTCGTTCCCTATTTTGATGATGTGCTCATCTCAGCCACCAACCAGGCTGACTTGAAACACAAGCTGAGGGCAGTCCTGCACCGTTTCCAAATGGCTGGGCTCAAGCTGAAGAAACAAAAGTGTAGAATTGGAGTGCCCAGGGTGGAATTCCTAGGGTACCTCATTGATGCCACTGGCATCCACCCAACGCCCTCTAAGGTAGCAGCCATCAGAAAGGCCCCAACCCCGGCTAACAAAACCGAATTACAGGCTTTCTTGGGGCTTCTCAACTTTTATAGCATTTTCTTGCCCCATAAAGTATCTGTTGTGGAGCCTCTGCACAGGCTTCTGGACAAAAAGACCCCTTGGTCTTGGGGCCCCACAGAAGCCGCTGCTTTTGCAGCTGTCAAAACCCTTCTAACCTCTGATGCTGTCCTCGTCCAATATACTGACAGCCTCCCCCGGTCCTAGTCGCCGACGCCTCCCCCTTTGGCATTGGGGCTGTCCTCAGTCATGTCTTACCCAATGGCACAGAAGCCCCCATTGCATTCTATTCCAGGACCTTATCCTCTACGGAATGCAATTACGGCCAAATAGATAAAGAAGCTTTGGCTGCAGTTGCAGCCATAAAACGCTTCCATGACTATTTATACGGCCGTCCCTTCACGTTAGTCACTGATCACAAGCCCCTACTGGGGCTGATGGGAAACAAACAAACCCCTCAAGTCCTCTCACCACGCATGTCAAGATGGGTAGAGTTCCTAGCCTCTTACTCGTACCACCTCGTTTACCGCCTGGGCAAGCATCTTGCCCACGCAGATGCCCTTAGCCGCTGCCCACTCCCTCTCTCCATGCTAGACCCCTCCCCAACCTCATCTGTCCTCCTCATTGACTCTTTCAATTTACCAGTGACCGCTTCTGACGTCACTGCCCTATCTGTCAAAGACCCCGTCCTGCGCCAGGTCCTCGACTGGGTGTGAAGGGGCTGGCCTATGGGAAAAGTGCCCTTAGAGTTCAAACCATACCAGGCCAGACAGCACGAGCTGTCAGTACAGCGGGGATGCCTCCTGTGGGGAAACAGGGTAGTCGTGCCATCCCAGTTACAACGCAGGGTCATGGAGTGCCTTCATGAGGGACACCCTGGCATTGTCAGGATGAAGGCATTGGGTCGCAGTTATGTCTGGTGGCCTAATTTTGACCAGTCAGTCACCGCTTGGGTCACCAGGTGCCAGGCATGCCAGCTATCATGCCTAGTCGCCCCAGCAGCCCTGTGAGAGAGTGGGAAATGCCAAAAAGCCCATGGTCCAGGATTCATGTGGACTTTGCTGGCCCCTTCCATGGGCAAACATTCCTAATCATGGTGGATGCATATTCAAAGTGGGTTGAGATAGAATTGATGGCATCTACCACAGCTAGCGCTTTAATCAGGGCAATGCAGAGACTATTTGCCACCCACGGCCTTCCTGACATTCTCATCTCTGATAATGGGCCGCAACTAACTTCTGCCTCATTCCAAATCTACCTGGCAGGCCTTGGCATCTGTCATGCCAGGGTAGCGCCATTTTGCCCAGCCAGTAATGGGCTGGCTGAACGTGCCGTGAGATCAGCCAAGGATACCCTATCCAGGTTCGCAAAACGGGACTGGCCAGAGAAAGTGGCAAGGTACTTATTGACCCAACATGTAACCCCCTGCCCTTCTACCAACAGGAGCCTTGCTGAACTGTTAATGGGCCGTCAGCTCCGAACTACCCTTGACCGCCTGCACCCCAGTTATACCCCGGATAAGCCCCCAGGGTCTACCAGTCGCGACCGCAGCTTCCGAGTAGGCGACCTTGTCTTTGCCCAAAACTATGCAGGGGAACCAAGGTGGCTTCCTGGAAAATAGTTCAAATCACGGGGCCCTACTCCTACCAAGTTGAACTACCTGATGGCCGACTCTGGCAGCGCCACATCAACCAACTACGCGCACGCATCACAGGAGGCGAAAGGGAGACAACAAGCCAGCAGGAATCTGAGACCCATCCAGTCCCTAACTGCGAAATTCCAGGCCCTGTCTCAAGCGCGCCTCCCGCAACCAACTTACCTGGTGAACCGGGCCCGCCGTCCAAAGTTGAGTCCGACGCTGAGGCTCCGGTAGAGTCACCGGGAGTTCCACAGGCTGCACAGGCACCTCCCACTCCATCGGAGGCCGTTCCAGAACTGCGCAGATCTGTGCGGACCAGGCGGCGCCCTGCCTACTTGAATGACTATGCATGCGCTATCCAGGAGGGAAGGGGTGCTAAGTCCTCAGACTTACGACTGGTCCTCAGACATACAACACAGCGCTCCCATTGGCTAAGATGCGCCAAGAGCCGGCGGGAGAATTCCAGCAATCTTATTGGTTGGGAGGTTTGACAGCTACTGTATAAATAGCTGTCAAACGCCTGAGTTGCTATTCTAGTTCTGAAGCTGTTCTATTAGCTGTTAGCAATAAACCTCTGTTCCGTTTACACCTGTCTTGCCTCAGTTATTGCCCACCGTCGCTCTACAGAGCAGGAAATCTCTACTAAATCCACTTAGATGTGTAGCCCAGTCTTAAAAGAATATCCAGCTTGGAACAGTTGAATGGTATTCTGTGGATAACTAGAAGGGATTTGCCCATTTTTGTCAAGAAATAGTTCCTCAAGTGGGTTTTCACTCTTCTAAATTTCAAATCTTTCTATAATAATCAGGTTACAGTAAAACTAAGGGTTTATCTGCATAGCCCAAGATCATTTTCATGAGCTATGCAACAAAAATGGGTTCAACAAGTTGATAAGCCATCATATGAATAGAATAGAATAACAGAATTGGAAGGGACCTTGGAGGTCTTCTAGTCCAACCCCATGCTTAGGGCAGGAAACTCTACACCACTTCAAACAAATGATTATCCAATCTCTTCTTAAAAACTTCCAGTGTTGGAACATTCACAACTTCTGGAGGCAATATGGTCCATTGAAGCCAAGCAGATCACTTCCCCTAAATGCATCACTTCAAGATGTCTTCACAGGCCTTGTCTGATTAGATATGCTCCCATTTTCCTAGTACTATTTTCATACAAGAACTGGACCAATTTCACTCCGCCTCAACAATCAGATGTTGTAAAGACATGTATATCCTCAGCAAAGAGAACGAGGAATTTCTTGCTACAATAAATGATATGCATTCAGATTAATTCAAATTAGATTACATTAGATTAAAGTTACAGTACAATGATCCTCAGTGATTCTTTATAACTAGTTAGTTCTTTAAAAAAAAGAGAAAGGTTGAGGATTTGTCCAAACCTAAGAAGCATTTGAATAGCTTGGAAGTGTAACAGGATAAGTGAAATCAGCCTGAGAAGTATTAAGGAGCAGCCCATAATGGTTGCCATTTTTATTATTAATCAATTTACTATTTAATTATCTTCTAAATATTTAGATTTTATTATGCAGTAGCACTGCTTTATTGACTATAAAGATTAACTAGAGACTGCTACGCCTAACATGCCATGAAAGACCACTATGTGGTTCTTCAGATTTTGTTGAACTTTAATTTAAATCTGCTCTTAAAATAGCAATAGCACCTACATTTATACAGCTTTAGAGTGCTTTACAGCCCTCTCTAAGCGGTTTACAGAGTCAGCATATTGCCCTCAACAATTTGGGTCCTCATTTTACCCACCTCGGAAGGAGGGAAGGCTGAGCCTGGTGAGATTTGAACTGCCAAATTGCAGTCAGCTGGCAGTCAGCAGAAGTGATCTGCAGTACCGCACTCTAACCACTGCACCATGGCTCAAACTCTTGAACATTATTCATTCTCATAAACTTCATTCTCATGAGAATAATAAGTAATCATTATACTATTATTTTGATCAGCAAGATATACTTTGATTTTGGAAAAGATTTTAATTATCTCTTAGAGTAAGTCAAGAAAGCATCTATCAGGCTATGAAATATTTAAGAAGTTTATCATATATAGATATCTTGCATGAATTAATGCAAAGTCTTGATTTTTTCATGAACTGAAACATCAGCAGAGCAGAGGCACACGAAGAAGCTTAATTCAAGGTTGTTTCTTGTCCAGCCACCTGTGTGCCTGACCTATTTGGTTTCTTTTGTTTAAATTAGTAGCGAAGAGCCACAATTATTGCAGGTGTTGAGAATTTAGAATGGCAAAAGAAGTACACATGGGCAAAAAGTTATTTCTCCTCCCTTCCCTTTCCCTTTTGAGATGTTAAGCCAAAATTCCCTGATTCTTATCTACAGCTTGCAGAACTCTTTGAATGAGGTCATCCAGGAAATGTAATCAGTCCTGTATCATTGTCACTACATCCTAGACGTTTGAATTGTAGAACACTGCCTGCTTCTATGACCTAATTTACTGCACCATTAACACATCTGTTTTAAAAGTTACTGCATACAGCATACATACCATTGATGCCCTTTCCCACACTAATATTCCAAACCATCAACTTTTTGCCTCATGAAGGTAAATGTCAAAATTAGTAGAACAATGCATGGTAGCTGATAGTTTGCTCAGCATGTCCATATGTCCCATGTTTATATGGCATGTTGAGGGACTTCCAAAATAACTGGTGCAGATCCTATTTGTGAAAGGGATGAAATGGGCGCCTCAAATCTTAAGACTCCCAATTTTCTCCTGATGCCCCCAGTAAAAAAAAATAATAATTCCTAAATTTTTGATGGGTTTGGAGACAAAAAAAGGAAAGCTGGAAAATGTCTTTGTTATTTTTTTTATACCCCTCCCCATCAACCCCAGTATTGTAGAAACACAAGGAAAATTAGTGGAAAAAAAAATAAGCAGGAGGAAACCACAAGTAAAAAACCAAGGTTGAAATCCTGGCATTACTTTTTATAATTTTTACTATAAAGTAAAAACTATTCCTGTCATGCCCTCAATGTACCAAAAAGTCACTCAATCATCCCTGCTTTATAAGACCTTGAAAGGTTTGACAAAGCTGTCTCACAGGCTCTCCACTTTTTGTATCTGCACAGACAACACTCGTAGGAGCTGTCAAGCAGAAAAGGAGCATGCTGACAGACAGGGGCAATTTAAAATAGTCACCCAACTTTTCTGAACACCTGTTTTCAACCTTAGCAATTTTAAGGTATGTGGATTTCCCATGCTGGCTGGAAATTCTCAGAGTCCACACATCTTAAATTTGTTTAGGTTTCCTTCTCACATTAGTAGGCTTTGCAAATTATCCCTTTCATAAATTTTGTATAACCTAGAAATTTTTTACTAGAAATAGACTGAAATGGATTTAAAAGATAGAATCAAGGTCACATGAAATGTTAATACTGCTTTATAATGCTTTATAATGCATCTAGTTTTGGTTGCTATGATATGAAAAAGATGTTGAGACTCTAGAAAGAGTGCAAAAGAAGAGCAAGAAAGATGATTAAGGGACTGGAGGCTAAAACATGAAGAACGTTTGCAGAAATTGGGTATGTTTTAATGAAAAGAAGGACATGATAGCAGTCTTCCAATATTTGAGGGGCTGTCACAAAGAAGAGAAAGTCAGTTTATTCTCCAAAGCAGTTGAAGGCAGGACAAGAAAAAAAATGGTTACAAACTAATCGAGGACAGATTGAATTTAGAACTAAGGAATTATTTCTTGAAGTGATAATAATTAACCAATGGAATGCCTTTCCTCCAGAAATTGTGGGTGTTCCCTCACTGGAGGTTTTTAAGAAGACATTAGACAACCATTTGTCTTAAATGGTATAGATCTGCTGCTTGAGCAGGGGATTGGACTAGAACACCTTCAAGCCCATTCCAACTCTGTTATCTGGGTATTTCTGTTTCATATCTTTATGAAAATAGAGCCTAAGTGGGTAGGAGCCCACTGAAATCTATATGTGGAATTGTTGTTGTTAGTTGCGAAGTCACGTCCAACCCATCGCAACCCTATGTACAATGTTCTGGAGGACTTCCTGTTCTCTACTATCCTCTGGAGTCCATTTAAGCTCACGCCTACTGCTTCAGTGACTCCATCCAGTCACCTCATTCTCTGTTGTCCCTTTCTTTTGCCTTCAATCTTTCCCAGCATTAGGCTCTTCTTCAGTGAGTCTTTCCTTCTCATTAGGTGGCCAAAGTATTTGGGTTTCATCTTCAGGATCTGGTCTTCTAAAGAAGAGTCAGGGTTGATCTCCTCTAGGACTGACCGGTTTGATTGCCTTGCAGTCCAAGGGACTCACAGGAGTCTTCTCCAGCACCATCGTTCAAAGGTCTCAAGTCTTTGCCGCTCAGCCTTTCTTATGGTCCAACTTTCACAGCCATACATTGCAACTTGACTATACGCCTTGACTATACAAACTTTTGTTGGCAGGGTGATGGCTCTGCTTTTTAGAATGCTCTCTAGATTTGCCATAGCTTTCCTCCCCAGGAGCAAGCGTCTTTTAATTTCTTGGCTGCAGTCCCCCATCTGCTGTGATCTTGAAGCCCAGGAAAATAAAATCTGTCACTACCTCCATTTCTTCCCCATCTATTTGCCAGGAATTGAGAGGGCCGGATGCCATGATCTTAGTTTTCTTAATATTGAGTTTCAAGCCAACTTTTGCACTCTCCTTCTTCACCCGCATCAAGAGGCTCTTTAATTCCTCTTTGTTTTCTGCCATTAGAGTGATATCATCTGCATATCTGAGGTTGTTGATATTTCTCCAAGCAATCTTAATTCCAATTTTTGATTCATCTAGCCCCACCTTTCTCATAATGTGCTCTGCATATAAGTTAAATAGGCAGGGCAACAGTATACAGTCTTGCTGGACTCCTTTCCCAATTTTGAATCAATCAGTGGTTCCATGTCTAGTTGTCACTGTTGCTTTTTGACCCGCATATAGGCTTCTCAAGAGACAAATAAGACGGTCTGATACTCCCATCTCTTTAAGAACTTGCCACAATTTGTTGTGATCCACACAATCAAAGGCTTTAGCATAGTCAATGAAGGAGAAGTAGCTGTTTTCCTGGAACTCCCTAGCTTTCTCCATGATCCAATGTATGTTGGCAATTTGATCTCTAGTTCCTCTGCACCTTTGAAATCCTGCCTGTACTTCTGGTATTTCTTGATCCACATACTGCTAGAGTCTAGCTTGTAGGATTTTAAGCATAACTTTACTAGCATGTGAAATGACTGCAATGGTACGATAGTTTGAACATTCTTTGGCATTACGTTTCTTTGGAATTGGAATGTAAACTGACCTTTTTCAATCCTGTGGCCACTGTTGAGTTTTCCAAATTTGCTGGCAAATTGAGTGTAGCACTCTTACTGCATTATCTGTTAAGATTTTGAATAGCTGGAATACTGTCACTTCCACTAGCTTTGTTGTTGCTCAACTTTCCTAAGGCCCATTTGATTTCACATTCTAGGATGTCTGGCTTGAGGTCAGTGACCACCCCATCATGGTTATCAGGGACGTTAAACTTGTTCTTGTAAAGTTCTGTATAATTTTGCCACCTCTTCTTAATCTCTTCTGTCTCTGTTAGGTCTCTTCCATTTTGGTCCTTTATCATGTCCACCTTTGCATGAAATGTCAGATTCCTATATCCAATTTTCTTGGAGAGATCTCTGGTCCTCCCTATTCTATTGTTTTCTTCTATTTCTTTGCGCTGTTCATTTAAGAAGGTATTCTTATCTTTCTAGCTATTCTCTGGAATTCTGCATTCAATTGGGTGTATCTTTCTCTTTCTCTTTCTCCCTTGCCTTTCACTTCCTCAGCTATTTGCAAAGCTTCCTCAGACAGCCATTTTGCTTTCTTGCATTTCTTTTTCTTTGGGATGGTTTTAGTTGCTACCTCTTGTACAATATTGTGAACCTTTGTCCATAGTTCTTCAGGCACTCTGTCTATCAGATCTAATTCCTTAAATTTATTTGTCACCTCTACTGTATATTCATCAGGGATATGATTTCGTTCATACCTGAGTGGCCTAGTGTTTTTCCCTACTTTCTTCAATTTAAGCCTAAATTTTGCAATGAAAAGCTCATGATCTGAGCCACAGTCAGCTCCTGGTCTTGTTTTTACTGACTGTATATAGCTTCTCCATCTTTGGCTAGAGAGCACATAGTCAATCTGATTTCTGTGGTGACCGTCTAGTGATATCCATGTGTAGAGTTATCTCTTGGGTCGTTGGAAAAAGCATTTGCTATGAACATCATATTCTCTTGACAAAATTCTATCAACTTGTGCCCTGTTTCCTAATTTTGTACTCCAAGGCCAAACTTGCCTGTTATTCCGGTTATCTTTTGGCTTCCTACTTTAGCATTCCAATCCCCCATGATGATAAGGACATCATTTTTTGTGTTAATTCTATAAAATGCTGTAGAGCTTCATAGAACCTGTCAATTACATCCCCTTCAGCACCAGTGGTTGGGGCATAGGCTTGGATTACTGTGATATTGAATTGTTTGCCTTGGATTCGAACTGAGATCATTCTGTCATTTTGGGGATTGTATCCCAGTTTTGCTTTTTCTACTCTTTTATTGACTATGAAGGTTACTCCATTTCTTCGGAGGGATTCTTGCCCGCAGTAGTATACCTGATGGGCATTTGAATTAAATTCACCCATTCCTGTCCATTTTAGTTCGCTGATCCCTAAAATGTCGATATTCAGTCTTGTCATCTCTTGTTTGACCACGTCCAGCTTGCCTTGATTCATGGATCTTACATTCCAGGTTCCTATGGAGAAAAAATCTTTACAGCATCGGATTTTCCTTTCACCACCAGATGCATCCACAGCTGAGCATCCTTTTGGCTTTGGCCCAGTCGCTTCACTCTGTCTGGCGCTACTAGTACTAGCTCTCTGCTCTTCCCTGGTAGCATTTTGGGCACCTTCTAATAATAATGCCACATTAATTAGCAATTCAAAGTCCTTTTGCATCACTCATTATGCTTAATTTTGACTGTAAGTGCTAGATGTTATCTGATACAATTAACACTAGGAATGGATTCAATACACAATCAGTCTCTAAGGACTAAAATGACTGAAAAATATCTTAGCCTAATTTAAGGGATTTTGTGTTTTTCCCCCTTTCTCACCTTTTAATAGTATTTTCTTGATTCAAGAGCAGCTAAAATGAAAAAAAGGAGTAAAAGGAAAACAAGAAATAAATAATTCCAAGTAATATCTTAAGAATGATAATATAAGAGTGTTGGATTTCAAAGTACATGCAACCTTCTAGAAGGCTAGAGGAAATGAGAAAAAGTATCTCTGGCTTCCTGACTAAATAACATCAGGAAGACCCAAAGTAAAAGTAACATGAAATATCAGTGGGGATAAGAGAAAATGAGCTTTTTAGAATGAGCTCTTATACTACTCTCTATTTAAAATCAGACAATGATTCAGAAGCTAAACTTTTATTTTTATTATTTTACTTTGCTATCACCTTGCCTTCTGTCTTTTCAGAAATAAGCTCTTCAAATTCAGAGGTATTCTCAGGTAAATAAATATGGGACTGTACAAGTCTTTAAGTCTGCACCATAATAGAGATTCAATATACTATATTTTGTATGAATTGTTGTATAATTGAATGTATAACTTGCAAGGAATTTAACTATCTAAACAAACAAGTAAAGAAAAAGCCAAATGAAAATTATTGTAGAATATAGAACTGTAATGAACAACATCAGATTGGGCTACAAGGTGAGAAAATTAGTATTTTGATGGAATTTTTGAGGTTTTGTATTATTAAACATATTTACAGCCTAGAAAGGATTTTCTTTCCCACGTGGCTTGAGTTATCTGAAGGTCCCAAATAATTCAAAGCGTCTACATCAGTATCTTCCTTGGAAGCAGTTTCGTGCAAATATTGCCTACCAAATTCTATACCTGATTGGAATACTTAGGAAAATTGCAGATCAGTTATAAAGAATAGAGGAATGGGGATACATAAAATGGAAACCAGGGCCTTCTCATTAAACAGTGTATCATTTAACTAGTCATTGAGTTCATACAACACACGCTATTTGTTTGGCTTCAGCATAGTGTTCAATTATTGTATCATATTTTGCAAGTCACGGTAACAGCTGTGTGTCTTGGCCTAATACATGTACATGTTGAGTCTTTCAGTAGCTTTTGATTCTTTGTCAACTAACTATAAAAGTATACTTTGTAGAATATTAGTCACTTTTGCAAGACTGCTACAGTTGCTTTGAAAATTGTTCTTGGCTATTTCTGCAAGCACATCTTTGCTATCTATGCAACTGTGTCTACACATGCGCTGATAAGCAGAAACAGCTTCTGAAGACTAGAAGCTTGCAAAAAAGGAACCCTTCCTTCCTTAACAGTTTGGAGAAGTGCTTTATTTGCTCCAATGCATCTTCAGATGTGCCTGCATAGACCTAATGATCCACAGCTTGTATACTCAATCTGTGGCTTTTTAAGTTTACGCATCACATCTGAATTCCAAGCTAAACTATTTTAGTTACTGATGTACTTAATGCTTTGTTTATCCCAGTATTCTAGCTTTCATTTCTTTACAATCATCTAGATGTTATCCAAACAGCCAATATAATAACCTTCATAATTGTGGCTCATTTAATAAATACTTAGTTTTATTAGTGAGTTGTTTCACTCCTTGTAACTTTTATCCGTTTACTGCTATGGTTTTATTGACTGTTAATACTATTTGCAATTCTCCTGAGAAGACGTGTATTCTGAAGAGTAGCACACCAAGAAGTCACAAGGTACGACATTCAGCACACCACTGCTCCTTCCGAGCCCCTTCCTTTGACTTTTGTTTGTTCCCGTCGTAGCAGTTGAGGAAAAACAGCGTCAAAAGGGGAGGGGCCACGAGAGTAGGGAAAGGTGGAAGCCATAAGAAAGATTAGGTTCCTGGCGCATTATCTGCACCTGAGCAGTAAACGCCTTATCCTGAGTATTTTGGTTAGGAAATCGACCTTTTCGCACAATTTGATTTTCGTGCAGGTGGAGAGCAGGGTGTATGCGGGGTTCTTTCTCTTTTCCTTCCCAATTCCCGTGAGGAGGAGGAGAAGGAGGAGGAGGAGGAGGACGCCACTGCTGCTACGCCAATTCATTTGCCTGAAACTCGTGTTTTGCATAACAAGAGAAAGGTGTGCGTCGTGCATGCCCGGGGACAAGTGCTGAGCAGCGGGGGAGGAGGCTTCTCCGGCAAGTAGCATGCATGGCTGGGAGCTCCGTTAAGATGCAACCTGCGTGTGACAGGGCCGACTCGCTGCTCCATGACCGTAACGCCACAGACATCAGAGGCCAGGAGCAGCAAGTGCAGTTGCGGCAGAAGCTGAGGGAACTACCGACGCTGCTCCGGAGTGGACTCACGCTGCGGAGAAAACGCTCAGACGGCGGAGGCCGGGTGAGTGAACGACGCCGGGGGCCGCGTGCTCCCAAGAATTTACTCGTCTCTGTTACGGGGCTTGGCCTCAGCAAGCCAGTGGGTGACTTGGTACCCAAGGAAGAAATCTGTGTGTGTGTGTGCGCGCGCGCGCTCGTGCTATGGAGCATTTTGCACTTTGCTTATTTTTAAAGTTAAAGACCCCCGACACGAAATTGATACCGTTATTCGTGCATAATTACCACGAAAATAAAACAATTGGCGCTAGGAAGGGACAGTAGTGGTATTCAGTAAGAGAGTCGTATTCTCTTAAACTCCAGACTTTAATCTGCCTGTGTCATAAGGGAAACCTGCCTTTAATCTGTGTGAGATTTGCAAAGACCATGTAATCCCTGTAATGTTTTTGGGAGGGTGGGTAGGGGGCTATTGACCTCAGTTCGCTGAAATTAGGCATCCGCAGCTGGAATGGAGGCCATGTTGCAGAGCAGATGTGAGGAGATAATGCAGTTCTTCGGGAATAATAGTTCACTCAAGAGCCTCTAGATGTGCAGCTGTGGGTTATGCACCACCGAATTCAATGAAATTGTATCCTAAGTAAACACAGATTGTATCCAACAATGTAATTTTTTTTTAAAAAAAGAATGGCCTTGCAGGGTGGGCTGGGAGAGCGTTGGAGTTTAATCAATTTATCAAGGTACCAAGTTTTAGTTGGCTATATAGTTTTGCATGTCTAGTCAATTTCTTGATTCAGTGGAATATTTACTATAATTATCTACACTAAAATAAGCCACTTAATCTGTGAGGTACATCAGTCAATATATTGATATCTTTAACTGATTTACTGTTTAACCTTATATATAATTGCTAAGGCTACCCATTGCAATGGTTAGTCTTCCTAATCAAACCCAGGTCTCACATATGCTATCAAGGAATACAAATTAAATGTGAGTTGGCCAGCTTGAAGAAGTGTTAATGCAAATATTCTGAGAACAGAATATGCATGGATTAATCATGGATGTGGGCAACATGCCTAGAATTAGGAATTGTAACTGGTTGGTAAAGTCAATATCAGTAGTACATAGAGTAGCCTGAAGCTATTAATTACTAGTTTTGTATTTTGCTGCATAATTTGCGTATACCGTACATACCGGTAGTAGTCCTAGGCTTTCTACCACATTTGAGCCCAAAATGTGTTGCTAAGTGAGACGATTGTTAACTGAGGTTTGCCCAATTTTATGACCTTTTTTTTGCCACAGTTAAATGAATCATTGCAGTTGTTAAGTGAATCTGGATTTCCCATTGACTTTGCTTGTCTAATGGTTGCAAAAGATGGTCACAGGACAGCAGGGGACAACACTGCAGCCGTCATAAATAGGAGTCAGTTGCCAATTCAGTTGTCTGAATTTTAATCACATGACCATGGGGATGCTGCAATAGTCATTAGTGTGAAAAATGGTCATAAGGCACTATTTTTCAGTGCTGCTGTAATGTTGAACAGTCACTAAACTGTTGTAAATTGAGGACTACTTGTACTTTTCTGAAGAAATATCAATGCCTCAGTGCTACAGTAAAAGTAATTGATACATTAATTTTTGGTTATAATCTAATATTTGCTCACCTGGGAGTAAATATTGCATTTAGTCAAAATTATTTCTGAATGAATAGTATAGAAAAACACTATTGATTAAGCAATATTAAGACTTCATCATAATTTTTAAATAAAATTTGTTTCTAGCTGTGATGTAGTTTTCCTGATGTTTGTGGATAAAAACAACTATCATCTCTCACTGACTGGAGATTAGGGTTGAGCAGTCAAATCTCTGGAGCCACATCTTGCCTTTCCCTCCTAGATGAAGCAGGCACGTGTTGCACTGTGCATTATAAGAGGATTCTCCTATAAGATAAATGGAGGATGTCTCCTAATATGATGTTTTCTGTCAGCAGTTTTCATAGGCATTTCTAATTAAACTAAGAATCGAAAAAAAACTTTTCTATCTAGATTGAGAAATCCTTCATTTTAATACCAAGTTGCTAAGAAGTCAAATCCATGCATCCATGAACATGCTATTCTGTTTGCAATAGCCTGAGGACTTGGTTGTTGTTTTTTTAAAAAGAAAACAGTAATTACCTAACCCACATTGGAATCTAAGAAAGCAAGCATTTGTCAATTTAAGATAAAGGTAAAAGTTTTCCTCGCACGTATGTGCTAGTCGTTCCTGACTCTAGGGGGTGGTGCTCATCTCCGTTTCAAAGCCAAAGAGCCAGCGTTATCCAAAGACATCTCGGTGGTCATGTGGCCGGCATGACTAAATGGCAAAGGCGCACAGAATGCTGTTACTTTCCCACCAAAGGTGGTCACTATTTTTCTACTTGCATTTTTTATGTGCCTTCGAACTGCTAGGTTGGCAGAAGCTGGGACAAGTAATGGGAGCTCACCCTGTTACGCGGCACTAGGAATTCAAACCGCTGAACAGCTGACCGTTTGATCGACAAGTTCAGCATCTTAGCCACTGAGCCACCACATCCCTCTATTGTCAGTTTAAAGGGGGAGATAATCAATTTTTAGAAATAAATGATTATATGTCATCCAATTGTTATCAACTGACCATATAGACCAGCAGTGTCAAACTGGTAGCCTGTGGACTGGATGCATTACGTGCAGGTTACGCCCACCCCAACTCAGCGAATGAGAAAAACATCATGAAACATCACATAATGGCAACATGACATGGCGAGTTTGATGCCTGTGATATAGATAGTCCTTTCGTAGGATGATCGTAGGGTTCCAGAAGGAGCTTGGGGAGATATCTGACTCCCTTGTCCACAGTCCGGCTGAGTCCCTGGTGCCTGCTTGGAATAGGGCGGCATCTGGGGCACTGGACCGGATTGTGCCTTTGCGACCTCTCCATGGCAGTGGATCCAGGAAAGCTCCCTGGTTTACCGAGGAGCTCTGGGAGATGAAGCGCCAGAACAAACGTCTAGAACGATGCTGGAGGACCAGTAACTCCGAATCTGACCGAACACTCTTAAGAGCCTTTATTAGGACTTATTTAGTGGCCATATAGGCGGCAAAATGTTCGCATTTTTCTGCACTTATTGCATCCGCTGATTTGCGCCCAGCTGCCCTATTTAGGGTGACTTATTCCCTCCTTAATGTAGGGGGAGTGGAGGAGCCCTTGCAGAGTAGAGCTGAGGAGTTTGTGCAGTTTCTGTCGGATAAAGTTGCTCAGATTCGAATGGACCTGGACTCTGATTGGGCAATTCTGACCGAGATGACGGGGGCAGATTTTAGTCCTATTGTGTGAGATGAATTTGAGCCTGTGACTCCTGAGGAAGTGGACAAGGCTGTAGAAGCGATGAGTTCCTCCACTTGTTTGTTGGACCTGTGCCCCTCTTGGCTGGTTTCGGCCAGCAGGGAGGTGGCATGAGGCTGGCTCCAGGCTTTAGTTAATGCATCCTTGAGGGAGGGGTCCTTCTCATAACCACTAAAGGAAGCGGTTATAAGGCCCCTCCTCAAGAAGCCTTCCCTGGATCCAGCAGAAATAAAGTACTTTCGTCCAGTCTCCAACCTACTCTTTGTGGTAAAGGTTGTAGAGAAAGTGGTGGCACTTCAGATCCTGAAGGAAATGGATTATCTAGACCCTTTTCAGTCTGGCTTCAGGCCTGGCTACAGCATGGAAACTGCTTTGGTCATGCTGATGGATGATCTCTGGTGAGTCTGAGATGGGGGTCATTCCTCTATCTTGGTGCTACTTGACCCCTCGGCAGCTTTCGATACCATTGACCATGGTATCCTAGGACGACTAAGGGAGTTGGGAGTGGGAGGGACCGTGTTACAGTAGTTCTCCTCCTATCTCTCTGTTCGGTCACAGTCAGTGTTGGCAGGAGGACAGAGGTCAACCCCTAAACCCCTCATTTGAGGGGTGTCTCAGGGCTTGGTCCTCTCTCCCCTCCTATTTAACATCTACATGAAACCGCTGGGTGAGATCATCTGATGATACGGGATGGGGTAACAGCAATATGCTGATGATACCCAGCTGTATATCTCCACCCCACGTCAGTTCAGTGAAGCGGTGGATGTGATGTGCCAGTGCCTGGAGGCTGTGAGGGTCTAGATGGGAGTCAATAGGCTCAGACTTAACCCAGACAAGACCGAGTGGCTGTGAGTATTGCCTCCTAAAGACTATGTCGACTGTCCATCCTTGGTTCTGGGGGAAAAAAATTGTCCCCCTCAGAACGGGCTCGCAATTTGGGTGTCCTCCTAGACTCACAGCTAAGATTAGAGCAACATCTGGCAGCTGTAGCTAGGGGGATCTTTGCACAGGTTCGCCTGGTGCACCAAAATGTGACCCTACTTGGATCAGGAGGCTCTCCTCATAGTCACTCACGCCCTTGTCACCTCACGGTTGGACTATTGCAATATGCTCTATATGGGGCTACCCTTGAAGAGTGTTTGGAGACTACAGTTGGTCCAGAATGCAGCTGCATGAGCTGTTGTGGGTGCACCTAGATACACCTACATTACACCAATTCTCTGCGAGCTGCACTGGCTCCCTATTGGTCTCCGGGCACAATTCAAGGTGTTGGTTATTACCTTTAAAGCCCTACATGGCTGAGAGCCAGGCTATCTTCGAAACCGCCTTCTACTGCATACTTCCCAGCAACCGGTAAGATCCCACAAAGTTGGTTTCCTCCGGGTCCCATCAGCTAAACAATGCCGGCTGGCGGGCCCACGGGGCAGGGACTTCTCTGTGGCTGCCCCAGCTCTCTGGAACCAGTTACCTCCTGAGATCCGGACTACCCCCACCCTATTGGCCTTCCTGAAAGTGGTGAAAATCTGGCTTTTCTGGCAGGCCTGGGGCCATTGATCTCACTGTTGCAATCTTGCGAGATCTGGCCATGAATGGTGTGCATGGGCTTTTAATGTTTTAAAATGTTTTTAAAATGTTTTTAAACAATTTTTCTATGTTTGCATTATTTTTGCTGTAAGCCGCCCAGAGTCCCTCAGGAGTTGGGCAGCATAGAAATGCGATAAATTAAATTAAATTAAATTAAATTAAATTAAATTAAATTAAATTAAATTAAATTATCAAATCAAATCAAATCAAATCAAATCAAATCAAATCAAATCAAATCAAATCAAATCTTTTCCCAACTTGACCCATCGGGTCTTCCAGCAATGTTTCAATTGCTGCTGTAATTAAGTCCACCCTGCTGCAGGTGTCTTCTATTTTTTTCATCTTTTCCACTGTTACACATTTCTTGACAGCTAGACCTTTGTATAATACATGTCAAACATTTGTGAGAACTCTTATTGATTTGTTACACAATCTGTTTGTCTTCCTAGCTATCCAATTATTGGGAGTCTTCTCTATCACCAGAATTCAAAAATATTAATACAGACCTATTCTGCTTCTTCAAAAATTCAATTCCCCTCCCCTTTTTATAGAAAGTAACAGGGAATCCCATGTCTTAATTTTAATCTTTGCAGATACAGACATACTCTGGTTTCTGAATGTCTTTCCAAGGCCTTCATGATTATCCTGCAGTGTATTTCTTGACTTGGCTGGTTTATTTATAGTTGATTCTAAAACACAGAATTAATCCACCAACTTTAGTGATTTCATTGACAATACAATGGCTTATTGCTGTGCCTACTGGCACTTTAATCTTAGTCACATTGTTCACTGGATTTTTTAAACTAACTTCATTAGAACTTCCAGATCATTTACATTTTTAATCATCAGAGTGCATAGGGCAGATTATTGGTGCATAGGGCAGATTATTGCTGAAAAAAGGGTGTTATGACTGTTTTTCACGGTTATGACCTTTGCAGCATCCCCATGATCACATAATCAAAATTGAGATGCTTGGCAGTTGGTTCATATTTATGACCATTGCTGTGTCCCAAGGTCATGTGATCATCTTTTGCAACCCTCTGACAAGCAAAGTCAATGTGGAAGCCTGATTCACTTAACAACTAGGTTCCAAACTTATTGACTACAGTAATTCACTCAAAAACTGAGGCAAGAAAAGTCATAGAATGGAATAAAACTCACTTAACAAATGTCACACTTAAGAACAGAAATTTTGGGCTCAATAAGTCAAGGACTACCTGTATAAATTTCATATGCAGATTTTAGAAATCTTCCTGTTTTATCTTTAAAACTGGATTGGAAAATGTGAATATTGTTTGAACTTTAGACCTGTTATGATTCTTACTATGAAAGAATTAAACATACTTCATGAAGAATGTTTTTGGATTATTCCTGTATTATAACAGATTTATCAATATAATTCCCAGTGTTTTATGCTGCAATTAATTTATTTCCAAACCATTATGGATTGATTCATGGCAGGCTGTAAAGGGCTTGTTATTAAAAATATAGCTTTGTATGAAAGTTTGGAAGCCAGTTCTAGACAAAATACAATCTTGATTTGCCTTTATGTGCCTCTCTTTCTGAGGAAGACATTTCCATCAAAAAATTTTCTCTCTTTTAGAAGAGAAGGAGTATTGTCACTGGAAATAAGCTATAACCAATTCCCTTATGTGGGGTTGCTTTTTAGTTGACACAAGAAACATTGCTTTTATGTAGCAAAAATGCTTGTCTTATTTTTTTAATAGTATTTAAGAAATTGATTTGTTACTTTTGGGGTTGGCAGTATCTCTTCATCACCATTTATTTGGACTGAAACTCCCAACAGGTTAAATTAGTTTAGTTTAGTTTAGTTTAGTTTAGTTTAGTTTAGTTTGGTTAGTTTAGTTTAGTTTAGTTTAGTTTAGTTTAATTGTGGGATTTAGACCTCAAATTATTCTGAGATTTGTGCTTGCTGATTTATTTGACATTACTTAACTAGTATCAAGTTCTCTTACAAGCCTATATGTTTCTACAGTATATACATAAAAGTTATTTAATTGCACTGTGATATAAGGTACATTTTTTCTTTGAATATTATTTGCTCACATGAACACTATGTGATTGCCCTCCCACACAATAAAGAGTTATAAGCATAGTTATTTTGTAATTTCTGGACATTCCATCATCCAATAAGCATAGACAGTGGGGAAAGGAATACTACAGTTTTCATTATCTCTAAAATTATGCCATATATGAATATATGGAAAGAGTCTTATCAGATTGGTGGGAAAGGTGGTTTTCTGATATTCATTATTGCACTGCAGCAATGAATATCAGAAAGTACTCCAGGAGATACATTTATTCCCAGAACAACTTTTTCTTTCAGTGGAAAAAATGTGAGGAAACTTGTGCCTTGATCTTTCCTTCAGAATCTGGATATAATTGTAAGATTCTGCTGTTGACTACATTTGGCTTGAAGTATTATTAATAAATCTAAATAGCCATGATCTACCACATAGCCTGTAGGATCATATCTATTTTCCCTATTTCTATTTTGTTCTGATCAAGGAACAGTCCTGGAAAGTTTTAACAGGAATGTATTCTTTTTCTTATTCTGCTTCTGCAATTGGCAGGACACTAACTGGGATTCAAGCTTCTAATGCAGGGGTGTCAAACTCAAGGCCTGTGGGCAGGATCCAGCATGCGGGGTGGTTAGATCTGGCCCACAGGGCTGCCCTGGAAACAGTGAAGGACCGGCCCGTGGTGCCTCTGCCCTCTGTTTCACTGCAGAGGCCATCACAGCTGAAAATGGAGCTCAGGAGATGTTTTCACTGGCAGAGTACTTGGGCCCCCACAGGTGCCCACAACACGAGTGATGTCAAGATGGCCACGCCCACCCTAGCCATGGCCCCTTGCCCCCCTGAGGTCAAACAAAACTGTGATGCGGCCCTTAATGAAATCGAGTTTGACACCCGTGCTCTAATGCAACTAGTAATCTGTAAAAGAATAAATTGAATTTATTTTGTATAAACTTAAACCATTGTATTATACAGAGAAAAATTATATTCATGAAAGCTATATATAAGTTTCAGGAGTATAATGAAACTCTGTACAGTGGAACAGTAGAAGAGTAGAGCTGTCAACATCCTATTTTGAAAAAGATGATTCCTTATTTACAAGAACTTCTTGTAATATAAATTGAATTTAGACTAGCACTCTAGTCATTACCAAATTGGAAAGCTGTAGCAATTAATGGAGTATCTATAGAAATATGGCAAACAAATGAAGAAAAATCAGTAAAGTTTTGGCTAAACTATGATATTCTATGAGTCTACATACTGATACTAAAAACGAGGAGCTAACAGTGTGTTTCAACCATACCTAACATAGTTATTTGCACATGCTAGCAAAATAATTCTTAGGATCATCCAACTTGGATTAGAGATCTACATGGTAGGAGAGCTATTAAATATTCCAGATGGCTATAGAAAAAGTTGTAGAGCAAGAGACATTGATATTTCATTGATTATTGAAAGGTTTGTGTTAACTGCATCAAGCTGTGGAAAATGGGAATTCCAGAACATCTCATTGTCCTTATGCAAAATCTATACACGGGCAGGAAGCCACAATCTGGATAATCAAAACACAGGCAAAACTGTAAACTGTTTTATTTATTTAGTCTATCTGCTGAATATATTCAGAGTGATGCTGGATTGGAAGTAAAAAGTAAATTTTATAATTGGAAGGGGAAGCATCAGTAACCTCCATTATGATGATGATGTTTATAGCTGCAAATAACTTGCTTTTAGTAATGAAAGTTAAAGAGCACAGTAAAAAATAACTAAAATTAAATATAAAAAAGGCTAATGACAAAAGTGCAGAAATGAACCTTTGAATTGACAGTGAAGATATTGAAGTGGTAAATAGCTCCTCCTTTTTGAGATTGACTATCAACAATAAAAGGAACCAGCAGTAAGAAATGCACTTGGTACAGCAGCCATAAAGGCCTTGGAAAAGATATTCAGATGCCAGAATGTGTATATATCTACAGACATCTTAATCATACAGACACTCTATAGAAATGTAAATTGGACATTAATGAAGCAGGCTAAAGTGTATTAATTCTTTTAAATTTTGGTGTTGCACAAGGCTCATGAGAATGCAAGATAAAGGATCATCTAACAAATCAATCCAGAGTTCTCATTCAAGGCACAAATGAGAAGGTTCAAATTATATTTTTGACACATCATGTGAACCACTAGCTACCTTGAAAAGTCTATAATGCTGATAAAGGTGAAAGGAAAGAGAAGACGATCTGCACTAATGTAAATGGACTTGATTCACAGCGGCAATGCATGCAGCGTTGAAAACTTTGAGGGACAGATTGAGCACAAAACATCATGGAGAAGAAGGTCTGTCTGTGTGGTTCCTAACAGTCAGTACCAACTGAATGGGATGTAATCACTCAACATCTCTCAATGCTGTTTTCTAGGGGGGAAAATAGGAGAGGTCCATTTCTTTCTGTCTTGTTTATGGGCTTCAGAGATATTCACCAGTGCTGAATATTCTGATGGTTGTGTTACTGTATATTATGCATAGAAGAAAAATGACAAGCATTATATGCTTCCTTTTTATATGCATCCTCTTAGTTTTGTTTTATTAAATTAAAATAGATCCTTAATCGTGAACCCTTAGAAAGATCAGAGTTATATAATGGTATAGCATGAGTATTGTATTAAACATGAAACAAACAGAAGAGGAATCTGAAGGGAGTAGCACAAAGTATCAGTACAGATGATCATTATTATTCAAGAAAAATCCACACTAGGCAAAACAAATAGATAACAAAACCACAAATAATATTGTCTTAAAGTTTTTCCTTCGTCCCATAGAGGTCATTTGAGAAGTGTAGCAATATTTATTATCCTTCTGTTCAGTAGTGGGTTTCAAAATCCGGCGTTACCGATTTGCTGTCGGTAGCGCAAGTGTGCGGTGCTTCTGCGCATGCGCAGATCCTTTTTGATGATGTCTGGACGGGTGGACGGAGCCTCCCGCTGCTGCCACTACCGGTTCGCTGAACCGGGACGAACCGGGAGCAACCCACTACTGCTTCTGTTGTGACTGGAACTTATTAACAACTAGGACTTCATCTCATCTGCTAAGTGGTTTCTGAAGTGAATAGCTGGTGGTGCAAATCATGCTGTCTTCTCTCATCATGCAGTTCTTTCACAATTTTATGGGGGGGGGAGAGAGGGAGGCACTTGATTGCACTGCATAACCTTAAATGGAGTGATTTCTTTATTCACCTGCTGAGCAATTGTTCTGAAGGAGTTCTGCTGAGGGGAAATGACTTGCAACTTGCAACTGGAATGACCCAGTAAGATCTGCCACAAGTGATTTTTCACTTGACTTGTACAGCCCTAACCTTTAAATATTCTAAATATATGCAAAAGCATGTCTACCTTTTTATGCACATACATGTGGGTATATGATTATGGATGTTTGGTCTCTGTTAATTAATCTGCAGATAATAAACCACCCATACAATGAGATAAATCAAATGAATAATCCTACAGCTCCAGACTTCAGAAGTCATCAAGCTTTCATTTCAAAACAAGACAGAATAGTGTTTTAATGTTGTTCATTGGGGATTTCATTCAGCCCTTACTGTTATTTGGATTGAGATTTTCATCAATAAACTATAAGCCTAAATAAATTAAAGGACACATTTTGATTTTATTTGTGATTTGTTCTCTAGTCCCCTTTCCAATTATTATCCAAAATATTTTCATTCTGTACAGTAAATTTCTAGAGCTCATGTAATAATAATAATTTAATCAACCATGTCTCAGTAAGTTTGTAGAGATGCTAATCTATTTCTAATAGCCTTTTTATAAATTGTTAGGAAGATTGGAGGAAGTAGATCTTATAATACAAGTGGACTGCAAAATTGAACATGTATTAAATAACAAAACATAGCAATTCATTGTCATTAAAATATGTCATTGTTATTAAAAATATGTCAGAACCATATTAAGTAACAACAAACATGTTGTTTCCAGACCGCTTATTTAACACAGTTTTTTTTCTACACTAATTTTCTAATCTACATGGAAAAGTTATCCAGATTTCCATTTTTTTAAGTTTATAGCATATAATAAATGCACCAAAGAAAAATTCCTTGTGTGTCCCATCACACTTGGCCAACAAACCTATCCTATCCTATCCTATCCTATCCTATCCTATCCTATCCTATCCTATCCTACCCTACCCTACCCTACCCTACCCTACCCTACCCTACCCTACCCTACCCTACCCTAATCTAATCTAATCTAATCTAATCTAATCTAATCTAATCTAAAGAAAAATCTTTGATAGTATACTGCAGGGAGAAACCATAGATCAGTAACATACCTAGATTTCTTTTGATCTCTTTTGCTTCATTGCCGTTAACTTCTAATATTAATAGCCCACTCTAAGTGGTTTATGATGATAGCATATTGCTCCCAACAATATGTATCCTTATTTTATTGAAAATTATTTAGTTTCTTGATCAGAATACTATGAAATGAAACCTGAAATAAAATATTGAAGAGAATGAAGAGGAATTATTTCTATCCTCATATTCTCTAGATGATATCCCTTTTTTGAGTATTGGGTGTTTTAGTCAAATAAGATGCATTTTGAATAATCCTGTGAATTTTAAAACTTTTTTTTTTAGTAATTGGGAGCAAAAAATCCTCATTCTGTCCCCCAAAATCACATTTTTCTAATTTCCAAAGATTAATAGAATAGATTTCATTGTCCATTTTTTGTCTACTTTTTAGAAGGCATAATGATGGTAGATCACATGTTCAATTTTTGTTATCTCCAAGTGTTGAAAAGTTCTTGAATGTAAATTTGGGAACTGCTTTAGTTAGTAGCTGGATTTATATACTGCATGGTGCTATAAATGGTTTGTTTGAGTTAGGTTTATCTTTTCATTTGAATCCAGCCCAGTATGTTTCAGTAGACCATACTTGACAAGCTGGGCCTTAACATTTATCACCTGTACTGCTCTCATTCAGCAGAATTGTTGGTGTCATAAGAAGCAATAAAATCCAAACTGTTTGAAAGTGATTGATTTTTCCTTCTTTTCCTTTCTGTGTTCTCTTTCTGGCTGGTGACTATTGTCTGTAGGATTTACTGCAAGATCAGTTATTACATGCTGCCACTTCTTCCTTCCCTGGGAGGCTTTTGACTCATTTATTATATTACATTTCCATATAGCCATTCCCTCAGAAGCTCAGGTAATAGATAGGTATTATCTATGTTATTATCTCAGCATACTTGGTCTAAGAGCTATAAACTATAAATCTAAGAATACTTTAAAATGGTCAGAAATGGATATTTCACCTGGAATTTGCACATGGTCTGCTGTAGAGATATTTTCATAAATAGTCTGTCTGCTTTTGTACCAATCTGACCAAGTCGTTCATTGGGAAGTGAAGGGAAATACCAACTTGGATATTGTGACAATCTAAACCAAAGCAGTTGTAACATTGCATTAAGTTGGGTCAAATTATTGAATTCTTTGGCATAAAGCAGTTCTAGTGCAGAACTGCAGGCATACTTGCTTAGTGATACATAAATCAATTTCACTTATACATCATATTAAATAAAAATTGGCTTGGTTTCTCCCTAGCATAATGTGTAAATCCAGCCACTAGTTGCCAAATATGGTTTATGTCTTAATAGTAACTATGATCCATAGGAGACTATTCTAATCAAATAAGTATCCAGTTACAGGGCCAGGCTAACTCACTATGAGTGCTAAAGAGAGAAACTGTTCTTTAGACAGATCTATTAATTATTTTCTGCTAATAGCTATACAGTGTTCAAAGAGAATAAGCCATTGAAGGTTGGTTGTTGGAAATGATAGAATGAAGACTAGTGTTTTCACGTCAGTTTGATAAATAAAAAAAGCTCCAATTTATGGTCTTCCCAGAAATTCTAGTTGGTTACTATAGGGACAATAGCTAGCTTCATATATAGCTAAACATATATTTGTTTGTTCATGGTTTAATACTATGCATGAATCCAGCTCCTATGGTTTGGTAATACCATGGTTAAGATAGTATTGCCTTAGCATACTGAAATCAATGAAAAATAGATAATTGATTATCTCTACAGTAAGAAGCTATTCTCACTTTTGTAAAAAGCACCTAATAGTATCTGGTCTATACTGTCTTGGATCAGAAAGCAATATTGAATTTAAAAATATACTTTATAGGTAGTCTTCCCTTTAAACCTTCCCTATAAAGGTTCCACCATTGGAACCTTTACTGAGTAATGCAGCCATTAAGTAAGACATCATATGGTAGGGACTTGGAAAAATTTACTGCCAACTTCGCCATTGACTGTTTGTTGGAGCCAGCTATGCAAATGGCAATCATGTGACAGTGGAACATTATGATAGTCATAAATGCAGATTGGCTGTGAAGTGCCAGAATCTTGACAAAAGCACTATAGGGATAGATACTGAGAGAGTTGGAAAGGCAAGCAACTTTATGTTACCTTTTCAGTGTTGTCATGATTTCAAACTGTTGCTAAATGAGGATTTATCTGATACTATCTGTATCTGGATTTTATTTATGTATTTTTTTATTTACTAGATTTTTATCCTGCCCTTATTATAGTATGGTAGTTCAAAAGTAACTCAAAGTTGTGAACATACTTAATAATTGTTTCCCCTCCTATTTTACCCACAACAACAATCCCTGTGACAGTGGTCCAAAGTCATCTAGCTGGCTTTTACATTGTTTTCTCATTATTTTTATACTGTATAAGTAGAAGGTGGCTCAAAGCCATGAGGTTCCTCTTTATAATCATACACAGACAGTCACAAAGAGGATATTTATAACACCATAGAACTTTGCCAAAATCATCTTGGTATTTATCTCATACCACGTGGCACTTTTCCACTTGAATGCCATCACCTTCCTCATTCAGTTTATTTGGGAACTGTTTTTTTCTTTTGAAAATAATGAGTTTTGAGACATTTGACACCAATGTTTCCGAAGGTTCTAGTCATTCACACAAACTGACATATACAAGAACAAAGTCTTCTCTCTTTATGATTTACTGCAAGTGGATCTCTTGTTTTCCCCCTTTCATGTTCCTTTATTCTAAATACATGTAGGGAACCAAATTACAGGTAGTCCTCAGTTTATGACTACACCTGCAGTGACCATTCAAAGCTACAAAGTCATTAAATGAGGGGGGGCCGCATTGCAGGTATATGAAGTCCTCACTTTAATGATGTTAACAGTGAGTGCCAGGATTGCTGTCATTAAGTTATGCAGTCACATGATAACACATTTTAGGACTACATTGCTTAACAATAGAAGTTCTGGTCCCAATGGCCATTATAACAACATGGTGATTAAAGACTATTAGCAAAGACATTATATTAAGCAGTCCTTTGCAATAGTGGTAGCTCCCTTTCAGAAGACAACTCAGGTAGGGGAAAGAAAAAAAATGAAAATAATATGGTGTTCTTTTTACCTTACAAAGAAAGCAGATCTAAAACAATAGGTTGCTAAAAATTTGATTAATTGATATGTAGAAGCATTTACCACTTTAAGGTAATGCTTAATAATTTAAGGTAATTATAAAGTAATAATGAAGGGCTATTTATAAAAGTAAATGAATTTTCAATTTTAAAAGTGTTGATAAAAATCTGTCAGTTTAAAGGAACCCAAAAAGTCTCTGGAATTTAGGGAAGAATTAAGATTTCTTTTAAAAAGTACTACAAAAAGAACTTCAGTATTTTATAGGCAAAATATTTGTGTCAAGTGATTGGTAAGAAATGTTTTTCTTTATCTTTAAATTATTCCTTATTGTTATACTTTTTATTTTTATTTACAGATTGTATCTAGGAGAATTTCAAATCCTTATGTGGAAAATCCTCCTAATAAGGTATTTGTTAATGTTGCTTCTATATTTATATTATTATAGAAACTTTAGTCACATTCCTTCATTATTTTGAGCTATTTTATACTTAAATGCAAAAGTAGTAACAGCTCCTTTTTTTTGAGCCAATAATTGCTGTGTGAAATTAAATTTTAATATATAATTATTACTGATAACTAAAATGTATTTTAAAAGTTAATGACATTGTGCTGCACTAGTTTGCTGTGTCTTGCAACTTTTATTTAGTTGTAATGCTATATATATAACTGTCTAAACTGCAAAATTTATTGTCCTTCCAATTTATCTTCTTTAGATTTATGGAGAGGATGCCTTGTGTGCTGGAAGAGCTCTCAGAAATTTTTTTCTGTTACAAGCTTCTGCTCTGATAAAAGATAGAATGTCTCTGACAGGGCTTTGCAGGTAACAGTGTATTTCTTATTTTAACTAAATATCATTTTGTGCTTGTTCCTTCATTCACTTGCATTGGATCTGAATTGGTCACCATGCATTTTTGGTTTGGCTGATCGCTTTCCAAGTTGATACTTCTTAATCCAAAGCATTCCTGTAGTGCTATGTAAATACAAAACAGAATAATATGTTGCCATTTGTGATGGATTAACAGTGGGCCGTTAAAGTTTGCATAATTTTACATACAGCATAACAGAATTTGGCCACATTCAGAGAAATTACTTCATATTGATCTGATAATAATTACACATATAAAAAAAAGGGAAACATTTCCAGGATAGTTTATTAGGTAAGGTGTTACAAATTGAGCCCGTGAATTGTTATAGAAGATAAAGTATAGCATAGTGATGGTTAACCTTTTTGCCATCGCATGCCAGGAAAGGGGGTGGGGGTGGGGGAAGTTCACCCGTGTGCGTGCCCACACCCATAATTCTATGCACCCCACCCTGCGCATGCGTGTGCAACCCCCTCCCCCTTGCTCCTGGCACACGATGGCCTGGTAGGCCTGTTTTTCTTTCTCAGCTGGCTCCAGATCCTCTCTATGCATCTGGGGAGGGTGAAAACAGCCTTCCCCACCCCCTCGGAGACCCTTCGGAGGCCTGAAACAGCCCATTTTCCAATTCCTGGTTGGACAGGAAGTGACATTTTTTGATATCTCCATCCTCCAGAGCCCCTCTAGGAGTCTCTGGAGGCTGGGGAAAGCAAAAAAGGTCAGTTCCTGTCCAATTGGGAGTTGGGAAATGGGCCGTTTCAGGCTTCCGAGGGGGAGGGGAAGGCTATTTTCACCCTCCCCAGATACATAGAGAGGATCTGGAGCCAAGTGAGAAAGAAAAACGGGCCTCCCCCACCGACCCTCCGGAGGCAGGAAACAACCTGTTTTCCTACTGCTGGGTCCAGAAGGCCTGAAAATCAGCTGGCCGGTACGTATATGCAAATCAGAGCTGAGCTGGCGTGTCCTCTGATATGGCTATGCATGCCACCTGTGGCACACGTGCCATAGGTTCGCCATCATGGGTATAGCAGGACATGTCCACAAGGGCCCAATCTAAGCTTTTATGGTATTTTTTTGGTATTGGCCACCAAAACTGCTGTAGGAAATAAGTTGCAGTGTGCTACGATTACAATAATCTATTGTAAATAATACATCAATAGATTTAGAAACATATTTTCAATGAGACTGATAAGCCAGATCAGTTTTGCATAATTTTGAAATATCTTTGAAAGGGTCAATCTCATTTTGACTATACATTTTTATTGGATCAACGTTAGCAGTTTATTCCATAGACTGTAGAAAATTCTGACTTTTTGCTGGGTCATGAGAACAAATTCTGGCAGTGTTCCAGTTTTGTGTTTCATAAGATGCTTGTGCATCCAATGTTGGAGCTTTGCCAGAACTCCCTTAAGTCTTAGGTTAGATAGACAAGCTATAGGGCAGTGTTGGCGAACCTTTTCAGTGCCAAGTGCTAAAACGGGAGCACCAGAAACCGGAAGAGCAGCTCCCTGGTGCACATATGTGCGCTGGGAAGCTGAGCTTCTGGTTTCCGGTGTGCGCATGCATGCAGGTCACCTGGTCTTCTGGTTTCTGGTGCATATGCATACGTGAAGACCAGCTGTCTGGTGCGCATGCATGTGCTGGAAACTGGAAGCTCAGCTTCCTGGCGCACGCATGTGTGTCAGGGAGCTGCTCTTCCAGTTTCCAGCACTCCCGTGCACGCAAAGACCAACTGGTCAGTGCACATGTGCACAGTGGAACCTGGAAGAGCAGTGGGCAATGGCTGGCGTACCCGGAGAGATGGCTCTGCATGCCACTTCCAGCACACGTGCCATAGGTTCGCCATCACGGCTATAGGGGAATGCAGAAACTAATTTTGGTAGTTCCTGCATTCCTGCATTTTAGATTCAAATGTGAGTGTCAAAGCCATGAGGATTGAACAGGCAAAAGCAGAGTCCTGTCAGAACTTTCTATCTGCTGTCCTGTCCAGGCAGAATGAGAACAAGTTCTGAGAGTGGTCCAAGTAATGTACACACCTGTTGGGTCTCAAATAATCATTCACAAATAGTGCTTTAATTGTTCTTTTAAGGATATTTGTTGGTATTGCTATTTTCCAAGACCCTAGGAACAACTCAAATGTTTAAAATGATATGCCACTCGCCTTCCCCAAAGCTGAGTGGTTTACCAGCTAACTAAGGGCCTTCTTTGAAATTCTTACAGTAAGATGCAGCAGCAGAAGAAAAAAACATAAATTGGGATTGCAACCAACCAGGTTTCTGTGACAACAGTAAACACTAGCAGGTTTCTTCATAACGTATCTCCCTGATTACTGAAACTGAATGTTGCTAAGTAGCTGAATTAGAATTGGATCTGGGCTATGAAAGTGTGAGCAATTATTAGAAAGAGATTCAGAAGTCTAATATCTTGCTACTATTTAGTGATTTTTATCTGGATTTTGTTGTCTTAGTATAGCATAGTGTTTGATTGTGAGTTAGTATGTGGTGTGTATGTGCAGTGTATACTGTATGCATAGAAAAGAGAACAAACCAGTTTAGTTGATCAAATAAGTAGGTGACCAATCAGCAAAAACATGTTTGCACTAGGTAGATTCATCTCATCTTTCATTTGAGTGCTATATCAAGGAAACCAATCACTTGGTAAATTGTTCACCACTGGGCCAATGTGTGACATATACCCTCCCTTGCAGCAGGTGTCCCTGTTTGAGGCAAGCACTTTCAATTCTGTTGCCAAGCATATTTGCTGCCTGGGATCATGTGGAAATCTTGTTTCTTCACATTTTCCCCTTATAACTGCAAACATAAAAGGCAATGAGAAATAACCAGAAGGGAACTGATATTCTAATGGAATCTTATTTAGTGATTCCAAGTTCACAGCACACAACATATGATGAACCATGTGAATTTGGGCTAGTAGACATTGTGGACAATGTAGGAAGGAGGGAATGATCCACGAGACTTCTGGAGGCAGAGCTGAAGCTATGTCAGACTTTGCTTCAAGCTTTGAGTCATGATCTACAGCAGGTCTATCAAACTGGTGGCCCATGGGCCAAATTCAGCCTGCGGAGGCCATACTCACCCCAGCTCAGCAAAAGAAAAAAACACTGTGATACATCATGATATATATGGCCTGTGATGTGATCGAATTGACACCCCGATCTACAGTTTGAAAATCCCCAAATTAGGCATTTTTTTTTCTTGTGGCACTCTTAACTATCCAGCTATGAGAAAGTACTGGATTAGAATACCCGAAGGTCCCTTAGATGGTTGTATAAATTATGAAAACCAAGCAAAGGAAAAATTAAGGCCAAAGTATTTATGATGTTCATATATGAACTAAGTTAATCTCAACAGCCATCTCTTTTTGGGTCTTTGTACGGAGAACAATAGATACAGCTGAAGTGCTGTAGCTATTAGGCCTCTGCAAAAAGTTTAGAGTGGGATTTGCTCCTAGAAAATTCAGCACAACAAGGCTCTCAGCATTTTCTAGATAGATTTTAATTCAACAGCTATTCTAGTAGAAATGACTCACAGCAGCCATACAGAGATTCAAGTGGCTGTTTTGATAGCTACTTCTTCTGAATATGTAAACTTCATGGCAGATGTTGTAATGTAACCAGTCTTTGGAGTGTACACAATTACACTAAACTGCAAAGTTAGATATAAAAGCATGCTCATCATTTGTGTCGCTTGGATTCATTAAATATATGCTGGATTTCAGTTTAGGTAAGTGTATTTCATCATGATATGAATCAAAGTACAATGTATGTTTATTCAAATGTAAACCTGACATGAGCACTGAACATATTTTCTTGTAAATGCTTCATGATTACAACTTTGGTCTTTGTTTTGTTAGGCAAAGTTGCATTGGATCTGAACTGGTAGACTGGCTTTTGAAGTGCTGTACATTCATTAATAGCAGATCTACCGCAGCTGGTATCTGGCAGCTACTACTAAATATGGGAATTGTGTTTACAGGTCAGTTTTACAGTAGCAAGTCCAACCTGTTGTGCAAAGCATTTGATTTGTCATGTTTTCCTCTTTATTGGAACATTAGATTTACAATATATACAAAAGAAATTAAGAAAAAAGAGGGGTATTATTTGAAAATAATCTCCCTTTATCATACATTTGTATCTTTTACATTTTGAATAATTACAATGATATGTTTGCTAGATATTTATGCCCATGAAAGTAATAATATATATCACCCTGGTTATTTTTTATCATCTTTTTATGGACATTATTTCTTTTAAATTCTAAAATCTGGCCAATTTCACTGTATGCTTATGGTATTTGAAATTTTTTTGACTTAATATGCATTCCTTTTCCTATTATTTATCTCTTCCTTCTCTTCAATCATTTTTAATGATATTTTTTGATAGTAAAGCCCTTTGGGGAAGGCAGCTGTCTTCTTGTATTCAAAGGTGGTAGGCATGTCCACACACATTAATAAATATATAGCTCTGATATGTACCTGCGTTCATCTTTTTTCACGTGTTACCATATTTATCATGAACCCATCCACATCTAAGCCATTGCTCAGTCTGGCCTCTCCATCCACCTTCTTTATTTATAACTGAACTTCTTGTTCATCTCTCCTCTGTATCTTTTTGTTCTGTCCTAGGCTTCCTTAGAAATTAAACAGCACAAACTTAGTCCTGGCAAACCTCTTTAATTCATACGGCTGTAAATTACTTTCATTTACAGTCCGCAAGGCTTGATAAACAGTCTTTCAGAGGAAGATTATCAACACCCACCTATCTCACATGGAATGCTGCCAAAGAACTAATTTCCGGACACTGGGCAAGGCCAAACATGTCACAGAGTCACAAACAAAAGTTTCAAATCTTGAATCGGCCAGATGAACTAATTGTTTCCTGCAAAAGTTCACATCCCATTTGCTTCCCTTTTATGTCTTATGGGAAGGGCCAATCATCTCCAAGCCTTATTCCCAAGTCGACCCTGTTTCCTTAATTGTTCCTGTCTCCTGGCAGTTTTGTGCATGCGCACACTGGAAACAGGCTCAAACTGTTCTTCTGCCTCACTGATGTCAGACTCCGGAGATTCTGGAGGCAGCAAAGAACTACCAGATGGCCTTAGCCCTCTCTCTGCCTCCAACTCAGAGCCATCGTCTGAGCCTTCCCCAGACTCCAGGACTAGCCCACATTCCTCCCCAACCTCCTCACTGTCCAAATCTGCTGCCAGCTCTGCTGGTGGGCCACAACATTTTTTACATTGGTTCTTGCTATGATTATCTTTTCTTCATGTAGCTCAGTATGACTTGCTTAATGTAACATTTCATTTCTTTTTATGGAGTACTGTGCTTACTGTACTCTGTAAGGCTTTGAATCTTTATTGAATGAGTTCAGCATGACTCTTGAAAAACATTTAAGGTATCTTCACTAACATGGGAAGTTTTTGCAACATAGGGTTTGGATAGAAATATAATTAATGCAGACTCATCCATCAGCATCTTTGTTGCATGAGTTTTTTGTTTTGTTCAAGCCATACTAAAGAAGAGCTACTTTTCAGTAACAGCTTGTTACAATCATATTTTCCCCAGCTTGTAAGCTCAGAATATGCACTCCAGGGGTGAAATCTAAAATTTTTCCCTACTGGTTCTGTGGGCATGGCTTGGTGGTGGGTGTCCTGTGACTGAGTGCGTGTGGCCAACTCGATGTCACTCGCAGCCACGCCCACTCAGTCACAAGACCCCCTTCCACCAAGCCACGCCCACAGAACCCGGTAGGAAAACTTTTTAAATTTCTTTCTCCCACGGCTCCACCCACCCGCCCCATTCCCCGGACTCCTACTGCTCACCTTTCTTCCGCAGCTGGCTGTCAGGGAAGGCAAGCACCCGAAAGGCCCCGGAGTTGCTCACTCTCCTTCTTGAATGAGCCGCTCTTGTCCATGCACTGGCTGCGCAAGCGCACATTGTTTATTTAATTCAGCGGCAGGTTGGATGTGCGCTTGCGCAGCCAGTGCATGGACCAGAGCGGCTCATTCAAGAAGGAGAGTGAGTGACTCTGGTACCTTTCAGGCGCTTGCCTTCCCTGACAGCCAGCTGCGGGAGAAAGGTGAGCAGTAGGAGTTGGAGAATGCACCATTCCTCAACTCCGGCCTTGCCGCAGAGCCGCTGTCTGCTCGCCCTTTGCCACGCAGCTCTGCCCACCTGCCCCATTTCCCAGAGTCGGTGATTGCACCATTCCCGGACTCCTACTGCTCACCTTTCTCCCGCGGCTGGCTGTCAGGGAAGGCAAGTGCCCGAAAGGTAGTGGAGTCGCTCATTCTCCTTCTTGAATGAGCTGCTCTGGTCCATGCGCCGGCTGCGCAAGCGCACACCCAACCTGCTGCTGAATTAAATAAATGATGTGCGCTTGCGTAGCCGGCATGTGGACCAGAGCGGCTCATTCAAGAAGGAGAGTGAGTGACTCCACTACCTTTCGGGCACTTGCCTTCCCTGACAGTCAGCCGCAGGAGAGAAAGGTGAGTAGTAGGAGTCCGGGAATGGTGCATTCCCCAACTCCAGGGAATGGGATGGGTGGGCGGAGCCTCCAGCTGCCATTGCTACCGGGTCTCCGATCCACCGGCCATCATCACTACCTACTCGCCTGAGCCTGTCCGAACCGGGAGCATTTCACCCCTGATGCATGCAGTTTATTTTTTCCGCTCAGTGAAGAAGTTCTACAATACAAAATGGAACCATTTCATTTGGATGTATGCTGTGAGAATAGTTTCTTAGTTAACCTGGCTTTGTTTGTTGAACAGAGTGCTTTATAATAATGTTATTTCTGGTTAGCATCTTGTAAGGAGTCTTTATAGGAGTCTTTATAGGAGTTTATCATGAAAGAGCTTTTCAGAAAATGATAAAAAATTTTTAAAGAGGCATAACTCACTGATAGTGTGATAATTAGTAAAATGCTGTTTGATGAAAGCTGCACTGGTCTTCTACCTACACAAAAACTTGTGAAGAAATAATTGGTTGGCATATGTATATTGGTCTTTGCCATCTTCTTCAAATTGACTACATAGACCAGTAGGTTTCTGAGCCTTAGCCATTTAAACACATGTGAACTTCAACAGCTAGAAGTCTCCAGCCAGCATGCTGGAGGTTGCTGTGGTTGAAAAACATGATGTGAACACACTCATGTTATTTGTCGTGCAGTGGTTTGGAAGTATTGTTTCCCTTTGGTTTATGCCATTTTCAGAATATTTGTTTTCTACCTTTCTAACTAGTCTACAGTACTAGAATTCTTGGGGAAGAGGTTCCACCATAGAAATATTCCCCTAACTCTGTATAATTTTCAAGTTTATACACAAAATGCCAGGTTTTTCTACTTAATGAATTGTAGACTAAAGTTGCATGTATGTATTTGACTTGTGATAATCAGGAAAGAACCATTTCTTTAAAAATATATATAATCATTTTTCCCCTTTTCTTTAAACAGTGGATAAGCAGATATATTTTCTAGACAGGTATGTTTTCTACCAGTTCTCATCTGATGAATGCACATACCTATTCTGTGAATATGAAGGAGAAAAAGGATGGAAAAATGGTGTGAAATTTCTACTGAAGATGGTGCCTGCTACTTCTCCAAGCATGAATACGTGTAAGCTGTAAGTATATTTCTATTAGTTACTGACTGACTTGCTTCACATATACATTATATGTTTTGAATTTTACAGTATGTTATGAGTCAGTTTCTTATGAATTACCTTTTCAAACAGTTTAATACAATTTAAAACTATTGCAAGTAATTTTTAAAAAAAAAACCTAAATCACTAGTGTGAAATATTATATATAAATATCAATATAACATATGTACCATTGTAAAAATGATTATAATGGTTTAGGTTTATAAAAATAAATCTAAACCACTATGTTAAAAAGAGTATTTTTTTCTTACGATTTATACAGAAATCAAAGTATAAACTTAATACTTAACATAATAAATGAACAGGATATTTGCTTGTGAATAGCAATAAACCCTATCTTTTTACTTTCTGCTTTCTATGTTTTATAAAACCTGGTGCTACTTATGTATCTTTGTAATCACGTATATCACAGTATCTAACAAACATGCATGTTGTAGTTTTCCTTATTTTTAAGCAATTTTAGTTAAACTAAAAGGTTACTATCTTGGTCTCAATTAGTTTTGTTAGTGATGGGCAAAAAAACATCAAACCTAATACATAATTAGGTACACAGATAGCACTAATGTCATAATTGAGGCTGTTTAATTTTGGCTTAATTTGACTTGTGATCTCAACTACCATCACCATAATATAAATCTGTATTATTGTGGTTATTTAATAATCTTGATTAAAGAATCGATGAGTTAGGACAATATGTGAGCTTTATCACATCATGTTACTTTAACATAGTGACAAATTAAAGAGCAGGACTGTTAAAATAATCAACGAGTAATGACAAATAGAGAGAGGACAGCGGAACATGAGATTAAAAAAAAAATCTCATAAGAAATTTACTGATGGGACAAACTGAGATTAAAACATCAGATACAGTAATCTGCTAGGTTTCATGTACTCACTGGAGGCAAAGTCAGTGGCTTTCTTGATTCTACCTGTTGATCACAAGAAGCTAATAATTGAGGTTTATAACTTTAATTCTTCTTCCTTGAAATTAAACTGAAGAGTTTATTTTCTTGGGGTGCCATTCTTAAATTAAAGTTGCTGTTCAGTTATGTCATTCCAGGAAACGTAATAACAAACCTATAACATTATATTTTCTTAATATAAACATATTCGATAAAAATAAAGGCATTTGGTTGTAGTGGTGTTAGGAACGTTTTAATCATTTATATTAATATATATTAATCATTTATATTGACATATACATCTGATATCAAGCTCTGAGCGGTTCCCAATCAGCAATCAAAACACCAATGACAACATAATATAATATATAGATATATTAAAACCATAAATATTAAAAAAAAAAAAACCTCTAGGACTAAGCCTAATTTTTAACATACCGTTCCTCATAAAATCCTCTCATCCACCACATCTCTTCCCAGCATGTATGGGAAAAGCTAGGACTTCAGAGATTTTTGGAAGGCTTGGAGGGTAAAGGCCTGCCAAACTTCAAAAGGAAGGCTATTACAGAGGGCCAGGGCTGCTATGAAAAAGGCACACTTCCTAGTTCCCATAATATGGTAATGTTTAAGAGAAGGGATTAGGAGCGTGCCCACCTATCTGATCTGGTAGAATGGGTAGATGTCCTTAGGAAGAAGCATTCATGCAGATAACCTGACCCTGTGTTGGGTTTAAAAGATGATAACCAGAACCTTGAATTGTACCTGGAAGAAAATAAGAGCCAGTGTAGTTTGCATAGCAGAAATACTACATTGGCAAATCTAAGCATTATGTCTTAGTCATAGCAGTCTAATTCTCTGTTTTCCCGTGCCTTCAGGGAATTCAGACCAATCTTACACCTCAGATGTACTATGAGCTTTTATTTGCTTTTTTGTTTCAAAAGGGATAACAGAAGAATAGAAGAAACAGCTGAAAGCAATGCAGAAATTCTTGCTCGTCTCACAGCAGCAGTAAGCCTTTCTTAAAGATTAATTTGTGGGATGATTTTAATTAGTTACTTAAACAATGCATTTCTTGTATTTGTATCTGGACTGTAAATCCTCCACTATTGATTAGCAGTGGAAAAGGAAACAGTGATAGTAATTAATATTACTTGTAGAACAGTGCTAGTTATTAAAATAAAAAAACTCAGGGTAAGCGTACCTAAAATGCGAAGCAAGAGTATTAAAAATCCTTGGACAGTAAGATATATTATTACTGAAGTTGGGAGATATTTTTGCATAATAGAATATGAAATACATGTCGCTTGTTTAGAGTATTTAAGGCATTGCTGAGAAAGATTTTTCTCAGAGGTCCACTGAATTCAAGCCAGTTAAAGAGGAATTGGGCACGTACAACTGGTCTGCATTAGCCTGGAACATCTTTGCCAATTCTGACTTTATGATCCCAAGCTCCCAAAATATCTTCATTTGGCAACACATTATTCAGCTCTCTGCACAAGAGTGTGCAGGAAGACCAGACATTAAACTATTAATTCAGATTCCTATCCACATGAAAATAAACATTAATACCAAGGATTAGGCCAAGATATCTGAAAATGACCACCGTGGGCCAGTATTTCTGCTGTACTGTTCGTTTAATTTCAACTGAAATAAAGGTTTAATAATTCAGCACTTGTTCCATGCAAACCCCATTTAACAATTGAGTGCATATATAAGCAAAACTAAAAGAGTAAAGAAATAACCTGAGCTATGTATCTTGTAAAAATGATAACACTTAAAAAAAAATGTTTAAAACAGTTTTTTTCTGTTCATCAATTGGCAGCATTAGAAACCCTGTGCATAAGAGAATGTGCTTAACTTTTATAAATACAATAGCTTTCACCCTCATGTCTTTGGATTATGGTGCCCTTCATCCCTGACAGTTGATCAGTCATACTGGTGTTGATGGAAATTGTAGTGTTTATTTTTAAACATGCTTGTAAGGATCTCTTTGATTTTAGATAGCTTTGAAATACAGTTTTTTTGCTTAGCATGTAGACTGAATTTATAAATCAGAAACTGGTAAGGTGGTTCTCAGGAGGGGTGAAATGTAAAATTTGTTATTACCGGTTCTGTGGGTGTGGCTTGGTTGGGGGGGTGTTAATGTGACTGGGTGGGTGTGGCCAACTTTTTTTTTTAACTTTTCAAAGCATTTTTTCTAATGCTTTGAAAAGCCTCTGCCAATCAGGCAACTCAGCTGGGATCGTCAGAGAGGCATTTTAAAAAATACCTCTCTGCCGATCAGGCAACTCAGCTGGGAGTTGCCAGAGACTTTTCAAAGCAATTTTTTTTACCACCTCTTCGGCCAAGAGGTTGCAGAAAAAAATGCTTTGAAAAACCTCTGATGATCCCAGCTGAGCCGTGCGATCATCAGAGGCTTTTTTTTTTTTTTAACTTTTAATAGCATTTTTTCTTTGGAAGAGGTTGTAGAAAAAATGCTTTTAAAAGTAAAAAAAAAAAGCCTCTGATGATAATGCGGCTCAGCTGGGCATGGGGAGAGGGGGCGCAGAGATTTTTGCTACCGGTTCTCTGAACCACCCGCCGCCATCGCTACTGAACTGGGAGCATTTCACCCCTGGTTCTCAGGTATTGTTGGGTTTCAAGTTCCATAATTCCTCACATTTTGCTGTGATTAAGAGCTGTGGTTAGAATGCAGTACTGCCAGCTACTTCTGCTGGCTGCCGACTGCCTGCAGTTTGGCAGTTTGAATCTCACTAGGCTCAAGATTGACTTAGCCTTCTAGCCTTCCAAGGTCAGTAAATGAGGACACAGATTGTTGAGGGCAATATGCTGACTCTGTAAATGACTTACAGTGGGCTGTAAAGCACTCTAAAGCCGTATATAAGTCTAAGTGCTATTGCTATTTTAAGAGCAGATTTAAAATATAGCTCAACAAAATCTGAAGAACCATATAGTGGTCCTTCATGGCATGTTAGCAGTGGTGGATTGCTCCCGATTCTATCCTGTTTTTGTGAACTGGTAGTAAAAATGGTGGGAGGCTCCGCCCACCCTCCCGGATGTCATAATTGATGATCTGCGCATGTGCAGAAGCTTCTGCGCGCGTGCTCCCGTTGTGAACCGGTAGTTAAGGTAAGTAGAACCCACCCCTGCATGTTAGACATAGCAGACTCTAATTAATCTTTATAGTCAGTAAAGCAGTCCCACTGCATAATAATATCTAAATGTTTAGAAGATGATTAAATAGTAAATTGATTAATAATAAAAATGGCAACCATGATGGGCTGCTACTTGGTACTTCTCAGGGTGATTTTACTATCCTATTACACATCCAAGCCATCAGGTGCACAGAAACTGAAGGAAAAAGCTAAATCGTTAAGGCACATTTTGAGACAAGACTTTTGCCAGCTGCAAGATATTGGAAATAAATTGTGAGATGTAAAGAGGGAGCAGATCAGCAGAAGCCATTAATGATGTTTGGAAAGCAGTGCAGTGCTATGGCCCAGATTTAGAGCACCACTTGGGCCATGAAGTATTTCCCGAGGTTAATGGCTTTGGACTGGTGGTTGCCATTTCTTTTTTCCTCCCTGACTTATGTGCATCCATGGATGGTCAACAGAGACAGATGGTACTCCAAAGAAGGCTTTATCTTGATTGTAGAAAGTCTGAGATACTGGTTGCTTTCTTCAATTGGCTTTTACTCTACGAAAACTCTGTGACATTCAGGTAGCTCTGAAAGTTGTTTCAGAACAGTTGTATACTGAATGAGTCTTATAAATACTGAAAGAATTCATAAGAGTGCAGTTACTGGCAGCAAAGACTTTGGATTCCATTGGCTTTAGTCGTTATGTCTTCTCACTAAAAATTTCAAAAGGCCATCTTTAGGATTGGAGTTTGGTTTGGAGTCAGAGGGCTATACCTGGGTGACATTAGGATTCCCATTGTCATTTGGGGATAAAAATGGACCTGGGGGGTCCATGGAGTTTCAGAACGGCAGAGTGAGTCTGAGGGTCATGGCGGGAGGAGGGGGGAAGAGGGTTTAGAAAGGGTGCCGGGGAAAGAGGTGAAGGGCCTGTCTGTTGTGGCTCCGACCCCTGAGCCCATCTTATCGGAGGAAGAAGGCTCCGAACATGAAGGAGAGGAGCCGGCCAGGCCTCCCTTTCCAGGCCCCTCCTCTCTGGCAATGCCTCAGGTGTCTGCCGAGGGAGAGGAGATTGACCAGGAGTCAGGTGTCCCCAATGACAGTGATGAGAGTGATAAGTCGTTCCTGGATCCACGCCAATGAAGGCGAGATAAATGTTTGCAGCAGATGAGGAGGCGTGCCAGGGATTAAGCTGAGTCACTGGACCACACCCCACAGGCTATATAAGAGAGTGTGGTGGCCATTTAGATTCTGTGACGGACAAAGCTAACTTCTGGCACTTTGTACAACGCCTGATCTGCTGAAGGTTTCATGTTTGAGCTGGACTGTTTTGAAAACTGTGTGTATTAGTTGGTGTTATCTGGTGGAGGAACACTCCCTCTTCTTGTAGTAAAGCACTTGGCAGACTGTTATCGTATTGCTGCCAAGTTCCTGATAACGAACCTTGTGTGTGCCGAGTACTTCTTTAACCCCTGGCTGGCTGTTTGTGTGTGTGTGGGGACGGGGACAGAACACTGTCCATTAGCACAGTGGGTGGGAGGGGTAGATATGGCGGGCGCAGGGGGCCGTATTATGTTCGGGGGGTATGCACCCGCTACTTGCAAGCGATGGCGCGCTCCGGCCCCCATGGCGCTTCCTGTAACCCCGGTTGCACAGAGCCTCAGGGCCCGAGCCTTCGGCTGATGTTGTGCAATGTCAGGTCTGCTGTAAATAAATCCCCCCTCATTGATGATCTAATCCAGGAGGGGGTGCCTGGTGGGGATTATGGAAACCTGGTTGGGCCAGGAGGGGGCTGCCCCTCATTGAGATGTGCCCACCAGGTTTCCATGCATTTCATCAGCCGAGGGCTCAGGGGAGGGGCTCAGGGGAGGGGCGGTGATTATTAAGGAAGGTCTGGATCCGAGGGAGGCCACTGTTCCTCAGGTAGCCGGTTGTGAGTCCCTCCTTGTGAAGTGGGGGCATGGGGTGCAGATGGGCCTACTGATCACGTATCTGGCTCCCTGCCATATGGCAGCAGCCCTGCCTGAGCTGCTCGACATAATAGCTGGGGTGGCGGTGGAGACCCCCAGACTTATGGTCATGGGGGATTTCAACCTGCCATCTATCGGTGAAACGTCGGAAGCAGCTCGGGAGTTCATGGCTTCCATGACGGCCATGGACCTGACCCAGTTAGTTCATGCCCTCAGTCACATCGGGGGACACACACTGGACTTGATTTTTGCCTCTGGTCAATGGCTGAATGATCTTGATTTAGGGGAGTTAGTCATTAATCCCTTGTCATGGACAGATCATTCGCTCCTTCGGATAGACTTTCGGGCCGCTTCCCTTCGTCACAGGGAGACGGAACCGACCAGGTGGTTGGATGGACCCGGATAGGTTCCTGACGGAGCTTGGGCCATTCCCAGAGGCTCTGGCTCATGACTCGGCTGAAGAACTGGTAGCCGCCTAGGACAGGGTGGCTGCCGGAGCTTTGGACCACGTTGTGCCTTTGCGGCCTCTGACCCAGTGCCGATCTCAATTAGCTCCTTGGTTCTCCGAGGAGCTGAGAGAGATGAAGCGCCGGAAAAGACGCGTAGAGAGTGATTGGAGGGCCAGCCGCACCGAATCTGACCGGGTACTGGTGAGGTCTTATATCAAGACCTACCTAGTGGCAATAAGAGTGGCGAAATCTAATTATTTTTCTGCTCTTATTGCATCTGCAGAGAACCGCCCAGCCGCCCTGTTTAGGGTGACCCGCTCTCTACTGCAGGCGGAAGTGCGGGATGATCCCTTGCAGGGTAGAGCTGAGGATTTTGTGCAATATCTGCATGATAAAATCGCTCCGATTCGGGATGGCCTGGACTCCGATTGGGTAGCCTCGGATGGGAGGATAGGGGCGGATCTTGAGAATGTTATCTGGGAGGAGTTTGACCCTGTGGCTCCCGAGGACGTGGACAGGATTTTGGGGAAACTTAATGCTACCACATGTTTATTGGACCCGTGTCCCTCCTGGTTGGTGCTGGCCTCCCAGGAGATTACACGAGGCTGGTTTCAGGGGATTATAAATGCTTCTCTGAGCGAGGGTGTCTTCCCAGCCACCTTGAAAGAGGCAGTGGTGAGGCCCCTCCTCAAGAAGCCTTCTCTGGACCAGGCTGTATTAGCTAATTACCATCCGGTCTCCAACCTTCGCTTCGCAGCGAAGGTTGTTGAGAGTGTGGTGGCGTGACAGCTCCCTCAATACCTGGATGAAGCTGTCTATCTAGATCCATGCCAGTCGGGCTTCAGGGCGGGATACAGCACAGAAATGGCATTGATCGCATTGGTTGATGATCTCTGGAGGGCTTGGGACAGGGGTTGTTTCTCAGTCCTGGTCCTCCTAGATCTCTCAGCGGCCTTTGATACCATCGATCATGATATCATGCTGCGTCGGTTGGGGGAACTGGGAATGGGAGGCACCGTGATGCGGTGGTTCTTCTCCTTTCTCTCTGACCGTACACAGTCTGTGTTGATGGGGGGGACAGAGGTTGACCTCGAGGCACCTTACTTGTGGGGTGCCGCAAGGGTCAGTCCTCTCGCCCCTCCTGTTCAACATTTATGTGAAGCCACTGGGTGAGATCATCCATGGTTTTGGGGTGGAGTGTCAACTGTATGCAGATGACATGCAGCTGTACATTTCTACCCCAGACCACCCCAATGATGCCCTTGATGCGATGTCCCGTTGCCTGGAGGCTATGCGGATCTGGATGGGGAGGAACAGGCTCAGACTCAACCCTTCCAAGACCGAGCTGTGGTTTCCGGCACCCCGATATAGCCAACTGATACCATTGCTGGCTATTGGGGAGGAGATCTTGTCCCCCTCAGAGAGGGTTCGCAACTTGGGCGTCCTCCTGGATACGCGGCTGTCTTTAGACAATCATATGACGGCCGTGGCCAGGGGGGCTTTCTATCAGGTTCACCTGATTTCCCAGTTGTGTCCCTTTCTGGATTGGGATGCCTTACGCACGGTCACTCATGCCCTTGTCACTTCCCGTCTGGACTACTGTAATGCTCTCTACATGGGGCTCCCCTTGAGGAGCACCTGGAGGCTCCAACTGGTCCAGAATGTGGTCGCACGAGTGGTTATGGGAGTGACTTGTCGCTCCTGGGTAACACCTCTCTTGTGCGAGCTGCACTGGGTCCCAGTGGTCTTCCAGGTGCGTTTCAAGGTGCTTGTCACCATCTTCAAAGTGCTCCATGGCTTAGGACCGGGATACCTACAGGACCGCCTTCTACCACCGAATGCCTCCCACTGTCCGATACGCTCTCACAGAGAGGGCCTCCTCAGGGGCCAAGCAATGTCAGCTAGCGACCCCCAGGGGGAGAGCCTTCTCTGTGGGGGCTCCTGCCCTATGGAATGAGCTGCCCCCGGATATAAGAAGGATCCCCAATCTCCATGCCTTCTGTCGTGCTCTGAAGACTCTATTGTTCAATCAAGCCAGCCTGACCGAATAAATTAATGGGTTTTAAATTGGTTTTAAAGGGGTTTTAGCTAAGGAATTTAATAATGGCCAAATTGCTTTAATTTATTTTAACAGTTTTTAATTTTATGATGGGTTTGTTTTAATATGGCTGTACACCACCCTGAGTCCTTCGGGAGAAGGGCGGTATAGAAATGTAATAAAATCAAAATCAAAATCAAATCAAATCATTTGAATTTTGAATGAGAATAGCATGGGAAAATAGGTGGAAGTGGGGTTAGAGGGCTGATTGAAGGGCTTCAAATTCTGGAAATATTTTGACTGATTTGGCCCAGGTAGATGGCAGAGATTTTTGGGCTGTAGGGGGTAATGCAGTCCAGAATGGGCTTTTGTGAAATGAAAAATGAGTGAAATGAGATTATAGTTGGCACTAAGAGGTAAAATGGAACACTGAGACCAGGCCAGGCCTTGGAGAAGGAGGTTTTGATAGCTCTTACTAATCCCCTCCCTCAGGTTCTTCACAAGAACCAGGGATTCTGGCTTGTCAATTGCAAAGGATAAGAATCATACGTTAAGTAGTGGCACAGAAAACTTATTCAAGCCTATACACAAGAATCTAGTTAACTAAAGATCAGTGCTAAACTGGTGCCAGATAAGGGTCAACAGAATTCATGAAGAGTTGGACTTAGACTCTTAAGGTGATTACATATTTAATTCTGCCCCCTAACTCTGCTGGCTTTTCTCTTACATTGTTATTGAATGCCGGGTTTGCCTGTAAAAAAACATCAAAACCCACCCACAATTTAATTGTGGATAGGAGGCTACCTCTGGTTTTTATTTCAAAAACCTGGAGGAGGGGCCGGTGTCTCTAGGGAGTCTGCTCCTGGGATTTCAGGTTTAGCATTAACTGGGGTCCTAAGATACTGTAGAGGGGTAGTTGTAGTCATCCATTTCACTTTGTCACGGTTGTTCAACCTAATTGTTGAGATAATGATCTTATTTCCCAGTCTGGGGATGTTAGGACAAGTTAATCAGGCTTCCCTGCTGAGGAATCTGGAATGGGCCAGATAACTATGGACCTAATGCAGAGGGACATTGAATTTGGGTCCTTATTATGGATAGTTCACACACTAATGGCTGCAGAGTTTAATATACAACTCTCTCTGCTGTGAAGAAGGATCTGTTAAATCAGTCTGTCCCAGATCTTCAAAGAATTATTTGGTTTTTCAGAAGGTGCTTAGGAACTGAGATTCTGATGGACAGTTTGATTGAGACCATGAACATTAGTTAAAGGGACAACTAAAGTGTTTGACCAGAGTGCAGTAACTCTCTTCTCATGGATCCTTGGTTAACTGAAAAACTCAGAAACTTGGAAGTCACAGAGCATATGGCTATCCCCATACTCTTCTCCTTCCCTTCTTTTAGGGTGCTCCTCTTTCAGAGTTCAGAAAAGCAATTAAGTCATTATTATTCTATCCAAAGTGCATGCTGGTTTGAACATTTAAATTACCAGACTTGTGTTTTTGTACACCTTTCTTTTGAATGCAGTATTCTTTTGATACTGTATTTATTTTATGAGAGAGTTTATTATTGTTTTTGAGGATGGATTTTGCTTGGTGGTATTTTTGATTGGAAGCTGCCCAGAGTCTTCAGAGAATGGGTAATATACAAATAAAGTAAAAAATGCATTTAATTGTTTAGACTACTCTTATATGGAATCAATAGATTGGGTTTACCGCAAGCACTTAGTCATTTTCTAAGTTAAGCACTGTTAACCAATAATAATCTAAATATAAAATATTAATTGAACTGTAGCTGCATAAAGTAAAATAAAGGTTTATGTATAACTAATATGCCTGGGTGAGTGATGTAGCTCTTCAACTTTATCTTTTCACTTCTTTCTTTCTCCAGTTCAGGGTCTACTTTTGGTTATGTACATTTAAAAGTCCTTTTTTCTAAGTACTTATTTCTTGATGAGTCAGACTGAAACCTGTAAATAAAGGAAATGCATGTTCTCTCCAAACAATAGAAGGGCGAGGAACTGTTGAATGAGAACAGCTGTGTTGAATAATGCCAAGTTAGTTCAAGTGCAGGAAATAACTGCAAAGGGTGCACTTTTGGTCAAAGATAGTTTATTTCAGTTAGTTAAAATAATATGTAAAAGTTGTACATAAGGCAGTGAAAGATGTTAGGAGGTCAGGAAACTGATAAAAGGGTATATATATATATATATATATATATAAATTACAATCCTGTATAGACTTTCAAATTCCTTCACAAATTGGGCCAATGTGAGTTGCTTATTTGTGAGATTTATATTGGAGACTCTTTTCTATTTATCCTTGCTTAGTCGAGTTTGTTGATAAGTGATTTCTGAGAAGACGTTTAATGAAATGAGGGAACTCTGTGTGCCAAATGTGATGAAAATTATATATTTTCCCCATATCTTACCCAATTTTTAAAGATTTATAGCTTGGTCATAACCTTGCTGAAGTTAAAATACTTTTTCATGAAGCTAATACCTGTAGCATTTAATTAATGCTATAGTTCAGCTCTGTTGCATTCAGTGGAGCATACATCTCAATAAATATAATTAGGCTTGCAGCTGAACTTCATTCTGGTCTTAAATTCGGAATGCTGGAAAGAGTAAATTCCATCTGTTTCCATTACTGTTCCTTGATTAGGCAGCAGACAAACTATGTGGTAGTTCCATTGGAAACAACATAAATAGTAAAATTAATTTATATATATATTCCATCAGCATATTTATAACACATTTTTTTTGATGTGCTAGATGCAGAGAGAACTGGCAACTGTTCTGGCTATGAAAGCAAGAAAATCAGGTGAATATACCAAGTTTTTGTCTATATACAACATTTTTTAATATAATCAAAGAAAGAAAAACTAGAATTGATTGTCTGAATGTGACAAAAAATATTGTTGATATTTGATATCTGATATATATATGTCAGATATTTTTCATTTTTTATTCAGACAATTAATATTTACTTGATGTATTTGCTTGATGTATTATAGGTAGTCCTCAATTTACAGCCAGGAATTGAGCCCAAAAATTATGTGGATAAGTGAGACAGTTGTTAAATGAGTTTTGGTCCATTTTACCACTTTCTTGCCCCAGTTAAGGGAATTACTGCAGTTGTTAAGTGAATAATACAGTTTTTAAGTGAATCTGGCTTCCCCATTGAGTTTGTCAGAAGGCAAAAAAAAGTAGCCACATGATCTCAGACACTGCAACTGTCATAAATATGTTGCCAAGTATTCAAATTTTGATCACGTAACCATAGGGATGCTGCAATGGTTGTAAGTGTGAACATTGGCGATAAGTCATGTTTTTTCAGTGGTGGTGTAATTTGAAATGTTCACTAAATGAATGGTTGTAAATCAAAGGCTATCTATTGATTTATTCTGTTTGCTTGCATTTTTATATTTTATAAATTAGTACATTGCCTTAATTTGAAATATAGGTTTCAATTTTGAAGGTGATGTTTATTTTCATTGTTTAAGTAGTTTATCTAGGATCCAAAGTATATTTTTCAAAATTGTCAATATTTACCTGATTTTGTAGAAATTGGTCAAAATAGGAGCTCTGGGATATTTGTTATTGGGAGAAACCTTGCTTGCCTATGAAAACAGAATCTCTTCTGGTCTCATGTAAAGTCATTGAAAATAGATCACGTTTTCAAAGGAAAAGCTGTTAAAAATTTGAAATGGATACACAAAAGAAATGCCCATTTCACAATAATGTGAAAGCTAAAAAGAACAATCAGCTTGTTCTATCCCTGTTCCCATGGGTTATTTATATCAATTACATTTAGAAGCAAATTTGTGTATCCCTTGAAAGCACAAAAGAAATGCCCTCTCAGTCCCTGTAATTAGTGCTAGTGCTGTGAAATATTCTCTGATGGTAATTTCTAAAATCCCTTTCAGTTGAGCTGTCCAGTTTGAGTTATATCCCAACATATCTGGAAGATGAAAGGATAGGGAGAGCTTCAGTAAGAATTCATTATGTTTCAGAGAATTTATTAAGAAAATATTAGCCAAAAAACCCATCAGAGAACAAAGACGTTTTTCAAACCAAGCAAATGCCATTGCAGTAAAATATTTGTTTATAATATTTGTTTATAATATATATAATATAAATATATATTTATACATTCCTTATAAAAATAAATAAATATTTAAATATTAAATATTTTAAAAATTATAAAAGAAATAATGTTAGTACTATGATTGTGGTAAAAAACTCAGGCTTTAAAGTCATTTGGGGGTACATATCTGACAAAACACATATTAACTATCACAGCAGATAAAGATAGTCTTTCTTCCATGTTTAATGAATGTGACTAATTTTAGTTTATCCATATCAGACTCATAAATATTAGTTATCCATGTTAGTCAGAATAAATTATTTCTAAATAAGCAAAGCAAAGCATTATAATGATATTCTGCAGGCATGGCTTCTTTGTCTTGTGATTAATGAATCCGAGTAAAGAAAATGATCTTAGTGTACATTCTTTATAATAGGGTATCAAACAGGCCACATCACAATTTTTAAAATTTGAATTTCAAAGGCTTTTTTTGTTGGCTAATTATTTTATTTTGGAAGTGATGAGATTTTACTAATGTCCCTAAAATTAACATTTACAATTATTCCTACCCATTAAATTGTGGTACTCATTAAGCAGGGTGCCCATTTAATGAGTCTAATCCCTGCTCTTCCAGTTGTAGTTATGAAGTGGAGCATAGGTTGTCTTGAGTGGGGGAGGTGTTGGGAGGTCTGGCAGAGGCCCACACTGCAGTACCTCCCTGCTTCACACTTGCCTGATTTTGCCTCCCAAGATCTTCCCCTACTCCCTACTCCCTGAGGCATCCTGTCTTCCACTTCCTTCCATGTTGGGTTCCACAGTCTTGGGCCTTCTCCCCTGAGTCACACCTCACTTTCCAAAGATCGTCTTTGGGAAAGACAACTGGCCAATCTGTCCCATAGTTTTCCTATCCAGGAGCTGCATGCTGCCATTACGTAAGCAGGCTTCACTTTGAGAATGGTTGCAGTTCTCATGATCTGCAAATATGGTTGCTTCCAAAATGATGCCTGCTTCTGGAAAGTTATCACATGGCTACTGGATAGGAAAATCACACAGCAGGTTGGACAGCAGATTTTCCTTCCCAAACTGATTTTTGAAAAAGGTAAATAAAGAAAGCAGTAATGAGGAAAAGGTGTGGGACTCAGAAAGGAAGCAGGCTCAAGGTCAGCAGAGTGGGATGGGGGGGAAAGTGGGAGGGTGATGCCTTTAGTCATGAGGGCAGTCAGGTTGTCAAGCACCTGAATTTTGTTCATGTGACCATGGTGGCTTGCAGCAGGTGTAACTTCCTGTGCAGGTTGTAAATCCCTTCTTTCAGCGCCATCATGATTTTGAATGGTTGCTGAACAGGGGTGGGTTCTAGTTACCTTTACTACCGGTTTGCATTGCTCATGCATGCGTGCGCTTCTGTGCTTGCGCAGATCACTACCGGTTCTTGTGAACTAATCTGAACTGGGGGCAACCCCCCACTGTTGCTGAATTAATGGTTGTAAGTTGAGGACTATCTATATTTTTGTACACATCTATTAATGTTAAAAATACAAAAATTTGAGATGAAGAATAACAATTCAACTAATGAATGGTGTTAATCCAGCAATCTTCTTTTTCTTTTCCATTTAACTATCTACTGCTTCTCTAGTTAATTGTGCACTTTTTCAAAGCAAAACCATGTTCTGTTTGGATTGTTAATGGTGTTTTGGAAGCAGTGTGATAAATGCAGTTTATCAGCACTTTTAATATTTGTTTGGTGCTTTAATATTGAGTGTAATGCATAAGATAAACATCTGATATGGCTGGTGGGAAACTTTCCCATGTTTTTATTGTACATACAATTTGAGCTCTATAATAATTGGAAAGTTCAGTTTACACAACCTAGTGCTTTCTGGATAAGTTAGACTCCATGCTAGCTGTGAATTTTGTACTCCAAAACATCCAGAATATACAACATTGGTGAAAGCTGTTATCTTCTTAAAAACTTTGAGTTCTTTTCCTGTGTGAGTCAGTGAAGGGAAGCTTTCTCCAATTCACGTTTCCAACAATTGATTTGTCTTGCATTTTATTATGAGCTTTACAAAGTAGTTAGTATTGATATTAAATGTTCACTCTGTAAAACCTAAAGAAAGGAAGCTGATACTTTCCTTAGTTATATTGTTCCATTATGTTTGGCTGCAGAATATATACGGTACGAATAATTAGTCTGTGTTTAAAATTTTATCTCTGAAGTCTATAGTTTATAAATTTAAATTATAAATTTAAAAATTCACTTCTGTACAATATAGCAGACTTGAGTTTCCCAACCTGGTGCACTCCTGGTCCAGCTAAATCTGCATAGTGATGTTAGGGAAGGCCATTGTAGGAGAACCAAAGACTATGGGTTGAATTTTAATACTGAGATAAGTAGATACTTAGAGAAACATATCCTGTTCTTGAGTGAAAGTACCCAATACGCTAAAATATTCCTGTTATGATAACCATCCCTCATAATATTGCACTTTAGTATACATTTTTCATGCATTGAGTTCCAGGTTATTCTTTTTGTTAAAAGTTCCTCTATGCTTTCATAACTGGTTAGTGATAGCATCCATAATTTCTATTCAGAGTCTTTAATCCTAACATTTAAACAAAATCTAGAATCTGCATGTTGAAAAGCACCTTTGGAACTAGAATCTGCACATAAACTTATGAACAATACCCTTCATAATTCAAGTTTTTCCTCAAACATACTGCAGCTAATTCTGATAATAGACAAAAGCATATTCTTGGGGGTTTCTTTTTAAAATCCATTGTAAACCATCTTGTGGAAGTAAGTTTAATTTCAATTCCATTTTACATAGATTTCAATTTGGCATAGGATTTTTTCTGGTAAACCAATAAAAGTCAATAATGGAACTACTAGGAAGTAATCTTCATTTTAACTGAAATAATGCATAATTATCTTAAGTGAATCTTCCATTAAGAACAGATAAGACTATGCTTATTGAAGAAATTAAACAAACCTTGCTTAGCAAGAATAGTAATTAGTTAAGTATACCCAGAGTCTTTTTGAGCAAACCTTTACTCCATTACTTGTTTTATGTTAAACATCTTGAAGGAAAATGCTTCTTGTCCACAAGGGAATAATGAAATAAAAACAAGGCATAGCATCCCGATCTCTTAAGTGGCTATTAAAAAATCAACATCCTAAATTCCTTAGGCTTATGAGGATATGAATTCATTTGAAATTACACTTCAGCAAGCTGACGTTGTTTAACATTCTATCCTTCATTTATTCATGGAGCTGAGCCTTATTACATCAATAAAGCAAAAAATGATGTAGGTATAAACGAGGTGTGACTGACTGGATTCATTGTGTTTGGAATTATTGAACCAATGTATGGCTCTATCTATAGTTTTTGTATTCTAATTATAAAAATGAATTCTTTTGCTTTCAACAAGGGAATGAGCAGATTCTTTCAGTTGTCATAATAGTCATTTCTATTGGAAGTCTTATTACAACTCAAAGATTCTCAATAATTGCTACAGTCAAAGTTTTCCAGAATATTCAAATTTTCAACGTTTGTGAAAACCAAGATTTTGAAACAATTTGAAGGGCATTTTATGGCCTACTGAAGAGAAGATTTGGCTGCTCAAAAGTTTCCCATATTTATTCCTACCTGGATTAATCAAACTTGGACCGAAATTAGTCTGAAATACTATATGTGAGTTATTTGGAATGTGGTTTAAAGATAGGAGCACATTCTGAATTTTGAAGTTAAAGAATGAAAAATAATCAGATTGCCAAACTTCACTTATTTTATGACAACTTAGGATACAAATGAGACATGATTGGAGTACAGATAGTGCTTGCCTATTGAACACTTATTCAGCAACCATTACAATAGTCCTGAAAAAGGAGTTTTACAATGGGAAACAGTCATTTCCCACGAATATTTACATATGTGCTCATGTATCGTTATGTATATGCAGAAAAGGAAACTGGACTTGTTTAGAATTCAAGATGTATGACTGTTTTATTTTCCATATATATTCAAAATCTTAGAAAATAATTCTTAGAGTTAACTGATTTTGATGGACTGCACTTTGTACCACTTCCCTTTTATATACCCACGTGTGCACACATGCACACATGCAGAGAGAGAAAGAGAGAGAGAGAGGGAGAGAGAGAGAGAGAGACTGACTGATTCTCACATACATACAGAGAAATATAGGCACTCATATATTATTTAAAAATTTGACTAATTTAACTAATATAGAATAAGAAAAAGAAAAGGAAACAAAATCAAAGAAGGAACTGAAAGTTTGAAAGCAAAGAAGGGAAAAAGATGCAAAGTAGCCACTTCCGATTTTCCTTAGAGCAGTTATTACAATTATAAATTTATACTTGCTCTATAGTTGCAAAATAACTTTGTTTTCTATATTCTTTCCAATAATCAAAACTATAAATCATACATTTATTTTTGTCTGTTTCTTTCAAAAAGTCTGTAAAAGTTTCAAGTCAGCAAGAAACTATTATCTTTTCTCTGATCAAAGTAGTCAATTTGGTTCTCTCGGTAAATTCAATTATCTTTAACAATTATTCATTCATTGTTTGTCGTAACATTTTTGCATATTTTGCATATAACAACAACAATAATATCAGTGCAGTTATAAAAATTGTATAAAAGCATATATAAAAACAAAAGTCCATGACTTTTTGTCTATTCTCCTCCAAAGATCTCCAGTTTCAATTGTATTTTAATTTCTAAAATTCTCTAATTGAAAGTAAAAAGAATTTGTGATTTTGAACATTGTAAGGCTGAGTTTGAAATAGAATTATGTACAAATAACAAATATGTAGTTACTAAAATATGTTACTAAAATTTGGAACAGAAGAACAAGTGTATAATAAAATTTTTGGTTAAAATATACAAATATAACAATGGGAAAATATGTGGTTGAAAGGATTGAATTTACATTATTTTTTAATAAAATCTATTATTGGTATAGGTCAGTGTTGACAAACCTTTTTGGTACTGAGTACCAAAATGGGAGCGTGCATTTGGGGGAACACCAGAAGCCGGAAGAGCAGCTCCCTGGCGCGCACACACAGGAGCTCTGGAAACCTGAACAGCAGTTCCAGAAGAGTGCCAGAAAGCAGAAGAGCTGAGCTTCCAGTTTCTGGTGTGCTCATGTGCATCGGTCACCTGGTCTTCCAGTTTCTGGCGTGCATGCGTGTGCGAAGACCAGCTGGCCAGTGCTCATGCCTGCCAGGAAGCTGCTCTTCCAGTTTCCAGCACTCCCATGTGCACAAAGACCAGCTGGCACACCGTAACCCAGAAGAGCAATGGGCAACAGCTGGCATGCCCGGAGAAATGGCTCTGCATGCTCCTTCCGGCACACGTGCCATAGATTCGCCATCATTGGTATAGGTCATCAGAGAAATTATCTAAAATTTTAAAAAGTTTATGGTGGAAGTGTGAATAAGAAGGGATACTTTATAAATTAGAACATCACACTCTGCCATAATGTAATTTGTTTGATATAGAACATTGGGTGACATAGTCATTGTAGCTTGTAAAGAATGTTTGTAGCTTAATTTAATGTGTGAACCATACCAGTATGCTAGTATTCTGCTATGGTTAGCATTTTTTATTGCTGACTAACTACATAAAGTATGTGTCCTTATGTAGTCAGCAATCTCTGACTAGAGATTAGAGTGCTTGATTAGGACCCAGGAAGTTTGTCTTTTACTGAAGAAAGGGATGAAACTGTGAAGCTCATTGGATAGTACAGGTAGTCTTCGACTTACAACAGTTCGCTTTGTGACTGTTCAAAGTTACAACATTACTGAAAAAAGTGATTTATGACCATTTTTCACATTTTCGACCTTTGCAGCATTCTCGTGGTTACGTGATTTACATTTGGCTGCTTGGCAACTGACTCACTGACGGTTGCAGTGTCCTGGAGTCATGTGATCACCTTTTGCAACCTTCTGACAAGCAAAGTCAATGGGGAAACCAGATTCGCTTAACAGCTGTGTTAGTAATTTAACAACTGTAGTGATTCACTTAACAAGTGTGTGTGTGTGTGTGTGTGTGTGTGTGTGTGTGCATCTATATATCTATATCTATATCTATATCTATATCTATATATCTATATCTATATCTATATATCTATATCTATATCTATATCTATATCTATATCTATATCTATATCTATATATCTATATATCTATATCTATATATCTATATATCTATATATCTATATCTATCTATAATTTAAAATATAATAATACATAATAATATGTTTGATTCTTGATGGCTAACAATTATTAATAGAAACAGGATAAAATAACCATTAAAAAACCCCCACAATGTTAATAGCATAGAATGACTGCTGGGAACATTCAGCACATTCAAATCAGTCCTACATTCAAATCAATCATAAGATGGATTTATTTGTACTGGTAAAATCCCAGACTAGATGGCAAAACCAGGTTTTTAATGCATTGCAAAAGGTCAGCAAGTCTAATCTCAGGGAACATGATATCCCAAAGGACAAACACCAGGGCACAAAAATTGTCTTCTTGGTCCTTCTGGATGGAAATGTCTAGGAAATGAGATGCAGAGAAGGCCTCCTGAAGAAGTTCCTGTAAAGATAAAAAGAGGAGAGATTTAGAATAATACAGGCTCATAGCATGGCAAGGCTTCACTGATGACTGATAACAGATTTTGTCCCAGATTTTTTCCTGATGGTTAGTACTGCCCACTAATGAATCTGGTAGTGATACCTCACTGTTTTAATTTTATTTTTTCTATTTTTTTTTACTGATAGATGTTTTTATATTATTATTTTACTAGAATGAAGTTTAACTAATTTTAGTAGTTAAATATGTATTTACAGTATTCCAATGGTCTCTGTGGAAAGAAAGTAGAATAGAGGTATAATAAACATCTATTAAATATTGCTTGTACTTTCTGTTAATTCTATGACATCACGAGATTAACATCAAGAGGTTATTACTACACTATTACACTACATACAGTACTAACATTGTAAATCAAATCAAGCTAAAATTGTAATCAAAGTATTTCTTGAAGATGGTGAATCATATTGAATGTGATAATAAGTTGCTTTTAAAATTGCTGGCAAGTCTATGGATATAATGTTAATTTTCATAGTTCCTGTTAGAAGCTCTTATGGGTATCTTTTGTTTTCCTTTTCTTTAGCAATGAATCAAAGTTATGACATCTGCAGTGGAGAGGCAACAGTGCATAAACCGTCGAAGGATATCTGTGATGCACAGGTAAAAAATAATTACTCATGCATGATAGAGATTGGGAATCCTCTTTCTACAAATTCTACAAATTGCTAATACTTATATACTATGCCACAATCCAGCTATACAACATGCAAAACTACATTATTATGTTTGGGGCTTTCTGCTATTTAAGGGTCTAACCTCCTGAAAATCAGGTGTGTGGTTACACTTCTACATTTATCTTTTTAGTCAGATCAATTTGTAGTATTCTGATTTCTTGCATTAAAATAAATATAACTGAATTAAATACATTATTTTTGGGCAATATAATTTGCAGGTGTTATAGGGTTAGGTTAAAGCTTAAATCTTCTTAACACCACATGTAAAAACATAAAGGTTGATAGTTTAATTCCTGAAAAGGAATGTAAAATTTGGACCTGTCTGGAAACTTGTGCTCAAGAAACAAACTTTGCTATAGCTAGTATTGAGATATATAGTCTGATGTTGGGTAGAAAGTGAAAAAACATATCCCTATCAAGTAGACAGTGCATTTCTGTTACAAGATGTCCATACATGCAAGAAATTATATCACAGCTATTTTTCTGGAATTTATCCTACCCTGCTTAATAAGAACATTATTTTAAAAATTGGGAAGAAAAAAATTGATGTGATATTTTGTCAATTGTCAGTTCCAGCAGTACTTTTTTAAAAAAATTCCTTCTTCAAACCTTATTGCATTTATTTTGATGCAGCAGGCTGACTCCACCACTAATTAAGATGTGCTTTTGAATTAAAGCACTTGGCAACCTAGCCCTTGAGGATATGGATGATTTCCCCTGTTGACTGTTTAAAATTCAATAAAATGGAAACAAATTTGCCTCCTTCATTATTTGATGTATGAAGCTGCCTTCAACTTGATGTTGAATTGAGATGAACAGATGGGGTGGATTAGGCCACATTAACTAACTATTATGGGAGTTGGCTCATATTGCTTGAAGAAGGCTGATGACAGTAATTGCAGTAAAATTTTATAATGGATCCATCATAATGGATTGTGTTGACTATTTCTGCTTTGGGTAAGTACTACCAGTGAAGTTCTCACTACTGGTAGATGGTAGCTTAACCCTTTGGTGCTCTTATTTAATGATGAGTATATTTTAATACGTTTTTTAATTAGTTGGTTTAATATGTATGCACCCCAAATTGTAGGTCAACTAAGAGGCCATATAAATTGAATATATAAATAAATGAGTACATGTTTCTAATTTTAATCCCTTTCTTCTGTTTGCTCCATATGGGAAAATAGACAGGATCTTTTGAAAGATCTTGTCTATTTAGCTGCTTAGCTGCCCAAATGTTACTTTAATCCTTATATTGGGTGACTTTCTCTATTGTATCTATTTTGTATTTTTTATCGTCCACCATGGCCAGGATCCCTTCCGGTATTAGCCATCTGAAGGCTATGTTGTGTCTGTTCAGCTGTTTGGTTAGGAACTGGTATTGTTGTCTCTGATTCCTGATTCTTCGGCGTATTTGTTTTAGGACTATAATTTCTTTACCTTTGTATGTCAACGTCCCTCCTCTGGATTTCATATATACCTTGTCCCTGATTGATCTTTTTGAGAATCTGACATGTACTTCTCATGCCAGACGATGCCTCCTTATGTAGTTTGTATGGACACGATAGGTTTCGTCTATTTGTCCCTGTATATCCAGCTTGTCTTTTTCTGTTATTTCTGCTATTATCTCAGCCATTTTTCCACCAAGATCCTCATCTCTCTCTTCTGCAATATTTTGGAGCCACAGGAAGTATGAAGCCTTTTCCATCTCGAGGGTTGCTAAGGAGTCGGACAGTTCTTTATTAATTTGAGCCGTTTTCTGTTCCATTCTCTCTACTTTCGTCTCTACTGAAACTATTTTGGCTTCTGCTATCCTAATCCTTTGTTCAATTTCGGTTATTGATTGTTGTATGTCTCCAATTCTGTCATTCATATTTTTAATATTCCCCCTAACTTCTCCAATTACGCACAGTCACTCATGCCTTCGTCACCTCTCGTCTGGACTATTGTAATGCTCTCTACATGGGGCTCCCCTTGAGGTGCACCCGGAGGCTCCAACTGGCGCAGAGTGCGGCCGCGCGGGTGGTTATGGGAGCAACATGGAGCTCCCATGTAACACCTCTCCTGCGCGAGCTGCACTGGCTCCCGGTGGTCTTCCGGGTGCGCTTCAAGGTTCTGGTTACCACCTTTAAAGCACTCCATGGCTTAGGACCTGGTTATCTACGGGACCGCCTACTACCACCAACAGCCTCCCACCGACCAGTACGCTCCCACAGAGAAGGGCTCCTCCAGGTGCCATCGGCCAAACAATGTCGGCTGTCGGCCCCTAGGGGGAGAGCCTTCTCTGTGGGGGCACCGACGATCTGGAATGAGCTCCCCCCAGAGATACGGAGGATCCCGGATCTGCGCACCTTCCGCCGCGAGTTGAAGACGCTTTTATTTCATCAAGCGGGCCTCGCCTAAATCTTCTCCCTTTTAAGTGTAAATTTTAAATTTTAATGTATTTTAAAATTATGGGTATTTTAAATTATGGGTATTAATTCAGCCAAATTTATTTAATTCATTTTATTCGATTTTAAATTTTGTATATTTATGTGTTTTATTTCATGGCTGTACACCGCCCTGAGTCCTTCGGGAGTAGGGCGGTATAGAAATTCAATAAATAAAAAATAAAAAATAATAATAATTTCATTTTTTATTTCTGTGTGAAGTAATCTCATTTCTTCCTGGTTCTCTGCTATTTTTTCTTGTGTTTTTAGTAACGTTTCCTGTATCATCGAGAACATGCTTTGCATGATATTTAAAGTCATTTCAGTTTTTTCTTTCTCCTTTTCTTTCCCTACTATACTGTCTAATATTTTTTGTTGCATTAGTGATGCTGCCATCGTTGTAGTATTTACAGCTGGTTTTTCCCCTGTTTTCTTATGGTAGATATTGTTGACATCTTTAGTGCTCGGGAGAAACTTTCCCAGGCTAACATAAAATTCTTAAACACTGAGTTTCTATCCTCTGTTTCTATAACTTCTTTAGCTGGATTTATTCTTATCTACTCTCACTGTTTAATCAAACTTTAATCCCACAGTGATTTTTTGCTAGACAGCCCACTATACTGAATCAATAATTAATTAATCAATCAATATTCAATTCAATCAATTATTGCAATAACAATCAAAGAGTCTTAGTTAAATTTCATTCAATCCCCTTCCTCTTTTTCCTGATTCTATAAAATCTTAACACAGTCTATACTTAAGGCTTATAACTTAAATAATTTAATAAGTAAATGAATTTTAAAATATAAATCATAACTTCTGCAAGTTTTAAGTTGTGATGGGTACTTCTTTGTCACTTTAAAATGTCTAATAACTTGTTATCTATAAATATATACAATATATACAATGTGCCCAAGCTTTTGGCAGATAAAGAATAAAGAGAGATTTCTCCCCCACCTTTTTTTGATCGTACTTAGCGTTATTAGTCCAATCCCTTCAGTGACTTAAATATGGCTGCTCCTGCTTTCCATTCTAAACAGCTTTTCCTCCCTTCCGTCTTATCACTGCAGTCCTCAATGGCACCAGTAAGCAAATTAGCATTCTTCAGCTTGCCTTAAAACTCAGAGTTCCATTGCTTTTTAATTTGTCTTCTTCTTTCGTGCTTGTTCCACCACCACTCAGCTGCTTTTCAAAGTCTTAGAGACCCTGGTTCAGTCCATCTTAGTCACTCCACAAGGTTATAATCCCTCTCGAGGGGCGGGCTTCTTCTCCAGTAGATTTGGGGGGTTTGTCTCATTTCCTCTCCGATGCTAGCGCTGTGTCCAGAGGCTTTAAGGCTTCCCCTGTTGTTTCCCCATCTCTACGGGATCGGAAAAGCTCATAAAGAGCTTCTATTGAAGAATCTTTGGGTTCCAGAAACGGCGGCTGCCGTTTCCTCACCCGCTCGCGATCTATATTGGGTGACTTTCAATTGAGTTAGTCCAGAACTTCCACCAATTTATCCAGGAAGGGCAAAATTGGAATAGCTGTATTAGGAAAACTATGAATAATGATAGCATGCTATTCATTTCAATCTATAATAAGTACTTTATATTTATAATATTTATTACAGAGCAGTTGACGTATTTATCATTTGGTTGCACGTCATGGTTGCACCATTAGGTTGGTTCTTTTTGTTGTCCATATTGAGTTTATATAAATGCCATTTCAAGTTTTGTTGTTCAAGATTTGTTCGAGATTTAAAAACAAAGGAATTCATCTACTCTAATAAGCAGCATAGTAATAAGATTATGTGGGTGATTTACAGAAAACAAAAGTATTTCAATTTCAGTGAATCCAGACATTTAAGTAGTCTGAAACTACTTTGAATACTTTGCAAAATTAGTAACATTCATATTAGCTAATACCCCATTTTTTATTTATATAAATTATTGGGGGTGTTGAACTGAAAAGAAACAGATAAGGCCAGCACAAGACCATGTATTAATTTGCATATTTGGCCATTTGGTAGCACTAATGAATGTATTTTTCCTGTAAACAAAATTATTATTGTTTACAAAGTAGTAATTTAGAATTGTATATACATAATCATATATATAATCATAGAGTGGCTCAGTGGCTAAGATGCTGAGCTTGTCAATTGAAAGGTCGGCAGTTCAGTGGTTTGAATCCCTAGTGCCGTGTAATGGGGTGAGCTCCCGTTACTTGTCCCAACTTCTGCCAACCTAGCAGTTCGAAAGCACGTAAAAAATGCAAGTAGAAAAATAGGGACCACCTTTGGTGGGAAGGTAACAGTGTTCTGTGCGCCTTTGGCATTTAGTCATGCCGGCCACATGACCATGGAATTGTCTTCAGACAGTCCTGGCTCTTCGGCTTTGAAACAGGGATGAGCACCGCCCCCTAGAATCGGGAACAACTAGCACATATGTGCGAGGGGAACCTTTACTTTATATATAATCATTCTTGGAATCCTAACAATTTTCTTGCTTCTCTAAATTTCTCATATCTTGGAGTGTCTTACCTGACAATACAGAGGTAGTTGAATTTATAGATAACATTAATAATAATGATGTTTATTTGTATCTTACGCTAAACCATTGTAGTTAACAGTATAGACTGATTCACCAAGCTAACTAATTGTGATTTATTTACTAAAACACAAAGAAATAACTACATGGTTTACTATTACGTAGGATTTCTTTTCTTATATACAAAGTTACAAACTGACAAATTAGCATCTGCAAGTTCATAAATGGAATGCAAATCTCAAGGTTAAGAGAAAGCTGAGATTAGTGTTTTGTGATTTTTATTGTAGTCAGCAGGAGTTTTGAAGGTCTGCGTGTAAAGCAAGAATAGTTCTGAGGACAGACATACTTTTGTAGTGACATTGAGCTTAAAGGAATGAAAATCATTTTTTTCTGAGTTTTCTCTAAGAGATTCAGGTTATTTATCTTTGTATCACTTTTGGCTTACTCATTTATTAGTGATATTTTTCCTTTTGAGAACATAATTTTCTGGACCATTTTACTATTAAGATAACAACATTTTGCTTTGTGCTATAGAATCACTATATAGTATTTTTTTTCCTCTTTTCAAGCAAGTTTGGTATAATGGTTAAAGCTCCAGGCTACCAACCAGAAGACCGTGAGCTCTGGTCCAGTCTTAAACATGAAATCAGCTGGGTGGCTTTGGGTTAGACACTCCTTCAGCCCAATCGCTTCACAGGGTTGTTGTTATGGGAAAAAATAGAAGGAGGAAGGAGTATTAGGTACGTTCACTACCCTGCATTAGTTATAAGCATAATAAAGATAGCATAAGAAAATTGAGAGAGAAAGAGAAAGAAACCTATGCTGTTTCAAGTGTTCTTCACACATTGTTAGGAATACAATTAAAGTGTACATTAATGATCATGCAGTTAGGTGACTTTGGGCCAGAAGCTGTCCTTCAGCCTCAGAATCTATTCAATTTTTATTATGATATAATTGGTGATTAAAGGCAGGATAAATAAATAATGGATAAAGTAATCTTGTAGGAAATGAACTTGTGGAAAACCTGTTTAAAATATTAATTTTTGCACTTTATAATCAAGATGTTTAAATTTTCACTTTGAACACACAGATAATCTTCGCTTATCAATGGTAATTTGGACTGGAGTTTTGTTGCTACATGATGTGTTAATAAAACACAACATGACTGAAGTGCTTAGTGACAGAAATCACTACATTTCTGGTTGCTGTCATTAAGTGAATCATTGCCAGTTACCAAAGTCATGTAGTTATGTACATGTAGTCCCTGCTTGAGACCTCCTGTTGGTTTCCCCATTGACTTTGCTTGTAGGAAGTTGGCAGAAAAGATTGCAAGTGGCAATCGTATGACTCCAGGATACTGGGATATCATAATTGCAAGCTGGCCACCAAATTGTAATATGCTCATTTTGCATTCTTTTGATTTCACCCCTCATCCTACTTAACATAAATCTCCTGACATTTTAGGATTTACTACTAGATCCACATGTGGCATTTGATTCCAAAAAAAGGTGGAACACCCACTTTAGGGTAGACTTTGTTTTTGAGTTGGTTTTTCAGACTCTGTAGTACTTCAAAGAGTAAACAGGATCATGACAGAAACAAAATGCATTTCTTAATTAAATGCAATTAAGTATCATTATTCCCCATATTTTACTACTTTCTCATATCTGATTTAAATTACTACATTTTGGCAAAACTTCTGGAGCAGTTTTATTGTTTATTATTGCATTTATATTCTGACTTTTTATAAATTTAAGGTGAGGTTTTCTCTTCATTTCCTCTGAAGTGAAATTGACTAAGAATAATTGATCAGAATCACCTCTGTAATCTAGGGAATAACTTGAATTTGGAGCTTCTTGATAATAAGCACAATTTTTTTTATCACTCAATATTCAATATTAAGAATATAGATTCTTAAATTCTGTCTGTATGCACAGAGACATTTGTATATCAAAATGCTGTAAGTTATTTTGATAATATCTCCATACAAAACATTTATTTTTATATAGACTGTCATGCCTGAAACAATAAAAATCATATACATATACATATCTTTTCTCTTTTTTATCTAACATACTTTAATAGTTATATGTTATACATACAAAGAAGGGTGGAGTGTGTGAAATAGAAGCTTGTGCTGTTATTTTTAGGAATGACTCTCTTGCTCTCCATCCTTTTCCAGGGCTGTTCTTGGCTAACTTTCCAATGAATTTGTAACTTTTACTGTGGTTCTCTTATGTAACAGGAAACAAGTTGACGGGAACAAACGCACTGCCTGCATATCAGCTGCATCCATAATAGCAGCTTACTTAGTTCAGCATTGCCTCTGCTATGTTAAGCAGATAGCATCACATAGAAAGAGGAGATTGTGTGACTCGTTTGGTGCCTGTTTTGTTTTTTTAAGCAAGAAGCAACGGTTTGCTCAGCATAAAATTGGAACATTTCAGAGGGTGAAATGGAGAAGATGAGTTTTTGGTGAAATTCAAAGTTTGTGATTGTCATGTCCTGGGACTGTGGATTTAAATACCTTTTTCCTTTTCCACCAACCTTGAAGGCAGGAATTATGTGCAAGCTTCAAGAACGAGAAGATGTTGGGCACATCGAACTTGTCCAGAAATTTGCAAAAGAAAATGGTCGTGTTCCACAGGCAAACAAAAGAGAACCAGGGAATATAGACCAGGTAGGACATTTTTCCATTTTTTTCCAAATAGTAAAGTAATTGGAAACAATCCAGGAATGATTCATAGTGGAGTCAATGAAATTGAATTTTGAATGTAATTCTATGAATACTTCCTGAAAAGTAAGTGCTATTTAACTCTACATACATACTGTACTTACCTACAGGAGAGAGGGACGGAGGGAGGGAGGGAGGGGCAGAGGGGGGGGGGTTTAACCATAATTGATGACATTTAATGTCTTTGAATGGTACTCATAATTTACTTTTTGCATCTGGAATTTTTTTCAGTTTCTTCCCCTTCAAAATGAAAGTGAACTTTCAACCAGGCTTCCCAACTTGGCACCTTCCAGATGTGTTCCCAGCAGATTGGGAAGGTGCTAGAATGAGGAAAAATTTTCTTGAGCTGTTTAGACTAATAGACATTAAACTATGCTTCTGAAGCATTGCAGCTATCTACTTGATTTGTTGGCATGATTATATTGACTGGGAATTTAAGAATTATAGTCTCAGGGATGTGGTCCAAGTTAAAAAAGCCTGAATTAAATTATTTGTAATCCTCAAAGGGATTCTCCTTAGCATTTAAACTAAAGATGTGTTGTAATTACACTAATTATTGATTACCAATATATCATTGGGTTGGGTTGGGTTTTTTTTTTTTTTTGGTGTTTAGGAAATCCAACCAAGATGTTAGAAGTTTTAAGAAGTTTTACATTCTTGAAATATGTGATGGATTCTTGTTTCTTGCATACTGACAGTTTCTGCAAAATAGTGTTACTTAACTTTGAATCCCAGGCATTTAAATTGAAGCAGTCTACCTTCTTCTCTCAGTCAAGAGATCATTTTTCCTATGATGCTTGAATCCTGTTCTTCTTGTTAATACATTTAATGTACTAGGTTTTGAGAGCTTTTATATCCCAATCATTTCTTATTATTGACTATGTTGGTAGGGCTGATGGTAATTCAAAATAATGGCATATATTCTTATTAGAGTATTTTTAGGAAATTCCTTTAGGAAATTAATCTTAATTGTATGTGACCAGCATACTTGCATTATCGGGTAATACTGGAATAAATGTTTTCTGCAAACGTTGTAATAGTGATGGCAAGGAGAATCTATTTTTAGATATTTAAAACTGGCAAAGGAGTGCAAGTTTTTTAAAAAAATCTTAGAAGTTAATCATATTTGGGAGTACATTGTGTTGTCTTGATCTCTAGAAAGGGACATTTGTGGAGTCCTATTTCTATCTGCAAAGCAAAATGCCTTTCTGTTTACAGTATTCCACAAGCCCATTATTTCTCTTATCAACTTTTAGTGTGTTTTTTCACTTGTTTTTTTCTCTCCCTTTTCCCCCCAGTAACACTGCTTGTTCATATTATTCATTTATTTATTTAGTCACATTTGTATAACTGCCCAGCTCACATAGTGACTCTGGGAAGTATGCACAATAAAACAATCAAAATACATTAAAAAATAAATAAAAAAGAGAATGGTGCCAAAAATGTGCAAAATTGCATTCAGTTTCCATATAATCATCTAGCAAGCTCCATTTTGTCATAATTTTAGGGCTTTCTGGCAGTCTGGATAGGCTTGGGACCAGCCTCACCTTGGGGAGGGAATGATGTTTCACAGAATGAGGGGCATGGCAGAAAGTCTTCCTTCTTGGTCCTGCCTGATTAAACTCACACAAAATGCATTTCCTGCTGGAGCAGATAGAACAGGGAGATTTAACAGGGAAAAGGTCCCTCAAATATCCCATTCATTTATTTAATTCATTGATTTTTTTAATCGTCATGTTTTTGCAATGTGCAATAATTTATGTTAAATTGATGCTGCTTTTAAATGATATTAAAAATAAGTTCATAAAAATAATTACCAGAAACAAATCGTGTAGAGTGGAGTAATAGATAGTTTCTTTTTTACACTTCCTCAAAACTGAGTTTCTGCAATACTTGTATGATTACTTTTTAATCTTTGGTGGGAAACAATGCAAAAATAATACATAAACACTTATATACACTTAACACATTTAAAAATGCTGACTTCTGGCTGACATTGTGGCAATATCAGACGTGAGGAGTGGGTCTCCGCGCTCCTGCGCCAAGTTCTCCACATTAGAGGACTCTGAAAGGACTAAAGTCACCCTGGAGGGATGGTGAAGAAAAGAGGGGAGCCTGCAGGTCATGGAGAGTCACAATCTCTCCTGCTTGACTCAGGTTTTTTTCCCCCTCTCCTTCATGATGAGGAGAAGAGGCAGCTAAAAATGGCGGCTGTGAAGTTGGATCAGCCAAGGCAACAAAGAAAGTGCAGAAGCAGTGTAAATGAATTGTGAATGGAACTGGATGAGAAAATTCCTTTTTTACTCAAAACCTATCCTTAAAAAGAAAAGAGGGGAGAATTCCAAAAGAGAGACTTAACTATTTATTAAAGCGGCAAATAATTACATATAGAAAAACTCAGACCCAAAAGAAAAGAACTAAGAGAGGAAAAGTTAAAAATTTCAAAGTACAGAAAATTGGATGGCTAAATTGAGTAGGCATTATTTTGGAAAGACATTTCATAATGCTGGATCTATCTACTTTAATAATTGACTTTGCTTTTATAAATTGAATTTAAATTGGATTTAATAGCTGTTAGAACTGAGACAATGTTGAAACCTAAGCTGAGAGCTCTATCTATTGATAAAGGAAAATATACCATATTCTATAACTCTGGGAAAATTTTTGATTAGAAAAATAAAATACATTTATTTGGAGAACTGTGGTGATATTTACTCTTCTATACTTATCTACCTTATAACTATGGGAGGTCCAATGGTGAGAACAAGGAAGATAAGTAAAGCAATTTTGAATGCTAGGATATATGACTAAACTTATAGAGAGGACATAAGGAGATTTTGGAGACTTTCCTGGACTACCTGAACATCTGATTGAATAACCCTGGGATATAAAAGAACTCTGACTAAAGTATTCTTTGAGGAGCAACATTAGGCCTGAACATATGGTTGTTGAACTATTGAGCAAAAGTGGGCCTTATTAAAATAAGACGAGATGCTCTACATGGGGGAAAATGAGTGTAAATTCAAAAGAAATATTGTTGATGATTAAAAGCATTAAGGACTCTATGACCAAGAACTTCAGGGAGATAAACAATTTAATGCAAAGCATAGATGGGAAAATAGAAAATATTCTACAAAGGACAATGAATAAAGACCAAGATGCCCAGGAGAAGGGAGGAGACAACGGAAAGAATGGAAGAAAAGACAGAACAGATAAATCGACAAGCAAAACAAGAAGAGAAGATAATAAAGACTATAATGATTAATGAAAATAATCAGGGGAAAAGTATTTTAAGAGATTTAAAAATGGAATGGGAAGATACCATTGAAAAAGAGATGGGGTTTGAGCAGATACCCTGGACGCTCAGCAGCATAAGAGGATAGAAATGGGAGGAATATTTAGACTAAACAGTAAAAATCCAGAGGTAGATAGAGACAAAGATCCAAGAGAGGAGTATGGGAGGTATGCCAAAAAACAAATAAGAATTGAAATATAATGAGCAAGAGATGATGGATAGAAAGGAAATGTTTTTTCTTGTTTTTCTTTCCTTCTTTCTTTAATATAATGAGGGCCTGATTAAAAGTTAGATTAGAAGTAGAAATAAAGATACACAACTTATAAATCTTATAAAAGTAATAAATAGACGGAAGATTAGAGGTTGAAAGATGGATTTAATATGTATGTTTAAATAATATGGTGATTGTTGTCAGGATGGTGTAAGGGGATTAGATTTTAATACAATATGTGTACTATAGTAGGATTAGTAAGGATGGCCTGATTAAGTAGAATAAATTAAAGAATTGAATGAAAAGATTAGAGGTTGAAAGATAGTATTATTATGTATGCTTAAACAATGTTGTAATTGGCATTAGAATGATACATTGAAATATTGAACAATTAAATAATGTAGATTTATATCTTAATACAAATAGAAGTATTGATACTAGGAGTATATAAACTTAATCAATGTAACAAATATTATTGATATTAGTATTGTTATTTGTATCAAAATGAATGATACCCAGATGCCGTACTGTTCATGTATTGATGTTGACATATATATATATATATATATATATATATATATATATATATATATATATAAACTAGCTGAATACTTGTGCTCCGCTACGAAACTATGTGATTGGGCTTGATAAAGATATTTATAGCTTGAAAATTAATGAGTACTTACAATGGGCCTCTCCCCTTCTCTCCCTCAGGCTTGCCCCACAGAAGCCTCCCCTATCCTATCCCCTTCTCTCCATCAGGCTTGCCCCACAGAAGCTTCCCCTATCCTATCCCCTTCTCTCCTTCAGCCTTTCCCCACAGAAGCCTCCTCTATCCTATCCCCTTCTCTCTCTCAGCCTTTCCACACAAAGGCCTATCCTATCCCCTTCTCTCCCTCAGGCTTGCCCCACAGAAGCCTCTTCTCTCCTCTTCTCTCTCTTAGGCTTGCCACACAGAAGTCTCACCTGTCCTAGCCACTACTCTCCCTCAGGGTTGCCACACAGAAGCCTCTTCTATCCTATCCCATTCTCTCCAGAGTTATTTTCAGGTTGGGAGGGTGAGTAGAACGTCTAACTAATTAGCATCAGAGCATGTTAATCATAATATAAGAAATACTAATGATCTGATGGTCATTTTGAAAAATCCTTTCTTAGTGAGCACCTAGAAGCCAAGAGGAACATGCGTGCCAAATTTCAAGTTTGTAGGCTTTATGGTTCTGGAGATTTTGTAATTGCGGCGTGAGTGATTTTCATTTTTATATATAGAGATAAAAATAAACATATAACCAAAAAAAAACAAAACCCCACATTTAACAATGCTAAATAACTTGAGTAAGTTAGCTTGCTTACTCAAGTGGATTATGTTATGTTCTGAAATAGTTTTGTACCAATTTGCAACACATAGTAATAAACCTGTGACCAGTGCTGCAAAAGATGGCCAGCTGATAGTCTAGCAACTATCAGTGATTTGAGTTGTCCTGCATCAAGTTTCCTGTGGCGATTTGTCCTGTGCCAAGATGGCCATGCCAAAGTGGCTGTGATGACCTGAATGTGGCAAGATGGTGGTGTCGAGAGGGCATCGTCAAAATGTCATGGACCCTAATGGAAAGTAACATAAATAAATGTATATTGGTCCCAAGCTGTGAGATACTTTATGGGTAAACCTTTGAACCGTTAGCTGGGTTCCAGATCAGTGGTGGGTTGCCCCCAGTTCACACCAGTTTTATAGAACCGGTAGTAAAACTGGCAGGAGGCTCCACCCACTGACCCCGACATCATCAAAATGCTTCTGCACATGGCCCCGTTGCAAACCGGTAGTAAAGGTAAGTAGAACCCACCCCTGTTCCAGATGCTTGCAAGAAACCATAAAATTGTATAAAACTTATCAATGATTCTCAGCTCATTTACATTAAAAAGTTTGAAGTCTTTTAGAAAGTCTCAACAAATTGAATGTGGTTTAACATATCACATTTATTAATTGATTAGATATTCATAATCTCATATATAACCTGCATCTGCATAACCAGCCAATTTTCTCCTCCCTTTTTCTCCCTCCAATTCATCCCAATTTAGATTTTAAGTGAACTGTGGTTCTTGAAAGCTTGTGCCTTTTATTAACATTTATTGTCTGAAAAAGAACTAGTAGATTTTAATTTTCACCTCATTAGATATTCAGCATTAATTATGTACTATGGCATATTGAAATTTGTTTTAAAGAAAAATATTAATGAAATTGCTGACCTTAGCTAATAAACAATATTAGAAGAAGTTTATTTATTTCTCACACTGTATTTGGAAACAATGGTTGCCTTATTTTGCTTTTGAAGAAGTAGCTTTTGAAATAGCTGACAAATAAAAATACTTAAAACTAATAATTGCATTATTAGATAAAGTGTTTTTTGCTTCCAATTTTTTTTATATAGTTGTAAATTTAGTATATGTGCTGCCCAAGCGAGCACTATATTTGTAAATTGGAAAATATCTTTTCTGCTACATACTAATTTAGGATGTTTCCCAGAAACCAAACCAAAACTGTTAGAATCCTAGAAACATGCAACATGCATAATATTCACCCCCTGTTTTTAACCCACAGTCTGGTCTAACAAAATTTTTGTGGCAAACTGGAGAAATAACTGTCCATAAATAAAGCATTTAGCTTTTACTATACAAACACAGGAAATGAAATCACACTTAAGGGCATAGGATTGCTTCATTTGTTTGTGTGCCTTTGGATGAAAAATTATCCCTTTGCTGATCTACTGTATTGTATCTTTTAAACAGTTTGTGCCATCATTCTTTAACCTTGTGCTCTATGGATGTTTTGGTATTACAGTGCTTGAAATTTTCAGTTAAATTAATTATAAATTTGAGAATTCTAGTCGTAACCTTTAGAGGGCACTAGATTGGAAAAGGCTGTGTTAGGCAAGAACTGGTTAACTTCTGTCTTTGAAATTTGTGAATTGCCTTTCAACTGAAGCAAATAGTAAAATGGCTAACAAAGGGGTGGGGGAACCCATAAAGGAAATTAGAATCAAAATTTGTAATATAATGAATATCTATATAAATAAAAATGTAAATATCCGTTTGTACATAACCACACATCTCCGAAAGTTCTTCACCGATTGCTTTCAAATTTTGACATAATGTTGCATTTGACTATGGGCGTGTTTTTATATACCTATATTATATACATGTCACACCTGTGACAGGTAAAAACATGAAAAACATTGGAAAACATTGAAAGACACTGAGAAACATTGACAAACATTGAAAAACAGCGCCATCTGCTGGACGTAAAACCAACATGACAGCCTCCCAACCCTGATTATGCTCAAAAGATTTCTGCTCCTTATATTTAGATTCTCCATATTGCTTCCAAGAAACTGCGCATTTGGAAGGAAGAGACGCCCAAGGGCCATATCCTGCCACCAGGCTTGGCAGGTAGGCAGCCGACTCCCCGCCAGGAAGCCCTCACAGCCAACGCTTCTAGGGCTGGGAGGGACCCACCCGAGCCTGGCTCTGACCTCCCCCTCCCCTGGCCGCCCCGCAAACTAGCCTTGCCCGTCGGTGCTGCCCATCTCCCTCACCAGCCGCTCTCGGGGCTCCCTCCAAAGAACACCTGGCAATGAGCTGCCTGGGTCCGCCGAGCAGGAACCCTCCATCCCTCGCCTGGCCTGAATCGCACCTGGCCTACTGCTACCATGGGCCCCGAGGTCAGAAAGACCAGCTGCTAACTGGCGCTATGTGAATCCGGTCGGTGAGTGGGAGATGGAGGCAACTGGAGCCTCGGGGTCGCCTTTGACCAGCGTCACCTTTGATTCTCAGGTGGGCGCTCTGGCAATTCATGGAGCCTACACGAAAATTTCGGCCTCTGGCAGAAAAGGGGCTCCGGGGAGGCTCCAGGGGCGGAAACGGGCAGGAGGGAGGATGGCCGGCCCTCCATTTCGCCTGGAAGAGCAAGGGATTTAATCATTCCCCTGCCCTTGGCAAGCGGGGGAGGAGAACTGCACAGCAGGGGTCCAGTGGGGTTTGCATGGCTCCTGGCTTTGCCGCTTTCTTCCTTCGGGCGAGAAGCCCCAAACCAGCCTCGAACCCCCGCTGCACCCCCTCCCTCCCTCCCTTCCCTTCCCTGCTATGCGTCTCCCCATTGAGCCTCCAGAGAACATCTGTGTAGGGAGGACGGAGGGCCCCCCCGAGTTTCTGCTGTGGTGGGGAGAGCTGCAAAGGCCTGGCCTGAAAAGGTAAGGGCGATGGCGGGAGATGCAGAAGAGACCGGGCCAGAGACAGAGATAAACAGAGAAAGGGAGAGACAGACATAGAGAAATACAGAGAGACTGGGGGTGTGTGGAGAGAGACACATACAGAGATACAGAGAGAGAGGGTGGGAGAGAGAGAGACAGAGATACAGAGAGGGGGGAGAGAGAGACATAGAGATACAGACAGAGGGGGAGAGAGACATATAGATACAGGTGGGGGGGAGAGAGACAGAGAGATACAGAGAGGGGAGAGAGAGAGAGATACAGAGAGGGGGGGAGAGAGACACATAGAGATACAAAGAGAGGGGGAGACAGGAGGGAGGATTTTGTGGTTCCCATTGTTTTTTAGCAACTGGTTCTCTGCCCTAATCACCAGCTGGGTAGACGTGGCTCAGGGACTGTCATGTGACTGATGAAAGTGAGTGACGTCGAGTTGGCCACGCCCACCAAATGTTTGTGGAGAGTTTGGAACTTCACCTTCACTCTTTTAGCCCAGCGAAAGCACCAGACTGGGTCACAGCAACTCGTGGCCGGGTACAGCTAGTAATAAATAAAAACAAGTCAAACTAACAATTAGAACCTTGGTGAAACAAATACATTTTTTACAGAGTTTCCAAATGCAGTTTGCAAATTAATATATTCATAGTCTGAAGGAAGTGGAGAAGAAAGGCATTCTCTCACTGTTAGCCTAAGACACTGAAAACATCTTAAGAAGTTCACTCCTCCAGATCTTAAAGCTGGAGAGGTTCATAATGGATAAACCCATTAAGACAGGCCTGTCAAACTGGCGGCCTGCAAGCTGGATGTGTCACATGCAGGCCATGCCCACCTCGGCTCCACAAAGACAAAAAAGTCACGATACATCACATGATGCAATCAATGCACTAAGACAGTCAGATTCTAAGCAGGTCTGGGTTTTAGGCATTAGTATAAAACTTTAAATTGAGTCCAGAAAGTATATGCCACATTGTTTACCACAGGCATCCTGTACCTTCTATTAGTTTCCATTCCATTAGCCTAATTTAATTTATTTTCAGCAGTTGCAACTTCTAGGACATTTTTTAAGTGTAGCATCACACAAATCATCAGAGTAGGGTTCAATTATTTAATTAATTTCTATAGCTGCTCAACTCAACTAAGTGACTTTGGGTGGCTTACAGCGCAATCAATATGTTGATAAACTACAGGTAGCCCTCAACTTACAACAGTTCATTTAGTGACAGTTCAAAGTTACAATGGCATTTTTCACACTTATAACTTTTGTAGCACCCCCATCCTCATGCGGTCAAAATCCAGATGATTGGCAACTGGTTCATATTTATGATGGTTGCTGTGTCACAACCTCACATGATCCCCTTTTGCGACCTTTTGACAAAAGAAGTCAGTGGGGAAGCCAGATTCATTTAACAACTGTGTGACTAACTTAACATTGATTCACTTAGCAACCGTGGCAAGAAAGGTTGTAAAATGTGGCAAAATTCAATAAATGTCTCACTTAACAATAGAAATTTTGAGCTCAATTGTGGTTGTAAATCGAGGACTACCTGTACTTGTGAAAGTTGTTGAGACTCAGATTTTGTCATGAGAGAGGCTAGAAAGCAGAGACCTTGACTTTAAGTTACACTTTAGCCATGAAAAACCAGCTGGGTGACTTTGAGCCAGTCTCAGCCAACCCGCCACACAGGGGAAGGAAGTGTGTTGTATGTATTTGCCACCTTGAGTTATTTGTAAAAATAATAATTTAATAAAAAAATAAAGATTTTTAAGATATGTTAACAATCAGCAGTTGCCCAGCCTCAAAGAAACATAGGATGATAAATGAATTCAACCAAAGAGTTTCTGAGGGAAAAAAAACTCAGTTTCAGAAATCACAAAGGGGGGAATTCTGTATTTATGTTTACAGGTCAATCACCATTTTAGAGATGTCTTCGAAATCCAGAGTCCCAAAAGTGCTTTAAAAAGGCAACTGGACAGAAATGTCCCAGTTCTAAAGAAGTTTCTTGGATGAGAAGTGAAACGTTACAAAGAAAAATAAAATAAAGACAAGTTGCCTTTTGAAAAGCACCAACCATGACCTGGATGACTGAAAGTCCTCACAGACATTCAAGATCTAGAGCTTAGTCAAGCTGGGCCAAATCAAGTGGCAAGACATTTCCTGAGGTTTTTCCAACGAATCTGATGCTGCATATTAACAACATACTTTCAGGTGATTATTCAGTGAGGAACATATGCTTTGAAAGCAAAGTAATTTATGCAACATTAGCATAAGCAGCAATTCTACTTAATTTACATAATTAAATCTGGCTGCAGAATTTGAGTTTCTTCAAACAGAAATCAATGGTGTTTGACCATTATATTAGCCTTGAGTTCAATGTCATGCATAAAGAAGAATTACATTTGCATGATGAGAAAACATTCATTTGGAGCAAGTTGCAGATTTTGATATCTGACACTGAATTTACACTAAGAAATATTTAAAGTTGAAATTGTATTATGTTTGATTTCATTTGCTATGCATTCTAAACCCTGAGCAAGTACCACCTGTAAAGTTTTGTTTTTAAGTTACAGGTGAAAGTATTATTCTGAACATAAAGATCACAATATTTTGAAGGCATTGCTATACTTCTTAATTAATTTGCTATTTATGTAGGAGTAGTATTTACTATTATTTATGTAGCAGTAAATTAGAATGTTCCTTTTATTTATTCAGCTGTTGAATAAAATTTACTATACACATTGCTTACTTAATAATACATTGTTAGAATCTTTGTCAAGAGAATCGGGCTCAATGTGTGCTTGTAATTATGTGATTTCTGCTCTTGTTCTTCTGCTTAGTCAGAACTTGCTACAAGAGGAAGTGGCCCTTAAATTAATTCCCCTGAAAGTCCCTGGGAGTTTACTCTTTATCCAATTTAGGGTCTCTTGTAACTATTTTACACTTATTCTTAAATGTTAATTTAAAAATATATTTGATTTGATTTGCATAAATGATCTAGGTCAGTGATGGCGAACCTTTTTGGCACCGAGTGCCAAAAAGGTTGTGTGGAAACGTCGCACACACATGCGCTCATCAGGGCTGCACTCTGGAAAAGCCAAAGTTCCGGGTTCTAGCATGCATGCACACCTGACAGTCAGCTGGCTGGCGCGCATGTTCAGGCTGATTTTCGGCACTGCTGCACATGCAAAGGGATCACGCTCTGGAAAAGCCAAACTTCCAGGTGATAGCATGCATGCATACAAGGAACACATTTTCAGAAAGCCTGCAGAATTTCCATGTTCTCACTTGCTTCTTCCAGAGAAATCCAAAGTATAAATCTAAATGCCACCCAATATATGAGAAGTCATTGATTTGTGCAAGAGGCTAATTGCCTGGCCATTATTCTTGCAGAAGAGACTCTGATAATATTGCTGTGTGTTTCAGCATTCAATTTCCTGAGTAAAGGAAGTCCTGCATTCAAATAATAGTGACCTGTCAATTTAGACATCACTCTCTTTGTAGGTTAAAGGAAGGGTGGAAAAATGGCAGATTCTCAAACTGCTTCTAATCTCATTACCAGCCAATGTTTTCTGGATGTCAAAATTGTAAGCTCTGAAGCTCTGATAACTATACCAGGCATGGGGCAAGTTAGGTTGTTTCTTATTTGTATGAGAATTACTGCCTTTGAAAAATACAAGGCAATATACTAAAAGGTATATTGAAAACTAGAAAACCTATGTTCTGAATATACACACATTTATTAGCAATTGTTGTTGCAACTTACTTTTAAAAAATCTTAAACTAATTCTCCCTAGCAGCCATATGGAAGTATTTTCTGAAAAAAAAACTTTTCAGTACTAATTCAGAATATAAAACGGTTAAGAACCAGGTATCTTTAAAAAAATAGTTGCCATTCTAAAGAAAAAAATTAGTTTAGGATTGTTTTAACTTATAATTGTTTACAGCTTTTATGAGAAGCTGTAAAAAAATTAAGCTTATCAACTTAAATGTTAATATCTAAGCATATTCCTAGAGCTAAGTTTTTGATGTACTTTTAGTCAGAAGAGACCAAATGAAATCAATTGGATTTAAGCAGTTGCTAGATTTAATACCCAGAGAGATTAAGAATGTTGGTATGTAAGAGTATTGACATACTTTTAGGTAGGTATACAATCCTAGATTGAGTTTTGTACAAAACTCAGCTTTTTAGCAATTTATTCAGTATGAAGTCACATTATAGCTTGAGGTTTGGAAAGATTCTAGGTAAGATACATCAACTTTTAATGAAGATGCCTTTTTCATACTCAAATTCTGTAAAGTTTAATGTATCTTCTAGCAAATACTAATAGGATGTCCATTGTCAGAATATGAGTATTACTCTATAGCAACTAGCCCTTATATGCATTCTTTCTTTAAAACATTAATGGTAATTGTCAGGGCATTTATTAATCCCATGTTTGGCTCTGGGACTAATTACCCTGATTTAGAGGAGGAGATGAATCGAGGCTTATCCTTGTTTGCAATATTCCGAAAAGAAACGCGAAGGAAGGTTTCTAATAAAACTCATTTATTTGTTATAAAGAAAATAAAACACCTCACTAACTAAGAAAAGTTAATTGTTACATTTTGAAAATAATTCTTGCCGGCTATGTCAGCCGGACCTTGGCAAGAGAACAAAGGGAAGAGAGTGAGAAGGAATGGAATGTGGGTGGATACGGAAACACGTAGCTTACTGATAAGAAGTTGGCAAAGCTACGGAGAGTCTGACAGTCCAGAAATAATGAGCTCAGCTGGTAAATAAAATAACGCAGTGACATTCCCCTTCTTTTGCCAGTTGAGCGAATATCAGTACATCATCAAATAAGGCACATCTTCTCACGCAGATACTCGTGTTGAGCTGCTGGAAGTGGTTTGTTGAGCATATCAGCAATTTGATCATGTGTAGATACATATTGCATTTTGACAAAACCTTTTTTCACTAAATGCTTTATGTTTTGATAACGAATGTCAATGTGTCTGGACCTAGAACCTGTAAAATGAGATTCAGAAATATAAACCACCGATTCATTGTCTTCCATCACGGTGATCGGTCGGATCGGGTGTGTCCAGATATCTGTGACTAAAGCATCAAACCAAGTTAGGGAGTTACATGCATCTGAAACACAAGCATATTCAGCTTCAGTAGATGAACAAGAAACAAAATTCTGTTTACGTACTTGCCAATAAACAGGACATCCATTTAAGAACATCATATAACCTGAAGTACTTTTACGTGATTTCTTATCACTTGCCCAATCAGAATCTGCATAACAACATAATTCTGCATAATCAGTATGTGTTGGTTCTAACAATAATTTCATGTGTTTAGTGTATTTTAGGTATCTCAATAATTTCTTAATACATGTCCAATGAAACTGTTTTGCCTTACCTACGTGTCGTGATAAGAGATTAACACTAAGTGCAATGTCGGGTCTGGTCCAACTACTAATGTACAACAGTGACCCAATGACTGAACGATAAAGTGTTTGATCCTCGAACTCAGGACTTTCTTCTTGTGTCAAGTTATGAAAATCTGTTTGCATGGGTGTCTTTGTTGTGTTAGCATCTTTCATGTTGCAATGATGCAAAATTTGTTCAATTTTATCTTCTTGTGAAAGACTAAACCCCCTCTGTGTTTTTTCAATATGAACACCTAAATAAGTGCTAATGTGACCTAATGATTTCAATGTGAAGTATCTCTGCAAAGCTTTGGCAAAAATCTCACTCATTTGCTTATTTGGGCCAATATAAACAATATCATCAACATAAACAAGAACTATCTCATATGCATTGTTAGATCTTTTTGTGAGCACGCACTCATCAGTTTCGGACTTAATAAAGCCCATTGAATTTAGTTTGTCAGTAAGACATAAATACCACATTAAACCAGATTGTTTCAGACCATAGAGACTTTTGTTTAGGAACCAGGTATCCCCTTCTTGCTGTCGGAATCCTGGAGGACTTCTCACGTAGATCTCTTCATCTAGGTCTGCATGTAGATAAGCCGTGTCAACATCAAATTGGAAAACTTCTAAACCAAGGATAGTTGCAGTTGCTAAAGCAATTTTTACACTCTCAGTTCTGACTGTCGGTGAGTAAGTATTTGTGTAGTCCTCAGGATAACGTTGAGCGAAACCCTGAGCTACAAGTCTGGCCTTGTACAGTGACTCACCATTTGGTTTCTTTTTGATTCTGTAGACCCATCGAGTGCCAATGACCTTTTTGTTTGCTGGAGGTTTTGCAGGTGTAAATACTTTAAGTTTCTTTAGACTGTCCATTTCAACCTGCATTGCATCATACCATTTGTCTTGTTCTGAATCAGGGAGCTGCTTGATTTGTGTGAAATTATCAGGTGGAAGTGTAACATTGCAAATCAAAGGCAAGGGTGCTTTTGTCAGTTGCCAAGAATATCGTTGTGGAGGGATTCCTTTTGTGGCCCTCTTGGAACGTCTTGGAACAACTGTCCAGTCTTCTTCTGCTTCGTCCTCGTCCTCACTTTTGTCGCTAGCGTCAGCATCCGCGGCTTGCGAAGACGGAACATTGGGTTGAGAAGAATCAGTGGAATCTTGATCATCAATCTGCGTGGCATCAGCAGTGTCATCTCTAGGAAAATAGACTCCAGGATCATTGGAATGAATCCTGGACCAGTCAATATCTTCTTCAAAATTAGCAGATTGGCAAATCACAATTGCATGTTTAGAGTCAATAAATTTGCTCCACTTTGAATTATCATCAATACCCATAAATCTCAGTCTCTTTGCTGCTGGACCTCCTTTTCTTCTTTGAGCTAAGGGAATGTTCACCATAGCATATGAACCAAAAATATGAATGTTTTTAAGATTGGGCTTGTAGCCATACAACATGAAGAAAGGAGTCTGATTTATTACACTGCTCCAAGTACGGTTGACAATGTAATTTGCATACTTGATAGCTTCACCCCAGTATATCTTATCAAGATTGGCGTCTTCTAGGAGACAACGCATCATGGTTTGCAGTACCTCTCCGTTGTGAGCCGGTGTGTCAGGGGGCGAAGTCTGATGAATAATTCCATTCTTACGCATCCAGTCCTGGAAACGCTGAGACATGAATTCGGAACCACGATCACTCTGGATTCTGGCGATGCGAACTTGGTGTTGGGTAGAAACAAGGGTTGCAAAGTCTTTAAAGATCTGAAAGGTCTCTGATTTTTCTTTCATAGGATATACATATCCATATCTAGAGTAATTATCAACAATTGTTAGAAAATACTTTCTACCATCAAATGATGGCGGGAAAGGACCAACTATGTCAATGTGAACCAAATCAAAAATGCGTGTTGACAGGCGTGTAGCGTGTTTGGGAATGGCTGCTGCTTTGGATTTGGCCTTTTTGCATACAGCACAATCCAAAAACACCTTACACCCCTTTAGATCCAAACCTTTTGTGAATTCCGGCATCTTCCTAAGAACACGGAAACTGGCATGCCCCAATCTTCTATGCCATTTGTGGATACACCTGGAATGCAAAGGTTTACCTGTTAGTGAATTCTCAACATTAACATTTTTATGCGGAACCTCAGGCTTGCTCTGAGCAACCTGTTTACCAATTTTCTTTTTGTTGGCTTTAGGAGCCTTAGGAATAGCAACAGGATCTCTCTCTGGAGCATCTCTCTCTGGGCCTGTGCGTTCCCTTTTTGGAGTTTGTATACTTACCTGTGTTTGTGTTTTAGGCTTTGGCTTTAAGTAATAAACACCACCAATTAATATGGTTTCAGCAACAATATCTCCATCTTTAACTATGTAACTTGCTTTTTCAAGGTGGTGAACTTGGAACTTTAACATTCTAGACAAGTGACACTGACTAAGCAAATTACTGGTTGCTGTTGGTATGTAATAAACATCAGGAATGAATGCATCGAGCTCTTCAACATAAACAGTTCCTTTTCCTTTGACCTGACAAGGATGATTTGAAAAAGAATAAAGTTCACGTAGTTCAGGTTCTGGCTCGTGCATTTCTGTGAAAAGTTCCTTTCTGTAGGTAACATGCAATGCTGCACCACTGTCCAAAGTCCACAGGAGTCGTCTGTCGTACTCTGGTTGAAGTTGTGGATCATTGGTTAAAGCCAATGTGGCGAGTGGAGTTTGTGGATCACGCCGGGGACCACGACGACCTTGTCTTCCGCCTCTGCCTCTGCCTCTGGAATCTGTTCCTCTGGGCTGGTATGTGACGGGAGCTGGAACTCGTTGGGGACAATCCCGGGTGGCATGTCCCACACGATTGCAGGTGTTGCACCTTGGCATCCTTGGAGCGTAGGTTCTTCCTTGGAAGGGGCGCCTAGCTGGAGCTTTTGATGCGGGTGGTCCTCTCAAGTGTGGAGTAGCTAGCATGAATGCCTCTTCTTCAATTAAAAGTCTACAGACATTGTCCACTGTGCGTTGAGCAATAGGGACTTGGTTAATTTTTGTAACAGCATCTTTCCATTCATAATTCAAAGAGTTAATAATGATGCTGATCATTTGAATATCTTCAATGTTATGGCCTCTTTCTCTCAATTCTGTTCTCAGACCTTTCAGTTTGGTCAAATGTCCTCCAATTTGTTCACCGGGTTTCAATCTCGAACCGTGGAGTTCAGACATGAGTAAACATGAAGATTCAATTGAGATAGGCCTGTAGCAATTTTCCAATTGAGCCCAAATTTGTCGGGCTGTTGTATTTGGTGGAAAAGTGACCTGCAGTTCAGTATCCATGGACATCAATAATGTTGTGCGAGCCCTTATCTCTAAATCTCTTATTGCAAAGTCCCATGGTTGAGCAGGTGGGTTAAATACCATACAGTGCGTGCCTTCTCTAAGAAGCAATAGTGTAATCTCACTGACCCAGGCTTTGTAATTGTGTCCTGACATTTTTAGTTTTGACTCACCAGTTAGTGGAGAGACAGAAAATGCCTGGTGAGGAGCCTGCACTTGGTATGCTGGCTTTGCTGGCAGGAATGCCTGTGGCATTTGCTGTGCCTGTTGTGGACCTAAAAATGGTCTTGGTCGTGCCATTGGAGGTGGGCCAGGAGGTGGCCCTATTTGCACTTGTGGCTGGGGCACATATGCAGGCATTTGTAGCTGCTGTGGCTGATGCACTGGAATCTGCTGTATTCCAGTTGCCATTTGTGCTTGACCTGCAATATTGGCATGACCTGCTGGAGATGCAGTCATTTGCCTTTGCTTCATTAAGTTTAATTGTGTTCCATCTAAAAAGACACCAACACCACCAGAGGGTGTTTGAGTTTGGGCCTGTGGAAACACTTGTGGCATTTCAGCTTCTTGAAGTAAATTACTTTTGCCAGCAGATGGTGCTGCACCTTTAGCTTCGGGCAGCTTTGCATACGGAGCATTGTATGCTTTAGAGTAGGAGTGGTTATGTAAGACATGTGTAACTTGATCAGGGAGACTTTCATGTGACGTATGCAGTGCTCTTTGCCTTAATTGGCCTGACACAAAATCCACCAGGGGGAGTGTCTTTGGCTCTGAGCAAGAAGACAATATGGCGCTTTTTGAAAAATTTAAGTTATCTCCCATATCTTGCTCAAGCATAGATATAGCCATTTTTGCCTGGGATAGCTGCTGTTCATAGAGTTTTATACGGTCCCGATAGGCTTTCATAGCCAGCTCATCCAGGGTGAGCTTAGAGCTTCGAGGAGAATAATGAATTGTTTCTCTCTCTGCGTGGTAGGAATTTTGCTCAGCAGTGTGCTTTGGCCTTGCATCGAGCATTACAAATTCAGAAGGTTCTGGGAAGACTTTTTCAGAGCTTGGAAGATCAGAAGAAAATGTTACTGACCTCAGTCGTAAATCATCATCTTCAAAAACAGCTTCTGTCTTATCTGTCTCCATTTCTGTTCCCACGGCTTTTTCTTGTTCCAGGCGTGTGGCTGTAGTAAGGGGCTGGAAATCTGGAAACCTCCTTTCTGCCACCTTCTCAGCAAAATACATTTTGTATTTGTTTTACTTCTGTTTCGGCATCTCAGCAATATAATTAGCGTACCTCAGTAGCTAAAAACTAATTGCCTATGCGCTCTTATCAGAAATAACAAAACAAGGAAAAAGCCATAAATCAAACCATCCTCTGCTACCAGAATGTCAGGGCATTTATTAATCCCATGTTTGGCTCTAGGACTAATTACCCTGGTTTAGAGGAGGAGATGAATCGAGGCTTATCCTTGTTTGCAATATTCCGAAAAGAAACGCGAAGGAAGGTTTCTAATAAAACTCATTTATTTGTTATAAAGAAAATAAAACACCTCACTAACTAAGAAAAGTTAATTGTTACATTTTGAAAATAATTCTTGCCGGCTATGTCAGCCGGACCTTGGCAAGAGAACAAAGGGAAGAGAGTGAGAAGGAATGGAATGTGGGTGGATACGGAAACACGTAGCTTACTGATAAGAAGTTGGCAAAGCTACGGAGAGTCTGACAGTCCAGAAATAATGAGCTCAGCTGGTAAATAAAATAACGCAGTGACAGTAATGTTAACTACCATGATAAATAGGCATTGATACGATATCTGTCACCCTATTGAAAGCCATTCAAATTGGTATCCATCATTAAATATTGTCAAATTCTGTAATTCAGTTTGAGGAAATGGTCCCAAAATTATTCAGTACATTTTTAAAATTGAAACCAAGCAAAATTATGTCTTACTACATTCTGTGAATCCAGCTAATCCTTTACCATCTGTGAGCACGTTCTGGAAAGATAACTTACATTTTTCATTTTGAATTCTGCCTCATCCCTTGTTTAATACAATGATGTTTAAATGCTAATCTTGCATCTAATAAATGCAAAATAAATAAAAATTAGTAGTCTGTTAGTTAAAAACATTTTTTTCAAGATAACATCCCCAAAATGAATATTTCTTCAGATAGATCAACATTCAGTGCCTTTTTAATGTTGCTTCGTTTTGAAACATGGATTTGCATTTAGAGTTTCCTCCCTATTTTCATAAAGAAATGCCTTTCAGTAAACTCTTTCAGTGGTAGTGATAAGCAACATTTGTCAACTATTGATTCTGATACCCTATGATTCTGCTTTTTAAAGCAGGTTTCTATCAGTAAATCAAAATTGAATTATATTAATATTAATGAATCAATAAATTTTCAGGCATGGGATGTAAAAAAAGTGAAGGATAATAGAAGAAACTATTCCCCTCTTTTTCCTCAATGAACTCTGGATCAAAATCATTATTTATTTGGTTTATTATTTAAATTAAAAGACTTAGAAAGCTTCAAGGAACAATATTTTTGAACAACTGCCTTTATGTTAAATCTGCTAACTAGAAAACTTGATTTCATTTTTTTTAAAGCAAGAATTTTTAAAGATGACTATGTAATACTCTTACAAGGCAAGAATGGATTGATTTTGTATCTATTAAACCTCTTTTCTTGATGTATATAGTATGCATTCCCTTGTTGAATCTACATGGTGAACCATCATTGATTTGAGGAGTTTTTGTTTGACGTGATGTAGATTCTTAGTCATAAAACTATTTCATCTTGATTTACAGTATTTTCAGACCCTAAAGTACACATGTGGTAATTAGCAATTTTAATTAGCTTTGCATTTTTGTTGCATGGCTATAAAGTTTTATGACATCAGGTGCAAGGCTAGGGAAGATTTGGTCCTTACATGTCAGTAGGGATTTACTACATTGAATTAATATGTAAAATCCTTTGTTATTTTTTAATTAGTATTTCTGGACTCATCTGTTGTGCCTTTTTATTAAAATACACATGGAAAGTCTGTCCATAGACTGACAGACCCATGGGGAGTACTTGTTATACTGTGAACCAAGGACACACACCTGAACAAGCTTCAAAGAGGATGATTGTCACTTCATTTCTTTGGACACGTTCTTATGTTTAGATTCACTATGAAAGATAAGATGGGGAGGGTCACTGAAATCTGTGGTCCCATTCAAGATAAACCTTTTCATTTGTAACATTAATTCACTGACAATTACTTTTAATTTTTTTTATTTGGTTGATACAGAAGGGAAGAAAATTTATTGAGAGGCTTAATTTTCTGTATAAAAATAATCTTAACAGTTTATGTCATACGATTTATAGGACATAGGTAAGATATTTTTATAATTTGTGGGCAATATTTTTAATTTCAGAGAACAGAGAGAAAAATAGCTTCACTTTAAAAACTTTCATTAAGATTATGCTTTTCCTCATACATTTAGGAATAATTGTGCTTCTACTTTTTTTTTTTTTAGGATTCGATATATAAAATAGTACACAAAATGCAACTCCTTTTTACTGAAAACATTCTATTACAGTAACATGATTTTCATTAACATATTCTTTTCTCTTGAACAAAATACTAATTTTCAATTTACTTCTTGAATTATTCTAAATTTAATATCAGCTCTCTGTAATAAAAACTAAAATTACTATCACTGGAAACACACACTTTTTCTTTGAAAATTTCTTTCAAATTTTCTTTGAAATAATTTTTTTTTTGTGACCATATCGTACAGTGCATCCAAACTAGATTAAAGCAAGGTAAAGGTTTCTCTCTTGTATCCAGCTCTTAGTTGAAGGAGCCAGCATTGTCCAAAGACCTTGTGACATAGCCACCATGATTATACATCAAGGTACCTGGAAAACCACTACCTTCCCACTGAAGTAGTACCTATCTACTCGCAACTGCATGCTTTTGAACTGCTAGGTTGGCAGGAGGAGCAGGGGCAAGTATTGGGACCCCATCACACTGTGTTCTGGTCACAAACTTGGCTATCAACTTTCTAGTGACAAGCTCAGTGTGTTTAACTGAGCCGCCAAATTAGATTAGTCATGTTTTAATTAATAGCATTTAGACTATGCACTGCAAATGTATCCCATTTTATTCTAATAATTTTGATTCTAATTTTAGCTCATATCTAATCCAGTGCCATTTAAAAATGTGAAAGACCATATTAATTTTATTATTTTTATGTGTTTAACACTACCTCTTGTCTTTTTAGACAAGTCAGAGAAGAGTGCTCAGGTGATCCATTCTCTCCTCCTGGTTAGCTAAAAGAATGGGATTTTATTTTCCTTATTCCATTTTAGGATACATGGGTTTTTTTGCTGATTACAGGAGTTGAGTTTGTTAATAAGTGTAATGCATATAAGAATATTAAATTTTTATTCTATAAACTATTTTAAAATGTTAATTCATATAGATTAAAAGACTTTAGGCTTAAATTTTAATATTTCTAACGTATTAGTTTTAGATTTAAATAATAGTATCTGTTTTAAGATGTATGTACATAGTGTAATTACCTGTTATATACTTGAAATGCTCTGGAGATTTAGTCAATGAACTGCTGGCTTTCTTGCATTGTTCTTGGCATTAGAAAAGTGAAATTATCCATAGTAGCCTTGAAACTATAATGAACACATTTTTCTTGTTATTGATGAAGGAATGGGATGATACCTGCTTTTTGTTATTGATGAAGCAAGGGTATGACATCTGCTTACAGAACAGAAAATTACCACATTTAAAACTTGCTGTGGCCTGAATCAATGAGTTGCTGGAATTCCTAGGGATATCTGTCTGCTGATTTATGATCCCCTGAGAAAATCTTTATGCCGAGTTGATATTGTTGATGCTGTAGTGTTCTTGAATCCTTGAAACCATACCTTCTGATTTGCAAATCACAAACACCTATAGACCTACAGAAATTTCTCATAAATTATTGGTCCACTTAATGATGTATTCATCTGGATTTCATTTGTTGAGATGGGAATTGTGTTGATAAGAGCATCCTAGTGAAACTAACATGCCAGATATCTTATTTATAGCTTCACTTTTTTTTTTTTGCATTGGATATTAGACTCATTTATGCTTTAACATTATGCACTAAATAAGGAGGTATTTCCAATTTTGCAAGGCTAACTTTTTGTGCAAACGTTCATTTTCTACTGTGCACTTTTCCATTGGAATTCTAAAGAATGCTATAGATCACTTGGAAACTGAAATTTCTGTTGTATGCCTGCTCAATTTTAAGAAACTACTATGCCGGACTACTATATGTAGTTAGAATGCAGATAGCTCTGGGATCACTAAGAGATCACTGTGCCACACAGAATTCTGGACTGAAGACCCCTCATTATGAGGATCGATACTTCTGTTCCAGTGCAAAATGGAGAATTGCTTGGAACATCGTACAACAAAACATGTATATGTGAAAAGAAATACCATGAAAAGTGTATCAAGTATACTGTAAAATTACCAAATGGTGATATGTGAAAGTATAGATAATTGGACCATGAATAAGAAGATGTTCTCTATAGATTTGCTTTCTGGGAATTGCACACTTTTTTCATATTTTAATATCACAAGCATTATTTGTTCAAGAAAGCAGATAATATTTTTAACAAGCATCTTGTTTCAAAGGATGCATATTACATAATATAGTGGAGGTGCCACTGCTTACAGTTTTGTTGTATAATGAACATATTTGTGGTATTTCCAAAATAAAATAAACCTTAATTAGCTATAAAGTATGATTTATTGTGCAAATTTATTTTGTTTGATAGTTTAACCTATCAGCTTTCCATCCTTCCGATATCAGTAAAATGAGGACCTGGATTGTTGGGGGCAATAGGCTGACTCTGTAAACCACTTAGAGAGGGCTGAAAAGCACGGTGTAATGATATATAAGTCTAAATGCTATTGTTATTATACTGTATGTAGAATGGAAATGGAAATGGGTTTTTTTTTCTTGAAAACTACATTGAAAGCATAACCCCTTGTAGAATAAATGGAATTGATACCAGGCCTCCCTTTCCGGATTGGATGAAGTCAGAGCCAGAAAGGTAATGTTGGTGTAGTTTTTATGACAATAGCTTCAATCCTTTTATAGCAGTTCACTTCCAATTTGTTATGTACATGTGGTACTCACCATGCCTAACTCCCTGCTGCTTTTCATAGACAATGTAGTTAATGTACCTCAACTGAATTACTTTGTTCGGTAAGGGAAGCTTGTATTAAATGAATTGGGCTTTTATAAAAATGAAAATGAAAACCAATAGGGATTACCTTCTCGATGCAAAACAGAAATCTGTCCATCATCTCATTTACTTCTATATCCCATAGGAATATGGAGAATACGTTATACATTCCTATAATATTCTCATTGGATACATTTTATTGTTTGTCATATATAAAGCTTTTGCAATGACAAAAGCAAATACTAGCTGGAAAGGCAAAATTGTTTCTTTTGTAAATAGATTATTATATTTATTTTCAATAATTATGTTAAATCATACATAATTGTGTGACCCAAATTTTGCACAAATTATTTCTAGATACACTAGCTGTTAAACAGTGGATGTACAGTATTTTAAAGAATAATGCAAATCTCTATTCTAATCTCTACTAGAGTGCTATGTGATAAAGACAAGCTATTATCTTTGCATAGCTAGTATAGTGATCTAAAATATCCACTGTCTTTCAACCAAGATGGAAAACGTGAAAAAAAATATGGATAATCACTCTCTCCATGTATAGTGGGTATAATCTATTCGGTCAATTCAGTAGAACATAACTCAGTCTTAAAAGGTCCCAAGTTTCTGCTTGAAAAAAGTAAAGTCTTAAAGTGATGATTGATTAAGAGCCATAGATGTGTATGTGTTAGATTTTGATTATTCAATTAGTTACATTTTTGAATAGGATGGTATAGATCACACTGGAAGAAGAAAGTGTCAAGATATGTATGTACTTATTGAAGACTTAGAAGGGATTCTTGCTATAGATGTGAAGACAAACATCTCAGTTTGTTGCAGGATCTATTTCCTATATTGGTATTGTCCTGTTGTTTTTTAATTGCTTATGAGAATTTCTTCAGGTTGGTTGGTTGCCTATGGGCAAGTATGGCTTGCTACCCAAAATTAAAAAACTCCCCATTGCTTCCTAAATTCATTTGCTTTCTGAAATATGCATACAAATAAATATAAGAGACAAGATCAGTAAGGAACTAGTCCTCATGAGGGAAACTATCTTTGTAGCTGTCCATTTCCAAATGCATTCTTGTATTGGGGCATATCTTTCCCAATTGTGGTGATGAAGGTGGTATCATCATCAACGTCTGAGACAGTGATTGCTGCAGGAAAGGAAATTTTCATGAGGATTATGTTGGAGAGGGGAAGCAGTGTTTTAATCTTTGCTGCATCTTTCAACACATATTGTTTGCTCGAAAGATAAAACAACCACTGCAAACCTGTTGTAGCATCCTTAAAAATGCCCTCAAGACCCAGATTGATAAAACAAAGCACAGTAAAACTAAAGATCACTCTTGATGTTTTTATTTTTGTAGTATTTTATGACTAGTCGGACAAGTGTGAGTTCCATTGTGAAAGAATTTCAGAATTATATATAATGGTTCTGATTTGATGATTTTGTTACTTATCCCCAGTGAAGTGATAGCTAACAGAAAATGTTAAGTATCCACTGGTATTTTCAAGGCAGACTTCCACCTGTCTTTAAAATCTTGAGGGGAAAAAAAAATCTTGGGTGGAAAAAGTGATATTTGAAATGTAGACAAAGACTGTACTTCTACATTAGAAACAGTAGGACAAAAATTCCTAATGGATGTGCCTTGCCTAAGCAATAAATACTTTAAATGAAAATCTAAATACACAATGGATATTATCTGTGAGAGACTTTTATCAAATTATTCATAAACCTGAAATTCTTTGTGGATCAAAGGTTCATTAGAAAGAAATTGCCAATTAAAATGCCATTAGTGCAGCACTGCATTGTAAATCTGTAATATTACCATGTTTGAAATATTGAACACATATTAGGCCTTAAATAGAATGGGAAAAATGCAGAAAGCAGAATCATAATGATCAAGAATGAAGAGCAGTTCCTCTATAATAATAATTAATATATCTGTTGCCCAACACCCAGCAACTATATTTTTTATCTTAGAAATAAAAATAGATCTTTGAGAAATACTGGTATATCATATATTTACATAAAACTAAAACCACTGGATCATCCAATGATGGTAACTTCAGAAGAGATAAAAGAAGGCACTTCTTCATGTAACACAGTCTAACCATTACATTCATTGCAAGGTGCTCACTATCTTGGATGGCTTTACTATGTGGTGCGAAAAAAGCTACTTGGAGAAATGATTTGTTAAATGTTCGTTGTAATGTCTTTTTTAAAATAATGTTTTTATTTTATATTAGTTTAATAATAACAATAACAACAATAATAATAGCTTATCAATTTTAATAAATCTCCCTTGTATCATTAGCCCTTTTCTTATATTTTCATGTTTCTAACTTCTGTTTTTATTAGTTAACTATTGATAAAATAAGTCCCATGTCAAAAAGTATTCAGTTTGTTTTTTTTCCTTAATTGTAAGTGTTAGTATATCCATTTCTACACATTCTAGTATTTTTAAATCACATTTTTATCTAAAGGAATCTCTTCACTTTTCCATTGTTGTGCAAATTCAGTTCTTGCTGCAGTTAATACATGCAAAATCAAATATGTGTTCCCTTTATTATACTTATCTGATAAAATGCCCAACAAAAATATTTTTTGTTTTAAATCTATATGTTGCTTTATCATTTTTTCCAACCATGTATGTATTTTTGTCCAGTATTTTTTTGCTTTTGGGCATGTCCACCACATACGATAATACAAACCAGATATCTGATGATATTTTCAACATTTAGCTGACATATCCTTAAACATCTTTGCCAACCTTGTGGGTGAAAAATGCCATCTATAAAACATTTTATAAAGATTTTCTTTATATGCAGTTGACATTGTTAATTTATAATTCCTATCCCACAATTTCGGCCATTTGTCTAACTCTATTGTATAACCAAAATTTTTAGCCCATACTATCACTGTCTCCTTTATTTGCTCACCTTCCATTTTGATATTTACTTTGTCTTGTTGATCCAGATTATACTGATCATAAATCCTGTAAGTAATGAAATGCACTGTAAATTAAGTTTACCTTTCGTTTTTTATTAAATGATTTTAAAGAGCAGGGTTATGGATGACAGACCCGTTAATGGCAACTAGTTGGAATGTTCAGATATATTACAAACAATATCACAGATACAATCGTATACTTCTAGTATCAGTTGGTAAGGAAATGTATATGGAAAGGTGCTTTTGTGCTTGTGTCTTTTTTGAGCTTCCCATAAACATCTAGGTGGCCTCTGTAACAGAATTCTAAACTAGGTAGTCTTTGGTTTGATCCAAGGGATTTAAACCTAGCTGAAATATAGCCACTTTAAAGATTATTGGGCCATTGTTTCATCTGAAATTCAGAATATTAGAATTTTATTATGGTAGTTTCTATGAGCAAACAAGAGTCTTATACAATAGCAACTTTTTAAATATAAGACTTTTGTATAAGACTCAATTAAAAAACAGTTTGCTTTTTAATTTTTCTTAAGCCTGCGATGCTATTTTTATTGCTAAACATTGTTAGTCTATTATGCAGAGCGTTAAAAAGCAAACTGTAAGTGGTGGATGACTGCACTTGAACAAGGTAGTTTTAAATCAGTGAGACCAGCTCCCTCAATACCCAATTTTTAATAGAACCATGGAAGGTGGGGGTGGAGAGGAAGGGAGGAAGCTCTTCTATCTATGTTCAAAACTGCCATATATCCTCAGTAAATCTGAATTGTGTGCTTTCAGAATTATTTTGTCTTCTGGTTTTTGTGCTTTGTTTATTAGGCCAGATGGAAACTAATTGGATGCAAGTCATTTATCCCCCTTTCCACAGGCATTTCTTTTTCAGCCATTCCTCTCATTAAGGATTTGTCCTGTCCCAATGTAACAATTGTTCATGAAGAAGAAATAAAGACACTCTATTTATTTCTCTTATTGAATAAAACTCTCAATGGTATAGGCTTTATGTACTTAAGTGGTACTATTTTAGAGTGACTGGATTTGTCCATCTAGCTTTGTTCCAGTTAAAAGGATTTTACTAATAGTACTAATAGTATCTAAAGGGATGCGGTGGCTCAGTGGATAAGACACTGAGCTTGTCGATCGACAGGTCCGCAGTTCAGTGGTTCAAATCTCTTGTGCTGCATAATGGGATGAGTTCCTGTTACTTGTCCCAGCTTCTGCCAACCCAGCAGTTAGAAAGCATGTAAAAAATGCAAGTAGAAAAATAGGGACCACCTTTGGTGGGAAGGTAACAGCGTTCCGTGAGCCTTTGGCGTTTAGTCATACTGGCCACATGACCCCGGAGACATCTTTGGACAGTGCTGGCTTTTCGGCTTTGAAACAGAGATGAGCACTGCCCCCTAGAGTTGGGAATGACTAGCACATATGTGCGAGGGGAACCATTACCTTTACCTTAATAGTACCTATTGTAACTCTAACCATTAAGATGATAACATCAGTAATTTTGGTACATGTACTACCCTGTTTCCCCCAAAATAATACATCGGGCTTTTGAATGCATGGCAATAAGGCCAAGAGCTTATTTCAGGGTTCAAAAAAATATAAGACAGGGTCTTATTTTCAGAGAAACATGGTATCTTGTTCAATAAAAATAGCACATGACAGTTTCATTTTAGATAAACAAGATTTTCTTGTTTTGATATTTTAGAGAAGGATAATATTTCATTATAGTTGGGTTTTAAGATTGGCTAAAGGCTTTTTACAGTGGAGATGTATACCTGTCATGAAGCCATTGTTCGATCATCTTATAATAAAGCATCACCACTTGAGAATTACTTTGCATTACAAATATGAAATAGTATTTTTGTCATGGTTTTATACTGTCAGATCATTGTAGTTTTGTGTGTTTCAAAGGGGGGTTATTTCATAGTATATTTACGGCAAAAAATGCATCAAAATGGGGGGTTTTCATGCTTACCGGAGATTGTGTATCCTATTCTTGGTTATCTTACTTAATCTTTTGTTCCAGATAGAACTAATTTATTGTGTTACATTAAGTTTGAATGGGGAATCTTTAATTGATCTGTATGTTCTGCCTTGCTTTTATGAACTTTGTATGACCATGCTATTGAAACACAATCACATAATTATCTATAATTTTCCAGCAGAAAGCAGAACTTAGAAATAGTTAAAAGTCCTCAAAGATTCAATTATTCAGACATATGAATAAACAAACATAAATACATAAGTTAGCTATTCTAAAGTTGGAATTGTATGCTTTTTCTATACTGGTTTAATCTGTCCATTCTGATTCTTTTTCTATGGAACTCCTGAATATCCAAAGAAATTCATAGAAAGGAAATTCCACATTCTGCCTAGTTGGTACATCCTTATAGTTCCTGTAGAGAGATGCTTCTGTAGTATAATTTTATTTTTCCAGGTTAGTTGCTTGGGCACTCGGTCAACCCTTTTCATATTGCAAGTTAAATTCTAGTGGTAATGTTCTTCCACTGTTTTATTTAAAATGTCTTTACGTAAAGAAACAATGGATGGAAACTAATCAAAGAGAGAAGCAACCTAGAGAGAAATTAAGGAGAAATTTCCTAACAGTGAGAACAATTAACCAGTGGAACGGCTTTCCTTCAGAAGTTGTAGGTGCTCCTTCATTGGGGGCTTTTAAGAAGAGACTGGACAGTCACTTGTCTGGAATAGTATAGGGCAGTGATGGTGAACCTTTTAGAGACCGAGTGCCCAAACTGCAACCCAAAACCTATTTATTTATCGCAAAGTGCCAACATGTCAATTTAACCTTAATAATGAGGTTTTACTACCTAAAATAATGATAACACAGAGTTCAGCTAATTGTTCTAAAATGTAATAAATACACTTTTATACCCCTTCATTATTTCCCTGCTTTTGAAATATGTTTAGCAACAATAAAAAAGAAATACTTTTATAATATTATTTCTTTTTCCCTCCCTCTCTCTCTTCTCCCCTCTCTCTTTCTTTTCCCTCTCTTTCTCTCTTTCTCTCCCTCCTCTCTTTCCCTCCTCCCACTCTCTGTCTCTCTCTTCCCCATCCCTCCCTCTTTCCCTTCCTCCCTGTCTATCTCTTTCTCTCTCTTCCCCCTCTCTTTCTCTGTCTGTTTCCCTCCCTCGCTCTCTCTTTCCCTCCCCCTCTCTGTGTCTCTCTTTCCTCCTCTCTCTGTGTCTCTTTCTCTTCCTCTCTCTCTCCCTCCCTCCCTCTCCCTCTTTCTTTCTCTTTCTCTTTCCCCTTCTCTTTCTCTCTTTTTCCCTCCCTTTCTGTCTCTCTCTTTCCCCCTTTCTTTTCCTCCCTCTCTTTCCTTGCCTCTCTCTTTCCCTCCTCTCTCTCTTCCCCCTCTTTCTTTCTCTCTCTCCCTCTCTTTCTCTCTTTTCCTCTCTCTGTTTCTCTCTCCCTCCCTCTCTTTCCCTCCCTCCCCATCTCTGTCTCTCTTTTACCCTCTCTCTTTCTCTCTCTCTCTTTCCCTCTCCCTCCCTCTCTCTTTCCATCCCTCCCTCTCTCTGTCTTTCTTTCCCCCTTTCTTTCCCTCTCTCTCTTTCCCTGCCTCTCTCTCTATTTCCCTCCCTTTCTTTCTCTCTCCCTCTCTGTCTCTCTGTTTCCCACTCTTCCTCTTTCTCTCTTTCTCTTTCCCCCCTTGGGGGGTGGGGGAAAGGACTGAACTGGTGCTGGGTGGTTGGAATCTGATGTCTGGAGGCTGATGGGCCAAGAAGTAGCGCACTCACACTCAGCTGGTCGGCTAAGAGCTGAAGCCCAGCTGACCAGCGGGGAGGCAGGGAATCCCAACATAGGCAGCTCTACAGAAAAACCAACCAGGAGGTGAGAGTGAGCCCATGCTGACGCAGTGTCGCATTGTGGCTCTGTATCGTAATGGGCTCCAGGAGGGGGAAGGGACCCCATCTCTCCCATTGTTAAGCATGCTAAATTTCAATGTGCTGCACAAGGGCAGGCTATGGAGGCAGCAACAGCAAATGCACCACCATGAAGGTGGAATGCTGTTTGGCATGGTTTTTTTAGTCCTGCAAACAATGGAGAAAAACATGATGGAGAAACACAATGGAGCTGGGCTGGGGTGACGGTGCACATGCCTGCAGAGAGGGTCCTGCGTGCCACCTCTGGCACGCATGGGTATAGGGTTTCCTGCTTGAGCTGGCGATTGGTCTAAGAAACCTTCAAGGTTTCTTCTAACTCTCTTATTCTTTTCTATTTGCTAATTACATTGTCCATTGATGCTTGTGATTTTCATATAGGAGTCTGCTTCTTGTCTCAGAATTCCTTGATGTAATTTTTCCTTGGCAATTAAAAGTGTGTTATTACACTCGTGCATATATATGTGGATTAATAAATATTTTAAGGGAAAAAGAATAATGTGAAGGTAGTATAATGAAGAAAGTTAACTTCTTCAGTGGAAAGAAATATCTTTTAGAAAAGTTTTTGAAATTATTCATCCAAAGAGTAGGTCCAAATTATGAAATGTAGGATGTGGGAAGAAAGCTGGAAATATAGACAAATTAAATTCTCTTTTGTCACAAATGCACAAGGCACTCTCTTTGATTAGCTAGAAACATTCAGTTACCTAAATGGGAAGAACACAATTTAGGAAAGATAACTGACAGATCATAAGGAGCTGTGGTGGTGCGCTGATTAGAATGCAATTTTGAAGGCTAATTCTCTCCTCACTGCCAGGAGTTCGATCCTGATTGGCTCAAGATTGACTCAGCCTTTCACCCTTCTGAAGTCAGTAAAATGAGGACCCAGATTGTTGCGGGCAATATGCTCTCTCTAAACCACCTAGAGAGTGCTGTAAAGTACTAATGAAGCACTATATAAGTCTAAGTACTATTGCTATCATCAGCAAAATGCTTAAAAATCTGTCACAATAGAGGCAATAATGTTTATTATCACGGATATGTCTTCCATGACATATTTGGAACATGGTTTGGAACATGTTTGCAAATATGTTTGGGATATTAGATAAAATGATTCTTATTTATAGCTGATTCAAATACTTTATGGATTTAGATTTTAAAATATGAATAAAATTGTGTGGGTGTGTTCATCCATGTATCTGGTGTGCATGTGTAGCTCGGTGTATATATGTTTAAATTTATTACCATCACTGACTTGATGCCAAATTGGCATACTCTGGCTTGTTTCTGGTTGATGAGATAGGATTTGCAGATTGTAAGATTATGCATTTTCTTTATTGGAGGAGATACTTGTGAACAATCTGAGAATTCGCTTATCAAAGAAAAAGAAAAACTGTCTAGTATCAGCTAATATCAACTACCATCAATAGTTAATATTGAAAATAATGAGGCTAGCCTATTTCTAGTCCTTGTTTCACAATTAGAAATCATTATTTGTTACTTCTCCCTAAAAATGATAAAATTGCAAATGTGAATCAGGGTCCTGATTTTCCAGGGTAATTTTTTAGAATACAAATAAGGAAAGTTGTAATTTCACAAAGCAGGTTGAAATATATTTTTGAGTTTTCAAGTCAAAACGGCAAATTTCATAGACACAGAAATTTAATTCCACATTGCTTTCAGAGAAATACAAGACTCTATTAGCATCTTCTGTTTTCCCAAACATGCTGCTTTTCAATAGGGGCCCCCTCTATAACTTGTGAAGCTGTTGGCATGCTCTGCAAATGTACCCTTTGTTTTGAGCTCAAGGTCATGCCCAGGTACCAGCATCACATTGTGGGAAGATAAAAAATAGATTATGACTAGATGTATCGGTGTTAGTTTTAGCTAATGCAGCAGTGAAATAAATTTTCCTGTTCTCTGTGGCATTACACTAAATGTCTCACTGAAGTTAATGAATTCATATTGTAATTTATGTTCCTAAACAATTATTGTGCTACTCCTTCATGGAAAGCTTCTTTTGGTATTTTGAAATCACTAATGATTCAGAAATTTAAGGAAAAATGTATCTAGTTTGAAAATATTTAACTAAAGTAGTAATTTAAATTACGCTTTCATCTTTGTTTTTGCTAGTTCTTAAATAGGCAGGGTGAGATTTTCTCTGTACTGTCTATTTAAGGGTTTTCACAAAAAGCAATATTTCAAAAGAAAAATAATCTACCCGGCAAGTTCCAGGGAAGTGGGCACAATGTCTGTGGTATGCACAATGTAGTAAATATAAACACAACACAAAAACACAACACACACGGACACAAAAACACAACACAAGGCGCTGCCAGATACTATAACCAACACAGCACAGGCAGGCAAGTATCATATAGATGCTGTTGGATGTGATCCAGCCATAGTTAAGCACTATTTTATGTCTTTTTTAGTGTAGTAAATATAAAATTGTGAATTATACACCACCTTCGTGGATCTCACCAAGACTTTTGACACTGTCAGTTGCGAAGGTCTGTAGTGTATCATGTCAAAGTTTGGGTGCCCTGATAGATTCATCTTGATGGTACGTCAGTTCCATGATGGCATGACGGCTTGTGTTCTGGACGACTGAGAAGCTTCAGAGGTCTTTCCCATCAAACGGCATCAAGCAAAGGTGCATGTTAGCACCGACCCTGTTCAGTATAATGTTTTCAGCCATGCTGTCAGATGTATTCCAGAACAGTTCCTGAGTTAGCCTAAGATACAGGACTGATGGGAAACTGTTTAACCTGCGATGACTCCAGGCTGTCACCAAGATAGAGGAGTCTGTGCTACAAGACCTCCATTTGCTGATGACTGTGCCCTGAATGCTGGATCAGAGCAGAAAATGCAAGCCAACATGGACAAATTCGCAGCAGCATGTGACAACTTCAGCCTCATCAACACAAAGAAAACCAAAGTGATTCACAAGCCAGTTCCGAAAGCCCACCACCAAGAGCCCACCATCACAGTGAAGGGACAAAAGCTGAAAGCATATCAAGTCCCTGGATATCAATACTACCTCCTGAGAAATCCTGGCACAAGATCAATCAACATGGCGCATGTTGATCCACCAAGGCTGCCAGACATTTGGAGACAGAAGGACAATCATAGCACAAGAGAAGCGCGTACTCCGCAAAGCCAGAGCTGCTGCAACAGTGGTGCCCACATATGTTTGCCTGAAATGTGGCAGAACATTCCTTGCCCCTATTGGCCTTACCAGCCACTTGCAGACACACCATGGACAACCCACTACTGCTAGATGTCAAGGTCCTCTTTGAAAACAATGGACAAACATCAAATATAAATATATATTTTCCTGTATCTTAAGATAATAGAAATTTTGGCTGAATATTTTCCTTAATGCATTTAAATGAAGAAATTTGAGATTCAGATACACACACACACACACACACACACACACACACACACACACACACACTTTCCGCTGGGCCCTCAAGACTTTTTTATTTCAACAAGCCGGGCTGGCCTAACTTCTCCAATTGCTTAATTTTAATTTTAATTTTAAAAGGGGTATTTTAATTGTCGGGCCAAAATTGTTTAATATGTAGCCAGCAGACCCTTTGCTGCCCATTGGGAGACTAAGATAGATCTATTTCGGCCTTATAATCCTCCCTGTAAGGTACAATATTTGTTTTTCTTTCTTTTTCGTAGGTTTTATGTGTATTTCTCTTTAGCCAGGTTCTACCTACATAAACCAAGATATTATGCAGCCCTAGTTCAGTGAAATCACAATTCACTAGTTTCTGGGCTTTTTTTCTTCTGGCAGCCAGCAGACCCTTTGCTGCCCATTGGGAGACTAAGATAGATCTATTTCGGTCTTATAAGGCCTCATCAGTTAGCCACACCCTCATACATGAGATGAGGGGAAGATACATGAGATGAGGGTTGGCTATATATATACACACACACAGAGAGAGAATATTTACATTGAGATATAAAAGGTGTATTAATATGTTTTATTAAGGAATTATTTTTCACATTAATTTATGACATCACAATGCAAGTTCCTCTCATATACTTCTGTATGTAAGTATGATAAGAATTCCGTTGACAGTTGCAAAACAAAATGGCAGCTCAGAGCTGAAACTCCGAGGCTAGGAGGGAGATGTTTCGACATTTTCAAGAGTGTGGGGGTCAATTAACCATCCACAGACCCCCCTCCCAGCAAGCTGAGGTATTTTCGGCTCAATAGAGCTGTGGATGGAGCCCAAGGATAAAACCCGAGCCGAGCCCGAAGATCAGCTGTTTGTCAGTAAAAAGACTGAGGGCGGTGGGGAGGATGTCAACATCAAAGCCTGGCTGTCATGACCGGGTCAACCACTGAGTCTAATACAGCTGATGAAATGGTTGGTGAGACGGTGGCAACAGCGACTCCTGATAGGGTGTTGATAATGATGCCTGGGCTAATAGGCGCTGCATGTAGCAACATGGCGGCGATGATGTCTATGGCAAGGGGGGTTACCACAATGGCGAGGGGAATGGCGCTAATGGCAGCGACGGCGACGGCAACACCAGGAGGCTGCAAGGAAGCCCTTGTTGTTAATAGAGGAGAGGGCAATGCTGAAAAGGCTATAAATGTTAGGATCCCTTCAACTTCTAGGGATATGTTGCACTCCTCTTTCTTGAAACTCTGAGGACTTATTAAACTAATTGAACTAAGTAGCCTGAGCAAGGTGATGGATAGGGACTGAGGATTACAAACAGGAGATGATGACTTACTCTCCCCCTCAACTGTCCTTCTCTCCTTTATCAGATCTAGATCTGTTACGACCACTCAGCGTTAACTTGCAATCTTAGATCGATCTGCAGCTTTATTTACCACCTATTCCCCAAGATTACCCTGATTATTTATCCCTAAATACTTTGTCCAGTGGCTCTGCCTTACTTTTTTGATCTAATCCTCGGCCATCGCTGGTATCAGGACTGGAGGAGATACAGACATCGAGAGTCTTGGATTATGGGGAGATAGACCACCTTCTCTTTGTTTGTTTCAAATGGTTTGGTCGCTGTGAGAGGACGTCCCTTTGAGACCTCTACCCCCACCTCCTTTGGATGGACTTACTACAACCACAAGACTTCCCATCGTTGTGAGAGGGCAATGATGTTCCGATGTATTGACATTTGTAACATACTGGACTCCCTTTTACATCTATTTCCTCCCTTATTTTAAATTACCTGTCTTAACCATCTCTAACACTCTTAGAAGAAAATGATCCTTCATCTCTTTCAACTCACTCCTATCTTTGATGTATTCAACTGCGGAGCTCCTTGCACTGCGAGATTCCCCCCTCTCGCATGTCTGGCCCTCTCAGTTATCAAGGGCCGCCCTTGAGGACGGGTTTTGGAACCCTGAGAGGTGGTTTGCAAAAAACCGACGGCTTTGGGGTTTTTTAGATAAATCTTTAAGTTCTATTTTAAGGGGTTCTGGGAGGGATTGTGGGAATGGATCTGGGGGGATCCATAAATCCACTGAAAGGGGTAATGGGTCTGATAATCATGGTGGGGAGGATGGGGACAGAAATCTGACAAGGATGCAGGGGGATGAAGCTATGGGCATTAGTATAGTAAGTGGGAGGGGCAGATATGACGGCTGCAGGGGGCCATATTATGTTTCGGGAGTGCGCACTCGTTGTTTACGAGCGATTGCCCACTCCGACCCCCAAAGCACTGCTCGTTTCCCGGGTTGACCTGTTATGTAATGCCAGGTCAGTGGTAAATAAAGCCCCCCTCATTCATGATCTTATTTCAGAGGGGGGTGCTGACCTGGCAGGGATTACGGAGACCTGGTTAGGCCAGGAGGGAGGAGTTCCCCTTGTGGAAATGTGCCCACCAGGTTTCCATGCATTCCATCAGCCAAGGACTCAGGGAAGGGGTGGGGGAGTGGCAGCAATCATTAGAGAAAGTCTTTGCCCGAGGGAGGCCACTGTTCCTCAGATAGCCGGATGTGAATCCCTCCTTGTGAAGTGGGGTCGGGGGATTCAGATGGGCCTACTGATTGCGTACCTGGCTCCCTGCCACATAACAGCGGTCCTGCCTGAGCTGTTCGACATTATAGCCGGGGTGGCGGTGGAAACCTCCAGACTTATTGTTATGGGGGATTTTAACCTGCCATCCGCTGGTGAGATGTCGGAGACGGCTCGGGAGTTCATGGCTTCCATGATGGCCATGGACCTGACCCAGGTAGTTCAAGGCCCCACCCACTTGGGGAATCACACTCTGGACTTGATTTTTGTCTCTGATCAGTGGCTGAATGATCTAAGAATAGGGGATATAGACATCAAGCTCTTGTCATGGTCTGATCATTCTCTCCTTCACATGGACTTTCAAGTCACTTCCACCCACCGCAGGGAGACGGAACCAACCAAATTGGCGCCTGATGGACCCCGAAAGGTTCCTGATGGAGCTTGGGCCATTTCCTGAGACTCTGGCTCACAACTCGACTGAGGACCTGGTGGTCGCCTGGGACAGGGCGGCTACTGGGGCCTTGGACCGCGTTGTGCCTTTGCGGTCTCTGACCCGATGCCGATCTCGTCTAGCTCCTTGGTTTTCAGAGGAGCTGAGAGAGATGAAGCATCGGAAAAGATGCCTGGAGAGCGATTGGAGGACAAGCCGATCTGAATCTGACCGAACACAGGTGAGATCTTATATTAAGACCTACCTAGTGGCGATAAGAGCGGTGAAGTCTAGCTACTTCTCCGCTCTTATTGCATCTGCAGAGAACCGCCCAGCTGCGCTGTTTAGGGTGACCCGCTCCCTACTTCAGGTGGGGGTACGGGAAGATCCCTTAAAGGGTTGAGCTGAGGATTTTGTACAATTCCTGCATGATAAAGTCACTCAGATTCGGGAAGGCCTGGACTCTGATTGGGTAGATCCAGGGGAGGAGACGGGGGCAGGTCTTGAGAACGTTATCTGGGAAGAGTTTGACTCTGTGGCTCCTGAGGACGTGGACAGGATTCTGGGCAAGCTTAACGCTGCCACATGTTTATTGGACCCGTGTCCTCCTGGTTGGTACTGGCCTCCCGGGAGGTTACACGAGGCTGGCTCCAGGGGATTATAAATGCTTCTCTGAGTGAGGGTATCTTTCCCGCCGCCTTGAAAGAGGCGGTTGTGAAGCCCCTCCTCAAGAAGCCTTCCCTGGACCCGGCTATATTATCAAATTATCGTCCAGTCTTCAATCTTCGCTTTGTTGCGAAGGTTGTTGAGAGTGTGGTGGCGCGACAACTACCCCGATACCTGGATGAAGTTGTCTATCTGGATCCGTTCCAGTCGGGCTTCAGGTCACGATACAGCACGGAAATGGCATGGGTCGCATTGGTGGATGATCTCTGGAGGGCTCGGGATAGAGGTTGCTCCTCTATCCTGGTCCTATTAGATCTCTCAGCGGCTTTTGATACCATCGACCATGGTATCTTACTGCACCGGCTGGAGGGGTTAGGAATAGGGGGCACCGTGCTTCAGTGGTTCTCCTCCTTCCTCTCTGACCATTCGCAGTTTGTGTTGGCAGGGGGGCAGAGGTCGACCTCGAGGCACCTTATTTGTGGGGTACCGCAAGGGTCAGTCCTCTCACCCCTTCTGTTCAACATTTATGTAAAACCGCTAGGCGAGATCATCCGTGGTTTTGGGGTGAGTGTTCATCAGTATGCTAATGACACACAGCTATACATCTCCACCCCAAACCACCCCAATGATGCCCTTGCTGTGATGTCCCGTTGTCTGGAGGCCGTGCGGATCTGGATGGGGAGAAAGAAGCTCAGACTCAACCCCTCCAAGACCGAGTGGCTGTGGCTTCCGGCGTCCCGGTATAGTCAGCTGGTACCATCACTGACAATAGGGGATGAGATCTTGCTCCCCACAGAGAGGGCCCGCAACTTGGGTGTCCTCCTGGATTCACGGTTATCTTTAGAAGATCATTTGACGGCCGTGGCCAGGGGTGCCTTTTATCAGGTTCGCCTGATCCGCCAGTTGCGTCCCTTTCTGGATCGGGACGCCTTGCGCACGGTCACTCATGCCCTAGTTACCTCCCGTATGGACTACTGTAATGCTCTCTACATGGGGCTCCCCTTGAAAAGCACCCGGAGGCTCCAACTGGTCCAGAACATAGCCGCGCAGGTGATTATGGGCGCAGCTCGTTACGCCCATGTAACACCTCTCCTATGCGAGCTGCACTGGCTCCCAGTGGTCTTCCGGGTGCGATTCAAGGTGTTAGTTATCACCTTTAAAGCACTCCATGGCTTAGGACCTGGGTACCTACGAGACCGTCTTTTGCCACCAATAGCCTCCCACCGACCAGTTCGTTCTCACAGGGAGGGACTACTCAGGGTACCGTCAGTCAAATTATGTCAACTGGCGACTCCCAGGGGGAGGGCCTTCTCTGTGGGGGCTCCAACCCTTTGGAATGAACTGCCTCAGGAGATACGGAATATCCCTGATCTCCGTGCTTTCTGCCATGCCCTCAAGACCCTGATGTTCCAATAGGCGGGGCTAAACATACGAACATGTGAATGATTTTTTAAATGTTATCTAATTCTGGGTTTTATTTAATTGACCAAACTAAATAATAATTTTAATTAGCAATTTTATGATGTTTGTGTGTCTATATTTTTCTTGACTGTACACAGCCTTGAGTCCTACGGGAGAAAGGCGGTATAGAAATATATATTCCCAACTTTTCTGGATCCACAGACCACCAGTGGTAGCAGGCAGTGGCGGTGGTGGTAGGTAAGGGGATGCTTGTGCATGCAACTTAATCCCACCCATGCGCAAAATTAGCTTTGCAAGATTGCCACCATTTGTGTGGCCCAATTCCAGGCCACGGATCTGGGGTTAGGGACCCATGGTTTGTGTGATATTTTTTCCCCCAGAAGTTGCAGTAGCTTTTACATCTGAAAGCAATAGTGTCGAGGATTATTTTGAAAGCTAGTGCAATATATTGCTTGAGATATTGGACAGTTAGATTCAAGTTCTTACTTGAATAAGAAACTCATTTTGACCAGACACACACACACACACACACACACACACACACACACACACACACACACTATTCACAGAGCTATTGTGGGTGATATAGTGAGGGTTTTGTCCAAATATACTGTTTTGAGATCTGAGAGGAAAGTTGAGATATAAATGTAACTATAATAGATTTGAATTCAATGCATCTATGTGGATGGTTTGGAAAAAATAAAATGAGAAGGCTGTATGGAGAAATCTCTTTTAATTGAATAATGTTAGTGATTTTACATAGCTTACTGTTTTATGTCTGTCTTGCATATTGTGGGCAACAAAAGCGTATACCGTGAAATAGAAAATTACAGTTGTACATTGGTATTCCTGAAACATCATGTCTTGATCTCCCAAGGGAATTTTTCAACAAAAGATTTATGTTAATTGGTTTAGTACCGACATATCTGAACCTGCAAAAAATTAATAATTATTCTCTCCCTCTTTCTCTCTCCCTCCCTCCCTCCTATATATAAATATTAAAAGTGTGCCCAGAGAGATGGCTCTGCATCAGTGGTGAAATCTAAAATTTGTTACTACCGGTTCTGTGGGTGTGGCTTGGGGGGGGGGTAATGTGACTGGGTGAGTGTGGGCAATTTTTTTTTTTAACTTTTAAAACCATTTTTTCTACAACCTCTTCGGCCTTTTGCTTTCAAAAGGCTCTGACAATCCCAGCTGAGTTGCCTGATCAGCAGAAGCTTTTTTTCTTTTAAAAGCCTTTGACGATTCCAGCTGAGCCGTACCATCATCAGAAGCTTTTTTTCTAACTTTTAAAAGCCTTTTTTCAGCTGAAGAGGTTGTAGAAAAAAGTACTTTTAAAAGTAAAAAAAGAGCTTCTGATGATTGTGCGGCTCAGCTGGGCATTGGGGGGGGCAGGGATTTTTGCTACTGGTTCTCTGAACCACCCACCTCCATCGCTACCGGATCAGGTGATCCGGTCCGAACCGGGAGCATTTCACCCATGCTCTCGTGCCTCTTCTGGTACGCATGCCATAGGTTCGCCATCACGGCTCTATGCAATCACCCTTTTAAGATTGTTGTTCTAATAGGCTGTATGTCTATGAATAATCCCTTCATTTAATAGGCTCTAGGGTGGAAAAAGTTAGTACAACAAACAGCTAATTTTTCAAGAGGCAATCTTTTGTGAATTTTTCCCCATGCTTTTAGTGGGCTTTGGTTTTCAGAAGTTAATTTTTTGTTATGTGAGCTCAGGATGCAAGAATGAATATTGTATTCTTTCACATATTCATTGCTTGAGTAGTTTTATAGAATGGTCTATTATATTGGTATAGCAGTTAAACTCACTGAAATACTGTAAAGTGGCATAAAATGGTTATAACTTCCTTAACAATTTTAAGTTGTAGGCTAGAGCAGGATGTAACTTCGATCAAGAAAAAAGCAAACTAAAGAATGCTTCTCTTTCTATTATTAACTGTTGTCCTTTCATTTAAGTGTTAAATCTAAAAATTTGTAATTAACAGCTTTGTTATATGCTATCAGTGCCCCTGGGAAAAGAAGGCACTGCTCAAATTCTGGTGCATTGTGAATTTTCTGAATGTAAATCAAAGGCAGTGTCTGCTGCGGATGGCAGCCCCGATAGAGAGAAAATGCAGCTCTAATCAAAGCTATTCCCCACCCCTTCTTTCTTTCAGTCCCTTGAGATTTTATTCATTTTTCTCTTTGTTATTTATCTCTCTCTCCAAATTAAAGCCGGATGATGAAGTGACCACTGTTCAAGTGAAGGAACTGGACCAAGATGTGCTGGTGCTTAGGAGAGTGTTGTCACAGAGCCCAACCCCCATATCTGGGAGTGCCGAGAATGATTGGAGGTAAGAGTTTTTCCTTGGGTGCTCAGACTCAGCTGGAGTCATGCTGACGCAGAGCTCTCGGCAGCTGGCTGAATTCGGTTGCTGGCAACCAAAGTGAGAGGGCAGCATTGAGGGAATGTCATTTTCATTTGCCATACAGTATGGGAAGTTCGAGACTGAGGATCTTTGACCCTCACATAGAGAAGAAGGATTCTGCTTTGTTTCCAGGCAGAGAATTGCCTTTGCACACATTTGATGTGCCTTATTTTAAATATATTGATGAAGAAGATGAGGAAGATGAATGGAGCAGCCGTTCTCAGTCTTCAACAGAGGATGACTCTGTGGACTCTCTCCTTTCTGACAGATATGTTGTGGTGTCAGGGACACCAGAGAAGATTTTGGAGCATCTCCTGAATGACTTGCACCTGGAAGAAGTACAGGACAAAGACACAGGTACATTATAATAACATCATGCTCACGGAAAGCAGTTTCTCTGTATCCACTCATGTTCTTAGCAGACACAGTTGATCAGCTACTATGCAAATATGTATAACATGGTATTTTTCCTAGCAGCATTTTACTTAAAATTATTATAATTTTACAATGTTTTGGATAGTACTGTTTCAAATACATAGCATTCGTAGTAACATCTTATTATGTTAATATAGTGCATCATCTATATTTAACAATAAAAACATTAAACTTAAAAATGAGGGTTTTTTTTAAAAAAAAGTCTCATTAACTTTCAGTACCTATATATATCTTGATAGATAAAAGAAAACAATTTAGCAATGGGTGTGTGATAATGAGGCAATCAGAAGATAGCAAGCCGAGTTATATAGCTGTAGGATGTATAAGTCAGAAATTATTTAAAGTACTCCAAATCTACTTAGTTCCAACTGTTTCTTAATTTTTTAGTATTAATACATCACATAATGTACAACAGAATAACCTCCTTTAGTAATTGGCTGCCTCCAGCTAGAGATTGTACTTTTGTTTCAGCCTGGAGCAATTATTATATTGATCAGGCTGCTTGACGTGCAGGTTATTTTTCAGCTGTAATGCTGTCATCAACACTCTTTCGGTAGTTTATCAAGACCACCTACAATTTATTTACAGTTTTAATTAAAGCAGACGGTTATCTGTCCTGAAGCATTCCCTACACAGTTGAAGAAGGGTTGTGAAATACAGAAAGCTGGAAATGGAATTTATATTTTTATTGTTCTCAGAGGAAAGCTGTTTCCCAAATGGGATTGTTAAAAAATAAACACATTTGGAAGAATTAAAAAGATTAAAGTATAAATAACATTGACAAATTCCTGAGTCAGATTTTTCTAGCTGCAAATCAGTAGGACATAGTTAGGCATAAGATATTTGTGCTTATTATGTAGGTTTTCTAAATTATAAGAAAGAAAGAACTAGTGCTTGATTTATTGTACTGTTCACTGATCTACTTCTCTGTGAATAGGGATTAATACTTTGTGCATGGAAACCATGGCTGTTTAATAGCTGTACTTCCTCAGGCATAATCATAGTAATGTTGTATGTAATTTCTCTAGCACCAAATCATGTCAGGATTGCCTTAGCTAGACACCATGAATCCCACTGTGTTCTTAACATTTGAATATTTGTAGGAGATAATCTCTCCTATAGATTCCTGTTATATTTATTTGTGCATCTTTCACAAATCTTATAGAACACATTGGGCTTCCCAATAATTATGCATTATGTTTACTTGTTTTTAACATCTGAAAAAAGTACAAATTAATGTTCATTTCTCCAGTAACTCTTTGTTTCTTCCTGTTTCCCTTCCCATTTCTCACACTTATTCCAGTGCTTATTAATACTGTATGCTCTCTTTCCGGATTAAGGTGAAAAATAACTATCCAAGCATAATTGGCTGCAATGAAATACATTTATTGATATGCTTCCCTGAACATTTTTGCAAATATCTCTACCTCTCAAAAGAGATGACAGTGACAGGCTTGTTGTATGATCAGTGTAGCCCTAATAACAGTAAAAGAACACAAAATTTATGTATTAAAATAATTAAATAGCTGCGGTGGTTGACCTCAGTATATTTGTAGATGCAAACATAACAGCTGAAGTGTGAAAACTTACACAGCACATTTTGATGGTGATTGTACAGTAGCAATATCCCATATTAGCTATACTTCCTTCTAATAGAAGTAGTCCTTGATTTAGAACAATTCATTTAGTGACCGTTTGAAGTTACAGCAGCACTGAAAAACGTGACTTATGACCATTTTTTACACTTACAACCATTGCAGTATTTCTGATCACATGATCAAAATTCAGATGCTTGCCAACTGACCCATATTTATGATGGTTACAGGGTCTCAGAGTTATGTGATTCCCCTTTTGCAACCTTCTGAGAAGCAAGATCAGTGGGGAAGCCAGATTCACTTAGCAACCATGTTAACTGTGGAAATTAAGAACTGCAGTGATGCACTTAACAACTGTGGCAAGAAAGATCATAAAATGGGGGCAAAACTCACTTAACAGCAGAAATGTCTCACTTAACAGGATAAGGATATGAATAAATGGGGACGGTAGGACAGGGACAGTAGGCATGTTGGAGTGCTTATGCATGCCCCTTAAAGATCTCTTAGGAATGGGGTGAGGTCAACAGTAAATAATCTAAGGTTAAAGTTATGGGGGTTTGAGGAAGTAACAATGTAGTCAGGTAGTTCATTCCAGGCATTGACCACTCTGTTGCTGAAGTCGTATTTTCTGCAATCGAGTTTTGAGTGGTTTACTTTAAGTTTGTATCTATTGTGTGCTCGTGTATTATTGTGTTGAAGCTGAAGTAGTCATTGACAGATAGGACGTTGTAGCAGATAATTTTCTGAACTATGCTTAGGTCAGACCGAAGATGGCATAGTTCTAAATTGTCTAATCCCAAAATTTGAAGCCTGGCGGCATATGGTATTCTTTTTGTAAGCAGAGGCTGGAGTACTTTTCTCGTGAAATACCTCTAGACTCACTCAATTGTATTAATGTCCAATATACAATGTGGGTTCCAGGCAAGTGAGCTGTATTCGAGAATTGAAATTTGCTAGTAAAATACTAACCTTTAGGAAGCTTTCAGCTGGATGATAGACCTGAACCCTTAAATGATAGCAATAGCATTTAGACTTATATACTGTCCCATAATGCTTTACAGTACTCTCTGGGCAAGTTACAATTTACAAGCATACACCCCGAACAATCTGGGTCATCATCTTACCAATCTTACAAGTATGGAAGGCTGAGTTAACCTTGAGCTCTGTCAGGTTCGAACTCCTGACTATGGGCAGAGTTTGCTTGCAGTGCTGTACTTTAAACACTCTGCCATAGGAGCTCCTAAATGATGAACTGGATGCAACTGTTGAGAAGGTATTAGAAGGCATTCTTCAGACTCCTTTGGCTTTTTAGCTTCATTAGAGACTAATTTGCTGTTCCTTTGGTTTATTTGTATTATGCCTTTTCATACATTCATTCTCTGCTTATGTTGCATGGCCTTCTTGGGAAAGAACCCAACTACCGATCACACAGAATGTTATCTGATTATTTCCTGACAGCCTGATGATGTTTTTGAAGCATTTTATCCTTTTTGTTTCTCAGTGATTTATGCAATTTGAGATTTACCTTTTACTTTACTTTACTTTACTTTACTTTTTACTTTTATTTGATTTATATACCACCCTACTCCCAAAGGACTCAGAGCGGTGAACAGCCAACAATAATACATACATACAAAATTTAAAAAGCAGAGATAAAATCGAATTAAATAGTTTGGCCCAGACAGATTTAAAACCCCAATTAATTTAAAACAAATTTAAACTTTGAATATTAAAAATACTAAAAATATTAAAAAATATTAAAAATGTTTAAAAAGAGGGAGAAAGTTAGGCCAGGCCCGCCTGGTGAAATAAAAAGGTGCCCCCACAGAGAAGGCTCTCACCCTGGGAGCCGCAAGTCGACATTGTTTGGCCGACGGCACCCAGAAGAGCCCCTCTCTATGAGAGCGTACCGGCCGGTGGGAGGCTATTGGTGGTAGTAGGTGGTCCCGCAAGTACCCAGGTCCTGAGCCATGGAGTGCTTTAAAGGTGGTAACCAAAACCTTAAAATAGCAAATGAGTACATACAATATATAATAAACTTAAGCCAGAGTTGTACCACCAGTTTATCTTTTGGAAATCTTTTAGACAATATTTAGCTCAATATTTATACTAATATATAATTCCAAAAAGTTTACTAGATCAAATCTGTGCAATCTTTTTACATGTTCATAGTATGACATAGTAGATAAATTCATAGTATTTTTCCAGCAAATTTATGAATAAGATATAGAAAGTCATAAAAAGTTAAGAGTTATTCACATAACTCAATTTTAACTATTTTGATAGATGGTAGTTTTTAAAACCTTGCGTAAAAGTCATTCATTGTTGGGGCCCCAATTTGTTTAATTACAAATATTAGATATTAGAAAATCCAAATAAATAAACTGTCATTAAGTTATTAATATTTACTGTTTCAAGTTCATGCTTTGAAAAAAATTGAAAGTCTTTGATTCTTGATCTTTTACACTATTCCTTGATCAGTGTTTTTCCACATGCAGTTAAATTTATTCATTATAAGAAATGAAAGGGGAGAGGATTAGAGATTGATGTAAACTAGCTGCCACATGAACTTATAGTTGGCTTAAAGAATTGAAGACGTCCACTCAACCAAAAGGATTCTAAAGCATCTTTTTGTGTTTGAATCTAAAGCCCTAATGAAAAACCTGTCACCACTGATTGTATTTGGAAGAGAAAAGGCTTGAAGTCTTAGATGAAAGAAGTTCAAAGGTTTTTCATAACCTTGCTATGTTTTATCAGATACAACCAGTTATAGTACAAGAAGAATATATATATGATCTACTGTATATCATCTTTAATTCAAATCAAATGAATATTTTTATAATATTTAGTACTATGTAAGTTTCTTATAAGATACTAGTAAGATACAGCAGATTTTCCTAAAAATCTTTGAGAAAATTATTTCAGCTTTAAACTTGATGAATAAATAAATAAATTAAAATAAAATAAATATGAGAATTCTTTGTGATAAGGCATTTTGTTTAAATCTGTTTTAGCAAACATACAAGGCCATGATCTGTGTTTTGTATTACACATCCACTAAAATTAGTTCTCTAAATAGTAATATTTTAAAATGGTTATGGTGGAATAGTAGGCAAACTAGTACATACTGTAGCTTCATTTTTTTTAAAGAAATCAAAATAGTGAATCCCATTAGTTTGTTGAGCAGATTGTATAAATTGATACCAGGTATAAGAAATTCAATAATTTTCTGTTCTTAACCGCTATATTTATTCCACACACAAAAAATCACAAAATATTTTGCATCAGTGAGAAATTGCTTACTGAGATATAACACAACAACAAAGAAGTTTGTAGTATCCTATGGATAGGATAATTTTCAGGTATTCTTTCTTCATCTGTTTGGGTTAAAGTGTGGGTAAAAAATAATTGAAAATGGATATTTTATTTCTGCTTATTTGTGAATTTGTATTTCCTTTTATTTATGAATGTATACATCACAAGTTTCTGTTTTTTTCTTTTATTTATTTATTTGCATCTTACCCTTATTATTTTGATAACTAACTCAAGGAAGGTGAGGAACATACCTAATACTCCTCCTTCCTCCAATTTCCCTCACAATAACCCTGTGAGGTGGGTTGAGTTGTGTTGAGAGAGAGGGACCGGTCCAACATTCCCCAGTTGGCTTTCATGGTTAAGGCAGGACCTGAATTCATGGTCTTCCACTTTCTAGTTTGGTGCCTTAACCACTAAACCAAACTGGCTTTCTCTTATTTTTTGCTTTCATTCCAGTTAATTTCTTTGGAAATTGCAAATATTCATGATGATTTAAAAAGGGAGAAAGGAAAAAAATGTTTATATGCTCGATGAGTGGGCATTGAATTGAGCTATACACTTCAATGCGACGTTCTTAGTACTGTCTGATCTTGGTTGTTTCGTTGCAGGCATTTTGTTGTCCAACATCAAGACAGTTGTTACTTAGGTGGTTAATGAATTGTCTGCAAGCAAACACTCAAGTTCAGACTGCACCAAAAGCTCATAATTCAACTCTGAGCTGCAGATATTTATCTTTTCTATTGGAACAGTTCAATGTATTGTGATTGCCACATTGGATCACACTGTAGGTTGATTAGATCTGGCACTGACTGAATAGAGAAATGCTTCAATTTCATTGAGTAAATGGCAACTCTGAATCAAGCAGATCTCATTTGCCAGAAAGGGAATCATAATAAGTTACAGCATCATAGTGTGTATACAAAATTCCACTCTTGATATCTATGTTTCAATCTGATTATGCCTCCTTTTGCGATATTTAAGGAACTGGATGCCAAATAGATTGTAATTCAGTTCTTTTAATCATCTTGTGTATTGTGAATATGCTTCATTTCTGAGCTGCAGCTTGACTCCAATATACTGATGTATATTTTATATACATAAGCAAAATGTGTACAGAAACTGCTGTGTCAGAAATTGTGGGATTTTAAATTGATACATTAGATGTATACACAAATTTAATCGTAATCTTTATTATGAGGGAAACAGTGGCTAAGACTGAGCTTGTCGATTGAAAGGTCGGCAGTTCAGTGGTTCGAATCCCTTGTGCTGTGTAATGGGGTGAGCTCCTGTTACTTGTCCCAGCTTCTGCCAACCTAGCAGTTCGAAAGCATGTAAAAAATGCAAGTAGAAAAATAGGGACCATCTTTGGTGGGAAGGTAACAGTGTTCCGTGTACCTTTGGCGTTTAGTCATGCTAGCCACATGACCACGGAGACGTCTTCGGACAGCTCTGGCTCTTCTGCTTTGAAACGGAGATGAGCACCACCCTCTAGAGTCAGGAACGATTAGCACATATATGTGAGGGGAATCTTTACCTTTACTAATCTTTATTATACTTATCCAAATAATAGATGAAGCTCTCTGCCTAATTTTATAGATAATGAGACTGTACTTGTGCTATCAGAAAGCTTGTGTGTCATCAGTAAAAATTCAAGGTTAGAACAGAATTTTAATAAATTGATCCTTATTTCTGGCTTTGCCAATAATGTGGCAATGTGATTTACCTTAATAACATCAATCTTATCTGGATTCTGATTATGCCAAGTTTGAAGTTTTTCCATAAAGAACAGAAGTCTTTCTTTTCTTTTCATGTTGTCTTATATAGTGTTATTAATTAAACTATGTGTTCTTATGTATTTAATTTAGTTATTATAATAACTGATTACAGAGTTCTCTTGGTTTGAGACAGGAATATGACAATACTGCAATTTAATCCACAATATGTTAAAACAATTATGAACCTGTCTAAATGTCTGTATGTCAGTTGCATATGTGAATAAAAAACCTATTCAGTTTGCTGCTTTATTTATGACGTTTTTAAATTTCTTATAATATTAAATGATTGTTAGTAAACTTATGCAGAGAAAAATCCAGTTGTCTTTTTTCAGACCCTACTGTCATTCTGTCAGCATTTTATATATAAAGGTTGTTTTTTGTTTTCAGAGATGCATCCATTCACATCCAGAATCCACAAATTAGACTGAATGGTGTATTGATACTGTAATGGCCAAAATCCAAATTATTTACCTATTATCAATGTATAATTTCATCCAGATTTATTGAAAGGAGACATTATTGCTTATTAATATAAAGGGTTTCATAATAGTCTGTTGAAGTAGAATTCAGATTTTGACTAGGTAAAACGATTTCAAATAGACATGCAGGATAACTGAGTACAGATAGTCCTCAACTCACGACCACAACTGAGCCCAAAATTTATGCTGCTAAGTGAGAAATTTGTTAAGTGAATTTTGCCCTATTTTATGACTTTTCTTGTCACATTTGTTAAGTGAATCACTGTAGTTGTTAAATCAGTAACATGGTTGTTAAGTGAATCTGGTTCCCCCCTCCTTTTTTTTTTAAAAAAAATTGATTTATATGCCACCCTTCTCCGGAGACTCGGCGCCTTACAATGCATTGACTTTGTTTGTCAGAAGGTCGCAAAAGGGGATCGCATGACCAAGGGATACTGCAACTGTCATAAATGTGAGTCAGTTGTCAAGCATCTGAATGTAAATCACATGACTGGGGATGCTGCAATGGTCATAAGTGTGAAAAATGGTCATAAGTCACATTTTTCAGTGCTATTGCAACTTTGAACAGTCACTAAGTGAATTGTTATAAATTGAGGATTACTATCCCCATTAAATGCCATGATGGTCCTTTGGATTATGAAAATGTTAGAATCGCCCTCAGTGTGACTGAGCTGAAAAATAAAGGTGATTGAAAAATTCAGATAGCTAATTGAGATATTTAGGATAATTGGAATATTGTATCTTTCATATCAGGTCAATTGCCTTGAAGTTGTCATTGCCTCTTTCTAAAGCACTTAGTTAAACCTTTGAATGAGAAGTTGCTGTGGTCATTTAAAAGACTGCTATTCCCTGTGGTCTTTGGCCCTTTACATTTCTCTGATATTGCAATTAACCAGAGATGGTTGAATATTAACATGGCTGAAAAGTTTTAGTTGTACAGGTACAATTGTCTTGTTAATTAAAACAAATTTGCTGATTTGATATGTAACTTTCATTTATATATTTTAATGTTCCTATGCTTAAAATACTGCATGAACCGTTTTAAGAGAGAAATCATTGGAAAAGGGATGTCCTTTGTTTTGAAATTCAGCATATGTATCGTTATTCATATTAACCAACATTCCAAGTTGGAGCAAGTTTCATATATAAATACAACAGATTGTAGAACATATCCCTTTTCATCTTTCAGCTATTTATAGTTGGTGATTGAGAATTTTCAAAGCTGCAAGGAATCTTTTTGGGCTTTGAAAACACCAGTTTACTTGATTCATCATAAATAAAAATACTGCAGGATATAAGAATAATGAATACACCAAATAACAGAACAAAACCTTACTTTTAAGCAGAGAATACAACTCCGTTACTGTGTTCATTGTGCACATTTGTTTCAGTGTTTCCAGTGTTTTCTGTACTCAAAGGTTTTTAGTACAAAGATTTTCTTGTTTCTGATGTTTTCTGTGAAAAATAAAAGACTATATTCATTTCCCTCCCAAAGCATGTGAAAGATGGCAAAGTTAAAAAAGCATCCCTTTGCAATGTTTCCAGCCATTTCTTCCATCTGAAATTGTCTATACATAGGTTTTAAATTTAACCACCTTTTTGTAGATCATTATCTCAATTTTGTCAGTTGGAGATAAAATATTTTCTAACATACATGTCCACAATTTTTCAGAGATTTGTTTTTTGAGTTAGCATACATACATATATTGGCATGCTTTTCATACCTATCTTATGGTTTTTATTGTTCAAAGTGAGTAATCATCAACAGAAAATTCTCAAATTGCTTAAAGATTTAATAATTCAGTAAACTTATGATTTCTTTCTTGGTTCATGTAGCCTTATTATCATCAGAATTTGGACTGATATATTAGCTGTGTTACTGTCTGTCTATTTATTTGTTAAATGTATTTGCTGACTATCTCGTTCCAAAATGACTGTATAGCAGGCAGAGTTTCAATCCGTTTTTCGTTTTAATCTTTTAGAGCCAAAGTGTTAAAATGAAATACATTAAGCTTATTTTATTTTGGACTTTAAAAAAAGGACGTAAAATTGTTCTGTTGTATTTTGGAAACTTGCTACTGAGCTTTGTTGATTTGAGTTTTGGGGATTCCTGGACTGCAAAAAACAAACAAAAAAACAAAACAAAAACAAAAACAGGAGTTTTCAAGAATGTTGCAATTTGCTCTTTCTGATGAAATGATTGGTACCATATAACAAGATTATATATCCCTTTTCTTGTCAGGTTTCTTGTCACTTTTTTTTTTTAACCAATCATCATTATTTCAGACTAGTTCTGGTTAAAAGTACATTAAAAACTTCAAAGTCCCACTTCTGCTGTGTTTGATCAGATGCAGATGCAACAATTCAGATGCAACAATTTTAAACCCAAGTTAGGTTGAATTTTGCACAGAAAGTATTCAGCTCCCTGGTAATTGCTGGAAATAATACATTCATCTGGATGGAGAGCCTGAACTAGTCATTGGACTGAATATTGTATACTTTTAAATACACGAGACTACTGAGGAATATGTATTCAAGAAAGGAAGTGCATATTAATTTTCAGAATTATAGTTAATGCAGTAAAGGACACACTTTTATGAAAAGGAAATCTTGTTATATATCTTAGAAACTGTAAAACTTGAGATGGTTTAGCCAAAATATATCTAAATGTGCTGCAATAAAATCTAAAAAATCTTTATTAAAAGTGGTTGACAAAGGAGGAAAATATAGTAGCTAGTTATTTTACAATTATTTTACAACTACAACTTATTTTACAAATAATTTTACAGTATTGTACAGTAATGTTTACATAACATTAAAATAATGGACTATATCTTTAATTCCAAGTACTATCCTAAGATTAAAACCTTCAATCAGAGTGTTACCAAGAAAATTGTGTGCCTTTCACAAGAAGTCCTATATAGGTACCATTCTATATAGGATATCTCATGAAATCTCAAAGTACAAAGAGGTTCTTTGGGAACTATATATCTAAGCTCCAAGAAGTTAGACTTTCATCAATTAAAGTAAGCACTTTGAATTTTCCTTGGAGACAAAAAGGAAGTAGGGCATAGGCTTGCAGATGTTATCTAATTAATTATAGTGGAAAGTTTAGTAGTAATGATTCTGAACTAGGTTTATATTTAAGTCTTCAAAGATAGTCCTATGTATTGCACATTGCTCTAATTTACTTCATTACAATTATAATTTCTTCTTGATACTTTATATGGCAAAACTATAGAGAGAAGAGGCTATATAATATTATTTATGCTTATACTCCCCAGGCTATGATATAAACACATCTTGTTCATAAATGACTAACTGCAATACAGATAGAAATGTAACTTGATTGACATAAGAATAAAAGAGCTCATTCATGAAGGTGTAACATTGATCAATTGCCTAGAGCAGATGGCTAAAGGGAACAATGAAGGGTGCATAGTGGGTTTTTTTCACAATAATACTGTGCTTTTTCTTTCTGAAATTGCAGCTCTAGCAGTTGTGAATTGTCTTTTCCTACTAAAATTTATCTTGCTTATGTCTATGAGTATTACCATTATACAGTAAGCAAATATATATATTTTATTATTCCTTCTAGTGCAGTATCATCATAAGCCTGCAATTTAAATTATCACCGTATTTTTATCTACAAATAAATATTTTATTATACTTCCATATTTGTAAAGGTTGTCCCTGACAATTATGTATTAGTATGCACCATTATGATACATTTGCATTTATGTAGCTTACCGTTTCATGTCATTGATAATAATTGCATTTTGGATACTTTTATTTAAAGCAGAAAATAAACTAAAGTAGAACTAGGAACCTTTAAAACATAACCCTCCCCCTGCTATTTTCTTTTCTAACATTTGCTAAGCTAGGAAGAGAATCATTATATTGGAAGATAGCTAAACAGACAAAGATGGTGAATGAAAGAACATTAAAGAGCAAAGGGGCAAAAGCTTCAGAGGACATTTAGCTAAGAGGTTTTTATTTTCTTTTTTTTCAAAAAGACACACTTCCTAGAAAAGAAGCAAGGAGTATTGCCTTATTCTCTCTCTCCCTGTCCCTCTCTCCCTCCCTCCCCTTCTCCCTGTCCCTCTCCCTCTCCTCCCCACTTCCTGTATAGTTGTCCATCTTGCAAAATGCTACTCTGGGCATAGTTGGCCATCATTCAAAAAGCTATTGCCAGTGTTGGTAGGAGTATGGTTTCTTCCTGGATGTTTCCTTGATTAGGTTACTTCCTCCCTGATTGCTTATTCAGTGGTATTTCTTGCTTCTCTGGGTATTGGCTTCTCGAGGATGTGTAGTCTAGGCTGTTTATTCCCTTCCTAGACTTTTGGTTCTGTCTTTTAAATGGTATTTATAGGTGTTTATTTCTGTGTGACGCTGATAGCTGATTTGTCTGAAAACCAAGCTACCACAAATTCCTTAGCAGTTAGATTTAGATTTGACTTGATCTAAAAATTTAAATTTCTGGTTGAAACTGTGGTTGAACTGTCCATATGTTGCAGAAATGGAGTTTTTGTTATGTTTTTCTGTTGCCAGTTGATGTTTATGGGTACAGTCCGGAAGTCTTCTACATTTCTGTCCAACGTAGTGATTGTTGTAGTCCTTATATTGTGGGAAATGACTCTGTTTTTTTCCTTCTTTGAGTATTGGGTTTGTGTATTTGCTTAAGGAATAAGCAAGATTCTTATTTCAGTACTATGTGCTAGTGGATGAAAATATAGATTGAAATGTATGTAAGAGCATCCTTCTTTAAAAATCCATCCTTCCTTCCTTCCTTCCTTCCTCCCTCCCTCCCTCCCTCCCGAGAGTCACTCCTACTTATTGAAGAGAAACATGGCTTTCTTTTTCAAAATGCTGATTAGGAAATCTTGAAAGTTAAACCTCCTGAGGTCTTATTATCCAGCCAATTTCACGCTTGCATGTTGAGTTCAGTTGAAACCGGAATGTGCAAAACGATGTGGAAATTGGAACCATGCAGTTCAGGGCTACAGTGTAGGGTATTTTCCATCTGAAGAGTGACTGCCTTTTGATTCTTTAAACTAGAAAGCTCTCTTCGAAATCAGTGGGATTGGTGAGGCTGCGAAAATAGCACAGGCTTAATACATTTTTTCTGCTTACATATTATCACATTTTAAATTTCCTGTTTGAAATAGTTCGATGGAATATACTGAATGGTCATCTATTTGGCAACTTCAAATTTTGATCAATAAATGCTCTGTCTTACATACTGGTAAATGTAATCAGAATGTCAAGTATAAGCTAGGTGGCATTGATCTACCTGATGAACCTCACTTTGTCAAGGACCTAGGTCAGTGATGGCGAACCTATGGCACGTGTGCCACAGGTGGCACATGGAGCCATATCGGTGGGCACGTGAGCATTGCCCAGCCAGCTAATTTTCGGTCCTTCCAGAAGTCGGCAAATGGGCCATTTCCGGCCTCTGGGAGGGAGAAGGCCGTTTTTGCCCTCCCCAGGCTCCTACAAAGGCTCTGGAGCCTGGGGAGAGTGAAAAAACAGGCCTACTGGGCCCACTGGCAGTCAGCAAATAGGCTGTTTCTGGTCTCTGGAGGGCCTCCAGTGGGGGAGGCCGTTTTCGCTCTCCCCAGGCTCCAAGAAAGCCTCGGGAGCTGGGGGAGGGCGAAAAACGGGCCCACCGGGCCCACCGGGCCATCACGTGTCAAAAGAAGAGAGAGTAGGGGGCGCATGCACTGGGGCACAGATACAATTGAAAAGTAGTTGGTTTCAATTTGATTAGGTAGATAAATAATATCACATATGCTGCCCAGACAGCAGCCAACATAAAACTATTAGTAAAAATATTGATTTCTTTACCTTAGGAGTTACAAACTTTGACATTTCATTTGAAAAATGATTCTAATTCTTGCAGTATATTGATTCTTATAGTTATATTTTTAAAAGCATACAGTGCAGGATTTAACTCTAACTCCAATTTCCAATGCTGAGCTCCTAATCCAGATCAGATCCCTTTCCCTTCCCTTCTTAATAGCTATTATAGCCTGTGAAAGTCTTTGGTCTGATGAATTGATCCATTTGATCTGCTCCTGCTTTTAATGTTTGTTTAATTGTTTATTGTAAAGACTATTGCTGCTATGCACATACTGTTTTATATTTAATGACTATTCTAGTTCTAAGGTAGTCCTTGATTTACAATAATTCATTTAGTGACCATTAGTGACAATGGCATTAAAAAAAGTGTCTTACAACTATTCCTCGCACTTAATGATAGTTGCAGCATCTCCATGATTATGTGATCAAAATTTGATGCTTGGCAACCAGCATGTACTTATGACTATTGCAGCATTCTGGAGTCATATGATAACCATTTGCAATCTTTTCCAGCTGACTTCTGACAAGCAAAGTCAATGGGGGAAGCCAGTTTCGCTTAACAACTACATGATTCACTTTAGTGCAGTGGTTCACTTAATAACCACAAGCAATTATGGCTGTAACTCTAGGACTATCTGTATTTTCCATTTTGGCCAAAACAAAGTAGAATTCAGAATATAAATTTAATCAAGGCAACAATGTGCTTTACGGTTATTAAGAAAGTAAAAATATTTTGGAAACTTAAGATATTTAAGAGCAAATTTGGAATGTGGGCATGGTGGATGCAAAGAGTGTTTTCTTTCTATTTTGCCTTAGTTTCTGTGCTTTGAATAACTTTGTTAGTTGAAAAGGAATAGGATATTTTTATGTTTTCAGAAATATGGGTACAATTGGATTTTTTTAAAAAAATAATGTTAAGCTTCTTTTAGGGAGTATGCTATGATTACTATGTATTTTTCATTCAAAGTGGCTAGAAATTCTACTGATTTTCAGCAATCAAAATACTTCATTTTTACAAAAGAGCCAGTTTGATCTTGGGGTTAAGATGCTAGTCTTGAAACCCGGAGACTGTAAATTCTAGTCCCTCCTTAGGCATGAAAGCAACTGGGTGTGTCCTTTGACCAGTCACTTTCTCTCTCAGCCAAGCCCACTCCACAGTGCTATTGTGAGGAATACTGTATATCAGGGGTGTCAAATTCAATTTCATTGATGGCCACATCAGCATTATGGTTGTCCTCAAAGGGCCAGTTGCATGTAAGACTATGCGGATTCACAGCGGCCAAGTGGGCATGGCTGCATAGGTGTGGCTGTAACTAGATGGATGTAGCTGGGTGGGCATGGCCGCTCACTTGGGATTGTGGGATTGGGATGGAACAACTCTTAACAGCTAACTCTACTTCGACATGGGGACAATTCAGTGCCCCACAAGCTCCTCACCTCCCCAAACTGCTAGTAGTCAAGTGTATGTGTTCATGCACAGATACACATCACATTCCAAGTTTGGTGACTTATCCACAGACAGAGAGAGCCTTCTCCCCAATCCCAAATATGATTGGCAGTTTGCAAGCTCAGATGTGGATAAAAGTCTCCAAATTTGGAATGGTGTGTGTGTGTATGTATGTGCGTGTGCATGCGGGGGGTGTGTGTGCTTCCTGGACTGGAGGAGAATAGTGGGCCTTCCTCTGCAACAGCCGAACAAAGGAGCCATTGGGAGAAGGAATGAAAGAAGGAAGGAAAGAAGGAGGGAAGGAAAGAAGGAGGAAAAGAAGGAAGAAAAGAAGAAAGGGAGGGAAAGAAGGAAGGAAGGGACCAAGCCAGCCTCCTGGATAGGGCATTTTATTTTACAATATAAACATGTAAAGAATACCTACACGCAAAAGCCAGCTTTGCTGCTTGGGGGCAGGGGCAGAGAGAAATCCATAGCCCAACAGACCACATCTGGAGGAGACCGGCCTGGGACAGGCTGGTAGATGGAGATATCTGGAACATGAAAGCTGGAACGTGGCCTGGAAAGAGCACACGTGCCCTGCCTATGGTCCATAATGACACCTCTGCTGCAAGTGCGCTGTGGCAGTTAAATGCCTGCAGCAGGGCCATCTAGGGAGGCAAGAGCTCCATGGAGGGGGAGTGGAAAAGGTTAAGGGGTGGAAGCTCTTTTGGCCTCCCCTCCGATCCATGCTCCCCCTGGCTACAGCTCATAAATTCTCCCTAGCCACCATCCCTAAGATGGAGGAGGTGGTGTGCAACTAAGACAGGGAAGGGGCAAAAATTGTGGCAACCTCAATTTCTCCCACTCCCCTTTTTGGGGCCCAGCAACAACAGCAGCATCAGTGGCAGGGGCCCTGCAGGAGCTGGGCTCAGATGCCTCATTCAGCCACTCTTCCTCCTTTTCACACTGCCCCCAGTGGCCTTTCACATTGTCCCCACTAACCCAAGCCTGAGGGACCAAGTAAAGAAGCAGGCAGGTCGGCAGGTGGTGGTTGGGAGCGAAGGCAGCTGTCAATGGAGACGGCAGCAGGAGAGGCACCAGGGAAGCTGTTGGAGAAAGAAAATGGGGTTCCAAGCTTATTTGGAGGAGGGGGGCTGTTGAGGAAGGGATGGGTAGAGGCCCAGGAGGAGTGTCCAGCTGGGTTGGGGTGGGCCAGGGCCAAGGTTGTGGGGGCCGGTCCCTCCAAGGCGCCCAACGGGCCAGATCTAAACGCATTGCAGGCCGGATCTGGCCTGTGGGCCTTGAGTTTGATATGTCTGCTGTATAATGTATGTTTGCCACCTTGAGTTACTTATAAAGTAATAAAGGCAGGATAAAAGTATAATAAATAAAATAAATTTCACTGGCACAATAGGATATTGTAAATAATACAGGTTGATGCAGGATCCAATCTGGGTCTGTCACCGGGACCAGAGGTTTTGTCTTTCGATCTTTTGGATTCGTGCTAGAACCCATCTTCAGGGAACTTCTCTCTAGCACCAAGAGAGTATGGTATTTATAGTGTATGGTATTTATAATGCCTGTTATATGTGACTTTTTAGATGTTGATTGGGGTGTGTTGATGGCTGGCTTTTTAATGCCGGCTGATCATCGCTGCTATACTAATGTAACTCCAGTTAAATTTAGTGGAGCTTGGTTTTGAATACGTACACACAGTGCCACATTGTAAGTTATCTTTCAGTGAAGTACATTACATTTTGTAAAGTATTTTAAAAGCTGAAGTCAATTTTATATGTGCTGTAGCAATTCCTTTTTAAGTAGAAATTATCTCTTGTATTTTGTTTTGGAAGACCCATATCCTTTTGAAGTTCTTATCCATTTTCAGATTTACATATTTATCTGAAACTTTGCTGTTATATTTATTGTGACTTTCTTATTGTCATAGTTTGAACTTTATTCATATATTATGAATAAAGTATTATATGCTTACATAATACTCCAGTTATCTTGTACATTTTTTAAATTTGGTTTTTTGTTTTTCTTCTCCTTTGTTTGTAGAAACTCTTCTGGATGACTTCCTCCTTACATATACAGTCTTCATGACAACAGATGACTTGTGTCAAGCTCTGCTGAGACAATATCCTTCTCTATAGAACAAGAGGGAATCATTGATTCAGGCCTCATTGTATCTAATGACCTTTATATGTTAGATGTAAGACAAATCTACACAGCTTCTTTGCCCTGTTAAGGAGAATTTATTAATCATTGCAATAGATACATCTATGTACGCCTGCTTATATCTCAACTTTAATCCAAAATTGATGGAAGTACAGATTTAGGATTACAAAATAATTTACTCCCATTTCCAATAAAAATGCAGTGGTGGGATTCAACCGGTTTGCACCACTTCGGCTGAACCAGTTGTTAAATTGCTGGCTGGCTGGCCCCACCCCTCACTTTTTATCTTGCCCTGCCCACCCTGACCAATGCCTACAGTCACACCTGTGGCATAGCTGCTATTGCTCTCTGGTTCTCTTGCTTGCCTCGACAGCCCAGCTGTTCTCTGTCTGGTGAGTCTTCCTCCTTTAGCTGCTTCCCACATAGCCCAGCCCGCTTGCCTGCCTTTGCCGCAGCCTTCCTGATCTCTGCATGGGTGACTGGGTGTGTGGCTGATACTTGGCTTCCAGCGCCAGAAAGGGCAGGGAAGGGAAGCAGCCGGGCTGCTGCCGCCTTTCACTGGGGTGCGTGCTGCCTCTTCTCCCCACTCTGGCCAGGCATGACAGGGCTTTCTGCTCCTCTCTTTCACTGTAATTTGGGAGTGTGGCAGTTGGGAAAAGGTGGGATGGTGGAGAAAGGGTATTCAAGGCTCCCAGATCTACTGGCTTCTTCCTGGAAGCCCTTGCTCTGCCTTTTGGTGTTAGTGGTTAAAAATGAGGTTTTTGTGGGCAGAAGAGTTTGCCGGCACTTGCTAGATGCCCTCGCTTCCCCCAAGCAATTTTTGCCTATCTGATTACCTGCTCCATCGTGTTTCTCCATCACGTTTCTCGCAATCGAGTGAAGGGAAATAAAACTTTGTGGTAATAAAAATAAAGTGCAATCAATCAATTTCAAGTTCTCGCGAAAGAAAAAAATCTTGAAAAATTGGAATCAATTGAAAAAAAATTTTTTAGCCCCAGAAACTTTTGTTTTCCTGCACACAATAGCAAAAATTGCGATGGAGCTGGAAATCAGGTAGGCAAAGCAATGCTTGGGGGAAGCGAGGGCATCTGACTGGTGGTAGGTGGGGCAAGCGGCAGAATTGTGGTGGGGAAAAAACTGAAGCTGCCGGTTATAGCCAGGACCACCCCCACTAAACAAGCAGCAGCTGCGGTGGCTCCTTTGGAAGGCCGAACGAAGTTTTCAACTGAGCAAGGAAGCACTGTGGAGCCAGGCTCTTCACACCCACATCCAGCTCATTGGAATTTGCTGCGCCTAATTATGTTTGTGTTTTATTTATTTTTATCATTTCTGAATTAAGAAAAAAAAAAGACAACATAGACTAGTGCTTAATTATGTTGTAATGTTTGGGAAATTGCAATCCCTTGCAATGTTCTCTTTATCCAGAGATAAGATGGGAAACTTTTATTCTGATCTTGGAAGGAAGATGGAATGGAAATGTAAAAAAAAAATAAATGCAGTAACTATAAATAAAAAATGAGAAAAAAGTTTAGTGTTTCTTTTAAAAAAATAGTAAATGCTACTATCTTTTGTATTTTAAGCTTTAGCTTCCGACAAGAGACAGTTGCTTTCACATATTACTTAGTATATAACAAATATTTTTAATTGTTACTGAATGAACCTTACATACAAATCATTGAATATTTTATTTATTTCATTGTATTTTATTTATTATATTTTAAATCAGAATCAATAATTACTCAAAGCTGCATACATAAATTGAAAAAAAAGGTATATTCAGACAACAGGGAGAAAAAATCTGTTATTTTTGAGATTTCACCTTAATTTGCCTCCACTTATTGTGCTAAGAACCATCAGGACAAGGATGAAATTGTTGATATTCCCTGCAGAAAGAGAAAAGTCTTGCATTTGGTGTCACAGTGGACTTCACTGTACAAAGACTGGTTGCATGAAGATGAACATTTAAAGCAGTTTCTTAAGGTATGTATATTTAAATACTTTCTGATTCAGAACAGTAATGATAAATTTAAAAAAATCCAAAACTATCTTAAAATGTGCAACCTATCATAGTATATTTGAGGTAAGCTCACATTGAATATAGGATCAGCATTTATAATGTAATATCTCTCAAAGTTCGACTGGGTGCTTCTAGATGAAGAGTACCTAGCCTGCAAATAATTGCTCTTCTGTTATGATCTAAAAGTACACAGTTAACTCAGATTCCAGAGTTCAGAGGATTTAGTGTTCTAATAATGGGTTTACACATTACATATTATGTAATGTCCCTGGAAGGGTCATGAAATCCTTTACTTTTTCTTAATTTTTCACAATTATATGAAAGATGGAAAGGGGTATTGTAACCTTACATACAAAAAACAGGATTAAGATGGAGTAATAAATCTTGACCGGTTGTGGAAAGCACATAGATGATAAAATAGTTGTTATAAAATTTGATTGATTATGTGCCATTAAATTAATAACAACTCTTAGCAACCACATATATAGATTTTCTCCAAGACAATCTGTCACCAACTTGCCCCCTCAGATCTGCTGTAACTGGGTCCATCTATCTTGCTGCTGGTCATTCTCTTTTTCTGTTTCCCTCTTATCTTTCCCATTATTATAGCCTTCCTCACAGTCTCCTGTGTATTTCCTTCTGTGTTAGTAGATGATTCTAAAAGGCAGAAGCTGTCTATCACTTTGGTGTTTCCATCGTCAGTTATCAGGCCGGTTTCTTACTTGATCCTCTTTATACTTAATCATAGACCATTTTTCCACCATACTCTTTGACTTTCATTACTGGAGCACTGAAATCACTTGTATTTCCAGCTCTCAGAATACTGTCATCATTATAACACAATTATTGAGTTCCTTTCTCCAACTTTAATCCTTCTCTAATTCAGCTTCCTTCAATATATGTTTAGTATATAGGTTGAATAAATGAAAAAATAAATAAAACTACACAGCAGTGTTCCACTTCTTTGCCAAACTGCAGTCAGTCTTTTACACCATGACTCTTTCTGATTGTGCTTTATATGAGAAGAGTGAGATGTTCTGGGATTCTCACGCTTTTAAGAACATTTCATATCTTTATATACTCAATATTGAAGATCTTTCTATAATGAATGAAGCACACAATGACTATTTTTAGGCATTCTATGAAAATGTATCTTTTCAGTTATTCAGTAAGAGACTGCCTTTCGAGATAACTAATATTGACTGGTGGTTGTGTGCCTTCAAATCTGTTTTTGACTCCTGGCCACTGCCTGGTCTAGTGCATCAGTTTTCTTGGCAAGGATTTTTGGAAGTGGTTTGCCATTGCCTTCTTATTAGGGTTGAGAGAAGGTGATTGGCTTCTCTTCACCTAAGTCAGACTTGAAATCACATTCTCTGCCTTAAACTACTACACCAAACTGGCTCTTTAAAAAAACATTTAAAAAGCCCTCTGCAACCTGAAAATCTTAACATGAAACATTTCTGGACTATTGCTTTTACTGAATTGCTGAAAAGCTGTAGCATATATTTATTTGATTCTTTCTCCTCCTTTTCTTTCAACTTCCTTTTTCCTTAGACAATATATAGAAATGTGTTAGATGATGTGTATGAATACCCTATATTGGAGAAAGACCTGAAAGAATTTCAGAAATTACTTGGAATGCATCGTCGTCAGTAAGTTTTCTTTTTTGTCCTATTTTATATTTCTTCCTTTAAGGAGTTACAATTAGGGTTGGATTTTTTTTGCTAATTTTAATGGTGTTTTTTTTTTTTAATATCAAGTGGTCTGGTTTCAAGTATTTAATGTTTGTATAGGCAAGCATTGATTTTGCATAGTTTATAAGAGAATAACTTGAAATAATAGGTTTGATACACAAATTATTATTGCAATCTAATAGTCCATATTTACTAGTATTGTAAAAAGGTTGTTACAGAGCTGTTGGATTAAAAATAATTAATAGCATCAGAGGTAGAGAGAAGGCTGTTTGAACAGAGTTTTAATATACGGCACAAATTTAATTTTTTTTCTGAAAGAGTAGTGAATGATCTGCATCAGTTTTGAGGTCTATTGTGCACAAATCTTGTTTCTTGTCTCTTTGAAGCATGATTTATGAAACAGTACAATGAAACAGTGGTTGCACAATAACTATTAACTTTATATTTTCAATGGACTCATCAGTTGTTTTTCCGGGTTTGAGAGATTTGTCCTCTGATTTAAATCAGCAGAATGTTGATTTGACATTTTAACAAAACTCAATATTCATTTTTCTCCCATTGCACATAAACATTTCATTTATATAATTATTATATGAACATAATTATATTTGCTTAAATATATATATATTCATTTATATAATATAATTATTGTATAATATACTATTAAATATTTTTAAATACGAAATGACTGGCTGAAAATAACACTGCATTATGTATAATCTTTTATCTATTTTGCTGAATAAATGGCACAATATTGGAGGGCATCTCTAAATAAGGCTAGAAAAGCTCTTGTCTGAAATTCAGAGAATTCTACTACTGAATATTGACAAATTTTCAGGACAAAAAGGTACCCTGTTCACCCTTAAGTAAGAGTGGAATGATGTAGGCAATGAGTTTTGTGTAAACAAATGCTACAAATATTATTCCTACCAACAATTACTATCACAACAATTGCTGTTACAGATTACTAGCTAATGACAAGTTATAGTAATTAAGGGATATAATTAATCATATATGATGGTAACATTGCTAGAGTCAATGTGGTGTATTGTTAAAAGTGTTGAATTAACTGTGTGTTCTGACCTAGGCTTCCTTAGAAAGCATGAAGCAAAGGCTTAATTCTGGTAAAACCTCTTTTATTAACACGACTGTGAATTCTCTTCATTCACAGTCAACAAGACTTTGGCAAACAATCTTTCAGAGGAATGTTTATCAACCTACACCTTATCTCACTTGGAATGATTCCACAGAACCAATTTTCAAATGCAGAGCAAGGCCAAGTCTATTAGAGTCTATTAGAGTCATGAAGAGAACTTTCCAATCTTGAAACAAGATGAACTAATTGCTTCCTGCAAAAGCCCATATCCTATTCGCTCCTCTTTTATGTCCTATGGGAGGGGCCAATCATCTCCAAGGTGTGTCCTTACTCCTGAGTCTACCCTGCTTTCTTAATTGTTCTTTTCTTCTGGCAGCTCTGTGCATGGGCACACTGGGAACGGGCTCCAGCTGTTCCTCTGCCTTGCTGCTGTCTAACTCCACTCTGCCTCTGATGCAGAGCCCTTGTCTGAGCTTTCCCCAGCCCCCAGGACTGTCCCAAGTTCCTTACTGTCCGACTCAGCTGCCAGCTCTGCTGGCCACTGGTGGGCCACAACACTGTGTGAAGATTGAACTTCTAGACTATTTGATTCTGTGCCCTTTTTTAGTAGAGGTCTATACCAATATGGAAAGCATTTTTATTACAAAATTGAGTAACGTACATATTTTTCTTTCAGCACAGTAGATGAATATTCACCTCACAGAAAGGTAATATGAAAAAGTGCTAAAATTATTTTAATTCTAATTTAGTAACTTCATTTTTCTTTGCTTTAGATTCTTTTAATTAATGAAAATAAACAGCCAAAATAAATAAATAGGCAAGTTACACTTTTCTGTTGGCATTGTTAAATCTGTTTGCTAATGATGTGGCTCTGCTTCCAACCATAGAAACAAAAAGAAGATGCCTATAGCAAAATTAAAGTGTAGTTTGTTGGTATGCATTATGGGGAAGCCAAGTAATATTTCCTGTAGATAATGTTGAACCTAAATGGATTTTGACAGAAAATCTGAACAAAGATATTGAATGCAAATGTTAGGAGTAATGACAGAAAGAAAGAGTATATATATGTCTTCACCCGCGTAAGTAATATATACCCAAATTTAGAGAATTAATGTTTAAGTGTGTGATTTATTTATTTATTTATTCATTCATTCATTCATTCATTTATTCATTCATTCATTTATGAAGTTATATATGTATGCATGTATGTATGTATGTGAAAAATGTATAAGGCCGCCTAACTCATTCCCATTGATTCTGGGTAGCTTACAAAGATAAAACCCCAAGTACAACCTCCAATACAAAAGCAAATGAATCACCTGATAATTCCCTATCATCTTGGGGTCCCCAGGCCTATTGGCCAAACCATATCTTCAGTGCTTTGTAATAGACTGCCAAAGTGAGGGCCAATCTTCTCTTTGCAGAGATGATATTCCGTGGGAAGGGGAGCCATCAGGGAGAAGGCTTCTTGATTTTACTAGATGGATCTCCTTAGAAGAGGGGACTCATAATATTCCCTGCTTCCTTGCTCTGAAAGATTGGGTAAATATGACTGAGAAAAAAACAGTCCTTCAAATAACCTGATCACAAGCCACATAAGGCTTTAAAGGTGATAGCCAGCACCTTGAATTGGGCCTGGAAGCAAATCAACAGTCAGTGCAATTGCTGGTTGTCACCTTTAAAATGGTACATAGCTTTGGAGTGGGGTACCTAAGGGAATGTCTTCTCCCAATAGTTTCTACCCATCCAATTCAGGTTGGATTGGCTGCAGGTCCCATCAGCGAAGGAATGTCAGCTGGTAGGGACCAGAAGTTATATCTTTTTGGCAGTAGCCCATGCCCTTAAACATCCTTCCTTTGGAGCTTAGGATGGTCCTGACCATATTAGTTTTTTGTAAGGCTTTAAATAACTAGGTTCTACCTAGCACCCGAATCTAGGTTCCCAAATGTATTAGGACCTTTATTATCTTGTTGCATTGATAATTTTTATGTAATTACTATGATCATTTTCTGTTGCCAATACATATAATTTGTAACCCTTTTTTCTTTTATGTTTTTAATTATTGTGACACTGCCTGCCTGCAGTAAATTGTCTTGAGATGGCCAGCTATGGAAATTGAATTAATGAATAAATAATAAAAGTATCAGAAGCAGAAAATAGGATTTTGGTGAATAAAAAATCTCTCTCTCTCCCTCCCTCCCCCCTCTCTCTTGCTCTCTCTTTCCCCCCTCCCTTCCTCTCTCCCTCTCTCCATTCCCTCTCTTCTTTACACCTCCTGTTTTATGTGTATTCTTCTTTACATCTCCTGAATAGAATATGATTAGTTTATTTAGACAAACTGTGCATAGACTTTTCTGTTTTTCCTTTTTTAAAACATCCAATAATTTTGGCATTCTTTTTTTTAAAACTCTCTATAGCATAAAGCCATTTTACATCAATACAGCCTCAAGCAGAACTGGCTTCAGACCAGAGAATCTGTGAATGAAACAGAAGAAGGTAAATATGAATGAAACACAAAAAGAATCTGCTATTTGAATGAAAAAAAAAACTGATTCCTATTTCAAGTTTTTCCCCTCATCCTTCCAGCCACAATCCAATGTCCTTGTTGAGTTAGGTTGATTCTGTTAAATGCCAGGCTTGTGACCTTGTTTCGCCACATGACCAGTGTAATTGGAAACTGGTTTGAGTTGAATAATGATGAAAGGATGTCTTTACCTTAAATCTTCCCAATTGGATTTTGGATAGTGCACCAATCTTGACTACATATGGGAGAAGAGGTGGCATTCTTCAAGAATCTGTTCATTTCTGCTATGACAATTATGGGCTTTCCCCAAGGCATCACAAACTCAGGGCAACATACTTGATAAAAGTTTTCATTTTGGAACAATTATATGGTCTGTAGGTAGAGGACATTAACAACTGTGCTGTGTCATAGTTTTTCTGGGAAGATAGTCCTGTTAGATTGGTCTGCCCCAAGCACATTATGAATTGACTTGGCTTACACCAGGGCCTTGGAGAAATTTTCAGTGACCTACAGTTGCCTCTATTTGGCCTCTGCCAGTTTGTTTGTATTTTAATACAAACACTTTGCAGTTTCAAACAATCTAAATTCTTGCAATACTTCTCTTGTTTCAAAGAAAGAATTACGAATATAACAGCCTTGTAGTATTTAACACTGTTTTTGTCCAAGAACTTTTAACGGTGTTGTAATGTTCTGGGTGAAGAATGGAGGTAACAGGTGTATTTGTCTAAAATTGTCAAATTACAAATTATCTCAAAAATATAAATATTATTTGTGATCTGGGATCCAACTTAAACTTCCACCCTAAAATCTTCCAAATGTATCTTTCAATCTTTAATATGTGAATTTTTCTTAAAGGGGGATGAATCAAGTAATATTTTTTAGTTGTACTCAAATGGTTTCTGGAAAAAAACCCCACCAGTAGTTCACACATACGCACATGTATACACAAACATTCTTAAAATATAAGACCAATGAAGAACTTGAAAATCCATAAATTAACCTTCCTCCTTTACATGTACAAAGTAGAATAACAAATGAGATAGTTCCATCCAATAAAACTAAGTACTTATGTGGGATAAGATCCCTATTTATGTTTATGATTGTGTATGTGCTTAAGTTGTATTCATTTTAACAATATTTCATTTTAAATCCATAGGAATATTCACCATTGATATCATTATTAATTTGTGTACAAGATTAAAATATTTAAATCAACAACTATATGTTTTATTAAGAATATTCGTACATATTTATTCATGAAAGGGACAATTTTTTAAAATTCCAAAAATTATGTTAGGTCCATTAATAAGCGTACAGTATTGGACTTGCTTCACTTAATTGAATATGTGAAAGTTTAAGAAATTTGTATCATACTCTGAAATTTAATGTCTTGACCATTATTAGGCTCAACATTCTCTTGCATATCATAGTTTTTAAAACGAGTAGGCCAATGGTTTCAAATCTAAATTAAATATAAGAGAAGTTAAGACATCTTTGCCGACATTCACAAAACATGGGTGAAGTAATAATTCCTTTTATAATACACTCACTTGAAAAAAACGAACAGTCTCTTTGAGTTCTATGGTTTTACATATCAGGAGATAATAAAAATCATCTGGTTCATACCAGTTCTTAAAAGTAGGTAAATACAACCTCAGATGAACAACATGATGACATATGACATGATGACATATTACACTAGGTCATCATTTATTTTACAGAAATTATAGCTACTCTACTCTGATTTTTAAGCAGATTCACTTTTCCAAATCCAAATCCTAGAGTAACTGTAATTTCTCTTATCAAATAATGATTGGCAAGCCATCTAAAACAATGCAATCATTTAAGTTTTTATACCTTTCAAAAAAGATTTCTTTTGTTGATGGAACAATTTTCTTCTCTCTTTGCAGTTTTTTGCCGTGTGTATATAACACAACATTCTTACATCAGTATAAAAACTAAATTATCCAGTTCAGTTCAAGAGATATTGAAAATTGTAGCAGAGAAGCTCCAACATTCTCAGGAAGATCTGGCTCTAGTGGCGCTTTCATTCTCTAATGGTAAATGGTTTTCAAATATTAATATTTTAATACTATTTTTGGTATCTTATCTGTAAATTATTTTCTAGTGCAGATGTAGGTCTCCTCCAGTGAGTCCACAGCTGGATGGCCAAAGTTACAATAAAGAGCTGTTCAGCAGAAAGTAGTTTCCATGACAACTGCTAATATTTTAGTTCTGCTGTATAATACATTCCGCTTCATTTCTATATCAAAAAGGATTTCACTTCTTCAGAAACATGTTGTAAGGTTTGCATTTATAGAAAACTGTAGACTAAGATTTGCAAACTGTAAGGTTTGCAATTTAAAACTACCTATATAAAAAAATGCACTCTGAAAGATGGTTTCTACTTTGAAGTAATCAAGTGGTTTTTAGACATGAAGGCAAATTGTGGGAAATATTACTTTTAGAAATGAATGTTTTCTAAGTAAAGATAGTCCTTTATGACCACGATTGAGCCCAAAGTTTCTGTTGCTAAGTGAGACATTTGTTAAGTTTGCTCATTTTACAACCTTTCTTGTCACATCAGTTCTTGAATCACTGCAGTTCTTAAATTGTTAACATAGTTATCAAGTGAATCTGGCTTGGCTTGTCACAAGGTCACAAAAGGTGATCACATGATCCCAGAACACTGCAACTATCATAAATATGAGTCAGTTGCCAAGCATCTGAATTTTGATCATGTGACCATGGGGATGCTGCAATGGTTGTATGTGTGAGAAACAGTCATATGTCACGTTTTCAATGCTGTTGCAACTTTGAATAGTCCACTAAATGAACTGTTGTAAGTTGAGGACTACCTGTATTTAAGCAATATTTTTTTAAATTTTAAATCCTTAATTTAGACTTTAGATATTAATGTGTACAAATAAATTATGTGCTCCATTTTTTTTAAAAAAAAGTCAAATTGTTTGCTTTTTGAAATAAATTATACAGCTCAGAAATACCCAGTCTTGATTATGTATATTATGGGACCAATATTATGAGTCCTGGTGGACAGTGGTTAGAGTGCTGTACTGCTGGCTACTTCTGCTGCCTGCTGGCTGCTACAATTTAGCAGTTCAAATCTCACCAAGCTCAAGGTGAGCCTTGACTCAGCCTTCCATCCTTCCAAGGTGGGTAAAATGAGGACCCAGATTGTTGGGGGCAATATGCTGACTCTGTAAACTGCTTAGAGAGGGCTGTAAAGCGGTATATAAGTCTAAGTGCTATTGCTATTATGGATTCAGAAAAAGGCTACACCTATAAATGTCATACAGTTAATCAAAATTCCTTACTATGATTCTTTTCCCTACTCTTAAAGAAAAACATGAATTACGACCATATGATCTAGCAATCTCCAAATCTCTTGAGTTATCTGCTCGTATGTTTGTATTTCGAAAGGATCTGGCAGATACCTTGGTAAGTCCTTGTGGTTCTTGTTTTTAGGTGGCTTGAAGTTTTAAACTATTAACTAGGTACTTGTTGTTTTCCCACTGTATTTAGCCAGATAAGTTGAGGATTTCCCAAAAGTTTGGGTTGAAATTGATATATGTAAAAGACAGGGACTAAAGTGGAAGCAAGAAGACCTCCTTTGCCAGTCACTATTCAGCTGTTCAACCCATAAAGATGGGTTACCTCAGAACCTAAAGATCCCAGAGGAAGAACCGAGGGTGTCTCTCTCCCTTATTATATCATTTTTAGAAAAATATTTGCACAAATTCAGACTCTCTATTTTCCTGAAGTACTTATAATCAAGAAAATCGGTTACAAATTAAGAAATATTATGAAAGGTTAAGATGAATTTATCAAATCTTTATTAATATTAAATGATAGTCCATTTGAACGAATGTATTTTTTTTAATATTACTGAAATGTTTGCTTTAAGTCCTATGATCTAGTGGTATAATTCAGATTAACTAGTTGCCCTCTATCATTCTGGAATTCCACATTGCAAAAGTTGTTATTATAACTGTATTGAAGGAAATATTAATGGAGATTCTGGGTCATCCTTGGCATTTTGATGTTGGTACATGTTTATTATGAATTACGTTCAGTTGAATTTAGTGAGATATATTTCTGATGCAGAACCAAGGCACATGATTAATTATATAGTAATAGAATACTATTAGTACAGCATGCTTGTTTAGGTCTTAGAAAAACAATTTACAATTTACCTGTAGTAAAATTTTATTGGTATAATAAATTTGAGATGTTTGCTTTAAAACAGTCCTCATGTATCCTGTTGATTACTATTTTTGTTTATATTTATATTGTTACAAATATAGTTACTTATCTTCATGATGTTCCTAATAAGACAAATGCTACTGCTCTTAATATTAGAATTAATTAGAGGCCATAATGATTTCAATGCAAAAATATTTAAAACATTTCTTTGCAACTAATTTTGAGTTGTATATGTTTCTTTTTTTATATGTGTCTCTTGATTTAGATCCCTTTTACTGAAAATGAGGAAATCCACCAAGGATCAATGAAAATTCTGGGGATTAACACCTGGGACCTTGCTTTAGAATTAACAGTTTTTGACTGGAATCTTTTCAATTTGGTTCATGAAGTAAGATTAAGATGATGAATCTGCATGCTAACTATAAGTGTTTTGTTTAGCTTTGATGAATCACAATATGTTTCCCATGTAATTATTTGTAATTATTTTGGGTCATTCCACAGACTTATTACCAAATGCAGCTTTTACTTCAGAGTTCCCCAATGTTTTCGGCTTTGCAGACTGGTGGGGGGGATGACGACAGGGGATGGTTCCGTGTGTGTGGTGGGGAAGTGCTCACGTGCGTGCAGTTCCATTTGTATAAAGAGTGGGCACATGTACCTGCTGCTTGCACAAATGCAGAGCACATGCTCGCCTGCTGCTTGTGTGAGTGGGCATGCACGCAAGCTTCCCCACCACTTCTATGGCCCAGTTTTGAAAGGCTCATAGGCCAGTAGTGGGTCACAGCCCAGGAGTTGGGAATCCTTCTGTTACTTCTTTGACAAAAAAGAAAAATAGATTTAATCCTGTTCTCAAAAGCTTTTCAAACTGAAACCGGCAATGATTAATAGATATTAAGTCACAAACAATCTGATTATTACATTTTTTATAGTTTTAATTAAAAGAATAATTTCAAAAATACTTTACTGAATTGCTATAGATTTGTTCAAGTTAGTAATATGGGTAATCTGACCAAACAACAATAATTACATTTTTCAGATTATTAAATTCTAATTTGCATTTTACATTCTTTTAAACTGTCTTCCAGCAAGAACTGATATATTTCACCTTCAGCCGACAAGGAAATGGGAAAAACACTGTGAATCTTAGTCTTCTGCTTCAAAGATGCAATGAAGTTCAACTTTGGGTTGCCACAGAAATACTACTCTGCAACCAGCTCTGTAAACGTGTACAGCTAGTGAAAAAGTTCATTAAAATTGCTGCTCAGTAAGTTAAAAATTAAATAAATATTGATAGCTGTTTCCTGTTGAATCCACTCAACAATGGATGCTGCAGCATGCTTTAGACTTTGTCTGTGCCTTTTGTTGTCAGGATGAAGGAGGAAAAAGAGACACTCCAAATTTTAGTGGCTTCTCTTGTTGCATTTTCCCAAAACTCCATTGGCTGAAATGAAAGAGTGTAGTGTTTCTTTCTGCTCTCAGTGCAAGCATCAACTTCACTTTTGTGAGGAACCAAGCTGCTTCCCTTCGCTAGATAGGGAATCCGGATTTAAAGGGCTCATTCTGGACAAAGAGCTTTTCTAAAGCAGAGGCCAGACTCTTCAGGAGGGGTATCCTACACAGCTGAAATGGAATGACCTTTCCTTTGCAGTGTTTCAAAAATTTGCAACCAGGGGCTTGGTATGCTGTTCTCCACAGCTCAGTTGTAACGAAAAATTGCCAGCATCATCTAGCAATAGGAGCCGGGCTGGCTTCATGGACTAAGATGTACCAGTTTGGAGAAGTTTGCACTCTGAGCAAAATTCAACTTTAGAGCGCATAAGCATGTTCCTTGGCTTTTCCACCCCTTCTTTCTGGATTGAGATGTGCTTTTCTCTCTTTCTCAAATGCTGCAAGTGCCTTCCCTTCCTTAAGGTAAGGAACATACTTGAATCTTACATCACGAAGCTCCTGGTGCTAGATCACGCTGGCAATTTTTCACCAAAGTTGAACTGGTTTTCTCTGGAGGTTTAGCTGCCTATGCTGATACTCCTTGGAAGAAGGAGAAAGGTTTCAGCTTACAAAAAGAGCTGCTGGTTTTCCCCAAAGTTGAATTTCATATACTAATGCTTTGGGGTGGGGTGAGAAGGTGGCCCAAGCAATAGTAGGGATGTCGAGTTCTGGGAAGCTAAGTATAGGGTATCTGGGTGGAAGGAGGTCTTGGGAGCCTGGGGGCAGAGTCAAGCCAACTCTGATGACCCACATATTCCACCTAATGACCCACACATTCATTTAACGAATGCATGCGGAGAGCACGGTTGGAGGCTCAGTCACTTAACATTCACTTAATACCCTCTTGACTTACATACGTAATTCAAAGATTACGTATAGAAATATATATTCCAACAAGAGATACTATTTCTATTAAGATAATGAGATTCTTCAACCAGATAGCATTATCGAAAATTGCTGACTAGAGCATCATCCCCATGGTCATGTGATCAAAATTTAGGCACTTGCCAAGTGACTCATATTTATAATGGTTGCAGTTTTGCAGGGTCATGTGATCCCTTTTGCGACCTTCTGACAAGCAAAGTCAATGGGGAAGTCAGCTTCACTTAACAATCATGTTACTAACTTAACCCTGCACTGCTTCACTTAACAACTGTGGCAGAAAGGTTATAAAATGGGGCAAAATTCACTTAACAAATGTTTCACTTAGCAACAGAAATTTTGGGCTCAATTGTGGTCATAGGCTGAGGACTACCTCTATCAGAAAAGTACCTGTCTGATCATGTGATTTTATCAATAAGAATAATTCACTAGATATATTGGTTGCACATTAACTAAATTTTCAACAAGAAGCTATAAAATACTGTATGTTGAAGATTGTAAAACACATGAATATTCTTAACATTGAAAAGCTTTGTGCAGGCAAGAGTGGATAAAGATTTAATTTAGATAAATCCAATTTGTGCAGTAAAGAATAATAATTTGCCAGGATCCGTGTGTGTGAGGTGTGTGTGTTTGTGTGTAATCTATGTATACCTCTAAGAAGAAATTGCAGATTTACGACTGGCAGTCTAGAGAAAAAACTGTTCTTTCTATTGCGAATCCCCATAAATTTGAATTTTGAATTTGCATTGTTTGAAATTATCAAAATTATGGAGTGATTTTCAAACAATACAGCAGTATTTTCTTTAAAAAAATAAACAAATCCCTCAAGTTTACAAAGTATGGAAAATAATAAGTTTGCATACATTTTATCTAAAAAAATATATATAAATTCAGCATTCTATTTTAAACAACAGAGTGTTAAGTAACTTTGAATACCATAAGTAAATTATTTTTCTGATATTATTTCATAGCTGCAAAGCCCAGCGAAATCTGAATTCATTTTTTGCCATTGTCATGGGGCTCAACACTGCCTCTATCAGCCGGCTTTCTCAAACATGGGAGGTAATATGAGAATTTTATTTGTTTTATTTTTTTTTTAGATAATTATTTTTAATCATATTGTTTTTCAGCAGTTTGGTATATTTGAAAAGAAAAAGTTGCACTTTAGTGCATGCATGTATTCTTGACTTTCTTATCATTGTTATTGATATTGAAAGAACAGATTTAAGAAATCTTCTTTTAGGGAAATAAATCCGAAACAAAATTTATAAACTGTTTTGGAAGCTGATAATGGCTTTAAGTTGTTTTTCTTTTAGTATGAGTTGCATGGCATGGAACTACCATGGAAAATTCTATCCATTTAACAAAAGTTGGATGGGGAGGAACAGGCTCAAGCTCAACCCTTCCAAGACTGAGTGGCTGTGGCTCCCGGCATCCCGATATAGTCAGTTGACTCCATCACTGACTATTGGGGGCGAGTCATTGGCCCCCACAGAGAGGGCTCGCAATCTGGGAGTCCTCCTGGATATGCAGCTGTCCTTGGAGGAACATCTGACGGCTGTAACCAGGGGGACCTTTTGTCAGGTTCGCCTGATTCGCCAGTTGCGGCCCTTTCTTGATCGGGATTCCCTGTGCACAGTCACTCACGCCCTCGTCACCTCTCGCCTTGACTATTGCAACGCTCTCTACATGGGGCTCCCCTTGAGGAGCACCCGGAGGCTCCAGCTGGTCCAGAACGCAGCAGCACGGGTAGTGACGGGAGCAGCATGGCGCTCCCATGTAACACCGCTCCTGCGCGAGCTGCACTGGCTCCCAGTTGTCTTCCGGGTGCGCTTCAAGGTGTTGGTTATCACCTTTAAAGCGCTCCATGGCATAGGGCCTAGCTATCTTCGAGACCGCCTGCTGCTACCAACGACCTCCCATCGACCCGTGCGCTCCCACAGAGAGGGCCTCCTCGGGGTGCCATCAGCCAGACAATGTAGGCTGGTGACCCCCAGGGGGAGAGCCTTCTCTGTGGGGGCTCCCACCCTCTGGAATCAGCTCCCCCCAGAGATAAGGAGAATCCAAGACCTCAGTGCCTTCCGTCGCGCCCTTAAAACCCATTTATTTAAACAAGCCAAGCTGGCTTAAGATGAAATTTTTAACTGTTTTTAAATGTTTTAAACGTTTTTAATTGGTAAATGAGTTTTAATTGGGCCAAATTAATATATCTTTTAATTGTTTTTAATATTTGTTCTGCATGTTTTTTTAATCTGGCTGTACACCGCCCTGAGTCCTCAGGGAGAAGGGCGGTATAGAAATCCAATATAAAATAAAATAAAAAAATAAAATTCCTGGGAAATTATATTACAAAACCTTAGTTACAGATCTATATAGAGAGATATTGTTAGTTAATTTTATACACTATTACTGTGATGAAATTTGGTATAGCCAATATAAGTTCAAGAAGCTTAATTGAACTTAGTTTGCTGGAGAGGACAATTTTCTTGCATAATGACTACTGGAATTCCAAGTGTGGAGTTCCAAGTGAAACATAATATTTCTGCTTCATACTTCAGTTTTCTTGTATTTGCGCCCTCATTTTTATTTTTATTTTGGGTTGAGAAAAATTGCATTTGATGAACCTCATCATATAAATATAACATCAGTGATTTTTCCCTTCAATATTCCAGTAAGGCTACGGTAATAAAATCAATGATCATAGCATTCTTTCTTCAAAAAAGTGATAATGTGGTTGATGATGACCTTCTTCTTCCTCTACATAAATCTTAAAGATATTAAATAAATGCAAGTCCAGGTGCTTATAAACAGTATTAAATAATACATGTGTGTTGGAACACATTTTTATGTTACTCTCAAACATTATTTGCTTTAAAAAAATCTAAAAAAGATAGTCCCAGAGAAAGTTTATGTCTTTAACATACTACAGATGCGTCACTGATAGAATCTAGTGTTTAATTCTAGTTTCAGTCTTTTAATATGCCGTATTTTATTGCAGAGAATGCCTGGAAAGTTTAAGAAGCTCTTTGCTGAACTTGAAAGTTTGACAGTAAGTTGGGTTTATGTAAAATTGTCATTAATTTCCCTATCTATGTTTTTTTGTTACCAAATGGAAGCATTATAATGTAAGTGCTATTGCTATTATTATCTAACTTTGGATGTGTTGCACTTGACATCTAACTTTACACAAATGTGATATGTTTTAGCTAAGAATATATATTACTTCATCTAGTTCTCTTTAAGAAACTGTTTCTGCCTTATTTTTCAAGAAGGAAATACTTTTGTATCTACATATATTAAAGCTTATACCAATATAAACTGCTGTTCCTAATAGAGTCAAATCATTTTAACAGGATCCCTCTCTGAACCACAAAGTCTATAGGGATGCATTCAAAAAAATGAAGTCCCCAAAGATCCCCTTCATGCCTTTACTCCTTAAAGGTAAATTTAAGCATATTTGCAGTCCTAAACTTAGAGGCCTTGCCTCGGTCAAATGTAATGGGTTTTAATAAATTTCAATAATATTTAGGATTATATTTTTAGGCATTGAAAAGTAAAGTAACTTTTAAGACATACCTGTGTAGGCTGCAATCTTATATAGATCTACTAATCTGGAATTCTCCAAGCTTTCCGTTTTTGCAGACGGAAGGTGGGGGGGGGGGTATGATTCCACGCAATCAGCCTGCAAGCTGCTTGGTTCCAAGCAGCTCGTGGCCCAAGAGTTGCGGACCCCTGTACTAGCCAGTAAAGCTGACAAAATATATTGGGCTTTATTTCTAAATAAACGTGTACATCTTTAGGTTGTATCTGTGGTATATGCATTCATTTTGAATCAGATTCAATTTCGGATTCGGTCTCCTTGAATCATTATGGGAGGATCCCCTTTTGAATCCTACACAGCTGCTCAATCAGCTTTATTGATTTATAGTAAAATGTATTCCTGTTTTCATGATTTTTAACGAATAATATTAAAAGGAAAATTGAACTACTTTTTAGATTATTAGTTCTGTAGTACATTATTTAAATTAATTGAATGTCTATAACAAAATCACAATTAATTGCTTTTTAACTCTAGTTTGTTTATTCTGCTCTTATACTACACCCAAGAGGCAGTTTTCTGCTCCACAGAATTTGTTTCTACTTGAAATGTAGTTAAGCAATGCAGATTCCTTACATCAATCTCTAAGTCTTTCAAGGTTTTTAGTTGTATCTTGATTTGAACAATTTTTTTTAAAAGCTATCATTATTAACATTGACAGTAACACAATAGCTGATGAAAAGACATATTTCAAATGTATTAGGATATTATAATACAATATATAAGTTCCAGGAGAGGAAAATGCCATTGTGGAAAAGGGGACAGATGGATAGCATTTGAGAGGAGGAAAGCTATTCAGAGAAAGTCATCATAATAAATAATTAAATGGATGGTTATATTGAAATGTGATTACATAATATTTAAAAAATTAAACATTGTTTTTGTCTCAGCCATATCAATCACTTTTAGAGCTATAGCCTTTAGACTACTATTTGAAGTTCTAGTATTACCCTCTACTCACTAAACAGGTTTTTATGGATGGATGTGTCACGAACAATCTTCCTCCCTCTCCCCAAACCATGCAAATTAAGATTGCCAGAAGAAAATTACTTAGGTTATCTTTAGTCAGTGCAAAATGTGAACAGAAATCTATTCAATCAAAATTTGAACAGAAATAATTTTTTCAACCCCCTTCAGCAGATGGTTCTGAAGTAGTAACCACTATTCAAACAGCACATTTATCTTGCAATAATATTAGAATGAACAACTATGAAGTGCAATTGCATTGTATTATTTGCCACAAATCCATTTCATGCTACATTAACCTAATTTATGTTTTAGAGGGATGATGTTTTAATCTTCCTAACTTAAGCGTTTATTGAGCTTCTTCCCTTTGGTCTTGACAAAACCAATAAGATATATTGTAAATTCTGTCCAGCTATTCTGCTTCCTCCCCCATTCCATTTGAGAGATGGGCGTTGGGATCTTTAGTTTAAAGGATTAGAGAAGGTGTTTCTTTGGGATAGCAAGCAGACAGTCACCTCCCTAACTTAATAGTGCTGAGCTTTTGGCGTGAGAATAAAATCTGAATGAATTTTATGCCTAAAGTGCACCAGTTTGAATAGGACTGAGTGGGAGTGTAAAAGAGGAATGAATATCAGTGTTTATTTGATAGTTGTGGTTGTGGTAATTCTACTGACAAAGGGGATTCTAAATTTGGTGCTGCCAAGCACTGGTTACAGGAGAAAAGTAACCAACAAGAACGAGAGACTGATGCACATTAGATATGCTTCCAGAAAACTACCTTATGCATATCTGATGATTTCAAATTTTTCACTTAGAAGTTCAAAAATTGAACTGTTTGGGGTACTTTTAAATTTTTTTATCACAAGTAAATTTTCTGAATCTTACTTGTGCATGAAAATGTAACAATTACCATTGGGTTTTATTATTGTTACTATGTGGATATGGAAAGTTAAGTTGAAAAATATATCTATCTTTTTTTAGATGTAACATTTATACATGAAGGAAACAAAACATTTCTGGATAACCTTGTAAATTTTGAAAAGCTGGTATGTATCATTCCCCACTAAAGAGATAAATTTCCATTTCTATATTATTGCTTGCCCTCCTTTCTTCTTACTCTTATTTATTAAAATTAAATTTTAATTTAATTCCTTTTGTTTCAGCTTTCCACGGAGTATTCCCCCTATAACGTAGTCAACTTGATATCAAGCTTAGTTAACATTTTATATTCTAAATTTCATACATTGTTAATTGATCACAATGTGTTATTCCTAATTATATGCTTCCTTTAATACGCAAAAGAAAATATCTGGACATCACCATTATTTTTAGTTCTCTGTTTTACATGGGTTTATTCTTCTCTGGCAGAAATATCCATATTTTTATTGGAGTAAATGTTTATAACAAGGATTATTAGATCATTATATATAAATAGAAACAGACATTTGAAGAAGTGAAAACATTTGCTTAATTAACACAGAACCAATAATTATGGTTATGTTAGTTTATATTAATGTAGGAAAATATTATTGTTTTATTTTTAGGAAGTTAAGTATATATTATTCTATATAATTCATATGGTTAATTTGTAGGCCTATCAGTTCATTGCTCTATAAATTAAATTATTTGGCCTATATTGATTAACTGTGATTGAATAATAATTGTAGAAAAATGTTTCTTCAGGAATAAATCAGTGACTGTTAATGGAGATATGTCAGTTCAGATCAGCCTGACCAGCCTGATCATACATGTGTACTTTTTTTTTTCTTTGAAAACATATAGATCTTTGTGCTTTACCTAGGAAAAAAATGGCACAGGACTCATTCTTTTAAACTAATTTAAATTTTAAATTAAAAATTTATCCTTTTTTTAATAAAACTATTAACTCCAAGACCTGCAGTTCCTAGATATATTGGGTAGAATGATTTCATGGCTTCTTCAATTTCTGATGCCATATTGCCTACTTTTTCCTGGCTAAAATATTTTCTGTTCACATGAATTACTACTCTGCTTTTGGAAGGAATGGAAGTTAGAGGGTTTTTTAAAAAAAAAAAACCAAACTTTGGATGCCTGCTCAGCCACCTCTTCCCACAAATATTATAAGGCAGGATTCAAATGGTATCTTATAGCTCCTGTAATAAAATCTGCAACCCTGAGTTAATGTTTGAAATAATCTGTATAGGGATTACTGGAGTAAATGCAATCCAGATTTCCATTTTATAGCAGATGCCTCCTGACCTCATTATTTGGAGCTTGTACATGCTGGTCATTCCCAGTTTAAATATTTATTGGTTTATTAACCTGTGTATTTTAACTTCATAGCACATGATTGCAGACACAGTCCGATCACTGAGGCATTGTAGGTGTAACCAATTTGGTAAGTGAATGATATTTTGAGGCTTTCCCCACCTCCCCTTCATACATCTATCTTAATCATTTGGGAATCAGAGCCTACCTTCTCTGTGTTTTTGTTATTACTACAGCAGGAATACAAAATTAATTTAGCCCTAAAGACTATCCTTTTTTCCTTTACTCTTAAGATTAATAGATGAGTTATAAGAACTTTTGGTTTTATTTAAATTACACTTAAAAAGAAATAATATGATTATCTTTAGTTATGTATTAATTATTTCTATAACATTAATATTATACATTAATAACTCATTTTGGAGTTTAAACTTCAATTTTCAATATTCATTAGCAGCCAATACCACCATATTCTCAATACCAATGTGGCTGATGGGCATTAAATTCATAACATCTGGCTTCCCACCTTTTTTTACACATCAGTACACATACACAGAATACACACAAATCATGGAATAAAACAAATGTCAAGAAATGAAAATCCTATATATTCACATAAATAGTTCTTAGTATTTTTAATTTGCACAGAATCATTTCCATCATCTTGAGTGTTTTATCTAGTAAATAAACCAGCATATAATGAAAAGATTGGGGGTGCTGCTTTTTCAATATATTTTTTATAGATTTTTTAATGCAGTTTTATCTCGGTTCATGGTGAAAAGTTTGTTTATGTTTGACAAGTCTTCACATATAATGTAATAACATGTCTACATTCTTCATTAATGTAGAAGTCATACAAAGAGAGTATTTGAAATTAGAAGTCATTAGAAAATTTCCATTATTTTCTAGAAATAAAAAATATGAAGTTCAGGAGTTCCTTAAGATAAATGGTTGATTGAACTTCAAAACATGCCTTCAGAAAAATGCTGCATGGTGACTGATCTATTGTTTTTCTCTTGTCAAAACTGTAGGAAATGATATACCTTCCAAAGAACATGAGGAATTGAAGTCCTATGTCCATCATTTGCATATCATTGACAACCAGCAGATGTTATTTGAGCTTTCTCACAGGATAGAACCTCGTATATGAATTCATACTTACATAATTCCAGCACTTTCAGTTCAGTGAATATTTATGTGCCAAGTATCTTGTTTTCCTAAGTAATTGATGATTACTGAGTTTTATCAGTAATTGGTGCCACAGTACATGTTGGCCTCTCATGCAAAGCAAGAGGAAATAATCTTCACAACAACCTTACAAGATGAAAAATGCCAAATCTACTTAGCTACAGAGTGAAGAAATGATTCGCCATATTGAAAAGCTTGTTTTTCTTGATTTTTTTTTTTGTTCAAATAGCTTTCAGTCCCAACTCAGTGTTAAATTGAAATAAAATGTTCTACCCTTATAAGGGTCTAGCACAGTGGTGGGTTCTAACCGGCTTTACTACAGGTTCTCTTTGTGCACGTGCTTCATGCGCAATCGCCTCTTGCGATCGCAAGAGGGTGTTACGAATCTGCACAGCTGAGGTGCGGCACCTCTCAGCTGGGCTAAAAAAGAAGAAATAAAAGGTAGGAATAACGCGGGGGCGGGCGGAAGGGCCCAGCTTCCAAAGAAAGAGAACTGGTTCGGTGATGTTATATCATCACCGCTACTGGCTCGGCCGAACCAGGAGGAACCCACCACTGGTCTAGCAGCACTGTTTTGAGAAAAGATGTTCATAATTTGGCACATGGGGATATACCTCACTAATCATAAGCTGCCCTAAAGTATTGACTGTGGTGCCAAAAAAAAATAGTAGGGCAGGTATTGATGAACTATCCCCAAGATATGTGCTGGCATCCACTTCAAGCTTAAAGAAAGACAAATTGTTAGAATATAGATACCCAATAGAATTTAACAAAATGTAAAATTTAAAACAAGCATAGTTAATACTTGATTTAACATCTTGTACAGTATTTCAAAATGTGCTGCCTAATAAAGCAAAATGTCACAGCATCAATTATGGTAATCTATGATGTGCTTTCATGCTGGATTAGAATTTAGAGCACTCTGCCTTTAATACTTCTTATGGGTAATTCTTTTTAAACTTTAGAACCACTTCAGTTTTTTGGTCCTTTCCTTGGTACCGGAATGCTATTAGAAGCAAGCATGTCCTGCCTATAGCTTTATTTCAAATGAATATAGTTTGTTTTACTTCTCTGTTCACTTCACTGTGCTATTACTAATTACTCTTATCTTCAGACTGGTGCAAGTTTATTGCAGAACAGTACTAAATTGGTAAAGAAGAACCTATCATATTGTGGGGCTGTTGTTTGCAATTCGAAAAACTACAGTGGAATCCTCAGAATTACTTTTTTTAAAAATGAAAGTAACTGCCCACTGCCATTATTAAGGTTTAAAGTGGTAATAATTACTAGCTATTAAATCTGATCTTATTTATAAATCATAAACATAATTTGCAAATAAAAATGAAAAAAGTTCATACAACGTATTAAGCCAAATTCATGAATCTGACCATAGAGGAATTATACTTTAAGAAACAGACATATTGTTGTTTTTTCCTTGCAAGGTTAAAGGCTGAGATTGAATTCTAATTTACAAGATGAGGAGGACTCTACCATAACAGAACTTTCATTGGAAATGAAATGGATGATTCTTAAAGTCTGTCAGAAAAAAAAAATGTTAGCATTCTTTCATCAAGGGGCAATTACAAAAGAGAGTATGTGAAGATTTGGGGGTTTCATACTGACAGCAGACTTTCATTCACATTCCTGTAAGGATGAATTATGCTGTCAAATCACAGCCTAATGGAGCACAGAAAACTAAACTCTTGATTTCACGAGTAATACTTTCTAGCAACTTGTATGACACTTGCATAACTATTTTAATCAGCATATTCATTCTGGATGCATCATGGTAATCTATGATTTTTTTTAAAAAAAAAAGTTTTCCGAAGAGAAAGATTTAAAACCTGTGCAACAAATATGTGAGACAATCACATATTTGTTGCAATGTATTTGAATGTAATTTGAACATGTGACTTAGAAGTGAAAGCTTTGGTGTAATAATTCTTGTGCCTCAGTTTTCATGTTGAGATATCAAAACTAGGCTTACATTCTTGAAAACATGTTTGCAATTTGTTCCTCTCTTCAGAATGTCTTCTTTATCCCTCTATTAAGTATTCTCAAGAAATTGCCTAAGAAATGCAGTATAAATAGAATGTATTCCACTCTGTAAATGGAATGCATTTCACTGTGAAAATCTATTTATATGCAGCTTTATACAAAATAGACTTTTATAGTATCACAGGACCATACTGATTGACAAGAAAGGCTATGTTAAAAATTAGGCCTCCCTTTTGAAAACATCTGAATTATTTTCTTTGTTGTACTGCCTTAGATCACATTTATTCAAGAACTTTTCTACACGAGATCCTTCATAGAAGATTGACTGTTGTTGGCAGACAAAATCTGTTTTAAGAGATAAGGAATGCTTTTTGTTTGCAAAGAAGTAGAATGTTTTTCCATTAGATTTGGCTTTTAATAAAATTGAAAATCCTGTACAGGTATAATATAAAGAGAACAATGTACATTTCTGAACTTACTATACTGGTTATCCAATGTCTTCTGGGAATTATTTGATAGAAATTATATTATTTTCTAAGGTAGTTGAACAAATTAGAAACAGCATAGACAAATTATTTATTTTCAGGATGTTTTTTTTTATAGCAACTTAGCTGAAGAAGCAGTATGTTTGTTAATTGCAGAGTAACTGTTTGGTTTGGCAGTAGGAGTTGTAGTAAAAATATGTTATAAGCTTTATTTTTATCCACACACAAAAATAGCATTTGCAGTTGGAGAAGTCTCAATTGTTGTAAATAAACTTTCTTTGCGCACAAACAAACCACACCTTTAGGAATGGAATTGAACATTTTGAGAAAAGGCATTGCAATTTGTTTTGTTTCATAACCACTAAAAGGTATATTTGGAGGGAAGAATTAGAGCTTTTGTTTAATTCATATATTAGGATGAGCCTCTGTTAAGTGTTTGAGTTTAAACCTATAAAATAAAATTTCTACATTTGTAGTTCTAGAATAAACGTAACTGGAAAAGGTAAGATTTGCAGGGAAGAATTAGTAGATTAAAAAACTAATGATGTGTAACACGAAGTGGCTGGTTCTTATTTTTAGATATTGTCTTGCCTTTACAGATCCATTAACAGCTTCATATAATTGCGTCTTTAGACTACAAAAGATTAATAGGAATTCAAATCTGGCTTTTCTGTTTTGCTATCATTCTGAAACCTGTTTACTGCTTTTAATGAGCAAGCTTAATGTTTAGTGAAGTAAACCAAAAACTGGACATTTTTCAAACCTCGTGAGCTGGACTATCTGGTGCAAGATGTTGTAAGCAGCATTACTTGAGTTCTTCATTTCAGTGGCCTCTTGGTCATTATTTAGCCAAATTCAGAATTATGAGCCAAATATTTCCTAAGAGTAAGCTATGGTTATCACTTGGGTCTCATTTTACCTATGCAAGACTATATAGCAGTCAACTGGACTTTAGGTAATTTAAGCTTTATTAAAACAAGGGAAAACAAATATATTGATTTAGGGCAATATTACCTGCTATGCAGTGGAGTTTTTTTTAGTCCAGTAACTTCATTTATTACTTTAGAGCTAAATAACTAGATAATTGTATTTCTGTGGAAGTACATTCTGACTGTAGTTTGTAAAAATGAACAATTTTCTCTCCAAGATTATGTTCAGGAAAAAAAGAACACAATTTGCCACAATTTGGGGACTCTGGAACAGAAGCCAGATATGTAGTATATAATCTCCATCTTATCCTACCCCTGATACATTCATGTAACTCCTGAAAGGAGGCCAACGTTAAGACAATGACTGAGTCAGCCTTGAGATCGTTAAGATATACTGTTGTCATAACAAAGAAACAGTCCCTGCATTGAGTCTTTTATGTTCACTCCAAGTCTTGCTGGCTTCAGAAGAAGATTAGAATCAAAATTATACAGTCTTATTTTACGCTTTAGAGTAAACTCCAGTGAACACAATGTTCCTCAATAAACTTGCATAGGATTGCAGTATAAATTGAAGTGACTCTTGGTCCCCAAACTGTAAAAGCTATATGCCCCATAAGAGGAGCACAAGTAGCAATTTTAAAAAGTGGGGGGTGGGGGAGATAAACTCTAGAAATATCTATACAAACAAAAAGGCACCATTGCAGAATAGTGTAAGACCTTTTGGAGTGTATTGAGCGCTATAAATGAACATTTGGATGACTGTAAAAAAGCAAACAAGTTGTAAATACTAACCTTTGTAGCAATTACTATTTATTTGCATAGCCTATTTATTATGTTCTTTTTACATTGTTAGGAACAAAGGCACTCTCGAGATAAAAAGAAAAGGCTACTTACATCTCTGCTGCACAGGTTTGGATAATTGTGATGGCACTATAAGATAAAACTGTTGGCTGCTACTAGTAGTTGCTTGTATTTTTGCAGCCCTGGTTGGTTTAATTCTTCCCATTTTAGTCTCTCCAGATCATTGTTTTTCAATCTGCATTATAGGTAACAGAAAGATTGTCCAAGCTAAGGTTATTTGCCTAACTTCTCAGGGACATACTTGTACTTATCTAACATTATCAGCATATATAAAATACTCTGGTTTAACAAGAATACAGTTGGCAATGGAGACCTTTACAAGTTCAATTGTTTTGATTTCTGTATATATCATTGTTTAGCATATTTATGAGAGCTAGCAAGCAATAATTTGTATCTTAGAATAATAAGCAATACAAAAATAAAACTTGTAAAAACAAAATGTTACACTTAAAACTTTTTTTGATATGCTTTTCAAAATACAAATGATATTAACAAATTACGTCTCTTGTGAGTCTTTGCTTAACATCTACCATAAACAGGTGTTTCACAGTGTGTGTTTTAGCTGTCCTACATCAAATTTAAATAATCATGATGTCCCTGGGTGATCTTGGACAACCCATTGCTCTTCAGTTTACCCTATCTACTTCAGACAGTATGGCGGAAGTAATTATAATCTAAAACACAGGTGTCAAACTCACTGCATCACATTGCCATCACATGATGTTTTGCTACGTTTTTCCCATTCACAGAGCTGGGATAGGCATGACACATCCGGCCTGCAGGCCACCAGTTTGATACCCCTGATCTAAAAGATTAAGTTCTGCAGTATAATAATTATGACAAGGGTGAATAGATCCTACAGAAAAAGCCTTCTGCTGTTAAGAATACAGATCCATAGCATATTACCCAAATACAGATGATTATATTAAGTTATTTGTCAAGAGTACATATGGTACCTACATTAAGGTAATTGACATCTAATCATACAAGCAATGAAATAATACTTTGCTCACTTGACAAATGTGCAAGAAAGTGTACATTATAGTCTAACCAGATTCTTGTTAATGAACAAAATAACTGACAAGGAAATTTACTTTCTTTGGGGAATAAATAATAGAAACTTCAAATTTCCAATTATATATAATTAAAGGGACTGGAGCAGTGGTGGGATTCAAATTTTTTAACAACCAATTCTATGCCCTAATGACGAGCTGGGTGGGCAGGGCTGGGTGGTCACGTGACTGGGTGGTCATGACCAATTCAACCTCACTCACCCCTGCTCCTCCCAGCCCCTCCTCACTGCTGGAGAGTGCCACGTTGGGGACAGATAGCTAGCCCTGGCTGGGTTCCTAACCACAGCCATGCAGATATGGAGCCAGTCTAGCTTTGCATCTCTATTCGTGCATTAGGCTAAGCTCAAAAAAAGTTGGGAAACCAGCCATTTTGGCTTAGAGGGTTGCTCCACTCTGCAATCTGGCCCTTTGGGGATCGCACATTAGCAGGTCTGCATCTGGACACTCCCCCCCCCGTTTTCATGCAAAGAAATGAAAACCAATTTTGTGCTCTGGGACACCGCCAAGCTCTTGGGTGCAGCTCCCCTAGATGTTGCAATGCAGGCAGAATGCAGATGTGGAGGAGAGGAAGCAGAGTTCAGCTGCTTCCAACTGCGGAAGAGGAGACAGGCTGCCCCGCTCTCTTCTCTGCCCCACTTCTTGCCTATTCCATCTCTCCAATAAACCCGGGCCACCCCTCTTCCATTGCCAACTCACCGCCCCGGCCTCTGCGTTTTTGTGCAAGGCTTCCCCCGCTCCCTGCTCTGGCTGATTCCCCTTGGTTAAAGCCCAGTGAAGGAGAAGTTACTCTGTCATGAACAGACAGAAACAGGTGGCAAGGGGAGTGCCTGAGCAATGTTCATGTGCCGAAAAACCTTCTCCTCCTCCTATGTAAAGATCAGGCCCTTTTTACTCTGTCTGGTGCGAGCCTGGTTTTTAAATTCCCCGCTATCAAAGAGGATCCTGGGCACTATGCTCAATAGAAAAAGGAGAAAGGGAGTAGCAAGCTCAAGGGAAAGATGAGCAGCAGGGAAAGAAAAAAAGCGGCTTCCTTCTCTCACACTGGCTGCTCTGTTGACCTTTTCTCCATTGCAGCACCATGTCATGGAGCTTGCCCCACCCATCACCGCCCAGGCCCTTACTTCCCCCAAGCATTTCTTTGCCTACCTGATTTCCCCTCTGTCACATTTTCCATCACATTTCTCGCCATTTTGTGCAGGGAAATAAGCTTTTGGAATTAAAAAAAAACCCTTCAATCAACCAATTCCAACTTCACAAGACCTTTTTCTTTTGCGAGAAGTTAGAATTGATTGAAGTTTTTAAAAGTCCCACAAACTTTTGTTTCCCTGTACAGGACAGTGAGAAACGCGATGGAGAAATGTGATGGAGCTGGAAATCAGGTAGGGCAAAGAAAAACAAGAGCCTGGGTGATGATGGGTGAAGCATTCTCTTCTGCTCACAAAAACTTCTTTGACGGCTTCCACCAAAAGGCAGAGCAAAAGCTGCCTGGAAGCTGCCTCTCCCACCCCACCTGCCACACTCCCAAATTGCATCCAAAAAGGGGGCAGTGGCTAAGTGAGGGGCTAAGTGAGGGGCAGGAAGCCCTCCATGCCCAGTGACCCAGGGGAGGGAAGAGACACCAAGAAGAGTTCCATCTTGCTCCACATGCCCCAATGAAAGGCAGCAGTCCAGCCACTTCCCTTCCCCTCCAGAGGTGAATTTCAGCAGGTTCTGACCAGTTCTGGAGAACCGGTAGCGGAAATTTTGAGTACTTCAGAGAACCAGTAGTAAAAATTCTGACTGGCCCTGCCCCCATCTATTCTCTGCCTCCCAAGTGCCAGCTGATCGGGAGGGAATGGAGATTTTACAGTAGCCTTCCCCTGGAATGGGATGGGAATGGAGATTTTTTTATTTTTTATTATTATTATAATTTTTTATTTCTATACCGCCCTTCTCCTGGAGGACTCAGGACCATGTACAGCCTATTAAAAGCACAAAGACAAACATCAATTAAAAATAATTAAAATTATTTAAATAGATTTGGCTCAAATTTAAAACCCCCCAAATTTAAAATACCTAATTTAAAATCATTACATTGATAGCCCAGCCTGGCAGAACAGCAGAGTCTTGAGGGCACAGCGAAATACACGGAGGTCAGAGATCTTACGTATTTCCAGGGGCAGTTCATTCCACAGGGCAAGGGCTCCCACAGAGAAGGCCCTCCCCCTGGGTGTCGCCAGCCAACATAACTTGGCTGATGGCACCCTGAGGAGACCCTCTCTGTGGAAGTGGACTGGCCGGTGGGAGGCTATTGGTGGCAGAAGTCGGTCTCGAAGGTACCTGGGTCCTATGCCATGGAGCGCTTTAAAGGTGGTAACCAGCACCTTGAATCGCACCCGGAAGACCACTGGAAGCCAGTGCAGCTCGCGCAGGAGGGGTGTCATGTGGGCACGAGTTGCGCCCATAACCACTCCTGTGGCCGCATTCTGGATCAGTTGGAGCCTCTGAGTGCTCTTCAAGGGGAGCCCCATGTAGAGAGCATTACAAATAGTCCAGCTGGGAGGTGACAAGGGTGTGAGTGACCGTGCGCAAGATGTCCCGGTCCAGAAAGGGCCGCAACTGGCGAATCAGGCGAACCTGATAAAAAGCCCCCCTGGCCACGGCCGTCATATGCTCTTCTAAAGACAGCCGTGCATCCAGGAGGATGCCCAGATTGCGAGCCCTCTCTGTGGGAGGCAGAGATTCACCCCCAATAGTCAGCGATGGCACCAGCTGACTATATCGGGACGCTGGAAGCCACAGCCACTCGGTCTTGGAAGGGTTGAGTCTGAGCCTATTTCTCCCCATCCAGACCCATATGGCCTCCAGCCCGCGAGACATCACATCAAGGGCATCGTTGGGGTGGTCTGGGGTGGAGCTGTACAGCTGAGTGTCATCAGCATACTGATGGACTCTCACCCCAAAACCACGGATGATTTCACCCAGCGGCTTCACATAAATGTTGAACAGAAGGGGCGCGAGAACCGACCCTTGTGGCACTCCCCATGCGAGGCGCCTTGAAGTCAACCTCTGCCCCCCGCCAACACAAACTGCGAACGATCGGAGAGGAAGGAGGAGAACCACCGCAGTACGGTGCCCCCTATTCCTAACCCCCTCAACCGCTGCAGCATAATACCATGGTCGATGGTATCAAAAGCCACTAAGAGATCTAATAGGACCAGGACAGAGGAGCAACCCCTGTCCTGAGCCCTCCAGAGATCATCCACCAATGCGATCAATGCCGTTTCTGTGCTGTACCCCTGCCTGAAGCCCGACTGGTACGGGTCCAGATAGATAGCTTCATCCAGGTGCCGGGGAAGCTGTCGTGCCACCACACTCATTTTACAGTATCCTTCCCCTGCCATGCCCACCAAGCCATGCCACGCCCACCAAGCCATGCCACGCCCACCAACCCACACCGAAAGAACCAGTAGTAAAAAAATTTGAAATCCACCACTGTTCCCCGCCCTCTCCACTGGAAGCCAAGTGTCAGCCACACACCCAGTTGCCCATGCAGAGATCAGGTGGCCTGCCTAAAAGGCAGGTAAGTGGGCTGGGCTGCAGGTGCTGCATAGTAGGCTGCATGGAAGGCAGGCAAGCAGGTTGGGCCATGTAGTAGTCCACAAGCTGGAGGCATTTGGGATTTGGGAGTTGCTCACAGGCTGATCAGGGCTGCATCAGTTGGGATGCAGCTGCAGCAGTAAAGAAGGGCAAACTGGCCATGCCACGTGGCATGGGACAGTGGAAGGCAGGTAACTAGACCATGACTTGCAGGCTTACCCAGGCCAATCAGGGCTGCTCAGTTGGGCCATGGGGTGAGGGCCACATGGGATACAGCCGCCACGGCAAAGGTAGGCAAGTGTAGGTGTTCGGGATTCGGGAGCTGCTCGCAGGCTCCCAGGCAGATCAGGGCCACTCAGTTGGACCGCGGGCACTGTGTTGGAAGGCAGGCAAGCTGGCTGGTCTGCAGAGACTGTGTGGTCAATGCAAGTGAGGAACCAAATAGAAGCAACAGCTATGTCAGGGAGGCCAGATGAGGAGTGACTGGACGGGGTGGAGCAAGCGTGCGGGTGGGGTGAACAAAAATTTTTTCGGTTTGCCCGAAAATGGCTGAATCTCACCTCTGGACTAGGTCAGATACTGTGAAAGATTTCTACCTGACACCTTAGAATTACCAGGATGTGGCTGGAGGGACTAGTACGGCAGCTTCTATATTTCAGGTCATTTATTATGGTCCAAGTAAAATTTCTTGCATTGACATGGGTGGGGTGGTGGGGGAGATCATCTGATCAGACAAGTTTCTGATGTTCGTACAGTACATGCAGTTTCCTTTAAGTACAACTTAACTATGATGTCAGTAGGCTTATCCATGCTAATTTGTTGGCAATGATTTGCCTTTGTTTTCTAGAATATTTGTTCAACTTGCCTGTTTAATTTATAGTGCTGCGATTTCATGTGGCTCCATCAAAATATTGAATAGGTTGGACCCTTCTTAGCATTTGCATTGGCAACTTTCACTTTAATGAATGATGCAATTTAATTCTGCCATTTCAGGTCACCCACATTTACCAACAATTACACTCTTACCATCATTTCAAAAATCAATGCCTTTCCTCCACTTCAGTTGCCTTTGTAGCATCTAATTATTATGAATAGGAATACAGGGGAAATTTCCTGGTTGCAAATATAAGGCACATTTGCTAATTTCAGCATTTTAGACTGCAAGAAATTTTAACCTTTAATGGAATAATATTATTTCCCAAGTTTGGAATTTTATCCTCATAACTACCTTTCAATCAAAATAGCACAATAGTTTTTAAAAATGTAGAATGGGGACAGAGGGAACATCAGTAGAGAGAAAGGGACACAAACTGAAGTAGTGGAACATTGAGTGAATGGCATTTTTGTTCACCTGGATGCAGTCACAGGTTGGATCATGACGCCTTGCTTAAAGTTCACAAGAAGATACATAGTCATAGGACAAACTATTTTGTAAGAACTTAGTGAAAATCAGTGGGAAAATATTCAAATGTGTTCCAATGGGCCTCATTCTTTTTGATACATCATTTGTGCTAACAGGTTGTACTCTCAATCAAGAAAGGAGGAAGTTACTGCCACAAATTATATTAAAGCCCATGGAAGATTTTACATTGTTGCTTGGTTACAATTATAGGAGCTATTTTTGCTGAAGTCTGCCAGATGCTTGAACTATTTGTAGATTTATGCTGGCCTGTTTATAATTATCACTGGGTAATAATGCTGCTGAAATGATTACCAACAGTTTCATAGCTAAACTAAAACCATTTTGGACAATTTTTGCCTACATGTTACTTTTCAACAATTTGATACAGATCCTGGGCACCTGGACTGATTCAGTTAAGTTAAACTGTATGTTTCTTACAATCAAGGTAAATTAGACGATATGCAAGAATTTTAAAATAAACATTTATATATAAAGGCTGAGCTGGATTCCGGCTTCCATTCTGGGTTTGGTTTTCATTTTTTTTATCTTGTAATTTCGATGAGCTAAATGCATTTCCCAAAAGCCCTGCATCTATGTGTGTGTAGGAGTGTCAGCAGCTGGAAAAGAGCAGCTTTAGCAAGGGTGATTTAAACCAGTAGATTAACAAGGGAAGCAATTACTCATTCTTCAAGGCCACATAGTCTGATCTAAATTGACCCGTTACATTACTTTTTAATGAAGTGGGGAAACCTTGCAGGCTTCTGAAATTTTTCCTAACTCTTAATGATAGCTCGATTCTGGGTCACTAGACTGGGAGGAAAAAGACAAAGGACCTACTATAAAATGGAGCAGCCCACATGTGCCTCTAGTGAGGGAGGAAGTGTGTTGGGCTTTTTTAAAAAATGTTTTCTTTTGTAGGCCTTGGCCTCATCCACTACATTATTGCCAAGTTTCTCCCACTACCCCATCAAACTTGTTTCATGTTCCACACTTTCAAAAGCAATGTCCTTCCTTATTTGACATCATCCTTTTTCAGCATTCTTTGATGTCAAGAAAGAAAATAAAAGGAAAGCTTGAGGGAGTCCTTTTGTTTACAGGTAGTCCTTGACTTACGAACACAATTGAGTCCAAAATTGTCACTAAGCGAGACAATTGTTAAGTGAATTTTGTTCCATTTTATGATCTTCCTTGCACAGTTGTTAAGTGAATCACTGCGGTTATTAAGTTAATAACACAATTGTTAAGTGAATTGGGCTCCCCCATTGACTTTACTTGTCAGAAGCTCACAAAAGGAGCTCTCGTAACCCTGGGACATTGCAACCATGATAAAATATGAGTTGCCAAGCATCTGAATTTTGACCACGTGACCATGGAGATGCTACAATGATCATAAATATTAAAAATTGTCATGTCACTTTTTACAGTGCCATTGTAACTTTGAATGGTCGGTAAATGAACTGGTGTAAGTTGAGGACTACTTGTATCTTATGTGTCTTGCTATATTTTAATCAGCATATGATTTTGTGCAGAAATTTGTTTTGGTAGGCAAGTGAAATACAATAGAACGAAAATGAAAGCCAGCTGGTGACCTTGGGCCAACATTCTTTCTTAGCCCAACATACCTCACAAGGTTCTTGTTGTGGTGAAAATAGGTTGAGGAAGGAATATTAGATATGTTAAGAAACGGAAATAGAGACTGGAATTTTTACCCCTTGAGTGACTTTTGAAGCTGACCATTCTATATTTGGAGCTTTAAAGAGCAGATGAAAAGTGTAATGTAATGTAAGTGTAATTTGGCGGGAAGTTTAAAAGAAGAATAGCACGTTGATGATTGGCTAACTCCTGGCCGGAGAGATATATAAAGGGAGCTGTTTTACTGTATGCTTTGCTGGATTCACACTGTGAATTAAAGAACTGTTGTCACTAAAGATCTTGTTTCTGCCTCCTCATTCGCCAACTTAACATTGGCGATGAAGGTGGGATCGAGGTGAACAAGAAGCAAGCCGAAGAGCTGACAACAATGAATCCAGCCAGGCGGATGAGCAGTGCCAAGCGAGACGACCAGGATGTCTACTTTCACACCGCTAATGCCTTTCGACCCAGCCAGAAAGAAGTGAGGGTTGTACATGGCTTGGGTCGAGTGTTTTCTGGAGGCTAGCGACCTACAGAGCCTCTCCAACAACAGAAAAAGAGCTCTCTTCCTGAGCCACTGTAGGCCCGAAGTCTTCAACATGGCTGAGTCACTATCTGAGCCGACCCCGGTTCAGTCAATATCATGGCAAACCTTACAAGCCTCGCTAAAGGCACACTACGCCCCGGTACCTTCCAAATTCGTCCAGAGGTATGAGTTCCGGCAATGGCTACAACGAGAAGGACAGCCAATCAGCGCTTACATGGCTGCCCTGTGCAATGCCACCATGCACTGCAAGTAACGAGACCTCGATAACATGCTCCTAGAGCCACTAATCTGCTGTGGTAGAGATATTTGCCTACAGAGAAGACTGCTGGCGAGGTCAAATCTGACCCTACACATCGCTCTTGATGAAGCAAGAGCACACAAATCCTCCACTAAGGTGGCGGAGACCCTGCAATGACCATGCAATGACCCATCACAGATGACGCACAAGTCTGCCCCGGTGCACAGTGAAGTAACCCAGACTGACAGCGAAGAAGAGTCTGACGAAGATGTCTTCCAGACAGAAAGGCATAGACGTGATCGGAGAGAGCGTCGAGAGGCCTGTGCGAGCTGCAGAGGGTCACACCAATGACAGACCTGCAAGTTTAGAGATGCCATCTGCAGATGCTGCGATAAAAGAGGACATTTAGCAAGGATGTGCAGGGCAACTGTACCATCCAGCCATAAGCCGAAGAGTGGACCTATGCACTCCGAGCCAGCAGGACACAAAAGGGCCAACAAATATGACGACCCAAGAAATGGCGTGAATTTCAAAAGTCACGAGACCTGAAGCACCAGAGTAGGTCAAGTAAGTACCAACCTAGAAAAGAAGGTACACACCATGGTGGAAATAGAAGAAAGCCCATGTAAGATGGAGATAGATACTGGCTCATCTCTATCAATCATGTCCTGGGCCACCCTGAAAACGGCAATACCCATCTTGAAAAGATGCCAACTACAGCCCCAGAGACTACAGCTACGCGACTACCAAGGGAGCCGCATCCCAGTGGAAGGAGTAGGCATGTTCCAGGTCGAGTACGGACAACACCGGAAGAAGCTACCCCTCACCGTGTTCAGCGGACACCTACCGAGCTGGACTGGTTTAAGGCCCTAGGAATGGGATTCACCAGAGTCCACAGCACGAGTGGCAGCCTGAGGGATGACCTGATACAAGAGTTTCAGGACGTGTTCGACGACTGGCTGGGCAAGTACATGGAGACTCCTATCTCTTTTAACTTAGACCCTAACATAGCCATGTCACTGCGTTATTTTATTTACCAGCTGAGCTCATTATTTCTGGACTGTCAGACTCTCCGTAGCTTTGCCAACTTCTTATCAGTAAGCTACGTGTTTCCGCATCCACCCACATTCCTTCACTTGCCTCTCATACTCTCTTCCTTTGTTCTCCTGCCAGCAAGGTCCGGCTTTGGACCGGCAGGAGACCTCGCTTGCCAAAATGTAACAATTAACTTTTCTTAGTTAGTGAGGTGTTTTATTTTCTTTATAACAAATAAATGAGTTTTATTAGAAACCTTTCTCACGTTTCTTTTCGGAATATTGCAACAAGGAATAAGCCTCGATTCATCTCCTCCTCTAAACCAGGGTAATTAGTCCCAGAGCCAAACATGGGATTAATAAATGCCCTGACAAGCCATAATCAGGCTTAAGACTAAACGAGTGCCTTTCACACTAAAGCCAAAAATTTACCTGGAGCTGGATAGGCTCATTAAGCAGGGGTTTTTAGTCCCAGTAATCACACTAAATGGGAAACCCCAATAGTGACCCCCATCAAGCCAGATGGGTCGGTGCGCATCTGCGCTGATTACAAATGCACGACTAATAAGGCTCTCCAATAAAGCGCTTATCCTGTCCCAATTGTGCACCATCTACTCCACTCACTGGGCCCTGGCAAGATTTTTGCAAAACTCGATCTTGTGCAGGTGTACCAGTAACTGCCAGTAGATAGCACTACCGCGGAGGCACAAACTATCGTAACTCACAGAGATGCCTTCAAATGCATACGGTTACAATTTGGAGTCAGCATAGCTCCCGGCTTATTCCAAAGCACGATGGAGCGTCTGCTACAAGGACTTCCAGGGGTAGTCCCCTATTTTGACGATGTCCTTATTACTGCCACAGACGAACAACAACTAGGAGACCTATTAAGACAAGTGCTAGGAAAATTCAGGAGCGCTGGCCTCAGAGTCAAGTGAAACAAATGTGTGATAGCAGTACCTCTGTTGAGTTCCTGGGGTACAGGGTGGGCGGAACTGGCATTCACCCCACCGAAAGCAAGATAAGGGCCATTAAAAATGTGCCAACCCCTAAAACAAGGCTGAACTACAAGCTTTCCTGGGTCTCCTAAACTTCTCTATGCCATATTCCTGCGAGACAAGGCAACGGTAGCTGAACCCCTATACTGACTATTGGCTAAGAATGCACCCTGGGCTTGGGGAAAGACTGAAGCTGCTGCTTTTGCCGCTGTAAAAAAACTCTTGTCCGCGGACAGTTTTCTAATACAATACAACGCAACGCTTCCACTTGTGCTAGCCTGTGACATGTCCCCTTTTGGAGTAGGGGCCGTCTTGAGCCACAGACTACCAAATTCCCGCACCCTGTCCAGCACTGAGCAGAACTACAGCCAGCTGGACAGGGAAGCCCTAGCAGCCGTCTCAGGAGTAAAAAAGTTCCACAAATACCTGTTTGGATGGACTTTCGAACTGGTCACAGACCATCGGCCGATTTTGGGCCTCCTGGCAGGGGATCGGCCCACCCCCGCTGCCTGTCCCCACGAATGACTTGTTGGACTATCTTCCTAGCGGCATACTCCTATTGCCTTGTCCACCTACCAGGACTGAGTTTAGGGCATGCTGATGCCTTCAGCCAATGCCCGCTACTGGACATCCTAGAAGACCCAACCCCAGGAGTACCAGTCCTACTAATTGACATTTTGGACTCAGGGAATCTCACTTCTGCCGAAGTGGTTAGAACCTCAGTTAAAGACCATGTACTGAAGACTGTAATGAGCTGGGTCATGAAGGAGTGGCCGGGAAGGACTGAAGGTGGAGAATTTAAGCATTTTGTCTCCAAGCGAAACAAATTGTCAGTGCAATGTAGGGTGATTGTGTCATTGTACCCTTATGCTTAAGGGAAAAGATTTTGCGTATCTTACATGACGTGCACCCCGGAATTGTTAGGATGAAAGGGCTAGCCAGAAGTTACGTTTGGTGGCCACAAATGGACAGCGATATTACCGAGTGGGTGGGGAAGTGTCAACCCTGCCAAGAGTCCAGGCTAGATCCCCCCACAGTGCCAGTGAGGGAATGGGAATGACCCCAAGGTTCTTGGTCTAGAATCCACATCGATTTCGCAGGCCCCTTTCACGGCCAACCATTTTTGGTCATTGTCGACACCTATTCTAAATGGTTCAAAATCAATTTAATGCAATCCACGACATCCAAAGTGGTAATCAGGGTGCTTCGGAAACTCTTCGCCACCTATGGGCTACCCGATACCCTCGTATCAGACAACAGCCCCCAGTTTACTGCTACCCAATTCGAAGGGTACCTGGCAGAGTTGGGAATTAGGCATGCACTTCCTGCACCTTTTCATCCAGCCAGTAATGGCCTGGCTGAGAGGTTCGTAAGAACAGCCAAAGAGGCACTCTCACGGTTAGATGATAGGGATTGGCAGGCCAGAGTAGCCAAGTTTCTGGCTGCACAACATGCCACACCATGCACTGCCACTGGGCACAGCCTGGCCAAACTCCTAATGGGCAGGAAACTTAGATGCATGCTGGACCGGCTACACCCCAATTACTCCCGGGATGGGTTCAAGGAAGCCGATAGGAAGCTGAGGGAATTCCAGATAGGGACACCAGTGTTTGCCAGAAATTATGCAAATGGGCCCCTATGGTTAGCCAGAACTATTTCTGACATAACCGATCCCAAGTCATACACAGTGGACATGGGAGGTGGGAGAATCTGGAGAAGGTATGTAGATCAGATCCGAAAAAGAGTAGTCACAGAACCAGAACCACAATCAGAAACTCCAATCCCTAACTACCAAACTTTTCCCACCACAGCTAGCTCAAACCTGTCAGTCCCAGCTGAAGAAATCAACACCCCCGAAGTAATCCAGGAGGTTCCATTGGCAGAGCTGGTAGAGACAAAAGGTCCCTCTGACCAGCTTGACTCCACGCCTCAGACTGAACTGCTCAGGTCAACTAGGCATAGGGAACGCCCTAGTCACCTGTGTGATTTTGTATGTAAAAATGTAAATATGGAGCCTAAGTGTTCTCTGGGAAGGGAAGGGTGTAATGTATATAGCTTTGGCAGAAGTTTAAAAGAACAATAGCACATTGATGATTGGCTAACTCCCTGGCCGGAGAAGTATATAAAGGGAACTGTTTTACTGTATGCTTTGCTGGATTCACACTGTGAATTAAAGAGCGGTGTTTTCACACAGAGTAACCTCCACGTGGATTTCCAGCTGCTTCCTATTTTTCTCCAGGTGTGTTTGCTTGCTGAAAGATTGGGAAGATGCAGTAATTCAACACAATGGGGCAAGATGGCATTTGTTCCCCACATAAAATTTCCTCAGTAAGACATGGGTGAAATTACTCTCCTCTCTCCCCCTAGCTTCCTCCGGAGAGTTCCCTTTGTCCAAGTAAGAGATTTTCCAATGCCATTTTTCTTGTCTGAAAACCTTCCTATTGTGCTGCACAACTACAGACATGAGCGACATCTAGTGTCTGAAAGCAAAATCTTCACTTGATGATGTGAATTCTTAGGAAGAGCACATTCTGTAGTCTTCAATATTTATTTATTTAATTTCTTCAAACTTGTATTTTATGACAGATACAAGTGTAAACATAATTATAAATACATGAAAAGGATACGAATAAAAGAAAACATTAGGACAGGGACAGTAGGCACAATGGTGCGCTTATGCACAATAAGTGAAATGGGCCTGCTCTGACTTGTTTGAGTAAGGAAGTGAGTGGCGATGCAGGAAGACCATTGTCATTTTGAGGAGTTATTGACACATTATTGATTTCTCCTTCATATTAAGGAAAGTCTATAAGTTCAGAGCTAATTCTGAGCTGGCCTCCTTGTTTTCCATTCTTGCTTGCTGAACAAAGGAAAAGAGGTGGATTTATCTTCACATTGCTGCAAAGCTGTGAAAGTCTCAAATCTTCAGTTCCCATCCCAGAGTCATTTGCTAGACAGTCAAGGTCAGGTCTTACAGTCTCCCAACCATATCAGAGCCATGAAGTCATAGTATCAGGTTTTGATAAAAAACCTTAAGAGGTCTGTGGTTTATGGGAGCTTCTGCACAGAACTTGGCATTAGGTACTGTGGAAATTGGCTGCCCTTATTAAGGAGTTCCTGGCAGCTTATAAGAGATTTGAGTCTCATTTTGCTTCTATGTAGGCTTTTTATGTTATGCTTTTATTTCTTGTTTGATGAGCTGATGATAAAGCTTAAAATCCCTTTATTTACCTGTGTGATTATTGTTGCTGGAGCCAAAATAACTAATTGCCTGGTGACCTGACCATTGCCCTGATACCTGACAAGACAGGAACTAATACTAAGCATTTTTCCTCTGCATGGTTTCCATTAGATATATTTTTCTATCTTGATGACAGTAGCACACATTGATGCAGTTTAGAAGCTAATGGGAAAAGACACTGTCATTCTGATATGGCTCACAAAAGTTAGCCTTGCACTCAATTGTGGTTTGCTACATTGTGAATAATTACTCCAGGCCATATATGAAGGTGAGGGTTACAACCATTAGATTGATATACTGTCATTTGATATCAATATAATGTTCCAACAGATAATTTTTGTGTGCCAATTGTCCCATTTGACTTACTTTCTGAAATGTTTTTGTAATTAAAATACTTTTTTTTTTGCTAATGTACAGGAGAAGCCAAGGATAGTTTTTTGGGAGGCTAGGAATAACAATCTCACTTTTCCCTTTTGTTGAGTTGCTGTTCTGAAACTATCTCTACCCATTGTCGCAACTTTTTTGTGAACAGAAAAATTCTATTAGGTCAAATGTTGAAGTCCCTCCCCTATGGAACACCCCTTACCATGAAATCTGGCATGTTCCCAACCATTTATTTATCAAATTTATATAGCCACCTATCATACTAAAGGTGATTCTGGGCTATGCTTCAGAATAGGGGAAACTGTCCATAAAGCATTTAAGGCCTGGATTAAAGTGTGGGATTGGTGAGATTGGCATGGATGCATTATAGGCTGCATCAGAAAGTTCAGCTATGTTGTGTCAGATTTATTTGTTTTTACTGTTTTTATTTCATTCTTTGTATATATTGTATATATTGCCTTAGAGCTACCCAGAGTTTTATTTAAGATGAGGGGCCATATAAAGGATTTTTTAAAAAACAAAATACATATTTTTTGCAAGAATTAATACTTTCTTTTTTAAAAAAAACCTTCCAAATTTTCCATTATCTAATACATGCTTTGGCTACAACCATTTAATAACTAAATACTAGATTAATAGCATGAAATAAGAGATAACTCAGGTACCTAATGGAAAGTTTTTGTACTTCTTCTACTCTGACATTTCTCATGAAATGGAAGAGAACTTGGCAGTAAATAAATCAAAATATAATGAAAACTTAAAAGATATAAACCTGTTGATTAATCTGACCAAATTCAGCTGCACATCAAATTTCCTAACTACAGTTTACCAATAATTTACTGCCAACAATACTCATATGTTACTGATACCAAATGATGAAAATCAAGGCTTAAAATGTGATCTAAAGTGAATGTAGAAGGATCTGTTGAGATTTATTCTTTTTATACAGGAGTGTCTGGTTTCCATAATTAACAGTTTTGTACAGCTGCTTTGTCTTCTCTTTCAAAGAGTCCAAGCAGCAGCGAGGTATTTGTTTACAGAGAAAAGGGAAATTGTTTTCTTAAAGCTTTCCTCTTAGATTTACAATTGTCTGCTTTTATGCCTATTTCTCTTTCCTTGCCTTCTCATAAGCTCTTGGAAGAGAAACTAGGCATACAAGAACAAGATGATAATTACTTTCTATTTTACACAATACTACACTATTCCGCTTAGATACCCAGGATCCTTTCCTTGGCTGATGTGGAAATGTAATTCTCCATGGCTGATTCATAAATGGTTGTTTCTAAGATAAAATGTTTAAAGGCCCCTCCATATCATTAGCCCCAAGTATTGCCTGAATGAGTTAGTTACATATGACCATATTAATTAATGAATCATGGATCAGCATAAGGTGCCAGTGCATTGCTACTAGTTTATAATGGGAACCACTGTGTAATGCTGTGCTATAATGATCTATTATTTGAATGTTATATATTTATGTGAATGGGCATGCTTGAAAGACAAGATAATGTGAGACCCACCCAAAGCAGAACAAGAAGCCCAAGAAGTTTGCTCAGGAAGATTTCAGTTTATTCATCACGTGAAAAAAAGTAACAAAGACCCTTGTACTCAAGTACAAGAAAATGTGAGAAAAAGTACCCAGGTGGGATTGACTAAGCTTTGATGCACTGCTGAAAAATATTTAAAAAATGCATGAGAACCATCAATTGGAATGACTTTTCCATGTTGGTGGTGCACCTTGATTCTTTAGGAATTCCAATTTGGCCTAACCAACTAGTTTTAGGAGGATGCGGTGGCTCAGTGGCTAAGATGCTGAGCTTGTTGATCGAAAGTTTGGCAGTTCAGCAGTTCGAATACTTAGTGCTGCGTAACGGGTTGAGTTCCCGCTACTTGTCCCAGCTTCTGCCAACCTAGCAGTTCGAAAGCACATAAAAAATGCAAATAAAAAAATAGGACCACCTTTGGTGGGAAGGTAACAGCGTTCCGTGCGCCTTTGGCATTTAGTCATGTCGGCCACATGAGCACGGAGATGTCTTTGGACAGCGCTGGCTCTTCAGCTTTGAAATAGAGATGAGCACTGCCCCCTAGAGTTGGGAACAACTAGCACATATGTGCAAGGGGAACCTTTACCCTTTAACTAGATTTTTACCTGGAAAGTTATGAACATGTGAAAAAGTGCAGATTTTATTTGAGAAAGAGAACAATGAAAGTTCTATGTCTGCATTTATTTCAATACACTTGAGTCTCTGTATAAAAAAGAAAAAGAGGCATTATAAACACAAACACTGTGATGGCAGTGGGAGCAACATGAGAGGTATGTGCATATATTTGTGTGTGAAACAATAAATGAGCAATTCCCCTGGTGGCAATTAAGAACATTAGAAAGACTAAATAAATAAATAAATGGGTTTTTTTTGTCTCATGAAAACAAACATATACAGAAAGAAGTTGCATTGCTATGCAAGGAAAATACAAAGCAAATCCTGACAAATAATACTGTTAATATTAGAGAAGTTGTATTAAACTGATATGATTGTTGTAATTTTATATGTATTTTCCTAAAACCTATGGTTTCAGATAATTATTTCAGTAATAATAAATGGTGGTAAATGCACTGCAGTTGTACTAGAAACCAAGTAGAGAAAAAGAAATCTTAAATAGACTCTTTCATCTAAACTCTTAATATTATTTTTCATTGGACATCTTGATTTCTTTAGTTTTCACTATTGTTTCTTTCTTTGATGGTAAGGATGGCACATTTGTCCAGTCAGTATATTTGACGTTGAACAGTGATTACATTTTCAGATGATGTTTTTCCATACAGCTTCAGATTGTCCATATAAAAGAAGTAGGATAGAAGATTTGTCCACCTCTCAAGTCCTTCCAAAGAACCTGGCATATTATTATGATTATGGTTCATTGTACATGAGCTAGATATCCAGACTGGATTTGCATTTGTATTCATCTATTGAGTGCTTCCCAGGGATAGGCAAATGTTGATGTTTGTTGGTGTTACAGGTATAGTTACATGATTGCAATTGACTTAGGGTGAATTTGCCTTTGCAACACCAATTATTATTATTATATTCCTCCTATGTCCTGTCCTGAATCCCCAGATATATTTTTATTGTTTAATATAAAACTTATAACATAATAAAAATGTGAAAATCATATTAAAATATATAAAACATATGTATCATGCGATACTTACCAGGTGGATGAATATTAATATCTGCAACATATTGACTTTATGAACGGCATCTTTTTGTTTATAAAAGAATTTTATAAGGATACATTTTCTATTGTCAAGAATATGTTGCATGTAATCTGGAACCAGCTTCCTCCATGCATCAGTTTCTCCTTCTTTTTATGTTTCATCACACATGGTATCCTGACTTGTTTGGTTCACATCATTCCTGAAAAATAGTAAAATAGATATGGAACTCCCTTATTGCCATGTAATTCAGAGAGCATTGGCTTGACCTGGAGAATGATGATTTATAGACTCTGAAAATATATCTTTGTAAATCTGCAATAGTTAATGGAGAAAGTCCAATGCCATGATTTAGCCAGGAATAGAAATGCCAGAAGGCTGGCTGGTCAACCAGGCAACAGGGGTCTCCTCCCCTTGCAATAATCAACCCTAACCTCATTTTTGGGGGGTGGCATTCATTGCCTGTCACCACATGGCTCAGTTTTAATCTTCTCATGTTATTTCCTTATTTTATAAAGTAAACTTTACCAAATTTATAACCTTTCTTTAAAAGTGCTGCACTGCATATTGGCAAAGCATTTCTAATGGTGCCTATTTTCTGTCAAGCTTTTTCTTCTGTGATTTAGCAGCCTCGCCCAATTTTGCAAGCAATGGGTCCAGAAAACACCATCTACCTTAAACTAAAACTCTACTATTTTGATTTTTCAGGGTTTCTAGGTTGCTTCAGTCAGAACAGACTGTGAGCAGTTATTTCTTGCCTGGCAAACAAAAGGAAAGGAAGAAAGAGCTTTATTGTCCAGGTTCATGTGTATGGAAGGGGAATCTCTTCAGTATGTGACTGAGAGGGACCTTCCAAGGTAGGACAATGTACCATTACTTCTCTCCCGCTGCCCTTCTCTTTTTTTCAAACTAAGAGGTTGATAGTAGATATTTTTCTGTAATTGGAATCCTCCAGCACCATCTAGTGGGTTTTTTATTTGTTGCTGTTCTACAACAACACAGATGTTATAGTAGGGAATGCAAATAAATTTTAATTATTAGTTTTAATATCTTTGAAAGCTCTAACCAGTGTTTAGGAAAATAATTAAGTTTTTTTAAGGATTTTAAAAACTTAATTAAGTTTTTAAAATTAAGTTAAAAGTGTATGCTTTGGAGTATGCAAATAATTTGAATAAAATTCTTCAAATTAATTCTTTGGAAATTAATAGATGTTGTGTATAGACGCAACATCTATTAATTATAGATGCAATAAAAGGGGTTTATAATTGCAATTTTTAAAAAATTGTTTCTGTAATTATATTTAAAAATTAAAATATGTGGCAATATTAATTGATTGAATTAACAAATTCATGGGTGAACCGTGCAGTCCTCATTTTGCAGTTGCCATATAATTCTTCTATGCAAAGGGACATATCCACTGTATTTTATTATCTTTATTAAACCAAGCAATGATATCAGTGTTTTTTTAATATTGGCTTTTCTGCTTTATTGTGCTTAAAAAGCCAACAGAGAGTGGGAAGCATAAATTAATAAAAGATGTAAGATGATTAGTTTTAATATGGGGTTAAATTCCAAATTGTGTATTATAGAGATAATGGAGATGAAATAGGTATGAAAAATAAATTCATTTAGTTAAGCAAATTTCAATAGTCAGATAACAAAACATAAACTGGATTCTCCACTCTGATTTTGTGTCACTAGTTATGTGTTCTGATTTTAGACAGTGCGTGAATTGTATAAATTTCCAATTCAGCAGCAGATGTCCTTAGATCTACACCCAAAATACATCTCAGGTGCTGGGACTGTATTTGTTCTAATACTGTAGTAGAATATAGATTTCAAACTTCTGCTCCATAAACTGGATGGATAATCAGGATCCAGATACTCTTACTGATACAATTTCATCTGCAACATCTATAGTGAACTTTATTTTTTTTCTTTGAAGAGTGCCTGTGCACCAACTATTCTTGAAAATAACAGCTGCTGGAACACTTAGTTTTTACTTTTCCTTTCAGCTTATATATTCCATGCACTTATCAGTTAATATATTCCATACACTTATTCTTTCTCTTTTGGAAGCCTTAATCTGGTTCCAAAGGGTGAGTTTATAATGACAATGTCTAAGATTTGTATTTGTTGTGAACACAGCAGCTGTGCTGGTGTAGTATATTGGTAATAAGTGCTAAACATTTGCAGCCATGGAGAAAGGGACAGTGTTCTTGTTATCATGCAGCTCATGTACCAGACAATCTCAGCAGGTGTCACTATGGTAGGGAAAGTGTGGATTCATTAAACCGTGGTCAATACTACAGCTGCAAAACAATGCAGAAGGAAAACTAAAAAAAAAAACAACTCATAAAATGCCATATAAACATATTTTTTGTCAAGTGATGAATTTAAAATTTTGGAGAGGTCCTATGTGATCTTGCTTAAATTTTGTTGCTGCTATTTATAATTGTTGTGCATTTTTAAATGTCAAAGGCATGCAGATGTGATGGTTCAGAATATGAATAATGCCTAAGTAGGGGAAGAGAAAGAATCCTCAGAAGATCCTATAAACCGGTCCTTTCCAACCTGGTACCTTCAAGAGGGGTAACAAGTACTCATATAGCCTGGCTGACACATTAACTTGAAGACATCTGTTGCATCTCATTAGCAAATTTCTAATGAGCGGAAGACTGTTGCTTGAAGGCAAGCTTTTATTATTTTTATAAATAACTCAAGACAGTGAACATATCCTTCCTCTTCCTATTTTCCCCACAACAACAATTGTCTGAGGTTAACTGGGCTGAGAGAGAATAACTAGCCTAAAGTCACCCAGATTACTTTCATGACTAAGGCAGGACTTGACTCTCTTATATTAATGCAATTTAAGAACATTTACTTATTTGTGGAGAAAACAAATCTAAGGAATAAAATCAGTCAAACCATACCAAGAGTGATCATATTCCTTGTGGTAGTAATGGGATCACTATTCTTTGTGATTGCATCAAACTGCAATCAAAGTAACTGCAAAAATGACATTTCATTGCAATATTTAGTAGTAAATGATATGATGTGAAGATATTTGAAATACTTTTTTTCAACAAACTGCTATCAAATGACATTTCTCTAAATTTTGCAAAGCAGGCTTTATTCAGAAAGCCATTAAATTAGAAGAAAATTTGCAACAAAATTGCAATCTTTCATAACCATGATGATTATATTGCATATTGACAGGAAAAAAATGCTTTCATCAACTATGCACAGTAGGTAAAATTGAAAACATATGCATAAATTAGGATAAAATGCATGCAGATTTAATGAAAACAGATTTTAAAACCATCTTAAATTAATATAAAAGTAGAGCAGACTGAATTCAAAACAGAAAAATTAGGAATTTAAGTAAACCAGATTTATCAATTTAGCCCATCTCTACACCATTTTTAATATATTGTGACTACCACAAATGTCTGGGATCTATTTTACCTTGGATTCATTAGAAAATGTTTTACTATATAAACTAGGCCAGTAATTCTTTTAAATCTGAAGGTTAAATCTTGTCCTATTGATCCAATATGTTTTGTCAGGTCCGATGTTTATCTCCTAAAAATCTCCAGGCCCATTCTCTTCACTTTGCAAACCAGAAAATAAAAAAAACCCAAAAGCTTAATCTGAAATCCCATTTGCCTAAATAAAGTCCTTGCTTCTCCAATTCCATATTACAGATTGACCTACTTCTGTCCTTTGTGGGGGTTTGCAAGAATTATGTGCCAGAAGTCCTTGATGTATGACACAATTGGGAGTAGAATTTTGGTTACTAAGTGGTGGGGTCATAAACTGGCAATGGCTATAACTTTGGGCCAAGGTCGTAAGGCCTTTCATGCAGCATAGTCATATCTTTGAACTATTTCTGAACAAATGGTTGTAAATCAAGGAGTACATGTATCTGTGGAATCAATTTTTTTTTCTTTAACCACTGTTTTATTAATTTCCTCCCCCCCACACACACACATTTTCCTTCAATTAATTGCAGGAGAGGGAGAGATAAGTATTTTCATAAAGTCCCAAATTTCAAGAAAATATATGTTGACTTGTGTGCATCTAATAATACATATTATTTTCAGCTAGCAATAGAAACTATTTCCTACCAGATTAAAACATACTCAAACATTCAAGGAATGTTACTTTGATCTTCTCTATATGTATTTCATTATTATGAATCTATTCCACATCTATCTTCATGACATAGGCTTCTCTCTCAAATGAATTGGCATATTTTTGTCCTGTTTAACTGAAATAGGAGCAAAGCTGAATTTTACTAAAGATTATTGCTATTATAGTTGTGGTTGTTTTGTTCCTGCTTCACTATGCCTCTCAGACCTGAATTCAACTGAGCCCTTCTTTTCTCTCCACTATGCATGTTACATAAATTAGTTATATTCAACCAAAAATCACCTTTTTCACTTGCTGTGAAAAGCATTTGATTGCAAAAAACTATCGTATTTGACTTTTAATGTCACAAACAGCCGAAGCAAATTGCATCTTTATTGTAGGTGGCTCATTTCATCCTTTAACAATTGTCAGACTGATAAAATAGACACCCTTAGTGCTTAAGGAATTTCACTCTATAGCTTCAGAATCTGCAAGTACACCCTATTCATCTAGGCTGGCTGACCATGATATCAGCATCTATTCAAAGCAGAAGAAATGCCTCACTGTTTTTTCCTTCTATCTTGCCCCCCCCCCCCCGCCCTCCCTACCATCTCCTGTTGATCATTGGTTTGGCCAGATGCTCCTGCCAAACACCCACCTGGCCCAGCTGTGTCTTTCAGCACCACTTGCTGGCTGCCAAAGCAGCTTTTAATCTTTCACTTTTCAATGAGGGCTAAAGTAGCAGTTTTTAATTATTCTCCCTTATTCTGGCTACTTAAACAGCAGTGAAGTGTTTTGTAAACCTCAGCTGCCAACTGATCGCAGGCTTGATTCTATTCTCAGTAAAGTATTATGGCAGTACTGTTTTTTCTGAGCTATCAACTGAGTTGACCTACTCAAATAACTCCTAGGGATTGCTGCTTCCCTAGGGACTTTTAATCTCCAGTTGCCATTCCTCAAAGATTCAATGTGTCTCAAGGATAAAACGCAAAAAGTTCAGATCTTTCAAATTACTTAGCATTTTTTAATTTTTTAAATGTATTTATTCCCTTTCAAAACACATTTGTGGCATAATTAGCAATTGCTGAATCTTATCTTTTATTTAGCACGCACTTTATTCCCTATTGTGCCCGAGACTTTGTTCCAGGAGTGAAATCCAGCAGGTTCTGACAGGTTCTGGAGAACTGGTAGTGGAAATTATGAGTAGTTCAGAGAACTGGCAAATGCCACCTCTGGCTGGCCCCAGAGTGGGATGGGAATGAAAATTTTGCAATATCCTTCCCCCAGGAGTGGGGAGAGAATGGAGATTTTGCAATATCCTTCCCCCAGGAGTGGGGAGGGAATGGAGATTTTGCAGTATCCTTCCCCTGCCATGCCCACCCAGCCATACCATGCCCACCAAGCCATGCCCACAGAACCTGTAATAAAAAAAATTGGATTTCACCATTGCTTTGTTCTTAATTAAATTGTCTTCCAGAATAAGATTCCACTGCAAAATGTATATCTACATAGTGCAGAGAGCAGGGGATAACCTATGAAATGGAAAAGAAATGTAAGAGTAATGGACTTGATATCCTTCAGACATTTTGGATTATAACTTGGACAGCTCCTTATGCTGGCTACAACTGATGGGACAGAGTACACCGAAGTACAAGCTGCTAATCCTGATTCAGTCCAACTTTTTTTGGCTCTCTAAGAAGAGAGCCAATTAGTCATTCTTAGGACTGGCTTTATATCTATGGGGTGAACCAAAAGCAACAAGATGTTGAGAACAAAGCTGTACTTACAGCTCTTCTCAAATTAATGTGTTACTTATAGTTGTGTTGAACTAGCCAGAACCAGCATAGCCAGAATCTGTGCTTGGAAATTGTAGTGTCCATTGGTTCATGCTTATATTTGTGTTCAGAAAGTAGTTTCAATAGTCCAGTTGGTTCAATGATTAGAAAAAGTTCAAGATTCATTTTTAAAAACATAAATATTAAAACTACAGTAAAAAAAATGGAAGGACTAAAGTCAAAAGCAAGTAGGGGTACTTTTATTTTTACAGATAATCCTTGCCTTACAACAGTTCATTTAGTTAAAACGGCACTGAAAAAAGTGACTTATGACTATTTTTTACACTTATGACTTTTGCAGCATTCCCATGGTCATGTGATTTACATTTGGATGCTTGGCAGTTGATAACATCTATGATGGTTGCAGTGTCCCAGACAGTGGTGGAATTCAGCTAGTTTGCACCAATTCAGGAGAACCTGAATTGTTAACTTTCTGAGCAGTTCGGCGAACCAGCTGTTGGAAGAAATCTCCTTCCAACAGTCTTTTGTTTTTCTTACTTTACAGGGTTAATCCTGTCAGGAAGGCAGGAAGGAGACATTCTGGTGTGCCTCTCTGTTTTGTTTGTAGCCTAATTCTGCTTATCTTTAAGTGTTTTCCAAAACTGCCTTTGGGTTAAGCCTTGTTACATTGTAACAGTAGTTAATGGTTTTTGGCAGTATGCACTGACTTTCTGTAGCCTGATCAGGTTCTCTGGAGTTTTTTTTCTTTTCTTTGCTGGTACTTTTTTAAGGGGCTTTTTAAAAAAGCTTTTTACACTGCTTTAATGGTTCCTGGCACTGTCCTTTTGGGGTGTGCTTCCAAGAGGCAGGATGCAAGCTTGGCACTCTGTCTGATTTTTCTACTGCCTTTCTGGGGGCATGTGATCTTTCCTTAAATCTGGATGATTTCCTTAGGATATCTTGTGAGGTGAGCAAGACCAGCTTGTATCTTTAAGGGTGCAAATGGATCTAATGATTGCTTCTCCTGGGTGGGAAAGGATGCTTTGTCAGTTCACTAAGCACAGGAGCCTCTTGTCTATGGGGATTTTTCAGTCATCCAGGTCATGGTTGTCCCAAACGTGCTTTTTTCAAGAGGAAACTGAGAAAGTCCAGTTGCCTCTTGAAAAGGCATTTTTGGGACAGGAGTCTCTTTCATTACTTTGGAGTGGCCAAGGCACATGATTGCTAACTGATAGTAACATTAAGAAAAAAGAGGAGATAGGGGTGTGGATCCTTCAATTCGTTTTAGTTTTCTCTCATGATAATAAGGTGTAGTAACATAGCACCAGGCTTGAGGTTTACTTAGATATCTGTGTCATATACTAATTTTATTGTGATCCTAACAAGCTTGGGAGGGCAGAGACTTGAACCTGGGTCCCCTATATACTTCATTAATTTGTCTCTTTATCTTGGCATTTTGTAGCCCAAGTGTGCCCACCCACTTTCTGGAGACCTTAAATGACCTCTTTGCTAAAGGGTTTCACTTTATGAGCAAGAGCTGGCTGTTGATAGTTACTGTTGAATTTTAACTATTTAATTCCTCAAGGTGCCCTGGCTCCCTGCCTGATTTGTAACTCCGGTTTACAGGTATTGCTGATCAAAAGGCAGATATTCAGATAGAATGGTTTAGGTTTCCATGATGTCATTGATCTTCAGTGTGTATTTCCCCATTTCTAATCTAATGATTGGTATTTAGGGCAGCTTTTTGCAAGCAAAGAAGCTTTTTATATTTTTGTACAGATAATTCTTGACTTACAACAGTTCATTTAGTGACCATTCAAAGTTACAATGGCACTGAAAAAAGTGATTTATGATCGTTTTTCACATTTACAACCAATGACCGTTGCAACACCCCCACCTCGGTCACGAGAGGTTAGGTGAGGTGAAATGCCCCTTGATGTGAGTGACATCGAGTTGGCCATGCCCACCCAGTCACATGACCACCCAGCCATGCCTACCCAGCTGGTCATTAGAGAACTGGTTGTTAAATTATTTGAATCCCACCACTGGTCCCGGAGTCATATGATCCTCTACTGCAACCTTCTGACAAGCAAAGTCAATGGGGAAACCAGATTCATTTAACTATATAATTAATTTAAGAACTGCAGTGATTTACTTAACAAATTTGGCAAGAAAAGTCATAAAATGGGGTAAAATCCACTTAACAAGTTTCTCACTTAGTAACCATCTTGGGCTCAATTGTGGTCGTAAGTTGAGGATTACCTTTATTTCTGATTTCCCTTCACACCTTTTCTTTCTCATGCTACTTTTCATCCCAAGAAACAATAATAAGGAAGATTCAGGGTAGTTCAGGAAGGTTTATGACATGTCTGAACTATATTTTATGGAAGACCTTTGAAATTAGATTGACTGTCACATAAAGTAGTTTAGATGTTTTACAGAGAGATGAAATATAGGGAAAGGGAGCAATAATCAAAGTAACCTGTCTTGTTTTTCCATGTTGTGACTGGCTCAGAGAAGAGTATCCATTTGATTGGTTAGGCATTCTGAATGATTTTACACAGTAGGAAGACTTTGGTCAGAAAAAGACCTGTCCAAAAGAGGGTAACTGCATTATTTCCCTGATGTTTCTGAATTGTTCTTGATAGGAGCCATATTTTTAGATGCATGACCATAACGAGAATCTGCCAAAAAAATGAATACGTATTATATTATTGTTTAAATGCACTTCATGATGAGGACTGAAGGCCAACAGGCTATCAAACGTTAACGCTGTTCACTGCTGTTACCTTCCCTTCCCCCCACCATCTGACGTATTAGCAAATATTGCTTCAAACAGGTGCATGCTCATTATTTCTCTGCATATTGCTGTCCCATTCCCTCCCCTCAATATGCATCGGAGGCAAACTCACAGCTTTTTTTCTATCCTGATAAAGACGCAGCATTCTATTCATAGGAAAATGGTTGGGTTAGGTTCTTGGGAGATTTTTTTTTGTTTGTGCACCGCAGGGAGCCTAATCGCGCTGCAGGGGTAGGAATCCAGTCACGCAAGCAACCTACAGCCTGCACTGCCAGCCAAAAAGAAAGAAGAGAGAGAGAGAGAGAGGGAGAGAGGGAGAAAGGGAAAATGTTAATTAAAGGGTGTCAAATCCAGAAGAGCCAGAAGTGGTTTGGGGAAGAGATGAGGGGACATAATTTTCTGTAGAAAAAGAAGTATAGAAGAGATGTCTTTAGCCATTTTTAAAAGGGGGATTTATAACTTGTGTTCTTATTTTTCTTTTCATTTCACTGGGATTGGTTACACTAGCCTTCTTCATTTGCAATATGTAATACCAGTAAATACTATTAAATGAAAATAATTCATCATAATTCTATATTCACTCTTTGAACATAGAATGCTTTTCAGGATATAACCCACACAAATTTTAGTTTGATTTCAGAATGCAAAGCTGTCTGCCAAGAAGAATATGCAACAGTAAATATACAAAAATAAGTAAAAGCATCTGAAGGTTGGTTAAAGCTGTACAAATCAAATTATTGCATGTATTTAATTGAATTACATTTCATCTTTAAAAGAATTTATTTTCAATATTCTTACATCAAAAGACTGAGGTTACTGAGGTGAAATTCTTTGGAATACAAGCTTAATGAAAAAGTGAAAAGACACCAGACAGAAATTAAAATTGTGTTGCCTACACATAGAACTTAAAATATGTATGGAGGTCAGAGATAGGCAGAGAAATTCTTCTGCCTTTTTTCCTACCAATTCTTGTTCAATTTCACAAAAGTAAAATTGAATTCTTTCAAAGCTGATAATAACATTTCCAAATAAATATTCATATCAGTAGTGGGTTCCACTTATCTTCGCTACTGGTTTGGAACTGTGAGCGTGAGTGTGTGTGCGTGCGCGCTTGCTTTGCTCGCTTGTGGCACTTCTGCACATGCGCAGAACCTTCTGCGCATGCGCAGAGCATCCTTGATAACATGCAGGTGGGTGGGTGGAGCCTCCCTCCACCGCCACTACCGGTTCTCTCGAACTGGGGGAACTGGTAGAAATCCACCACTGATTTACATGCAGTCTGTGATGCGGCCCTTATTTAATAATCAAGCGACCATGAAGTACAAGTGAATATTTTGGCTTTCATGATACAACTATCTTTCTGGTGGCCTGCAACATCTCTGGCTTCTCATAGTTCCCTTACATCTCCCAAAAGACACTAGGAGGAACTGCTTCCTGTTGAGCTTTTTCAGTCACAATGTTAATAGGGATGTTTAGCCAGAAAGAAATTTCTTTGTATTCTATGAAATTCAGAGAAATCATTCACCAGTTCTTCATCTCGCATGCTTCATGCAGAATTTGAATGGGTATTGATTCCAGATTTAATAGGCATGGTAGGTTTATGCTGAATTGCTAATTAAATACAGGGGCAACATTAGTGAAAAAAAATCAGTGGCATGTGACATTTAGTTTCATTAGATGGGAAGTTGCTATTCATAAACCCCACTTCTCTATCCAATAATCTACGATCTACTTGCAATGAGGGAGAACAGAAAATAATTATTTTGCTAAACTTTAAATGTATGTGATTGGAAACAGTTTTAAAGCATTTAATCTAAATTCTGGAATTATAGTTACCAAAAGGAAGTTGGTGTGAAGAATTAGGAATAAGAATGAAGGGAAGACTTAGAAAAATCCCTGTGTTTGATTTCTTACCTAAATAGAGAAAAACTTGAAAAGAGTGAATCTCTTTTCTAATCTAATGTATAATATGTTCCCTGTTGAAATTTTCCGAGGTTCTGAAATTAAGTTCTGTGAAGAGTGTGTGTTTAACATTTTGGGAAGTCTAAAAAGAATGCTGAATATAAAAAATGCTGGGTGTGTTGAGATAGAATAAATGTGTGATTTTTGGTTTTGTTTATTTACTATATATTGAACTTAGACATTCATTGAAGTATGATGCTTAAGGCAATTAGCAACAGTAATGAAACCTAATTGCTTAAACACTGTTACGTAGGCACTGTTTTTGTCCCATGAAATGAAGGACTATGACTATTTTGCATTTAGCTTCCCCCCTTGAAATAGGATTTCTAACACATAATTAAAAAAACCCCACATTTTATATTCTGTAGACTAACACACCTTCAAGAACAACATTTTCTGTCTGGCACCATTCTTGATTTTATAAGAGGTCCTTTCTTTAAATCACTGTATGGATCAGGAGTATACATATTATTGATGGTAGTTTATAAAGAAAGGAGTTCCGGTGTGGTTGGTAGGAATCAGAGGTGGGTTTCAACAGGTTCTGATCAGTTCTGGAGAACCGGTAATGGAAATTTTGAGTAGTTCAGAGAACTGATAGTAAAAATTCTGACTGCCCCTGCCCCTATCTATTCTCTGCCTCCCAAGTCCCAGTTGATTGGGAGGAAATGGGGATTTTGCAGTATCCTTCCCCTGGATTGGGGAGGGAATGGAGATTTTACAGTATCCTTCCCCTGCCACACCCACCAAGCCACACCCACCAAGCCATGCTGCACCCACCAAGCCATGCCCACAGAACCGGTAGTAAAAAAATTTGAAACCCACCACTGGTAGAAATCATCACATGCTCCATGTGGTTTCCAACATGTTTTACCCTCTGGTTTTACCTCTCAACCAGTTGTCAGTAGTAGGTGTGAGTGTGCACATGTATGAATGAAAACTATAAATTTTGATTTCTAGACTATAGTTTGAATAAACTTATGATTATAATAAAATTATGTTTATGATGTTTACTATGGAAACTAGGATTATTTCTGTTTCCATCCTAAAGCATACACTTTTTTTTGTAGTCAGACAGTCTAAGGTTGTGAATTTACAGTTAAATTACTTTAGTCTTTGAAAAGTTTCTGCTGGCTGAATAACATGGGTAGTCCTTCATTTAGGACTTGTTTAGGACCTGCCTTGTTTATTTATTTATTTGTTTATTGATCATTCAAATTTGTACGACTGCCTATCTAAAAGGAAAATGCAAAATATAAGAATCAGTAATAAGAGCATATGGTTTAATGACTGCAGTTATGAAGGTGGCGAAAAGCTAACTTTATGAAGAATCCTCACATTTACAACTTTCACAGGTCTGTAAAGCAAAGGAAAACTTAATAAGATTGTAAACACAATTACAGTTTCACACACACACACACACACTTAACAGTTTATTTATTAGAAACTACAAATTGAAATAAAGACAATGGGAAAATGGGAAAGGAAAGGAATAGAGGATATAAGTGAGGAGGGGGGAAAGAAATAAACAAAAAGCAGTGACTTCTGACTTTCTTCGGTGCAGTAAAATACGCAGTAGAGTTATAATATCAACTTTTTGGTTATGCCAAATAATAATCACTATAACAATACTCATGTCTATAACAATACTCCACTTAATTATCAAAACCTAAAGTCAAATTTTCACTTTTTTCTCTTTCATGCAGAAAGTCAGGAAGTGGTTTCCAAATAACCACAAAACTGTTTACATTCTTGTTCCTAATTAATACAGTCAACTTTGTCATCTCTACTAGTTCACTGTTTCATTTCCAGGTCCACTAAATGAGGACCAATTTCAATAACAGTTAACATGGTATCTCTGTTCACTAAGTGAACAGGGTTTGTCTTCAACCGTAAGATTTTATTTTTAAATTCTTTCAGTTAAAAAACAAAACAAAACTCACACCAAGTTGCTATGTTACAAAGCAAAGTATCAGACTCTGACAATCTGTTTATTTCTAGAAATGATTCTTAGCGAACCCTGTATAAATAACTCTCTTTAGAGGAAGAGGAAACAAGAACCACATCATTCATTTCAAACTGTTTTCAGTGCCTCCCAGAGGGTGTGGTGATAATGTGGCAATATTTATGGATTTGTTTCCTGGTGATGGTAAGAGACTTTAAAGTGCAAAATAGCTGTGCTAAACCTCACAGGGGAAAAAAAATCATACTGTAAAATCGTAATATGCATTAAGCTGAAGGGAAAAATCGGTAGATTGCTCATCTTTGGTTTAGCATTATCTAAACCTGATTTTCCTATCATTATTGTATGCTTGGCCTTTTTTTTTTTTAAAGGAGGGCTTAGAATGAGGAAGGAGACATTAAAATTTTCAGTCACCACAGCAGATTCCAAAATGCCACTGAAATAAGCAGCATTCAACCTAAGAACTTGGAAGTGGCATGCAGTCTGTATATTTTGGGAGCAGGTGATTGACCTGGTGCTAAATGATGTTATGTATTATCTCAAAGATGTACAGTGCTCTGTACGTCTAATCACAGGCTCTATTCCTTTTGTAGAGGAAGGACATACATGTAGAAAAGGCACAAAACTTGTCCCACTTATTGCAATGCTTCTTTCATCATTTTGACGATGGGTGTCCCTGTTACTTATCGCTACTCTAATCTCAGTTCTGATCATAGTCTGTATGCTCTGCTTATTCTGAACAAATTTGCACAAGCACTGACAAGTGAGGCAACTAAAAGGTACAATCATAATAAAATCAATTATAAGAGAAAAAAATAAGCAACCACATGAAAAATAAGGCTAAATTCAACCCCTCAATTCTGCACTATTTTTTTTTAGATGTCATGGTTTAGCATGCAGGAAATACTTTCAGGATTTCAGTTCCACCTCTAAACAATAGTAACAAAGCATCTTTGAAATTTTGGTTGAAACAAATGCCTGCTTTATTTTTTATTTTTTACCATTTCCATGTTAAGTGTGACATGTTTGGGGTTTGCTAATGCAACAGTCACTTTTGAGAATCATCCAAACAGAAGCCACATCAATAAGATACAAAACCCTTAATTACAGTAATGTATGTACTAAAGTTTCCTCCTCCTTCTTCTCTGCGTCCCCCCTCTTTCCCTCCTCCCCAACCTTTCTTCATTCCTTTGGGTCTCCCAACTGCAGCATCTCAAACCCATCACAGTGGCGCACAGTTAAAACTGTGGCAGGAAATTTGTTTTACAAGGCTGGTTTTAACTGAACTACCTGCTGTGCGCCACATTGCTACTGTTTGGGAAATGAATGATGAGAGAAGCAAGTCTGTGATTTCATTTGTTCAGACCGATTAGTCACACGTTGCCTACAGTATCATTTGCTTGTCACTTAATGACTGACCAGCCTGCCTGAATCATTAGTACTGTAGCGCAATGAAAGGAAGACATAAGCATAATGTGGAGCTGAAGGAAAGCGGAGTGCTGTTTTACCTAAAAGAAATGGTGCGCAGAAATCCAGCACAGCTGCAGGTGTTCCAATGACAATGTGGGAAGCAGTTAGCTTCCAATTTAGCAGAAAATTAAGAGCGAAAAAACTGTTATTTGTGAGAGAAGATACTCATGGCAAGCAATCATCCATGCTCTATATCCACAAGATGAGCATTCAGCTGTCTTTGTCGTGACTTAAAACAATTGGTATCTTGGGCAGCATTCAACACCAGATTGGTGCTTATTATCTGCAGTTTATTCTTTCTTGGGATATTTTGTTTTTCTCTCCTTCAACTCACTCCCCCCCCCCATTTTATGGTTAATTTGCTTGCATGAATGTAAAGCTATTTAAGCTGAAAATCTGGATTGTGGTTGATCATTGTGCTCTGTATTTTGTGATACACATAATTGACAATGTTCAGATTCATAATTCATTTTGATTCATGCCTGCGCAAGCAAACCCCCTCTTCTAAAATGAGTCACAGGCTAGATTAGAGCTTGCAGATTCCTTTGGTCAAATGCCACAAGTCAGAAGTGCACCTTGTATTAAGTAATACATTTTGACACGATAGCTAGAATTCTCTTCCAAATCAAAACAACTTGGTACTTGAAATCCAGTTAGAAATTCAATTTTAGAATCTGAAGTTATATCTGTTTATGCCCTTTGGTTTCTACAAATTCTACATAAGGGCAGCAAAATGTTGGATGGGGATTTATTTGACAGGAAGAAAAAAACTTGGAAAAGATGGTCACTTTGCTGTAAATGTTGTCAGCAATCAGCAACAGTCCGCCAGCTAAAATTTTATACAGCCTAGTTTTATGTGATGCTGTGATGGTCACTAGTTTTAATGGTTTGAAAAAGTAATTCAGTAAATTAATGGATACTAGATCTGACAGCACAGCCATCTGGTTGGCCCTTGTACCCAAATCAACAGCATTTATATAAGCAGCTCTAATGTAAGCCCTACGATGCTTGCTAAACTGGTGCTCCTCTGTCTGTTTTGCAATGATGGCTGATGGAAATTGATACTCATTTGGTTCCTTCTATTATGTTGGAATCCATGCATGTTTTAGGCTAATATCCGGTTAGTGGGGCCAATAAATTGAGTCAAAATGACCATATCAGGTTTTTCACCCACCTGTTGGATGGATGGTTTCTGACTCTGGAATGAAGTCTTATTATCCAACTAGAGGACCTTACAGAAGTCTTCTTCTCACTAGACCACACGGTCTGTTGTGCAAATGCATATCTTAAACTGTAGATTCCAGAGAGAACATTGGATTTTTGTTTCACCATATCAAAGCTTGATGTTCTGAATTCCATTTGAGTTTAGCTGAGCAGATGAATGTTTTGATTTTTTTTTCTTCAGGTGAAAAAATTTCTGTCCCTGTTTAACTTGATAAGTTATTTTTAGATTATGTGGTTTTCTGAATTGATTAACTGCCTTATTAATTTTAAAAATATTTTTAAACTAAGGCGATTCTTGATTCTAGTATGTTTAAGCGTACTCTTAACTGTTGTAGCAACTAACTCAGATTATTTATTATTAGCACAATATTTAATTGACCTTATTTAATTAATAGCCTTCTTAAACTGGTGCCCTACGGATGAATTGAATTATTAATAGGATAGGAAATGTATTGTGATACTTTTGAACTTTAGTATTGGAGAAAACTCCTGAGAGTATTGTGGACAGCTATGAAAACAAACAAGTGGATCATCAAACAAATAAACCCAGAATTCTCACTTGAGGCATAAATGATCAGCCTCAAATTATCACATTATATGAAGATTTAGGTCTCTGAAGAAGTCTATAATGTTAAAAGATGGAAGGAAAGAGAAAAAGAAGACAACCAGAAGATTTGAAGGACCAGATCAGGGACAGATCATCATCAAGAATATCTATGTGGTTACTAAGAGTCAGCACTGAGTTGATGGCAGATGTCCATAATTATCAGTGTAGAATTTATAAGTAGGATTGAACAAATTGTTGTTCCAAAACTTGCTTTGCAGATTTGCAGACATTTTTTTTGTTTTTCTTTGATGCTTTGTTTTTCACAGATGCTTTTCTTTCAATTTTTTGTGTGTGATATTTTTGAGCTACTTTATTGTAAAGTTGTCAGAAACTGCTACTGCTGGTCCAGCTGTTTTCTGTTCTAGTACCCTGAAGCATCTTTGCTTTCCCATATTTTCTGCTTCCAAAACAAGCTGAGGGAGAGGAACATCATTCTGATGTCTTTGTGTTTAACTGAAATATGGAAAGTTAGAAAAGCTGCATATTGTTGGGGTATGCTGAACAGTGAAAGAAAAAGACCTTAATAAGCATCCTTTGGCCATTTCATAATTACTGCAAAACTACTACTTTTTCCCATGAGAATTCCACTGAAACTTCAAGAGCAAATGATCTTTTATCAGAATGGCACACTTTTTAAATTTTACAGAAGTGACAGAGGTCAAGTGAAAAAGTAGTATGATGTAACTTGGGTCAATCGTGCCTTACTTTTTTGTATATCAGGGTTGGGACATCCCTGGCTCCCCAGATGTTGAAGAACACATGGAATTTATGAAGCCCCCGGGACCATGATCCAAAATGACATATGCTGGGAATTATAATTTTATAATATTTGGTGCCAGAGGTTCCTCACTCTGACAGAGCTGTTTGGGTCCTTGAATTAGTAATAGAATTCAGATCTTTCAACATTATTATGTGTTGTGTGATACAATATTTGAGAATTCCATTTTCCCTAACTAATACTTTGCTTAAGGAGAAAGCTTCAATTTCTGCCACTCAAATGTAGTTTAGGGTTAAGACAATTCCAATTCTCCTTTTGATTGATATAAGCAAGCATACATACAACTATTAACTCTCCTGTTGAAGAAAATAGCAACATTTCAATTCTTAGAATAGAATTAGATTTTTTTAAAATATACATATACTTGGGCAAGTATGAAACAATAAATATTATAAATATGTATGCATTCTATAGTGTAAAATGAGTCCTTAGGACAAGAGAACCCTCTGCAGGCAAGTATGGTTGTCCTTACTACAGTACAATACTTATTTAAACCCAGCCCACACCATGACCTTCAGTGTCAATGTTCACCTCAGTCAGGTTTTCAGACTCATGTTTGAGAAATTCAGCCAAGAGATTCCTCCGCACCCAAGAATTTATTCCTTTAAGGCAATTATTGTCAACTTGAAAACTTAAGACAATTCTTGGATTTCAACTTCCAGCATTTTGCAACTAGCCATTCTAGGAGTTGAAGTCAACAAAAGTTAAAGTTGCAAAGGTTGAGAAATGCTATTTTAAATTATGGATGAAGAGCAGAACTTTGATCTGTAAAAACAATAGAGAAAGAGAAGAAACAATGAAAAAGAAAAAGAAAAAATAGACAGGTTTGACACATGGATTCTTATACACTCAACCATCCACCATGGTTGTGGTTTTGCTAATCTGTTATTGGGGTTTTTTTTATTCTGGAGAAGAAATGCAGTTTTCTATGATTCAAAAGGCTCCATATAGCTTTATTCCCTTCATTTCTGCAGAAAGCTTCTTAGTTTGTAACTATCTGATACTTTTCTGTCTGGACTATAAAAAGAAAACATGAAAACTCTCCATTATCAAGAAAACAAGTATTTTGATTTCATCAAAATTCAAGGAAGAAAAATCAAGGTGCATTTATTTATTCAGCATGTTTATACACTGCATATGATGACCACTTGTCTGAGACTGTATACAACAATAAATATTATGAAAATATGTTAATATATAATAAGCAGTACATTTAAGTTAAGCATTATAAAACATTCTAATTTAGAGCCAGGAAACAATATCATAATTTCAATTTTTAAATGCTAAAGCAACCCACAATTGTGTGTATATTTTAAATGCCATAAGATTTAAGATAGGTCTCTTCTGATTTTTGATGAACTTCTTTTTGTTTGCAAGGATCACGTCTTTAATTACATCTGACAAGTGCAAGGATATCTCATTTCTCATACATGAACAAGGCAGGCAGGAGGTAACTGGCTTATATACTGATGGCCTGATCTAAGTGCTTATGAACATTACTTTCTCTGGTAAGCAAGAGGGCCAGGCATATTTCGAAAACCATTTGAAAAAAATGCTTCAGATTTGTACAAGTGCAGCTCTTCTTTGTCACTGCGTTCTTTTATTTACCAGCTGAGCTCATTATTTCTGGACTGTCAGACTTTCCGTAGCTTGTCAACTTCTTATCAGTAAGCTACGTGTATCTGCATCCACCCACATTCCTTCACACTTTTTTCCTTTGTTCTCTTGCCAGAGGTGTCGGCTGCTGAGAAAAGCAGCTGGCATGAACTATTTCAAAATGTAACAATTACTTTTCTTAGTTAGTGAGATGTTTTATTTTCTTTATAACAAATAAATGAGTTTTATTAGAGAATACTTCTTCGGGTTTTATTTCAGAATATTGCAACTTGGAGAAAGCCACGATCCATCTCCTCTAATCTAATCAGGGTGATTATCTCATAGCCAGGATGGGATCGATCAATGCCCTGACATCTGGTAGCAGAGGATGGTTGAATTTATGGCTTTTTTCCTTGTTTGCTACTCTGATAAGACCGCCTAGGCTAGTTAGCTAGATGATTAGTTTACGACTGAGGAACGTTAATTAATCTATCTGCTAAGATGCCGAAACAGAAGAAAAAGGGCAAAATGAAGCCCAGAGCTTTATCCTCTTTGGATGAAGAGCAGGAGATAGAAACACCCTCAAGATTCCAGCCTCTTGCTACAGCCATGCAACTGGAACAAGAAGCCATGGGAGAAGGAATGGAGGGTGATAAGACAGAAGCTGTTTTTGAAGATAATGAATTACGAGGTCAGTAACATTTTCTTCTGATTTTCCAAGCTCTGAAAAAGTCCTCCCAGAACCTTCTGAATTTGTAACGCTTGGTGCAAAGTTTTCACAAACTGCCGAGCATAATTCCTCCCACACACAGAGAGAAACAATTTATTATTCTCCTCGCACTCTTGAGCTCACCCTGGATGAGCTGGCTATGAAATCCTATCATGAGCACGTAAAATATTATGAAAATGAACTGTCTCAGTTTAAGAGGGATTTGTTTATGCTTGAGCAAGATAACACAGAGCCTTGTGACTTAAGACTCTATAAAAGTGCCATCTTGTCTTCTTCCTCAGAGCCAAAGACACACCCCCTGGTGGATTCTGTGTCAGGCCAATTAAAACAGAGAGCAGTGCACACGTCACATAAAAGTCTCCCTGATCAAGTTACATGTAAACCTGCCACACAGTCATTTCTTGTAACTGGGCTGCCCAAAGCTAAAGGTGCAGCACCATCTGCTGGCGAAAGTAATTTACTACAGGAAGCTGAAAGAGAACGGAGATTAGATGAGCACTTTGAATTATTACAGCAGACCCTGGCAAACCTGTCTCTAACTCACTCAGAGATTCAAGCTGAAATGCCACAAGTGTCTCCACAGACCCCATCTCCAACACCCCCTGGTGGTGCTGGTGTCTTTTTAGATGGAACACAATCACACTCAATGCAGCAAAGGCAAGCTCAAGCACAAATGGCAGCTGGAATACAGCACATTCCATATGTGCCCCAGCCACAAATGCCTGCATATGTGCCACAGCCACATGTGCAAACAGGGCCAGCTCCCGGTCCACTTCCAATGGCACAACCAAGACCACAACAGGCACACCAAATACCACAGGCATTTCTGCCAGCATAGCCAGCATACCAAATGCATGCTCCTTACCAGGCATTTTCTGTCTCTCCACTAACTGGTGAGTTAAAACTAAAAATGTCAGGACATAATTACAAAGCCTGGGTCAGTGAGATTACACTATTGCTTCTTAGAGAAGGCACTCACTGCATGGTTTTTAACCCTCCTGCACAACCTTGGACTTTTGCAATAAGAGACTTAGAGGTTAGAGCTCGCACAACATTATTGATGTCCATGGATACTGAACTGCAGGTCACTTTTCCACCAAATACAACAGCCCGACAAATTTGGGCTCAATTGGAAAATTGCTACAGGCCTGTCTCAATTGAATCTTCATGTTTACTCATGTCTGAACTCCACGGTTCGAGATTGAAACCTGGTGAACAAATTGGAGGACATTTGACCAAACTTAGAGGAATCAGAACAGAATTGAGAGAAAGAGGCCATAATATTGATGATATTCAAATGATCAGCATCATCATTAACTCATTGAATTATGAATGGAAAGATGCTGTTACAAAAATTAACCAAGTCCCGATTGCTCAACACACAGTGGACAATGTCTGTAGACTTTTAATTGAAGAAGAGGCATTCATGTTGGCCACACCACATTTGAGAGGACCACCCGCATCAAGAGCTCCAGCTAGGCGCCCCTTCCGAGGAAGAGCTTACGCTCCAAGGATGCCAAGGTGCAACACTTGCAATCGTGTGGGACATGCCACCCTGGATTGTCCCCAACAAGTTCCAGCTCCCGTCTCATACCAGCCCAGAGGAACACACTCCAGAGGCAGAAGCAGAGGTGGGAGACAAGGTCATTGTGGTCCCTGGCATGATCCACAAACTCCACTCGCCACATTGGCTTTAACCAATGATCCACAACTTCAACCAGAGTACGACAGATGACTCCTGTGGACTTTGGACACTGGTGCAGCATTGCATGTTACCTACAGAAAGGAACTTTTCACAGAAATGCATGAGCCTGAACCTGAACTATGTGAACTTTATTCTTTTTCCAATCATCCTTGTCAGGTCAAAGGAAAAGGAACTGTTTATGTTGAAGAGCTCGATGCATTCATTCCTGATGTTTATTACATACCAACAGCAACCAGTAATTTGCTTAGTCAGTGTCACTTGACTAGAATGTTAAAGTTCCAAGTTCACCACCTTGAGAAAGCAAATTACATAGTTAAAGATGGAGATATTGTAGCTGAAACCATATTAATTGGTGGTGGTTATTACTTAAAGCCAAAGCCTAAACCACAAACACAGGCAAGTATACAAACTCCAAAAAGGGAAAGCACAGGCCCAGAGAGAGATGCTCCAGTGAGAGATCCTGTTGCTATTCCAAAGGGTCCTAAAGCCAACAAAAATAGAATTGGTAAACAGGTTGCTCAGAGCAAGCCTGAGGTTCCGCATAAAAATGTTAATGTTGAGAATTCACTAACTGGTAAACCTTTGCATTCCAGGTGTATCCACAAATGGCATAGAAGATTGGGGCATGCCAGTTTCCGTGTTCTTAGGAAGATGCCGGAGTTTGCAAAAGGTTTGGATCTAAAGGGGTGTAAGGTGTTTTTGGATTGTGCTGTCTGCAAAAAGGCCAAATCCAAAGCAGCAGCCATTCCCAAACGTGCTACACGCCTGTCAACATGCATTTTTGATTTGGTTCACACTGACATAATTGGTCCTTTACCACCATCACTTGGTGGTAGAAAATATTTTCTAACAATTGTTGATAATTACTCTAGATATGGATATGTATATCCTATGAAAGAAAAATCTGAAACCTGTCAGATCTTTAAAGACTTTGCAGCCCTTGTTTCTACCCAACACCAAGTTCGCATCGCCAGAATCCAGAGTGATCGTGGTGCCGAATTCATATCTCAGCGTTTCCAAGACTGGATGCATAAGAATGGAATTCTTCATCAGACTTCGGCCCCTTACACACCGGCTCATAATGGGGTCGTAGAAAGAAGACAAGGGATACTGCAAACCATGATGCGTTGTCTCCTAGAAGACGCCAACCTTAGTAAGATATACTGGGGTGAAGTTATCAAGTTTGCAAATTACATTGTCAACCGTACTTGGAGCAGTGTAACAAATCAGACTCCTTTCTTCATGTTGTATGGCTACAAGCCCGATCTTAAAAACATCCATATTTTTGGTTCATACGCTATGGTGAACATTCCCTTAGCTCAAAGAAGAAAAGGAGGTCCAACAGCAAAAAGACTGAGATTTATGGGTATTGATGATAACTCAAAATGGAGCAAATTTATTGACTCTAAACATGTAATTGTGATTTCCCAATCTGCTAATTTTGAGGAAGATATTGACTGGTCCAGGATTCATTCCAATGATCCTGGAGTTTATTTTCCTAGAGATGATACTGCTGATGCTACGCAGATTGATGATCAAGATTCCACTGGTTCTTCTCAACCCGATGTTCCGTCTTCGCAAGCTGCGGATGCTGACACTAGCGACGAAAGTGAGGACGAGGATGAAGCAGAAGAAGACTGGACAGTTGTTCCGAGACATTCCAAGAGGGCCACAAAAGGGATCCCTCCACAACAATATTCTTGGCAACTGACAAAAGCACCCTTGCCTTTGATTTGCAATGTTACACTTCCACCTGATACGTTCACGCAAATCAAACATCTTCCTGATTCAGAGCAAGAGAAATGGTATGATGCAATGCAGGTTGAAATGGACAGTCTAAAGAAACTTAAAGTGTTTACACCTGCAAAACCTCCAGCAAACAAAAAGGTCATTGGCACTCGATGGGTCTACAGAATCAAAAAGAAGCCAAATGGTGAGTCATTGTACAAGGCCAGACTTGTAGCTCAGGATTTCGCTCAACGTTATCCTGAGGACTTCACAAATACCTACTCACCGACAGTTCAAACTGAGAGTGTAAAAATTGCTTTAGCAACTGCAACTATCCTTGGTTTAGAAGTTTTCCAGTTTGATGTTGACACGGCTTATCTACATGCAGACCTAGATGAAGAGATCTACGTAAAAAGGCCTCCAGGATTCCGACAGCAAGATAGGGATACCTCTTTTCTAAACAAAAGTCTTTATGGTCTGAAACAATCTGGTTTAATGTGGTATTTATGTCTTACTGACAAACTAAATTCAATGGGCTTTATTAAGTCTGAAATTGATGAGTGCGTGTTCACAAAAAGATCTAACAATGCATATGAGATAGTTCTTGTTTATGTTGATGATATTGTTTATATTGGTCCAAATAAGCAAATGAGTGAAATTTTTGCCAAAGCTTTGCAGAGATACTTCACATTGAAATCATTGGGTCATATTAGTACTTATTTAGGTGTTCAGATTGAAAAAACACAGAAGGGGTTTAGTCTTTCACAAGAAGATAAAATTGAACAAATTTTGCATCATTACAACATGAAAGATGCTAACACAACAAAGACACCCATGCAAACAGATTTTCACAACTTGACACAAGAAGCAAATCCTGAGTTCGAGGATCAAACACTTTATCGTTCAGTCATTGGGTCACTGTTATACATTAGTAGTTGGACCAGACCCGACATTGCACTTAGTGTTAATCTCTTATCTCGACATGTAGGTAAGGCAAAACAGTTTCATTGGACATGCGTTAAGAAATTATTGAGATACCTAAAATACTCTAAACACATGAAATTATTGTTAGAACCAACACATACTGATTATGCAGAATTATGTTGTTATGCAGATTCTGATTGGGCAAGTGATAAGAAATCACATAAAAGTACTTCAGGTTATATGATGTTCTTAAATGGATGTCCTGTTTATTGGCAAGTATGTAAACAGAATTTTGTTTCTTGTTCATCTACTGAAGCTGAATATGCTTGTGTTTCAGATGCATGTAATTCTCTAACTTGGTTTGATGCTTTAGTCACAGATATCTGGACACACCCGATCAGACCGATCACCGTGATGGAAGACAATGAATCGATGGTTTATATTTCTGAATCTCATTTTACAGGTTCTAGGTCCAGACACATTGACATCCGTTATCAAAACATAAAACATTTAGTGAAAAAAGGTTTTGTCAAAATGCAATATATATCTACACATGATCAAATTGCTGATATGCTCAACAAACCACTCCCAGCAGCTCAACACGAGTATCTGCGTAAGAAGATGTGCCTTAATTGATGAGGTACCTGATGTTCGCTCAACTGGCAAAGAAGGGGATTGTCACTGCGTTCTTTTATTTACCAGCTGAGCTCATTATTTCTGGACTGTCAGACTTTCCGTAGCTTGTCAACTTCTTATCAGTAAGCTACGTGTATCTGCATCCACCCACATTCCTTCACACTTTTTTCCTTTGTTCTCTTGCCAGAAGTGTCGGCTGCTGAGAAAAGCAGCTGGCATGAACTATTTCAAAATGTAACAATTACTTTTCTTAGTTAGTGAGATGTTTTATTTTCTTTATAACAAATAAATGAGTTTTATTAGAGAATACTTCTTCGGGTTTTATTTCAGAATATTGCAACTTGGAGAAAGCCACGATCCATCTCCTCTAATCTAATCAGGGTGATTAACTCATAGCCAGGATGGGATCCATCAATGCCCTGACATTCTTTACTATGTATTAAAGAGCTTTTCTCAGGCTCAGAACAGACCCAATTACTTAATGAACAGAAGATAAGTGTTGCAGCCCTGCAGATGTGAATAACTTCTTCCAAATCATTTTCCAAGTTGCACAACCCTAACAAGCATCCAGGAGATTGTTCTGATACATGGAAATATGAATGAAGTGGATAAGGGTAGGAAAGCATTTTCAGCAGAACTGAGAGTAACCAGAAATATACCAAGGTGTCATGGGTCAAGGGCTATATGGCTATATAAAAAACTACTTGTACATCATGTTAATTTCTGGTTTTCAGTGAAAGTAACTAAATCAACCAGTTGGGAACAAAAACCTACAGGGATGAATGAAAGCTGCTTCTTATAATCTCTGTGCTGCTTAATTTCCCTTTCCTTCCTCTTAGCTCCCCTCCCCGCAACCCAATGTCCTCCTGATTTGTCTTTTGTGACCTTCTAAACAACATAAAGAAAGAAAAACATTCATGTATATATTTTTTAGGAGTCTTATGAGTGAAGACATCCTTTTCCTCCCGAGGGGAAGGGGAAATGCTTGTGTCTTGCTTGTAGTAGGAAGGTTGCTTTGATATAAAGTGAGAGGAAATTTCTTGCTCCTGCTGTGGCAAAGAAAAATAAAATTGTCTCAATGAAAAAATGCTTGTAGTGAGAGAAGGATTTTCCAGCAGAGCAAATTGTTTGTCAAAATTGCATGATCCATTGTATTTGACCCCAAGTTAGAGTTTCCCTACTGTGGATTTATGTTTTAATAAGTGATCCTGGCAGGAGAATGAACCTCAGCAAGAAATGGTTGACTAAGTGGGTATTATATATTTTCAACTGTTTTTCATTAAGCAGAACTTGTTATTCTAAGCTCCTTTACAAGCCTTCTTTTTAAAGCTGCAACTATTCTCTGCAAATCTAGTTTTATCATAAGACACTTTTCCTACATTGTCCAGTATCAACACGGAGTAAGCAAACAGACAGATGATCTGGATGTTCTAAGAATGAAGGTAGTCCTCAATTTATGACCACAATTTCTGTCATAAGTCATTGCAGTCATAAGTCAAGGCACCACATGAATGGACCTGATTCTTCAACCAGTTGTTAAGCAAATCTCATGGCTGTAAGTCTAACTCTACTCTCCCAAATGGGCATGTTTTGCTTTTAAAAACTGGTCGTAAATTTAGCATTATTTGTATTCCAGTTAGATCAGGTCCAACTTTCAGGGGTGTCCACAAGATACGGTCAAAAGAGTAAAGGTAGCAGCTATGACACTGTGATCAAAGCTCATTTATAAAAATAGGCAGTTTTGATTGCATCATTGTGATTGCCATATGATGGTTTTTTTAAAAAATCATTCTTACATATCCCTGTTTTAATGCATATTTTTGTATGTTTCTTTTCTGAATATATAAATTCTCATTCTGAAAGGAATCTATTGCCTATGAAAAGACTAATTCTGAGATGAGAATGCTTTCCCATCAGCTATTTTAAATTAGTTTATATATTGTTTGATTGAATCGGTGAAAGTTTGGGAAAATATTCGTATATGTACTTCCCATATTTTGCCAGATACAAAAGGGGAAGCTTTCCTATACTCTACTTTTGGTTCTACCTGCCATGAGTACTTTGCCCATTTTTATAACAGAAACAGAAACATTAAACAAAACCATAGAGTGACTTTGCAATTTACTAAAAATGGTATTCAGAAAGATCTCAGTAAGAGACCCCTTCTTGCTAGTGGTCTTTTGTTCAAAGCCATTGTTCTAAAAAGATTTAAAAACAAGAAGATACGTTCTATAAAACCAAATATAATGATCCTAGAGTTTATTATGAGCACTTCAAGATAGGGGTAATAGCTCTTCTGTGAAAAGTGGCAGGTTGACCATTTCATTAGAACTTATCATTTATGTCCAGTTACAGACATAAATGGCACAAGGATTTTAAGAGTTTTAAGGGTTTTAAGGGATATAGATTGAGAGGTTTTCTAACAAAATTTTTAGCGAAAATTTTAAGGGGACCCGGACGGGCGACTAGGGTGGGTTCAGTGGGTAATCCACAGGGGTTGGGAGGAGCTGGGGGAGCTAGTTCCTATATTGGGGAGGGCGTTGCCATCAACATCGTGGGTGGGAGGGGCAGATATGGCGGGAGCAGGGAGCCATATCGTGTTAGGGGAGGACGCACTCGCTATCTGCGAGCGTTTGCGTGCTCCAGCCCTCAATGCTCGTCTCGCATCCTGGGTTGCTCAGATCCTCAGGCCCTGGGCCTTTGGTTGATGTTGTGCAATGCCAGGTCTGTGGTAAATAAAGCCCCCCTCATTTGTGATCTGGTTCAGGAGGGGGGTGCGGACCTGGTAGGGATTACGGAGACCTGGTTGGGCCAGGAGGGGGGGTCCCCCTCGTTGAGATGTGCCCTCCGGGTTTCTATGCATTCCATCAGCCGAGGTCCCAGGGGAGGGGTGGGGGGGTGGCGGTTCTAGTAAAGGAAGGTCTCGCCCCAAGGGAGGCCACTGTACCTCAGATAGCCGGATGTGAGTCCCTCCTTGTGAAGTGGGGATAAGGGAGGCAGATGGGCTTGCTGATTACGTACCTGGCTCCCTGCCACATGTCGGCGGCCCTGCCCGAGCTCCTCAACGTGATTGCCGAGGTGGCGGTGGAGACCCCCAGGTTTATGGTCATGGGGGACTTTAATCTGCCGTCTGTCAGCGAAGCGTCTGAGGCGGCTCGGGAGTTCATGGCTTCCATGACGGCCATGGACCTGACCCAATTAATTTGTGGACCCACGCACACAGGAGGACACACTCTGGATCTGATTTTTGTCTCTGGGCAGTGGAAGAATGATCTCGAGATAGGGGAGATAGTGATTAAGCTCTTGTCATGGTCGGATCATTCCCTTCTTAGGCTTGACTTTCTAACCGCCACACCCCGCCGCAGGGAGGTGGAACAGACCAGATGGTTCCGCCCCAGGCGCCTGATGAATCCTGATAGGTTCCAGACGGAGCTTGGGCCATTTCCTGAGACTCTGACTCATGGCTCGGCTGAGGATCTGGTGACCGCCTGGGATAGGGCGGCTGCTGATGCTTTGGACCGAGTCGTGCCTGTGCGGCCTCTGACCTGTCGCCGAGTCTACCTGGCTCCTTGGTTTTCTGAGGAGCTGAGGGAGATGAAGCACCAGAAAAGACGCCTAGAGAGCAGTTGGAGATCTAGTCGCTCCGAATCCGACCGAACACTGGTAAGATCTCATATTAAGACTTACCTAGTGGCGATAAAAGCGGCAAAATGTAACTATTTTTCTGCTCTTATCGCATCGGCAGATAATCGCCCGGCCGCCCTGTTTAGGATGACCCGTTCCCTCCTTCATCTGGGAGCGCGGGAGGATCCCTTGCAGGGTCGTGCCAAGGATTTTGTCCAGTATCTGCACGATAAAATCACTCAGATTCGGGAAGGCTTGGTCTCTGACTGGGTAGGTACAGATGGGATGATGGGTGTCGGTCTTGAGACTGCCATTTGGGAGGAGTTCGACCCTGTTGCTCCCGAGGACATGGACAGGATACTGGGGCGGCTGAACGTGACCACATGCTTATTGGACCCGTGTCCCTCCTGGTTGGTGCTGGCCTCCCGGGAGGTTACGCGAGGCTGGCTCCAGGGTATTATTAACACTTCCTTGAGTGAGGGTGTCTTGCCATCTGCCCTGAAAGAGGCAGTGGTGAGGCCCCTCCTCAAGAAGCCTGCTCTGGATCCGGCTGTTTTGGCTAACTATCGTCCGGTCTCCAACCTTCCCTTCTTGGCGAAGGTTGTTGAGAGTGTGGTGGCGCAACAGCTTCCTGGGTACCTGGATGAAGCTGTCTATCTGGACCCGCTTCAGTCCGGCTTCAGGCTTGGGCACAGCACGGAAACAGCATTGGTCGCGTTGGTGAATGATCTCTGGAGGGCTCGGGATAGGGGTTGTTCCTCTGTCCTGGTCCTGTTAGATCTCTCAGTGGCTTTTGATACCATCGACCATGGTATCCTGCTGCGCCGGTTGGAGGGGTTGGGAGTGGCGGGCACTGTTTTGTGGTGGTTCTCCTCCTATCTCTCTGACCGGTCGCAGTCGGTATTGGCAGGGGGGTCGACCCCGAGGCGCCTTGTTTGTGGGGTGCCTCAGGGGTCAGTCCTCTTGCCCCTTCTGTTCAACATTTATGTGAAGCTGCTGGGTGAGAAAATCCGTGGCTTTGGGGTGGAGTTCCATCAGTACGCTGATGATACGCAGCTGTACATCTCCACCCCAGGCCATCCCAACGATGCCCTTGAAGTGATATCCCAGTGCCTGGAGGCCGTGAGGATCTGGATGGGGAGTAACAGGCTCCGACTCAACCCTTCCAAGACCGAATGGCTGTGGCTTCCGGCGTCCCGATATAGCCAGCTGGTGCCATCGCTGGCTATTGGGGGTGAGTTATTGGCCCCCACGGATAGGGCTCGCAACTTGGGCATCCTCCTGGATGCACAGTTGTCTTTAGAAGAGCATATGACGGCCGTGGCCAGGGGGGCTTTTTATCAGGTCTGCCTGATTTGCGTCCCTTTCTGGATTGGGATTCCTTATGCACAGTCACTCAGGCACTCGTCACTTCCCGCCTGGACTACTGCAATGCTCTCTCCATGGAGCTCCCCTTGAGGAGTACCCGGAGGCTCCAACTGGTGCAGAATGCGGCCGCACGGGGGATTATGGGAGTGAGGGGTCGCTCCCATGTGACACCTTTCCTGCGTGAGCTGCATTGGCTTCCAGTGGTCTTCCGGGTGCGCTTCAAGGTGTTGGTTACCACCTTTAAAGCGCTCCATGGCATAGGACCTGGGTATTTGCGGGACCGCCTTCTGCCGCCGATAGCCTCCCACCGACCAGTACGCTCCCACAGAGAGGGACTCCTCAGGGTGCCGTCGGCCAGGCAATGTCGGCTGGCGACCCCCAGGGGTAGGGCCTTCTCTGTGGCAGCTCCCGCCCTCTGGAACGATTTGCCCCCGGAGATAAGAAGGATATCAGATCTCCGGGTCTTTCGCCGTGCCCTGAAAACTTTTCTTTTCCAGCAAGCAGGGCTGGCGTGAACCCCGCCCCCTTTTTTAGTTTTTAATTGTTTAGTTTTAATCTGTTAATGGGTTTTAATTCACATTGTTTTAATTTGGGCCAAAGCATATAATTCTTTTAATTAATTTTAAATTTTGTATTGTTATGTATTTTAGTTCTGGCTGTGCACCGCCCTGAGTCCACTAGGAGAAGGGCGGTATACAAATTGAATAAATAATAAATAATAATAATAATCAGAGCTTATCTGCACCCATGTGCAGTCAAAACAAATGACTTCACTGGGAAGGAATTTAGGTTGGATTGCATATATTGGACCATATCTGCCCATGTAATTTTCTATATAATAACATCTTGTATATGCATTGTTTTTGGGGAAAAATTGACAAAAACAAAAAAAAAATGATTATTTATTTTAGCCTCCATCTTTATGCTGACACTGCTTATCTAAAAGTGACTAAAATGCAGCTGCCATTGTAAGTTTTGTGAATGGGATCATAAAACACCCAACAATAAATGAGTGTTGCAATGCACTTCCCCTATATTGTGTATTTGGGAGTAGGGGAGGCAGAATCAGAGTTTTGTAAAATATATCATCAGGAAGATGATATATTTCTTGATTTTGTTCTTCCAATTTTCCGTGTTTTTCAATCAATTTCAAATTGGGACGGTTCTCATGGAACTTGAATCTATCTATCTATCTATCTATCTATCTATCTATCTATCTATCTATCTATCTATCTATCTACCTACCTACCTACCTACCTACCTACCTACCTACCTACCTATCATCTATTTATCATCTATATACTAACCTGTAATATTATGTGTTATGCTATATGTAATAATAAAAATAAAGAACATTTTGTAAAGCAAAAAACTTGGTTAGTAGGCACACATGCATAGTACACCCTTAAAGTTTGGTATGATTGCTGGGGGTAATCTCCACCTCTATAACTGTCTCTATAACTCCACCTCCACCATCTGCATCTCTATAACTGTCTGGTTTGGTTCTGCAACCCAACAAGACAGACACAGACTTCAGAGGATAATTAGAACTGCAGAAAAAACAATTGCTACCAACCTGCCTTCCACTGAGGACCTGTATACTGCACGAGTCAAAAAGAGGGCTGTGAAAATATTTATAGACCCCTCGCATCCTGGACATAAACTGTTTCAACTCCTACTCGAAACGATGCTATAGAGCACTGCACACCAGATCAATTAGACACAAAAACAGTTTTTTCCCGAACTAAACAAATAATTCCCTCAACACTGTCAAACTAGTTACTAAGTCTGCATTACTATTAATCTTCTCATTGTTCCTATCACCCATCTCCTCCCACTTATGACTGTATGACTGTAACCATGTTGCTGGTATCCTTAAGATTTATATTGACTGTTTTTCTATGACTATCATTAAGTGTTGTACTTTATGATTCTTGACGAATGTATCTTTTCTTTTATGTACACGGAGAGCATGTGCACCAAGACAAATTTCTTGTGTGTCCAATCTCACTTGGCCAATAAAGAATTCTATTCTATTCTATTCTATTCTATTCTATTCTATTCTATTCTATTCTATTCTATTCTATAGATTTTTAACTCAGATTAAGTCAGCTACTCTGTTGTAACTTAATATCCTCCAATAATATAAATTGGGGCAGTGATTAATAAGAAATTAAAAGGCTTAAGAAACAGGCAAAAGTGTGGAATAAGCAGATCTGTTCACTTACTGTTGTTGTAAATTCTTTGCAATTATTTGCCAGTCTTCAAAACAAAGCAGCATTTCTAATACTTGTGAACAAAAATAAATCGGGATGCAGTGAAACTATTTTAATGGCAAAATATCTTCCCATAGTTCATACCCAGTAAGGATCAAACAAGTATTTTAAACTTCTTGCATTTTCTGAGCAGCCTTCAAAGAAAATTTCCCCATCCAATGTGTTATCAGAAAATGACAGGCTACCAAAATAAAGAAAAAGATGGATTTCTCCCCCATGTTTACTAAGCTTTTAACTGAATTATTGTGTGACAATACCATGGTTCACACATTGCTCTTTTCTGTTAGCCTTAATGATTGAATAAAACAGAACTGTTTAGGTACAGTACCCACATACACTGAGCCATATAGTTTAAAATATGGTATAATTGTTGTATGATCCCCATTAATGTAAATTCCTTAGATATTTGAATACCGTGACATCAGTTCGAATAGCAATTCTGTCTTCCTAGGTGCTGAAACCTTTGGATTGAGACTGGATTTGATCCAGAATGTTCTGCTCCAAGAATTTAGGTGCAGCAGAATCCTGTGGTGTCAGACCTTGCTAGAATTGGAAGCCTATACTGTTAGAAATGTCATTGAATATGTACTGAAAGGAAAAACTGAAATCACAGCTGAGTACAACTACAATGGATGATTATAATACAGAGCCAACTATTTCTAGCAACAAAGGCCCTAAGCATATTAACTCATTCAGTGAGTTGCATTGTGTTTAATTCTTGCTTACACTTGCTGTCATGCACCGTAGTTAAAATTTACACTCTTTTATTGGACATGAGAAGATATTTTTATTTATATCCTCTTTTGTTAGCCATTTGGCTTCATAATAATTAATCAAGTCACCAAAGGAGTATCATAGTGGGGAGCGAAGAGGACTTATTTGCATTATTAAGATATTCTAACAGGGTATCTCAATGTGTTAACAGCTCAGCTACAATATGGGACTCTTGTTTTATGACAAGTTACAATTTTCTTGTAATGTTAGCTGAAGTTCATCTCAATAATTATGCTAAATTAAGGAGTCTTGCATATATAGAAATAAACATTAAAATGCATTAAACTGAAGTAAAGAATGTAATTTAATCCCTCTGTGACTAAATGAAAGTCAGCCTTGCCAGTTAGTCCTTGTTTCACCCTGTAAGGCAGGGATAAGCAACTGGAACCTGTTTGGACTATGACTCCTATAATTGTTCCTGTCCCAGGTTTTTGGAAGCTAAAGGCCCAGAAATCTAGAAGGCACCTGGTTGATTCTAACACAAACTTTGATTAAGACTGAGAAATTTCTGGATTTTCAGATCTTGCTGAACTACAGTTCTTAAATATTTCAACTTGCATTACCAAACGTTAAATAGTGTGGGAGCACAATGTCTGGAATATTATAGTTCCACACACTGACCTTGATAAACAAGAAATTTTCCTTACTCTGCATATGAATATATAAACACCCACAAGGATGAGAAGTGTTTCAATATTGTGGAAGTAGCACAATCTTAACGGTTAGTGCTAACCAGGCCAGTCTTTCTTAAGAAGTGAATGTATGGCAAGATGCAGTTATTATTTCCATAGGGGAAATCTCCTTTCCCATCAATGTCATTGCATTGTTTACTGCATATGGTTGCTTCTCTAGGATGGAATACTATCTCTGTATAGTTCAGGCATTTTCAGGAATGGGAATGGGAGAAATAAGCAGATAATATTAACAAAAAATTAATTCAGAGACTTTACTCACAAAAAATAACCAACCTAATAGAATTATTTTATTTTGCATGCGATGATAAATGTTATTTGCAATTTAATCCAGAGGCTAGTAGTGTTATATTCTGTATTAATTGCATTAATACTTAATTTACTCTGCATGCATCTCAATTTCTAATGCAGTTGTAGTATTGCTTTTTTTCCCCCCACTTTATTTTTATCTGATCTCATAGCTTTTGGGTCTTTTTCAATGGTGGCAAGAATATGTCTGTTGAAAATAACAGACTACATTTAGTTCATGAAAGCTTATTCCATAGTATGCGTTAATAAAGTAATGCAAGTCTTTTATTTTTATATAGTAGTAAATCCCATTAAATAAAGCTAGAATTATTTTGAGAAAACATACATCAGATTTCATATCAATATGCAAAAAAGCCATTATAAGAATAAAATGATGATATTTTAATAAAAGAAATCCATTCATTTCTTTTTGTTTAATTTTGTGGTACCAAGTTATGCTCACTTCAAGACTTTAGTTTGATAAATTTATTAGATGGACGCAAATGATCTGCTAAGAAGTTTCTAGAATGTGGAATACTTCCATGTTCTCATGCCAAGAAGTAGTGTAAAGTAATCTAAAGTCATTACGAAGTGTGTGTTTGTGAAAGAAATATGGTTACAGTTTGTGTGTGTATTTGCATGGATTTAAAGGTAGTCACAATTTAAGTTTTTGGAAACAACTTTGGGTGTTCATAAGGCTGCTACTGCTACATATGGGAAAGTGATACTGCTTTAGCTATACAGTATGGAATTCATGGGGATGTGGGGGGCGAGAATGGGCATTGATTGTAACATTACTTTCCAAGTTCCTGCAGAGCAGGTTGCTATGGAATCATCTTCATCCAAGCATCTTTCCAAAACATAGGAGATGCCAGCCCATTTATTTGGCATTCTATTTAGCAGGCATCTGGTCTAAGTACTCAAATTCACAAAGCCAGACATGTTTCTCCCAACACTCATTTAAAACTGAACAGAAAGTGAGAAAAAGAAGATTTAATAGCAACAATATTACTGTTGTCTAAAATGGAAACCCTCTACTTTGACACTTTAATGTACGAAAGGCAGATATGTGATTACATTTTCAAAATTAGCCAGATTGTATTTTCTACATCACTACCTTCCACACATTTCTGTCTACAGATCATCATTTATAATCATAATGTCAGGAACCTTAATTTAGAAGTAGCTTTCTCTAATTTGATAGATCAGTGTTTTTAATATAGGAGTAGTCTTTGGAAAATTTAGTATAGAAAGAAATTGGTTTATTCCTTTTTCTATTACACTATGTTCTATCATCTTTGTTTGGTTACATACCAACATTTCTAGCTTTATTTTTTCTAAAAATATTCAAGGTAGCAATTAGTATATTGGGAAATTAAAACATATCAGATATTACAAAGCTCATAAAATAAATTCAGTCAGTAAATAAATTCAGTCAGTAATCTCTACATTAATATGGACAGAAGAACATAAGGAAAAACATCCTGGAAAATGTTATCTAAGACTCCACCCATTGTTTGCAGAGCCTGTCTCCTCTACCTCTTCCTATAATTTAAGGTCAAAATGCATTAAGGCAGTCCAAAGTTGTTTTGAAGAAATATAAACTTGGCCTTGGGAATGGGGAAGAGATGAGCAACCTGTTAAGGAAAAACTTTTAGGAGACATTACATGATGGTGAGAAAGAGGAAAAGACAAGAAAGATCAAAATTAAATCTGCCTTGATTTTCTTTGGCATAAGATGGGGCAGAGAGAAACTTCAACAGGCTCCAACAGTTTATTCTCTTCTACAGCAATAAAGGAAATTTCTGGAAATCCTATTCTGACCTTCTTGAACTTGCTTACCTTGAAGATGCCTTCTGATTCCCCTACTCCACAAGTACTTCTGTGCCTCTCACCTGTCTCAAGAGCTTTCATCTGACAAGCCATGAAGCATAGGTGAGGAAGCTTGGGGTAACACAGTTGCAAATGGTCCTGCAGGTGTGCTGGGGAGCTGACTTCTTCAATTGATCCCTGAGCTTGGCAGCTGGTGGCAATGGAGATATAACCTAACCCTAAGCTAACCCCTTTCCCTTCCTTTCTTAAGTGTCTAGCCCAGGGCTGTCAAACTCCCATACTGTGGGCTGGATGAATCACGTGCTGGCCATGTCCACGCCAGAGGTGGGATTCAGCAGGTTCTGACCAGTTCTGGAGAACCAGTAGCAGAAATTTTGAGTAGTTCAAAGAACCGGTAAATACCACCTCTTGACTGTCCCCGTCCCCATCTATTCTCTGCCTCCCGAGCCCCAGCTGATCAGGAGGAAATGGGGATTTTGCAGTAATCTTCCCCTGGAGTAGGGTGGGGATGGAGATTTTACCATATCCTTCCTCTGCCACACCCACCAAGCCACACCCACCAAGCCATGCCCCACCCACTAAGCCCCGCCCACAGAACTGGTAATAAAAAATTTGAATCCACCACTGGTCCACGCCCAGTTTAGCGAAAGGGAAAAAGTCCTGATACGTCACGTGATGCCCCCATGACGATGTGAGTTTGACACCTCTGGTCTAGCCTATCAGCTTATCACATGTTTTTGAAAGTATATTGTAAGTGAAAGAAATAATGTATTTGTAAAATTCTTCTACCTGTGGCCACTGCTTCCACTTCTTCTTTTTACATATAGTTCCTTAATAGTGTCTAGCTCCCACACCAATCTTGCACAGCCAAACCCATTTTTCAAATTTCAGCTCTTTTACAGCAGATCCAGCCTTGGCTGCATTATTTAGATGACTGCCAGAAGGCAGCAAAGCAACTGGCTGATCCAGAATTATAAGAATTTTTTTAAAAAAATGATTTGTTAAGATTTTAATAGGAAAGAAAAGAAAGAAAGAAAGAAATGTTTCTTGTGTGTCTGGAGTAATGTGTATAGAATAACTGCAGGATTTTGGAGGAAAATTGGAGAATGTTTTTTACATGATGGATAAAATCAGACATGGCTGGAATTTCATCAAAGGGGGCTATCAATCATAGAACGTTGCATGTGAAAGTTGTACTGAAAGCAATGCAGTGTGATAGGTTCATCCTCAAGAAGTTCTTATTGTGGAGGCAAAAATATTTAGGGGGGTGATTTTTGGCTAGCTCCAGGACAGAATAGGGGCACAGTGAGATGGCTCTGTGAATGTGGCCTTACTTTAAAACCATTATGTACAGATATATCAGTTAAAGAATAGACATAGTTCTTGATTTACAATAGTTCATTTATTGACCATTCAAAGTTACAATAGCACTGAAAAAATGATTTATGACCATTTTTCACACTTAAGTTCATTGCAGCATCCCCACAGCCACATGATCAAAATTCAGGTGCTTGGCAACTGATTCATATTTATGACAATTGCAGTATTCCAGGGTCACATGATCACTTTTTGTGATCTTCAGATAAGCAAAGTCAATGGGGAAGTCAGATTCACTTCATATTACTAATTTAACAACTGCAGTGATTCATTCAACAATTGTAGCAAGAAAGGCCATAGCATTCACTTAACAAGATCTCACTTAGAAACAGAAATTTTGGGCTTAAAATTGGTCATAAAATGAGAACTCCCTGTTTTATATCATAGATATACTTGAAATTAATCTGACTAGAAAAGTAAAAATGTTAAGTATATAAAGCTACAAAATGATGGTGCATTCATAGCTGTAAGAAAGTGTTGAAGAAGTTAACTCTTGACATTGAATTAATTCTGTAATGGTTTCATCCATTCTATGAAGAATTTGAAAAAAAATGGGAACAATGTTTTGATAACTTCCTTAGGAGTAACTTTTTCAGTAATTTCAGAATGTTGGTTGATATTTGCAAATGCTCGAATCCAAATTTAGACTCAAGGTATCCTGGAAATGGCTAATTGAAAACATAGCACATTCGATCTACATTGGGGCTGTCAAATGTAAAGACCAACTCTAGCAAAGTAGAAACTAGTGATTCTTAGGCTAGATAGAACCATTACATCAACATAACAGATCTATCCCAATCCAAGTCCAGAAGAAGAACATCCAGATGTCTATTGATTCAAAAAGGTGGGAGGAAAAGCTTTAGACTTTTGGAGAAGACAAAATATACTGTAGTTATATATGGATACATACAGGGAACCTTCGATTTACAGCCCATCATTTACTGACTGTTTAAAGTTACAAGAGCACTGAAAAAATGACTTATGACCATTTTCACTCTTACGACCATTGCACCCTTCCCACAGTCATGTGATCAAAATTTGGAAGAGTGGCAACCGACTCATATCTATGAAGGTTGCAGAGTTCCAGGGTCACCATTTGCAATCTTCTGACAAATAAAGTCAATGGAGAAACCAGATTCATTTAATAGTTATGTTACTAATTTAACAACTGCAGTGATTCACTTCACAACTTTAGAAGACAGGTCATAAAAAGGGACAAAACTGATTTAACAACTTGTCTTGCTCAGCAACAGAAATTTTGGACTCAGTTGTGGTTGTAAGTTGAGGACTACTTGTCTCAACTGGCTTTGCTTTTTGTGTCCTGTAGTAAGTACATGTTCTGACCAAGTATGGCTTCTATCTTGCCTGAGTGAAACAACTTATTTAACCATGTTGTGTCTATGAAGCTTCTGCTGTAAGTAAATTCCTGAATAGAGGGTGAAGTTTTCAAGGAACTGAAATTTATTGCTGTGTCTGGCATAAACCCAAACTCACAGAATACATTTTGTCTGTGTTACTTTTGTGATATTGCCAGGGTTTTGCTGTAGGGATATTTTGAACAGAATACATGATCTAGTATGTAGTATTCAGCCAGTAGTTACTGGATGTGTTATTACTCTTATTGTTGTTATTTTAATGTGTCTGCTGATGAATCCTTTCAGACTCAACTGCAATCACCAGCGTATAAATAATAAAATGTCTATAATAAAATTAACTGAACCCCCAAACAACATAATGCAAAAAGCCCCATCCATAACAAAAATAAAAAACAATGACTGACAACTGCAATTATGTAATAAAAAAAAAATCACCAATGGTGAATAAACATTCCCTGAAGGTCTTCTGAAAGTCTGCCAATGAGAGGCACAGAAGTGGCCTCTGTCCCATCAACCTTATTTCATGCAATTGGTGCCTCACCAGCACCTTCAAAAAATCTTTAGAAGACAACTTGGAGCAGGATGGTTTGAAGACACACCTTTGAAGAAAAACACAGAGGAATACTTGAATTATATGAATCGGTTCTTCCAAAAAGTGTAGGGAAAGCACGAACTTCAAGGGATTGCTGAAGCACAGTTCACCAAATAGTATTGCGTGTGTGTCAGTCAGGAATAGAATAGAATAGGGAAACGTCCGGTGGCACTGCAGGGGCCGAGGAACGCTCTTTTCTTGAGCGCCAGCCCTGCGATCTCGTAAAGCCGCTAGAACAGCGCAAATCAGCTGTCTAGTGGCTTGAAAACTTTCTCCCTGGGAAAAGAGGAGGAAGAGAGCAGACGGGCGTAGGTAGAGCTCCCCAAGGAGCCCCAGGAATTCTGGGGCTCGAAGGGTGAGAGCTCCCTGGAAGCCCGACAGAGCTCCGGATCCGGGACATTTCTGCTTCAAGCAGAAGAAGACGACGCGACCACTCCTGCAAACAACGCTTGGAATAAACATCATTCAGAAGCAGGCTGAGCAAACTCAGGAGAGATTAGATCTGCAAGTACTGAACTTTAACTCCAAATGTGTATTACTTCCTTCTGACTTATTAAGGGGAGAAAGTGAAACCAAGATGGCGATTGAGCTTTAATGGGGCGTGAAAGTGAAAGTTAAAAAGGAAAGTTTCTTTTAGTGTTGGCAGCCCCTGTTCAAAATTAGAGATTTGTGTTTTTTTTTTTAAAAAAGGAGAAGATCAAAGATTACAGCAGTGATTTTTTAAAAAAGGATTGATATTATTTAAAAACTGATTTCTGGATTTGGTGGATCTATTGTTCTGGCAGCTGATTAAATTTAAATTGGAAACTAAAAATGGCTTCAAAACAAATTAAGGCTATTATCCCCAAAAGTGCTGGGACTTCACCAGCTCAAACGTCCAGATTGCAATCTCTCTCTGTTCCAATGGAACCAACAATATTAACATCTGAAATGTTGCAGGAAGCCCTCAAAACACAAGCCTCTGTTACAGAAAAAAAAATTGCTTCAATGTTTCAGGAGCAAACTCAAGAAGTTGCTGAAGAAATAGCTCAGGTCAAAGAGACTATTCAAAAACGAAACCAAGAAATTAGAGAAGATATTATTATGGCAGTACAAGGATTGGCAGGACACATTGAAGCAATAGATAAAAAAGTGGAAGAAATTAAGCAGTCTAATGAGAACTTGGAAAATAAAATGGGGGAGGTCCAGGACAAGATGGAAAGAGCAGAGGCAGATGTGATAATGATATAATATGGAGACATGGAATTTGCTCTGAGAATAAGAGGCCTCAAGGAAAATAAGCAAGAGAATTTGAGAGAGATCTTCTCAGAAGCATTTGCACAGATAATGGAAGATCAAAAAGCAAATTTTGAATGGCAAATTGACAAAATTTATCGTGTCAATTCATGGGTGGCCAGACAGAAACATCTACCAAGAGACATTGTAGTTTATTTTACAACAAGGAGACTACACAATGAAATCCTACAAGTTACTTTTAAAAATAAACTTCAAGTGCAGGGGCAGGAGGTTTTAACACTGAAAGAAATTCCCCCCAAAATGTTGAGAGCCAGAAAGGATTATGCCTTTCTGGTGGAAGAACTGAGATACCGTCAGATACAGTATAGATGGGAAGTTCCAGCTGGTCTAGTGGTGAATTATTCAGGAGAAAGATACCATCTCAATTCAATGTGGAAGGCAAGAGATTTCTATACCAATGTATTAAAGGCTGGTTGCCCTCAGCCCTAGGAAGCTAGAAGGAAGTCGGAAATAGAGGGGGCAAGAAAGGGGGAGAAAGAATTGTTGGCACAGGCCCAAAAGGGTGATTTGATTATTCAAGAAGAATTAATACAATTTTCGACTACTGTTCAAGCTTTGGAGATAGACGAACCTAAGGATCAAAGACAGACTCGAGCGGCAGCCAAGCGTCAAGAAGAATTAAGAGTGCAGCAACTTCAAATGATTCAAGATACTACAAAAACAGAAGCAGTGGGAGGAGCAAGGTCAAAAAATAAAATGCATGGAGATTTCAAGTAGATGCTCCAAGTGCTTCAGGGGGGCCAAGAACGGCAACTAGATTTTTGACCTGGAATGTTAATGGCCTAAATTCACCACAAAAGAGGAGAAAAATATTTCATTATTTGAAGCAGTTTAAAAATGATATAATTTGTTTACAAGAGACTCATATTAGAAGTAAAGATCAAAAATACTTAATAAATGCAAGGTTAGGTATACATTTTGTTGCATCTGCTCCTGAGAAGAAGAATGGTATAGTTATCTACCTAAAGAAAGACTTAATTGCCAAATTAATTGAAGCAGATGATCAAGGAAGATTTATAGCAATTGAACTTTTAATAAAAGGAGAAAAAATACTTTTAATTGGTGTCTACGCACCGAATAAGCTTTTACATTCCAAGTTATTACAATGGGACTATAAATCATGTATTTTATTGGGTGATTGGAATGGAGTTTTGGACACTAAAAAAGATAAGAAGCGGCTTTTGCAGAACATTTCAACACGTGCCAGATTGCAAAAATTGTTTTTTGAAATGATGGAGGATATGGAACTGAGAGATATCTGGCGAGAGAGAAACCCCGAAGAAAAAGAATTTACCTTTTTTTCTGATGGACATCAATCTTTCTCAAGGATTGATTTTATATTAATTACAAATGATTTCTTTTCCAGAGTGAAGAAGATGAAGATTTGTTCAAGAGTTTTAACGGATCATAGTCCAGTCTGGATGGAATTAGAGTATGGAAGAGGATCTAAGAGGTCTTGGAGGTTAAATGAAAATCTATTTAGATATGAGGAAAATGTAAAAGAATGTAAAAAATTTATGAAAGAATTTTTTATTATAAATATGCATAAGGGTACATCTATGGAAATGGTTTGGGATGCAAGCAAAGCATATATGAGAGGCATTCTGATATATTTGAATAATAAATATAGACGCAAACAGGAAAAAAAAGGAAGGATTAAGAAGAGGAAATCAGGAAAAAAGAACAAGCTTTGATATTGAATCCAGCAGATAAGAAAATAAAAGAGGCAATTAATTTATTGCAAGGGCAATTTAATATGTTAATGGCAGATCAGGTCGCAACTAATTTGCAATATACTAAACATAATATTTTTTGTAATGCTAATAAACCAGGGAGGTGGTTAGCATATTTGTTAAGGAAAAAACAAAAGTCACGGACCATAGAGAAAATAGAATATAAAGGTAAAGACGTTTATCAGCAAAATATGATTAAAAAAGCATTTTTAGAATTTTATACGAGGTTGTACCCTGGTGATAAAATTCAAGGTACAGATATAGATAGATATCTACAGAAAGAGAATATTCCTACAATTACAAAAGAGCAAAAGGAGGGTTTAAATCAACCAATAACCACTGAGGAGATTATGTTTGCAATTAAGCAGTTGAAAGTGGGTAAAGCTCCTGGGAGAGATGGCTTGACAACTGCTTATTATAAACATTTGCAGTTAGAAATGGTGGGACCACTTAAAGAATTATTTACTAATATACAATCTGGAGGAGATGTACCCCCATCTTGGAGGACAGCTTATATTTCTTTGATTCCAAAGGAGGAGCAAGATCACACCCAGCCAAAAAATTATAGGCCCATATCACTCTTAAATACAGATTATAAGATTTTTGCTAAAATACTAGCAAATAGGTTAAAGACAGTCATGCAACAAATGATTCATAATGATCAAACTGGTTTTATAAATGGTAGACAAATGAAGAGTAATGTAAGGCAAGTTGTTAACCTATTGGAGTATTTGGGGAAGAAAACCAAATTCCTGCGGTGCTGATATTTCTTGATGCAGAGAAAGCATTTGATCAATTGAATTGGCAATTTTTATTGAAAATAATAGAAAAGATGCAGTTTGGGGAACATTTCACAAAATCTAGAAAGGCAATATATCAGAAACAAACAGTGCAAATAATAATTAATGATAGTTTAACAGATACTTTTAATATAGAAAAAGGAACAAGACAAGGATGGCCTTTGTCTCCATTATTGTTTATTTTGACTTTGGAATTTTTGGTAAGTAAGATACGTGGGTTGGACAAAATAAGTGGAATTAAGATTAGGCAGTATGACTATAGACTACGAGCATTCGCAGATGACTTGGTTGTTACTTTAACCCAACCATTACAGTCGGTTGTAGGTCTAATGGATATAATTAATCAATATGGACAAGTATCTGGATTTAAAATAAATGCAGGGAAAACAAAGATAATAACTAAAAATATGACTATAAATTAAAAAGAAGAATTAGAAAGACTAACAGGATTTGAAATTGTAAAAAAAGTTAAGTATTTAGGGGTCTATATTATGACATCAAATGCGAAATTATTCATGCATAGTTATGATCCGTTGTGGCAAAAAATACAGAGAGAGATGGAAAACTGGAAAAAATTACAATTATCCTTGTTAGGAAGAATAGCAGCAGTAAAAATGAATGTTTTGCCTAAGTTTTTGTTTCTTTTTCAAATGATACCAATACTCAAAAAAGATGAGAATTTGAAGATATGGCAGACGGGTATTAATAATTGTTGTTGTCTTGTTGTCACACAACTCTGGGTGGCTTACAACATAATCTCCTACCCCTTAGGTAGTTTTATAACTCCGGTCATGCTCCAATTTGCCATTTGATTTTAATGTGACATAGTTGTAAATATTCCTGAAAAGAGTCTGGAGCAAAAGAAAAATGTTCAGGCTTTATTTTTATAATACAATGCAGAGCACTGGGCATGAGTCTAAAACATTAATAGATTTGGCATTGCAGTCCTATTACTGCTTTATAGACATATCACAAACTAGCACTCGTTTCTGCATTTAAAATCTGGCACATTTTCATTAGGTATATGCAGATTAAGAATTGGATCCAGTGATTAAAGTGCAGATTTCAACAGCACTTAGAAAATAATGTGCTAACAAATTTTAACTTGGCATGTATTTTTTGAATAGTGATTCACTTTTGAATAGTTTAAATAGTCAGCCACTTTTATAATTACAAAACTCAACGATTGTAGGATGAAAAATAGTAGCAGATCAGTAGAGAACAAATCATCTTGAGCAGGGGTGTCAAAATCAAGGCCCGGGGGCTGAATCTAGCCTATGGGGTGCTTAGATCTGACCCACTGGGCCGTCCTGGAAACAATGAAGTGGTGCCTCTGCCAGCAAAAATAGAGCTTGGGGTGGGGGACACATGCAGCCCTTCCAAGCTCTGTTTTTGCTGACAGAGGTCGCAGGAGGTCATTGCAGCCAAAAATGGAGTTTGGAAGCCTGTTTTCACTGGCAAAGTGTTCGGATCACCACAGGTGCCCCCGACATGAGTGACGTCAAACTGGCCATGCCTCTGCTGGCTTCGCCCACCCCAGCCCCCTGAGGTCAAACACAACCCTTATGCGGCCCTCAATGAAAAAGATTTTAAGTATATTAATTGTTATATACTGGTATAGTATGCTGGGAGACCTAAATGAATAGTTTAGGTACAGACTGTCATGGAGAAAATCTATTTATGTGGTTGTTAAGAGCTGACAGTGATTTGATGGCAATACTCAGTCTTCGGTCATGGTATGTTCTGAGGGAGGAAGCTGTCACAAACTTAATGTAATCTCTAGGACCTTTAACACAACTTGAGGACTGCCTGTAACTTCATTCTTACTTTTCAGTATTTAGGAGCAATCTCATACCACTTAAACATGTGCCCTTTGCAACTTAAGTTTACATTCTGATGTTAAAACAACAAAGAAGTCTAAAATTTTGTGTTGAAAGCAATCTCCTTTTTTTCTTCATCAGTTAAATGCCTTTATTCTAATAAGGTTTTCATTAGTGAACAATTAGTACCACCTACATTACATCAAGAGAAATTGTAATCAACAGGTAGTAATGGCAAAATAGGTTCGTCAGCCAAGGCTATTAAAATGCAATGAAGGATTAGCTGTAATGAGAGAAATTTGACTGAAAGAAACAAAGAAAATGAAAGGAGAATTTAGTTAGATAAGGGAATTTCAGCAGGGCAGCTGGCTAAAATTTAGGATAATAATCCTCTCAAATAATAAGAAAAATTAACAAAAAATCAAAGAAAACCTTCCATAATACTGTGTCAGTGGATAAAATCTTGTATTATGCAGGGACTGTCCAGCAGGGGACAGAATACAACTGAGATCTTTTAACTAAAGATTATTAAAAAAAACAAATAAACAAACCTAGCATCCTAGACCTCAGAAATATGACCATACATATTCTTGAATTGGGATTTTATTAAGGAACAAGACAATAAAAGTATATCAGTGGGAAATGGCAATGAAGGAGAAAGTAGCAATCAGTGGAGAATTAACGTTCAATAGGGAAATATTATTTAAAACAATTAATACTGTGTAGGAAATGGCAATGAAAGTATAAAGAACATTCACAAGGCACTTAAGATGGGATGTAACAGACAATGAAAATGGCAATGAAGGGGAGAAAGCACCTAAGCCATATTGAGGAATGAACATTTTGTGGTGTAAGTGATGGGACAATATATCCAGTTCAGATTTGGGAAAGAGATTTGGGGAAAGAGAACAAGTTCAAAACATGCTCTATATGAGGGGGGGGGGTTGCCTTTGAGAAAAAGGGAAAGTCCTCTCATATACCTTCTAGCTTTTGGAAGCTGGAGTTCAGCTGAAGGAGAGGGAATGAAAAAGGAGCTGAAAATCAGATGGAGGAGGGAGAATGAAGAGAAAGGACAAGGAAGGAAAGAAAAGGAAAAAGTCCTGATAACTGTGAAAAGACAGATAACAGATCAAGGAGGGATGGAAGAAGGAAGACACTCTTGTTTATCCTTTCATTGCCTAGCCCTGGTTCTCAAAGATTGTTGGCATAGCTTCCAAGATTTCATGGAAAGTAAGGAGTAAAACTAGAGCTATTAATCTATAACTGATTGCTGGTGCTTTTTGCTGGGTCAGCCTAACAGGCTCTGTAGCTTCCTGAATCCATGGCAATTCTGGAACAGGATTATTTCAAATCAGTGGTGAAATCCAATTTTTTTTTACTACCGGTTATGTGGGCATGGCTTGGTGGGCATGGTATGGCTTGGTGGGCGTGGAAGGGGAAGGATATTGCAAAATCTCCATTCCCACTCCACTCTGGGGCCAGCCAGAGGTGGTATTTGCTGGTTCTACGAACTACTCAAAATTTCTGCTACTGTTTCTCCAGAACCTGTCAGAATCTATTGAATTTCACTCCTGTTTCAAATTGTTCTAGAAGGTGGGCACTGGGATACTTAGTTGCTCGGATGAAGCTACCTGGTCTTCCAGACTTGTCCTCACAGAAAGGCTCACAGAAATTGAGTAGTCAAGTAGTGGTCAACTAAGAGGAGAAAGATTCTTCTTAAGTGTCCTATTTCATATCCCCTGTAGTGATTTGTGCATTAGCCTAAAATTGTAGAATTTGGTTTCAGGAGTGAGACTCATCCTTTCTTTTTTTCTTTTTTAAAAATGAAGTTAGGGGCTTAATTACAAGTATTTTTACAACACAACAAGATATTTAAAATACTTTTACACAAGGAGTATTTACCATTCTGTTAAATCAGCACTACTTTACATTATATGAATAAACATTTTTCAGCATACACTCTCATCCAGTTTGTGTTCATTGGGTCATATTGAAAACCTAAATGTGTTTTGTTGGCTAGAGATGTTAAAACATAAGGTCCCACAATAAAGCATTAAAAACATAGATTTAATGGAGAATAATCAAATTTCTAATAGCTTTAGCTTTAATAACCTTCTAATAGCTAATTAGGTATTAGCTAATAGCTTTAATAACCTTCTAATAGATTTAAATAAGAATGTTATTTTTAAACATATTCAGAACATCAGAAGTCCTAAGAAGATGCAGAAATTGATATATATATATATATATATATATATATATATATATATATATATATATATATATATATATATATCATTTGTCATCTTCAGGCTGGTGTTCTCGGCTTCGTGCTTCCAGGAGCAATGTGAGATCGCAGCTGTCTCTTCCTTTTAACTGCTAGTGGGGGTGGGAGCTGATTGGGTGGGAACTTGGCTGTGTTCTGATTGGGTGGAGGTGTGTTCTGATTGGTTAGGGGCTTGGATGTGCTCTGATTGGCTGGGGGTGTGTTCTGTTTGGGTGGGGGCTTGGTTGTGCTCAGCTTAGTCTGAGTTGCAGGGGGATTTGAGCTGGTGAGCTGCGTTGTTGTTGTTTGGCTTCGTGTTTGTGGCTGTGCGAGCTCTTCATGGTTTAGGTTTAGGTTTAGGTTTATTTGATTTGTATACCGCCCTATTCCCGAAGGACTCAGGGCGGTGAATAGCCAACAATAAAATACATAAATAGACAAAATTTAAAAACCCGATAAAATCAAATTAAGTTATTTGGCCCAGACAAATTAAAATGCCCCAATAATTTAAAAACAGATTAAAATTTACGTATTTAAAAAGGGAAGAGATCAGGCCAAGCCCGCTTGATGGAATAAAAAGGTCTTCACAGCACGGCGGAAGGAGCGCTGATCCGGGATCCTCCGTATCTCCGGGGGGAGCTCATTCCAGATGATAGGTGCCCCCACATGGTGGGTGTCAGTCTGCTTCATGTATGGATTGGAGGGGTTTAAAGTGGCTAATGATGCAGCTGCGGTCTGGCTTCTGGTCCTTGGTCGTGGCTCATTATCAGTGTGGGTTTGAGTCTGCTTTCTGCGTGGATGTGTGATGGTGACATCAGGTGTGGCACTCGTGAGTGTGGGTCTGGTGTCATTCGTCGTGTTAGGGACTCGTTTGTCAATAAGGGCGGGTTTCCAAATGGCTGGTAGGCGGGAGGTATCGTCTCGTTTGTTCATGCTGTGTGGGCGTTTTTCTATCTCGATGGCTTCTCTGATTATTCTGTTGTTAAAGTGTTCAGTTTTGGCGATAGTTCTGGTCTTTTTAAAGTCAATATCATGTCCTGTGGCTTTAAGGTGTTGGACCAGGGAAGAAGTTGGTTCCTCTTTTCTGACTGAGTTCTTGTGTTCTTCTCTGCGTGCACTTATTCGTCTGTTGGTTTGTCCGATGTATGTGGTGGGGCAGGCGGTGCATGGGATTTCATATACCAGCCAATCAGAGCACAACCAACCCCCCATCCAATCAGAGCACAGCCAAGCCCCTAACCAATCAGAACACACCTCCACCCAATCAGAACACAGCCAAGTTCCCACCCAATCAGCTCACACCCCCACTAGCAGTTAAAAGGAAGAGACAGCTGCGATCTCACATTGCTCCTGGAAGCACGAAGCCGAGAACACCAGCCTGAAGATGACGAATGAGACTTCATCGAAACGTCGCCAAGACACTTCCAATTTTACGTGGGAGAAGACCCGAATAACCAAAGACCTACACACACACACACACACACACACACACACACACATATATGTATGTATATTTAAAAAATGCACAGGGATAGAAATTGTGAAATAAAGAATTGCACTGTAAAACACTGAAATTATTCTGGAAAGTATATTTTAGAATTGTACTTGAAAAGAAATGGAAGACGATAGTATGAAACAGTCTTTAAATGAATCGATGCTTTGTGCATAATATAAAATAATAAGATAGCATTTTAACAATAAGGAACACTTGTAAGATTAAGTAAGAAATTAATTACAAGTAAATCTTTGGAATTTTATTTTATATTCTCCATTGTAACCATTCAGTAGATGTACTAAAGGGAATAGCAAGCATATATTGTCAGCATATACAAAAGACCCAGAAAATAGGAATATTTTTGCATTCATTCCATAGATGAAAGGATGACATATGATCAGAAATGAAAGTGTCATTATTGTCAGATGTAAATGCCTTATTCTCCAATGTGTAAATAATGTATATATGGAACATCAGAGGTTAACTTATTCTTTGGACTTTAATGTATTCATAACTTACCACTCCCATTCCTAGCTCCACCCCTTGTATATATAAGGAGCCACCCTCACCATTCTCGTCGCTTCTACCTTGAATATTCAGTGAATATAGAATGCCTATCATAAATAAAAAGAAATATATTTAATGCTTTAACTTCTATTATCTTTATTGAGTCTGATCCTGAAAATATTGCAACAAGCTGGTAGCAGAGGATGGTTAATTGACTCAATAAGTAATTAAAAATGTCCAAGAAAGATAGGCCCAACACCAGGGCCTACAGCAAAGAAATAGAAACTGATCAAGAGATGATCAACGAATCCACCAATGCGATTTCGAGAGAATCCGAAGAATACACCACTGAAGAAGAAGAACTAATGAGTGAAAATAATGACCAGAAAGAAATCGAAATAGAAAATAACGAACTCAGGTCAGAGATATTAAAGATATTAAAAAGCCAAAAGAATGATGAAAGTCTCATCGCGGACCTCCAGGAGATGCTGAAGAACAGCGGAGCAGCGAGAGAGAAAAACGTCATTAAAGAAAAACCCAAAGATCAAAAAATCGTAAGTGAGATGACTACTGAGAAAATAGTTGTTAAAAAGAAAAGATGTGATCCCGCGCGAAATTTTGAATGGCAGCCATCTTGGTTTCAACGAACTTCAAAAGAGAATGGAGCAGAGCCAATCAAAACGCTCAGTTCAAAATTTCTGGCGCGAAAAACACTATCAGACGAAGAAAGTGAGAATGAAGTCTCAAACTCTTCAGATGATCCAAAATCAGAAAGTGAAGACGATTTAACAAAATCTCAAGTAAAATCAGCAATGAAAACGCTTTTTGCTGCTTTTGGGCCAAGACTGAAAATTACCAAGACATCTACGAAGAAGCAAGAAATCAAACCGGCGACTCAAGACCTGCACGCTCCCATCCTGACTTCGAAAGCGACGACGCCCGAGCCCAGAGAGCCATGCCGATTTCGCCGTACACCACAGACAAAATCGAATACCAACGCACACAAAAAGAAGAAAAGAACCGTCACCACCACCAGAACCCCAAAAACCGAGCCAGAGACCGACTCATCTGAGGAGGAGCGGATCGAGAGAGCTGAAAGGGAGAGAACCTTCCACGACGCCACCAAAGAAGAAATGAGCAACGCGCATGTGCGAAACTACGTAGACGACCCAGAAGGACTTGAACTGGCCAGAGAACCGCGCAGACTCATTGCAAGCATCCCAATGCCGTTCTGTAATTTCCTGCACTTGAGAGATCACGGACTGCCCCAGGTTGTAAGTAATGGACAGAATAATGTAGGTAACTTACCCAGTGACTTCCCAAAACTTAGAATTGATGGCATTAATTTACAAGAGTGGTATCAACAGCTTCAGGTTATTTTCATGAAAGAAAATTTACTATTCTTTATAACTAGCCCTCCAAGAAGACCTTGGACTTTAAAAATAGATTGTTTACATCATAGAGCATTTTTCATAATAATATCTAGCGTGTCTCCTGCAATGTATCATAGCATCAAACCAAACCTAACTGTATCAGAAATAATTCAATGCATGTTTAATCTATTTCACAGCGATAGCGTAGCTACAACCACAAGAATGTCTAAGGATTTCTTTTCCTCTAGAGTAAAACCAGGGGTTTCTATAAGTGAGCATTTGATAAATCTAAACAAAATAAGAGCTGAGCTACAATTGAGGGGGGAAGTGATTTCAGATCAAACAATGAAAAGTGTTATTATCAATTCACTTGATCCATCATGGGATAGCTTTATGTCACACTTAGATACCATTAATTTGGGATATTTATCCATAGAAAATCTATCTAACAAATTGATAGCAGAAGACAATTCAAGAAAAAATCGATCCAGTAACCAAACAGACCACAAACCTTTTAGGAAAGTAGTCTTTCAAGATAAACATAATGAGGCCCTTAGATGCTACAATTGTGGATCCAGGGAACATAATAGAAGAGACTGCCCCAAAGTCTCAAGAGAGAGACATAGACCAGAATATAGGAGCAAATATATTTACAGACAATCTTCCACAGATAGACACAAATATAGAAGCCCACCAAATTACAAAGAAGGTAGAGGGGGTAGAGAAAATTCAAAAGAGAGGAAATCTGGGTCACTGAATGGGCTAAACAAACAAGACAGCACCAGAACACAGCAGGATGAGAATAACAATTGGCTTATTGATTCTGGTGCAACAAATCACACCACCAACAACAAAAGTATATTATCTTCATTTATAGAAGATAAGTTTGTGATAAAGGTAGCTAATCAAGAAAAGGTTCAAGTACTAGGCAAAGGAAATGTGACCTTGCCTGGTCTAGGGAAAATAGAGGGGGTATTATTAATCCCAGAAATACCTCACAACATACTAAGTGCCATAAAATTAAGCAGAGAATCTGATATCAATATAGTTTTCTCAAAGGGGAAAGCAACTATAGAAAAGAACAAAACAAATGTAGGTACTGTAATGATAAAAGGAGGTCTACCCTATCTGATAACTAAAGAAAGATGTTTACATAACATTGATTCAAATATGGAAGATTGTATTGAAGCAGATGATGAAAGTGTCAGTAACAGTGACAATGATGAGTGTAGAATAACTCATGATCACAAAATTACATACAAGGAAAAGAAACCAAAAATAGGTAAACCAATTCATGATGAGTGTGCTCACATCTTACACAGGAAGTTAGGACATGCAAGCTTTCCTGTAGTACAAAAAATGACTGAACACGCAGAAGGTGTCAAAATAAAAAATTGTGAAAATTATTTGGAATGCTCAGTATGTAAGTCCACCAAACTAAAAACCAGTCCCAGACCAAAAAAATCTAACAGATCAACTAACAATATTTTTGATTTGGTACATATGGACTTAGTTGGTCCATTAAGTCCCTCAATTACCTATAGAAAACGTTACTTCCTAACTATAGTGGATGACTACAGCCGATATGGTTTTGTTTACACATTAAAGCACAAGGATGAAACATTTCAGAAATTTAAGGAATTCTACAAACGTATAGAAACACAACATAATATCAGAATAAAGCAAATTATGACAGATAGGGGATGTGAGTTCATGTCTAAAGAATTCTCCCAATGGTTAAAGGATAGAGGAATGTTACATTTCACGTCCAATCCTTTTTCTGCATTTCAAAATGGAGTTGCAGAGAGGAAAAATTCCACACTACAAACCATGATTAGGTGCACATTAGAGGATGCTGGTTTAGGCAAACAATTTTGGTCAGAGGCATTACATTATTCGAATTACACTCAAAATAGAACCTGGTCCAGTATTGTGAATAAGACACCATATGAGGTGATGTACAATAGAAAACCCAAATTATCACACATGCACATATTTGGAGTCACTGCAGACGTACACATACCTAAACAATTGAGGAGAAAGGGAGAAAACGTATCCAGGAGATTAAGATTCATGGGATACGAAACTGGAACCAAAGGGTACAGATTTATTGATAGTAATAACAAATTTATAGTATCCAGAACAGCTGTGTTCCATGAACAGGCCAATTGGTCAAAATTGCACCTTAATGAAATATTTCCTAATAAATGTAAAGATACAATATCTTGCGAGGAAGGAACAACAGAAAATCAAAATATTAACAAAAGTAAGAACAAAACCAAAACTTGGACTAATAGTCAGCATAAAATAAAGACAGACACATTAACAAAAAAGGAAGCTAGATATTTGCATGATAACCATAGCAAGCCTGAAAGAACTATTAGAAACAATAGAAACCAAATACCAAATAAATACAAAGATTACATAATGCATATGAATGGAGAACAAATAACACCTAATACATATGAAGAAGTATTGAAACTTCCACATGAAGAAAGAGAAAAATGGGAACTAGCTATGGAAAAAGAGATGGAAAGTTTACAAGGATTAAATGTATTCACACCTGCGATCGCACCTAAGGATAAAACAATTATAGGTACCAGGTGGATTTATAAAATTAAGAACTTAGAAGGAGGCAATACCTTATACAAGGCTAGACTAGTTGCACAAGGCTATGCACAAAAATACCCAGAAGACTATACTGATACATATTCACCCACAGTGAGAACTGAGAGTGTCAAAACAGCCCTTGTAGTAGCATCTGCACTCAATCTGGACGTATTCCAATATGACATACAGACCGCATACTTACATGCAAAATTAGATAAGGAAATATATGTAAGAGCACCACACAGTCAATACACTAATAAGAACGAAATTTGGTTATTAAATAAGAGTCTGTACGGATTAATGCAATCCGGCAAAAGATGGTACGATTGCTTGGTAAAAGTACTTAAGACCATGGATTTCAACGCCACCACTGCTGATAACTGTTTCTTTGTAAAAAAGAGTAATGATCATATTGAATTTGTATTAATTTACGTGGACGATATTTTATACATTGGAAAGCATAAAGAGAGCAGGGAAATCTTTGTAAATAAGTTAAATGAACACTTCTCACTGAAATCTCTGGGTAAAGTGAATAAATACCTTGGTGTGCAAATTAACAAAACTAAAAGGGGATTCAAACTTACACAGAAAGACAAAATCATCGAACTCCTAAACAAATGTAACTTAAATAATGCTAAAACCTGTGACACCCCTATGCAAACTGATTTTCTTAGAAACACTGATGAATCTTCCCCTGAGTTTAAAGACAACACATTTTACAGATCAGTTATAGGTTCACTCCTTTATATATCTAATTGGACTAGGCCAGATATTGCATTACCTCTCAATCTATTGTCAAGATATGTTAGTAAACCAACCTTGTATCATTGGGAAGCTGTCAAAAGAATTCTAAGATATCTGAAGGGTACATTAGATTTTTGTTTAATGTTGGAACCCAATAATGACAGAGAACCAAAAATTACTTGTTATGCTGATGCAGATTGGGCTGGTGATACATCATGCAGAAAGAGTACTTCTGGTTATGTTTTTCTATTGAATGATTGTCCAGTTTACTGGTATACTGGTAAACAAGAACTAGTAGCCACTTCTACTACAGAAGCGGAATATGTTTGTTTGTCCAAAGCTGCAAATAACCTTGTATGGTTCAATGATCTGATCACTGATGTTTGGAAGAAACCCACCTTACCATTTATTATGCATGAAGATAATAAAGCGGCCATTGAAATATCCAGATCCGATGCAATTGGACAAAGGTCCAGGCATATTGATATAAAGTTTAAGCATGTGAGACAACTGTCTCAAGACGGATTCATTAAAGCAATACATTGCGATACTTCTGAACAATTAGCTGACATATTAACAAAACCCTTACCTTCTAAACAACACAAATATTTAACTTCTAAATTATATGTATTATATTGTCCTGAATCAGAATGTAATTGGTGTTGTGTAACGAACCGGCATTTAGAGGGGGATTTGTCAGATGTAAATGCCTTATTCTCCAATGTGTAAATAATGTATATATGGAACATCAGAGGTTAACTTATTCTTTGGACTTTAATGTATTCATAACTTACCACTCCCATTCCTAGCTCCACCCCTTGTATATATAAGGAGCCACCCTCACCATTCTCGTCGCTTCTACCTTGAATATTCAGTGAATATAGAATGCCTATCATAAATAAAAAGAAATATATTTAATGCTTTAACTTCTATTATCTTTATTGAGTCTGATCCTGAAAATATTGCAACAATTATTTTCCTTAGAAGTGTGCAAATTATAATTAAAATGAAAGTGTTGAATTAAGTGAACTGCCTAAACTATAAGAAGAGAGAAGAGAGGAGCATTGCTGAGAAATTATATTGATTTTAATTACAACTAGATAGTTGGAATTTGCACAGATTAATGGATCTGTGATCTTGATTAGGAGTATTTCTAAATCTCTAGGTTTTGACTTCCTATGACAATTTTAATTTCTGGATTATTGATTGAAAAGGTTATTCAAATGGAAAGGTACACTATATGGAATTAATGGAATTAATATTGAATAAGGGTGCAAACCGAAGTGGATATTGTGTGGCTGATTAGTTGTGAAGTCCTTGATGGATAAGCAGCTATTGTCTTTTTAAAATCTAAAATGTATTTTGGAGAAAAATGGAACATTTAGTGAGATCACTTTGTTACAAACTTCTCTGGGCCTCAGTTTAGGGTAATACCACATGAGTATCAGTTTAGGGTAATACCACATGAGATAAAGTGAAAGTCATAACTAATTGTGAAAAAGATGGACCAAAAAGTACTTACCTGATTAACAGCCCGTAAAAGGGAGGTAGAAAATTAAAAAAGTATGATAAATTTTCTAGATTGAAATATTATTAATTTTGAAGATATTGGGAGAAGGGAATTTACAATTAAAAGTTAAGAATTTCTACCCCTGATAAAACTTTGCAGGCTTGGTGATGAGCATCATAAAGTTAGGAGATTCAGCATTCACGAAGTGGCTGCATTGAAGCTAAAAAACTTATTAGCCCAATATTTTATCTAGCATATTTTCCAGGACAGATATCAAACTTACATTTTTTTATCAAAATTAAGGTGGTATAATTTATAATGACTTCAGTGTCATTAACCAATCAGTACTGCATTCAGTTTGCATGGACCAAGGTTTTTATGCATTTTATTTGTTGCTGTCTTCTGGATTTTAGAGATACTTGCAAATATGTTTAGGCATAACATCCTTTAATAAGAAACTGTAACAAGACTACCTGAGTATCTAATGTGGAAGTGCACAGATTGCTGGATAGCCTCTGTCTTGTAAATTAAAAGCATAATCTTACGGATGGGTAGAATTTGCAAAAGTTAGGATCACCCACTTCTGCCTTACAATGCTCTGGACTGACTCTAGAATCAGGAAGGTTGCAAGAACTTGGAATATATTTGAATGGGAAATTCCTATATTTATTTATTTGCCAATGTATTTATATCATGTTTTTTTAGAAATGGAAAAGGCTTAGATAAGAACACATGGAAGTAGATGAAACTAGTACTATAAACATTCAGAACAATGGAGCCAATCCTGGGAAAGATGAGTGAAGAATGTTAGTCCAGTGTACGCCAAGAATGTATATTCCAAGAATGTTACCCAAGGTATGAAGATCCCCCCATCTAGCCAGCTAAGTAAAGAAATATCTATCCTGAACAGCAGGAATAGAGAAAGCCACTGGAAGCTGATGATCACTTTATTGCAACAATGGTAAAGGCATCACATCATGATCCATGGAATAAGGCAATGAAAACTAGCAAAGATAAATTGATTGATGATATAGTGGCAGAAAAAGGTTTTCACAAGTCAGATGGCACTAAACATGCTATTGGGAAATTGCTGAGGTTCTTTCAGATACAAGTGGTGTTTATCACCCACCTAGATTAAAGCCTTTGGGATATCTAGTTGCTGATGTTTGGTAGGTATGAAAATGAAATCTGAAGCAGCAATGAAAGAATTACATGGAATGTAAGAGTCCTGAGCAGGAGAAACACAATGTAAGATGAAGTAAACTGACTAACATAACATTGCCTTAATGTCATGTGGGATAGGAAGCCACAGATTTGATACAACATAGTGACTGGTTCCAGATTTGTAAAGATTGAGATGAAACGAATCTGTGTATCTTTTCTTTATTTATTCAACCTATATACTGAGAGAAGCTGGAGTGAAAGAAGATGACTGATTTTAAAATTGGAAGAAGAAATATCAGAAACCATTGCTATGCTGATAATACTCTTCTGATATCATGCTAATGATACTGATGATGATAGCTGAAAAGGCAGCTAGATTGACAGCTGTAGCTAATGAAAGTCAGTGAAAAAATAGGCCTAACATTAAATATAAAGAAGCCCAAATAATATCAACAACCAATTTTAGAAGTGACAATGAAGTTGTATTGAAGTTATAGTTTCTTCTTTTTTAGGGCTGACTACCAGCAGTAAAAGAATCAGAAATCAAGAAACACACACAGACTAGCAGTTTGTAGAACAACAACGAAAGACTTGGTAATGGTAAAGATATTCAAATGCTGTAATTTGTCTATATTTTAAAAAACGAGAATTATGCAAGCAATGATTTTTCCTGTAACACAATATGGAAATGAAAGTTGGGTTTTTGATAGGACAGAAAGAGCATTGATATCTTTTGAACTTTGGTATTGGAAATTTTTGAGCACGGACAGCAAAGAAAACAAACAAATAGATTATAGAGTGCATCAATCCAGAATTCTTACTCATGGGACAAATGACCAGGCTGAAATATTGGGCATGTTATGGAATCAATCAATCAATCAATCAATCAATCAATCAATTAATCATCTCTGGAAAGTCCAGTTTGAGGACTTTAAAGGCTTTCATATAAGGTATAAGGTACAAATGAAGCCATTCAAACTGAACAACTATTATTATGAAAGCTTGCCAATTGTTCTTGTCAATTTAGCTGTTTCCTCACACAATATACAATACCCTTATTCTGACTCAGACTATTGGCACATCTAGTTTAGCTTCACCAGCCCTGAGTGGTGGTGTTTTCTAAGCTTTCAGGGAATGTCTTCCAATTTTGTCTGGAGAAACTTGTGACTGAACTTAGAATATTTTTCAAGCAAAACATAAATGCAATTTTATAGCTATAAGTGCCCCTGCCATTGCTACATATGTTCCTCTTAATGACTGCAAATAAAAGATCACTTTCATTTTTGTAACTGAAAAGTTCTCACTTTAACTCTGGCGTGCTCCTCTTAAGACTGTTCAATATTTTCTGAAAGAGTACAATTCTGTATTCAGTTATAGGAAAAAAAAATACAGGGAAGCTGCCATGAATGAAACTTCTAAACTGGACTCCTTAATGCCTTTTTTCCTGCATAATTATCCATAAACAGTTACTAAAACAATGTTTCTCAAACTTGGTTGCTTGAAGATATGTGAACTTCAAGCTCAGATTCCGAACCAGAACAGTAAACTGGGGAATTTTGGGAGTCGAAGTTCATACATCTTCAAGCTGTCAACGTTGAGAAAGATAGTGCTAAAGGAATTTGGTCAACAGTTGCAGTGGTCCCTATAATTCAAGCAATAGTTCCATGCCAAGGCTTTCATAGTTGATTCTGAAAAGCTCAGTAATTACAGTTCCATACAAGAAGAATTTATATTTTTTGGAAGAGCAAACAAACCTCATGCAAACAAGCCATAAAACAGGACAGTTCTGCTAGCAATGCAAGATCAATGCAACTTCTCTCATAGTGGTATGTGACATGACATCACGATCATGAATATGGTTATCAAAATTGCTTCCATTGAATATTTATTATGGCTTACCCAGGCACACTTTCCATTCACTAAAGTGTGAATCACGGTTTTTTAAACAGGAGCTAGAAGCATGGATATGTCTTGATTAAATTAACTGCTTGTAGGACATTATACCTTTGTGCAATCTTATACCTCAAACAAAACTGGTTATTATGCTTCTGTATAAACAAATATTTATATGCCTGGAAATGAGAAGACGGCTAAGATAACAATCTTATTTGACTATATGAAGAGATTTCAACCTGATTTCCTTCTTTATGAATAATAACATAGATATTCTGGCCAGCAGATGGCACTGTTGTTTTACTATATATAGACAGAGAAACTCACTAAGCATTGATAAACTTTCTCAAAAATTCCTTATTGAACAGATGCAGCATTAAATAAGGCAGGTCTGCTTTTAATAATTCCTTGATACTTGGAAGGGATTAAAATCTTGGCAAGGCTGGTATTTAGTATCATAACAAGGTCAGCAGACACGAAGAACTATAAATTAGCATATGTTGCCAATAACAATGCATACAAGGCAGTGGTGGGATTCAAATAATTTAACATCCAGTTCTCTGCCCTAATGACCAGCTGACTTGTTGGGTGATCATGTGGTTGGGTGGTCATATGACTGAGTGGGCATGACCAACTCAACATCACTCACATGGGTGGTGCCTTTGTGGGCCAGGCGAGGTTGGGGAGGAATCTAGGGAGCTGGGGGTGGGGGGAACGGGAGGAAAGAAAGAAAGGGAAAATGCCCTGTTGGCCAGACACTGAAGTGCTGCCACTACAGGCAGAGAGAGGGGGGAGAGGAATCCGATCCAACCTCTGTTTGTATGTGTGTGTGTGTGTGTGTGTGTGTGTGTGTGTGTGTGTGTGTGAGAGAGAGAGAGAGAGAGAGAGAGAGAGAGAGAGCACACTACTGCCAGCCCTGATATAACTCTCAGAAGTTGGATTGGATCGCTCTCTCTCCCACTCCCCCCCTCTCTCACACACACATAGAGGTTGGACATCTCTCTCTCTCTCTCACTGTAGTGGCAGCGTTGGTGCTTTAGTGCCTGGCAGGCGGGGCACTTCTCACTTGGCTGCTTTCCCTCTTTTTTCTCCTGGCTCCTCCTCCTTCAGACAAAAGATGTTAATATCTAACCCTATTGATATCTCTTCTTCATCCTGCGGGTAAAGTTTCACCTGCTTTAGGCAGGCTTAGAAAGTCTGCCAGTGCTGTTCCTCGCTTAGCAATGCTTAAGGAGAATTAGGAGCAGAGACAGTTGATATTCTCATCTCTGCTACAGGTGAGGCTGTCAGAAAGACTGTTTGGTAGGCATGCAATATCTTCTCCTCAGCCTCTCTGGCACTAATGAGAGACAAGGCTTTACTGCCCAGGGGAGGCAAAGGCTCTCATTTTGTATACCCCATCTGCTTCCAGCAGATACGCATGTATGGGTGGCATGGTGGGTCCATCCTGGGCATGGAAGTTCTGCCACTAGCCCAGCAGCCCAGCCCGAGCCACGGTTTTTTAAAAATTTTCCGTACAGGGGACTATTGAAATGGGAAGTGTGCCTCTGCCTACGTAACTAGGGGGAGAAAGTGTGCCTCTGCCTACGTAACTAGGGGGAGACTCTCTGCCCTGCCAAAACTAATGGCTTGAAAGCGGTTCCTCTGCTACCCACAGACCCCATTCCACTACCTTCCCCAAACACTCCCCCCCCATGCAAATGTGGCATGCCGTTTGGGTGGGAAATGCTTGAAATGCAATAAAGCCCACCCACTCAACTCCTGCTGGCAGGCTGGCTAATGGGGTGAGAGGTGGAGAAGCAGGAGGGAAGCTGAGTAGATAGTAGCTCTTCAAAAGAAGGGGCTGAGGGAAAGTGCATGTGCTATGGCATTCAGCAGATGCCCCTCACTCGCCCTTTTACCTGGCTTCTGTTTTGTACTGTGTGCGGGTGGTTAAGAATGGAGGTGAGGCAGAAGTAAATGCTAACACTTTATTCTAACAAGAGTTGCCAAATGGGGCTGTTAACACAAAGCCTACTCAGCTGATGGCAACAAGAACAACTCCGTCTGACAGCCCTTTTATACTGAGCTGTCAGGCATGGCAACCAATCATGTTAGAGCACAGCGCCCTCTAGGAAGCGGACCAGAATGGAGACTTCCCAAACACAACACTCCTTCCCACCTAGAGAGGCGTATGCATAGTCCTCCAAGTAGCTAGGCCGGCGCCTGATTCGACCAGATCTTCTTAGTTCAATGCCAGTTGTTGGAGTGGTTGGAGGGTTCTACATTGTTCTTGGCTCGTTTGATGACTGAGTCACTGCTGCTGCCTCCGGCAGAAATGACAGGGACTGGCCTGGTTCCCCCGGTAAGTTTCCCTCTTGGGTACTCCATAGGCGAGGAGTGTCCAGAACAATTTGGTTGGGCCTGATCTATTTGTTCAGGGTGGTGCTCTCCTGCCCCTGTACCTGATCGATTCCTGTCTTCAAGCTCTACCCAGTAAGAGTATGGGCCAATTATCCCTACGATTTCCTCCAGCAGCCATAATGGGCTGCCTGAGTAATTCCTGGCATAGATCTCAGCTCCTACACTAAAACTTCAACTTTTCCTGGTTGAGTCCAGGGATTTCTCTGGGGTGTAGTTAAGTCTATCCAGGGTAGTTCTTATTCGCTGGCCCATTAACAGCTCTGCCAGGCTGCTATTTGTTATGTGGCAAGGAATGGCATGCTGTACCAGTAGGTACTGCACTAGCTTAGAGTGCCATTCCCCAATGCCCATTTTTCCAAGTGCCTCCCTAGCCAACACACCATTCATTCTGCTGATCCATTACTCGAAGGGTGGAATGGAGCAGTTAAAGCATGGTGGATTCCCTGCCCGTTAGGAACCCCTTGAATGGGGCAGAAGTAACTGGGGCCCAATGTCTGAAACCAATAGCTTGGGCAACCCATGGGTTGCAGTTTCCCCAGGGCCCATATCATCGCCTCTGAGGATGTTGATGTAAAAAGGCAGACCTCTACCCACTTGGAATACGCATCTATGGTTATAAGGAAATTTTGTCCTTGGAATGGCCCTGCCAAGTGTAGCTGGGATCAGGGCCCTTGGGGGTGGGATTTCTCAGTCCCTGGTTGGGGCCTTAGGTGGTTCTGGCCTAGCCTCTTGGCACTGCTTACACCCAGATACCCATTTAGTGACAGCTTGGTCCATGTTGGGCCACCACACATAGCTATGGCCCAACCCCTTCATTCTGACTATTCCTGGGTGTCCCTTGTGCAATGTAGCCAGGACCAAAAACTGGAGGGGAGCTGGAATGACTACTCTGCTGCCATACAACAGGCAACCCTGCTGGGCAGAGAGCTTGTGCTTCCTTACTTCAAAAAGCCTGAACTCTGGATCAACTGGTCTGTGGGGCCACATCCTTCTCACCCAGTCGAGCACTTGTGTCAGTACTTGTCCCTAGCAGAGTGAGATGCGATGTCCGCAGCTGTCACAAGGAGGTGCAGTCATTGATTAGCATCACCGAACTGGCAGGGGCTGGGTCAACGACAGTGGTCAGAAGCGGGCAGCGGCTCAGGATGTCTGCGTGGCTCAGGTGCTTTCCCAGGTGATAAGAGAGAGAGAGTAATTGTAGGCTGCCAGGAAGACGGTCCAGCAGGTCATTCATGGTGACAGCACCTATGACTTCTGTTGGTCTCCTGCTAGTAGTCCCAGAAGGGGCTTGTGATCTGTCATTAGGCAGAAATGGCGGCCATAGAGATACTTGTGGAAATGTTTAATGCCAGTTATGATTGTGAAAGCCTCTTTATCAAGCTGGCTGTAATTGCATTCTGCTGAAGAGGGGGTCCTTGAAAAAAATGCTATTGGTGCTTTGGATCCATTGGGTAGGCAGTGGCTGAGTACGGCTCTGACCCCATAGGGAGACACATCATAGGCTAGTATCAATGGCAAGTATTCATTATACCATATTAGCATGCTGGCTGATGTCAACAGGCTCTTGACAGCTTTGAACATTTCGCCTCCTTTCGATCCATGATCAGGGAGTTTTACTGTCCAGAAGTCGATGTAGGGGTTCTGCTACTGATGCCTTGTGGGGCAGGAACATGCTGTAAAAATTCAAGTCCTAAGAAGTTCTTTTTTGTGCGTGGGGGTTGGCGCCTTCTGTATTGCTTTTATTTTTTTGGCAGTCAGATGCAGTCCAGCGTCATCGAATAAGTAGCCTAGAAATTCTACCCTTGGTACCACAGATTGGCATTTTTCTTTCTTTACTTGGATACCTACTTCTTTGAAATGGTGTAACACCATTTTGTGCTGCAGGAGGTTAGTGCGATTAGCTGCTGACACAAGGATATCATCAAAGTAAAGTATGATGCCCGGTATTCCTTGCAGAAGTTTTTCCATTAGACTTTGAAAAATGCCAGGTGCCATGCTGACTCCGAACTGGAGATGGCAGCATCTAAATGCTTCCTTGTGGGTTACTATTGTTTGGGCCTCTGCCATGGCATCATCCACGGGGAGTTGCTGGTACACCTATGCCAAGTCCAACTTGGCAAAAACTTTCCCTTCTCCCAGTGAGTGCAGCAAATGCTGCACCAGCAGAACAGGACAGGCGCTTTTTGGGGGGCTCAGTTCAATGTGCACTTGTAATCTGCACACATGTGTATCGAGCCATCTGCCTTGAGGGGGGTAATGATAGGTGTTTCCCACCTGGCATGGTCCTCCAGTTCCAGAATGCCCTGTGCTATGAGCTTGTCTAACTCAGTGTCAACCTCATCACATAGTGCAAATAGTACCCTTCTAGGCTTAAGATGTATGGGGGCCACTTGGGGATCCAAATTAAATGAAATTGGAGTGCCAACATATTGATCAAGGCCCTTCTCGAAAACACTGCCAAATTCCCTAGGTAACATGTCTAACTCTGGGCTGATTATGTGGTTAATTCCACTAATTCCTAGCCCTAGGAGCTCGAACCAATAGAGACCCAATAGGCTAGGTAAGGCTTCTTCAACAATAATTAAACTCAGTCACTTGATAAGTCCCTTAAATTCCACCCTGAGCTTGTAGCTGCCAAGGATTAGAATACTTTTCTCTTGGTAGTCTTTAAGCTTTAGCTCACAGGGAGACAACCTCTTCTTTGCGATCCTGGGCACTAATCGCTTAATGGTGCTTCAGGATGCCAAGGACAAAGCCGACCTGGAGACTATTTCCATGCGGCAGGGGGCACCTTCCAATTTGACGGTCAGGGAGATTTTTTTCCTAGGATTCAGCTTGCCTGCCGTATGGCTGTTTCATCTGGGTCTCTTAAAATCGCAAAACAGTTTTTGGTTTGCCTTGGGTGGCTCCAAGGTTGTTTCTGACCAAATACTTGCCCTGCCATCAGAATGGCTGTTGGTTGGGGCATCCTGCAGACTCAGGTGAGATGACCCTTCCTACCACAATGCAAACAGAGCCTGGTGGTGTAGCAGACTAAACCACAGTTATTAACATCAAGCTGTCTGCAATTACTGCAAGTTCAAATCTTACCAGGCTCAAGGTTGACTCAGCCTTCCATCCTTTCTAAGGTAGGTAAAATGAGGACCCAGGTTGTGGGGGCAATAAGCTGATTTTGTATAAATATACAAAAGTATGAAGGCTATTGCTTAATGCATTGTAAGCTGCCCTGAGTCTCAGGAGAAGGGCGGCATATAAATCAAATAAAAAAAAAAACAGGTTGTATTCCTAAATTTGCAAGTTGCCCGTGGGTGATTTCCACCACAACCAATGCAAATTGCCTGAGGGTTTTTCCCCTCACCCAGCTGACTCCTTCTCTATGCAGTCTTGAGGCGGTGGATGTCATCTTTTTCATCCGTGATTTTGCCAGTTTAGCTCTTCGCAATGGACTGTGAAGAGTTTTCTGGCTGCTGTAGGGCTGAAAGTTCTCTGAATTTCCACTGTTGACAGATCTGACATTTCTGTGGCACAGGCCTCATCTCACGTGGCTTGAAGCATCAAGTCAAGTTTAGCCAGTAGGCAGCTCTGTATGCGGAGGTCTCGCACTCTGCATACTAATCTATTCAAAAGCACATCATCTAGGTCCCTAAATTTACAGTAGAGCGCTGCTGTTCATAGGGTGGCTACATATTGATTAATAGTCTCACCCTCTAATTAGTTTCTGTGGTGAAACAATGGCAATGGGCAATTTGGGATGGCATTGGGGCATAGTGGTTATTAAGTTTGTCTAAAAGCGCATCCCCAGGCACCGATGTCACTGGCTGAGGTGCCGTGAGAGTCCGTGCCATTTCGAACATCTCCAGAAAAAGTATGCCTTTTTCTGGAGATATCTCCATAATTGTTGGCTATTAAAAAACATTCAAACCACGCTAAATACGAGTCCCATGTTTCTGAGGCTGAATTAAATGCCATAAATGTGTTCAGTGCAGCCATTTTCCTGTCAGCCTGTTTGGGTTTGACAGATTCATCTGAGGAACCTTGGACTCCGAACGACCTCTCGTCATCAATGTATTAATTCGAAGAATTAGTGAGAGCTCTTAGTGTCTTCAGCTCTAAAATAGTGACTCGCTCTTTCGCTGCCTCATTTAAAATCCCATCTTGGTCACCAGTGTTTTGTACTGTGCATGGGTGGTTAAGAATGGAAGCGAGGTGGCAACTAAACACTAACTCTTTAGTCTAACAAGGGTTGCCAAACCGGGCTGTTAACACAAAGCCCGCTCAGCTGATGGCAACAAGAACAACTCCCTCTGACAGCACTTTTATACTGGGTTGTCAGGCGTGGCAGCCAATCATGTTAGAGCATAGCGCCCTCTAGGAAGCAGACCAGAATGGAGACTTCCTGAACACAACAGCTTCCCTCTTCCTGCCATCTCCTTAGTGGTCGCTTGCTGGCTCACACTCTCCCTCTTCAGTCTAGTGATGCAGGCAGCAGCTCACGATTGCCCTTTGCAAACCCCTTGTCGGTGAAGATGGGTGCCAGTGAGGCCTAGCTTTTTGCCTAGGTTTGTCTGGCTGTCGGATGGAAAACAGCCTCCTTCCCAGGCCCCCGTCCGTTTCCCCCCCAACAGTCAGACAAACCTAGGCAAAAAACCAGGCCTCTCCACTTCTCTTGCCTCCATGGGTTCAGGCAGATGATCGGGAGGCTGGAGTGGGGAAAAGCCTGAGTGCACAGAGAACAAGCAGCTTCCAGCCACTTTCCTTGCCCAGTTGCAGCTTGTGCTACTGCATGTCATGGTGGAAAGAAAGTCCCCACTGAGTTTTAGCTGGTGCTCCAAAATCTTTCCCAAAGAGATTAGGGGATCAGCATGTAGGATAGGTGGGAAGGCATTTTGCATTGCTTTCCACTGCCCTCCTTGCAGCGAAATCCAAGCCAGAGTGACGGAGAAAGAACTGCAGTTTTGCAGGTGCTGGAGAAGGAGAAGCCCAAGGTTCCCTGTTGTCTCCACTCCCCTGGGGAAGGGTGAGACATGCTATTCAGTTGGTTCACAGAACTGCACAAAAAGGTAGCTACCAGTTCTGGCGAACCAGTGGGAAATGGCTGAATCCCACCACTAATACAAGGACAGAATTGGGAAGACAGCAACAAAGAGCAAATAAATCTGGACCCTGGAAAAACAAGTGGGTCTGAGTTTGGGGGGGTGTCTTTGGCTCTGGGAGAATTACTTGGCCATGGATGGAGTTGCAATGACTCAGACTGACCTTGTGTGCAATCTGGGGGTCCTCCTAGATTCATGACTCCTGCTCAAGGAGCAGGTGCAGTTGTGGCCAGGGGAATCTTTGCACAACTTCAGGTTCAGTGTCAACTACGCCCATTCCTGAACCAATGTGCCTATCTCACAGTCATCTAGTAGAGACCTTCAAATTTCTAGGTTCAACCATATCGCAAGATCTAAAATGGACAGCTAACATCAAAAACGTCATCAAAAAAGCACAACAAAGAATGTTTTTTCTGCGCCAACTCAGAAAGCTCAAACTGCCCAAGAACCTGCTGATACAGTTCTACAGAGGAATTATTGAGTCTGTCATCTGCACCTATATAACTGCCTGGTTTGGTTCTGCAACCCAACAAGACAGACACAGACTTCAGAGGATAATTAGAACTGCAGAAAAAACAATTGCTACCAACCTGCCTTCCATTGAGGATCTGAATACTGTACGAGTCAAAAAGAGGGCTGTGAAAATATTTACAGACCCCTCACATTCTGGACATAAACTGTTTCAACTCCTACCCTCAAAATGATTCTAAAGAGCATTGCACACCAGAGCAACTAGACACAAGAACAGTTTTTTCCGGAACGCCATCACTCTGCTAAACAAATAATTCCCTCAACACTGTCAAACTATTTACTAAGTCTGCACTACTATTAATCTTCTCATTGTTCCCATCACCCACCTCCTTCCACTTATGACTATATGACTGTAACTTTGTTGCTTACAATTTATATTGATATTGTTTCCTGATTGCTTATTTGTAACTTATGACTATCATTAAATGTTGTACCTTATGATTCTTGATGAACATATCTTTTATTTTATGTACACTAGAGCATATGCACCAAGACAAATTCCTTGAGTGTCCAATCACACTTGGCCAATAAAAATTCTATTCTATTCTATTCTATGCCCTCATGACCTCTTGCTTGGACTATTATAATGTGCTCTAATAGGGCTGCCTTTGAAGAGCATTTGGAAGCATTGGTTAGTTCAGAATGCAGCAACAAATGACAATGATAAATAAATGAAAATAAATCAAGTTTTATAACATTATTTGATGGGTCTAATGGGTATTAGAAGTAAAAGGAAGACATTTTTGATCAAGGTTAATTTTTTTAATGAACTTTTACTGACATCAGGGCTGAAATAACAAAGCTTTATGGATTTGTTTATAGCACTGGTGTCAAACTTGCAGTGTCACGTTGCCATCACTTGATGTTTCATGACTTTTTCCCCTTTGTGGGAGTGGCCTGCATGTAACGCATCTGGCCCATGGGCCGCCAGTTTGACACCCCTGATAGGTAAAGATGGGACATAAGAAGAAGAGATCTTTTGTTACAAGAGAAAATGATGTTACTAAAATTGCTTACACTTTTTGCCATGAAGGGGGAAGTAATTACATATTTCTTTTCTTTTCCCTTACTATATATGCCTTTTCTATTATTTTATTTTTTAGCTTGTGTTAGCTTTTACTGTTATATTTGTAATATTTAATAAAATTACTATGCACAGAAAATAAAGTTATTTTCTAAAATGAGGTTTGATCTTGAAAGGACTAATCTAGTGTTCAGTTAAAAAAATTAGATGGTCAGGAGAACCTTTGTACAGTTTCAGGCTAAGTGCCAGTTATGCCCATTAAAAGAACTAGATTGTTAAAGGACTAACATAATCATAAAATAAGAGCAAAGGCCTGACAACCCATTGCCCTGTGAACTGAATTTTAGTGCTGTTTAAATTTCTTGGCACCATGTTTTGACTTTCTTTAGTCATTATTTTATTTCTGGGGCAGCCTGACAAATTTCTGGAGCCTTTCTGTTATCAACAGTTCTTTCTGAGAAGATAAGCTCATTCCTGTTTAGAAAAACAATGACCAACTTGAAATGCTGTGCTTGAACTTTTTAAAAACATACGCTCTCTTAATCTCTCTCTCTCTCTTTCTCTCTCTCTGTATGAGATTTATTCCATCACTATTTTTTTAAAGTCCAGTAACAAAGGTCATCTGGACTGGACTGGCACCAGTTTATTTCTTAATACCATAGAGGCAGAGTCCTTTTTGTTTATAGTTCATCTAGCACTGATGCTCCTAAGGAACTTGGTCTGGGTAGCCATCCATTGTTTTCTGAATCTATAAACATGTACTCAGAACATTCTGGAACTGCATCTTGGCTTAGATATTAAGCTGAATGAATCCAAAAGCAAAGATGAGCCAATAGAAAGTTTAAGCAATTTCTGGTATTCCTGGAACGTATTTTGTGTATCAGAACCAATGAAGCAGCAGGCAGCATTTTCTCACTTTCTGAAGTCTTCTATCAACTGTCTTATTTGTAGCCCTTTATCACCCACCCACCCACATAACATTTCTTATAACAACATGGGCAAACTGTGTTATTTTTGTTGGACTTCTTGTAACCTAGCTTCTTCTGTTTCGTGTGGATGTATAAGCTGCATACTGGTTTCAGGGGGCTTTGGGCTAAAATAGATACTTCATAAAATAAGATTAAATTGCTCTTGATTTTAAGAGAGTTCATGTAAGTAGACATATGAGCTCAGGTTCCAGCAATTGTTCCAGTCCTTCAGATTAATTTAGGAATTTTTATGTAGAATTTCAGGGCCATCCAGTGCTGCTTTTCCTTTTTTTTCTCTCCTTCAAGCATGTGCCAGTATGAATAGGATGATGAAAAGTCCCCACTGATAGATCCAGCCTTAAATTGTACGATTATGCAATTTCCAACTCAGAAGTAACATTGCGTGAAATGGTTTTTATACCATCAGTTTGAATATAGTTGATCTCTCTCTTGCTTCATTTTGACTGTTGCTTGTTTCTATTTGTTATCAGAGTTGCAAAAGAATTTTTTTAAAAATATGTTGTTTGGGCTGCTCTTCAGATTTGTTTGTGAAAAAAGTTCTGAGCATAAAACTAAGCTTTATTTCTTGTAATAACGCTCGCATATAAAAAAAAGAGAAAATGATCTCAAAGAAATGCTTAAATTAAGTAGGAGGATAGAAAAATGGCAGCAGAAGACGACAGCTGCAAATTTAAATAATCAAAATAGAGAGAGAAACACACTGTAAAAATATAAATATCTGCTTTTTAAAGTGATTGCATTTTTTATATTCATTTCCAGTTTACATAATTGGGGGGATAATATTGACAATTCCCTAAACAAGATAAGCACTCCAGGGGCTAACAAGAGGGGATAATTGTTTTCTAAATTAATTGAAATTTAACACATTGCATCCATATACTGTGTTTCCCCAAAAATAAGACCCTGTCTTATATTTTTTTGAACCCTGAAATAAGCACTTGGCCTTATTTTCGGGGAGGACTTATTATTTAGGGTGCGTGGAGGAAACCAGAGGAAATGGTGGGGACCGACTGCGCATGCGTTTAAATATTTTCAGGGAGGGCTTATTTTAAGGGGAAAAGGTTATTTATTTATTATATGTAAACTATGCCATTTCTTAAGGCATAGTTTACAAATACATAAATAAATGATCAGCTTTAAATAAAATATCCACTAAAAATATAATTTGCCTGTTTATGCAGCATGAATTAAACATAATGACCACTCAATGAGACATTTATCAATTTATTTATAAAATTCATATCCAGTTAGACAGAAAGTTTTTATAATCACTGCAAGCTTTTAAATTTCCAAGATCTTTATTCACACAAGATATTTAGAAAACAAAAGGAGCAAAGTGGTAGGAGGGAAGGGTAGCTTATGTCTAGAGCAGAGGTGGGTTTCAGCAGGTTCTGACCAGTTCTGGAGAACCGATAGTGGAAATTTTGAATAGTTTGGAGAACTGGTAAATACCACCTCTGACCAGCCCCATCCCTATCTATTCTCTGCCTCCCGAGTCCCAGCTGATCAGGAGGGAATGGGGATTTTGCAGTAACCTTCCCCTGGAGTGGGGAGGGAATGGAGATTTAACAGCATCCTTCCCCTGCCACACCCACCAAGCCATGCCCACAGAACTGGTAATAAAAATTTTTGAAACCCACCACTGGTCTAGAGGTCTAGAACAAATTCATGGAGAGGAAGAAAGTCTCCAAGCAGTAAATTGGTCTCAACAGTAGATGGTGCTGAGTTGTTTATTATTTATTATTTATTTATTAGTCCAATTTATATGCCGCCCTTCTCCGTAGACTCAGGGCGGCTTACAATGCATTATAGCAATAGCCTGCATACTTTTTTGTATATACCTGCTTATTAGGGCTTTCGGCCCTCCCAAGCGGTGTTGTTCTATACAAAGTCGGCTTATTGCCCTCACAATCCGGGTCCTCAATTTACCTACCTCGAAAGGATGGAAGGCTGAGTCAACCTTGAGCCTGGTGAGATTCGAACTTGCACTAATTGCAGGCACTGGCAGCTAAGTGCTAGCACTTAACAGCACTTTAGTCCGCTGCACCACTGAGGCTCTTCAACAGAGTTGTTGAGCTGTTTTACCCCTTATAGGATACGCAAGGATTTGTGCATCTTTGTAGGATTTCTTGGCAAAGAGAAAAAGGAACCCAAGAATCTAGTACCATGATGGCGAACCTATGGCATGCGTGCCAGAGGCAGCACACAGAGCCCTCTCTGCTGGCACGTGCACTGTGGCCCCAGGTCTCCATGGCGTTTCTTTCGTGACCTTCTGTTTCATTGCAAATGACAAAACAGAAGCTCACAAAAGAAAAAGATCTTACCTCTTGCCACGCTGCTGATGTTGGGATTCTCTGCCTTCCGCCAGCCAACTGGTCTTCAGGTCTCTGGTGCGCATGCGCACATGTCTGTGCATGTGTTTGTGCACGTTCACACATGTGCATGTTCATGCATGCATGTCTGCACATGCACGCATGCATGCCAGCACATGTGCATGTTCGTGCGTGCATGCACACCTTTCAGTTTGGGCATGAGCACATGCGCAATTTGGGCATGGTGTCTTAAATGTTCAGCATCACTGATCTAGAAATTGTGGTTTTTTTTAAATGCTTCCTAGGAAGATTTTGTTCTGTCCCCAACACCACCTTGATTTCATTCAAGAACATTTCTGGGCTGCAGGATGCACTTAATCTAGTTTATTCTCAGAAGTTCCTATCAATGAATAATCACAGTTCTTAGGGATTTATAGCATGATTCAGTTCAGAAAACATAAAGAATAATACTTTAAGTCAATCCTTTAAGCTAACACTTTTACTTTTGATGTGACATTTCAAGAACTTTAATATATAGGTAATCCTTGACTTACAACAGTTCATTTAGTGGTTGTTCAAAGTTACAAAGGCACTAAAAAAAAGATTTATAACCATTTTTTACACTTATGACCATTGCAGTATTCTCATGGTCACGTGATCTACATTCAGGTGCTTCACAACTGACTCACATTTATGACGATTGCAATGTCCCAGGTTCATGTGATCATCTTTTGAGACCTTTTGACAAACAAAGTCAATGGAGAAATCAAATTCATTTAACAACAGTGTTAAATTTAATTTAAGAACCATAGTGCTTCACTTAACAAAGGTGGTTGAGAAAAGCTATAAAATGGGGTGAAACTCACTTAACAAATTTCTCAGTTAGCTACATAAATTTTGGGCTCAATTGTGGTCATAACTCGATGACTACTTGTACTGACTATGGGCCTCACAGTTTATGGATTGTTATTTTAGTATAGTTAGACCATGTGTAATTGATAGACTGGATTTCATCAAATATTTTATCTGTTATTTATTATTTTATTCTAGAATTTTTAATTGGATATTTACTGAGTGTTTTTATTTGTTCTGGTCTCTGGTCTATGACTATCTATTTGACTGTAATTTGTCTATGACAAATTTATTTCACTTTCCAGATACCAATAAAAAAATATTTAAATCCCAAGAGATAAAAGAAAATATTTATATTTTTATCCTACACACACACACACACACACACACACACACACACACACACACACGGGTGCTATTGTATCTTTTACAAAATTTCACTATCTCGATTTGTTTCTTTTCTCTTTCACATGGAGTACTTTGTTCTAATTTGACCTCCCCAGTTTATCCAGAGCCCATTTTAAATAACAATAAAAAATCAATAGAAAGAAAATAACTGAGAAAAATAGCAAGAAAAGAATAAAACATCTCTAAACTTGGAAGTGAAATATCAACCTGTTCCTTAATACATTTTACACAGGTAGACTCAAATCTTTCAAGCAGAGCTAGTGAAAAGACTAATTGTCAGCTCTATAGGTAGACATTCTAGAAAATTATTTCGAGGGATGATGAGAATTTATTGAAGCAAACTATGGTAAAAGAATCTTGCAAGTGTGCTTGTTTCTTTTCCCTCTCTCTTACAACTCAGGGAGTCATGGGGGTGCCAGTCTCTGTTTTTCTAGTATTTTCCTGTCCCACCTTGCTTAACCCATGCTTCTGTATCTCTTGGTTGTCCTAACAGCATATGGATGCCTTCTCCAAAATCACAATCATGTAAGAGTATAATCAAATGTGCCAAAAACAACAAAAAAGAAAACTGGATTGCAGTACTTCTCTTTCAGAAATTCATCAAAATTACAATGTTTTGCAAGCAGACATATATTAATATCAAAAAGATACTAGCAACAAAATGATATGGTATCTTTAAATACAAAACTTTTCATTTTTCATAATAGCTAAATGTGTTGTGCAATCTACACCCTCATCTAATAGTTAATTCAAAAATGAAATCAGTAAGCTAGCTTGTGTGCTCAATATGATCAATAGAAAATATATGCCTACTTCCTTAGCTTTTTCCCCAAGATTGCTTCTGGATTCCCTGATGCAGATATATCATGACATGACTCTACTTCTAAATCCCAGAAAACAGTTGCAAACTTAACCTTCTTGACTCTAGATTTATGGCATTCAATCACATACTCTTGGATGGACCTCAATATAAAAAAGTTAACATTAACAGTTGACTAGAATTTTGATTAACTTTAGTAATATAAAATTTGCTGAATCAGACAAAATAGCAAAATCATATAGTTCTAGGAAAGTCTTATGTGCATGAATGATTGTTTATAATGTGATTTGTCTATAGTGAACCTGGTTACAGGGTGATTTGGTTCTGAATATTTTGTGGAACCTATATAGTTCAAGTTATAAACCATAGTTCATAGCTTAGTTACATTGTCTGAATCCAGCCAACTATGGTTTATGAAACAATCTATGTCTAATTTAAATAGGCAGACCATATAATTTTGTGAAGCAGCAATGCATTTATTTGTTCACTACAGTCCAAGGACCGTTTTATGATTAAATAAAATGTAAGGTAGAAAGTGTTTTTCCATAGAATCAGAGACATTTTCATTTTAATATTTCTGTATATCCCTGGAAAATAAACTACCATGTTTTCAGGGAAAATAACATGAAAAGGGGGCTGTTTATAAACAATCCATAAAGAATAAGAAAAAACCTAAGAGGTACCATTTAATATAGTTTGTGATCCTATAAAGAAATAATAAAAAGCAGAGAAAACAAGAGAAACACAGCGACTGTGCGGCTCCAGGACAATCTTAAGAATGCAACTATATCTTAGAGATTCAAGGATTACCTTGAACTGCAGAACAGGTCCCAGCCATTCTTTTCTGCTTACTAGCTGATTTTCAGGGCTAGGGAAAAGGAGGATTATAGTGTGCAAAGCATCAAGTAATCCTTTTAACTTAAGTATGTCAGTATTCATTGAGAACTGTGGGAAAGTGGAGGTTTGACAGATCTAGGAGAAATGTGGAAGGAAGTTGAGTTTTTAGCCATTACTAGAATGGGAACTCAGATTAACAACAATTGAAAGCAGAAATGTCAAAAAAATGGACCTGGGTTTTAGTTTAATATTACTGATCTCTTTTGAGAATGTAGCCAATAAAAACATTTGAATATTGTATTTAGTCAATTAAGAGCACACTTATTCCATTTGTAAGGGCATGACGTGGAGATGATGCCCTTATTGTGTAATTATATTTCATGTCACTATAATAGTACAAGGAGGAGGAACCTGAGAAATGATCAGATTTTGATATGTTTTTAGAGGAGATAATAATATCTTCATGGAGACATTTATTCTGCTCAGAAAGCAGCAGTTCAAAAGTGCCTCAGCCCAATTATAGGGTGTATCATAAGCCTCAAGTAGAATTATGGTTATGAATTTCATAGCATGATTTAAATTCAAAGGGCTTATCTGAGCAATCATCAGAAATACTCTGATAGGGTGATGAGCAAAGTCAAAGGCTACTTCAGACTCAACAGTTATGAAATGCACTGAATATGATGTATTATGTGGCAGATGAAGAACAGAGTACCCATGCAAAGATGCAAATTAATCTTTAGAAAAACTAATAACACAAAGAGCTAGGTCTTAAAGTGGACATTCTGAAGTAATCTAAAGGGATTTTTGAAATGGGGCAGGGAGAACTTAATCATGGCTAGAAAATCTATGGTTGTACAGTTAGAACAGCTGTGGATGGGATACAGTGGATGGGAAGGTTAGAACCAAATGAATTCCAAAGGACCTGGTTTATGAAATTTTAAAAAAGAAGCATTTTAACCATGAAACATGGTAAAAGGAAATACTGAGGGATGAGAGTTGTGTTATAAAAACCATGAAACTGCACATTATAAAGTTTAACTAGAAGAAAATAGAGGTGAGAAGAGTAGGATGAAATAGCCTTTGGGATTATATGTAATTCTTAAAAGGAGAGTTAACAATTCTTGAGATAGATTCACTCTTGACCTTTAAGGAAGAACAGAAATTTACCCATGCCAAATTTACAGAGAATGTAGAAATCTAATTTCTTAATTTCAAAAGCATTCATATTCCAACATGACACAAATGGCAGAAGGCATTGATTATATGTTAAAGACCTTGCTGCCAATATTTTGCTTCCTAGTGTAAGTAGGAAGTATACAGTTTCTTATAGAATTTGTGAATTATGATCATTATGTGATGAGCAGATTTGTGTAGAGGTAATTCTTGGGTTACAATGGTAATTGAGATCAGGATTGCTGTCACTAAGCGATGCAGGCATAAACTACATCACCACAGGGCCACATATTGCTTATTATCAACTATAATCCCAAAACTCCTGATTGCTGGGGTCATAACCCCAGGATGCACAGATCATTAAGTAGGAAGAGGGGACAGTACCAGGTAAGGCATGCAGGAGTGCCATGAGAGGTAAGGAGGCTGGGAAGGTCATATGTAGACCTGGTGAAGCCAAGGGTGGCTTTCAAATGGCCAGTGGAGGCCATATGCAGGTGGCCATCTCTCTGGAAGTATGTATGGATTTTATCTATTGTCTTCTCCTCAATCATGCAAGAGAATATTTGGAAAGAATGTCTATGGAGATTCTCAGTCATCCAGATCATGGTTGTTCCAAATGTGTTCTTTCAAGAGGCAACTGGACTTTCTGGTTTTTCTTTGAAGACATTTCGCTTCTCATCTAAGAAGTTTCTCAGAAAATCCAGTTGCCCCTTGAAAAAACACCTCTGGGATTTGGAAAGAATATTTTATTTGAGTATTTAGATTTTTATTAAGGCTCAGAAACCATGCCTTGTTTTGTTTCCTTTAAGAATTGTTGGCCTTCATTCTCTTCACTGTTCATAGGTCTTGAAAGTAGCTGACCCAGACAATTCAGATAACATATACCTTCCAAGGATTGCTTTTCGTTAGAAAATGTATTCTGTAAAAACTTAAGAGACCATGTTATAGGAGGAGCAAACTTCCTTATATGGGATATGTGGTGATGGACTTGGGCGAATGGGTAAGAGTGTGGTGTTGAGAAGGAGGGACTCATTGCAATGTATATAAGCGGTGCTGGTAGGAAGAAGTCTTTGCAGTTGCTCTTGGAGGAAAATCAAGAACTTCTTCAGATAGTTGCCTGCCTTTTTTCCCCTTAAAAAACTGAACCTGGTTGAGGACAATCTAGGTAAGGAAAAAATTATTCCAACAGTATTGGTGTTGCAATGAGGTAGCAGGTAGCAATGAGCTCAGCTGGACGGCTGACTTCCATGATAGTGACACCCTGCCATTTACTCAAAGGGTGTCTTTCTGATAATTTGACCTGGAAAGTAATAAAGGGAATTTATAGTCTTGAGGTAGTTGCCCAAATTAAGTCATTTCATCATTGGTAAGTATCTGATTTTTTTTCTCTTCTTTTTATGCCCAGTGATTGTGAGTGTGTGTGATACCCTTTGATAAAACCAGCCTGTTGACCAAGCTGTGTGTCTACTACTCTCAGCCACCTTCAGACCTCTGCTAGCCTTGTTGGTGATGATCAGAGAACCCTGAATAGCAAGGGGGACCAGTGAGATCCGTGTGCTTCAATAGGGCAGTGAAAGGTTGTGTGATTGAACCATAACTGGGCAAATTATATCTTTAAATTGTTAAGGGAACAGCTCAGAAAGAAGAAAGCTCACGGAGGACCAGTAATCAGAAAGTCTTCAGGTGGATCCAAAAGCTTGTGAACTCAAGGCAGAATTGAGATGGGTAATTAAGGTCCTTTGGGAAAGGGTTTATTGGCTTGGGATAAATGGTAAAGAATTTAAGAGTAATTCTTAAATTTCATGCACTGTTTTTTTTTCTTAGCTCAGAACAACTGAGTAAAATATTCCAACACTCTTTTCAACAGCAATCCAGGTAAGTCAATGAAGTATAGATGAATTAATACAGAGAAAGAAAATTAATATAGCCATTTATATGACTAAAAGCAATTCTAGGCAGTATAATGTCTTATAATTATATGTTATAATTCTTACATCTAATTTGGTATTTGAGGTTGGTAACTGAGGTTTGGTTCTCTTCACTGAATTTTGAGATTTGTGTAATTACTAGCATTTCTTTCTAAGAAGTACCTGCGTTTATATGTGCAACCCACAGCATCTTCTTGGTCCGCCCCGAAGCAAAGTAAATCCTTTCTGGGACTTGGTATAACTTAAAATTTTATTTCTAACGGCGCCCCTGTCAGATACCCCGAAACAATCTGATGTTGATCAAAAAGGAAGACACATTATTTAAGATCTAAGTCAATGTTAGACCGGCTGGACTTAAAAGGGACTTGTAGCCCTGGGGAGGTATCGCTTTTCTTGGGAGAGGACTTCTCACCAGCTATCCCTCCCATCCCACCTCCGTGGCTGAAGCCGCCCGGCTATCTCCGCCTTGAGGCCCATCACGTGTGCTCGCGACCGGTGGAACCAGGCGCACTCCGCAGCCCACTCCACTGGGCTCCACCCTGGGCACCCCCCCCCTTTATCCACCGTCTTCACTTCAGGCTTGCCCGCCTGTCTTGCGCCCGGCGGTAGGTAGATCGATATTGCACCTTTATTTGGGGAAAGGGGGAAGGGATGCTGGAGGCGACGGTGGCAAAGAATTGGTCTTTCTCCCTGTTCTTTTCCAAACTCTCTCAATGAGAGTGGGAGGAGAACACACCACAGAGCGCGCTTTTCAATCGGCTGCGATTGGAGCGACTAGCTCTCGCGAAGTTTCTATTTGCACCCAGAAAAGTTAGCCCGTTTCAATTTTCTCAAGAGTACGGGAATGGTCACCCTACTGCGCACCCGTCACCCCTTCTTGGATCGTCTTCCGAAAAGAAATAATACTTTAGAGAAAGTTTGTTTCGGGATCGCAAATTCACGTCCACGGAATAAATTGCGTTTCATAACGCAGGAGGGAGACTTTCTGGTAGGGAAACAGTGATTACATACTGGCTCGATATCAGTACAGCTGTAAAAGTGGAATAGGCAACCTGGTGCCTATAAAATATTTTCGCATTACAGATACTGTAACTGCAAAGGTGGCCAGAAGAAGCCGTGACTCCATTCTTTTAGCTTAAAGAAACAGTATTTTGATGATGCGAATTGTTGCGCTCCTAGATACGCCACTCCTTAACCCAATCATTTCTAATTGGGGGTAAGTCTTCAGGTGTTTGAATTCTCCCAGGTACCCAGCTAAAGTTAAACTATAATTGAAATTTGTACAGACTGAAAATTAGAAAGCACATTGGTTGAGAAACATTACCTTAAGCATTAGCGGGGATTGAGGTAATTATTAATGCAACCTATCAAGAGGATATCAGGTTGCCTATTAGTGGCTGAATAATAAATATTATTAAATATCTTCTGGCTTATTAAAGAAATTCTGAGTATTTGAACAAAAAATATTAGAGGTACCTGCAAGTTTGGGCAACTCAGCTGTGCTAACTGAAGTCTTGCTGTTTCTTCCCTCCTTTTTTTTTTTTTTTTTTGCCTGTTTAGGATCCAGCTTTTCCTTCTGAAAAGAAAAACGTGGGATTGCTTTTTGCTCTTAGCCAAGGTGATGGAAAGGGTAATTTTATTCATTTCCCTAATTTATCTAGAAATAAAATTGGGATTCCTTTTGGGTTCTTGATAGTTGAATGCTACTTAATCCGGTTGCTAGAGAACAGTTAGAAGAGTATTATTGCCACCGTGGGGTTTCTAAGATAGACCTTCATGGATTGATTGTATGATACAAATGGGCATTTCACATGGCCTTGCAAGGATCTTCTACACAATGGAAGAATGGTGGTGAATAGACCTTAGATCTCTGGTTGTGATGCCACTGGTCTCATGCCCTGAATTAAGACGATGTCCAACCTAATAATTGAAAGACAGTGACTTGGATAGGTGTGTCAAATGGATAAATTATTATCTTAAACTATAGGTTAGCCAAAAACACTCATGGGGAGAAGGGAGGGGGATTCAACTGTTTGTTTAAAAGGATATAGTCAGTCAATTAGCCATTGTGCCCAAACTGCTAAAATGGAATGGCAAAAAAAAACTTTAGCAGATGGAAGAAAAGAGTGCTTGTAGCAAGGATTCTTTCTTTTATGGAGAACATAATGCACCACTATTATGTTCTCAATAAAAGTTGTTAACTGTACACCTATTATGTATTGAATAGTTCATATTTAAATTAAGTTATTTTGCTGCACTAAAACTCCTGAATATGATTCTTAAAATCAGAACAAAGTAAGGAGGATGGACTGCAATATGTTTTTTGAATTTCACTCTTACCACCACTGTCCATTACACAGAAATTGAAAATGTACTTCACTGGAGAACGCACCTTTCTTTAATAATTAATTACAACTCTGTAATGAGTTTTCTAGTGTAAATGCAAAGACAAAATTAGTTCAGCATATAACGATCACAGCAATTGCTAGCTCAACTATACAGTAAGGTAAGAATTAATAAGATTTTTTCTTGGAAGCCAATTATTCATTGTAACTAGATTACATAGTCTGTCAAATTGTTAAAACCTATAAAACTTCATATTATAATAGAGAAAAACTTGTATAGAACATGGGTGTCAAACTCAATTTCATTGAGAGCCACATCAGGGTTGTATTTGACCTTGGGGGACCTGGATGGGTGTGGCCAGCTCAACATCACTCGTGTTGAGGGTGCCTGTGGTGGCCTGAGTGCTCTGCCAGTGAAAATGGGCTCCCAAGCTCCATTTTTGGCTGCAATGGCCTCCGGCAACCCTCTGCCAGTGAAAACGGAGCTCAGGAGGGCCACCTGCTCGAGAGGACCATCTGTTTTCACTGGCAGAGGTACCACAGGCCAGGGTCCTTCGCTGTTTCCAGGGCAACCCTGTGGGCCAGATCTAAGCACCCTGCAAGCCGGATCTGTCCCCTGGGCCTTGAGTTTGATACCCCTGGTATAGAACAATCTTGGCTTATATATTAGGGAAAAGCTCATAGCATATGATTCAATTCCTGGTATTTTTAGTTAGGCAAAAAAAGTTTGTGATCTGAAATTCTAGAGAGATGTGGCCAGACAATATTAAGTTCAGAGGACCATCACATTGATTCTGTCAAAGGAAGTTTCTTCCATCTTTTCCATGGCATGCTTCTGTTCAGTGCATTCCACCAAACAGCTTTTGTCACTGAACATGCTGAACCCTGTGGGTTTATTTTTTTTTTAGGAGTTATATATTTAATGTATTTCTCTCTCTCAGATCTTCTAACTTTCCAGATAATGTTCTTAAGTTTTGGTAATTATGTCCATTGTTTTGGCTATGTACCTATTAGCCCTGGAGAAAATGAAATTACTGTCACAGCAGATATATAATGTCCTGGACTGAAATGCCACTAAACTGTTGCTGAGTCCAACCATGCTTGTCAACTTGTACTTACAGCTCTGTGCAACAACTAGTATATTTATTTCACTAAGATGTCTTACTTGTAGTGTTGCTCCATAATTGTCCTATAATAAGTTTTATTTTGGCGGAAGGGATTGTCTATTTTTGGGTAGATTTGGGCTTTCATTAATAATGTATGATGGTCTTAAATGTAAGAATATTCTATATCAGGGGTGTTAAACTGACGGTCTGGGGGCCAGATGTGACACACAAAGGCCACGCCCACCTCAATTCTGTGAAGGGAAAAAACATTGCAATATGTCACGTGATGGCAATGTGATGCTGCGAGTTTGACATCTGTGCTCTATATGCTAGATTACATTTGTCTTTTATATTTACTGCCCTATCTTTAGGTAATTAATAAACTGTTGCTTATATGTGCAGTCTTTCTAAATCTGTTATTTTTGAATTTTGTTTCTTTATTACTAATCTACTGATTTGCAACCTGAATCAACCTGCCTAGCATCTTCTCTCCATTGGTTTATTAGTTTTTCTGGGTGTTACTTAAGGAATAGAACTGAGTAGAAAATTAACATCGTGGGAGTATTCATAGTACAAAATGATTATTTTTCCAAGCTGATTATTTTATATTTTTATGAATTGGATAGATGCTGCAATTGGCTGAAATATTTGCTGCCCCAAGTGATGAAGAAGATTTTCTTGGTTTTGAACTTGATATTCCCATGAAAACGTTGTCATTGGAAGATAGGAATGAGAACTTGCCTGGAACATCGAGAATGGTAGGGGAACATGCAGAATTTTCATCCAGTAAATAAAATTCCTTGTGAAGTTCATGGTCTAAATTGCAACTTGATTATTTTTCTTATATAATTGCTTTCTAAAATATAGTAGAATAAGGTGACCAGACGTCCCGCTTTTGGCGGGACAGTCCCGCTTTATAGCAATTTGTCCCGCGTCCTGCGGCGTTTCAAAAAAGTCCCGATTTTTCATTCTGCCTCCTCAGTCCCGCTGCCTCTTGAGCCCCAGCTGATGGCTAGAAGAAAAAAAAAATGTTTAAACTCTTGCCCGGGGCTTCAAAGGGCCGCCCTACAGGCAATCAGTGTAAAGAGTTCCTGAAGCTAGCTAAGCTGCAGAAACGAAACCGAAACCAGGATCTTTGGTGCAACGTGACAAAATGAGGCAGAGAGATTTATTTTTATTTTTATTTTTCCTCCCCAAAAAAGGTAGGTGAAAAACTGCAAACAATGGGAAATTTAGGAGGAGAGTTCAAGATTTTAAAAATCAAAAGAAAAAAAAGCTGTATTTAACTAGGGAATTGTAATAATTGAGATACTATTAATTGTATATTGTGTTGAAAGCAGAAATGGTTAAGTTGTGGTTCAGAGGAATATATGGGAGAAATTATTTGGTTTATTATTATTGGTAAATATAATTAATTGATTTGTAAGAAATTGGATTGCATGGAAATAATTGGAATATTCATGTTCATATTGATTAATATACAAAAAGATAGTTTTATAACTAATTGATTTATATTAAAATGTTGAATTTGTATTAAACAACTGTATTACATAATTACATAATTAAACAATGTGAGGATGGATATAAAAATAGATGACAATGGGAAGGGGTATAATATAGAATAGAAGGGAAAAATTGAATTTGATTAAGATTAGAGATGAGGATGAAGGGTAATATTGTTTTTTTAAAAAAATAGATGAATAAATATGGCAAAAAGGAAATATAGAAATTGTAAATTTAATTGAAATGACTAAACACTGTTTAAATTTGTGAACCAGCCAAATATTCTGTTCAAAGAAAATACATTGTATGTTTGTATATGTGTTTCTAATTATTGCTATTTATTCATATTTGTTCTCTTTTATTCTTTAAAGTTTAACAATTCATTCTTTATCTTAATATCTTTATATTTGCTTGGGGTTGGCTTTCTTCCCTTTCATCTTTTTTTATTGTACAGCAATCTTTCTCCTCAAACCTACCACCTCTCTCTTTTCTTTCCTTCTTACTTTCTCTTCCCCCCACCCTCTTTTTCTCCTCCCTACTTCCTCTTCCTTTCTCCTTCTCCTCTCTTCCTCCCTCTCTTACCCTCACTCCTACTCTAATTTCCATTCCTTCATCCCTCTCTATTGCTGTATCCTTTAATGCATATGGACTACTCAGAGGGCTGAAAAAGTTATTTTTGACTGGTCCTCACACTTTTGACCAGTCCTCGAACTTATGACTGTCCTCACATTTTACGTTTTTGCCCTATCTTGTCACCATGGTGAAGAGAAGCAGTTGTGAAATGAGTGACATGGTTGTTAAGAATGCTGCACGGGCATAAATGTGAGGATGGTCATAAGTGTGAGGACCAGTCAAAAGTGCGAGGACCTCTCAGAAATGACTTTTTTCAGCCCTCTGGTTAGTCCTTTTGTGCATATGGACTACTCGGAGGGCTGAAAAAGTTATTTTTGACTGGTCCTCGCACTTTTGACCAGTCCTCGAACTTATGACTGTCCTCACATTTTACGTTTTTGCCCTATCTTGTCACCATGGTGAAGAGAAGCAGTTGTGAAATGAGTGACATGGTTGTTAAGAATGCTGCACGGGCATAAATGTGAGGATGGTCATAAGTGTGAGGACCAGTCAAAAGTGTGAGGACCTGTCAGAAATGACTTTTCAGCCCTCTGAGTAGTCCCTATACACATAGCCATGGCCACCCAGTCACATGACCAGCTAGCCACGCCCGCCCAGTCACATGGCCTCCAAGCCACGCCCACAATAAGTCACGCCCACAATGGTGTCCTTCTTACCAATGTTAAAATCTGTTCACCTTACCCTATACACATAGCCATGGCCACCCGGTCACATGACCAGCTAGCCCGCCCACCCAGTCACATGACCAGCTAGCCACGCCCACCCAGTCACATGACCAGCTAGCCACGCCCACAAAATAAGCCACGCACACAATGTCCCTCTTTACCAATGTTAAAATCTGGTCACCTTATAGTAGAATCAAGTGAAAAACCTGAAGTAGAGTAAATTTTTCTTCTTTTTGTAGTTGTAGGTTCTATTTCTATTTCTTTATGGAGTGTTCTTCCAATGAATATGCAGTTGCATTTTATTGCCTGATCCAGTACTTTTTACTAATAATGTTTAATAGTGCTGTGTATGATTATGGACTTAAAGCTATTCTCTAAATAACCATTGTAATTTCTGCAGTGCATTTTTTGTTACAGTATTTCAGATAAATGAATATTTGAATTAATTGATTAGTTAGATGTCACAGTAAGCTGGTTCTTATTTGGATCTATATTTGAAAATATTTTACTATTATATTTTCTGTTGTCTAATGTAGAGCCTGGCCATCTGTCTTTTGCTCTTTTTCTGTGTACCAAGCCAACTTGAACAATTCATCTGAAATTACTGATAACAAACCAGATAATTGTAAATCTACTTAACTAAAAATCAAGATATTTATAAAAGATACCTTTTAATATGATTGGTGTAGGTAAGGGACATAAAATATTAGCTTTTTCATACATATTGTATGTAACATAGGTTGTTTATTCATTCTTTTTTAGGCAATGGAATTAGACCGAGACTATAACCCATCTTTAATGGAGGAAGAAGAAAATGAAGAAGAAATGGAAACTGAGTCAACTCATAAGAAGAAAAAATTCAAAACTCGGGGGGTATTACAGCTTACTAACAAATCAGCTAAAAAGTCTTTTACAAATGGGAGAAATGCATATCCAAATACTTCTTCTGAATCTGAGGCAGATGAGACACCAGATGAAAACTCTAATGTACTTTTGAAGAGAGATCAGAATATAAAAGAAAATAAAGCTGTGGTGAGAACTAATTCAGCATTCTTAGATGGCATTAATAGTCAAGAAAACAAAGAAATGAGTTGTCACACATGTAATTCTAATTGCCTCTTTTATTTTATCAAACATATTTTTTTATCTAACAAAGGCAAATTAATTGGATTTTAGTGAAGGATCCAAAGATGGACACCAATCACTGGATTAGTAGGAACAAATTATTTTCAAATCTAACTTAACAAGCCTTATGCATTATTGTAGTTCAAACTGTCACCATTTTGTTTGGGTTTGAATTTCATATTAACTATTGATTTGTTCTTGTGGTTGCACTCGAGGAAAACTTGAGGTTTATTATTTTAATACTATATCACTTAGTACCAGTCTGAATGCTGGAAGCTTAATACGACTAAAAAAAATGATGCCCAAAGTTTTTCAATGAAATTCTGCTTATACATTACAAGTATTTCCCTTGAATTTCATACCTGCAGTAGATAAGGCTGATGCCAAAATTTAGTGGGCTGTTTTCATACCGCGTCTCCTCCTCATTCATTGGATGAAAAAGGCTTGGAACAGTTATGTTTATCAATGCTTATAGTTGAGTATAATCATATATTGCTACTTAATAAATTTTAAACTATTGTACCAGTGTAAAAAGGATAGTGTGCTTTGAATTTGTTATCTTACCCTTTGAAATGAAGGATAAAGCCTGCTAACATGGCTTAAGTATATGAAGTAATTGCTTCCATAACTTTTGAAATATGAATAAGTTTATTATTAACTCCAAACTTTTGTTGTAATATTCTAAACAGTGAAACTAATCATATTAGTGCAATTTTAAACTATATGATACATTACTAAAATTATTCTAAAAACCAATCGAAGTGAAGATGTCCCAAGAGTAAAGAATGTCGGAGCAACGATCCATGAAAATGTGAAGATCTATATTTTTAAAAATGCATCATGAAATAGTATATAGATAAGATTACCATTAAGAACTATTTGATTTATAAAGAAAATCAATTTCATTTTCCCATTTCAGCTCGCACAGTTACTAGCAGAACTAGATGATGCACCTCCCTCAATCGAAATAAATACTCCTTCCTCAATTGTAAGTATGAATAAATTTTCTTTTACAAAAAATTGTTTTGCATTTTTAAGATTGAGTATATATCACTAATTTTTGCAGGGGTACAATATTATTTGCTATGGTTTAAAAAAAAAATTTTTTTTTTTTTACTTGAACCAAGTATGACAATAAAGTCATAAAATTATGACTTTTTCTTTCAGTCAGACTTGACTCAGAAAGGATTAGCTCCCTACTCTTGCATTTACAGAATTTTTCTTTTATCAAAAGCTTTCAAAATGTACATATACTCTGTTTAGGAAGACATGCAAAATATCTAACTGAAGGAACCAAAATTAGTTTTTCACAATTTTGTGCATGTCTTTGACCAATTCAGTAACTATTTATCTAACACTATAGCCTTTAGACAGTACTCTTTTGATGTGGATATACTGCAACCTGTGAACTGTACACAATATACGTAAAGAAATATGTTGTAGAATGTTCTAGTTGCCTAATAATAATACTTAATCTAATACAGCAAAACAAGGAAAATGGTAGGTCTATGTTTCATATTCCTTTGGAAACTTGCTCTCTTAGGACAAAAATTCTGAAATTAATGTTGGTAGAAATTATTTCCAAACTTTCCACTAATTTTGTCCAAATATGTATCTGTTCTTGTTACATACGCTCCCAAATTGTGTAGGGATTAGCAGTGTGCCATAAAAGGTAATTTGAATTTTTTTTTTGAAGTGGATTAAGCAAGGTGACCATGATAAACTATTACTTCAGGCTACATATTCATAAAGAAAATGTCTCTCCCTCTTTTGTTTTAGAAACGAAAGAAAGCACCAAGGAAAAGATCTTCAAGAGGCCCAATACAGCGTCGAACTAACCCAATCAGGAATGCTCGTCCCCCAGAAAACTTTGCTGTGGAAAGAAACTCACCTATGCAATGGGTTGATAATGAAACTTATCATACCTTAATGAAGAGAAAACTAAATGAGGTACATATCAAAATTATGTTTTGGATTTATTTTAACAGAGTAATTAGCAAGTAGCAAGGATGGAACTATCAAGCATGAGCCAAATGTTTAAGTGAATAGCCTAGTGCAGGGAATCAAACTTGCGTCATTGCGTCGTCATGTGATGTATCGTGACTTCCCCCCCTTCGCTAAAACGGGGATGGGCATGGCCAGTGCATAATGCAGCTGGCTCGTGAGCCGCGAGTTTGTCACCCCTAGCCTGGTCCTGGTATTGAGTAGCACGTCTTGTGGTTTATAGTCGATTGATTGCTGGGCTTACATGCTCTTTCCAATCACAATATTTTGACTACAATAGACTTTGGATTAAACTGGTAAACTTGGTGGACCATTTGAAGATTAAGGATAGTCCAAAATATATTGAGGAAGACATATTGCCTATTTGATCCAGAAGCAATTTCACTAAATTGCCTCTGGAAATTTGAATATACTATTTTCAGATTTTTCCATTTAAAATGTGCTAACCATGCCAGGATTTAAATGGGTGAGTTATAAAAGTAAACAGAATGAATTTTTTGATTTAGCAGGAGAACAATCTATAAAAAGCACAAAGTACAAATGAATTGCACTTAATTTTTCCATTTACAATTTCATATGTTTCATAAAATAATTTTTTTTTGCAATATTTTCTCATCCTTTGTGCTGCAATTATTGACAAGTATTCAGTCATTTAGAGGGGGAGAATTACATTTTCAGAAAAAATAGGTCAAGGAAGAAAACAGGGAGAAGCTACTCTTATAAAAATAATAAATGTATAGTAAATTAATGAAACCTAAACTTTATGATTCAAGAAACAATTTATAATTATAGATGATTTTATTGTACTAAATAATTCTTTAAAATTGACTTACTCTCAAAAGAAGCATAAACTTTATATAAAATAGAAATATTTTAGTGGGTAATCTATTAGACTGCAAGTCCACTTGAATATAGAGTTTGAAGCTGCATTTGATTTAGAGATGGTGAATTTCTCTTATAGCATATTTTAGGAGCACCGAAAAAAAGAAAAATCACCAGAGTTACAGGACTTAGATCTGTTGTTATAACAAATGAAGACTTAGAACAAGTTGCATTTACCAATAAAGAAAAAATCCACCATAAGATTTGGGTAGGTTGTTTTCTTTATAAATTTGCTTAGTTTGACATACATTGACTGAATGCAATATTTTAGATCAAATCAGTTTTTTAACCTCTTTATGTACACAATGTTCTTGAGATATCTTTACATTTATATAATGTTCCAGATGCCACAGTATTATTTATACTGGTTGAATTACTTGTTCTTTCACTTTCCCATGAACATGGTTAATCTTCCCTACTGTCATAGTGTAATGTGAAGTATTTAATATTCTAATTACGGTCTATAATTATACTGACAATTCCTAGAACACAGACAGTAAAATAACTACCAATAAATTATTTATCTTGTCAAGGTATTAGCAGAAGTGCCTGCCTCAAAAAAGAAGTAAATAAGGAATTTAAGCAAAAAAAAATTTTTTCGGGGGGGGGGAAGGAATTACTTAGAATGCTAATTTTTCATAATAGTTATCTCTCCAGAATAAAATGACTGTGAACATTAGATTAAGTTTGGGCTGGTTTTAGTATTGCTGTCTTGTAAAACCTGAAATATTGCTACAGCTTTGTAGAACCAATACAGTAGCAGGCTTTTCAAATTCCATTTATAAATTGGTTTTCCACTCGTTCAATGGATTAGCTAATTCATCTTGCCTTGTTTGAAACATGTATTTGTATTGGGAGTTGTGAAAAAAGCTTCTTAATATTCCAGCAATAAAAATGTATAATTATCTGTGTTTTTGGATAATAGTAATTTGTTAAATTCTTTATCAGAATAATAGGAATAGATTGATGAAAAGCACCATATTTATCTTCATATGTATCGGAAGTGGCTTTCTAAAAATAATATTATCATTTGTCCCACTATTAGGGAACCACATGCCATCAGTGCCGTCAAAAGACAATTGATACAAAAACCATCTGTCATAATGAAGACTGTGTCGGTGTGCGGGGACAGTTCTGTGGACCATGTCTCCGTAATCGCTATGGAGAAGATGTGAAAGTAGCACTTCTGAATCCAGTAAGTTTCTAGTTGCTTGAATTGTGGAATAATGAAATGGGAGATACAATGAAATTATTGGTGATCTGATTGTTTTATTTTTATTATACATGACTTCAGAAGCATGCAACACTGTGTCTTTATGCAGCCGCTAACTTTGTGCTTTCCATGCTTAGGTGATAACATATTACTTATAAGGTGAACTAATACTCTTCTCCCACTTTTAAGGAGTGGTTGTGCCCTCCTTGCCGTGGAGAATGTAACTGCAGCTACTGTCGCAAACGTGATGGTTACTGTGCCACGGGAACACTTATCCACTTGGCAAAGCTTTATGGTTACAGCAATGTAAAGGAGTACCTTGAAAGGTAAGCTTATACCTAAACCTTTATAGGGCGATTTGCATCAGAAGTATTTCCAATATTGTCAATTCTAAGAAATCACCATATGTAACAGTCTAACTTGCTATGTTTATTTTATTTTTATTTATTTAGATTTATATTCCATCTTTTCTTCAGGGTGGCATATCTACTGTTCCTCTCATCCCCCCCCCATGCTAAACTTTTGGGGTAAGCTGGGCTCAGAGAATGAGTTTGAGTTTGTGTTGATACAGATTTTTCACGAAGTCTGCAGTCATGCAGTTCCACAAGTAATAATTTTGCTTATTTGAATTTATGATTACTTTATATGCTTGTTGGAATATTTATATTCCTTACTTAGTCCATTCTGAACTGAGATAAAAAAAAGAAAACCCACCAGGCAGCTGCATGAAGTTAAGTTCTTTATCCAAGAGCAATGACAGCAAGCTGTTAGGTGGGTGGTGGCACCTTCCAGCCCAGATTAATATACGTTGCAATCAGCTTCTCCTTTCCCAGTCATCCAGTTACATCCTCTATATCATCCCCTATAAGGAATTAAGGAATTTCTTTCCTTCCATGCCAGGGTAATTTACATTTCCTGATAATACACTTGTCTAATAATAATTTGCGGGGTTAAGCTACTTTTAAAGCCTATGAACAGTGAAGAGTAAGAAGTTCAATGAGTCTTAAAGAAAGTGAGATATGGTCTCTGAGTCTTAATAAAATGTTCCTTCTAAATATTCTAACATCCTGTCCAATAGTTTCGAAAAATTAAGAGGCTTTTAATTTTGAGAAATAATTTTGTGAATGCATTTAATGATTTTGCTTTTTTCTTACAAAGGTCATTGACTTACTATTTACATTTGGAATCTGGAACAATACAATTGGTGGGATTATAGCTCTTTGAAATAGAGTTTATAATAGTTACATTCTCTTTCTTAAACTCTAAACGTTTTGTTTTTTCTTCTTTATTGCAGCATGCCAATGCGTCATTAATGGAAATGAAAATACTCGAGACATCTGTGCAAATTCTGATTTTGGTGATTTATGTATTTACTATATTTACTTAAAAATTTGAATCTTGAACTTTCATTTATAATCATTATGTTTAAATAATTTCAGAAATGTGGAATAACCACTTTTGATTTATTAAATATTTCTAAGGAAAAAGGCTGTTAATATTGGGAACAGCAATATTTTCCTGCATATAATAAAATGATCTACTGTTTAAAAATATTTTTCTTTATAGACTTAGTTTAGAAATAAAATTATAAAATATTTAGAAATATTAATAGTAACATATTTAGTAATAATAATGGAAAATTTAAAAATAGTAAATTGACTTTGTAATTTGAACCAGACTTTAAACTTCTGAAAAAAAGCAGTCCAAATCACTGTTTATTCTACTTTACATGCAGAAAAAAATCTATAAAGGTCAATATTGTTTAAAATTGGAAGGGCATAATTCAGCCAAGTTGAATTTTTACCAACTGAAAACTGCATATTTCTCAATAGGGTTGTTTTTTTTTAGGGTTAACTATAGGGTGCAAAAATACAGAAGGTCACTTGGTGGCAGCAGAGTTAAGCGTTCTATATGCTTTTCCTACAAAATTGTAGTTTTCTATATTTTTGCACTCCAGTTAAAGAAGTTAACATATTTTATTCTCTGGCTATAATTAAGATATTTTAAGTTTTTGCTTACAGCTATATTATTTACTTACTTTTTGCTTTTGCTACGCAAAACAGAACATACAAGTGACTTTAAAAATAACTTGCATTGGTCTTACAGTATACATATAAGTCCTGTCTGGGATGAGGCCATATGTGCCATTTATGGAAACTTTAAATGTTATTCCCTCAGGTGAAGAGGGCTGAACCAAAGGTTTATCTGCATATTACATATGTAACATGTATGATTCAGTGACTTAATCCTTTGCATGTTCACTTGTACATATGTACTGTTTCTATGTGCAGTAATGTAAATATATATGTTGCATTAAACAAGTATTCAATAAAAGCATTATCTTGAAGGTTGTCTGTGGTCATTTCAAATACATGATTTAATGTGTGAATACCTTGTTGTAAGTAAGAAAAACGTGTGCCCGCAAGTATTTTGCTAAACTTCCAAAAGCAAGGCTACCCCTGCAAGCACCCATTTGGATGGCCTTTCTTTAGTTTTTAAGTTAAAAGTCCATGTGTAGGTGGGTCCTCTAAGCTTAGTTTTATAAACTGGACATTTGTAAATGTGCTTGGTTTCTTGCCTCTCTACCGGAATTGCTCTGGCAAAGATGACTGGCAGCATCGGAGTCAGGTCCTTCAAACGAGCTTCCGCTACAACTCCTGCTTGAATGTCCCATCTTGCTCCTGCAACCAAGAAATACACATTTTAATTTCTGCAGGGCAAAAGTGTGTAGTTAGCTAGGTAGAATATTAATCACAATTCATGTGCTTTGTTGTATGCCTGAAATCCTATTGATATTAATTCTGTATTCTTTTTATGAATAATGGGGCTTGCTGTTGAAAACATAACATACATTTCAAAATTTTAGCAGCAAGTACAGAATATTGTGCTTCATTTCATATTATTATATAGTGAACATCATTTTTTAAAAAAATACGCAGATATAGTCTTTGGCTAATGACCATTTGTTTAACAATTCAAAATAAGGATGGTGCTGAAAAAAGTGACATTATGATCCTCACACTTATGACTTCCCTGCAAGTCACATGATCAAAATTAAAGTGCTTGGCAAACTGACATGTATTTACAGTTGTTGCCTTGTCCCAGAGTCACGTTATCCAGGGGGACTTCTAACAAGCATAGTTAATGGGGGAAGCCAGATTTGCTTAACAGCTATGTGATTCGCTTAATGACCACAGTGTGTTGCTTAATGATACAGCAAGCAAGTTCATAAAGTATTGGGTTGGCTTAATTAATTAAATTGGGATGGTCTGGTCCCTATTGTGATCATAAGTCCAGGACTGCTTGTAATCAGAAAGCTTGTTACACTTTTCACTGATTCAATAAAATATACTGGTACTTCATTTTGACATGTCTGATATTGATCAGTTTTTACAGGTGGGTCCTCTAATTAGATCATAGCTAATACAGAATTTTAATAAACTTACCTTCCATGTAAAGTCCAAAAATATATGCACCTTCTCTAGGTGGATGACCATAATCTTCTCTACTCTTTTTGGTAACATCAGTAGTCAAGCACATTTTATCCAGAGACCAATTGTTTTTCCGTGCTGTAGTTTGCATAATGGCTTTCAAGAAGAGATGAATAGTACAGCTTATTTTATGGGTTGCATACTTATTACTATGGATATTTTCCCCTTCCCCTTTTTTTGACGGTGATTTTTTTTCTTTCTTACTAGGATTGAGGGAAAGCTACTGGCTCATGGTAGTATGCCTAAAGTGGGATTAATAATACTTAATAAAAGAGCCTTGTAGTACAGTGGTCTAAAGCACCCTGTTATTAAGACCAGCTGCCTGCAATTACTGCAGGTTCGAATGTCGCCAAGGCTCAAGGTTGACTCAGCCTTCCATCCTTTCTAAGGTAGGTAAATTGAGGACCCAGTTGTGGGGGCAATAAGCTGACTTTGTATAAATATACAAAAGAATGAAGGCTATTGCTTAGCACATTGTAAGCCACCCTGAGTCTCCGGAGAAGGGCGGCATATAAATCAAATTTAAAAAAAAAAAAACTGCACCAAATTTGCTTTCTTTCTTTTTTTTTTTTTAAATCATACTATTTACAAATTTACTTGCTTACACCTTAATACATTCAGTGAGGTTCAGCAGTATCTTTCTACTATCATATTAACCATTTATTTATACAATCCTACGGCTCATCTCATGTATCTATTTCTACAATTCTTGAGTTATGTTCTCCTAATGTCCTATGTTGTTGGCCCTATCCTTCTTTCTAACCATGCGTACCATTTTTGCCAAACTAAATAAAAGTCAGTGTTCTCTTTATCTTGGAGCTCTTTTGTGAGCCTATCCATCTCTGCGCATTCATTTATTTTTGTTATTATTTTTTCTTCTGTTGGTATTATCTCGAATTTCCAATTCTGAGCGTACACTATACGTACCACTGTCAATATGTGGATGGTAAGATGTTTTATCTCCTTGGTACACTGTGGTGTAATCATTCCAAATAGAAAGAATTCTGGTTTCATTTCTACACTTTGCCTCATTGTTTCTTCAATTATTCTCTTAATCTCTTGCCAGTAGCGTTGTGCCTTCCTGCAAGACCACCAGAGATGGTAATATGTCCCCATTTGTGTCTTGCACTTCCAACACATTGGTGATGTGTTTGGAAACATTTTAGCCAAACGTGCCGGAGGAAGGTGCCATCTATAAAATATCTTGTATAAATTTTCTTTGTATGGAATCGACAGTGTCATCTTATAATTTTCTGCCCATAGCTTGTCCCATCTGTCCAACTCTATATTGTGACCTATATTTCTTGCCCAGCTTACCATGTTTTCTTTCACTGTTTCCTCCTCTAATTTATACCTTATTAAATATCCATAAATTTTAGATATTATTTTCTCATCTGTGCCTTTTAAAATTTTATCTAGTTCACTTGGTTGGCTTTGAAAATCATAATGTCTCCGGTCTGCTGTATATTTTGACTCAATTTGAAGGTATGGCCACCAATCAATCATAATGCCTCGTCTTTCCAGTTCTTGTCTCGTAAGTAGGTCTCCCTCACTACTCAACAATTCTTGATATTTCCGCATCTTTCCTATTTCTATACTGTTTGGATAAATTAGCGCCTCCATAGGCGACAACCATCGTGGGATTTTACTTTAGTGTTGCCTTCTGATACCTTGCCATGTTTTATATAGTGCACCTCTTATTACATGTCTCTGGAAGTACGGATGTTGCTTGTCTGTGCCTTCCCACAGAAAGGCATGCCAACCTCGACTCAGATCAAATCCCTCTAAGTATAGCGTTCTCCTATTTGATAGATCTATCCATTCTCTGATCCAATTCAACGCCGCCACCTTGTAATATAGCTCCCAGTCTGGTAGACCTAGGCCTCCCTTCTCCTTTGTGTCCTATAAGCATCTTATTTTAATTCTAGCTTTCTTTCCTTGCCAGATGTATTTCATTATTGTCTTGTTGAGATCCTTAAAGAAATCTTTTCCCGGACCAATTGGTATCACTTGGAAGAGATATAGGAGTTTTGGTAATATGTTCATCTTTACAGACGCTATTCTGCCAAGAAATGATAGTTGTACCTTATTTCCATCTTTCCAAGTCTTTTCTAATTTGCTTCATCAATTTAGTGTAATTGTCCTCTCTAATAGTTGTTGCTTTTGTAGTAAGCCAGATTCCCAAATATTTTACTTTCTTCACAATTTGCATTCCTAATTCTTCTTCTAATTTTTCCTCTTGTGTCATTGTCATATTTTTGGTCAAGACTTTGGTTTTTTGTTTATTGATCTTAAGCCCCGCCACTTTGCCATACTCCTCTATCTTCTCTAATAATTTGACTCCCACTACTTCCGGCTGTTCCACTATGAAGACCACATCATCTGCGAAAGCCTGTAATTTATACTCCTCATTCTTTATCTTCAGTCCTTTTATTTCTTCTTCCTTTCTTACTTCCTTTAGAAGGACTTCCAGTGAGATTATAAACAGTAGAGGCGATATTGGGCATCCTTGTCTTACCCCCTTTTTGGATGCTTATTTTTTCGGTCATATCTCCATTAATTATAATTCTCGCTGTCTGGGAAGAATATATTTTCTTAATCATTTTCAGGAATTTGTCGCCGAAATTCATAATCTGCAGTTGTGCTATAATTTCCAATTTCCAATTTTCCAATTCAAATTGTCGAACGCCTTTTGCGCGTCGAGAAAGATTAGCGCTACCTGATTATTGATGTTTTGCTCGTAGTATTCCAGAACGTTTATTATTGTCCTCATGTTGTTTTTTATTTGTCTCCTTGGGACAAAACCATTTTGGTCGGGGTGTATATAATTATGTATAATTGTTTTCAGCCTCTGTGCTATAATTGTCGTGAATAGTTTATAATCCACATTTAACAGCGAGATGGGTCTATAATTTTGGACTTTAGTCGGATCCGTATCTTCTTTGGGGATGAGTGAGATAATTGTTTCGGCCCAAGATTTAGGTGTTTCTGCTTCCAGCAGTGCCTCATTGAGAACTTGTAGTAGTAGTTCGTCTATTGCAGACTGGCAGTTTTTATAAAATTCCATTGGAATTCCATCCGGACCTGGGACTTTGTTGTTCTTCTGTTTCTTTCGGGCTTCCATCAACTCCATCATTGTTATTGGTTTATTCAGTATTTCTCTGTGGGATTCCTCTAATTTCTGGATATTTGCTTTTTGTAGGTATTCCATAATATCTTGGTCTTGAGTCTCTTCTTGTGTGTAGAAGTTTTTTTTTTTTATTGAAAAAGTTTTTCAAATACAAAATTTTTCCTCCCTTTTTCCCCCCTCCTCCCTAACCCCCCCTCCCCTCCCCTCCCCCTGTGGCTTCTTCATAATAAAACCCAAATTCATAACAGATTATATAATACTTTACCATCCCCTTACTCCATCCCCATATGCTGACCCTTTTTTTGTAATAATATTATCATATCCCCCTTATACTATACATTTCAAAATGACATTCTACTATAACATTATATAATAACTCCTAATTTAGCATAATAATATTATATCTCCCAGTTTAGCGATTTCTGCTCATAATCTACCCTTTTTCTACCCCCCATACATATATCTCTTAAATCAAATCTTTTATGTATATTAATATAACATTTCAAAGCAACCTTCCGCTATAAAACTAAATAATAAATCCTAATTTAACATTTATTCAATTCATAGTCTACCCATTTCCTTCAACCCCATCGTTATATCTCTTAACTCAGATCTTTTAGATATATTCATATCTAAACATAATATCCCTTTTCTTAAACTAAACAATCAATAAACTAACCTGTCTCCACCCACTTTCCTACAAGACTACCATACTTAATAATTCATAATATTTTTATTCTTCTGCCCACACCACTAAAAAATATTCCCTTATGTAAATAAAATCCTCTTAAAAAAAGACTTTAAGCTTGTAGTCCATATAATATCTTCTGTAATGTCTTTCAGCTGGATTGTAAAATCCATCACCCATATTAGGGTAACATCACATCCTAATTCCAACAGTATGTTCGGTATCTTCAATTACCATCTGCCCCCATCAATAGCAAATATCTTCATAAAAAAAAAAAAAACAACCACCCGAGTGACTTTATATTTGTATTCCATATAGTGTCTATAGAGGTGTCTTTTATCCAAATTATTAATTCCAACCACCATAATAGGGTAACAGCCAGATCATCTGCGTGCCCCAATTCCATAACTCTCTCGCCTTGTAGCTCAACATAAACGTAGTATATTTATCAAAGAGTCCAAAAAAAAAAAAAAGATAGTTCCAATCATTTCAGTTTAAGGCCCTTTTCACATCCCAAAAGTACAGCACTGCAGAAGTCTGTCACTCTCCTCAGGATAATATAAACCAATACTTCGCCTCAACTATCTTTTCGTATATTCAATCATCTCTTAAATAACTGGCATTACACTGTTGTTTGGTTTAAAAATTTTTGTTTTTGCGTGACCTGCTTCTTCTTTTCTTGACTTTTTGTGGGTTAGATCTCCATCCTGATTTCCTTTCTATAAATTGTATATCAACTGTTTGGTTTTCATGCTGATCTATAACTTGATCTTGTTGGTTTTGCTTTTGTGGCTTAAATCTCCATTCTGGTTCTATGACTTTTATATCGACTGATTGATTTCCATGCTGGTCTGTAACTTGATAAGTCATCACTTTAGAATCCAGAGCCGCCTCTCTTGTATTTATAAATAGTCCAGCTGAGACCTCTGAAGGAGAATCCAGAAGCAGCTCATCTACGGGGACCTCTGTAACTTGTTGTTTTTCCATTACTTCCACCTCCTTTTGTTTATTTTGAATTTCTATCTCTTGTTGATTTTGCTTTTGGAGAACCTTGTAGTAAAATTCTTCCGCTTTTTCAACAGTATTTAGCTGATACCTTTCTCCTTGATATCTCAATATTATACCAACTGGAACATCCCACCTGAATGGGATATTTTGTTTCTTTAGCTCAGTCACCAAAAATCCAAATTTCTTTCTATCTTTTAGAATCTTAGGCAGCAACTCTTTATATATCCAGATCTTTCTTCCATACAATTGTAGAGTAGAATTAAAAGATTTTTGCACAATATCATTTCTTATTTCTTTGTCTGTGAAGTAAATGACCACATCTCTAGGCAATTGCCTTTACTTTGCAATCCAAGAATTTACTCTATAAGCCTTGTCAATCTTACAAGATACCTCCTCAGGATGAACCTTTAAAATCCCGGCCAGAACTTGAGCAGATATTTTTCTTAAATCATCTCTATTATTTTCCTATAACCCTCTCATTCTAACCGCAAATTCTGCGAGCCTGTATTTCATCATTGTAATTTCTTTTTCAATCCCTTGCTTTATATCTTCTGCATTGTAAGTCTCATGAGCAGCTTCCTTTTTAGACTTTACTTCTAAACTATTGTCTTGAATATTTGTCAAATCATTTTCAATTATTTGTATTTTATTGTCCAAATTATTAATCTTATCATCAACTTCCTCCATTTTAGACTCTAATAACTTGATATTTGTATCCATCTTTATAACAATTTCTGAAAAAGCATTAGTCACTGTTACAATCTTTCGTTGCAAATTATCATACTTTAGTTGTATCATTTCTTTAATTTCTTGCCTAAATTTTTCAAGTTTCTGGTTCACAGTCTCGTGATATCTTGCCATTTCCTCCTGGACAAATTCTTTTAAATTAAAGCCATTCTGCTGAGTCTGTAAGCTCAGAACTTGTTCACATAATTGTAAATGGGGGAACACCCCCCCACTGCTTGTTTGTCAGGCTTTATTAGTTTTAACGCCATCTTGCCACACAAACTCTTTTTAAAGAAAGAAAACTTTTCCCCAAACAAGATCAAGAACAAATCTCCAAGAAAAAAGAAACTTAAAATAGATATTTTTCTTCCAGATTCTAGCCAGCACTGTTTATTCCGCTACTTTGTAGCTTGTTACGGAAGGACTTTCACTTTCGGCTTTCTTCTTCTTCTCAAGCCTCAGCAGTCGCCATTTTAAACTTTTTTTCCTTCACTCTAAAACGCTTGTAAAATCATTAAAAATACTTGCGATTTAGGGTCCCAAGTCCAAATCTCGTCCCTTTTAATTAGTCCATCTGTTAATTTCGTTGATTGGTCCGGTTCCAGCGTCTAGCTCTGCAAAAAGGCAGAGTTCTCCTGAAGCCCGGAGCAGCGGCGAGTGGAAATAGGGAGCCACAACCTGCTCGTCTCCAAGAGTAAAAAAAGAACTCTGGGGACTTCGCAGAGGGCTCTACCTGCCCTCGCCTGCTCTGTCTCACATTTCCTTCAGGAAATGGAGTTTTTCGAGCCGCCTTTCAGATGTAAAGGCGGCTCTTTACAGGCAACGGGGCTGGCGGTCTCAGAGGACTGTCTGGTGGCTATGGAAGCCAGACCGGAAGCCCCAAGTGTAGAGGTTTTGATAGAATTCCCTTACTATACGTTTTTTATCTAAATTCATACTATATAGTTGTTCTGTTTCATCCTGCAATTGGTATATTATTCTTTTTTCCCTCTCTTTCTTCAGTCTGTATGCCAGCCAGCGACCTGTTTTGTTTGCATATTCAAAGTATTTCTGCTTGGCCATTTTCATTTTCTGTGCGATTTCTGCTTGTGTAATTAAGTTCAACTCATGTTTAGTACGATTCAATTTTTCCCTTGTTGTTTTGTCGTCAGGCTGTTTCTGTAATTGTGACTCATATATGTTGAGTTCTTCCATTAATTTTTTCCTCTTTTGTTGTTTATCTTTATTTTTTTTTGCTGTGTATGCCATTGTGAGGCCTCTTATATAGGCCTTAGTAGTGTCCCACAGATTCTGTACTGAAGCCTGCTCCTTTGTGTTTATTTGATAAAATATTCTAAGTTCGTTCTCCATCATCTGCACATAATCTCTATCTTTTATTACTCTGGTGTCCATCATCCACCTCTTCTGCTTTCGCTGTCCTCTCCATGTTATTTTTATAGGATTATGGTCGGCCCATGTATTCGGTATAATTTCGATGGCTTGTAGATCCTTCCTGAGGTCTGGCGTCATCCAGGCCATGTTAATCCGAGACCATAACTGGTGTGGATTTGAGTAGAAGGTATATTGTTTGGTTTGTTTGTTGGCCTCTCTCCATCCATCATGTAATTGCAATTCTTCAGTCATATTCTTAAATGTATCCGGTAAGATTCTTTTTCAAGTCTTACTTTGTTTATTACTTCGACAGTCATCTTGTATATTCACGATTGCGTTGAAGTCTCCGACAACACAGATATTTTCGTACTCCAAATCTTTAATTGTATCATGTAGTTTCTTGTAAAATTCTCTCTGGTTTCCATTAGGTGCATAGATAGAAGCTAGCAATATTTTCTTTGTTTCTGTTTGTATTTCAGTTATTAAAATACGTCCTTCCGAATCTGTATATATCTGTTTAGCTTTTAAATGGTTTTTGACATAAGTTGCCACTCCTCTCTTATTATTATCTCCTAGGGATGTGAATAATTTTCCTAATTTTTGATTCTCCAACAATATTTGTTGCTGTCTTTTAACGTGTACTTCTTGTAAAGTTATCACATCTAAGTCCAATTTTTGCAATTTCGTAAATATATATTTCCTTTTCCTTGGGGAGTTGAGTCCGTTTATATTAATTGATATAATTTTTATTTCTCCTTCCATCTCTATCGAGTTTATCTATTTGTGATTTTCAACTTTGTTGTGTTTCTGGTAACTCTTTGAGTCTTTTCCCTCGCTCCCTCTCTCTCCATTCTTTCTCTCTCCAATCTTTTTGCCTCTTCCTGATCTTTTTCTTCCTTCTCCATCCGCCGTGTCCCGGGTTCCGCTTCTCTCCTTGTCTCCTGTTCCATTGTAAAGTGCTGGTCAAAGAATTCTTGAGCTTTTTCCAGATTATCAATCTTGTACTTTCTTTCATCCCAGGAGATAAGTAGGCCTTCTGGTAGTAGCCAGCGGAATTTTATTTTAAATTTATTTAGCTGGGTGGTCAGGAAATTATAATTTCTTCTTTGATCTCTCGTTCTTCTTGGTATTTGTTTGAGAGTTATGATTTCTCTTTCCTTGTGCATGATTGTCTCTTCCCTCATCTTCCTGTAGATCTCTTCCTTAATAGATTTTTTCATGAATCTTATGTGAATTTCTTTGGGTAATTTGTTTCTTCTTGCGTAGTTCGTGTACACTCTATATATTTCATCCATTCCATTTTGCAGTTCATCCTTATCCACCTGGGTTGCCTTTGCCAATATCTCAATCATTATTTCACTTAGATCCTCATCCTTCTGCTCTTCTACATTTTGAAACCGTAAGTAGAATGATGCCTTTTCCATTTCCAGATAGGTTAATGCGTCCTCAGTTTCCTTATTAAATGCCCCTTGATCTTGTTCCATTCTTTCCATTCTGTTGGTCGCATATTCTACTCTTTCTTCCACCTTTTGGATCCTCTGCTCGTTTTCTGTTATGTTTTGCTGAATTTGTTCTATCTTCTCATCCATATTTTTGATGTTATCTTTAATTTCACTCACATCTGACCTCAATTCTTCATGATTTTTCTTGGTCTCTTCATGATTATGTGCCATGGTTTCCTGCATTCTATTCATGCCTTCCTGGATCATTGCTAATGCGGAGTGGATGTTTTGTAGGGCAGGGCTCATCTTCTCCTTTTCTGTGGTTTCAATTACTTTCTGTTGAGCTGGTGAGGTCATAAGTATCATTTGGCTCGATGGTGTTTTCTTACTTATTTTAGCTGTTGTCGTTATACTTGTGGTCGCCATTATTATCTCTTTTTTTATTCTTTCCCAGATTTTCATATACTGGTCAATATTTCTAGGTCTGTTTTAAAATTTCATCCAAATTTATTTTTCGCTTTTTTCCAGGCTCCTTTGTACTTATAAATCAATCAGCATGGGAAGCTAAGTGGGAGGGTCAAGGGAAAAATGTAGCGTTCTAGCAATCCATCAGCTAATTCTCCCTGGTATTAAGTATTTGAGTAAGTGGTATATTAGTAAGTAGGGAGTAAGTGCTATATGATTTCTCTCAGAAGGTAAAGGGATGTGGTTAATATAAATGTATCTAATATACTATGGACTAAATCTTTAATACTAACTATATATAGATCAAATTGATATATCACTTAATCTATTAATATACACTTCTTATAAATAAGGTCATACTATGCAATCATATGTCAAACGTAGATTCCTTAAGCAATTGTCTAAATATTTATCTTACTTATCTAATTTATCCAATTTATTTTAATTTATATAACATACGTATATGGATATACTTTTGTAATTATAATATAGCTATGATAAGTATAATATAATCCGGATCTTTGATTCTAGTTGTATTAAGACAAATTAACAAATCATTGAGATTCTAACTATATAAAGACAAATTAATAGAAATTATATTTAGCTATAATAGAGTATATATCTTTGATTCTAAATATATAAATATATAAAAACAAATTAATAAGGCAATAATTCACTTAATGGGTACAAGATAAGTATAAGGTAATGTTATGCAGTCATAACATTATTTCCAAAGCAGTGAGTATATATACACCAAATATTACTTCTTAGTCACTGTTGGTAATTAGTAGTTGGTCTTGGTAGTATCTTGTATTCTGGCAATCTTTATATCAAATATCCAATTATAGTTCAAGTCCACTTCCTTTCAACTGTCAATAGTTTCAATATAATATATCCATGTATTATCCACTTGTTCTGTAATCCTCAGTTCAAGTCCTCACCGGGATAAGCCGTGGCAGAAACAAAAATTATAAATCCAATGTATTTCACGTCCGATCGTACTTTTTCCTTCCTTTACTTTACTTTTTGTCCAATACACACCGATCGTGCGCCAAAAGTATCAAGCGTCTGCTTCCCCAAATAACTCAATCCAATAGTCCCGTTACTTTATTATCCAATTATCCAATTAACTCGATCAATAAACTCGATCCTGTTAAGGAAGCCTTTATCTGAATTGTCCAGTAAGTATTGGCAACAATGTTATAAATTCTAAGTTGACTGCGTTCTCCCTGCCGTTGCTCAATATGGCTTCACCGTCCTTTCTTCTATGGATATCCGGGGCTCTAAAAGTCCTCCCGTTAAGTCTTTTAAGTTTTCAGAGACCTTTGCTCTCGCAGCTTTTTGTTATAAAGCTCTGGTTATCAATCACACATTTCGTTCAACCGTATTCCCTCTGGATTCTTTCAGATTCCACTGACTACCAGATTACGCGCTGTCACTTTCAATATGGATTCCTCCCCTTCACTTATTGATCGCCGCTTCTCTTTCTCCTCTTTTACTCAAGGGTTCCTTCTGCCCGCTTTCTCCCAACCGTTAGAAAATGCAGATATATCTTTTCAATCTTTAATCCTCACTTCTGTTTTCACCGATGCTTTTCTATTTCAATCTTCGCTTCCCTCTTAACAGCTGTCAGCGTTTCTGGCCAGCTGGGTTGCTGGTTCTTCCTCGTTCTGAGTTAGAGGAGTTATCCTGAACCTTCGGGGGGATTGCCGCCCTCCCTGAGGTCCTCAGAAATTTCCCCTTCTTCTACCGACCTCTACGGGGTCGGTAGTGCCGAAATCAGCACCCGCAGCGAGGATATTAGGGGCTTTGGAAATGGAGCACCGTTCCTTTCGTCCCTAACATGTTGACGTCACCGCCGGAAGGCCAAATTTGCTTTCAATAGCTAATAAGGCCATGTAAATATGGGAAATGCAGAATATTATTCCTGAGGAAAAAATATTTAATCCAATTTTGTAGAAATAAATCCAGTTTTATTAAGGAAAAGTCAATTTTGTGTAATTTAGGGCATTTAAAAAATGTAAGTTATGTTTGTCTTGGCATTGAAGGTAATTTTTTAGGAATTATTGCAAACTAATATATTTTTAATACTGAAACAGCTTCTGATACTTTGCAGTTTCCCTTTTCTTGTAAAAATTTGATTCTAAAGATGCAATTTGTATGACATAATATGGTTTAGCATCAAATGTCTATCCATGACCTACATGTACCTATGTGACTTTTGATACATTATTAGAAATCACACTACTTTTCCACTCATAAAAAAGTAAAGTGGGCACAAGCCTGTTCAGCATGCCAGTGTGTCTTATATCATCTGTCAGTTGGATTTCCATCATCTGAGCTATTGATAAGTTTTTAAATAAGTTGTATTCATTCATACATTTGGTCACTTGCTCAGTCAATTGATGCATATGGCTGCCTACTCACCACGTGACATAATTGGTGATGTTTGAACTTTGTGACATTTTAAGGAAACTAGCCGTTAAAAAAATTCTTCAAAATTATTTTAAAATTGTAGCCCTATTATGCAGCATGTTTTGCTTGACATTTAAATATCATGAATCAATATTAACATACCGGTCAAAAAAGATTGAGGATTAAAGAAACCTGAAAGCCACACTACTGCAGGAAGTACAAGATCTTGTGTCCAGGTATCAAGTTCTCGGCATCGCAAAAGAAGGCCATTAAACCTGAATAAAAATATAGCAGTGGTAAACACAGGTGCATAAGAAATTAATTTGGGGAATAATCTGCATTATATAATTTATATCACTTTAACATATATAGTATTGGTTATTGGTAGTAGATACAAGTTGTGTGGAGTTGCGTGTTGCATACGAAGTATATTACCTTTTAATAAACAAGAAAATATATGCTAAATTTAGGACAGATGAATACATGATCTAGAAATTTTAGAAACTCTTCATCTTTTAAATTTTGAGGCTTAAAAATGTCATAGGACATGCAAAATGTAGTTATGCTTGTTTTAAGGTTCAAAACCATTTTTGAAATTTAAATAATGCTTTTTTTGCTTTCAAAAATACAATTTATGATTTATAATATAAATAAAGAGGTCCATTTCTTAAAGACATGCATTTACCATTGTGCAAGACTGTAAGTAGATGGGTAAGCCAGACTGGACCATGCATCTGGTACCTGGTCATAGAAGAGTGATGATTGTAAAGTTTCCATACTAGATGAAAATGTTAGCTCACCCTAGAAATTTGAACCAAAAGAAACATTTAAATTTACAATCCCAGTTTAAGATCCATTTTTTCCCTTTATAGTACATGTATATAGAGAGTATCCCATGGTAAGGTAGGCGGATTATTGTTTAATAACAATAATGCAATATATTCCTTACTTTTAATCCAAGGTCTAGTTGTTTTATTGATCGCCGTATCTCTCTAATGAGAATATTCATTCTCTCACATTCTTGAAAACACACAAGAATATATGGGCTTCGTATAGCAGACTTTTGCATTATCTCAGCTAAATTAAATTCTTCCGGCAGCTTTTCCAAAATTTCATCCAGTACATTTTTCACCTTATAAATGCAAAGTAAAATTACCAGGTATGCATTTTGTTTACATTTAATCATGCTCTATAAAGCAAGCGCTGGTTGGAATATGTGTTGAACATGCAGAACAGTGCATTAAAAAAAATACAGGGATATAGATATTCCTTGCCATTTGGGATAAGCCTGAAACAGAAAATGCATTTTGTTTCAGACTCAGATCAGAATATTACAATACAGAGGTTCGGCTAAACTGATGGAATTAACTGTAGTTAATAGCATAAAGAAAAAACAAAATATTTTGGTTGTTCAAATAAAACAAAATTAGAGTGGGTATTATTGGGCTATAAAGGTTAGTTGTATGAACTGCCCTTGTCGCTCTTCCTTCCCTCAGCTGTTCCTGGTGTGGTCTACCTGATCTCTCAAAGTCTTCCTTTTTCTACCTCCTCTGAACCATCATCAATGTCCATGACTTTTTCTTCTTGTCTCCATGCCACCCACTCCCCGCTTCTGCTTCATTCCATATGGATGGAAATAACTAAAATAAATGTTTCCGTTTAAGCATAGACTAAAACTAATTCTTCCCTATTTGGAACACTTTATGGAATTCTCACATCCCTACTTGTCAAACATTTATGTTCAGGAGGAACAAAGTTTTAATTCTGATACCATTAAAATTATGTATTACTGCGGTTCTGTGAAGGTGTTATGGAATAAACATTAGCAGAACACAACAGTCTCACCTTTTCTTCTAATGACTCTCCTATAATTTCTCCAGCAAGCAGATTTCTGGGTTGCATTTCCAGCAGAGTTTTGAATAGGTTATCAGTCAGAACTGTTAAGAAATCTATCTCGGCATTAGGATGGAGACCATACAATATAGGACTTTCAGCAGGCAACATTTCATCAATATACTTGTGGTAGCCAATATAATCCAGATTGGGAGGAGATGGGAAACCAGGAGCCAAAACAAAATCTTCTTCAAGCTGTGATTAGAAAAAAAACATTTTTCATCTTTAGGCAAAATCTATTCAATGCTTTGAGATACTGCCACTGAAAGTGTAAAATTCTTATGTCTTATTATAGTAGTTTTAATAGATTATTTTTCAAGTAGGAAGCCATCTCTCTTATCCATGATAGTACAATAGAAATAGTTCTGAATGAAACTTGGTTAAAGAAGTTGCCTTTAAATAGTAAAAGCTAGAATAATTTTATACTCTGCTTGATAACAAATAAGCATGAATGAATCAGGAGCAAATATTATACTATTCTGTCATAGGGAAATCATTATGTATTAACATATTTTAATGAGATATTTTTCCACATTTGTCAGTCTTTTACATAATTTATGATCATATATTTTTCTATACCTTCTATACCTTTTCTATGCCTTAGGACACATTTTATCTATATAGTTTATATACCTTGTTTAAATGCAAATTAATCCTAATATTTTAAAATAGTGTTTAATAAAATAATAAAATATACATTTAGATTTATCAGTTTTATCTAACTTTGGGCAACAAATGCAGAAAACTATTTCATAACAATGTTCCCTTTGAAAAAGTACAAGAAAAGTTATCTGACAGTTTTCTTTTAGATACTTATTGATTTATTAATTAATTACCCCTACAGAGTTAAAAAAAAAAAAGAAATAAATTTTAATCCCAATCCTTTTACAATAGTTCATTCTCTGCTTTACTATTGTGAATTGTATTTTAAGGCAAGCTGCCTCAATCTACATATCAACTTTCAGTGAGCCATCTTAAGTAAGCAAAAGCTTTTAAAAAATATCTCATCAATATACATGTGGCTCTCTACTTCTTCCCAATTTATGACAACAGGATTTATTCTTGTGGATTAATTAGTTACATAAAAGTCTATACCAGTGGTTCTTAGCCAGTGATGAAATCCAAAACTTTTTACTACCGGTTCTGTGGGCGTGGCTTGATGGACGTGGTGTGGCTTGGTGGGCGTGGCTTGGTGGGTGTGGCAGGGGAAGGATACAGCAAAATTCTCACCCCACTCCAGGGGAAGGATACTGCAAAATCCCCATTCCCATCCCACTCTGGGGTCAGCCAGAAGTGGCATTTGCTGGTTCTCTGAACTATTCAAAATTTCCACTACCAGTTCTCCAGAACCTGTCAGAACTTGCTGGATTTCACCCCTGTTCTCAGCCTGTGGTTCATGGACCCCTAGGGGGCCTTATCACAGGGGGTCCACAAAGGCTTAAAGAAATATGATGATTTAAACCTTAAATCTTGGTGGTCTGTAGCCATGGTTAGTGGCCACACAAGATATTTAAAGGGGTCCATGATGAAGAAAAGGTTGAAAACTACTGTCTACACTGTCACATTTTTTAAAAAAAATTCAATATGCACTACACAATATTAGATTTTTGAAGTATCAAAGATGAACAAAATGAGACCTTTTCATGCTTCCCTTCCAACTGTTCTAGCTATTTATCCATGCACTTCTGTAAATTACAAGGAGTTTGAATATTCCTTTACACCAGCCAGTCCTAATCTGAGTTCCTTCAGACATGTGACCAATATCTAGATTAATCCAGCCAACATGAATATTGCTGAAAATTTTGACAATTGAAGCCTGTACATCAAATAATTTCTGAGATGGGAAAGCTACCTTTTCTAACTTAGTTCTCATGTTTACAAGATTCCTGGAGAAATGGATATGTCACCTGGTGGTTGTAATGAGGAGATAAGGCTATTTCCATTTGGTGTAAGACCTCATTTCTCTCTTGTAGCTCACTGATCTGTTTTCTTCACCAATGAAGAATACTTTACAGTACAGGCATAACAACCTCATGTATAGGAAACTTGTTTTGTTATGGTATACTTTCTTATTTCCATCTTCAACATTCATGGTATGGGCACGCTGCAGATTCTTTCTCTTAAATGTTGCCACTTTATGGGACCTCAGAGTCACACATTTTCATTGGCCACCCTAGCCCTTTGGAAGAGTCTCCCACCTCAAATCTAAGTGATCCTACCCTTATAGCCTTCCAGATCACTAGGACGATCTGTCTTTTCCCCAAACATTGGGTTAGGATAGGGATTGAGCTGAAGACTGTTGGCCAGGACTGGAGGGAAAGATATTTTGTTTTTAATCATGTTTGTATGGTTTGTCGTGAGCTGCCTAGAAACGTTATATGAGATAGGCAGCCATGTAGTCCTGAAAATAATTAATTAATTAATTAATTAATTAATTAATGGAAGTGTATTTGGAAATCCAAGACCATAAAAAATGGAACAACTTGAGCTGTTGAAAGGAGGAAAGCTTTAAACATTGATTTAAAAGTCAAGCCAATATTTCTGTTTCTTTTCTTAGATCAGGAATAGAGATGCCCTTCTCTCAGGAAACCTTAGGCAAATCATTCTCTTATTAGCCTAACATACATAATTATTATGAGGTAAACTGGAAGCAAGGAACACTATGTATGCTGCTTTTAGCTCCCAACTGAAAAGTAGAACATAAATTTTAGATTAGTCTTACCAACTATTTTCTTCACAGATCATTTCAGAGTTTGTCTAGATGCACAGCATTTATTTGTTTTTTAGGGTACTGTTTGGACATAAATTTTCTACGGGTATACATATGCCATAATTTACCCATAATCCTAAAGCAGAGAAGCTTTTGCCCCCAAAATATGCCTAATATTCCAGGTAGAACATGGTGAAAAAAACAGTATACAACCGCATCTCTCCCATTTTATTGATCATCTCAATTAGGTGAAACTTCAATATGAGAACAACAAATGCATAGGAAATGCTGTAGTTCTAGACCTTTCTTTATGTTTGCCTGTCATTTAAGGAATTTTTGTTTCATGGTTTATGCGGAGAGAGACCATTGTCCAATTAAACCAAAAGATATTATTCTGTTTTGGAATATTTAAGTAGACCCACATTCAAGCTTGGTTAACCAAAGGCATCTAATTTCCATCATTTCTTTCAGGTTCATCCCTATATTTGACACCTATTTGAAAGAAAGAACAGGCTGTGAAGGTTAATGGACTGCCTCATCTAGAAATAGCAATTCCTACCCTTGGGCTAGATACAGACGAGGTACCGATGGAATGAGCTTCCCACGCTGCCCCCTTGACCTAAGCTGTCATGTAGAGAAATCAGCTTCAGTGGAGGTCAGAAGTACAGTAGTGTTTATCTTTCCCCATCTCCATGGTAACTCACTCCTAGGCTTTCCAATTGACTTCCAATTGTGTTAAACTGAATGTGGCTTTCTGACATATGAAAACCTACTCATTAAGGACCGAATAAATGCAAGCAACTCACTTTGCTTTCATCATAGGAGACACTTCCAACATGAGATGGTGAAGATGGAGTGGCCTCAAGGCTCTCTGTATTCCATATCACAGATGAACTTTTGGTGCTAGACTTGCCCTCCCCTACCACCTCTAACTATATGCCAAATACTAGGAAAAGACAGTGTGCTAAGGCTGCAGTATATACCAATTTGGCATTGTTTACCCCCTTAGCATCACTGGAGTTTCACTAGACATGATTCTGTCTTAGGCTATAATTGTAAGAGATCTTTTAGAATAGACCAAAGGCAATTTAATTCAATATCATGTTTCTTTAGCAGCCAAGGACTAAGGAACACAACAACTTTCTCCAAAAAGTGGTATTTATACATATACTGAATTGTGAATATTACAAATTATTTACATCACTAATAGATCCTGATATAATCTTATTCAACTTTAGTTTATTTATACTCTTTAAAGTCTGTCCAGAGTTGGTGAAGAACCAGCATTTTATGATAGCAAATTCTGTATTTTGTTTCTGTGTGAAATACTTTTTTTTGGACCAAAATTTCCCATTATTTGACTTTACTGTAATTATATAAATTACAGTATTATTAGATTTTGAAAATAATTACAGGTAGTCCTTACAACAGTTCATTTAGTGACTATTCAAAGTTACAATGGCACTGAAAAAAATGACTTACAAACATTTTTTACACTTACTTCTGCTGCAACAACTTTATGGTCACATGTTCAAAATTCAGATTCCCTGTTTCCCCGAAAATAAGACCCAACCAGAAAATTAGTCCTAGCATGATTTTTCAGGATGCTCATAATATAAGCCCTTCCCCTAAAATAAGCCCTAGTTAAGATTGTCAGCCAGATGGTTGAATTTACTACCATATTTCCCCCAAAATAAGAGCCTTGGTAGTACAGTAGTCTAAAGCAGTGGTCCCCAACCTTTTTATCGCCGCGGCCCGCTGAGCGCGCACAGGGCTGGGGGCACGGCCCAGGAGCTTTTGCGCACGGCCCATTGCGCACGGCCCAGGAGCCTTTGCGCTGCAGCGTTCATGTCCCCCGGCCGCTGCGCGGCCCGGTGCCAGGTACTCCATGGCCCGGCACCGGTCCGCGGACCGGGGGTTGGGGACCACTGGTCTAAAGCACCCTGTTATTAAGACCAGCTGCCTGCAATTACTGCAGGTTCAAATCTCGCCAAGGCTCAAGGTTGACTCAGCCTTCCATCCTTTCTAAAGTAGGTAAATTGAGGACCCAATTGTGGGGGCAATAAGCTGACACTGTATAAATATACAAAAGAATGAAGGCTATTGCTTAGCACATTGTAAGCCACCCTGAGTCTCCGGAGAAGGGCAGCATATAAATCAAATTAAAAAAAAAAAGACCTAACCAGAAAATAAGCCCTAATGCGTCTTTTGGAGCAAAAATTAATATAAGACCTGGTCTTATTTTCGGGGGAACACGGTACTAGGCAACTGACTTGCATTTATGACTGTTGCAGTATCCCGGGGACATGTGATTCCCTTTTGCGACCTCCTGACAAACAAAATCAATGGGAAAGCCATATTCACTTAACAACTGTGCTACTAATTTAAGAACTGCAGTGATTCACTTAACAACTGTGGCAAGAAAGATCATAAAGTAGGGCAAAATTCACTTAACAAATATCTCACTTAGCAATAAAAATTTTAGGCTCAATTGTGGTTGTAAGTTGAGGACTACTTTATATAAACTTAGATTTTGAAAGTATGAAAGTTAAAGGAATTTATATAACCACTTTTTAAAAATTCTAGTCCCTACTTAATCTTTTTGTTTTCACAAACTATGAAGTCCTCATATGTTGTAACCTTCCTTTGTAGAGGAAATTACCCCTTTGTAAAATTTGACCTGTTGTCTTTTGTGCATCTTGTCCACTGCATATTTTCTCAACAGCAGCAATCAGTGCTTCAGCAAACAAGATAATTAAATGACTTAACACATTTATATTTTAGTTTTAATTCATCTCATAATGACCCCCTATATGAAGTTCACTTCTTACTGCAATTTACTGTTGCAACTACAAACACTCCACCAAAATCACTTATCAATATTTTAACAGAATAACAGAATTGAAAGGGACCTTGGAAGTCTTCTAATCTAACCCCTGGTCAATCAGGAAACCCTATAGCATTTTCAGACAAATGATTTTCCAATCGCTTCTTAAAAACCTCCAGTGTTGGAACACCCACGACTTCTAGAGGCAAATTATTCCACTGATTAATTGTTCTAACTGTCAGGAAATTGCTCCCTAGTTTTAAGTTGCTTCTCTTCTTGATTAGCTTCCATCCATTGCTTATTGTTCTGCCTTCAGGTGCAGAGGTGGTATTCAGGCAGTTTGGACTGGTTCACCTGAACCAGTAGCAGAAATTTTGAGTAGTTTGGACTGACAAATACCACCTCTAGCTGGCCCCACCCCCACCCGCCTGCTCACCGCTTGCCCCTGCCCCTGCCCATTCCCTCACCCAACCCACCCACCCTGCCCTGCTCAGTCACTCCTCCCGGCTTCCCCGGCATAGCACACTGTGTGTCTCCTCACTTGCGTTGACCACACAGTCTCTGTGGCTTGCCTGCTTTCCCACGTGGTACCTGCGATGGCCCAACTGAGCAGCCCTGATCTGCCTGCCTGAGTAAGTAAGCCTGCAAGTCGTAGCCTAGCTAGCTCCCCCCTTCGTCTCCAGCCTTCAGCTTGCTTGGTTTGCTTCGCCGCCACAGCTGCATCGCATACAGTGCTGCGGCCTAACTAGCTGCCCCACCATCCCTGGAGCTTGCCTGGCTTGCTTCACCATTTGCCTTGGCCAGTCCAGGAATGTGCCATTTCCCCAATCTAGCCTTGCCCTGGAGCCTCCGCCTGCTCGCCGTTTGCATCGCCCAGGTTGAGGAATGTGCCATTCCCCAGCTCCAGCCTTGCCCCAGGCTTCTGCCTGCATGCCCCCCGGCCTCAAACTATACCCCCAGTTGGAAGCAATTTATTCAGCCTGCGGACTGCCATGTTAGGCCAAAGGGCCATGTGGGGGGTGCACATGAGGGTCGAAGCTGTTTGGGAATGGACCGGATGGTTCTTCTTACCTGTAAGAAGTCCCATTCAGAAAGGGCTGCGGCAGAGATCTTGCAGCTGCTTCTTCCGTCCCATGCCGAGCCTCAGTCACACATGGAGAGGCTTCATGTGCTCTCCAGGTCAGCAGCTGCTTTTCTCCACTGCTGCTCTTGCTGGGAAAGCGTCTTGTGCAGTTTAGCAGCTGTGAGCTGCCACTTTCCTCTAAGTCCCATCCGGAAAGTGCTGCTGCACAGAGAAGCAGCAGCAATGTTGAATGTTGTTTCTCTCAGCCACAGTGCTTTCTGGATGGGACTTAGAGGAAAATGGCAGCTCACAGCTGCTAAATTGCACAAGGCACTCTCCCAGTAGTGCGGAGAGAAGCAGCCACTGCCCCGGAGAGCAGAGATGGAGGGGAGCAGGCCCCGAACTTGGTTGAGCCTTGCCATGTGGTGGAAGTTGTCCGTGCCTGCATGCACAGAAGCCATCCGTGCACACATGTGTGGAAGCCGTGCGTGCGTGCATGCATGGAAGCCATCCGTGCGCTCATGCGTGCACTCTCACATTTTCGGTGAACCGGTGGTGAAATTATTTGAAACCCACCATTGTTCAGGTGCTTTGGAAAATAGTTTGATTATCTCTTCTTTGTGGCAATCCCTGAGATATTGGAACATTACAATCATCCCTAGTCCTTTTTTTATTATTAAACTAGACATACCCACTTCATGTAACCCTTCTTCGTATGTTTTAGTCTCCAGTTCCATAATCATATTTGTTGCTCTTTTCTGCATTCTTTTTAGTGTCTCAATATCTTTTTTGCAACCAAAACTGGATGCAATTTCCAAGTGTGGTCTTACCAAGGCATTATGAAGTGGTATTAACACTTCATATGATCTTGATTCTATCATTCTGTTAATACAGCCTAGGACTGCATTGGCTTTTTTGGAAGCTACAGCACATTTTGATGCAAATGGAAAATTTTTTTCAAAATGATTGAAAATGGTTCAAAATGGTTGTTGGTCTCTTATGTTTAACAAGCAACAGTTCCGTTTTGAAATCTCCAAACTACTAAAAGGCAGCCATCATCATATATAGCTAATGCATCATCTGTATGCATTTCTGTCTATGTATCTCTTTCTTTCTCTCCATATATAAGAGTGTGTATACAATAAAGTTAAAGTCTTGACAACAAAATGAAGCCAATGAAATCTCCTATTGCTCTAAATTATTACCAGTGAAGGGCTCATAAATTCTTCCAAATATGTGTGACACAGTCTGCGATCCCAGTCATCAGTGATGTGTCCACCATACATAATCTCACCAAAGAGATAACACAAATCTTCCCATGGAACCTATGGACATAATCAAATCAGCAATAATAAACTTGTTTTCTAAAGGACAAAATAATGTTATTTGTGATTATAGTGTTGCAATAAAATTGCTGACTTCATCAGCACAGCAACAAAACTCTAAGCCTTTAAGATTTCAATAATTATTATGCTATACTATACTTTGGTTTTCACAAAACTAGATTTATAAATTGGAGGATGAGAATAACCTGTCTGGCAAAATGTTGTATAGTAATGGATTATCTTCCTCAGTTATTATTGCGACTCAGCACATAAAACATAGTAGTATGAAGAAAATGCATATGAACCAAATAGCTGTGAATTTTACAAATATCCTAATAATTTTTTTAATTATTTCCTTAAAATGAATTGAAATGTTTTCATTTCTGGAGAATAATGAGCAAGACATGATATGTAATGTGCTGTTTCAGCAAAAACCAGACATGTTGGTATTCTAGTAATTTAGTCAGGGTGATTTATTAAAGTGAGACTTCTATATTCATGAAAAAATACTTTTGAAAACACAGTTAAAAGAAACCAGTTAACTGGTATTTTGTTTCAGATAGAATAAATTCCTGAATTTTGATATGAATTACATTTATATTTTATCCTATAAATTTCTAAATTCTACAAAATTTAGAATACAAAATGTTTTCAGCAAGGAAATGAAAAACATACATTAAAAAAAAATCAATTATATTAATGCCCAAGTCTATAATTTTATACTTAAAGCAGCAACACCAATTTGCTTAAAAAAGGGACAAACTTGTTCAATGGTATGTAAGACAATTTAACAACAATAGTCTTACATCAATCTTCCATAGCTTCAACGTCCAATAGTAAGATTGGCAAGATTACATTGAAGTTACATAAACCCACCAAGGGTCTTTGATATGATTCTGAGAAACCTTCAAAAATTAAACTTTTTAATGTAATGGAAAATAAATAAATAAATTGGGACTAATAATTAAATTTATTTACACATATATTTTACTTTAAATTTAGATTAAATTGATTTTATTTAAATATAAAATCAATTTAATCATTGTCCTCTTTTTAGAAATGCAATATAAAAGGATGGCTAGAAAAAAATTGCATATTATAATTATAAATTATAATTATTATTTATAGATATAAACTATACATAACAGTCAATTCTGGAATAGCAGGACATTAAAATATTGACATGAGGAATCCTGGCACTCTCTGAGCTTAGATGTTTTCTTGCAGATGTTCATTATACAAACTAGATAACATCATTACTGTTCAGAGCACTGAATGATGCTATCTGGTTTGGATAATGAAATTTCTGCAAGAAAACAACCAAGCTCAGAGACCACCAAGGACCCCTCATAAACACATTTCTTCTTCCTGAAGCACAAGAAAAAAACTTGATCTTAACACCTTATTGTGCCTTCAAGACAGACTTTACTCCTGGCAAACATGCAGAATAATATAATCTGTTAAACCATTTATACATATGTGTAAGAATATCTGTAAAGGTACATGAATAAAGACAATGGTTTTACTGTAATGAATTTTATGGAATTTGAAAATACACTCCACTAATATAATGCTTTATAAATAGATATCTATATTAGATAGCAGGTGGCCTTGAGTCAGTCACTTTCTTTCAGTACTAGAAAGATTGGCAAAAACCTTAGCAAGATTTTTCAAATGTGGTTTGCCATTGCCTTCTTCTAAGGGCTAAGAAAAAGTGACTGGCCAAAGGTCACTTAGCTGTCTTGGTGCCTAAGTCAGGACTAGAATTCATCATCTTCTAGTTTCTAGCCTGATGCTTTAACCACTACATAAAACTGGCTGTCGTTTGCAATTATTTTATTATCAGGTACAGTGTGTGCAGTGTGTAGTGCAGTGTGTGTTCAACAAAATTTGTTCCACAAGTTCCACAAAATTTGTTCCAGTAAGGCTGTCAACTTTATACATATATCTCTACAGATATTCTTACATATATGTAGAAAAGGCTCAGAAGACTGAATCATCTACATCAGGCCTGTCAAACTAGCAGCCTGCGGGCCAAATGCATCATGCGCAGGCCATGCCCATCCCGGCTCTGCAAAGGCAAAAAACGTTGCGATACGTCATGTGACACGATCAAATTTGACACCCATGATCTACATGAATGGCTTTTCCAACTGGCACCCAATCATAAGTCATCTAATTTTAAACCCGAATTCAGCGGGAAAGTCACAACAAGGTGGCCTTCTTAATACATAATAATGACACATGAAAGAAATGCACCATTATTTATATATATAATGTGTTTTAAATTGTTTCTATGATCAGAATTAATTGTAGTGATTATTAATGCAGTGTTATGAACTGTCAGGTCTGCTGTATGTAATTATAGTTGTACAAATGCTTCATTACCTGCCTAATGAATCTGGCACATATGCATGTATAAACCACTGTTTCTGCTAATATAATGAAGGACAATTTTATTTATTTATTTATTTGCTTGTTTGTTTATTTTAGCTAAGCCAGTATCATTGAACCTCTTCAACCTATGTTAGTAAGTTTACATATCCTCTGTGACAATTGTTTGAACTGCCTGATCAACAATAGGCAAATTTCCATCTACTGCTTTTAAAGGCAAAATTATTACGTTTACTCATTTCTAAATTCCCAAATTAAAAGATACGGTTTTGTCAAGAAATTGCTTAATCTCTTAGTTCTTACTTTAGTGTTTGCCTCTAAATAATTGTAGAGGACATTAACACAGATGGTGAGGTCTCCCATATTAAAAGGGTATCTTCGATTCCATCCTTGAGGTCCAAATTTGAGTCTCCCAGCAACACAGGTATGAAAGTAGCACAGAGAAAAGAAAATACTTTTAAACTCCTGTTCTCGTGTACACAATTCAAGAGTATCCTGATAACAAAGAAATATGAAAACAGGGTATTTGTATCAAATCACATATCAACAAGAGGCTTTAGAGTTTACAACTGTGTTTTCTGTATAAGCAGTAATTACATTTTTCACAAAGTGGCACATAAACTATGCAGAGTCTATGAGCAAAAACGTGCAAGCATATTCAGTTTAGCACTGAAAAACAATAGAATTTTAAAAAATAGAATTGTTACCACAGCAACCTATGCATTAGTAACATGAAAGTGCTATATTCCTATTTTTTAATATAGGCACCATTCACTGCACTATTATTTGGAAGATTAGACATTACTGAAAACTGTATGCAGCTTAGGACAACCTTTTACATTGCATTCCTTCATGTCATGTATTTAAGAATTCAGTTATAGATCAGATATAATTTGATGGACAGGCTGTTTATTCCAATTGGGCCCAACAAACCTATTCTGTTTGCTGGCCATCTGACTGCAAAAACGGACTGACTAAAAGCATTTAGCAGAGCACTATATATAGTAAGCAGCATCCTAAATGGCTAAAGTCTCAGACATAATATACAAATTATGTATAACAATGTATATATAAAACTACACTAAATGCAGCTGTTTGTCATGAACTGAGAAGAAAAAAAGGATCTACATGCTTCCTGTCCAAGTGATGTTATTCTCGATAGTGTAAAAGACATTGTGTAATAGGATGCCTGTTTCCCTTTTGAATTACAAAGTCTTTCATTTATGTAACTCCTTAATTCCCGAATAGATCATTCTTTGGTACAGATAGAACTATTGACTCACTTTTAAAAGAAACACACACACACACAATATTGTTACCTGGTCAAAATTGTAGAGAGCAGCATGAAGATTAGCTAACATTCCTGTAGGAGGTTCATTAATAAGTTTAATAGAGTTTTCTAAAATTCCTTGAGGTATAATATGCTCTTCAGGAGCTGGAGCAGGCTCAGCACTGATAAAAAGACGATAGTCACAGTGACTTCCTTTACTATATTTATCTACCAGTATCTCCAAGGTCCGCAGCCATTTGACAACAAGATGTATATTCTGTTTAAGAAAATCAAAACATTGATTATAAATACATAGTTATCATTTAGAAATGGCCTCAGCTAATAATATTATCAAGTCCTGGCAAAACTAGGTAGTAATTACAAAAACAAAACAAAACCCAGAACAAATTGCCTTTGGTAAATTCACAACTGTAATTTCAAATTATAAATATAATGAATAGAAGGAAGTTAGTTTTTTTTAACCGCCATATCCTGTAGTTTAATATCTTTCATATTAACAAGAACTTCATTATCTTCAGTAAGCCAAGATTTTGGAAGGGATGAAGGGAAAAAGAGAATGATGTCTCTCTACAAAGAGACCATGGCTATTATAAATAACAGTATCTTCTCGTGCCAACTGTTAGATATCGTTAATGTGAGGTCAAACAATATCTGAGACACAATGGGTGACAAACCAGAGGAGAGGACTAAAGAGATCTTGGAACCATGCCTTGTTGTTGAACCTGAAATCCTGAGAATGAATTTTATAGCCTTTGCTTGTAAAGCAAGCCTGTTTGCCAACATAGGTAATGCATCTGTGCTGCGGAGGGCTTGGATCCATTCTGCATTTACCATAATGTCCCAAATACTTGGACATCGTTCCTTTTAACTCAACTGTGGAAATCATTTTGCCAAGATTGGACACAAAATGGTATAAAACATTTGCAGATTCTTTGACAACCAAGATTGCAGAATCACAATCATAAGTGCATGTAATTTGCAGTGACAACTAAGATGATAATAATAGGTCATATTAACTGGGATTTTGCCAGGTAAAATGGCACTACATAAATAGCTCTGTCTTCTCATGTTCCTATTGCACAAACAAAACATATTAAACTGGGGGCCAAGAGAGTAATTCTGTGATATCAATTCCATTATTGGCATTTTATTTTATTTCTGTTTATTTCCCCCCCAAATTATTTAACATATTTAGTAATAAATATTTATTAAAAGGCATTTTATTTTATATATATTTGTTCCCCAATATATTTATGTATTTTGGAAAATGAAACACAGCATTTCTATAGAAGACAAGTAGTCTTCAATTTCATTGATCATTCATTGAACACTATTCTAAGTTACAATGGCATTGAAAAAAGGTGACTTAGGACTGGCCTTTAAACTTATGTCAATTGTATCATTCCTCATGAGCACCTAATCAAAATTTAGGTGCTTGGCACTTGTAATCTTCCAAACAGCTTCTGACAAGTAAAATCAATAGGGGAAGCCAGATTTGCTTAACAACTACATGATCCACTTTAATGACTGTAGTGATTTGACATAACAGCCAAAGCAAAAAAAGTTGTAAAATCGGGCATGATATACTTAACAAGTGCCTCACTTAGTGAAGGAACTGACTGTCCCATTGTGGTCATAAATCAAGGACTATCTGGTATGTTCTTACAACCTCTATTTTCAAATTCAGCCAGCACTGAATTATAGAATTAAAGGAAAATAGAATTAGAAATAGAAAATAGATTAAAAATAGAAAATGATTGGCACAGTTGTTTTATATTTTACTAGACAACCCATGGTCCATTGGGCCATTGTTTCAGAGAAATTTCCTTATATAAACAAAGAAACAAAATGATCCCAGGTGGGCAATGAAGCAATGGGAATGGGAGCATTGATTTTCCATAGAGAAGCTGGCAGGGAATATTGGAAACCTCCCTCCCCCTCCCCCTCCCCTCCCCTCCCCTCCCTCCTCTTCTTTTCAGCAATTGAACAATCTCATCTTGAATCCTAGCATTGTAGAGTATATTCATTTTGAAATCTACATTGTCTTAAGAATCCATGAAATAAATTTGAACACATTTGGGTTGTTAATTGGATATGGCATTAGATACCTGATAAAATGATGGATTTGCCCTTGAATAATCACAGAAAAATTGCATCCATTCTTTAATAGAAGGACTACTTTGGCATCAACAGATGTCATTTGCAGGAGGCAGTTGTATTGTCTGATGTTCTTTTAAAACTCCTTTGAAATATGTTCATCATTGCTATATAGATTGAGGAATTCATTAGGTAATGATAGCAAATTGCCTATCTTGATCTTTCCCAAGCTGTAATTGTTGTTATACAGTGCATTTGATTTGTATTGTAGTTTATTAACTAATTAACTTATTTTTGACTAAACTTTTGAAAAGTACAGCCTAAGTCCAGGATTCAAGATTCCAGGTTGGGGTTTTTTTTGAAATGTATTTTTCCTAATGTAAACTTTAACTAAGATTGTCCACTCATGGTATGATAGAGGACAAGAACAAAAATACAAGAAGTTGTACTAAACCACTTTCTCCAGAACAATCCTCTCCCAAATTTTATGACTTACAATAATTTTCCCTTGTGCTTCCTGCCCTAATCAGCAGTTTGCTATGGCTAAGAGCTTATTTTAGTTATAAGGCAAAAACAAAACAAAACAAAACAAAAAACTCCCAAGAAAGATTCCATTTTATTCTGCAATAATTAAGTCTGAAAAAAGAATCTGTTTAACACAGAGAAAAATTGCTCTCTCTCAGAGTTTCTTAGAAAGCCATTCCCCTTTTTATCACTTCCATTATTGCTATGAAATGAAGCAGAGAAGGTACATCAATTGTATTGTTTCACACTTACCTGGAGAATAACCCAGTGTCCATGTTTGGCAGCTTTTTCTATTGCCTTCTCTGCCACAATCTCTTGCCCTTGTCCTAAAGAGATATTATGAAGTTTCCCACAGTCAATTGTGAAGCCAAGTTTCTTGCCTGCAAGTAGGGCAACAGGGGTGGGAGTGGGGAAATAAATAAAAGTAGAAAGAGGGAGAGGGTTGGAGGAGAAAAGAGGATAATGCACCAATAATTTCTCTATCACTGGAACAATGCACATATGGGCTTTTTTTGTGAAGTACTTCAGTCAGCCCCATTTCAACAAGCAAAATTGTGAGCTCTCAAGAGCAGCCTTATGGCTAATATTAGAGAAGGAAAGCTGCAGAAATCTGCTCCCTTGGTTTTAAGATAATGAACCTTTTGACATTTTGATAGATGCTAGGTATTGTTACCAAGCTTTATAAAGTTATACAGGGGGTGCAAGTCATTTCCCTTATAAAAAAAGGGAGCAACATGTGGTAGCTATCACATCAGTTTTTTAACTGATTGGTTCAGGAGGAAAATGTGTTAGTTTCTCACCTTGTGAGGCCAGGGTCTAAATTGAGCACAGTCAGGTCACAGCTGTATTAACCTGGTATTCTCAGCAGAGTCAGTGGGGAATAGTAATCCTAAGTACAATGCGACAGTTTCTTACACAATGAATATAGTTTGTATAATGACCATTATTTAGTCACAGGGGGCGCAAGATTACATGAGCATAGAGAAAATTGCCCTCTGGCCCTCATCTAGTCAAAAGGTAAGAAACAGCACAAAAGAGCCTGCATTATGCCAAGCAGAGGAATGTTCAATCTAAAAATTTCTTCATACTGCAGCGTTAATAGCTGCACACTTTTTATCCACTCTTCCATGGTGAATGGTGGTTTAAGGCAGAGAGGAGGAAGTCTTTAAAAACTTAACTCTTGTTGAAGAAAACAATTGCAAATTTAAATCTGCTTTATATCAGGATAATGCTTGTTTGTGGGATTTTTTTTGGGTGGCAGTGGGCTTAACATGTATTAATTAAAGACTAACTGCTGTTCTAAGTTAGAGTAAGAGCTGCCATTGTTACAAATAATAAATTAAGGAAAATTCTGTGGAGTTTGCAATCCAATAACAATTGGAGAAATGTTTGTTACCAGCCATAGCAAAATGCAGAATGGCAAAATCATGGTCTAAGACTCTGAGATACTGGGCCATAATGCTTCTTCATGTCTTGTTCCCCAAATCCCTATCAATTTTTGCCTATTTAAGTCAATGGACTTAAATAAATAGAATTACTTGATTATTTGAATATATAAATAAATATCAGGATTATATTTTAACATATGGACTTTGTGTCTTGAATTCGAAGTATTGATCTTTCTGATATTTTAAATACTACATATATTTTAGATATATTTCTCTAAAAATGAGACTGTGGAAAATTACTTCAACACATGTTGCATGCTTCCCATTAAAATAAATTTCTTTTTTCTGACTCTTTTTAGCATAAATTTTCCTTATTCTCCCAATCTAAATCAAATAGTTTTTAGCTGATAATATTCACATGTTCATGATAGTTGTCCAGTAATTATGGCAACAAAAATTTAATCTCCTATTCAAAGAAGAATGTATGTACTTCTTTGTACATGTACATGTACAAAGTACATGTATATGTAAGAAATGTATATACTTTACTAATAAATGAACTTCATGTATTTCAACTTACATTGTTGAATTTCCAAATGCATATAATTTTAAACTAAAACAATATTCATACAATAAAATAAGGCTCACCAAGTGCTTCCATGTCTTTCAGAGGGTCCACTCCAGGAGAAAGAATGAAAAAAACAGGAGTAGCTGGACTGCTTTCTTCATAGGACTTGGCCAAGTCTATTCTTGTGCCATCCACATACTTTGAACCTAGCTTTTCTTCTACAAAATCTCTAGTAATACATACATACATAAAAATCAGAATTAGAAACTATTAACCTAGGTCCTAATTCACAACCACGAAGAGCTGGCTGAATTGAAATTTTAAATCCATAATTATGAAGACTGCTCCTATGTAAAGTTTCCTTCATGTGAATCATTTGCCATATGATTTATATAACACCACATACAGTATTCTATCATAATAAGCAAGCCTGAAAAAAAAGATGAGATGTGACAGACAGATCAGCAAGATAAGCACCTAGATAAGAATAGACCAACAATTTTCAAACATGGTTTTAAAGTAGTGCTATTTGGATGTATGTTTACCTTATATAAAGCTTTCTAAATCAGATTCATTACAACTGAAGCTTTGTTTTCACTTTAGACCGGGGTCCCCAACCCCTAGTCTGCAGACCACCATCAGTTCATGGGCAATTGGAAACCAGGCCATGCAAGCAGATGAAGCTCCATTTGCGCATCTGTGGAATTAGGTTATGCAGGCAAAATAATCCCCTCCCTCCCGCTGCCACCGCCACTTGCCACTGGTGATCCATGGAGCCAGAAAGATTGAGGGCCACTACTATAGATCACTTGGAATGCTAAATAGCATATGATGAGGAAGTCCAAACACGTAGAAAACATATGCAAATACCCATAGAAATTTTGCTCCTCTTCCCCAAATCAGACATTATACCTCAGAGCATAAGTTATCCGATCTGGGCGCAATGCTCGTAGTATAATAAGTTTCTCAAAAGAAGTTTTATTTTTCCATTCCTGGGGTAGTTTTTCTTTTTCTGGACATTCTGAATCCACCCATTTTTTCCATCTCTTTGCAGAACCTTCAATGTCTTTATCTAATCCTCGGAATTCATCCATTAAGGCAATGGCCTGTAATGAATTAATGGAATGCATGAATTGTTGGCTTTCAGATTATTAGGATCAAGAATCTTACTGCAAAGTTACTATATGAAGTATGATTTTCAGCCTATAAGCTAATAATAGGTAAATGCTCCCATATCTAAAGACCCCAATGAGTAGAAAAAATACTAAGTCATGTTTCAATAGACTTCTTACTTAAGATTTTTAAAACAGTAATTATTTAAAGCCAAGATAGAAAAGTAACATATAAAATGTAGTATATAAATTGAAAACTGTATTTAGTTCAAAGAAAATCAATTTAGATTTATGCATAGAATATACTGCATTTAAATGTTGAAAAATTAGGACTATGAAATAAAGATGCAGATAATTAAGTTAAACTCACTCAGATATAGGAGGTAGTACATTTTTATAGTATCCGAAGATTTTAAAAAAATATTTTAGAAAAAGTGTTTCTATACTTACCTTAATGGCACTCCATGGTTGAGTTGTTAAAAAGTCAACTGGACTTTTATAGGTATGTTCAACTTTAAATCGTAGCAAGAAATTCAGCATGGTAGGTTCTATCTCATTTTTCCTCAACAAAATCTAGGAAGTAAAGAGTGAACAAAAATATAAAACTAAATTTTAGATTTGGTTTGTTAATACATACTATTTATCCATTTATTTATTTTATGAAATTTATAAATTACCCTAATCTGTTATAATTGCGAGTATCTAAGAAACATTTCTTTCTATTATAGGTAAAATAGGTGTCGGTAAAACTACCATTTTTATTATAACACCTTTAACTTTTGCATATATCTGACTCCTTAGACAGACATTTATTTCTGCTCTAATATAAGAATAGAGCATCAAAGTAAAATGTTTCTCCATCCTTTGCCTGTCATACTCTGTAGCTACCTTTTCATAAAAGTACTGCCAACTCATTTGTCTCGAATGATCTAGGACAGTGATGGCTAACCTTTTTGCGGTCGCGTGCCAAAAGCGGGGGGAACATGGAAGGGTCGCGCATGCACATGCCCACACCCATAATTCAATGCCCCTATGCCCCGCCCCTCCACAATTGCACATGAGACACACACACCTGCACTCCCCCCTCTTTTGGCACACGACAGCAAAAAGAGCTGGTCTCTTTCTTGGTCAGTTGGTCTATTTCTGAGTATCTTCTAGGCCCTATGATTCCTTTTTGCTTAGCAGCTTGTCATTGGACAACTTTTTCCTCAAGATCTTTCAGCTTAACTAATTTAGCAATGGGACTTTAATGCTAATGGTTGGACTGGATAAGAATAAGTGGGAACAAAAAACTTAAGAGGAAGATAGAATTTACCACCTACTCAGAGAGAATATGTAAGAGAGTAAGGTAGAGAAATTAAAAGAAAAAGAAAACCTTTTGTTACAGAGAAGTTATAACTGACATAGATTGATAGACATGTTATACAGTCCATGTTTTGTTCTATGCTTTATTTTATAGATAGATAAAGCAAAAATGTGTTCATGTACCCAGAATGCTACTGATGCTGGGTAAATTGCCCAGTTTGCTTGTGCTTCAATAGCTATTTATTCTAGTTTTTCAAAAGTTAAGTCTTTTTGGTCTAAATTCTTAAGATATATTTATCAAGTTCCTTAATGTGTATCTACTGTCATTCTTGTGTGAAAGCAGGACTACTTAAAGCTGAATGAAGCACATGGATAGACGTTTTTGAAGTTTGGTTTAGGCTTATTTTTCCCATTATGGCTTTTTTCTACATGCACGAATGATAATGGGATATAACTTAGCCAGAAAGAATAATAGACAAAAATATTTAGTACAGAACATTAAAATGACCATAGCTTAATTCAGGTATAATCCTAAATGCACATTATTTCCTATGACAAAAATGGTAGAAACTTTTCAATTTTTTTTTCACTGAAATCTTGAACATTCAAACCATTGCAAATTTTATTCTATCAGAATACAAACAACTTGAAACAACCAATGACATATTCTGAGTGCAACTGTTCCAAGTTCATGGTGCTCCATTTTGTATATGTAACTGAATAGCAATTGATCATTTGGTTGCCAAATCTATCCTGCAACTTTTATTTATTTTATTTATTTATTTATTTATTAGATTTTTATACCGCCCCCTCTCCCGAAGGACTCGGGGCGGTGCACAGCCAAAGTTAAAAACATACAATATAAACAATTAAAATACGTTTAAAACAGAATTAAATCTAAAATGGCTCCCCAATTTAAAATGCCTTACCCATACCCCTATAAAAAGACGAATTTAAAATTTAAAAATTTATAACTTTATATGTATTATTAATCTCAACTCAAATAGTAAAAGTTTGCAAACTGCTGATATACATCAATAAATGCATCCTCAACTTTCAAATGTCAATGCTAATAATAAGAACAATTAAACTTTTCTAACCTGAAATATTGCCTGGCCAAGAAAAATGAATTTGTCCCTCTCAAAAAGTCCCTGGCTGATATGAATGAAGGTGAAATATGTTATGGCTTCTGTCAAGTTGGAGATGCGTTCCTGGATATCATCCGATGCCTCAGCTTGCTCAATAGCTTTATGAAATACATTGCTGAAAGCCTAACGAAACAAAACAAGAAATCATTCTCTAAAAATTTCTTTTGGTAGGGTACATGGCAACTTAATCATAAGTTCTGTTATTATAGGCATAAACATTAAGGATATTATAGCATAAATTAAGGATATTATAGTAATAATAGTAATTATAGCAATACACTTTTTGTGAATGAAATATAAAAGCTCCTTAGAAATATATCTTCCGAGTTCCAGAATATCCAGCTTTTTTAGCTGACCAGGAACACAGGGAGTATATAAAAGGCAATGTGATGATCTGGATGTGATGTGTGATGATTTTGTTATAAAGGGATAAGTTTTATAATACTCAATATTGTTCTGAAGAAATAAATGTATTTAACTTGAAGTATTTTATGAATGCGAATGGTTCAATTATTAGGAAGAAGGAAGTGGAACTTCAGGCATGTAACAGAAGGTGATTCTTTAATTTGCTATTATTGCATTTCTCTTGACAGAGATGGAAGAAACTATTTGGGCAATTTAATTTCTCTGGTGCCAGAAAAGTTCTGAATTGAGAAAGAGAAGCACCATTTGTGGCTTTTTCTCAGACCTTAGTTGTAAACATGTTTCTCAAATCCTGGCTGTAAAAATACTAAGCTACTAGATTTTAGAAATGGATGCTCTATGAAGCAATACTGGAATGAGTTTTGTGTTAGAGAAAAATGGAGTTGTGATATATATATTTAGATAGATAGACAGACAGACAGAAATAGATTACACACACACACACACACACACAGAGTTTGCAAAACAGTGGGTTAGCTTAAACGAGAATGAGGATTAGCAGAAGAATAAATCAAAACAAATTTTCCTTTAGCAGGGAGACAAAATCCATTGATTCTTGAACTATGTATGCGGAAGAAACAGTCATTCAGAGGCAAATGCCTTAAAATACTAAAATGCTCACTGTCTTTGAAGAACCAAGAGGATCTATATCATATTATGTTCATAAAATACCAGAAAAATTTAATTTACTCAAACCCATTTGCAAACTCTGAGGAAGGGAGGGGAAATAATCAAGTCTAACATGAAATAATCCTCAAAAGTTGAGTGTTTTTATCAACAAACAAACAAACAAACAGGAAATAAAAGGAATAAATGGGGAAAAGGTGGCATTGATGAAGTACCAGAAGACACCATAATGGGCTGAAGCCTGGAAAAATAAAGCGAGGAGGGTCTGGACAATGTTGCTTGCAGCTGCTCTGAATAATTCTAACATTCTCTGTGATTCTCTGCTATTCTAAGTTGTTACTATTCTGTTTAACATTTCATTAATATTTTTGACACTGGAAAACAGCAGTATATTCTAAGAAGATATCACATTTGTTGTGGATGCTATACAATCATATTTTTTCCATTTCACAATTCTCTAGCTTGAAATTGTCTGTAAGTTTTCAATATAATATAAACTGTTATGATTTGACCATAATAACAGGAGGACATAATAAATGATTTTTAAGTTATTTAAAAATTATCATATCACTTTCCTATTTTCTGGGGATACGATTGCTGGTAATCAAACTGTTTGCAGCTCTGCACTTATTTTTTACTTTCAGAAATAAAGCAAGAAAAAGTTAAAGTACCTTCAGTGAAAACTGATAGATGGGATTGATTTTGCTTAAATCCTGAATGACAAAATAAAGAAGAGAAGCTCTTGCAGCTGCTGGTCTATAATGCTCTCTGGCTTCATTAATATTAACTTCATTTTCTTTGGCTTCTGCAGCCTGTGAGATAACAACAAAAAAGGTATCATAATTATTGTTAGAGCAAATTCACAGTAATGTTTAAGCTGCAATCTTAGACAAAATTACTTAGGCAAAATCCCCATTAAGTTAAGAACGAGAACTATAGAGAAGTAATAGCATATAATTTACAGTGGTTAACTGTTGAGCTGCTAAATCTTTTTATTTTAAAGGATGCTTTAAAATGGGAACTAAAATACTAGCATCTATAATGAATCCATATCAGTGTTCAGGACTGTTGATAGATTGTTTTGATAATAATATTACCTATGAATGATACAAAGGTCAAAAGTGCTAACTTCCCATCTATAGAAACTATACAGTTATTTCAAGGAAGATAAGAATGATTAGATGAAAACTGTAAATAAGCAGCTGCAGGACTATACAGGTCAGTTTCTCAAATATTATTGCTTATACAGAAATAGCAGTCTCAAATGATGAAACTTAAATTCATGCTTTTTCATCTTAATATTATAATATAAATATAATTTATAATATAATATGATATATGATATATGATATGATATGATATGAAGTACAATACAATACAATACAATACAATACACCCTGGTGGCACAGTGGTTTGAATGCAGTGTTACAGGCAAACTCTGCCCACAGCCTGGAGTTCGATCTCAATGGGGCTCAAGATTGGCTCAGCTTTCATCCTTCCAAGGTTAGTAAAATGAGGACCCAGATTGTAGAGGTCAGTATGACATTGATATTGTAACTGGGGTCACCAATACCCTGGCCATGGCTCACTACTAGGTTGTGGCCTGTTTGAAACCAGGCTATGGGAAAAATGGGCAAATGAATGCACGTGAAGCTCCATTTGCATGAACAGTAGGCAAGCACACATACACATATGAATCTCCATTCGTGTGAGTGGAGCTTCACAAGCAAGTGCAATTGCCTGCCACTCATTCAAGGACCATAAACCAGGGGTGAAATTCTGACATGTTCTGGAGAACAGGTAGTGGAAATTTTGAGTAGTTTAGAGAACCGGCAAATACCATCTACTGGCTGGCCCCAGAATGGGGTGGGAATGGGGATTTTGCAGTATCCTTCCCCTGCCATGCCCACCAAGCCACGCCCACCAAGCCACACCCTGCCTACCAAGCCATGCCCACAGAACTGGTAGTAAAAAAATTTGAATTCTACCACTGCCATAAACTGATCCCTAAAATGCTTATGATGTTGTGATTCCACTCTTCTCCATTAATCAACTTTTAAATGTTATGGGCCAAGTGCTTTTAATATCATGATAACAAGCACAGAGCATTTAAAAATGCTTAGCTACTATAATGAGCCCATTGTGTTCTAAGAAGCCAGAAGTTATTATTTCCTATATTGGGGAGATCAAACTGCTAACATTTATGTTACAGGAAGGAAGGAAATCCTGTTATGGCTCGCCAGCGGCCTGCACGGATTGTGGCTGATCCAACGAGGAGGCGGCTGGTGTGGTGTCGTGCCAGCAGCCTGTGCAGCCGGCGCTCACGTCGGACAGCGAGGAAGCTGAAGAGGATGTGGTGCCAGAGGCAGAGACTCAGCCAGGGCCTTCAGAACCTCCAGAGGCTCCTTCAAGTGGAGAGAGCGACCTGGAGGAGCCTCTTCTCAATGCTCGAGCATGCAGGGCTGCCAAAAGGCAGGAGTGGCTACTCAGGAGGAGGAGGTCTCCTTGAGAGTAAGGCTTGAGGATAATTGGCCACTCCCTTAGCCTATTTAAGTCACACGCCGTTAGTAAGTTTCTTGCTGGAAACAAACAAGAATTGTAATTCTTGCTTGTAATTATCATCAGAGCATTTTTGGAAAAGTCTTATCGTATCTTGTTTTCTGGGCTGGTTGTCAACCTTTGCCGGACTTTGATTTATTCTTGCTACTTAATAAATTTGATAAGGACAGTTGGTGTGTGTCAATATCCTCGGGAATCTGAAGCTGGGGCAGAACAGATCCATATAGTATATCTAGATTTGTCTTCAGATAAAAAAAATATACTTGTTATATTTTTAACAAAATCAAAGCTTAAAGCTGCAGTACCTTGAATTCTATCTCTGCTGCCATTAATTTTGTGGTTTCAAGTTTCTCCACAAGTTCAGTATCTCCCAAGAAGCTGCCTTCAGCAGCAGAAAGGCGAAAAAGTAGATCATCTTCTAAGACCTTCAATTGAATTTTGAAATCATTCTGTTGTTTTGTCAGAAGAGACTAGGAAACATAATGAAAAATTTGGAAAATAGGGATTATTATCAGAACAATTTGTCTTCATCTCTCTGTCCGCAGCCAAATACTGCTCAGTAATCTATACTTTACACTGTAGGATTGATTCTAACCTCTCTTAGATATTTTAGTTACATATATAAACATTTCTCTTTTGTATTTTATTCTAATTAACTGTGATTTCTGTATTCTACATGCTGGTCTATGACCGAATAAAGATTTGTTGTTGTTGATGATGACGATGACAATGATGATGATGATGTCTATATTGAACTGACAGGAATTGCAATTGAACAGTAACAAGCAGCCTAGTACATGATAAATGATGTTTGATGATGAACGATGAGTATATTGGCATCATACATAAAGGCTGCATTCAAGAAGTACAGGTAATCCTCAGACTACAATCTTTTGTTTAACAAGTGTTCAGAGTTATGATACGGCTGAAAAAAGTAAGTTATGACCAGTCCTTGCACCTATGACTATTGCAGAATTCTGCAGTTACATGATCAACATTTGAGTACTTGGCAATGGGGATATATTTACAATGGGCAATGGGGATATATTTATAGTGTCTCAGGTTCATGTGATCATGATTTGTGACCTTCCCAGCCAGCTTTTAACAAGCTAGATCAATGGGGAAAGTCAACTATGGAACTTCCACTCTTCTGCCAGCTGTTTAATTGGTATATTATTTTAACATCTATTTTATCATTAATTTGAGTTTGTATCTTTATCTTTTTATGGTTTACATGGTGATTATCATCTCATATAAAAATTAACAAATACATAAATAACTGAATCTCATTGACTGCATGATACCATAGCATCATGTAGGCTTACCTTGACTGTTTCCAACTCTGGTCGTTCAATACTAACAACCTCAGCCAACAACTGGTCTTCCAATCCATCCTTTGTGACTGTGAAATTAATTAAAGTGGTCTGAGCCTGCAGCTCTGGTTTGTAGTGGGGGTTGGCCAGTTTAGTGTGAAGAATGAGACGGAAATTCTTGTTGAATTCACATTCTCTGTCTTCAATTTTGATATACCTGAGATTGATTAAAATGAAAATCATTGCAATATTGAGTCCTCAAAAAATGCAAAAAGCATGTCAAAGGAGGCTAAGCATGACATGCATTATTATAAATAAAGCTGATGCTGTGCTTTAGTTTTCAACATGCAGCTTTCCATAAGAATTAAAAAAAAACAAGTTAAGAAAAATTAAATTCACAGGGGGATTTATGCATTCCCTGTATAAAAACTTGTAAGTGTCATTGAAAGTACACAGTTTATCAAAGTTCAGGAGAAGGGAAAGCAAATACACAAACATAACGCATTGGAGAAAAATACAAATAAAGTTCTAGCCAACTGCCATTCACCAATCATTCTAGTTTTCAGCCAGTTTAAAAAGCTAGGTTTTTATATCTGTTTTGAAGGACAGCATCAAAAGACCGCATATTTGAGGCCAAGCAAGTTTATCAAGGATGGTAATCTAGTAGGTGGGTGCAACTACGAAGGAGGCATAACTGCAGGATCACACTAGATGGCACTGTTTAATCTTTGGCACCTCAGAGCATGCCCATCTGATCAGACAGAACCTAAGAAAAGGGGTTTCATAAATAGAAAGTAATATGCTAAAGCCAATCCTAAATTCTGGTACCAAACTATATTTTGAAATATTGTTTCTCTTTGTGTGGACAGATTTTTTTAAAATAATGTTTTAAAAATTGTTGTATAGTTTGAATATGTCATAAAATGTCTATTTACAGAACATATGCTAAACTTCAATAAGCACTCTGCTGCAAGAGAAAATGGAAGAATGATTTCAGAAATTGGCAATAGAACAAAGAGGGCAATTTTGTAACTCACTGTTTTCCTTTATTTACAGAGAAACTTACCTGGGGAACAATTTCATGCTATTGCGATGCTAAAATGGCTCATTTTAAAATGAGATCTGGAGCCTTGTACTAAAATTGTACTTTATATGTGCTCAATCCTCAGAAGTGATAAATTATTACCAATTTTTGTGGCTATCAGCTATGAAAGGCAAGCATTGCACAATGATTCAGTGAGTTTTATCACTATAGCTATGTTGGGGTTTTTATTTAATTGCAGATTTGGGGAAAATAAATGTTTGTTCTATTGCTCTCTTATGGTTCAGCTACGATAGCAGCCAAAGAAGTAGAGGGGAAAAGGATGAAAGAATTAATTCATCCAATTCAATAAAAGACATTTATGTAGAGGTTAAATCTGGAATTCAAGGTATGATAATCATGGATTTTTTCTCCCCCAGTATCCAACATAGCTGATGTGAACGGAATCCTTAGAGAAGCTCTGATAGAGCAGATCCTTCACCTTCACATACTGAAATATATATTGGCCATTCTAGGATCTTTGTAACACAATGGAAGAATATCTCTGTCCAACTATACCTACTTACACATTATATCTTCCATTGTAACCTTGTGTCAAATATTTTAAATACACGAATATTCATGTGCAGGAAGAGAAATACAAAGCTAAATTGTATGAACAAATAGATTTCTTGATTTTTGCTCTTATACGATTCTTTAATGCATACATGAATAGAAAGAGTAAACAATTTATGTAAACAATTATTTAAGAAATCATTGTCTCTGAATGAACTGAGCTTCTCCACTTAGTACAAGAGGATATTATCAAAGAATACATGAGAAAGACTTGCTGAAATATGAAAAAGCAGAAAACATACTAAACAAAGTCCATCAACTATATGTCCTCTGATAATGCAGAGAGTGAATTGTAATGGATCAGTTATAGAGAGAATTTGTTACTTGCATCATAGCAGACAGAATCTATAAGTTTATCAAACCAGTGGAGAAAGATAAAAGCTAAATGTTAAACTAAAAGATTAACACATTTGCATCAGATTCAAGGTAAACAGTAACATTTTATGTAGAGCAATGAAGTGCCCCCCCCAAATTATCTCAGCTAGAAAAAAAACTGGTAAAACAAAAACAGTTTTCAATCTTGTTCATTTGGAATATAAGACAGGTTTGGTATGGCAATCTGCACACCAATTTGGTTTGAAGAATCCTCCTAATCACTGTATGTAATGATTTCTTTCATCAAAGCATATGTAGAAAGTTCAAACTTACTTTCAATACTCAAGCAAGAATTATTTGTATATACTGCAAATGAAATTGGCTTAAAGTTCCTAAAAGTGGATTGGGCACTTTATAGGCATGTTGTAAAGAGATGGGCAGGGTTGGCTCTATGTTTGATGTAATTCATATTATAATGTATTCTGGTTGGCTCAATCATATGACAACATATCTGAGATCTGGAGGATTTACATGATGGTTAAAAAAGACTCCTAATATATTTGTCAGTGAAGCTTCAGTAAGAACACAGATAAAACAGTCTTGAGAGCGAGAATGCATTTTTCTACCTGGCAATTTGGTGTTGCCACAGCATGACTGAGGTTCTTTTAGAGTTATGCTAGTGTATTTAAGGATGACAATTGCTTCACAGAGACAGTAGAGCCTCTTTTGTTTCTTTGATTACATATAAGCCGATTTAGAGGAATAGTGAAAAAAACCCCACTATTTATAGCATTGTCCAAATTTTCTTAGTCTAACTTTGTCTAACTCTCTCCCAGGGCTATTTTCTGGCAATCACGAGCTCTGTTGCTTAGCTACCAATTCCCCTCTTTCTCTTCCTCCACCCCTCTCATGTTTCACTACGAAAGAGAGTTAGGGAAGGAATTGACTGAGTCCCTTTGGGCTGTGTTTAAAGCTTTCATCCTTTTTCAGACCTTGTATGCTGTCCTTCTGCATAGGTTTTGTGTGATGCATCTAACTGGGTTTTGTGTCTAGTCCTTCCTAGTCTGGAGTTTGCAGACATCTCAATACACAATACAGAATAGAGCTGGAAGGGACCTTGGACGTCTTCTAGTGCAACCTCTTGTTCAAAAGGAGACCACTCCTTGTCCAGTCTCTTTTTAAAAGCCTCCAGTGATGAAGCACCCACAACTTCTGAAGGCAAGATGTTCCAGTGATTAATTGTTCTCACTGTTAGGCTGTTTCTGCTTGATTCTAGGTTGCTTCTCTCCTTGATTTTGTTCCTCTTGATTGATCATGTTTGAATGATCAAACAACTGATCAAAAACAATTGATCTGATTGATCAAGCAATCGATTTAAACAAAAAAAATAAGTTGCTTGATCTTGTTCCTTCTGTCCCCGTCTGCCTTAATTTTGGGGTGATGCATATCTCTATCTGGATTTTTACTTCTCTTCTGGAGAAAAGGCTCCAGCTGACATCTCTATCCTCTTCTCCCTCTGGAATGAGAAAGTGGAAACTGCATATGTCATGCTATCTCTCTCCACCCACCAACTTCCTGAACAGTTTTTACGAAGGCGTTTTCTGCCTTGATGCTTCGAAGTGTACAGAGTCAAATGTAACAATGTCTCTATCTTTTCTCTCTTCCTCTTTCTCATTCCCTTTACAACTCAAACTGGAGCATGAGCCCCAACAGCTGAGGTTGCGCCCCACTCCTCTGGGCTTTAAATCCCAAGAGTTATGCTGTATGCCAATCAAAATGTTGTCCCATCCTCCCACAATAGTCCTGGCTGGCATTCAGGGTGCTTATCTGCCCTCATAAGAGCACAGCTGCATTCCAAGGTCATATTTGAGCTTCTCCTCCCCACTTTTTCTTTCCTTCTCCTGAACCACAACAGCACAACAGCAGCAGCCTGGCCACAAACCTTTATGCCAAAGGATGCATATTATCCATACATAAACATAATGGTTTGAGTCAAGGTACTTGGAGATGCTTCCATGTCTTCAGACTTTAATTAGTACTAATAGAAATCTGGATGCTGAAAACACTGTAATCTGGTATTTCAAGATTTTCCTTCATCATTTTTTATGTTACAATTTCCAAAAAGTAAAGGCAGGATATAATTTTAAGAAGTTGCTTCACAGATCATGAGGTTTGCTAATATGCAGAGCCAGTAAATTTGCTTTGGAAGGTGCATATGCTGATAAATCTTTTCAGTAATACTTTCTGTCGATTGATATCATAAGATATATTTTATTTAAGATTAGGATTGTCTGAAGCTCAGTAGATCTAATTATTTGTAATTACCTAGTTGTTGTCAGTATGTGGCCCTTTTATGACAGCAGTAGCTGTAGTAGGTCAGGTTCATCTGTATATCTTTTCAAACATAGGATTAATGTACTATTGATAAAACCATTACTAGAACCAAATTAAAGTCTGAGCTGATGTATTGGTCCATAGGGTGCTGTCAGACATGAAAGGAGTAATTAGTATTCATTACTTCATACTGTGCAACATTCCAATTATTAATGAACTTCAAACTGTTGATCTGCATCAAATCTATCATAAGCATTTTTCTTTATTACAAGGGGATTGGAGAGTGAGTGAGAGTAGAAGAAATACTAACAAAATTACAGAAATAAACAAAAAGTACAACCTGCTTAAAATGCTGTAAATATGGTTTGCATGTTTTTGCTCTCTGTAGCCTTTAGAATTTAGAATTTTCATCAACAACTGATGAACTAATCATGGACTAGATTGAAAAGAACAGATAGAAAGAGCTTCAGTGTAGAACAATTGAAGACTGTTTGGTTCCACAGAAAGAATAAGCCTAGGTTGTTAAGAGATGTTTGTGTTTATTGTGATACTTGCTTCAGATTAATGAAATATAGTCTTTTTGTGCCAGCTTGCAAAAGACAATCCACATACATACATATACTATTTCTATTTGAAACATTAATAATTTATTGTCAACTAGGACTGTGTTAAATAATTATTATCTTATCTATACTTAAGCTTTGCATGAAATGACAATAGATTATATTTTTTGTACTTCATGGGATTGGATTGAACTGTAAATATAATTTCATTTAATTTGTATATGTTTGAGCTTTTCATACAAATTCCCATTTCCAACAACTATTTCTAACAATCTAATACCTTTTTAGTATGATAATTTATCATTTTCTATACCTGTATAAAATGTAGGAGTGTATCTGTCCATCACATAAACATTAAAGAATCGATCCTACTTCAGAAAAGCAAATATAATGTATCTGCTAGTTTTAATGTCACCCAATCTTTGAATGTGCAACTTAATGGACATACATATGCTTTGTACACATATATATTATTTTGTTGGAAACTGCCACTTTTATTTCTATTTTCTTTGAATAGAATTTATTTTCCCAACTGAAGATTCAGAAATGAATGAGTACAATAAAAATCCTGCTCGGTTATTAAATTTATTAAGTTTACATCACTACTCATGAGTCTTAATGATCTCAGGGAGATAAATTGAAGAAAGTTTGAGCTCCCTGGATTAAGTAATAAATTGCTTAATTAAATTGTATCATAATACACATCTTTAAAAGTTATACCAACTACTGTTAGCCATAAGCACAATTCATTTAATAAACACATCCTAGGATGATGCAATATGGTAGTAGTGCACTATAATTTATTATTTGAAATTGATAACAGCACTAGTACTAGATGATATCTCAATGATACCGAATATGCCTTATGGGCAAAGAACTCCTAGTTTCAGCAACTGAAGATGCTGGAAAAATTCTTGATTCTTGGCAAGGTTAACTGGTTCTTAAATCCAGGCCTGATGCTTCTAAAAAGCAGTAAATTATATTGCTTTGATTAGCGACTGCTCATAAAAATGTATATTTAGTAAGGCTATGAAAATGTGAAGTAGATCAAATACAGCAGTAAAAAACACCAATCATACAAATCAAATATGTTATGTTATGTTATTATATCACTATTTCATTTTAATTTAATATAAATACTTTTAACTTTCAGAAAAATAATACTGAAAATGTGTACATTTTGCAATATGTTAAAGATCAGCAATTAATTAACTTTATACAAAAAGCAATAAGTGCTTTTGTGCATGCGTGCATGTTTTTCTTGGTCAGTGAGAAAAATCCAGTCTGTCTTTGAACAAGACAGTGAAATTTGGTTGAATGTCTGAGGTGAATACATGAAGGACAGCTAAAAGGTGATCATTAGAGAGAGAGAGAGAAGATCTGAAGCTGTGTTTGTTGAACTTCACCACTGAGAATGTTTGTTCATATATATAAGTAGATCCAAAGAGAACTAACATCTTCTTAGCATGCTTCATGTGTGGAAAGTTCTCCTCTGTAGAGGACAGTAAAAATCCAGCAGGGATACTGACTTAAAATACTCTGCCAATAGTGTATCAGTCTGCAAGTGAATGAGTTCTAGCTGAACATCAGGGGTGTATTATCCACACTCCAGGTAAAGGGAGAACAAAAATCATGTGCATTTCATTCTCAACTGTTTTGAAGTCTTGAAATTGCCTTGAAAACTCACCATGCAATGCACGTAACATGGATAAGTACCTGCAGAAGTGATTCATGATGATATGGCTTCCTTTAGGGTTGGTAAATGGATGAGAACGCTGTCCTCCATTTGATTTGAAAGAAACGACAACCTTCTGATAGAAACCTTCACAGAGGTGGAATGGGACTTTTAGGCTCCTACCATTGGCTGTGCCTGCTTCTCCTCCAGGGTTCTACCTCTACACATTATCCACCAGCTTTTCTCCTTGGCTGGCCCGCCACCATTCTTTTGCCCTGGCACATGGGGCATGGGCCCGCTGTCCCAGTCCCTTCGCCGTGACCCATTCGTCGAAGTACAGTTTGTGTCAGGCATTTGGGCACATGGGACAGTTTGCCACCAGCCAATCGGCTGGCTGCCAATACTGGCAACCAGAAGTCATGGCACAATCAATGCAGGGGCTGGGAGGCTTTGAGGGAGGTGCTATAACCAAATGGCCTCAGACACTTGTAAGGAGAAGGAAGGGGAGGGGTGGAAGCTCCCTTGTACCTGATTGTGCCTCCCTGACACCGAACAGGGCGGTGGGGAGAAAGAAAAAGAAAGAAAAGAAAGAAAGGGAAGAGAGAAAGAAAAAGAAAGAAAGTGGAAACCTTTCTTTTCTTTCTTTTTCTCCCCCTCCCCCGTTCTTCTCTTCCCGTTTGGTGTCAGGGAGGCAGGATCAGATACAGGGGAGCTTCCACTCCTCCCCTTCCTTCTCCTAACAAGCGCCTGAGGCTGTTTCACTGCAGCACCTCCCCCAAAGCCGTTCAGCCCCTGCATCAATCCTGCCGTGACTTCTGGTTGTGGCAAAGGGACTGGTATAAAGGGGCCATGGTCCATGTGCCAGAGCGAAAGAATGGGGGCGGGCCAGCCGAGGAGAAAAGCTAGTGGATAATGTGCAGAGGTGAAACCCTGGAGGAGAAACAGGCATGACCAACGGTAGGAGCCTAAAAGTCCTAGACCTCACCAAGCTGTACATTTCATGTACAAAAAGATCCTTGCATTGCAGTTTGGTATTTAATTCATTCATTAATGCAATGACATCAACAGCAAATCCAAACTCGCCACCCAGTCTGCATCTAAGAGTTCTGGGATATCAATCCCTTTCTTCTCACAGAATATTTGAATCTCTACTCTCACATCCCGTAATCTTTTAAGCATTTTGCCCAGTCTGAACCAGTCTCATGCTCCTCCAGAAGTGCAACAAACTGTCTGTGATTCTATGTTATTGCCCCGATAAAGTTAACTATTTTAGTTACAACATCAATAACATGGTTAATTTTTAGCACCGACTTATACAATATCTCTTGATGTACAATACAATGTAAAAACACCAATTTCTGTTCAGGATTCATTTCAGTCATTTTATTCTACATCTGCTTCAAAAATCTGACATTTTTCCTCATCAGATTTGGACTATCATCTGTAGTAAACGCTGCCAGCTTGTCCCATTTCAGTCCCAGATTGTCCAAGTATGCATTTATGTCTATGAACAAATCACTTCCTGTTATCATCCCTTTCATTGATGGCATTTAAGATTCCTCCATAATCTTAAAGTCTTTCATTATCCCACGTACAAAGATGAGTAACTGCTGTGTCACAGACATTTCAGCTCTCATCCAAAGCCAAGGAGAAACAGTAAAAATTCAGCTTGTTTTGCAGCTGAAGTTCCAGATTTCCTGTGATGTCCTCAATCTTCCTCATTATGGTTTATCTCAAATACCACTTTTTTCTCAAGGCATATTAGCACTGCAGAGTCTGCCAAACTCTCTTTGATAAACTCTCCATGAAAAAATGGCTTATTGTTTTTTTTAATTTTGCAAGGTATCACATAACTTGTTTTGACTGCTCCATTCCTGGATCTGCGAAGCTTGGTAAAAAGTCCTTGATGGTTTTGCAGCTAATCTAGCAAGCAACAGATGCCCATGCCTGCTCTGTACCATTTCTATGCATATTTAATCACATAGTAGCAATCCAAATTGTAATCCTTACATGACAATCTATACTCCACAAACTAAGTACGTGACTTTACCTCTGACTTCAGTAAATAAAAAATAATTAAGTCCATGTCTTGAAATAATCTACATTCTGTATCAATCTTTCTATTTTTAATGTGAGCTGACATTTTTTAGGACTGACAGTTAGCTCAGCATCTCTTGTAAATATCTATTCTCCAATGCACTACTGTGAAGGTTCATAGGCACATGCACACATATGTAAATTGAAAAAAATCACAGTCACCTTAAAAAAAAGCATACACTTGTATTGCATGTATGGTATACCCTTATTTATATTTGATTTCTAATTTCCAGTTGACCTCACATAGGTCAGACAGAGACAGCCATATGGCCTGGGGCCATAAAAAGTCCAGGTCTGCCTTATATATACACCCTAATTTCTCACTTCTTTCATAGCACAATTGCCTCTTCTTCCTGGACTATTCCTAGATATTTTTCAATGTTTTCATTTAACCATATACTTTCTTTAATATAAATATCTTATAATGACACCTTAACCTAGAATAAAAAAATAAATGTAATGAAAAAAAAATAACATTGTTCTTAAAGCACTACTGAAAAAGAAAATCACAGTTAGCACTTCTATACTTTCCTATTCTTCAAAAAGTACTTACTTTCCCTTTTTAATGGTGTTTCTTCCAAGCAAAGGATCAAGCACAGGGTCTATTTTCTCATCCAAGTTTTCAATCAGGACAACATCTCCACAAGCCAAAGTTCTTTCAATAGTTTTCAAAAATCTTAAATAAAATAATAAAAAGGAATTTGTCCAAAACAATCTACGAAAAGCATAACCGAACACAATTATTTATTCTCTCCATAGGACTTCTAAAAACAGCACTAGCAAAAATTCAAGCATTGCTAATCTCCTTCTCACCAGATATCTTGAGTGATTCAAGATGAAATAAATTGAGCAATTTGTTACTCAATAATAGATAAATTTCCCACTCTATATGTCCATTATCAATGCAAGTGAAAGTAATTGCACGGTGCTTTCATTTCCCATGGCCTCACCTGTCAAGTTTGTTAGGAAGCCAAATTATCTGGCTTAATTTTTCTATATTTTGCTCTTCAAGCTGAATATAACATTGAAATCAGACCATATACCTTTATATGAAACCTACCTGGGGCACTTTCAACAACTGCAAAGTTAAGTTAAAGAAAATCCTTATAGCAAATTTAGAAAATTCTTATTGAGTTGTTCAAAACAGATGTAAGAAGCCCCACGCCCCACAGAATAAAATATTCTAAGGAATATTAAAAGAGGCAGAATATACTGTAGTATTTACTCTAAAGGAGAAGATTCTCCTTTACAAAGGCAGAAAGCAGTCCCAGTGTTTCTGCTGTAGGAAAACAGCCTCAAGCAGAAGCCTGAAAAGGCTAGGCTTTATGAATAAATATTTTATATCCAGTCTTAAAGCCAGACTAGTCTGTTCATAAGATTAGCTCAGATAAACAAAACACTTAGGATTTGCATTTCCCCTTTTGCCTGTAAAGCCAGTCATGACCCCTACCTAACCCCATAGGAATCTGGCAACAGCCATTAAAATATTAAAAGACATATTCTTACACAATCTCAATCACAAAGCCTCCCCCTCCAAATTGTAAAAAAGCCCATCTATTCTCAACCCCAATTTGTCAGCCACCCCAGAAATATGTTGTTTCTGGCTACCAGCTAAACAGAGACCTCCTTTCCAACTGCAACCTGCCTCCAATTTATTTCTCTGGCATATTTCTTCAGCTTGGAATAAGAACTGGACCAGAATTTTCAACTCAGAAAACAAAGCAAAAAACTTCTTCTAAAATCATGCTCAAGTTAGATATCCAGTATAACAGTATAATGTAACACCCAACACATTGGAAAATAATTAAAATAGTGGCACATTTGTTAAATTCAGATTAATCTCTTCTGAAACACCCACCCAACATGTACTTTATTTTACATGTACTAAATGACTTTAGTCAGTGGGTGGGCAGGAAATATGTTGTGCTATTATACAATCTGCACTTACCCCTTCTCTCCTAGAGTCATGATTTTAAGATCAGTTCCATATTTATTCTTTATCCATTTAATTGCTTGTAACTGAGGATCTATGAGAAGTGGCCAGCGATCACAGTTCATTAGAATAGCAGCATTTTCTATTGACATCTTATCACTTGGTAATCCTTCATTATTCCATGTTGCTATCATTGCATCATCAGTCAACATGGCAACCAGATTTAACTCTGTGCTTGTTGGAATAGGAATCTTGAATAAAAAAATATATTTTTCTACAATGTCAAGCCTTGTACAATAAATCATAATCAAGGAAGCAAGAATACAAAGATTTCAGTAAACAATTTTAATGTGAGAATTAGATACAAGTCACAGAATTCTGAAATCTGCAATAGGAAGTTTCAGTCCTAATTTATGAGTAAGTTTATTAATATTTCGAGTTTTGAAACTTTTTTTCCTTAGCTTTCTGCACAGATTGAACTGCTATAACAAGCTCTTCCATCTGTTATTTTCTTTAAAGATCTTGCTGTTTCTTTTTCAAATTTTTCACAATCTGTTGCATAATGTTTACTAAAGCCACAAGAAAACATGAAATAAAACAGCTGGCAGTAATATATCCATGTATTATTTGTATCTATTTTCATTAAAAACATGCCAGCAAGATATGGAAGTACAAAAATTGGAAAGACTTACTTTTTGCAATTTCAGAAATGGAAGCCACATATGTTCTACTAGCTCTTGACGATAAAGTTTAGTAAAGGGACCAACGTAAGAAACAAAAGCAGCTGTTAACAAAACATCACCACATGCAGTTATTTCTTGTTCTTCAAAAGATTTAACAGACTGGCTCCAACGAATATTTTCAGACTGAAAGACAAGCAATAGGAGGGGGTCACCTTCTACGTGGGAATATATAAATGTGGTGCATATCTCATCCCCCCCCCCAAGAAAACATCCTGTAGCATCCTCCAATGAGGGGACTATTGGCTCCAATAAGATGATAGTTGTTTCTTCTCCTGGGACAAGTTCCGGGTGAGCAATGCCAATCGTTCTATCATTCTCTGTTATATGAGTACTAGATACCTATGGTACTTTAAGGATGGGAAAGTCTGATTTATGAACAATAGCAGACAGTAAGCAGGAATTTCAATGGTGATAAATGTTGACATTAGGGAGAAAAGGTCTTGCTATGAATAATCACATAGTATAACAACAAAAGATACAACAATAAAAGTTTATCTGAATTTTTTCTATCTGCTCAAATATTAGTTCATTGCTTTGGTGACATTTTGATATATTTTATAGAATAGTTAATCTGTCCTAAAGTTACCAATCAGAAGTTGTGGTCCATATGATGGATCAGGAAGAAACAGGATCATAATCCTAGTCAATTCTTCTCAGCCTACTTTACAGTGAATATACAACATGCATACTTTAAACTTCTTAAACAGCATGTGTTAAGCTTTTGGAGAAAAAATGTAATAAAAAAAGAAAAGCATGATCACAATTTCTTAATTTTGTTTTTGCATTATGAGACAGATAGATCAAAAGTGATATTTTCAAGACCATCAATGATTGGGAATTTGAATGCAGAAATTGATAATAGTGTTCAATTGAATGATATAGCAACTATTTATTCAATGCTTTTCTGAAGAAATGACTAAAATTCAGCATCTAAGTAGAACTGTTGTGTACTAGGTATAAGCAAAAGTTAAAAAACGAATAGATTACTTTTTGAAATTTTATATTTAATTTTGAAGCATTCTTACTTTCTGTTGAATACAACAGTTTCTTCCTTAACTCATCAACTGAACTAAATCAAGCAACAAAATCATTAAATTGCAAGGAACTTTTGATTTATCCATCCCTGGTTGTCATTGGCTGCTAATACATAAACAATAAAATGCCCCCCACTTCATTCTCAAACTAGCTTTGAAATTTGAAGATTTACTAAACATAGAATGATTGTCTATTAAAATCTTCAGTAATTTTACAGTTCTTTTCCACTATCATAAATCACAAGTGACACTGGCTAACAAGAGTTTAAGAGTTGGAACATGCAATGTAATAAATTTCCAGACAGTTAAAAATCACTATAATTTTATTATAATGCATTATAGATTGCCTGTAATATCATCCTGGCCGGGGTGACCCATTTCTAATTTTGAACAGCTGTTCAGCTCGGGAGTTAGTTAATGATTAAATATAAATTGCCTGATTTATTAGGCTGAATGGTTGAGCTTCCAGGTCAATTCTATATAGACAAAATCATCAGTCTTGATGCTTGTTAGAAGTTAACTATCTCCTGTTTAAGTAAAAAAAAAAAATTCTCCAAGGGAGTTGGTGCTCTCAATTAATTTCCCCTTTTCTTTGCTTACTAAACAGTACTCTACTGAGAAAACAAATCCCATTATTGTGTAATAAATGTTTTTATCAGCTGAAATAAATAGCTGACGCTCAACAAAAGTAGAAAAAAAAGTAAGACATTGCAGGACCTGATGAAAAGTATTAAACTAGTTTTATTTGGCTAGAACCTTTCAAATACAGGCTACATGCTAATGATAAATTTTACTGTTTTGTCATTTAAATACATTATCTAGAGGATATGATTTGTAATTAACAGGTCATCACACATGTAGTGTTAGTTTTAATTTAAGCCCCACTGACTTTTCTAGCTAAATTTGTTTCAACTTCCTGTATGTTTTCCAATGTTAACTAATTTTGTACAAAATAAAAAATAGAGCTTTTGTAAAGATAATTTTCTTACCATTGTAAACAAAAGCTATATCAAGTACACACCCATCCTTCACCAGTATTGTATTATTGCATGCAGCATTACTATTCATTCTCTCTGAATCAATATATAATAAAAGATAACCACTGACTGGAGTCCAGCAAAATACATGGACCAAGTGTCATGTCCAACCACAAACACTTTTCAGTTTTCATGATGTTATTGTGAATATATATTATATACAAAAAAGAAACTTCCTTTTTTGAATGGATTTGTGTTTATTTAATATACACGGTGTGTCTGTTGCCTAGAAATTAGATATTAAACTATCATCTATTTGATATAACATTGCTTTTCTACAACAGAAGTAATTAAAACACTAAATATCATATTAATATTTTTGTTAGACATCCATTCTGTTAATAGAAAATTAATAGCTTTTATGCAAATCCAAAGGTTAAGTATATTGTATGTGAATAGTTCTGAACTGAGGCTCATTTAGCCTCAGTGTTTATTACCTGGAGACTGACTATGCTGTCAGAAAGTGTTCAGATTTAAATACAGTTCTGCTGAATAAGTAAGAGTTTAAATTCAGCCTACATTAAAAAAATGTTACGCAAAGTCATCAGACTGACCTATATGCATTACATATTTCATAGAACAGTGTGAATATATTTTGTTTCATCAGGACAGTGTCCACTACCAATTAATTCAGAGGTGCCTATTGAGTAATAAATATAATTTTCCTTTCAAATCCTGGATGTTTTTTCTTATCTTTTTAATGTAAGCAAGCAGAATGGAGATTGGAACTTACAAGTATTATAGCTATTTGAAAAACTGTTTTGGCAAGCAGGCAAACATAGTTAATTATAAATGAATTGAAAATTTGGAATCACTCACATATGCTTTACTGTGATAAATATCTAACCCCTAACTTTTGCATAGCAAAACAGTTATTGTGAATATGACTAAGTATCTTCTGACATAGAAAAGGCTTCTGATCTTCTATAGAGAGATATGAATGTGAAACGGGAAATATTCTCCATATATAATTAAGGCCGTGGAATTGATTTGCTCTTCTGTATTTCAGGCTGCACTGATTGCTGATATTGATTGTAGAGTAAAAGTAGTCAAACATTGGGTAAGGCTTGGTTCTAAAGAATGTTGTTTAGTTTTGCACTTTTTTAACTGCAGATGGACAACAGAATTTCCCAGCATTGGTGGCAGGTTACTTTGCAAATGGTAGAACCAATGGCCATTCCAAAATAATTACAGCTGATGACTGCTAGGTTTCCAAAGCACTGGCATTAAAAGTAATGAATCTGATTAGATTAATAGATTAGTACTGAATAAGGTTTTCTCCTGCAGATGCATCATAAGTTTGAAGATTGGTTTAGATACATGTTCGTAGGTGATTGTGTGGGAGAATAATGTTATCTCTTAGGCAAATAAAGTACATAAAATGACAATCTGTGGATATTATCACTATATTTAACCCATTGCAAAATGCTTAGAAATTCTTAGTGCTGGCCACGCCCACCCTCAGTTTAGCAAAGGAAAAAAAGTTGTGATATGTCACATGACGACATGTCATCACGAGTTTGACACCCCTGCACTAGAAGCTAAACAGATAAGCGTGATTAAACAAGGTGGATCCCAGTGCACATACACATATACACCAGAGAATAAATGAAATATTGACTTGCCTGAAGTCCTTTAACAAGCCTGTTGGCTAGCTCTATAGTCTTATTGGTTTGGCTAACTTCTTCTTGGCATCTGACTTTTTCTGCTGTTGCTTTTTCAAATGATGATGTGAGCTTGCAGAGATTGTGGTCCAGTTCCTTTAAAATTGGGAATGGATTAATTGTGATTTATTTCATATTTTCTTATATGATAACCTATAGGCTCACCATTACTGCACGTCACAACTGCCATCAAATATCCAATAAACCAATTTTTTATTGGTTCCTTATTTCTTCTCACTTGCTCACTTTCTGGCCTAACACCATAATCTCATTCTTTCATTCTTGAAATCCATAAAGTTCAACCAATGAGGGAAAATATTTGTGGATAATTTTATGCAATGGTTGTTGCTTCAATGCAACTATATACCTTGGCTTAAAGTTCTTGAACATAAATGGCTGAGACATCAACATTAACTTGATGATTAGAAATACAGTAAAATAGCCTACTGCAGGCCCCAAGTAAAATGGAATAATTGACCATTGTCTATTGGCTTTATGGCACATTCAGGAAAGAGAATATATGTGGAAAATTAAGGTCATTTCCTAGAAGAAATTAGTCTAAGAGACAAAGTTGTGTTACAAAAATTTTGTATTACACTGAATTTTTCACTCACAAGATTTAAAAAAAACAATTAAGTGAGGATTTTCAAGCCATTTATTTAAGACTCTAAATCTTTTGCAGAAAAAGGAAGAACCTGTGTATAAAATATACAGACTTTTTACTTGCCAAGAATGTAAAATTATTGAAAACTATATTTGAAGCATAATATTTGCTTCTTTCTCTTTGTAATTCTTTTATATTCTTAGATTTTTATTCTTAATCTCTATATAATATTCTCTTCCAATTTTAATTGTATCTATTGTGATCCCAGCCCAAATCCAGACACACCTACATCCCTTGGCTATCTTTATTGCTGAGTTGCTCTCTACTGCCTACTATTTCAGCTAGATATGACTACTACAGCACTGGGATTGATTGGAGCATTGCTTGACATCATGCCCAATGCCACAACTTCTAGTACAGATAGTCCTCACTTTACAACCACAATTAAGCCCACAATTTATATCATTAAGTAACAAATCTGTTAAGTGAGTTTTGCCCTATTTTACGACTTTTCTCACCATATATGTTAAATGAATCACTGCAGTTCTTAAATTAGTAACATGATTGTTAAGTGAATCTGGTTTCCCATTGACTTTGCTTGTCAGAAGGTCGCAAAAGGGATCACAGGACTCCAGGACAATGCATGCATCATAGATGTGAGTCAGTTATCAAGTTTTCAAATGTACATCATGTGACCATGGGGATGCTGCAACAATCATGTGTGAAAAAAGGTCATAAATCACTTTTTTTCAATGCCACTGTAACTTCAAAAGTTCACTAAATGAACTATTATTATAAGTTGAGAACTGTTCTAGTTCTTGTTACATGAAGCACTGGTTCTCCTGGCTTTGGCTTTGTGGTGATAGCCCTTTGGCACAGACTATTCTGGTTGGCTCTCTTGGTCACTTGTTGTATCTGATCTTGGCCTGCTCAAGCTTAATCCTTTCTTTAAGCCACTCTCACTTGTCACTGTTTGGTTTGGTCACTGGTGTAATCCTTTCTGATCAGTTCTGGTTGATTCTTGCTTGCATGTCTTGGTGTTGTAACAAAGGGTAATGGCTAGTACCATTAACACGCTTCCAATCTTCCTTTAAGTTGCTTTGAGATGTTATTACCCACCTCCTTCAGGTATTTCAAGACCTGTCTCACCTCTGCTGCTTCTTTCTCCCAGTTTTTGAACTTGAAACTTGAATACCCTTTCTCCCAATCTTATGTTTTCTCCTGTGTGTTTTTTCTCTCTAGATGGCTGCTGATGTGGTTGGCTTCCATTAATATGGTACTGTGTGACTGTGGTAGCCTTAAAAAAAATATTTACTTCTTCTTATGGCAGAATTCTCTTAACACCCTGAGGTGACACCTCCCCCCCCAATTTATTCAATAAGTTACAATGTTATTGTTAATTTATGCTAGTGAATAAATATTTATTTTTATAAGACAATTAGGCTAAGAAACGATTTAAAGGGCCGTTTGCTATTTATTTCAACTATATGAAATGAAGTTATTAAAACTGTATCCATGAGAATATCCAAAATTATCTTTTTTAAAATAATTTTCACAGATTTAGTCTGATTTACTCAATATGGTTACAGGATTAGAAATTAACTTCCCCTTATATTTCTTTATTTCTCCTTTTTCGTTTGGTTCCTCTGAAAAAAGGTTAATATGATTTTTACCCCATTTTATCATAGTGAAATAGAATTATAAAAGTAAAGGAATTATGAATTTTAAGGGTATTATTTTAAGACTATTATAATAAATATACTCAAGACTAGAAAGTAAGATTTACTCCTGAATTATCAAATATATTTTTAATAACAAAATCTTGTTTTTTATAAATCAGAATATAAATCAGGTCAAAAGGCTGTTGCAAGGGAAATTCTCCTCAGCTTCTACTTAGGAAACATAGTTTATCTGCCTATTTTTAAGCAAATGCATGTCTTTTGATTACATCAAGAGAAATCTTGTTTACATATTAAAAAGTAGAGATTTAAAATTGAAATATTTCCCATGTTTTTAACAATGCAAAATCTTTTTATGGATAAACTTAGGAAAAGTATTTTAAAATGGTTACTATAATGTTCATTTTGTACTGACAAGGATTAAATTAGTCATTTTGAAGTGTATTTTAGTGGGCATTAAAAATGATGGGTTGTTAGCACAGTATCTTGAAACTGATGATGTATTATTGATTGCCAAGTAATAGCTGCAACATTTATTAATCATTACAGAAAATTACCAGCCAGAAAAAAAACTTCTGCATGAAAAATTAGTACCACATTTTCCCTAAGGAAAGAACTGAGTTACAGGAAAACATTCCATTGGAAATCCATTAGATGGGGTTGACTATCAATTAAAAAAAAAAAAAAGAAATTCAAGATCTAGAATATGTGCACAATGTAGACAACAAAACCCAGTGAGCAAAAGGTTCAAAGCATGGATAAATGTGCTGTCCAAAGACAAAACAACTGCATAGGGTTATCAGTGTTTCTAACATAGTCATTTGTGAGGTTAAGAATATTAAAGTTGCTGTTAAGAAAAATCAAGTTTTTGATAGAGTGTGCCATACAATGGGCACTAATCAAATAGGCGGTAAGGAAGAAGGAGTTCTTAGAAATCTAATCCAGGTTATATTAATACCTGGGAGTATGATGACTCAGTGATTAAAGAAGCTGAGCTTGTCAATTTTCCAGCTGACAGCTTGGGTTCAAGACCTGATGCTGGGGTGAGCTCCCGTTATTTGTCTCTGCCCACCTAGCCATTCAAAAGCATGCAAATGCAAGTGGATAAATAAGTATCACTTTGGGAAGGTAACAGCATTCCATGAGTTTCGGTGTATAGTCATGCTGGCCACATGACCATGGAAATGTCTTTGGACAATTTTGGCTTCCTCAGCTAAGAAACAAAAATGAGCACAATCCCCTAGAATTGGAAATGACTGGACAGGAAAAACTTTACCTTTATATCAATACGTTTCAGAATAGCTGAGTTTTAATTATAGATAGGAACTAATCAAAATAGTTTGCATTTATTTTACAAAAGGGATGGATCATATGTAGCTGGTCCATGGGAAAAGGCATAATGTCAAATTCAGCCACTTCTTGTCTTTGACATCACAATAACAATTGATATTCTAAAAATATAAGGCAATAAGATATTTTCTATATTACATATATCGCTTATCATTATTATGAGAAGAAATAAAAAATATTGTGTTTGCTTAGCAATGGAATGATGCTAGGGCTGGAATTATACTTACAGCAAGTTTTTTTCTGATGGCTTCCAGCTTTTCAGTAGCTGCTGCAAGTTCAGCATTTGCTTGGGTCAATGCTCGACGTTTGGGCTCCACATCACAGTATACCTAGGAAAACAAGCAGTCCACAACACTATTACAAAATTATTTATAAAACAGAAATACATTATTTTTTTAAGAAAAAAAACAATATTACATAGTTCATTAGACATTTAATTTGGAATGGATTGCTTTTTTTTTCAAGATTTTCAAGATTTCTGGATGCCCTTCAGTTAAGACGAATCTTGGTTACAGATATAAATTCAGAAAAATAGTATAAAATATATATTCAAAAAAAAAAATAAATTCAGAAAATAACATGGAACAATATGGTAGATAATTTAATACTTTTCAAGTAATTTTTTGATGTCACATTTGTGGGTGAGTGGAGTGGAGGGTTATTTATGAAGTTTTTAAGCTGTTCTTTAAAGTTTTGTAATTCACTGGAAGATGATCAAGTTCAGTGAATTACAATAATGCTTTTTAACTTCTTGCGTTTTCCAATACTGTGTTAGAGTTGGTTTCTAAACTACTAGTGTAGTATATTTTTTTTCTGGAGCATCAGGTAGTCAAACTCAGGTACTGTTCTTATTTGTGTATTTAAGATTAAAAATTCACTCACATTTACTATCAAGTAGTAAATTTCAGTGTAACTGGAAATAATTTACTCATACAAGTATGAAAAACGAGTGCAGACAACAACATCTACACATGTAAATCAGTAATCATGTTTTGTTAATAGCAATAGTGAGAGGGAAGCATGGTTTTACCCCAGGCTTAGCAAGCCCTTGCTTAATGACCATTAATTTAGCGACTGTTTGATATTACAACAGCATGGAAGAAATTATATTTGTGACTGGTCTTTAAAGTTATGGCCACTGAAGCATCCTCTTGGTGGTTAAAATTCAGAGCAAATAAATTGTATGTAGGAAGTTCAGATACCAACCTCAGAATCTTCAAATGCCACTGGAGAATATATAGGGGGCTTGAAACACTGCTTCTAGTCAAGAATATCTAAGACTAACACAGATAACCCTATGGTCTGATACCTGCATTCATGCTAAAGAATCAAATTATATTTTTCTGTTTACAAATTCAGGTGCTGGACAGCTTGCTTGCATTTATGACAGCAACATGTATTATGCTGCTGTCATAAATGCAGCTCCCCTCATCTTCTCCATCTCAATCATTTTGGCCATCCCTCACTCTACCACCCTTCTATGTTGCCCCCTCCTACAATAATCCCCTACAGATCTTCCTCCCATTGCTTAAAAGACAACTACAAATCTTCCTGGGAAACAATGATCCAAAAGATATTGAGCTTCTATGGTTTCTCAAGTGATGCCATTCTAACCATTTTAACCATCAGCTGAGACTAGATCAGGGCTGTCAAACTCCCGGCCCACAGGTCGAATGCATCATGTGCTGGCCACACAGCAAAGGGGGAAAAGTCCCAAAATGTCACATGATGCCGGCGTGATGACATGAGTTTGACACCCCTGGGCTAGATCATATTTTTCCATCATCAAAGTGAAAGGTAGCAATTATTTTCATCCTGTACGGATGTGTGGCAGATAATTAGGAAATAATTAGACCCACTTTGGAGGAAGAACAGGATGTTGTATGGGAGGGAAGGAGTAATCATTTTAGTTTTGCTGAAAAGAAGTGTCCATTAATGGAAGAAGACCATTGCTTTACTCAGTTCAATAGCCTTAGGATGAAGGGGCTGTAAATCAAAAAATCTGAAGCTATGCAGTTTAGGATGCTTCTAGTACATTGTAATTTAAAATGGATACCATCTTTATCTGATAGTCAAACACACTCACTCTGTCCCTAAAAAAAACGAAGAATGGGAAAAAGACTTGAAATGTCAGGTGTTTTTGAAGATTAATCCCTTGCTTGGTGGATTTGGTGTTGTGGTTTTGGTATGTATATCTGTTTGTATATATATATGTCTGTCTGTGTATGAATACATCCAGATATTCACATATACAAATATTTATCACACACAAATATATCACACACAAATATTTATTCATGGTTCAACATAAGGTTAATAAAATGGAAAACATTGGTCACTGCATTATCTATTTTTAAATTTGTTTTCTGTCTACTTTTATAATTTTTTCTATACATGATCTACATTTTAATTTGGAAGTATGTTATTTTCAGGCAAATAAAATATCTATGTTATAACAATAGCGACTAATAATAACAATAAATTCAGTATGCATCTTTAATAATGTGTATACAATATATTATTTTATCTCTGCTGGCAATACTTCTATTACAGCATATTTAAATAATATACTGTAAGCCCAGCTAAATCAAAAGATATACCTCATAAAATTTTACTATGTTGATAACCCAGGCACAAAGACCAGCCGCTGCAAATGATTTGTTACGAACGAGATTTGGACTGAATTCTGAGTCTTTCAAATAATGTTCCTTCAACACTTTCAAACAATTCTCTGGGATATGTTCTTTATCGTAGTTAATTAAGGCTTGCAAGAATTCATCAACCTGGAAGGTAGCAATTAAGGCACCTAACTTGTTATCATTAAACAACACTGCAACTTCACAAGCTGATTCCACAATTAAAAAAAATTAAAAATCCAAACAAATAATGAAGAGAGGCTAGAAAATAACAAAATAAATATATATAAAACATTGGGTTATATAGTATATTTGAAGCTTATCCATCTACAATCTAGAAGTAATTCCTAATTATGGAAGAAATTAACTGAGTTAAACCTTTTTCCCAATACCAATATAAATCTTTTTTGATTCATCTTTCTTTTGTGGAAAGATTTTTAGGTATTTTTTAAAAACAAAACAGATATTGCTATCTCTATATATAATCTGCTTAAATTAGTACAAAAACACTTTTTATAAATACTCCTGATCTGCTTAGGGAAATTACCAATGCTAATTGCTGACAAAGATCATCCTATCAAAAGACAGATAGAGAACAAGTATACATATCCTGTGTGCAAGCTTTCTACATTTTTAAAATGGTAAATAAATTTGCTGCTCCAAGAAACATTGCTAAACATCTCCAAGCGTCCTAGCTGCCATTGGCTCTTGTTGTGCCACTACCTGCTAGTGCCAACAACTGGGCAGTGGGCTTGCAATTCTTCTGTAGCCTGCAACGATTTTTAACTCATCAAAGTGGCCCTTTCCCATGCAGGCTTGCTATAAAAGATGATTTAGAATCACAGAATATTTAAGTAACAAATGATATACAGGATATCATTTAAATTATTAAATATTTTATTTTAAAATGTCAAATAATTAGTTCTGGGTTTTTCAAGCAATCTAAAGAGAAAAAGACCCTCACAGTGGACTAAAGGGATGGTGGTGGGTTGGAAAACTCAAAGGCACTTAGTCATCTATTCACACATCAGTACTGTTCTTCAGGATATTGATAGCAATTTTTGCTAGAGTATAAACGACAAGGCTGTTAAGCTGCCTTTCAAAAGCCTCATACCTTTTCATCAGAGGCTTTGGGAATTTTTGTTTTTAATGAACAAGTTCCATGCCCTGAAAAAGTATGAAAAATATATTTTAGCAAATGCCAATGTTGCAAATACCTTTCCCATGAAAAGTTTAGCAGCCTTCCAAGTTCGATCTTTTGGTACTTTTCCTTTATTTGCCAAAAGGACCATGACTGCAGCTGTGACATTGGTCACCGCATCTGGTGGATTAGGGAAAGCTTTCAGTTCAGAAAGATTCACCTGAAAACAAAAAACCAGATGTAAGTATTTCAAAAGTCAATGCAACTTCTAATTACCATGGTGGGCTAACTTCTTCCAATAGTAGCTAAGTTTAAGTAAACAAAATGAAGCCATAAAAAAAGGATACCCGTTCACCATACCTGAACAAAAAACTTTTATTAAAATTATGGTGTGATTGGGAGAACCAACTTCAAGACCCTATCTAACCACTAAGTTCACTCCATGCTCTTTAAACCAATAATTAATCTTAATCTTTGTTACAGGTTTGCAGTGTCAGGACAGAATAAGGGGATAGCCTATATTTATTATCTTGATCTCCTATAAGAAAGGTGTCATGATGATGATAATGTGAATAATACTGTTTTTATATGATAAGCCCCAAAATTAAAAGAGATGTACTGTTAAGATAAATCACTAACTTATCACACAGCAAAAATAATCATGCAATGCTTTTATATTTACCTTATTAAGGGTATTTAAAGCTGCAGTAGCAGCTACCAGAGCAGGTTCAGCTTTCATCAAATCATCTTCACATTCCTTCTGCCTCCGAGATACTTCTGCTTGAATTGCAACCACCTATAGCAGCAGAGATGCTTTGTTTTAACTGAATATTCTATAAGACTTCATAACTTGAGACTTGTTCAAAACACTATAAATTGTCTTTGCAATATTTAAAGAAGACTTTTCCAAACCAATGCTGTCTAAAATGTAGGATTAGATATATATATGTAAAGAATTTCTAGTTAGGATACTCAATGCCCATGCAAGTGTGAAATTCTGGAAATTTATGAATTTGTATTTCCATTCACCTGGATGGGATCAAGTTGGCATGGCTATTTTAAATGAAAATAAAGTACAGGTAGTCTTCGACTTACAACAGTTTATTTATTTATTGTTTATTTATTTATATAATTTAAATTTGTATACCGCCCTTCTCCTGGTGGACTCAGGGCGGTGCACAGCCAAGTAAAAAACATCCAATACAAAATTTAAAAATTTAAAAGAATTATACCCTTTGGCCGAAAATTAAGAACCTTACGACTAAAACCCATTAAACAATTAAAAAATCTAATATCTCAAAAACAGGGGGGGGGGATTTCACGCCAGCCCTGCTTGATGGAAGAAAAAAGTTTTTAGGGCGCGGCGAAAAGCCCGGAGATCTGATATCCTCCGTATCTCCAGGGGCAAATCGTTCCAAAGGGCAGGTGCTGCAACAGAGAAGGCCCTCCCTCTGGGGGTCGCCAGCTGACACTGCCTAGCTGACGGCACCCTGAGGAGTTCCTCTCTGTGGGAGCGTACTGGCTGGTGGAAGGCTATTGGCGGCAAAAGGCGGTCCCGCAAATACCCAGGTCCGATGCCATGGAGTGCTTTAAAGGTGGTAACCAGTACCTTGAAGTGCACCCAGAAGTCCACCGGGAGCCAATGCAGCTCGCGCAGGAGAGGTGTCACATGGGAGCACCCTCTCGCTCCCATAATCCCCCGTGCAGCCGCATTCTGCACCAGCTGGAGCCTCAAGGGGAGCCCCATGTAGAGAGCATTGCAGTAGTCAAGGCGGGAAGTGACGAGTGCCTGAGTGACTGTGCGTAAGGAGTCCCGATCCAGAAAGGGATGCAACTGGTGAATCAGGCGAACCTGATGAAAAGCCCCCCTGGCCATGGCCGTCATATGCTCTTCTAAAGACAGCCGTGTATCCAGGAGGACACCCAAGTTGCGAGCCCTATCCGTGGGGGCCAATAACTCGCCCCCAATAGCCAGCGATGGCGCCAGCTGGCTATATCGGGACGCCGGAAGCTACAGCCACTCGGTCTTGGAGGGGTTGAGTCGAAGCCTGTTACTCCCCATCCAGATCCGCATGGCCTCCAAGCACTGGGACATCACTTCAAGGGCATCGCTGGGGTGGCCTGGGGTGGAGATGTACAGCTGATGGAATTCCACCCCGAAGCCACGGATGATCTCGCCCAGCGGCTTCACATAAATGTTGAACAGAAAGGATGAGAGGACCATTCAAAATTACAATGGCCCTGAAAAAAGTGATTTATGACCATATTACACACTTAAGACCATTGCAACATCTTCATGGTCATATGATCCAAATTCAGACCGTTGCCAAATGACTCATATTTATGATGGTTCCAGTGTTCCAAGGATAGGTAATCACTTTTGTGACCTTCTGTCAAGCAAAGTCAATGAAAAGCCAGATTCATTTAACAACCATGTTACTAACTTAACAACTGCCAGGATTCATTTAACAAGAAAGGTCATAAAGTCGAGGACTACCCGTACTTGAAGCTGCTAGTCTTCAAATATATTTTTCAAAACATCATGAGTGCAGGAATACTTCTACTTGAAGGCTATAATTTTACCAGTTGCTCCTGCATCCAGATTCCCATTCTTGTCTCCTCTCACCTGTATAATTTCTGGTGTATTTCCTCGGGGTGGCCTTACTGTGATTAAAAAATAGTTATAGCACAAAGCAACTGAAGAGCAATTACATCATACGGTTTGCCTTTGATATTGAAGCAAAAAAGGAATTACTCAATGGTTCAACCTTCATCAGTGGTGAAATCCATTTTTTTTTACCACCGGTTCTGTGGGTGTGGCTTGGTGGGTGTGGTGTGGCTTGGTGGGCGTGGCTTGGTGGGCGTGGCAGGGGAAGGATACTGCAAAATCCCCATTCCCTCCCCACTCCTGGGGGAAGGATATTGCAAAATGTCCATTCCCACTCCACTCTGGGGCCACCCAGAAGTGGTATTTACTGGTTCTCTGAACTACTCAAAATTTCTGCTACCGGTTCTCCAAACTGCTCAAAATTTCTGCTACCAGTTCTCGAGAACCTGTCAGAACCTGCTGGATTTCACCCTGCTTCAGATGCTTCTACCACCAGTTGAAACATGGAGGTGGGTAGGGGGTGGGGTGCCCACTGGGAATTATTACCATTGAGAGTTGAAAATACACCAGTTTTCATTTTCTTAGCACATTAGCAAGAAGTTATAAAATTAACCAGGGAAGAAAGGACTGACTTCTGTTAGTCAAGGGCCACACAGTACCTATGGACTGATTAAAAATGCATGAGCATATTTTATAAAATAAAAAGAAAGCATGCCCAGTGCTACTAAATTATATAACACAAAGATACTGTATATATGGATGGATGGATGGATGGATGTTGGATGGATATATATATAAACATGTAGATTAATCTGTGTAAATTAGCACACATTTTTAAAGCAGCTTCAAATTAAAATTATATAGAAAGATATAATCAATTCAAAGTCAATTTAAAAACATATTTTAGAAAAACTAAAAGATGAAATAAAATATATGAGCTACAGGGGTGGGTTCTACTTACCTTTATTACTGGTTCACAATGGGGCCGTGCGCGCTTGCTTCACTTGCGCGCATGCGCACTCTTCTGCGCATGCACAGAAGTATTTTGATGATGTCAGGGTCAATGGGCAGAACCTTCCACCAGTTTTACTACCAGTTCTATAGAACCGGTATGAACCGGGGGCAACCCACCACTGATGAGCTACTTCTTACACTCATGAACAACAGTCTCATTCCTGCAAACTATCCTAGCATGGTACTTAGCTTATGTTAATCACATCGTGAATTGAGTCTAATTACTTAATTAAGTATTTGGAAATATGCTGGTAACATCCCCTAACATTTCTAAAATCATCAGAACAATCTGTAGTGGGGGCCCCATGTTGTACAGGAACAGGGTTTTCCATAGTTGTATAGTATCAGTCCTATTGATTTCCAGTTTAGTCCAGTTTAATCGGAATATTATTCTGTTTTAAATAACATGATATCTATTTCATAGTTTCTTGTTCTCATTAAGAACAAGAAACTAACTAATCTGCTTGTCATCCAGTCTGGCAGCTTCAAATTTATAATCTGAATTAAATCACTGGCAAAGAGAAAAGAAGAATGGAGAAGAATTAATACGATAGAATACAAAAAGGACAGAAGTGTGACAGGAATGATATCTTAGATATGAGACTTGGTACCCAGACCAACAAAAATTCAAAACCACCAACTATATATTTCCTTATTATAAGTACAGCAGGGAGCCTCTTTCAGTCTGATATATCATAAAGGTGTTAGGAAAAAGACTCAGAAAATCTCAGCTTAATGTTGGATCCAAACTGAAAATAACTCACTTGCTGAAAGTTTTGTACTATAAGCCCTCTCTGTAAATTTCATCTCTGTAAATTTGGCTAAAAAAATTATATGAAATTCAGGGGCAACTTGCTTTTGATTTAAGCAGTTACCAAAGGTCTGACATTAAGTCAGTTCCCATTTGCCCTTCTTTGTATGCTACTTAACCCTATCCACAAATCACCAAGCCACAGTCCTTTTCAGAAAACATTGGCAATTGGCCATCAAGGACCAGAAAACATTGCTAGTGTGTGAACAAAAACATATATACTTGGGGGAATATCTATGTGTATATTAATGAGTATATTAATTTTTATATGTCTGTGATTTAGGCTATTGTGATCCTTGCCTTCCTAAACACTTTAAGCCATCTGTCCTAATTTATTAGTGATTGAAATAGTAGAACAGATCAAAGCAGGAATTAACAAGCTTCATGCCCTTTCATTCACAATGATCCAAAAATTTCTGGAATTCTGTGTGAAAATAGTTATTTGCTAGCAAACAATAGTACACTTACAAAAATAGGTTAGTTTGTAAATGTGCTTTTAAGTTATATCTAGTTTGGGGTTAAAATAGAATTGATTAATAAAGCTAACAACGACTTATTTTTTAAAGAAAATGTTCCAAGTAACACCCCCAATGAAAGAAGGAATTGAAGAAAGAAGAAAAGATGAATTGAATAAGCCGAAGAATAAAGGATCTGAACAATAAATATGGAACCTCGGCAAATATATCATGAAATGAAAAATTTGAAAGTGAAGATGCAAGTCAAAGGAATGAACTTCAAGAACAATTGAACTGTTCAATTGAACTTAAAAAAAAACCTGAAGTGCTCAGAGATGACTCTCTGACCTTTCGTGTATTGCATACTAGTCTGATTCTCAAGATCCCCATCCATTATATGCTTGAATGAGCTTCATACTTATTGTTCTTTCATATCATTAAAAGAACTAAAAGGTTGGAAAAATGCATAATGTAAAGAAAGGTCAAGTGGTAATCATGGTGTGAAATGCTGAAACATGAGTAAGTATAATAATTCTTTAGATTTTACGCTCCCTGGAGAGGTAGGTGTTCAAAATTGTTCACCTACAAAGGTTTATTCTGTGCTAAATATAGCTCAACATGACTAAATTGTGGAATTATACTGACCTTTTGCTCCTCTGCATCAGCAATGGCCTTTTCCTTGCTCACTTTCTCAGTCTGAAGCCCTATCTTAGTAATCAAAGCTTCAGCATCTTGATTTCTCAGTTGCAGCTCTGCTTCTTGAGAAGCAAGTTTGTATTTTAAGTCTTCTACCTATGGCAGAACAGCAAAGGCATTTGTTTGAAGAAAACATTCAGCATAGGCAGCTTTTTAAAATGTGGTTACAAAACATCAGGCTTCAGATACACACCCAAACACATTAGACCATTCAGATAGAAGCTTCAGGAAGAAATGCAAGCGTGCCTATGAATTCACTATTCAAGGCTCAGACAGTGTGAATAAGACTTTGAAATGATCATTCTTGGAGCAACAGACTAAGAAGAACTATTGATTGCTTCCTGAAAGGCTGCACTCAGAACAAGAATCTCCTCCTTAGCTGGTTCAAAAGTGGCTATTATAGGACACCTGTCCTTTTCCTGTTTGTTACCTATACAAGTCGTCCTCAACTTACAATCACAACTGAGCACAAAATATATACTGCTAAGTGAGAAATTTGTTAGGTGAGTTTTGCTCCAGTTTACATTTTTTCTTACCACATTTGTTAAGTGAATTAGTGCAGTTGTTAAATTAGTAACATAGTTGTTAAGTGAATCTGACTTCCTCATTGATTTTGCTTGTCAGAAGGTTGCAAATGTGATCACCCGACTCCGGGATACTGCGATTGTCATAAATATGAACCAGTTGTCAAGCATCCATATGGAAATCATGTACCCATAGGGATGCTCCAATAGTCCTTAAGTGTGAAAAATGATCATAAGTCACTTTTTTCAGTGCCGTTGTTACCTCAAATGGTCACTAACACATTGTTGTAACTCAAGGACTACCTGTACAGATATCTAAGCAGCATAAATATGAATGTCTATTGTTTTAGAAATTGAAGGCAAACATTTCTTTTTTATATTTTAGATACTGTTTGCACAATTACTAGTCTGAAATCATGAATCCAGTGAAGAACTAATAGTACACATCAGGGGTGAGTTCTACTTACCTTTACTACCAGTTCGCAATGGGGCCACGTTTGTTTTGCTTGTGCGCATGTGCAGAAGCATTTTGATGATGTCAGGGTCAATGGGCAGAGCCTCCTGCCGGTTTTACTACCAGTTGTATAGAACTGGTGTGAACCGGGGGCAACCCACCACTGGAACACAAGTGTATATGCCCGCCCACCCCCACTGTCCCCTATACAAGTATGAACTTTAAACACTTTGTCACTATCTCTTGGAAAACAGGCACAACAAATGCTATTGATATTCTACATTCAGAATATTGCAGAAGATTAAATCTGCATTTGTATTAAATTACTAATGCCTGAAGTCTCTACTATTTTCCTTAATATTTTAATTTTGGAAGCAATTTTCCTTAATAGGTATTTCTGCATGCAATTTTTATTAATGTGAATATTTTGAATTTTTTTCATTTCAGTAGTTACTAATATATATTTTCTCTATAATATGTGCATGTTTAGTGGTAAAATCTTAACTATGCACATTAACACATTTGCATATAGGCTAGAGATTGGGGTTTTCACATTAAATTATGAGCAGAATAAATTATTATTCATGTTCATTGAAAACTAGTTGCTATAAATATATTATAAGAAAGGCTCTATGTCTGTCAAGATTCTCAGTCATCCAGTTGTCTCAAAGATCTTTTTTCTTAGGCAAAAGGCAATTGGACTATTTTTTCCTTGAGGAAGAAGAAAATGTTTTGTTACCCCCACCATTCAGTCTCAACTGTCTGTATCTATCCTTCCACTCACCCACCCCATCACAACTGATGAAGCTTCTTGGATGAGAAGAGAAACATTTTCTTGTTCTTCCTCAAGGAAAAAAAACAGTCCACTTGCCTTTTGAAGAAAAAAACCATTTTTTAGACAAGAAAGGTTCTTGTTTTTCACATAGCACTAGATCAAATATAAGAAATCTGAGGTTCTCCAAACACTGATGATTATATGTTAGCACGTTGGTGTTGACTCTTAGTGACCACATACATTTTCTCCAGAATGATCTGTCTCCAACCTGATCTTACAAGATTTTTTATCTGAGCACCTAACTGCTGCTACAATGGTGTCCACTTTTGATGCTGGTCATTTTCATCTTCCTTCTACCTTTCCTTCTGTCTTTCCCAGCACTCTACAACTTTCTCTAGACAGTTAGGCATGCATAATGTACATAATATGTTCAAAGTGAGATAATTCGAATCTGGTTATTTGTGCCTCTAATGAGCTGGGTTGATCTAGGTTGATTTGTTCAATGATCCATTAATTTGTTTTCTTGGCAATCTATGATATCTTTAGGAGGCTTCTTCACTACTAAAGTTCAAACGTATCAATACAGCTTCTTCAAAGTCCAATTTTCATTCTCATATAATGTCATAGCAAAAATGCACATTACCACATCTGAATATCTTTTCCAAGACTTTCATTGCTACTTTATTAAGTATCATACTGTATATGCTAATCTGCAGCATATTTCTTGACTGCTAGTTCCTTTATTGTTGGTAATCAATGCTACAGGAAGCTGATACACTCAACTTCAATATCTTCATTCTCAGTTCTAAAAGTGGTTGGTATTCTGCAAATATTACTGGACCAAAGCTAATCAGCTTTAACAGCATATAGTTAACAGTCATGAAAAAAATATTTGCAGAAGTTAGAATTAAAAATTATTTAGACTATCAGAGTTTCCTGTCCTTGCATTGATTACATAGATTCCAAATAAACACAGATGCAAATGTTGCAGATATATCTTGATTAGGTTTCCAGGAGCAATTCAAGATGCTAGTTATTACCCTATTTCCCCAAAAATAAGACATCCCCTGATAATAAGCCCAATCAGGCTTTTGAGCACATGTGCTAAAATAAGCCCCCCCGAACATAAGTCCTCTCTGAAAATATTTAAACACAGAGCTGGAAATCAGGTAAGACGGCAAGAGGAGCCTCATCTTGCTTCACTTGCCCCAAAATAATAAGACCTCCCCAAAAATAAGGCCAAGCGCTTATGTTTTTATTGCCATCTGAACCCCCTGACTGTGGAGAGGGCTATTTCCACCTGAAAATGGAGGCTGGTTCATGGCTGCATCCTGTCGGCTAAGGGGGCTAGACACCAGTTTGGCCACTGTGAGAGGGTGGCCTGGTGTCGGGGCCTCCTGAGGGCTGAACCGGGATGTGTTTACACATATGCACTTTACCAGCGGTGGGGACCTGACCATCGGACCAACCGCCGTGAGAGGGCGGTTTTTGGACCTGATCCCTGGACGCTGTTTGTATGCACTGGCTCCATTGCTGCCATTTCACCACAAGAGGGGGCAGACCAGCTGACCTAATCACCGTGAGAGGGTGGTTGGATCGATTTTCCCCCTTGGATTGTGGTTGTCGTGGATTTGGACTGTGTCCTCTGTTGTGAGGGGACAGTGGACTTGGTCCTGTGAATATGTTTTTGAGAGTCCCCATTTCTCTGTCTTCTCCCCTGTCCTTTTTTAAGGACCCTCAGGATATGGTCATGTTTATCCGCTATGATCAAAATGTACTCAGCAGCGGAGCTTCTTGGTCTGCTCTTGCAGGCTTGGCCCTCCACTCTATTGAGGGCCTACCTCGATGACGGGCTTTGGAACGCCGAGAGGTGGCATGCTGCAAAGAGGGGGTTGCGGGTTTTTTTTAAAATTGTCTTTGTCTAATCTTTTAAAGGGTTTGGGGATGGAGGAGGGGGGTGGGATTGGAACTAGGGTCGTGGGTTTGGGGGATAATCCACCAAGGGGAGGGTTGGGCCAGGCCATGACACGTGGCGGGGCGGGTGGGGGATCCGGGAGCAATGGGGGGGGGGTCGAGCTTGTCCAGACTGTGTCTTTACCATCGGTACTGTGAGTGGGAGGGGTAGATATGGCAGGAGCAGGGGGCCATATCATGTTAAGGGAGCACGCACCCGCTGTCTCCAAGCGGTAGGGTGCTCCGGCCCCCAAGGCTCCACTTGTTCTCCAGGTTGCACAGACCCTCAGGGCCCGGGCCTTCGTCTGATGTTGTGCAATGCCAGGTCCATAGTAAATAAAGCCCCCCTCATCTGTGATCTTGTTCAGGAGGGGGGAGCGGACCTGGCGGGTATTACGGAGACCTAGTTGGGCCCAGAGGGAGGAGTCCCTCTGGTAGAAATGTGCCCACCAGGCTTCCACGCATTCCATCAGCCGAGGTCACAGGGGAGGGGCGGGGGAGTAGTGGTTGTTATTAGAGAAGGCCTTAGGCCGAAGGAGACCACTGTTCCTCAGACGGCCGGTTGTGAGTCCCTCCTTGTGAAGTGGGGCCATGGGGTTCAGATGGGCTTGCTGATCACGTACCTGGCTCCCTGCCACGTGGCAGCACCCTGCCCGAGCTACTCAACGTTATTGCCACAGTGGCGGTTGATACCCCCAGACTTATTAAGGTCATGGGGGATTTCAACCTGCCGTCTGTGGGTGAGGCATCTGAGGTGGCTCGGGAGTTCATGGCTTCCATGATGGTCATGGACCTGACCCAGCTAATTCATGACCCTACGCACACAGGGGGAAACACACTGTTTTTGTCTCTGGACAGTGGTTGAGTGATCTTGAGATAGGGGATATAGTCATCGAGCCCTTGTCATGGTCGGATCACTCTCTCATTCACCTTGACCTTCGAACCGCAGCACCCCGCTGCAGGGAGGCGGAACCGATAAGATGGTACAGCCCCAGGTGCCTGATGGAACCTGACAGGTTCCAGACGGAGCTTGGGCCAATCCCTGAGGTTCTGGCTCACGCCTCGACTGGAGACCTAGTGGCTGCCTGGATAGGGCGGCCGCTGCAGCTCTGGATCGAGTCGTGCCTTTGCAGCCTATGACCCGGCGCCGATCTTGCCTGGCTCCTTGGTTCACCGAGGAGCTGAGGGAGATGAAGCGCCGGAAAAGACGCCTAGAGAGTAGTTGGAGGGCTAGTCTTTCTGAATCGGACCGGACACTGGTAAGATCTCATATTAGGAATTACCTAGTGGTGATAAAAGCAGCAAAATGTACTCATTTTGCTGCTCTTATTGCGTTATCAGATAATCGCCCAGCCGCCCTGTTTAGGGTGATCCGCGGGAGGACCCCTTGGAGGGAAGAGCCAAGGATTTTGTTCAGTATCTGCATGACAAAATCACTCAGATTCGGGAAGGTCTGGACTCTGACTGGGTAGATCCAGCGAGGGTGACGGAGGCAGGTCTTGAGACTGTTATCTGGGATGAGTTTGATCCTGTGACCCCAGATGATGTGGACAGGATTCTGGGTAGATTGAACGCGACCACATGTTTGTTGGACCCATGTCCCTCCTGGTTAGTGCTGGCTTCCCGGGAGGTGACGCGAGGCTGTCTCCAGGGGATTATAAATGCTTCACTGGGTGAGGGTGTCTTCCCCGCCACCGTGAAGGAAGCAGTGGTGAGGCCCCTCCTCAAGAAGCCTTCCCTGGACCCGGCAGTATTGGCCAATTATCGTCCAGTCTCCAACCTTCGTTTTGTAGCGAAGGTTGTTGAGAGTGTGATTGTGGGACAGCTTCCCCAGTACCTGGATGAAGCGTCGTATCTGGATCCATTCCAGTTGGGTTTCAGACCTGGGTACAGCATGGAAACGGCATTGGTCACGTTGGTTGATGATCCCTGGAGGGCTCGGGACAGGGGTTGCTCCTCTGTCCTGGTCCTGTTAGATCTCTCAGCGGCTTTTGATACCATCGACCATGGTATCATGCTGCACCGGTTGGAAGAGTTGGGGGTGGGAGGCACCGTACTAAGGTGGTTCTCCTCCTTTCTCTCTGACCGGTCGCAGTCTGTGTTGACAGGGGGGCAGAGGTTGACCCCGAGGCCTCTTATGTGGGGTGCCGCAGAGATCGGTCCTCTGGCCCCTTTTGTTCAACATTTATGTAAAGCTGCTGGGCGAGATCATCCGTGGTTTCGGGGTAAAGTACCATCAGTACACTGACGACACCCAACTGTACATCTCCACCCCTGACCATCCCAACGATGCCCTTGAAGTGATGTCCCAGTGCCTGGAGGCCGTACGGATCTAGATGGGGAGGAACAGGCTCAGGCTCAACCCATCCAAGACCGAGTGGCTGTGGTTTCCGACGTCCCAATATAGTCAGCTGGTGCCATCGCTGACTATTGGGGGCGAATCATTGGCCCCCACGGATAGGGCTCGCAACTTGGGCGTCCTCCTGGATTCACGGCTGTCTTTAGAAGAGCACTTAACGGCTGTGACCGGGAGGATTTTTCATCAGGTTCGCCTGATCCACCAGTTGCGTCCCTTTCTAGATCGGGACTCCCTACGCACAGTCACTCATGCCCTCGTTAACTCTTGTCTGGACTATTGCAACGCTCTCTACATGGGGCTCCCCTTGAGGTGCACTTGGAGGCTCCAACTGGCGCAGAGTGCGGCCGCGCGGGTGGTTATGGGAGCGACGTGGAGTTCCCATGTAACACCTCTCCTGCGCAAGCTGCACTGGCTTCCGGTGGTCTTCCGGGTGCACTTCAAGGTTCTGGTTATCACCTTTAAAGCGCTCCATGGCTTAGGACCTGGTTACTTACAGGACCGCCTGCTACCACCAATAGCCTCCCACCGGCCAGTACGCTCCCATAGAGAGGGGCTCCTCCAGGTGCCGTCGGCCAAAAAATGTTGGCTGTCGGCCCCTAGGGGGAGAGCCTTCTCTGTGGGGGCACCTACGATCTGGAATGAGCTCCCCCCAGAGATATGGAGGATCCCGGATCTGAGCACCTTCCGCCCCGCGCTTAAGACTCTTCTATTTCAACAAGCTGGCCTGGCCTAAATCTTCCCCCTTTTAATGTGGAAATTTAAAATTTGTTTTAATTATAGGGTTATGGGTACGGCGTTTTAAACTGGATTTAAATTTGCTTTTGGATTTAATTTTGTTTTAAATATATTTTAATGTTTATATTGTATGTTTTTTAATCTTGGCTGTTCACTGCCCCGAGTCCTTCGGGAAAGGGGGCGGTATAAAAATTTAATAAATATAATATAATATAAATATAAGACAGGGTCTTATTTTCGGGGAAACACGGTACCTGTGAAACCTTCATAGCATAATTTTTTTTTGTTTTTTAAGTAGCTATTTCAGAAATAGCATGCTTTGGTTCATTGCTTGCTAAGTCCCTTGTTGGGATACAAAAAACAGATCTTCTATGTCCCAGTTTCTGCCTTATGGAATGATGGCCCTCTCCCTCCAATGTCCATCCCTTTGATCATATTTAAATCACATCTTAAAATCTGATTCTTTCTCCAGACCAGAATGGTAGGTAGATCTTCTAGGTTATTTTTTTGGTAGTGTGGGCATTCTGTTTCTGGATATTCATTTTGTACAATCTCTGCACCTATTATTAATTATGTTATGTTACATGTTGGCCAGAACTGGGATGGAGTCAGAGGGCCTATACATTACATTAAACAAACAAATATTTTAATTTCTCAAAGAGATTCTTAACATAGGCTCTAAAGATAATTCTGCTTTTAGATATTTCTAAATAATTATAAAACTATAACTCCAAATAAACAGCAGAAAAATACTATTTATTATCCAAAGACTTACCTGAGAAGCAGTTGTTTTCAGCTTTTGAATGCCATTTATAAGGTGTTCCTTATGTTGAAAAATTTTCTGAATTTTCTTCTCTAGAAGATTCTTGAAGAGCATTATTTGTTCTAGGAAGCTCTTAGGGGTTGTGTAATTATATCTCTTCTCATTTAATTGAAATTTTGCACTAATTTCATTCACACTAGCATGGGCATAGGCCATAAAATAGCAAATGGAGTCATATAACTGTGGCTGAAAGAAAAAAATATAAAATATATTTTAAATTAGAAGTAAAAATGGTGAAATGACTAAGTACAAAACTAGACACAATAGATATCCCTTTATGTTCATATCCAGGGTCAAGTTATTGTGCCAGATATCATCATTCAGGTCTTGGTTCATAGGCACCATTTTGAAAATCAGGCAAGGTTCTCAATTTGATACTCCCATATATACATTAGACTATTAGACCACTATATATCTATATAGTCATTAGCTATTCTTCTGAGAATTATAGAACTCAAATGCCACCTTATCTTATGTTATATTTATTTTATCTTTCTATCCATCCATTATCTATCATCCATCTATCTATCTATCTATCTATCTATCTATCTATCTATCTATCTATCTATCTATCATCTCTTGCCCCCAAATATAAACTCCAAAATTAGTTGGGGAAAGCAATGAGGGCCATATTGACATTGACAAATAATATGTTTAATCAAAAGTCAACAGATGACATTGGCATTAACCTGAAATGATTGTTTAGTCACAAACCTCACAGAAACTTTTTTTTAAAAAAGAATTTCTCATCAGTTCAGCTGTAAAAACCATGCTACATCTGGAATTCCCAAACAATGCATAATTGATGGGAGTTGTAACCCCATTAATTGGAGTGAGGTCAGAGCTGGGGCCAAAATACATGGATTAAACATATGCAGCTGCTTTAAAATGCAAATTGCAACACTCAATGGGGAGATGTTAATGGGATCTGAGCATGCATGGAGAGGGAAAATTTCATTATTTTCTAGATGTTCTTCAAGCATTAACAGGGAAGAAAATGGTTAAGTTTCCACTCTATTTGCTTGCTCTGATTCCATTTAGCACCATCCCCCCTCCCAATTACTGATGTAATTTGAATAAAATAAATAAATAAAACTCAGTGTTTCCAAATGTAGTTTACATCTGAGAAAGCATGAAAGCTTATGCAGACGAAATAGAACATGCTAGGATCCAGTAGAAGTCAGCAGAAAAAAACCAAAGGCTGTTGCTTAATTCCATCACCAGAACAGAGATCCTTTGACTAGTCAATTCGTAAGGGACTGATGGGCTTATTGGTCAGGTTATTATTCTGCCTCATTCATTGCTGATTAATTCAAACTATGTAGCTTTATTTTATACATTAAAATAATCCATGTAGAAAAACACATAATAGAATAAAAAAAACAATACTATTGATTCTTTAATGTAAAACTACATTTTACATAATATGCATCTATATGAAAGGATAATACAATTCATTTAGAGGTTGTACATTTATTTAAGAAATATTTGAAAATCTTGAAAATGTGACCCATTTGTTTCCAATATGTTCATTTTATTATATAGTAATGCATTAAAATGCTGCGGTATACACGTAAGCAATTTCCATTTTGTCCTCTATGACTTCTACCGTAGTTAACTTTCTAATTTGTGGAATCACATCTCCCTCATTTTAATGATTATTTATTGCACTCAGTTCAAGATGTATGCAGTTCAATTAATCAAGGGAAACTTAAAAATCAATTAATATGAATTAAATGAGCTACAGCAACTCTTAGGAAAGTCACACATAATTTACCAAAGCATTGTCAATAATGCTTAGAGATCTTTTGGAAAATTATTCATGAGTGATTGTTGATATAGCTAAACGTTTCAAGCCAACATAATTAATATTACAAAGAAGCTCATTTAGACAACTTGTAATTTATCTTTGGAACAAAACTTATTTTTGAACATGGCTTCTTTAATAAGAACTGCCTTTAAACTAGAATAATGGCACTGAGACTGAAATAAGGATTACATGACTTGGATGCAAAGTGACAAAACTCTCACTTTTGAATGGAAATGTTTCATGCACATTAGGACAAAAAATGACAGTAAGCAAAGTCTGCTAGACCTTAAATAGTTAAATTACTCCTCCTATCACTTTCTATTTTGCACACCCACACCCACACCCACACTCTATAGATGTTTATTAACAAGGAGAATTTTCTTCCAGAATTACTGGCTTCTGCCCAGCCATGATCCTTATGAGAGACATTTACGTAGCAGTTTTGAAAAGCCTTTGGTAACACTTTTATTTGTAAATCAGCCAGGAAAGAAGTGGGTTCCGGTAGAGCTGGAAGTGGCCTGAGACAACTTGTTCCAATGGGGCAAAATAACTATTGTTATCAAGCTTAACAAAATGGCACAGCATGGGGTGCATGCTGAGCCGCTGAGCCCAAGAGCAGCTGGTTGTAATTCACACTGTTTTTCACAAAACTCTAATCGTTCTGAGCAGACCGCTTTGATGATTGGTCTTCCTTGCATTTTCAATTTGTCACTTTCTCTTATGATAAGGTCAGCAGTGACAACACTTCCTGACATTAACAGCTGTGTCTTCTAAAAGGGTCATTGTGGAACTACTAATTGCAGTAATTTCATTAGCATAAATTATTTATTCCACTATTCAGTTATCTCCAAGGTTTTGGTGATGTTTTGTTCAATATTGCACCTTATTTTTTTTCAGGATCAGCTCTATCAAATCAAAAGGCAAATAATATTATGGCTAATTTGACCTTCGTTGGAAGTAAAATCTTGAGCTCTCCCTTTTATTTAATTTACAAATATTAAAAATAAGTGGATAAACTTATAATCAATAATACCTGTATTTCTATTATTCTTTTTAAAACAATCAGTATACTGGGAAATATACATATTTTAAATGAAACATGTTTTTCAAGCATCTCCATATAGCATGAACAGATCTAGCAATGGCAATCAATATTTAGGAATAATTTTCTATCCATGTTATATTCAGGTATTTAATCTAAACAAAGTATATAACAATAAGTAAGAAAATGGTCAAGGTCATGAACACATGACCAAATAATCTTGGGGAGACCTACCATGCATCTTCAGGGTCTCACTCTGCCATATTCTACAGCAGTTAGAATCATTTGAGGGACAATTGATCTCTTGTACTAAGCTGAACACAAGCAAAACCATCCTTTAAATTTAATGTAATAAAATTAGGAATTTAAGGGTGGAAACAGTTCTGCATGGCTCTATCTCTCTTGCATGAAATTTGAATAGAAGATCTTAACAGTTATGGATGGTCCTTCATATATATCCTTATGCATGTAAATGGTGCAGTATATGCATATTTTTTAAAGAAAAAAATGGTCCAGCATTAACAGCTATGTATGGCATAGAATTCTACATCATGAGTTCCATTTCTGAACAAATAGTTAATAAGGTCATCAAATTGTCTAGTTAATTTGGAAAAAAAGAAATAGAAGAGAAAAAGAAAGAGAAAAGAAAGAGAAGGAAGGAAGGAAAGAAGGAAGGAAGGAAGGAGGGAGGGAGGGAGAGAGAGAGAGAGAGAGAGAGGGAGAGAGAGAGAAACTCATTGCTTCCGATTATGTGCATGAAAAATTGCTATTCTGGCAAAAATTTCTGGACTGAGGCCAAAAGCTTCCTTTTGGCTTTTTCATTGAAATAACTTCCATCCATGTATCACTGCTGCATATGTGAGGCTTCTGCCAGCAATGTCATAAAATGATAAGCCCAAACACTCATATGAAAAGCCCATGGGCACATTTTTCCTCTTTGATTTGAGGATAAGATACAAAGTTGGCAGCAACTTTTTAAATTTTTATATACAATTTAATCCACTTAAATGTCCCACCATTGCTTGGCTTTTATAGCCTCTCAATACATGCAGTTTCTATGGCTTTTAAATCATGGGGTTGGACCAATTAGAAGTTGAATGAAGGTTCTACTAATGAATGTAATTATAGATCTCGAATCTGTTGTCTCAAGTTTACTGGATAATATAGCTTATGCACTCTAATGACCATTATATGTGGTCAACTGTCCTTAACAAATGGAAATAAATGGTTTCCCCTAGATATTTAAAATCAGTGTACAATAGATAAATTGTATAAATTAAGAGAGAAAGCCAGATCACATCAATAAGCCCTCAGCTGACAGAAAACTCCACACAGAGGAAACATTATTTTTTTCCTTGCAGTAGTTAAATACCATCTTTCGAACAGGCTAGTAAAAATCATTACATGCAATACAAAGTTCCCTAAACCACACTCTCTTGTGGATATTTACTTGAAACAAATTCCATTATTTTTCTAGATTATCCAATGCAAATTTGTTTCTTCCCACTCCCACCATTTGATCTACTTGAACCTGTTGCTATTTTCTGTTCAATTCCTACTTGTAAAATTCAAAGAGTGAAATTAATTTGGGATTAAAAACAATAGGGAAAATGCTGTTGGCTTGTATATTTCAGGCACTGCTGTCTCATCTCGTTCAGTATTGAGCCAAGTATGGCTTTCTTCCTACATCATTGAAGAAATTAATGAAGAAATTCTGAAGAACTAATAATATCCACTTTGGGAATTAAAAAAAAAAATAGCAATAGTAACAATTAAAATGGGATAATTAATTTAATAACTAACTGAATATATTTTTTAACAGATGGTACCCAAGAAGCAACAAAATCTTATTACAATTCTTGAAGATATTGCTTGGACTTTAGCAACTTTACATTGTCTCTTCTGGTACTACTTTTGTACAGCTTAATCTTAATCTTAATTCTTAAAAATACTAAACCATGATAAACAAATATTAAAAATATTAACCATGATAAAAATAGCAGCAGTGTGTGTTTGTGGGTGTCACAGCAGATTATCAAAACCTATGTACAAAGTTAATGCACTCAGGAAAGATTTTGTTGAAAAATTCTGTTTCTAGACTAAAACAATTTATATATTAATTGTTCATATAATACTATTGTTAAATTAAATTGTAATTTTACATAATGATTGGATCTCTGCATAATGATCTATATTCTTTCCCCTCCCCAGTTAAAACCACATAGAAAGGAGAAAGCTTAAATAATGAGAATTCTTAAGGTTAACATACTAGGATTGAGATAGCAAGATTTTTAACTGTATTTTTTTATCCCCAAAACATGTTTAGAATATGCTACATCACTGCTGATCAAATAAACTTGAATTCATATATACTATGATGTACAGACACATCACAAAACATCACATACAGACACATATATAGACAAATGCACTGTATATACATGCACTACATATATGCACACATATACCCAGGTCTCTGTGCATAGTCAGCAGAACCCACATTCTAAGAAATAATGTATTATTTGGATTAATAGATACTGATTAAAATTAGTTGTCTGTAAAGTTTGTATTTTTAAAATTAATTGATCTCTCCATCTGCACTTATTAACCATTCTCACCATCATAGAAAAATTGTTTAATAAAAGCACATGTACACATTCATACACATAGACATATTTTCCCTCCTCCAGCAAAAAAGTAATACTAGCAAGAAAAAGGTCTGTGCATCAAAACATATATAGTATGACTAATTATTGATATATTCTCAAAGCCATACATATAGACACTATAGGTAAAATCTGCTAGATTATACCAAAACTATAGGCCATAATGTACACAACATTGTAACAGTACTTTCAAAATATGTTGCCCAAGATCACATGGCAGAGAAGCAGCACAAATCCAGGAAAAACTGCTTTAAGCAGTTGTAAACAAGTGTTACATTAGCAATCCCACCTTTACCAAAGCATCTTTTCCCTCTGAAATCTGAAGCAAAACTGCATTTTGTTAGACTTTTCTTTTGTGAATTTGTATAATCCATTTTTTAGCTGTCACTATTACCATTTATAATATCTTGTAGCACATGTCCATAATTTAACTATGTGCTATGTGAATAAGCTTAAAAAAAATTATTCTCCCTTATTTATTATAATCTTCGATTATCATTTTTCTTTGAATTTTCCCATATTTAGCACTGAATTATAAAGGATGGAGGATGGGGAAAATGCCCTATTAATCATATGGTTCATGGTATGCATATATTTATATAGTTCTTACCATTATTCAGGGGTGGGTTCTACTTATCTTTATTACTGGTTTGCAACGGGGCCGCACGCGTGCGCTTGTTTCACTCATGTGCACAGAAGCTTCTGCGTATGCACAGAAGCATTTTGGTAACGTCAGGTTCGGTGGGCGGGGAGTCCCGCCGGTTTTACGACCGGTTCTATAGAACCGGTGTGAACTGGGGGCAATCCACCACTGCCATTATTGCCTGATTTTCATAACTAAGAAGGCCAATCTTTCACAAATAATAATAAAATTCTCAAAGAGCTGCTTTGGGTTGCCAAATATTATAGTTGCCATTATTTGTGTTCACATGGTTCTGAAATATCATTTAAAGATGCTGTGAACAGAAATATTCTGAATATGGTTCTTTTGCAGCTTCTGTGAAATTCTGAATATGGTTCTTTTTGCAGTTTCTGTGAAATTCAACTTCTTTGCATTAGCTGCATTCTTGGCCAAAATTTTATTGTATTACATTTGCTAGAACTGAAGTTTCTCCTTGGTTAACTGCCACAAGTAAAAGTGTATAGTGTGAAAAGGAATGCAATATTGTGTGTGCATTTATCATTTTAATACTAATATTGACCTTTGTTTTATTAATTTAGTTTTAATGGCTCATGCAATGGCTTTATTTTTCATGTATAACTCAAGCAACTTTTAAAATCTAGAGAGTCAAAAAGTGTATTTTTAGAAATCCTGCTTATATTTCAGCCAAATTTGTTCTATATGTATGATAATTTTAAATAATATTTTACATAGAACAATCAGTTAATTATCTTTATCCTCATTGCATCAATTTATAAAACTGATGTAACAATATATAATTCTAATCATATTTCTACAAAATTAACTTTATGCATGCAAATGGGCACACACACACGCACACACGGAGACTCTGGATGGATATAATTGGAACCAAATAGAGCAGAACCGACCGGGAAGCGATAGGACTACAATACTATCCAGGAATCTTTGAAAAGTTATTTGCATAGTATGCTGTAGGAAAATCAAGACAAGTCTCTCTACGGCCAGTAGATGTCATTGGTCACTCTTTTTAATCTTACAGAATCTGTTTTGTTGTAGCATTGGCAGAAGGATAGAATTGAAAGAAAAAGAAGAAAAAGATCTAAGTACCAAACAAATCTTCTGTTTAAATAGTTTCTAAATCTTTCTATGTAAAAATAAAAGTTTTGAGACCTATTTTTCAAAAGAAGGAGTTATATTTGTTGTGGCTGATATGTAGCAAAGGGAGAAAGTTATAGTACATTTACTGAGCAAGAAACAGCTTTTCCATCTTGGGTTTGCTGTTGGGTTTGCTATGGGTTCTCTGGTACACACATTGGTTGTGTGTGTCACTTTTTAAAAGATAGTAACACACAATTTAGCACTATTCCATCTAGCCAATTTCCTCCTGTTTCGCTTCAGAATAGATCTTGTATGCAATCAGGTGTATCATTCCTCTATCAAGTTAAAACATTAACTATATTTCTAATCAGATTCTTATTTGTTTTATCAGAAAGAAAGAAAGAAAGAAAGAAAGAAAGAAAGAAAGAAAGAAAGAAAGAAAGAAAGAAAGAAAGAATGAATCACTTGGTTATTTTACAATTGTTGGCTTTACAATAAAAGAAACCCTTCTATAACAACAATGAATCTTCTATTCTTATATTACTCTGTCATCAGAATTGACATCAAGTCATCTTTATTTTTTCTTTAGTGTTTAATCAACTTGTTGTTACTTAAAGTACTTTCTTATTCCATTTGGTCCAGGAAGAAATCATATATTAAATCTAACTAAAAATCTTGCACAGTAGAACATTTTTCCAACAGGATCATAATTACTCTTAAAAAATTATACAGGAAATTATTGTAAAAAAGGAACTCAATTTTAAGTTTTCATTTTAATCATAAGAGTTAAAATTCTGACTTATTTTTTTAATATTACAAGTTAGCATGAATGCATTTTGATTATTTTCTAATTAATTTTACTACCATGAGACAAAAAGTTAAAAGCACTTCTATTACTATTTCACTTGACAGGAAAAGGGATTGAAAATGTTCTGATATAAAGTGCCTACTTTTAAAAAATGATAAAATGTTCTGCTAGGTGAATTTCGAACACAATTTTTTATACCTTTTAAAACTTAGGAGTGGGTAATTGCAATTATGTGATAACGTTTTGTTTCTTCTATATTTATATGTACAACCAAACTTATGTAATTTTAAGAGAAATGCTTCTACTGAAACTCACAAGCTTTTTAATTTCAGATGATACTGTAAAAGCTCAAAAGGTCTATTAGGATCCTCGCATATTAGCTTCCTTTTCAATTTCATTTCTTCTTCTTTCACACTTTCAAAGCTATGTTGAAGAAATTGGCTGTATTGTAATACAGAAATATTGTAACCATAGTGAGCACTGCAGTTTTAGATGAAGGCAAATATGTGAAGAAACAATAAGTTTTTTCGTCTCCTAGCTTGTCTTATTATTGATCTCCCAGAGAGCTGTGTTGCTTTTGCATATGATTGACGAGCTTGAAATTCTGTACCTTAATCCCAGGCATCTCCTCAATGAACCTCCTGCTGACGGATTCCAGGGCCTCCTGTGGCCACTCATGAAACCAGTCAATAGCTGTGCAGTTAACTATGGCTGGGAACTTCCGAGCTCTAACTCGCAATGTGGAACCGACAGGAGAAAAACACAAAATGATCTGTACAGATGAAGAGAAGCAAAAAAGAAAGGGAGAAAGAGAGAGAGAGAGACTGAAGCATAACATGGTAATCAGAGAGAATAATGCAGTCAACTGTGGTGGCAATGAGCCATTGCAACAAAAATGCAATTTACCTAGCAGCTAATGAATTTAGGCAAATTAGGATTTTAACTTCAGAAAATCGTGTTTTATTCACTTGCACTGGGTTTTGTACAAATCCTGTATTTGATGCATTTGTAGGTTGCTTCCTGGTTGAGAGCAATATCAGTTAATAAGGCTCATTTGTGTTAATCGGTGATGCTAAAACTTAATTCAGCATTCAGTCATCAGAGCAACCCATCTGACATAAATCACTTCTAGACTTCTGATTCCGTTATGGTTCCATGTGATTAAATATGTAATTCCATATTTAATGCAATATGTCCATTCTTGTTTGGCTACATTTTAATGCAGATATTGCCATTCTTCAAAAGTTCCTAGCAATATTAGAAAACCTTGCACAGCCAAATAATTGCATAGCTATTTAAAAATTTTAAAAACTTAAATTATATTTAGCTATCCACATATTCCAATCATACAATTTTATTTTGAAAGAGAAATATATTTTAAAGGAGGCTGTTATGCAATAATGCTTTGAAAAAAAAGCTCCCTCTGCTACTATTCCCTTTTATTTTTCCTTTTCCTTTCTACAGTTACAAAGGTTACAAAAGTTTCTGAATAAATTAAGTGACACATCTTCTCCAATCTATGGCTTTACTTATGACCTGTTGGAAATCTGCATTGATACAGCTGCCTCTGGAAAAAATAATTTTGCACAGTAAGGCATCTGAGAAGTAACAGCAAGGCAAGTATGTTTCAAAAGTTTTTAAAAAAAACTGTAAAAACAATGTTTTACATTGGAATTATGAACTAGTGGGAACATTTGAGAACCAAATAAGGACTTATCCTATGATGGAATATAATGAAACTTTTCAAATTCTTGGTGCCATATTACTATCCTGAGAAATGTTCAAGATCACCTGCTGGAAATATTGCTGCCAAATTTATAAGACATTAATACTTATGAGATTTCCTTATCTCATCTTGAGATCTCCTAAAATTTTGTATGGGATCAATAACATCTCAGAGATTCTCCACTTAAACCATGAAAGACTCAGTGACCAACAAACATATTGATCGTTTTTTGAAATTAATTTAATGAGTCATCAACTTTGAGAAACATCCCAATATGCATGGAAACTATTTTTCCATTGTATCAGAGTGATTAGAGAATATCATATTCTGATTAATTTACATATCAGATTATTGGTAAAGCTTGTAACTGAATTTTCTATATAAGAAATATATGGAGGCAGACAGATGGTGAAAGGGTTATCCTTCTTTCTCAGACCTTGATTCATAATACTTTCTATGCAAATTTTAAAAAAGAAAACTAAACTCTGTAGGCCTTCATTGGGTGGAAGACTGAAATTGGCAAACTGGCTGAGAAATTATGCGGTAAATCACAGGTTAGTTTAGTTTATAGTTATCCCTGAATCAGAAAGCAGCAATAAATTTTTACGGAATTACTGAGAGAGATGCAGTAAACATATGCTGTCCTTGTAATATTGGAAGAATTAATTCTTACTTTGAGTTGCAGTTGTACTCTATCTAAGAAGAATTTCCAACAGTTTTCTCTAGTATCAGTAAGACCAAGTTCATGTATTTCATTCTTCATTCCTGCAATAATGCTATCTGTATCTTCATCGGTGAACAGATCTGGAATTTCTCCTTGATTAAAACAGATAAGTGTTGCAGGGAACCAATATAAAAAAGAATATACATGTACTTAATGTTCATATGTATCTAATAAGAATTTCTTATTTCAGCTATAATGTTCCTTACAGTTAAGAGGGCTACTAGTTCAGTTTTAAAAAAGTTATTGTTAGAGTTCCAAGTAACACCCCCAACGAAAGAAGACTCTGAGGCTAGATGTTCCTCAAAGTTCCATTTTATTAGAGATGTCATACTGGCACATCTGGGATTACCCAAATCTGAAAACTTCCAGGTTTTCCCACCCAAAAGTAAGTCCAAGTCCCTTCCCCAGTTATAATTATATAGAGAAAAAAATTATAGATTCAAAATAAGCTATTAAATATAAATATTTATTTATTACAAAGAATCATTCACTTAACTTAAACATACATGGAATTTCTTTCTTTTCCTTCTTTATTTTGGAAACTTATTTTGGAAACACACCTTCCAAATATATATATATATATATAGGTTAATACATTTCTATGCTTTCTAAAACATGGTTTCTTGTAACTGTCCTTAAAGGCTAACATCACTACAAGGATTAGTTTTTCTGTGTAACCAATTAATACAAATAGTGTTATATATACTTATTTTCCTGGTTAAAATGCTAGTATTTAAACTGTCACAGTTATTCCACTATTAATCTAAAGCATTCACATCAACTATGCTTTTTTCACTCCAATAGAGTTGCAATGTTTAACCTATCTATCCATTCAAAACAATCAAAGTGAGCCAGTAGGAATATATACCTATGCACTATATAACCTTAAGATTGGTTCCCAAGAAATAACATGGGTAGTTTTCAAACAAACAATGCACAATATTGAATTTAGTAGGCTTAATAGATATTTTGTCAGAGGACACTCCACCCACTTTGGAAAACATCTCACAGATAAATAACCCCTTTTTAAAGTTCATTGAAACATCTGATAATTTGTCATTGAGAGAATCTCTCAAGAAATGTGTAGGTATAATCACCTGATGCCAACAAGTCATTAATCAGCACAAGAAAGTGTTCATCTGGAACTTGAGCATCTGTCAGCAAAAACACAGTGGGAATGTTCTTGGCACCTGTCTTGATATACAAACTGGCAAGATCTACCTGTAAGGGAAGGAGGTAATTACTCATGTTAAGTTAAAATACAGAAACTAGAAAGAGAGAAGCAACAATCAGTGGGAAAAATGCTAGTCATTCGAATGTATTGTTTTTGCATCTCATCATAATTTATATCCCTTAATGTGACTCATCACATTCCAGTGATCTTTTTGAAATCTATCATTGATTTGTTTTTTATATAATGGAAATAGAGAATTCAAATCTGATTGCTGGATGAACATGGAGCTTCTCATTATAATTCCTTCACTTATCCCAAAAGTGTCTGTTCATTGTGTTAAGACAGCACTAATCATGTTTGTATTGTTTTAAGTACATAGTTGAAATATTTTGAAAAATCACTTAAACTCAGAAGAAAGGTGCCTGCAAAAGGGTATCTCAATAGTTGTATGATAAAGTCTTATGTGCTTCAAAGAAGTAGATCTCTTATAGTTTTTAAAAGGCTATGTCATTGTGTAGTTTCATAATATTGCTACAGATAACTGACAGTAAAATAATTTGTAAACAACTCTTCTAAATGGGAAGGTAAATGAATACATTTATCCTTGCATACCTTTTTTAAATGGAAGGACAGTCTAGAACAAGGATGTCAAACTCAAGGCCCGCGGGCTGAATCCAGCCCGTGGGGTGCTTAAATCTGGCCCATGGGGAAATAGCAATAGAGCGGCTTGAGGTGCCATGCACCCCCCCAGCCCACGCTTTTGGCCTGGACAGCCTCCTGCAGCACCCTGCCGAATAAAACATGGCCTCCCGTGCCCCGTTTTGGCCGGCAGGGTGCTGCAGGAAGTGTCCCATCTCCCTCCCAGCTGGCCCACAAAGAACTACAATGCTGATATGGCCCTCGAAGAAATCCAGTTTGACATCCCTGGTCTAGAAGAATTGGTTCTCTCTCTTTGTTTCTCTGGAAAATCAGAAATTTAACATAATTTCCTTCCATCCAGATAATCTACTTCCATATTTTTCAGTGAACATGAGAAAACAAGATTTCTCTTCAAATAAATTCAAGTACAATAAAAGCAACAAGCTGTTTTAGAATTGAAAATGAAGATATAACAGGTCCCTTCCAGCCCTATGATTCTATGATTCTAAAAAAAGCTTCTGCCTTTAGGTTCAACCAGTAAGGAACAAGCACTGAAGAAACATGTCACAAACTACCATTTGGGTAGAGCAGCTATGAAGGCCTTAGAAAAGATACTCAGGTACCATGGTCTATTATACCTACAAAGATTTTAAAAAAGTGCATGCATGGCATTCACTGTGCTCTTCATGAAACAAAAATTGGATTATGAGAAGGAACAGTAGTCGTGATTTTGAATTTTGGAAATGGAGAAGTCTCCTGTGAATACTGATTAGCCAAGTAAACAAATAAATGGATCACTGAACAAGTCAATCCAGAGGTCTCAATTGAAACACAAATGAACAGGCTTAAATTATTATACTTTGAACATACTGTGCAAATACTTAGTTCTATAAACCACATTTTGACTTGATGTAATGCATGAATTCAGTGTTTGGTGCCAATCTCTTCATCCTGCTCTATCAAAATAGGAATGACAGATCTAAAAGTTCTCTACATTCTGTTTTCCTAAATCTAACAGCACATATTCTGGTGAAAAATAGCAGGAAGAAATCAATTATTCGTCTACTGCTTATAATAAAAGAGAGAGAGAAGAAAAAAAAAGAATAAAAGCTATTTATAAAAAATGTGAAAGCTGCTTCCAATCTTGAGGTTTCAAATAACATCATTCTCTAGAGCCGCATTCCCCAACTTTTATGGCCTTGCAGACTGGTGCGGGAGAGAAGGAGAGGGAATGGTTACATGCAAGCAGCGGAGAACGTGCAAGTGCACACAGCTCTATTTGCACGAGCAGCAAGCATATGCACCCGCTTGTACAAATGGAGCTGCATGTGTGCCTCAACCCCACTTCCACAACTTGGTTCCAAATGGGTTCCAGCCTGGTAGTGGGCCATGCTTGAGGTTTGGGGACCCCTGCTCTAGACAATTGAACAATAACAGTGGATATACCTTGAGATCCTCTATTGTGTAGTCTTTTCTCAATGTGATTTGAAATACTTCAAGAGAGCCAAGGTAGGCAGCTAGTCTTGATAAACTTTGTTTTCCGCTGCCACCCACTCCAATCAAAAGTGCATAACCACAAGAGGACTCCAAGATTCTGTTAATACGACACCTGTCATTGAAAAAAGAACAGCACATTAGTAGCTGCAGAATAATGTTGCAGTTCTCATGGGATATTGCATCTGGCTTGTGCAAAATAGAAATATTTGATTTACTTCAGATATATTAACAATTTTTCCTGATAAACACCATGAAAGATTTTGACACGTTATGATTATTCTTCTCTTAGTAATATATCCAATCTTTTCTCTGGGAGCTCAAAGAGGCACCTACAGATGATTTTACCCTTATAGCAATAGTCTTGTAAAGGAGATTTACCTGAAAAATAGAGACTGACTGGGAAATATCCCGTATGCTATGTAATCAAGTTAACAACAGCAAACAACCCATATCTATCATAGACATCTCAGTAATTTATCATCAATCTGTGACATCCATAAGGGTGTATATGTATGTGTCATTGTGTCAAAATTAACAAAATGGTTGATGAAAACTGTGAAGCAAGTTCTGCTCCCTTTTAACACATGCATGCTGTCACATGTACAAAAGGAATCAACCATCTGGCAACCATTGCAAATTTTAACACTTCCCTTGCTAGTGAAATGATCAGCAGGATTTTGTTTTTGGTCTTGCTGGAGAATAGATGAGCAGACTTGTGTGGATATGTATATATTATATGAAAGATAATAAGCAAACATAACAGTAAGGAAATATCTGATTTCAGATATCATTTTCATAAGGACATTATACTTGAGGCTACAGGGAATACTGAGGGCCAGATTTCTAAAGGTCAAAGTGTAAGGCTTACTCAAACCAATTTGCTTTTTAAAATGACTTAAAGATAAAAAAGAACCCTCTATGGGGCTTGGAAAATCGCAAACCATATGTTCAAGGGTTGCCCCAGATCATACTTTTGGTATCCTTGTTATACCAATGAATGTACAGGAGCCGTGATAGTGTACGGGTTAGAATGCAGTACTGCAAGCTACTTCTGCTGACTGCCGGCTGACTGCAGTTTGGCAGTTAGATTCTCATCGGGTCAAGGTTGACTCAGCTTTCCTTTCTTCCAAGGTGTTGTGGAGGTTAATAAAATCAATGAACCGTGAACCTTTGTCTCTATGAATTTTTTCTTTAACAAATGAGCCTTTAAATCATTTAACAGTAAATGTTTTTATTTACATAATAAAAACATAACAATATCTATACAATTAATAAACAGCACTTAGTTACTATGGTTAATTATCCTGTCGGCTACATATCTATATCTATCCTCTCTAAGCTATATTATCTATGACTATTCTTCCTCAGAAGAAATATTATTATAAACCACCAGAACTGCTCTTCTAACAGACTTCGAAACTGCTCACAGTTGTCTAATGGAAGATCCTAGAAGAGTTAAGACCTAAGACCTAAGACCAAATAGCTTAGACTTAGACTAAGATCGAAGAGCAAAGAGTTTCTGACAAGAATCTCCTTTTATACTCCTAACTATGACAGTTAGGTTAGGACCCTGGAGATTCAAACATATTAGCTGCCCTCTGATTGGTTTATGCATCTGTCCATTCCAAAAGCCATTAATAGACACAGCTATAGAGAAATAAATTTTCTCTAACACAAGGTCAGTAAAATGAGGACCCAGATTGTTGGGGGCAATATGCTAACTCTGTAAACTGCTTAAAGAGGACTGTAAAGCACTGTGAAGTAGTATATGTCTAAATGCTATTGCTACTCAGCAGCAGCAAACTTTTATGCCTTTTTCATGTTTCTCTCTATATATATAAATAAATAAATCCAAATTAAAACACCCCAAATAAACATTTACTTACACATGCTGAACAGCATCCTCAAATAAAACTAAGTTCATTGATGCATTTATTTCATTGTAGTTTTCCAATGCTTCAAGAAGTATCTTTCTAAGCATTTTCCAGTGTTTGACAGGCATATAGTTATGGTCTGCCACACCATTTGCAAAATGACAGTAAATAAGAGGTTCTTGAAGAAGAACATGATCTTCCACATCCTGGAAAGTTGGCAACATGACATCAAAAAGACAAAGTTAATATTGAAATGCATTGCAATTTATTTTGCTAGTCAATCTTTTATTGTTGATTAATCATAAGGCCACATCAAGTATCTTCCCAAAAATGTTTCAATGTCAAAACTTTTGGCAGTTGCCACAACCAAAGGTTTTATTCTTAATCTCACATAACTTTCTTTAACAAGATTTATTCAGATAAAAGGAATAAGGTTACAAGAATTTCCACAACTAAACTATTTACCATTTAAAATAATTTATTTCCCAATGTACACTACGATATAGATTTTCTTAGTTTTTTTCTAGCAGCATTCTTGTGAATTCAAAGAAAGCAGTTCATTAATGGCAGAACAATCTGCAGGTGGCTGTTTACAAACTGTCACCTAAATTCTCAGGCTATGAACTGATGATGATATATTTATCATTTATTAATTTTGGTACATGTTTTTAAATTATTATTGTCAGTGATTAATGTTTGTCTGTTTGTCTGTTTCTTTTTTCTCCTATTTTGGAGGGGGGAAACTTCAGAGATAATTAAAAAAATTAAAAAGATCATGACAGCTAAGAGTGCAGCAGTGATCCTTATGCATAGTTGTTATACAGGTTTCTGTCATTATAGCTTTAATTGTTTATACCTTATAAGAGGAGATCAGAGTGTTCAAGATCCTGGTATGTAAGGAGGCTCTGACTACTTTGTTTCACAAGAAAGAAAGGAATAATATTTTAAGCTTTCCTTGAACATTCTTTTCTTCAAAACTATTTTCCCCTACTTTTAAAACCTACTTATTGAGGTAGGAAACTAAAACTTTGAAAGAAAGCAGATTATTTAAAAATAAATAAAAGAATTTAAATAAACTCTTTTTTGTTTGCTTGCATTTATTCCAAATTCTTTCATTTACTAATGTCCATCAATTAACTTGGCAAGAAATTAAAATGTATATAGTTAAACAATATATTTCCTATGTAGAGGAACTGTCTATAAAGAATCTTTTATTTTTTTCTTACTATAAATATATGTGGAATAAGGATGAATTAGTTTTATAATGATATAAGAATATGCTGTTTCATATTAAAGGCAACCATACACCACAAAAGTTAAAAAGACATGCTGTTTGGGATCTTCACGAATTATTAAAATTTCTTTTAGTTAGAAAAAATAATGTTGCTATAAACAAAACAAAACCCTGTTTAGCACTCCAGAGATCTCACTATATGACGGGATGTCTTTTTCCTGAAAAGAGCATAAGTGTGGGTTCCTAATGAACTTTTTTCCTCAAACCAAACAGTAATCATTATGTTTTTATTTACTGTAGATGTATTTTTAAGTGCTTCTGGTTATAAAAGATAGTATGTTATATTATAGTTTTCTTTGCATTTATTTGTATTTCATTTCTCTTTCTTGGATTTGAAGATTAAAAGAATTTTCAAATTATTAGTGGTAGATAAATACTAGTTATTTACCTCAAAATATTTATGTGCAGTATCTATCAACTTTTTATAAAACAAATTGCAATCTTTTTCTTCTATCAATTTATCTCCATAAACACGTGAAGACTCATGAAGCCACAAACGAACAAGATCATGTGGGTGCTTCAAACACTCCAGTTTAGCAAACCGAATCCCCTTAAATGAAAAAAGGAAGCATTGTAACACACAATTAGCAAGGCATGCAGAACATATAAAGTGGTACCAACAGCTTGCTTGTTAAACTGAGAACTGCAAGTAAACCATACCTTCCAACAATTACATGCCCAGCTATTTTGGAACAACCTTTTCCTAATCTTATTTACATTCAAAATAACTTTTTTCTTTGTGATTATGCAATACTACCAAGGTGAAAGTGGACACCAATACATACATTATTAGGATACTCTTAAATGAATGAAGGCCCAAGTTAAATTCTGACACTATTAAAACCCATATTTCTCCTTGTCTTCAAATAGAATCAAATAGAATTTGTTTTAAATGCAAGGAATTGATTTCCTTAATCTATCAGAACAGAGCTAGAAGGGATGTTGGAGGTCGTCTAGTCCAACTCTCTGCTCAAGCAGGAGACTCTATTCCATTTCAGATGTGACCTTTTAGTAACTTCTAAAAACCTCCAGTGATGAAGCAGCTACAACTTTTTTAAAAATATTTTTTATTTTTAAATATACATCAATATCAATACATGAACAGTGTGGCCCCTGGGTATAATTCATTTTGATACAAATATCAATAATGATAATCATAATAATTGTTATATTAATCAAATTTATATAATCCTAGAATTGATATACATGATTTTTTAGGCTTTTAAATTTTTAAATTTTTAAATCAATATTTCAATATTCCATTTTAATGCCAATGATGTTATAAACGTACATGGTAATACCATCTTTCACCCTCTAGTCTTTCCCATCAAATTATTACCTATATTCTATTATATAAAAAGAAGAGAAAAATTATATCTGCTAACATTCCCCCTAAATCAGGTCACTATTACTAATCCTAATATATGAAGATGTATATTCTTATTTCTTCCTCTATAAATTTCTAATCAGGCCTTCTTTATATTAGAAAAAAAGGAGAAAAGAAAAAAAATCTATAATAATTTTTTTCTATGCATCATCTCTCGCCCATTTTAATACATCAATTCTTATTTGTTTTTTGGCTTGCCTCCCATATTCCTGTCTTGGATCTTTATTTCTATCAATATCTGTATCTTCACCATTCATACTGAATATTTCTCCCATTTCTATCCTTCTAAACTGCCAGGTCCCCAGAATATCCACCTGCGCTCCTATCTTCCTTCCAAAAGTATCTTCTCAGTTATCTGATTCCATTTTAAAATCTCTTAAAGTGCTTTTCCCTTGGTTTATTTCATCAGTCATTATTATCTTTATCATCTTCTCCTTCCCATCTTTTGGTTTTGTTTGCTAGTTTGTCCATTCTGTCTTTTCTTCCATTCTTTCTGCTATCTCCTCTTCTTCCTGGACTCTTTGATCTTCGTTCATCATCAGTTGTAGCATATTTTCTTTTTTCCCATGTATGCCTTGCATTAGGTACTTTATCTCTCTGTGATTCTTTTCCATAATACCCCTAATGCTTTGAAACATCAATGACATTTCTCTTGAAATCTCACTACTTTCCCCCTGATGAAGCATCTTGTCTTAATTTAATAAGTCCCACTCTTACTTAAGTCCAAAAGCAATATATTTCAGTCCAATGTTACTCCACAGAAGGTTCAGTAGTCATAGTCCTTTACATCTCAGAATTATTAATCAATTCCATTTAAATAGTCTGGGAAACATCCGCAAATCAAAAATCACTTTACTTTACTTAAATGTTTTCCTTATTCTCATATTAAGATTTCCAGTAATCTTAAAGTAACTAGTTATAGAACAGTAAGTGTCACCACAATACTCCAGATGGATCAGTGGTGGAATTCAAATTTTTTTACTACTGGTTCTGTGGGTGTGGTTTGGTGGGTGTGGCTTGGTGGGCATGGCAGGGGAAGGATACTGCAAAATCTCCATTCCTTCCCCACTCCTGGGGAAAAGATATTGCAAAATCTCCATTCCCACCCCACTCTGGGGACAGCCAGAGGTGGTATTTGCCAGTTCTCCGAACTACTCAAAATTTCCACTACCAGTTCTTCAGAACCTGTCAGAACCTGTCAGAACCTGCTGAATAGCACCCGTGAGATGGATATTATTTGTCTCATCAAAAAGTTTTTCTAAAGTGGTCTGGTATATTCCATTCACCAGTAGATGGCACCCTCACCTTAGGTTTCAGCATTGTTTCAAGTCTTATAGATATAATTAATCCAAATTTAGTTTAGTTTATGAGAACAAAGTCCACTATTCAAGTAATTTCAAGTGGATAGTCCAGCATTTTTATGCCTTTCCAAAGCAACACCTGCCCAATTTATAAGTCCAGATTTCCTATGTTTTAAAAGGGTTTTCACTTTTCTCCCCTTAATTCCTTTCTTTTGGGTCTAGGATTTTTCTCTCTATTTTAAAAAATAGTTCTAAGAGTCTCTTTTCCTGGATTTTCCTCTGCCCCCCCCCTTAGGGTCTAAATAAAAAGGAATCTTCTCACCCAGTTCCAATCACTGTTCATCTGCATCGCTCCTGCACATTTCTTTGTTGCCTCAGCTATCCCAGCTTTGTGGCAGCCACGATGGCTGCCTCTTCTCGTCAAGGATGAAGGAAGAAGCCCTGAGTCCAGCAGGAGAGTTGCTGCTCTCCCGAAATACAGGGCTACCCTCTTTTCTTCACCACCCCTACAGGGTGGCTTTAGCTCCTTTCGGAGCCCTCCAACAGGAAGAAGTTGGTGTGGGAGTGCAGAGACCCGCTCCTCACGTCTGATAGTGCCACAACATCAGCCAGAAGTCCTCAAAGCAGCTACAACTTTTGATGGCAAGCTGTTCCACTGGTTAACTGTCCTCACCGTTAGGAATTCCAGGTTGCTTCTCTCCTTGATTAATTTCCATCTATTATTTCTTGTCCTGTCCTCTGGTATTTTGGAAAATAAATTGACCCCCTCCTCTTTCTGGCAGCCTCTCAAATATTGGAATACTCTTATCATGTCTCCCTAGTCCTTCTTTTCTCTAGAGTAGTCAATCCCAAATCCCAAATCCTGTAACTGTTCTTCATATGTTTTAGTCTCCAGGCCTTTAATCATCTTAAATTGAGTTATTCTTAAGAAGTTATCTTAGGAAGTTATCTTATGAGTTATCTTAAGAAGAAGTTATTCTTCTTTGCATTTTTTCAAAGTCTCAATATCTCTTTTGTAATGTGATAACCAAAACTGGATGCAGTATTCCAGGTGTGGCCTTACTAAGGAGTTATAAAGCATTTATAAATTCTTAACTATTATTATATTAAATAAATTCAATTTTTGCATGCAAATAAGAATATTACTCCTTACAGACCTGGAAGATGTTAGAGAGATCTCGAAGATTGAAAATGTAATGGAATTTAATAGCTGTGGGGAGAAAGCTCTGAACCATTGTCTGGTGAAGCCATATTGCAGCTTGAATCAAGGAAGGTCCAAGATTTAATATAGATGAGTTAAAATTATACAGCTGAAAATGGAAATCAAGAATCTTGCCATAGATGGTGGTCAGAGCATCAGCAGATGGAAAATTCATAGCAAACACAGCAAAATGCCTCTAAAATATGGAGAAGATATAAGGTTTTAGTGCTTGTGATACTGTTATATGAATAGCTATTTAAGAACACAATTGTGAACAAAGGATAACAGTTAATAAGATACACTTGGCATAAGAATCCTCATGCAATTTTACTTTCAAATCTACAAAAGAGCTATTTCTAAGTGAACAATTTAATATGATGCACTCATAAACAATAAAAATGAAAAAAGAAATATAGGTATTGCTGCCCAAGTATGTAAATTCTTATATGACCACAAAGGTTCGCTATCCTATTGCAAGGCTTGGATGCCCAATCCAAGGACACAGTGTTATTCTAGTCCATTATCTAAGGACATAAGGTGATTTGCTTATTGCACACTAACTGCACACTATTATTTTCCAGAACTTTGCACTACAAAAATCCATCCCTATTTAAACAATGCATATGGAATAGCTTCACCTGCTTAGTAGCAACTAGATCCATTATAGTTCTATTGGAGGGTGTTATTTGAAGAACAGAAATATATGCTATTAAAACATGATGGGACAGAGAATTGAGTTCCTTTCATGGCCCAGATACCTAGTATGCACTCCAGGAAGAAGTGGGGCTTTAATCGCATGATTTTAGCTGTCATCTTGACTTTTCTAACCCTCCCCCTAGTGGGTTCCCCTGATTACTATGCTGAATTTCAAGTTTTAAAGTGGTAGAAAATAAAATAACAACCCTATTTGTTTAAGCTTTCTATTTAGACATGCTTCCACTCAAATAACCCTCATGTTTATAAACATCTCTGTCCTCATAGAAATGAGCCAAAATTGTGAGGTGTTTTAATGAGTTGGAAGCTATGCATACTACCATACCAGCAGACCTTCCTGTTTGTTATCTGTCAGTCTCCTGTTTCCACCTGAGTAGAAACTGACATGCTCCACATTCATCTTTATTTCTAATTATGCCTTTCATAGTTGCCTTGAAGAAAAAATAATGGTCTTTGCATTCTTTCTTTTGTTTAAAAATGCATTCACCTGCCTAGGAAAAAAGGTCAAAAGTCATAATGCCTGCCAAGTATCTAGTAGCATAGGTGTCTGCTGGTGTGGATGGGCAAAAGAAGTAAGTAATGATACATGTGTTGTGTATGCCTCCTTACATATTTAGGCTGATGTTGTGATGCAAAAATGGGAGGGCAGAGCTTGTACAGTGACATCATAACACACATTCCCTCATTTTGGTATCCTTGTGATTAAGAACCGATAGCTACTGTACGTTCTGTCTCTTTGCATTACTGAAGTTGTTTTGTAAGCCAAAGAATCATCTGATAAGTCTTCTGCAAACTAAAATAAATTTTAGGCAGCTGTATATACTTCAAATATATATGTTATGTTATGCTATGCAATGCTGTGCTGTGCTGTTGTTTTCTGTTATGTTATGATGTTATTACTATATTATACAGTATATTATGTTATTATATGACAAAGGTTCAAACAGTCAAAGTATGATTTTTCCCAGTAGTAAAAGGCTGAGTGCTGTAGAATTGATGCTTTTGGATTGTGGTGGTGGTGGTGGAGAAGACTCTTAAGAACCCTTGGACTGCAGGAAATCAAATCAGTTGATCCTAAAGGGAATCAACCCTAACCATTCTTTGGAAGGATAGATACTGAAGCTGAAGCTCAAATATTTTGGCCACCAGATGAGTCATTAGGAAAGCCCTTGATGTTTGGAAAGATTGAAGGCAAAAAGAGAAGGGGATGAAAGGTTAAGGATAGCTATGGTTCATAGGGTCCAAAGAGTCAGACAAAAGTTGGCAACTCAACAACAACTAATATACTTTTAAAAAAGAGATATTCATAATCTTACCTGAAGTCGTGGGTTGATGGTAAAACTGCCAACAGTGGGATTCATGCAGGCAACATACTGGCAATGATTAATTTCTTTCACAGTTAATGTCTGTCTATCGTACCTAAGAAGACAAAAATATTTATATTTTTATATTTTAATATTTATGATTGATTTAAAAATGACTAGAATATCCTCCCAGATAATAACAATGTTGGTCTCACACAATAGATATGGCCATCAGCTTCCATTAGTAATTAATCAAACTTAAATCTCTAGAAAACAAATTCTATATTTAAAACTCCCTAAAAATTTAGAAAAGCTTAAATGAAATGTGTTACTTCAAACAAGCATTTTCATCACAAAGAACCCGTATTTGGGTTCAGAATATTAATAATTTCATAAGAAGACAGAAAAATTGAAGACAGAGGCTAAGACCAAGCCTTAAAAACAAATGCATACAAAACCAGAATTGAGAAGGCAGCAACAGACAGCAATGTTGTATCTGCAAAGAAGCTGAAGACATAGGGGACCACCTAAATAGCTGATGCAAGAAGAGTATACAAACTGACTACAAACAATGTCATAACAAAGTAACAACAATGGTGCATTGAAAAATCTGGAAGAAACACTTGCCTACATGCAGGAACTGGTGGAACCACAAAGTAGACAAAAGTAATAAAAATGAAAAAGTTAAAGTACTCTGGGACTTAAGAATTCAAACAGAAAACACTGTATTTCCCCCAAAATAAGACCCGGTCTTATTTTCTCATGGGCCCCAAAATAAGCACCAGATCTTATTTTCAGGGGATATCTTACCTGCTTATCTAAGGACCACTACAGCCAGGCCTCCCATGCCCCGACACCTTTTGTGCCGCTGCCCAATTTCTTCTGTGGCCACTTGAAGCCACTTGCAGCCAGATGCCATGTGGTGCATTGTGCTGGTGCCGTCACAGCAGGACACTGCATGGCTCATTGCGCCAGTGTTGCTGCTCATGGAAGGATGCTGCGTTGTGCTATTCTATGTGCAAGCAGTAGAACTGATGTGATGCGGCATGTGTCCTCTGGCTATGAGCAGTGGCACTGGCACAACACACCACATGGCATCCGGTCACAGTGTGATGTGCCAAGTGGTGTCTGGTGCAAGGAGCCACAGAAGTTGGACAGCAGTACAACATGTGTCAGGGAGTGGGGAGCCTGGATGCAATGGTCCTAAGATAAGCGGGTAAGCAGGTACAGGGCACGTAGGGCAGCTTCAACCCCCCCCACCCTAGCTTGATTTTTACCCATGTGCCTCACCCCATCTCGTACAACCAGACTGTGGGATGGAGTGGGTGGGGTCTTAACTAGGAGTTATTTTTGAGTAGAGATTATCTACCCCAAAATACGTAAAATCAAGCTAGGGCTTATTTTTAGGATAGGTCTTATTTTTGGGGAAACACAGTATCACATAACACTTAAATCTGGATAGTGAATATTGTAGCAGAATAGAAGAAAAAGAACTGAAGAAGATAATAAAAGGCAAGGATTTGCAAATAGAAATAGAACAGCTCTAGCTAAAGAATGCAAAAGTAGTACCAATAGTAATAGGTATTTCAGATGCAAGCCCAAAACAACTGGAGCACCATCTACTTGAACACCATCAGTATTGATAAAATCTCCATCATTCAGTTTCAAAAGTTGCAAAAGGCAGCTTTACTTACTGGAAAGCTTACACAATGAAACAACATCTGCCTATCCCAAGTCCTTGAGGAAAGATAGGTTGATTAAAATACTAAATCCTGTGTAAACATCTGGCTGACTATGCAACTAACCATAATAATAAAGACTTACCAATGTCTATAATCTATATGCTGCCGAATTAGTGTGTGAGGCTGAACTGTCCCATAAACATCCACTTCTGGCATGTTCAGGTCATCAATAAAATAAATCAATTTTTTGTTTCCTACAGGACCATAATTACGGCCAGCTTTTTTCTCCAAGGATTTTTCAAGAATCCCTAAAATGTGTGATAGTGCATGGTTATTTAATAATATAAAATAGATCTACAATTAAAATGCAATTACTGAGTACATTTATATCCTGCTTTTCTACTAAAAATATAGAGAGTAGCTTTCTACCAAGGGCATTCAAGAAACATAAAAAATTTTCATGAAAAAAGTGCTTAAGCTACAAAATAACCAAGTAACTTAATACCAAAACAGAAGAGGACATTGTACTCGAATTAAGTTGCTCTTGTTAGGGCAACAGTGCTTTCTTCATCCTTTCCAGATTGGAAATGTTTCCTGCTCATTTTATAACACTGTAAGATGTTGATTTAAAGAAAATTTGCACTGAACATAAACTGTGCTCCTGTTTGATTGGAAGTTGTTCTTGTTTTTGACTTATGTAACATAGCAGTTGTTAACGTACTTAAAAGTGCATTTTCCTTTAAAAGGCACTTTATCAGCAATAAAAGTTACTAGTTATTTGAATCTCATTGTGAAGAAACATTGACCAACATTTGTTTATTACCAGTAACAAATTATTTTAAAGCATAATCATAATTTGAAATATAATTACAATGTAATCTGAATGAATTATATATTGTTTGCTGATTATTGGACTGAAATATCATTAAGTATTTTCCTTAAAAACATGTAAACCTTTCTTTTTTGTCTCTTTCTTTCTCCCTCACTTGCACTGACATATGAATCACACATTCACAGCATGTACCAAAGAATAATTCACAGAACATATATCTTATTTCAGTTACCTCCCCCCCAAATCTTTTATGAGCTTTATTCAGGGTTATCATTATCCTACAATAACACTAAAATCAGGTACATGTGTTTATATATACATAGCATGTGCTCAATGTATTATAATAATCTTATTAAAACAGCAGGCACATAATAATAATAATAATAATAATAATAATAATAATAATAATAACAACAACAACAACAACAACAACAACAACAACAACAACAACAATTTTATTTCTATACCGCCCTTCTCCCGAAGGACTCAGGGCGGTGTACAGCCTGATTAAAAGCACAAAGACAAACAAAATTTAAAAATAATTAAAATTATTAAATAATTGGCTCAATTATAAAACCCCCAAATTTAAAATCCCACATTTAAAACCAATTAAAATCTTTACATTAATAGCCCGGCCTGGCGGAACAACAAGGTTTTGAGGGCACAGCAAAATACACGGAGGTCAGAGATCTTACGCATTTCTGGGGGCAGTTCATTCCAAAGGGCAGGGGCTCTCACAGAGAAGGCCCTCCCCCTGAGTGTCGCCAGCCAACATAATTTGGCCGATGGCACCCTGAGGAGACCCTCTCTGTGGGAGCGGACTGGCTACTGGTGACAGAAGACGGTCTCAAAGGTACCCAGGTCCAATGCCATGGAGCGCTTTAAAGGTGGTAACCAACACCTTGAATCGCACCTGGAAGACCACTGGGAGCCAGTGCAGCTCGTGCAGGAGGGGTGTCATGTGTGCCCATAACCACCCGCACAGCCGCATTCTGGACCAGCCTCCGGGTGCTTTTCAAGGGGAGCCCCATGTAGAGAGCATTACAGTAGTCCAGTCGGGAGGTGACAAGGGTGTGAGTGACTGTGTGCAAGGCATCGCAATCCAGAAAGGGCTGCAACTGGTGAATCAGGTAAACCTGATAGAAAGCCCCCCTGGCCACGGCCGTCATATGTTCTTCTAAAGACAGCTGTGCATCCAGGAGGACACCCAGATTGCGAGCCCTCTCTGTGGGGGGCAAAGACTCACCCCCAATAGTCAGCGATGGCACCAGCTGACTATATTGCGACGCTGGGAATCACAGCCACTCAGTCTTGGAGGGGTTGAGTCTGAGCCTATTTCTCCCCATCCAGACCCGCACGGCCTCCAGGCAGCGAGACATCACATCAAGGGCATCGTTGGGGTGGACTGGAGTGGAGATGTACAGCTGAGTATCATCAGCATACAGGTGGACTCTCACCCCAAAACCACGGATGATCTCACTCAGCGGCTTCACATAAATGTTGAACAGAAGGGGCAAGAGGACCAACCCTTGTGGAACTCCCCATGCAAGGCGCCTCAAAGTCGACCTCTGCCCCCCTGTCAACACGTACTGCGAGCGGTCGGAGAGGAAGGAGGAGAACCACGGCAAAACAGTGCCCCCTATTCCTAACCCCCTCAACCGCTGCACCATGATACCATGGTCGATGGTATCAAAAGCCGCTGAGAGATCTAACAGGACCAGGACAGAGGAACAACCCCTGTCCCGAGCCCTCCAGAGATCATCCACCAACACGACCAATGCCGTTTCTGTGCTGTACCCGTCTGAAGCCTGACTGGTACGGGTCCAGAGAGATAGCTTCATCCAGGTGCCTGGGCAGTTGTCGTGCCATCACACTCTCAACAACCTTTGCCACAAAACGGAGACTGGTTGGAGTCTGGACGATAATTTGCTAATTCAGCTGGATCCAGGGAAGGCTTCTTGAGGAGGGGCCTCACCACCACCTCTTTCAAGGCAGCGGGAAAGGCACCCTCACTCAGAGAAACACTTATAATCCCCTGGAGCCAGCCTCGTGTAACCTCCCAGGAGGTCAGAACCAATGAGGAGGGACACGGGTCCAATAAACATGTGACGGCACTAATCTTACCCAGAACCCTGTCCACATCCTTGGGAGCCACAGGATCAAACTCCTCCAGTCGGAGTCCAAGCCTTCCCAAATCCGAGCGACTTTATCATGCAGGAATTGCACAAAATCCTCAGCTCGACCCTGCAAGGGATCTTCCCGCACTCCCCCCCGAAGAAGGGAGGGGTCACCCTAAACAGAGCGGCTGGGCAGTTCTCTGCAGATGCGATAGGAGCGGAAAAATAGTTAGATTTTGTCGCTTTTATCGCCACTAGATAGGTCTTGATATAAGACCTCACCAGTGTCTGGTCGGAATCGGATTGACTAATCCTCCAAATGCTCTCTAGGTGTCTTTTCCGACGATTCATCTCTCTTAGCTCCTCGAAGAACCAAGGAGCCAACTGAGATCGGCATCGAGTCAGAGGCCGCAAAGGCATGAGGCGGTCCAAAGCCCCGGCGGCCGCACTCTCCCAGGTGGCCACCAGGTCTTCAGTCGAGTCGTGTGCCAGGGTCTCAGGAAATGGCCCAAGCTCCATCAGGAACCTTTCGGGATCCATCAGGTGCCTGGGACGGAACCATTTGATTGGCATCAAATGAGTTCAGTAACCTTACTGCCAGATTTTAAAGTATTAAGTCTTGAATTATAGTTCTCCAAATAGTATTAACTGGTTTGCAATTTTGTGCTCCTGAAACTTTTTTTAGCTGTGCTCTTCTTGTGTAGTCTAAGCAATAATAAAATATTTCAGAATATACTTACAAGTGCATGAGTATGAGGTGTGCTATATTTTAAATTAATAAAGTGCATTAATTCTCTTCCTGGGATGTTAAAACTTTTGCTATAATTCTAAATCAGGATACTTGAAAAAGAAAGATATGCATTTTAAATGTTTCATATTCATATTTGCAAATGAGCACAATTGTAATAGTAAATATGATTACAATCCAGCACCAGCATTTTGTGTGAGAGAAGGATCATTTCCATGTCCATTTTGAAAACAGCTCCCTGCAACCAATCCTTTTACTGATATTAACTATGACCTATATAATAAGCAGGTGACATATCATTATATCCTTGAGCTCTACATAGAACTACATTAAACTATAAGCGTTTAGATGTTGCAACTACGGCAAAAGATGACAGGTAGAAGAATGGAGATGATTGCCATTTGTTTATCAGGCAAAATTTAAAACACTGATATTAAGCTTCAAATTATTTAGGATGTCTGAAGATGTCTCAATTATCTTTTTAATCTAGAGTTCTGTAGAGGGCTTCTCCCCACTGGTTCTAAAACTGTGGAATGCAGTTTCTCAGCTTTTTGCCACCATTCTTCCTTACTTATAAGACCAGTCAAAATATAACTCCTAATTTTGATTTGTATGATTTTAACAAATATTTTTCATTATTATTAGTTGCCTTGTATCTTCACACTGAGTGAAAAGGCACAATATCAGTCAGACATTATGCAAGAGTCTTGCAGAGTAGAAAGAAATAGGTTGAAGGATACAGTATAGTATCCTTGGTTGCTGAATAACTTTTACATGCAAGAAAAAATGAAAAAGGGAAGATAAATGGAAATTGTGAAAAGGAAAGGGCACTCGATCAAAAAAAGGTAAGATGCAAATGCAAGATCAGTCATAAAGAGCTCAGATGACTATATGCTAATGCTCAAAGTGACAGCCTGAACAATAACAATAGAAGAGGCTTACTTTGTAATGTTGCTGAAGTGGTGTAATAATTGAATGGAACTTTTGAGACCAGAAACTCTTTTGAAAGGCTGGCAAGGCATTTCCCAATAAGCAATGTTTTGCCTACTCCAGCGTTTCCAACCAGCATCATTGGCTTGCTATTTTCCAATAGCAGTTCCACAAAATATTTAAGGCATGTGGTTTCAGATGTGTGAACAAGCTCTTCCTAAAACACATGCACACAAATACACAAACCAATGCAGATAGTCAACATATTGATGTTAATATGCTACTGAAATCTATTTTAAAAATATCACTTAGTACAGAGTGCGGAGTCAATGATTATGTATGTTTGTACAATGTAAAAGTTTTAACATTTTTGATTATTTGTAAAAATCTGAATATTAGAACAAAACTTATGGAATTTAAATATTATGCTCCTTTCGTCTAAGCATCAATGTAGTGTCCCTTGCTGAACTGTATATAATAGGATAAAATTTTGGACCGTTGCAATATGGCATTTTTTACTTTAAAGGCTATTATAAGGAAACCATATATAAGGTTTCCAAAAGAGAATAATAATAAAGATTCAATAGAACACCAACCTTTCATTTAATTAACTTATATTAAAATTGATTTTTACAAAATATAATAAGATTGTGCACAGAAATTTTTTTACAGTAAGAGCTGATGATAATTTACATTGGCTAGATTTGATATGTAACCAAAAAACAATAATTTATTATTGTTTTAGCTTTGGCCTTATGGGTTTTGTTCTTTCCTACTTTCACTCATGTAAAGAAATTAGAAACTTTGCTTTAGGTCTCTGAAATGTAGTTCTATGAGCTCCTTTCACTATATCCTTTGTAAAGAAATGAAACTATTAAATGTTCTCACCGTATCAATTTAATTGGTTTCCATTAGTTTCTTTCCCCTGTTGTTAGATGCAATATAAAAGCAGTATTTATGTTTACTGGATACAGATTTTAAAAGAGACATGCTTTTAGGAAAAAAATGAAAATAACAAGATAAAAACCTCAAAGTCCCTACATTCATCTCTTATTTTTTATTAACAAGAAAACAAATTAAAATACCTGCAAGGGTGTTTCTGGATCCATGACAAAACTGCTAATTTTATCACTCCAAGGGAAAAATTTCTTAGTTTTGGGGTCAAGATAATATTCAAATATTGTACCATGACAAGGAAACTTCACAGATTTCATCTCTTTAAGCCACCATTGGCTGAATTCAGCTTGGTAACTGTAAAGCTATAAAATATTGATTTTGTTATCTAACTGTATAAATTATACTGTACAACTATTTAGCTATTAAGTTACATTGTCTGGGAACATATATCAATATTGTGAAATAATTTAAATTGCATACTATCAAACACTTTCATTAATTCAAAACAGGAAAATATTTCTACTGCGGAGTGTTTCTTTAGATGATTTTATCCTTAAAAACTAAGCCAATTACCAAATAATCTAAACCTGTATGTGGGTTTTCTTAAATTCCATTTTCACGTTACTTTACTAATCATGAACCTTTCTGAAGGTTCACTGAAGAAATGAACTGAAGAAATCATTGAATATATCTGTCCTAATAATTTTTAAAAAATATTTTGATTTATGTGATGCACAGCATACATATTGATTACTTCTGTGTTTTTTCATTTTAAGTGAAATTACCTAGTGATTTAGAATTACCTAGTGGCGATAAGAGTAGAGAAGAGTAACTACTTTTCTGCTCTTATTGCGTCATCAGATAATCGCCCAGCCGCCCTGTTTAGGGTGACCCGCTCCCTGCTCCACCAAGGGGCGCGGGAAGATCCCTTGGAGGGTAGAGCTGAGGATTTTGTACAATATCTGTATGACAAAATTGCTCAGATTCGGGAACAGCTGGACTCTGACTGGGTTGATCCAGGGGAGATGACAAGGGCAGGTCCTGAGAATATTATTTGGGAAGAGTTTGATCCTGTGACTCCCGAAAGCGTGGACAGGATACTGAACAGACTAAATGCGACCACATGTTTATTGGACCCGTGTCCCTCCTGGTTGGTACTGGCCTCCCGCGAGGTGACACGAGGCTGGCTCCAGGAGATTATAAATGCTTCTTTGAGTGAGGGTGTCTTTCCCGCCGCCTTGAAAGAGGCGGTGGTGAGGCCCCTCCTCAAGAAGCCCTCCCTGGACCCAGCTGTGTTAGCAAATTATCGTCCTGTCTCCAACCTTCACTTTGTTGCGAAGGTTGTTGAGAGTGTGGTTGCACGACAACTGCCTCAGTACCTGGATGAATCGAATTATCTAGATCCGTTCCAGTCGGGCTTCAGGCCCGGGTACAGCATAGAGACAGCATTGGTCACATTGGTTGATGATCTCTGGAGGGCTCGGGACAGGGGTTGCTCCTCTGTCCTGGTCCTATTAGACCTCTCAGCGGCTTTTGATACCATCGATCATGATATCATGCTGCACCTGTTGGAAGGGTTGGGGGTGGGGGGCACTGTTTTACAGTGGTTCTCCTCCTTTCTCTCTGACCGGTCGCAGTCTGTGTTGACAGGGGGGCAGAGGTCAACCCCGAGGCCCCTTATATGTGTGGTGCCACAAGGATCGGTCCTCTCGCCCCTTCTGTTCAACATTTATGTGAAGCCGCTGGGTGAGATCATCCGTGGTTTTGGGGTGAAGTACCATCAGTACGCTGATGACACCCAGCTTACATCTCCACCCCAGACCACCCCAATGATGCCCTCGAGGTGATGTCCCGATGCCTGGAGGCCGTACGGATCTGGATGGGGAGGAACAGACTCAGGCTTAACCCATCCAAGACTGAGTGGCTGTGGTTTCCGTCGTCCCGATATAGTCAGTTGGCATCATCTCTGACTATTGGGGGCGAGTCGTTGGCCCCCACAGATGGGGTTCGCAACTTGGGCGTCCTCCTAGGCTCGCGGCTGTCTTTAGAACAACATATGACGGCCGTGGCCAGGAGGACTTTTTATCAGGTTCGCCTGATTCGCCAGTTGCGTCCCTTTCTGGATCGGGACTCGTTACGCACGGTCACTCACACCCTTGTCACCTCACGCCTGGATTATTGTAATGCTCTCTACATGGGGCTCCCCTTGAGAAGCACCCGGAGACTCCAACTGGTCCAGAATGCGGCCGCGCGGGTGGTGACGGGAGCAATGTGGCACTCTCATGTGACCCCCCCTCCTGCGCGAGCTGCACTGGCTCCCGGTGGTCTTCCGGGTGCGCTTCAAGGTTTTGGTTACTACCTTTAGAGCGCTCCATGGCTCAGGACCAGGGTACTTACGAGACCACCTCCTGCCACCAGTAGCCTGTCACCGACCAGTTCGCTCCCATAGAGAGGGGCTCCTCGGGGTGCCGTCAGCCAAACAATGTCGACTGGCGGCCCCCAGGAGGAGAGCCTTCTCTGTGGGGGCACCTGCCATTTGGAACGAGCTCCCCCCGGAGATACGGAGGATCCAAGACCTACGCATCTTCCGCCGCGCCCTAAAAACGTTTTTATTCCAACAGGCTGGTCTGGCCTAACTCTCCCTTTTAAATTGGCCTTTAAATTGGCTTTAAATTGGGTTTTAAATCTCTTTTAGTTAAATTGGATGTTTTAATCTTTGAACCTAATCCTAAATTATTTAATATTTTTTAATAGTTTTTAACTTTTGTATGTCTTTGTATTTATTTATGGCTGTTCACCGCCCTGAGACCCTCGGGAGTAGGGCGGTATACAAATATGAAAAATACAATAAAATAGATAAATAAAGTAAGTTCTTGTGAGATGGCACAGGTAGTCCTTGGATTACAACAGTTCAATTAGTAATCACTCAAAGTTACAATGGCCCTGAAAAAAGTGTCTTATGACCATTTTTCTCACAACTTTGTATCATTTCCATGGTCATGTGATCAAAATTCAGACACTTGGCAATTGTCTCATATTTATGACAGTTGCAGTATCCCAGGGTCATGTGATCATCTTTTGTGAACTTCTGACAAGCGAAGTCAATGAGAAAGTCAGATTCACTTATAACTATGTTACTAACTTAACAACTGCAGTGATTCACTTATCAATTGTAGTAAAAATGGGCCTAACATGGGACAAAACTAATGTAACAACTGTCTCGTTTAGCAACAGAAATTTTGGGCTAAATTGTGTTCATAAGTTGAGGACTATTATATCACACTTCACAACTTTCTACATAAACACTCGTGTTAGCTCTATGCAACACCTCAGATCCAAAGGAAACAAGGTGTTTTAGACCATATAGAGCTGCAAATGTGTCAGCTTGCATTTCCTTCAAGCAGCTATAGGTATTATATTCACTCTTTTTTTTCCCTTCAACGCTAACATGCTGCATAAGCATCTAATATGTGTTATTTCGTATAGTATATCTGATGTATCTCTGTTGCCAGGTTGTCTTCATTCAGTTTATCTACAAAATCTTGTGCCATTTATGGCCTTTATTGTGTAATTTATTTCTCTTCAACTTCCAGCCAAGATATATGAAGAATATAAAAGCTCATTCAATTCTTTTTAGCATTTTTTCAAGGATTATGATCCACTCTGAAATTGGTAATATTATTTATGACACGGAGACTGCCTCTAACATGAATAAGATATTTAATTCCTTAATTTAATTTATCCTTTTTTATTGACTCTGTTGACTATATTTTTATTGCATAGGTGAAAGACCATATACAACAGTTTGCTTATCTGAATAACCCCCCATCCCCCAATTTAGAATTTAAACAAGCTGATTTTTGACATACCTGGTCTTGAAATAGAGCCCCACCAAATGCCCACACACAGGCAAAGGCAAAATATATTTCATATAGGTCTCTAGGTCCATCAGGGGACATATTTTCAGGGATCAATAAACAGTCAAGGAGAGTACAAAGAGTCTACAAAAAAAAAAAAAGAGGAAAATGCAAAACATTGATCTAGATGGAGACATATATCCTATGTGGATTAAGCCATGCAGAACTGTTATAGGTGATAAGGTAAGCACAATGTCCTATAAAAAAAGAAATTATACCATAACAAAGTAGATTATTGACCTTAATTACATGCATGATTGATTATTTAAAAGATTTCCTTAGATTCAAGGCACCATAGCTTAAATTTATGGTTTACCATTCCAAGGGCTTTATGTAAATAGTGATCATCAGAGGACCTGGTAGAACCTGGTAGAACCATATAACATGGATACTGATATGAGCATTGCCAAAGAGAAACCTCTCATAGTCATTTTGGAGAGGTAGTAATGACATAGAAAGTATAACCAGAAGGCACCTGGACTCTTCAGGTGGCTATCATGATAGGCACCTTTTTGTTTAGAATGAAAAAAAAAAGTTGATTCTAAACTTTTATAATTTCCCATCGAAAGATACTTTACACATGAGTATAATATGGTTGTCTTTTACTGCACATTTTCCACAACCATTAGGATAGGATAGTTCTCAATAAAAGTACTTCCCTATCTGTAAATATTTTTATTCCTTAACTATGCATCACTTCATTGATTAAATCTGATACAGTGGAAATCATACCTGCACAATGCTATTCTCAGAGATGGGAATTATAGTTTTAAAGTTCGTTCTGAGTTGATCCAAACATGGAGGTACATATTTATCAAAGAGAATAGTCAAATTTGCTTTTTCAGATTGATCTCTCCTTGATTCTATCCAGCTTGCAACATATCTGGAAAAGAAAAGCCCAGTGATTTCTCCCAAGATCCATATGTCACAATACAGAGGTTAGCACAATCTTCTATACTAGGAAGGCAGAAGGACATTTGTTCAACTAACTTATTGATAAATACATTTTATAGGTATTAATATTATCTATGCCAGGGGTGTCAAACTCAATTTCATTGAGGGCCACATCAGGGCTGTGGTTGATTTCAGGGGACCGTGCATGCGTGGCTGACTGGATGGGTATGACCAGCTTGACACCACTCACTAGGAGTGGCTGACTGGGTGGGCATGGTCGACTGAGTGGGCATGATCAGCTTGATGCCATTCCCCAAACTTTTGGCATGTTTCCTCTTTGCATTGGGTAGACTGGATCGAAGCCACGCTGCCTCAATGTTTCCTCTTCGAATTGGGTAGACCGAGACGAAGTGATGAGGGCCGGCCCCTTACATTTTCCAGGATGGCCCTTTGGGCCAGATCTAACCACATTGCAGGCTGGATCCAGCCTACAGGCCTTGTGTTTGACACTCCTGATCTATACTAACCGAATATTATCTAGTTCTTAAAGGATTATTGGTAATCTCTATCAGAATACTTTAAGACTCAGCACTAAGCATACATATGTGTCTTTTGGGTGTTGTTCAGTGTCTTTCTGGCTTAATTTTTAAAACAATATTTTTAATTGAAAAACAGTTAATGGAAAATTGGCATGCTGCAAAACAAATTGCCATACTCTAGAATTGTATGTTTGTAAAGGAATATTTCCATGTAGGTCTTATTAGTTATTCCTGAGAAAAACAAAACAATGGCTCAAATTTGCCCAGAAACAAGACAAAGTTCATCTGAGAATTAGGATCCTGGAAGATTAGAGAGAATACTTGCAAGTTTCCTCACATTCAGCAGGGGAACACTTTTGCTAACATATAAACCCTTCTATGGCTACAGTTTTGTTAAGTATCTCTGACACGGTCTCAACATTTCAGATGTCTCCAGTCTGCCGTTGAGTGTTTCAGCAATCAGACAATATTGAAGAAATTTCTGGTTTTCAATAATACTGGAGCATGTTTTAAAGAGAATTGTAGGCAGCACAATGCACTGTAACTGAATTAAATGAATGCATATAATTTAATCATTTGAAATATTAATGATCTGCTTTTCAAATAAAAAGCTTTAAGGTAACTAAAGCTTAGTAGCAGTAGCAACTTAAGTCAATAATTTTATAATCATAATTATTTTATAATATATAAAATATATTTTATACATTTTACAATATATAATAACAATAACAATTATAATATACAATAACAATAATGTTGATCAGAGAAGCAGAAATAGGTCATAAAGAAGAAAACCCCAATAAAGAAGAAAACCCCAAAAGCAATTTGGATAACAATTGCCTTGGTTTGTTATCTGGTGACATTGCATATTTCACATTAAAATGAAAAGCTCTTATGTAAAAATAAGTTAATAAAGATTACGTACGGATTCCAACCAAGATCCTGTGGATTTACATACAGAATTCCTGCTCTTGACACTGTGGCAGGGGTGGCTGTTTTCAAATGGTGTATCTCAAATAGCAGTCGCATTGATGGAGTCAAAGGAACCCGTTCGTTGCTGGCAAGTGTCAGCACCTATGAATGTGTAGAAGAGTGTAATGTTACTCTCATAATAAAACCTACTGCATTCATTTTTTTAGTAATCTAAAAATCTGTTTCTGATATTATTTTATATTGCTCAGTTCATGTCTAAGGATCCATTAATAAATTCAATACATTGTGAGTTCATAAACAAAGACCCAATCAATTACAAAGAATACAACAGAAGTTCATATTTAAGGTTATGATTAGTTGTACTTGGTTTGTAATCTTTTTATTTAACATATTGCCAATCTCCATGTAGAAAAGAATTCTAATTTACATAAAATATATTGCCTCTACACCAGTGGTGATTTTCTACCGGTTTGCCCTGATTCGGGCGAACTGGTAGTGGTGGTGGCGGGAGGCTCCACCCACCCACCCGGACATCATCACGGCCACTCTGCACATTCGCCAAAGATTCTTCACATGCGCAGAAGCACCGCATGTGAGCGAAGCAAATGCACATGTGTGCGCTCCCAATTCTGAACCGGTAGCGAAGTGGAACCCACTACTGCTCTACGCATATAGATATATACCAGCAATAGACAAACTGTTGTTGTTCAGATGTTCTTCAGATCACTTAAAATCTCTTGTGTTTGGTTATGCTGGTTAAAATCAATAGGAGCTAAAATACTAAACCTCTGGTGCATTTCTGATTACAGATTCTTGATCTGTGCTAAAAGATTGATTTTCAAGAGAACTTCCAGAGGAAAAAAATGATGGATTGAAGATGGCTCTGCAAAAAGTAGAAACAATGTAAAGAATGAGGAGCCAACGAGTAGATCAGCTCTTTGAACTTTTCCAGACAAAGAGAGGAGAGATTACCCACAGGTGCTCCGAACAGTTGCACCTAACATAACCATTTCCCTAATCCTTTACAGACTTTTGCTGACACTAAGATTGAAATGATGAAGTTTCATGGTTTATTTATAGATAAGAGATGATATACAGGATAAAGAGATCATTGGCTGTTGAAAGAGTTTTTTTGTTTATATGCCTTGAGATGAAGGTTGCAAGTCACTTGGTTATATATTTCCTTTCTTTTTCTTTACAACATCCATACTTTTTCTTTCTAGTCTAGATCTGTTTTTGTTTTCTTTAGCATTTTTTCTTTCTATTCTTCTTTTAGTTTGTATTATTTTTTAAAATTGGAATTATAATGTTTAATACAATTATTTTTTAAAACAAGGATCCATTTCTAAATCATAGAAAATCTTGAATTGTTACCAGTTCAACAAATTAGAAGAAGATTTGGATATATATACATCTCCATTCCCTTTCCTTTTCTGACTAGTACCAGTACTAGGATATAATTTAATTGCAGAAGTTAATGTTAATAAGCTTCATTAACAGGCTTGGTTTCCAGCACCAGGCTCATAAAACTCAGACTTGCTTTACCACAGTTTAGTTCTTATTCAGTGCAGAATAAGAAAACACAATTTTCTAGTTTATTAAACAAAATGGAGGTTTTTTTTAAAAAATGCAATTATTCAAGTTTTAGTGTAATGAGAAACCATTACCAAAAATATTTCTAAGTGGATCTACTGGTAGATCACAGAAAAGAGCTAGAATGTTTTAATGAATCTGAGTCACATATAGAAACCATTTCATAGGGGGAAAATTAAAAAAAAAAGAATGTTAAAGAAAAAAAATGAAAATGCATTTTCTTATGCTCACCTTGTTATCATCCATAACAGTATTGAGTGATTCAATCCACATAGGATCTATGTCCCCATCTAAGACAATCCATTTTGGCCAATTATGGCTCATATTTGCTTGCTCTCTCAAAAGAGAGGAAAAGAGTCCTGAGAAATGCATATAAATAGATTTTGATAATAATGTTTAAATGACAAAAAGCAAAAGTTTCTTTCTCAGATGCAAAAGAATCTGAATATGCACACAACTGTTTCCATGCATGCACATGAGTTTTGTTTTAATTGTATACTTTATTTGGGGCAAGATCAAAAATTCTAATCCTGTATGACTAGTTTAAGTAATTCTACAGTGGCTAAAATAAAATTAAATTGCCTGTCTAGTTGTGAATCACAATATAATGAGATTATATTAGCATGCAGATACATCCAGGTAAAACTGACATCAAGAAAAGAACATATGGGGAATATGCAGAAAGTATCAGATAAGAAATCTAATGATCTACCTTTGAAGAAAAAACATTTCTGATATTTGAAAGACAATATTTTCTTATGTGAAGTATTCAATAATATATAATGTTCAGATGCACCATCTAAAAGAGGATTTTATCTGTAGCATCATTTATAAATAGAATATAGTAACTGTTTTCTCTATGCTGGCGTTATCAGTGTTCCAGTTTTCTCAAATAATACTTTGAATGATTTTTATTTCTAATTATTGATTAATAAAAATTAAAAACCAGAAAATAAAAAAAATAGCATGTCATGGAGTAAAGCCTTTTAACATACTACTTATGTAAACAAAAGTAATATGGTTTTTCTTTACAGAGAAAAAAATAATAATCATAGTCTCTATTGATCAGTGGTAGGAAATAGAAATTTTAGAAATCTGTTTTCTGATATTTATCTGGGTAGCTTGAACATGTACATCCTGCCAGAATTTTGGGATAAATTTTTACCTAGCATTTCATACTGGCTAACAATTAAGAATAGTTGGGATGCAACGCAACTAGAGAACATCAAATTGGGGGAGCTGGTATAAAAGTCACAACAGTAACTATTGTAATGTATTTCACTTGCCATCTTTCCATTCTCTTGTAGCATGATGTATGAACCCAAAGAGCTCATCAGTAGTCACAGCCTTGGGGTTCAAATCATTCCAAACAGGCTTCTGCTTCATGATCATATAAGTCTTATTCAGGGTTTTCAGAATCTGTTAAATCGAAAAAGAAAAAGAAAGAAAAAGGAAACTGAATCTTAAATTTTGAGGAAAAGTAGTTTTTTTAAATGTAAATACGAACATTTCTATAAAATCTTAAGTATAGTGTTTTGATCTTTGCACTGTATTTCAGAGGCTGGTTTTTAAGTACTTCAAGAGATATTAACCACGGGAAAGGATCTTCTAAAACTTTCCCCCACAAATCTAGAATTACAGAATTATTAATTCTATATCTTCTAGTTTTTCTCATGATTGTTTTTCATTCACATCTGCCAAAATTATTTGTTCACATTTTAATAGTGGTTCAATAATTTGCAAGGTTAGAAATGACAATGGGGCAAAAACCACTGTGCATATTAGTTTCATTTTGCGAATAAGGAGGAATAATGGGGAAATGACAAACATAAAGAGAATTGTTTTTCAGAAAAATCAGAGACCCATACATTAGAATTTAGTAAGCTTTCACTTCCCCTAAAAAGTAACCTTAAATTATTAATAATTTCATCCTTGATCTGCCCTTGCATTTTTCATTCATTCATTAATTCATTGGCTGCTCATTCACCTTGCAACTATGATTAGCTAACAACCATATAAAAATCAATATAGTTACAAATGGCAATTAAAACACGCTAATATTTTAGTATTCATAATTAATAAAGTCTACGTTGAAATAATTATATAAATAATTTAAAACAGGCTTATCTAACCTTCTGGTCCAATGCCTAAGACAAGAGCTAGATCTTCAATGCCTTACAAAGAACAGCTTATAAGATGCTCTTGCATCAAAAGATGTTAGAAGGATTTTCCCCCCAAAGAAACCTTTTTTATTTGATTAAAATAAAAATACTTCCTTATCATGATTAGCTTCATCATAACTATCTTTAACCACTGGAATTTCACATTAACGCAAAAATATGGATGGGCATAGTTGAAAGCAAGTGATATTTTTTCAATTTGCCTGCAAAATAATATTTTCAACGAAATAATAGTTGAAATTAGGAAGGATATACTTGTACCTTGCTTTTTCCTGTTCCTGCATTTCCCACTACAAAGACAGAATGACGCACAGCCAGCAATTCCTCGAGCTGAACAACCTGCCAATAATAATAATAATAATAATAACAACAACAACAACAACAACAACAACAACAACAACAACAACAATCCTAAGGGGTTTTTCTCCCTTAGGAGAACCTTTCATCAACCAAGGACATTAATTTTTCTTCCCATAATAAAACAGTTGTATTCAGGAAATGAAAATGTTGCTTTGTACAATAATGATTGTAGATCCCTTGATAAAGTACAGTATCAATTAGCTTCAATGGCCAATGAAGTCACCAAAATGTTTTATGGTTTTAATTTTTAATAAATTTGTACACTGGCCAAAATTACACTTCTTGAGATAGGATAAGCAACTATATAAATATATTAAATAAATAAATGAAATGAAAGGCATAACAAATACATTCATAAATTTGAATTAGGAGAGTTGCTGTAAAAAATGTGAGATCAAGCAGAGCACCTCAGTGAGCCACACCTGGCAACACCAGTCTCCTGGGATTCCATGGCTTTGTTTTTACTGAGTTACTAGAAAGAAGATGAACTCTAGGTCAATTATACTAGTGGCCAAGCTACTGCATTCTAGGTGCTTTTTACAGTTTGGTTGCTATCTCTACGGGCTTTTCTACCAATCAAGAGCCAGATCTAAATTGGATGTTAATTCTGCTGCTTCACTTCTGATACTGACATTTATCTATTCAGACTACAGGCAAAATTGATTGCCCTGATGATATATCGGGGAAAGAGTTTTAATGTTGATAAACATTCTCTTATATCAGAAGTTCATTCTGCTTTTTTCTTTTTTCTCATCAAGCAAAAGAACAAAGCAGACAACTGACAATCCTTAATGAAGTAATATTTCCAATTTTGTACTGTATTAAAATTTAGCACTGGTATCTAAGTATCAACAGTACTAAATTATTTAAAAACAAACAGAATAAGAGCAGGAATTGCATTTCTATGACAAATTAGTGCATGTGACACATTTTATGATAATATGCTTATATTCTAATTAACACTGAATTACTAACATATAGCACTGCTACTGAAAGACTAATATTTTAAGGACACTATGAGAACACAGTAAGGTCAATAAGGATAACTTCATACCCAGCACAACCTGTCTGCAATTATTTTGATTTAATTTTTTTACAGACTGTAATTAAAAGGAATGGATTTTTATTTTTTTTTTTACTTTCAGAATGAAGGTCTCCTCAGGCTGTAAGTGAAGCTCCAGGGTAGATTGTTTAACCATCTGTTCAAATTGCAAGTCCCTCTTCCTTGGAACATCCAAAGCTGGAAAAAGGTCACTAATTAAGCCCATGAAAATGGGGATATCATCTGTCACTATTTTAGGCAAATTGAAGTCCCTCAAGGCTCGCATAAGTATCTGGAAAAGGGAGTAAACATTATTGTACTTAGAAAGTTTCTGATCAGTTTCATGGTCAAAATATACTTTTAAAAAAAAGCCTAATTAAAATCAAATTAAAGGGAAATTGTGATGCAATTTGCAGTGGAGAAGAAGTATCTGCATGCATGTGTGAGAATCTCAGCAGTTACACTGCAACTTCCTAAGGGGGAGGCAGCATATTCCAGAGAGGGCTAAAGACAGTACAAGGGAGGGAGGAAAACGCTCAGGGTAGCCACACCCTAGAGGCAATGGTGGGATTCAAATAATTTAACAAATGGTTCTCTGCCCTAATGACTGGGTGGGCATGGCCATGGTGGGCATGGCCACAGGGTGTGACAGCTGGCACTCGGCCTCTTGCACGCCCCTGGAAGCAAAAACGAGCTGCAGGGAGGGGGTGCCATCCTCCCACCCCCCCGTTTTGGGCCTAGTAAGCCTCCCTGCAGCCACCTGGGAGCCAAAATGGGGCAAGTGGGGACTTCTAGAAGGGGAGGGGCGAGGAGGGGCCAGCCAGCAATTTAACAACTGGTTCAGCCGAAGTGGTATGAACCACTTGAATCCCACCACTAGGCAGAAGTGGTGGGTTTCAAAAATTTTTACTACCGGTTCTGTGGGTGTGGCTTGGTGGGCGTGGCAGGAGAAGGATACTGTAAAATCTCCATTCTCACCCCACTCCAGGGGAACAATACTGTAAAATCTCCATTTCCACTCCAATCCAGGGTAAGGATACTGCAAAATCCCCATTTCCTTCTGATCAGTTGGGACTCAGGCAGCAGAAAATAGATGTGAGCGGAGCCAGTCAGAATTTTTACTACCAATTCTCCGAACTACTCAAAATTTCCGCTACTGCTTCTCCAGAACTGGTCAGAACCTGCTGAAACCCACCTCTGCTAGGTAGTAATAGATACACCTTTAGGTAGAAGGTTATAAATTTAGTCTAGTGAGATTCTGTCTATTAAATGTAACAAATACAGAATTGGATTAGCCTGGATTTCACCATGTTATCTTTAGGGCTTAGGCACCACATATATTATTATCAAAGACAAATTGGAAGACTAATCTGGTGTTGTCTCCATGTTCAGGGGAAATAATTTCCTGTCAGAATAGCTATGGCAAAATCCCTGTGTGGAAATTTGCGAACTTCAGTGCCAACATGCTTGGGTTTTGGGAAGTAGATTTATGAAGTATATCTTTGCATCAAGTTGCATACCTGGTCTTCAGGTCTAGTCTTATCTCCTCGCTTCAAAAAACCAGCAACTACCAAGACAGATTTAATAGCCCGAAGACCCCAATCATAGTGATCCTATGATGAGATATATTCAGGAAAGTTTAAATAATCATTTTCCAAATCTAGTAACTTGTTCATATTATATTTTTAAAAACTAGAGACTAAGTTATATTAGTCTTTTTTGATATCATACATTTATATACCAGTGGTTTATGATAGGATAAAAATTTTAAATGAAATATTTAGTTATTCAGATCTAAATTGATTCAGATTAATCAATAAAGTAATCAGGTATAATAAAATATTTATAAATAGTTATAGTGGTAAATATATATTCCCTGGTAGCATCTGACTTATAAGGTAATACTTCCCTTCTCTGTTCAGTTTGATTTTGAATAAGATATAATAAAATTATCAGCAAACTAATTATTTTCCATTCCAAAAAATAGAATGAATGCACACCACATTTCTACACATAGAAGAGAGGGAAGGAGATAGGTAGAATAAAAAATGTACACATACAACAAAAAAAATTGTATGAAAGAACATTATATAATTTTGGACTAAACACTCTTACTTATGATACTGTACATTCACATTGTTTTCTAAATTAATGTTTTATTTGTTAGCTATGACAACCAGAACAAAATAATATTATTCTTTGCAAAGAATTTTGTAAGTATAGAGGAGCCATGAGAGTAGTTTGGTGTAAAGGTTAGGGCATCAGGCTAAAAACCAGGAGATAGTGAGTTCTAGTCCTTCTTTGGTATTAAAGTCAGCTGGGTGATCTTGGGCTAGTTACACTCTCTTAGCCCTAGGAAGAAGGCAATGGCAAACCACTTTTGAAAAACCTTTTCAAGAAAACTGCAGGGATATGTCTCCAAGAATCAGGAAAAAAAGAAAAAGAAAAAAAGACGAGTCATACTATGCCATACTTATTTAATATAATATCCCATTTGGATAACCAAATATAGAAATTTAGAATGACATGAATGCTCTAGGACCGTGATGGCGAACCTATGGCACGTGTGCCACAGGTGGCACGCAGAGCCATATCTGTGGCCACACAAGCATTGACCTAGCTCAGCTCCAGCACGCATGCACGTGCCAGCCAGCTGATTTTCGGGCCTTCCGGGCCCACCAGAAGTCAGAAAATGGGCCGTTTCTGGCCTCCGGAGTGCCTCAAGGGGCTAGAGAAGGCCATTTTTGCCCTCCCCAGGCTCCAAAAAAGCCTCTGGAGCCTGGTGAGGGCGAAAAACGGGCTTACCTGGCCCACCATGCCATTGTGTGCCAAAAGTGGGGGGAGTGCGGGGGTACGCGCACATGTGTGAGGGGGTGGGGCATTGAATTATGGGTGTGGGCATGTGCACGCGGAACCCCCCTGCACTCCCCCCGCTTTTGGCACGTGACGGCAAAAAGGTTAGCCATCACTGCTCTAGGAAAGTGATTGTCATAATTACATTTTGTGATGGTGAAGTTCAGAAGATAACAAATAAAAGTTGTGAAGAAATATTTTCCCTTAAGTTATACTAAATTGCCTATAATTAACGTTGGTTAACCTAGTGTTCTAGTATTGTATATGAAAGTAAGAGGAAAAATCTTTGGTTACTTTCTTCATGCTATGCCATTGAAAAAAATATCAACATTTAAATAAAAAATCCAAATAGTTTTAACAGAAATGTTTTGATAGCTTTATAGGACTCTCTTGACTTGTCAATACGAGTTGGATATACAAAAATAAAAAATTCTTTGCTTTCAAAAATATTAATTAGCTTTGTTGAAGCACAAAGTCAAAGAGATCTCACTTACTTGCTTAGAGAGAAGCTCGCTACAAAGAGTATACAGGGTAACAAATTTTCTGGCTAACAATCGTGCATCAATAAACCCTTCGGCAATCAGCATTATTTCACAGATTAGTTCAGTGTCAGGGACCACCATTGCACAGGGTCTAAACACAAAACAAAAAACACATTAAACCAAAATCAGAGACTATAATATGAACATAATGAGAATAAGAAAACTAACTGTTCCACCTGTCCGTCCTATTAGACCCAGTAGAATGGGCATGTTATGGATTCCGTAATGTAGGGAGCCATATTGATGGGTCATGATCTCACCTCTGGGAGGAAGTCAGTGTGGCCTTTCCCCCAGAGATGAGATCAGCCTCTAATCATTCCTGAACTTTTGAATATCTGTCAAGACCAGAGGTGGGATTCACTAACTTTCCCTACCGGTTCGCGAATGTGAGCACGCACCCGCAAGCTCCCTTCACTCACACACGCCGCCTCTGGGCATGCGCAGTGCTCGCACATTATGTCTGGGCGGGTAGGTGGAGCCTCCCGCAGTCGCTGCTACCAGTTCACCCGAACTGGACACAACCGGCTGAATCCCACCTCTGGTCAAGACCTGATTTTGTAGCAGACCTGGGGACCCTAGGTCTTGTGACAAAGGTCCATTGTTTTTAATATCCATCTGCCTATTATTACCTTTTCTTATATACCATATTTTTCGGAGTATAAAACGCACCGGAATATAAGACGCACCTACCTTTTTGGTTTTTTTTTTTAAAAAAGGTTTTTTTAAAAAAAATTTAGGCATACATACAAACATACAATGTATTTGGTTGCTTCACAAATTTAAACGGTGTTTAGTCATTTCAATTAAATTTACAATTTCTATATTTCCTTTTTGCCATATTTATTCCTCATCTATTTTTTTTAAAAAAATCAATATTACCCTTCATCCTCATCTTTAATTTTAATCAAATTCAATTTTTCCCTTCTTTTCTATATTATACCCCTCCCCATTGTCATCTATTTTTATATCCATCCTCATATTGATTATGTAATTATCATAATCAATGTGGGTTAATTATGTAATATTACAATTGTTTAATACAAATTCAACATTTTAATATAAATCAATTAGTTATATAACTATCTTTTTTTGTATATTAATCAATATGAACATGAATATTCCAATTATTTCCATGCAATCCAATTTCTTACAAATCAATTAATTATATTTACTAATAATAATAAACCAAATAATTTCCCCCTTATGTTACTCATTTTCACATCTTAAACTCTTCCAATAACCCATATAATCCTCCAAATCACAATCATTTCTACTTTCATCACAATATATAATTAAAAATATTTCAATCATTACAATTTCCCTAATTAAATTTAAAAATGTTCTAGCTGTTATCCAAACCTATAATTTAATCCTTTTTACTTTCACCACCATATACCATTAAAGGTATTTCAATTGTTACAATTTATATTTATTCATATTTCTAAAAAAAATAAAAAAATAAAAACTTATCATTGTCTAGATTTCAAAAATACAAAGACAAATATTCCAATTATTATTCATTTTTACAATCATGATTTCCCATTTATTTCTTATTACTATTCATATTTCAATTCTAAATATGTATAACATTTTTCTCTTTCATTTCTTTTTCTCCCTTCCCATTTTTATTTTTGCTTTTTTCTTTCTCCTTTTTTTCTTTTGTGTTTAAAATCTTGAACTTTCCTCTTTTGCCCTAAATTTCCCATTGTTTCACCTACCTTTTTTGGTGAGGAGAAAGAAGAAAAAGAAATCTCCCTGTGCCTCATTTTGCCTTGTTGCAGCAAACAGCTTGCTTTACTTTCAGTTTCGCTATCAGCATAGCTTGATTAGCGCAAGGAAAAAAAATCTGCTCCAGCAATTTATCTCCTTGCAGCAAGCAGCAGAGCCTTGCACAAAACAGCTGAGAGCAAATCAGCTGAAAGTCGGGAGGCAGATCCAATCAACTTGTGCTAATTAGTCTATGCTGAAGCTGAAAGGAGCTGTTTTTTCTTGCTCTTTGCTTGTAAGGAGGTAACTGCTGCGAGGCACAGGCCAAAGGGTGGGGGCCAGTGGGTGGGTGGGGCTACATTTGGTGTATAAAACGCACCCAGATTTTCACCCCCTTTTGGGGGGTAAAAAGGTGCGTCTTATACTCCGAAAAATACAGTAATTATTTTATAGTTTTTAATATTTTAAACAATTATTATATACAGGTTTTAGGTAATCGTTGATTCATATTTGTTGTTTATTATCTGCTGCAGAGTCATCTTCTCTGAGATGGGCAGCATATAAATTTGATTGATAAACAAACAAGCAAATCCCAATTCAAGGCAGTGGTTTTTACAAATGTAGCTGCCTGAGCTGAAATTAATAATTATATATTAACAATCATTTTCTTTCAATATATGGGCAATGGTTAGCATATTCTAGTCTCACTATTTCAAACAAAACTGCAAATGTTAATTTTCTCAAGTTAGTTTTTACAATTCTTTGCATATAATCACTTCTGTTACAGAAAATAAATATAATAAGATGACACTTAATAGGTAATCTCCAAGGTAGGCTTTTTTCTAAAATAAAGGTTAAAAATTTTTTTTGCATTACTTTGTTTAACTATCTCTTTATTTTATAAAAAGCTAAAATTTTGCTAAAGAGAATGGTCCACTTTCTCATATTGTTTACTAGGAAAGGTACTGATAACATGTGACTGTGTTGTGCATTTCTACTTTAATACATTTAAAGTATTTATTTAATCAAACATTCTTTAAAAAAAACCTGTTCTTCATTAAAGTACCTAATAGAGACTTTTTAAACTAGAAGTAAATAGGGGAATATAGCTTACTGTTACAACAAATATAAGTGAAGCTATTTTAAGATTATCTTTTAACTTTGTTATGATTTTATTTCCAATAGTAAAAAATTTTTTGCACTTAACAAAAAGAAAAAAAAACAATATTTCATCTCTCATATTTCTATTGGGGGGGATCAAACCTGCAACTTTGAAGAGCTCTTTCTGTGAATCTATATATTAAAAAGCTCTAGTTACTAACTATTGGAAATCAAAGAATTGACATTAGGGAGCATAAATGTCTTATCCTTCATACTCACCTGAATAGAGTTTTAAGATTTTCAGGTAATTCTGTTCGGCCAGCATAGCCTGGATTCATAGTAATAAATATTCCCACTGATGCTTTCAATGTGATGTTTTCTCCAAGGAAAATGAATCTGCAATTATTAAAGAAATAAATCAGCAAACTTTGTTACAAGTGAAGTAATTGTCTCTGGTTTCGGTTGCTTTGGAAATTGCACTCAAAACACAGGGAAAGTCTATAACTAGGATATGAAAATATACATGACTACTTCTAAATACCACTCAAGCTGTTCAGGTATCTAATTTTCGGTAGAAACCTCTTTGGGGGTCTTTTAAAATATCTGTTAATATGTCATAAAAGGTCTAGTTATTTTGAATTGGTTAATAACTTCATGATATATTTAATCCCTTAAAATATTTAATGAAGTAGCTAATACTCACTGTTTTTTGTTATTTCTGATGGCATCATGGATAGTTTTTACTTGTACTGCCACCACTGAAAGAACTTCTACTGAAATTCGGTTGAATTCATCAAAGCACCCCCAAGCGCCTGTTTGAACCAAACCTTTATAGATGTTTCCTATAGACTAAATGAGGAATAAAAAGAGTAATAGTTTCCTCTAAACAACAAGAACATGTTTGCATTATTGTTCTCAGTTATTAATTCATTAAATTAAGAGTTTCTTGGTCTACTAAGCTCAAGATACCATACAGCTACTAGATATAAGGACTAATGTATTTGCAAATATAAATTTGTTTAATAAATCAATTATAAATACTGGTATCAGAAAGTGTCATTGAGTTCAGTGAAATAAACTATAGTAGAAAGCTTACAACTGGGAAATATTTTAAGGAGGCACTCTAAACATGGTTTAATCCCATCCCAGTAATACCCTAGTTTCCCCCCAAATAAGACATCCTCTGATAATAAGCCAGGCTTTTGAGCACATGGCAATAAGATCAAGTGCTTATTTCAGGGTTCAAAAAAATATAAGACAGGGTCTTATTTTCGGGAAAACATGGTAGTGTTTTATATTCTTTAATATAATGTATAATTATATTATACAGTATAAATGTATAATTGAATTGATTACTTTGAGGAATACTAAGCAATGCTTCATTTGTTCCATTTTAAAAATACATTATGTATAAGCATTAAAAAATGCCAAATAAAATCTAGTTAAATATCATAGAAAGAGTAAGGGAAGCTTGGAACCAACTTCCAGCAGAGGTAGTGGCTCAGTCATCAGTAACCTGAGCTTAAATGTGCTTGGAATAAACACAAAAATTATAAAATTCTAAATTCTAAAAAAAAAAATTAAAAACCCCTCAAAGGACAGACTTGATGGACTACAAAGTCATTCTCTTTCATCAGTTTTCTATGTTTCAGTATTTCTATCTACTATCACCCAAGGAGTAGAATCCATCCACTAATGAAAAGATCCCTTTGAAATAATGTTTGTCTGATTTGCTACTGTATGGTTCAATCTCCTTTAACAGTGGATCATCCTGACGGAAAGAAAAGGAGAAAAGCATCTTTATCATCTTTCTTTGAAGATAAATTGTTGAAAATAACCAAAGCACCTTGTAATCCATCTGCTCAGAACAGTTAAAAACATAGACCATCATTCCAAGTGCATGTCCAAGATCCTTTGTGGTTTCTGTTTTGCCTGTCCCAGCAGGACCTGCAGGTGCCCCACTCATTGTTAAGTGTAGAGATTGAGTAAGAGTTATGTAACACCTTTAACAATAAAAGCACAATGACAATAACATAAGCTTTCTTTAATGATGGACAGTGCAAAACCACAAACTACAACCTCAAGCAATGTGAACTTAGGAATTTATGTTGTATTTTTTTGAAAAGAATATTTCTCTTCAATAAATAAATTTCATGATGTTATTATTTTGTTTTAACACTGCAAACAGATGCACAGTATGGCAAATCAATGACTGAGGAATGTAAGAAGAATATGAGCATACAGTAAAATGGGGATTTGGGGTAGCATATTGGGAAGAAAAAAGTATGTTTTGGAAATTTGTTTGATCCTTCTGCATTGTCATGGCTATGCAGATTTTGTATCAAACAATCCATACAGTAGCATTTGTAGATTTACACGTATGTAAATGTATGTATGAGCTTATTTCCAGATGCATGTATAGCTGCTTAAATTATGAGTCTATTGAACAGATTTTCAACATACTTTTCAGTTATTGTGTGCAGAATTCAATATACATATTTCTTCATGGATTAAAATGTAGGAATCTTGCTTGCATTAATAGTTACATGTTTCTTCAGCTCAGCAGTTATGGTATACAAAAAATTAAATACTATAAACTTAACATTTCCTTTCTTGGGTATGCAGTTTGATAATTTCTTCTATTCCAAATTGTTATTTTAGTTAATTTCTTGAAAATAAACCTCATAGAACAGTGCAAAGGTTTGCAGATGGTGGAATGGCTGTGTATGCAAATTTGTACAGTCTGGAAAACCCCTGGCCTGTTTACCAAAAACATTTCTGCTTTAATCTTCCAAGCAGAGGTTCTTAATTCATCCTAGAGGCATAAACTCCTTAAATGCCAACCCAACCCATATAATTTAAGAGATTAGATAGGGATATTTTTTAACCTAATGCAATTATACCAACTTGTAAGTGAACTTAAAAATAATAATAAAATGACTTTCTAATATTAATATTTTTTCACTGGGAAGAATAATATGATATTTTCTGTATAATAGTAAATTCTGCAAGACAAGTCAGGGAGGGCCACTATTAGACAAATATTACCTGTCAGTCAAAGGTGTAATAACTAGCCGAGGGGTATTTCCCAAATACTCATAATAATACTGAAACTGAGCATCACAAATGTTGGCAAAGCAGTGTTTCAGGGTCCAATCCCATCTATGGCGTAGTTGTGACAGCCAAGGGAAAGCTTGGGAACTAGCAATCTATAAAAACACCATATTGTAAAATGATTATTTATGCAGATGCTATAAAAGAATAAAAAACCCAGTCAATGCCAAAGAACCCAGTCAATGCCAAAATGCCTATGCTATCATCACCAGCCTTATTCACAATCATTCATATGTAACTCCAGTGTCTGCAATTATAAAAGTTTAGATTCATTCACAGGCACCCCTGGCACCATAGCAAATTAAATGCAATATAAGATTGCCTTTTTAATGGAGGCTTTAGTTGCAACAGATACTAGAATTTCTGCCAAGATAATTTTCTCTTCCATGCTCACATTTACAAGAAACAAACTGTAGGTATATGACATGAGTCAATTTTATATGTGCCTTTCAGCACCATTCATATCATTTTATTCCTCAGATCTGATTTTATTGACACTCTTTGGATTCCATCAAACAATTATATCTTCAATATCTCATTTGGTTCTTTTCTAGCATTTGCAACACCATACACTGCCTGATTGTCTTTAAAGTATCAATGATGTCAGTGGAGACTAAGAAACTAAAGTTACAGAAACTTGTGTCTATTGCCTTTAACATTCTCAAAGGAACGTCAATGCAATCCTTTGAGAATCTTATCAGAAGAAATGTTAAATATAACAATATATATAGACACCATTCCTTATTTTATTTCCACTAATTATCCTCTGCAGAAGGTTCATGCAGAGAAAGAGGAAGATACAAAACATAATAAATCATTTTTTTCTGATATTTTTCTAGTCTCAGTTTGTAAAATTTAGTTTTTGTGGCTTTTAGCTCTGAATTGCATGGTCTAAGGCACTTATTCTCAATCCGCATTCCCCCCATTCAGACAGATATGACATATAAACAGAGAAAGTGAATTTTCAAGAAATACTTATCCATAAAGCAAATAGGGATCTCAGCTAGAGTCCAGAGGTAACAGGAATCTCTAGTTTAAAATAAATGGATGCTAAACATTCTTCCTCTAGGCAGACTGCAGTAGATATGGAAACGCTTATCAGCCAAAGTATTTAAGTCCAAAGAAATACGCTTATACTACATTCAGGATAAATTCAGAATAGTGGCCTAAATTTAAAACAATGACTAGTGGTTTTACCTTCTGAGATAGAAGCTTTGCCACCACATCCCTTGCATGTACATCTATTGTACAAATAGTCATGATCTTCTGTCTATCACTTGGTGTCAGGTCACCCAACAGTAGAGCAATAAGAGCATTTAGCTGAACAATCTAAGAAAGAAACACATAAATAATTTTATATTTTATTTTATATACCAAATCATTGATATTCATCTGTTATATAATTTGTTTATTGATTGATTGATCTGTTTATTTAATACATTGGTTTATATAGCCACCTATTTCACCAATTGAGTCAATTTGTTCTAGTGGTTAAGGCACCAGGCAAGAAAACAAGAGACCACGAGTTCAAGTCCCATCTTAGCTATGGAAGCCAGTTGAGTGATCTTGGGCCAATCACTCTCAGCCCAATTTACCTCACAGGGTTCTTGTTGTGGGAAAATCAGAAAAGGAAGTTTGCTGCCTTGAGTTATTTGCAAAAATAATAAACGGGGGATATAAATTGGTAAAAATGAAATTGCTTATAATTTTGCTGCATGACAAACAGCTTTTTTCCCTGTTTTGCATACAATTGTAAATTCTATTTAGATATGGTTTGGTAGCTCATATGTAAAGGGTAACATCAATACCTGTTTCTTATGATAATCCTTCAAAGCAGTTTCAAATCCTTCTTCAAGCCTGCTGAATGCTATTCCCACATCTGTAGTCCACCAGATTTGAGAACCAGTAAGTGCTACTTGTGCAGGATAATCAATGATCCACTGTTCTCTGGGTTTTTCCTCATAAACAGTGATAGCTTCTGTGATGTGAGAACGCACTGATTCACGCATGGTATCTTCCAGGCATTTTAACCAGGTTTCTACCTTTTCAGGTAACAATTAGGCATATTGGATTCAATTCACAGAAAGTTATTTGCACTTAAAATTAACTTGTCACTATGTGAATAGTTTCTTGTTCATACAATATATTCCATATCCCATTCTATCTTTTTTCTTCACTATACCCACCTCTGAAGCAAAAGATCAGACATTGCCTATAATGTTATATTGTGACCTTGAGATTGCACCAACTGGATTTTTGTGTCCAATTATCATTTTTCTGATGGATGTAGTTTTTACTCATGAGTGACTTTTTTTTCTTTTTAATCGATAAGATATTCATAAAGAGTGTTGTCAATTCCAGATACATTGATCACTTAAATGAAGATGATCAACAGACTAATTAGTTCCATATCAGTAATATAAGATGCAGGAGATGGGGAAATCTTTTGCCAGTCTCCTTGTTTATATCCCAAACTGCTGCAAATTTGACTAATACTAGATGAACAATAATATTTGGTTCTAAAGAGACCTTTAGGACAATTGAAGAACCTTTCAAACTGTGAAACATTTGAGTTTGTTAATGTATTGTAGCACACCGATGGTAAGGAGATAAATTGGGGAGAGAACTGCAAAGGAAATACCCTGGTGAGATTGTCCAAATTTAGCTAGTATTGAGATTCTTTGATACAGGATGAAGTAACAGCTTCTGGAACCAATTTTTTTAGTGGATGCAGTATAATGTATTTTTTAACTTCTGTGTTAAACTATATGTTTTAATAAACTAAACAGTGATAGTAAAAAACAAACTGAAGGGATTCTTTGTATGAATGGGATACTCAGCAAACATTTTTGTAAATTCTAGAATGAAGGGCTACATAGGAACACAGCCCATGTGTGCAAATCACAGAGCAGACAAAAAAAGTATTCATTCAAGACATATTGCCATAGAATATTAAAGTAACTGCATGAAAAAAGTAAGAAAAAATATATTACTGCATTTTAAAGTGCATATAAAATAATAATTCTAAGAATCTTTTGCATAACCTACAAAAATGTTCCTTTTTGGGAAGGAAGGACCTACATAGTTTTATGATCATAATTTAATATGCTTTGAGACTTGTTGTGTCTTCCATCACACTGTGCTACAAAAACTTGATCCAAAATAACATCATCCCTATGCAAGCATAATCAACATTTCCTTATTGCCTTTGGGATTTAAGCCTTGATTATTATAATGGTATTGATTGCTCATAAAGACTTTCATAAATATTTGATATATTTATTTTGACAACTCATAGTATGAAATTTAATTTTAGCAGTAGAAAATGCAGCCTAAATTGCCTTATAATTGCCCAAAGTGTTTAAACGTAGCTTGTCTTTCAATTCTCTCATCATTAAATAACATGAACATCCATTGATCATTCCCAAAATGAAGGACTACAGTAAAATAAGAGATGAATAAGAAAATTTTGAATTTCTTTAAAATTTATAAAGATGATTCAAAGTAGAAATTTGTTTGCTATAAAGTTGACATACTATCCCAAATGAATCTAGGGGACAATTTTAAAAAGAAGTTTTAAAAACACGAATGAATAGATAGCCATCTGGGATTTTATTGGGAATTGTCTTGAAAAGTTCATTGTAAACTAACATAAGTATTTTGCTGAGCATCAAAACATAATTATTATAACACATTTATTTTAAGGACCATTTTATTTGAAGTTAGGTAAACAGAAATTGTTCTTTAAAAATGCATAATTCATTTTATAAAAAATAAATAGAATCTGAAATATTTTTATTTATATATCCATAATTATAGACAAGGAGACTTTTCATTAATATATGTGTGTGTTTATGTATATACCTAGTCAAAATGGTGTCTGTTAAGTGCTGCTTATTATTTTCTAATTTTCTAATTATTTTCTAATTTTAAAATTGCCATTAGAAAAATATCACACTTCAGTGCATCACATACCTGACCACTACATTCGAGTTGTCCACTGAATGGGACATATTCCTTTTCTTTGCTGTACATCCCTAGTACAATATTGCTGTGTTCATCTTCATTGTCTTGAAATTTAAGATCAGCAGTATTGTCAAAAAGTTTAATAAGATGGCAAGTCACCTGCATTTACAAAACAATATACAATTTAAAAACTGTAGGTTTACCCAGATTTTAATCATTCTTTTATTTCACTTTGTTGTATATCATTTCTTTGCAGTTAATGCTTTAGGTATGATGGCAAGAAAATTTACCTGTTTAGGTTGGGCTCCTTTTGAAAGAATGTCTAGCAGGTCAGCAGATGAAACAAAATAGAACCGGGGAAAAGCTAAACGTTTGGTCTCTAAGTATTCAGCAAGAGCCTTTTCACAAAGCAAGAGTCTGAAAATTGAGGAGGAAAATATTTCTGTTTAAGAATGTATGGGTTTTGTTCAACAATAATTTTAATAGCTCATTATGGGAAGTTATTGAAGACTTTTTTCAATATGAATATAAGAGTTTAATTGTCCTTCATAAGAATAATTAATATATAGGTTTTCAGATTCTGAATCTGAAAAAGCTGCTTCAGCTGAACCTGTGGAATTTCAGCCTTAGGAGACACCAAGCCAAAAGTCACATGAGGCTGATCAAAAACATGTACCGCTTGGATAGCTAAAGCAATCAGATGGAGGATGACATAAGGCCTTCCAAGCACCCACACCAGTTAGAATAAATAAAGAGCAGAGCAGTTCTCTGAGACTTCTTGCTTGCAAGGGAGTAAAACTCTTGATTAGTGACAATTAGCTGCAGACTGGCTGAAGAGGCAGCTCTGACCCGTGTTCCTTTGCTAGAAACAACTGTCTGATATCTCACATGATGTTCCCGTGAATCCTGTTTGTAAAAACACCCTAGCTGACAATCCTGACTTGGCCCTTAGAACCTTGGACTGATTTTGGACTATTCTTCTGGATGCTCCTATTTAAAATCAAATCAGTCAAGTGATTTGCATATTTTGACTGTTATCTCCTGAATATGAGTAAACTATGAATTACCATGACAACTGTATATAAATTGGCAGTTGAATCAGAAGGACAATAGCCTAAAGCAATACAAGTAACTAAAATCTACTGTATGTACAGTACTTTTTGCATGAAATTTATTTTTCTGTTCAGGGTCAAAGATGAGGCAGTTATGAATAAAACAGTTTAATGAGCAAATTGAGAAGTCCATACCTGTGAAGAAGCATTACATGCTATTTAAATGACTGTATTTATGGAATGTGAATGTGGGACTTTTTTCATGTAGTAGAAATATTTGTTATTAAGTCCTGCAAATCTATGATTAAAATATCAATATTATTTTAAATAAAACTTTAAACAATTATCAAATCATGATACATAACTGCTGCTAACTATTATATATTTAATTATATAAAAACAACTGGCTCTACAATACCTATGCTGCAAATCTTGAAGTTTTTCATACAAATTAGGCTTGGTTGCTGCTTCCAATACATTTCTGGTATTTGCTGAATCATTCATTAATCCCTAGGTTCAGGAACAAAAATATTTCTTTTAATTTGTGAAAAAAGATTTATGTGATTCCTCATTTTTGAGGAAAAGAAAATATTTCCCCTATCTCCAGAATGCTAAGCATAATATTTGTACTAGGATAAATTATCCTCAAATCTGCGTGAAAAAATCCTGACCTGGTGGTACCGATTTTAAAAACAACTGTTGATGGAAAACAACACCTGCTCACACATTATATAGTTTTCTACATTTCAAAGGAATAGCAGTGTTAACTAAATCAAGTCAAATAACTATGACAATTTCATATCAGTAAATACTGATTTCAGACATATTTTGATTTTTTTTCTCTATCTTCCTGAAGAAAGTAGTATTAATAATTTATTGAAAATCATGTTTTATCTTTTCTAGGAAACATATATTTATTTTAAACTGCTATACTTTGGGCATCAAGGAATAAAATTCCATATCCCTCAAAAATGGTAGCAAGTGGTAGGTTGCTACCAGCGCCCTGGATCGGGCAAACCAATAGCGGCAGCGGCGGGAGGCTCTGCTCACCTGCCCAGACATCTCTGTGCATGTAGGTAGTCTTCAACTTACAACAGTTCATTTAGTGACCAATGAAGTTAAATGGCATTGAAAAAAGTGGCTTATGACCAAGTTACAACTTTTGCAACATCTCCGTGGCCATGTGATCAAAATTCAGACCATTGGCAACTGATTCACATTTATGATGTGTAGTGTCTCAGAGTCATGTGATCACTTTTTTGCAACGTTCTGACAAGCAAAGTTAGATGGGGAATGCCAGATTCACTTAACAACTATGTTATAACCTAACAGCTGCAGTAATTCACTTAATAACTGTGGCAAGAAAGATAATAAAATTGGGCAACGTTCACTTAACAATTGTTTTGTTTAGCAACAGAAATTTTGGACTCAGTTGCAGCTGTAGGTTGAGGACTACCTGCATTTATACTAACACACATTTCTGTTTTCATCAATGTCCAGATAATACTGGAGTACTACATATAGTAAGAGAGGTACAGACATATTTTTTTAAAAATTGCTCTACAAGGACATTTTCCTAATGTTATTCTTCATTTCTCACAAAAGATGCCTGAAGTTCTAGATAAATATTTTCATACTTGCTAATTAGTTTGTTTTTTCTGTATAGGAAGTCTTTGACTGAGCCCAAAATTTCTGTGGCTAAGCGAGACAGTTATTAAATGAGTTTTACCCAATTTTATTATTTTTCCTTCTACAGTTGTTAAATGAATCGCTGCCGATGTTAAGGTAGTAAGATGATTGTTAAGTGAATCTGGCTTCCCCATTGACCTTGCAAGGCAGAAGGTTGTAAAAAGTGATCATACAATACCAGGGACACTGCAATTGTCATAAAGATGAACCAGTTGCCAAACATCGAAATTTTGATCATGTAAGCATGGGAATGCTGCAATGGTCATAAGTGTGAAAAACAATCGTCATTTTTTCGGTGCCGTTGTAACTCTGAATGGTCACTAAACAAATGGTTGTAAGTTGAGGACTATCCATATAGTAAAAACATTATTAAATCAATTTCAACTTGGGAGATGTACATATCTATATACTTTTATGGAAATAGTTTCTATTACCTTCTTTTAGGACATTTTTTCTCAATCTTCCACTCTAGCTTTATGTTTTGGGATATCCTATCATAATTTAATTAGGTTATAACATAACATAATAGGTTTTCCTGCAGGAAAGATATCTTTTCCTTTTTTTTCCTGCAGGTAGTAGTAATAAATGGTACTGCTCATATAGTTTTCTTTTCTTATTGCTTTCTTATTTTTTTTTAAAAAGAATCCTGCTTTTAAAGCTGAAAATTCAATAATACCACTTTACAATGGTTTGCCCTTTTCTACATTTCAAGTTGCAAGGAATGGATTTATTAACATTTGAATGGAATCCATAAACGTATTGATTATATGTTTATCTCTTTGACAATGTCAGAATGCATTGAAACTTCATGGCAATATAGCAATGCTGAAAGACTCTTACTTAAGGCCAAGAAAAATCACCCAAACTTGATATTTCACAATAATTCAGAAATTGAAGTAAGGCTTCAAATGCCATGCTCATTAAATATGTATTGATCTGCAGTTTCACTTGTATATGAAATATGCCATAACCATTTTGAAGAAGTAGAAGGCAGAACAAATATATTTAAATGTTACTTACTATTTCTATATTCTTCAGTTTGAAGAAAATAAATACTTCACAAAATATTTTTATATGTGTAATTTGGGCATCATTTTATTTTGTATTTGTTTGGATTGATATCCTTGGGACAGATTATTATGATTAATTACTTAAAACAATATACATTACATATAGATAGATAGATAGATAGATAGATAGATAGATAGAGATATAGATATAAATAATTTCATGGGAATGCTTTTAAAAATGTTGGTATCTGCATGTAAAAAATGAAAACGAAAAGGAAATTTTGATTATGATTTATGTTGGTGACTTATTTCTCATTTACCTTAAAATCCATATCAATGCAATCAAATATCTTTGAATCTTTAGGAAGCTGTTCTCTGATGTCATTTGAACCAATGAAAATACTTTCAAGATGAGACCATGTCCGCTGAACTTCCATCCATATATAAATGACAGAGTCTGCCACATTCAGCTTTTTTTGCCAAGTTAATACTTGTTCAATGAAATATTCAACATATTTACTTTGCAGAACTGTTTGCAACTGAACCTTGAGAAAAAGAGATGAAATTAAAGGATATAGAAAATTACTCAAAGAGACACAGGAATCATAGCTACAAAAGTTTTACAAAAAATCTCCTGCAAGCTATTATTACAGTAAATCACAGCAAAAGACATTTTCAAACCTTGCAAATGGACAGCATATTATTAAATGATTCCATACTATCTAGGGGAAAAGGAGAGACACCAAGGACCTGTAATTTTGCAAACTCCTACACAGACAAGAATTTTTGTTAAACCATATACAGTCAAGAACACATATAATTTTACAGACTAACATCTGGGACAGCTAAAATTCACTGTAAATAAAATTGTGAAAACAGAGATGTGAGTTAATCCATTTTTTTTAAAAAAGCACAATTAGTAATTCAGCCAACAAGCACATTTATTCATTAGTAACCCAGATCTTACTTGATTATTGTCTAAAGTCTCAAAAAGCTGTTCATCTATTTTCAGCAAGGAAATATTGGTCCTGAAATGTTCTTCATAAGAAAATTCCATAGCAGCCCATATTTGACTAATTTCTATCAGAATCTAGTTAACATAATGAAAAGTTTGATTAGAAACATTTTGACCAAAGCAATGTAAATCAATATTTATACAATGTATTATCATAAATTATCAATTTTATATACTATTGATATCATAGATTTTGTGCATTATTCAAGTGATCAACATTTGATAATACTTCAAATTAACAAAATATTTCAAAGGAAAACAATGGTTTGCACTTAAAGCAACCATTTTACGTTGGAAATGGGATATTATGAAATTGAGGTGAGTGTTTCAAATTCAAAATGTTTTACAGAAATCAATTTATAAACAACTATCGAGTGGCCCAAAATATAGGAAAAATAAGTGTGAGAGGGTTTTCCTAGAAGGGCACATTTGTTTCTCACTGGCTTCTGTTCTGCTCCTCCTGAATTTTGATTTAAATAGGAATATTTCTAAAATTAAACATGGACTGTGAAGACATACCACTTGCATCCATGTTCAGTTAATTTTGCTCAATTCCATTTTTCATGCCTCTTATACTATTAGTATGTGAGTGCATTAATAAAATTGCAAAAATAGTATTAATCTGATCATACATTTGACCACATCAGAGTTCATTTTAGCAGAACAGCAACACCCCTATGTATATTCTTTCATAATAGAAATCACCATTTGGAAGGAAATTTTAATATAATTATATCTAAAATCTAAAATTTCACCAAGTCCACTTAAGAATGTACTAGACCGTGCATCAGTAAAATTGCACAACTGAAAATATAGAGGAGGCAGAAATGGAAGTCATAATGAACAATAATGTCTATCAAAGTCAGAAAAAGAGCCTAAACTCTCTAGATAAAATTCTAATGCTTCAATTCTATTTAATCTAAGAATCGAGTAATTCTAAAATCCAAGATGACATTTAAAATAAAATTTTGGAAAGAATCCTGAAAAGAAACAGGATTAACCTTCTCAATTCCAAGTTCTTTTACTGCTTTGTCAACAATGTTTCGGACATCATTTTCCATGTTATGCAGATTCAATGCCAGTAGATTAGCTAAAGTTGTATCTTCAGTTATGGAAAACTGAACCTGAAAAAGCAACAAAATACTGTACATTCCAGTATAAGGAAAGAAAGAAATAATGCTGGAAAATTAGTTGGTGATGCAATTTTCATCCTGTTGAAGCAAAAGAGATCAAAAGACTAAAATAAATGTATTACCAATGAAGAATATTTGTAGCTCAAGGTTGAAATGAGGTCCTTGGTGCTCTCAGAGCTTGGTTGTTATCTTGGTTGTTTTCATTACCCAATAAAACCATTACAATAAATCAGTCAGAAACATAACATTCTGTCCTTTGTTTCTGTAGAATTTGCAAAGGTGCAATTAGTAACAGCATTCCAAGCTGAATTATAAATATTCTTTTCTATTGGATCCTACTGCTCATCGCTAATCCCACCCTTCTCACTACCATTTACCCCTTCATGGATTACCGCCATCGTGGCAAAGGGGCTTGTGTAGCTCAATGAAGCTATGAGCTATGCCATGCAGGGTCACCCGAGATCTCTGACAAAAGAGATCTTCAGAGATCTTCTGTCAGAGAGCTCTGACAAAATGTGATCCACTGGAGAGGGAAATGGCAACCCACTCCAGTATCTTTGACATGAAAACCCCATGGACAGTACCAAAAGGCAAAAAGATATGATGCTGGAAGATAAGCCCCTCAGGTCAGAAGATGTCCAATATGCTACTGGGGAAGAGCAGAGGGCTAGTACTAGTAGCACCAGAAAGAGTGAAGCGGTTGGGCCAAAGCCAAAAGGATGCTCTGCTTTGAATGTATATGGTGGTGAAAGAAAAGTCCGATGCTGTAAAGATCTATTCTTCACAGGAACCTGGAATGTAAGATCCATGAATCAAGGCAAGTCAAACAAGAAATGACAAGACTGAACATCAACATCTTAAGAATCAGCGAGCAAAATAGACAGGAATGGGTGAATTTAATTCAGATGACTATCAGGTATACTACTGCGGGCAAGAATCCCTCAGAAGAAATGGAGTAGCCTTCGTAGTCAATAAAAGAGTAGGAAAAGCAATACTGGGATACAATCCCCAAAATGACAGAATGATATCAGTTCAAATCCAAGGCAAACCATTCAATATCACAGTAGTCCAAGTCTATGCCCAACCACTGGTGCTGAAGAGGAAGGGAATTGATCAGTTCTATGAAGCCCTACAGCATCTGTAGAACAAGAAGCAATGGATGGAAACTAATCAAGGAGAGAAGCAATTTAGAGCTAAGGAGAAATTTCCTGACAGTTAGAACAATTAATAAGTAGAACAATTTGCCTGCAGAAGTTGTGAATGCCCCAACACTGGAAGTTTTAAAGAAGATATATATAATGGATAACCATTTGTCTGAAGTGGTGTAGGGTTTCCTGCCTGGGCAGGGGGTTGGACTAGAAGACCTCCAAGATCCCTTCCAACTCTGTTATTCTATTCTATTCTACCTTATAGAATTAACACCAAAAAATGATGTCCTTATCATCATGGGGGATTGGAATGATAAAGTAGGAAGCCAAAAGAATAACCGGAATAACAGGCAAGTTTGGCCTTGGAGTACAAAATGAAGCAGGGCACAGGCTGATAGAATTTTGTCTAGAGAATACGATGGTTATAGCAAATTCTTTTTCCAACAACCCAAGAGATAACTCTACACATAGACATCACCAAACAGTCAACAAGAAATCAGATTGACTATGTGCTCTGCAGTCAAAGATGGAGAAGCTCTATACAGTCAGTATAAACAAGACCAGAAGCTGACTGTGGCTCAGATCATGAACTTCTCATGGCAAAATTTAGTCTTAAATTGAAGAAAGTAGGGAAAAGCACTAGGCCACTCAGGTATGAACTAAATCATATCCCTGATGAATATACAGTAGAGGTGACAAATAGATTTAAGGAATTAGATCTGATAGAGTGCCTGAAGAACTATGGATGGAGGTTTGCAACACTGTACAAGCGGTAAGAACTAAAACCATCCCAAAGAAAAAGAAATGCAAGAAAGCAAAATGGCTGTCAGAGGAAGCTTTGCAAATAGCTGAGGAAAAGCAAAAGGCAAGGGAGAAATAGAAAGATACACCCAATTCAATGCAGAATTCCAGAGAATAGCTAGAAGAAATAAGAATGTCTTCTTAAATGAACAGTGCAAAGAAAGAAAACAATAGAATAGGGGGACCAGAGATCTCGTCAAGCAAATTGGAGATTCATGGAAAAATGGGCATGATAAAGGACAAAAGTGGCACTGACCTAACAGACCTAACTGTTTGGTAGAGTCTACATATATCCTATATAAAGAGCTAGGTCTTCAAGGTCCTCTGAAACACAAGTAGGGTGGAAACCACCCAGATCAGGGGTGGGCAATTAATTTTCTCAAGGAGTCACATGAGAAACATGGATTGTTGTAGAGGGTTGAACCAATAGGGCAGTGAAGGTGCATAGGCATGCATGCGTGCATGCACATATGTAAATTGAAAAAAACAATAGTAGACACCTTCAAAATAAAATGCAGTTGTATTGTGTGTATGGTGTATACTTATTTATATTTGATTTCTAATTTCCTATCAATCTCACACGGGCTAGACAGGGACAGCGAAAGGACCAGGTATAGCCCAAGGGCCATAAAATGCCCAAACCTAATCCAGGCTCTGGGAGGAAACTCAACCAAGGTTACCTGCTATGGGAAAGAAGGCTCAAAATTATTAACATAAACATAAATTATAACATTAAAGGACATGTAAAAAAAATATTTCAAGAAATAAAAAATGATTTTTTCAATTTATTTGTATGAAAGGTACTGTATGATTGAAGATCTAGGAATCTTTACAATGAAATTAGAAAAATACTTACACCTATGGTCTCCATGAGCTGATACCAATGTCGATCTCGAATTGCTGGATTCTGCAACTCTATTACAACTCTCAGTGATGTCAAAAGGTTTTTAATAGTTAATTCTAGGCTTGTATATACATTCCAGGAACGAACCTCTTTATCCAATGACCATATCTCCTAAGAGAAAGCATCATAAAATATTTTGTGTCATTTAGCACCTGTTAATCCAATTATATTGTAGCCGCAATGATAATTGGACTAAAATTTCCATCAATATTGAGACTACAATTTCCATCACTAAATGAAGTGGTTGAAAAGTGTGACATTCATGTGGCCCTGCCATTTAGTGATGGAATTTCTGGCAATCCCCAGTTACCATACTTAAGTGAATCAGCATAGATTGTTAAGGACCAGATATGACCATTGACTTTGCTTGGTGGGCAGCAGGGTAGGTCACAAATTCTAATCACATATGACCACAAGATACAACTATCAGAAATCCAGACCAGTTGTCCAGCACCCAGATTACCATATGACCATAGGGGCATTTCAAGAGCCAGAACTTGGGCAGCTGGTTATACATATCACTCATTCAGTTGCCTTATAACTTCAGATGATTGCTAAATGAGTGAATGATAACGATATGTAAGAAAATGTTGCAAATGTTTGGCATCATAGTACATGCATTTAAAAAGTAAGCTTCCCCATTTTTCAAAATAAAATCTTGCAACTGCTTATGAAGAATGCCAAACTTTTGCACAGATTTGGTAATTTTGTATGAAAATTTGGCAAAAATGAAGAAAAATCCAAAATTTGTTTGTAAGAAAAACAGAAGTTAATCACATATAAGAACAGTAGGTAAAGCAGTAGAATAAATGGAGGAAGGGTAATAATAGTTGTTGTATTTGCCTTTGCAAATCTTCTGAGTTCAACTTCCATCTGTTCCATACTAATCTCTCTCCAATGCCTTTTGGTCCAGTCATCAATGTTGCTCTGAAACAAGAGAAACATTGAAATGTCAGTGACATTTGACAAAGATTAAAATACTTTCATAGCCATGCAGTTGGCTATGTTGCAGGGGCTTGAAGAATAGCAATCTCTTTGCATCTGCAGCCCTCCTCCAAAGCTAAGTAATATCAGTATTGAGTATTCTGCAACCAACATGCAAAGTCTTGAACAAGCTTAATATTCAATGACCCTTGTAAGGATCAAAAATGAGATATTGATAAGTGAGTTAAAGAACAAGAAAAGGAATACACTGACATTTTAAAAAATGGTCTATTTCACTGATTTGTATTGGGAACAATGTTTTTAACTTCCTTATCCATGAAGTTAGGAATGAGCATTGAGATGGATTAATGCCAAATTATTTGGAGCAATAAAAAGGAAAAGGAAGGAGAAAAAAGAGAAAGAGGAGAAAAGTGGTGGTGGTAGTTGTGGTTTATTGATCAGGTCTAAACTGGATTTGGAGGCATCTTCTATAATTCAGTGAAAATGCTGACTGAATTGCTAGTTATCCCTTTTTGTAAATACCCAATCCAAAAATCTATTTCAGTTACATTTTGAAAAAGTTATAATTACACATTAGACAATATTATCAAATTAGAAAAAAATGCAAAAAATGTAATCAAATAATGGAGGGGGAGGGTGTTTAGAATTTTCCTAACAACAGTTCAGAATTTGAGGCTTTTGAAGATTAATAAAAGAAAATATGATAGAAGTATTATACTGGGTAAGGAAAATAGAGTCAGAAGGAAGTTTTTTTTCTTAATTCTTCCAGAATTAAGATCATCCATAAAAATCAGAATGTGGGGAAATTTAGGACTAATAAAGCTTTTAATAGAATTCTTAAACTATAGAGGTTGCATGTGATGTTGGCGACCCATTTAGATACTTTACAAAGAAAAGGACTATCCATGTCTATTAATCTTGAAGATCACATGCTACCCGCAGGACCATGGAGCACAAATATTTAAATATTAGTTTCTAGGAAGTCACAATGGAAGATATTCTGCTTTCTGGTTGGAATAACACAGAATGTTGGAGTAGATGCATCTCTGACCTAGATTCCAAATTCACAGTACAAGAAGAACAACAAGAACAAGATATTGTTGTTGTGGTTGTGGTTGTGGTTGTGGTTGTTGTTGTTGTTATTATTATCTTTTATTCATTAAACATGAAACTCTGTCAACTGAACATTTAAAAATGTATCACAAATATCATTGACTGGTGCTGATGGTTGATACAGGTTGCTGCCAGCATCCTAGGTATCAACCAAGTATATATTTAAAATGTACTGATGGTGAATTTGTCAATGCCAATGATGTTCAAGTGGTGCTCGAATTGTTTTAGGATTGCACCCAAGATGCCTATTACTATTGGTACTGCCCTTGCTTGCCTTTGCCATAATCATTCTATTTCTATTCATAGGTCTTTGTATTCTGTTATCTTCTCCAGTTCTTTCTCTTCTATCCTGCTGTCTCCAGGCACTGCCACATCCACTATCCAGACTTTTTTGTCTTTCTTAATGACAACAGTTAAGTCTAAGATGTTATGTGACAGGTGCCTGTCTGTTTGGATTCTAAAGTCCCAAAGCAATTTAACTTCTTCATTTTCTATGACTTTTTCTATTTTATGGTCCCCCATAATGCTTGCAAGCATTATTATTTCTTTTTTATTATTATTTCCTGGTGTTTTCCACTAATTTTTCATTTCTTTTTTCAACTCTTTTATTATATAGGAATTACATTCATGGGTTTTTTTTCCCTTTGAAATTAAATTACTTTTTTAAAGTGCATTTTTCAGTTTATTAACTCAGTCTAAGAATAAGTTGTTTAAAAAAAAAACCTAAACTCTGCTTCTAAAATGACAGTTTGATATTTACACTTCACTCTTCATATTGGCCTCTAAAATGTCAAAGTGTTTCAAAGCATTATATTAATAAGATAATAATAAATAGCTAGTTTACACTGCTTTTGGAGAATTAAATAATATTCTTAATGAATTCTTACTGTGGCATAAATATTAATATCCCACACTCCCTTCAGCAACTTTATTTCTTTGCGACATTCTTTTATTTGTTTATACTCTGGAATAGTCACTTCAAAAAGGTTGGCAGATTCCCATAGGTGCAACATTTCTTCTTCCATTCTTTCTAATTCCTGATTTGCCTACAAAAGGGAAAATATTAGAAAATTCCATTTGTAATTCAAAGCAATAGATACTGAAAGCAAAAAGAATTACATACTGTAGATATTCTATGGGTATTACTTTTAAGTAATCCATATGTCATTTTATTTTAGTTCCAAAAGACAAACAAGATTCATTTACAGTATAAGCAAATTCTTCAGCTGCATGGATCAAAATTCACAGAAACACCAAATTTCCTTCATTTAAATTTCCACCTCTTTAGAATTAAACAGATGTAGCCATATGTTAATGCACCCTAGAATTTGTACATATAGTGTTGTTAAAGATATATATTTAAATCATAGTTAAAATCACTATCTATTTTTAATTTTCACTAGGTTGTTCATTTAATTATTAATAAAGCTAGAATGAACAAATTATTATTATTTTACATAACACTATCTAAGCATCTTTTGCCTACTGATGCCGTCCAGGTCTGCTGCAACACAACTTTAAGACTTCTGGGAGGTGTACTTCAACATATCTGAAGTGCACTAGGTTAAGGGAGACTGCTTTGATTTATGATTTAAAAAATCGAAGATCCAATTGGTCAGGTAGAAAATTATGTTGAATTTAACATAATTTTCAACTAACACCTAAAAAAATGTACAGAAATCACAAACATATTCTAAAACAGTTTTTTTTTAAAAGGATGCATTTTTTCTAATGCAGACATATTGTCCTCCTTTTAGAGTACCTTCAGGGAAACAATCACACACATTTTAAACTGCCCAGTTTATATAACATAGCACTTATCAAGCTCAACAGAAAAAAAATTAATGCTCTGTACAAATTACACAATATGTAAATAGAAATCTCCATTTTGTAATGAGAGATTATCAGCATCACATGCACCTTTAATATTTCTCCATTACCTTATCAAGAAGTGCATATGGGTTTTGCACATCAAAATGAAAGGGAGCATCTGCTCTAAATCTTTCTCTGAATCCTATCTGCTCTCCCTGTTGAAAGAAAGTAAGCAATAAATTTATGTCAACAATCTCATCCTCATAAAAGTATGTCTGTGGGTGTTGCTTTAAAAATAATTTCAGCTTACATCAAAAGCAGCACATTTTTTTCTGAGAATAGTGACCTCAGAAGTCAAAAAAGGAGTCACTTCATGCTTTACGGACACAGCAAGTTTTTTGGTAGCATTCCATTTTTCAGGCAATTCCTAAAAGATCAAAGAACAAACCATATAAAGACAGCTTAGCTAGATTCCCTTTTCACATTCTGCCAACTACATGGGGGGATGCTCACGGGCTGTTCCCACAAGCTGGGATACTTTGCCATAAATATCATGATGACAGGTACATAAAGCATATAAAACTGCCTGGCTCAAACTCAACTACAATTAATGTTAATTCTTCACTTGTTTTGAAAACTCATTTAAAAACAAGTCACAACACCTTCAATATAGGAAGATGGAAATAATGCTAATCTCCCCCTCACTCACACTGAAAGAAAAAGAGACCAAACAATATCTTAGAAATTAAATGCTGGGAAATAGGGATGTGAACACAGCTTGTGGCATATTTTTTTCCTAAACCTCTTTTTTTAAGCTCCCAATTGATGCCACTAAATTTGAACGGAAACACATCAATAAAAAGAAGTAAAAATTGATACGGTTTTTAAGAGAAGAAAATGGAAAATTGTGAAAAGGCAATAAGTTACTTTCTAAAAAATAAAAACAGTCCTTTAAAATGTCAAAAAAATCACCTTCATCTATTGGTATGTGATATTTCTACATGGCCATCTTGGCAAATAGATAATATTAAAAGTACAATTCAATAAGATCTTTTTTCTGCAACTCAATAATATTTTGGAAGACTGAACATTAGGTTCAATGAAATACAAAGCTTCTAATTAGAATCAAAAGTAGAAATTTCAAGATACCTCAACTTGAATGTAAATATGATCTGGCATCTTCTGTCCATAGTTTTCCAAGAGTACAATGGTATCCTTTAGAGGTTCAAAAAGATCATCAGTAGCTGACTGTCTATTTCTGACAGCCAAGAGATGAAACATAATGTCTATGAGTCCATTATAATCTATTTCTGACAACTGTTTTTGGAGTCCAAGGTTTGTCATTTTAATGAACTCTTCCAGGTCAGCTAAACTATAAGAAGAAAAGAAAGATAAATTTGCAATAGTCATTTTTTTTTCACATATGAATGTCCTTTCAATTATTTTGGTTAATTGTTTGTAAACAAAATGGGGGGGGGGGGTGCCTCAAAGAATCAAGAATGTCTTCTTGGCAGCATGTTTGGAAATAATTTGACATTACTATTTACTTCCTAGAGTGGAGAGAAAGGGGCTAAATCCAAACTCACCCAGCTGGCTTTGAGTTTATTATTTTATTATTTATTTTATTTTTTATTATTCATATTTCTATGCTGCCCACTCTCTGAGGACTCTGGGCGGCTTACACCAAAGACAGTATACTAAATAGCATATTGCCCCCAACAATCTGGGTCCTCATTTTATCCACCTCGGAAGGATGGAAGGCTGAGTCAACCTTGAGCTGGTGAGATTTGATCCGCTGATCTGCTGAACTAGCAGTCAGCTGAAGTAGCTACAGTACTGCACCCTAACCACCACTATTCAGCTCCTTGCACAGAATACTTTAGGTTATAAAGATTATTACAATTTGGGATGTATCCTATTTTACCACAAGGATTAGGATGGAGGAATGTATTTAGAGATTGGAGAATATATATTACTCCCCACTATAAAAGTTCATCTTCTATATTTAAAAAGGCTTGTGTGGGAAAAGAAATATATGGGGCCCAGAAAATTTAATTCATTCTGAATAGTTAGCCAAATTACTTCTCTTTTATTTAATTTTTAATTAATTTTAATTAATTTTTATTTAATATTTTCTCTTACTACATTAACATTAAATGCTAAGCTTGTCGATCGAAAGGTTGGCAGTTCAGCGGTTTGAATCCCTAGTGCCGCGTAATGGGGTGAGCTCCCATTGCTTGTCCCAGCTTCTGCCAACCGAGCAGTTTGAAAGCATGTAAAAAATGCAAGTAGAAAAATAGGGACCACCTTTGGTGGGAAGGTAACCGCGTTCTGTGTGTCTTTGGAATTTAGTCATGCTGGCCACATGACCACGGAGACATCTTTGGACAGCACTGGCTCTTCGGCTTTGAAACAGAGATGAGCATCGCCCCCTAGAGTCGGGAACGACTAGCACATATGTGCGAGGGGAACCTTTACCTTTATCTTTTACATTAACATTATCATAAAATGGCAAGTCCTGGAAGGATTTAGAAACAACAAGTCTTCATTTGGTGACCACAATTGGAACTGGCAATTTAGTTATTAAGGGAAGTGGTCACTAAGGGACAGAGTTTATAATCTTAGTTCAGATTTTGTTTGCTTTACAGATTTACTAAGTTTGTAAATGTGATAATTGTTTTTAAATTTACTTTTTCATCATGTGAACAGTTCATAAATGAGGCAGTTACTAAACAAGGAGTACCTATACAAGGCTTTGAGTGATTCTGTTAAACAGCTCAAGCTTAAAAGGTTCACAAGGATGAAGCTAGAATTGGGACTTACATCTCTATTTTCCCTTTTCACTCACATGCAGTGGTGGGATTCAAATTTTTTTACTACAAGTTCTGTGGGTGTGGCTTGGTGGGTGTGGCAGGGGAACACTGTAAAATCTCCATCCCCTCCCCACTCCAAGGGTAGGTTACTACAAAATCCCCATTTCCTCCCAATCATCTGCGACTCAGGAGGCAGAGAATAGATGGGGGGAGGGCCAGTCAGAGGTGGTATTTACCGATTCTCTGAACTACTCAAAATTTCTGCTACCGGTTCTCCAGAACTGGTCAGAACCTGCTGAATACCACCTCTGTTACACACCCCTACACACAGCCTGTTAATGGAATAATTTTACCAAAACATATTTTACCTATCAGTGACAAATTTCACAAGGTATTCTTTGAACATCCAGCTCCATTTCTTAATAACATTTAGCAAACTATGTTTGAAAGGTTTCAAGTCCACTTTAAGCCAGCCTTCAAAAATTCTGAAATCTTCAAATTTGCTCATCTGAATGTAAAGATGCTCATATATGTCAATCTACAATACATAAATATTAGAAATAAGCAAGAGCTTAATTTCATACTGGAGAGTAGGGAGTAAAGATTGCAAATATCAATTGAGACAGAAATATCCAGTTCTTGCCTGTTCTTTAAACTGCTCAGCAGTTGGGTGTTGATCAGATGTGCCAACATCTGTAATTATCTCTGTTTCTTCAGAAGTCAATACACGACCATAGAAGAGAAATTGTTTCATAAATTCTGATTTGTCATCTACCCAGAGATATGCGTAACAGTCGAGGGAGTTTTTGAAGTTCATGGCTTCAGTAATAACATCTGCCACTCTGTTCATAATTTTTTGCCTGGTACTGGATAGCTCTGATATATCATCCATGTCATTCTTAACGGAAAAAAGGGAGTAAAAATTATATTCCTTACGTAATATGATTACCTTACATAAAAGGATTACCTCCTTTTTTGAAGTACATGTGTAATGCATACAATCTTGGACTTTATTTCTATTTTAATAAAATATATTACCTGGTAATGCTGTATTTCAAGATGTAATGCCATTCTTTTCACCTGAGCAGATGTTTTGAAAATATTGCTTAAAAGTTCATCTATTAAATCATAAAAGCCATCACCAGCTTCTTTGTCCAGTGAAGGTTTAAATTCAATTTCTACAGCACTTAGGATCATCTGAACTTGAAATAATGGTGCTGGCTTTAAAGCGTTCTCTGTGTTTTCCAAGAAGTAGTTTAAATTATACATTATGGCATTAAAAAAGCCATCACCAATAATGTCATCAACAAACTCCAGGTAAATCTTCCAAGAATCTGAATCTGGGTCAGCTTTAAAGAGCTTTAGGTTTTCCTAAAACACACACCCAAAAATAGGTAGTTTAAGTCTACCATTGTCACAATTTCCATTGAAAAAGTTAATTAACTGGATAATTCTCAATCTATTATTAGTAAATCCCATTGATAATTGTTTATGTGTTAAATGACATGAAAAGGTGAAACAATTTTTTTCACTCTGAACTGATAGTCATATTTGAATAGATTTACACATTAGTAGAGATGTGTATATAAATGGTTGCAGAAATCAAATCAATTATTCTCTTCTCATGAAAACTGGTACTAGATATTACCTCTACAAGTTTATGCATCTTGCAACCATCTTCTTGGAATGACATGAATTTTTTAGCAACTTTGTTTTCTTTGTCTTCTAGATTTAACAAAGCTTCTTTTCTATTATCTTTTCTAGAAAAGAAAGGCTGCTCCATCCAAGACTTCATAATTTGTTGGATAGTCTTAATATTGTCCTTTGACTTTTGAAGTCTCTGTTCCAAGTCATGAACTTTGGCTTTTATACACTCAATATATTTCCAGCAATTTTCTTTCTGCCAAGTGAGCTTTTCTTCTGCTTCTTTTAGCTGATTATCAACAGCTATCAGCTCTTTTTCAACCAGAGGATATTCTACCTCCAAAACAGTCTGTTTAACTTTGTTGTACCATTGGACTACAAGTTCAAGATTTCCTGTGTACTGTTTATAGAGAAAGAGAAAACAAGGAAATTTTAAATGTCTTCCATAAAGGCTATACCAATTTCTGCCTGATGAAAGTCTCAAAGGTGCTTTTTGCAAGAGTTCAGTTGCCTCTTGAAAAAAAGCACCTTTGGGACAACCATGACCTGGATGACTGAGAATAGACATTTCTGATGAAAGGTTTTTGAAGGAAGTGTCACTCACACTATTGAATTACTACTTCATTTTTCCAGTATTTCCTTCCATTGCTGAAGACTAAGTTTGCTTCTAACCCTTTAACTATTTCAGCTATAATTACATCTATAATTAAAATTAGTATTATATGCATAACAATAATTACCCAATATTTTTTTCAAACAATTGCTTATCAGATAACAGTTTATAGCTGTTAACAAAAACAGAAGACAAAAAGGAACACATATTGATGGAAAGAAAAAACAGAGATAAGGGATTCTAACATTTGCATATCCCTTATTTAGTAACAATGTATTATAGAAAATTAAATATTCATGACAGAACTAGATTCAGTTTTGGAACTGAAGCAATCCCTAGTTTCACTCAAAATTCAGTTGATGTCAGAGGGAAATTTTATCAATCTAGCAATATCACATTAGTTGTTTTTCTCGTGACAAAAGAAATGAAAAAGTTTCACTTGACTAATGGCTCTTGCCATCAAGGTACATTCCAATTGTCCAGAATAGTTTCAATAGTCTGTCCCCACCACTCCATCTTTCCTTTGAGGAGAAAGGCATGATGTGGTTGGAACAGATCAGTGATGGGATTCAGCCAGTTTGCAACGATTCAGCCGAAATTGTTAATTTTCGTGCAGTTCGGTGAACCAGCTGATCCCACCACTGGCTGGCACTGCTCCTCGCCCCTCCCCTTCCAGACACTCCTTGCCTGGCCTAAGAAGATAAGGGCAATGGCAGGGGAGGTAGACTCATTCCAGGTGGGGCTGGAAATCTCAGCTGTCGAGAGTGATCCAAGAAGTGGTGCAAAGAGTAGCGCAGCTGGCCGGAGTGAGGTAATGGTGCTGTTGCGGCAAGGTGGGGGGGGCGCCGGCAGTTGAAGCAGTGGTGGTGATGGCCAGAGCCTTAGTGCACCTTGTCTCTTGCTGGCTCTCGCTGCCCAACAATCAGGGTTTTAAAAAGATTTTTGCAGCAGGAAACGGCAGGTGGCTACTTCTGGTCTTTGTTAGTGCAGCTGGGCATGCCTCGGTCTCTTGGGGAGATATGTGACCTGCTCTCTGTCCTGAGACATTGGCCTGCCGCATTTGCCACCACCACCTCATGGCCTGCCTGCTGATCTGACCCGTGCCACTGCTACCGCAGCTGCTGTTGCCACTTCATGGCTGAAGTGCCTGCCCGCTGCTGTTGCAGTGCTTTGCACTGCTCAGTGAAATTTAGTGCACTTCACAATGGGGGAGATGGGGTCCCCTCCTCCTCCTTGAGCCCATTATGATGCGGAGCCACAATGCAACCCTGCCCCATTCACCCCTGGCGGTGGCAGTGGTGGCGAGCAGGCCATGAGATGGCCGCAGCAGTGAATGTAGCAGGCCAGTGTCTTTGGGAGGAGAGCAGGTCGCACCTCTCCCTGAACAACCGAGGGATGCCCAGCTGAACCAACAAAGGCTGGAGGTAACCGCCTACCATTTTCTGCTGAAAAAACTTTTAAAAAAACCTGACTGTCCGGCAGCAAGACACAGCAAGAGATGAGATGCCGGAGAACCAGACCTGGACATTTCTCTCTGCTGCAGTGCTTCCTGGATACAGCTTACAGCTCCAAGTCCGAAGCGGCAGGAGGCGAGGGCTGCCTTGAGCACAAATGTACCTTGACAAAGGCAGAATGCTGTTGCTGTGTAAAGGCAAGTATAGAGATGCTTCACTCCTACACTAGGGCTCTTGCCATCACCACCCCACTTTGGCTGCCTGCACCGCCCTACCTTGCCATGAGTGATGTCGAATTAGCCACGCCCACTCAATTACATGACCCGCCCAGCCACGTCTACCTAGCTGGTCATTAGGGAGAACCGGTTGTTAAATTACTTGAATGGCATCACTGGAACAGATCCAATCCTATTTGTACTGTTTCAGAAATAGTGCAGAAATGGATTATGACTAGTATTATAGGGGTAAACTTCCCTGAAGTTGGACATAGACATGGACATGATTTGATCCAGCCAGCCTTGGCCTAAAGTGGATCCATGTACCAGATGTTCTCTATCCCTGACCTACGCCATAATAATGAAAGAAATTTTTTTTAGCCCAAAGCAGTGTATTTGAATACATTAACCAGCATGTAGAGCAATTTGCTCTATCCTTTAGACTCCATGTAAATTTAAGATTCCAAAATTTGCTAATCAGCATTTTCAGTGCTGAATATTGGGAAATTAAGTCCCCTAATATGGGGGACACAAAGATTGAGAAAGGCTAATATAAACATTTCCATTTCATTTGTATTAATAAGAAATAAAGGAAAAGAATAGAAATTAAGCTAAATATGAATAATTAACAGATTTTAAAAAGTACATACATTAGCAAATGTTCCCTTTTTCTTGTATAACTCTAATCCTGAACTTGGAATATTGGGCTGATCCATAAGCAAGAGATATTTCACATCTCTTAAAACAGCTACCAGCTGAAACAAAATATATTTCATGTTAGTTCTAAATGCTATTTATTGTTAGGTATTAATTCTGTCTGTATTTCCAGAGAAAGTTTGTGACAATTTTAATTTTTATGTTTATTAAAATATTTCAATTAAACCTTAGATTAAATTATATTTATTTAATATATGTACATCCTGCTTCTTTTTTTCAAAGGCCAATAGGCTTGGATGAGAGTCCTGCAATTTTCTTGAATCACACAGAATTCACTTCTTTTCGGTTATTATTGAAAAGGCTAATTTATCTAGAAAATAAAAGTGTCAATATTATTAAATGCATATAGTACTCTTTCTGGATAGGTACTCAGGATATAAATTGAATATTTTTTTCTTCCTGTAGCAGTTCAAGAAATAATTTTAGTAAACAGATTTCCTTTATTTTTTAAAATTAAACATGCATGTGTTTTTTTAAAACCATGGCTTGCAATTCTATAACACTATTCACATTTTATTCAATAGACTTTATTTTTTGTTTACAGTATTATTCATCAGGCTACCATAACAAGAAAATTAAAACGTTCATACCATACCTTAGGATCAAAATTCACACTAAGGAGACCATCTTTACCATTTCGCTTAATCAAAGGTTGATCTAAATTAAACAGACAAATATCATCCACCATGGATTTCCATTTAAAATAGATCTGATCTTCATATTGGTCAAGTAATCTCAATATTTCTATATATTTCTGATAAATTAAAGTAGCTTCAAAATTTTCCAGGATTCTAAAAAGGAAGACATAATGTCACACTAGCAAAATGGTCATGTCAAATAAATTTGTTGATTTCTATCAGCAAAACGAAAGCTATTTAATGGAAATATGAATGTAAATATGACTCCATGAATAGTTTGCAGTAAGTATTTAGTTATGCCGCTCAAGTCTGGCTCAAAATATTTGAAAATATCTTTGAAAAGGTAAGAATTGTACCATCTTCTCACCTTTTTTCCACTCTGAATTTCAATTGAGTCTTACTTCAACACAATGTCCTCTATCACAGTGTTTCTCAACCTTGGCAACATTAAGATGTATGAACTCCCAGAATTCCCCAACCAGCCTAAATATTTCCTATTGTCAAAGAGATTTACTTACTGTTGGGGAACAAATGAGAAGCTTGACCAAAATGACAATATGCGAGCTTTAATTTCTCGAGACCATTTAAGGTTTCCTGAAGTAGATGACATGTTTTTGTTTATGACTTCATTCCCCTCTTCCTCCTGTAATTATTAAAGGACAGGTCGGTAATTCTGCAAAAAAATATCTTGTGAGAAATGCAAATGGACTCATTTGCTCTTAAACTGCCACATACCTGTTTAATGTGTTCATCATACAAATATTTACAGTTTCTCAATTCTTCATCAAACATCTGTAGCAAGATCTTATAATTTGTGCTAAACATTTCTGTAATCATTGGTTTCTCCAAAAAAGGTCCAAGAATGGTTATAAGCTGTGTAAATAAAGGATATGATTATGTCAACCTCCCTTTTTCCCAGGTTGGAGAGAATGGTATCAAAATATCATACATGGAAGTTGGAACACAAGAGGAGACTGTTGTTCACATTCAACATACGTCCTCTGCTTAAGGAACTGTGTTTAATTAAACTAGGAATGGTATGCCCATTTTTCAGTCAGTCTTGGCTCTAGAAACTGTTGAGATTAATCCTTGCAGTTTTCCTGGCAAGATTTTGAAAGTGATTTTCTATTGCCTGCTTCCTAGAGCTAGCTAAGAGTGACTGGCTTATGGTCACCCAGCTGGCTTTGGGCCCAAAATGGGACTAGAACTCACAGTGCTTGTTGCCTGTGCTTAGAGTTTAACTGCCAGGTATCAAAAATAAATTTATTACATTTTCCACCTACATTACATTTCTACCTAAACATTAATAATTTTAAAGAACAAAAATTATTCTACAAAATGGACATTTTATTTATTTATTTTCTCAATTTTTTTAAACTATCAGCAGCACTAGCTTCCTGGAAATTTATTTATTTATCACATCTCACAGAGATGTGTGTATAGCAAACAATAAAAACAGATAATAAAAAACTAACGATTAAAGTCGTTCTAAAACTGGAATCATATGGGACAAAGATAAAATACCAAGATTTTATTTCATATGCTTTATGTCAATAGAGGTAAATACATTCATATTCTGAATGCTTCATAGCACTTTTAAAGCATATAGCTAACATTAATGAACTTATTTACAAATATCTTCTCATAAAAATAGGCTTAAGTTAAACATAGCAAGTTCTTGCTTTAAAATATTCTCACGTACAAAATCAATAGCAGAAAAGGTTACTTTTATGTTGAAAAATATGAAGTGGCTATCAAGATGATGAAATTATGCAAGATGTCAAACATCAGACTGGAACTGCTAAATTTAATTCTCTCTAAACTCACAAGCTAGAAATGTATTATTATGTATAGGCATTGAAATATGGTATTGAATGACAATACATGCTCAAGATATTTTGAGAGGCTAAAGAATATACAGGTAGTTCTCGACTTATGACCACAACTGAGCCCAAAATTTCTGTTGCTAAATTAAGACAGTTGTTAAATGAGCTTTAGTCCATTTTATGACCTTTCTTACAACAGTTATTAAATTAGTAACATGGTTATTAAATGGATCTGGCTTCCCCATTGACTTAGTTTGTCAGAAGGTCGTAAAAGGTGATCACAGTGACTCCGGGACACTTCAACCATCATAAATATAAACCAGTAAGCAAGCATGAGAATTTTGATCATGTGACCATGGGAATGCTGCAATGATCATAAGTGTAAAAAACAAGAAGTCGCTTTTTCAATGCTGTTGTAACTTTGAACAGTCACTAAACAAATGGCTATATGTCAATGACTACCTATATTCAAATAAGTTGTTCTGGAGGAGGAGGAGGAGCCTGAGTTGTCAGCCCAGCAACACACATTTACAGCAACTCCACTCAGTTTTATTATTTGATTATATAATTGGCTTTTTAGTACTTTTACTGGACTTATTTTTACTTAATTTTGTTTGGATGAGATGGTAGTGAAGACAAATACACAGATAACAGATTTTGCCTGGAACTGGTAGTTATAGGAATAAGAAAGAAATGTCATGGCGTTAGCTTAGGTCCGTGATGATGAACCTATGGCATGTATGCCACAGGTGGCATGGGGAGCCCTCTCTGCAGGCACACCAGCTGTTGCCCAGCTCAGCCCCACCCTGCATGCATGCAGGCCTACCACCAATCAGCTGATTTTCAGGTCTCTGTCACACATGCGCAGGAGGTGGGTGGGGTGCATGCAGGAGATGTGCACGCATGCCTGGGTGGTGGGAGAGTGCAGGAGGGTGCGGCACCCCCCCCATGGGCCATTTCAGGCCTAGCAGGCCTCCCTGAAGCCTCCTGGAACCTTCAGTACTGGCTTTCCATCAGTTTGTACCAAGATGTTGTATCTAAATAAACCTATTCTTTGGGGAAACAGACTGTCTCAGAGTTCTGTTTACAATGGGTACATTAATTGGAACCTAACACAAGGACCCTGTACTCCCACAAAAGCCTCTGTAACAGACATAGTCAAATCTCCTACTCTGGGCAAGTGTGTTAATAAGGAGCAAAGAGCAAAAGTAATAGATAAAGAACTTGTCAAAAAGCCACAACTCTCTTAAGAATAACTCACCATCTTCTGATAAAGCAAAGACAAAGATTTCTTGGAAGCCAGCAAAATTATCCTCCATCAAATTAAACTGTTCATCGCAAACACAACAGATTGCCCTCAGAATTTGCATGAACAAACTTAATGTTGGATGTTGGAATACCAGGAGAGCAATCCTACCTTCCTTAGGTCAGCTTCTTCACTGCCAAGGTGGGCAGATTGATCTGTTTGCTGTTGAATGGCTCCCAGATGTCCCAAATTGGAAGCAGATATTCCTGTCATTTAAGCAATCTGCCATCCCTTTGGTGCTATTCAAGATGAGAGCATATATAGCTTCCTTTCTAATTTTTCCTACCAGAGTCTTTTGTGATGAAAAGATTAAACTGTTAATAGCTAATATGCTAGCTTCCAAAGTCACTGCTTCTTCACTCCCAACCTTGAGAGAGATAGAGCATGGGAGTCAGTCAGCTTTATTTGATGAAGATGTTCTCAATACAGAAGCCGGCCTTATTAATGCTTCTGGCTCCTTACCACAAAAAGAACAAGACAATACACTGTTTAAACTAGAAAATCTGAAGAAAACCTTGGTTACAATCACCACAGCTGAGCCACTTTTAGACCTTATATCTCAAACATAAGAGCCTCTCATTTTCCCCTCGGCAAATAATGGATTATCTGAAAATTGCCCTATAAAAAGTTGAAGTTTGAAATCTCTTGGGCCAGTAGAGGATCCTGCAGATGAGGAGGAGTCATTACTTTCATTGGGATATTCCATGGGCACTCCAGCAACAAATTGGGAGATGGCGGATCCTTGCCATCCTCAATGACACAGAGCAAGATGGAGCATGATTTAACATCTCTTTGCCCAACACGTCTGCAGAAGCCCCTCACAAAGCAAGCATTGTTAAATGGTGTGATTGTCATCCATTCTGAAGAAAACCCCCAAGAGCTGATGCAGGACGTATATGAGTCAAGTCATCCCTTGAAGGATGCTACAATTGTCGCTGATGACCTTCCAGCCCGATATAATAACCTCACAGTTTCTTCTTGTCAAAACCACATTGCCTGATGGGCCTCAAATGACTATCCTCTTTCCCTTCTAACTTGGAATATTGCTGGCTGGTCAGTCCAATCAAAAGAACAACTTTTTTTGACTATATATCACAATTTGATGTCTTCTTCCTACAAGAAACCTGGGTTTCTTCAGAGGTGGAGTTAGATGGCCACTGGATTAACTCTATCCCAGCTGCCTCAAGCAAGATTGGATGAGAGATCTAAAGTCGTAGCGTGGCCCTAGTTACGGTAGCACAGCTCTGCAATTTAAATATGTCTCACTCAGGGATGAAATCTACTTACCTTCCCTACGGGTTCGGAAGTGAAAATTTATCTCTAATTGTTTAGACAAATATCTCACAGCTGCAATAATTATAGGGATTTAAATGCTAGGGTGGGACCAAATAATCATACACTATTTAAGTTTTTGTAGTTTTCAGCACAAGAAGCCTGCAGCCGCCATTGCCAGCTCGGTTCTGGCTGGCAAAGAGGCAGCGGCTGGAGGCTTCTCACACCAAAAAAGAGGCGGAGGCTGCAGGCTTCTTTGCATGCAAATTAAAAGTATGGTCTCTCCCTTCTCCAGTTGTCCACCCCTTTTAAGTCAAAAAGTAAACAATACAGCAAATGATTGAGAACTTTTTCTCCGTAAGCATCAATACAAGAAATGGAAAATGTTTACTTAAATATATGTAGAGGATAGTTTTTATGATCAACTGTATCATGAAGCAGATTAAGGTGATGATTTTAGAGAAAATGTATTGGAGGATATATGGAAGAGTCCTCAGCCATTAAATTAGTTTTTGCCTGCTAGTACAAAGTATATCTTACCTTCAGTGCTGAAGATTCAATTAAATCTACAGGAAGAAGTACTTTATCATTTATCTGAGTTAATACTTTATTGGATTATTCTTCACATTTCTTTTGTTTAAATGTTGCTGCCATACTAATTAATTATTGCTAATTTTTGGCTTATATTCCAGTGGGGAAATTTATTTATAATTGGGGACAGATATTGTTTTCTTACTTCTTGATAGAGACTACATTCGAATATTATATGTGCCATGTCCTCCACGTTTACCCCACATATGCATATTCTTTTGTCATACGGGATTTTCCGATAACGGCCGAATCTAACGTTGGTATCTAGAAGTTCGAATCTAAACTTAACAAATAACTGTCTCTCCACTGATGGCATTTCTAAATATAAATACTTTTCCAGAGTGAAAGTTGTTTTAACTGCTGTCAGCAGTTTAAGGGAATGATTAGTTGAAAGGGTTGCCATGTCCATTTGCCCATGTATATCTTTAATCCGTTGTTTTACTTGGTTCAGTGTGTCACACAACGGGAACCCTACGCCATATCGGTTCAATATTTCTGACAGCCGGGTTAGCCAGGAATACCTTTGAGGATTTGAAATCTGCTGTTCCTCTAGACATATTTTAGGGAGTCTGCTGGCATCCATCTGGGTCATTTTTAGCCAGTAGGCTACCGCCCTAGTGATTGTATAGGTGTACAGTGAGAAATGTCCCAATTCAGCTCTGACAGCTGCAGCTGAAGTGGAATTGTTTACCCCAAGCATCCTCCTTAACAAATTATTTTGAGTTCTCTCTAATATGGGGGCCTCTGTAAGACCCCAAATTTCAGCACCATAGAGCATGATTGGAACAAGTTTAGCCTGAAAGACTTTACGAAGAGGTAAAATGGAGGTTGGTTAGATTCGTTTACTTAATTTGGATACAAGGCTTGCTCCTGCTCTGACCTTTTGAGAAAGGTATTGATGGTGCGGAGTCCAACCTCCTGCACTGGAAAAAACAATTCCGAGATAAGTATATTGGGTAACTTGCTCAATTTTTGTGTCATTAATCTGCCAATTGTGCTTTTTATTCTTATTGCCAAAGACTAAAACTTTTGATTTAGCTACATTTATAGTCAAGTGGTTTGCAGTACAGTAACGTGTGAGCTTGTCAAGAAGTCTCCTCATTCCTATTTGGGTTCTAGAAAACAACACTAAGTCATCGGCATACATTAATACGTTAATAAATCTAGAGCCTATTTGGAGGCTGTGCATCAGAAGATCATCCAGCTGCGCTGGGATATCATTTATATAAAGGTTAAAAAGAGTAGGGCCCAGCAGGCAGCCCTGCCTCACTCCTCTAGTTGTCGGTATACTGTTTGTTGAGGCCCCATTTGCTGCATATCTGACTCTAATTGCCGTATTAGTATAGAGAATCCTGATCAACAAAATAAGTCTGGGGTCCATCCCCATAACTTGTAGTTTCCTCCACAAGTGGTTCCTATCTATAGAATCAAAAGCAGCAGTAAGGTCAATAAAGGCGGTATACAGCTTTTTCCCCTGGGTCTTGTATTTATTAATTAAGTGGGAAAGGACAAAACAATTGTCTATGGTAGACCTACCTGATCTAAAACCTGCCTGCTCATTTGCCAGAATTTCCTTATCCAAGCACCAGTCCTCTATTTTATTTAGGAGATGTTTCGTATACATTTTTGAAATTATATAAAGAAGACTGATGGGTCGGTAGTTGGATGGGGCAGCTCTGTCACCTTTCTTAAAAATTGGAAAAACTATAGCTAACCTCCACCCTTCAGGGATTATCCCTACTTTATTGATATAAGTAAACAGTGCTACCAGCACCGGTACCCAAAAGTCAATGTTGGACCTAAAGAGTTCAGGAGGCAACAAGTCCTCTCCAGGGGCCTTCCCGGCCTTTAAGGATTGAATTATATGCTTAACTTCGGTAGGGGTAACTGGTGTCCATTCCGGACATTTCCTTAATTCTTGCTGGAGGATATCCAATTGCAAGACATTTGTTGTATTGTTACCATCAAATAAAGCAAGATAGTGCTTCTCCCATTTTACTGCTGATATATCAGTGTCCATAAATGGGGAACGTTGTTTTAATATACCGGCTATCTTATGCCAAAAGATCGTAGGGAATTGGGATTTCGCTGCCATTTCTACCTCTTTCCACATCCTGGTGTTATAGCTACTTTTCTTGTTTTTCAGTAGGGATTTGTATGCTTTCCTGAGTTGAACCATATTTGAATAATCACCATCCTGTCTGGATCGGTTAACTTTCTTAACTGCGGCTCTTAGATTTGACCTCAAGTTATGGCAATCATCATCAAACCACTTTCTAGAGATCCCATCTACTTTTCTATCGTTCTGGATCATTAAGTTCTTAAGAGTAGAAGTTAGCTCTGTATAAGCTGGCATTGGGGTGTTGTCTCCAGGCTTAGATTCGGAGATTTCCCTTGCTAGGTGTCTGGCTTCGTCTGAGCCCAAATAAGTGGTGACAGATTTGACATCAAGTCTGTGCCAATATAACCTTTTATAGTTATAAACCCGGGCGTTTGCTAAGATGTCAATTTCCTCTCTTGAATGAGGCCTAACTTCTGAAGAGAGTGAAACCAGAGCCGTGATGGGAAAGTGGTCACTTTCCTCTCTAAATATAGCTCTTACTTCTGAAAAATGGTGTACTAAACTAGAGGAAGTGCAGATATAATCGATAGAGGTTGAGGTTTTGTTGGACGAGAAAGTATAGGGATATATATACCCCTCACTCGAGCCACTAAGTACTTGCATATCATTCATAAACAGCAGGGAAATTAACTTCTGGGCATATTTATTGGTCCTCTTGTCCATTGAGGACCAAGTGAACTCATTATAAAAGTAACCAGTTGGTACCAGGCCTCGGTTAGCATAGCTCTTCATTGAGGGACCTAGTCTTGCATTAGTATCTCCAGCTAATATAATTTTTGCTTGGGGAAAGCGTCCCTTTAAGGTAGCTAATACTGAATCTAATTCATCCCACAAATCCCTTCCTAGAAGGTGGAATGAAAATGGAGCGATATATACATTAATTAAGATTAAGTCCATCCCCCTGAACGTACATCTAATAGGCAGAATATATTGGAATTGAGGATCTAAAGAAATTTCTTCACCCTTCCATCCCTTTGAGGGCTGACTCTCCTCCCCTGGTAAGAGCGATCACTCGATACCTTAAAAGAATAACGGCAATACGAGCCAGTTATATCAAAAAACATTTTATCGATTGTAAGGAAGATGAGCTCAGTTAGAGAGGAGCTATCCTATTTGGGTTATCTAGTCTTGGCAACTTAGCTATTGAAATTTGATATTGTAAAATTTTAATGTCATCTATCATATATTTTTAGATTGCTATTTTTGTAACTGTTTTATCTTTTTCCCTTTTTCTTTTCTGTTTTGTTTGAAAAGGCCTTCGGGCTATTCAATAAACTATACTATACTAATTAATTATTGCAAAAATACACCCATTCCCATGGTTATAAAAAAATTTCAGAGCGTGTGTGTGTGTGTGTGTGTGTGTGTAAAATAATAATTTAATCTAATATAAAACTGACAGTCAAAACTATGACATTCATTTATTATGCTTCATGTAACTACCTTAAATGCTGACTCCAAACCTGAACAATCAAGAAATGCCACACAAAAAATTGCTCCAAGATGTCTTTCAAATTCCAAATTTTTGTGTTTAAAATCAGTGTAGTCTTCTTCAAATTCCTGTAGAAGGCAAAATCCATAGCAAATAGGTTTAAGATTTTTTTTAAAGAATTGCATTATTTAATCAATAAAGGATGTAAAGAAATAACAACTATTAAATTAGAAAGTAAGTGCCAACTTGTTAAGGATTCTGTTTCCTTTAACTTCCTACCAGACAAGAATAGAGAAGACAAAGGGAGAATAAAGTTGTTTGTAATGCTCATTGAACATTTTCAGGAGACAATAAGAACAGTATCCAGGATTCCAAAAAGTCAGGTTTACCAAAGGCCTTAAAATATTTGTACTACCCTGATCTTTTCACATAGAGAAAAAAGCTGTGCTTGGAAATCAGGTACCTAACTATAGCTGCAGTATTTTGGAACACCATGTATTGAGTTTCTCTTAAAAGAAATAGGAGGATCCCTAAATTCAACAAGCCAGGCTTGTCTCATGTTAAATAAAGCAAAGTACATCAACATCTGAAAATGGGTTTCCTAACATCAACTCTACAAGCAAAAATAACTTAGCACTATTCTTGATATACTGTATACCTGAATTACATCTGAACAGTTCTTCTTGGAGAAATAACCTGAATTAGCCAAACAGTAATAAACTTTGCTTATCTTTTGATATCAAGTTATTTTTCTAGCAAGTTGTATCAAGCTTTATTGTTTAATCTTCTAATTTTAAATTGTAGCAACCATCCTTATTTTCAGTTATATTAGCTTTTAAATCAAACAAGTAGCGTAAGAGTAATTGTGCTATATTACATCAAATTAATAAATTCTACTAAATAGTGTTCCCTTAAAAAAATCTTTCTGAATATATTGCACAATTGCTGTGATTTGCTGATAAAACAACAGCATCATCAAAAGCTTTGGATCACAGCAGTGATTTTCCTGAATATGCAAATGCAGTGCAATAATTAAATTAGAGAAGAGGAAAAACAATTTCAATCGAAGTTGCAATCCTATGTACAGACCTTTTAAAAGGGGTCAAAAAGAAAACTGGGACACCATGGGGAGGCTTGTGTAGTGCAAACCTGCAGTTTGGGAAGGTCATTTGCCCCATCAACTAGTGCAGTGAGGTTGGCAGCCCAGTGCATCTTGACTGTGACTGAAACCCATCCTACCCCTATCTCTGGATTCAAGGTATGACATTTGGCACTAGTAGGTGGAGAGAAACTTTGGGTAGTACAGGCCGTAACATCAAGATTGCAAAGGTCAGAATATTATATGCAAGTTTTATGTATAATAGAAATTATTATATATGGGCTATGAAATATATGCTCAGGGAAAATGCCTCTGTCATTAACAGAAAATACCACTTCTATTAAAAGGTTAAGTAATCTTCCATTACTGGAAATACTGGACTACAGTATAGGAAGTATAAGTAATCCATTACTTCCATTACTGGAAATACTGAACTAAAATATAGGCATCAAATAAAGAAAGACTGTTGTTCAAAAGACAGCAGAAATAATGATAGTTAAAAAATTCAAGCTCAGCTTGATAGGAATTTCTAAATTCAAACTTTTCACACTTTTTCTCATGTTTGGATCAATTTTTAACTATAATCAACTTTATTTTTACAATATACCTCACAACTTACCTTTCTTAAATTTAAAAAAATGGCACAAACAATATGCTACATGAAAGATTACCATATTGTTGTAGTCTAAGGGGTCATATGTTTTCTCTTTAAAAGTGTTACAAGACTCGATAAATTCTTCGTTCAATTTGCATATTTGAGCATTTAAACATTTTCCTTTGATTCCACCAAATTCTAGTTTCTCCAACTTTTCAAACTCAAGCATGGTAACAAAAATATTCTGAAAAGATAAAAATAATCATTAGCAATACTTATGTTTAAAGAGTGTATCTCCTGATACAGAAGTAGGCAATATTTTTGACCCATGTTGATTGGGTCATAACTTTGCATAAATGTGTCATTTAGAAGGCAACTACTAAATTTCCATTTTTTGATCTTTGGACTTAATTATCACAGCTTATCTTTGTGTATAGGGGAGAGGGAAATTACAGAATAAATAAAAAGAGAGAGAGCATTCTTTTGAACAAAATCAAAAAAGTGAGTCTGTCCTGAGAAACTGGGTTCTAATTCTCAGACCTTAGAAAAACAAATGTTCTCCAGTCCCAGTTTTACAATCTTAGATCCTGACAAACCAATATTCAGACTTTAAAATCTGCAAGGGTGTCTTATAGTTATGTACAGAATCAAATGGCAGCGTGCCAGTTTCTGGGAAGAGATTTCTGATAGCCAAGAACCAGATAGTTATATTCAGAAACAAAGTCTTTGACACCTGCCTAGAATGCTTTGAGCCTTTTCTTTGAAACTTGAATGAGACTACCATAACACTTTTAAAATTGGTTTTTGACCAGGATCATGTTATTATATACCTACGAGACTTCTTGGCATAGAATAGGACCATCCTGGCATCTGTGGCTAGATACTTGCTGTGCAGGGCTTGGCAGAATATAATTGCCATTACTTTGGTTTTAAGAAATTGTTCTATAATGATGGCTTTATGGGATCAAGTCTGTCACTGATATAACTTCTACAAACAGGATACAACATGCAAGGTATATGTGGGCATAATGGACTTTCTACCATATTGTCATAATAAAATCTATGCCTTAATACGTAGATAATATGTGAAATAAAACTGGGCAGGGGACAGTCCTGGGGAATAACTCTTTAACCTGTAAGCCATCAGGCTTTTATGAACCTGGTTGGATCTTCTGCATTTTGTGTCCACCTAAGATCTCCTTTTATTATGTGTGTATGTGTGTATACAATATGTCAGGAACCAATTATTTGCTCCCTGGTTCTTATTTTTCCCTACTAAATTGGTGCATATCCATTAACTGGATTATATAGACAAAACTATTTATTTATGTATTAATTTTATTTATCTATTTATTCATTTATTCATTAGTTTATTTATTTATTTGGATCCAGTCTTTACTCAGTTTTACAAATAACTCAAGGTGGTAAAGATACCATAAAAGTAACATTTAATTAAAGAAAGCTGCACCCTATGCAATACTAATATTTTTGCTATTGGATTAATGGACTTTTTCAAAAAAGCCCTGACTCTAGCATTAAAAGAAAATATATACATATGATTTAGTTATGCACATACATACAGATAATTTATAAATTTGGGAGTTGTAATTGTAAATAATTTTTCTTCTCTTTCTGGGTTTCTTCCTTGCTGTTGTGTAAAAGTAGCTAAGTTATCGTTACAGAAATTTTACATAATTTTTCCAGAAACATACTCCAACTGTAATTTTAGTGGATAGAATGATAAATAATACCTCTATTTTCTCCAGGCGATTTAAAAACATATCAAATCTGGAAAATACCATCTGTGGTTGAAAATCCCAAAATCTAACTTCTTGGCTGCTAGTGAAATAAGTTGCCACTTGTTTTCTTTCATTAAAAAAAGCATCCTTAAAACTTCTTAAAGTATTAAGAGCACTTTGTACTTGTTCCAAAGTTTCTTCTGCTTCCCTTTTCATAATATCTTCTGGTGAAAGATACAATGTAGCCTGGGGCGAAGAATAATGCAATCAGATGTTTAAAAATATAAATGGTTAATGCAACAATGTGCTATTATTCGTATACTTCTTAAAATATCTAGTTATAAAGGTAGGTTGTAAATTCTTCCTAAAATTGGAAAGAATGGTGTTTAAGACATCTATCACAAAAAAGTGACGAAAATAGATTTCAGTTTTATCTTGCCAGTCTTAGTCTTTCATGCTTGCCATCCTTATGTTTCTCATCATTGGAGCAAGTTCCTAAATTACACGGTTTGTATCATAATGCACATTTCTTCACTTCCCCAACCTTGCAGAGGTCTAGGGAGTGGAGGCTGGATACAACTCTTAAACAATTTGATTTCATATACTGGCAATAATGTAGGGGAAATCCCTTTTCTAGGTGCTTGTCCCTGAAAACAAGGATATATTTAAGTAAATCTCCTTCCTTCCCTGACTTTAATCCTTAGGCACTTTCATATAAAAATAGGGTGCATTGCATTCAATTTATCCTGGTATTTAAAATGTTACTACCTGATGAATGAACAGATTGCAGAATTCCTGCAGTAGAGATATGATTCGTGCTGGCATGTTGTAAAATTTGGAATGACTCCAGATCAGGCAGATGGTGTGAAACAGAGGAGGAATCAAAATATGTATCCCTGGAAATTCGGTCTCTTGAAAAAACTGAATATGTCTTTCTAAAGTTTTAAGATATAATTCAATATCTTGGGCTTCAATAAGTGCTGTTGAAGAAAGAAAGGATTAAAACTTGTAGTGTGTATCCCTAATACAATCTGGAGTATGTAGTGTATTTAGCCATATTCGCTTTTAAAAGAAAATGATGATCTTCTAAGGATGGTAATCAACTTGGTCATAGATGCTACTCAGAAACCATTAGGGTCCCTGTTCCACCTGTCTCCAGTAACACAAGGACAGGAAAATAAAATTGTCTGCATCCTGCTAAACTGGCATCATAAAGACTGTCCTATGATGCAACAACAAAATAACTACAATATTCTGTCTTCTGATATATGCAAGTTTGGTAGTTGGCCCAATTGCTTGGCAAACATTGTATGACAATATATTAAAAATTCTAAATGCAGTTTTCCTGACGAAAGGTTAACTTGTAGCTATAAACTAGTATACTTTTTTTCAAATTTAAAAAAAAAAGACAATGATGTAATGTTCTGCCTAATAAGACCAATATGAAAATGAATCATCCGCTTAGTTCTTTTGGAGCACAGTACTTTATAAAAATAACATGTATTTTAATGATTTTCCATTGACATTTCATTTAATCAATATGTAAAAATGAGAAAAACATTTTAAAACCATTTTAATGTTAGAAATAGATTGTCTGCAAGTAACAGCTTCAAAATAATGTTTACAAGAAACACTATATGTTAATTTAATTTTATATGTATGTAGGGAAATATCTGACTGTAACACAGTAAAGTATGACATATTGCATAAGTATTAATAAGAGTATCTCCCAAAGCAGTGGTGAAATGTAAAATTTGTTACTACCAGTTCTGTGAGCGTGGCTTGGTGGCGGTAGGGGTGGGGGTGGGGGTAATGTGATTGGGTGGGTTTGGCCAACTTTTTTTTTTTTTACTTTTAAAAGCATTTTTTCTACAACCTCTTCAGCCGAAGAGGTTGCAGAAAAAAAATGCTTTTAAAAGCCTTTGATGATCCCAGCTGAGCCGTATGATCATCAGAGGCTTTTTTTTCCCTTTTAAAAGCATTTTTTTAGCTGAAGAGGTTGTAGAAAAAATGCTTTTAAAAGCCTCTAATGATCGCACGGTTCACCTAGGCATGGGGGGGGGGGGGCGCACAGGGATTTTTGCTACCAGTTCTCTGAACCACCCTCTCCCGTCGCCATCGCTACTGGATCAGGCAATCCGGTCTGAACCTGAAGCATTTCACCCCAGTCCCAAAGCAATATTTTAATGCAAAATTATTGTGTTACAGTAAAAAAGAATATGGAGTTGATACATTTTATCCATTTATATAAAATATAAATTTATTTCAAAGAAACCTTACCATTTTCTACATCCTTATAAATATCCTGAAAAGTTGGATAATAACTGCTCTTCTTGATTTTTAAGATTCCAATTAATTTTTGGATAATAGGGCTCCTAAGCTGGAATTTAAAAAGATCTTTAATAAATATATTTATATTTGCCACATAGCAGTGTGAATTAAAAAAAAAGACTCTGAAAAGATAAAACAATCATGTTTCATAAACGGCCCTACACAAATCTAAAAATGAAATTCCAGTCATTCTAGCATGCTCAAGTCTTTGACTATTCTCAAGCAGAAATAGTTGGAAAGATAAATGGCCACAAAGGCTTTCTTTTACCTCAAAAAGGTTGAGTGATTGTTATTGCATTAATTCTTGCTCCTGCAAGTCTTATTTGTCAATCAATTAATTAATTAAGCATGCAATTTCACCTGTTATGGCCCCTGTGGACATAATTAGTTTTATCAAAATTATTCAAGCCCTAGCATGAACCAAACAGATTGATTGCAATCAGCAAATCAGCATTGATTTGAGCATCCATGGGGTATATGAGGAAATCTACATTCCTTACTTTCATAGAAGACAATTAATTGTTTGTAAGACTATAAGTATAAAGACTAATATTCAAAGACATTTCAATTAAGATTCTTATCTATTTGTGCCATATTGTATGTCTGAAAGCCACTAGATCAGGGGTGTCACACTCGTGTCATCACAGAGTCATCATGTGACATATCGTGACTTTTTCCCCCTATGCTAAACTGGGCATGGGCATGGCCAACAAGTGACACATCCGGCCTGCAGGCCGTGAGTTTGGCCCCCTGCACTAGATGAACTGAAGCCAGCTAAGCCAAGCTACATGTTCAGGAATGTCTGGTAATGTTTCTTGCCAATTTCGAGAATGCAGCTGAGAATAATAGTTAATCGATACTGTGCTATCAAGTTGTTTTTGACTCCTAGCAGCCACATAGAGAGATCTTCTACATGATGATCTATCCATAACATGTTATTTCAAATCTATCATCACCAATGCAGAAAACTGTAGTGGCCATTCACTTAGTCAACATGATAAGAAAATGGGAAAGTTATATTGTCCTTTAATAGATGTTAAGAGCCATGGTGGTGCAGTGGTTAGAATGCAGTATTGCAGGCTAATTCACTGTTTATTGCCAGTTCAATTCTGATCATTTAAAGGTTGATTCAGCCTTTCATCCTTCTGAGGTCAGTAAAATGAGGACCCAGATTGTTAGGGATAATATGCTGACGCATTAAACTGCTTAGAGAGGACTGTAAAGCATTGTAAAGCAGTATATAAGTCTAAGTGCTAGTGCTATGTTTTTTTTATGTATAGAACAGATAGGATGTTTGTAAATGTTGATGTTGAAACTACTAGGAAATGTCATTCTTTTCCTATACTATAAAATGAGTGAATAGATCTTATTTTTTATGGCCTACTAGAAAGTCATCAAAACTGTACTGCTATGGGTGCTGTAGAACTCCTGGTGCCAAGAATATATTTTTAATCGTAATTATTTATAATGTTGTTTATTGTATATTACTTTAATTTATTATGGTTACTACTTATTAGTTGCAGCTCTTGCTTTTCCACATTGCTTAGAATCACCTTGGCTGAAGCAGTTTTTAAATGTATATATAATTTATTTATAAATACATTGTGAGGCTATATACAAATCTAAGTAAGCTGCAATAAAAGCAGAACATTCATTTATAGAATGCTTTCAACCATTGTTAGACTAATTTGTATCTGATGCTTCATCTGTTGGTTAGAAATTAACATATTCACTTTCTCTTCCAGTACATATTATTGAAAAACAGCCACAAACTATCATTGAAGTAGGAGCTACCTACCTGATCATATATACATAAGAGATTGTCTTTTCTTTCTTTCCAAAACTTAAGTTCACTCTGAGGATCTGGGTGAACTTGGTCAAAAGGTGGTTGAACTGTATTCCTTTCCAAAATGTCTTTTATTTGGCGTGACCACTTGATAACCATTGATTCTATTTCATGAAGTACTGACCTTGTCTGGGAATTCTGTCTGAAAAATAGGGAGAATAAAGGATTTTTCCATGCTTAAAAGGTAAAGGTTCCCTTCGCACATATGTACTAGTCATTCATGACTCTAGGGGGCGGTGCTCATCTCTGTTTCAAAGCCGAAGAGCCAATGCTGTCTGAAGACATCTCCGTGGTCATGTGGCCAGCATGACTAAACATCAAAGGCACATGGAACACTGTTACCTTCCCGCCAAAGGCGGTTCCTATTTTTCTACTTGCATTTTTCTAATGTGCTTTCAAAGTGCTAGGTTGGCAGAAGCTGGGACAAGTAACAAGAGCTCACCCCGTTACACGGCACTAAGGATTTGAACTACTGAACTGGACCCAGATTGTTGGGGGCAATATGCTATTTTGTTTACTGTCTTTGATGTAAGCCACCCAGAGTCCTCAGAGAGTGGGCGGCATAGAAATATGACTAACAAATAAATAAATAAACTGCCAACCTTTTGATCGACAAGCTCAGCATCTTAGCCACTGAGCCACCACACTTAGAATCATGCTTAGAGGTGCTTAAAGTTACACTGAAACTAACTGCACTATATTCTGTGCTGTGCTTTTATTATTTGGTTCTGATCTGATAATAGATGGTACTGCTTAACACGACTTGACAAATTACATGTTAAACTGACAAATTAAGCAATTTCCAATGTTTTCTTTTTAAAAGTTCCCTGAATAAAGAGAATTTTTGTTTGCAGTGATAAATAAAGTATATGTTCTGAGATGATATTAGCATTACAAGGGCACTTTGAAAATCAAACTTAAAGTCAAGGTCTTCTGTCAATTGGATTTGTGATGTGGATATAACAACTCTACAGTCAAGCCATTCTTTCATATAACAAATGCTTCCCTTTTATTTATCCTTAATATAACTCTATTTTCCTTATTCTTATAAGAGTATATCAAGAAATGTGCTGGTTTTGATCCAAGAATAATCCAACCAGGAATTCTGCCATAGTGGCTAAATAAAGGGTAGGTGCAACTGCACATTCTACTTGTGTATCCAAAAACTGACACTGAGAAGAAGCAAATCATCTCTGATACTAAAATATATATACCTGTCGTTTTCCGTAGCCACTAGTTATCTTATAGTCTATAAAGTTTTCTAATTTTTAAAAATAATCTAACCTTTAAAATGAAGCATTATTAATAAATTGCATTCATTGGAGGATCAGTATAGATGCATTTGGTTATTTACTTATGGTATTTCAGGGTATCAAGTCTGATTGCAACTCCAATCAACTAGGACTCTATGCAGTGAACAACCCAACTGCTGTACTCAGTTAAAATTATAATAATGCTAGCATAGCCTTAAAAAAAGTCAATCAGTACAGAATTCAGTTATAAGGGAAGTGATTAAAGGCTGCAAAAATATCACCCAGCTAGTGGTGGGTGGATTCCTCCTAGGCTGCCAGATGCTGCCTGAATATTCCCAGAAATCTGTCCTTGAAGAACAAGACAAAACATCCTGAAACACCTAGGGCCATTTTAAAAACTTAAAAAAAAAAAAGAAAAGAAAAAGAAGAGGTTCTGTTGCCCATCCTAGTGTTTGTGTACTGGGAAGACCATGGAAGTTGTGATTGACAAAATCCAAGGAATCATGTAAATATCCTTTTGTCTGATATTACATTAATAACACTGATTGGCACCTTATCCCTATATAGATAGATATGGAGAGAGGGGAGGGAGGGAGGGAGAGAGAGAGAGACAGAAACAGAGACATATGTCTATCAAAGAGGATTATGAGGACATGATAAATGTCTTCCAGTACTTGAGAGGCTGTCACAAAGAAGAGGAGATTGACTTATTCTCTAAGACACCAAACAAGAAGTAATGGGTGGAAGTTCGTTAAAAAGAGATCCGATCTAGAAGTAAGAAGAAATTTTATGACAGTCAGATCAATTAGTCAGTGGAATAGCTTGCCTCCTGGAGTAATGAATGCACTGAGGTTTTCAAAAGCAGACCAAACTATTTGATTGGCAGTCAATTAAGGCTCCTACCTCAAACAGGGGTTTGGACTAGAGCAAGGGTGTCAAACTCAAAGCCTGGGGGCCAGGTCCAGTCCATGGGGTGCTTAGATCTGGCCTGTGGGGTCACCCTGGAAACATCAAAGAACTGGCCCACGATGCCTCTGCTAGCAAAAACGGAGCTTGGGAGGGCTGCACGTGGTGGCTCTTTTCACTGGCAGAGGTCTGCAGGAGACCATCACAGCCAAAAATGGAACTTGGGGGGGGGAACCACGCAGGGGCCCCTGAGCTCTGTTTTCCCTGACAGAGTGCTAGCAAAACAAACTACTAGCAAAAGTGGATCCCCCAGCCCCAACCAGACCACCACAAGTGCCCCCAACACGAGTAACATCGAACTGGCCATGCCCACCATGTCCATGCCCACCTGGCCACGCCCTCACCAAGCTCAAACACAACCCTGATGTGGCCCTCAATGAAATCGAGTTTGACACCCCTGGACTAGAGGATCTCCAAGGTCCCTTCCAGCCCTACGATTCTGTTTTAGATTATTTCTATTTTCTTATGATATTATATTAACAGAATCTTGAAATTTTCAATGCACAAATTTTCTGCTTACACTTTAACTGCTTGATCCATTAGACCAGGTCCTTCCCAAGTCTCTTTCTCTATTAAGCCATTGGAAGGCTCCTGCTTCTTTTGTCTGATTGTTTCCTAGGTAGCATCTTTTCCCCCCATTCCCAAAGACATTCACACATTCCATTACATATATATGTACACTCCTTACTTATTTTCAGTGCACATATCCTGCAAATCAGTCTTTGTTGCAATTGTTGGAAGAGGAAGAAGAATTTTCCCAGACACAATTCCACTCATAACATAGGTCTTATTTTTAATTATCTCTATATGTCGCTCCATATCCTGGGAAATAACATGTGGCCAAGATCCGTTATTTTTCTTACTGGAAAGAACAGGAACTACAACCTAGTAGCAGAAAGAACAGGATGTCAGTGATATAAAGAATCATTAAAACTTACCTTCTTTTTGAAGTTCTGTTTAATTTTTGTTGTTATATTCTTTCATAAACACCCTCAAACAATTTTCTTTCTTAAACAACCTCAAGCAATTATGTTAACTTTTAAAATGAAACATTATGCATTGATAACTCACAGGAAGACTATTTAAGAAACAGGCTATCCTTGCATTATGTATTTTATAACTTTACACCAAAGAGGCTTACATTTGTTCATCTGTATTCTGTTTTTATTCTTATATAGAGAGATACACTGATAATCTTGTGGCTTCAATATATTTCAAAATGGAAACTCAATACAGGTTTGCAAATACTAAACTGTTACCTACTATGCTGTACTATCATCTAACAGCAATCAGTGTTCTTATGGCCAACACAAAACCATCAGATCCATTACATGGTATACCATGTCTTTAGAATACATATGAAGAGAGACACATTATATTCAGCTTCCATTTGGTCTCGCTAATAAGTATGGATTCAGACAAAATATGAGGTTCCATCACTTCTACTATTACCATAAAATAATTACCCTATCACCTCAACAATTGCCATCTATTACCCTAAAACAGTAACACTGATTGGGAAAACAGAGTAAAAAGATAACTGTTGTGAATTTTCTATCTGATTTAAAAATGATTTACAGACTGGTTTAGCTGAGAAAAGGATTAAGTTTGATTCACTCTTAGTAACATTACTTTCCAATTCTCATTTCATTCTGTAAATGCATGCTGTGGGGATTATCTCTAAAACAGGGGTCCTGAAACTTTTTAAACAGGGGGCCAATTTATGGTCCCTCAGACTGTTGGGAGGCTGGACTGGCTGGGTGGTCGTGGCTAGGAGGTCATGTGACTGGGTGGGTGTGGCCAATTTAGCAGTCCATGAAACAATGCAAACAAATTAAACTTTAATTTGTATTGCTCCTAGGAGTGTTTTGTTTGCTTTTGTTTGCATGTTGCTCTTTTGGTTGACTTTTCTTTTTACTACATCGTTTTTTCAGTTGTTTAAGAGTCTAGTGGTCCATTTCAGGAAACTCAAGTTTTGCCACAATTCATCTTAGTCCCAAGGAGCTTACAATCAAAAAGTCTCTCTCCTCTCTCTCCCTCCCCCCTCTCTCTAGCACTCCTTCTCTCTTTCTCTTTCTCTCTCTCTCTCTCTTTCTTTCTCTCTCTCTCTCTTTCTTTCTCTCTGTGTGTGTCTTGTCTCTCTCTCTTTCCCCTCCTCTCTCTTTCTGTCTATCTCTCTCTCTCTTTCTTTCTCTGTCTATCTCTCTCTCTTTCTGTCTAAATTCTGGAGGTGGGAGAGCTAAAAAGGGTGTGTGTGGACACCCCGGGGCCTCCATGCGTCCGAATTTTCACCTCCCCTGCCACCAGAAGCATTCTGCAGGCCAAAAATGTTGGCCTTACCTTCCAGGTCCAACCCATGGGGCTCGCGAAGGTAAGTCCTATACTCGGCTAAAAGCTGGGGGCCGGCGAGTGGATGGGCCGATGTGGATGGGGCAGCCTCGTGGTCCTGCGTGGGCTAGATTAATGGCTTTGGTGGGCTGTATGCAGCCCACAGGCCATAGTTTTAGGCCTCCTGCTCTAGAGTAACATGAGAGGGGATTCCCAGGAGAAAATAGAGAAACATTATCCTTGTCCTTGTCCAATTCAGGAAATAATTTCTTGAATTGGATTTCATACTGTACATTTAGGATTTAAACTAGAGGAATACACTGTATTTTCTTTGCTATGCAAATTTCATGACACTGGATTGAAGCCCCTTCAATCCATGGAAAGCAACCCAAGATTCAAATTAATTATATGAACAGCTATTAATCTTTCTTTACTGTATAGCGAAATCTAAATTTTAAATGAAATTTGAATGAGTTTATGAAGCAATAGATTCTAAATGATTACAGCTAATTCAACAACTTCCTTATATTGGTTTTGGTGTCTGATTCTGATATCCTCCTCTGTCAAAAAAAATGAGTTAAATTACTTTGAATACCAAATATATTCTAAGAACTGTAAATATTAAGCCCAATACTAATACAAACTGAATTGTGTTTTTAGTGATAAACATTTTATACTGAACTGATTATGAAATGAAAATCTGTCTCCTATTCATTCTGCAAGACTTTTTTTTTTAATTATTTGGTCTCTAATACAAGATTGTTCTTCAATGATAATCAGAAATGTTAAATATTTGATCAAAAGCACTTTTGACATTGTGAAATGTTTGATCTCTGTGTCATATACCAATCAAACAGTCCCAGTAAGACTATGATCTGTAACTATAACATTCCAAAAGTTTGTTTGTTGCAATACATCTTCCATAGTGATAAATGCAAACTTACGTCAGCTTGAGAACAAATTGTACTCTAAATGAACATGCAATTTAGAAATAAGTTAAGAACAAAGGAGCACTCAACAGTAAGATCAGAAATCTCAAGCACTGTGAGATGGGTACCATCCTTCTACACACAGGTCCCAATGTGCATGCAGACAATACTCTTCATATTATTAGCTCAATGTCTCATGTGATTTTATTTTCAAATATTATGTCAATTAAGGAAAAAAAAAACTAATACACAACAGACTGCCCAGCTAAAGGATTTTTGAAATATATAATTATTAAGACAACTAAATAGGTAAATCATGATGAAAATGCTTTCTTGAGGGGGGGGAGTTCCTGGCTCTAATTAGTATGCAATATTAATGTTGCATTAGATAGCTAGGTAGGTAAACTTTTATTATGGTCTTGTATGCATACACACACAAACACACACATACACACATATACGTACATACACACACACATCTATATATAAAATACAAAAAAATTACATTAAAGATAGCAATTAAAGACCATAACATCTAGAAGTTTTCCATTCTGTTAATAGAAGCTTCAAAAAAATTTTTATTAATTATGTGAATATGTATTTTATCCTTTTAGTCTGACAGTAATCAATATTTTTAAAGCATATTGTCTAGTCACAACACTATACTATCACCTATATCTCTTTCATTTACTGCTTATATTTCCTATTGATCTGTGAACCTGTAGGACAAAAGCATTTATTTATTTCCTGCAGAAGTTCAAAGCCATGTACATAGCATTCTTCCATTTTCCTTTCACCTCCTGCACTGGGAGACCATGACTAGCACTAAGTTGTCTAACTTTCAATGACTAAGCATTGATTTACTCCCTATCTTATTTTTTTCAGCATTTATATACTGCACTTTTTACGGCATGTTTTCTGCATGAAGAGAACAATAAACAAAGCAACTTTATCATTCTATACATTGCAGGAATACTGGAAAAGTTCTGGAGGATCTTTAGCCAACACAACATATGTGCACACTTTAAGTCCAAGAATACACTAAGGTAGACGATTGTTCACCCAAAGGATAAAACACCCAGGCACCAACTGAGCAATGTGGTATATGCAGTACAATGCAGTGAGCCATGTGCAGATCTGTACATTGGGGAAACAAAACCACCACTTCATAAACACATGACACAACATAGGAGAACAAATCAATGGTGGTATTTAGCCAGTTCTATCCGGTTCAGGCGAACTGGTAGTGGTGGCTTTGGGTGGCTCCGCCTACCCACCAGGATGTAAACACATCCCATTTATCCACATTTTTGATGCTCTGTGCATGCGTGGAAGGCCCTGCACATGCGCAGAGGTGGTGTGTGTAAGCGAAACAAGCCACACATGCTCACATTTGTGAACTGGTAGCAAAGGTAAGTTGTAGGAATCTGCAATCTGCATATGTGCAGGGATTTTCCTATCTTGGATGGCAAACCTCAGATAAGGAAGGTTACTTGCACGTAAGCACCAGGAAACTACCTTAGAAGATAAGACCCTAATTCTGTAAATAAGAGGAACAGCAGGAGAGGAAATGGGATATATGTCGAGTGTCAGCCATTCCCTCGACACATGATCTTGGGGACTGTGACAAGCCAGAAGAACAGAGACACGGTGAAGGGGGGTGTTGTAGCGTTTAGCAGGGCACGGTGATATCAGGTGGTGGACGGTATAGGGAATCTGGGGACAGGGTCAATAAAATGATGTCAAAGGAAACAAAAGCCCTTCAATACGAGGGACAGCAAGATCCGGAAGTAACTGAAGGAGTAAATAGCGCGGTCACTTTAAATACACAATTGAGCACGGGCGGGGCACTTGGGGCCGTTCTATAAAGCCAGATAAGCAGAGGAGGAGGGCGTCTCCAACTTTGTTTTTCATCAGAAAACTTCAGCGCTTACTGTATGACCACTGTGTAAGCTACGATTAAACTGGATAGCTTCACCTTTGAGTGTGTGCGTGTGGTGTTTGTTCGGCGGAGCACAGGTGGTTCCAGAGGAGGCTGACAATATATGTGTATTAGACTTTAATTAAAGTCTAACATTATAAGTCCTTAAGCAAAGCAGTAATGGCTAACCAAAGACTCTAGTTACCTGGAAGATTCTGTAGCCAATGAGATGCTGCCAAGTACACTGTAACTTGAAAGTAACAAACTATATAAATGTCACTATATATTGTCATGTAGACAATAAAATCACCACATACACCTTCAACCTTTGTGTGTGTGTGGTCTCTACAGTAAGTGAATACCACCCCTGGAACAAATCCATCAGGATTAGATTCAGCAGTCCATTTGCATTTGAAGTCCACATTTTGGACAGAGACAACTGTTGGTTTGAAAGAGGGGTCAAAGAGGCCATTTATGTCAAAATTGAACAGCCCTCTCTCAACAAAGAGGGAGGGATATGACATCATCTATCTCCATTCTACAACACAACCCTTTCAATGTTTTAAAAAAGGCTCCGCAACCATTTGCACTATTCAGGTGACCCTGATGACACAAATAAACCTCCAGGTAGCCTTAACAACTTGCTAGAAGAATGCAAATAACCAGCTGTCTGCAAGGAGTGTAAATACTTGCACTCCCCACCATCCAGTCAGAGCTGAAGAAGTTTCTTGGATAAGGAGCAAAACATCTTCAAAGAAAGTGCAGTTGCCTGTTGAAAAAGCACCTTTGGGACAAGATTGCATTCCAAATTTCAAACATTCTCTATAACATTGTCTGAAAAATATTACAAGGTTATTCTTGCTGATTTCACCGTGTTTCTCAGTGGTCTACAGAATTCAAAATATTAAAAAAAAAAATCTACCATAATTCCCTTCATTATAAATGCTGTCTTTATAATGTTGCTAAGCAAGAGTTTCCATAGACTTTATTTTTTAAAAATGAAAATATTCAGAAGATAGAAATCTAGTATTTTCCCAAAAGAAGCAGCTTTTTGACAACTTGTCTACTAAAACAGATGTAAGAATAACATATTGCAAAATAATTATGTTGTTTTTTAAGTTCCTTTAAATTAACTTTATAAAGTTATTTGTCTATTACTGAATATACAGAGTACAAGAGTACTCCGAAGTACTCTTGCACTCCATATAAGAACTATGAGTTTTAAAAAATAGAAGTCCTTTGAAATAATGTTAAAATAGGGAATCTAGATTCCAGTCCTTGCTAAATACTGAAATTCAATGCTTGATGTTGGGTCAAATTTTGACTCCCAACTATCTATTTCACAGAAAAAACTGAAGGGAGATCTTTATGTGTATTGTCTTGAGCTTCTACAGAAAACATGATCTGTAAATGCTATATGTAAACAAAACAAAACAAAACAAACAAACAAACATTACCTTCTCTAAGAACACAATTACATGCTCCAAGGGTATCCCAGACAGTTCTGACCATCTGAGGTCTTCCTTGTAGTTTTCTGTTCCAATGCTATTTGCAGTCTTCATAACCCATACAAGTTTATGTTTTATAACACTTGGTATCTAAATTAGAAAGAGACATACTACTAATAATAATGAAAATAAACCCATGACTTATCCAACTGTAGAGCTATTGTTTTACATTATAGCTTTGGCCAATACTTTGCAACTATTTAGGTTTAACTCTAGAAAGAAAAGGATTCATGCTACATGAGACACTGTAGAATTTTATATTTTCATAGGTTGGAGGTGGGAAACTTTTTGCAGACAATGGCTGATTTATTGCTATATTCATAGTAGGTCCAAGTGCTGTAGATCTCATTCACTGAAATCAAGGTGTGTAATGAAATGTCTGAATGACCTTGAAGAATGAGAGGAAGAGATGCTGCCTAGGAAACAATCAGATAAGAGAGGGAGAACCCATAGTGGCTTAACGGTCAGACAAAGAAACTTGGAAAGACCCAGGTACTTTCCGACTGATATCAGATAACCAGATAGGAAACCCAACTAGATGAATTAATTCTATTTTATTATAGAATTAGCAGAACTATTTAACAGAATCTTGAGGGTACAAACTTCCCACCACCACTTTAAACTGCTTGACCCATTAGGACATGCCTGCCTAAGGTTTTTTTCCTCTAATTGTTAAACCACTGTAGGCTCCTGCCATTCTTGTTGGCTTTCAAGGCAGCATTGCTGTTCCATGAAGGTCATCCAAACATTTCATTACAAGTGGAATCTTGTGGGGTGGTGGTGGTGGTAGATGCCTTAAACTCCTTTAGCTCTTAAAAGAATCCAAAGATTTTGGCCCCATAAATTTTGGACTTTGGGGGACTGGTGTAGGGCTTACAAAATTGGGTACAAGTGCATACATGGAGCTGCACATGTATGCTCGCCCATCACTTCCACAGCCTGGTTCTTTTTCCTTTCTTTTTTTTTAAATAATAAACATAAAAATTCAATGTCTATATGAACAATGTGTTGTCTGAGTTCAATTGTTTTTTAGAAATAGTAATAATAACAATAACATTCATAACATTAATGATAAACATTAGTAATAACATAACATTAGTGATAATCATATAATAATGTTTGCTTATCCGTTTTAATAAATCTTCAATTTAGTTAATCATTTCCTTATGCTTTTAAGTTTCTAACCTGTTTCTGCTAATTAGCCATTGATAAAACAAATCCCATGTTAAAAAGTATTGTTTATTCCTTCTCCTTAATTTTGAACAGTAGTCTATCCATTTCTGCAGTGTCTAATATTTTTAATAACATTTTCATCTGTAGGGATCTCTTCATTTGTCCATTGTTGTGCAAACACAATTCTAGCTGCAGTTAACACATGTAAGATTAAATGTGTATTCCCTTTATTATATTTTTCTGGTAGAATGCCCAACAAAAATATTTCTGGCTTTAAGTCTATGTGTTGCTTTACTATTTTTTCCAACCATGTGCATATTTTTGTCCAATATTTTTTTGCCTTTGGGCATGTCCACCACATGTGATAGTACGAACCCCATATCTGATTACATTTCCAGCACTTAGAATCTTTGCCAATCTTGCTGGTGGAAAATGCCATCTATAAAACATTTTATATAGTTTTTTTTATGCAGTTGATACTGTTAATTTGTAATTCCTATCCCACTATTTCTGCCATTTATCTAATTCTATAGTATAGCCAAAATTTTTGGCTAACACTATCATTGTTTCCTTTCCTTGCTCTTCTTCCATTTTAATCCTCAATAAGTAGTTATAAGTTTTTTAAATTAGTTTTTCATCTGCCCCTGTTAATATTTGGTCCAGTTCTGTTGATTCTTTATAAAAACCACAGCCTGGTTCTGAATGGCCAAAGCATGGGAGTTGGGGACCCTTGCCCTATGCCATACAATATGCCATATATATTATGCACATAAAGATATGCAGGTTTATATTTCCTGCTATATCATAATGTATAAAGGGCCACTCGATGCTTAACATACCTTATTCATGATCACTTTTGCCTCTAAAAAGTATGAACATCAAGGGTGTTCCACCTGCTTCCTGAAAGCCCCATGTTGTGTCAAATCTTCCTGAGGACTATAATTGGTGGCACTGTGATGTCACCAAAGTGTGTGACATCACAGTGATGAGCTAAAGTTTTTGAAAGTGGTACAATTTTTAAAAGTTTTTGAGAGTTACTTAAGACTTTAAATCTTGCAAGATTAAACTTCCTTCCTGTCCACCCAAGAAAATATGAGCCTAATTTGGGTGAGCAGTTTATTTTACCCCTTAAAACCCTGCCAATTCCTAAATGGAAAAAAAATGAATCATAAATTTAAATCCAATCATTCAGAGGAAAGAGTACATATGCATACTATCTATCTATCTATCTATCTATCTATCTATCTATCTATCTATCTATCTTCTAGCTATCAATTACATTTACACACCACACATCTCACCAGTATGGTTGTTCTGGAAAGTTTATAAACAATAAGAAATGATAAATATAAAAACAATTTTTAAAGTTACATATGAACTAAGATCAAGGAGACTGCACACTCAGGGCTGAGGTGGTCTTATTCCATCTCCAACAAGGAGCATCCCTATCGGAGTCAGAAAAACTAAATTTTGGGCTCCTCCGAAGGTCGGTAGATGGGAGCAGATCTCTGATGGCAGAATGTTCCACAAGGCAGGGTCCACAGTGGAAAAGGCTCTTCTCCTCCACCCTGGAAGATATCTATTGGTACTGTGAAAGAAAGACTACAAGTGGACAAGCCCATACGAACAGGTCTAGCAGTGTCCATAGTTGCATCAGTGATAGTTTGTCTTTCATATGGAGAACTAATTGCCATTCTAACTGCAGGAAAATTATATCCCATTATTCAGTAGATAGTCCCTGCAAGTGGATTTATGCATTTACTTATTTATTAAGTTCCCCATTCCCTCCACGTTTTAAAATCCATGTGACTGGATGCGGAAATAGCCCCCAAACAGAAAACTAGAAAACTAGTTTAAGAACACTAACTATGTAGGAAACCATATTCCCTCCTTTTACCTTTGTCTCCATAGCCAATCCTCCGGCCACAGAGAGGTAGAAGGCCAAGAAATCCGGGTGGTTACTCTCTAAAAAGTCAGTCACGAGCTTTTGGTTCTGTTCTTCTTCCAGAAACTCGTCCCATTTGTCTTCTTTGAGCCTTAACAAATGGGCCAGGCGGAGGCCAACGAATTGCACCCGCTCGTCTTCAGCGAAACTTTTTTCCTGCACTGTCTCGTCTTCCTCGTCCTCCATCGCCACCGCCAATACAATCGGGAGAGTCGAGTGAAACTCCTTACAACAAAGCTTATTGCAGGGCACTTCTGCGTCTCCTATCCGTGGGATCCCTTCCCGACGCTTTGATAGCTTAATTACGCCTTTGTTTTCTCTCCTGTCCTCCGAACTCTGAGCCCGGACACCTCACCTGCCTCTGCTGCGCGCGCCCTCCCGCCCACTCATGTCTTCTTTCCCCCAAGACTAACGCAGGTGCTTGGCCCAGCTCCCCTCCATTACCGCGGCGACAGCAGCGTCCCGTTGCCCTGGGGACCAACCAAGTCACACACAGGCCACCCGCAGTTGCGATTGAAGGGAAACAAATCACAGCGTTAACCAATTAGGGCCACCCTTTTTTGAGGAAGGAAACACCAGCTGTAAAAAAAATCGGGGGAGGATGCAGCTAAACTTTTGATGGAGAGTGGCGAAATGCACAATACAGTCCTGCGCTGCTGAAGTCTAATACTCTTGAGTCAGTGAGGGGGGAGGCAAAGGGCTTCTGCCTCTCACACTCAGAACTAACATATCGCTCGCAGCCTCCTGCAAATACTATCTGAACCTTTGAAAGAATGGGCATGGAAGTACACATGTTGCTTTAGTTTAGTTTGATTTTGATTCTTATGGTTTTAATATTTTTAGTGTTATGTGGATGTTGTTTTGATTGTGAGTTTTTGTTTGCTACAAGATGAGCAGCTACAAAAGTTTGGAAGAAAAAGAAAGAGCAACAGATTTTTGTCAGCACATTTTCCTTGTCGATGAAGTTAATGATGAATGACAATGCATTTTGTTTGCACTCTGAGTTCTTTACTTTCTAAAAATATGAGTACTTTCTGAGGCTTGAATTCTGGGGGATGAAGTGGAAAACTAACCAATAATTTTAAAAATTGTGAGGTTTCGGAGGGAAGGAGAGCTATCTATCAGCTTCTATAAGCATCTGGCCTTCGATGTGATGAATGGACATGGTTGTGAAAATAAAACAATCTATATTTTGAATCTATATTCAAAAATGAATACAGTAGATTCTACCAAGAATTCCACAAACAGATTGAAATGGAATTAACAATGTATTTCCCAAGAAAACTGATAGTTTTAAGTCACTTCCATAGATAGAGGATAACATGAAATCTATGGCTGTCCTCAGGTGAAACTAACTGCCACGTGACTTCACATCACCTTGGCAACTCAAGCCAATTTATTATATAAATTAACTGGCTTCGATTCCTCTTTCCAGGTTATACTGTAAGAGCAGCTACACAGAAAGTCCACTGCAATTACATGGCAGAGCAGCTTCCCAAGAAAGTTGCCCTGGTGCTTGCCTTTCTCCTCTCCTCTCCTCCCCTCCCCTCCCCTCCTCTCCCCTCCCCTTCCCTTCCCTGGAAGACATGACACTTGGCTACAATGTAAAGTAGTGAGCATACAGCTTGTATAACAGTGTAAATGTGCTGCCCCCTCAAAATAATGCAACACACAGCCATTAATGTCTAAACTGGTGGCAACAAAAGTGAGTACACACATGTGCACTCACATTTTCGGCAAACTGGTGGTGGAACTATTTGAAACCCACCACCAGTGATGGGTTGTCCCCAGTTCGGACAGGTTAGCAAGAACTGGTAGTAAAATTGGTGGGAGGCTCCGCCCACCTTCCCGGATGTTGTCATAGGCGATCTGCGCATGTGCAGAAGCTTCTTCGCATGCGCAGAAGCTCAGCATGCATGAAAGCAAAGCAACCGCATGCACACGATCCCATTGCGAACCGGTAATAAAGGTAAGTAGAACCCAGCCCTGCCCACCACTGATGTATATGTATGTAGGGATTTTGCAACAAAATGCACTGTAAAACTGCAGCAAGGAGAGAAATATATTAATATTATACTGTAGAGGGAAACATTTGCAAGTAAAGTCATAAAAAAAAGAAAACATTTAAGATTAAAAGAAGTAAAAAGAATGCTGAGTGTGATAGATATTTTAAAAATGTTGTAGAAGTGATTGAAAAGAACTGAAAGAAGAGGTCCAACAGGGTGAATGGAATTTTTAAAAAAGTAATATAAGTAATATTTCTCAAAGTAATATTTGAGATAAAAACCGACTTGAAGAAATGCTGAAATATTTTAAAGATTTATATGAGAATGACAGTCATCTGTTGTAGAATATAGTGGTGTTTAAAAATGTGTGAATCCTTTTGAATTTTCAATATTTCTGCATAAATACAATATGATTTAAAATATGATCCATTTCCACCTATCTATAGTGGCACTTCAGTACTCAGTGTGCCAGGGTTCCAAGTAACACCCCAATGAAAGAAAACTCCGAGGCTTGAAGTTCCTCAAAGCTACATTTTATTAGAGATTCATATTTCACAGTTTGACCCTGTAACTCCCGATGACATGGACAGGATTCTGGGTAGACTGAACACGGCCACATGTTTGTTGGACCCATGTCCCTCCTGGTTGGTGCTGACTTCTCAGGAGGTGACACGAGGCTGGCTCCAGGGGATTATAAATGCTTCGTTGAGTGAGGGTGACTTTTCCGCCGCCTTGAAAGAGGCGGTGATGAGGCCACTCCTCAAGAAGCCTTCCCTGGACCTGGCAGTGTTAGCTAACTATCGTCCAGTCTCCAACCTTCGCTTTGTGGTGAAGGTTGTTGAGAGTGTGGTCGCACAACAGCTTCCCCAGCCCCTGGATGAAACGGTTTATCTGGATCCGTTCCAGTCGGGCTTCAGGCCTGGGTATAGCATGGAAACGGCATTGGTCGCGTTGGTGGATGATCTCTGGAGGGCTCGGGACAAGGATTACTCCTCTGTCCTGGTCCTGTTAGATCTCTCAGCGGCTTTTGATACCATCGACCATGGTACCATGCTGCACCGGTTGGAAGAGTTGGGGGTGAGGGGCACTGTGTTGTGGTGGTTCTCCTCCTTTCTCTCCGACCGGTCGCAGTCTGTGTTGGCAGGGGGGCAGAGGTCGACCCCAAGGCACCTTATATGTGGGGTGCCACAGGGTTCGGTCCTCTCGCCCCTTCTGTTCCACATTTATGTGAAGCCCCTGGGTGAGATCATCCTTAGGTTTTGGGGTGAAGTACCATCAGTACGCTGATGACACTCAGAGGTACATCTCCACCCCGGACAACCCCAATGATGCCCTTGAAGTGATGTCCCAGTGCCTGGAGGCCGTGCGGATCTGGATGGGGAGAAACAGACTCAGGCTCAACCTACCCAAGACCAAGTGGCTGTGGTTTCTGGCATCCCAATAAAGTCAGTTGGTGCCATCACTGACTACTGGGGGCGAGTCGTTGGCCCCCACAGAGAGGGTTCGCAACTTGGGTGTCCTCCTGGATTCACGGCTGTCTTTAGAAGAGCATTTGATGGCTGTGGCCGGGAAGACTTTTTATCAGGTTCGCCTGATCCGCCAGTTGCGTCCCTTTCTAGATTGGGACTACTTACGCATGGTTACTCATGCCCTCATCACATCCTGCCTGGACTACTGTAATGCTCTCTACATGGGTCTCCCCTTGAGGACACCCGGAGGCTCCAACTGGTCCAGAATGCAGCTGCGTGGGTGGTTATGGGAGCGATGTGGCGTTTCCATGTAACACCTCTCCTGCGCGAGCTGCACTGGCTCCCGGTGGTCTTCCAGGTGCGCTTCAAGGTTTTGGTTACCACCTTTAGAGCGCTCCGTGGCTTAGGACCTGGATACTTACGGGACCGCCTGCTGCCACCAGTAGCCTCTCACCGGCCAGTACGCTCTCATAGAGAGGGGCTCCTCAGGGTGCCATCAGCCAAACAATGTTGACTGGTGGCCCCCAGGGGGAGAGTCTTCTCTGTGGGGGCACCTGCTATCTGGAATGAGCTCCCCCCGGAGATACAGAGGATTCTGGATCTACGCACCTTCCGCCGTGCCCTCAAGACCTTTCTATTTCAACAGGCTAGCCTGGCCTTTTTTAAATGTAAATTTTAAATTTGTCTTAACCATTGGGGGTGTTTTTAATTTGTCCCGGGCCAAATTATTTAATGTGGTTTTATACTGTCTTTTAAATTTTGTAATCGATGTGTTTTATTTTTTGGCTATTCACCGCTCTGAGTCCTTCGGGAATAGGGCGGTATATAAATCTAATAAAATAAAATAAATAAATAAATAAATAAATTTTGGCACATCAGGGAAAACCCGAATCTGAAAGTCTCCAGATTTTCCCCACCCAAAGAAAAGTTCAAGTGCCCAACATCCACAAGTCCATCACATGGCCCAATCAAACATCGTCCCAACTGGAGATGCCTCCCAGTTCCGGTCTTCCAGGTGCAGGGCAAGTTGTCCTTGACTTCTTGAGTAAGGAATGTTATTATGACTATATATCACCCATGCTCCATACCACCCCCTCCCAGTTTCCCACAGTAGTAAATGTGGCAGGTCTGAAGGACTAATACAAAAGATGGCTTTCAGGCCTGGCACAGTGTTAATTGATTCTAGCAGGTGCAATGAGTACCAAAAACAATGAGTAGTAAACAAATTTTTCCCATAAGGCACGGGTATCAAACTCGCCGTGTCACATTGCGGTCAGGTGATGTTTTGCAACATTTTTCCCATTCATGGTGCTGGGATCAGTATGGCTTCTGTGTGATGCATACGGCCCGCAGGCCACTAGGTTGACACCCCTGCCATAAGGAATGACATAGTGAGTCACAAAGCAGCCAACACTGACAAGTGCTAGCTTGTGCACTGAGTACTGAACAGGGAAAAAAATCCACATAAAAATGCATTGAATAGAAAATTATATGAATTTTAAAGCAGCTGAATACCAAGATACCACTATAGTTCTAAAACTAACTCAAATAAAATGATTCAGAAGTATTATATTTGCTTGTTTATTTATTGAGGAAAGTGACCAAAGCTATATATTTGTATGTGGCAAAAATATGTGAACTTTCAGTAACTAGTATAAACTACTCAGGGCCGGATTTTCCTATAGGCTAACTAGGCTTCAGCCTAGGGCCTCAAGATCAAGAGGGGCCTACACAGTGGTGGGATTCTGGGGGTTCTAGGGGGTTCAGCCGAACCCTTTGTTAAATTGCTGGCTCGCCTGCCCCTAGACTCCCACCCGCGCGGCGCCAGCCTACCGTAGCCAGGGGTGGGCAATTGTGGCTCTTTTACAACCTGTGGACTTCAACTTCCAGAATTCCTGAGACAGCTTGGCTGTCTGAGGAATTCTGGGAGTTGAAGGCCACAGGTTGCGAAAGAGCCACAATTGCCCACCCCTTCCCTAGCCTGAGTTCCGCTGCCTGGGATCCACGTGGGCTCCGGACGCAAGAGAGCAGGATGGAGAAAGCAGCTTCCACGCCTTCACTCACCCTCCCTCTCTGCCGTTCGCTTACCCCGCCCACTCCCCATCTATTGCTGCCTCCGATGGCTAGAGGAAAAAAAAACTTCAAATTCTTGCTGCGGGGCTTCAAAGGGCCGTCCTAGAGCCAGTGGTGCAGCCGAACCCTTTGTTAAATTGCTGGCTTGCCCCGCCCCTCCGCACCACTATTTAGTGCCAATAAATAGTGGTGGGCGAGGGGCGGGGGAGCCAGCAATTTAACAAAGGGTTCAGTGTTTTTTTGTAATTTTATTGGCCCCCGGAGCTTCAGCATAGGCTAATTAGCCCTTGCTTTGATCGGCTCCCGACCCCTAGCTGATTTGCTCTCAGCTGTTTTGCTCAGAGCTCTGCTGCTTGCTTGGAAAGAGTGCAGATTTTTTTCCCCCTAGCTATACTGAAAAACGAAAGAGAAAGTAAAGCAGACTGTTGGCTTTGCACTTTGGAAAATTAGGCAGGCAGATTTCTTTTTCCTCACCAAAAAAGGTAGGTGCATACAACGGGAAATTTAGGGAAAAAGAGGAGATTTTAAAACACAAAAGAAAAAAAGCTCTATTTAACTAGGGAATTGTAATAATTGAGATACTATTAATTGTATATTGTGTTGAAAGCAGAAACGGTTAAGTTGTGGTTTGGAGGAATATATGGGGGAAATTATTTGGTTTATTATTATTGGTAAATATAATTAATTGATTTGTAAGAAATTGGATTGCATGGAAATAATTGGAATATTCATGTTCATATTGATTAATATACAAAAAAGGTAGTTATATAACTGATTTATATTAAAATGTTGAATTCATATTAAACAACTGTAATATTACATAATTAACCAATGTGAGGATGGATATAAAAATAGGTGACAATGGGAAGGGGTATAATATAGAATAGAAGGGAAAAATTGAATTTGATTAAGATTAGAGATGAGGATGAAGGGTAATATTGGTTTTTTACAAAAATAGATGAGGAATAAATATGGCAAAAAGGAAATATAGAAATTGTAAATTTAATTGAAATGACTAAACACTGTTTAAATTTGTGAACCAGCCAAATACTCTGTTCAAAGAAAATACATTGTATGTTTGTATGTGTGTTTTTAATTATTGTTATTTATTCCCTCGGATACTAGGTGGCTCAGATACTCAGGACCTGGGCCTCTGGCTGATGCTGTGCAACGCCAGGTCCGTGGTAAATAATCTTATTCAAGAGGGGGGAGCGGACCTGGCGGGTATTACGGAGACCTGGTTGGGCCCGGAGGGAGGGGTCCCTCTGGTTGAGATGTGTCCACCAGGCTTTAGAGCATTCCATCAGCCGAGGGCCCAGAGGAGGGGCGGGGGGGTGTGGCGGTTATTATTAATGAAGGTCTGGGTCCGAGGGAGACCACTGTGCCACAGATTGCCGGATGTGAGTCCCTCTTTGTGAGATGGGGTCATGGGGTTCAGATGGGCTTGCTGCTTACGTACCTGGCTCCCTGCTGCGTGGCAACGGCCCTGCCCGAGCTACTCGACGTGATAGCCACGGTGGCAGTTGATACACCCAGGCTTATGGTCATGGGTGATTTCAATCTGCCGTCCGTTGGTGAAACGTCAGAGATGGCTCGGGAGTTCATGGCTTCCATGACGGCCATGGACCTGACCCAGTTAGTTCATGGTCCCACTCACAGGGGGGGACACACGCTGGACTTGATTTTTGTCTCTGGCCAGTGGTTGAGTGGTCTTATTATAGGGGATATAGACATGAAACCCTTGTCATGGTCAGATCACTCACTCCTTCGTCTGGACCTTTGAACCGCTACACCCCGCCGCAGGGAGGCGGACCCAATTAGATGGATCCGCCCCAGGCGCCTGATGGATCCTGATAGGTTCCAGACGGAGCTTGGGCCAATTCCTGCAGATCTGGCACACAACTCGGCCGAGGACCTGGTAGCTGCCTGGGATCGGGCGGCTGGTGGGGCCTTGGATCGAGTCGTGCCTTTGCGGCCTCTGACCCGGTGTCGATCCCTCGCGGCTCCTTGGTTCATCGAGGAGCTGAGGGAGATGAAACGCCGGAAAAGACGCCTAGAGAGCGGTTGGAGGGCCAGTCTCGCTGAATCTGACCGAACACTGGTAAGGTCGCATATTAAGACCTACCTAGTGGCGATAAAGACGGCAAAGTTTAACTACTTTTCCGCCTCTATTGCATCATCAGGGAATCGTCCGGCCGCCCTGTTCAGGGTAACCCGCTCCCTGCTCCATCCGGGAGCGCGGGAGGATCCTTTGGAAGGCAGGGCGGAGGATTTCGGACAATACCTGTATGACAAAATCGCTCAGATCCGGGGGGATTTGGACTCTGACTGGGTAGATCAGGGCAGGGTGACGAGGAATAGTCTTGAGAATGTTACCTGGGAGGAGTTTGATGCTGTGACTCCGGATGATGTGGACAGGATTTTGGGGAGACTTAGTGCGGCCACATGTTTACTGGACCCATGTCCCTCCTGGTTGGTACTGGCCTCCCGGGAGGTTACACGAGGCTGGCTCCAGGGTGTTATCAACGCTTCGTTGAGTGAGGGTCACTTCCCTGCCGCCTTGAAAGAAGCGGTGGTGAGGCCTCTCCTCAAGAAGCCGTCCCTGGATCCGGCAATATTGGCCAACTATCGTCCTGTCTCCAACCTTCGCTTCCTGGTGAAGGTTGTTGAGAGTGTGGTCGCGCGACAGTTTCCACAATTCTTGGAGGAAACATCCTATCTAGATCCGTTCCAGTCGGGTTTCAGGCCTGGACACAGCACGGAAACGGCATTGGTCGCGTTGGTTGATGATCTCTGGAGGGCTCGGGACAGGGGTTGTTCCTCTGTTCTGGTCCTGTTAGACCTCTCAGCAGCTTTTGATACCATCGACCATGGTATCATGCTGCCCCGGTTGGAAGAGTTGGGGATGGGGGGCACCGTATTACGGTGGTTCTCCTCCTTTCTCTCCGACCGGTCGCAGTTCGTGTTGGCAGGGGGGCAGAGGTCGACCTCAAGGCCTCTTATATGTGGAGTGCCTCAGGGGTCAGTCCTCTTGCCCCTCCTGTTCAACATTTATGTGAAGCCGCTGGGCGAGATCATCCGTGGCTTTGGGGTGAGATACCACCAGTACGCTGATGACACCCAGTTGTACATCTCCACCCCAGGCCACCCCAACGATGCCCTTAAAGTGATGTCCCAGTGCCTGGAGGCTGTGTGGATCTGGATGGGGAGGAACAGGCTCAGGCTCAACCCTTCCAAGACTGAGTGGCTGTGGCTCCCGGCATCCCGATATAGTCAGTTGACTCCATCACTGACTATTGGGGGCGAGTCGTTGGCCCCCACAGAGAGGGCTCGCAATCTGGGAGTCCTCCTGGATAGGCAGCTGTCCTTGGAGGAACATCTGATGGCTGTAACCAGGGGGACCTTTTGTCAGGTTCGCCTGATCTGCCAGTTGCGGCCCTTTCTTGATCGGGATTCCCTGTGCACTCATGCCCTCGTCACCTCTCGCCTTGACTACTGCAATGCTCTCTACATGGGGCTCCCCTTGAGGAGCACCCGGAGGCTCCAACTGGTCCAGAATGCGGCAGCGCGGGTAGTGATGGGAGCAGCCTGGCGCTCCCATGTAACACCGCTCCTGCGCGAGCTGCACTGGCTTCCAGTGGTCTTCCGGGTGCGCTTCAAGGTGTTGGTTATCACCTTTAAAGCGCTCCATGGCATAGGGCCTAGCTATCTTCGAGACCGCTTGCTGCCACCAATGATCTCCCATCGACCCGTGCGCTCCCACAGAGAGGGCCTCCTCGGGGTGCCATCAGCCAAACAGTGCAGGCTGGTGACCCCCAGGGGGAGGGCCTTCTCTGTAGGGGCACCTACCCTCTGGAATCAATTGCCTCCAGAGATAAGGAGAATCCAAGACCTCGGTGCCTTCCGCCGTGCCCTTAAAACCTTCCTTTTCCAGCAAGCCGGGCTGGCCTAATTTTTTTTAAGTGTTTTTAACTGTTTTGTTTATTGTTTTTAATTAATGGGGCCAAATTTATATATGTATATTTTAACTGTATTTTAATATTTGTATTTGATGTTTTTACTTGGCTGTTCCCCGCCCTGAGTCCTCAGGGAGAAGGGCGGTATACAAATTCAAAATAAAATAAAAAATAAATAAATAAAATATTCATATTTGTTCTCTTTTATTCTTTAAAGTTTAACAATTCATTCTTTATCTTAATATCTTTATATTTGTTTGGGGTTGGCTTTCTTCCCTTTCATCTTTTTTATTGTACAGCAATCTTTCTCCTCAAACCTACCACCTCTCTCTTTTCTTTCCTTCTTACTTTCTCTTCCTCCCCCTCTTCTTCTCCTCCCTACTTCCTCTTCCTTTCTCCTTCTCCTCCTCTCTTCCTCCCTCTCTTACCCTCCCTCCTACTCTAATTTCCCTTCCCTTCCTTCATCCCTCTCTATTGCTGTATCCTTTTATGCATATGGACTACTCAGAGGGCTGAAAAAGTTATTTCTGACTGGTCCTCACACTTTTGACCAGTCCTCGAACTTACGACTGTCCTCACATTTTACGTTTTTGCCCTATCTTGTCACCATGGTGAAGAGAAGCAGTTGTGAAATGAGTGACATGGTTGTTAAGAAAGCTGCACGGGCATAAATGTGAGGATGGTCATAAGTGTGAGGACCGGTCAAAAGTGCGAGGCCCAGTTAGAAATGACTTTTTTCAGCCCTCTGAAAAAAGTCTATGCACATAGCCACGCCCACCTGGTCACATGACAAGCTACCCACACCTACACAGTCACATGACCAACTAGCCACGCCCACCCAGTCACATGATTGCCGAGCCACACCCCCAACCAAGCCACGCCCACAGAACCTGTTGTTAAAATAATTGAATCCCACCACTGGTGAAAGGGCCTCATAAGTGGAATAGCCTAGGGCCTCTTTTCATCTAAATCCGGCCCTGAAACTACTTGGGCAGCAATAACTGCAACTAAATATTTCTGATAACTCTTGATCATTCCTGCACATCAGCTTGAAGTAATTTTAGCCCATTCCTCCTTACAGAACAGCTTCAACTAAGCATGTTGCTGGACTTCCTCACATGAACTACTCACTTTAAGTCCTTCTACAACATTTCTATAGGATTAAGGGTAGAACTTTGATTTCACCATTCTAAACTTGAATCACATGACAACTGGAACTTTGAGAACCAGTTGTAAGTCTCCTTTTTCAGTGCCATTGTAACTTCAAATGGTTGCTGTACAAATGGTAGTAAATGAGGACTATCTGTAAATGCCAGTATTCAAGAAAAAAAATGGTGAAGTCATGTTGTTATGACAATTCTGAAAAATGTTGAAGCTGGAGTAGAGAGCTTTTCTCTGTTGGAGAAATGCTAAAATATGTATACAGTATGCTTGTATTGTGTTTATGTAACTGAGCTTGTTAATGCTAAAGAATGTTGCTATTGTTCATCAATACAAAAAGAAATAAAAATTACAGTAGTTTTGATTTGTTAAATGTGCCTGAGATAGTATTTGGTAGAATTGTGATTGAAAGAATGCAAAAGTTGTAATAAGCAAAATGAGGGCAGAGCTTCATAATTTTATTGTGGGCAGGAAGTAAGCAGATCCTGTTTTCGCTCTTTAGCAAATCATTGATAAATAAATGAATGTGAAAAAATTTGTTTTACATTGATTTAAAGAAAACATGACATAGGTTTGAATTATGGATTACTTTGCATAATCATGGACTTGAAAGTTGCCTGCTGAATATAGAATGAATCTTACAGGATGGAAATAAAGTACGGATATGAATAAATGGAATACAGATAGTCCTCTACTTACAATAGTTCATTTAGTGACTAGCGAAGTTACAATGGCACTTATCATCATTTTACACACTTATGACCATTGCAGAACTCCTGTGGTCAGGTGATCCAAATTCAGACACTTGACAATTACTCATATTTAAGATGGTTGCAGTGTTCCAGGGTCATGTGATCATCTTTTGTGACCTTCTGACAAGCAAAGACAATGGGGAAGCCAGATTCACTTAACAACCATACTACTAACTTAGCAACTGCAGTGATTCACTTAAATACGGCAAAATGGTTGTAAAATGGGGCAAACGTCACTTAACTGTCTCGCTTATCAACATAAATTTTGGGTTCAATTTTGGTCATAACTGGAGGACTACCTGTATTTAACAAGTGGTTCAAGATTGAGCAGGAAGTTAAGAATAAGATGTATCATATCTGCTTCATTGTTTCATATATTTATGGATACATGTATAAAGAATATATGATGATATCAGAGTTATGTTAGTTGAAGACATATATCATTAAAAGACCTTTTTTTCTATGCCTCAATTCAAACATGACTTCTTATGGGACTGTTAGCTACAATGTGAGCCTAAGAAAAGACACATTATATATTTGCATAAATAGCTGCACATTCCTAATCTAGTGAACTAATGCAAGTTATACATAAATTATGGAATAGAAATAAAAATACATGCTGTGGAATTTGATTTGATATTTGCTGAAGATGGTGATATTAAAATGTTTAAATGGTGGCAGAAAAGTAATGGATAGTATGTGGTTTAACAATGGCTTATTAGACCATACTTCCATCTACTTTGTTAAATGGAGATTGGAAGTAATTATTCATCAAAACATACAAATAACATGTAGAGGGAACAAGGCACTTAAATGACTAGGTGGTGAATGAATGTGGCTTGAATATCAAGGGACTAATGAAATAGCTTGTAGAATAAAAATCACAAATATATAAAGGAAGACCAGTGGGTCAAGAGGAAGGGAAGTCTAAAGAAGTGATACTTAGGTGATGCTGACAAGATCCTCAGAAAGGAGAAGTTGATGGAAATTGAATGTTATATAAAATAAAACAAATAAAACATGAAAAAAAGGAGAAATTGAAAGAAAAAAAAAACATGTATGATTCAGTATCGGGACATACAAGTATGGTTTGTAAATAAGGATAAAAGAAACAGAATGGTATTGGCATAAACTAGGTTTTAATTATAGTTACATTTCTTTTGCTTTTGCCTTAGATTATTTATTTCTCTTGCTATTTCTTATTCTTTTCCTGAATTTTGTATAACATTTCTTACCATGAAAGAGGCTAGCATGATCGGTTATGTATGTAGATTAACTTGAAATATGTGTATACTTCATTGCAGACAATATATATTTTATACATTTTAGAGCCCTTTACTAAGAAATTTCATTCATTAATGTCAACAGAAAATGTTATTTACCAAACATTCCTTTCTTTTACCCTCTGCTCATTCTTCGTATCTATTCCAAAGACTTAGGAGGAGTCTTAAAATAGATGTGAACACATGCAGTGAGACAGAAAGCAAAGTAGGTCCTGTTTCATGAACAAGGGCCCACTCATGCAACATTGGCTATATTAGTTTTATTCACAAGTTTTCACAAAAAACTCTTTTGTGATTGAATTTTTGATTCCAAAAACTGAGTGTTGTTTTAAGCAGTACCTAATTTTCCAATTGTTATCATTACCATGTTTCCCCGAAAATAAGACCCTGTCTTATATTTTTTTCAACCCCGAAATAAGTGCTTGGCCTTATTTTTGGGGAAGTTTTATTATTTTGGGGTGCATGGAGCAAGATGGAGCTCCTCTTGCTGTCTTACCTGATTTCCAGCTCTGCGTTTAAATATTTTTGGGGAGGGTTTATTTTCAGGGAGAGGCTTAGCGCATGCGCTAAAAAGCCCGATTGGGCCTATTATCAGAAGATGTCTTATTTTCAGGGAAACAGGGTAGGAAATATCTGACCGGCAAGTTCATTACAGTAAATGGATCTAGGAAGCCTTCTCAGCCTTTTTCCACTGAATGGATTGTCAGTGACGAATTGTTTATGAAGTCTCAAACACGATCTTTAACATGAAGCAGAAATGAAGCTGTGGTTCAAATAAATTAAAATAACATTTATTTTCTTGAATATTCGCAGTATTTGGATTTCATATTTATGTTCCTATTTTTGTTGTTAGTTTATTGGGCAGACAATGCTGGACAGTTTTAACAATCTATCTATGCTTCCTGAAGGTGGCGAGACTATTTTCACAATGATTATGTCTAAGACACATCATTTTATTAAAATTGAGAATATCTACAGAAATTCTGAATCATCCATATCATAGTTATGCTAGATGCTTTTCCAAAAGGCAACTGGGATTTCCTGGGGTTTTTTTTCCTTTGAAAGCATTTCGCTTTTCATCCATGAAGCCTCTTCAGTTCTGACGTGGGAAATAGAAGGATTTATATTTATATGCAGTCATCTGGATAGTAGCACTCTAGGGGTTGGTTGTTAGCTAAGAGTGGTTGGGGATTTATCTGTATCCTCAAAGTCACTTGAATCAGATTGCAAACATGTGGAACTTCCTTGGGACGGTGTTGAAAGGACTGTTATAAACAAGAAATAGGTGGTGTCATATCCCTCCCCTTCTGTTAAGAGAGGGCTCTTTAATTTTAACCTAGATGGCCTCTTTGACCCGGGGTGAAATCCATCAGGTTCTGACAGATTCTGGACAACCGGTAGCGAAAATTTTGAGCAGTTCGGAGAACCGGTAGTGGAAATATTAAGTAGTTCAGAGAACCGGCAAATACCACTTCTGGCTCGCCTGAGATAGGTGGGAATAGAGATTTTGCAATATCCTTCCCCCAGGAGTGGAGGGAATGGGGATTTTGCAGTATCCTTCTCCTGGAGTGGAGTGGGAATGGAGATTTTGCAGTATCCTTCCCCTGGAGTGGGGTGGGAATGGAGATGTTGTAGTATCTTTCCCCTGCCACACCCACCAAGCCATGCCCACCAAGCCACGCCCACAGAACCAGTAGTAAAAAAATTTGGATTTCACCACTGCTTTGACCCCTTTCAAGCCTGTGGTCCTATCAAGAATGTGAACTTTGCTGTCTTCAAAAGAGTAATCTTTGTCTCTTAGATGCAGATGCTGAATCTTGTCCTAATGGGTTTATTCTCCTAGGTTGTGTCATGCATTTGTGAAATTGAGAAATTTATGCTCTTTGTAATAATAGGCACTTAAGAGTATCCACTCAAAAGATATAGAAATCAGGAACTAGGCCTGCAAGAAAAAAAGACAAAGCCCATGAGAGAATTGCCTGATACTGCATAGAAGCCCTTTTCAACACAGGATTACCAATCCTATGAAGGCAGATTTAGACTCAGAATATTTTGCCTATTGTGTCTGTCACAATAGGTTAAAAACAAAAACAAACAGCAGAAATCCTGCTAAGAAATCCCCAGCCTATGAACTGACACAATATAGATATCTCTTCAGAGATCTTTTGTAGTCTACAGATTGGAGAAACAGATTTGGAGAAAGACAGGTGGTCGTTATTTGAGAATTCACTAATTTTGTATGTATCTCTAGTTTATAAGAATATATGATGGTTTTAATGGTATCTATGATGGTTTTAATGTATCTGTAGTTTTGACTTTTTTATACTTATGCAAAATGGGAGATGGGCTTTTCTTACATGCAGAAAGTACATTTTCAATATTTCATTATCTGTGATTGGTTGGCTAGAATGGAGACTCAGCCTTCTATGAATAAGCTGTCTACATACATCATACTATTTGTTGTATTTCAAAATATATTAACAAATTCTGTTAAGCTACATTAAGATGCTAATTCCTGCAGTTTTCTTGTCAAGATTTTTCAAGTAGTTTACAACTGCCTTCTTCAGAGTTGAGAGAGTGACTGGCCAAAGGTCACCCAGTTTCCTTTGTGCCTAAAGCAAGACTAAAGCTCATGGTCTAGTCAGATACCTTAATTACTTGCAGGACACTGAAAACAGCAACAAATTTTCTACTGGTTCTATTCTGCTGCTGTTACATTATAGTTCTTTGTTATGTGCATCTAGTAATAAATCTATCATTATCTGATGACATTGTCTACTGTTTTTAGTGTTTCAGGTAGAATGTATCGTTTTACTTATTTCCATGTTGATGCTTTTTGCTTTATTTTATATACTAGTTGACCCCAAAGTTATATCAAAATGATGAATTTGGCTTAATGTGTAAAATATAAAGGTTAAAAATAATATACGTTTTAAAATAAGATACATGTAAATCCAAAAGAATTTAATAAGTTACTTGCAGTGTTATTGCAGGCAACATTACACAGTTTTAGTTCCAAATCCACAAAAACACACAAAATTCATACAAATCAGCATAGTAAAAATTAATGCCTTAAAGTCTTTGCTGGAAGAATTAATTTGTAAATTCTAGAATGGGTTTTTCTTCTATTTTTCTTATTTTCTTACAAAAGATTTACAAGTGAAATATTACTACAAAATTTTTATAAGGGTTTTTTTTTGCAAAACATTTACAATTTGACCATCAACTATTTCTGTTTCAAGATAATTATTTTTTGTAACACATCCATTTTTGTGGGATGACAATTGTGACATGCATTAACAAAAAACACAAGGCATCAGAAATGGAGACTTAAGTACAAATTTTGTTGCAATAAACAATTATAAAATTGAAAAACAGGATTCAAACATCATGCTTACCTAACAAAAACTTTTTCTAAGTTACGTATTTTATTACTTTTCTCATGAAGCAATGTGATAATGACATAACACCGATTTGTAATGTAATCAGAAAACACGTATACAATCCTATCCCAATAAAGTATAATAAAAAGGGGAAAAAAACTGTTCCAACACTGGAATTCTATCATGATAAATACACTTTGCACTTGTAAATACAATAAAGCAAAATTTCATAATGGTGGCCAAGGGATGAATAGTGAAATGCCATTAAACAAGCTACTACTACACATCTGTGCCCTATTACATACAACAGTTATATCCCACCAAGTCAAATAAAGGACACTGAAATTTACGATTCTTCCAAGAGTGAAAAGTGGACTCAGAACGGTATGCAGAACAGACTATCAAAATGTTTTTAATTCCAAGAGTAAGAAGTGCACCTGCTAAGACAAATTTATCTATATTAGATTTTGTGACACCGAACAAATTGATATACTTGCCACAGATTACAATAATTTTCATTTCATATTTGCATACTTAACTACGCAAAAAGAATGCTTAACAATTGTGCAGAGTACTCAACCTTTTTGTTTATAAAGTATTTTTAAAAATCTATTAACATGATTTTATTAGGAAATGTCTTTTGCTTAAGTATTTTTCAGCACTGATTGTAAAGCATAATGTTAAATATTCATTTGATATTGAAATTCATCTACAGCAGAAAATTAGTTATTATCTAATTATTATCTATATTAAATATATTGTCAATTGATGTTTTAAAGCCAGATATATCAGTTGAGAATATTTTAAATAAGATATACAAAATGATAGAAAAAATCCCAACTAATATTTAAAGTGTGTTAAATCTTTATAAAGGGTGTAAGAAATTTAAAATTTATAACCACAGAGTAAAATTTTTTCTTTATTATATATGCGAGCTCAAAGTATGAAAGACTTCCAGCTTTATATGTCACTACACAGGGCATTCCTAAAGTGTACCTAGTACAAACAACTACCAGTAGATCTCTCTTTAAAAATGCATGCAATGTCACAAAACTGGGACTTGTATACATTTATAAAAGTTGCTTGTTTGAAGTTTCAAGCAGTTCCCAACACATTGTTAAAGGAAGTTTTAATTGCCTACACTGTATTTTTAAGTTATCCAAATATTTTATTGTAAAAATGTAAAAAGTGTTTTTAAGAAGTTTTCAACAGGATAGATTGCAAAACATAATTTTTATGTTGAAATTGTTTAAAAAGTACTCAAAAAGTACTTTTAGCCATATTATTTTTTCTGCATTCAAATTTATAACAATTGCCACAAACCAGCAAAAGACAGCAGCACAGGAAAAATGTTCACAACACAATTAAGATAGATGGAGATTCCTGTCATAAAGCTCATCTAGATGCTAACAATTGATATATACACAAAATGTGCATTCCTTCCAAAGGAACCAAATTGGATGAATAGCATTCAGTAAAATTCCTTGCAAAGGAACCAAATTGGATGAACAGCATTCAGTAAAAAGAATGCTGGATCTGTAACAATTTTCATTTTGTTTTACTATTTTCAGTGAGCTGTTATTAAAGAAACCCATGTTACAGACACAACACCTTCACACATGTTCAGAATATATTTTATTTCTGAAAAGTGAAAAAAAAAATTTCAGTATTTACTGGTTTGTTTAGTTTCTGTGATACAGGATGCGGAAACATGTAAAAATTTGCTAGACTCCAAAAAACTTTTACAAAATACTCTGTGCATACAAATTGTTATATCAATAGAAGAGAACACATATAACTCGGGGTTGGAACTGTGGAGTCCTTCTCTTGAGCTTGGGGTGGTTTAAGAAGACATTTCGAGCAGCTTGCCCAGTAGCGTGGGGACAACATTTTCTTCTTGGTAGTTCCTTGACTACACTGTTATTTACTGCTTGATTGTCTGGTGTTAATCCCTGCTTTCCTGAGTGTTGATTGGTGGAGACATTTTGACTTTTTTGTTTCCTTTTAGCTATAAGTGGCTGTTACAGATCTAAATTGGGAATACCAACTCAGACAAATAACCTGTCAGTATACAAAAGGCTAATCAAGGGACTACCAAGGAGAAAACTACAACCCAACCACACTAAGAGGGCAAGTTACTGTACATAAACAGAGATCAAAACCATTCCTTCTAGCACTGAGGATGTTACCTAGTCTAGTAGCAAATAACTAAGCTCAGAGGGCACCACAATCTGTTAAGTGGCACAAGATTTTTTTTTCAAAGGTAAGAAAAGGTTGAATCTTCTTATTTGTTGGACAGAAACTCTTGAGCAAACCAAAATTAGCTCTTTGGATCCCAGCCAATATTTTTCATAAGGAGCAAAGGTAATAATTACTTCAGAGTTATACTTTTGGTTGCTAATCTTTTTCTTTGGTTAGTTTGGTTAATTCTAAATTATTCAGTACATTTACCCTAATGTTTGCTATTGAAAAAAATGTTATAAATGGTGCATAAATGCTACATTCTTATAACATTCTACTTCTCATTATCTCCAAGTGTTGAATAAAATTTAAATATTTAAATTATTTGCTTCAAAACAGAGATTAAACACTTTTTAAGAATAGATCCTGTATCGTGAAATGGGATGAATTAAGATACAAGATTTGTAACACATATTATCAAATTTAATTTTTACATAGAAATTAAAGTTTTATGTTTAATATATTTCTGAAATTCAGTATTTACTACAGAATACACTGGCTCTGTAGACCTCTCATCTCTCCTAGAAAGAGAATAATCCGTATTTACTGATTGTCATTATATACACTACTATAATGTAGTGGCCAAAATTATCTGAGATGTACCTCAGATCCATTTCATATGCTGCCATCTGATTTTTAACAAATGAATAAAGATGGCCCAATTTAATATATATGTCTCACAAAGAAAAAAAGTTTCATCTTCATTAGAGTACTTTATTGTGCCTTTTGGACAAAGTCAATTCCCATGAAAATACTAGTTTTTTTTAAAGGAAAACTCTAATCAGCAGCAATTCTGTTGCATATTCTTAAAGTTTGTTGCTACAACAAACATTTACATCTCATCCTGGAAGATAAATCCAATCAAAAATTATTTATGTGATACAGAGCTACAGAAATCAGTGCTGTGTGGAAGTAATATTTTCCTAATCTGTTTTATCCATAATTTATCTATATAAATTGGTTCTACTTTCTTTTTTTAATGTTGTCTTATTGTACAAAGTACACTTTCTATGCTAATTTTCCAGCTTGGAATACTTATAGTAATCAAGACTGAATACATGATTTCCTGCTCTGTAATACACTTTTACCAGCCCACTTCCATATCTTGAAAAGTATGTAAACTTAAGTGCAGTTCTAGGCATCTACGTAATATTATTTCAGAATTCCTCCATGTTTGCTGAAACATTTGGAGTTGCTGGATTTGAATCTTGAGAAATGGCTGCTACTGCGACAATCCTTGGAGATCCAAGAACCTCAGTAACTGAAGGGTCCAATTCACCTGAAGTAACGATAGCAAGGGCTGTTCCTCCACCCTTCTTGTTCTGATGTGTTTTGACATGCTTGGAGAGATGATCACTTCGCATAAATCTTTTAGAACACTCTGGACATTCAAATCTTTTCTCCCCTGTCAAGAAATGTTCAAATTAACATCATGGGCAATCATCTAAGCATAAAGTAGTGCAGTGTCATGACTAACATTTCCCCCCTGTAAGTATAATCTTCAATTTAACAATCTGATGGGAGAAAGAGGTACGGTATCTGTTAAAATCAAGTGCTGCTTAAAGAGCCAATTAGAATTTTTGACGGGAGAGAAGGAAAAGTGCTGGAGAAAACAGAAAAGATGTGGGCTACTGGGATCTGATTGCTGGCAGTGATGGGGATAAAAGATTAGTAGGGGAAGTGTTGTATGTTGCAAAGATTTTCAGTTTAGATTATGAAGTCTGCCAAATAATTTTATTAAACTGAAGGCTTATTGTATTAAAACATATATTCAAATGATTCTGAATGGAAAATATTTGTACTGATATTTTAAGTGAAGTTAAATACACTGAAGAATTTTAAGTAACTGAAATACTTGTATATAAAGTATAATACTCACACCTCCTTGGGTCCTTTCTTCCTTTTCTTTACAGTTATGATCAATTCGAAACATCTTAAATAGCTCTATATTTATGTATTTCTAAAGTCTTTGTCATATACAACAAAGAACACAAGCAAACATAAATTAAGAACATCCTATATATCAACACCAAAACATAAAATGTCTTCTACATGCACTTAACTGAAATGAAAAGCCTTGAATGTTTCTTTTTGCAGTGAAAGCATTTTAAAATATTGGCCCCACAACTAACACAACAAAAAGATTATTCCTGATTGTTTTACAGTTAGCAAATTTAGGAAATACAGAGATTTTTATGGTATAATCATGAAAGCCTCTAACAATAATTGCAATAGTTGAGTAGATGTATAAGAAGACAATTCAAGAGAATTCTGTTTCTAGCTCATTTAAACACTTCTAGGTTAATACTTCAAATCTGAATCAAGCCTATTAATAATCAGTAGCCCAATGTATAATTTTGTTATTAGCTATATGCGCTGCACCATAATTTTTTGTTGCATTGTTCACTTACAACAGCATCTATGTAGTGCATACGAGTAGCACTCAATGAGTAATTGTAACACAGAAATGAGATTAATAGCAATAGCACTTAGTCTTATATACTGCTTTATAGTGTATTTAACACTTTCTAAGTGGTTTACAAATGTCAGCATATTGCCCCCAACAATCTGGGTCCTCATTTTACTGACCTTGGAAGGATGGAAGATTGAGTCAATCTTGAGTTGATCAGGATCGAACTAGAGGCAGTGGGCAGAATTAGCCTACAATACTATATTCTAACAACTGTGCCATCACAACTCCTAACATTGTTAAAAATCATAAAATATACTCTTTGCGATCAGAGCAACTTGGCCTTCCAGTAAAATGTTTAGTCTATGAGCATCTCCAACTCCATTTCTGTCTAGAAAGTTCAATTACAGGAAATTATCTGTATCCTATATCTAGAATTGACAGGCCCAGAAATTCTCTGTTACCAGGATCTATTTATGCTAATTAGATTTTACTGAGCTTGTCACTATGTCCTGATTCAGATAAGTCTTATGAAATAAGCTGTATTTCAGGAGGATGCTGATGACATTATTCTTCAAACTGTCTAAGAAATAATCTGAGGGTCATCAGAAATAGGGTAGGAATTTCCAATGCAATACAACTAAGAAAAGCCAGAAAGATTTACTCTGTGACCAACCATCAAATAGGAGTGCAACCATCTCTTTCCTCTCTCACAAGGATGATCAGTCAACAGTGCTAAAAGCAATTATAATTATTCTTAAAGGTTACCAAGAAATCAAGCAATTATTAATATTTCTATTCTTTAGGACAGGATACTTATCATAGCCAATTCAATCCCAAAATAAGATCTTGAGTCTAACTGAAATGTGTTCTAAAATATTGGTTTTCTACAGGTTTCTTTCAGTTAGTCCACCACTATTTTTTGAGTATCTTCCCAAACAGAAATGCAATGACTAAGCAATCATGATTCAGTATCATCTTTTTAATTGTTAAGATATGTATTCTTTCAGTTAGCTTCCAATTTACATCTTGTACATCTAGCCAAAGCATACTCTTCATACAATTTCCCACTGTATCTTAAGAATTGAATTTGAAATTATATATTGTAAAAATCAACATGGAAAGTAACACTAAACTTCAGAAGAAAATATCTGAATACCTACTACCCACAGCAAGTTACACTATACTATTTATTATCAGTTAATTATAATTTTTTCAAATACAAACTGAAAACAAATTCACCAAATAACATGCAGGATTTGATCCCAAAAATACTCACTTAATCTCAGGGATAGAGAACTGAGAAATTGTGATTATTCAGTAAATGTAAAAATAAATAGTAACACATATTGTGATACTGCTCACATGTGTATCCCAATTATTTTAAAATAGTAATTGAGCTTTCATTTCCAATAATCTAAAAAAATTAAGCTCAGTAAGGACTCTGAAGTATTAATTAGTAAGTTCTGATTGAAGGAAATATATTCAAATGTTATATAAGTTTAAAAGTCAGAACATTAAAATGTAAACAAATTTTATTTTTAAAATTATTTATCTAAGCTGTTCACTCACCTGTGTGGGTTCGTCTATGTCTCTGCAATTCATCACTTCTTGTAAATCTTTTCCCACAGAAGATCCAATTGCACACAAATGGCCTTTCCCCTGTATGCCAGCGAAGATGTGCCCGAAGATGAGATGTTTTCCCATATACTTTACCACAGCCTTCAATATGGCAGATATGTTGTTTCTTTTTTCCGGGTTCATTGCTACTTCTATGAAATACAAATCACTATTAGTTAAAGTCAGATCAATTTCAAATAAGGGCTATGTTAATAAAAATAATGTCATTAAAGATGTAATAGAAATATGCAAGCAGAATAAATGCTTTGATCCTAAGACATTTCATATTTAATAGTAATTATGGCAAATACCTTCCATCCCCTTCTCTACAATTAGGACATGAACAAGCAACTCTTCTTAATCTTTTGCCAGGCTGTACTTCTTGATCAGATGCTTGCTGAGCCTGTTGCAGCTGCACTTGAGTTATTTGATCAGGACTAACTGTACCCATTGCTGCATTAGCTATACCTCCAACTGCTACAGTAACAGGAGCTATAGTTGCTTGCTGTACTTTCATTCCTCCATCCTGCCCTTGTTGTTGACCTGGAAAATAAGAAAAAAATTCTTATTTAATACAGCGAGATCATAACATATTGTTGTACCTTGTTTACTACATAAAAATCAGTTCTAAAGGTATATAAAAGCAAGCCATACAAATACATTTTGTATACATATTTCAATTGTATTAAACCCCAATTTTTTAAATTAAATATGATGTTATTAATACTGAAACATAATCTCTGCTAACTATAAATATAAAGTAACTTATGGAGTGACAGAATTTCTGAATTCTTTATCTGAGATTGCTATTATGGCTGATGGCTGCAGTAATTTCCACACTGCATAGTAAATACTGGAGTATAGATAATGGATCACTAGGTAGATCTTGAGCTTTAAACAGGCTATCTAATCAGGCTTTGGATCTTACTACCTTTTTTTCTTAGTCAAAGTAAAAGCCAGTGAATCATCTTCTTTCCTTTGTTCTTTGAAAAAAAATAAATACTGAGTACTTGGTAGTTATGTATATAGGGAGAACCCAACACTTCATAAAGGCCTATCTTTATGACGGGCGTTGGCACTCCGAGAGGTGGCATGTCGCAAAAAGGGGATTGAGGGGTTTTTTAGGGAAACTTTTTGATAGATTTTTAAGGGATTTTAAGAGGTGGGAGGGTTGTGTGGGTTTGGGGGTTAACCCACAGGGGGAGGGGTCCGGCCCAGCTGTCAGTGGGGCCATGGAGGGTGCGGATTCTGGGGGTAAGGGGGACATTAGAGTCCATTCTGTTGAAGGCTTTTCCATCAATGCGCTGAGTGAGAGGGGCAGATATGGCGGGAGCAGGGGGCTGTATCATGTGGTGGAGGCACGCACTCGCTATCTTCGAGCGGTGGCGCGCCCCGGTCTCCATAGCCCTTCTCGCACCCCAGGCTGTTCAGACTCTCGGGGCCTGAGCCTTCGGCTGCTGTTGTGCAATGCCAGGTCCGTGGTAAATAAAGCCCCCCTCATTTGTGATCTTATTCAGGAGGGGGAGCGGACCTGGCAGGTATCACGGAGACCTGGTTGGGCCAGGAGGGGGGAGTTCCCCTCGTAGATATGTGCCCATCAGGCTTCCGTGCATTCCATCAGCCAAGAGCTCGGGCAGGGGCGGGGGGGTGGCGGTTATTATAAAGGAAGGTCTTGATCCGAGGGAGACCACTGTTCCACAGATAGCCGGATGTGAGTCCCTTTTTGTGAAGTGGGGCCGTGGAGTACAGATGGGCTTGTTGATCACGTACCTGGCTCCCTGCCACATGTCAACGGCCCTGCTCGACCTGCTCAATGTCATAGCCGAGGTGGCGGTTGATACCCCCAGACTTTTAGTCATGGGGGATTTCAACCTGCCATCTATCGGTGAAATGTCTGAGGTGGCTCGAGAGTTCATGGCTTCCATGACGGCCATGGACCTTACTCAGTTAATTCATGACCCTATTCACACGGATGGACACACTCTGGACTTAGTTTTTGTCTCTGGTCAGTGGCCGAGTGGCCTTGATACAGGGGATATAGTCATCAAACCCTTGTTATGGTCTGACCACTCGCTCCTTCGACTGGACTTTCTAACCGCTGCACCCCGCTGCAGGGAGGCGGGACTGACCAGGTGGTTCCGCCCCAGTCGCCTGATGGATCCTGATAGGTTCCAGATGGAGCTTGGGCCATTTCCTGAGACTCTAGCTCATGACTCGGCTGAAGACCGGGTGGCCGCCTGGGATAGTGCGGCCGCTGGGGCTTTGGACCGTGTCGTTCCTTTGCGGCCTCTGACCCGGCACCGAACTCACCTAGCTCCTTGGTTCTCCGAGGAGCTGAGGGAGATGAAGCGCCGGAAAAGACGCCTGGAGAGTAGTTGGAGGACCAGCTGCACCCCGCTGCAGGGAGGCGGGACTGACCAGGTGGTTCCGCCCCAGTCGCCTGATGGATCCTGATAGGTTCCAGATGGAGCTTGGGCCATTTCCTGAGACTCTAGCTCATGACTCGGCTGAAGACCGGGTGGCCGCCTGGGATAGTGCGGCCGCTGGGGCTTTGGACCGTGTTGTTCCTTTGCGGCCTCTGACCCGGCACCGAACTCACCTAGCTCCTTGGTTCTCCGAGGAGCTGAGGGAGATGAAGCGCCGGAAAAGACGCCTGGAGAGTAGTTGGAGGACCAGCCGCTCCGAATCTGACCGAACACTGGCGAGGTCTCATATTAAGACCTACCTAGTGGCGATAAAAGCGGCGAAATCCAGCTATTTTGTCGCTCTTATCGCGTAATCAGATAATCGCCCAGCCGCCCTGTTTAGGGTGACCCGACCCTCCTCCATCTGGAAGCACGGGATGATCCCTTGCAGGGTCGAGCTGAGGATTTTGTGCAGTATCTGTATGACAAGATCGCTCAGATTTGGGAAGGCCTGGCCTCTGACTGGGTAAATCCGGATGGGATGACTGAGGCAGGTCTTGAGAGTGTTATCTGGGAGGACTTTGATCCTGTTGCTCCTGAGGACGTGGACAGGATCCTGGGATGGCTGAATGCGACCACATGTTTATTGGACCTGTGCCCCTCCTGGTTGGCACTGGCTTCCCGGGAGGTTACACGAGGCTGGCTCCAGAGGATTGTTAATGCTTCTCTGAGTGAGGGGGTCCTGCCGGCCGCTTTGAAAGAAGCGGTGGTGAGGCCCCTCCTCAAGAAGCCCTCTCTGGATCCGGCTATTTTGGCTATCGTCCAGTCTCCAACCTTCGCTTTGTTGCGAAGGTTGTTGAGAGTGTGGTGGCACGGCAGCTTCCACAGTATCTGGATGAAGCTGTCTATCTAGACCCGCTCCAGTCCGGCTTCCAGCCTGGGCACAGCATGGAAACAGCATTGGTCGTGTTGGTGGATGATCTCTGGAGGACTCAGGACAGGGGTTGTTCCTCTATCCTGGTCCTGTTAGACCTCTCAGTGGCTTTTGATACCATTGTCCATGGTATCATGTTGCACCGGTTGAAGGGGCTGAGGGTGGGGGGCACCGTTCTGCAGTGGTTCTCCTACCTCTCTGACCGGTCGCAATCTGTGTTGACAGGGGGGCAGTGGTCGACCCCGAGGCACCTTGCTTGTGGGGTGCCACAAGAGTCGGTCCTCTCACCCCTTCTGTTCAACATTTATGTATGGGTGAGATCATCCGTGGCTTTGGGGTGGAGTTCTATCAGTACGCTGACGACACTCAGCTGTACATCTCCACCCCAGGCCACCCCAAGGATGCCCTTGAAGTGATGTCCCAGTGCCTGGAGGCCGTGCGGGCCTGGATGGGGAGAAACAGGCTCCGACTCAACCCTTCCAAGACTGAGTGGCTGTGGCTTCCGGCGTCCCGATATAGCCAGCTGGCGCCATCGCTGGCTATTGGGGGCTAATCACTGGCCCCCACGGAGGGCTTGCAACTTAGGCGTCCTCCTGGATGCACGGCTGTCTTTAGAAAAACATATGACTGCCGTGGCCAGGGGGGCTTTTTATCAGGTTCGCCTGATACACCAGTTGCGGCCCTTTCTGGATCGGGACTCCCTACGCACGGTCACTCAAGCACTCGTCACTTCCCATCTGGACTACTGCAATGGTCTCTACATGGGGCTCCCCTTGGGATGCACCCGGAGGCTGCAGTTGGTCCAGAATGCGGCCGCGCGGGGGATTATGGGAGCGACGGGGCGCTCACATATGACACTCCTCCTGCGCGAGCTGCACTGGCTTCTTGTGGTCTTCCAGGTGCGCTTCAAGGTGTTGGTGACCACCTTTAAAGTGCTCCATAGCTTAGGGCCGGGGTATTTGCGAGATCGCCTTCTGTCGCCAATAGCCTCCCACCGACCAGTTCGCTTGCACAGAGAGAGCCTCCTCAGGGTGCCGTCGGCCAGACAGTGCCGGCTGGCGACCACCAGGGGGAAAGCCTTCTCTGTGGCAGCACCTGCCCTCTGGAATGACCTGCCCCCTGAGATACGCACGATATCAGACCTCCGGACTTTTCGTCGGGCCCTGAAAACACACTTATTCCATCTAGCCGGGCTGGCTTGATCCCATCCTCTCAGTTTTTAATTGAATTCGGTTTTAATTGGGTTGTTTTAAATTTTAGGCCAAAATTATTTAATTGTTTTTTAAACTGTTTTTTAAATTTTATATGCTATGTTTTATCTTGGCTGTACACCACCCTGAGCCCCACAGGAGAAGGGCGGTATAGAAATAAAATAAAATAAAATAAATAAATATAATTGGCACCAAGTTTGATGATGCCATCAAGTCTGAAGAGTGTTTTGAAACTAGATAAGCTTCTAGGATAAAAGATAAGAACTAGGAGCTGCTAGTGCAGCCTAGTGGTGAAATGTAAAATTTGTTACTATTGGTTTTGTGGGTGTGGCTTGAGGGGAGTTAATTTGACTGGATGGGCCTGGCCAACTTTTTTTTTTTTACTTTTAAAAGCATTTTTTCTACAACCTTAAGAAGTTGCCTGATGATCAGGCAACTCAGCTGGGATCATCAGATGGTTTTAAAAGCATTTTTTTCTTCAACCACTTCGGCCGAAGGTGCAGAAAAATGCTTTTAAAAGCCTCTGATGATCCCAGCTGAGACGCATGCTGTCATCAGCAGCTTTTTTTTTTACTTTTAAAAGCACTTTTTCCGCCGAAGAGGTTGTAGAAAAAATGCTTTTAAAAGTTAAAAAAAAAAGCCTCTGATGATCGTGTGGCTCAGCTGGGCATGGTGGTGGTGGTGGGGGCAGGGATTTTTGCTACCGGTTCTCCAAACCACCCGTTGCCATCGCTACCAGATCGGGCAATCCAGTCCAAACCGGGAGCATTTCACCGCTGGTGCAGCCATATTCAGTCTTTTTCTGAAGCAATGCTCATAGTTTTATTAATTCTTGGCTTACAAAACTTACCAGGGGCACTAAGAGAATGACTATTCATGAACAAAGCTTGCCCCCTATAGGGTATTATAAAACTGCTCTCACACAACCATAGAATTTGGGTGTGCAGTGGTGTCATGGTGAAGTCAAATACACATATTATAGGTAGACCTCAACTTATAATCACAATTGAGCCCAAAATTTATGCTGCCGAGAAATTTGTTAAGTGGGTTTGCCCCATTTTCTTGCCACATTTGTTAAGTGAATCACTGCAGTTGTTAAATTAGTAACATAGTTGTTTAGCAAACCCGGTTTCTCCATTAACTTTGCTTATCAGAAGGTCGCAAAAGGTGATTACATGATCCCAGGAGACTATGAATTCTAGTTCTGCTTTAAGCATGCAGCCTATAGGTGATTTGGGGCCAGCCATGCTCTCAGCCCTACGAAGCATGCAACAGCAAACCACTTCCAAAAACTTGTCAACAAAATTGCAGCAACTTTCTCAGAAACCGAAAGGAGCCAACACTGACTTGAAAGAACAAAAACAAGCAAGAAAATCAAGGGGAAAAAATTAACAGATAATAGAGTAAAAAGATTACAAATTAAAGCACATAAGTACAAACCTTGTGCTTTCAATGATGATTTGGTGCTGATTGTACAAGATCCACTAGAGCACTGATGATTAAAATATTTGTGAAATGGTGGTCTTAAAAATAAACTAAAGATAATATTGACTAAGAATATGAACGTGAAGACCAGAAGAAAGTAGAATTTAAAATTGGTTTTAAAGTTGTGAAAAAGGTACAGTATTTGGAAGTGATTCTTACTGATGAAAATTCTAAGATATAAAAATAATTATGTTAAAATATGGAAGGAGATAAAGTCAAATTTAAACAGATGGGAAAAACTAGATTTGTCATAGATAAGAATTTCAGTAATTAAAATGAATGCACTACCCTGAATGTTATTTCTGTTCCAGACTATACCAATATTGATTAAAAATTCATCCTTTAAACAGTGGCAGAAAGATATATCTAAATTTATTTGGCACAATAAAAAACCAAGAATTAAATATAAGCTTTTATAGGATGCTAAAGAAGAGATCTGGGTTTGTTAGAACTTAGATTGTATTATGTTTATTCTTTGGTATGGTTAAAAGATTGGATAATTTGAAAAACTTAAGGTTGTTAGATTTTGAAGATTCTGATTTGAGATTTGGGTAGTATGCTTACTTGTGGTATGACAAACGAATAGTTAACCCTGGTTTTAAAAATATCATTAAGCAATCAATTGGGCATGTATTCTGGAAACATAAAAGAAGATTGCTGCAAAGTGCCACTTTGGCTAACACCTCATGAAGCATTACATAGAAAAGAGATTCTATTGGAATGTAAATGGATGAAATATCTGGATTTACTGATATTTGAAAAAGGAGTTAAGATAAAAACAAGAGAAACTAATAAGCGAAGGATTTATTTGTGATTGGCTTAATTATTATAGAATTTTTGAAAGATTTAAACTTGATAAAACTGTTTGTTTTTGGAGTTAAATCTGAATCGGATATTAGCTTATGTTCTGGAGATGACCACCTGATTCCTAAAATAGTTACCTAAGATCAACCTGGAAGACAAATATGTCAAAGACCGTTTGGTAAAATGAGTGAAAAATGTGTGTATAACGCTAAATAAATGAAAGAATATACGGACTAATGGTTTAAAATTTACTTTGAATTAGTTTGAAAGAAATATTTTACAAAATGATTCTCTAATTATATTTTCATAATGCATGAATAGATTTTAATCAGGAAAATGGAACTAAGAAAGCTATAATACATTCCTTAGAAATAGTATATCCAGCTTTAACTAAACAAAATTGTTCGATCTCTAAAAGCACTAAGTGGTTTCTTCTATGAGCTACAGCCCAAAAGTAACTCAGTGGATTAAGAGGGACATGACAGAATACGACTGACTAAAGCAATATGCTGTTCTATACTCCAGCACCAATAAAGTAAGCATCTCTATGTGTCAGCAAAAGAAGTTAGGACTGAGAAAGATATATGTAGGACAGTGAAATATATGCCATCTCTGTTGCCTAACATCATGAATAATAGCTAGTTCAACCTTTAGGCTGAAAATGAATTCCAATATCATGCTCAATATTAAAATTAAAAACAACTATAATAAAGTACATATACCTACAATAAAATATATAGACACTTCTTGAATTTTAGTAACAAAATTGATTACAAAGTTCCTAATTCTATTTCATAACTTTTCTTAACACCCATTGATACAAAGGCCTTCAACTGCACATTTTACTTGCACAGTACATTTTTAAAAGTAATGAGCTTAATTGTATCATACTGCATTTCTTTCTAAATTATACCCCTAATTAAAAATCTATTTGCCATAACAAAAGATAAAATATCTTCCTGGTTCATTTTTACTCACTGTATTTTTCCCTACTTTTCAAGTTTTTTTACATCTCCAAAGTCGGCATTTAGAATTCTTTTACACACAAAGCTTTTCTTAGACAAAGAATCTTAGGGTGGTTAATTTAACTATATCTCTGTCAATGTATCCCAATGTGGAACAAGCTTCCCTTAAAATATAATTATGTCACTTTGTTACAGATCAGCCTTTCTCAACCTGGTGTTTTGTAAGGTTGGTCTATGTGAACAGTATTTGGAAGGTTGAAAACATAATGTGTAATAACGACATATACTTCTATTATATAATATTTTAGTAGACTGGGAACAGAGTTTAAACCTAAACTGTGTTCCAAGGAACAAATTCTTTTCCATGAAGTTTCACACTTCAAATATTAAGAGTTATATGAGAAAAGAGGAAAAATTACGATAGACGCTATAGCAAGGTAGCTGTCGAATCTTTCATTTAGTGCAGGAGTCCTCAAACTATGGCCTGCGGGCTAGTTAGGCCCCGCCCATATTGCCCTGCCCACCCTCCAGCCCCCACCTTTTGGCCAAGCACAGGACTTATCTTCGTGAGTTCCACTGGCTGGAACTGGAAGGTAGGGCCAACATTTTTGGCCAGCAGAGTGCTACTGGAGGCTTTGGAGGCCATAAACGGGCTATGTGGAGGCTCCGGGAAGATTCTGTGCACCCCGTTTTTGGCTGACAGAGTGCTTCTGGAGGCGGAGGTCAAAAATGGGTCAGGTAGAGGCCTCAAGGGGCCTCTGCATGGCCGGCAAAGTGCTGCAGCAGGATTGGATTGGAGGAGGGCCACCTGCTCACCCACCACTGGCTGGACTAGTCTTCAAGTTTCAAGCGACAAGAGATGTTTTACTTTTGAGGAAACTGCGGGATTGCCCCACCTCCCCACAGTGAGTTGGTCTTTGGCGCACTGCTCGTTGGCCTCCCGAAGTCAGATTCAGGGGTGAAATGCTCCTGGTTCGGACCAGATCCGGTAGTGAAGGTGGTGGGTGGTTCAGAGAACCGGTAGCAAACATTCCTGCCCCCCGCCCATGCCCAGCTGAGCTGCACAATCATCAGAGGCTTTTTTAAAATTATTTTTAAAAGCATTTTTTCTATAACCTCTTCAGTTGAAAAAATGCTTTTAAAAGTAAAAAAAAAGCCTCTGATGATCCCACGGCTCAGCTGGAATCGTCAGAGGCTTTTAAAAGCATTTTTTCTACAACCTCTTCGGCCAAAGAGGTTGTAGAAAAAATGGTTTTAAAAGTAAAAAAAAAAAAAAAAGTTGGCCAGGCCCACCCTGTCACATTACCCCCCATCAAGCCACGCCAACAGAACCAGTAGTCACAAATTTTATATTTCACTACTGGTCAGATTCCCACTACCCACCACAAGTTTAGGGGTTCCTTCCCCCCACAGGGGGGAGAGAGACAGAAAGAGAGAAGGAGAGAGAGAGATAAGAGACACAGAGATAAAGATAGAGAGGGAGAGAAACAGATAGACAGAGAGGGGGGGAAAGAGAGACAAGAGATACAGAGACAGAGACACAGAGACACACAGAGAAAGAGAGACAAAGAGAAAGAGAGAGGGGGGAGGGAAAGAGAGACAACAGACACAGAGAGACAGACACACCGAGAGAGATAGACACAGAGAGAAAGAAAGAAAAAGAGAGATAGACAGAGAGAGGGGAGAGGGACAGAGAAAGAGAGAGACAAGAGACACAGAGAGAGAGGAAAGAAAGAAAGAAAGAAAGAAAGAAAGAAAGAAAGAAAGAAAGAAAGAAAGAAAGAAAGAAAGAAAGAAAGAAAGAAAGACTTGTTGATTGTAAGCTCCTTGGGGCTGAGAAGAATTGCTGCAAAACTGAATTTCCTAAAGTGAATCACTAGACTCCTAAACAACTTAAAAAACAATCTAGTAAAAAGAAAAGTCAACTAAAAGAGCAACATGCAAATAAAAGCAAATTAAACAAATTAAAGTTTGTGTGTATTGTTTCAGACTGCTAAATTGGCCATGTCCACCCAGTCACATGATCATACTCATAGCGATACTCATCCAGTCACATGACCACCTAGCCACGCCTACCCAGCTGGTCCAGCCCCGCAACAGTCTGAGGGATCATGAATTGGCCCCCTACTTAAAATGTTTAACGACCCCTGATTTAGTGACTGTTCAAAACTTACAATGGCACTGAAAAAAATGATTTATGACCATTTTTCACACTTATGATCATTGCAGCATCCCCATGGTCATGTGAACAAACTTTGGATCCTTGGCAACTGCCATGTATTTATGATGGTTGCTGTGTCTTGGAGTCATGTGATCAATTTTTGTGACCTTCTCCTTCTGTGACTTTCTGACAAGCAAAGTCAATGGGGAAACCAAATATACTTAACAACCATGTTCCTAATTTAAGAATCTCAGTGATTCACGTAAGAACAATGGCAAGTCAGATATAAAATGTGGCAAAACTCACAATAACTTTCTTGTTATTAAGAACAAGAAAAAAGTGAGGCAGTTTTGATCATAAATCAAAGACTACTTGCATATAGTAGTTTACGAAATAGGAAACACTGCCAACATACTTATGTGCTCCAGCTATATTCTTACATTGAATATTGATGAATACTAATCCGTATCAGTTTCCAATAATTTCCAATAAGTTCTTAAAATAATTCTGAATTTCCTTCAATTGACTTAATTTGAATATTTAAGTCACCACTCATCATCACAATTAGTTTTGTTAAAACTATGTTGCATTGAAATCTGAACAGAGAAAACAACATACTACAAATCAATATAAGCAATAAACACCAAAGCACATTAAGAAATAAAATAATTTGTTTACCCATGGAAAATATTGAGAATAGTAAATGATTGGCTATGGGATAATGGTAAGATTACAATTTTAGATTGCTGCTAAATATCAGATTTAATACTTATTTTAAAAACTTCAAGAAAGCCTTCTCATTGTTGCACTGCTTTTTTGAAGTAGATGAATAGTGAAAAATGTATTCGTGTCGATTTAAAATAACACTTTTAAAAAAAGACTTGTGTTACTGTGTTTGAATTGCCTGAGAAAACAGATTCATGTGGGCTAGTTTTTTACTGAACTTCATTAACGTAGTTTTTAAAATATACATAATTTTATTCAACGTGTTCTTACTGCATACGCTAAGGGAAGACTGCTGCTTTTGCTTACCATTGTTATGTACAATTATAACAGATTGTTATGTACAATTTTAACTCAAATTGTGATTGAAAGACATTAAGACATTCATTCGTTCTGGGTAGCTTACACCTAGCACTATATATAAATTATATAAATGATACAAATGAGAAAAAGAACAAAATTCTCAAAACTAATCAAAACAAAACAGGGAAAATGTGAAAGCCCCCCATTATGTCACCCAAGGCCTGGGAGAACAAGAAGGTCGGTTATAGGTTTCTGAACAATTCAAGAATGAGAGCTATATGAATTTCTGGATCTATGTCTGATGACTGGTTGTACTGGTAAGACATCTCACCAATATACTGATGGGAAACACAGTTCTGAAAGATGTTTAGTTAATAATTATGGAGTGAGGCAAGACAGGAGCATATTCATGGTTACAGTCACATTCTTATAAAACAAGAATAGATACATATAATACAGACATTAAATATTTCTTGTTTTGCATTTCAATCCAAAATTATCTCCCTAACAGAAGGAAAAAGTGCTATGTTACAAGTAAAAAGAAATAGATGAGGATTCTAATCATCATTACTCCCTTTATATAATAAATTCACTATATTGACAATCTTTTGAAATGTAATAAAATTCAAAACTATTTACTAGATCAAAATCTACTGTAGGCCTAAAAAAGGTAATTTCATTTATGTAAAAAGTGAAAGAATGTATGCACTGTTAAAATGCAATAGTTCAAATGTGACCTGTGCTTGAAATTATATAAGTTTTTCTTCCACTATTTTTCCTCACAGTAATTATAAATAACCATATTTTGGCTTAGTGAATTTTTTTAAAAGGAAAACCAACTATCACTTACATTAAGTAATAATATTTTTAAACACTGCATATATAGCAGCAAGAAACAGCAGAATAATATTTATATATGAATTCCTTTACAGAGAATTCTGATTCTCTTTAAAAATGTCAATGTGAATCATATTTTTCTTACCAAGAGAGAGAAGACCACGGTTTATACAAATGCATATTTATTACCGGTATCTACGTTAAAGGTAAAGAAAATGGGTCATTCCATGTCAAGTGGTCTGGGGCTCCCAGCTCAACCATCACGGATTTTGATGAAATTTGGTGTGAACATACACACACGTCCCCAATGAACATTGGTAAAGTGTTATGTTTGCCGATGCAATACTTGCGGAGATATAGTCATTTGTTTGACCCTATACCGCAGCCTTCTACAGTATGATTCTGAGGTTTCAGCAACTTTGACACATAATATCTCCGGCAATATTTTGTTGAAAGAAACAAAACTTGGCCATCTTGTACAACTTGTTCTGCTCTATTATACAAAAATAATAAAAATATTCTCATATGTTATTACTATGATTTCTCAAATTATATTGCATTGGTCAATGATGACATTGTCACTACCAGTTCAGGCACTTGGCCCAGAAACCCCATTGTCATAGGGGGCACGTCTGATAGCCATGGAATATCACCCACTGGTGGGTGTCTTGGTTCAGGATCCCAAGCCTGTAGTTTGGTTTCTTCCTTGCGGTTCCAAAGCCTTGCGTGGGTTTCTGTCCGGTTTCCAAGCCGGCAATTTGGCAGCTTATCCTAGGTTCCCAAGCCTAAAGTGGGTATTTTATATGGTTCCCAAGCTGAAGTTCGTACTGTTCGTATGAACTGCCAAATTCCAATGATCGCTTATTTATTATTGAATTTATGCACTACATTCTTTAGCGTTGTTACTGGGAATTGAGACTGTCGAGCTGACGATGTAACTGAAGGCACTGAAATAAGATGTGGTTCTGGAATCCAACAAACATCTTGTCTTTCAGGCCAATAAAATGAATGAGCAGGGCCTCGCGGATGCATAAATGTTACCAATACATCATTTTGTTCGATTGAAATTTCCACATTGCTTACCCACCATTTTTTGCCATAAATGCAGGCGACAAAACAACCGGGAAATATGTCGGCCAATTTTAAATTCTGATTGATGGTATTGGATATTTTGGTCACAAAGTTAATCATGTCATTTGAAACTTTGCTGACAGAAATTGAATGTGAATCAACTGGCAAAAAATGGTGATGATCTCGTGCCAGCTATTGTTTTGCTAACTTTCCATCTTTCTTCTTGCAGCATCTTGCCTTCTTCGATTTCTTCCTTCGGAACGTATATATATTTAAATCCGTGAATGTTTCACCATGTGATTTTGTTTCAGCAAATCACCATGCGATGGAGTTGGCGGCACAACTAAACATTTGGCTGTTCAAACCAGCCTCCAACAATCACCAACTGACCAAATACTGACGCCGACAGATCTGTTCAACTTTTGCGACAGAAAGTGTCACGGACTTAAATATATATATGCTCCAAAGGAAGAAATCGAAGAAAGCAGGATGTTTCAGTACGGACCCATGGCTGGTATTGCATGGCTATCAGGCGTGCCCCCTATGGCGATGGGATTGCTGGGTCAAGTGCGTGAACTGGTAGTGACAATGTCACCATGGACCAACGCAATATAATAGTAGTAATGATGTCTATATAAAATAAACAAGATGAAACAATAGAATGCATGTGTCGCTGCCATAGCAACATCCTCAACTTTGTCCCTATTTTTAGGGCTTTATACGTCAGCAATGAAACACCAACCCTACTTTTTTAGGGGGGTTGAAACATGCGCTTTCTAATGAGAATGATTTAACAGAGTTTCCACAAGGTCTTTTTTGTAAAAGCGGGCTGAAAATACCCTATTTTTGGTGTTTTTACAAAAACCGCCACCTTTACACTCAATTTATAAAGTATTGGAAAGCAATATATTCGACAATCTTGTGTTGCTAAGTTATCAGGCACAAAGTTTCACGTTTCTCATACCTTTCCTTCCAAAGATATAAGAAGCCAAACTTTACCCTTTTTTCGTGCCAGTCATTTTCGGCCAATTTGCTCCAAATTATCTAGATGGAGATCACTCGTGAGAATGTTTTTATTGTTTTGTTTAATAGAGCAGAACAAGTTGTACAAGATGGCAAAGTTTTGTTTCTCTCAACAAAATATTGCTGCAGATATTATGTCTCAAAGTTGCTAAAACCTCAATCATACTGTAGAAGGCTGCAGTATGGGTCAAACAAATGACTATATCTCCGCAAGTATTGCACCGGCAAACTTAACACTTTACCAAAGTTCACTGGAGACATGTATGCATGTTCACACCAAATTTCATCAAAATCCATGATGGTCGAGCTGGGCACTTTTCTGAAATCAGACCATTTGATATGGAATGATACAAATGCATGTGTTCCATGCTTTGTAGATCACTTTCTTAATTAAGAAATGGTACCTGATTCTTATACTATTTATAGTATTTATACTACTAACTCAATTCCAAATGGAACAGCTTATTTATCTTTCATTCATAAGCAGGATTGTTTTTCCAGGAAGAACTATTAATTAGGAATAACAAATATTTTAAAACTGAAAAGTAGTTAACAGTCCAAGTTTGCAAACTATACTATATATTAATTTTGAAAGATTTGTCTGTATGTTTATGCATTTTTCAAAATATTTTATTCTTCTATTCTGCAGATTTAGAAATCGTCTATAGCAGTGATGGCTAACCTTTTTCTCTTCGTGTGCTGAAAGCATGTGCATGTGTGCAACACTGCACGTGCGTAAGCACTCATAATGCAATGCGTGCCCCCAGCACGAGTGCACGACCCCCCATGTGACTCTCCCCATGCATATGTGACCCTCCTGTGTCCCTTTTGGCCTGGCAGGCCTCCCGGGCCCAAAAACAGGCCATGGGAGGGATGGGCCACAGCCCCCCATGCTGTTTTGGGCCTAGCAGGCCTTTCTGAAGCCTCCTAGGCCCAAAAACCGGCCTTGAAAAGTGGGCTGCACCTCCCACCCTGTTTTTGGCCTAGCAGGCCTCCCTACAGCTTCCTGGGCCCAAAAATGGGGCGTGGGAGGGCAGGCTGCACCCCCCACACCCCATTTTGGGCCTAGCAGGTCTCCCTGCAGCCTCCTGGGCCCCAAAACAGGCTGTGAGGTGGGTTATGCTGCACTCCCCCATGCTCTACCCCCGCACATGCGTGCACAATCCCAACCTCCATGTATGTTCATGACTCCCATCTATGCACATGCCTCTTCCGCATGTGCCCCGTTCCCTGCGCATCCTGAAAATCAGCTGGATGGCTGAAGGTGCACGTGCGCAGCAGGTGAACTGGGCAATGGCTCACATGCCCACAAAGAGGGCTCTGCATGCCAGCTGTGGCACACGTGTCATAGGTTCGCCATCACAGGTCTATAGTTTTCTTGAAGAAACAGATTAGTAGTCAGTTTGTATAAATGAATCCCAGGCTCCTGAACAGAATAAAAAAATTATTTAATCAAAACATTATATACAATTTTTATTGACATATATAACTATATATTTATCTAATGTAGATATTTGATTTGTAACTATAATCAATAGATGCAAATTAAGTTACTATTTATAACAAAAAATTAAAATAATGAAAAAACTTAGCAGTCCTGAATCACTCATATTATAAAAGGCGTAAAGATGAAAATCAACCAAGCCAGGACAGAAACCTAAGTGTCCAGTTTAATTACATACCAGAACCCCCCCAAAAATCTCAGTGTAGTTACTATGAATTTCTAGATTTTCCATAGCAACCCTTTGCACTGTCCAAAACTACTTTGGAACTCTTGGGTTAAGACTCCTCTAATTCAACATTAAATTAAGAAAAAAAAAAGACTTGGTAAATGCTCAGATATTTTGATTAGTGGTACTATTTTCTAATGGCAAATTTATCCTTACATACTATTGGATAAAGAGGTAAATATATTTTATACTGTACAGGTAGTCCTTGACTTATGACCAAAATTGAACCCAAAATTTCTGTTGTTAAGTGAGACATTTGTTGAGTTTTGCCCATTTTATGACCTTTCTTGTCACAGTTGTTAAGTGAATCACTGCAGTTGATAAATTAGTAACACAGTGGTTAAGTGAATCTGGCTCCCTCATTGACTTGGCTTGTCAGGTCACAAAGGAGATCACATGACCTTGGGATACAGCAAAGGTCATAAGCATCTGAATTTTGATCACATGATCATGGGGATGCTACAAAGGTCGTGAACCGTGAAACATGGCTATAAATCACTTTTTTCAGTTGTAATTTTGAACAATCACTAAATGAAGTTGTGAGTTGAGGACTACCAGTACAATACTTGCAAAAGGAAAGGACTTACCTGCAACACTTGTAATAGTGACTGGCACTCCTTGCATTTGAACACCTGCAGCACCCAAGTTGGCTACACTTACTGTTTGAAGATTAGGCACTGAAGCAATCTGAGCAGCATTAAGTGTTATTGGTGTGCCAGCAACTGCTACTGGTGCTATTTGAGCAATGGTACCACCACTTGAAGATACAGGGGTAATAGTTAATTGTTGGGGTAGCCCAGCATTTTGAACTTGGAGATTTGAAAGACTTTGAAGATTTTGGACTTGTACTGTCTGCCAGCTGATTTGTCCTGATGGGGTTAAAGTTGGTGCTCTTATGAGTACTTGTGTTGGACTCATTGCTTGCAGCTGAATATTTTGCAATGACTGTTGCTGAATAGCCTGAATAGTTTGTCCTGACTGAAGCTGGAAAGACTGTGGAGAAATTGCTTGAATGATCTGCTGCTGAGGCTGTTGGATCTGGATCTGCTGGAGAATAGGTTGACCTACTATTTGAACCTGTTGCAGTGAATTTGATTGATCCTGCATATTTTGCAATCCATTGGATTGAAGCTGACTAGAATTTTGTGCCTCTGTTTCAGACGTGGTAGTTTGAGTTTCTTCAGTACTAGTTTCAGAACTATTTGCTGTGCTTGCATACTGGCCTGTTTCTCCAGTAGTAACTAATGTTTCAGTACCTGTTAATGATGTAGCAGCTGTAGTTGTGCAAGTAGGAGATTCAGACATAGCAGTAACAGAAGTTGTTGGGACAGGTGTGGACAATAGCTGATTTCCATTGGACAGTCCACTATCAGTGGATTGGACAATTTGTCCAGAACTAGGACCTGCTGCAACATTTATTACAGGTAATGCTAGAGTCACTCCACCAATATTTATAGGCAATGAAGTTACTACTTGAGCCTGAGTACCAGCAATAGGTAGCTGCAACGGAATAGAAACACCAGGCCTAATCTGGACAGGCACTGTTTGATTTGCCAAATTCTGAGCAATAATATTCCCAGAAGCTGTCCTGTTTGTAGTTGTAATAATAGCTTGATTATTCCCTGCAGGAACAAGCTGAATCTGACCCTGTATATCTTGCAGAGCTGTGGCATTAGCAGGATTTATCTGAATTTGTTGACCTTCTGTTGTCTGAATATGTGGAATCACTTGGTACTGAACGCTACCACCTGAATTCTGAACTTGGATGACTTGAAATTGTCCTGGAGTTACTCCAGAAAAATTGCTTGGTTTAGTTTTTGAGGGGGATACATTTCCATTGTTGCTATTGGAGGGACTTGCTGCAGTTGAAACAGAAGAAGTTTGCTGGTTGTTGTTTTCTTTTGAAGCAGGAGGAGCTGCAACAAGTTGCCAAGCATTTCCAGCAAGTTGAGTTGTCACTAATTCTAACTGCTGTGGTTGGCTCTGAAGCTGAACCAAACCCTGACTTGGATCTATAATAATCTGTTGTCCAGTTGGTTGATTCTCACCAGGAGTTCCTATTTTACTGCAGGTAGCTGCCAACAGAGCCAGAGGGGAGGGCTGAGAATCCTAACAAAAATATTATGTGTATTAGAACCTACACTATAAAAGAGTAGCAGTAACAGCATTGTACATATTAATAAAATTACCTAACCATAAAATTATAGAAATAGGAAATTACCCACTCAGCTAATAATTTCTTCTTCTACTGAGCCTTTCAAGAACCTCTAAAGTAAATTTTGATAAAAATCTATCCCATCTGGAAATACATGTAAGTAATGTTTGCCACCTCCCTCCCTCTCTCTTGTTTTCCTCTATTTTTTTAGACATTTTACCTGAGAAGCTCCAGTTTTGTTCTTCTTATTGTTGTTCTCAGCCTCAGGAGATTTCTCTCCCTCTGAAGGCATAGTTTCCTCCTTCTTTTGATCTTCAAAAAAAAAGGGGGGGGGAAACAAAATTAATAAGCATAATCCTTTACCTCTATTTTGGCACAGAAAATAATCAGAACGTTCTCACTGACCCCTGGGTCCTCCATGCTTTTGCTAGTTGAAAGCCACTGTCCACTTCTCTAGTGGAAAACAGGGAGACTTAAGAAACGTGGTTTTAAACCCGGCCTACAGGGGCTGGCGATGAACGCCCAGAAAGGGGAGTTTTGATTGGTTTCTGCTATCGGAGACTGTAAGGCAGAGGGGAAAAAAAAACACCCACAACCCTCCCCCTCCTCCTGCCCCTAAAGCATCCACGGCTACTGAGTGGCCCAGGATGCTTTAGGGGCAGGAGCAGGGAGGTGCAAGGGAGGGGAAAATGGGAGGAAACAGAAGCGAAGGAGGGATGGATGGATGGATGTACACAGGAGGAGGGCTGGGAAAGAAAGAAGGAATGGAAGAGAGAAAAAGGAGGGAGGGGAGAGAAAGGGGCTCGGGAGGAACGAGGCGGCCGGGTGGGATGGCGCGGGAAGGCAGCGGAGGCGGGAGGGAAGGAGGGGGGGGCTACGTACCGCTCATCCCGCATTAACGCCCGCTGAGGCGCGGCTCGAGGAGGAGGGAGGGGAGGGACGGAGGGCGGGGTGCTGGGGGTAGCGGCGAGAGAAGGCCGGTCGCTGCCGGAGCTGGGAGGAGCAGGTCGGCCTATTTTTCCACGAATGGCCGCCGCTGGGCTGTGGCGTAGCTGCCCGTCTCTCCGCCCGCTGCCGTCGCCTATCTCAGCCCAGGCGCCTGATTGACAACTTAGAGCCGGACGAAGCGGGGGGGGGGAGGGAGGGAGCGGAGGAGGGCGGGGCCGGGGGACGCCTCGTCTGACCCCCACCGAGGAGCCAGGCGAAGCAAGCGGCAGCTGGCCTGAAGGAGAAGAAGGGGGGCGGGGGGAGGAGCGAGGGCGGCGCTAGGCTGGAGCCGCGCGGGAGTCGGATCCCGGCTTGAAAGCAGGTCAGCTTCTAGCGAGGTCCCGCCGGCCGCAGAGCCCAGAAACTGCTAGTCTGAGGGGAAGAGTGGCGCACCCAGCAGGCGCGAGGAGTAAGAAAGCAAGCGAAGGGGCTCTTCCCCCCCCCCCCACCTTCTCTCTCGCCTCGCTCTCCCCATAGCGAAGAGGAAAGCGGAGGCGGGATTAAGGGTGGGGCGCCGCAGAAGGGTTTGGGTTCTCAGCCCGCCCCTATCTCCCTGCGAAACTGTTGCTGATTGACATGCTTCGGCGAAGCCGGGAACGAATGAAATGGGAACCCGATGGAAGGCGCGAACCAACTTCTGCGCTGCCGGAATCGGTTCACCCCTTTTTAACCAAAGGACTTGAACCTTCTAATACATTGGCCGAGACGGATCCGTATCTTCCCTTGTGCCAATTTAGGTTACTCGTGGAACACAAAAAATAAGGGGAAAGTGCTATATGCTGCCGTCCGAATTCAAGGCTGCATTTTAGGGTTTTTTTTATTATTTTTTTTTAAAAATGCTTGCGAGTGGCTGTGTAAAGGTGCACAATCCATGCCGGGATTTGTAGTTCTTAGCATAGTTAGCGCGTGCGCAATGCAGACCAGGTGTTAGGCTTTTACTGTACCGAGTTCTTTGCAAAGTCTGCGATGCTCTAGTTTACGCTGATCTATGTATCTGGTGGTTGATTTATTTGCAGGACATAGCCTCGCTGGTTTTAGAAATGTCAAGGGTAGAGAAGGCTATGGATGATTTAAATCACAGAAATGCCTGAAATATTCAGAATGTGGTTTGGGTCAAAATACAAAGGACAGAACTACGTCTCCCAATGGCCCAATATTAAAATCCCAAATTCACAGATTTTCTGTTTCCTTCAGAGGGAAATCAGTTGGTGCAATATTCTTGTGATTGAGACATAGCAAATTCCCAACAGTAGCTATCAATCATCAAGTAATAACCCCAATTATTTAGTGGGGACGGGACAGTACAACTGATACAATCAATTGGTGAGCAAAAACTTTTTCACAAGAAAAAATGCCAATGACAGTAACATATTCAAAACTTATCCTTATGAGGTTACCTGGTTTTCTTAACATACACAAAGTTTACTTGGTATTTTTTTGTTAAAATAAGATGGATGTCACAAAAATGTAATAAATAAGATTACAATTTAGTAGCAACAAATTTGAACTGATTAAAATAATTTCTATAACTATAGAAAAGAACTTTAGAAAGCATTTTAAAGGCATTCTTAATTCATCTGCCATCTTTTTAATCTCTAGAGTTATTCTTTAGTTTGGAAATACAATGACTTAACATGCTAGCAACATTCATTTAAACAAATTATATGCTATTCAAACCTAGACCTTATAACTTGTTGACTAACTTGCCTTAGCTTATAATTTTGTTTCATCTGAACTTGGAGAATGAAGCTCACTAGCCTTTCTCAATCAAGTATAAACTCCTCTCAGTTGTATGCTCATGAAAGATCAAACATTGTTTCACCAAATTTCAGGGCAGTTATTAGGTTCCCAGGGACTTCATTAATTTGGATCCAGAGATCTTAAAAACTCCAGTAAATAAAGGGATTTTAAGCTTTATTATTAACCAAGTATACAGATTTAAAAGCAGAGCATGAAAAGCATACATACCAACAAGGTAGAATTTCAATCTCTTACAATCTGTCGGGAGCTCCTTAACACCAGAGGTACTCTAAGAGAAGCCAACGTTCACAGGCTTCAGCTGTAGATTCTGAGTGAAAATGTCCAACAATTAACTACCATGCCGGGTTTTTATTATTATTATTATCAAAACCAAGGTCAGGACTTCATGGCCTTTTTTTGGTCAGAACTGCAAGACCTCACCTTGACTGGCTGGCTATGATATGGCTAGGATTGGAATTAAAAAATGTGAGCCTTAAGGGGGAAAGCTCTGAAATTGTGAAGATGCCCTCCTCCCTTCTTGGTACAGCAAGCAAGAGTGAAAAACAATACTGGTCAGCTCAGAATGATCTCTAAACTTTTAGACTTCTCTTAATATGAAGGAGAAATCAAAATATGTCACTAAACTTAAAATAACAATGTTCTTCTGCATTCAACTACATTCAACTCCTCACATATTTTAATTTCCCTTCATGTTTTTAGTTTTTTATGAATTCCAAATCTTCCACTAATAAATTATACATTTAAATTTAACATACAAAATACACACCTATATAATAGCCACTAGAAAAATAATTATTGGATTATATATCTTAAACTGAATCCAAGGCAAACCATTCAATATCACAGTAGTCCAAGTCTATGCCCCAGCCACTGGTGCTGAAGAGGATGAAATTGACCGGTTCTATGAAGCCCCACAGCACCTTATAGAATTAACACCAAAAGATGATGTCCTTATCATCATGGGGGATTGGAATGCTAAAGTAGCAATCCACAAAATAACCAGAATAACAGGCAAGTTTGACCTTGGAGTACAAAATGAAGCGGGACACAGGCTCATAGAATTTTGTCAAGAGAATACGATGGTCATAGCAAACACTCTTTTCCAACAACCCAAGAGACGACTCTACACATGGACATCAACATATGGTCAACACAGAAATCAGATTGACTATGTGGTCTGCAGCCAAAGATAGAAAAGCTCTCTACAGTCAGTAAAAACAAGACCAGGAGTGTGACTTCTTGTTGCAAAATTTAGTAGGGAAAAGCACTAGGCCACTCAGGTATAAACTAAATCATATCCCTGATGAATATACAGTAGAGGTGACAAATAGATTTAAGGAATTAGATCTGATAGACAGAGTGCTTGAAGAACTATGGACAGAGGTTTGCAACATTGTACAAGAGATAGCTGAGCTATTCAAAATCTTAAAAGTTGATGCAGTAAAAGTGCTACACTCAATTTGCCAGCAAATTTGGAAAACTCAATAGTGGCCATAGGATTGGAAAAGGTCAGTTTACATTTTCTGGTATCAATCCTCCCATTTGATGGTGGGAGCCCACTTGTCAAGCCAAACAAGGCCCAATATGACAGATCCTGACATCTTTGATGTTACTATAAATTGTATAAGGTCACGATGTCTCCCAAATTCCAATCTAACCAGTTCAGTGATTTGGGTGTCTGGGACCCCCCAATTAATGTCCCATCCACCTGTTCAAACTTAATTGGGCGCTTTAAGGCTTTTGTTTTTATTCCCAATTGTTCAACAATTGGAAGTCCAATTAAACATCTGGTACAGCCTGTAACTATTATTGCTGGTATTTGTCATTGCTCCTCAATCTCTGGCACCACTAGTTTCACTTTAATTGAAAAAGGAGAGATGGGTGAACTCACCATCAGGTCGTCTTCTCTGCTAGCCTTGTTGAGAGGGGCTCCCTTGGCTGGAAGTTCCTTGCTCTCTTTGATGGGGAGGGAAACCTCTATGGCTTCTCTGGCAAATTGGCTGGTATCTGGAGGCTTTCTTGGAGTCCTTCTGCCTCGAGTGGCCGTGGCCAGGCGCTGTTGTGGAAGTGGTGCAGGGGCCAAGTACTCAGAAGCTCGATGACCCGTTTGTCCACAATGATAGCATTTAATCACCCTTGCAGGATGAGTGGAGGGACTTCAGCAGGCTTTGAAAGTAGACATTTAGCCAGAGTTCTCTCTTTTCTGTTGGGCTTTGTGGAGGGGGCAAATTTCTCTTCCAGAGCTATGGACATGGTATACCAGTCCTGTAGTCGCTCTGGCACCCCTCTGATGCCACATGCTTTCCTGACTTCTTGGTCAATGGCTTTAAAATAGTGTAAGAGTATGCGGTCTGGCCAATGGACAAGGCTCCCTGCAACCCATCTAAAGTCCTATACAAAGTCTTTTATGGGTCGGTTACCTTGCTTCATCTCCTTTATTGTGGCTTCGTTCTATTGAGTCAGGGTCATTGAATCGGGCCTGGAGCAGCTCAACAATTCCTTCAGCATCATTTAGGTCGGCTGCACCCTCATTGTGTAGCTGGGCTATCCAGTCTGAAGCATCTCCTTCATTCATCCCTTATGAAATTGCGGCTACTAGGACTTCCGGTTTGCTTGCTGCCGACGAAAGACGGTCCCGTTTTTGGACCGCCAGCCCCGCTGCCTGTAGAGCCGCTTTGATCTAAAGAAACGGCTTGGAAGTTCCCAATTCCGAAGGATTTGTGGAAGAGAGTGGGCGAGGAGCGGGTTGAGCCCCTGTGAGCCCCCAGACAGCTGTTACTGGGGAGGAAACAGGTGCGGCTCCCTTTCAACTCGCCGAGACTCCGGACGGCGTGAGACAACTCTGCCCAGCGCAGAGCAAGTCGGCAGGAGCAACCTTTCTATTTAAATAAAATTAACTCAAATAATCAGGGGGAGATAATAACTTGAACCTCCAAACCTCGAAACTGCAAGTATTATTACTTCTGTGATTTAAAGTAGAAGCGTGAGTGAGTGAAAGTGGCTTGAAAAATGGCGCCCGGCTTCAGCCTTAACAAGCTGAAAGTGAGAGTGGATTAGCAACGTTACTTCAACTAGCTACAAAGTTGTGCTGTCTGTAACAAGGAAAAAAAGGAAAAATCCTTTTAAAATAAGCCTGAGCTTGCTTCAATTTAAATCTTATCCCCAATTCGATTAAACCTGGGGGAATTTTTTAGAGGACTCTGTGCTGGTGGAAAAGGAAAAAGGATCTCCTTTTTCAGAAAAGCTAATCTATGTGGCAGAATGGCTTCCAAGCCTAAACAGGAAGGGAAGGCGTCAGGGGGGGGGATCCCCCACACGTAAATCTGAGCAGCAGCCTCCCAGCCAGCAGAGCCAGAAAAAAGAGTTTGATTTTGAAAGTTTAAAGGATTTTATTACTCAGGCTCTGGATGAGAAATTTGAAAAGTCACAACAGGAAATTAAGCAGGAGATTAATGAAATTAAAGAGGTGGTGTAAGAGAAATATGACAAGGTGACTAATCAATTAATGACTGTGATGTCTGGTCTGTCAGAAGCAATTATCAGAACGGATGCTAAGTTGGAAGAATTTAAATCAGAAATGAATGTCAAAATGAAGGACACTGACTATAAAATTTCTGATGCTGATAATAAAATGCAGAAAATTGAAAACAAAATTACAATGATGCAGTTCAGGTCCATGGAATTTGCCATAAGGCTTAGAGGTATAAAAGAGAATGATAGACAAGACTTGAGACAGATTTGTGCTGATGCTCTGGCTGTGTTGTTAAAAATTAACCCTGAAGAGATTTTTTACAAAATGGATAAAATTTACAGAGTGAATTCGTGGGTGGCCAGACAAAGACAACTGCCTAGAGATGTGGTGATATATTTTACAGATAGAAGAATGAGAAATGATATTCTGCAAAAGTCTTTTCTCTCTGCTGTGCAAGTGGAGGGAGCTCAGATTGGAGTCTATAAAGAGCTACCACCCAAGATGTTAAAAGATAGAAAAGATTTTGGATTTTTAGTGAATGAATTAAAAAAACAACAAACTCCATTTCGGTGGGATGCTCCAACTGGCATAATTTTGAGGTCTAATGGAGAAAGATATCGATTAGACACTGTTGAGAAGGCAGAACAATTTTATTCTAATGTTTTTAAAGAGAGTTCACCATCCCCACGTACATCCACTGTGTTGGAGATAAAGGAGAGTGACAAGGAGAAGCAACTTCAGCAAGAGATGGAAGAGCAGCTTAAGCAGGTGGAACCAGAGGCAGCGGAAATGCAGGGTGCTACAAGAGGTTTTCTGGAGGAGCCCCTGTTAGATCCCTCTCCGATTGTGACTACAAGAGATGTGGCTCTGGACCTAGTTTGGATGGCTGAAGCTAAAGACCAGCGTGTAACTCGAGCAATTTCTAAACAACTTAAAGAAAAGCAACAACAGGAAAGGTCCAAGCCACAACAATATAAGAAGGGAGTCAAGAGTACTACACAAGAAGGTGAAGCCATGGGGGGAGCAAAGTCGAAGACTTCGGAAGATATTCGGCAATTCTGCTCGTCGCTTCAAAAAAGTCTACATGACGATTAAGTTTTTATCTTGGAATGTGAATAGATTAAATTCACCACAGAAAAGGAAGAAATTATTCACGTATTTGAGACAATTTAATAATGATATAATTTGCCTACAAGAAACTCATGTCAAAATACAAGATCAAAAATATTTGATAAATTCAAAATTAGGAACACATTTTATAGCTTCAAATCCGGAAAAAAAGAATGGTGTGGTTATTTATATAAACAAAAGACTGTCAGCTAAAATTATAGAAGCAGATGAAGGTGGTAGGTTTATAGCAATCGAACTGCATACAGCAAGTGGCCAAATTCTAGTGATTGGAATTTATGCTCCTAATCAACAACAGGATCATTTCTACAAAACTTTGCATTCCAAAATATTGCAATGGGACTATAGATCTATTTTAATCATGGGAGATTGGAATGGAGTAATTGACTCTAAAATAGATAAAAAGAGTTTGGCGAAGTCAAGGATTAGACTACCACAGACTTTTTTTGATATGAAAGAAGATTTGGAATTAAAAGATATTTGGAGAATATATAATCCAAAAGAATTGGAGTTTACTTTTTTCTCAGATAGACATAGATCTTTTTCTAGGATTGATTTTATTTTATTATCAACTGATTTACTTGTTAAGACAAAAAGAACAAAGATTTTTCCAAGAACTCTAACCGACCATAGCCCAGTATGGATAGAAATTGAGATGGGAAAGATTGAGAGAAGATCATGGAGATTAAATGAAAACTTGTTTAGATATGAAAAAAATATCACAGAACTTAAAAAGCAGATGAAAGAATTTTTTGAAATGAATTTGAATAAGGATACCCCTATTGAAATCGTGTGGGATGCGAGTAAAGCGTATATGAGAGGGGTACTCATTCATATGAACTCTAAACACAAATTGAATTGACAAAAGAAAAGATCTAAAATGGAAGCAGAAATAAAGAACAAAGAACAGTTACTTATTAAAAACCCAACAGATGAAAGAATATGTGGTGCTATAAAACTTTTGAAAGATCAATTTCAAATGCTTATGGCAGAACAAACAGCAACAAATTTACAATATGCGAAACATAATACATTTTGTAATGCTAACAAACCGGACAGATGGTTGGCTTATACACTAAGGAAGAAGCAGAGTACATGGACTATTGATAGTATTGATATTGGAGGGAAGGAAATTTCTCAACAAAAATTAATTAAAGAAGTTTTTGTAGATTATTACACTAAATTATATGCTAAAGATGACACGCAGAATGGATTTATAGAAAAATATTTAGAAAATAAAAGAGTTATAAAAATTACCAATCAACAAAAGGAGATAATGAATTATCCTATAACAGCTGAGGAGATTATTGCCGCAATTAAACAATTGAAAACAGCTAAAGCTCCTGGAACGGATGGTTTAACTGCAGTGTACTACAAAACTTTGCAAGCAGAAATGGTTGAACATCTTAGAGATCTATTTTGTAACATACAACAAGGGGGTAAAATACCCCCATCATAGAAAACAGCTTATATTTCTTTGATACCAAAAGAGCAAACAGGTCCTAAAAAACCTGAGAATTTCAGACCAATATCTCTTCTGAACAATGACTATAAAATATATGCAAAAGTATTAGCCAACAGGTTGATGCCAGTTATCCAAGAGGTGATTCATGATGACCAAGCGGGATTTACAGAAGGCAGATATATGAAGGACAATGTAAGGCAAGTTATAGATCTATTGGAATATCTTGAGAAGAATAAACAGATCCCTGCAGTGCTGGTTTTCCTGGATGTGGAGAAGGCCTTTGATAGAGTGGATTGGAATTTTCTATTAAAGACTTTAAAAAAGATGGACTTTGGGGATCAATTTATACAGGCGGTTTCAGCAATTTATCAAGAACAAAAGGCACAGATTATTATTAATGGAAGTTTGACAACAGATTTTAATATTGAGAAAGGAACAAGACAAGGTTGTCTGTTATCCCCATTGTTATTCATTTTAACACTAGAAGTCTTGTTGAATACAATACGGGACTCGAGTACCTTGAAAGGAATAGTGATAAGGCAAGAGGACTATAAAATAAGGGCATTTGCAGATGATCTGGTTGTTACCCTAACACAGCCGATGGAATCAATAATCCAGATGAAAGACATTATAAAAGACTATGGTACAGTATCAGGATTTAGATTGAACCAGAAAAAAACTAAGATGATAGTTAAAAATATGACACAAGATCGAAAACACGAACTTGAAAGGAGGGCAGGTTTTGAGATTGTACCAAAGGTTAAATAGGAGTTCAGGTTGCAGAATCAAATATGAAATTGTTTCAAAATAATTATGAGGTGTTGTGGCGAGATGTACAGAAAGATATGGAGACTTGGAAAAAACTGCAGCTGTCTTTACTTGGAAGAATAGCAGCAGTTAAGATGAACATTTTGCCAAGATTTCTTTTTTTGTTTCAAATGATTCCGGTGCTTAAAAGTGATAAACAATTGAAAGAATGGCAAAGTGGGCTGAATAAGTTTGTCTGGAACGAGAAAAAACCGAGAATGAAATTGAAAATTATGCAAGATGTTCCAGAAAGGGGAGGTCTTAAACTTCCAAACCTACAATTATATTATGAAGCAGCAGCTTTGACTCAAGCAAGTGATTGGTTTGGAAAGAAAAAGACTGGAATATTGAATATAGAAAGCTTTGATCTTGAATTTGGTTGGCATGCTTACTTATTTTATGAAAACAAAGTGGATAAAGTATTTAAAAGCCATATACTTAGAGACTCCTTGTCTCTAAGAAGAAGCACCGACTCAAATGGGATTACAAAATACCGCTATGGCTGGATCTTGGTCATATTATGTGGAATACAAATATAATGTCACTGGGGGGGGGGGTTATATAAAGAAGTTCTTTTTACAGATGTGGGCAGATGGCGATTGAAGACATTAGAAACGCTGTTGGAAGAAGGGATTAATTTAACTTGGTTACAGTATAATCAACTTCAACTGAGATGGAAAGAGGACCAAAAAATTGGTATAATGATGCATGAGGAAGAATTGGTTAGACATATAAAAGAAAAAGGTCCAATGCATATTAAAAGGCTTTATAATGTTTTGTTAGAAAGGGATTCAGAAACTGAATTGGTTGAAGACTGTATGATTAACTGGGCACAAAATTTTGCAGAACCAGTGATGTTGGAAACATGGGAAAAAATATGGGTTCAGAATGTTAAATTTACACAGTCGCAGAATTTGAGGGAAAATTTTTATAAAATGTTTTATAGATGGCATTTAGATCCTAAGAAATTGTCGTGTATGTACCCTAATGTTCAACCAAAATGCCGGAGATGTGATTGCCTAGATGCCACATATTATCATGTGTGGTGGACTTGTAAGAAAGTGAAGGCTTTTTGGATAAAAATTTGGTGGGTTATGCAGAATGTTTTAAAGAAAAAAATTCAGTTTTCTCCACAATTGTTTTTATTGGGTATAGTTAAGGGTTTTACACTGGGTGAAACAAAGTTGATATTGTATATGATAACAGCAGCGAGATTACTGATAGGTCAACACTGGAAAAATGAAGCTATGGCCACCATTGAGGAATGGACTTTGAAGATGGCCAGTTTTGCAGAGATGGCGAAGATTTCAGTATATCTAAAAGATCGCTCACAAGAGACTTATGAATGGGAGTGGAAAAAGTGGATAGATTATGTGCAGAACAAATATCAAACTAGGAAGTATCAGATAGCTTTTAACTGAAAGTATTATAAAGATAGAAATATTTGAATTTTGTGAAGATGAAAAAATATATTGGGGGTGGAGGGGTTCAAGTTTTATAAAAAGGGGATTTTGATTTGGATTATATTCTGTGAAAGTCCGGAGGGGAGGGGAGGGTTAGGGAGGTTAGGGAGGGTTGGGGGGGGGAAATGGGGAGAAAATGTAATTGTAAAACTTTTTCAATAAAAAAAAAAAAGAAAAAAAAAGAAAAAAATTGCGGCTACTAGATTGCAGTTGGTTTCGTATTGTTCCCCATACTGATCTATGCGGGCCCAGATTTGGCTGAGGAAGTAAGCCAGTTTGGAAGACTTAACATTGAAGGTGCCCTAAAATGGGATGGATGTGGTCTTGAGGTGGATTGGCCCCAAGGACGGGCAGCAGGGCTTTCCACAAGGACTCAGGGCGGCTCACAGCAATAAACAACAAGTCCAATTAAAATTCAACAATAAAAACTAAAATTCCCATTAAAACCCATTCAGTCCAGGCCAGCTTGGCGAAACTGCCAAGAACTCCAGTTGGCTGCTGGATTGTGGCCACATGCGGGGCAGGGCCCAGCTGCTGCGCTGTTTGTTGGGCTGCAGAGGTGGGGGGGAGCTCCAGCTGGCTGCTGGATTATCCCCCACTGATGTATCAGGATCGTTGGAGCAGATTGGGCTCCTGGGCTTCCCTGGAAAATTAGAACAGAAGGTGTTGATGACCACTGGCACTGGACCCACTCCTGGCTAGGATAAAATCCCCAGCCTGGGGGGATACCTTCTGCAGGGAGTAGCATAAAAGCAGGCTGGTGAGGGGGGCCAGCAGGGGTGGTGGTGGTCCCCATGCCTGCTGAGTCTGCTGTCTCCCAAATGTTGCTTTGCCTGGCTGCGCAGAGCTGATCCTCCTGTCATCTCCGGCTGGGTAGAAAGGTACCTGGTGGCTGCTAATTCCTCTGCCTGGTCCTAGATCAGGAAAAATGAAAGGGCTGCATTAAGCTTCATTTCACTTGAGGAGGTTGTGTAGGGAGGGGGCATAACTTCTCACCTGCATCTGTTCAAAACGCTCCAGCAGTCCAGTTAATGATTGGCTTCGTGATGGAGGCAACAGGTTCCAGTCTCAGGAATCCCCTGATTTTAAAACTGTCCCTATCGAGCCCCACCATCCCGCTCGACACTGCAACAGGGGGCGTGAGGACGGGACGGGGCTGCGCCATCACCGAGCAACTGCACCATCACCAAGCTCTGCACCAAGCTCCGAATACCCTGTTCGCGACCGGGATAGGCGTACATTCACACATGGGGGTGCATGTAGGCGCTACAGAAGGTGGTCGGGTAAGCGCGTCGGGATCAGGGCTCCATGGGATCGGGGTGCCGTTCGGGATGCTTCAAAATGCAGCAGCTGGCGTTTGTTATCGCTCTGACCACTCCCTGGTCTGCTGATTCGCTGGCGGCGGGGCATTGTCCTGGGCAGTATTCAAGCTCCGTCTCACAGCTGACAGGCACGGGGCGGATATAAGCGCTACATGCCGTATGCATGTAGCGCCAATTTTAAATCGTTACGACTGCAGCGTTTTCGGAACGGACAAGATTAAACGAGCATTACACACTCAACGTCGTTCTTGGTGGTTTGTACTTGTGCCTGAGGATTCTGAGAGGAAATTGGCGCTCTCCCTTCTTTCTACTCGACTTGGCAAATGGCTGAGATGGCGGAAGGCTTGGACCCTGATGCACTCACCCAGGATGTCGTGGGGGACGAGTGAGAGGAGACCCCGCCAACCCAGGTCGTCTCTCCAGCTCCAGATCCTGTGGTTCGCCCGAAGGAGCAAGTGAAGAGTCATGGTGGGGAGGAGGGCGAGATACTTGAGCCACAGTCCGACGCCACCCCCTCTACTTCTGGTGATTGGTGGCATAGCTCTGCTCTTGCTGGCCCTGGAGGAGGTTTCAAAACTCAGACTCCTTTCCCTCTGGATGAGAGGTTCTTGAAGTGGCATGAGAGACGGTGGGTGGAGGATGAAGACGGGGGAGAGTGGAGTTATTCCACAGGCCTGGGGCCCTCTACTTTGGATGTTCTGAGGGAACGGTTTGGGGAGTCCAGCTTCCGTGATGCGCAGTCATGGCAGCCATGGGCCGGGATGGACCCCGGTTCCTGTTGGCAAAGTGAGACAGGAACATTGAGTGCAAACATACGTTTTCGTTTAGCTAGCCCTAAACTGCGAGTGGAGCGGGCAGCCAGCCAACAGAGGAAAGCAGACCTTCCCCCATCAGACACTCACACCTTGTCGTCGGGAGGGGGGCAGGAGTACAAATGGATGCTCGGGGATGATCTTTTTCTGCACAGGGGATATGCGAGGGGCCCCAATCCGATCCAGGGCAGCGGCTCATTTTGCATGGGTCCCGAGGAATCCCTACGACAACGGGTCCACCCAGGCCGGTACCTTCTTGGCCTCCAGGGACATGGGGCTCGCGACCAATGTGGGGTCCACCTCCCTTGCAAGCGACTTTCGATGGGAGTTCCAACAGAGTGGCCAAATTCCTGAACCAAGTCATCAGTTACATGGACCTCTACGGTCATTTTTACCCATCTCAATGGGCAATGGTAGTTGCTATCACCACCGTCCTGACTGGGGAAACAGCGGATTGGGTAGCGGATTTTCACAGTGACCATGCTCGAGACTTGACCAATATTGGCTTATTCCTAGAGGGTCTCAGGATTCGTTTTGAGGATAACTCCAGGACACAACAGGCTGAGGGAGAGCTGGTTACTTTGAGACAGAGGGGCTGTCTCGCACAGGAGTATGTCAAAGAGTTTTGGATGATTGCTGGAAGACCACGGGCGTGGCCCGAATGCATGGTAGTACATCAGTTCCATTTAGACCTGGACAGAGATCTAAGACAAACGTGTGTACAGGGGACTGCCTCCTCATCTTTCAGAGTGGTTTCGAGCAGCTATCAAATTGGATGTAGGGTTGAGAGAATTCCGGGTCAAGGCTGTTACAGGGCCACCACCTCAAACAAGGAGGAGTCCGGATAGACCCGCTCTCACTCGAGGAAACATCCCCTCTGGGCCCGGAGACTCCATTCATCGACCGGCATTCCATTGCTTTCGTTGCAACCAAGTATGCCACAGAGCTTTGGACTGTCCTCTTCCCCCCCCCCCAACCAGTAACAAGCCGCACTCCTGCGACTGGAGGGAAAGGTCGTGATCGACAATGAGCGACGTCCGAACAGTCCAGAGTAGTGTCGCAAATTCTGCAGTCGGTTCCTGATGCATCGATATCCAAAGTTGTGGACAGTTCCAGGGTTGATGTGGTGCCAGTTGTCGAGGGAGATAGTGATGAAGACGATAGTAATAATGACCCAATGGTGAGTGCTCCGTTACATCCATTTTTAATCCCGGTAGTCCTAAAAAATGCATGTACCGGGATGGAGATACGCCAAGGGGCACTGATTGATTCCGGGTGTACCCGTTGCTTGATGAAACAAACGTTAGTGAGGCAGTTGGGCCTTAGAATATATCGCTTATGGTCCCCTATCCGATTTGAACAGGTGGATGGGTCCATCCTAGGGGGTGCACCTGCTACATGGGTTACTGAATTAGTCAATTGTGTATAGGGGAACATCTAGAGTATCTCCGGTTTGTGGTAGTGGATGTTATGATTGAACCCATCATCCTGGGATTAGCCTGGCTAGACAGATGGAAGTCGACCATCTGGTGGGAAGGAGGTTATCGGAAGCTCCGTCTGGAACTTGGCCCTGAGCCAGAAGCCACGGACCCGACAGGCAGGGTGGATGAGAGTCCAAGGGTGGGTGAGAAACCCTCAGTGCCCGGGGTGCCCGATGTATATGCAGATTTAGCGGCAGTGTTTAATGAGAGGGAATGTGATGTGTTACCACCGCACCGTGTCACAGACTGTGCTATAGAACTGGTGCCCGGGGCATAACTACCAAAACCCCGAATGTATGCAATGACACCTAGAGAAGTAGAGGAACTACGTAAATACATAGACAAGAACCTAGCCCGGGGGTTTATCCAACCCAGTCGAGCGCACCTGGCTGCCCCGGTTCTGTTCCGAGAAAAAAAAGACAAAGGTCTTCATTTATGTGTTGATTTTCGTGGTTTGAACCCTGTTAGCACGGAGCCATTATATCCCCTTCCATTGATACAGGACCTCTTGGCTACAATGGTGACGGGTAAATACATTACCAAACTAGATTTGCGAGAAGCATATTATTGGGTTAGGATAAAACAGGGGGATGAATGGAAGACCACCTTCAACTGTCCTCTTGGAAGCTATAAATTCCGAGTTATGCCATTTGGACTGCAAGGCGCTCTGGCTGTATTTATGCAGCTAATTAATGAGGTCCTCCACAAATATTTATATCGTGGTGTGCTAGTGTATTTAGACGACATCCTGATTTACACACAAACAATGGAGGAGCATGTACATCTGGTACACCAGGTGTTAAAGAAATTGTTAGATGCAAAATTATATGTTAAGGTATCCAAGTGCGAGTTTCACCGCACTGAATTAGATTATCTTGGTTACAAGATTTCTAGAGAAGGCTTAGGAATGGATCCAAAAAAGATCAGTACTGTAGTGGAATGGCAAGCCCCCGGAAATCGGAAGCAACTACAGAACTTCCTTGGTTTCGCTAATTTTTATCGACAATTCATTCCCTCCTTTGCTCGATTAGTGTTACCACTCCCAGACCTCCTACGAACATGGGGACAGGAAGGAAAACCACGGCCAGATCAAAAAATAAACTGGACTCCAGAGTGTCAAGCAGCTTTTGAGGCACTAAAAGTTTGGTTCGTACAAGCTCCAATACTCCGGCATCCTGATCAAAGCATTCCGTTTGTGGTACAGGTGGATGCAAGTGGCGTAGCTGTAGGGGCTGTATTGTTACAGGCCAATAGCCAGAGACATTTGCAGCCGTGTGCGTACACCTCAAAGAAGTTTACCCCAACAGAGAGGGGCTGGGCCATTTTGGAAAAAGAGGCCTTCGCGGTATGGTGGGCACTCTTAAATTGGCGTCACATATTCGAAGGGGCACGTAAGCCATTTGAGGTCTGGACAGACCACAAAAACCTGATGGCTCGCAAACCCCTAGGAGATTGTCACCCAAACAGGTACATTGGGCCCAGTATTTCCATCGGTTTAATTTTGTGTTAAAATACACACCAGCAGGGAGGAATTTCCTGGCCAATGCGCTATCTAGACTACCACAATTCAATAGCAAACGAGATGACGTTATACAGCCCATCATACCAGGAGGTACGCAAGAGGGGAGGGTGGCAACCGGTACAGAGACACAACGTAATTGGGAGGAGTTGTTACGGGAAGCTTTATCCAGGGATAAATGGATACAGGATAATACACATATCCTCACACACAGAGACGGGATAGAGTGGAAAGGGGATAAGATGTATATCCCCCTTGAATTGCGACTGGCCGTTCTGCACAGATGCCACGATGTAAAAGCTTATGGCCATTTTGGGTTTTTAAAAACCCTCCACTTAACACGACGCCAATTTTGGTAGCCTCAGATGTGAAGAGATGTAGAAGCATATGTAACCAGCTGTGTCGTTTGTGCAAAGTCCAAACCCTGACCGGGAAAGTCTCTTGGTCTGTTACAGCTGGTAGCCACCCCTAATAAACCTTGGGACAAAATCGCAATGGATTTTGAGGTAGATCTTCCAGAAAGCAATGGACACACGGTTATCTGGATAGTCATAGACCTGTTTTCCAAACAGGCTCATTTTGTCCCCTGTAGTGGACTACCGTCAGCCCGGAAGCTGGCAAAACTGTTTATTCAACATATATATCGAATACACGGGGTCCCATGCCTTATCATTTCCGATAGAGGAGTGCATTTTACGGCTAGGTTCTGGAGGGGTTTTATGCAAGCTATAGGCTCAACCCAAGGACTTAGTTCAGCGTTCCACCCTAGTACCAATGGCGCAGCAGAAAGGGCAAATGCCATGGTGGAGCGCTACCTTCGGTGTTATGTTTCATACCAACAAACAGAATGGTCAAGCCTTTTACCTTTTGCTGAAGTCACGTATAATAACGCGGTGCATAGCAGCACCAGCTTTACACCCTTTCACGTAGTCTCTGGATGCAAATTCATCGCTATACCTGAGTTGGAGGAGTTACTGGTTGACAAAACGGAACTGCAAGAATGGACAGATAAGATACGCACACTATGGCCCCAAGTTAGAGAGGCATTAGATAAGGCAGCAAATGTATATAAAACACAGGCGGATAAAAAACGAATGAGTGGAGAACCCTTTAAGGTGGGTGATACATCTGGTATATCTATCCACTAAATACATCAAGTTACGTATACCGAACCGAAAACTAGGGCCGAAATATCTGGGACCGTTTCCTATACATCGGGTTATAAACCCCGTCATGGTGGTTCTGAAACTTCCACCATTATTAGGTAAGATCCATCCTGTGTTTCACAGCAATCTCTTGAAGCTGGTAATGGCAGTAAGGGATAAGCCACCATGCCCTGGACCGATAGCGGGTGACCATTATGAAATCGACGAGATATTGGACTCCAAGCTCGATAGGGGGAAGCTGAAATACCCGGTCCGGTGGAAGGGATATCCATCTGAGGAAGCATCCTGGGTCCCTGAGGCGGACATGGATGCTGATAGACTGCGTAGGAAGTTTCACAAAAAAATACCCAAACAAACCGACGGCTATTGCTAACGCACCTGTTTTATATCTTACAGAGGGGTCCCTGGTGAAGGGGAGCTGCCTGTCGACACTGCAGCACGGGGCGTAAGGACGGGACGGGGCTGCGCCATCACAGAGCAACTGCATCATCACTAAGCTCCGCACCAAGCTCCGAATACCCTATTCGTGACCGGGATAGGCATACATTCACACATGGGGGGGGTGCACGTAGGCGCTACGGAAGGTGGTCGGGTAAGCGCGTCGGGATCAGGGCTCCACGGGATCGGGGTGCCGCTTGTTCGGGACGCTTCGGAAATGCAGCAGCTGGCGTTTGTTATCGCTCCGCCCGCTCCCGGGTCTGCTGATTCACTGGCGGTGGGGCGTTGTCCTGGGTGGTATTTGAGTTCTGCCTCACAGCTGACAGGCGCGGGGCGGATATAAGCACTACATGCCGTATGCATGTAGCGCCAATTTTAAATCGTTACGACTGCAGCGTTTTCGGGACGGACACGATTAAACCAGCATTACACACTCAACATCATCCTTGGTGGTTTGTACTTGTTGCGCCTGAGGATTCTGAGACTGTCGCATCTCTCCATTCTGACTCGTGGGGCGACTTCATTGGGCTGGGTGTGGCACGGGATTCAAGCAGTCTCTCCTCCTGTTCCCTTTCTGAAGTTGGATCAGACTGGCAACTTTTTTAGGAATCAGACTCCTTGGACCAGATGCCCAGCCTTTGCGTTGCCTCTGCAGCTTCAATGGCTCGCACCATTTCTTCAGAAGGAGAATACCAGGTCTTGGTAAGTCCTCCGGTATCAGTCCCCATGGCTCCCTCTGTGATCTTTTCTCTATCTTTGCTCCACCCGAGGTTTAGGTTGATGCTGGGGCTCAGCACCCCGGACAGCCCCCTTTCAGGGTGCCATTACTCATTTTAGGAGATTCGGGTTAATGTCAGCATTCCAGAAAGTAAAAACTCTGAGGCAGGCATTTCTCAAAATTCAGAGTTCCAGTTTTCCCTCAGTAAATCAAAACCCCAAATCCAGCCCTGCACCCATCAGTATATCACATGGCCCAATCACCATCTTTCCCAACTAGAGCCATCCCTGTAACCACTCCTCTTCTAGATGCGTAAACATCATGACCTTGATAGAAGGGAAGAATGCTATTATGTCTAACTACAATCACTTCTCTAAATCCCCTCTCCCACTTTCCCAAGCGCAAGAAGTTGGCAGCGGTGAAGCATCTGGTGCTAATATGGCTTCCAAAGCTGACATGAACTTAACGTCCCTGATAACCAAAATGTGAAGTCAAATGGGCCTTAGGAAATCTGAGCAACAACAAAACTAGTGGAGGTGACAGTATTCCAGATGAGTATTCAAAATCTTAAAAGACGATGCAGTAAGAGTACTACACTCAATTTGCCAGCAAATTTGGAAAACTCAACAGTGGTCACAGGATCGGAAAAGGTCAATTTATATTCCAATTCGAAAGAAAGGCAATGCCAAAGAATGTTCAAACTATTGCACCATTGCACTCATTTCACATGTTAGTAAAGTTATGCTTACAATCCTACAAGCTAGGCTCCAGCAGTATGTGGATCAAGAACTACCAGAAGTACAGGCAGGATTTCAAAGAGGTAGAGGAACTAGAGATCAAATTGCCAACTTATGCTGGATCATGGAGAAAGCTAGGGAGTTCCCGAAAAACATCTACTTCTGCTTCATTGACTATGCTAAAGCCTTTGATTGTGTGGATCACAAGAAATTGTGGCAAGTTCTCAAAGAGATGGGAATTCCAGACCATCTTATTTGTCTCTTGAGAAACCTATAAGCGGGTCAAGAAGCAACAGTGAAAACTGGACATGAAACCACTGATTGGTTCAAAATTGGGAAAGGAGTCCAACAAGACTGTATACTGTTGCCCTGCCTATTTAACTTATATGTAGAGCAAATCATGAGAAAGGCAGGGCTAGATGAATCAAAAGCTGGAATTAAGATTGCCGGAGAAATAGCAACAACATCAGATATGTAGATGATACCATTCTAAAGGCAGAAAGTGAAGAGGAACTAAAGAGCCTCTTGATGAGGGTGAAGAAGGAGAGTGCAAAAGTTGGCTTGAAACTCAACATTAAGAAAACTAAGATCATGGCATCTGGTGCTCTCAATTCCTGGCAAATAGATGGGAAAGAAATGGAGGTAGTAACAGATTTTATTTTCCTGGGCTCCAAGATCACCGCAGATGGGGACTGCAGCCAAGAAATGCTCCTGGGGAGAAAGCTATGGCAAATCTAGATAGCATACTAAAAAGCAGAGACATCACCCTGTCAGCAAAAGTGAGTCTAGTCAAGGCTATGGTTTTCCCAGTTGCAATGTATGGCTGTGAAAGTTGGACCATAAGAAAGGCTGAGCGCCAAAGAATTGAGGCCTTTATTTTATAAATTAAAAATGAGGTCTGTGATGAAAATGTTTCTTTTATTTAAGAATGATTAAGCATATTTTCCTTTTGGTTAAATTATAAATGGTAATTATCGCTACATGAATAGTTATTGTTACAAATAAAGAAAAATTATTACCAAGAGCCTTGTTAGTACAGTGGTCTAAGGCACCCTGTTATTAAGCTGGTTATTAAGACCAGCTGCCTGCAATTACTGCAGGTTCGAATCTCGCCAAGGCTCAAGGTTGACTCAGCCTTCCATCTTTTCTAAGGTAGGTAAATTGAGGACCCAGATTGTGGGGGCAATAAGCTGACTTTGTATAAATATACAAAAGGATGAAGGCTATTGCTGAGCACATGTAAGCCGCCCTGAGTCTCCGGAGAAGGACGGCATATAAATCAAATTTTTAAAAAAATGTTATTGGATTGATTGATTGATTAATTGATTATGTGCCTTCAAGTAGTTTATCTATCCCCAACCTGTTCTTTTATGTGTACCAATAGTGTACTCATCAGCTCTGAAACTGAGTCTATCCACCTTTTAACTCCTACCTTTTCATCTTTCCCAGCATTAGAGTCTTTTCTAGAGAGTTGGAACTTTGCATAATGTGTCCAAAGTAGGATAATTTGAGCCTGATCATTTGTGCCTGGAGTAAGAACTTTGGGTCGATTTGTTCAGTGATCTATTGGCTTATTTTCTTAACTGTCCATGATTTTCTCAGGAGTCTTCTCCAGGGGTGAAATGCTCCCGGTTCGGACCAGCTCGGGCGAGTAGGTAGTGATGATGGCCGGTGGTTTGGAGAACCGGTAGCAATGGAAGCTGGAGGCTCTGCCCACCCACCCACCCGCCCCATTCCCCAGACTTGGGGAATGCATCATTCCCCGAATCCTACTGCCCATCTTTCTCCCGCAGCTGGCTGTCAGGGAAGGCAAGTGCCCAAAAAGTACTGGAGTCATTCACTCTCCTTCTTGAATGAGCCGCTCTGGTCCATGCACTGGCTGCTCAAGCGCACATCCAACCTGCTGCTGAATTAAATAAATAAATAAAAAACACGACCTTGAGGGCTTGGAAGGGCGAGCGGATGATTGTGGAATGGTAATCCCGGCCGCCTCATGTTACACCCCCCCCCCAGTCTGGTCTCAGAACATACATCGATCACTGACCATCTAACTGATTATCCCACAGCAAATAACATATTCCTTGTATTCCATTGCTAATCCATCTCATCTTCTCATAACATCACCACCAGCAGGATTATATGGACAGGCCCTATACTTTATCAACTCTTTCAATCGGATGGAGAGTTAATAGCTAGGATGTGGATATTGCAGGAGTTGATACATTGCTCTATTCACCACCAGAAGGGTCGGCACATCAGATTCCATGGCCAGTTATACTCTAGCCAGCCACCGTGAGAGGGTGGCCTTGGACGTTATTTCCCTGGTGTTCGTAAATGGCATAAGACTCCTCCTACTGTTGTGAGAGGACAATGGAGCTTACTCTACCATCACCTAGATCTACATCTTCCTTCTCTCCAGGACCTTCAGAACTTATGTCATCATCTTGGCCATTCTAACATCACCCCTTGGCCACCAGATGTACTCAGCGGCTGAGCTTCTTGCTCTGCAAGACTCCCCCCTCTCACAGACCTAGCCCTCCACACTATCGAAGGCCTACCTTGATGATGGATTTTGGAATCCCGAGAGGTGGCATGTTGCAAAGAGGGGGTTGAGGGTCTTTTTATCTAATTTCTTATCCAAAATTTTAAAGGTTTCTAAAAGGTGGGAGCGGGGTGGGTCATGTGGATTTGGGGGGCAACCCACAGAGGGAGGGGTTAGAGGATGACTTTTTAAAGAGGAGGCCAGATCCGGCACAGAGTTATATCATAGGAGGTGCAGAGCTGGGAATGGAGGGGCTTAATACTTGTATGGAAGGCGGCTGTTCCATCAAGGTTGTGGTTGGGAGGGGCAGATATGGTGGGAGCAGGGGGTCACATCATGTTAGGGGGTATGTACCCGCTGTCTTCAAGCGGTGGCACTCTCCGACCCCCAAGGCTCTTCTCGTTCCCTGGGTTGCTCAGAATCTCAGGGCCCGAGCCTTAGGCTGATGTTATTCAACGTCAGGTCCACAGTTAACAAAGCGCCCTCATTTGTGAATTAATTCAGAAGGGGAAAGTGGACCTGGTGGGTATTACAGAGACCTGGTTGAGCCATGAAGGGGGGGTCCCCCTCGTGCCCACCAGGTTTCCGCGCATCCCATCAGCCAAGGGCACAGGGTAGGGGTGGAGGGGTGGCGGTTATTATAAAGGAGGGTCTTGATCCTAGGGAGGCTACTGTTCCTCGGACAACTGGATGTGAGTCCCTCCTCATGAAGTGGGGTCATGGGTTACAGATGGGCCTGCTGATTACGTACCTGGCTCCCTGCCACATGGCAGCAGCCCTGCCTGAGCTCCTCAACGTAATAGCCGGGGTGGTGGTTGAGATTCCTAGGCTTCTGGTCATGGGAGATTTCAAGCTGCCGTCCATCGGTGAAACGTCTGAGGTAGCTTGGGAGTTCATGGCTTCCATGACAGCCATGGACCTGATCCAGTTAGTTCATGGCCCTACTCACACAGGGGGACACACTCTGGACTTGGTCTTTGTATCTGACCAGTGGTTGAATGGCCTAGATATAGGGGATATAGTCATCGAACCCTTGTCATGGCCTCTCCTTAGGCTTGACTTTCTGTCCGCTACACCCCACTGCAGGGAGGCGGAACTGATTAAGTGGTTCCGCCCCAGGTGCCTGATGGATCCTGATAGGTTCCAGATGGAGCTTGAGCCATTTTCTGAGACTCTAGCTCACAACTCAATTGAAGACCTGGTGGCAGCCTGGGATAGGATGGCTGCTAGTGCTTTGGATCGGGTTGTGTCTTTGTGGCCTCTGACCTGGCGTCGAAGTCGTCCGACTTCTTGGTTTTCCAAGGAGCTGAAGGAAATAAAGTGCCGGAAAAGATGCCTGGAGAGTAGTTGGAGAGCCAGTCATTCCGAATCTGACTGAACACTGGTGAGGTCTCATATTAAGACCTACTTAGTGGCGATAGCAGCGACAAAATATAACTATTTTTCCGCTCTTATTGTATTGGCAGAAAGTCGCCCAGCCGCCTTGTTTAGGGTGACCCGCTCCTTCCTCCACCTGGTAGCACGGAAAGACCCCTTGCAAGGTTGAGCTGAGGATTGTGCACAATATCTGCACGATAAAATCGCTCAAATTTGGGAAAGCTTGGACTCTGACTGGGTGGGTTCAGATGGGGTGATGGAGGCGGGTCTTGAGGATGTTATTTGGGATGGGTTTGACCCTGTGACCCCTGAAGACGTGGACAGGTTACTGGGGAAGTTGAACGCAACCACATGTTTATTGGACCCGTGCCCCTCCTGGTTGGTATTGGCTTCCTGAGAGGTTACACGAGGCTGGCTCCAGAGGATTATAAATGCTTCTTTGAGTGAGGGTTGCTTGCCTTCCACCTTGAAAGAGGCGGTGGTGAGGCCCCTCTTCAAGAAGCCCTCCCTGGACCCGGCTGTTTTAGCAAACTACCGTCCAGTCTCCAACCTTCGCTTTGTGGCAAAGGTTGTTGAGAGTGTGGTGGTACAGCAACTCCCGCAGTACCTGGATGAAACTGTCTACCTAGATCTGTTCCAGTCCAGCTTCAGGCCTGGTTACAACACTGAAACGGCATTGGTCGCATTGGTTGATGATCTCTGGAGAGATCGGGATAGAGGTTGCTCCTCTATCCTGGTCCTATTAGATCTCTCAGTGGCTTTTGACACCATCGACCATGGTATCTTGCTGCACCGACTGGAGGGGCTGGGAGTGAGAGGCACTATTCTACGATGGTTCTCCTCCTATCTCTCCAGTTGCAGTCTGTGTTGGCAGGAGGGCAGAGGTTGACTTCAAGACACCTTAATTGTGGGATGCCGCAAGGGTCGGTCCTTTCACCTCTTCTGTTCAACATTTATGTGAAGCCGCTGGGTGAGCTCATCTGTGTTTTTGGGGTGCAGTGCCATCTTTATGCTGATGATACTCAGCTGTACATCTCCACCCCAGACCACCCCAATGATGCTCTTGCAGTGATGTCCCGGTGCCTCGAGGCCGTGCGGATCTGGATGGGGAGAAACAGGCTCCAACTCAATCCTTCCAAGACCGAGTGGCTGTGGCTGCCGGCGTCCCGATATAGCCAGCTGATACCATCGTTGACTATTGTGGGCGAGTCAAGGCTCGCAACTTGGGTGTCCTCCTGGACACACGGCTTTCTTTAGAAGAGCATATGACGGCCGTGGCCAGGGGAGCTTTCTATCAGGTTTGCCTGATTCGCCAGTTGCGTCCCTTTCTGGATTGGGACTCCTTACGCACAGTCACTCATGCCCTCGTCACTTCCCGATTGGACTACTGTAATGCTCTCTACATGGGGCTCCCCTTGAGGTGCACCCAGAGGCTCCAACTGGTCCAGAATGCGGCCGCGCGGGTGATTATGGGAGCGACATGGCACTCACATGTAACACCTCTCCTATGCGAGCTGCACTGGGTCCCGGTGGTCTTCTGAGTGCGCTTTAAGGTGTTGGTTCTCCCCTTTAAAGTGCTCCATGGCTTAGGACCTGGGTACCTACGAGACCACCTTCTGCAACCGATAACCTCCCACCAACCAGTACGCTCCCACAGAGTGGGCCTCCTCAGGGTTCCGTCAGTAAAGCAATATCGACTGGTGGTTCCCAGGGGGAGAACCTTCTCTGTGGGGCACCTGCCCTTTGGAACAGGATACCCCCAGGGATATGAATGATCCCAGATCTCCGTACTTTCTGTCGTGCCCTGAAGACCTTTCTGTTTCACCAAGCCGGGCTGGCATAAATTTTCAAATTGTCTAAATTCTATGCTGAGGATCTTAACTGATGAGCCAAATTGGTTTAATTATTTTAAATTGTTTTTATTTCACATTATATGTATGTTATTCTGACTGTTCACCGCCCTGAGTCCTTTGGGAGAAGGGCGGTATAAAAATTAAATAATAATAATAATAATAATAATAATAATAATAATAATAATAATAATTTATATTTTTATATAATATATATAATATATATATAATTATTTATATACATATATATATATATATATATATATATATATGTATATATATATATATATATAAAATTATTTATATATTAATAATTATCAATATTAATAATAATAATAAAATTCACTGGAAATTGTGCCAGAAGTTTGGATTTGAATACAGCAAAAACCACTGGGAACATCAGGTTGAGAAAGTTTTAGAGAATGAGAAACTCAAGATCTTGTGGGACTTTAGGATTCAGACTGACAGACACTTCGTCCACAACACACCTGACAATAGTTGAAAAGAAAAAAGTATGGTTCATTGACATTGCAATACCTGGTGATGCATGGATTGAAGATAAGCAGCAAGAAAAAAATCACACCGGGACTTGCAAATTGAAGTTGAGCGACTGTGGAAAAAGAAATAGTGTGTTGTCCCGATTGTAATTGGAGCCCTTGGAGCAATACCCAAAGGGCTACCCCGCTATTTAGAAATTCTAAATTTGCCGGACTTGAACATTTTGACTCTACAAAAAACCACCTTACTTGGAACATCTTACATCCTCCGATGATACCTTAACAGTTCCTAGGTCCTTGGTTAGGACTCGAGCTGCTGAGCTATTAACCAGCCTCAAAGGCTGTGAATCTCACTAAAGATTAAATAATAGTAATAATAATAATAATAATAATAATAATAATAATAATAATAATAATAATAATATCAATTTGAGGTTGAAATCTGAGTTCAGAGATCTTCTGAAAAATTTATTTCCTTCTTCAATGTCTTTATAGATGCGGTTGTAAAGCTGTGTCTTGTCTTTTCTAACAGCTCTCTGAAACTTTTTGTTAAATTCCTTTCTGAGATTTTCTTGGCTTTGGCTTCTTTTCTCTTTCCATAGTTTAGTCTGACATCTAGTTTCTTTTCTTCTTTTTCTTCATTTCTGGCAGATGAATTCCTTACATTCATCCTTAACTTCTTTAAGCTAATTTCATAACTTCTCTAATTCTCTATCAATAAGACTAATAATTTCAAAGTGATTCTTAATGTTCCTTCAAAATGGTGGGTATATGCTCAAGATCATACCATGGAAACTGACTCTGTTCTTATTATCTACCTTAATATGGATGTTGCAAATGAGCAATTCATGCCATATTTTTGACATTCCTCCACCTTTTTTTTAATCAATAATATAGTCAATTTGATGTGGTGATGTCCATGAACGGAAGTATTGTTTTGGTTGTTTGAAGACAAGGTTAGCTATGAAGAAATCATTACAGAGGCAAAAATTGATAAATGAGCCTTCTACTTCACTTTTTAAGCAAACTATGTTTTCCTTTTTCACGTTACCAACTTTGGCCTTCCAGTTACCGATCACAAGCAGCAATGTTTGCATTGTCAATTTGTAATTGAACTTGATTATAGAAGTCATCGACCTTCTAAGGTCAGAGCGCAAATTTGAGTGATTGTCATATTAAAGGGTTGTCCACAAAGCATCGTTGATATCATCTCATCATTCATTGCATTGTAGCCAAGATCTGTTCCCTGCTGTAGCCTTCCCAACTGTAAAGTAAGATCATTTCTTTTTTGTTTTTCATGAAGTAATAAACAGTGTGATCTGAGTAAAAGTGCTTGATCCTAGTGCATCTCAATTTGCTGAGGCTTAAAATGTCAATTTGTAGTAGTTGATTACATTTTTCACTGTGTTGAGTTTTCCTACATTGATGATTTTTACGTTCCATGTTCCTGCTGTAAATCAATCTGTGCAGCTTTGGGTTTTGTTTTCCTGGTTGGTAACTAGATGTCCCAAAGTTTTAATCTAGCACCGTGATGGTGAACCTCTGGCATGTGTGCCACAGCTGGCACGCAGAGCCGTCGCCCAGCTCAGCTTCACCACGCATGCGTGCGTGCCTCCCGCCAGCCAGCTGATTTTTGGGTTAGGGTTAGGGTCGGGTGCACATGTGGGGGTGGGGATGGAGAACAGGGAAGTGTGTACCCCCCCAGCCCGTTTTTGGGCCCAGGAGGCTGCAGGGAGGCCTGCTAGGCCAAAAACATGGGTGGGGGGGTGCAGTCCCCCCAGGCCATTTTTGGGCCCAGGAGATTGCAGGGAGGCCTGCTAGGCCAAAAATGGGGGTGGGAGGGTCATACATGCATCTGCGGGGGCAGGAGGAGCAGGGGGGATCACACGTGCATGCGTGGGGTGGCTGGTGGAGCAGGGGCGGGTCGTGCATGCATGTGCAGGGAATGTGTATTGCATTATGGGTGCCTGCACACATGCATGCTGTCGCACACGCGCTTTTGGCACACGACGAGAAAAAGGTTAGCCATCACTGATCTAGCACATCATAAATACCAATAGCTTATTGAGAAATCCCCAGCTCTTCCTCAGTAGCGTGTTCAGTGACATCTGATCTGAGGGATCCATCATTCAGCACTACATCATCAAACATTTTATATTTTCTATCCATGTAGTTTTCTTGGTAAAAATATAGGAATATGAATTTTTGCCATTGCACTAAAATGAACATCTGTCTCCATCACCTTCATCATGAGGACCCAGATTGTTGGGGGCAATATGCTGACTCTGTAAACTGCTTAGAGAGGGCTGTAAAGCACTGTGAAGCAGTATATAAGTCTAAGTGTTATTGATATTGCTATCTTCCTTTATCACCGCTTATCCAATATAGATGCCTTCTTGCTTTAGCTGGGCAGCTGAGATGACCTTCATGCCCTGGGTAACTTTGCTAGGAGCATATATTCTTGGGACATACTTCCAACATTCTTCGCTCATCTCTCCCAAAAACAATTTCCACCATGGTGAGGCAACACATACATAGCAAAAACATTTGCTTTCTTAAGGTATAAGTATTAGATATAAGAAACATGAAAATTGCTTTTTGATATTTGGTAGATGATGCTTGAAAATGTTCTAAGGAATAAAAGAATTCAGCTTCTTCTACTGTAGGTGGGAAAGACATATGACCGTGAGCAGATCTTTCAGTCTAAGAAAGATTTGATTTATAGTTATGGGTACATATTTTGTCTTTTGGAGCAGCGTCATAGTTATCTGACATCAAAAACATCTTTTTTAACCTTCAATTTATTGTACTTTGCTATCACCAGTGGCTGTACATACAACTAAGATGGACAGAACTAATTTGATGCTATGTAACCCAGACACTTTAGTCTCCCCGCAAAGAACTACAGAAGTGTTTTTATGTCAAAGTTGTATCTCCTGTAATGGTAGATAACAACTGTAAGCTATATAGACACTTCAATAGTTTTGACTGCTCTTAAAGCTCAACAGGAAATTCTACTTCAGTTGATATTTCTGTTGAAATGCATGTTTCAGATGCTAAATGAAAGCATACTGTGTTAGCATCATGAAATGCTTTACTTAAATCAAATTAATTTGTGAAAATATCAGCTTTCAGGTATAAACATTTTATACATTATTCAAACGTTTTATACATTATTCAAACGTTTAAACAGATACAAATAAACTTAATAGTGCAGATTTTTAATATAAATTGAGCATTGTGGTGAATACACATTAAGACATTACTAAGTTTATTATGTTTGTTCTTAATATACTTGGCAATAAGCCTTTTTTATTCAGCATTGCTATGATTGGATTGTATAAGTGAGCAATTGGGTTTATTATTCTTAGTGACCATGTCTCCTTAGAGCTGAAATAGGTAGCCTTGTTGCCTAGACTGCAGTTAATGTTTTTGGGGGAGTAGAAGGAATATAACATAGCATTAATTAATATACAGTATGGCTATATGCATCTATATCTACTTTTCTAAATTTTTGGGACAATATTAAACTGTATAAAGTTTACACTATAGCTTTTATATATTTCCTGCCCCAGCTGCCCACTAGATCCTTTGCTATAGGCGATCTGGTCTATGCTTTCAATGTTAACTGGGGTGAGAAGTGGCTACCAGGGCAGATTGTCCAATTAACAGGCCCCTACTCTTATAGGGTCCAGCTCACTGATGGGAGAGTGTGGAAGCGTCACATTAACCAACTAATGAGCCGCGTGGCAGATGCAGGCGACCCCCGAGAAGCCCCAGAGGCACAACCTTGTCCGTCTGTCACCACGCGAGGTTGGCAAATGGCCCAACCAGACTACGATGGTCAACCACCTCCTGACCCGCCGGCCAAGATACATCCGACACCTGACGGGGCAGTTACTCCGGAAGTTCTATCACCGGAGAGGGAGGAAGCTCTGTCTGGGACTATTACAAAAACCCCAGCCACACCTCCAGCTGTACCGGTGCTTAGACGATCAGAACGGAGCCGACGCCGGCCGGCGTATCTGGCTGATTATGCATGCTCTGGTCCGGGTGGGAAGGAGTGTTGAGTATTCAGGTTGACTAGCGCTGCTGAGTGTTGATTGGAGCAGCCGCTAGCAACAAAAGTAGCAGGAAATATCAGCTGTCGGGTTGGTTACACATTCTGACAGCTAGCTATAAAAAGCCGGTCAGAAGTTATTTCGTTGCTCTGTTCTGTACTGTTACTCTTACAAGACTTGTTAGCCACAAGTTCGTTGTGTTAATAAACAGTTGTTGCAGAGGCCTGCCTCAGTGTGTTTCCCTCTGAATACACAACACAATGTATGTCTGTGAAAGTAGGATCATAAGAAAGGCTGACCACCAAAGAATTGAGGCCTTTGAACTATGGTGCTGGAGAAGACCCCAAGTCCCTTGGACTGCCAGGCGATCAAACCAGCTAGTCCTAAAGGAGATCAATCTTGACTGCTCTTTAGAAGGCCAGATCCTGAAGATGAAACTCAAATACTTTGGCCACCTAATGAGAAGGAAGGACTCACTGGAAAAGAGCCTAATGCTGGGAAAGATTGAGGGCAAAAGAAGAAGAGGACAACAGAGAACGCGGTGGCTGGATGGAGTCACTGAAGCACCAGGCGTGAGCTTAAATGGACTCCAGAGGATGGTAGAGGACAGGAAAGCCTGGAGGAGCCATGGGATCACGATGGGTCGGACACAACTTCGCAACTAACAACAAAAACAAATACCTATTGATTAACTATTTTTACTGTCTGAACATTTTTTCCAATACTCAGTTTCAGTAGCTGCATCCTTTCTTCCTCAACAATTCCTTAGATTTTGATTTATTTTATTTTATTTATTTGTTATACATACATTTGTACTTCTGCCCCACACATACTTTAAAAAGCCCAGGGTTATTTACATTGTTTAGATGTTTGTATGAGCTACTATCATGACTTTCGTTAGTATTCTCCTTTCAAATTTTGAACATATATATTCCTTGGCTGCCCAGTGGAAGGTTTTCTAACGTAGCTTCATAGAGGGTAGAGTTGCATGCTGTGCTTCAAGTGACAGGAAATAGTTCTGCCTATTTGTATTTTATAAAATGTGGTTTCCTTTATTAAGTTTTCTTTTCACTCACTGTTATTTCCTGCATCAACAGCTAAAAGCAGTGAAGTAAAAAAGCAGAGTTGAATCTTGTATCATCTACATGGATTACTATAATTCTCTTTACATATTGCATTGACTGCATTGTTGCTGTGATGCGTTGCTTAAGGTTGATGGAGATGGAAGTCATTTGTAAGTTCATAAATGAATAAGAAAGCAAACGTACAGATTCAGAAACATTAGTGTTATGGAAGGAAGGAATTAAGAGACATCCCTTCGGGCAGACAGAGTCAGCTTTATTATTGCAATAAGGTTCAGACAGGTATTGCTACCTAAAGAATCTGAGCAAAATAATGAACATGAGAGTCCAACTTTATACAGCTTCAAACAAAGGATTCTGTTAACTCAGCAATTCATATGGTCATATACATTTGTCATTTTTAATTGACACTTCCTAATTTCTGTTTCATTTTATTCTCTGCCAACATTCATAATTCTTCATGTAGATTACTGAAGCATAGATTCAAATTATCTCTTGTTGATACAACAATATGGTCATCCTTGTCTCTCTGACCTTCAAAGTGTAAATCACCAAAATGTCTTTATCTGTGACAACTGAGGTGCAACTGAGGGGCCTCTCCTCACTGGTTCTACATCAAAGAAGTGTCTGCCTTTTATTTCAACTGGATACATTTGCAAGCACAATTTCTCTTCTACAATATTATAAACAAAGAGGGCCCTTCAGTGATCATCTAGCTGGATCCGCTTTTCCTACTTTATTCCCCCCTCTGAAAGTTTTTCAATGCAGAAACTTTCACTACTTTCTTATAAGTGTAACTACTGAGTATACAAAGTTCCAATAAACAAATCTGCAATATATAAATTCTAACAAAATATAAGTAATAAAGGCATATAACAGGTTATACATGATTGTGTTTACTCTCTTGATTCTTAGGGAGATTCTCTCCATCTTTCCACCGGTCCCATTTCCACATATGGATCTGCCTCAGACTCTGTAGGTCCTTCCACAGTATAGGGACCAAGCTGATTAAGGAAATGTTCTGTCAAAGCTAGTTCCTTCTCAACTTGAATCTCCTTTACTGCTTTTATTGATAGTTGTCTGAGTATTGGGATCACACATGGAATGAATGCGAGACCAGCTATCGCACATATGAACAAAAATATCATTTGTTTAATCCATCCAGAACCTGGCACCCAAGAAAACCACATATCTGATGTCTGTAACCTGTGGCTTATCTTGGAAGCCCTTTCTTGTAATTCCTTAGCACCTTCTCTGACCACACCTGATTTATTCATGTAGAAACAACAATCTTCACCTAAAAATACACATGTTCCTCCTTTCTCTGCTGTCAGAAAGTCTAAGGCACGTCGGTTTTGCAACACTACTGCAGCCAAGGAATCTATCTGATTCTGGACCTCGATCAAAGTGCCAGCAATTCAATTCAAACTTCCTTGGAGTTCCTTTGATATTTGCCTAAACTGGATTATGGAGTGTGTCAGTCCTGCTATCCCCGTCCCAATAGCAGTACCCATCCCTATAAGCACTAATAGTGGAATGACTATTGTAATAGGGACTCTCTTCTGAACATGTCCCATAAGGGGAACAGGGATAGAATGCTCTGCACTGACAACACCTACTTTAGGAAAGAGGTGGGCCAGTGTACAAATTCCTGTCCAGTTTGGTGGCAAACACAGATATGTTTTTGTTCCACACAAAAAGAACATTCCTTTTTTCTTCCACACATATTCCTATGTTCATGGAGAAAGCATGGATTCTATGGTTGTTTTCATTAGTCCAGACCCCCAAAGTTCCTGCTATAAACATTCCTGCTAAAGGTTGCAATGGAACTTCTAGTGAAGGGTCCTTCTGTTTATCTCTGAGAATTGGTCCTTCAAAAACATATCAGGAAGTTGTATTTCCAGGTGGAAAAAGGATACATAAACCTGATTTGGACTTTACATTGAACCAGAGCAGAAATCTTGGTGGTTGAAATGGTCTTGGACAGCTTTCAAAGGACCTATTCCATCCACCCCATTTTCCCTTCTTAAAGTTCATTTCTGGTGGAGTTGAGAAAGTAAATTTTTGTTTAAATTTGCGGTAGGCAGAGGGAAAAATACCCTTTGTTAATTTTATATCTGCCAAGTTCATTTTAGGGCCAAAATATATTTCTGACTGACATTGTTCTTCTGTCAGAGACCTTACAGGCCTACCAAGTTTCTGGTGTTTCTTTACACATAAAGAAGATGTTCCTATGAGGTCTACACCTGTAGCAATTGGGCCTGTGATAGGAAGGTGACTTTTTCCCAATCTTTTGAATGCCTCATAAAAATCTGCTTGTATTGGTGAGACGGGTATTTTATCTCTACTATCCCTTTCAAGGAGTATTGTAGCCTTTGTTCTAACCCAGAGTTGTGGTTTGACAGGAATAGCATGATAAGATGCAGGGTCAGCAGATAGACATAACCATCATTTCTGTCCTAGAGTAGGGTTATACTGATTAACAAGATCTTGACTTAATTCCAAAATCCGTGATATATAGTTTCCTTTATGTAATTGTTGCAGAGGCTCATTTTCCTTATCTATTCCGCCCTCATCTGGGAACGTCAATAGTGCAACCTTAGGTTGTGGAGTTGACTTAGATCTAAAGTAACGACCCCGTGCATAGACAATGCATTTTTGGCGGGAGCGAACTTGACCTAAAGTGTCTCTACTTGGGGAATCAATGTTCATGTTATGTTCACTTGAGAGTCCTACTGCGAATAATGTCCAAAGCCATAAACAAATCATAATCAACTATGGTGTGAAACTCACTACATCAGGGAAAGGGTTAGTGGTGTGTGTGGTTTGAGAAACAGGAGTAGCAATAAAAATCCTAGGTCTACCACAAAACCGTTCCTTATATATGTAAAACAAAAGTATTAGTAAGGCTAGAAAAGCAACTACCCACAGAACCCACACCCAAACTCCCTCTAACATTAGTATGTGTAAGAAAGTGTTATATTACAGCTAATAAAATGTATATGTACAATGTGAAGGCAGTTGTCCTCTTTACAAATCTTCTACCGTGCGCAGGGAACCAGCTTCTGGAGTGGTTCAACAAGGCTGATGATCACCACCGTGCGTAGAGAGTTCGTTCTCGGTAGAACTCAGCAGGGTGTATTCTTCTTAAATCTCAGCACGAGGGGTTTTTCTGTCCGGGTCACCTGGTATGTCACTGGATCAGTCTGGTTCGCAGGCTTCAGTTTCGTCCAATGAATCCACGATTTGCCTTCTAATGCCTTAACTGCAAGAGATGAACACATCACAACAGTATATGGCCCTTTCCATCTAGGTTTTAAAGGTTCGTCTTTCCAATGTTTCACCCATACTCTATCACCTGGTTTGTAATCATGACCTGCAGTTGTAATAGGGGGTGGTCTGCATTCTTGCATATAATGCCTTAATTGATTAACATGATTGTTATGTTGTTGTAACTGCAAAAGTAATCTTTTGGCTTCTACTCTCCCTTTTTGAGCTGAGTCAGGCCAACCTTGAAAATGGTGTTTGAACAAAGCCGGGGGTCTTCCATATAAAAGTTCAAAAGGAGACAACTGGTATTTGGTATGTGGAGTAGTTCTAAAAATGTACAAAGCCATAGGAAAAACTTGAAGCCATGGCAAATGGGTTTCTAAACACAGCTTGGTAATGATTGCTTTCAATGAGCGATGAGCTCTTTCAAGCTTTGCAGCCAATTGAGGTCTAAAGGAACAATGATATCTCCATTTTACACCTGCTGCTTCAGTTAGGTGGCGATTGATACATTGTACAAATTCTGGGCCATTGTCAGAACTGATGTTAGATGGGCAGCCGAATCTTGGAATTATTTCCTTTAAAAGAAAGCATGCTACTTGTATAGCTAACTTGTTTCGAGTGGGGAAGGCCTCCATCCATCCAGAATAAGTGTTAATAAAAGTGAGCAATGCTTTATACCCATTGCATCTAGGCATATCAGTGAAATCCACCACTAAATAGTCCATTGGCAAGTAAGAGATGGGTTGTTGTCCTTGAGGTAAACATGGTCCTTGTCTAGCATTTACTTGAGCACAAGTGGAACACTGAGAAGTGACCTTGGCCACCAGGCTCTGTAAATTAGGGATGTAAAAAGTAGCCTGTAACTGTTGGGCCAAAGCAGTCTTGCCTATGTGTGAGGTTTGATGTGCTTCCATTACTAGGGGCCAAGCAAGGGAAATTGGCACCACTGGGCGATTGTCCGGAAGTGTGTACCAACCCTTCACAAGAGTGGCTTTGAGAACTTCTACAGCCTTCTCCTTTTCCACAGGTGTATATGTAGGATGGGATCTCTCAATGTATGATTCTATTTCTTGTGCCAAATAGAGATGATAATCCTTTTTGTCTATGGGCTGATGTGCTGCAAGTTTAGCTTCTTTATCAGCAAATTGATTGCCTTGTGCAATGAGGGTGTCTGTTTTCTGATGACCTGGGCAATGGATGACAGCTAAAGACTTGGGAAACTGTGCAGCATGAATCAACCTTTTGATTAAAGAGGCGTGTTGTATTAATTTGCCTGAAGAATCAGTGAAGCCCCTCTCTTTATAAATAGCTGCATGTGCTTGAATAGTCAAAAAGGCATATTTACTGTCTGTGTATACATTAATAGATTTGCCTGTGGCTAACTCTAATGCTCAAATAAGGGCCCATAATTCTGCCGCTTGTGCGCTTGTGCCCATGGGGAGGGATGAGCTTTCAATGACTCCCTCCTGACTAACTATTGCATACCCTGCATATCTAATTCCGTTTTCTACAAAGCTGGATCCATCAGTAAACCAAGTAAGCTGGGCATGTGAAAGAGGGGTGTCAGTTAAGTCTGGTCTGCAGGAATACTGATGATCCAAAACTTGTAAACAGTCATGCAATGGTAGAGATGCATCTGGGACTGGCATGAGGGTAGCAGGATTAATGGTTGCACATTGATGAAGAGTTATTTGAGGATTCTCTAGCAAGAGTGCCTGGTATTTATGCAGTCTTTGATTGCTTAACCACAAATGTCCTTTATTTTCTAAAATAGTTTGCAAAGCTATGTATAAACTGCTACGTCTGAAGTAAAAGTTAGTTTGTTTGTATCTTTCACAAGTTCTGAGACAGCAGCCAGCATTTTAAGACAATGTGGCCATCCCTGTGCCGGGGCGTCCAATTGTTTAGATAAGTAGGCTACAGGCCGTTGCCAGGACCCCTGCTGTTGTGTCAACACCCCTAAAGCCACATTATGACGAATGTCTACATAAAGACGGAAGGGCTTGGTGAGATCTGGTAATCCTAGCGCTGGAGAGGATGTGAGAATTTCCTTTAATTGCCTAAAAGAATTCGCTTGTTCCTTGCCCCATTCAAAAGGATCTATTTCTGCTCCACGGGTTGATGCATACAAAGGCTTGGCAAGCAGGGCAAAATTGGGGACCCATAGACGGCAAAAGCCCATGACACCCAAAATGCCTTGTAGTTCCTTTCGAGTTTTAAGTGGGGGCAGCTGTAAAATTGCCTGTTTCCTAGGTAAGCCTAAGTTTCTTTGACCTTGAGACAAATTATATCCCAAATATGTAACTTCCTTTTTAACTAATTGTGCTTTCTTTCTGGATGCCCTATAACCACAGTCTCTCAGTAATTCCAGAAGGATTTGGGTATTTTTGAAACAATTCTCCTGTGTGGTTCCTGTCATTAAGACATCATCCACATATTGAAGGAGACAGTCACCTTCCTGAACTGGTTGAAAATGTTGTAAGTCCAATGCAAGTGCTTGGCCAAAAAGAGTTGGAGAATTTTTAAAACCTTGAGGCAATCTTGTCCAGGTATATTGAGAATGCCTTCGTAATTTAGAGTCTTTCCATTCAAAGGCGAATAAGTCTTGGCTATCAGGATGTAAGGGTATTGTGAAAAAAGCATCCTTCAAGTCTATAACTGAAAACCATGCTGCTGAAGGAGGGATGGTCCCTAGCAAAATATAGGGATTAGACATAATTGCATGAAGCGTTACGGTCCTAAAATTTACGGGGCGAAGATCCTGTGCCGGTCTATATCCACCATCTGGTTTTTTTATGGGTAATATTGCAGTATTCCATGGGGATTTAGTTTCCCTTAATATGCCTGCAGCTAGGAATTTATCAAGTAAGACTTGAATGGCTTCAGCCGCTTCTTGTGGAATGTAATATTGAGGCATGCGAATAGGCTGGCATCCTGGTTTCAATTTGACTTCTACTGGAAATGCAAATATAGCAAGCCCAGGGGGGTTGTCTTCAGCCCACAATATAGGAACATTGAATTTCTCCCAATTGCTTTCAATGGGTGTGTCTTGCATTAGCATTAATCGCCACGTTTCTTCCACTGGGTGCGTTACAGTCAAGTACTGTCCATTATCATTGAAAGAAATTGTGGCTTGCATTTTAGAAAGCAAATCTCTCCCTAACAGTGGAACTGGGCAATGAGGCATGTACAAAAATTGATGCTCTACTAAGCCGTTTCCAACTTTGCATTTAACTGGTTTCAGGAGACTGTGTGTAACTGCATTGCCAGAAATGCCTTGGACTCTAATCTTCTTAGCTGACAAAGGAGCTACTTGTGTGTTAATTACTGATTGACTAGCTCCAGTATCAACCAGCATGCGGATGTGACGTCCTCCCACCCATAAATCCATCAAGGGCTCCGGGGGGTGGGGTGGAGCCGCGGAGCCATGGCAGCTTCAATCGTCCCATTCCATCTCAGCTAAGCCAATAACTTCTTGATTCTGGTTTGACTGGCTGGGAGGAATAAACTGCCTGTCATTTCCTCTTCTCCCTTTGAAATCCCACTCAACAATTCCTCTCACAGTCATTCCTCGAAAAACACCTCTCTGACTTCCTCTCACCATCTGAGATCCGTGCCCGTAGGATCCATCTCGGGTTTCCATACTTCTACGGGGACACTCCCTCTTCCAATGACCAACTTCTTTACAAACTGCACACTGATTGGGTCTCAAAATGACCCCCCCAAGTGCCAGAGCTAACATCTCCATCTGCTTTCTTTCTTTAGCAACTTGCTTCTTCTCTTCCTCTCTGTCTCTGTTCAAAAATACCTTTTTAGCAACTTCTAACAATTCAGTGGTATTCTTGCCCAGGGCTCCTTCTAATTTCTGTAATTTTCGTCTAGTGTCTGGAGCACTCTGGCTTATAAATCTTTCATGACTAAAAACCTGAGTTTTAACCTTTTGTTTGGTGTTTTTAGTTTGTTCTTTCATCATACATACTCTCACACATTCCAACTGACACTCTTTAAGCCATTTGGGTTTTGCCTTCTGAATGATCTGCCACTGATCTATGTATGGAAACTGTTTCCAACGACCCTCTTGTGTGATGATCCTGTGTACTTTTGAAATTATTATGGGATCTAATGTTCCTTCTTCTGGCCACATCACGTCCAATGCTGGCCATATGTTAACACAAAAGTGTTTCAAGGTGTCAGGAGCATCACTGAGGACTGCTATAGGATTCACTAAAGGCAGATTGAAAGTGGGCTAACATACATTGTAACGGCGTCTGCTGGACACTGTTTATCCCACCCATTTCTAACACACTACCAACGACCTGGGGCGCTGGACACTCAACAGTCACCGTCAGGAACTGCGTTGGTTTAACCACCCCACACAGCCTAACTTGGAGGATTAAGAGGTGTCACTCTTTCCTCCTAGGAGATTGATCAGATCCCCCTCTGTCTCAAAAATAGACAGGTTCTACCTTTTCCCTGTTTAATGTATACTCACCTGGCTTGCGTTGTTTCTGGCCATCCGCGGAGATTGCTGAGTCTTGTCTGCCCTCTTGTGGGTCCTTGGATGAGCTGCGTCTCTAGCGAGCATATGGCAATCCTTCAGCGAAGAATTCTGTTGACTTCAATGGAGTCTGGAATGCCGGCTGATGAATCTTCGTTGAGAAAGGGTCGTTCCTCGCCAGGACAGCACGCCTAAGCAGAAAAAGTCTCTGCCTCTCAATGTCCCATCTGGGGTGCCAAAATTGTTATGGAAGGAAGGAATTAAGAGACATCCCTTCGGGCAGACAGAGTCAGCTTTATTGTTGCAATAAGGTTCAGACAGGTATTGCTACCTAAAGAATCTGAGCAAAGTAATGAACATGAGAGTCCAACTTTATACAGCTTCAAACAAACAGGATTCTGTTAACTCAGCAATTCATATGGTCATATACATTTGTCATTTTTAATTGACGCTTCCTAATTTCTGTTTCATTTTATTCTCTGCCAACATTCATAATTCTTCATGTAGATTACTGAAGCATAGATTCAAATTATCTCTTGTTGATACAACAATATGGTCATCCTTGTCTCTCTGACCTTCAAAGTGTAAATCACCAAAATGTCTTTATCTGTGACAACTGAGGTGCAACTGAGGGGCCTCTCCTCACTGGTTCTACATCAAAGAAGGAATGTGTCTGCCTTTTATTTCAACTGGATACATTTGCAAGCACAATTTCTCTTCTACAATACTATGAACAAAGAGGGCCCTTCAGTGATCATCTAGCTGGATCCGCTTTTCCTACTTTATTAGTGTCCATCTTTCTAAAATCATTTCGGAAATATTGTTCTGTTAATAGTAAACATATAGAGGGTATGTTTACATAGAAACCCATATAAATATGTAGTGGCATAATAAATTAATAAAAAAATATGGTGTGATCCTAAAAAAACATATTGGGTAAAAGAAATATTACATTATAGAAACTAAAATGTAAGACTATATAACAAGAACTGTTTATCTTTGAATGACAACTGTATTCAATTTAGGCCAGGACCATTTGGAACTGTGGTATCATGGTTAAGGCACTAGAAAGCTGGAGATTGTGAATGCAAATCCTGCCTAAGCCAGCTGGATGACTTTTGGTCAGTCACTTTCTCTTAGCCCACTCCACCTCCCAGTGCTGTTGTGGAAAAAATAGGAAGACGGAGTATTGTGCATGTTCACCATCTTGAGTTATTTGTAAAAATAATAAAGGTGGGATATAAATAAATAAAATTAAACTGTGGGAGAAAAATCAGTATTTTATTCTACCTGCATCGGTTGCTGAATGAATTAAATAGTAAGTTATCATGATGTGATGATCAGTTTCACCATGTCTTCTTCTGGTGACTTCAGATGACCTTTGTCCAAATGAAAAAAGTGAGAAGCATTTTTTGAGTCAGGGTAAAATTGAACCACTAAAAAGCATATTATTGTGGTTTAGGTTATGGTATACAATTGTTGTTTGTTGCTATCAGAAAACCTTCTTTTAGCCATTCTGTTGATTTGTGGTTCAAAAACTTGAATAATATTTTGGTGCATTTTTGCTATGTAACTTTCTTGGCAGATAGTATAGCGAACATTAACAACATCTGAAATCTAAAATAACAAAAAAATGGAGAAAATTTCAAAATTTATATTATTTTTAACAAAATTTAAAAACAATGTGCAGTAATCACAATATGTTAAAAGAAAATATAATTTGATTAAACTTTAAAAGCATTAAATTTAATGTTTTGTTTGCTTGTAATGCCATATACAAACTTAAAAGGCAATATAACTTTATAATGATATAGGTATTATATAGCAATAAATGATTTTATAATTTAAAAACTAAATTATTTTATAAAAAGGCATATATTAAAAAAGAGTATCTAAATTATTTTTTTAAAAAGCATATATTGAGAAAGAAAACAAAGAAAAAAGCCCAGCTCTATTAAACTATCAATGGAGAAAGAAAAAAGACAACCAGTCAGAAATTATTTAAAACTTAAAAAAGCAGAACTAAATACTATAATACTAAAAACTAAACTGAATTTAATTACATAGATAGAAATTATATCTAATTCTGAATGTATATAGAGACATCGATTTCAAAATAAAAAAATAGATTATGTTATTGAAATTATATGTTCATTAAAAATTAAACTATAGTGAATTTGAATAGTAAATTTAATAGTAAGTTTAATTTTTTAATGAAGTAAATAGTAAATTAAACTCAGAACAGAAGCATATAGTCTGTCTTTTTTCCCTTTTTCATATATTGTGCCACATGGAACCAACATTTTTTAGGAAACATTTCCTGTCTCTTTGAACTTAATGATAATAAGACCAACAACAATAAAGCTCTTTTGGGTGAGTTGTCAAGGGACTACCAGAATTCTTTATAGTTTTCTTAGCCAGAATGTATAAGGCTCTCCAAATAAGTGACATGTTGAATCAAACTGTAACACCCACATCAATAATATTAAATAGCATTTTCTATTAAAAGGAAATCCTGTTAAGGATCAGCTACTGTTCCCAGTCGGATTCCATCTAGTCTTTTAGTTGGAATATGTCCTCTGAGACAGTCTTTGAATAAAAGGTTTCACTCAGGCAGGATCACATTTCTTTGCTGCCAAATGTTCTTGAAAAGGTGTTGAAGATGAGAAAGAGAATTCCTGTATCTTAGATTTTTTTGTGTGAATGCTTTTAAATTTCCAGAGATATGTTTGTGCAACTTCCTTTCTCTATAGTTTCTCTTAGGAACATTCAGGAATTTACTGTTGGAAGGTAATAGCACCTATAATCCTTTTGGTTTAATTCATTTTTAATATTATTGATTTGAATATAATTTTGTGGTTTGGTCTTTTTAATGTAGATCTATTATCTCTCCATCACTTACCAGGTAAATACTACAATTTATTTTCCAAGTATTTTTCTTTTCCCATACTCACACAATTGGCTAACTCAGGGGTGTCAAACTCATGTCGTCACGGTGGCAGCATGTGACATATCAGGACTTTTTTTACCTTTGCTAAACCAGGCGTGGGTGTGGCCAGCTCGTGACGCATCCGGCCTGCGAGCTGGGAGTTTGACAGCCCTGGTCTAACTACTGTTAGAATTTGAATTTTCATTCAGGCATTGGATGTTTGCAACTTTTGTTGCTGGAAGTAGTACAGTAATAATGCTTTTTTAAAATTGGTGTACTAGTTTGAAATTTCACAAAATCACAAATTACAAAATGGCTTCCAAAACCAAGCTTATCTCTTCACTAAATGATTTCCATGGTAGACATGATCAATCACAGAATCCCAGTTATTAGTAGGCAAAGCAAATTTATCTGTCATCACTACCACTTTTTTTCTTCTTTTTCCCCAAGAATTTACTCTGTCTATATGTTAAAGTATTTCAATATAAAAAAGTTTACATTATAATAAAATGGTTTCATTTTAAAGTACTACACTTCATTCTCTCTGTTTTCCCCCCAGTCTAAATATAAAGCTGTTTTGCGACAAAAAGCTGTCCTTCACTGCAAGTCTGTATATTTAGAGATGCACTTTTCAGGGCCTATATCAGTGTCCATGCCATACAGAAATAGATGACTGGCATTGGACTCTTGTTTTAATACTGCAATGTGACAACCTCACTTACATGACTGAAATCAATAGGAAATTTTAGAATGTGCTAGGCAAATTAAATACCACACAGGGGTTTGTTCTTTCTCAACATACAGAATCTGATACCAAAGAAGTTGCTTTCACTTGCCAGCTTCATTATCTCAGAGATGGCTACTTATTTTGCTACTGGCTTAAATAGCATAAACATTCCATAGAATTTCTAGAAACATTTGTGACTTTCCAATTTTCAAACCATTTAGATTCCAAAGCATTTGGAAATCTTTTGAAAAATAATTGCTTAATGCTTTAAATCTTCATATATGATAAGCACCTTATACTATTTTCCTCAACCAGAAAGGTGGAATGGTCTGTTTTGGCTGAAATCATATTTTTGTTTCCTTATGTTTTATTTGATAAACGAAAATCAAAAAAGTATGTTCTATTTTTTATTTAGGGCAGATGTTTTGTTCTTGCTTTAAGATCTTCCATTTAAGAAATTTTCCTTGCTTCCTTGCTTCCTTGCTTCCTTGCTTCCTTCCTTCCTTCCTTCCTTCCTTCCTTCCTTCTTCTGTAGGCAATATATCAAACAGATTAAAACATTTTATTGGAACAATGCTTTATAACAAAACAAAACAAAACAAAGCAAAACAAAGCAAACAAAACAAAACAAAACAAAACAAAACAAAACAAAACAAAACTCTGCCCACCTTTTCTTTTAGACTTTAACAAAAGGGGTTAGCATCTGGTATTTTGTATGTTAGGAAAGTTATACTGAAGTTTACAGGCTCATGAAATGTGTAATATGGTCCTCAAAAATAGAAGCTTTACAAATGATTCTATTATATAATTCTATTATATATCAAAAATGCAGTGTATGAATACAGATAATTGGATCCCAAAATAAAACTTTATTCCTATTTCCCCTTTCCTGGGAGTAAATTCCATTGTATTTAGAATCTAGTTCTGATTTCTACAAATCTATGAAAACAAATCTATATTATATATGTGTTTGTGTGTGTGTGTGTGTGTGTGCGCGCGCGCGCACACACACACACACACACACACACACACACACACACACACACTGTAAAAGTCCAGACCACAACAAAAAACCTTTTGTGCCCTCTTGTGGCTAGCCTGAAAATATAAGGATGTCAACAATATATGAAATTCAGTGTTAAAATTTAGGCACAAGTTTTATCCAATTTGAAATAAAACTAGTTCTTAACTAAGTCAATAAATTAAATAATGTTAATTTGAATTGAATATAAATATTCTACTATACTCTTTGTTGTTATAAAACTTCTCAACTTTATTAAGGTTTGAAGCTTTGATGTCCACAGTCTTAGATGAACTTATGACCATTGTATTATAGAACACTGTTTTCTAACTAGCCGTGGAATTAAGGTTAGATTCTTATATCATATCGAGCTATGGTTTATTTAACCATAGGTTATTGAATAAATTAACTGTTAAGATCCCCATGCATGGAGGTTCTTAAATCAGTGCTACTTGAGAATGATAGAATCTGTGGTGTAACACTCTGAGGAGCCCTGGATCAGGGCCCCCTGATCATCATTATTATCAAACTTCTTTTTTAAAAAATGACATCTCGATCTCTTAGTAAGAGTGGGAACGAAGCTTCACAGTCTTTTAAATTGTGAAAAGATTTTTAAAAATGAGTCCTGCTTTTTCTTTAGGAATTCAGCAAATTCACTCAGTTCCCCCCATATTACACCTTCACAAATAACTAACTGGTCTTCTGTTATGTTATCATCACAATAACCAAGCAGAGAGGTCAATTGATTAGAGGAAAGGATTGAATGCAGTTACTCTGTGGCCTGCATACTGCATTTCACCAAACTGACACTGGTTACCTTCTTCCTAGACACTTAGTGTTCATTCCTGATTGAAAGTGTAAGATTGATCATTTGTAATACTTAGGAGCCTAATTTACATCCAAGATTTTTAAATAGCATTCTATATATTGCCATTCCATAATATTCATATAGTTCTTGTATTTAAAATACAGACAGAAATTATATTGCATATAATATTTGAAATTTGTTACAAAATATTAGAGAAAATAATTTGTTAACTTGAAATACAGTAGCATTTATACCCCTCCTTATTGTTTGAGGGAGGGGGAGAATAGAAACAATCATGCATGGATTTTTAAAATTCATACCCAAGCTTTAATGTGCAGACTTGACAAAAATGTGATAATATGCAAAATGGTATGATGAATGCATATCAGAAGATTTAACATCATATTCACAATATATTAAATCATCAGTTTCATGAATACATGTTTTAATCATAATGTTAAAAAATCTGTTTTGCAAGTAAATGATAAGTAGGAATGCTATGAATCTTCAGTGACTATTTTTCTATCTTTGAAATTCATTTTGTTGTTTCTACAGCATATATTTAGACTGAAGTTTTATAATAAATCACTTTGAGTATCTATTCAATTGTTTCTTTTTCTTAGTTTAAAATATTATCTTGAGATATTTATTTCCTAAATAGGCTTTTGGTTTTTACATGTTAATTCTGAATGAAAAATGTTTATTAATCTAGTTTTTGAAGAAGGTATTTTTCCTCTGTTTAATGCAGAGTCCAATGAGAGGAGTGAATACACAAAAACTTCCTTCTGCCACTATAATCTACATATGTTTTGGCTTTCCCAAAGTTTTAAAAAACTACTATAGGAATCCATTAGTGCCTAATTATCCTCAAGATAATGTGTTTATTATATAAAGTAAATTGATGCAATTTTTACTTGTGTCTGTTACTTTTTTTTTTAAGCTGAAGGAAGACTAAGCTTGTAGAAAACATTCCTGAGAAATTATAAATATCAGTGTATTTATATTACGTTAGTGCGTGCATACTAGGCACTTTCCATTGCACTTAAAAAAAGAAATGTCAGATCAAATTGTTTCACCAAATGATGCACATTTAAATTTAAGATTTTATTTTTCTGACTATATTAATTAGAAATAAATTGAAAAAGGTGAAGTCAATTAATATTGTTGACAACCCTTGCTATAAAAAGAAGGAATAGCAGATATTCAACTTTTTCTCAACATCAATATTCCATTTAATATAAATTACAAGATATAAATATTTAGGATTTGTTAGGTCTATTATTAGCCTAGAAATAAGAGTTTTCCCCTATTGGATATTTTTAAACAGTATAAAGTTGTTGTTTTTTCTTACCAAATTTACTACATTTAAATAGTCCTTATCTTTGCTGATCAAAGCTGATTGTCCCCCCCCCCAATAATCATTTGTATTCAAAAACAGTTAAGAACCATGTAGAGAACTAATTCTGTATTTATGGAAACTATTTCTCATTTTGCAATTGATATGTAGGCCTTTTGAGAAATTGTGTTGATATACTCCACAATTTGCCAGTGTGGCACAGAGAGTGAGAAAAACAAGTCTATAACCCTCTTGGGCTTATAAAACAAGCCTGTTTTTGTTTTTTGTTTCTTGGCCAATGTATCTTTGGAACTGAATCAGGGATAGGAAGAGAAAGAGGGAGGAGAAAAATCAATTAGCTAATTCAATAAGTATTTCTGTATATTCTTATAAATGCCATTCAGCTTTTTTCTACTGCTTTTGCAATGCTTTTACAGTATCAGGAACAACATATGGTTAATTTTTAAAATTAATGTTTTCAATTTTTGCAATATTAGCATTTTGCAGCCACTGAATTATGAAACTGTCACTTTTCTTGTTAAGCTTGAAATAAAATGGCAAAGACACAACCTTTTCTTAGCAATAGAGGGCAGTCTATGGTTTTAAATGAGATTAACATTGTAAGAGGGCTGAGCGTGTCTCCATCAGGCTGAGACAGCAGAAGAACATGATTCAGCCATAAATAGAAGCATGAAACATGCTCCATCTATAATTTATGGGAAATATTAGTGATCTTTGCAGTAGCATCTAATACATGAATGAAAGAGAACCCCATCATTTGAAAAAAGCCAGACATCAGAGATTGAACACATAATTATTTTGCAGCCATGCCTTCGCTTTCATTGAAAATCATCAATGTAAAGCTGATAGCACTTCAGAAAACAGCTTTCTAAAAAGCAGAATGGTTTCTTCTTTTCTGCATTAATATCCACACAGAACATTTTGCAATGATGCAAAATATTGTCCTACATATTTTTTAAAAAATCCATCTAGATTCTAGAATCACTACTAGTACATTAATATTACAAAATTGTTATTTTTGACAGATAAAGTCATCTCTTTTTTATCCTAATTTCCTTTTATCGTAGAATAAAAGTTTTTGGAAATTTTTAAATGAATCCAAAAGAATAGTTATTTTGGTACATTGAATTAATCACCTAAAAACATTGTTACTTCAAAAAGAATTTTGCATCAGTTAGTACGATAAGACAATAGTGTTATTGTTGGTGTGATTGACCATTTTAATAAAATAATCTCACAGAAGAATTGATAACATTAGAGTTATTTCTTATACAATAGTGTTTTGCTAACACAATGTCAGCTAGTGGGAGGGGGGAAATGAAACTGGTGTTTGAGTTGATATTAGTAGAATTTCTTATTAAGATTGGATAAAAGAAAATCCGAGAAATGAAAGTAATCCTACAATCATTTACTAAGTAAATTATCTGATGTTTTAGACCTCGGGTACAGATTATCTAAGAAAATTGTGTATGTGTATTGTGTATTTAAGAATTTTTATACTAATAAAATTAAAAATACAAAGAAAAGGAAAAAATATAATAAAGAAAAAAAGAAATGTATAAAAATAACTTTTCTAAACAAATTTCGAACTCTTCACACTTTAAATTATAAACCTGTATTTCTTAATATCCTATTTCTTATCTTATCCTATCTCTTATCTAAGGCAAATTCACAAAAACATCATCTTTTCAGGGCTGGTGTCCACAGGAAGTCCATAAGTGGTAGCCAGAAATAACAAAATATCTTGTTTTAATCTTTATCAAATAAACCAATTTTATATTCTTTCCTCTTACTTCTAACCATTTTAATTTTTAATTCATTCAAATATTGTCATAGGATTTAATTTTGTCTTCGTTTCTTTTTGGATGCATTCCACAGAGTTCTTCAAGGCTTTAACAACCTTTTTTTGTCAATCCAATAAGGAAAAAAAAATACTCATGTCACTTCTTGGTTTATAGTTTGCATTTTCCCTTTACATTTTAAAAACTCAAACAGGTCCTGTAAAACATCTTTTCTAAATAATTGTTGTGATCTGTCAGTTGTAAATTTATTTTTGATACCTTCTATATCTCGTCAGATAAAATTTGTTCTACATTTTATATTTTTTCAATAACATCTTTTAGACATAATCTACCCATAGAAGCAGACATTGTTACTGACATTGTTAGTATCAGGGTTGGATGTTTCTGGGATTTTAATGCCCAGAGTCATTGTGTGTGAGTTGGGTGATTATTTAAATCTATTTAAATAAATATTGTGACTATTGTTATCTTTCATAGGAAATGTGTGAAATGGCCTTAGGTGACAGCTGTTTCATGGGCATAATATCATCACTTCATCGGGGAATCAGCTACTGCATATCTAACACCACAAATAGTAACTGTCAGATTAATCACAATTTATGGTTTAGATGTAATGCTAAGGCATGACTAATTGAAAATTGAAGCAAGAGCTTTAAAATATCCCAGATGCATCAGAGAATGAGAGGGGACTGGAAGTTTCATGATTAGAGGAGTATTTCTCAAATTAAATCCAAATCTTTGTATAACAGAATAAACCTGTGTTCTCATCAGATATGCCACATTCCTCCTTATCAATAGGCTGCCATTCAAAAGTACTTTTCTGCCATTTCATCAGAATACTTCTCTACCTTTTAAAAAAGGTAGAAAATTACACTAGGATAGAATTAACGGGTGCCACACTCCCAGGTCTACACAACAGTAAGAAATAAAGTAATCAAGCTATAATAGCTTCTGCTTATGTATATATGTATTTTAAAAAAACTCTCTTAATACTTGTAGCTGTATTGTTGCATGATGTGACTATATCTGAAGCTGCTTTATAGATATAAATGGATGCTATTATAAGTACATGTGAAAAAATCCCCAAGCCTCCATTCTAAAAAGAAGAAACAGATTGTAGAATTTGGCAGAGTTGATATTCAGCAAGGGGAGAAGTGATTAATCTTTCCTCTCCTAGCATTTTTAAGTACAGGTAGTCCTCGACATACAACAGTTCATTTAGTGACCATTTAAAATTACAGAGGACTGAAGAAAGTGATTTATGACCATTTTTCATACTTATAGTGTTGCAGCATCCCCATGGTCACATGATCAGAATTCAGATCCTTGGCAACTAGTTCATATTTATGATGGTTGCAGCATTCCTGGGTCATGTGACCACCTTTTTCTAACAAGCAAAGTAAATAGGGAAGCCAGATTCACTTAACAACTGTGATACTAATTTAACAACTGCAGTGATTCACTTAACAACTGTGGCAAGAAAAGTCATAAAATGGGGCAAAACTCACCTAACAATTGTCTCACTTGGTGACAGAAATTTTGGGCTCAATTGTGGTTGTAAGTTGAGGACCAACTGTATTAAGAACAACTTTAAGAGTTTAAAATTCTCCCAAAGTGTCTTCCAACAATTCATCTATAATGTGAACCATAATGTAACTTCAAATTTTTTGATGGAAAAAAGTAGCAATTAGACATCCAGCCCGAAAGGTATATGTTTTCCTCTATAACATCAAACAAAAGTGCAGCTATAACATTACATTGTACAAATCAATTTACATATGAGGTAGGTCTGTATTTACTTAGTTGCATGTAGGAATATATAATATCATCCTTCACCCATTTATGCCTACTGCAAATGCTCTTCTTGCCTTTATTTTAATATTCTGCGCAAAAGTACTGTTTTCTACCCTGTGCCATCTGAAACTCTTCTGAGCTCATGAGCTGATACTTCTTTGGATTCATGACAGACTCAGCTCTGACTGGCCACAGCACCTGCTCATGTCTTCCCTTCAACAGCTATTTCCTTACATGCTGACAGGCTCTGTTGAGTTCTCTATGGATTGGCAGTAGTCTTCTTTTTATCTTGCAGTTGATTCAGTAATGGTCCAATAAACCCATAATTTTTTTCTACGTTTTCTACCCCCAAAGCTCATCACTCCATTCAACCCAGTAGGAACTGTTTCAGTTTCTGACCCAGATTGGTTGAAACGTGCTCCCTTTGCCCTCCAATTCCTTACCTAAGCATCCTTTTCTTTTTCTCCCCTCTAAACTTTTAAGATGCAGTGTAGGCATGTTGGACTAAAGAAGAGTGTCAGTGAATGCTGTTTGATTTTATAAAGCCATTTGTCTTCCTTTGCCACAGATTTGTTCTGCAGTGGAACCTTGGAACAAAAGAGTAGCCTATTCCTGTGTTTTGATCATTGTAGTATCAGAATGATGATGGTACTATAAAAGGAAAGAACCTGTGTGCTGGTTCTTGGAGGAAAGAAGATGGTAAGGGGATGTGAAATCATCTGGGAAAGCAAACAAAATGAATAGTGATTAGTGAGGAGGAAACAATTCCTGGAAGGAAAAGATAGGTGCTGATATTTCCAGCCACGCCAGAGCCAGAAAGTGGATTTTATCATCCCTGCATGTACAGAAAGGGCATGAAGCAGAGGGACAATAAATCAGATTTTGCAGTTGCCATAATCCAGAGTGATTCCCAACTGGGCCCTGTTGCCATCCAACTGCAATCTGGATCGAAATGTTTAAAGCCAGCCTGAGGAACATTAGAGCAACACAGGAGACAAATAGCTTTGGCTGCAGTTTAGCACTGCCCTTCCCTAGAGGAAAATTGTAATTATGGGCAATTTTGCACTGCAGCCTAAGCTCCTCCCTTCCTGTGTTCCTTCCAGCTATTTCTTAAACCAGTTTGAGAAATTCCAATCTGGATTGCAGTGGGTTAATAACAGTCCAGATCATTGTCACCATAGGACTTTGGTCATTCCACTCTTGTTCCCTTTCTGTTCCTTGCAAAGGTACTCCTGTTATTGTGTTCTTAGGCATTTTTCCTTGTTAGTCCCATGCCTTATTTTGCTTTCCCTGAGTGTTGCACATATGGATGCATTTACCTCCACCTTCCTACATGATATTCTGTGGTACTAACCCTTTCTTTTTTCTCCCTATGGCTCCATGTTGCTCTGATATAATCCAAACAATAGGAAATAGGTTGTTCTTTCACCTTAGTTTTTCTGTAGGTCCATGAAAATTTTGTGTCAAGGAGAACTGGTAGTTTCATAGAAAGAAAATTCTACCATGCATCTTAAATGTTTTTAAAAGATAAAGGAAAGAAAAAGTGGAATGTGCTGTATCTGGGCAAAAACTGAAAGGACCCACTAGGAGATATAAGGGTTGAATGGAGCATGAGGCTCTAGGATGAGAGGTACTTCATTGACCAGATAGGTTACCATCTACTTAACTGAATTTTTTTTCTTTAAAAAAAAAACAGCAACTGCTTACCAATGGAGAACATAGGAGCTAAGTCAGATAAAATGGCTGCCCAGGGCAGTGACCAACTATTGGAGGGGAGGAGGCATGCCAGGCACCGTAGTCAATCAGCGCTGAAGTTGCAGCTAGAAGCAGATAAAGCACTGCAGACCCATCTACTCTGAAGGGCTTACATCATCTATCCCTACACTCAGGTTACAGAGTTGCCCATATTGGCATCAAGCCAAACAGAAACTTCTCTATGTTGCTCTGCCATTAAACTTCACCACAGTTCATAAACAGATTTAGTAGAAATACTATAATAATCAGCATACTTTAAGAATCATTTTGCATTCTAAAGTAGAGATATGCATAGTAAAGATAATATTGCTGATTTCAATCAGATTCTCTGCATTTTTCCAAACGGCTGTAAGATAGTACTAAAATTGACTCTGTCTCTTTTACAGCTTTTATAGCAAATACTAAAAGCTGTTTTCCTTGATTTTCAACACAGATTTGCTAGCAGCTGTTTCAACATTTATAAACATGATTCCCCCTGATTGCCAAATAACCATAAATTCACATACATATTTTTTTATTGCAGGCATAAAAATAATTACATGTCTGATTAAATCCACTTATGCTCAGGTCTTACTAAATCTCTCATAGATATAAATTGTTCCAATGTACTACATGGAACACATAAATATTAGAACTGCAGCCTGTTGTCTGAAGGACAAACGAGCGTTATACAATTGAAATCAAATTGGGTTATCTGTTAATTGACCAACTGTGATAGTCAGTTAATTTAAAAATATTTAAAATTTAAATGTAAATAATTATTTTTTCATTAGGCAATACATACATTAATAAAATAAAGGAATTATATTTGTAAAGAAAATATATATAGTTTATTGTCCAAGAATATCTACTCTATTTTTAACTTCTTTCTGCAAATGTTTATTGTCAACCAGTCTTTGCCAGCTTGGCATTTGCTAAATATGTCCTACTGCACCTAAAAGAATTTACTAGTATCATCATGCTGGCTATGGAATTCTAGAAACTATAGTGGCTAAATCCTGATTCAATTGCAATGATCCTATTTCTTTTAGCAAAGATTACGTTTTCCCTACAGATATTAGTAATGTATTAAGATCTGAATCAAGCAGTTTTCCATTGTAGTGGGAAGAAGCATCCAGGAACAGGAATGGGTTGTCCTCATCTGCTAGCCAATAGGACTGAGTCTGCCAAAGTTGCGAGGACACGCCTACACCAACGGTCCCCAACATTTGACTCAGTCCTAGCTAAAGACAGACATGTTTTTCAATTAGGTCTTCTAATTCCTGGATACTTTCCCCAGTTCTAACTGTTTTACTACCAACATGGCAGCCATATCACCAACTAACAGCTGTGCCACCAACTATTCCAGCAAGAAGAGCTTTTAGCTCGAGCTTACTGAGGGCCTCACAGCGGCGAGGCAGATCACCAGAGGATGAATCTGACTGCGCAGCCAGATCAAGCATTGCTCACAGCACTGACCCAAGAACCTTTTGGAGTAGGACCAAGGCTCCAATCTATTCCAGCTCAGCAGGAAGCTTCGTGCTCCACTTCTTGCCAAAGGGGGGGCAGGCTGTCAGGTAAGCCTGGGACTGTTGCATTGATAGCTGCCACTGCCGATTCCAGCCCATATTTAGCGAGTCCCTGCCTGATTGTGGGCATACTTGGGAGACACCGGCAACTGCTGCCGTGGATCATGGGCCTGATTCCTGAGTGTCTGCTTGCTTGCGAGCACACTCAGAAGAAGCCGCAAGCCTCTGCTTTGAGCGGCAAAACCCTTTGGAGTTTCGGAGGCAGCCTTAAAATGGCGAACGTGCCATTTTGGCACTGGATGCCCCAAATCATGACAGGAAGGGAGGCAGCACCGCAGGAACCTCAGGATCGAGGTCTGTGAACAGGAGAGCTACAGCTAAGCTCTCCATAAGATCAAGGACCCTCACTACTAAGCCCTCAAAAGTGGCTAAGCAGGATGCAGCAAGCTGCCAGAGGCACTTGACTGAAAGGTGGCCAGGGCACTAGAAAGGACAAGCAGGGGACTGCCTCAGACTTTGGGACAGCTTGTTCCCACCATAATACAGAGAGGCAGTTGGCGCTGCCTGAAGCATCTTTTTTTTTATCAAGTTTTTTTTATTTTTTTAGATAAACACACATACAAACATACAATGTATTTTGAACAGAGTATTTTGCCAGTTCACAAATTTAGACAGTATTTAGTCATTTAAATTTAAATTTACAATTTCTATATTTCCTTTTTGCCATATTCATTTCTCATCTATTTTTTAAGAACCAATATTACCCTTCATTCTAATCTCTAATCTTGATTAAATTCAGTTTTTCCCTTCTATTCTATATTATACCCCTTCCCATTGTCATCTATTTGTATATCTTTCCTCACCTCGGTTAGTTATGTAATGTTACAGTAGTTTAATTCTTATGATAATAATAAATCCGCTTATTTTATAACATACATTTCTTTTGATAATACAAATCTAACATTTTAGTATAGATCAGTTAGTTATGTAACTATTTTTTTTATATTAATCAATATAAACATGAATATTCCAGTTATTTCCATGCAATCCAATTCCTTACAAATCAATTAATTATAGCCAATTCTGCTTTCAACATAATGTACAATTGGAAGTATTTCAATTATTTCAATTAATCATTTCTACTTTCTTCACATTATAGAATTAAAGAATTAAAAATATTCCAACCATTACAGTTTCCCTAGTTAACTTTAAAATATTCTAGCTGTTATCCAAGCCACAACTTAATCCTTTCTGCTTTCACCACCATATACCATTAAAGGTATTTCAATTGTTACAATTTAAACTTATTCATATTTCTTAAAAAAAATGAAATAAAAAACAACAAAGCTTATCATTATCTAAGTTTCAAAGATACAATACAAATATTCCAATTATTATTCATTTCATTTTTGCAATCATATGGTTTCCCATTTTTTTTTTTTACTACAATTCATATTTCAATTCTAAATACATATAGCATCTTTCTCGCATTATCGTCCGGTCTCCAACCTTCGCTTTGTGGCGAAGGTTGTTGAGAGTGTGGTTGCGCGATAGCTCCCCCAGCACCTGGATGAAACGGTGTATCTGGATCTGTTCCAGTTGGGCTTCAGGCCTGGGTACAGCACGGAAAGGGCATTGGTCGCGTTGGTTGATGATCTCTGGAGGGCTCGGGACAGAGGTTGCTCCTCTGTCCTGGTCCTATTAGGTCTCTCAGCAGCTTTTGATACCATCGACCATAGTATCATGCTGCACTGGTTGGAAGAGTTCTCTCCGACCGGTTGCAGTCTGTGTTGGCAGGGGGGCAGAGGTCGACCCCGAGGCGCCTCATATGTGGGGTGCCACAAGGGTCAGTCCTCTCGCCCCTTCTGTTCAACATCTATGTAAAGCCGCTGGGTGAGATCACCCGTGGTTTTGGGGTGAAGTACCATCAGTACGCTGATGATACTCAGCTGTACATCTCCACCCTGGACCACCCCAACGATGCCCTTGAAATGATGTCCCGGTGCCTGGAGGCCGTGCGGATCTGGATGGGGAGGAACAGGCTCAGGCTCAACCCATCCAAGACCGAGTGGCTGTGGTTTCCGACGTCCCAATATAGTCAGTTGGTGCCATCACTGACTACTGGGGGCGAATCACTGGCCCCCACAGAGAGGGCTCGCAACTTAGGAGTCCTCCTAGATTCACGGCTGTCTTTAGAAGAGCACTTGACGGCCATGACCGGGAGAATTTTTCATCAGGTTCACCTGATTCGCCAGTTGCGTCTCTTTCTGGATCGGGACTCCTTACGCATGGTCACTCATGCCCTCGGCATTTCCCGCCTGGACTATTGCAATGCTGTCTACATGGGGTTCCCCTTGAGGTGCACCTGGAGGCTCCAACTGGCGCAGAGTGCAGCCGCATGGGTAGTTATGAGAGCGACATGGCATTCCCATGTAACACCTCTCCTGCGCGAGCTGCACTGGCTCCCGTGGTCTTCCGTGTGCACTTCAAAGTCTTGGTTACCACCTTTAGAGCGCTCCATGGCTTAGGACCTGGTTACTTACGGGACCGCCTGCTGCCACCAGTAGCCTCCCACCGGCCGGTACGCTCTCATAGAGAGGGGCTCCTCTGGGTGCCGTTGGCCAAACAATGTCGACTGCAGCCCCCAGGGGGAGAGCCTTCTCTGTGGGGGCACCTACTATCTGGAATGAGCTCCCCCCGGAGATACGGAGGATCCCGGAGATACGCACCTTCCGCCACACTCTCAAGACCTTTTTATTCCATCAGGCTGGCCTGGCCTAACTGTTTCCCTTTTTTCCCTTTTTAAAACGTAAATTTTAATTCATTTTTAATTTATTGGGGTGTTTTAAATCTGTTTAATTCGATTTTATTCAGTTTTAAATTTTGTATTTATATTTTTTATCCTGTGGCTGTTCACCGCCCTGAGTCCTTCGGGAGTAGGGCGGTATACAAATCAAACAAAACAAAACAAAACAAAACAAAACAAAACTAAACTAAACTAAACTAAACTAAACTAAACTAAACTAAACTAAACTAAACTAAACTAAACTAAACTAAACTAAACTACTCTTTCATTTCTTTTTCCCCCTTCCCATTTTTATTTTTACCCTTTTCTTTCCCCTTTTTTTCTTTTGTACTTTGAAATCTTGAGCTCTCCTCTTTTGCCCTAAATTTCCCATTGTTTCCCATATCTTTTCTTACTTCCCCATTATTTATCGCACTGTTTATCCCAATGTAATCATTCTGTTTCACAAATCTGAACTCTTCTATTTTGCCCTGCATTTCCTGTTGTTTGCCATCCTTTTCCTCTCTTTTTTCTTTTCACAGTTAATCCCAGGGTAATCATTTAAGTTTTTTGTGTTCTTTCTATTTCTCCCTTCTCTCCTTCTTTGTCTCTTTCTTCCTTTTCTGTTTTTTCCATGGTTAATCCCAATGTAATCTCTAAAAACATCATTTTTATTATTACTATCCATATATTCAATTAGTTTTCCAAAACCAATCTCATTGTCTTTATCTTCTTCTTTGTTTTCAGTTTCTGTGTCTTGCTTCTCCATCTTTGTTTCCTTGTCAGCTTGAACATGCTCTCTCTCAGTTTTTGGTCCTCAAGTTTCGATTCTCCATATAGGATCGTAATTATTCCTCTTATTTCCGCTTTCCAGAATGAATACATCATTTCTATCATTTCTCTAATTTCCTGTGCCATTTTATTCTTTCTATATTAGTATTGTCCCAGTTTTAAAAGTTCTGTTGTTTTCCTTTTTTTTCTTCAAAAGTCAAGCCGCTTGCAGACAAAGCAATCCTCCCCGAAAGTTCTCACAGCTATTATCACTGATATAGTTCAGAGTTTTCCAAAACAAAGATTCCAAATTGCAATGCTTTTTTTTCTCCTGAAGATGTCTCTCTAGAATCCACAATTCTCTTAATTGTTTAATAGAGTGTCCATTTGGTATCAATCTTTGTTAACAATCTAGCTTCTTTTTTCTTCTTTTTAACTTTAAAAATACCAAATCAGTTTTATAGTCCAGTCCAAATTAAACAATACTTTTCTCTCTCTCTCTCTCTCTCTCTCTTTTTTTAGGTATAAAGAACTTCTGTTGCAAGGCTTAATATCCAATTGTCTTTTATTTTTCTTAGTCTTCAACAAGAAAGGATCTATTTATTTTCTTTCCAATCCTTTAGCCAATTTTGGGATTGTTTCTTCTAATTCTTAAAATTTTCCAGTTAATTTTATTCAAAAATCAATTTTCTTTTCGGGTTTTTGTCCCTTTAAATTCCATTTACATCCTTTTTTCTTCCCCCATGCCCGTTAGCCATTAGTTTTATGCTGGGGGTTTCAGGTTTTAAAATATTTGTTGTTGTTGTTGTTATTTCGCCTGTGGGTTGGCTGTCATTCACCCGGCTTCAAAAACTCCATTGCATTAACCGCTCCTGCTCAATACTTAGTCTGGTTGCCCCAGCTTCTTGACAGCTGCAATGACTGCCACCTTCACCGCCGAATTGGAGAGAGATTCCTCTGACCTTTGAGGAACTTGCCTGTTCCTCTTGATCTTCCGAGGGGCCTCTCCTTCTTCCTCGTCCCTACAGGACAATTCTGGTCCGAAGACTCCTCGGCAGCGCTTCGTCAGTCTGGGTTTTCGTGGAGCTCATCAGAGCCCGCTAATTCTCCAACTGTCTCGCCGCAATGCTTCTGGTCGAATCTTGGCTCTGCCTGAAGCTTCTGACAGCTCTCCAGTCCCTATCACCAGATGGTGCTGCTGAGCAGCTTTTAACAGGCATCAATCTGCCCAGCAACAAGGAAGCTCTGTATGGCTCCCTCCCAGAACCATTTTCTGCCTCAACTGCATGACGACACTCTGACAGTCTGTCAGAGTCAATAACTCACCTGCTGAGATGATATTTACCCCGACTGCAGCGGGAATCCACTCAGGGAAAAGGCAGGACAGGCAAATACCTGCTGATATGGAGGCCTTGATCTTGGAAGCCATTAAGCAAGGCATAGCAGCTGGCTTACAACAAAGCCATAGAACTGCCTCAATCAGATCAGATTGTTCCTGGCCTGTAGATCTGCCACTTATGGCCCAGCCTCCAGGGGATGTTTTGCCCACACAGGGCCCTTGTTCCCCTGTATCTTCTAATCACTCTGCCTCAGAGGAGGAACTGCCCAGGGGCTTAGATCTGTCAGAGGATGAGGGCTTAGCCACTGATCACCCAGCATTTGCTGGTCTGTTCCACCCAGCTTTATTTAAAACTCTATTATACAAGGCTAGAAATACAGCACACCTAGCAGGCCGTTTGCCAGCCCCAGAACCACCACCAGACACATCACAACCCATGAGCTCGCTGTTTTCTGAGCCTGTGACTAAGGCAGAGGTAGTCCCTTCGCCACAATTATTTCTGGACATTTTGCAAAGGTGGTGGGTGGTGCCTGGAGTGGGAGCAAATTATCCAGCACCCTGGATAAGAGATTCTACAATGTGGGCCCAGACTAGTCCAAGGCATTTCAAGTGCCTGTAGTGGACGGGCCGGTGGTGGCACTAACTGCACTATCCATACTGGCAGACTCACCCTAGGATGCCCTCCGATCTGAGGACAGATGGGTGGAGCAGTCCCTCAGAAAGGGCCATCAAGCTGCAGCATGGGCGGTGAAAGCGTCCATAGTGGCATCATTTTTTAATAGGGCCTCTTTGATGTGGCTAAGGCAATTGCAGGACAGAATTCCTATGACAGATGTACGGTCTCACCAAGACTTTAACAAGCTGTCAGCCGCCTTGGAGTTCTCCGTGAATGCCACACTCAATGCGGCATGGTTCGCTTCAAAGGCCATCGCCTCTACTGTGGCTTCCAGATGACTCCTGTGGCTCTGCCAGTGGCAGGCAAATGTCAAATGCAAGTGGCAGGTGGATGTCAAACATAAGAGCCACTCCCCCATTCTCAGGCTCTTTGGAGATTCCCTGCATCTGATCCTGGTGGAATCACGTGAGAAACGTAAGATCCTCCCGTCTCTTTCCCGATGGGTAGATTCATGCCCACCACCGTACTTCCACCACCAGACCTTCAGGGGGTCAGACAGCGGCTTTGGGGTGCCTAGGTCACAACGCCCTTTCCAACAACAGCAGGACCAACATCAGGTTAGGGCGGGGAGGTGCAAGCAATTTCCCCCTAAATGGCCCTTTTGAGGGGGAGGACGCTATTCTTTCAGACGTCAGAAGTAGCTGCACCACCAATCTTCCCATTGGTGGATGCCTGGCCTATTTTGCCTGGCATTGGAAGGGCACCACCATTGATGCATGGGTCTTGGAAATGGTCTGGTTAGGCATCTCCTTAGAGCTCTTCTCCACACCCCTGAGATTTTTCATTTGCTGCCCTCTTTCAGGGGTCAAGTTGAAGCGGGATCTCATGGAAACAGCTATTCAACTAGATATCCAGGCAATTCAGCCGGTTCCAGAGGACCAGTTGAGGTTGGGATTTTATTCCATTCTCTTTGTAATTCTGAAACCCTTGGGCGGGGGGGGGGGGTACAGGACAATTCTAGACCTGAAACGACTGAACCACCTTATCATCTATAAGCAGTTAAAGATGCAGTTTCTTCAGTCCATTTTGGACAGCATTAGGGAGGGCGACTTCCTCACCTCTATTGATCTCACTGAATCAACATGTCCCCCTTTTTTTTCCGGGACATAGGCAATACCTACGATTTTATTATGCAGGCTGATATTATCAATATAAGGCATTGCCATTCGGCCTATTGTCAGTGCCCAGGGCGTTTACGAAAGTGTTGGCTGTCTTAGCGGCATACCTCCGGGCTCTTCCCATGTGCATCCAATGCTATCTGGACAATATCCTGATCCTGTCTGCCTCTGTTCCCTAGGCATGTGAGGATCTCAGACACACCATACAGGTGCTTCAGGATCACGGGTTTTCAGTAAACACCACCAAGAGCCATTTCACACCAACTAACTGGTTGCAGCATTTAGGAGTGGAGATAGATACCTTGGCGTGCAAGGTACACCTCTTCCAGGAGCGCCAGGCGAGTGTTAAGGAATTGACAGGTAGAGTCAGTAGGGACCATACAGTCCCCCTGGCCACCCTCTCACATCTCCTGGGCAAAATGGTGTCCTGTATTTCTATTGTGCCCTGGGCACACCTTCACGGCAGGTCGCTCCAGTGGTTCCTTCTCCCCTACCAGAGGACAGGCAGGAGCAATTCCCATTCCAAGGTCAGGGTACCACCAGAGATGATATGCTCCCTGCAATGGTGGGCTTCCCAAACTATTATTCAGGGAAGTCTCTTCAAAGAGCCTGAATGCCTAACGCTTATGACAGATGTCAGCCTATTTGGCTGGGGGGACACCTCCAGAGTAGGATAGCCCAAGGATAGTGGTCACAGGCAGACCTGGGCCACAATATTAACTGGGTATAACTCAGGGCAGTCCATCTGGCCCCGCGACAGTTCCAGGATATAGTGTCGGTCAGACATGTCTTGATTCTGACAATGTGGCTACTAAGGCACACATTAACAGACAAGGGGGAACACATTCTAGGTCCCTTATGAGAGAGGCAGAAAGGCTATGCCTATGGGCTGAGAGGCTCCAGTTGTTGCTATGGGTCGAACACATTTTGGGGCCCACAAATGTACAGGCAGATTGGCTTAGCAGGGCCACAGTCGAACATGCAGAGTGGTGCCTGCATCCAAATTTGTTTCAGGAATTGGAGTGCCTTGGATGGCCAGTTGTGGATCTCTTTGCCACCCCGGACAACACCCAACTGACAAGTTTTTTTTGCGAGATTTGCAGTTCCAGGTGCAGAAGGGGTCGATGCGCTTCACAGCCCTTGGCCGCGAGAGTTTTTGTATGTTTTTCCCCCTCTTCCCCTCATCCAGAGGGTAATAAGAAAGATTCTGTTGGAATGGGCAGAGGTATTACTCCTGGCCCTGCACGGGCCACAGCAATCATGGTTTGCCGACTTAGTCACCCTCTCAGTGGCCAGCCCTTGGAGGGTACCGCCGGACAGAGTATCCTCAGCCAGGGGGCCTTGGTCCACCTGGATCCACAGTGGCCTGGCATTTGAGCAGAGGTCTCTGAGCCAGGACAATTACTCCTCGAAGGTGATAGATACCATTCAAGCCTCGAGGAGAGCTTCCACAAACAGAATCTATGACGCGACTTGGAGGGTCTTTTGCTCCTGGTGCTCCAAGGCACACTTGGACCCAACTTCTGTATCAGTGCCCCAGATACTGGAGTTTCTTCAGGTGGGACTGTACCTTAGAAGCCAAGGTCACTTTGTCGACCCTGGGCCACTGGATTAGGGTGTGTATTGCCAAATCATATGAGATACAGGTCCTTCCATTGCCCAAGAGTATTACGGTACATACCACAAGAAGTGCAGCCACAAGTGCAGCGGGGGCAATGCAAGCCTCTCTGGAAGAGGTTTGCTGTGCGTCTACATGGTCCTCCCCGTCCCCTTTTGTCAAGCACTATAAACTGGACAGCTATGCCTCGGCTGAGGCAGTCTTTGGTAGGCGAGTCCTACAAAGGGTACATGTGGATGGGAACCTCAGACTAGGCTGTGGCCCACCCATGAGGACAAGACCGCTTTGGTATATCCCATTCCTGGATGCTGTTCCCCCTACAATGGAGAAGAGGGGTTGGTCTTACGTGATACTCATTGAGAGGGAACAGCATCCAGCCCCACCCTAAGTGACTGGCTGGCCTCAGCCCATTGGGGAGTACAACTTCTGACCAAGACATGTTGAGTCTGTTTCTACACCTTCGCCAAAAGCTGGGGACATTGGTGTAGGTGTGTCCTCTCAACTTTGGCAGACTCAGGCCTATTGGCTAGCAGATGAGGACAATCCATTCCTGTTCCTGGATGCTGTTCCCACTCAATGAGAAGAAGCGTATCAGGTAAGACCAATGCCTCATATCACTATAATGCTTGTTGATGATTCTTTTAAGTGCTGAAACTTAATTCATTTGCCAGTCACAATAATCCATTTATCCTAATGAAGCCATTTGGGTATATTCATATGATTTTTTTGAATGTTTAGAGTTATATAGTGCAGTTTGGTTTCAATGTATGAACTACTTAATTTCCACAATAAGAAGTTCCACAAAGGAAAAATATAAGCTGTTTCCAAAATGTATATTGTATTCATATGTAATAATAATGGTAAAATATCTAATGTCAGCATTCCAGAAAAAACCAACTTCAATTAAAAACTCTGAGGCAAGCATTTTCTCAAAATTCCATTTATTAGAGTAGGTATACTGGCACATCTGGGAAAACCCGAATCTGAGAGTTCTGGGTTTTCCCTCAGTAAATCAAACCCCCCAAAACCATCACATGGTCCAATCACCATCTGTCCCATCTCGAGACATCACTCCAACCACTCCTTCTCCAGATGCAGGATTGTCCTGACCTTGACCGAAAGGAAGAATGTTATTTTGTCAAACTACATTCCCTCTACTAAATCCCCCCTCCTATTTTCCCACACACAAGAAGGTGGCAGTGTGTAAGCTTCCGGTCTAATATGGCTTCCAAAGCTGACACCTAATTTATGTGTTGGATTGGATGCATTTACAATCACATTAAAATAATAGCAGGCTATGTGTGTAGAATTAATATGTTTCCTGCATATTAAATAATATACAGTGGTTTATGGTAGCAATGCTTAATCTGGCAAGGTTCAAAAATAAGGTGTATAAGGAAAGTGAAATACATAGCAACTTATTTAGGTAAAAGATTTATTTACTTGTTTCATCTTAGCAAGCTGTTTGGGCAGCTTAGGGTATGAATCCACCTGGCCCAATTTTGCCAATATGCTCCCCAAAAGTTTTTGGATACTTTTATGCTTCTTTTCTTCTTCTTGAGGCTCAATATCGATGTTCCAGTTCACAAGTTGAAGCTTTGGAACCTTATCCCATGATAACTCTCTGTGGAACCTTACCCCATGATAACTCTTATATGCTGTCATTTACCTTCACAAATGGAACTCTCATATACTAAAATGGCAAGTTTGGCTGAGAAACGAGATATAAACCATATGATGTAGGTACACAAAAACAACATCTCCACTGTATAGTAAGGAAAGTAACTCAGAGAGTTGTGAACATGGGAAATTTCTTTCCAACTGCATTAATTAGCAGCAAATATATGCCTGCAGCTGCATTGCCCAACACAAGAAAGGAACACAGATAGAATCAAGATTATGTGAAGTGTTAATACCATTTTATAATGACTTAGTAAGACCACACTTGGAATATTGCATCCAGTTTTGATCACCAAAATATAAAAAAGATGTTGAAACTCTAGAAAGAGTGCAGAGAACAGCAGCAAAGATGATTAGGGGGCTAGAGACTAAACATAAAGAACACTTGCTGAAATTAGGTATATCTATTTAACAGAAAAGAAGGACTAGGGATGACGTGATAGCAGTGTTCCAATATTTGTGAGGCTGCCACAAAGAAAAAGGGGCCAACCTATGTTCCAAAGCACCTGAGGGTAGAACAAGAAGCAATGGTAAACTAGGAGAAGCAAGGAGAAAACTAACCTAGAACTGAGGAGAAATTCTTGATAGTGAGAACAATTAACCACTGGAACAACCTGCCTTCAGAAGTTGTGAGTCCTCCATCGCTGGAGATTTTTTATGAAGAGATAAGACAGCCATTTGTCCAGAATTGTGTAAGGATTCCTGATTGTGCAGGAGGTTGGACTAGAAGGCCTCCAAGATCCCTTTCAACTCTGTTCTTCAGGTTGAGCTCATGTTCCTAATCTTACACAACTTCTGAATTATTCCCCTAAACTGCAAAATTATCAAAAAGGCAGTTCCTAAGTAACATGGACTACAGTTTGATTTAACATTTGAAACTTTGCTTTGATAGGAAGTTGAAAGAAGGCAGTGCAACTTCTGTTGCTGATGGCAGGATTCAAAGCATTTGCAATAGCAGCCTATCTGGTCTCCCATTTTATCTACATTATTTTCTCAGTATTATGTAACCAATGCAAGGTCAGCACTCATAGGTTTGGTATTCATTTAAAATGTTTAGAGTTGCCTCTGGAGACAAGAATTTAATACAGGAGGTTTAACTTGCCTGAAAACAAAACAAAATAAACTTATTTTCAGATATCAGTCATCATGTTGAGTAAAAGGCTTCCTGAATGGAAAATGGGAGGTAATGAAATAAAAGTGAAATTGTATGTTATGTGGAATTAAACTTGTAATCTTCCAAACAATATCCATCGGGTTTGAAAAAGAAATGGCAGGTGGAAAACTTATTTTAATGGAAACCATCAATAAATTTGATATTCTAACATTTAATAAAAGTATTAATTTATATTTTAATTTAAATTAATATTTAAATAGTTCTTATAAAAATGTAACTGCTTAATTTATTTAAAATAATACCTTAGTTAATTTTGAAATATTTGAATTAGCCATATGTTAATTTTAAAATCAAATCATTGTTTAATATCAGATGTAAGTTTCCTTGCAATTTAAGCTAAGCCACATTTCATTTTTCATGGCATCAAGTTCCTTTCTAGTCAGGTCTGTATATTCCTCCACCTCTCCTTCCCTGGCACAGCCTTGAGAAAATGGACAGATTCCATCTCACTGTTGTTCAGGGACATTTTATCATAAGTTCTGAATGGTAGGTTATAACTTTTGAAAGTGAGTTGCTTTTTTTAAAGGAATTAATATTTAATGCAATTTATTTGTCTGATTATTTGTTTATATTCTGCCTTTTCATTCAGAAGCTCAAGAAGATTTCCTCCTAATGTTGCCAACATCAACAATACTATGAGCTGAGTTAGGTTGTGTTAAGTCAAACTGAGTGGCTCAAAATTATACAGTGAGCTTCACTTGCTGAGGATGGATTAAAATCTGGATCTCCACACACTTACTTCAACACTAGTGTTGGACTGAAGTCAGAAACCATAGTTATTCTTCATGGACTATGGAGAGATCAAAGAAGGGGCTGTGGATTTTCTCTGATCATATTAAATGAATTCATATTTGATCAATGCAATGAAGAATATCTATTTATTGTATCAATGAAATGAAGAATATCTGTTTCCCACAGATAAATATGGTCCTTACCTTCAAAACATAGGCCTTTTATTTTAACTTTAAAAAATATAAATTAAATAATGCTATTTTGTCTGAATAGCATTCAGACTTGACTTATTAGTCCTAATTATTTCTGTTATACTTTATCCACCTTTAGCAAGCATCCAAGTCAATAGTAAAAATTAAAGCAGAATATAAACTAATTTAGAAATACAAGTCACTTTGCTTTGGTCTCTGTATCATGGATATTTTCACTTTTGTTTGTCATATGTTTATTAAAGGAACAAGTTAATAATTTCTTTATCTATGGAGAAAAAAAGAGCAGATATTTTCAAGTAAAAGCACTTTAATTTCACAGGGCTGCTATATGAATGAAAGATAGGCATTTTAACCTTGAAATTTTTTTACCAGTTTTACACACACACATTGCCACAGCACTAAAAGTTTTATATATACATATAGCAATTTTTCCACCCATGCTTTTTGCTATGCCCCAATTTAACATCAAAATATAGACTTATGTTCTGTATACTTAGATACATATTCATTTCAGAGAATGACACAAGTCAGTTTAATCCATTACTATCTATGAGAAAAGTTTGCCTGAAAACTCCTGTTCTTTTATTATTCCTTTAAGCAGGTAGATTTTGTAAATAGGCCACAGTGAGTGATCTTTCATGTCCTTCAATTGGAGGAATGGGCACCATGATTCGAACTTGCATGATAAAATAAAGGAAAGCTTTGTAGTTGGATTAAATACCTTCATTCAAAAGATTTACTGTGGTAATTGTGACAAAGTCATGGCTGTTTATTTAGCAGCAAGAAAATTTTTAGAAGACAGGAGGCATTGTTGTTGTTTGCCTTGCAAATTATAAAATACCTCAAAAATTATATGGTGTCAAACTGTGTGACACAGATTGTAAAAATAATATATAGTTCTGAATTTTATTAAGAAAATTGAATCAAATTAAGTATTGGAATTCCTAAGACTTTCTATAGTTTAAACTTTATCATTATAGAAGAATGATATTTGGTTTTACTTTGTACATTTTGGAAAGCCAAGTATAAAGAAAAACCCTATACTAAGTTTAAACATTGATACTTTCTACATAGAGTTAAACATTAGTAGTGAATACATTTTAGTTGTGAGTACTTTATTCATTTAGTGTAACAAAAGGAGGCACAACTGGACAGCCATTTTGCCATGTAGCCAATTATTATCTATTCAATCAAACAACATTCCTCTTAGGTCTCACATAACACAATTTTATCTTATCTGCCTAGTATTAAATATGGAAGATCAGATGAGCAACCAAACTTGTACTCATTCCATGAATCAGACTATGAAAAAGTCATAATCAAATAGAAATACCATGTCTGAGAACAAAATTCATTGCCAAGAGTCAGTTGTAGACAGAGAACCCAGCTAAAATCCTTACTTTTAAGCAGGATGATATTCCAGAAGAAATCCCTTCCACAAGGTCAATTGAGCCTTTACTCTCTAATCCTAGGATCAGGGATATTTAAAAATAAAAACCTGCCATTTCTAGGTGTGAGTATGCAAGTTTATTGCACTTTGTTATCTCAAGTTTACCTTCCATCCATGTGAATAAATAAATGCTTTAATTAAATCTATTCTATTAATTTGGGCTTTGAATTTAATATTCCGCCTAACTGTAACTCTCAGATCTCTAGACACTGAACCCTTTATTCAGGAATTGGCTGATTTGGCAGAAGCCTCCCAGACATGAGTCAGCAAATTAGTCTGTTTATTGAAGACAAAAATGAAGCCATATTCACAGAAGATTTGCCACTTAGCCACAGAAGTCAAAATCTGAATATGAACTATGCTTCAGACTTTTAATTCTAGTATTTTTTCTTCTTCCTTCCTTCCTTCCTAGGCAATGGATCCTCGGCTGCATTCTTGATAGATTTCGAAAGTATCTTGAATCTCCACTGAGAGAGATCAATGGAGATCAAGCAAGAATTCTAGCCCAGTTCTTGCTTTAGCAACTTCATTAGTTACAGATCTAAGTTCACAACATACTGGACCTGGCCAATTGCTTTTACTTCATTTTTCAGAAATGGGAATAATAGATCCAGTCTGAACTGGTGACAATTAGTGAACTTGCTGGAAGGAAATCTGTGGGAGAAGTTTATAAAAACCAAAATGGTACAGGTAGTCCTCAAGTTATGACCATAATTGAACCCACAATTTAGGTTGCTAAGTGAAACATTTGTTAAGAGAATTTTGCTCCATTTTATGACTTTTCTTAACGCAATTGTTAAGTAAATCATTGCATTTGTTAAGTTAGTAACATGGTTGTTAAGTGAATTTGGGTTCCCCATTGACTTTGCTTGTCAGGAGATAGCAAAAGCTGATCACATAACCCCATGACACTACAACTGTCATAAATATAAACCTGTTGTCAAGCCAAATGTTGATCTTGTGACCATGGAGATGCTGCAATAGTCATAAGTCACTTTTTCAGTGCCATTGTAATTGAATGGTCACTAAATTAACTGTTATAACTCAAGGGCTATTTGTAGTCACGTGATTGAAGTTCCAGCTTCCTTATCCATGACTGTTTTGATACGTTCCCTTCCCCCTACTGGTACCCCTGACCTCTAGAGTCTTGTAGGACCTTCCTTCCATACCATCTTCTAGTAAAATCTTAACTGTTATTGTTTTTTAAAATGCGATTTTTAATTCTCAAAGATAAAAGGCAAAAATACAAAATTAAAACAAAAAAGGAAAAAGTAGAAAGGGGGAACAATGGGGAAAATTTAAAAAGATACATACAAGAAAAAAAAAACCAAAAACAACATAAAAAAGAACAAAAACAGTTCTCTTCAATATAGATACAATTGCATAATAAGTAATTTCTAGTTTGACCACAAAGCAGATACCCAGCTAAAATATAAAAGATATACATATCCTAAAAATAAATGGTAATATTGATGTAGATAATCTCTTACTGCAAAAAATACTAGCTTTTATAAAAGCACTATTAAATTGGTTTATGCAATATTCATATCAATGTGTTTACAATCGTTTCAAATCATATGCTAAATTAAAATAGTTATTTTATTTATATATTTATTTATTCTAATTGAGTTAAACAACTACTTAGCTCACAGCATTAGTGAATATGTAAGTCAATGTATTTTAGATGGTGATTTTATAATCATACAGTTTGTAATTTGTTGATAGTATCATTGCATATTGTGAGTTTTCTTGGAAGGTACTAACTCTAAATTGTATAAATTAAAAATATGAAATTAAAAACAAACAAACATGAACAGTATTGATATTACTGATCCATTTGAAAATACCAAATGTGCACATTCCCCCTTAACAAAATTGAGGTGGAATCAAGATTTTTAAAAAAAACATATTCTTTGCCTGTACTGCAAATAATTCAGTCAATTATTCTTTTTCTCCCTTAAAATAATTATTTTTTTAAAAATTACAAAAATGCTAAAATTAAAAACTGAATTAGCGGAGGTTTTCATATGGATTACAATAGCACATTATGAGTCTGTTTTTTAAAAAAATTGGTCCTCTAGTGAGTATCTGTCAAATTTTTATGTCATAAAGTTGGAAAGTTTTCAAGAGCCTTTCCACTTGTGAATAATATCATTCAACAAGCATATTCATAAGTCTGTGGCATTACTGTAGATTTAGGTGGCATTAATTGGAAGCTAGTATTATAGTGAAGGCTATATAAAGCAATAAATACAGTTTCTGGGTGATTAGAGGTCACAGAGCTGCAAATCCAAAGTGTTTATAATCAGAAAGACTGTTTCTTTCTAGTTAGAAACAATGCCATAACAAGACTTGGAGAGTACTAAGAAGAGAAAGAGGTTAGACAGAGTAACACAATCAATACAATATTTTAAGTCCTCATCATAAGCTACTAAGGCAGCTGTCTAGATTTAAGGTTGTATCAAAAGCAGCCACTTACAATAGCAGAAAAGATAATAATAATAATAATAATAATAATAATAATAATAATAATAATAATAATAATTTGGACATAATGCAGTGCAAAATCCAGTATGAACATCTGGCTGACTGTGCAATGAATGAATGAATGATGATGATGATGATGATGATGATAATAATAATAATAATAATTATTATTATTATTATTATTATTATTATTATTATTATTATTATTATTTCACTGGAAATTGTGCCAGAAGTTTGGATTTGAGTACAGCAAAAACCATTGGGAACATCAGGTTGAGAAAGTTTTAGAGAATGAGAAACTCAAGATCTTGTGGGACTTTAGGATTCAGACTGACAGGTACTTGGTCCACAACACACCTGACATAACAATAGTTGAAAAGAAAAAAGTATGGTTCATTGACATTGCAATACCTGGTGATGCACGGATTGAAGATAAGCAGCAAGAAAAAATCACAAAGTACTGGGACTTGCAAATTGAAGTTGAGCGACTGTGGAAAAAGAAATCGTGTGTTGTCCCGATTGTAATTGGAGCCCTTGGAGCAATACCCAAAGGGCTACCCCGCTATTTAGAAATTCTAAATTTGCCGGACTTGAACATTTTGACTCTACAAAAAACCACCTTAGTCGGAACATCTTACATCCTCCGATGATACCTTAACAGTTCCTAGGTCCTTGGTTAGGACTTGAGCTGCTGAGCTATTAACCAGCCTCAAAGGCTGTGAATCTCACTAAAGATTAAATAATAATAATAATAATAATAATAATAATAATAATAATAATAATAGTAGTAGTAGTAGTAGTAGTAGTAGTAGTAGTAGTAGTAGAATATTTATAACCAAAAACTTCTTTAAGCCTTAAAAGTAATTCAAGGAAATAGAATTCCAATTTTTTTGGCTATTCATAGGCAAAAATGAAATTTGTCATAGTAGTGCCTGCATAGTTGTTGTGAGGGAAAACATAGTTTTAAATATGGATATCCTTCATCCAACCTGACTAGGGGAATATTTAGCTTCATAACAGCTCTATGAAATTGGTTAAAGGTGACACTGACTTGCCAGAAATGCTTAAAAATCTATATGGCTGAGCAATTCAGAAAAATTAAGTCTGTCTCAGAGATCAGTATATTCATAACAATGGTTAATGATCATTAGAGAAGTATGGGCATTGCAAAACTGTTAACTATTTAACTATTCAAATGTGGGTTATTTTTAAAGTCTCTGTTTAACTAATTAGTAGGTAACAGCCCAAAACCTGTTTCACAAAGGAATATGAAAGAGAAGATATCAAAACTGACAATTTGACATTTGTCCTAGGCAACAATAAAGCTTGTGTATGTGTTTGTAATTTAAGGTATAATAATGGACAAGTATAATTTCTGTTTTCCCATTTCATATGTATGAAGCCTAAGGCACACTGTTGCAATCATATGTCAGTTGTTGCAACAGAATTATTAAAGATAACCCTGCAATTCCCTGATCTTGAAAATCCTATAGGAAATTGAGAGTACAAGTACACAGTTACACATAAAAGCCCGAACAACAGGTTGTAATATATTGCTAACGTCAAGGACAACCTTACACAGCAGGAAAAAATAGACACATCACATCTCAGAAGGTAAAAGTATATGTAGCTGTGTTTGCAATTGTGTGTGTGTGTGTGTGTGTGTGTGTGTGTGTCTGTGTGGTCATTGTAATTTACTAATATTGAAAACGTAGGATGGGTTTTTAAAAATGTAAAATATAATCCAACAGGCATTTTGCTGAAAAGCAAGAGGACAATATTAGTTATATTGTATACAAAATATTACCAAAGAGAACGAGGAAAATAATCCAAGCTTTTAACTTTTACTTGTAAGTAATTCAATATATCTTGCAAAACCCAAATTTAAAAAGATAGTGACTCCAAACAAACAAACAATATGTTTTCAAAGTCATTCTGTTTGTGCATAAAGGTGTTACAGTATACCTCCATATATTGGAAACAAGTGTAGTCATAGAGAATAATGTCCGTTTTATTTGATCTTTGCTTCATCTTAAAAATATAATTTATTAACATTTAATCACAGACTGGTTTCAGTAATATATTTCTATACACATTTAACATATTCTAAATAATTATATACAGAATTTGATTATTTTGATTGAGAGTTAGTGCTTGCAATATAATACTGGCTTTTTAAAATAGGGATTACTTCAATGGAATTATTTCTGTTGATGGGAAAATATTAAGGGTTGTTTGTTTGTTTATTCATGTCAGAAGCATCACAATTAAAATAAGGCATACTGTATGACATAAAATTTAAAACATAAAATGCAAGATTAAAATACGTACAAATTAAACAAATCTTGCCTAGAAACTAGCAACATTAATCACATTTGTCAGCTGTCGTGAAGTCTTGAAGTATACACTGATCGGGGCACATAGGACAGCTATACATATGTGTTGTCTGCATGTCACCAGAATTGCAAATAGAATATTAAGGGTATAACACAGTTACTTGGTAACAAGCTTCCTACAAGTGCCATATCTTTAGCATGCCTTCTTTAGAATATGGTATTACTACTGTTGAGCTGTAATTCTGTAGCTTGAAAAGTAGCAAAGTAAAAAAAAAAAAATCTAGTCACAGGCTAACTAACTTTATAAGCACAACTGGAACAAAAACATTAAAAATGAATTTTTTTTGTATGCTTTTTTCAATTTTGTAAGAGACATTTTTTAAAAAATTGCAATTCCATACTTGTTGACTTACTTCTTGAAGACCTGGAAGTAAGCCAGATGGGACTCAGTGGGACCTATTTCTGAGACATATCTGGATAATATTGAAAAGACATCATAGTCAGTCACTTTAACCCCCATTTGATGAGTTGCTTTTTGTGAGTGTAAGGGAGAAACAAATATGAGTCCTGAAAATAATTGCTCTGTTTCATCTTCACCATTAGTGGTCTAATTTTAACATGCCTCAAGCAATGAATTTAAATGTATAAAATGTATTATTATGCTTAGAAGAATTAAGTGTTTCTTAGTTTTTACTAATTCGTAAGATATTATATATGCAAAGAAGCAGGTTTCCCTATAAACCAGGAACTCATTAATTATTTCGTGGTTTATAATAAATCCTTGTGCAGTAATTCTAAATATGTGTAAGAAGGAAGATGAGAGCTATATTAAATCCACACATAGTCCTATCTAGTTCAATATTCTTTTCCCATAATTGAATATTTGAAAGGGAAAAAAAGACATACATTTACTAGTAGACTTTCTCATTTGTGTTCTTCCTGTCTCCAGGAAGAGACATCCTGTCTCCAATACTGATGAAATAAGCACTTTAACAAATAGCCATTTATACTATTATTTTCCATTAATTTATCTCATTCTTCACTTAGTCAGGTGAAGATATTAGGGCTATGAAACTTAGGTTTTAAAAAATAGGGAAGATTTAGAGTTTTCTATATTTCTTTGTTGCCATCTAGGCATTCTCCAGATTTTTACAGCCCTGTTACATCTTAGTGTGGGGTTGACTTATGGGGATTTGCCTCTCAAAACAATATTCCATTGTCCCACAGGGCACAATTGTCACTAACAAGGCTAAGGGAGATATTTCATTAAAAGAAAAATGACTGAAGAAGATACAATAATTTACAAAACAGTAACAGTATTGAATGAGAAAACTAAATTGTGTGATTATGGGTCAGTTCAGTTTTAAACAAGTTCCTTTTTGGGCATTTTTGATTATAAATTATAGAGTACATAACAAGGAAATGGCAGTTTGGGAATTTCCACGGTGTAGAATGTATTGGCTGCCTTCTATACCAATAAACAAATATCTAATATTTTACAATATTTTAAGTTCTAAAAACTGCATCCTATTTTAAAGTATTTCTAAGAACAAGATTATGCAGTTTCAAATTTTCAGCCACCTGCTTCTCTGTGAAACTAAGTGTATTCTATAGTAGTATTAATTTGGAGATAATTTTCTAGAACACATTGCTTACTTCCATATGCATTTTGCTTCCCAAGAAACTATCAAATTCAGGTTTGAGACTAGTGCTATCCCCTTAGAGAGTCCCAAGTGAATTTTAATTTTCAGAAGACTTCATGCACCATTTGTTGTTTATTCCTTTGTAATAGTATTATTTCCATTATGATAATAGGATTATGTTCATCATAACATGTGTTGTCTTTCATGGTGTAACCTCAACTTTTCCCATAGGAAGAGAGAGGATATGAAAGGCTTATTGGTATAATGGGTTCAAATTAATTTTAATTTTGCTATCATAAGAAAAGTTTAATGCGTATTTAGTACTAGTTGGGTTTTAGTATTTAAATAACATAATGGCAATTATAAAATAGAATTAACTGAATTCTAATATGGGGAAGAAAAGAGACATAAATTTCCACTCATTTTGTTCAAAGTTACTTAGACAAAACATGATCATTTTTAATATAAAAATAGCCATATTTTTAATCTAAAATCAGATAAAGCTAGTCTGGTGTAGTGGTTAAGGCACTGGCGATTATGAGCTCTAGTTCCACTTTAGGCATGAAAAACCAACCTGGTGACTTTGGGCCTGTCAAGCTCTCTCTCAGCCCAACTCACCTCACAGGATTGTTGTTATAGGGAAAAATTGTTGTTGTAGGAAGGAGTTACCTTGAATTGTATATGAAAAAAAAGTCAGGATAAAAAAATCTAAAAGAACTTAGATTCTTCCATTGTAAGACTAGAAGATTGAAAAAAGGCTGGAAATTTTATTTGGTCAATGATCAGCATTTACCGTACAATAAAACGAAAGTACAATAAAACCAGCAAATATAAATTAAACATAAATAAAGCCTATAATGTCTGGGTGTATTATCCTTTAAACACCACTTAACTAAGAAAAATGAATAAAAACTAAAATCTGTTGAACTAAACTATGTGACTATACCTATAAAACATATCAATGTATAATAAAATAATTTATAATATGTAAATATTATTCAAATCATATAACATAAATACAAACCACATATTTTATTCTTGAAATTATTTTTTCTTTTGGAATTTACAATCAATCTAACAGTATTTAGAAACATTCAAAGTAGTTATGTGATTTCTACCACACAAGAAATACTAGAGATAAAATGAATCTAGATTGCCTGGGTAAATTACAAATATTCTGATTCAATAGGCAGTTCAGAACCCCACCCTCCAAAAAAACCAAATAGTTTTTAGTTTTAGTGATTAACTTCCATCTATTGCTTCTTATTCTGCCTTTGGGTGCTTTGAAGAATAGGTTGACTCCCTTTTCTTTGTGGCATCCTCTTAGATATTGGAACACTGAAATATCAGAGTATGTCTGTATGGGACCATCCTTCATTAAAACCAAATTGCTTATGTGTTTTTCCTAAACCCAATCCAGTAATTTCTCTTTTAAATGAAGTGCCAATAAGTACCTGGCTTATTTTCTGTCGAGTCACCACTACCTACCCTTTCCCCACTGTGCACCTGTAACTTATACAGAAATAATGTCAATGGTTAAATTAAAAGGGAATAAATTCAGCTGATGAGTTAATTACTATAAAAATTATCTATGGTAATTTAGATTCATATATATACACCAGAGGTGGGTTTCAGCAGGTTCTGAACAGTTCTGGAGAACCAATAGCGGAAATTTTGAGTAGTTCGGAGAATTGGTAGTAAAAATTCTGACTGGCTCCACCCCCATCTATTCTCTGCCTCCTAAGTCCCAGCTGATCGGGAGGAAATGGAGATTTTGCAGTAACGTTTCCCTGGATTGGGGTGGGAATGGAGATTTTACAGTATCCTTCCCCTGCCACGCCCACCAAGCCACACCCACCAAGCCGTGCCACGCCCACCAAGCCACACCCACAGAACTGGTAGTAAAATTTTTTTGAAACCCACCACTGATATACATATTCACATATGGACTCCATTAGTAATTTTTCTTTATATTATGTATGTGTGTGTGTGTGTATGTGTGTACATGCACACACGCACATACAGAGAAAAGCTGCTATTGGAGATCAGCAATCTAAACTACCATAGATAATTTTTATAGTAATGAAGCATTAGCTGAGGTTATTCCCTTTTAATTTGTTTGACCAGGACATTATTTCTGTATAAATTACTAGTGCACAGTGGGGGAAAGGTAGGTAGTGATTGGACAGGAAATAGGCCAGGTGTGGATGGATTTGGGAGTACCTGAAGTAGAATATTCAGTTAATTAGAATTAGAATTAGAATTCTTTATTGGCCAAGTGTGATTGGAGACACAAGGAATTTGTCTTCGGTGTATATGCTCTCAGTGTACATAAAAAGAGAAGATACATTCATCAAGAATCACAGGGCACAACACCCAGTGACAGCATACGGTACAATAATATCAGTATAAATTGTAAGGATACAAGCAACAAAGTCATGCAGTCGTGCAGTCACAAGTGGGAGGAGATAACCACCATTTTAACTAAAGTTACAGCGTATTCGAAGGAGGAAGGAGCAAGGGAACACATTTTTCTTTTCCTTTACTTCTTAAATAATCTATGGTGGTGGGGTATATGGTGGATTAGCCAGTATTTGAAAGATTAGGGTCGACAAATCAGGGTTTTAAACAGTTGCAAGAAGAAACACAGTGATTTGAAAAGCCTTTAAAAACAGTTATGACAGTTGATGATATTTTTTACTCTTTGATTTTTTCCTTTTGATATGAATGGGAGCTCTTGTTTTCCTGCTGAAAATCATTCCAAACTCAGAAAGCAATTTAATTGGTAATTTTGATTCTTTTTTGGGAGAAGGGAAATCAAAATCAAATTAAATTGAAATTGAATTGAATTAAATTAAATCAAATCAACATCAAATCTTGATTATGGTCATAGATAAGCATAAGTTTTTCAAATATACATAAATCTTTGTAAATTTTCTCCATCAAAAAAAGTCTGCCCCGAACCCTGAAAATTCAGCTAAATGTATGCTGCTGAATTCTAATTTTGACACTATTTCTGTGGTATCAGCCTATGGGAGGCTCCACACTTCAGTCTTGGAAACTCTGATGTTGGTTTTTGGTTAGTTCTGCCCAAATCCTGTTTTTGGAGTAGCTGATATACCCCATCATGGGGTATAAAAAGTCCACTGACCAAACAGAGCTACCCAAAATTAATTCCCTTTTTCTTGGAAAAAATGGTACAAGTAGGCATGTAACTCATGCTTTAGAAGTAATAACCTTTGCATAGCCTATAGGCATATAATTTATAAAGATGAAAAGAAATAAAGATCAATCTGTTGTCCATAGTGATATAAATGTAAGTCTTAGAATATAGCTAAAAAGGAAGTCTAAAATAAATCTACACTATCAAATAGCTGTATAGGATGCATCTGTTTTTCTTGCTGTGAGTTGCCATAAACAATTCTCTATGAAAGCACAGCAACAGTCCTTTTCTTTTAGATGGGACATTCTATGTCCTTATTTTTTTTAAAAAAAGCAAATCTACAAGCTGGCAATAATCATCCACCAAATATAAATTGTTTTCTTCTAGTTGCCTATGAGGCTGATAAATGCTTACAAAAAAGAGATTAATGCAACAAAGTACATATCTAGGCTAATGTAGTATGAACATGTTTTATAATTTATGGTGTTGCATGAAGTCAAAATTGTTCCTTAAATTGGATTGACTGTACTTTAAATGTACCTTCAGTACATTACTGAAGCTGTTTTCATGGAGAAAACCACAACTATTATACATACTTGCTACATTGGTACAGGTGTATAATAAGCCTGTGTAATTAGATGAAAGATACATAATGGTTTGTTGTTGGTTACGCATTTACAACAGCTGACGATGTGCTTAATGTGCAGTTCAAAAATTAAGAAAATTACTTAGGGCTCCGCAGGAGGATTCCTTATGGACTTCAATTCAAAAACACTCTGCTTTTTTCGAAGTAGATTCCCAGGGCTGTCTGTAATTTAACTTATTATTTTTATTCAAGATGGCTAAAAAATGTAAATCGCTGAAAGTAACAAAATCTCCAGAAGATGCGCATCTGTACTTTTTGTAATAATATATTTGTATGCAAAAATATAATTGATGTACATTTGTTTGTCCGTCTAGCATGCATCTATCTATCTATCTATCTATCTATCTATCTATCTATCTATCTATCTACCTATCTACCTATCTACCTACCTACCTATCTACCTACCTACCTACCTACCTATCTATATCATCTGTCATTTATCTGTCCACAAATGGGGAGAGAGGGGGAGAGAGGGAGAGAGGGAGGGAGGGAGAGAGAGAGAGAGAGGGAGAGGGAGAGGGAGAGGGAGAGGGAGAGGGAGAGGGAGAGGGAGAGGGAGAGAAACTATGTTCCTTTACTTTATAGTTTGCTTTATAACATAGAATAATTTTAAAATATTGAGCATGTATGTGATGAATACCTAGATCAGTGGTGGGTTGCTACCGGTTCACCCCGGATCGGGAAAACCAGTAGCGGTGGCGGCGGGAGGCTCTGCCCAACCACCGAAACATCTCTGCGCATGCACAGAAACTTCTGCACATGCACAGAAGCATTGCGCGCAAGTGCATGTATACCCATGAGAGAACTGGTAGCGACGGGATTTGAAACCCACTACTGCCCTAGATATATTAGCTTTAGATCTAGAACTCTATGTATAATACTGCTCACTGTTTGTGATTGATGGAACTTGTGCAGGGAATATTTCAAGGGATTGAGCTCTCCATTAAATGTTTATTTTATAAATAAAATTATTTTATTATATGAGATTTATTGGCACCTCTTCAATATACTAGCAGTGTTTATTTGGTTGTAAATTAAAAATAACAGATATGAACAATAGTAAAATGAAAAGCAAATTAAAATATTACAGAACACTGTAATATGACAATTTTACAGTGTTAAACATTGTTTTATATGTCAAATATGTCAATGTATAAACCTTTCTAGAAGAATGAATCTCCTTGGGAACAGCTTTCTGTAAGTAGGGAGTAACTTTCCTCTTCCAATGGGAAGGGCAACTGAGATTAATTCTGTAATGTTTAAGTAGCTCAGTGCTGGAGAAGATAATTCTTCATCGAAGTTATGAGCAACATTCAGCTTCAAAATAATCTCAAATCAAGTCTCAGCATCTTGACTTGTGTTTGGAGATAATTTCAATACTATGAATATAGTGCACTGACAACTATATTCCCATTGAAAGGCCAATCAATGTGCTATGGGTAGTGGGAGATATATTTGACATTGCCTTAAACTGAAAGGGGTAATCAAATTTATCCTTATTTTTTAATGTAAGCCAACAAGTTCAAATACAGGATCCACAATTTAGACAGTTGAATGTTGGGATGGCTCTGCCTTCTGTCTTGGGCACTTGGAAATAGCAGTAAAAATCTGCTAAATGTTGCATTGTCTTCTATAGTGTGATCCTAATCTTATCCTGACCCTAATATAGTGCCTGATTTTTATGTTATTTAGAAAATGTAGAATAGTTGCTGGTTAATTGCATGTAACCATGAAACTGTCTAACATTTCCATAAAGACTTTCCTGGTAGCAGCAGCATTTCTAAAGGGAATATAGCAATTGTTTTATATTGTTCCATATTAGTCCATCAAGTTGAATTGTTCCAAATATATATATTTGACATAGGCAAAGGAATGAACTGTGTTGGGGAAAGATGTGAAGCCCCAATTTATAAATCTCTGTCCAGTTCATTTCTGAACCCAGACCATTATTTAAAATTTTCATTGTTTCAACTGGACTAAGCAAAAGGGAAAAGGACTGAATGTAACATACATGTAGTTAATATTTTATTCTAATTCTTTGGATAACTTTATTGGCAACACCTAAATGATAACAGATTTGGGAAGATGAAAGCTTGCAGATCCACACAATAGAAAGTATTCTAGCTTCAAATTCTCAGAATAAAGATGGCTTTGCCATCTAACCTGGGTTCGAGCAAAATGGATATGGACCATGGGTGGGTTCTACTTACCTTTACTACCAGTTCACAACGGAAGCGTGCATGTGAGCGAAGCTCGTGCGCGCATGCACTTCTGTGCATGTGCAGATTGTCAATTATGACGTCCAGCCGGGTGGGCAGAGCCTCCCACCACTTTTACTACTGGTTCTAAAGAACCGGACAGAACCGGGAGCAACCCAGCACTGGTATGGACCTGCAATGTGCTTATATTGCTAGGAAAATTGAATGCACTCTCCCACAGATTGGATTTTTTAATTTTTTTTATTTCTTTATTGTTTTGTCTTTTTAAGCTTGTTAAAATAATCACATTTGTCAGAAGGCTGTCTATAAATTTACAAAATAAATAAATTAAAATTAGTTTCTTCAGTAAATCTGGAATCAGAATGAATCACTCGTGTATGAATGCTTCCCAGCTCGATCCTCTTTGGATTGAGGTGGCTACAGGTTCTGTAACTCTCATTTGACACCTGTGAAGAGTATCTGGTTATGGAAAACCACACTATGGTATCTCCGTAAGGTCCATATTTGAATGTCTATTCAGAGTGCTCTTAATACTTACAGTTTCTTGATCAAGTAAACTACCTTTGCATTAACAGACTGAGAAAATGTGACTTATAGGAATATCTATTACCTTCCCATAAGAGGTATTTTATTTTTAAATGTTTCTCTTGATAATATTTATCAACTGTTATCAACTATCCCAAATTATACTTGATAAAAATGTATTGCCCAAGAATAGATACAACTTTAGTAGCAGATGTGAAGTGATCAGGGTTCGATAAGCATTTTCATATAAATTATTACATCGGCAAAATTAATCATTATGTACAGGTGGTATGCCACCTGTTTAATTCAGTCTGAAGTAGATTTGAATGTAATATAGCAAACTGAAGAACTCTTCACTGTTCAAATTATTCTTAGGTGTCTGCCAAGTGAACAAAAATAACGATTTCACTTCAGTTATATCCCAAGAAATTTTATAAAGAAACATATTTCTTTTTAACAGTTTCTTTTTGTGGTATGGTATGGAGCATAAAAGATAGTATCCATTTTTATACATTAAAATTTTTTGGGCGATTACATAAAGGACATTGAATAAAGTATAATATTTTACTGTACACTCTGGAAAATGCATAGTTGTATCAATAATTGCTAATATAAAATATCTAAATATGTCATCAAACAATCCCATTTGATTAATAAATATATTCCTTATTCTCAAGAATCCAGGAACCTCAATTAAGCTGATGCCCTATTCAGCACTTTGTTAGTACAGTGACTAATTTGATTCTGCTGTAGTAAGAAATAAAAATAAAAGGAAATTATGGGCATAATATTGGACATAAAAGGATAAGTCAAAGGGCACCACTGATAAATGAGACACAGAACAATACTTTGAAAGAAATGGCTGCAGGTATAAAATTTGGTCTTAGTAATTACAGATTATATATAGAAAAATATTGTTAGCACTCCTTTCATTAGCTCAGATATGCCCCCGTTTGGCCTTAGATCCATGGATAAGTATCCTGTTTACCTCATTTTCTGAAACTGTGGTTGACATTCTAAGCCATAGATAACAATGGGAAAGTGAAAAAAAAGCTTTAGACCTTTTGGGATGGAGAAAAAAAATTGATGAACACTAGAGGCACTATAGTGGCTTTTGGAAAAAAAATAAGTCTGTTAGATAAATAAGTAGAGGCATTTTGGTGCTCAGCCATTTTCCACATTGAGGGTTACAAAAACAAGTTTTATAAAATTTTATATCACATCACACTGGCTTACAAGGGGGGAAAAAACAGGAGGTCAGCTTGTCTGATCTGTTTGAAGTTTCCAGCTATCTGTTCATACATCCCTTTCCCCTAGCTCCTTCTTGTCTTTTCCTCATCACCTTCTGTTATTTCTTTTATTTCTTTAACATCTTTCATACTTTTTGATTCTGTAGCTCTCTTTCTCTATGTTTCTGATTTTTCTCTCAGCAGAGATGGTATAGATTTACCCAACAAAAACATCTAGGATACAAAGACAGGTTTGATGTAATGGTTAATGAAAAGCGGGAAACTATGAGTTCTAGTCTCACCTTAGCCATGAAGACCAGCTGAATGACCTTGGGCCAGTCACACTCATCTTACAGGATTGTTGTATGGGGGAAAATAGGAGGAGGAAGGTTTGTTGGATATGTTGAGTTGTTTGTAAAAATAATAAGGGCAAGATACAAATAAATAAATATTCTACAGGTTCTGGGTTGTAATAATATGCTATATGACTGTTTCAATCTATTCTATTTCTTTATTTATAAAGCGGATTTTTGTTATCATAATATAAAATACAAATAAAACAAAAATTGAGATAGTTAAAAAAAGAAGTGCAAGAAGTACAAAAGGAAGAAAAAATATGGTAACTTCTGACTTTCAGTACAGTAGAATACAAAAAAAAAAAAAGATTATATCCTCAAACTTTTGCCTTAAATACTTCAAGTAATTTCTATAACAAAAAATTCATTTTAAATCATCAAAACCTAAAATTAGAGTTTAATTTTTTCAGTTTCGAGTACAGAATTCAGAAGTGAATTCCAATGGAAGCAAAACTGGATAGCGAATGTTCTCTTTAATTAGAACACTCAATTTGGCCTTCTTTGCCAGTTCCATCACTTTTGCCACCTATTCTTCCACTCTGGGAATTAATGTTTCTCCATCTTTGTGCATGTAAGAGTCTCATCACTGGCAACATATATAGTAGCAAAGTTTCAATTTTTCTCTCAAGCTCTTGTTCATCAAACCTAAAAGGAAAACTTCTGGTTTCAGTTTTATATTTATTTTAATAATTTTGTGAATTAAGATAAGAATCTGATCCCAATATTTATTTGCTTTGTCTCAAGTACAAGATAGAATGATAGAAAGAACCCTTTTTATAGTTGCATTTCCAGAATACATTTGAAACTCCTTTATATATCTTTATATTGAAACAGTGTTTCAATCTTCAAATACAATCCATTCAGTTTCACTCTGAAACTATCCTTTTTTTTCTCTTTTTGTTCTTGATCTTTATTTTCTTGATTTTTATTTAAAAATTTGTCTATCACTAACTTGTTCCTTGTTTAAGTGGTTTCTGAGAGGGATAGCAGTTGTAGTTAGCAGTGTGACAATGCCTTTCGGTCTTGGATAGACAAAAAATGCCCGAGCAGCTGAAAGTGGCAGAGCTGTAAATAGTTCAGTTCACTTCAATTCTGTAGGTGCACTTGTCCCTCGTGAATCACTGCGGGCTGACTGTGGAGCTGGGAGCATCCAGCACTAATTGAATATGAACCATGGGGCATATGTGGCACTTTACATATGCTATGGCTGATAGAACGCAAATACAGGCATGCAAAGGGCAGATAAAATTATTAAGTTGCTTCGGTCTTATTCTTTGTAACATTTTCCCCAAAGGACTGCGATTGATCCAGAAAGAAGAAAATAATTCTCTAGTTCAGAGCAATAATATATCTTTCTTTTGCATTCCCTTCCTGCCTCTATTATCTGCTCACTGCTTTCCATTCAAAAGTTCAAAATGTTAAACTGAGATAAAATGATGAAAACCTAAGCGTTGAAGTAAAGCTGGAATCCTGGAGCCATCCAAATACCTCTCAGATGGGATTATATCTCTTGGACTAATGCCTTGAACTAATCCAGAGTGATTTTATATCCCTATATAGTACGAAGGTTCTTTTTAAATATTAATAATGATGATGAATAGCAAATGCAACACTGTTACATGTTTGTGCATGTACTATATAGATTCAAATGGTGAATGGCAGTCGTCTTCCTGTCATGTTTTAAGGATTTTGTGTTCAAGATATTTATTCAGGAGTTTCTATGCCACAGTCATTTAATCAACTCAAAGCCAGTGCTCTAGGAAAAAGTAGTGAGGGTTCTTCTTAAAGCTAAAATTTTATCTTGGCAACAAAATTATCACTATCTGTGTGTTTTCTTGGTAAAATATAGTAGTTATTTACTACTGGCTTCTCCCATTCAGTATGAAATTATGCATTTTTCCATCACTAAATATCTTCCTATATCACTGTTGACTGATACAGGTGTCTGCTTTAGCTCCACAACTAGGATGAAATTAATTCCTGTTTGTCCTCCTGAAAGTATATATTCTTTTTTCTTTTTTTTGTATGGAAATTAGCTTTAAACAATAAAATGACATGTGATATTAAAATTAGAAATGGTGACTATAAAGAAGATATTTTCTGGAAAATTTGGAAACCATTCGTGGATTATGCGCTGGGAAAATTAGATGCTTCGGTACCTGTACCCCGAGAACGTGGATTTTGGCGATCATGAGGATATATCCGAAGAACCAAATCTTCCTTTCTTATGTATAGCACAGGGTGAAGTATTGTATATGTTGTTTGTTTGTAATGTTAATTTAATAATATAATAAAAATTAAAAAATTCTGAAAGTATATATTCTTCGTGAGTATTCCCAGTGTTCTTCAATCATCCCATCCAAGAATAACTCCTCCCACTATGAGACAACATAGCAAGATTTTAGGAGGAACCAGTGCTCTACTGGTAACTTAAGCATATAAATTTAAGTGTGCAAATGCCAGGAAATACAGACAGATCAGATAGAACATGCAAATACCTTTTAAATAGATTTATGGAGAAGGAAAAAATATAACATGTTGTCATTGCATTGTTATACAAGATTAAATCTAATTCTACATATTAAGGAATGCAGAGAACTCCCATGCTTGGAGCAAGCCTCAGCTCTGCCTTTACAGTAGGGCACCGGTAGGGCTCTCACACCAGTTGTGCATGCAATTCAGTACTGGTTCATTGGAAGGAAGGAAAACACTCCAGCTACTCAGCAAATTTTTTTTAATTTATTTTTTAAATTTGATTTATATGCCGCCCTTCTCCGGAGACTAAGGGAGCTTACAATGTGTTAAGCAATAGCCTTCATACTTTGTATATTTATACAAAGTCAGCTTATTGCCCCCACAATCCGGCTCCTCATTTTACCTACCTTAGAAAGGATGGAAGGCTGAGTCAACCTTGAGCCTGGTGAGATTTGAACTTGCAATAACTGCAGGCAGCTGATGTTAATAACAGTGCTTTAGTCTGCTGTGCTACCAGGGCCCAAACTTGTGTTTGGGTTGTATCTCTGCTTCAGGAGGAATATTTATTTGCATTTATGTTTTCCATTTTCTGTACTTTAGCTGGAGGATGCAACTCTCCACCACAATCTCTCCTCCCAGTCTATAGTCTCCCAACAGAAAATCAATAAGCCAAATTTGCTGTCATTGCAAATGGTTTGTAACTTCCATCAATTGATATGCAATCAGGCTTGTTGTCAATCACTCGTATCTTGAAATGCTTTATGTAAATGATGAATATCCCATTTAATATAAAATCTTCTAGGTTCAGCCTTAGGCACCAAGTATATATGTATTCTGTAAAAGATTAAAAACTAATAGAGATTCCAAAAGGCTTAAAATAAAAGTATATTTCATGGACATTGAAACAATCAAGGTGATCTTTACTCTTTTTCTTTTTCTTTGTACATCTACTGTTTCTAAGTCTGATGATCTATTCTTAATGTATTAAAAACATATTAGTCAGGAATATCAAAGAAAAGTTTATAATATGCCACATTGTTTTGGTGCCTCCCAGATACTTTTCTGGATTTTGTAGAGATTATTTTTTGTCAGATTTGGAAGAAACTGATTTATTATTTAATACATTTTATTTATTTATTATTCAACTTATTTTCCACCTGTCTTGCAACTCCAGGCAGCTATAGCAATAGAAAGAAAGAAAGAAAGAAAGAAAGAAAGAAAGAAAGAAAGAAAGAAAGAAAGAAAGAAAGAAAATAAAACAGAAATAAAATAATAGAAAAACTAAACAATGACAAAGAAAACAAATGAATACATCAATATGATAACAAAAAGATGGATGAGTTGTATTTTAAAAATTGTCCTTACAAGTCATTCTATACTTCATAAAATAAACTAAGGATTTCTGTCTGCTGAAGTTAATTGCAGATACAGCAAAGTGTAAAGTTTTCTTTTTTTGAATGGCCTTATCCTATATCTCAGCTTAAAATTGCATTGGATACAGTAAAATTCCCATAGTTTCATGTTTAAAGTGCAAACTGTTTTAAATTAACAGTGCAGACCTACTCTGATTTACCTAGGAGAAAGCTCTATTAAACATAGTGAAATTTACTTTGCCCAAACATGTGTTTCACTTGCATTTCATAGCAGATACTGAGTAGATCAGAGCATTGCAAAGTACATGGGTGAGGGAATGTGGTATTTGGTACTTGTCAATATGATTGTCATGTTGGTGCATTCCATTTCCCCATCATTGCTTCCTTGTCTAAATATTAGCAGGTGAGTTTACTTGCTTATTCACAGGTAAGCAGCACACATGTTCCCCAAAAGTAGCTATTTAGCATGGAAACCTGTTTAATTGAAATCACAAATGTGACTAAGTTCCTATTATAATGTAATATGACATAAATGATCATAAGAAAAAATTGTCTCTTGCTGATTCCCACTATCTAACATCTCAACTTGCTGCAAGATTGAAGCAAACTGCACCAATTTACTGCTCCCAACTGCATGATAATGGACACTTTGCTGTGCACTCTCCCTTCATTATTGTACAGGTCAGGGCTGTTAACAAGGGGCTGTTGCCACTTTTGACAGATAGTCACTACCAAGATGAATGGCACTAGCCACATGACCACTTAAGACTCCACTTTCATTTTCTAGCACCTTTCCAGCACTTACTCTAAAAAACCTAGCCTCAGCTTATTTTAACTCTTTATTAACTAGGATGATCAAAAATTTCCATCAAAATTGACATGCAATTAAAAAAAAAATCAAGCTAAATTCTCCAAATATATCTTCTAATTTGTGGAAAACAACAACAGCAGTTACATATATACCTTTCTACCAACAATAAAGTTCAGAGTCTTTAAAATACATGACAATAGTCCCAAGCTACTAGAGCCTTTGGAGAAGATAAAGTGTTTTCACTCAATTTATACAAAATATATCTTCTAATTGTGAAAACAGTAATGTAATTGTGAGTTTAAGCAACTTCATAGCACTTGGAATGAAGTACAGCTTTTTTACTTTACTTTACAGTGTCCAATATCAAGTATTGCTTGATATTTTTATTGAATTGTCGTGATGGTAGAATGTCCTAGAATATGTAGTTCTGTTATTGTTTTTTTTAGGAAGAGGGTTGTTTTTAATGGAATGTGGCCATAGAAAGTGTGATTTAAAGGATAAATTGTTATTAACCCTTTCCTCATGGGCTATTTTCCTGGCAAAAAATTAACCAAATCTTTAATCAAGGTGTTATATGTTTGTATGCTCATAAATTCTTCCTATTAAACATGTTTTTAGTTGAGGAGGGATATTTAAGCAACTCTTCTTACATTTATGAATTCTTCTGCATTGCAGCCTCAACTGCTTATTTCTCTATTTTAGAAAACCCTAAGAATCACAAACTACATGTAACATCTATTTCAATGCTGACTCTAGCCCTCTTTGTGTTTACCAGTATTTTTAAGACAGCCATACAAATTCACACTTAGATTTATCAATTATATAATAGCAAACTGAAGCCTATTAGTAAGATCTGACTATGGCAGGCCACTGAGTTACCTCACAGAGCTCTGCTAAAGCAAGATTCTAATATGGGACAGGTTTCTTGCCTTCTTTGTTCCCACTTCAAGGGAGAGGTCAATGATGTTGTGCATAAAACTGGTGAGACTGGAAAAAGAGGGGAGAGAGAAATTGAAGAAGACCATGTGTGTAGTTGCCAGGCAACCATGCAAGTATCTCTTCTTGCTTCCTGATTAACAAGACACTTTAAATGTGGCTGCCAAGTGATTTCATCTGGTTCTCCATCCCATCCTTTTCTTTTAATCTTTATTATTTTGCCAAATATGATAGAAAAGAAATGTAGTCGGGCCTGTGGCTGAAGTCATGGTCTGGGCCAATGTGTTTATACAGTACCATACTAATTCCATTAGTAAACTCAAAAGTTAACAAAAATTCTTATGATAAATGGCTTCTCCAACTTTCTCTTTTAACAGAGGATATAAAACAGAACAGTATAAATAGGTATATTGAAAGCTGTTCTCAATTTTAGATTATTTATTTTAAATAATTTGCATTCAGAATCATTTTGAAACAAGATGGGCTGCAAATAAATTTAATAAATAAACCATTTCATAAGTATTTCATAATCTGAGTTCTAAGAAATACTTTAATTTGAAAAGAGAAAGGGTAAAATTACATGCTTCTTTTGTAAGAGTAAAGTAGGGTATTCATTCAAAATAGCACTAGATATATGTTTGCTGTGCTAGCTATTTACACTCCAAAAGAAAGAAAAAGAAACCGTGTTTGAAAGAGGTAAAAATGGTCTACCAAGATAGAAGACAAATTTAATTCCAATGCTCATATTTAGGATCAATTTTATGTGATGATATAAGAAGTTTTGCCCTGAAGTCAAGTATAGTATTATCAGCATAGAATAGGTTATTGATATTTTTCCTCCAATTTTAGAAGCACACTCATGTTATTCCTATTTAATTTCCCTTAACCTTTATCCAGCTTAAGTTGAATCAATCACTGCATTTTCAACCTGGAGCCAACCTATTTCATCTTGTTCTGTTTATGTAGGTTCCTGACCTGTATGTAAGTTTCTCATGAGAATAATGAAGTGTTCTAGGATTCCCATTTTTTCAGAGAATATTATTCAGCCTGATGTGTTTGACGCAATGGAAGTGCTTTCTATAATCAATGTAATCAATATAATCTATAGTGACTTCTTTTTGGTATGTTTGGGCTATCTCCACCATGTATCACCAATAATGTCTCATATTCCTAGCCTTTTCTAAAGCCAGCTTCAGCATTGTGCATTTCTTTTTCCAAATACCAGTAGATATATGTACTGTATGTATCTAATCAATTTATATACATTTATTCAGCACAGGAAATTTCCATATGATTTCATACTAGAAAGTTTTTATTTTTCATTGTGTCGGGGAAGATCATCCAGGAACGGGTAATATTCTACTTCACCACTTGGAGACCCAGTCAATCTTTCTTGGCCACGCCTCCACTGTCCGGTCTTGTCCCAGTTCGACTCGGTCTTCTAACGAGCGAGACTGAGAAAACATGAGGCTCAGCTATTTCGATCGACAATGACAAGATTCTTACCAAGCGAGGCTTGAAGATAGCTGGAAGTGATATTGGAGGTTACCGGTATGCTTGTAATCCTCCCTGCTGGCTTGATTATCAGCTGAAGTCCCTGCCGACCCGCTCTCAGTGGAAAGGGCATGCTTTAGGCAAGCTGCCCCTGGCATTAATCTGCGAAAGCAGAGAGGGATTCAGTCCCTGCCTGGTTTCACCATGCACACTGACAGCAGCAAGCATGGTGACACTTTCAAGAGCCGCGGCAGGAGTGCTCATGGCAAGCCAGTCTGCCGGGATTGCAGTGGAAAGCGGCTGGGGAATTTGGCGCCATTTCGCTGCTGCAGGAGTGCTCTTTCAGAGCCAGGCTGCCTGTTTCCACAGATGGTGGTGGCAACAGCGCTCGGCTTTGTACAGGCACAACAGGGGCCTTCCTCTTGCTTTGTGAACAGGGGAGTGCCCAGCGCTATCACGGCCGCAGCAGGAGTGCTCTGTACAGAGCCAGTCTGCCTTGTTTGCCACCTCAGTGGCATCCACGATCAGCACCATGGCAGTCATGGCAGAAATGCCCTCCGGAACCAGTCTTCCCAGTTACACAGGTAACGGGATGGTTGAGTGACTTCGCAAGAGTAATAAGACGCCCCTTGCAAGGGTGGCTGCCTTCCCAAAAGGGTCGCATTCAGGCGCTATGGCTGCCATAGCAGACGAGCCCCCTAAGGGCCAGTCTGTCTCAAGAAGGGAGGATCCCCATAATTGGTGGCTCCTCACGCCGTTCCGGCAGCAGTGGAGAAGCTCGTTTGCACCAGTCTGTCATCAGGTAGCCGGCATCTCGCCCCTGGACTACTTTGGCGGGAAAGCTCCTTCTGAGCCAGTCCGCATTATTTTGGATAACAGTTCCCAGCATAACGGCGGCCAGAGCAGAGGAGCTTCTTCCGGCCCAAGTCTGCCTTAATTCTACAGCAGACCCCAGTGCAGGGGCAGTCGTGGCAGGAGTGCTTCTTCTGAGCCGAGTCTGCCTTATTGTAGTCAACGGCATCGGTGCTGGAGCAGTGCTGGCAGAAAATCCTTCTGCGCCAGTCTGTTTATTCCCTGTTTATTCCCAGGGCTGCGCTGCGTTTGAAGAACTGTAGCAGCAGAGCTCCTCCTGAGCCCGCCTGTCTTATTCTCATTGGTATCCATGCCCCATGCAAAATAGTCATAGTGGGGGAGCTCCTTCTGCGCTAGCTTGTCTTCTTATCAATATTGGTGCCAGGTGCAAGGAGGCCACAGCAGGGGAGTTCCTTTGAGCCAGCCTGCGTTATTCTCTCTATTGCGTTTAGCGCAAAAGCAGCCACGGCACAAGAGCTCCTTCTGAGCCAGTTTACCTTATTCCACTTCCTGTGCCAGTGCTAAAGGGGCCGCAGCAGGAGTGCTCTCCCGAGCCAGTCTGCTATCTTCCCTAGATCTGTGCCAGCGAAAGAGCAGCCATGACAGAAAGCTCCTCCGGGCCAGTCTCCCAGTTTATCTACAGCAGCGCCAGCTCCATTGCAATGGTAGATGAGCTCCCTTGAGCCTAGCTGCCAGGGTTTCCCAAGATGTCAACTCCGGAGGGAGTGTTACATTGAGTCGGTCTTGTCGGCTAAACCTACGGGATGGATTTCCCTCTTACAACGGAGAAAATTTTGCTGCCCTTTTAACTGTTACGTGGGCGATGCCTCGTCAATGGCGGGGCTACATTGATGCTATATTGCTGGCATGCGAATTCAGGAGCTATCCAAGTGCCTTTGTGGCATTAAGCTATTAGCACATCTATGACAGCGGCTCCTGAAATACTGACCTCTTAATGGGGCAATCGTTAATCTGATAGCAGGTTTGCAGTGCTGTATGAAAGGGGGGAAGGTTAGCACTCCCTTCATGGGAATGGAGGACGCCCTTGGGGTCTTTGCAACAGTTAAGGAGCTGCCACTAACACCCTTAGTAATCTGCCTCTCAACCCAAGCTCTGGGGACTTAACTCCCGATAGCGCCGGAGCCCTTGTCATCTCAAGGCACTCTGTTGGCATAGGGCCACGGGGACATAGGAGAGGCTGCTTCTGTCCATTCTGTGGGCTACAAAGGGTGAGTACATATCAACATTAGGTTATGGGGACATAATGATGGATGGCAGTGATAGTCTAAGGGTGCCTTCTCTGGCATGAGACACGGTGATGCTCGCCCAACAGGGCATTTGTCCTGCGACGTTCTGTCCCCTGTCACACTTTCCCTTCAGGGGTCAGCTAGCATCAGACCTTCCTCATAAAATTTGGTGGGACTTCTGTTCCTTTTTGGCTACTATTGCAGTACTCAGGTCGACCTTAGGGAGCCCGTTCCTGGAGCGACCTGGTCCTTAGGGGCAGCAGCCACCCTGAGTGGGGGTTACTCCCAGGGGAAGGACTGAGCCTGGCCTATAGATTTATCTATCGTTGTGTCCTCAGGCTATCACCTCAGTCTTGAACACATGGGCATACTTCCAGGCACCTTTCTTGGAATGGCTATCAGGGACTTTACGCTAGGCAGAAGTAAGGGCTCCTAGGTGGTTACGTTCAGGTTCTCTCATACCTGGAACAAACGGGCTTTGCCCAGTGGCCCTCCTGGGCCTGGCAATTCAGATCCTCTGCCTGCACCAGGTTGTCATCACATTCTCCTCCTGTGCCTGACTATGAATTCCACGACCCATCACTTCATTCCGGGTGGACACCCCGTCACATCCTCTCTTACTTGGGGTCCCTGACCCATAGGACACCATGGGTTTGGCTCGCCATTGGGCACAGCACTGGACACTGGGCAAAGCTGTCTCCAGGCAGGAGGCTTCCTGCTATCGCCACTGTATGATGGCCATTAGGACAACAGCATCGGCGTACTGCAGGTACCTCCAAAGTGATAGTGGCATATGGTCCTGGGGGGTTTTCTTGGCATGCCCACCGGGTTTAGGGCAGGGGCTCCTGCAACTCGTGACACCCCTTTCTGAGAGATCTGTTCCCGTCGGTTCTGTTCCTGACAGGGACCTGCCTGGAATCCTCTCTACTGGGATGGTTCCGGTCAATGCTCTCCCGGGCTCTTCAGCCTGGTCTGGTCTATTGTCTGGCCGGCCCTCGGCGGTGACCTGATCTGTCGCATTCTCCTGTGAACCGTTTACAATGGGCTGATGGTGGGTCATTCCACTATGTGCCGCGGTCGACCTCCCTTGGGGAAGGATACGTCTTCTTCCCTTCTCCTCCCAGGCATGCCTTGGGAGGCATCTGTCAGTCCATAGACTGTGGGATATTGGAGTCTGTCGGTCGGGCCTGGCACCGGGATTCCTGTCCTCCCGTTGACTGTGATTTGCAGGTGTCAGGATGCTTCTTCTGAGAGGTTTGTAGTCCGCTTTATTCCCCGTTTCGGTGGCTTTTCCCTTGGCCGAGGAGGGGTAGTCCTTTCTGTCACTCCCATGGCATCATTAGGGGGGTTTGTGGACCCATGGAGTTTCTGCCCGGTTGGGCCAGCCTGGGACTGATGGTCCGTATCACGCGGTACGGGATTTGTACCAGACTGCCGCCCTCCCATATGACTGACCTGCTTTGGTAAGTCCCATTCCTGGATGACACAATGGAAAAGGGGCATTGGTCCTACCTGATACACTCCTTTTCAGGGTGCTGGGAAGATCATCCAGCCTCACCCTACGGGCCATCTGGTCCATAGTCTGGGAGGGGGTTCCTGTCTTTGCAGGTTTTCTGAGCCCCATCATTGCTACGCCCTCATCGAACTGTGGCAAGACCCGGACAGCGGAGGCGTGCCAAGAAAGATTGACTCGGTCTCCAAGTGGTGAACTAGAGTATTACCCGTTCCAGGATGATCTTTCCTGCATCCTGAAAAGGAGCGTATCAGGTAGGACCAACGCCCCTTTTATTTTATTTTTCTTTATTAAATTACTTATATATCAGCAGTAAATCTTTTTTCCAGCAATAAACATCAGACTCTTGTAAATACAAGACAGTAGTCCAAAGCCAACAGCCTTTGAAGAAGATAAAACATTTTCACTTGGTTTATACAATTAACTTTTTCATGGATGTATGTTTCATTCTTCATTAGTTGCTAAGGTTTCTTGATGATAAACTGTCAATTTATTTGGTAAGAACAGTTATTAAGTTTACATTCCTTTGTCTAATTTGTTTTGCCCTGTGATATTAGGTGAATTATTAAGCACATAATATGTTATTTCTTATTAAAATTAATTGATTTCATGTCATCTTATAACTAACGCTCTAGGATATTTTTATAAGCTGAATCATATAATAGGAAGACTATTTTATTTTCTATCCTTTTTGCTAATGCTCTTGCATAGAATTATGCTTCACAAGCTTTCACTGCAGAGCCAAAAACATAATTACTCTTACACAGGGATCTTTCCACCCCATTCATAATTGATTGCTATAATGCCTACTAAACCTAATGGGGATATTTAAAATGGCAAAGGAATAAATAAAACATTTGCTTAATTACACATAGCATAAAAACCAGATTCATTATTTAGATTCTTAACATAACTAGAATAAAAAAGTTGATCTTTTGCTTTTTTTACGCTCTATCATGATCCTGAACTCAAAATGTTAAGGATACATTTGCAGACTCTGTTTTAGAATCCAATACACTACAATGTCTACCAAAAGAATATAGTGATGGTGATATCCTTAGCCATATTGAAATAACTAGATAAGATAGGTTCATGTACATGCATTAGAAGAATTCACAGGCCTTTATGAAATCATGAAGTTGAGTTACAATCCTTCAAATACTACAATTCGTTGGAATGTGCACATTTAGTTGGAATAAACAATGAATGAACATAGAAGTATCTTTTACCTAAAAATTCCTTATCTTTTTCTAACAGATATAAAAGCAACAAGTTTCTGTGTTCTGCTTCATCAGAGGAATTATATCAATAGCAACCAAGATGATAGGAAGAATAATGAGAACTGTAAGTGCATGGAAAATAGTTATTGCAAGAAGCAGGGGATACAAAAGGAATTCTGAATCAAGGGAATCCTGATAGAGAAGAGCAAATGCCGTCTATACTGGGTCGAAATTGTGGCTTTCAACACTTGACACAATTTTGATCTGGGATTGTCATTTTCAGCTATTCAGTTGTGTTCAACCCTTAACTATTTAATGGATCAGCGCCCTTCTGTCTTGCACCATCTCCATCATATCCCCCATAGTCATCCTGCTGTCATCCTTTATAATGTCCAGCAAGCGGGTTCTAGGGAGGTCCCTTTTCTTTTTTCCGCTGATCACTCTCAGCATGATTGACTATTTGAGTGAGTCAGCTCTCATGACATGACCACAGAATGACAGTCTCTGTTTGATGATCTTGGCTTCAAGTGATATATTTTTGGGTGGGGTTTGGTCTAGGACTTCTTTTTTTGTTATTTTTTTAGACCATGGGATATGTAATACCTCCAGCAACACGGTTCAAAGGCATCCCCCTTTCTCCTATTTGCCTTTTTCAGAGTCCAAGTTTCACAGCCATAAGTAGCAATTGGAACAATTATTGCATTAACTAATCTACAAACTAATATGCCTTCTGATCTTCGGGCTGTGGTCACCACTTTGATAGATTTTAGAACCCAGGAAGATGAATTCCTTTACTGTTTTGATGGTGTCATTGCTGATCTGCACTCTGACCTGTGTGTTTTATGCAGTTGTCATTATCTTTATTTTCTTGTTGTTAAGGCGCAGTCCAATTTTTCATCTTTCACTTTCAGGATTAGCCTCAGATCCTCATTGCTTTCTATGAGCAATTTTGTATCATCTACATATCAAAGGTCATTGATATCAGATATTATAGTTGCATTTTAGAAGTTATTGTTTTTGATCTGGGATAGTTGGTTTTAAATAAAGCATATATTAGAGAAAGTAATGAAGTCATGGAAGTAATGAAGCAGAAGACGAATACCCCTGATGTCATGGATTAACCAGGAAAATTGAAAATTTATCTTTTGGCTATACCTCCCTGTCAATACTTGATTGAATGATAAATGCACTAAATATTGTCATCCATTAATGCTATTTTATATTTTAAAATGCTATAAAAAATTAAGAGGCTTTGGGAAAATCCAAACAGGAATCCCATCTATTTATGTCTCTCAGCATGGTCAATTTGAAGATGCTTTAGTGGCACTGGTGTTTTGTAATCACAACAATTACAGGTTGGTCAAAGATGAACTCAGGTATATAATATATGAAAATGCTGGACACTTTTAAGAGTTAAATTTGTAGAATATGAACCATTATTTGATCCACTGGAATGCATGATATTCCTTATTTCTTAGCATCTCCTTTGGACATCTACCTCAATATAAGTTAGAATTAGAATTAGAATAACAGAGTTGGATGAGACCTTGGAGGTCTTCAAGCCCCCCCCCCCACTGCTTAGACAGGAAATCCTACACTACTTCAGACAAATGGTCTCTTCTTTAAAACTTCCAGTGTTGAGCATTCACAACTTCTGAGGGCAAGTTGTTCCACTGATTAATTGTTCTAACTGTCAGGAAATTTCTCTTTAGTTCTAAGTTGCTTCTCTCCTTGATTAGTTTCCACCCATTGCTTCTTGTCTTGCCCTCAGGTGCTTTGGAGAATAGTTTGATTCCCTCCTCTTTGTGGCAGCCTCTGAGATATTGGCATACTGCTATCATGTCACCCTTAGTCCTTCTTTTCATCATACTAAACATACCCAATTCCAGCAACCGTTCTTTATATGTTTTAGCCTCCAGTCCCCTAATCATCTTTGTTGCTCTTTTCTGCACTCTTTCTAGAGTCTCAACATCTTTTTTACATCGTGGCAACCAAAACTGGATGCAGTATTCCACGTGTGGCCTTACCAAGACATTATAAAGTGGTATTAACACTTCACATGATCTTGATTCTATCCCTCTGTTTATGCAGCATACAACTGTGTTGGCTTTTTTGGCAGCTGCAGCACACTGCTGGCTCATATTTAAATGATTGTCCAGTAGGACTCCAAGATCCCTCTCACAGTTACTACTATTGAGCAAGGTACCACATATATTGTACCTGTGCATTTTATTTTTCTTGCCTAAATGTAGAATCTTACTTTTTTCACCACTGAATTTCATTTTATTAGATAGCACCCACTGCATACTTCCCGCCATGTAGATGCAGTTCCATTGAGGACTATACGTTGAGCGTGGTTGGTCAGCCAGTTACGAATCCATCTGGTGGTGATGCTGTCTAACCCACATTTTTCTATTTTATCAAGTAGTAGATTATGCTCTATTTTATCAAATGTCTTACTGAAGTCCAGGTAGATTATATCGACAATGTTCCTCTGGTCCACTAATTTTGTCACTTTGTCAAAGAATGCAATAAGATTAGTCTGGCGTGATCTGTTTTTGACAAACCCATGTTGCCTTTTGGTTATTACTTTGTTTGCTTCTAAGATAATCGTTGCTTGATTATCTTTTCCAGAATCTTCCCTGGTATGGAGGTCAGGCTGATAGGTCTGTGGTTTTCTTGATCTATTTTTTTTCCTTTTTTGAAGATGGGAATCATATCAGCTCTTTTCCAATCCTCTGGCAGCTTCCCAGTGCTCCAGGATCTTTTAAAGATATAGTTCAGTGGTTCTGAGATCTCGTCTGCCAGTTCCTTCAGAACATTGGGGTGTAATCCATCTGGTCTTGGTGATTTGAACTTGTCCAGGGTAGACAGGTGCTCACTTACTATTTTCTTCCCTATTTTAACTTGTACTCTTAAACTGTTTTTGTGGTGCTGTTTTTGATAGGTTGGACTATTTTTTTCTCTTTGTGTGAAGACAGATACAAAAAACAAAACAAAACAAGTTAAGTAGTTCTGCTTTTTCCCTGTTGCTTGTCACCTTCTTGCCACTTTCTCCCAGCAATGGACCAATTGTTTCCTTGATTTTTTTCTTGTTTTTAACATGTTTTTTTAAAATTTATTTATTCATTTTTATATGCCGCCCTTCTCCGGAGACTCAGGGCGGCTTACAATGCATTAAGCAATAGCCTTCATACTTTTGTATATTTTATACAAAGTCAGCTTATTGCCCCCACAAACCGGGTCCTCATTTTACCCACCTTAGAAAGGATGGAAGGCTGAGTCGACCTTGAGCCTGGTGAGAACTGAACTCGCAGTAATTGCAGGCAACTGGATGTTAAATGCTGCCTTAGTAGGAGGCATTAGCCTCCTATGCCACTCAGGCTCTCTGTTGAAGAAGCTCTCTTTTTTTGGTTATTTTTACTTTTGTCACTTTATTCATTGTGAGCCTTAGCTTTCCTCACTTCAACTTTACAGGTGTGGGCTATTTGCTGATACTCTGCCTTAGTTATTTGCCCCTCTTTTCACTTTTTATACTTGTCCTTTTTGTCTTTCGGTTTGTCAGAGAGTTCTTTATGCAGCCATGCTGGTTTCTTTTGAGAGCTGTTATTTTTCTTCTTCATTGGTATTGTGCTAGACTGGGCTTTTATAATTTCACTTTTCAAAATTTCCCAAGCTTCTTGGGTTGTTTTTCCCTTGAGGATTCTCATCCATGGAATCCTTCCCAAGTTCTCTCTTTAAAAAGTTGACCTTTTAAAGTGAAATTTTAATTTAAAACACCAGCTAGGAATTCTGGTTTGAATATTTTAAAAATAAGATCACCTTTTGATTTTGCCTTACCACATTGTTCTATAAAATATGTAACTTGGATGTCATGGAATTTGTTACAAAAATAGAACTTCATTGATGAGGAACATTCCATCCTATTGTGTTATATGGAGAGCCTAAATCTTGAATCTAGATGATTTGCCAATTACAGGAATGTAACATGATCTGAGCGGCTGAAGCTTATGCTGAAAAATGCTGGTTGGATTCACATTTAAACTAAGCCTTTGGTTGTTTTAAGCATGATTTATTGAAAAAGCCACATAAACACCAAGAATTAACAATGGTTTACAAATCACAATGGGAGAGATTATGTACTGTGGTTTGTATAATCTATGCCCATAGATTGTACAAATGAAAGAGAGACTGTTTAGTGTGGTGGTTAAGGCACTTGGCTAGAAATCAGTTTTATAACTGCCTTAGGCATAAAGCTAGTTGAGTGACCTTGGCCCAGTTCCCCTCTCGCAATCCTAGGAAGGCAGCAATAGTAATCCACTTCCAAAATATTGCCAGGGAAACCAGTGCTGAGTAGATCACACACACACATGGGGTGGGTTCCACTTACCTTTATTACCGGTTCACAATGGGAGCGCGCACACACTTTTTCATATGTGCAGAAGCTTCTGAGCATGCGCAGATCGTCAGTGATGACATTGGAGGGGGTGGGTGGAGCCTTCCGCTGTCATTACTACCGATTTGCAAGAACCGGACCGAACCGGGAGCAATCCACCACTGACACACACACACAATCTACAACAGGTTAAAAGTTTTGCAGAATAGGAATACCACAGATTAATCACATAAGTCATATGAAAGCTTCATATGAAATGCTTGTCTTAGCACAAATAAATTACAGGTAGTCCTCAACTTACAACAGTTCATTTAGTAACTGTTTGAAGTTACAATAGGACTGATATAAGTGACTAGTGACTATTTTTCACACTTATGACCGTTGCAGCATCTCTGTAGTCATATGATCAAACTTCAGACACTTAGCAACTGATTCATATTTATGATAGTTGCACTGTCCCAAGATCATGTGATTCCCTTCTGACAAACAAAGTCAATGGTAAACCAGATTTGCTTAACAACTGTGTAAATAACTTAATAGCTGCATTGATTCACTTAACAACTATGGCAAGAAAGGCCACAAAAGTGGGGCAAAAGTACTTGTATAAGGTTATTTAGGGAGGAGGTTGATTTGAAACCTATCCAAAATTAATTTCTGAAGTTTGGTGTGAATGACAAAATATTTCTTAGGTGAAGATGCTTCATTGAGGCACAGTGATACTTCAATAAAACAATAATTCTTCAGCTCTTTCCCAATTTCTTCTTGTATTTATAGGTGTTATTATAGAGTAGCAGGGAGTGGTCTTACCGAGAGAAACCAATATGCTAACTAAAGACTGAAAATGACAGGAAGTTATTTGGAAAATATGAAACATGTAATCTGAGATTTTTGAGAGCTGACAACAAGCAAGTTAAATGGTGTGAAGAATCCAAATCTGTATATGCTAATCTCTAATGCACCAGAGAAGTCTTTGTTGTTATTACAACAGACAAACCTGGCTAACCTTCTGAAATAAAGATAGCATAGCATCATGTTTACCTATGAGGAAATGAATATAAGTTAAAAGGAACTATAAAACAAGATAGGAAGTCCACATCTTCACTCTGAGACCACTGCCAATTTATAGTCAATTATAAGCATGCCAAGAAATTAAACGTGTGTATTTAAAAGAAAAACATACTTTCTTAAATTCCAATGTGTATAAATGTGCCCATTTAGTGTACAAAGTAGTATTTTTAATTAAAAAAAAAACATTGTACACAGGAAATTCAATCAATTTATTTGCAGCTAAGGGATTTCACTTTGTCCCTGTTCTACCTGAGCATACACCCAGTTTATCAGGAAGCAGCACTGCAGCCCATCAGGTTTTATACTAAACTGTGTAGAATGAAACTGGCTAACAAAATATATTTTTGTATTAAATAGTTAAAGAGAGAGAGAAATTATTTCAGATGTCTAAAAATCATGAGAAGAAATATATGGCAGAAAGTAAGGAAAAAGCTTTAAAAGTCTCTGTGAATGTTTTCTTTACATGTATGAATGATCTTATCAGGCATACTCAATTGCATGCCCCCTTGCTACACACCCAACTGCATAAGTTTGCAAAGAGAACAAAGACTGCTATAAATACGCCAAAAAGCCAATAAAAAATACTTAGGAGTGGTTATTCTCAGTGTAATGGGCCACAACAAAAGCTTTTATTGTTAAGAGAGTTACTTTACTAAGAGCTGTATGAAGAAAGCTGAATGAATGTGAAAAATTGCATGCAATAACCTGAGCTGAAAGATGATTATCAACTGTTGAGTTCTAAGCTTTTGAGTGAGCTGGTATGTTGTTAGATGACTGCTGTTGTGGTTAAAGAAAAGCTTGTTTTGTATTACGTTCCCACCTCCAGGAGTCCTGAAAGTCAATGTATGCTTTTCTCTGCCTTTGTACATTTATACAGAATATCACTTGTAAAGTTTTAACAGCCTGATACTGTAGTTCTGCCTTCCCTAAACTCTTAACATATTTATCTGCAGGGTGATTTTGAATTTCTAAATTCTTTCTGCAGAGAACAGGAAGCCACAGCTACTATCTTGTAAGTACAATCTTGTATTGTACTTTGAATGCTTTATGAAATTGTGTATGCAAATTTACAAATAAACGAAGCTGAGAAAATTCATCACATTTTGCACCAAATTACAAGGTGCTAGGGGCAGCTAGAGAGGTGCTGATGGCTGGTACATTGTCCAGCATGAGTATGCATAGGATTGCAGCATTATTTTAGTGAACAAAGGAATTGGAACATTTTCCTGATTTTGTTTCCTTTCCACAAATGAAAGTTTACATAGAATGTTGTGTTTTGGGATATGGTTAGAACCATAGTCCTCCAGTTTTATGGAAAAGTATTTTTCAATGTTGTTTTAATATGTGAATAAAAAACAAATACTAAACCAAACAAAAGGAAAAAAGAAAATTAAGAAATTGTGAATCAGAAGATTGAGAAAGAAAGAAAAAATCACAATAAAACAACAAAATGCATTTCGAAATAAATGTATAAAAAGCAAACAAAACAAAAATTACTCTTTATAATGATCATTTTGGACTTTCTCCAAATAGTCAATAGTAAACTGGGTCATACGTAGAAAGCGAATATATATATCTTCAATCTGATGCTTTCGAACAGTTGTAGCAGAGACTTTTCATCAGAAGTAAGACAACTATTACACATTATACATGATAAATCCTACCACTTTTTGGTATATAATTTAATAATACATTAATGTCCTTTGTCCTTATTTCTATTCCCAGTAACTAACTGGCATCATTATAAAAATGAACCCCAAACTGCGGCTGTAGAATAAATATAAGATAATGAATTGACGTTTGCTCAGAAAATTGAAAATTGAAATCCATCTGTTGCTACATATCCTCTGGGATATAGAAAATATGTAAAACATTATTTTGTTGAATTAATTGTTTTTTTTAAAAAAATGTTACTCCATCGATTTTTTTTCAAACAGGATATTCTAGGTTTTTTTACTCCCAAGTTTCTTACAGGTTCCCTTTCTTAGCTTACTAAAACTTAGTAATACTTTTCAAAACATATGTAAAAATTAAATGTAGATTTAATTTAATTTACCATCTTTTCCAAGATTTTATAGTCATTTAGGGGGTTCAGTATTGACCATGCACTGGGCCCAAATTATAAAGACATGAAAGAAGTTTTAATTGAGCATATTGCTATTCAGCAATTCTTGGCAATCCAAGTTCCTTTTACAACATGTAATATAAAAATACTAATTAATACTAATCTATTTTTCCTTCAAAAAGAAGAATGTATATTAGCATTTTTCTGGTTGGGATTATCCCACAGTATCAATTTTTCATGAGAATTAGGATTGAATTAAGTTTTTTTCCTCAGCAGCTCATTGTATTTGGAATGTATTGGATTCCTCAAAGAATGTACTTGAAAGGATGTGCATCTATTTTTCTTTGCTGTAATATTAACTCATATTGTGATTTTATTGTGCTTATTAACTCATACTGTAAAAGGGTCACTGTAACATTTTTTAAAAAAAATCTAATATATACAAATAAATGGGAAAATATATTAAATGTTGGGAATATCTATGGGAAAATTTTTAAATGTTAAAAATGTTGGTGTGATGCTGAATTATATACCAAAGTTTTGCAATGTGACTGCCTATCAGGAATTGTCGCTGAATTGAGCATGGGGAATGGATTATAAAAGTTATATTGAGAAACATTATTCCAGATGTTAAGAAATTTTTTTAAAAATAAATATGTGGCTTATCCATCTTGGAAAAGGCAATATTTTCTACTAATTAAAGAATACAGACTGCTACTTTGGCAAAGATTTTGTGATACTTGGTACTTTTGATCTATATAAAAATCTGCTAAAACAACAATATTCCATTGGAAACATGACATTGGATATTGGTAAGAGTTGAAGTCGATGAGAAAAGATAAAAGCTGAAAAATTGGGATCCTCTTTATATTTTTCATTTTATTCAGTTTCCACTTGTGCTAGCAATAGTTCATTGCACTCTGATTATTTTGGATTATATTTCCCATAAATGTAAAGGAAGTCCTTGACTTAGAACAGTTCATTTAGTGACTACTCAAAGTTACAACAGCTTTTAAAAATATGACAATATGACTATATTTCACACTTATGACCATTGAAGCATCCCCATGGTCGTGATAAATATTCAGATGCAATCACAGTATCCTAGAGTCATGCGATCATCTTTTACATCCTTTTGACAAGCAAAGTTAATGAGGAAGCCAGATTCATTTAACAACCATGTTACGAATTTAACAACCTCAGTGATTCACTTAACAACTGTAGCAATAAAGGTTATAACATTGGGCAAAATTCCGCAAATGTCTCACTTAGCAACAGAAATTTGGGCTGATTTTGTGGCTATAAATTGAAGACCTGTATCTGAAATTGTTATTTATTTATTTATTTATTTATTTATTTTTAAATTTATATACCGCCCTTCTCCCTGAGGACTCAGGGCGGTGTACAGCCAGAATTAAAAAACATGAAATACAAATATTAAAAACAATTAAAATATATATAAATTTGGCCCAAAATTAAAAATACAAACCAATTAAAACATTTAAAATTTCTTCTTAAGCCAGCCCGGCTTGCTGGAAAAAGTGGGTTTTAAGGGCACGGCGGAAGGCACTAAGGTCTTGGATTCTCCTTATCTCTGGGGGCAACTGATTCCAGAGGGTAGGTGCCCCCACAGAGAAGGCCCTCCCCCTGGGAGTCACCAGCCTACATTGATTGGCTGATGGCACCCTGAGGAGGCCCTATTATCAGATTTGATGTAATAAAGATGTTTTATGCTAGTCTATGACTCTAATAAAAACTGATTTATTTGTTACCAGCAAGGATGAAGCACAAGGTAAAAATTAACATGTTTACAAATTCAAAAACTTTTTGTGTAACTTTAATTTCTGCTTGAATTTAATGTTATTTGTTATGTAGTCCATTGGGAATGAATTATATACTGGAGCCTGGGGAAAATAGAATAAGGAATGGCTGCCTATAAATGGATATTTTCTCTTTAATACACAAATGTTTAATATATTGTTTTATCCATGTAGTTTTCTTGGTAAAATACAGAAATAATTTACTATAGATAGTCCTCAATTTATGAACACAACTAAGACCATAATTTCCATTGCTAAGTAAGGTGGTTGTTAATTGAGTTACACCGAATTTTATAACGTTTTTTGCCTCAATTCTTCAGTGAATCATCTGCTTGTTAAGCGAATCCAGCTTCCTCCATTGACTTTGGTTGTTGGAAGCCAGCTGGGAAGGTCACAAATAGTGATCACATGACTCTAGTACACACAAATATCATAAATGCATGCCAAAGGCTAGGTGCCTACATTTTGATCATGTGGCTGTGCAAATGCTTGCCTAGTTGTAAGTGAGCGAACTGGTTGTAAGTCACCTTTTTCAAAAGTATTGTAATTCAACAGTCACCGAATGGTTGTAAGTCAAGGCTACTTGTATTGCCCTTTTCTCTATAGTATGATGCCTTTGCCATTGTCACTGAAGTGATTTGCCTCTGGCATTCTCCAGCATCACTTTCCCAATATAAATGTATGTTTGCTTTAGCTGGGCAACTGGGATGATCTTCATACTTTAAGTCAGTGGTTCTCAATTTTTTCTTCACTATGGACCCTGTTTAAATATCTTTTGTGGCTCCAAGACTTAACTTAAAATTTAAATCATAACATTTTTGGAGCCTTCACAGACCCCCTGTGATGGCACCCCCCCCCCCAGGGTCTGTGGATCACAGGTCGAGAACTATTGCCTTAAGTGATCTTGCTTGTGATATATTCTCTTGGCATACAGTCCAGATGTTCTCTGTTCATCCTTTCTAGGACACCACTCCCATCCCTGTCCTAATCAAACAGCACAGCAGGACTTGGTGGATGAGTAAGAGATTGAAGATATATTTCTTCACATTTCCATATAGCCACACCTTAATTGCTAGATGAAGAACCAAATAATTGGACCAATTAATGCCACATGGCAGAACTTCCATATCACTTCACAATCTGTTCATACTTCTCCGTTATAGTTCTCTCAACTTGCTGTCTTCTAGAAAGGTAGGATTGGAAGGGCATTTCACCATTTCATGTGATGGGTATTTCTGGTGCAACTGACTATAATGAAACTAACTTCACACAATACAAGTAACCTGGTTAAAATAATTGTTTAAACCAAATAATTGTTTAAAACTTTCTGAAATGAGATAACAATGATTGGTATTTATATGCCATGTCTGTCTGTCTACTCCTAGACAGACAGACAGATCTGAAACAGGAAGCATTATAAACATATTTGAAATAAAGAAGTAAAAATGTAAGGCTAAAGCAGTTTGTAATGCTATTATAGTTCAGGTTATCTATGGCATAATGACAGGCTATAAATTTGCACAGCTCCTGACCTGTTGAAGGGTCTTTTGTTGAATTCTCTCATTTTGGTTCAAGGCTCATTATTTATATGGGCTGCCTCTCTTTTTTTATTTTTCTCCTTCTAACCATTCTGTCTTAATTTATACATTCATGTTTCCATCTTTAGCTGTTCGCCTTTTACTTCTTTATTGCACTTTACTGCACTTGAGTCATCTCAGCAGTGTGCATAGTATGCAGACAACTGCCTTAATGTTATCCAGGCAACAGATTTCTTTTCTGCTGACACATGTTTTTTTTTGCAAACCCTTTCTGAAATGTGCTATTTCCAAATGGCTTCTCTCTAAAAAAAAATGGAGGGGGGGAGAGAGATCTGATTTGACCATTTTTGTAAGCATATGTACTCTCTGCAAAATATTTTACAAATTATTCTGGGATGATATCATTATTCAAGAAGATGTAATCTTAGATTTATATTTTGGATCAGAGGATTTGTTTCCTATACCCTTTCTTTGTGTATGATGGGTGGGTTTGTGTGTGTGTTCTCTGTGAAAAGGGAAATGCATAAGTGAATAATAGTTGGTTCTGGGAACAGGTTTGGCAGAATTCCGACTGATTTAGTAATTAATTATAAAAAATATTATTTGTATTGCTTTATGTGCATGTGTGCATATGTATACACAGTGCTCACACCTACAGATTTTGGGTTCTCTGGCACACTACCACAGTGTAAAAGCAACCAACAGAAAGAATTATGTACATATTCAGTAACCAGCATTAAATTTAAGCATAGTTTGCTTCTCAGTGTATCATGAATAAAGCCTTGTTTAAAGAGGTATCATGGATTGCGTATGGATTCCCACCAACACAGGACAGATGTTTATTTATGATGTCAGCAGGCCGCAGATGTCAGCAGTGTCAAGATTATTCTGCCAGTAAATAAGTAATAAAGCAAAGGTCATTTAAAATAAAACTGGCAAGTGTCAGCAGTAAGTTTGGCTGTAGTCATGTCTGCTGCCAAGAATGCTATATGTTGATGATACTGGACCTAAGTGGAGAGAAGCGAGGGAGACAATAATTATGTTGCATAAAATGGATATGATTACATATTCTGGAAGATAATCTTATTCTAACAGATTCCATTGATTTATGGGAGAGTTGGCAGAGAAAGAAAAATAAAGTAGACCTATTGCTGGTAAAGAAAAGCTTTATCATGTTGGACTACGTAGGTCACTTGTTGAGCAACACTAAAATATTTTGTTCATTATGGGGATTTATTGAGTTTGGTTTTCCATAAGATTTTTAGCATGTAATTATAGTGTTTATAAGACAATGAAGAAGGTTTAAAATAATAAAAAGCTGTGGAGGCTGCTGTGGTCTGACAAAGACAAATAGTGGCTTTCTGTGTATACTATACATTTAACCTGTCAGCAAGCACAGAATTTTTTTTCAGGTAACTTGGAAAAGGATGCATTTAGTAGCTATCAAATGAACCATTTCCATTCTCTGTTTTTGAAGGTAACCACTTAAGTTAAAATGCTACTTTATTAAATTATAAATTAAACTATACTGCCTGCTGAAAATGGTTGCAGTTGGCTTCTGTTGTAATCTGAGTCATTATAATGCTAAGTTAAAGGTTTCTAGAACATAATGAAATTCACACTTAACATTCTTCATGCAGTTGCCATGGCCAATTCACTTGAAAATGAGAATTATAGAGTGAGCATTTTCTGGTCTTTGACCTCTTCTGAAGAAGTTTAAAAAGCAGGTTTTATCCAGAGCACTAAACTCCTTCTCAAGCAAGCCTATGAGTCATATTAACTGTCTGAAAACACTTCAATTGAAAAGTATTCAAACACATCTTAACACTAAGTTCTAAAAAGTGATCATTTACCATGGAGGGCTTTAGCACTCTGGAATTCTAGCATGTCAGGCAAAAAGGATGCCCACATAACTATAGTCTGTTTAATTAAGTAGCTTTAATTAAACTGCATACAGTAAATGAAATAAAAATAAATTTAAAAGATGGCTTCTTAAATTAAGCCTAAGGCTTTGAGTAATGGTATAGAATAAAATTTACATTTCATTTACTTAACCTGGATGTTTGTATTGTATAAAAATGGTGTTTACTTCTTTGGTGGCTATCAGGTTTTCTCTGAAGAAAAAAATGAAGTTATTTCTTAAATAATTCCTAGATCTCTCTTCAGATTGTGAGCACATTGTAATAACAACAAAAGGAACAATTCTGCTGAAGTATAGAATTTCATTCTGATTCCAACTAAGATAGAAGTAGCTTTATGGCTGTAATCCCAGTATCTATGCACGTAGGAAAAAATTCAGTTTATTTCAACCATCAGATCCAAACACCTGCTAAGTCATAATATGGTTTAGGGTGTTCTACGAACCTAGCTATTATAGTTAATAAACTATAGCATATGAAAGCATGTGATGCATCTCATACAAATTGCAATATATTAAAGAAATGATGGTTAAATGGGTCATGGATTTACAAAAAATGGACACTTCAAGTAAAAAGACAGATGATCAAGGCATATATTTTATTGAAATCATTGCCTTATTAGTATTTATTTATTTATATTTCTATTATATTCAGATAATTTTAACAACTATATAGTTGGAGAAATTGCTATGACAGTTTGCTCATGTTAATTGCTGTATCTATGTTTTGCTCAAAAGTATTGTTTCTTTAGGATAAGGACATAACTAGAGTATATCATCATCATCATCTTCCTTACTTTCTCGAAAGGAAAATAATGACATTGTATTCATTATATGAATAAACTGGATTACTGTAAAACTGCAAAATATAGAATTCATTTCAAGTCATTTCTATAAATTGATGTTGTTTTCAAAACATAATGGCAAAATGGAAATGCAACCTTAGAAGCATAATATAGATGTAGCATTATGTGGATAAAAGTGTTCTGATATGCGTTTTCTCTGCTTAATCATGCTGAAAGCAAAATTACATGGACAGAAGTGATGGAACAATAGCCTCTCCAGAATATAGATGATGTGAGATTTCCAAACTGAAATGAACTTGCCCTTCACCTCGGGTCAGGGGATGTGCCAGTTCCTGCCTTTCTAATGAGACACCTCTCCCCATCCTGCTTGCTCCCCATCGCTGCTCGGCTCCCCGCCAGTCTGCATTTCACCCCCACCCATATTCTCTGCAGCTGCTTGGCCTTGCCTGCTGGGGGGATAGGGAGCAACCAGGGAGCATGACGCTATGCCACCCGCATCGCCCCTCTGCCAGCCACATCTGCCCCTCTCTCACCCACTGGCCTGTGCATTTTGACCGAGCACAGATCGCCACCATGAGAACAGTGCAAGCCCCATAGGCTGGAAGGTAAGGATGACAGGGAAGGAAGATCCGCTCTGGGCTTGCTGCACTCAGCCAAAGAACTGCCTAAGGCGGGGGGACATGACAAGGCGAGGCTGCCTTTCGGGCCCAGCTTTGGCTTCCGCAGGGCCTTCCAGGTGGGAGGCCTGAGAGAAAATTCCTTCCCCAAGGGTTGCCCTCTCGCCCATCTGCCAGCTGGGCTCGCCTGGAAGCGACATGTCCCCTTGTTGCAGGCTGGATGTGGGAACTGAGGCGGAGCGGAGGTTGAGCAGGTGGCAACCCAGAGCAGGGCCTGAAAGTCAGCCTTGCCTTGCTGTGTCCCCCTGGAGACAGAGCAGGCCTGGAGTGGATCTTCCTTCCCCACTGTCAGCCTTACCTTCCAGCCCATGGAGCTCACACTGTTTTCACAGCGGCGGCCCTCATGCAGCCCAAGCACTCGGGCTGATGGGTGGTTGGCAGAGGGGCGATGCGAGCGGTGTTGTGTCGTGCTCCCTGGTTCCCCACTCACCTCCCGGCAGGCAAGGCCCAGTAGCTGCGGAGAATCCGGGTAGGGGGTGAGATACGGGCTGAGGGGAGCCAAGCAGCAACTGCTCAGCCCTGACTGGCTCGCCTTCCCCTGTGCCACTAGCTGTGAGAGAAAAGTAAAGTTGCAGCCAGTTAGGAAAGCCAAACCACTGCTTAGCCCAGAACTGCCAGCGCGGTGGGCGAGGCTGCAGCACACACCTCGCTTGAAGTTCCCAGCCCTTTGTTTAAAAATCTCCCCAAAAGAGGAAGAGGAAGAAGTCCCCTTTGTTGGACCCGGAAGCCTTGCCTGCCGGCCTTTCCGGACAACGCAGGACCGGGTATGACCGTCCTTTTACACCCAGTCCCCGGGAGACTGGCCAGGAATGCCTGGCAGGCTCACATTAGGCAGGCTGGCTGACTCGCAAGGCAGTGGTGGCCACTGGACTAGTGCTGGGATCACTGCTCGGGGAAGCCGGGCCTGGATACAGTGGGCTGTCCCTTGCCCCGGTGGCTCCAAAATTAAATGCTTCCTTTTCTTGCAAGTATGTACAAACATCATTAAAGGGAGAAATGATGAGTGAAGAAGAAGGGAAGTTCTGTAACCAGAAAAACTGAGAATGAAAACAATGTATTCCAATTATATTAGAAGTGGTTATTTGTGAAAGGTCTGGGAAAGTTTTGTAATATTACATGGAATATTGCATGGAATATTCCAAGGAAAATAAAATAAAGCAGAAAGATTTAATTAAAAGAGAAGAGAAAGAATGGTAAGACATCCTCTAACTGACTGCTTTGAAAATGCCTTTCAAATGTGTTTTCATTTACAGTGGATTGGAAATATTTGCTTGACTATATGCTTTAATGTTCAAAAAGAATAATCTTTATCAGTATAAGCAGAGATGTAGTCTTCAAACTTTAGTGCATTTTGCAAAAATCATTATGAATGCCACTGTAGAACATCATTTCTCACCAAAAATGCAATTTAATAGAGAGCAAAGTAAGATTTTACATTTAGGGGAAAAAAAAAACCAAACACACAGGTATAGAATAGGTCGTGCCTGGCTCAACTGGAAGTAACTGTGAGATGGACCTGTGAGATGGAAACTTATCAAACAGATCCAACCTAAAAATAAGAAATTTCCTGACAGTGAGAACAATTAACCAGAGGAATGGGATGCCTTCAGAAGTTGTGGATCTCTGGAGGTTTTTAAGAAGAAATTTGTCCATAATAGTATAGTTCCCTGCTTGAGCAGGGGTTGAACTAGAATATCTCCAAGGTCCCTTCAAACTCTGTTATTCTTTATAAATCTCTCCATTCAGTCTTACCAAGAGAATGGTGATAAACAATACTTGGAAATGTACATCAGGTTTTCTGATAGCAAAATGTCATCTTATTGGCTACTGTGTTTCCCCGAAAATAAGACCCTGTCTTATATTTTTTGAACCCTGAAATAAGCACTTGGCCTTACTGCTATGCGCTCAAAAGTCCGATTTGGCTTATTATCAGGGGATGTCTTATTTTGGAGGAAGCAGGGTAGTATCAAAGGGAAGATGACTTTGAAAAAGCTTCCTCTCTCATCATAACATGCAAGATGAGGCGAGGTCTGGCTGGGAGGCGAGGGGCAAGGAGAGGTCAGGTGAGGCACCTCTTGATGTCAGTGACAATTAGTTGGCCATGCCCACCCAGGCACATGACTACCCGGACCACCCACCCGGTTGTTAAATTATTTGAATCTCAGCACTGGTGGTCTCTCCCTCCCTCCCTCCATCTCTCTCCCTCTCCCTCTCCCTCCCTGTTTATTCATGTACATAAACAGATTTTTTTCAAAAATCAAACACTTATGGATTTGTTTTCAGATATACATAAAAGAATGTAAAATAAAAATAAAAAATTAATTACAGATTTAAAAAAGAAGAATTTTACACAACAGGAACTTTCATGAAAAGAACATATAAACAAGAAACTGTAATTCTATTTATCTAATTTATATAGATAATTTATACGTGAAACCTGTTCTATTAGGGGCATCCTACCAATGAAGGACTGGACTCCATCTCACAAATAAGTGACTCTGGGTAGTATATACAACAAGCCAAAAAGTAAATTAGAGGTGATGATGATAAGTGATGATGATGATGTTATTGATTCAATTGTGTCTGACTCTTGGCAATAGTTGGGATTTAGATGTTTCAATAGTTGTGATGTTTAGAGGTCTGGCATGAATTCTGATGATCATTCTGTTATTGACAGTTGAGAAACTTTCCACTGCTGCAGCAAGTTTCTTGCTTACAATAAACACCATTCCATGGTATCATATCCTGAATAATAAACAGTGAAATCCTCAGACTGGAAAAAGTCATTGTCTACCCAGAGTAGCTTGTTGATACCAAAGAGATCAATTTTCAATCTGATCATCTCTCATTTGACAATATCTAATTTACCTTGATTTATTCCTCTGACATTCCATGTGACCATCCGATATATCTCTCTTACAACACAGACCTTTTCTTAACACCATTGGTTGCCTCAGTTGTTGTTCTATCATTGAGCACCCTATCTGACACATTTGCAACCCTTTCCGTAGAATTTTCTTGGCAAGTTTTTTTGCAGAGTAGGTTGCCAGGTCTTTCTCCAACCCTATAATTCACTTTTTAATAGCTGCCCAGGGACAACAATTGCCACAGTCCTTGTTAACCTTGGTGACGATCAGGTATGGGATTATTTTTCTGTTCTCCCATCATAGTTAATGGCTTTGTGAATGCTCTTACTTTGGTTCCTCAGTTGGGACCTATCTAACTTGGGTGACCATTCTGGTATTCTTTCTGCTGGTATACCTCCATCATAGTTCTCAACCATAACAGAACCCACAAGCCCCTCCCTAGCAAGAAGTGGGTATCCAGATGTAGAGGAATAAATTACTAATTCCAACTATATCCCAAATTCATCTACTTTTGTAAATCTTTTTTTTAAAGAACAGCTAAGTTTTTAATGCTGACCAAGACTGTTCAGAAAGTATTCCCAAAGAGACAGCTAATGTGATTTTCTGATTAATCAGATATGTAATTTTCTGTAAAATGACTAAATCACACACCTCTGAAATCTAATCTTTTATGTCTGGAATTACCTCTCCTAAGAATTATTTTTTTCTGAATATCGGTATGTTAAATGGTTGTTGGTATATAATTCAATACAATGTACATGCAGAAACATTCATAGTTAGGCATCCTGTGGTGATTAGGAGAGTAGGTGCTATAGTTTTATAATGAGAAATAAAGACACTATCAGTAATAGAATTTCTCCAAACAAGTTAAAATTTCAGCCTAAGATTCCAGCTCTCTCCTTTCTCAAATTATCAAGTTGTTCTCAGGAGATTCTTGAACAATGCTGGGTGTGAATTCTTTTCATTCTTCTTCTAATTGTCAGACATAAAAGAAAAAAATGGTGTAACCATAACCCTACATTCTTTCTTGTATCATCATTATGGCTGGCCTAGCTTATATAATGTGAGAAAAAAATCCAATTAGAATTCCCAGTTCTGCATAACATTTTTCAGAAATCATAATCATACTTATCCAGTAAGTTTCAAAAGAAAATCATTCCATGTTCTACTTGTAATTTAAAAAGAAAGGAAGGTGAAATATCTTGTAAATTTAAGTTTCATTTTCTGTGATGCCACACACTTAAAAACTTTTTGTTTTATTTATTGTAGCGATTCTGTACTGAGGCTGTTCATACTGATTCTGTTCATATTGAGGCTGTTAAGTCCTTCATATTTAAACACATGTGTACTGTATGTATATTCCTGAGATCCTTTTACTCCTGCAGAGAGAAAAACATCACAATGACTGAGGAAAAGGCATTGTAAACAAATGCAAATTAGATGTACCCACATAAGCTTTATATGGGATTCTTGAGACAAAATACAAAGCAATTGCTCTGAATAATGTTGCCTTGACTTCTAAATAGGTCAGGGGTGTCAAACTTGATTTTATTATGGGCCATATCAGGGTTGTGTTTGACCTTGGGGGCTGGGTGGGCATGGCCAGGGTGGACATGGCCAGCTTGATGTCACTTGTGCCTGGGGCAACTGTGGTGCCCCAGGCAGGACTGGGGGGATCCATTGGAGGAAGGCGAGACCAGGGAGTGCACAAACCCTGGTCCTCCAGAGGTGCCTCACTGTTCTCTCAGGCCACAAGAAAGACTTGCAGACATGGCACAGGCTGTCCAGAATCTTAGGCAGTAGAGGGCAAGCACCTAGCCCAGCCAGCAAGCTCTCAGGGCACCAGAACCCTACAGCCCAGTCCAGTTCCACTTCCCAAGGGGGTGCCCGGCTGTGCTTAACTCCTCCTCGAGGCTTGTGTTGCTGTTCAAACTCTCCTTGGCCAAGCTGCTCATGGTGTGTGCAGGAGGGCAAAGTGTGTAGGTCAGAGGGAGGCCCACTTCCTCTCCAGGCAAGGAGACCTGGCTTTGTAACCAAAGCATCCTCCACGATAGGATGGGAGACTGCCAGGAGAAGTTAGGAAGAGGAGACAAGGGGATAGTGAAAGGGCAGCAGGGCCGCTGGTGGCCAAATGCTAAACATGCTAAACCTTCCTTCCTTCCTTCCTTCCTTCCTTCCTTCCTTCCTTCCTTCCTTCCTTCCTTCCTTCCTTCCCTTTCCTTTCCTTTCCTTTCTTTTTCCTTCCCCCTTCCTTCTCTTTTTTCTTCTTTCCCCTCTTTCCTTCTTTTTCCTTCCTTGCTCTCTTCCCGTCTTTCCTTCTTTTTCTTTTTCTTTGTCTTTCCTCTTACCCTTTCTCCTTTCCTGCCCCTTCTTGGGCACTCAAATGCAAAAGGAGAAACATTTCTCCTTTTGTTTTGTTTTGCTTTGCTTTGCTTTGCTTTTAGTTTGTTTTTCTATCCCTCTGCCAACGAAAACAGAGCTCGGGGAGACTATGCACGACACCCCCCCCCCGGGCCCCATTTTTGACAGTGATGGCCTCCTGCAGCCCTCTGCTAGCAAAAATGAGGCTTGGGAGGCATGTGTGACCCCCCCACCACAGGCCCATTTTTTCTGACAGAGGCACTGTGGGCTGGTCCTTCACTGTTGCCAGGGTAGACCCGCAGGCCAGATCTAAGCACCCTGTGAGCCAGATTTGGCTCACGGGCCTTGATTTGACACCCCTAGAATAGGTAGTACTCTTTTAGGGTACAGCTTCATTTGGTATCCTTTAGAATTAACTTATTGATATGTATGCTTTCTAATTAAGGTCCATACAAGGGGGAGGGAGGGAGGGAGGGAGGGAGGGAGGGAGGGAGGGAAGGAAGGAAGGAAGGAAGGAAGGAAGGAAGGAAGGAAGGAACTCAATTCATGAGAAATGCAAGGGACCATCATTAATTTTATATTTTTTTATATTTTTCACATTTGACTTTTGAAGCTAGATGTTTAATTGTTATAACTCTATAAATGCATAAAAATGTAATGAAGTTAGATCTCCATATTTGATTACATCTAATGTCTAGATTTGGCATGGTTTAAGTACCATAGTATATCTAACAGAAATGGTTGATCAGTTTTGTTCTATTAAGGTTTTTTATTGAATAGGAGTGCAGAATCAAGATATATTATTAAAGGGGGTGGGGAAATGCAGCTCCAAAAATTGTTTGTGCAGTGTGAAATTTGAGTAATGTACAAGTTGTATTATTTAGCTGTAATAAATATCAATGGAAAATGTGAAAGTAAAGTAAGTAATCTAGCCTCTATAGAATTCTAGAGCCTGGCCAAGAGTACCAATTTCTTTCCTCTTGCCAAAGTCATTTCCTCTGAATACCGTTTCTATAAGAGTGTTTACCAGTTTTTCCAAGCTGAACAAAATCATTCTAGAAGCTGCAAACTTTTCTTCTTCTTTTTTTGACAAGGCTGATGAAGAATCAATTCATAACAAAAATGCTGAGACCTGGGGAAAAAAATCTATATATTTTAAAATTGTACTCTGTATTTATGAATCTAAATGTTCTCTTTTTTCCTTAAATCTTAAAAAGCCTCACTACAGAAGTACTATAAGATAAGGTTTTGCACTTATGTGCTAAACTGGGACATAATGGATGGTTCCATTTTAAACAGATAGCATATGTTATCATTGCATGATTGTGTGTTTATATATTGTTTTGCCTACTTATTTGAGTCTTGTATATTACAGATACTCATTGGATTATCATTACACCCCAAATTTGGACTGGAATTTCTGTTGCTAAATAAAGCAGTCTTTAAGCAAAACATGATACGACTGCACCACTTAGCCACAGCAGCTCTGGCAGCCCCAGTGGCGATTGTTAGGCAAGAATTTCATTCTGCTTCTGCCCTGCACAACCTGCCTCTGCTTCAGTTCTCCCCACTTACCTATCTCCTCCCATCTCTGCTGTTTTGCACTCTGCTATCTATTACTCCTGCTGTCATCAACTGACCTTTACCATCTTCTTCCTCCTGCTGGCCAGGATCCAAGCACTGGGTGAGGTCTAGAATATGTGCGGTCAACATGCCAGAGTGGTGGAGCTCATCTGCCAAAGAAAGTTTCTGAGACCTGGCTAAGAAGGAAAGGAGGCAGCGGGATGGAACTGGCAGGGAAGGCAGAGTAGCAGCATGGGCATGTCTTCCACCTCCAGTATAAGAAGCAATAGCCCACAGACTGTAGAGATAGCAATGGGATTAGCTGGCAAGGTGCAGTGTGCTCCATCGCCTGATGAGGCAGAGAAGTAGGTGACAGAAGTTTCCTGGATGAAGGCGGTAATTATGCAGCAGGCACTATTTGCAGTGGAAGCAGAACTGGAAGAAGCAAAGGCATGAGGGCTTCCTGGAAGCACAGCCCCACACTCTGCAGCACAACATTGACAGAGCCTTCCTGCAGGCACTTTGCTCATTTGGCCCACCTTACTCCTACATAGGAGGAGGGCCAGCAGCTTCTAATGCAAGTTTGATATTTTAATTGAATTGATACATACATTTGATGTGCCTTCTCAGATCAGGTTACTTTGAATTGATTCACAAATTCATTAGATTGTGGGTATGCATGCACACTTTTTTATCAGCTTAGCTGACTTAAATTCATAATTTGTATCAAATCAAGAATTGAAGCATATCCCATCAGCTCACTGCACATATCAAGAAAATTAACTGTATTTTGGGTGATTCATACCTCTGTTCTTCATAGCTGTACTTCTGATGAAAATATTTCAGAGAACACTTTGTAAAGGGCTTTCCACTGAAGACTACAATTCATACCAAACTATTAAAGTAAACTGAAATCTGGTTTTGTATTCATTGTTAGGCAGCAAATGGGTACAAATTTTTAATCAATTAAAATGTAGTTTTCCTCCACTTCCTAGGCATTTTGACATAAAAAGGATCTCATCAGATATCACTTTGCTAATATACTATCAAATCTGGAGCTCAGGAAAATACACTTTGTAGCCAAGATTTTGTTTCATCCAAGGGGTGGGAAGCAGAATATGGGGTATCAGCGTGGGGGAGACCTTGAGAGGCCTGAGGCAGATGGGCTTGTACCTGTATGAGGACTTTACGGATCTCCCCCATCCCTGAATTTTACTTTACAATCCATGTATTCATTTAATAATTGCACTGTAGAGAGCAGGGATGGCAGTCATTACTTGAGGTAGTTTGTTTTAGTGTTGTCCCAAATTTCAACCCTAATGGAAAGGCTCCATTACAATTGTAACTTGAGCTCTACCTCTACACGATAATTGCACTTTCCTCCTAGAGTCTTCAATCAGCTCAATGTCCATTTCTAATGCAATGCAGTGAACTATTTTTATTAGAAGCTACAGTCTATGTTTAATATTGTCATTTAACCCAGGAGTGGGGAACTATGGCCCTTTTATGACTTGTGGACTTCAATTCCCAGATTTTTTTTTGGACTGTTGCCTTCTGGAAGAAGATACAGAACATTTAAAACTCAGACCACACGTTTTCTGAATAGTTTTTATCCCAGAACTATAATTGCACTCAACAATGAACTAAAGGGCCACCATCAATGAGCTGTTGGACAGCATTACTTGATCTGTTGTGTGGACGTTTGGGTGGTTTAGGGGTGAGGAATTGTGGTGGGTGGGAGTGTGTTTGGGGATTGTTATGTGTGTTGGACCTGGTCTTTGGGTGTTAAGTGAATTTCGTTGTATGGGTATACTGTGTATACATGTACAATGACAATAAAGTTGCTATTCTTGCCTTAGGATCTTGCCCTTCTTTCTACTAAATCTTCTTTACAAGTAGTCAACTTACAACTGTTCATTTAGTGACCATTTAAAGAATTAATAATATTGAAAAAAGTGATTTATGACTATTTTTCACACAACTGTTCCAGCATCCCCTTGGTCACATGATCAAAATTCAGATGCTGGCCAACTGACTCTTATTTATAATGCTTGCAAGTTTCCTGGGTTCAACCGAACCCCTTTTGTGACAAGCAAAATCAGTGGGGAAGCCAGATTCATTTAACAACCATGTTGGAATTCTAATAGGTGACATTCTTTTATTGAAGGCATCCAAAGTGCATCATCGGGCTAATTTGACTGGATGGGTAAAAACCATGGCAGGTCTACAGGTAACCCAGTCCTATGCTTTAGAAATGGAAACTCATATCTTGAGTTACACCTGGTAGTCTACTGGCAAGCAATGCAGTTTGCGAAGTGGATCTTATGGTCATATTAGAATGTGCTTATTACCAACAATGTTGCTACATTCTAGGTCAGCTGGGTCAGCTGTAGTTAGTTTTAAGAGCAATGTATTGTCCAATACATTGTAATAAGGTACACAGGTAACTATGATGTGACTGGGGCCTCTTAATCCCAAAGTGGTACACCAGATGAAGCTGTGGAACAGCTCTGAGTCCAAGACACTGCCAATATTGTGCATTACAAAAAGAAAAAAGAAAAAAGAAATACCATTCTAAAACTAAGGATGGAAAGTCTTCAGAACTGGAAAGGAGCAGATACCTATAAGCACTTGTCTTCGCAGGATTGAGCCTCAGTCTGTTCCTTCCTATCTAGATTTACACAGTATCCATATATGGGACAAGACAGGACATTGAAAGCACCACTTATCTGGCCAGGAGTTTTGATTGTACAACTGGATATCAACTACATATTAATGATACTGAACCCTAAACTTTCCCCTGCAGTTTCATGTATTTATTGAGCAGGAAGGGAATATCAATCCCTAAGTCATCCTATGCTTCAGACAATGGGGTGCAATTTCTCAATCAAAGTTGATTGGAACTGGTTTTAAAAAAGGAGGAAAAGCAGCAGAACATCCTCCCAAAAGCTGGTCCACAAAACTGCTGTGATTGATAGAATAAAAAGACAAGGGCTCCCAGAGCAACTCTACACAAGGCATTTAGGATCCTCTTATATGAAGGATTTAGACTGCTATAAGTCCTTAGTTTCTTTTTACGTTTGAGAACCCTGAGTGGAATTGTCTGGAGCAAATTGTCATATGGAGCCCAAGCAGGAGAGAACTGACTATTGCAGGAAAATTTCAGTACTCATGAGCATCTTCTCATGGTAAGATATGTAGATGGTGAGTGAAGCTGCCAAAGATTACTAGAAGCAGCAGGCATAAATAGATAATATAAACTCCCTCAACCTTTGTTTTCAAAATTCTAGAAAAATTACCAAAATTTTCAAATAAACATTTTTAATAAATGAAATTTTAAAGATTGTAGCTTTATGTGCTACAATGATCTTCTTAACAATGGCAGTTATTACTGGTTTACGATAATAACTATTTAATTATTTTGTATATAATTATATAATAACTATATAATTATAACTTGGTATTTTGGTGTTGCTGCTGTTAATATATTATTGTTGTCTTTGGGATAGTGACATTGTTCAGTGGATGGTATTCCTTCTTTTGAGAGCAGTTCATCGGAATTTCATTTTAATGGTTGTCGTTATGCACGCAGGTAAATGACAGTAAAGGTTAGCTTAGCTTAGTTTACTTTATTGTATCTCATCCCATCTTGTCACCTTGCCCTGCCCTGCCTTATCATCTTAATCTGTATATTTGATTTGAAGTATGGATGTTTTCATTCATTGTAAGTGTATGCCACTAACACCCAAAGTAACCACTTCAGACATCTTCTCTTTATTGCCTCCCTTATGTTTTCTTCCAAAAGAAATAAACAGAAATAATCACAGTATTATGGCTTAATTCTCAGAATTGCAATCTTGTAAAACATGGTAGTCCAACCTTTTGGTTTACCTGGGCCCATTGAGTCTTGTGTTTATATTGTCTATAAAATATATAATATAGTTAAAGAGCATAAATATCAATCTTCCTTTTTTAATATTTTTATTTATCTTGTGGAACCACATTATTAGCTATCCAGGGCACATGTGGCCTGTGGGCAAAGAGTTAACATACTTGCTATAGAGGCTAATTAGTTAAGTGACTCGCAGAAATTGTTAACTCAGTTTCATATTATGCTGTTTAATCCAATAAATATTATAAATGCATTAAGTATTTGAAAAACAAGTGTTATTTTCATGATATTATAATTATTATTATAATTTTATTTTTATTTCTATAATGATATATAGACTGTGCAGCTGCAGCATCTGAAAAATATATCCCTGAATATTGTACATACATTGTTTTTGATTGGAAGAATAATGCAGAGCATGCTAAAGTGGTTTAGTTTTATATTTCTTAAATGTACCTTCATGTGACACCTTTGGAAATAGAGAAACTTGAAAAAGCGGCTTCCACTGTGTGGATATTGGGAGGGCACCTGTTCTTTGTAAAAAGCCAAACATTTCACTGAGCATTTCCATGCCTTAGGCTTAGAGTAGTTATTTGGACCCCAGCCACACTCATCTCATATTTCCATCACAATAACCCTAAAGTTAATTTTCCTTATTAAATACCTGGCTTGTCCCAAATTAAGTTTTCTGAAGACAAACCTAAGTACTCCAGGAAAGGAATATATGCAGGGAATGACCCTATGCAAAGCAAGTCTCTAATTGTCAGAATTAATTTAAGATCAAATTATATGCACTGAGGTATATGCAACAAATCCTGAATATTTTCCTGTTCTGAGACCATATGTCAAATAACAGCAGCAGTATAAAGAATCCAAATAGACAAATATTTGTACCTACCTTGCTTGGAAGAACAATCTAAAATTTTCCCATGTCTATTAGGCCCTTATAGCCTAATCCTGTGCTGGCAATTGCTTCCATGGTGAGATCATTAAGTAAATTATTTTAAGATCAAACAGCCTGTGCCGACAATAGGGTTCCATGTAAGGTAAATGCTTCAAAGCCCCCCCTTGCTTCTCCCGCCTTTTCCTCCTCTCTCAAATTATAGCTCTATAGGCTATTCATCACTTCTCCATGGGGGCTTGCCCCACCATTACTTGGCTTTTTGCTGCAGGCTAAGGTAGCCCTCCTAATTGGCCTTTGTAACAAAACTGACCTGTGGACAGGATAAAGCTTGTTTTGGAGCTTTAGAATCTTTTTTTTCCCCCCAAGGTTAAAAACTGCACCAAAGCAATGATTACGTCACTATAAAAAGGAGTGAATGAATTTTTTCCTCCGCTGTTCTGCACATGTGAAAGAATGTGTGGATGTTGTGTTCAGGCCAGACAAAAGCTCCTTCAGGTAGCTGAACAAGACTATGCCCCCTCTCCCTCCCCCTTTTTTTTCGCTTTTGGCTTAAGGATAAGAAGGGATATATCATTTTCTTTATTTCTCTGAAGCCCCTCACGGTCAGGGTCCTTTGATCTTGGAGAAGAATAGTAGATGGGACAATTTAACTGCCCCATACAGGTGCAGGCGGTTCATCTGACAGGTTGTGGCTTTTCTTTCGACTGCATTAGTTGTGTGCATACAAATGAGCTTCTTGATAGATTTGAGCAGCCAGGAACAAAACAACCCAAAAGCAGCAACAGCGCAAACTATAGACAAAAAGCCCAGTACATCTGCAAGGAGGACACAAATTGAGATGGAATAAAGTCAGGTAAAGTCATTAAGTTTCCCCACTGTGAGTGATTTCTTTTTCTTTTTTTCTTTTTAACAGCTTAGAAAGACAGTTGGTGGCAAGAAAAATAAAAAGGAGTTGAAGCAAGTAAATAACACATGATGCAGACAATCGCCTCACAATTTAAAGCATCTCTTCTCTGAGTTATTTTAAAATAAACAACTCTTCAATGTGAGTGTGGTATGGTAGCACCTAAATTATATTGTCTATAACAGAAGAGTGAATGGAAAAGAAGAAGGAATGGAAAAGAAAGTATTCTTAAATCATATTTACTCAAACCAGCACTTTTTTCAAAGGATGATTATCTGTGAGGATTATTTTACATTTACAGTTATTCATGATTATGACTGGTGAAGTGAAAATATGGCCTTTTAACTTTGTAAGCCTCCCCCCCATTTCCCCCCCTCCTCTTTCATCTAGTATTTCACTTATCTTAAGTGCTGTTAAAATGGCTTGGAGAAGAAGGATGCTACTTTTAGACAGGACTGATGATTGCCCATGAAATTGATGAAGTTCATCTTGCCCAAATTTCTCATTCTTTATTTTTAGCTTTACAGTTCACAATTATGAGCAACATTTTAGTTTTGACCCAAACTTAGCAATAAAAACAGATGTGCTATGAAGTAGAACAACAGTAAAGTTTTAAATCCTACCGTGTTCTACCGGTTCCTCCAGTAATGTCTTGCCTTTAAAGATATCATCTTTATTGCTGAAACTAAAACTCTCTCACCTACTGTTTTATGAAAGACAAGGCAGTTTATAATACAGAGGAACTTTCTATGCTTAAGAGTTGGAGGTTCAAAAAGAGTGACGTGTCTAAATTTCTAACACAAATATTTTCTGAGGAAGAAAATGCATTATATAGGAACAGTGGAGGTTAATAGTTGCCATGATAACCATGCTCTAACAGAAATTGCAGGCATATGCATAAGAAGTCAGAAGTCATATTAAAATTGCAATGCTAAAAATAAGACTAAATTATGAGCTATATAAAAATCTTAATATATGTGCTAGATTTAGATCTAGATCAGTTTTTCTCAATCTTGGCCATTTTAAAATGGATGAAGTTCAACTACCATAATTCCTCAGCCAGCTATGGCTAAGGGAATTCAAGTATCCTTGCATTTTTGTGCATAGAATATTCAACATATATAACATCAGAATTCCAAATTTTCTTTCAAGCTTTTTATCCATTACCCTACAAGAAAAGTCTCTGGTTTTATCTTTTCATTTACTTTAAGAATCTTCTGTATTAAGATGCCAATTCTACTGCAGTATTTCTTTGCTTTCTCACATGCCCACCATAAGTGATAAAAAGTTTCTTCTTTACATTTACATTTCTAACATTCCTTTGAAATGCCTTTATACATTCTTGACAATTTGTCTGGTGTTAAATACCAATGGTACAGTACATCATCTTATAAAACTTTACTTTAAATTATAATTTGATGTAAATTTTAAACTTTTTGTCCATGTTTTCCCATTGTTCAAGCATTATATTATATACAAAGTTATTTGTCCATTGAATCATACAAAGCTTTACATGCTCATTCTTCAAATTCAATAGCAATTTATAAACCTTAGCAATAATATATTCATCACTACCACACAATAATATTTCCAATTCATTTTTTGCAAAATCAAATCCACCACTCTTTTTATCTAGTGTAAATCTTTTTTTCAATGGTAAATATGTAAACCAATGTCAAACATGCCCTTCTAAATCTTAATTCTTTTTAGTTCTGATGATAAAAAGTAAAGGTAAAGGTTCCCCTCGCACATATGTGCTAATCGTTCCTGACTCTAGGGGGCAGTGCTCATCTCTGTTTCAAAGCAAAAAAGCCATTGCTGTCTGAAGAGGTCTCCGTGGTCATGTGGCCAGCATGACTAAATGCCAAAGGCACAAGGAATGCTGTTACCTTCCCACCAAAGGTGGCCCCTATTTTTCTACTTGCATTTTTTTTATGTGATTTCAAACTGCTAGGTTGGCAGAAACTGGGACAAGTAACGGGAGCTCACCCCATTACAAGGCACTCACGATTCAAACCACTGAACTGCCGACCTTTCAATTGATAAGCTCAGCATCTTAGCCACTGAGCCACTGTGTCCCTAGTTTTGATGATAAGGTCACAATAATTGAAAGATTTTATTTGACCAGTCTACCAGTTTGCCATTTCTTTTCTAAAGAAAGCTTCTTGGGGCAACACCCAAAGGGACATTTCAAAATAACCTTACTTTAGATTTATTTCAAACTTTTAGATGACAAATCTAAAAAGTGATTATTGAAATCAACATTTATTTTAACCTTATCATACCATATATAGCCATGTCATTGGTTGTCCAGGTTTTTCTTGAAAATCTCGAAATACAGTATCCACAACCCTGGGAGGCACGCTTTCCATTGATTAATTGTTCTCTATCAGAAAATTCTTCCTTATTTCTAGTTGGGTCTCCTCTAAGAACTTTCCACCCTTTACTTCTTGCCTTTCCTTCAGGTGCTATGGAGATTAAATCAACTCTCTCTTACCTGTGGCAGCCCTCAGGTATTGGAAGATGGCTATCATGCCATCTTAAGCCTCCTGTTCATTAGTTAAACATACCTAGTTCCCTTAGCCATTTTTGTATGATTGTTTTTAAAATATTTTCTTTCTGTTTGTATTTCATTATTGGATAATAATATATGCTATGAGATAACATAGTTTTGTGAAAGCAACAACAGGTTTATGAGGGACCTAAGATGACATAAAAAGTGAGTGTCACAATTGTTCCCCTACAGTTCTTTATGGATCGACTATATAGTCATTTTTGGCACTTCCAAATATACAATTTTTTAAAATGGCTGCTACCTGCTACATTTTATTTCCAGTTTTAGAAGTCTTTCTCTAGAAAAGCCATTTAAAGCATATTTGAAGATCAAATTTACATTATATAACAAACATTAACAGTAAGGGCATGAAACTGCACATGGAACAGAGCACAGGCCTATTGTTTGTTATACAAACAACAGGCATGTTTTTCAGTAAAGTGCCAACAAGGTCTGTATGTATTAGTATTAAATGGAATGTTCCTAAGATACTTAGGAACTTAACTTACTCATTGGCAGAGAGAATGTTTTATATTGGCAATGAATTGTCTAACAATTGTTTTAGTCATTCAGTAGGTGGCACTCTTCCCTACAAGCAAACACTATTCTAATTCTGTATCACTGTCTGACTTACATACAGTTCACTCCACTTGTTCTGACCTTTGGGATAGTTGTAAGCAGGAAGAGAAAAATAGTTGTAAATACTCTTTAAACAGGAACATACAAGCTGAGATCTTGATATTATGTATAGCATCGATTATGGCCTGCACTGATTATGGTCCACAAAATTCCTAGCAGACTGCAATTTCAATGTGCTGAAGGGGTACATTCTTAAGAAACTAATGCATAAACATATTAACTATTAAAATAATTAATGGAATATATTAAATGTAAATGAAATTTCATTAAAATATTTCTTTTCACCCATATACTATTAAGATTTACACAGGTTTTAGTGACTGAGCATGTCCTTCTCCCAAACATCCAGAGATTGGGGAAAAAATGGACCATGGCATTTTGCCCTGGCTTTGCAGTGGGTTGCTATTGGGAGTGCCCCACTCCCATTCACATCTTTATGTGCCCTTCCAGGCCATAAAATAGGGCAAAAATATTGGGATATTTTCAAATGAAAACAGGAGTAAATGATATGTAAACCTCTGATATTCTGAAAGTCAAAAGGAGACCATCCATGATGAAGTGGCTCTCCTATTCTCCTTTAGAAGACTGGGAGATTTTCTCTCCTAAAATCCTTTTATGGTTTTCAACCAAAAAGCCTTTTGAGAAAAGAAAGGACAGTCAAATAAAAATGATTACTTATGCTGACTAGCTTAAATTTTTTTCAAGGAGAAAACCAGAAGAAAACTTGGAATTGGAAGGTTTTACATACAATTGGTTCCCTTATATTCAGCTAATGAAAAATTTAAGTTGGTATAAGAAGAATTATGAATTTGAAAAGGATAAAACAAAATTTGATAGAGCTCTGTTCAAATAATGACCATATTATTGTTAAAATGTATATGTTTTTATTGAAAATTGAAACAGTGGACAAACAAATTGAAGATTGTAAAATTAAAAAAGGGTGAAAATTTTCAGGCATAATGTACAGTTGGACCAATGGTAGAGTATGTGAAAGAAAGGGTTGAAATTTACATTGAAATATAATTTTAAAGATTTTTTTATAAAATGATTATTATTGGTACATGTCACCAGACAAATTGTAAAAAATGTATAAGGGAATTTCAAATATTTCTTGAAAATATAATCAAAAGAAATATTTTTCCATTTATGGTGGACATATAACAAAGCTAGAAAATATTGGGATCAAATATGTATTTTGATTCAGGTTTAAAAAGTAAACTTAAAAAGTAAATTTAAAAATTTACAATGGAAACCATAAGCCATTGTTTTGTGCTTAATGGACAAAGAAGTAGAGACATTTTATGAAACTTTGTTTTATATATGATAACAGCAGTGAGACTTTTATATGTAAAAGTGAGACTTTTATGTGCTCAGAAGTGGAAAGACTTAGAAGTACAGTGGAAGGATAGAGGGAGAAATTGCTGGAATTGGTAGAGATGATAAAATTGACAACCTTTATGAAAGAAAAGATGTTTAAAAATTTTATTTCACCCTGAAACCATTTTTAGACCTTTTTTTTTTTTTTTTGCCAAAAACTGAAATAAATAAAATTTGGAGATTTAAATAAATTAGATTTGGAGATTTAATGATTAGAATTCGGTGAAATTATGGAATTAATGTAGGCAAATTTTAATTTTAGAGTAAGAGTTTGATTTACTTTTGACTTCTATCTTTATCAAAGAAAGCCAATTTTTTTTCTTTTTTTCTTTTCTTTTTTGCACTGGGAAACTTTGGCTATCCTAGACCAAGTTGAAACAGTAGAGAATTCCTAGAAGCCTGGCACTCTGACAAGTTAGCCATCAATAGATATATAGGCATAAACAACATTATATCTATTTGTTTGTACTCTGCAAGACACAATCAACAAGCCAAAAAGGGAACAAAAAGTCCAAAACACCTCCCCACCAGCATAGATTAATATTAGACCAAAGATCAAGAAGTAAATAATATGCTACACAAGGAACTGCCAAACAAGCCAACAGTGAACAGCCCAAACAAAGAACCTCCAAGGCCACTCCCACCAACACTGATAGGGCAAGCCAGGAGAATGTAAACTGAGAGCAAACCCTACCCCTTACTAATGATGACATTACCTAACTTAAGTAATGAAATGTCTTCAAGAAAACAATCAAGTTCAGGGAGCACCAAGGAATCCCTGTTTCAATCTTGAGTTACAAATATTCTCCTTCATTGGAATGTTAAACATCATTTTTAGTGTATGTAGGGACAGCTTCAATGAGATTAGACAGATACTTGAAGGAGACTTAAGATCTGTTGGGTACCGTAATAGGTAGTATGTAGACTTTAACACTGTATACGTTTTTTATGAAGCACCCACCAACCATTTCTTTGTTTGTCTAAAATCTTTACATAAGGAGGAGTTAGTGTAATTTCAATACAACTCAATAAAGATACCAGTAGTCCTCAATTTACAATAATTTGCTGAGTTACAACGGCACTGAAAAAGCAACCTATGACCATTTTCACACTTATGACCATTGCAGCATCCCCATGTCACAAGATCATCTCCACCCTGGATCACCCCAACGATGCCCTTGAAGTGATGTCCCGGTGCCTGGAGGCCGTACGGATCTGGATGGGGAGGAACAGGCTCAGGCTCAACCCATCCAAGACCAAGTGGCTGTGGTTTCTGACATCCCGATATAGTCAGTTGACGCCATCACTGACTATTGGGGGCGAATCATTGGCCCCCATGGAGAGGGCTCGCAACTTGGGCATCCTCCTGGACTCACGGCTGTCTTTAGAAGAGCACTTGATGGCCGTGACCGGGAGGATTTTTTATCAGGTTCGCCTGATTCGCCAGTTGCGTCCCTTTCTGGATCGGGACTCATTATGCACGGTCACTCATGCCCTCGTTACCTCCTGCCTGGACTATTGTAATGCTCTCTACATGGGGCTCCCCTTGAGGAGCACCCGGAGGCTCCAACTGGCGCAGAGTGCGGCCGCGCGGGTGGTAATGGGAGCGACATGGCGCTCCCATGTAACACCTCTCCTGCGCGAGCTGCACTGGCCCCCGGTGGTCTTCCGGGTGCGCTTCAAGGTTTTGGTTATCACCTTTAAAGCGCTCCATGGCTTAGGACCTGGTTATTTACGGGACCGCCTACTACCACCAATAGCCTCCCACCGGCCAGTATGCTCTCATAGAGAGGGACTCCTCCGGGTGCTGTCAGCCAAACAGTGTCAACTGGCAGCCCCTAGGGGGAGAGCCTTCTCTGTGGGGGCACCTACCATCTGGAATGGGCTCCCCCCGGAGATATGGAGGATCCCGGATCTGCGCTCCTTCCACCGTGCTGTGAAGACCTTTTTATTCCATCAGGCGGGCTTGGCCTAATTTCTTCCCTTTTTAAATATGTTTTAAATATGTTTTATTTTAATCTGTTTTTAAATTATTGGGGTGTTTTAATTTGTCTGGGCCAAAATGATTTAATTTGATTTTATCTGGTTTTTAAATTTTTTGTATTTATGTATTTTATTGTTGGCTGTTCACCGCCCTGAGTCCTTCGGGAGTAGGGCGGTATACAAATCAAATAAACCTAAACCTAAACCTAAGATCAAAATTCAGTTGCTTGGCAATTGACTCATATTTATGACAGTCGCAGTATCCTGCAGTCATGCTATCACCTTTGCAATCTTCTGACAAGCAAAGTTAATGAGGAAGCCAGATTCATTTAACAGCTGTGTTACTAACTTAACAACTGCAATGATTCACTTAAAAACCATGGTAACAAAGGTTGTAAAATGGAGCAAAGTTCACTTAACAAATGTCTCACTTAGCAACAGAAATTTTGGGCTCAATTGTGGTCACAAGTAAAAGACTAGCTATATATGAAATTCTGTTTCATAGGTGCTCCAAGAAGTGCAATATACATACAGTATCATGGCTGCATAATGCATGTAGAGCAAACTGTAATTTCGATGCATACCCATGAAGCATTCGATGAAATCTCTGTATGTAGTTACATTTTAGGATAATCATTTCTCAGGTTATGGTCTGCAAAGAGCTATTTGGTCACATGATTCTAGTTTTTCTCTTAGTTTCCTGCTGCTAAATTACATTAGAGTTCCTTCAAAAAATGCATTAAATACTTTCCAGCTATTACTTTTTATCCAAGTAAGCAATTGGTTTAGGTGCTACTACATTGTTATATGATAGTGAATGGGAGGGAGTTTGGCTCATTAGTCAATCCTCTTATTAAGGTATGATCGTATGGTGGGGGAAAAAAGTTTGCTAAACCTCATTTTAAAACTACCTTCAGCAGCAAATATAATGAAAGTATTAATATCAGGTTTGCAATAACAGTTGAATAGATGCCAAAATAAGACTTCTTATGATTTTTCTTTGAAACTACTTACATTTATAGTTGGCATTTACTAGGAATAAATTTATTAAAATATTGTGACTCAGAGCCCATAATAGCCAGCTGGAGTGTCTACAGAGCATGGTGGGGGGAAAAAATCAAGCATATATTGCCATACTGATAAAAAAAAAAAAAAAAAAAACCAGGCAGAATTTAAATTATATCATTGTGGTCACACAATGTCTTTTTTAAATCACACTCTGCAGGTTCTTTGCCAGGATTTTACTTTTTTTGAAAACACAGTTAATTGAGTTTGAACATGTTCTTTTCTTGCTCTGTCCCAGGTGACGAGAGCAGCATCAACTTTTCCTGAAAATATGCCTTTAATTCCTGTTTTAGTATTTGTGAGAGCCATATTGAGAGGATAGCCAGTGAAAAGCCACATTGTTGCTTTTCATTCTGTTTAAATTAATGAACACTATAAAGTACTATCATATAACTCTCATAAGCTAGTACTGCATAATGGTATTTAGACTTGAGAAGAGTTCATCTCAAAGTTGTTACCTTCTTGTAATAATAAAATATTGATTTTTTTTAAAAAAAACATACAAACCTCTTGCATGAAACTTTGTCAATATGCTTTGCTGCTCACATTTGGAAATCAATGTGGTTGCCTGTTATTCTTTTATGATTAAATCCATCAAGTAATTTACTCACAGTATAAAATATATGTAATTTTCAACCTTAAAAAAAAGTTCTCACTATCAGATCTTTCCAATGAGAAGATGCATGTTCTTATGGGTTGACTAAACCTGTTCAATTTAAGAGGTTGAAATTGTTTATTATTGGAGGAGAACAGTGTTCCTACCAAAGGGCATCTTTTTCATTTGCCATTGAGTTAAGATCAACAAAACAGAGTAATACTGTTTAGCAGTATTGATTTGACAGCAACAAAATAATAGTTATAAAGTAACAGAATACAAACATGATTCTTGTCTTGATTAGAGAGAGAGAGGAAAGGAAAAACAAAGTATCATTTGCATTTAGAGATTAATGCAAAATTTGATGAACACTTTATTCTTATAAAATGTAAGAGCATCTAAGAGAATTCCCACTAAAATGCTATGTTCTAAGAATGCTGTATAACATTATATAAATAGGCTAGTTTCATTAATGATACCAAGTAAATATCAATATTATAAAGAAATAATCTCAGAAATATATAATATAGTTTGAAGTTGATACATATACCAGAAGGCATCTAGGGACTACATTTTTATATATAACTTATGATTAAGCATATCAATTGGTGAGCTGAGGAAAGGAATATTAAGCGCATTATGTAGAATTGTGCAAATGATGCAATTTCATACAATTTATACAATTTGCATAATTCATGCAAATTTGCACAATGACATCATGACACAGGGAACATGACTGGTTTTTCTTAATTTCTAAGAAATTTAATCAGGATGACATTTCTTAACTTGTTTTTTGTTTGTTCTGAATTAATATATTTTGTTATCCAAAATTTTTACATATAATTTTGTCTTGGTCTTTTTTTTTTCTTTTTTTTTTGGTTGACACTGAGAACATGATTCATTTTGCAGATACTTTTAATTGGGTGGTCCATGACTAAGTTTAGTATATGTCAACTTTTCAGCTGGTGGGAAAGTACTCTAGTAATTTTGATATTGATTACAATCTTGAATCTAAATGAAACTTAAAGTTAATAGTGAGATTGTAAAAATCAGTATAAGGCTAAGCATAAACTAGATATCAAAGGTCTATGGAGATTCTCAGTCATTCAGGTCATGGTTGTCCCAAAAGTGCTTTTTCAAGAGGCAACTGGACTTTCTGATTTTTCTTTGAAGACGTTTTGCTTCTCACCCAAGAAGCTTCTTTAGCTCTTCAGAGCTGAAGCTTAATGTCATGAGCTGAAGAAAGTTCTTGGATGAGAAGTGAAATGTCTTCAAAGAAAAACCAAAAAGTCCAGTTGCCCTTGAAAAAGCACTTTTAGATATTAAAGGAACTCTTTCATAATATAGTACTATGACCTGAGTATTTTAGACCATACAACAAAGACAACTGATTACATAATTATCAGAGTCTGCTAGCAGAAATTTTCTGAAGAATAATTAAAATGGATTCCTTGATTTACAAGAAATAAAACTATGTATCAATTCCAAAATACTGTATATGAACATTAAGAGGAAGGTATGCGAATAAAATTTCCCAAAAAACACTAATTTTTATTAATTAAAAATTATCTGTTAATCAAAACACCCAAACTGAATTAGTTCTTTATGAGTTTTCCTGAGAGTACATAAAGAGCAAAAACAGTTTTGCTTTGAGAAATCTTAATTTTTAAAAGTATTATCATGAATAGTGTGTGCAAATTCCACACACACTTTGAAAACATCATGGTTATTACTACATTCAATAGTGAAACAGTTGTTGAAAAGTAATATTTTTATCCAAAGGCATTTGCAGAGTGGTAAAGAATTAGAAAATTGGCAGACAGAATATTGTACAATACAGGTGAGATCTGTATCAAACAGATTGTGAAGTTACTGACTATGACAGCCTCCCTTCCTGATCCCTGCTGCTGATTTTGTCCTTTCTATTCCATGCAACTTTAAATCAGAACACCTAAAACAACGTAGAACTACAAGTTCTTTGGGCATGCTCGCAGGGAATTAATTCAGCACACTGCATCTAAAAGAAATCTGGCTGGAGAATATTAATATAATATATGTTAGACAACATATGAGGGGAACTATTCCTGTTCATTTTGAACAATGTTGGTGACATCACTGAGATGATCAGGATTAAAATTCTGCTATTTATTAAACAGATGATTTGAAAGTTTGAAGGAGAGGTCTTTATACGTTGTAAAGCATTATTTTACTTATATATAGTTTAACCTCATCAAAGATCCCACTTTCAGATACTTTCCCATCAAATGTCAATAGAATGATTTTGGCATTGAGCGCCCACTCCCAGTATAGAAATTTTACTGGAAGATCTCTTCCCCCTCTCCAAAAGGCACACACTTTTTATACTTCAGCTAAAGTAAAAATAGGAATTTGATGATTAAGGATATAACAGAATAACAGAATTGGAAGGAACCTTGGAGGTCTTCTAGTCCAACCCTCTGCTCAGGCAGGAAACTCTGTGTCATTTCAGACAAATGGTTGTTCAATCTCTTCTTAAAAACTTCCATTGTTGAGGCATTTACAACTTCTGGAGGCAAATTGTTCCACTGATTAATTGTTCTAACTGTCAGAAAATTCTTCTTAGTTCTAGGTTGCTTCTCTCCTTGTTTAGTTTCCATCCATTGCTTCTTTTCCTGCCTTCAGGCGAATAGCTTTGGAGAATAGCTTGACTCCTTCTTCTTTGTGGCAGCTCTTAGATATTGGATCATCCCTAGTTCTTCTTTTCATTAAACTAGATATACTCAATTCTTGCAACTATTCTTAAAAATATTAGGAATTAACTCTTAATAGTTGGTTGGTAAAGAAATTTGCCTAAGTATTGTTTTGCACATTTTTGGAAATAAGATAGCCTGACAATGTTCCCTGCTGATTGTTCATTTGTTCTTTATGTATCTATTGACTATATAGAAATAGGTATGGCTTAAGCATTGGAGGATCTTATTTCTGTCCGATGAACCATTTTCCTGATATTTTGGAAAATGTACTTGAAATTTTTCTCTGTCTTAATAGAGAGCCGCCCTTACCCCACACCAAAAAAATGTAATGTTTCTGTACCCTCAACTATTTATGGGATGATCAAATATGAAAGTTTTGCTCAGATGGTTCCAATTTGGGAGGAAGATATTATTATTATTATTTATTATTATTATTTATTCAATTTATTTACCGCCCTTCTCCTATTGGACTCAGGGTGGTGCACAGCCAAGGATAAAAACATACCAATACAAAATTTAAAATCAATTAAAAGAATTATACAGCTTTGGCCCACAATTTAAAATAATCCAATTAAAACCCAATTTACACTTAAAAAGCTAAAAAGCTAAAAAGAGCTAAAAAAGAGCTAAAAGGGGGGGGGGCTCACGCCAGCCCTGCTTGATGGAAAAGGAAAGTTTTTAGGGCATGGCGAAAGCCCGGAGATCTGGTATCCTTCGTATCTCCGGGGGCAAATCGTTCCAGAGGGCAGGTGCTGCCACAGAGAAGGCCCTCCCCGTGGGGGTTGCCAGCCGATACTTCCTGGCCGACGGCACCCTGAGGAGTCCCTCTCTGTGGGAGCGTACTGGTCGGTGGGAAGCAATCGGCGGCAGAAGGCGGTCTTGCAATATCACAGCCATTCCCTCCTTCTTTGCTCAAACCAACAATAGTGTTTTTGGTTTTGACCAATCTCATGTTAGCTGCAGCATAGGAAACAATTTCTACGTTCAGGATTCACTTCTGAACATAAGTAGTTTAAATACATTGGAAAGAATGGATAGTGGCAGTGTGGGAAATAAATAATAAAATGTCATCAGTTAGCCGTCAAGCTATCTAAAGATATATCTTGGTGCAATGGAAAATAGTGAAAGAAAATTTACTCTAATCTTGGTTTCCTGATTCATAGGGGTAATCTATTGCTTACTGTTCATCCACTGGTGTGGTTTGACTTGGAAATAATTTTGACATAATGTAAAAGACCAATAGGGAACAATATATGTTTACAAGTCTTAAACATGTACAAAGAAGTGCTTCTAGACATTAATGATAGCAGGTGATGATTGATTGAAAGTCAATTTTTGCTTAGGATTTTTGAGAAATGGAATTTTGGATTAATATTAATAAATAAGTGCACCTATACATATTAATGGTGCTGCTTGTTATTCACGGAAAACTGATTTTCTTAACTCTTTCTGAAGGAGCAACTCTCTTCCACCCTTCATTGATAGCTGCTCATAATTGTCTTCAGCCAAGAATTTCAAGCCGGCTTCTAAAAACCTAGCCATTACTCAGTCTGTCATCTCATTACCCAGGCCAATAAAACCTAGTGGCCTTCCCTCTCCCTCTGTGAGCAATCTTGCTAATGGATACAACAGTGATCAAAAATAGCAGGTTGCATATAGGGAAGCTAGTTTTGCATACATCTTGCAAAGCCTAATAAATTGGAAGCTGAGGGGTGAATTTGTGTGTGTGTGTTTTAAATCTTCTTAAATGGCTTGAATGGCAGGGTTCTTGGAAAAACTAGGAAATACTACAAGCTTGATTTCCTCCTAAAGACAATACTTTCCCCCAAGGCTGTTTCCAGTTACAGCCACTCAGAGCACCCACATCAAGCATGTATCACACAGATTCTGTCAGTTAGTTCTGGAGCCAGAAAATTGTTGTTTCAAATGTTACAGTACAGGAAAATCGCCTCTCTGCACTTGCTGCCAAAAAAATGACAGCTTAATTTATGCCATGCTGAAGCTACATTACAGAGCCATTCAGGCTGGCAGTTAAGTACACTCCATGCTCACATCTTTTTTCCCCATGGAAGTGCACTAGGGGGAAATAGAGGAACTGTAATAGGGACAATTGGCTGCAGTGTTTTCTGTGTCAGTGGAACAAAATACAGGTGAAATGGTTATCAGCCAAAAAAATAATTACTAGAGGTGCTTGATTGAATTGGTATGCATGAAATAGATTATGGAGCAGTTTGTTTGTGTCAAGTCCCTGCATTTTATATGGAAAAGGAGGATTGGCCATATTATCATGGCATTGAAAATGATGCTATATCCTTGGTTCAAGAGCTTCAAAACTCATGTTTATATTTCCTGAAATTAAAAATCTGACAGCATTAGAGCATAGTTGTGCGTTAGTATGAATCAGCAAGGATGACTTTTTAGTGGACATTAAAAATGTATTTTAGTTTTAAAAGTGGCAACCAAATTCTATCCAATTATCCCCCAGGTTGTACTGAAAAATTGCTATGGTGAGGCTAGGGCAAAGAGTAAACTCTTTCATACCAGGATGGCCATCAGCCATATATTTTGGCAATATGTGAATAGCTGAATTGAGGATTAACTTGTGATATTCCTTTCCTTAGTTGCCAACTTTATTTATATGAATTCTATAATGATTTTTTTCCCAAGGATTTCTTGATCTTAAATGAGAAGTTAGTATATCAATAAACAATTCATTTTTATGAATTCGGCAAGGATAAAGCAAGCAAAATGTTTTGAACTTGTTTTATTCTTTTATTCTTTTATTCTACTGTTAATGCTCCTTGTCTATTCTTATGCCAACAGAATTTAGATACTCTTTTATTATAATGAATATTATAATGTGATATATATATATTCCATCATTTCTATTTACTACTCTATAGTAGGATTTATATACATATACATATACATATACATATACATATACATATACATATACATACATACATACATACATACATACATACATACATATATATATATATATATATATATATATATATATATATATATATATATTGGAGTAATGGATTATCCTACTATAGAGTAGTAAATAGAAATGATGGAATAGAGAACTACAAAAGCAAAATATGTAAGTCAATATGAAATGCTGCAAAATTACCATTAATGTTATGTAATGTAATGTTCAATATGTCATGTCTTGCAATATTTTGTTTTTATATGTGTGTGATTGTTTTTATGTTGTTTTTAAAGACAAACTGTTTAATAAAAATTATTTTTTTTAAAAAAAGAATTTAGATATTCATTTGCTCTAGAAAATATCTCTCAATCAATTGTGATTTAAAATGAAATACAGTTAAGTGAAAAGAATAAAAAAGATGGAAAATAGTAATAGAAGGTATACCCTTACATAATAGTTCCCTCAGCATATCCTCAGTTTTAACACCAGATACATACTGTATTTTTAAGCATTGACTTGATATTCAATCCTTATTTCTCTACCAGCTAATTCATTGATAGAAAGAGATCAAGAAGAAAATAGCTAAGGGTGCCCAAATTTCCTTAAAATCTGGGTCATTGTCGCAATCAGAAAATACAAGAGTTTCTCAGCAAGAAAGCTATTTATTACCACTGATCTCCAGGAAATTCTATCTGAAGGATCTCATTCTGCTAAATGGCAGAACTTACAGAAGCATATCTGAAAGCAGCATTATTAAAACATAAAACAAAGTATCTATATATATAGGGACAGCTACAATAGAATACTGTGTTGTCGCTGTCGTGATGTAGTGGTTAGAATGCAGTACTACAGGCTTACTCACTGCTCACTCCAGGGGTTCAATTCTGAGCTGCTCAAGGTGAGGACTCAGATTGTTGGGGACAATATGCTGACGCTGTAACCGCTTAGAGAGGGCTGTAAAGTATTATGAAGTCTAAGTACTATTGTTATAGGAGGGACGTGGTGGCTCAGTGGCTAAGATGCTGAACTTGTTAGTCAAAAGGTCAGCAGTTCAGTGGTTCAAATCCCTAGTGCTGCGTAACAGGGTGAGCGCCTGTTACTTGTCCCAGCTTCTGCCAACCTAGCAGTTCGAAAGCATGTAAAAAATGCAAGTAGAAAAATAGGGGCCACCTTTGGTGGGAAGGTAACAGTGTTCCATGCGCCTTTGGCATTTAGTCATGCCAGCCACATGACCACAGAGATGTCTTCGGACAGCACTGGCTCTTTGGCTTTGAAACGGAGATGAGCACCACCCCCTAGAGTCGGGAACGACTAGCACACATGTGTGAGGGGAACCTTCACCTTTACATTTGCTATTGTTATAGTATTGAATGACATTTTAGGTGTGTGTCAATATGCTGCATGAATCTACACATCAGTAGGATGTTAATCAACAATTGTGTTATTTCAACACAATTTATAAATAAGAGATCTTATCTTGCACAGAACAGTGTAAAGATGTTTTATGTAAAATTGGGCTTTGATTACACTAGTGAAATTCTGGGCAAAATATGCCACAATGGATCAGTATAATCCTTTCTGTTTGCAGGGAATATTGCATGTGCAGAGGTAGATCTTAGGGCAAATTACCAAAAACTTTCTTCAAAATGATAGACAATTTAGCACTGATAGATGCATGGAGGCAAAAGAAATGGCTCTCCTAAAGAATATACTTTTTTTCAGAATAACAAACCTTTTTTGAGAATTGATATGATATGAATCTCGAAAAGTCTTACAAATAAAAATTTAAAAATGGATATTTTACCTAAATCTTTCTCTAATCATAATCCACTTCTTGTCAAGTACCAGGGAAATCAGGAGATTCAAGCAATTCAAATGAATATAAAGATTTATTGCAAGCTCTCTACAAGAATCTGAACTACTAAGGGTCAATAGAAATTAGCAGGAGTTAAGAATAGAAATGAATTTAAGGTGGGCTGAACTTAGATCTCTTGTGGGTGTGCAGAGATTCATGATTGATGATGAGTTTGACCCCTCTCTCTTGAATTATGAATGAAGATTGAATGAATCTATTTTACAAAAGGAGATGATTGTAAAGCAGGGGTTCCCAACCAGTCCACAGCTCATTGAAACCAGCCTTCCCAGCGGTGGGTGAGCACACAAAGGTTCATTTGTGCGTGCGCAGAATTAGATTGTGTGGGCAAACCCAACCCCTCCACTGCCGCCACCGAAGCCTTAAAATAAATAAATAAATATAGTAAATAAATAAATAAATAATAAATAAAACATTTAAAAAACAATGCTTGTTAAGAATATGACCTCTTAGGATTGTGAAATATTGACTTAAAAAATTGGTTTTAAGGTGGGGAAAAGGTGAATTACCTGAGGTTAGGGTTAGGGTTAGGGTTAGGGTATTGACAAATACAAACACTAACTGTTTCAACATAAACAGTTAGTGTTTGTATGGGGCTCTACATGGGGCTCCCCTTGAGGTACACCTGGAGGCTCCAACTGGTCCAGAATGCAGCCGCATGGGTGATTATGGGAGCAACAGGGGGCTCCCACATAACACCTCTCCTGCACGAGCTGCACTGGCTCCCAGTGGTCTTCCGGGTGTGCTTCAAGGTGTTGGTTCTCACCTTTAAAGCGCTCCATGGCATAGGGCCAGGATACTTGCGAGACTGCCTGCTGCTACCGATAACCTCCCATCAGCCAATACACTCACACAGAGAGGGCCTTCTCAGGGTGCCGTAGGCCAAGCAATGTCGGCTGGTGGTCCCCAGGGGGAGAGCCTTCTCTGTGGGGGCACCCACCCTGTGGAATGAGCTACCTCCTGAAATATGACTGATCCCGGACCTCCGCACTTTCCGCAAGGCCCTGAAGACTTATTTATTCCAACAAGCCAGCCTATCTTAAATGGTTTTAATGGGGATTTTTAATCTTTTAATTTTATTGGTTTTTGGTTTTTAAATTGGGAAATTTTTGATTTTATAGATTTGGGATTTTAAATTGGTAATGCCGCTGATTTAATCTATTTTAGTTTTTTCTTAACTTTTGTACTATATGTGTTTTAATTTCTGGCTGTCCACCGCCCTGAGTCCCCCTGGGGAGAAGGGCGATATATAAGTTTAATTAATTAATTAAATAAATAAATAAATTTGTGCCTCTTTAAAATTATATTAAAAAAGACATATTAAAATGGAGAAAATTGCACTACAGTAGAACGCTTCCGACTCTGACCAAATCGGTTCTGACCAAAAAGTTCACAATATTTTTTTCTGCGGCTGATGTCACCTTCTGCACAATCTTTTTGGAAGCACCAAATTTCCAAAATTAGGTTTGGTCACGACCAAATCAGGTTGCAACCAAGGCTATGGAACAAATTATGGTCATGACCAGAGGTTCTACTGTATTATTATTATTGGGTAAATTCTCTGTAATTAAGATGTATGTTTTACTAAAGATACTTTTTCTGTTTCAGACTTTACCAATACTGAACAATGGCATATGCACACCTCAAGTTTATATGGCAAGGGGGAAAAACCCAAGAATTAGATATAAATTATTGCAAGATAATGCAAGGAAAAAGGAAGTTTGTGATTACCAGATATGAAATTGTTCTTTGATGCAGTGGCAGTAACTAAAATTTGTTACTACCGGTTCTGTGGGCATGGCTTGGTGGGGGGTAGTAGTGGTGTAATGTGACTGGGTGGGTGTGGCCATTTTTTTTTTACTTTTAAAACCATTTTTTCTACAACCTCTTTGGCGAAGAGGTTGTCAGAGCCTTTTGCTTTCAAAAGGCTTTGACGATCTCAGCTGAGTTGCCTGATCGGCAGAGGCTTTTTTTCTTTTAAATGCCTCTGACGATCCAAGCTGAGTTGCCTGATCAGCAGAGGCTTTTTTTCTTTTAAATGCCTCTGACAATCAAAGCTGAGTTGCCTGATCAACAGAGGCTTTTTTTCCTTTTAAAAGCCTTTGACGATCCCAGCTGAGCCGCACAATCATCAGAGGCTTTTTTTTTTACTTTTAAAAGCATTTTATCGGCCGAAGAGGTTGTAGAAAAAAGCTTCTGATGATTGTGCAGCTCAGCTGGGCATGGGGGTGGGGGGTGGGCAGAGATTTTTGCTACCAGTTCTCCGAACCACCCGCCTTCATCGCTACCGGATTGGATGATCCAGTCCGAACTGGGAGCATTTCACCCCTGCTTTGATGCCTGTTGTTTGGTCTGGCTAAAAAGTAGGTTCTTGTACTCTGCAAAATAAGAGGTTACTTGAGTTAGAGAGCCATGAATTAAGATTTCGGTGACATGGCTATTTATGGTATGATAAGGTTAAAATAAATATTGATTTTAATAATCAGAGACATATCATCCTAAGAGTTTGGAATAGATATAAAGTAAGGTTCTCTTGGAAGATGCCTCTTTAGGTATCTCCCCAGGAGCTTTTTAAAGAAAAGAAATGATGGCGAAACCAGATGTGTGGACTTATGATTAAATAATATATTTCAGTTATGGTGAAAGATATTATGGACTTTGTGCTTCAGATGGAAAATAATGAAAGTTTGATTTTGGATTTTTCAGATTAGATAGGTCAGAAATTGCTAATAGATATTATCATATACAAGTAAAAAGTTGATGTTTAATGTTACTACCTTATTTTACTGCACCAAAAGGAGTTGGAAGTCAATGCCTTTCTTTTACTTTTTCCCTTTACCTACACTTTTCTCTCTTCTCCTTTTCCTCCCTTATTTTCCCATTACTTCCATTTTTCTTCGTATTTCTGTATTTTATATTTTGATGAGCTAATAAAATAGTAAAAATAAAAATAGAAATAATACAGGTTAGGGTTAAGGTTAGGGTTTACTATTTTAAGTAAATGGGGCAGATGTTAAGCAAACCCATAGTTTGCTATGGAGTGTGATTTTTTTTAGAAGAAAACAAAAGTAAATGCTGGTTGTCAGAAAAAACATTTTAAAAAATCAGTCATATGTGCAAATGGCCATAAATACAGTTGCCGAGTGCCCAAAATGTGGTCACATGATTGTGAGGGGTGGGGCAGGTGTCAGAACTTCAAATCTGGGATCTAAGCTCCTTTTCCAGAGTCCGTCAGGGTTTTGAATGGTCGCTAGATGACTGGTCATAAATTGAGGACTTCCTGTATTATCTAGTTGACAATCAGAGTAGTCAGTACTGAGTTACAAGGACCAAACAAACAAACAGCTTTATTCTGGTCTTTCCAGATGTACTAGACTTCAGGTTATAGGAATTCAAGCGCGAAATATTTACTTTTATTTACTTTTGCTTTACTTTAATCAATACTTCTACTCATTTATTGTTAACAATGTTAGTGTTGACACTGAACACACTACATAAAACATTTTTTGCATTCCTGAATTAATTTCTCCATAAAGAGCAAATGCAAAGGAGGAGATGTAGAGATAGTAGTGAGGAAGGTGCTCAAGGAAGGTGATCATATCCACCCCAGTGGAACTGGAATTGGAAAATATGATGGCATAGCTGCTAACTGGCCAGCAGCACTATATATAGAATCCATTTAAGGCATGCAGATTCTTCTTTTTGCTTGCAATGTAATTCTTTATAGAGTAATATAATATCTTTCGATTTTGACAGTCAAGGCAACTGTGCTATCGTTTTCAGATTCATTCTCTTTTCCCTTTCAAAGTAAACATTTTATCCCTTATTTTCCAGTTATCCAGAGACACTGCAAGTTCTTCATGTATTGTCAAATTATTTCATTTTACTAGATTTATATTCTACTCTAATTATTGCTAGGCTTTACTACAGGAAAAGGATTAAAATTCCAACCCCAAATCAACGACAGTAACATCAATAAATTAAAAACAAAATTTTCATATGCAAAACAATCATAAAAACTAATCTATTTTATATGCATAAACAAATGATGTTATACACACAATGGCTTGTCTGATGTGTTGTCACCAGGATGAGGGGTGACGGGCTATTATATTATTATATTATTTTCTTTTATTCTTTTTATTTTTTTATATATTATCTTTTTATATCTGTGTAAGCCGCCTTGAGTCACCATGTGCGAATAGGCAGCAATATAAATTTTCTAAAAAATAAATAAAATGTATACATAAAGAATCTCTCAATTTGTCTTCATTTTTAGGTGTGTTGAAATAAATAAGGTCAGATGAAAAAAACAACCACAAGCAGCCAGAATTACCAGATGAATTGCTATTTGGACAACTGCAGATAGAAAGTTGGTCCACCCTGTAATCAGGAGCCATAACTGCCCCTGGTCTTGGATGATGAAGGAGGTGAGTGGTTAGGATTCACTGTAAAGAAGAGAGCAGAACAAAGGCACTTTGCAAGACTTCTCACAAGAAAGGAACTTTGTCCTTCCAAATGAGCAACACTAGGATTGCTTCCATTTAAACAAAGCAGCAAGCTCAAGCCCACTGGGACAACAACCATTTGCTAACCTAAGCTCTGTCTTGCCTTCCATTTTGAACTCTTGCAACTGTAACTCTGGAACTGGACTGGTTGATGACTCTGCTATGATATTTCAACCTTGAAGGTTGTCTGATCACTCTTAAGCCTACTCTTTTGGATTTAGATTCTCTCTCAAGGCAGATTTACTAGACCAGTGATGGTGAATCTATGGCACACGTGTCAGAGGTGGCACCCAGAGTCCTCTCTGTGGGCATGTGCACCGTCGGCAGCTACTCTTCTGGTTTTTGGCACGTGCATGTGTGCCATCCAGCTGGTCTTCGTGTGCACCGGAGCGCCAGAAACCTGAAGACCATGTGTGCACCAACTACCTGGTCTTCAGGTTTCTGGCGCTCCATCATTGTGCGAAGAAAATGCATGTGTGCGCACGTGTGCATTCTGGTTTGGGCACATGGTGCTGAAAAGTTTCATCATCACTGTACTAGACTCGGGAATTGATATATGTGTGTATTTACACACAATGTTCCTAGCTATTTGTTATTTGCTGCTAAACTTGACAGTTATGTAAAACTCTCTGTGTTGTAAGTGCATAGCTTGAGACAGGACAGAGCCCTTGGGTTTACCAATTAGATTGATAGATGCTTATAGAAATGGCTATTATTATGGCTACTATTATTATTATAGATATTATTATGAAAAAAACAAAAAGTTGATGTTAATGCTTTATTATACTGCAACAGAGGGAATCGGAAGTCAATGCTTCTTTTTCCCAACCCTTCCTCACTTCTCTTCCCCCCCACTTTTCCCCACTGCTTTCCTAGTTACTTTTGTATTTTGCATCTTATAATTCAATAAAATGTTTGCCAGAGACAGGACAGAGCCCATACATGCTCAAAATTACATGAGGTGCTTCATTCTGGAACAACTGTAGTTTCTGAGTGGTCAAGGGCAGGCTCATGGAAAACACACTGAAGTAATAGAAATGATTAAGACAGGAGAATGGCTCCTACTCCAGAAGAGATAATAATTGATACACCAGGTTAAACCGTGCTTTAAGCAGGAGCTGTGGGTCTACAACAATAACTAGTTTGTAATCAGGGAGAATAACCCAATCCAGATTCTGAGATGGAATGTTCTTTGAGACAAAGAATTTCTGAATCCACAACCACTTCATCTTGCTGGAATTGGTCCGAGTTGGGGTTTTTTTCTTCATCCACATCTCAGATACGATTGCTACAATTTTGACACTTGTCAACTTTTATAAAGTCTTTGGGTGAACGATATAACCTCTTTAAATTCATTAAGAGTGTCTGTTCATTGTTCGGCATGCTCCTTTGTTACCCTAATTTTGGCCTTTCCCCTCCTCTTTTGTCCATGCTGCTAATGTACCCCAGTTTTCATTCTTTATAATGGCTGAAGTTCAATTTTTTTCTTCTTTTTCTCTTTGAGCTTACTGGCTAACTTGCACTGGGTCAAAAGCCAATGACAACATGGAACAATGAGTGAATGTCCAGGTGAACCAGATCTGTCAGAAGCACATGTAACAAATGCTTTTTGCCACCTGTTCTTGAAATCTGATCTTAAGTTGATTTTTTGCCACCACTGACAGCAAGCCAGATGGCATTGGTGTTTGTAGTCAATGGCAGTTTGCCACCACAAGATAGATTATTATCCTTTTCATCCGGTTTGACCTAGCTGGGTCCTTCAACTTTGTCTCAGTCTTTGCTTTTGCATTCTTCAGAGACCAAACAAAATGTTCATATTTTCATCCAGTTGCCAGCATTTTACGTACATCCTACTTTTTTATGATTTACAGAAAAAAAAATAACATTCATTAAAGTTAAAAATAAAAGGAATGATTATTTATTTCTTAATAAAAATGTTTTTATGTTACATTTATTAGACTTAGCTAAACAGAAAACAGTAAAGATAAGCAATTGAATTAAGAATTTTACTAATAATTTGCATAACAACAGTGTAAACTAATAATAAATAATAATAACAATTTGAGTTAAAAATTCACTATGAAAAAATAATACAATTTCTTTGTGCCTTGTGATAAATTGCTTTATGAATTAATTTGTTTAATTATTTGCCTAAGATATAAATTATGTGTGCTATTTTTGACAGATGAATGCCAAATATTTTAAATAATTCTATTACGGGGCAATCAAATTTGAAAGATATTATCTTCCATTAAATTATGTATTTATACAATTAAACCATTTGTTTATACATGTCCTAGGCTCATAATAAATAATATGAGATGGCTAGTAGCCATGTTTGCGTGCAAAAATAAAATATGTCTGCCAAATGATAGCGTTGATGCTGTTGAATTATAGGCAAATAAATGAGGATATTAATAATCTATTCTCTGTGACTTCACTAGATGATCAGTTGTGTCAGTTTTATGGAAGTTTCTAATCAAAAGCACACACTATGGCTTCTTCTTCTTTGTAATGACAAGCCTCTTCCTTTTTGTACTGATAACATTCTCAGAGACTCTTCCCATCCTGCTTACAATCTTTTTGGACTGTTGCCTTCTGGCAGAAGATACAGAACAAATAAAACTTGAACCACACCAGGGGTGAAATGCTCCCAGTTCTGACCGGATCGCCTGATCCAGTAGTGATGGCAGTGGGTGGTTCAGAGAACCAGTAGCAAAAATCCCTGCACCGCCCTCCCCCCAATGCCCAGCTGAGCCACACGATCATCAGAGGCTTTTTTTTTTTACTTTTAAAAGCATTTTTTCTACAACTTCTTCTGCCGAAAAAAATGCTTTTAAAAGTAAGAAAAAGGAACCCTTTTCAAAGCATTTTTTAACCACCTCTTCCACTGAAGAGGTTGCAGAAAAAAATGCTTTAAAAGTCTCTCTGACGATCCCAGCTGTGTTGCCTGATTGGCAGAGCCTTTTCAAAGCATTTTTTAAACCACCTCTTCCGCTGAAGAGGTTGCAGAAAAAAATGCTTTATTAGTCTCTCTGACGATCAGGCAACTTAGCTGGGATCGTCAGAGAGACTTTTAAAGCATTTTTTTCTGCAACCTCTTCAGTGGAAGAGGTGGTTAAAAAATGCTTTGAAAAGGCTTTGACGATCTCAGCTGTGTTGCCTGATCGGCAGAGACTTTTCAAAGCATTTTTTTGCATTTGCAGAAAAAATGCTTTGAAAAGTTTTTTTTTTAAAAGTTGGCCATGCCCACCCAGTCACATTACTACCACTCCACCAAGCCACGCCCACAGAACTGGTAGTAACAAATTTTACATTTCACCCCTGGACCACACATTTTCTAAATAGTTTTTATCCCAGAGCTATAATTGCACTTAACAATAAACTAAAGGGCCACCATCAGTGAGCTGTTGGACAGTATTACTTGATCTGTTGTGTGGATGTTTGGGTGGTTTAGGGGTGGGGAATTTGTGGTGGGTGGGAGTATGTTTGGGGATTGTTATGTGTGTTGACCTGGTCTTTGGGTGTTAAGGGAATTTCGTTGTATGGGTATACTGTGTATACACGTACAATGACAATAAAGTTATTATTATTAATAAGGAAATTTATAGAATTATTTCTGAATATTATATCTATTCCTAGCTGTACCTTTGTACCTTTTCTTCCTAACATTCTCCTGCAAGTGCAAGATCCACTTTTTTTGGTCAAGCATTATGGTGATTCATGGATTGCAACAAGAATTGATCAATCACCTTGTTGACTAAGCCTGGCATTGGGGTTGGACCAAAGTAGTTCTCATGTAGTACCGTGTTTCCCAAAAATAAGACCTTGTCTTATATTTTTTTTGAACCCTGAAATAAGCACTTGGCCTTATTGCCTTGTGCTCATTGGGCTTATTATAAGGGGATGTCTTATTTTGGGGGAAACAGGGTATCTCTGTAATCATTTACTAATCCGTAACATTTTACCAATTTAAGTTTGGTTACCACTTGTGATTGTAATCAAAATATTTGATACTTGCTGATTTTTAACAAAACTGATTTTTCTTAACACTGCTTGTCCTCAAACTCTATTTCATAATTATCAATAATGTAAAAAGCTTGTTTTATTTTGTTCGCCTTTCAACCCCAATCCAGGAGCCCTCAGGCAGTCGCTTTCACAACAAACTATTTTGCAAATTTATATTTATTGACAGTCTCCCTTTATTTCTTTGTCAGTAAATATAAATTTGCTATATATATATATATATATATATATATATATATATATATATATATATATATATGCAAAAAATTAAAATCTCGGGTGTTTTCCCACGTCATTATAAATAAGTTGGTTAAAATATTTAAAATCCTGGTTAATATCCCAGCTTAAAATCTTCTAAAAATCCTTACAGACCACTTTGCAAGGTCCCTTAAAACCTCAGCTAAAATCCTACCAGTGACTTTAAAAGTTTTTCTTAAAGCAATGTTTCGACAGGCTCACATTTTAGCTGAGGTTTTAAGGGACCTTGCAAAATTTCCTGCAAAACTTTTATTTTAAAATATATTTTTTTAAAATTGACTTATTTATTTTAATTAAAAGGCTTTGACCTAAGCACAGTCCAAATATTTAAGTTTCAATAAGACTGATAAGCACCACAATAAGCAATTAAAAATAAAATAAAAATTTCAGATAGAAAGAATTGATACAATCTCCATTTATAAAGACAGGATAATACTAATGGAGCATATTTATAATGTAATGTAGTTACAGTTATATAAATGTGTATATTATATTTATAATATATTTATATTTATAAAATATTTATAATAGCCAGTTCGGTGTAATGGTTAAGACCTTAAACTAGAAAGCAAGAGACTATGAGTTCAAGTCCTGCCTTATTCATTTAAATCAGCTTGGTGATTGGGGCCAGTCCTTCTTTCTTAGCTATACTCACTTTGCAGGATTGTTGTGTTTTGGGGAAAATAAGGGGAGATAGGAGTATCAGGCATGTTTGTTGCTTTGAGTTGTTTATTAAAAAGAAAAACAAAGGCACAATATAAATAATGATGAGGAACAGATATGTACTGTTCCTCAAACTCTGGCTTCACATCTTGATGATGAACATAGTCTAGTTAATATTAACCACAATGATGTAGAAATAATACCTAACATAATTAATCTGTCAACCAAAGAATAAGAAAAGTGAGGAAAATACGGATATTGTAGATCACATGCTCTAATCCAAATGCTTTAATCTAAGCAGAACATTTCATTTTTATTGTCTTCTGTATTGGGTTCATTCATTATATTAAAACATAAATTGGTTTAATATTTGGGGGGGGGGCTTAATGTTCAGTATGAATTAAGCTAATGGGTTTTTTCTTAAATAAATAATGAGAACATAGCCCCAATAACATTGGTAATAGTTATACATATATACACATACAACCAACTGTAGATTGACAGAATTGACAGTCCAGTCTTAAGCAACATGGATAATGTCCCAGAGCCACAGAATTTGTACTTCATCCCTTCACCTAGTTGTTAGTAATTACAAAAACCTATGTCATAATAAAATTATTAATCTTTATTATGTCATAAGTTTATGTTACGATGTTATGCTGTATTGTGTTTTAAGGCTACATTGCTTTTTTCATAAGCCCTTCATTATTAAAGTTTAACACAAGTATGATACAATTTAGAAACAATATCAACACACATGGCATTGGGCAAGAACTGATTTTGATGGCACCATTAGTTCCAAGGCTGCTGAAAGAGTTTTTTTATGGCAGATTTTGCCATTGCTTAATAACACTTCAGACATCTGACCTATTGAATGCTGTGTCCTGATGTTACTCTAATCAAAACATGTTGGCCGCATGAATATTTGTGAAACATACAGATGACAGTTTCACTGTATGCATTCAGGATAAACTATCTCTTCAAATGAATGACATCAATGTAATCTCTCTGAATTCAGTAAACTATAAGTCATGTCAGCTAGGTTCCACTAACTTTACAACACTGTAAGACCCTAATCAATCTCACAGTCATGTTTTTAATCCCAAATGTTTAACCTTGCCCATTTACAATGTCATGCCTTGAAATTCACATAGCAATATAGACACATTTTCTTTCTTGAAAATTGATCTTAGTAGTTTTTGCACTTGCTGACTAATAAAGAATGTTGCGGTTCAAACAATTTCACCCATTTTGCATATGAAATATTATTTGCTTGAGCATATTAAATCTAAGATAATGTAATATCTGCTTTCACTAAAATTTAGAAAAGTTTAAATCATCTGTTCAGATCATTATTGATACCACATCGATACTTCTCAAATAACTTGGGGAAAAATTACATTGACCAAAAAATAAGGTTACATTAACAAAATAAGATGCAAAGAAGTGCAACTTAAAAACATAGTCCTTAAGATAACAGGGAAAATGAGGCATCTGTGGCTATTGGGACAGAAATGGGATCTTTGGCAAGTGTATGCAGTTATTATGGTGCATTAGTTGGGTAAGCAGAAAAACTGCTCCATGGAGCTGGAGTGTCAGAGGTATAGCAGTTTTTCCCCCCATTTGAAAATACTACTTTCCTAGGTCTGCCTTACAAAAATCTACTATGCTCATGGACATTCTCACAGTACAAAGCATGACATCTTCCAGGGATGCCTAAAGGTGGGGTCCCAAAAAAGTCAAGATGGCCACCATGACAACATGAATAAAGACCACTCCATTTTGGGGCAGGATTTGGATTATGTTGTCATGGCAGCCATTTATACTCCTGTACACTTCTGCTAGTTCCATTGTAGAACATATGTTTTTCTCCACTGAAGGGCAAAAATAAACTATAATCAAGCAATATTTTAAAAATTATTTCTGTCAACAAAACCAAAGGAGCATGTTGCATGGTGGTGGGTTTATTAAATATAATACAGTTATTGATTTAATCTGAAATTTCAGCAAATTGGTCAAATTGTCTTGTTTCTTTCCCATAAAGTTTGTAAAACAAGCATATATACCTGTTGACTTATTTCATAAACTATAGTACTAATGCAGCAATAGCAGCAGTCAGAAGTTTGTTTCCCAGTGCTAAAGGATGTTGCCTCGCATATTCATGCTGATGGGAAGAAGGCTAATGAGAAAAGGAGTGATTGTGACAAGCAATTATGTCACCTATATGAATGGCTTAATTTGCTAAATTAGCCACTTTGATAATTATGACATCTCATTTGTCTTTAATTCCATGAGCTCCGAAGTTTACCTTTGATTTTGTGCCTCCTCAGTCAGGTAAGAGCCTTTGATAAGCCAAGGGTCTATTATGTGACTAGGAGAAGATGAAGAAAGCGGGGGCAGAACCCCCCTGAATTTCAGTCTGATTCTGTCTGCTCATCTGCTTGAGCCAGAGCAAATAACACTCTTGACAAGTGCTCTCCAAACAGGGTTTTCACTCCTTCTGTGCACACTAACTATCCAAAACAAGAGGAGAGAAGTTTGCTAAGCAAATTAATAATGTAAACAAGACTGTGAGGGGGGAACTGTCTCGCCTGCTTAAGAGTGAAGGCAAACAAACTGAGCTGAAGGACTTTTCAAGCCATTTTCAACAGCCTTCAGCATGCAGACAATTAGCATGTTAATTACATTCGCCTTTTACTCAATTAAAGCATTTCTAGGATTCACACAGCATCAATGGCAATCTGCCTTGTTTTAATTATTTTGACTTGGTTTGTATTTATTATATCTGGAACACACGTACAGAGTTAGATCTAACTATTAAGAAAAAGGAGGGACAGGGGAAGGTAATTTCCTTGACAAACATTTCATATCTGAAGTAGCAATGTTTGTTTGTTTTTTTAAATGACCCTTCAATGCGTAAGCAAAGAATCTTGAGTAAAAGAACACGGGAAGTCAAAAAGTTACTTCATAAATAAAACTGAATGCTGAAAAATAACAAGCCAGTTTGATTGCTAGTTTGTGGATTTTAATTCAGCCTTAGACATGAAAGCTGGTTGTGTGAGCTTGGGCCAGTTACTCTCTCTCAAGTACTCTCACAGGGCTGTTGTGGGGAAAATAGAAGGAGGAGAGTATTATGTATGTCTGTGGATCAGGGAAAACTAAATCTGCTGCATTTCCTGGGAAAAATATGAAGGTTTTCATACTCCCCCCATCCCCACCCTCACCCACCCCGTACCCTGCACCCTGCCAAGATAATGAACATGGTAAGAGTTTCCTTCTCTTCTTTACCAATGCTCAGAATGTTTCAATGAATTTATTTTTGTGAATGATTGCTATCCTCAGCAGTGTCATACTTTTATAATTATATTTCTTTTTGCATTTCACCTAATAAAATCAGTTCTAGAGCAATGGAAATTCCTGTCCCAAATCTCTGTTATTTTCTGCAATGAGTTGAACTGAGTTACTCTTTTGGAAAGAATGATGGAGAGAGTGGGAAGACTTAGGGCACTTAAAATAAACAACACAGTTCCATTCCATTTGAAAAACTAAAGTATTGAGATTGGGCAAAACGATGAACATATTTTAAAAATATGCTAAAAATTGATTTTTCTCCAAGAAGAATTTTGCATAATTGGAATAGCTGTGTGTGCTTTTATAGTTGGAATTGATCCAATAAAAACCTGGCAATGAAGAGCAAAAGAGATTATCTTCAAGAGTGTTTTAACTAAGCTTTTTTTCATTGCCCAGCTTGCTGTAGACCTCTACTTCTTTATCAAAGGCTCTGCAACTTAATAAGGCATACGATGAATCATAACACTAAACAAAAATCAATGAAATTGTGTTATCAACCTTCCCCTGCTCCTTTGTCCATTTACTAAATCATAGCGTCATTTAAAGAGATAACTAAGGAAATAAACTGAAATGTATCACAGGAGATTTTTAGAAGAAAGAAATTAATCTTAGGGGGAAAAAAACCTTGAAACAAATTCAGTTCTCAAAGCTCTGTATCTATTCAGTAGAAGTACACTGACTTTAGTATACTGAAATAAGCTTCTAAGCCATTCCTAGGAATCAGGATCAAAAGAAAAAATGAAGGAAGAGGGAATCTTATATTGTGGCTCTAGAGTACAGACATTTTATCAAATGTCTAACATAGAAAATTGTGAATAGTTCATGGATGGAATAAAGGTGAAACTTTGACCAGAAATGTTAGATATATAACCAGTTTGGTCTAATGGTTAAGGCATCAGGACAGAAATCAAGTTAACATGAGTTCCAGTCCTGCCTTGGGCATGAAAACCAGTTGGGTGATTTTGAGCCATTGATCCTCTTTTATCCCAATTCACCTCACAGCATTGTTGCTGTGGTGAAAATAGGAAGAGGAAGGCGTGTTAGGTATGTTCACCACCTTGAGTTACTTTCCAAAATAAAGGCAGGATAAAAATAAATAAAAATTAGAAACATCATAAAGGGATCAAGATGGCTGCTGATCTAATTTATGGAATTGGCATAAATGTAATTTTCTACCTCCAATATAAAGGTATCTTAATTGATATCTTAAGAAGATGAATATCAAGTTCATTATTTCTTCATCTGATAAAGAAAAAGGCAGAGCAGGAGGTTAAAAAAAATTCTCATTTGTTCTACTTGTAGTGTTTCTCAACTCTGGCAAATTTAAGGTATCTGGACTTCAAATCCCAGAATTTTCTAGCCATCCCCAGTTGAAGTCCAGGCATCTTAAAGTTGCCAAGATTGAGAAACACCATTGTACAGTGTGCAATATATTCTGCGTGTCCCAGACAAACTCATGAAGTTTACCACTTCTTTACATCAACTCTGTTGCCAATCACAGTAGTACTTCCACAGTTGAGGCATACTTAAGAATGAGTATGGCAATTGTATGTAGGCTTATTGCAGCCTTATGGGACCTTGAATTTTCATTCAATGGTTCATCATTCATGTTTTGTACTAGCCAAAAATTTACACTGGATCTTAGGCCATGAACTCTTTACAGAAATTGATCATGAGCGCTGTGGTGGCACAATGGTTAGAATGCAGTACTTGTAGGCTAAATCACTGCTCACTCCAGGAGTTCGATCCTGACTGGCTCAAGGTTGACTCAGCCTTCCATTCTTCCAAGGTTGGTAAAAAGAGGACCCAGATTGTTGGGGGCAAAAGGCTGACTCTGTAAACTGCTTAGGGCTTTAAATCACTGTGAAGCAGTATATAAGTCTAAATGCTATTGATAAATCAATAAGCCTATCAGGAATCTTGCTGACAACCTAGCAGTCGACTAAAAACCCAAATCAGTATATAAAATTTCACTTTGGTAAAATTCAAGTTCATTTTTTCTTTGTTTCATACCACCTACTATATACATTCTAATTCCATATTGTACGTTTTAGCAAGTTTTAGCAAAATAGCAGAATCAAAATGAATTTTGAATTCAGTATCAGAATGGAAGAGACTTTCTCTTGCAGGTGCTCCAACTTGAAATCCTCCAAAAGAATGGGAATACAAATTCCCTAAAGGGAATAGTGATATACTACATCTTGAAGGCTCCAAAGTTGAAGAAGACTGCACTAGTTACTTCCAATCTTTCTGCATGTTTAATCTCTGTCCTTTCTTTTCCTAAAGGGATGGATTAAACAGCTGGAGGCTCATAAGAGGCTGGATTGATTGTTGAAGGGCCCAGATGGCAAACTTGACAAAACATTGCTTACTGGCAGATGTGTAGCTGCTGTGACGATATTTATTTATTTATTTGTTTATTTGTTGCTATTCCCTCAGCTGATACCTTCACAAAGAACTTCCTGGCTATGTTCCATTTGAATAACCTTGTCACGTAACAGGGTCTCTTTTTAGTTTCAAAGTACATTGCATACTTATCATCATAACAAAGAAATTGCCAAGCACTATTTAGTTTGGATCTGATGAAAAAATTTAGGTTGTCGTGTCTTCATATAATGTTTTCATTGAAGTGCTTCACCAAAAGTTTTGTTCCATAGGTTAGTCTGCCATGATGCTTGATGTATTTATTCAAATCTGATTAAATAAGACAGTCACAAAAAGTGAGGCAACCTTCAAGGTATTCAAACTCTGAAAAAACAAATATAAGAATTTAAAAATAACAAATTCTAATTTGTTACATATAATTCAGCAGTGGAATCACTATGAAAATATAGAAGTATAAACAAAAATTGCAGTTCTGTGTTGAAAATTCATTGTAAAAGTAATTGATTGTTATACTGAACAGTTATCACTGAGTGAAAATTTCCAATTGAGTACAAACTAAAGGAACCTATAAACTAGAGATGGGGAAATGAAATCCTATTATATTTATAATAAAATGTTAGATATGATTTAGGATGCAAAAATTATGGGTTAGAGAGATTTAGGAGGAGGCCAAGCCTCTTTTATAAAATGAAATCTTTTTTAGATAACATTCATTTTTGTTGCCTGGCTCCCTTTTGTGCTCCAAAGAACTGCTAATAGAGCAGAGAAATATGCCAATGAAAGAATCAGTAAAGGGACAGAAGAAGGCGACTTACACAAGTTTAGTGTTTAGACTGAGGAGCCCAGAATATCAGTACCAATTTACATCTTGTTGAAGATAATCATTTCCAATACTTCGACTATAATGGAAGCTCCAACTAAAGAAAACAAAACAATTTTCTTTTTAGTGGGGTTCAAGAGAGCTGGATTCAATCAGCCTCCTATATATTTTGTATATTTTGTGACTTCAGTCAGTCTTGATTTCCTCATGATTGTTGAACAAATCCCTGAGATTTTCTTGGCTAGATGTCAGAAATGGCTTGCCACTGCTTCCTAGGACTGAGAGACTATGAGTGGTCCAAGATCACCTAGCTTCATTCATACCTAAATCAGGGTTAGGCATGATCTAGCCTAGCGTGCTTCTAGGCTGATGCCTTAACAACAGCACAGAACTGGCTTTCAATCAGCCCCTAACATTAGTTAAATTAGGGTTTAGCCATTTTGACTATTGGCTTTGGGCTCTTTATGAGAAATGGAGTAACTGCATTGAAATGAATAGTGCTTTGTTAGATGGATATGATGGTGCCTTGCCTGATACACTGATGACATTATCAGTGATGTCACTGACAGAACTTAGCACACCAACAATCCTCTCTTCAATATGGTGCAGTTTCCATAGCAACTCTTTCCCTTTCTTTTCCAGTCTTCCACTGTCCTTTGGAAAGAATAGGATACAGTTCAGTTAGCCACAGAAAATCTACATCCCATGGATCTTCTTTGAGGGTGTCTTAATCTGGATACTGTTATTTAATCTAGGTATCTTAAATATATGGAAGGGTTTGATAATTTCTGCAAATATCATGCAGGTATCATTTTAGCTGTGACAATCTTTCCTGAATAAAAGAAGAGATAATTCCTATTTTAAGGTAGCATTTTATCATTTTTTAAAAAAACAATCATTTAGATAATTAAATATTGTAGCCTTATAAAAATAGGAACAAAGGTACGCCTAAATTATTTTTATAGTAGGCTTATGACTGAAGTGATGTAATCCTAGAGATATTACTGTCATATTTTTTAAAAGGGTTTTTTTCATATTCAAATTGTGTCTGCAATTGACAAGGCTTCACATATTTGTTTTCTTTATAAATCAATTAGGTTTTATTCATTTTCATTCGTTCCTTTTGTAAATAGTTCATTTTACTTTCTTTTTTAGTAAAATATGAATTACAACTATTTATCCTTCCTAAAAAAAGGAGGAGAACTAGCTTTCCAGAATAATTATTGTGTGTCTGTATTTGCACATGAGTAGCACTGAAAAGAAAGAATTGCTTATTTCCATTATGTTCGTGGCAGCTTTCTAGTTTGTGACTGTGAGACTATCAAAGTTAAGTATCTGTAAACATGTACAGACCATTTTCTCATTTTGTTTTATAGTTTATCAACAATCTTGTCATTAAAGAACAAGTAAGAGAGAACTAGTGAATATCTGTGCCACTGAATAGGCTGCAGTTGAGATAAATGTTGGTAGATTATAGAATAATATTGAGGTTCAAAAGAATTGTTCACAGTTAGTAACCCCTCTTCCAAATATATATTTGATATATGATGGTCCATTGGATTGCAATTCTGTTGAATGAAAAAAACTGTGCTGACAAGATATTTATCAGATTTCAAGACTACTCTGTTTCATCATCTATATTTATCCATTTCAGATGTCTTAGGTAGCGTTTGTGAAAATATTTTGAACTGTTCTCATTTCTTGACCTTGAAGATGTAATTAGAGAATCCAATTTAAATCAATTGTTTTGTTTGACTGATGGTTTGGATTTTTTTTCCCAACCATCTGACAGTAAATGTCACATAAATTTTATACTCATAGTATAATTTCATTGGTCTAAGTTATTGTGGCTTGTTAATATCTATACACTGGGACTCTACATTTGTAAAATGTATTACAAATGTAGGAAAGATCTGTTCTATTCTAAATTGCCTTTGTTACTGAAGTCCATACTACCAATTTTATATTTAATTCTGAACAAGTGGGAAAATAATATTAAAAAGTCATATTCTAAACCCAACTCAATCTTTCTTTCTTTTTAGAATTTCATAACTCTCACTTTAGTTGCTTATAAAGACATGATTTCATGAGAAAGGGTTTGGCATCCCATGTTTTCATGAAACTCACTTGAGTGACTGATAGAGCAATGAATAGTAGACCAGGTATTGCCAAGTTATTAACAATGCTGATGAGGCTGTCATGCATGTCGTACAAAGGAGAAAACAAAAGAAAAATGCTGGCACCCTAACTGCTGAAATATCAGTTTAGTTAAAGGTTTCATGACAAACCATTTGTCTTTTACCCCCTTATACCATGGCCCTGCCAAATATGTTCAGATGTCTGCCAAAATGAAAATGTGGCAGAAAATGCAGCGACTTTTATACATGTCATTTGCAGAGTGGAGATGTGCCTGTTACAGTAGATATGGACCTTTTTTCTGTGCTTTTAAAAATAAAATCATAGAAGCTATTTCTATAGTATTAGTTGTAGCAACAGCAGCATTTTGCTTCTTCAGTATAAGAAAAAAATGATTAATTGGATATAGTTCCTTATTTACCATAGTCAACTGTTTCCCTGAGCTTACGTGGCATTGTTGTTCTTTGTTTATTTCCACATTTTGGCCACTTTGCTCAAGCTCCCAGCTATGATATGTATTTAAAATATTTACTGTAACTCTCTTCAACTACCTAGAAATTCCTTCGATGATTTAAAATGAATGTTCTGAAATATGGTCCCATGAAGGGCAGATAAATAAAATAGTGTGCATTTATTTTGGTGATAGTTCCAATATTTTTATATCTCCATTCCAATAATAAGAGGTAGTGTATGTAAGAAAAGATGAAATAAAATTGTATTACTGTTCTTCTTAGAAGTCATTCTATAGGGCTTGTACCTCTGAAGTGAAGGCATGTTGCCTTCATACCAGCAACTGGCATAACGCAAGCAGAAATCAGGACAGCTATGCCTTTTCCAAAGGTTGTAGATGGCTATATGGCTGATATCCTATAAATCCAGCTGTTGTTAAAAGACAGAAAAAGAATCATTGCAAAGGATGAACAGAGAATTATTTGTACACTGTGCCCGTTCAAAAATACCTGGTAGGCTAATAAATGTGTGTCATAGATATTGATTAAAATGGGCAGATAAAATAAAAGCTGGTTCCTGCTTACTCTTTTAGAAATAGTGTTTAATTACCCAATGAATTCTAGTCTTTGTGTTTACTTTTATCAAGGAAAATCTCCACTGGGAAAGCTCCAGGGGTGAAATGCTACCGGTTCGGACCGGTTCAGTCAAACTGGTAACGATGGCAGCGTGCACTTCCAAACCGGTAGGGAAGGTAAATAGATTTCACCCCTGGAAAGCTCCCTGCAAAAGCAGAAGTGCTAAGCTGAAAAGGCCTTCCTTTTTTTGAGAAAGGATGAATGTCTTTACTTGAAACTTCAGTGTCATCATTGTTTTGGGGAGTTTCAAGAGTCTGCTTGGGAAAACCTGCAGTTTTTAAAGGAAGATGACCAACCTCCCCCTATTTTATAAGTATTTTGACACACTAGAATCAGAGCTTATTATCATGTAAATGGAATGTATTCTTTAAAAAGTATTAGTTGATTTTTTTTTTACCATCTCTGCTGTAACCAAAACAGATTATCTAGATTTGCCAGATGCTCAGCATTTAATGGCAGGTATTTATTTTAACAGTTCACCTACTATACTCATGTGCAATTGAACATATCTCCCATCTACTGTTCGTGCCAACTCTGTCTCCAGCAATTATCCTGCTCTAGGACTGCACTGCTGACACTTGCCAACACAGTAAAATTTGCAGGTGGAAGCTATAAAGCGTTGCTTCTTATGCATCTCTCTATAAGACACCCTATAGTGGTAACTGAATGTGATGGGCTCTAATATTGTTTGTAGTAAAGGCCATGGCAAACGCATGGAAGAAGGGCTGTTTCCATTTCCCATTGATCCAGATGACTGGCTGCACGTGTTTCATTTATATTGCTTTGTGTAAGGAATGGACAACAGTGGTGCCACATACAAATATTGATTTCAACACATCCAATAAGATTAAGATTATTTTTAAAACAATCTTTTAAGTGCTGTCCAGGTGTATCAGACTACAGTACCCAGAATTCCAAGGTAACATCAATTAAGCTTAACTCAGAGCCATGGTTACATGGGAGAGTGGAGGAGGATTGGTCAAACCCTCGGAATAGTATAGTAACACAGTATATATTGCTTTGAAATTCAAAAGATTAAATGGTTATAGATTTCCCCCCACATGTTGACTGTTAATTAAATATAATACTGTCACCCTATCTTCATAATTAATTGTACCATGGAAGAACCATGGTAGCACAGTGGTTAGAATGCAATACCACAGGCTAACTCTGCTCACATCCAGGAATTTGATCCTCACTGGTTCAAGGTTGACTCAGCCTTCCATCCTTCTGAGGGCAGTAAAATGAGGACCCAGATTGTTGGGGGCAATATGCTGATTTTGTAAACCATTCAGAGAGTGCTGTAAAGCACAGTGGAGCAGTAAATAAGTCTATGTGCTATTGCTATTTATACTTCTGTGAACAATTTGGGGGGAATTTCAGTCATCTTGGCAGAAAAGCAGCTGACAGACAATATGATCCCATTGCCCACCACCAAGCACATCATATCCAAAGTTTGTTTTGGGTTATTTTATCTCCAGGAATGTCTACATTTCTCTTTCCCAGCAGTATATTGGAAACCTAACAATAATTTTGAAATTGGATGCTGTAGGAATGTTTGCCGCTGGAAAAAAATAAATGGTGACTCTTTTACTCCCTGAAGCTGCATTTTCTCTGTAGCTACTGACAATTAATTCAAGTACACTAAATTGATTTGCAACTTTACAGAGAAACTTGGTCTTCTCACCTAATTCCAGTAGTGGGATTCTACTGGTTTGCACCAGTTCGGTAGAACCGGTTAAGTGGTTAAATAGTTAAGCAGTTTGGAGAATTGGTTGTTAAAAGAAATCTCCTTTTGTTTTTTTCCACTTTACAGGGTTATGGCCAGGTGGTCATGTGGCATTGCTTCTTTGTCCTAATGACAGTTTGCTGCAATGGTTATAAGTGTGAAAAACAGTCATAAGTCACTTTTTCCAGTGCCATTGTAACTGTTGTAAGTCAAGGATTTCCCTACCATTCTGTGGGCATGGCTTAATTGGTGGGTGTGACTTGATGGTCAGGTGACCCGGTGGGCATGGCTTGGTGGTCAGGTGACCAGGTGGGCATGGCCAATAATAATAAATAATAAAAATAATAAACAAAGTACACAAAACAATAAGCGGTACCAAAAACCAACTTTTATACTTTACACACACACAACACAACACAACACAACTGACTCACACACAATGTAAAAGCAGCTGCATTTCGCCCAAAATGGCCCCTGCAACAAACAGGAACCTCACACAGCCACAAAAAGCTCAAAAACCAACTTTCACACTTTTTCCACAAAATGCCACATATAGCTTTGTGAGATTTTGTGTGTTTGTGTAATTAGAGTGAAACACTACAGAAACACACCAAATCTCAGAAAGCTGCACAAATATTTTATTTTATTTTATTATTTTATTTTATTTATATTTTTAGATAAAAGCAGTTAAATTTAAATCTTCCTTAACTTTAAATTGCTATGTCTAAAAAATAAAACTCCTAAAAAAAAAACCCCAATTAACTATATTTTTTAAAGCTCCCAAAAAAGAAAAAAAACCCCAGTTACTTATCAAATTATCTTATCAAAAGAGCCTTGGTACTACAGTGGTTTAAAGCACCCTGTTATTAACACAGCTGCCTGCAATTTACTGCTGGTTCGAATCTCTCCAAGGCTCAAGGTTGACTCAGCCTTCCATCCTTTCTAAGGTAGGTTAAATGAGGACCCAGTTTGTGGGGGCAATAAGCTGACTTTGTATAAATATACAAAAGTATGAAGGCTATTGCTTAACGCACTGTAAGCCGCCCTGAGTCTCCGGAGAAGGGCGGCATATAAATCAAATTAAAAAAAAAAAAAAATTGAAGGCACAAGGCAGGCAGATTGAGTTATTTACCGATTGGATTGATTGCAGGCAAGTAGATTGAGTTGCTAGTAGCCGAAGCAAGCAATTGATTGTAGCAGCCGAAGCAAGGCAGGGAAAGCGAGCAAGCCTGAAAGAAGCAGAAAGCTGCCAAGTGGGCAAGTGGGGATTGGGCGATTGGGTAGGTATAGGCAGGGGGCCCAAGGATTTTTGCTACTGGTTCTCCGAACTACCCACCGTCATCACTACTGGATCGTGCGATCCGGTCCGAACCAGGAGCATTTCATCCCTGAGTCAGATAAACACAATATTATAGTGTAGTAATAACTATCACTTGCAATGAGGTATGTGATTATTGCTTCCTGGGCAGCATTGTTCATGATTACTTTTTAGTTACTGCTATTCTAGCATTCCATCTTAAAACTTAGTTCAGGTGGAATATTTCCCTAGTTAATAGTGTAAACCCAAAATGAATAGAGATCTGTTTTGTGACTGAAAAGAAAGCTTTAAGTTCTCAAATTGCAATGCAAAAAGCAATGATAGCCCAGGGTACAATTTCAGGTACTTTAGAACTTTTAAAATTACCATGTTTTAACTGGTTTAACCAGTTTTTGGATTAGACTACATATCATAAGTTTATTTGCAGAAGGGTTTTTTTCCTAAAGTACATCAGATAAAAGAAGCATTTATTTTTCATTTAATTGCCTCAAACTGCAAATTCATATCTGCATTCATAAGAAAATCAATGCTACTGTCCATTCCAGAACAATATTACTTATGGCATTTATGACATAACTAGTTTGGAAAATGCATATACCTTTTGCGGAGGGAGGAAATGATGATCAATGCTAAGTCTAATATTTACCAAAATTCTTCTACCTAAGACAATGTGCAGATTCTACAGACAGTTGATTGGTTCTTGTTGTTGCTAGTTGCGAAGTCATGTCCGACCCATCACGATCTCATGGACAACATTCCTCCAGGCCTCTACCATTCTCTGGAGTCCATTTAAGCTCACGCCTACTGCTTCAGGGACTCCATCCAGCCACCTTGTTCTCTGTCGTCCCATTCTTCTTCTGTCTATCTTTCCCAGCATTAAGCTCTTCTCCAGTGAGTCCTTCCTTCTCATTAGATGGCCAAAGTATTTGAGTTTTATCTTCAGGATCTGTCCCTCTAAAGAACAGTCAGGGTTGATCTCCTCTAGGACTGACCTGTTAGATCGCCTTGCAGTCCAAGGGACTCGCAGGAGTCTTCTTCAGCACCGTAGTTCAAAGTCCTCAATTCTTTGGCACTCATCCTTTCTTATGGTCCAACTTTCACAGCCATACACTGCAACTTGACTATATGCCTTGACTATAGGCACTTTTGTTGGCAGGATGATGTCTCTGCTTTTTAGAATTCTGTCTAGATTTGTCATAGCTTTCCTCCCCAGGAGCAAGCATCTTTTAATTTCTTGGCTGCAGTCCCCATCTGCAGTGATCTTTGAGTCCAGGAAAATAAAATCTGTTACTACCTCCATTTCTTCCCAATCTATTTGCCAGGAATTGAGAGGGCCAGATGCCATGATCTTGGTTTTCTTAATGATGAGTTTCAAGCCAACTTTTGCACTCTCCTTCTTCACCCACATCAAGAGGCTCTTTAGTTCCTCTTCACTTTCTGCCTTTAGAGTGGTATCAACTACATATCTGAGGTTGTTGATATTTCTCTTGGCAATCTTAATTCCAGCTTTTGATTCATCTAGCCCTGCCTTTCTCATAATGTGCTCTGCATATAAGTTAAATAGGCAGGGCAACAGTATACAGTCTTGCTGGACTCCTTTCCCAATTTTGAACCAATCAGTGGTTCCATGTCCAGTTTTCACTGTTGCTTCTTGACCCGCATATAGGTTTCTCAAGAGACAAGTAAAATGGTCTGGTAATCTCATCTCTTTAAGAACTTGCCACAATTTGTTGTGATCCACACAATCAAAGGCTTTAGCATAGTCAATGAAGTAGAAGTAGATGTTTTTCTGGCACTCCCTAACTTTCTCCATGATCTAGCATATGTTGGCAATTTGATCTCTAGATCCTCTGCCTCTTCAAAATCCTGCCTGTACTTCTGGTAGTTCTCAATCCACATACTGCTGGAGCCGAACTTGTAGGATTTTAAGCATAACTTTACTAGCATGTGAAATGAGTGCAATGGTGCAATAGTTTGAACATTCTTTGGCATTGCCTTTCTTTGGAATTGGAATTCCAAAGAATTGGCCAATCCTGTGGCCGCTGTTGAGTTTTCCAAATTTGCTGGCAAATTGAGTGTAGCACTTTTACTGCATCATCTTTTAAGATTTTGAATAGCTCAGCTGGAATACTGTCACCTTCACTAGCTTTGTTGTTGCTCAGATTTCCTAAGGCCCATTTGACTTCACATTCTAGGATGTCTGGCTCAAGATCACTGATCACTCCATTGTGGTTATCAGGGACGTTAAGCTCGTACTTAGTTCTTCAGTGTAATTTTGCCACCGTATCTTAATCTCTTCTGCCTCTGTTAGGTCCTTGCCATTTTGGTCCTTTATTATGCCCATCTTTGAATGAAACGTTCCCTTCATATCTCCAATTTTCTTGAAGAGATCTCTGGTCCTCCCTATTCTATTGTTTTCTTCTATTTCTTTGCACTGTTCATTTAAGAAGGCATTCTTATCTCTTCTGGCTATTCTCTGGAATTCTGTATTCAATTGGGTGTATCTTTCTCTTTCTCCCTTGCCTTTTGCTTTTCCTCAGCTATTTGCAAAGCTTCCTCAGGCAGCCATTTTGCTTTCTTACATTTCTTTTTCTTTGGGGTGGTTTTAATTGCTACTTCTTGTACAAGGTTGCAAACCTCTGTCCATAGTTCTTCAGGCACTCTGTCTATCACATCTAATTCCTTAAATCTATTTGTCACCTCCACTGTATATTCATCAGGAATATGATTTAATTCATACCTGAGTGGCCTAGTGCTTTTTCTCTATTTTCTTCAATTTAAGCCTAAATTTTGCAATGAGAAGCTCATGATCTGAGCCACAGTCAGCTCCTGGTCTTGTTTTTACTGACTGTTTAGAGCTTCTCAATCTTTGGCTGCAGAGCACATAGTCAATCTGATTTCTGTAGAATCGTCTGTTGGGTTGTTGGAACGGAGTGTTTGCTATGACCATCGTACTCTCTTGACAGAATTCTATTAGCCTGTACTCTGCTTCATTTTGTACTCCAAGCCAAACTTGCCTGTTATTCCGGTTATCTTTTGGCTTCCTATTTTAGCATTCCAATCCCCCATGATGATAAGGACATCATTTTTTGGTGTTAATTCTGTAAGGTGCTGCAGGGCTTCATAGAACTGGTCAATTTCATCCTCTTCAGCACCAGTGATTGGGGCATAGACTTGGATTACTGTGATATTGAATGGTTTGCCTTGGATTCGAACTGAGATCATTCTGTCATTTTGGGGATTGTATCCCAGTATTGCTTTCCATACTCTTTTATTGATTATGAAGGCTAGGCCATTTTGTCTGAGGGATTCTTGCCCGCAGTAGTATACCTGATGGTCATCTGGATTAAATTCACCCATTCCTGTCCATTTTAGTTTGCTGATTCCTAAGATGTCAGTATTCAGTCTTGTCATTACTTGTTTGACCATGTCCAGCTTGCCTTTATTCATGGATCTTACATTCCAGGTTCCTATGGAGAAAAAATCTTTACAGCATCAGATTTTCCTTTCACCACCAGATGCATCCAGCTAAGCGTCCTTTTGGCTTTGGCCCAGTCGCTTCATTCTTTCTTGTGCTACTAGTACTAGCCCTCTGCTCTTCCCCAGTAGCATATTGGACACCTTCTAACCTGATGGGCTCATCTTCTGGCTTCATATCTTTTTTCCTTTTGGTACTGTCCATGGGATTCTCATGGCAAAGATACTGGAGTGGTTTGCCATTTCCTTCTCCAGTGGATCACATTTTGTCAGCCCTCTCTGCTATGACCTGTCCATTTTGGGTGGCTCTGCACGGGATAGCTCAAAGCTTCATTGAGCTACGCAAGCCCCTTCACCACAACAAGGCAGTAATCCATGAAAGGGTGATTAGTTCTAACATAAAATAAATAACAGTATAGGTAGTCCTTGACTTACAACCATAATTTATATTGCTAAACAAGACATCTGTTAAGTGAGCTTTGCCCCATTTTACGACCTTTCTTGCCATAGTTGTTAAGTGAATCACTGCAGTTGTTAAATTAATAAATTGACCTTCTGACAAGCAAAGTCAATGGGGAAGCCAGTAACAATCAATTACTGGCTTCCCCATTGACTTTGCTTGTCAGGGGATCACATGATCCTGGGACATTGCAATCATCATAAATGTGAGTCAGTTGCCAATTGTCTGAATTTTGACCACATGTCCATGGGGATGCTACAATGGTCGTAAGCATGAAAAATGGTTATGTCACTCTTTTCAGTGATGTTGTAACTTCGAATGGTCACCAAATGAACTGTTATAGCACTACCTATAATATGAAATTAAGAAATTTAAAAAAATGAAGCTGTATCATTTTATTCAAAATCTATGGCCAAAAACGGTAATGTTGAAGCCTTTGGGAACATAATTTTACAATTAATTTAAATAATTTATCAGCACATGCTCAATAGATCTGAAAAAAATAATATGATTACATTAATCATTTTAGCCCAGTGAAGTTTTTTTTAAATTCTGTCTTTATTGATGGAGGAAAGGGGCATCCAATTCTTCCAGCTGATGCCTTCTTATCTCTAAGGCAGGCTTCTCTAGCCAAATGCCTTCCAACAAGTTTGTCCATTATAACATGACTTTTTAAAGAAGGCATTGACCTCTTTTTCAAATGCAGCTTCTCAAATATTCCTTATAGTCAAAGCATAGGTACGTAATTTCATCTCTGGAACAATTTAATATTTGCTGAATTTTAAATGTGGAGAATAAATGAAAAGCTAATGTGAATACTAATCCTAATTTGGGTTGAAAAGTATGTCTGGGGTACCCAATGTTTTGTAGATGGCAAATGGCCATGAAATATTAAAACTCTTAAGATATGGAAATGTCATTTATTGTTTCTACTGATAAAGGGGGCTTCAAACCATTTTATTTACTGGTAACTATTTAATAACTCCATGCCTGTCCTTCAGAGAAATTTCCCATGGCAGAATGCATTTATTTATATTTCTTTTTAGCATTTCATATGCTCCTCCTCATTTATTTGACAACTAAGTTAAAGACATAAAACGGCCTAGAGTGATTTCATAAATTGAAGTACTGAGTCTGGATTTTACTCTGTTCACCAGAGTCTCACCAGTCATCAGTAGCAGGCAGGTAGAGTCAAGAGAGGCAAGATGACATGATATTAGCTCTGTCCCCTTTTTTTACAGGCATCAGTTTTGCTGCTCTTTAAAAAAGGAAAAAAAGGCAGGGCTGGCATCATGACTTTCCATTTTGTCTGTTTTGACCCAGTTAAACACGGCTGCTAGTCCTAATCCATTCATTATATGTAACCCTAACACTAAAATGTATCATTCCAGCTATTTTATGTGTAATGAATTTCTTGTAATGCATACTATAAACATACATGGAAATGGCTCTAATTTTCCTTTTCAAATATGGAAATAGTATAATAAATAAGGAAATAGTATAGTAAAAATGTATAAAGCTATATAACAGTAATTTTCTTATTAGTGAATTGTTTTCTCACTAATCAGCAAAAAACAAGATAATTTAAAAAAAACATGAAAGTATACACCTGAAAGGGAAATATGCAATATGAAAAATATTTTATATTGTGCTAAGAAAAGATATACACACACACACACACATAGATACACACACATATAGACATATATCTTTTTATATATAAATATATACCTGTAAACAAGCTCTCAATAGGCCACTATTTATAGTAAATAGAATGTAACATTCAGAATTTAGTGACCAGTTATAAGTACTATGAATCTGAATAAGACTATTCTAAAGAATATCTGACAATAAAAAGACATTCCTAATAGCTAGTTGTATAAAATATCTGTCCTGGAGTGTTTACATAATTGTTGATTTCAATATATCAAGTGGATTTGCATGAAAATGTGAACTAAACAGATGTGCCATGTTCCTACTCTAAACTTATTACAATGTCCATTTTTCTGCTTTCCTGTACTGAAACCAGAAAATTCATAATGTTCTTCATTTGCTTTAACAGGGCATATTTTGAGTATCAAAAATAAAACTTTAAATAAATAAGATTGCCAGTGCACTGTATCCCTAAAGGCAGTCATGAGACAAAGGTTATTTTTTTCTTTTTTGATTCCAGGAGATTATTTGATAAAAGCACAAAGATATAGCTAGCTGCTTAGTACGTATCTTTTGAAATTTATGAATATTTATCATTATGCATAATTCTTTTATGTGCTTTCTTATTTCATTGCAATTATCATTGGCTTTAATAGCCATCTGAAATAATTATTATATGTCACTTCTCTGGCTGGCGAACTCTTCTTCAGAATGGCTTTTTCCTAAATCCTCTGAAAAGAAGAAAGTAGATGTTCTGGTGTAAGGTGCTGTCTCAAATCATCTTGTTTCAAGTATCTTCCTATCATGAAGCTATTGCATCCATATTTCCCTATCCAGACCATGAAGTATAGTTCAATGAATAACTAGCAGATGATTACATTTATGAGTGAAGACTTCTCATAGCAGACAGCTACTTCCTATAGGTGACAAGCAATCTTCTGCCAGGTCTTCACCTGACTAGTCAGCTTGGGACATGATCACAAGGGTTGGAGACTGATGAAATTATCCTGTCCAGTATCAAACACAAAGTGGTTGTAAATCAGTTGTGATCATAGCAGCAGGGGCACAGCTCATTCTTTAGGCTTTACTGACAGCTCTTTCACTTAGTAACTACCTTAGGAATTCCAATAATGTCATTAACTTATTCTTTAAAGAGTTGTCTTGATTTCTCCATCACTATTTACCATAAGCATTGAGCTCTACTTTAACAATGAAAGTAAGACCTGGAGCAGGGGGGCAAACTACATTGCCTGACTGAAACATGTGACTTACACAATAAAATACTAATAAAGAGAATTCAGAAAAACCAGTGTTTTAGTAATAATGATATATAAAATAGTTTTTTTAAAATATTGTTGAACCTTTAATTCTGTGCAGATATTATATTTATGTTGCTCATGACTCAAGAAGAAAAAAGTAGGCATCAGATATTTAAAAACTTTATTGTTTAGAAGAATAGACACATATTTTTATTCATATTCCATCCTTATTTTACAAATAACTCAAGATGGCAAATGTGTCCAATGCACTTCCCTCTTCCTATTGTCCCACAACAACAACCGTTTGGATTGGAAAAGAGTGACTGTTCTAAAGTCACCCAGCTTCCATGGTTAAGGCAAGCTTTGAACTCATGGTCTCTCTCTTTCTAGCCAGGTCTTAACCTGGCTAGAAAGACCAAACTGGGTATTATTAGATGAATCATAGATATATTGTAGTAGAAGAACCTAGGATCTCGTGGAAATTTATAGTAAATAACACATAAACTTTCATTCAATAAACTTTCATTTAATAGAGTTGAATAGAACAATACTAGAAAGTTTGTATTTCTTATCTTTTAAGATGTTTATATATTTAATACTATACATAGTATTAAAAACATTGTAGCTGTTCCAGTGGCACTGTAGGCGCCGAAGACGCTCCTTTTGTGAGCACCAGCCCCGCGATTGCGTAAAGCCGCTAGAACAGTGCAAATCAGCTGTCTAGTGGCTTGGAAACTTTCTCCCCGGGAAAAGGGGAGGAAGAGAGCAGACGGGTGCAGGTAGAGCTCCCCAAGTGCCCCAGGAACAATTCTGGGGCTCGAAAGGTGAGAGCTCTCTGGAAGCCCGACAAAGCTATGGATCCAGGACATTTCTGCTTTAAGCAGAAGACGCGCGACCACCCCTGCAAATAACGCTTTGAATAAAACATTGGATTTGGAAGCAGGCTGAGCAAACTCAGGAGAGACCAGATTTGCAAGTACTAAACTTTAACTCCAAATGTGTATTACTTCCTTCTGACTTACTAAGGGGGGGAAAGTGAAACCAAGATGGCGATTAAGCTTTAATGGGGCATGAAAGTGAAAGTTAAAAAGGAAAGTTTCGTCTAGCACTGGTAGCCCCTATCTAAAATTAGAGATCTTTGCTTTGAAAGAAAGAAGATTAAAAGCTAAAAGACTATAGCAGTGTTTTTTTTAAAAAAGGATTGATATTATTTAAAGACTGGAAATCTTTGGATCTGGTGGATTTGTTGCTCTGGTTGCTGAATAAATTCAAATTGGAAACTAAAACTGGCTTCAAAACTAATAAAGTCTATTGTCCCTAAAAGTGCTGGGAGCTCGCCAGCTCAAACGTCCAAATTGCAATCTCTCTCTGTTCCAACGGAACCACCAATATTAACACTTGAAATGTTGCAGGAAGCCCTTAAAACACAAGCCTCTGTTACAGAAAAAAAAATTACTTTGGTGTTTGAGGATAAAATCTGAGATGTTGCTGAGGAGATGGCTCAAATTAAAGAGTTCATTCAAAATCGAAATCAGGAAATTAGAGAAGATATTGTCATGGCAGTCCAAGGTTTGGCAGGCCATATTGAAGCAATAGATGAAAAAGTGGAAGAAATTAAGCAGTCTAATGAGAATTTGGAAAATAAAATGGGAGAGGTTCAGAATAAGATGGAAAAAGCAGAGGCCGATGTAATAATGATACAATATAGAGATATGGAATTTGCTTTGAGAATAAGAGGCCTCAAAGAAAATAAGAGAATTTGAGAGAGATTTTTTCAGAAGCATTTGCACAGATAATGGGAGATCAAAAAGCAAATCTTGAATGGCAAATTGACAAAATTTACTGTGTCAATTCATGGGTTGCCAGACAGAAACATCTACCAAGAGATATTGTAGTCTATTTTACAACAAGGAGAATATGCAATGAAATCCTACAAGTTACTTTTAAAAATAAACTTCTAGTGCAGAGGCAGGAGGTTTTAATACTGAAAGAAATCCCCCCCAAAATGTTGAGAGCCAGAAGGGATTATGCCTTTCTGGTGGAAGAACTGAGAAACCGTCAGATACAGTACAGATGGGAGGTTCCAGCTGGACTAGTGGTGAACTATTCAGGAGAAAGATATCATCTGAACTCGGTGTGGAAGACAAGAGACACCAATGTACTAAAGGCTGGATGCCCACAGTCCCGAGAAGCTAGAAGGAAGACGGAAACAGAGGGGGCAAGAAAGGGGGAGAAGGAAGAATTGTTGGCACAGGCCCAAAGGGGAGCTTTGATTATTCAAGAAGATTTAATGCAACTTTTGACTACTGTTCAAGCTTTGGAGGTATTTGAAAAAATAGAAGAATCTAAGGATCAAAGATAGACTCAAGCGGCAGCCAAGTGCCAAGAAGAATTAAGAGTGCAGCAACTCCAGATGATTCAAGAAACTACAAAAACAGAAGCAGTGGGAGGAGAAAGGCCAAAAAGCAAAATGCATGGAGATTTCCAGCAGATGCTCCAAAAGCTTCAGGGGGCCAAGAATGGCAACTAGATTTCTGACTTGGAATGTTAATGGCCTAAATTCACCACAAAAGAGGAGAAAAATATTTCATTATTTGAAACAGTTTAAAAATGATGTAATCTGTCTACAAGAGACTCACATTAGAAGGAAAGATCAAAAATATTTAATAAATGTAAGGTTAGGCATACATTTTGTTGCATCTGCTCCTGAGAAGAAGAATGGTATAGTTATATACCTAAAAAAAGACTTAATTGCTAAATTAATTGAAGCAGATAATCAAGGAAGATTCATAGCAATTGAACTTTTAATAAAAGGAGAAAAAATACTTTTAATTGGAGTATATGCACCAAACCAAAATTTTTACAAGCTTTTACATTCCAAGTTACTACAATGGGGTTATAAATCATGCATCTTATTGGGCGATTGGAATGGAGTTTTGGACACTAAAAAAGATAAGAAGGGGCTCTTGCAAAATATCTCAACACGTGCCAGATTGCCAAAATCATTTTTTGAAATGATGGATGATATGGAGTTGAGAGATATCTGGTGAGAGAGGAACTCTGAAGAAAAAGATTTTACTTTTTTTTCTGATGGACATCAATCTTTCTCTAGGATTGATTTCATGTTAATTACTAATGATCTTTTTTTTGGGTGAAGAAGACGAAGATTTGTCCAAGAGTTTTAACGGATCATAGTCCAGTTTGGATGGAATTAGAGTATGGAATGGGATTTAAGAGGTCTTGGAGGTTAAATGAAAATCTGTTTAGATATGAGGAAAATGTAAAAGAATGCAAAAAATTTATGAAAGAATTTTTCATTATAAATATGCATAAGGGTACATCTATGAAAATGGTTTGGGATGCAAGTAAAGCATATATGAGAGGTATCTTGATATATTTGAATAATAAACATAGATGTAAACAGGAAAAAAAAGGGAAGGACTTAGAAGAGGAAATAAAAAAAAAAGAACAAGCTTTGATATTGAACCCAGCAGACAAGAAAATAAAAGAGGCAATTAACATACTGCGAGGGCAATTTAATATGCTAATGGCAGATCCGGTCGCAACTAATATGCAATATGCTAAACATAATATTTTTTGCAATGTTAATAAACCAGGGAGATGGTTAGCATATCTGTTAAGAAAAAAACAAAAGTCATGGACCATAGAGAAAATAGAATATAAAGGTAAAGAGGTTTATCAGCAAAATATGATTAAAAAAGCATTTTTAGAATTTTATACGAGGTTTTATGCTAGTGATAAAATTCAAAGTATAGATATAGATAGATACTTACAGAAAGAGAATATTCCTATAATTACAAAAGAGCAAAGGGAGGGTTTAAATCAACCAATAACAAGGAGATTATATTTGCAATTAAGGAGCTGAAAGTGGGTAAAGCCTCTGGGACAGATGGTTTGACAGCTGCTTATTATAAACACTTGCAGTTAGAAATGGTGGGACTACTCAAAGAATTATTTACTAACATACAATCTGGAGGAGATGTACCCCCATCCTGGAGGACAGCTTTTATTTCTCTGATTCCAAAGGAGGAGCAAGACCATACCCAGCCAAAAAATTATAGCCCTATATCACTTTTAAATACAGATTACAAGATTTTTGCTAAAATACTAGCAAATAGGTTAATGACAGTCATGCAACAAATGATTCATAATGATCAAACTGGTTTTATAAATGGTAGACAAATGAAAAGTAATGTAAGGCAAGTTGTTAACCTATTGGAGTATTTGGGGAAGAACAACCAAATCCCTGCGGTGCTAATATTTCTTGATGCGGAGAAAGCATTTGATTGATTGAATTGGCATTTCTTATTGAAAATAATAGAAAAGATGCAGTTTGGAGAATATTTTACACAATCTATAAAGGCAATATATCAGAAACAAACAGCACAAATAATAATTAATGGTAGTTTAACAGATACTTTTAATATAGAAAAAGGAACAAGACAAAGCTGTCCCTTGTCTCCATTATTGTTTATCTTGACTTTGGAATTTTTGTTGAGTAAGATACATGGGTCGGATAAAATCAATGGAATTAAAATTAGGCAGTATGACTACAGATTACGAGCATTTGCAGACAACTTGATTGTTACTTTAACCCAACCATTACAGTCGGTTGTAGGTTTAATGGATATAATTAATCAATATGGACAAGTATCTGGATTTAAAATAAATGCAGGGAAAACAAAGATAATAACTAAAAACATGACTACAAACCAAAAAGATGAATTAGAAAGACTAACAGGATTTGAAATAGTAAAAAAAGTTAAGTATTTAGGGGTTTATATTATGACATCAAATGCGAAATTATTTAAGCATAATTATGATCTGTTGTGGCAAAAAATACAGAGAGAGATGGAAAATTGGAAAAAATTACAATTATCCTTGTTAGGAAGAATAGCAGCAGTAAAAATGAATGTTTTGCCTAAGTTTTTATTTCTTTTTCAAATGATACCAATACTCAAAAAAGATGAGAATTTGAAGATATGGCAGACGGGTATTAATAATTTTGTTTGGGCAGGGAAGAGACCGAGAATAAAACAAAAAATAATGCAGGATACATGTGAAAGAGGAGGTCTCAAAATGCCCAATTTAAGATTATATTATGAGGCAGCTGCTCTGTCAGCAATTGGTGACTGGATGAATTCAACAGAAGAAAGAATATTGAATATTGAGGGATATGATTTGGTTTACGGTTGGCATGCTTATTTATTATATGATAAGAAAGTGGACAAGACTTTTAAAAGTCATATATTAAGAAATATATGAACTACCAAGAGCCTTGGTAGTACAGTGGTCTAAGGCACCCTGTTATTAAGCTGGTTATTAAGACCAGCTGCCTGCAATTATTGCAGGTTTGAATCTCGCCAAGGCTCAAGATTGACTCAGCCTTTCATCCTTTCTAAGGTAGGTAAATTGAGGACCCAGTTGTGGGGGCAATAAGCTGACTTTGTATAAATATACAAAAGGATGAAGGCTATTGCTGAGCACATTGTAAGCCGCCCTGAGTCTCCGAAGAAGGGCGGCATATAAATCAAATTTAAAAAAAAATACTTTACTGCGTGTCTGGAAAAAGTATCAGTATAAATTAAATGATAAGTTACCAATGTGGGCAATACCCAGACACGCGATAGGGAATATAAGTGTAGAGAAAAAACAAGATGTGATTACTTATAAAGAGCTTCTTAATAAGGAAGGAGGTATATTACAACTAAAATCTTTGAATCAATTAAGAGAAGAAAGGATAATTCAAACATGGTTTCAGTATGAACAGCTGCAAGCTAGATGGAGAGAAGATCAGAAAATTGGTATCTCGCAAAATGAGGAGAACTTGGTAAAACAAATTAGAGACCAAAATCAAATGCATATAAAAAGGTTGTATAATGCATTGGTAGAAATAGATTCAGAAACAGAGCTAGTTAAGGATTGTATGATAAAATGGGCACAAAATATTGAAGAACCAATAATGATGGAAATGTGGGAAAAAATATGGGTTAGAAATGTAAAGTTTATGCAAGCCCAAAACTTAAGAGAGAATTTTTATAAAACGTTTTATAGATGGCATCTAGATCCTAAAAAGCTAGCCTGTATGTATCCAAGTTTGCAACCTAAGTGTTGGAGATGTGAAGGTGATGATGCCACGTATTATCATATATGGTGGACATGTAAAAAAATTAAGGCATTTTGGATAAAAATATGGTGGATTATCCAAAACATTCTCAAAAAGAAGATAAAATTTACTCCACAGTACTTTTTGTTAGGTATAATTACAGATTGTACGGTCATAGAGACTAAATTGATTTTAAATTTAATAACAGCAGCCAGACTTTTGGTGGCACAGTATTGGAAGAAGGAAGACTTACCCACCATTGAAGAATGGACATTAAAAGTAGTGAATTTAGCAGAGATGGCAAAAATTTCAGCATACTTGAAGGACCATTCAAATGAAAGATATATATCGGAATGGAGAAAATGGATTGACTATATTCAAAACAAATATCGGACTAAAAAGTTTCAAATAGCTTATGAATGAAACCAACATTTCCTTTTTGAATTATGTTTTGTTAGTTGAAAGGGGAGTTAAAAAGCAAGAGGGAGTTTGGAGCCTACAGAAAGTTAGCATATTTTAGTTTATGTTTGTTAAATGTTATACCCTGTATTTGCTCTGGGAAGTCCGGGGTGGGTGGGGGGGGAGGGGGGTTGGAGGGAGAGGTGGAATGAGGGATGGGGGTGGGGGGAGGAGGGAAGGGGGGAGGAGGGATGGGGTGGGGGGAGGAGGGAAGGGGGGGAGGAGGGATGGGAAAAATTGTTGTAATACTTGATAAAACTTTTTAATAAAAAAAATTGCAGTATTTTTATTTCTACTAACATATAGTGTATGGCAGCTTCTAGATGATTTTCACTGATTTTAAAAAGCTAAGCAAGTAGTATTGGATGGAACACCAACAGGAATACAAGGCTGTAGATGAGACAGGAAAAAAGATTCTGAAATGATAAAGTGGGAATTCGTCAAGAAAATTACAGAAATATACATGTAATAATTGTATATAAAACTTGTAGAGAGCTTTACCTTTATGGATGATGTGCATTAAAACTATACAGTTGTTTTCTTCAGGGAATCATTAAATTACTTCCTACAGTTTGCAATCATCGTAATCATAACAGCAGAACCAATATCATTATTTTTGTAGTACTATGTAATACGTGGAAGCTTACAGAGTAACAAAAACACAAAAATGAGTTATTTGTTTGATATGTACAAATATATATATTTGTATATATCAAACAAGGGGTGTTAAACTGGCAGCCCACAGGCCGGATGCATCACATGCAGGCCATGCCCACCCCGGCTCCACAAAGACAAAAAACATTGTGATACATCACATGACATCACATCACATGATTGAGTTTGACACTCGTGGTATATAAAATTCTTGTATAAAGTATGTGTGTATGTATGAACTGTATGTATCTATTTATGATATTTACATTTTACTTATATAGATCTTGACATGTTTTAGCAAATACAAAGACTTTAATGGTTTTTTTAATTTAAATTTTAAATAGTTTGGTTAATTGTGGTCCAGCTTTATAGAACAAGGTATCCACACACAAAAAAAATACATGAGAATATTTTCTCATTGCTCCCTTTATTTAACCATATCTATTGATTCAACCCATTTACATCTGTCTCTCTCTCTCTCTCTCTCTCTCACACACACACACACATCAACCTCACATAGGAACTCTTACAAAAGGACATCAGACACAACAGGGAAAAATTTTTGAAGTCAACAACTTCATATTTTATAAATTTGGCTTCTATGTAAACAGTAAAAAAATGCAGACTATAATTCATTGATGCAGTATTTATGCTATGCTTAAACCCCATAATCTAGGGTTGATCAGAATTGTTTGCTCTTGGATAGGACCATCACCATTTATTCTGCCAAACTGAAAATAATAAGCTACATGTTTCCCTCACCTAGCAGATTGTTAGATGCTATATCTGCTAATATACTGGTAATGCTATCAAAATTACAAATTAGTTAATTATACCCCACACTAACTGTTGAATTTATTAATTAAAATGCTGATAAATTATGGAAACTATACTGAAAAATTATGGAATTATATTCCAATTTTGCTTTTACAAATTATAGCGAAATCAAGAATAGGAAAATCCTACTTAGGCCACTGAGTTCAAATCTCTTGATAGGCAACCAAGAAGTCTATAGCACACATTCAGGAACTGATCACTTCACTCCTTCTTTTCAGGTAAAACCATCACTCTTAATTTATAACAGTGACTTGACCTTTTTGAACTTGTGTATATACAATATAATGCACTTTATCTTGATCCTGAGCAATCAGTTAACTCCAGAATTATATTATCTCTTTGCTTCAGGTAGAAAAGTGCTACCTTAGACTTAGACTTAGAATAACTTTATTGTCACTTTAAATGTACACTAATCGGCATATTTTCATTGCATACAGCTCTCAAAGGGTCACTACCTCCAATATAAACTACATAAACATAATAAACAAATAAACAAACATACATATACCCACATATATTATATGACAGAGAAAAACAATGCAGTCTAGTTCGGATGTATACATGTACATGGTGAGAAAAACGAATTTTGTGAGTTTACCAGACAGATGGCATAGGGAACAAAGCTATTACAGAATCAGGTAGTTTTGCTAGAAATACTTCAAATCATCCTCCCAGAAACAGAAACAGGCTGTTAAGTGGTTGTGAGGGATCTCTAACAATGCTTTGAACTCTAAGCACATAGCGCTTATAAGCAGTATCCTGAATAACAGAAGGCAAGATTCCTATAATATTCTCAGCTGTTTTACCATTCTCCGTATGGACCTTCTATCTGAGGCACTGCTACCACCAAACTAAACAGTGATGCAATTTGTTAAAACACTTTCAATTGTGCCTCTGTAAAAAGTGGCCAGGACAGAAGGAGAAAGATGTGCTTTCCTCACTCAATGCAGGAAATACCTGTTGCTTTATTTCTGGGAGATATCTTTGAAATTTATATTAAAAAAACTCTCTTATGTGGGAACAATTGTCAAGATTATTTTGTGGGCAGCTTCTTGTTGATCTAATAAGTGTCCATCATCATTATTCATGCAGTATAGGAATTGCTCAGAAGCATCTGACATAGTGTAAATTGCAATTTCCTATCCTAAGAAATATTCTAATCTCATGTTCTAGCTCCCAAACTTGCAAGAAAAATTGTATAAAAATATGCACAATATAGTGTTCAGCCAACTGATTATTAAAAACAAAAACAGTGATTTCTTTGAATACTCCTACACAGTAAATCACCAAGAAGACATTTTACACTATCAAATCTGAGAACTGAAGATCTTTTGCTTAAAATATAATATTCATTTAAATTTCGTAAAAATATTATTTCTTCTAGTGTTCTTATAATGAACATATAGTAAGATTAATTTGGCTAAATATTCTTTAATGAAAATTAAATTTTACTTTTTTGAGATACCTTGTGCTTCCTTATTATTCTTTAACCTCAATTTGTTTTAATATACAAACATGTCCCACAAACAGAGAAAGGAAATCTCTTTTAATGATAGCTATTGAATTGAACAATCCTTTGCGTTACTAAGAAAAATGTTCTCTGGCACTTTACTGATGGCTATTTTTGTGTCTCTCTGCAGTGCTCCCTTAGTGCCTGCTCTTTAATTACCCTGCACTTTGTTCCAGGAAGGTATGTAGTGGCTGCTTGCCAATACTGGCTAAAATTCTTCTTGTCACTAGCATGTCTAACAGCATGTACAGAACGATATCCCAATTAGATCTGTATGCATTAGACACCTGATATAGCAGCTGAATTTGTTCTAAAATGAATCAGTGGGAGCTATAATAGATAAGATTCACAAGAATTTTTGATATTATATAAAGCACCTGAATTTTTTGATTCTTCTGTAATGTTCAAAACAGAATTTTTGTGTAATAATAGAAGGGGATGGAGTGAGGCTGAGTGAGGTTGGGTAGATAAACCATATGAATGTTATTCCGATAATAGAAAATCCTTAGTACAAATCCAGCTAGAACTGGGAAAAGAGTCTTTTGAATTATGTCTCCCAATCAGAAGTCTGAAACAATTCTGTACTGAAAGATGAAGTGCATTTAATTGTCTACCGATAACATTTTCCTGGAAATGACATGAAAAGAAGGCATCATTTGAAAGAAGGCATCACTGACAAACAACCATGAGTTGTTGCTGGTTTGGGGTTATGAACGGGCCATGGCAAAGTTTAAGAAAAGATTCTGAACATGAAATCCCAAATTAAATTAGCAAAATTACTACAAGGAATGAGCTGGAAAATCATAATAATTGTTTTAAATCCAGATACCATAAGGAGCATATAGTTCACAAGCACTGCCGAAACAGTTCTTGATCAAGAACAGAACATTTCATATCTTTCTTGCCAAGTTTTCAGAATCATATGATTGTCCATTACCATATTGGGAATGTATCCTGGATTAGTTAGGCTACAAGGTTTATCTTATCAGTTGTCAAATCTAAATGATGGGCCATACAGTATTCAAGTATCACGAGAGAAAATTACCATTATCCAATATGGTGCATTTCATTTGGTTTGGGAACATGATGAAATTTGTTATGGACTATCAAAAGTTGCATGTAATGTAATGTAACATAATATGTATTATATTGCCTATAATATAACATCATATAGTTTATGAGGAGCTATGTAATATTAGTCCATTTGTCTCATGTCCAAAATGCAGAAACGAGAAAAGGGAAAATTATTAATTTAAATTTAAAAAGATAAAAAACTACAATAAAAGCATACATTTATATAATGCCAGGCCACATTGATGTCAGGGATATTTCCCACCAGTAAGTCATTCTGTATGCATGTTGTTTCCAGGGGACATGTAAAAGATGAATAATTATTTGAATAGTGCCACATGCACAGTAAATAACGTTGTCCTCTTGGAGAAATCCCTATTTTTCCATGTGGTCTTTAGTTCTAAGCAAGTCATGTGCAGTCTATTTAAACATCTCCAAATCGGTCCACTTATAGTCTCAGTCATAGATGGGAGAACATAAAATCAGGCTTGAGGACATTTACCATAAAGACGCTGCTACTTCACTTTCTGTAATTTTGTGTGTTTGTACTTGGAGTTCGCTGGAGTGGAGACCAGAACAACTTGAAAGGAGCAGAAACCAAAGGAGTTTCTCTTCATCAAAATATTGGTGGGAGGAGTTAGGATTTTTGTCACCACTTCAAAAGGATAAGGATTCTTTTTGTACATCGTTTCTGATAATGATTAAAGTTTAACAGGCTATATATTCATGGCTGGACGATTATCCTTCCAATACCTAATTCTATCCAAAATATATTTCCTTTATTTAAATCAGACATATAAAAGAGTAAAAGAATCATATCTCCAGCACTATTTTCCAAATTCATTTCAAGCTTTCCTAGATCTTCCATAATCTCATCTAATTTGACCCTGGGTCATAAATCTTCTTTCTCTTTTATTTTGTTCAATTATCAAATATGTCATGGTGCAATACACAGGAGCCTGGTGGCGCAGCAGACTAAAGCACTGTTATTAACATCAAGCTGTCTGCAATTACTGTAAATTCAAATCTCACCAGGCTCAAGGTTGACTCAGCCTTCCATCCATTCTAAGGTAAGTAAAATGAGGACCCAGATTGTGGGGGCAATAAGCTGACTTTGTATAAATATACAAAAGTATGAAGGCTATTGCTTAATGCATTGTAAGCCGCCCTGAGTCTCCAGAGAAGGGTGGCATATAAATCAATTTTTTTAAAAAAATACAAGATAACCCCAAGAATCACTTTTATGAAATGCATCTTGGATTTTCATTTGTGTATTGTAACACTGAATATAGGAAGATAAACATTAGACAGCACTAGAAGTCTTTTATGTTTACTGGCTACATATAACATGTACTTCTTGTTTGTGCAATGTAGGTGTGTAATCTTAGTTTATGAAATCATCAGCACTACAGTAAAATATTCCATAATAAAATAGCATGGATGAAGTGTAATATTTGTCAGTGTTTCAGTTTCTAGAACTCAAGTAAAACCGATCAGTTTTCTGAAAAATTAGACATTTTGAGCTGTCCTGTGAAAATATCCTTAGAATCAGATTATAGAATTTGAGAGTTGGAAGAAATACTAACGACACAGAATCGAATCCTTTGGTCAGAGCATGAATTCAAATGAAAGCATCTCTGACAGATGGCTATTAACTCTCTGCTCAAACACATGTGAATAAGTGTTGAGTCCTCGCAGTTACGACTCCACCCCGACAGGCTTGTTGCCAGCCAACGCGGATTGGCTAAGACGCGAGCAGAGAATTCGCGGGAGAATCCTGCTCGCCTATTGGCTCGCCCCGTGTTGACAGGTTCCTTAAGGAGCTGTCAGTGAGTTTGCTAGTTAGTTCGTGTTTGCCAGTCCTAGTTGTTGTTGTTGTTATCTTCTCAATAAAGTTACGTTCACTGCAGCCGAGCCTCCGTCGTCATTGCCACCTTAATACTTAATACTGGCGACGAAGGTGGGATCGATTCCCAGGTCGCACGGTTGATGAGATTTGGACTCTGACTCGTTTGGGCGATGGCAACCCCGTTTCCTCTTTTCACGGCTTATGACTCATTGACTGAGACGTGGGATGACTATATTGACAGATTCGAATGTTTCCTACAAGCTAATGATCTCTCTGACTTGCCGAGTGCTCGGAAACGAGGGTACTTCCTCAGTTCTTGCGGAAGGGAGGTTTTCGGCACCGCTAGGGCTCTAGCTGCTCCTCAACCTGTCTTCACTGTACCGTGGGAGGTTCTGCTTCAGAAACTAAAGAACCACTACTCCCCAGCACCTTCCCGCATTGCGCGACGACACGCGTTCTATCAACGCTCGCAAGCCGATGGGGAGAATATAAATGACTATATGGCCTCTCTGCGCACCACAGCGCGCCATTGCGAGTTCCCTGCATTAGACGACGCTCTTTTGGATCAGTTCGTGTGTGGGGTCAGGGATCTTAAATTACAGCGACGTTTGCTGGCTCGCTCCGAGCTGACTCTTTCTGTGGCCATGGACGAAGCCAGAGCGTCCGAAATGTCGGACAAGTCAGCTGCCGAGATCAGACGCGTCTTACCAGCGATGGCCCCCCTCAGCAAGCCCCAATCAATCCATCGTGAGGAAACAGAGCTGTCAGACTCCTCTGAAGAGGATGAGGAGGTGAGCCGTCTCAAGTCTGTGAAGAAGAATAAGCGGCCTCCGCCTCCCAATAAACCTGCAAACAGCTGTCTGGGTTGTGGCGGCCCCCACAATAGGGCCGACTGCTGGTTTAAATCTGCTGTTTGCCGCCGCTGCGGCAAACGGGGCCATCTATCCCGCGTTTGCAGAGCGGCGTGCCCGGCCTCCGTGGGAACCTCCGAGCCTGTTAAAAAACGATGGAAGCCATCCGGCCACCGAGATGATTGTTTCGCGATTGAACGCGACCTCGATTCTCCATCTGTGGCCATCAACCATGACTCTGTCTGGGCCCCCGCGAACAAAATTTACCTCACGGTTCGGTTGGAGGGCACCCCATGCAGAATGGAGATTGACACAGGGTATCCAAAATCCCTGATGGCGTGGAACACTCTCCAAGCACTACTGCCAAACCTCTCCTTACATCAACTGCAACCCTGTTCCGTGAGGCTGAAAGATTACCAGGGGAAGCCAATCCCTACCGTAGGGTGTGGAACTTTCAACATTTCACATGGTGACTTCTCTGGCCGCCTGCCTCTGATTGTGGTTCATGACAAGCTTCCCAGCCTACTGGGCCTTGATTGGTTTGCTGCCCTGCGCCTTGGCGTTTCTGGCATCCATGCCACCAGTCCAGATGTGCCATCTTCCCTTTTCAGCGAATTCGCTGATGTTTTTGACTCCAGCCTTGGTAAATATACTGGAAGCCCCATTTCCTTTAATCTGGACCCCCAGGTGGCGCCCATCCGGCTGAAACCTCGAAGGGTGCCCCTCACTCTCAGGCCCAAAGTCGACCAAGAAATAGATAAGCTTATTGAGCAGGGGGTGCTTGAGCCGGTGGACCACTCTAAGTGGGAAACGCCGATTGTTATCCCCCTTAAAAAAGACGGCTCCATTAGAATCTGCGGAGATTTTAAGTGTACATTAAACCGGGCGTTGCAGGCAAACCCCTATCCCGTGCCTGTGGTGCAACACCTGCTTCATTCCTTAGGCCAGGGACAATTGTTTGCTAAGCTGGATTTGGCACAAGCCTACCAGCAGCTCCCTGTAGACGAGGCCACCGCATTAGCCCAAACAATAGTCACTCACCGTGGAGCGTTTAAATGTAAACGGTTACAGTTTGGGGTGAGCGTGGCCCCAGGAATCTTCCAGTGTTTAATGGAGCAACTGCTCCATGGCCTTAAGGGGGTGGTACCCTATTTTGATGACATCCTGATCGCAGCCGCCGATCAGGATGACCTCTTCGTCAAACTACGGGCTGTCCTTTGCCGGTTCAGGCAGGCGGGGCTTAGGCTGAAGAGGGACAAATGCCGGGTGGGCGTTCCCCAGGTTGAATTCTTGGGGTTCCTGATTGACTCCCGGGGCATTCATCCGGCTCCTGCAAAAGTGGAGGCTATAAAGAACGCCCCCACCCCCTCTTCAAAGGCCGAACTACAAGCTTTTTTAGGCCTGCTTAATTTCTACGCAGTGTTCTTACCTCATAAAGCGTCTCTAGCTGAGCCATTGCATCGGCTCTTGGACGCTAAAACACCATGGCATTGGAGCCGAAAGGCGGCTGCCTCGTTTAGGGCTGTCAAAGACGCCCTTACCTCGGATGTTGTCCTAGTCCAGTACGATGCCAGCCTTCCATTAACCCTAACGTGCGATGCTTCTCCGTACGGGGTGGGGGCCATCCTTAGCCATGTCCTGCCCAATGGCTCGGAGGCCCCCATCGCGTACTATTCTAGGACCCTATCAGCCGCGGAGAGAAATTATAGCCAGCTTGATAGGGAGGCGTTGGCAGCCGTAGCTGGAATCAAATGATTCCATGACTACATCTATGGTCGGTTCTTCCACCTCGTTACCGACCATAAACCCTTGCTAGGTTTACTGGCTGGCGACCGCCAAACGCCTCTAATTCTCTCTCCGTGCATGTCCCGATGGGCAGAGTTTCTGGCAGCCTACTCCTACCAACTCCTGTATAGGCCGGGCAAAGCGATCGCCCACGCTGACACTTTGAGCCGCTGTCCCCTCCCAGACATCGTCCACGACCCTGCTCCGGCGATTTCCGTTATGCTGATTGATGAGTTGCGGTCACCCATTACCGCAACTGACATAAGCACCCTGTCCGCAACCGACCCCACCATTTCTAAGGTCCTGGATTGGGTCCGCAGGGGTTGGCCACAACAACCAACTGCCGAGAGGTTTTTGCCATTCCACCGCAGACAGCACGAGCTGTCTGTGCATAAGGGCTGCCTGTTATGGGGCAACCGGGTGGTCATACCTCCCAGCCTCAGACCCCAAATACTAGCCCATCTTCACGATGCCCATCCGGGCATCGTGCGCATGAAGGCACTCGGGCGCAGCTATGTGTGGTGGCCCTTGATGGACCGGGAGATAGAGGAGTGGGTGGCAAAATGCCGGCATTGTCAATTGACTAGGCCAGTCGCACCGGCTGCCCCCGTGAGGGAATGGGAGTCCTCCAGAACCCCGTGGGCGCGAGTCCACATGGATCTCGCTGGCCCTTTCCATGGCCGGACTTTTATTATAGCCGTCGATGCCTTTTCTAAATGGGTTGAGTTAGCACTTCTAACTTCCACCAACACGGACGCTGTGATTAGAGTTTTGGAGGGGTGGTTCGCATCCCATGGGCTACCCGATGTGTTGGTAACTGACAATGGGCCACAATTCACATCGGCACCCTTCCAGTTGTTTCTTGCCAGGTTGGGTATACGCCATGCTCAAACGGCCCCCTTCAATCCCGCCGCGAACGGCCAGGCAGAAAGGGCCGTTAGGTCTGCTAAAGACGCCCTACGCCGCCTGGGCACTTCTAATTGGCACCATGACATCTGCCGTTACCTTTTGGCACAGCACACCATGCCGAGCGCTGCCACCAAAACCAGCCCGGCGGAACTCCTAATGGGTCGGCGTCTCTGGACCACACTTGACCGTTTGCACCCTGACTACATCTCCAAGTCCTTCCGTGAAACGCAAGCGGGTGTAAGGGTTTTCCTGGTGGGGGACACTGTGTATGCACAGAACTTCGGATCTGATGTAAAGTGGGTCCCGGGGCATGTCATCCAACTAACGGGGCCCTATTCTTATAGGGTCCGGCTCTCCGACGGACGCGAGTGGAGGCGCCATATAAACCAACTCAGAAGGAGAGCCGACCGGCAAATCGGTCAAGGCCTACCTGACACAACCACCGATACTACCGCTGATAGGCCTGCAACTCTACCAGTTTCAATAAACCCCACTCCAACCGATACGTTCTCGTCGGAAGACTTACCTGATTTTCCCGCTGCGGTGACGCCTCTGGAACCGGCCAACGAGGACCCTGTATCACCTCCGACTGCACCGCCCACAGAAGCTCCAGCTCCGCCTGCAACACCATCCCCTCCTGCACTGAGGCGGTCTGGGCGGAGCCGACACCGCCCTGCGTATTTGGAGGACTACGCATGCGCTATCTGGGTAGAGAGGGGTGTTGAGTCCTCGGAGTTACGACTCCACCCCGACAGGCTTGTTGCCAGTCAACGCGGATTGGCTAAGACGCGAGCAGAGAATTCGCGGGAGAATCCTGCTCGCGTATTGGCTCGCCCCGTGTTGACAGGTTCCTTAAGGAGCTGTCAGTGAGTTTGCTAGTTAGTTCGTGTTTGCCAGTCCTAGTTGTTGTTGTTGTTATCTTCTCAATAAAGTTACGTTCACTGCAGCCGAGCCTCCGTCGTCATTGCCACCTTAATACTTAATAATAAGGGCTCATCACTTCTCTTAGCAAGTGGCTCCACAGCTGAACTGCTTCTACCAGATGTATTTTTTTTTCTTAACATTCAGCTATAATCTACTTTCCTGTAACTTAAAACCACTATTTCATTACCTATGTTCTGGAACAACAGAGAATATATTCTGAACTTATTTTGTTCGACATTCCATCTGGGTCATGAAAAGTTTATTAGATGGTCTTTTCTTTTTCTCAAAGCTACCCAGTTTTCCCATCCCCTTTTTGTAAGACTTATTTTCAAGTTCCTTGATCATCATCAGTGCCCTTCTTTGCATTTATTCCAGTGTCTCTTTTGAGAAATGTGTTTCCAGAACTGAAATGGCCATGAGATATTCAGAATATAGTAGACTCATACTTAGTTTGCATTGACTTATACTAAGTAAATCAAATTTACTTCCACTTCCTTTTTACAAGTACTTCCATGAAGCCCAATATTCCCCATGTTATGCCTGGTGTTTTGATTTCTTTTCCCTGATTAAAGAACTCAGCATTTGTTTCCTGCATTCCTCCTTCTTCCAAAGGTTTATCACCAGCACTAAAACAACTCTAGCCTCAGGCAGCAGATAATCAGTGCAGGTGTGAGAAACCTTCTTTCCTAATAAAACATGACACTTGTTTACAATGTTGCTGATATCCTATTGCTGATGGCAGAAGAAATGCAGTAAAAGATGGATGAAAAGTTACTATTCTTATTCTTTCACACTACCCCTGCAGAAAATCTTTAGATGAATGGATGGATGGATTTTCACAAACACCTCACAAGTTAGCAACTAAATTAGTCATCTTCAAGACCAGAAAAATTGTTCACCCTTGCATTGAAGCCGTTGCATTAAAAAAAAAAACCCTAGATCCTGTGACTTATTTTCTTCAACATAAACAGGTATGGGAATTTGATTTCACTTAGGTTTCATTTTATTTTCTGGATCTTCTTCCAATGTGGAAAACACCATTAGACTCAAAATTCCAATAGATGATTTTCTGCCAATCATCATAGGGTAACAAACAAACAATTAAATGGGTGAAAATCCATCAAACTTGTGATGGTCCTCTTTTATCAGCTCTCATTTATCTCTTCTTAGTGTCCATTGGGCATATTTCTGCTATATAATTTATGGCATATAAACACTATCTAGAAATGGGCTTTTGATAAAATTGTTCAAGGATTCTTGAACAATAAATCCTAATCCTAGCACATGCATCAAGATGTTTTACTTTTTTATGTTATAAATAATGTATGCTGAATCAGATAATAAATCTATACAAAAATGTTTGTTATGGGTGGTTTAAAAAATGATGCTATTCTGTGTAATTTTGATCATAGTAACAGCTATATAAAAGTGAGGGTATTAATGATGATATTTGTTTTTACTTGAAATTTCTAACACTTGATTGTATTTAAACTTCATTGCCTTTTAGATCTAAATACCCATGCTGTCCAAGGAATATCCTACTTTACTTGAGAGCCACTCAATAAGGGCAAGGTTAATGCTTCAATATCCTTTAAACTTTCTTGTGTGCATTCATATGAAGATATTTCTCCATAATCATACCCAGGAAAAAAATGCAGGATAGATCTATCACCTTCCTACGAACCCACAATCAAGTAAGTGTTAAATGCAGACACCTTCAATATATGCTTTTATATATCATAGGATCAAGGTCAAGGTTTGGCTTCATCAAATGAAAGTTCAGTATAATTTGGTTGACTTGGATCCCCTCCCCCTCCCTTGGCAATGCAGTAAAACCTGTGAGTGGTCTTTAATTACCACCTCATAGGTTGTTTGGAAAATATTACAATCATCTATCATCAAGTCATGCAAGATGTTTATATTAAATCAGAATTTAAAAATAGATCAATGATAGAGAGAGAGAGAGAGAGAGAGAGAGAGAGAGAGAATATATATAGTATCGTAAGTATCATAAGAGACTATTTGGCTGTGATTGCTTTTTGAGACTGTGCCATAGAAAAATGAAATTCAAAGCATAGTCAGCACTGCAGAGAACCCATGAAAATATATGCGTGGCTTGCATTTATTACTGTGCATTTGCCTAACTCTTTTTAATGGTTATTTTATCTTTTCTATGTTTATAGGATGGAGCACAATGGTTCAGCAGATAAAAGATGCTGAGCTTGTGAGCTAGAAAGCTGACAACTTGGGTTCGAGACCTACCGCACAATGGAGTGAGCTCTTGTTCCTGTTCCAGTTCCTGCTCACCAAGCAGTTCAAAAGCATGCAAATACAAGTAGATAAACTGGCATCACTGGTGGGAAGATAACAGCATTCCATGCACCTTGGCATATAGTCATGCTGGCCACATGACCACAGAAATGTCTTTGGACAATGCTGCTTCCTCAGCTAAAAATAGAAATGAGCATCACCTCATAGAGTCAGACACAATTGGACAGGGGGAATCTTTACATTTATGTTCACACATTTTGGATTACTCTGAGATAATGAACGCTGTAGGCAATCTATGTTTGTCTGTCACTTTCAAAAAAAAAGAACAATTATTACATAATTTGTGATATTTGTAACAGGGTGACTATTATATAGTCACGTAATATCATTAGCAATAGAAGAAACTTTCAAATGCAGACAAGAAAGACAACATCCAATATTCAATTATGACAAACTTCACACAAACCTCAGTTTTTAGACTGTTGAAGAATGTTTGACAAGGCAAGCCACTGGTGTGTAAAATGAGAATAATGCCCCTTTCTACTAGCACTGAAGATGTTCCCTAGTTTGGTATTGAAATGTCTGCAAGAAAACAACCAAACTCAGAGAACACCAAGGACTCCACAATTCAACCCTGAGCTACAATTAGTCTCTTCTATCTGTAAAATAACTTTACCACCAGCTCCAATATAATTTCATTTATAAAAAATGCCACAGATTTTAGAATTGGATCAAAGAATGTAGAACAAACCTTTGATATTTTTTGACTAGGTAATACATGAAATTATATCATACATAAAAATATACACATTTTGTAACAACTTTCCTTTAACTTGAATTGGTTAATATTACTATTAAATATATCAGTTGGAGAAAATTATGTTAGGAGTTAGGAGTTGGAACCCAGAGAATAATAGATAACAAGAATCAGAATAAAAAAGCAAAACAGAGACAGAAGAGATGACAAAAATTCTTGAGATGTCTACAGAAGTCATGGGCCATTTCTTTGAAAGCTGCTTGGTGAAGTATTAGACTTGTCTTGAATGAGGCCATGAGCAAATTATGGTTGTTACATGAATCCTATCCTTAAAGTAGTCTGAGCAATATAACTGCTAGAAAAAATGATAATAAAAGAAGGAAATAAAATCTTCTTTCAATATTTGATTCCTATTCTGACCTAAACAAAGGTAAAAAAAAAATTATGAGAGATTAATGATTGACATCTGGAATCCCTAACTCAGCCTAAATGCATGACTGAACTTGTGGGGTTTTTTTTCTTGCTAACATAAAGTGCATAGCAAGCTGGTGACATAGCAAATGAAGAACATTAGTTTAATTATTTTGCAAGCTTATTGCTTGTTGACGAGACCCGAAAGAGAGACAAAGAAAGGGAGGACAGATACAGTGACAAAATATATGTCTTCTATATACTTCCTTCATATTTGTGTGTGTTTGCACGTGTGAGGCAGGATGGTGGGAGGGGAAGAATAGATAGCTGATTTAAGTAAAGGACACTCAACATTTACTGCTCACTACTTGAACAATGGATAAAATACTTAATATCTGTTTCCTGTTTATCAAGTGAATTGACAATTTCATCAGGGACAGAAGAATGAGCACTGGCCATGTAAATAATTACTGGACACAGGGCAAGAGCAGCCTGCCCGAGCCTCTCAAAGGAGCATATGAATCAAAGCCTATATTTCTACAGTTGCAATATCTCTTAATATTTTTCTTATACTGTAGCATTAAATAGGAACTTTTAATCATTATTGCAGTATCACACATATTTATTTTTTACATAAAAAAATAAAGCTTTATGAACCACCTCTGTTGAGGGGAAAATGTGTGATATCTCAAGGCAGTTTTGAAATAGTAAGGAAAAAAAAGACTCTCTGAACTGAGCTGTATTTTTTAATAATATTTTCAGATCAAGATGATGAAAAGAAACCCAGAAGTGCAATTCAAATGTCTCATCTGGAATTCAACATCCAAGTCTCAAAGTTTTTTTGTTTTAAATGTGATGTAATTACTGTATATAGGGCCTGAAAGTTGATTCTGGCCAAGAGACACAGTTTGTCACTTTGTGTTCTGCTAAGGTGAAACCTAAAATAGATTTTTTTAAAAATGATATTTCACTTTATTTATCTTTAATTAATATTCAATATAGTTAAAAATTGTTCTTCATTTACATATTGAAATTAGACTTCCCAAATTAATCATTATACTACATGGTAGTACATTCCACTCCATTAATTATAAAAACTCAACCAATAGTCATCTATGTGTAGATCAGTTTATCTGCAAATAGATGTGACATAAACTTGTTCGCAACATTATTTTCTTTGTAATGAGTAAAACCAAATAGGAAAAATAGAGAAAAATACTATATATCAGAAGCCTACTACAGAAAAGTCAAAAATAATTTTGAAAGTAAATTTCAAAGTAAGTAAATTAATTAAAATAAATTGTCCCTGAGTAAATTATTGATTTCAATCTTGTCAGGTAAAACTTGTTTCTCAAGTTTAAACACAGTCTATCTATATAGGCAAGCACTCTTAACATTTATTTCTGACTCCATTGTTCAAAAATATCCTTCAATATATCCAATATTAAAATATTTTGGTCCATTCTGTATTGTTAAGTCAAATTTAAGTGTTCTCCTTTAATTGTAAATTAATTCACCTGATTCCCTTTTAGTGTCCAACTTCCAACATCTTATCCTATCATACTTTTTAGTTTTTTAAGATAATTAAAAAAAAAGTATCCTGGGAAGGATTATATATAATTTTTTAACATAATAATTCCACCTTCAGTTAAACCATTTGTTGTCCAGGTAAAATGATAATCAAGATTTACAACAATATTAATTACATTAACATTAATTCTATTCTATAATATAATATTAAAATGATAATATTAAACATAATAATCATAATACTTGCTTCTTTCTCTTAATATATCTTCTTTATTTCACTAATCTGGAAAGGATTCTTATGATTAATTTCAAAATCTTATTCCAAATATGTCTAGTCCTTTAATCCATTTGAAACTTTCCAAAATTAAAGTTCTAATTACTCTTTTGCTATTTATTCCAAAATATTTTTAAAAAATCCTTATACATATTTAAAACTAGAAGGAAACTGGTACTATAAAACCTGTTAACCAAAAGATTCCCACTTGCCAAAAAGCCATTAATAAGCAAATTCCAAAAGTAATTAGAAAAGGAAGTTTTCAAATCTAGTGTCCTTTTGTAGGTGCCAACAGCAATTTCAGCGAGATGGCTATTCCTTGTTTCTAGAACTCCTAGATTTCATCTGTCTGAAGAACCTGTGGTGATCTGAGGCAATGGAGGTATTCAGCTGGTTCTATCTGGTTTGGGCGAACAGGTATCAGCGGCTGTGGGAGGCTCTGCCCATCATCCGGACATCCCGTTTTTGACACTCTGCTCATGTGTGGAAGGCTCTGCACATGTGCAGAGGTGGACACTCACATTTGCTAACCAGTAGCGAAGGTAAGTGAATACCACCCCTGATCTGAGGTTCCCTCCTTGTCCATAGATTGATTATGGGGAGCCATTTTACTCTCCAGCTCTTCATTCTTCTGTGGTCATCAACTCTGTTTTTAGAGGAGCCATCTTCAATTTCTTCTTTGGAAGTCCATTCCTGAATAAATGAATTATATGGGGAATTAACCCACTAAATGTGAAGTCTTAACAAGTATTACAACACTTGAAAGCAATCTATATAAAAATGTAAATGTCCGTTTGTACATAACCGCACATCTCCGAAAGTTCTTCACCGATTGCTTTCAAATTTTGACACAACGTTGCATTCGACTACAGGCATGTTTTTATATACCTATATTATATATATGTCACACGTGTGACAGGTGAAAACATGAAAAACATTGGAAAACATTGAAAGACATTGACAAACATTGACAAACATTGAAAAACAGAGCCATCTGCTGGACGTAAAACCAACATGGCAGCCTCCCAGCCCTGATTACGCTCAACAGATTTCTGCTCCTTATATTTAGACTCTCCATATTGCTTCCAAGAAACTGCGCATTTGGAAGGCAGAGACGCCCGAGGGCCATATCCTGCCACCAGGCTCGGCAGGTAGGCAGCTGGCTCCCCACTGGGAAGCCCTCGCAGCCAGCGCTTCTAGGGCTGGGCGGGGCCCACCCAAGCCTGGCTCTGACCTTCCCCTCTCCCAGCCACCCTGCGAACTAGCCTCACCTGCCGCTGCTGCCCATCCCCCTCGCCAGCCGCTCTCGGGACTCCCTCCAAAGAACACCTGGCAATGAGGCTGCCTGGGTCCACCAAGCAGGAACCCTCCGTCCCTCGCCTGGCCCGAATTGTGCCTGGCCCAGTGCTACCACGGGCCCCGAGGTCAGAAAGACCAGCCGCTAACTGGCGCTATGCGAATCCGGTCAGTGAGCGGGAGATGGAGGCAACTGGAGCCTCAGGGTTGCCTTTGACCAGCGCTGCCTTTGATTCCCAGGTGGGCGCTCTGGCAGTTCACGGAGCCTACATGAAAATTTCAGCCTCTGGCAGAAAAGGGGCTCCAGGGAGGCTTTGGGGGGGCAGAAACGGGCAGGAGGGAGGATGGCCAGCCCTCCTTCATTTTGCCTGGAAGAGCAGGGGATTTAATCATTCCCCTGCCCTTGGCAGGCGGGGGAGGAGAACTGCACAGCAGGGGTCCAGTGGGGTATACGTGATTCCTGGCTTTTCTGCTTTCTTCCTTCAGATGGGAAGCCCCAAACCAGCTTCGAACCCCCACCACACCCCCTCCCTCCCTCCCTTCCCTGCCCTGCTATGCATCTCCCCGTTGAGCCCCCAGAGAACATCTGTGTAGAGAGGATGGAGGGGACCCCCGAGTTTCTGCTGTGGTGCGGAGAGCTGTGAAGGCCTGGCCTGAAAAGGCAAGGGCGATGGCGGGGGATGCAGAAGAGGCCGGGCCAGAGAGACAGAGATAAACAGAGAAAGAGGGAGAGAGAGACATAGAGAAATACAGAGAGATTGGGGGAGAGAGACACACATATACAGAGATATATAGAGAGAGGGTGGGGGAGAGAGAGACATAGAGAGATACAGAGAGACGGGGGAGAGAGAGAGACATAGAGATACAGAGAGAGGGGGAGAGAGAGACACAGAGAGAGATACAGAGGGGGGAGAGAGAGACAGAGAGAGATACAGGGGGAGAGAGAGACAGAGAGATAGAGAGGGGGAGAGAGAGACACATAGAGAGATATGAAGAGAGAGGGGGAGACAGAGAGGGAGGATTTTGTGGTTCCCATTGTTTTTTAGCAACCGGTTCTCTAATCACCAGCTGGGTAGGCGTGGCCCGGGGGCTGTCATGTGACTTGATGTCAAGTTGGCCATGCCCACCAAATGTTTGTGGAGACTTTGGAACTTCAGCCTCGCTCTTTTAGCCCAGCAGAAGCACCAGACTGGGCCACAGCAATGTGTGGCCGGGTACAGCTAGTTAATAGAATATAATAATTACCTAGCTTTGACCAGGTGTGAAAGCAAACACTACAAATGAAACATGAATGAATAGCTGCATTACAACAGCCCCATCAACATTTAATTCTAGGATTCATGCCACAACATAATTCAAAATAAACAAAAAAATCATTTACCTATATTATAAGTGAGACACTGTTTCTCTAAAGAACTACTATATTTATCAATAATTTTCATGAAAGTGCCTTACATGAGGAATGGCATTAATAAATACATATTATATCTCATCTGTGATTTTCCAAATATGAATACATCAATCTCTTTACATATATAAAACAGTTGAAAGATCTGGAAGTCATATCCTATTTTTATACTGTGTCATCTTTAGTTGCTTTCTATCATACAATATTCCCATTTATGCTTCAACTATACTTCTGTTTGATCCCCTTAAAACTAATTTTACCTACTGAGAGGCATTGATAAAGCAGATGATTTAGGCCTGTTGGACATGAAGTAATTTCCATATTGTGCTTTGTCTTCTGCTAAATCTTGTGAAAAATGGGGGAAAAAATCTTTCATGATAATAAATATGTATGTACTGTATGGGTATACTGTGTATATATGTACAATGACAATAAACTTTATATAAAAAAATAAATAATACTATGCCTGGCCTTATTTAAATATTTAGCCATGATGACAATCTTGCTCTTTTAATAAAAGCATTCCTTGTCCTAAAAGATGCAGCCGGCAGAGAATTCTACAGAATTTTTGGGCCTTTCCAGAAACCAATGATGCCCTTGAAGTGATGTCCCAGTGCCTGGAGGCCGTGTGGATCTGGATGGGGAGAAACAGACTCAGGCTCAACACATCCAAGACCGAGTGGCTGTGGTTTTCGGCGTCCTGATATAGCCAGTTGATACCATCACTGACTATTGGGGGCGAGTCGTTGGCCCCCACGGAGAGGGCTTGCAACTTGGGTGTCCTCCTGGATACACGGCTGTCTTTAGAAGAACATCTGACGGCTGTGGCCAGGAGGGCTTTCTATCAGGTTCGCCTGATCCACCAATTGCGTCCCTTTCTGGATCGGGACTCCTTATGCACGGTCACTCATGCCCTCGTCACTTCCCACCTGGACTACTGTAATGCTCTCTACATGGGGCTCTCCTTGAGGAGCACCCAGAGGCTCCAACTGGTCCAGAATGCAGCCGCGTGGGTGGTTGTAGGAGCGACATGGCGCTCCCATGTAACACCTCTCCTGCGCGAGCTGCACTGGCTCCTGGTGGTCTTCCGAGTGCGCTTCAAGGTATTGGTTACCACCTTTAGAGCACTCCATGGCTTAGGACCTGGGTACCTACGAGACCGCCTTCTGCCACTGGTAGCCTCTCACCGGCCAGTATGCTCCCACAGAGAGGGGCTCCTCAGGGTGCCATCGGTCAAACAGTGTCGACTGGTGGCCTCCAGGGGGAGGCCTCTGTGGGGGCACCTGCCCTTTGGAACGAGCTCCCCCCAGAGATATCGAGGATCCCGGATTTACACACTTTCCGCTGTGCCCTCAAGACTTTTTTATTCCAACAAGCTGGGCTGGCCTAACTCTTTTTAATTGCTTAATTTTAATTTGCTTTTTAAAATGGGGTGTTTTAATTAGTATGGGCCAAATTTATTTAATATGTTTTAAATTGTTTTTAAATTTTATATTGTATGTGTTTTATTTTTGGCTGTTCACCGCCCTGAGTCCTTCGGGAGAAGGGCAGTATATAAATCCAAATAAACCTTAAACCTTAAACCTTTCATGTCTAAATGGGAGAAGGTTTCAATCTACTGGAGCTGTGGATGTGGATGAATCAATAGGATCATAAACAATAGAAGTTTACCATGGACATTGTCTGCCTACCCTTTTCTTAGCCCAATTCAAAGTATTTTATAATGTTAATGCATTGTTGTTGTTGTTTTATTATTGTAATTGTATGCTGTGCTGTTCCTGATTTGCTTGTTTGTAATCCAACGAATTCCTGTTACTGAAGAGCATAACCAATTAATCTATCAGCCAACAAAGGTAGGCTAAAGAGCACTTGCTATTTGCTGTTTGCTATTTAATTGGTTTTCCTCCAAAATTAAAATAACACCATTAACCCCTTTTTATATGTAGTTACAATCAATAGAACGAACAGCATGGTGGCCTAGTGGTGAAAAGAGTGGCACAGTAGCCTAATGGTGAAGACTCTCATCTCTCATTTGGAAGGTTGAGAGTTCAATCCTAGGTAATGGCAGATGTTTCTCTCCTATGGTGCAAAGGAAAAATATTTGCTGCAAACTTCATGTAGGTGTCATGAAGGGCATTCAATCAGTAAATGCTCAGCTCCAGTCAATCTTGTGACTGTACCCTAATAGGAACCATAGGGTCATAAAAAGCAAAATAAATAAATAAATAAATAAAATGTAGTTACAGTCATAGATGCAATATTTCCCTAAGAAGGACAAACTAAAAATATAGAGAACTTTGATTAATATCAATTTGCTGATACCTTTAAGAATTTGTCATGACACATCAGGCATAGAAATGCAGGTAAAAATTACTTATCCAACCATTAAGGGACTCACAAATAGAAATGGTTTCCTTGGAGATTGAGCAGAAGTATTTAAAAGCAAGATGAAGTTCTTTAAGAATGGGTCTCTGCCCAAATCATTTAATTATAGCTCTTCTTATGGTGTAGAGGGAGGAGGAGGGGAAGGAAATGTGAGAAAAAAACAATGATAATTTCTGAGCAGGTCAATGATTTTATGTTAATATATCTTTTCCATATAAAAGGACAAACATGCACTAATGACAGCAGACAATAAAACCATCTACTTAACAGCGTAATTCTGAATTATAGAATTATACAGTGCATGTATTTGCATGTAAAGCTATATAGTGCAAAGGACTTGATTTTCAATTAATGTGCTTTCTAGGACTGAATAGAGACATTATGGATGCCTTTAAAGAGCCATTCTATGTTACTCTTGCTGAAATTTATTCAGAATAGATTTGGAGTTTTGATAATATTGGGATCTCCAATAATTAACATCAAGAAGCAATTTATCTGTTTATGATTTAGCATAAGATGTAAACCCCAGACATGCTTGTTTTAAACATGACTTACAACTTTGAATATTATGTGAACCCAGCATGGTTTAATTAAACTAAGGTTAGTGCACACCATCATAAGAATTGTTGGGTTTTTTTTTTTTTTTTTTGGTTGTTAATATACTGGATTGTAGAGATGGGAATTTTTTTTATATCAGTTACAGAGCTCAGAAATCAAACTACATTTAGAAAGCGGAGTTCCCATTTAAACATTCCTTACCTTGTAATCAGCTTTTTTCTCCTGTCTGGACTTTCCTACTATTAATGCTTTACCTTTGTGGGAAGACAAGGGAGTAGTTGGAACAGGGAATCAGGAACTCAGTTCCAAAGCACTCAAGAATTACATCCTGAACAAACCCTCAAACTATTAATCTATATTTGAAGGAAACCAGAATGGGGTCAATTGCAGAACTATGAAGGAGCAAATTGAGCAGTCACCAGATTCCAAAGCTAGGAAATTAAAGGCAAATTTCTAAAGAGAAAAGAGGAAAATAATGGAACAAGAAATATTTCTTGCTGATGGGAAATCTCTTAATTTGTCTAGGAGGGTAGAAAATTTGAAGAAAAAAAAAACAAGTAAACAAAACAAAATAAGAATCAACCAATTATGACCTAGTTTGAATTGGATTGGGACAAGATTACACATTGGTACTCTTCCTAGAGTGATCTTGTTCAATTTTGAATTCACATATTGTGGCTTTGTTAAATTAAATTAATTGATAAATGGAATATCATCTAGTGTTATTGCCATAGGGGCAGGATCTGCTTTTTGGATCGACGAATCCAATGGTGGGATTCTGCCGGTTCTAGGCAGTTCGGCCAAACCGTTTGTTAAATTTCTGGCTTGCCCCGTACCTTGCCAATAAATAGTGGGGCGGGGCAGGGCAGGGCAAGGGGCGGGCGAGCCAATAATTTAACAAATAGTTCAGTGTTTTTTTGTAATTTATGGCCTCGCAGCACACCAAACTGTTCTTAAATTGCTGGCTCGCCCACCCCTTGCCCCGCCCCGCCTCCCACCCACGCGGCGCCAGCCTACCCTAGCAGGGTGGGCAATTGTGGCTCTTTTACAACCTGTGGACTTCAACTCCCAGAATTCTTGAGACGGCTGTCTCAAGAATTCTGGGAGTTGAAGTCCACAGGTTGTAAAAGAGCCACAATTTCCCACCCCTGCTTAGCTATCCAGTCGCTGGGGGAGACGTGCGACTTTTCTCCGCCCTGGAACACTGGCTGCCCAGGCTGCAGCCGAAGCTCTGCATTGTAATGGGCTCCAGGAGGAGGAGGGGCGCCGTCTGACCCATTGCAAAGCTCAGTAAGAGCAAAAAGAGCTGGCTGCAGGTGAAGCCAGGCTGATGTATGAGCAGTGGGGCGCAGGCTTAAGGTGCCGCCCCAAGCCAAGGGGCGACCTGATGGTTCAGTAGGTGCACTGCCGCCGCCACCTGGGCGGGAGAGGAGAAAGAGATGGAGAGGAAGAGGAAGAGAGATGAAGGAGAGGAAGGGGGTGGGAGAAAGAGAGATGAAGGAGAGAAAGGGGGAGGGAGAAAGAGAGATGGAGAGGAAGAGAGATGAAGGTGAGAAAGGGGGAAAAAGAGAGATGGAGAGAAAGAGATGACGGAGAGAAAGGAGGGAGAAAGAAAGAGATGAGAGAGATGAAAGAGACACACAGAGATACCTGTTTAAAAGAAATTACTGGGAGCCACAAAACCTGGGTGGGAGTAAGTGATATGGAGTTGGCAATGCCCACCCAGGTTTAAGGTTGTGTTTAAGTGTTTACATGTGTTTAAGGTTGAGTGTTTAAAGTTGCAGACCCTGACCTACCCCATCCGATCACTTCACCCTGCAGCCAGCCCTGTAGGCGTGCGCCCGCCTCCCACCTGGGCAGCAGCGGCTTACCTACCCCGGTTGCATCACCTTGCCCTGCAGCCAGTCCAAATGCCCACCTCAGACTGGCTCCGACCGCTCCAGCAGATCCTTTTTATTTAATTAATTTAATTAAGAGTGCTGCAATGGGCATAAATGTGAGGATGGTCATAAGTGCGAGGACCGGTCAAAAATGTGAGGACCAGTCAAAAATGACTTTTTTCAGCCCTCTGAGTAGTTCCTATGTGCATATGGACTATTCAGAGGGCTGAAAAAGTTATATTTGATTGGTCCTCACACTTTTGACCAGTCCCTGAACTTACGACTGTCCTCACATTTTACGTTTTGCGCCCTATCTTGTCACCATGGTGAAGAGAAGTAGTGGTGAAATGACTGATACAGTTGTTAAGAATGCTGCAATGGGCATAAATGTGAGGATGGTCATAAGTGCAGGGACCGGTCAAAAGTGCGAGGACCAGTCAGAAATGACTTTTTTCAGCCCTCTGAGTAGTCCCTATGCACATAGCCATGCCCACCCAGTCACATGACCACCAAGCCACACCCCCAACTAAGCCACGGTTGTTAAAAAAACCGGTTGTTAAAAAAATTGAATCCCACCACTGGACGAATCCCATCTTGCATGATCAAATGCAATATCCAGGTCATGTCTGCATTTTGATGGAGATAGCTGTAAATCCATTGGTTGCTACAAAAAAACCCTAACCAACTGGCTTGTCTCGTGGTTGACATTGACATTGGTTTGGTCAGTGTTCAGCTCAGCAATGCCCTGATGGATGGTCAGTATCCAGCAATATACTAGCGAGTAGACCTCACTGCCACATTGATCAAAGGATAATGCTAGACACATTTTGGGAAACACATCAGGAGACATAAAAAGTGTTTACTGTATTCTTTTTGTATAGAATCTAGAAATAACCAATAATTTGTTGTGAGAAATGATATCTTCCTTTCAAACATAGGACGGGATCGGCATAAATGGTTTAGCTACTTGACAATCCATGTCTTTGCACCTGTTGCCAGTGGCTGGCTATAATGATCCTGGCCAAAATGAAAGAGTGCAGCATGGTGACAACTACAAAATGTAGGGAAACAGACAATAATGACTATTCAACTCAACTCAATTAAATATTGCAGAAATAAATTCCTTGTAAACAGAAATATAGTATTAACCTTTCTTTCCTTCCATCCACCCATCCATCCATGCATCCATGCCACAATACATTTGAGTACTAGGTAGGCACAGATAAAAATAATAATACATTAAAAATATGTAACATTTCCTTTTTTTTCACTCTATACTTTTGCAGATATCCTGTGATGTTACTAGGATTGTTTATATTGTCTTCAGTTACTACCCTTTCATCATTGCTTCTGAGGCAAGTAACTGTGAAGCTGTAGGGAATTACAGAGATGACTATGCAGGAACTAGATAGAGACAATGGTTGGAAAAACATGTGTTAAGCCTAGAAAAGTGAGAAAACTTGAGACTATTCATTAAGTGACTAGAGTATAAGAGGGAGGGAGAAACTCAGACATTTAGGATTCTGTTGCTGTAATCTACAGCAGTAAAAGACAGTTACAAATCAGAGCCATGATCGGAATTATTCTAGATAAATTACGATTAAACTATGGTTACTGCACTCTTTCAAAATTAGTTCTTCCTTTCATGAATATAAATAATCACAAATTCCCAAGCCATTCATGCAGCCTAGAAAGCATCTAATATAAATTTCAAAATGTTGGAAGTAATCATATTTTACTTATTCAGTATAATATAACTATTCTAATTTGAGTATTTTAGAAGTACTATACAATTATTTACTGAAAGGTGCAAAATAAACTACATTGAATATTATTCATTTTTTCCAGTGTTACTCATCTTTGCTATCCACTTCCTGAAACCAAATGAATAGGATTTACAATTAATTTTAGCTGATCACAATAACATCTCAACAGATAGTGGTTATATAAAAAAACTATCCCCCCTGAATTTTCGGTCATAGTTAATAGAAATAACTATGCAACTATGCCATTATTTAAGCAAAGTAAAGAAGAAAGTAATTTCTGCAAGAGGAAGCTGGTTCTAAAATGACTCAAAGATACACTATTAGCTCTAGGAAAGATCCAGATTTGCAGGAATTAATAGTTCCAATTTCAGGCAAAGGCAGATGAATATGTGTAATAAAAGAGAAATAGCATAAAACATATGTGTTCCTATTCTATTACACTTAATTTGAAAGTGATTTCAAGTTAGTACATATAATTCCAAATTGGGGATGAATTAATTAGGGGTTGAGTTACTCTCTTGGTTGATAATGTACATAATTCAAAAGCTGTTTTGAACTGAGTGGAGAAAATGAATGGAAAAGTTACTTCAGTATGTAGGGATGATATACTATAAGAGTACATTTGCACTTTGCTGTCATAGATAATTGGGCCAGGATTCTATTTGCAAATTCAAAGCATAGTATGCAAAAGCAATTGTGCATGGAGGATTCCTTGTAAATACTTATAGCTTTTCTTTCTTCAGCACTGTTTCTAGTTTCGCTACATAAATAAAAGTTCTTAATCCTTTTTTCGGAGGAACGATGCATTAATTAATCTAAAACCATGACATCAAAATAAAAGAATTGAGCTAAGTAATATTAGGAATATGGGTTTTTAAAACACATTTTCAAAAGGTAAATTAGGTATTTCTTTGCCAAATTAGCATTGCCTTCCCCGGCAATGTTTTTCCTTCTAATAACTTACTATTTGTTGATAGAATTGATCCATTTAGGCATCAAATCTAACTGTCTGTTTAGTCCAGAAATCCAAATTAAAGCAACTCTGTTAGCTAACTACCTCTTCAACCCATCCCCTAGTAGTAATAGCACTTAGACTTATATACCACTATACCACTTATATACCATTCCTAATTCTGTCCTTGAAAATAATTCAGTTTCATTAGCATCATAATCATCAGTAATATTATAGTTTCTCTTTGCACCTATTCCAATTTTCTGAATCTTTCTTTAGAAGTACAAATCCAGAATTGGACACAGTACTTAAGGTACAGTCTGACCAAAGTAAAATATGGTGTAATTATTAATTCCCATTAGTTGAAAATCAGATGGAAATTTGGCAATCAGACAAAACAGACATCAATAAACATATAGAGATAAAGCAAATGTACACACCATTCAAAAAGATATAACTAAAAATAAAATTAAAAAGATAAGAAAGAAAGTACTCCATCAACCAACAGCCAGATAAGCAGGGATTAACATCAGACAAACAAACAGAAAACAATACCCTAATCAAGGAACTACCAAGGAGATGGGGAAACCCTAACTAACACTGGCAAGGCAAGATACTGTATATAAACAGAACTAACCGCATGCTGACTATCACTGATGATGTTACCTAGTTGAGCAATGAAATTTTTGCAAGTAAACAACTATGATCAGAGAACATCAAAGAATCCAACCTTGAGCTACATACAATCTATTCTCTTCTATTAAAAGTCCCTCTCTTTTCTTGAAAAATCTATTCTCTTTTATGGTGCAGAGTCATTTTGTAATACTTCATTCGATCTGCTTCATTAGGCAAACCAAATATATCAAAAGAAGATAGATCCCTTTCTGATACCAACTTACAAAAGTAGGCGAAGCAATGGTGAACAACCTGGCATAACTATTGGTGAGTACTCATATGCTGATCAGCAGGAGAAAAGTAAGCATCTTTGAATTTTCTTCCTAAATCAACAAACTCTCTCAACAGTGATCATTATGAGCTAAACTTTTGATATACCTTGCATATGCATAAACATGATTTATGCATTCATAGCATGGCTTGGCTAATTAAAGTACACCTTTTGCTTATTACATTTTATGGACTCCATTACTATAATGCAGGCAGCTTCAGGCAGCAGGAGACAGAAAATCATCTCTGGGGAAAAAAATGAGACACATGTGTCCTTTATTTCATTCTTGCAGAATGCTGAATGGTAGCAGATGACATTTTGCAAAACAGAGTAAATTGTGAGAGAGCTACCATAAAAATGAAATTTATAGTCTTAAATAAATCTTAAAAAATATCTTGGATAGAATGAATAAGTATATGTGCAAAAACTTATATTAAAGTTTGGGGGGGTCACTCATCTTAGACCCTTACCAATTACTATCCCATTTCGTATTTTAATCAACTTAATTTTAATATTATTCCTAGAAAGTAATTACATCACTTTGTTAAAGTTCTACGTACAACAATAAGATAGCATATATTAAATTACTAAAAAAAGAGAAAAATTACAAAAGGAAATAAAAATATGCTATCAGCATAAGCTTTTTTAGTCTAGTTTGAAGGTATCTGTTAACTGTATCTCATTCCAATTTATTGTAATTGTATATATCTAATATCTAGTTTTTCATGGACCTTGGCATTTTTATAGCATGTCATTTTCAGGTGACAGAAAAAAATATGACTTCAGTGGCACTCAAGAATTTCATTTTGCCAATGTTATCAGGGAGATATTAAGATTATCTGTGGATTCAATCAGTTGTGAGAAATTTGTAATAACTTGTCAACTCTTGGGTTAATCTGTTTTATACATGATACTCTTCAAAGTCCTTGAGTAAAATGTCTTTGTTTCACCATTAATCTGTATTCTGTGGTGCAAAATAGGCTACTGTCTTTAGAAAAGCAATGTCCAAAATATCAAAGAATGAAAGTGGAAATAGACCTATATGTATTTTTTTTTAAAAAAGTAAAATATTTAGAGCTCATTATTAAAAAGAGACTGAATACCTTTTATGCTTTCCTAAGAATTTTTATTTAAGTAAACTTGTCATTCAGACATACTGGGTTTGGGAAGAACATAGTTGCCTTCTTAGATCTCTGATTTCTATCCTTGCAGGTCAATGTCCAAATTCTAACCTATACTGAACTAAGCTGATAAATTTAGATGGTTTCCTCAAATTTATTGTTTGCAGAATATTTACTTATTTGCATTTATAATCAAACTTTTACATCACTTATCTCACTTAAGTGACTCTTAAGTAATATGGATCTCAATCAGGCTTTTTCTACTGCATATATGTAATGAACATACATACACCTCCATACATACAAATATACACACTGATAAAATTAGCTCAGTTTCTGATTTGAAGGTCAATAAATTGGAAATCAGACTTGTTAATATTCTGTCTCATAAGTAGTCCAAATGGAAGCACTTAATTTTATATAGGAAAGTAGATGCTTGTTTATGATACGATAATCTAATATTTTTCTCAATTAATCATGTTCTAGCCATCTAGCTGGATTATGAAAACAAATCATTAACATGGAATACCTTCTATTTGTAGTATGGCTTCAACACATTTTTTTAACCATATCTCTTATTTTAAAAAGCAGCAATCTTTTCCTAGATTTTTGCAGCCCCAAATTAAGACAATCTAGGAAAGAATCTGTGACAAATACTTTGAATGGTTTAAGGAATCTTGGATCAAAAATATCCTTTCCCATGTGGTGAACTAAGAATGCAGACTTAGTGTGTCTCACCACAGGCCAGCTGAAACATACTTTACAGTATCACATTATTCCGGATCGATGACATTGACTAAAAATAGAGAATAGTGTAGTCTGTCTCTCTTGCATGAAATGATATCTTGCATGGTTAATAAAAGAACAGAAGAATTTAGCTCCGATTATAGCTTGAATATCAACTATTCCATGTCAAATATCATAGCAATTAACATTTTCTATTAGTTGAAACTATTTATCTTGTACTAATAGATTAGCCAAGTATTAATGATAGTTCCTGTTTCAGACATATGTTAAAAATTTGACACTGATGGAAGAAGTTATTACCCATTGCCATACTTTACCAGACAAAATCCATTTGCTATCTTTGTAGGGTGAATGATGGAAGAATTGTGATGGAAAAATATTATGCCAAAAAAAAGATTTACATGAGAGCCTTTTACATTCTTTAAACCTAACCAATTAGCTTGCTATGTAGACTTCAACTTATTTTAAGAAATAAGAAAAGAGTGAAATAATATATTAGGCATTCTTAGTTATGTTGAGGATGTGAAAGAATACATAGTGAATGCTCAAATGCTTGAAGATCCTGAGATCAACACTATATTTAGTTATTTGGAAGATTTACAAGTTTTAGCTGAAAGAAAATGTTGATAAGCTTTAAATACATTTTAAAAATACCTTTCTCATAAACCGATAAATAACTGGTATAAGTTCTGGATTTTTTTTGTCAAGAAAATGATTCATCAATATCCGTGGCTGTAAAATTTAAAGTTCTTGTTCCACAATAACTTTTATTACAGTGAGAAATGGTGGAAATATTTTTTTTCTATTCTACCATTAGTTATACATTTTTCTATATGGTCCGGAGAGATCAGCTTGATCCTTAGCTATGGATACTCACTGGGTGAGATTTGGATAGTCACTCTTTCTTGGTCCAGCCTACTTCACAAAGTTGCTATTATGGGGATTAAATGAAGGAAAAACCATAAAAAACTCATTTCTGACTTGAGAAAAGATGTGATATAACAATAACTAGAAGGAGGAGGAGGAGGGGGAGGGGAAGGAGGAGGAGGGGGAGGAGGAGGAGGAGGAGGAAGAGGAGGAGGAGGAGGAGGAGGAGGAGGAGAAGAAGAAGAAGAAGAAGAAGAAGAAGAAGAAGAAGAAGAAGAAGAAGAAGGAGAAGAAGAAGAAGAAGGAGAAGAAGAAACAACATTCATTTGGATTAGAGAGAAAAAACGTTACTTATGTTAAACTTGAAATGTTTATGAACTTTTCATTACAATATACAGAAAAGGGTGGATAGCTCAGATGAGCTAGTTTGGAGATTCCTCTAAATATTTGAGGGCCTCCAAGCAATCATATTTTGCAGACTATTGAATTTTCTATTCTGAACTCTTATCTAACCTGGTATCACTGCACATGATGCTTATTATATCTCATAAGTTATCTATAAAGATGTTTGTTGTCACAAATCCTACAGATGACTAATGTTGAGACATCTGCACAGATAGTAATCCATTCTGAATATGAAATAAGCAAGCTACTAATTCCTTTAGGATAGTAACAAAATCACACCATCTTCTCAAAGCCCAGATTATCTTTTGATTAATTACTCCCCTTTCACATGACCACTCAGATGAAACAAGGCAATATTGCCCTTGTTGAATTATCCCTCTTCATCCATTTACAACCAAGAAAAAGATCTCTTTGAATAGCTAGAGGCCATTAATGCCCATCTATGTGTTATGAGAAATTATTCACTATAGATCAAGGTAAACAGTATTCTGGCTGGCTTTGCAACCAACCATAATTTAATTATCAGACTGCTACTGCCACTTAAACTATTTTCTTATAGAATTGTTCTTCAGTATACCAGTATTGAAATTAAATAAGATTTTAACTGATCTGTTTTCTTGCTCTTCAAATACTGAGCTCTTCTTGCAATGGGTCAATCCCATTAATAGACTCACAATAATTATTCCATTGCCTCTGTTTTAAGTTACAAAAAACACAAGATAGTACATAGCCCTGTTATGACTTCCCATAAAATGTTGTGAATTGAGAGAGATGATTGAACAGTGAAAGGGTGCCTTGTAAACTTTGCCATATAGACAAAGAAATTAGAGATATATTTATATTGGAAGAGTCATCAAATTCCAGACATTAATCAGTAGACATGATCTTTTAACAGAGAAGCTTACAAAACAGGTTCTTGTCTTCACTAGGCAAAAGATCACTGACATCTTCATTGAAAATTAGTATTGATTTGCAGTTTTTATGGAAAAATTGTCTAAAAGTAGATAATCTAGAAGAAAAATAAAGATCAAAATGGAATATATGGAACATAATGCTGCATTTTATTTGAAAAGTGAGAACAAAAAAGGAAAAATGAAATGAAATAACTTTTCAAAGTTGAGCAGCTCAACTTTTTTTGGACCTCACAGCCCCAGTCCCATGAGCACCCATGTAGAAACCTATAAAACTATTTGCTTCAATGGCACTTCCAAAAGAAGTATATAGTGTCCGTAGTCAGATGTTGTGAGGAGGCCCTCAAAAGTTGGCTAAGTGGCTTAGTGGCTAAGATGCTGAGCTAGTTGATCAAAAAGATCGGCAGTTCGGCAGTTCAAATCCCTAGTATAGGTCTCCTGTGTGAGCAGGGGGTTGGACTAGATGACCTCCAAGGTCCCTTCTAACTCTGTTATTGTTATAAAGATTGTTATCTCTGTTATGCACCCCTCAAGATGCTTCATGCAATCTACTTATTACATAATGCTATCTTCATTCTATGCGTATTTAATATATTGATTTAGATTAGGCTAATGAATATAATAGACTATCTACCTAGCTGTGTGTTCATATATTATTTCTTTCCTGTCTGGAGGAAAGAAATTAGATAGACTGGTTTATGAAACCAGTCTATCTAACTGCAATAATTATTTAGTATACATTTAACACTTTTACATAAAGTAGTGTTATGTGATCCCAATTAAGAACAATTCAGAGAGTTCTAAAGACAAGGACACTAAAATTATAATGTGTTGCTTTATAACTTGATTCCCATCAATGTTGCAGAGAATATGTTATCAATCTTTGAGGTTTTTTCAATCATGTTTGATTCTTGGAGACTTTCTTGGCAAGCTTTTATAGAAGTGGTTTGCCATTGCCTCCTTCTCAGGGCTGAGAGAGAGTCAGCCAGCTAGCATTGTGCCTCAAGTAGGACTAGAACTCACAGGTTCCCAGTTACTAACTTAATGCCTGAATCAAACTGACTCTTAATCTTTGTTTAAATCTGCCAAATTTATGCCATGAAAACTTGACAACATTCTTCTTAGAAGATGTAACGTTTTCCATTACATCTTCTGAGCTGAAGAAGCTTCTTGAATGAGAAGCAAAACATCTTCATGGAAAAACAAAAAAAGTCCTTTTGACTTTTTCTTCAAAAAAGGCCTTTTGAAAAAGCACCTTTGGGACAACTATGACCTGGATGACTGAGAATATTCATAAGTGTAATGTTTTTCACATCTCCAAACTTGGGGTGGTACAATGTGCATGTGTGTATCTCAGTAGAAAGGATAACAAAAAATTACCCATCAGAATTTTATATTCATTTTGCACATACTGTATGATACTTTATCTTGTCAACTTTCTCCCTTTGCCATGCAGTGAAATATTAATGTTATGAACTCTTATTCAAAATAGCCATGTGTGTGAAGCAAAATCAGCTCTGTTAATTTAATCTGCTTTCCTAAATGTTAACAGCAGTGTAAAAATGGATGCTCTCATCCTTGTAATCAGTTGCATAGTGCACAGGGGCAGCAGTCTCTGGTGCCTCATCTGTGAACTAATCTTTCATTTCATAGCAGATCTTTCCATATCAAACAACACAAATGACTTAATTTGCATGACAGGATTTGTAACGGGGCAAATCTAGTGTCAAAGTCGATTAAAGATTACACCGGAGAACTATCATAATCAGGACTCTAATGAGCCTAAATAGTACATGTGAAATCTCCCCTCTTTGCCATTCCAGTCATGTATAAAAAGGGAATGCATTTCTTTTCATTGCTGAGCAAGTCCTTGGGTTTGAACATTACACCCTGCGTTGAGCTAAAGTCATGTCAGTCTAGTTGCAGAGAGAGAGAGAAAAGGAAATAATAAAGCAAACATCACTTCACAAATGACATTGCTTAGTATAAGCCAACGTTTGAAGCCCTTAATTCTTCTAATCTGCAAAATAGTCGATGCTAATGGGTTTTTGCCTTTGTGAAAGCTGATGCATAGAAAGAAAAACTTTAATGAGCTGCCTGGGTTGTATGCTTACAGATACCTGTCAAATGTCTGTCATGTTAGCTATCGTTGAGGCATTATAAAGAAAGTAAGAAGGAAAGAACGACAGTATTTGTACAAGCATTTTCATGCTAAAATGGCACAATTTTCTTCCTGTCATAATTTCATTGTACCCGAAAGTCAGAAAAAAGCTTAACCCTTTCATTTTGCACATCTTGTACAACAAACTGTCTATGCTACTAAGCAGTTTTCAAGAGATCACCTTTGTGTGTGTTTCTGCTTTTTTGTAAACAGCATCCTCTTGTAAATTGGTTTCAGGTACAAGCTGCCAGTTGCTGTATCCCAGAGAGATCAATAGTTTATTGCACATAACAAAACCATAATATAAAATATCTATTGTTGGAATATATTTTGACTTATAGATGTTTACTTTACATCCCAACAATGTTCAAATGAATATAGGTGTGACAAGGTCAGCAAATGCCCCCCTTAGCTTCTCAACTTCTCTTTTAAGGAAAGGAAATAAGAAACATAATGGCACCTGGGAAGCTAAGCCTTGGTGCAAGACTAGGCTAGCCTAAGTTGAAATATCATCCCAGAAGCAAGCAGTGGCAAACCCCTTCCATATTGTTGCCAGAAAAATCTTGACACCAAGAATTGAGTTCTGGAAAGACCTTTTGACATCAATAGTTGATCACTCTGTCATTACTCAGCTATTAAAATGGTTTTTCAGAGCTGAAGCAAGATGTTACAAAGATAATGTGTAGAATGTGTTTTCCCTCCCATTTTTAAGACTTTTTTAAAAGTAAGCAACAGAGAGTTTTTTGAAGTTCTGATTGCATTTCCTACATTGCTTTCCTCAACTTATATCCATTACATAACTATTAATAATTTTTGTTTATGGTTTCTTCCATTTTAAGCAGCCTTTCTGCAAATGTCTTTTACATGTAATTTTTTGTGGAGAGGGGGTAGTATGGCAAAATAGAAGCCATATAATAACAAAACACAAGGACATAGGGGCAGTCACTCTTGAAATGAGAAATCTGTCCTTAACTATTATGTTGCTTTGATCTCAAGAAAACACAGGTTGATTACTTTTAACTTTATTCATTCTACTTAAATAAATACTCCTTTCCTCATTGCAAACCTTCCTCTAATTTTTCCCCTCACAACTTGAGCTGCGTTGAGTTTAGAGACTGATAGTCTTGACTTCTTTCTGAGAACATTATACCCTGTGAGTTATATGTGAGAGAAGGAGGCTTGCAGCAGTTATTATTGGCTATTAAATCCAAATCCCATTTCAAGACCTCTGTTTAAGATGTGGCTGCTGACAATTTTTGAGCAGATGGGGAAGCATCTTATTATTGTTATTGCAGCCAAAGCAATAGCAGGTGACGTGATAAGGGTGAGATTTCCAGGATGGCAAAGTTTTAAGGAAAAAGTAAGACGAGCATCATTGGACAAATTGATCCTTTAGTGTACTGTAAAAAGCCATCCTTTTTACACTACACTGTTTTTTTCATAGAAAAGCAATAGGGAATGACTTGATTGTTGTTCGATGATTTAACAGTGTAGATTCAGGATTTTCTGGTGGAACCAACAAAACAAAAGAAGAAATATCCTTTCCCCTATGCAAATGTACTTTCCCCTATCCTTGGACTGAAAACGTGGTATAAGGATCAGTAGCTGTCTGTGGCCCATTGGGAACCAGGCCACGCAAGTGGCAGGCAAGCACACAAGCGTACAGAGCTTCATTTGTGCAAGTGTTGTTGACCCTTGTGCAAAACCATCCTCTCCCCCATGCTGCCACCTCCAGTCTGCAGAGCCGGAAAGGTTGGGGACTACTGCTCTATTGGATTGTCCCACCATGCTCTCTAGATGTTTTGGACTATATTCCTCATAATTCCAGTCTGCAGACTGTTGGAATTGGTTCAACAGATCTGAAGAGTACCAAACTGGGGAAAGATGTCCTATTTACACATCAATCTTTCCCAACTAGGTTTAGCTCAATATTCATGGCATGATGTAATGCCTCTTCTCACTTTAACAGTGTGTGGAAAAGATCTCTCTTTGCATGTCAAAAACAGACTTCAGAATCATTCCTTACTTCTATTTCTGTGAGTTAGGTAATAAATAATCATCTGAACATCCTGGCTGTTTAATAGAACTTTCACACTTAATCCTAAAAACTAAATGCTAAGCAATTAATGTTCCTAATGTGAATAATATATGAATATATCTGAAGTGTGTGTGTGTGTGTCTGATGTGGGATCTCATCCCTTTCAAAGTATGAATAATTCATTCAACGTCTTTGTTCAATTGTTCTTTTAACAATGGCAATTATGATTTTAAAAGGTTATGTGGCATATTGAAAAATACTCCTTTGTGGCTTCCCTGTGGCAGCTTATGTACAATTTTCCACAGGCCCCAGCCTTTGCCATTACCCTCTCTGGCTCACTCTTTCCCTTCCGTAGTGCGAGCCAAAGTTCGCCTTTTCCTCTGAAGGCTACCTCTGTGACCTAACTGCTACACCTCTGATCCTCCACACCCCAGAAGCTGTCACAGGTCTCCCTCCTTCCCAGGAGTTGAACACACAATAGAGAATAGGCCCTCGCTGTGAGGTTCAGCAGCCATTAACCCCTACCAGCTGTTCCTGCAGGGAGCCTTCTGTGGCTGAATGCCCTTTCTCTGGGGAGGCCCTCATTTCCACTAATCTAACTATTGTTGGCTTGGAATGCTGACAGGAGAAAAGAAATTTTTCTTGTGTTCATGCAAGTGTGTGTATCCATGTGTAAGTGAAGGAAGAGTGAAGGCTAATTTCTATAGTAGGCATGAATGGAGGGGATGGGAAAAATACTAGTTAAAATGTGTTTACTTGCTTAAAAGGCTCTGTCAATTTAAATAATTTCAGTACCATGCTTTTTTTCCGCTTCTGGTTAAGGGGAAGAAAATTGGTTACTCTTAATTTTTTTTTCCATGAAAGCCACTAAAAGATCCTTATATTGCCTGTATCTTTTCAGCAATGTGTTTCTCTATTTTATTTTGCTGCTAAGAATGACTAATCTTACAGCTTGGGAAAAGTGAGGAGAGAGCTGTATTTGGGGGGGGGGAGCCATCTTTTCAAAAGCTAAATGTGTGTGAATGTATATTGAAATATTTAATTTACTGAATGTCATTGTTAGAGAACTTCTGTGAATAATTCCTCATTTTATTTGTTTGTGGAAAATATGAGGTGTCATACTTTATAAATAGAGAATCGTTTTATATAGTGCTTAAAGAATGATATAAAAAAGTCAATTTCCCTTTAAATCAATTATAGTTTTTGGTAGTCAAAATAATAAATTCTCACATTATTTACAAAAAGTATTACTTTTTGTAATTATAAATAAGTGTTATTTTTAAAATATTTTCATGGATTGTGAATAGCTGTATATAAGTTTTCAAAACTTTGTATATGGACTTCAAAGCTAAGAAAATAGTGAACTGGCAAGCAGAATAAAAATGTTAATACATAAATTTTGGCTTAGGGCCTGGTTATTTACGGGACCGCCTGCTGCAGCAAACGGCCTCCCACCAGCTGGTACGCTCTCACAGAGAGGGACTCCTCCGGGTGCCATCGGCCAAACAATGTCGGCGGGCGGCCCCCAGGGGGAGAGCCTTCTCTGTGGGGGCACCTACTATCTGGAACGAGCTCCCCCCGGAGATACGGAGGATCCCGGATCTACGCACCTTCCGCCGCACTCTCAAGACCTTTTTATTTCACCAGGCTGGTCTGGCCTAACCTTTCCCATTCTCTTTTTAATGTAAATTTTAATGTAAATTTTAATTTGTTCTTAACCTGGAGTTTTAAATTTGTCTTGGGCTAAATTGATTTAATTTGATTTTACTTCTGCTCTTAAATTTTTGTATTCTATGTGTTTTATCCTGTGCCTGTTCACCGCTCTGAGTCCTTCGGGAGTAGGGCGGTATACAAATTAAATAAAATGAAATGAAATGAGAATTTTTAAAAGAAAATTGCTGTTATTCATAACAGGAATTATCTGCATAGAAATTTGTTTTTTGAATAACTAGGGCAAATGACATATAACACAACAGTGCATCTGTTCTCATTCCTAGATTACAAGAATTACGGATTGTGGAAGTAGCAAGATAAGCCTGTTAATTTATTGATTAGATTTATATCCCATCTTTTCTCAAGAAGCTCCCACTAGTTTATGTGGGGATCTCCCTTCAATTTGTCCCACAACAGCAAGCCTGTGAGGTAAGTTGCAAGTACATTCTGTCCATAGTTCCTTTTCTTTCTATTGCACCAAATCATTGAATTAGTGTAAATAATATTTAAGTGAATAGAGTTTGATTTTTCTCAATTTTAAAGGCCAACAAGCTAACTACTGGTAATGGGATGTGAAAATAACCTTGGGAGGAACAGCCCCAGGCTAGACAGGAGGAACAGCCCTAGCCTAGACAGAGGTTTGATAATAGAAATCTGAAAAGAAGAATGCAGATGGAGAAAATGTCTTAGAAAGGAATCCTCTCTAAAGGAGTCTCAGAAAAATAAAAGCAGGAGAGGTAGGAAGTGTTTTCAGTTTTGCAAAATTCTATTGTAATCTTGCAATAAGTCCTTATTAGTAGTGATGGTTTTGCTTTCCTGTCTCAAAGGGCTGACACAGGGAAGAGTCTTTTCTTTAAAATACTATTTTCTTTAAATTAATCAGCACATGGTTTATTTGTTGAAACAAATACATGTTTAAAAAAGAAATTCTAATAGAGATGACAAATTTTAATAATACTATCAAGAAACAAAATGAATGGGGAAATCTTAGCTTACTTTTTTTTTTACTACTGTTTTTGGACTTCCCTTGACATCAATAGGAAATCTAATATCACGTTTAGCATCATTCATTGCTTTAGGCCTTCTTTGCCTATAAATGATAAGCATCCTATTGTTTTAATTTTTACTATCATTGAAAGATGAAAATTGAGCTGTTTGAACAAACCAAGATACTTATTACTGCCCTGTTCTTATTATCATAAGACAACCAAACCTCACATCTAATTTCTGGGCTTCTGCAGCTGTTCAGAAATGATGTGGAAAATATTACTATAAGTGCAGTACATACTAATAAAAACAAAGTACCAGTCTGCAACTCTTTAAAGAAGCTGAATGTTTTCTCAATATCTCATGTCTCTCAGGGGTGGGTTCTACTTTCCTTTATTACTGGTTTGCATTGCGCACGTGCGCTCTTCTGCGCATATGCAGAAGCTTCTGCACGTGCGCAAATCACCTATGATGACATCCGGGTCAGTGGGCGGAGCCTCCCTCTGGTTTTACTACCAGTTCTTGCAAACTGGTCCGAACCAGGGGCAACCCACCACTGATGTTTCTTCTGTCTAACTGGAAATTACAACTGAAGCACTGCACATTATTTCTTTTCAAATGGGTAAAAATATTTAAAACCCAAATTCTGTTTTCTAGAATTTGAATGGTTGTATCATGTATCATATTGGGCACATCAGCAAAGACTAGAATGGTTAATACAATCAACAAGTGAATCAGTGCCCAAATTATGTCCCAGAAACCTCTGATTCTACTGAACCATTGTAGAATGGAGATTGTTGTTTCTTATCAGAATCTAAATAATAACAATATAAGATTATCTACTATTACTATTTTGGGTTATATATGAAACATACCAAGTAAAAAGTAGGGTAAACTCATCACTTCCAGTTAGAAGTAAAGAACTGTCTGTGCTTCAGGAATTCCCATGATTTTGTAGGGATTTTAACTGAATTGTAACAGCATAGGAGTACCTAGGAGCATTGTTGAGAACCTCAAACAGTCTAGCAGTAAGAAAGCAGTAATAAAATTACCCACCTAGAAGAGAGTCACCAACTTTTTTGGGCAAGTGACCACCTTGGGCATTTTGAAAACATGCAATTGGCTATGAACCACAATGGTTATCATAGAGGGTATTATAATAAGCAACTATATTCCAAATTGCAAACGGAGCACAAGATTTGCCACTCATTATTCTACCTTCTAAGAATTTTTCTGGGATTTATGTGACACTAAGAAGCATCACTGAAAGTACAGATTTTTACAAGATATTAACTTCCAATTCCTTTCTTAAATTAAAATATTTTTTAAAAAATATAAACTCAGGATAGGAAGAATAACAGACATCAAGGAACATCCTGTTGTGCATATTGTCATCCTCAGGACTTAAATTAATTCATATCTGTGATAGTTGTGGTGCAATATTCCAGTCATATCTCAGTGAAAGCACTTTTGCATTCATAAAGTTTCGAAGTGCAACATTTTTTATTAGAATTTTTATCTAGAATTGTTCAATTTGTATCTGTTTTTTCCTTCAAGACATCAAAGCAACATAGTTATTTCTCTCCTTTGATATTTTTATACAATGAAAACAGACAGAAAACAATTATTCAAAAATCATCAAATGAATTTCAGTAATTTCCATAATGGAGTATGAGCTTAAATCACAATGTCTCATGGGTAATTGTGCAACTTTCCTTCATCTAGAACTTTTTCACATTTTTACTTTAGATGATTAAGTAAAACTTCTATCATCTAATCAGTTTGGTGAGGAAACAAACTTTTCTATGTTTTTATTACAGTCATTTTAACGAACAGAAGCAATCTCATTTGGGTGTATTTGTAATTATATTTTTTCAAGGATATGATAAGTGGTTAGAAGATTTTAGAACTGTAGAAAAAAGTTTCCAAATGAGCAATGAATCAATAATCAGTTGCATATGCTAAGAATCTCTTTAGAGCTACTGGAAGGATTGTTAATCAGGACATTTTAAGAGAACATAGATAGATAAATCCTTAAATTTGCAGTGACACAAAGTTATGAGCAAGGTAAAGGTTTACAAAATTAAATTTGTACTAAACTGTAAGTTGCTGAATCAAATCAGTAGTTGGTTACTATGTGTACGCTGATCATTCAACATATGCTACTTAGCAGTATCTCTTTAAATAAAAACTCCTGTTTAGTATCATTTTAGCCTATGGACAAAAATTGAAGAAAAATGTTGACAATTTAAAAGGAACTACCAAACAGCTGTACTCATAAAAGAAAAGCATTTAATAATATAACTTATCAAAAATGATTGAATTGGAATAGGTTTAGCAAGAAAGATTGCAAATCTGAACTAAATCAGAATACTTGCAGTATATCTGAATACTATCTAGTTATTTTTCTTATTTTATGCACTCTATATTCCTCCAGCTTTCACAAAGTGTAGCACTGAAAAATATGGAATGCATTGAAAAAAAATTGTTTACCAGACAGATGTGGCATACATGGAAGTTAGATTCTTTAATATTCTGTGCTACCAGATTCTAGTTGCTTGTTTACCAAATTATGTAGCCAATCAGGAGCCATAGTCAAGATGAAAATTATCTGGAACTTCCATTTGTGTCAATTATAGTAAAGATTTAGTTTATATTAGGTTGTACACCTAATTTGAAGGGAAACTGGTAGCTTTAACAATATTTTGCATTTGTTCCTATAATGTTTTAAAATTAAATTTTAAACTGTTGAAAGTCTCCTGGAATCACCTATGTGTGACTTGGATGGTTATATAGATTAAATAAATAAATAAATAAATAAATAAATAAATAAATAAATAAATAAATACATACATACATACATACATACATACATACATACATACATACCGGTACATGCATACATACCAATACATGCATACATACAGTTTAGGGCATGTCAAATTTTTCAACTTTCAATTTCCAAACCTTAGGGGTGCTCAAATGTTGTGACATGCCTTGGGGATTGTAAAGATATTTTGGTTGCTTTAATGTAATTTAGATGTGCTTGGTAAGTAACTTCATAAATATCATAACTTTTTAACATTTTGCTTGTTTCATCATACATAACTTAAATACATTACTAAATAAGCAAATAAATAAATTGTTACCTAATACTTCTCTAAGAAGATAAGTGATGATTCAAGAGTTATTTCTTACCATTGGTTACCACAAATCTAAAGATGGGCAAGAGGAGTAAAGAGAGATTAAGCACCATAGAAGTATTTAGTCTGAATTCAGGTGACAATGTCTTTGAAAAGCATTTTTTTTCTCCTCAAAGTTTACTTGTGACAAATTTCAGAGTAATTATTATGAGCTAAAATCTTGAATATAGCCATTTTGCTTTCAATTCATCAATTTAAACTGAATTTAAGCTGGCCAGTTATTGTTTAAAGAATTTGCATGTGCATAACTTTTAAAAATGCCATTTAAAAATGTATTGAATAGGTGGAGAAGTTATTATAAAGTACAAAATCTCCCCTGAAGCAGTAATCTTTAACTAGGAATAAACTCACTGAATTAATTGTATTGGATTCAGAGTTAGAGTATCACTGTTAAAATTAGTGAAATTAAATTAAACATAATCATTACTTGGGTTTGATGCACCCCAATAAGATTTGCTGCAATAAACATTCATATGCTCTTGCTAAAGGGCATTGGAGATAAACTTAATTTTATAACAATCTCTAAGAATTCTTCTGAGAAGTAGAATCCATGTTCAATATTTTCATGAAAACTCTTTCTAAATATTATACTTTATACATTATGTTTTGTACATAGGCCTTGAAAAATTAATGCATGTAAAGGATGCTATTATTATGCAATGCCAAAAATGGAAAACAATTGTGTTAACAGTTGCAAAAATTGTAAACAGTTCTGAAAGTACCCATCATTGTTAATTAGAAAAATGCACTTTTAATACTGCAAAATCATGTTTTTTTTCATGCTATGAAATTTGTATGTAAGTTTTCTTTAATATATCTGGATTATGTTATCACATATAAATTATTGAAATTTTAATGCTGATTTTTAAAAGTGCCTTAATCCCATTCCAGAAGAGCATCGGGGGAGGGGGAGGGATGCATGAAGAAAAGGTATTTGCAAAAAGACTTTTAAAAACATATTTTAACCTGTAATATGTTTTCTTCTACATTTCTGGTAGTATTGAGAACTTGCTGGAGCATAGAGCTCTCAGCATTAACAATCTCTCCATTTACTGAACAATAGCACAGCCAGATGCTGCTGGTCATAATTTATTCTTTTACACTGATGCTTGCACACATAGACATACACTTTCAGTGTAAATTCAATTCAATTTGCACTCATGAGGGTGGGAAAAAACCTATTAAGTACATCATTATCGTATTGGAAAAAGCAAAATGGTACATCAGTTCTATATATAATAAATTATGTGCAGAAGAATTAGCAATCCTTTCCTTTTGCTCATGCTGTATACTCTTAAAAATAGGGAATATATCCTATTCCCAAAGACAAAAAATAAAAAATAAAAAATTGGGGGGGGGGTGCAGTTTCCAAAGAAATCTAAGTTTCCCAATTCAGTACATTCTTTTGTGTTTCTTATATAAATTTAAAATAGAAAAGTGTTAACTTTTCTTTGGTTAAGCAAAGACTGGAAAAAAGAGAATGCCAGAGAAAAAGCTTCAAGAACCTGGATTGCTTATTGCTTTACATTGCTAATTCTGCTGTAATGTTCTTGTTCTTTCACCCACATCTTATTTGCTAATATTCAATATTTACTGCAAGTTCAGTTCTGTGCAGTTCTAGGTTTTGCCTTGTCTTCTTTGCCCACCAATAATTGTAATACATGGAAAGAAAGAAAGAGGAAAGAAGGAAAGAAAGAAAGAAAGAAAAGAAGGAAGGAGGGAGGGGGGAAGAAAGGAAATTAGTTCTTTCTTTCTTTTTTTCCTTCTTTCCATCCAGTAGGATTAGAGAGCTTTACAAAATCATTTAAAGAAAAAGGAGGAAAAATGAGAGAGAGAAATACTAACTATTAAAAAAGGACATATATGGCTGACACTGTTGTGACAGCCAGTAGTATCAGCAGCAGTCAATTATCTTCACAAATGCCTCGTGTGCTAATGAGTCTCACAAAAATCACCAGACTTTTCTGGCAAAGAGAAAAGATCAGTTTCATTGCTTGCAGAACTAATTCAGTGTACAAAAGTGAAGGCTCCACCATCACTGCCTCTTTTACTGCTCCTTTTGTAAAGGCTTTTGATGTGCACTGAAGAGTTCCGTCTGTGTTTGGGACTCTTCATCTGCAGTTCATTGCCTGTCATTAACATACATATCCATATGAAAAGTTTGGTAAGTCACTAACAGCTGTCCAGAATGGAGTTTGGGGGAAGGGCTGGAGAAAGAACCTATCCCTTCTCAAAATGCTGACAATGCTATTTAGCTCTTTTTGGCAATGATATACCTAACTTTTTAAAGCCGCTTTTCACTCAAAGAGCCACTAGGCATAATGCTACATTCAAATAGGTTGTGGTTTTCAGTTTAAAGCAGTCACTGCTGTATTCAGAAGGGGCCCGTAGTGGCTGAGAGCAAAAGAAACTCCATCATTCATTACAAAACAGAAATACTTTCCAAGCATAGCTTTTCACTGTTGCAAATAACCTCAATGATTCACCTCAATGAGGAGAGAAAGACTGCAGCAGATGCTGTTGGAGGTTATTTTATGCTAAATTCTTGCTCAGAATTATCAGACCTCACAGTTCACCATCAGTGACTGCTAGAAAACAAAAGTCACGTCACTTCACTTCTGATAAAAAGTTTGACTGTAAGTGATTTGCAAATGTATGCAAAAGATCTTCTGAAAGAAACAAAAGTTGTTTTCCAAGCACATCAGAAAGAGCAACCCAGCACCTCTCAATTGAGACTGAATTGGGGGTAAAATAGGTATGTTTGTGTGTGTGTCACACTGTACAGTTACACCTATCAACTTTCAAAGAACTTTCAATCTCAGTATTGGTAATTCAAGATATATACTAAAGTATCTCTAAATTATGCTAATTTTATAGGTATCCCCCCAAAAAAGATAAATAATGTTTCAGGGAATACATTCGGGAAATTGTCTCCTATTTGTCTCTTATTTGAAAATGGCAAATGTTTGAATGGAAGCTTTTAAGCAATGGAATTAAAAACATTTGTTGTGGAATTGTAATTTTAAGCATTATGTAATCATATTGTAATACAAATTTATTTTTCCATTCTGTGTTTTAAACTGAAGCCAAAGAAAGATTTCCATTGAATTTAAGGGAATTGAGATGGCATGTGTAGAATATGGGGTGAGGGTGGGGGTATTGGTTGAGGTTTTTCCCGTCTCCCAAATAATGCCTTGATTGATAAATGCTTTTCTACCCAATCCTCCCTGTAGTATGGAGTTCATGACCCTAGAGTGATAATTTACAATACCCTGAATCCAAGGTTTGCCAGGTCTTAGTTGCAAAATTATGGTGGGTAAATCTGTGTCAATTATCAAGAGCTTGACATACTTTTACAAGCATTTTTATCAGAAGCGAAGTGCCCAGCAGGCTACCAACCCACCAATTCTGGAAAGGTTTTATTCTTGTACTGATCCTCCCACTATGCAAAAACAGCTTAAGCTGTATAAAAACGAAGACCTTAATCTCACTTGTTGCTGCTTTCTTTTCTTTTCACAAAGTTCCCAACCTCTTTTAGAGCTGCATCTCCCATATCTTTTGCTAACAACAACAACCCAAAAAAAAAAAAACCCCACTCACAAAAAATATCCCTTTTCACTCTGCCTATTTTGATCTGAAAATTAAATCTTATTTCTTATACATCCTGTTTATTGTCTTGAAGGAATCTGAGCATTCATTCAAAGGAGGCCAGAATGACTTCTTAAACACATTCTCTCTTTGCTGCAATTAAACAAAGTGGAGCTGTGATTAGTCCACCACAGGGGGGAAAGAAAAAGGCACCCTTGAATCAAAATGGGGGGACCTGACTGCGCATTATCGTCTCACAATGCAGGAGTTTGTTGCTGAAACCTGCTTATCGTCTTGCAGGGCAAACCATGGGAACTTCAGTCAGGTGGAAACTTACTCTCTTCTTTCAGCTGAAACAGCTTTAAGTACCATAAGAACAGCTGAAAACCCTGAAGATCTCCCTAATAACTGAGACATTTAGGATAATCTTTATGAGAGTTTTCCACATTCACTTCTGTTTTTTTTTTTTATTGACCAGAGAAGGAGAGTTAATGATGAGCTTTTGCCTGCTGCTCTTGCTGCCCCTTCTCTCTCTCCCTCTTTCTAGTGTAAGCCAAAAGCGGCTGTTTAAGTGAAGTCCCACCTCCTTCCAGCTCTTGGGAAACCACTCAGGCCAAACACTTGCTTGACTGTGTGTGCATGACACATAATGAAAACAATTTTACGCTGCAGAGGGAAGTCTCCGGCAATTACTGATGTAACAGCCACCTGCAGAAGCCAGCCTCTAGTTGGCGGCTTCATGAATATTTGATGCTGTGATGTTATGTGTTGAATGGCGAAGGCAGGTGAGGGGGATGGAATGAGGGACACTGTTGGAGACTTGTCTCACAGGGCTGTTTCTCCACAGTGGCCCATGGTGTTAACACCACTGGGGATTCTGACCCTGCCCAGGACTCCAGGGGAGCAGCTGAAGCTGAGCTGAACTGATGTGACAAGTCCTGGGGGGCGCTCTTTCAAATCCCTTGTATGCCAATTTTACACATGAGGTCCAGCTGAAAGAGCCCCGGCATCGGGCTTGTCCAATTTAATTTGAGAAGCTAAGTGGCGGATCAGGATTAAATGAGAATGGTGTAATGGAGAAAGCTTGTTCTCCCTCTTTAAGCCATCAAGGTTAGAAATGAGTGTGTGCATGTGCACACAAGCACACACACATATGCACACATGCAGAGCACTGTCTGCAAAATCACTACCATCTCTTCTTTTAACCCAACACTTGAATTTATTATGCTGGGCATGGAAGACTTTCATCATCGCCTGCCCTTTTTGATAGCTGCCATCATATTTCTAGTTTTCTTGATGATTCATTTTCATTCTTAAGCATATCATTGCAACATATGAAAGAAAAGTTAAAGCAATGGTTTTGTGGAGCATACAGTACATTACTGTTTATGCCCATTAAAAACAACTCTGAAATCTTTTATCTAATTTGGAAGGAAATTATAGTAAAACATGAAGTGTTGCCCCTTTTTCAGCAGTTAATATTTACACTTTATGTATGCTGCCTTCTACTCCTTACTTCTTGAATTTGGATTTCACTCAAACATACTTTATTGGAGAAAATAATATTTTATATGGTGTCTAGGCTACAACTATAAGGCATACAGTAGCTAGCTCTTCACTCTTCACACAATAAAAGCTTAGGTACAAATTGGCAAGGATGTATAAGAAAAAGAAAAGAATTTTGGAGTCACAACTAGCTATAGAAACTCTAAAGTCACTTAGCAATGCTGAGGCATGTAAAAGGTTAAAATATTGTTTTATGAACATATATTTCATACTATTACTTCTATTAAGAAAAAAATGATATAATTATATGCTACCTACTTAAACATCAACTTTTAATACAATATTGAAATCTTCCCACTCATAACATTTGTAGTTTCTTTTGTGTCCAATATGCTGCCTTTTCAAACAATTGGACCTGCAGTATAGCTTATGGATTCATTTTTGCCTAACAAGGGAAAACTCAGAACACTGATGCTGATTTTCAAATAATTGGTCTTTTGATCAGCCTAGAGAGAGGGCAACTAGAATAAGGGCACAATAGAAAATTCATAGAAAGCATTACATTCTAAGCAACTATGGCTCTTGGAAATTTTAAACCAGACACCCCAAGATTCTTACTAGTTCATCTTTAAAGCTGAAAATTATACTAAACTATTTGTACTAGACTAATTTGTTACCATCCCTACCTCTGAGAATTTTTAAAAAGATCCTATTGAACAGATGAATGCACTGTAAGTCCATTCCAAAGTAGCTAGCCATCATAACAGGCTGAGAAGATTGGATGCAATTACCTATTCATTTGAGTTCAATTGCCCATGTCCAGGTCTATGAGTGCTGCTTTATATAAGGTATCATGACTATACTGATATTCTACAACATCATAGGTTTGTATGAATAATATCATTTTTAAGTTTCCCAACTTGAGAAATTTAAAGCACTTCTATACCACCACTGATTTTCACAGCCCTTGAAACAGTCTGTAAGCAAGATAAAACTTCCTTCATTTTTGCTATTCTTAAAGCATTGAAATCAACCTGGGATCATAATGATTCAATAAGTGCCCTCTAGGTCATAGGAGAGCACAAATATGTCAGTCCCACACTGAATCACTGTCCTCTTCCTAAGCGGCTGCCTTTTGTTACACTGTTTGCATGAAGCTGAATATACAGTATGTTGATCAGATCTCATCTACTGTAACCCAGGAATATCTGAGAAGCATCTGAATGGATAATGTTACCATAGCAGCAATTTTGCAACCTGGTGCTTTTTCTCGAATCTCCAACTGTAGTGGCATGTTTCTTTCCTCTTGATGGTTACAGCATTATACGTATACTGAAATTTAGTATCTCTTCCATTTCTGGAAAAGCTCTTTGATATAGAAGGCTTTTATACTAATATTTTAATGCAAGGAAGAATATTAAGTCCTATTGTATACAAATACTGCTCTACTCAAAAGCTCAAAAAATCATTGCTGGCTGTCAATTCTATAGAATATTCCAGAAAAGTTCTTGGTTGTGATCATTCAATCAGGGACTATTGAAAGTTATAATGGGACTGAACAAATTGTACTTACAATAGATCCTCCTAGTTCTGGCCTTCACAGCATCCATGCAGTCACACAATTATGACCTGCACAGTTGGCACCTGGCTCATAATTTTGACATTGTAGTGAACTACAGTCACAGGATCACAATTTCTGATATTCCTTGCCAGCTTCCCATAAGCAAAGTCAATGAGGAAGCTGGCAGGAAATTATAAACTGTAGACATGTGAGGTCCTTTCTTAATGACTTGTATGGTCTTCACTCAATGATGGCAATCAGGACTGCTGGCATTCTGTTCTTAGTAGTCATCATAACTGAGGAGAATACTGCACCAATGATTAAAGATACAGGTTCTGAAAAAAAATTCTCAACAATTCCAGAAGATGTCTTGGAGAAAAGAAATAGGGCGATTCATACTGCCCCTAAAAGCACTTCCAAACTTGTGGATTAAGAGGACGCTCTCTGCTTTTAATCAAAGAAGATAATAGGCATTAATGGTTTTTTTTTTCATTTTTCTCTCAAAATTCTCTTTAAAAATAAATGTTAGATAAACTTGAATAGAAGCCAGTGTAACAGACAGCTGATCTTAATACACCATAAAAATAGTGTTTCTTCTTTAATTAGCATATATATAATTAATCCAAAAATTAATGTGACTGATTATCACAAGCCTACAAACAACAAAAATATCCAGAATGTACTGACTGATCCAAGCTACTATATAAGGACTTTGTGTCACTATCAATATCCATAGAAACTATTTTTTGAATTGTCTGCCCTTTGAAGCTAAATATCACATGGATCTAAAAAATGAGTTCATTATTACACCAACATTTTAATTAAGTTGGCATCACAATCAATTATATCCTTGAATCTAAAAGGAATCATTTGAATGATGTTTAATCCTAGGACACCACAAATGATTTCCCTTCTTGGTGTAAATGTAGATCATCACCTGTATGATGAAAAGAATCTAAATCTGTATCCTTGTTATCTACAGAAGAGTACATACATGTGGTAATGGAGTGTCCATTAAATTTGCATTTAATAACTATTGTTAATGTATTTGCTGATGTTTCATGAAATATTTTTATAATTTTAGAATATGTTCTTATAATTTGCAGTGTTAAGACAGAAACAAACACCATCCTATAGCTTGTTTTAGAAATATAGTGTAGTTTTTCTCAACCTTGACAACTTATATTGCTAAAAATCATTGCAGATCTATAAGACATTCAGATTGCTGGAATGTTCTTGTATTCTTTCTGTTTTTTGGAATAGGAGTTGGGACATAAGAAAGAAAAATATGTTTTGCTGGCAGAGCTGTTAGTATGTCTCTTCTAGCTCATGTGAGATAGAAGCACTCTTCAAATCAGCCAGCAATTGGTTATTTGGAAGACTGCTTTTACACTGATCACACAAGAGATAACTGGGTTTAAGTGGCATTTAAGGGTCCAAAATGATTCATGGGTGCTTCTTTGCCCATCATATTGTTAAATTGTAGAATTCAATTCCATCAGATGAGGTAATGGTAATGGTTTAGATTGTTTTAAAAGGAGACTGTGATGATTTTGGTAGAGAACAGTTACTGATGGCCCAAGGCTATGTTCTCAAATCATAGACAGCATCCTGCCTTCAATAACAGCAGCCAGGAAGTCACAGTTGAGGAGGGTTCTCTTGTCCATATTTGTGACTTGCTGGTTTCTGTGCAGGTATTAGGGCCATTGATCCAGGTAGGCTGAATAACAAAATAATAGAGTTGGGAGAGACCTAGAAAGTCTTCTAATCCAACCCCCTGCCCAGGTAGGAAATCCTATGCTATTTCAGACAAATTAGTGGACCAAAGGAATGCTATAATTTACCTGGACTTCAGCAAGGCATTTGATAAAGTAGACCATAACCTACTATTTGATAAGACAGAAAAATATGGGTTAGATATCATCACCAACAGATGGATTTGTAACTGGCTGATCAACCACACTCGACCTATAGTCCTCAATGGAACTGCATCTATATGGAGGGAAATATGCATTGGGATACCCCAAGGCTCTGTTTTAGGCCCAGTACTCTTTAACATCTTCAACAATGATTTGGACGAGGGGATAGATGGGGAACTCATCAAATTTGCAGATGACACCAAGCTAGCAGTAATAGCCAACACTCCAGAAGATACAGGAGGATCTGGACAGACTTGAACATTGAGCACTATCTAACAAAATAAATTCAATGGTGAAAAAAGCAATGTTCTACATTTAGGCAAGAAAAACAAAATGCACGGGTACAGTATATGTGGTACCTTGCTCAATAGTAGTAACTGTGAGAGGGATCTTGGAGTCCTACTGGACAATCATTTAAGTATGAGCCAGCAGTGTGCAGCAGTTGCCAAAAAAGCCAACAAAGTTCTTGGCTGCGTAAACAGAGAGATAGAATCAAGTGCAGTGTTAATATCACTTTATAATGCCTTGGTAAGGCAACATTTGGAATACTGCATCCAGTTTTGTAACCACAATGTTAAAAAGATGTTGAGATGCTAGAAAGAGTGCAGAGAAGAGCAACAAAGATGATTAGGGGACTTGAGGATAAAACATATAAAGAACGGTTGCTGGAATTGGGTATGTCTAATTTAATGAAAAAAAGGACTAGGGGAGACATGATAGCAGTGTTTCAATATTTCAGGCATTGCCACAAAAAGAAAGAATCAAGCTATACTCCAAAACACTTGAGGGCAGGACAAGAAGCAATGGATGGAAACTAATGAAGGAGAGAAGCAACCTAGAACTAAGAAGAAATTACTTGACAGTTAGAACAATTACCGTATATACTCATATACGCCGAGTATTTCATCACATTTTTATGCTGAAAAAGCCCCCCTCGGCTTATACTCGAGTGAGGGTCCCACTTACCTGTTCTCCAGTGCAGTGCAGGTGTTCTTCAGTCTCTCCCGCTCATCTGCGGGCACCTGCAGCAGTGGTGGGTTGCTCCCGGTTACAGAAAAAAATACTTTGTAGTAAAAATTTGTAGTAGATCAGAGAACCGGTAATAACATTGGCTGGCCACACCCCTGAACTGGTCCCCGGTCCGGTCACCACTCACTTACCACGCCCACCTCATCAGAGGTTTTTTGTATTTTTTTACTTTTAAAAACATTTTTTCTACAACCTCTTCGGCCGAAAAAATGCTTTTAAAAGTTTTTTTTAAAAAGCCTCTGATGATCGTGCAGCTCAGCTGGGACCGTCAGAGGCTCCTGAAAGCATTTTTTTTTTGCAACCTCTTCGGCCGAAGAGGTTTTAGGAAAAAAAAATGCCTTTAAAAGCCTCTGGCGATCCCAGCTGAGTTGCCTGATCGTCAGAGGCTCCTGAAAGCATTTTTTTCTGCAACCTCTTCTCCAGGGCTGTGACCAATGACGTTGCCTTTACAGTCTTACCTGTGCTTGGTCACGCCTCCTTGCTCCGCCCAAGCATTGCTGAATACAAGTACCAGTATATCTCTGGTCTTGGATATACAATACATTTATTTACAGTACTTAGTCTGCTATATTTTATTTTTTATTTTCTTATTAACCCCTATCTGGACCCAGTGTTGACTGTGCTTGCATAGAGCAGCCTGTATTAGGGCTCATAATATACACGCTGCGTTGTGTACGCACTATGTTACTGCATGTGTCGCATTAGCACTTATATATGTAGTAACACAGCACATGCAGTAACATAGTGCGTACACAATGCAGCGTGTATATTATGAATCTTAACACAGGCTGTTCTATGCAAACAGTCATTTCATCACATTCTGGAATATCATCAACCTGTGTTAGGCCTCAAACTATACAAGCTGCATTGTGTACATGTGGTAAGGCAGCGTATGTAGTAATGAAGTGCATGCAGTAACACAGCATCTATAGTATGAACCCTAACACAGGCTGCTCTATGCAAACATAGTCATGTGATCACATTCTGGAATATTATCATAATAAACTCTCCAAACCCTGAATTACTGTCAGCTCCCTTGGTCAGCCAGCATGTTTTGGGTCTCGTGGTGTCTTTTGAGTGCAATTCTTTTGCGAGGTATCTGTTTTCCGTGGTGAAGTCTATCTGTCTTGCTGCATTCTATTGCCAATTGATTTTACTTGTTTATATGTATAGTTGGCAGTTTTTACTGTAAATTGATCTCTTTTAAGAACTATAACTAGGGCTTATTTTTGGAGTAGGGCTTACGGTATATTTTGAGAATTCAATCGCTATGGTACGACATTCTTTTTCAAAGTCTTTTTTTTTTATGATGTTAGAAATGGATCTCAATACTTCTAATCCTGGACCAAAACAAAAATGCAGGTCATATGAAGCTGGTTTCAAACTTAAGGTTGTGTCAAGAGCAGAAGAAAGCAATAACAGTATTGCAAGTAGGGAATTTTGTGTTGACAAAAAACAAGTGAGGGAGTGGCGGAAAATGAAAGCTGACTTGGAAAAGATTCCAAAGGCAAAAAAAGCTTGACGTGGTTTAATGACTTCACATGGGGCTCTAGAGACTGAATTGCATAAATGGGTTATGGAGTGTCGTCAAAATGGTTACTGCGTAACATGCATGGGAATTCGCTTACGTGCCCTTCAAATGGCTAAAGATGATAAATTAAAAGCACCAGGCATTGAAAATTTTGTTGCGTCAGCAGAATGGTATACACGCTTCATGAATAGGTTTGCCCTATGTTTGCAGCGAAGAACAAAGATTTCACAGAAGTTGCCAAAAGACCTTGATGAAAAAGTGATGTCATTCCATTCATTCATCATAAAACAAAGAAGGATCCATAACTATGACCTGGGAGATATTGGGAATATGGATGAAACACCTATGACCTTTGATCTTCCAAGCATCAGAACTGTGGCAAGTTTGGGAGACAAAACTATTTTACTCAGAACCACAGGAAATGAAAAAAACCATTTCACAGTCATTCTGTCATGTTCGGCTAATGGAACTAAGCTGTGGCCTGTCATTATTTTTTTAAAAAAGGTCAAATTCCCATCATGAATTACAGTGCGCGCACATATTAAAGGCTGGGTGGATGAAGACGGAACAAAAAAATGGCTGGAAGAAATTTGGAACGGACGACCAGGAGCAGCCTTAAAGAAAAAACCATCATTGCTAGTTTGGGATATGTTCAGAGCCCACACATCTGATGACATAAAAAAATTGGCAAAGTCTTCTCAAGTTACTTTGGCTGTTATTCCAGGTGGGCTTACATCTGTACTGTAGCCCCTAGATGTGTGTTTAAATAAACCTTTCAAAGACTGTGTGAGAATGATGTGGCATGAATGGATGTCATCTGGTCAAACCCAACTGACAAAAGTTGGAAATCTGATGAAAACCGACATAGAATTGATAGCAAAGTGGTTTCGTGATGCATGGGAAGAGATTCCAGAGGACATGGTGTAACGCGCCTTCAAGAAACATGGCATTAGTAATGCTATGTGGCATTAGTAATGCTAATGTGGCATTAGTAATGCTATGGATGGCAGTGAAGACAGCGCTTTGTATGAGAATGACAGCCGTGATGGTGATGACTGCGAACTCAGCGATGATGACAATGTCTATGCTGATAACCTCACACCAGCTAAAGCTGAACCTCTGTTTGGACATACAGATGATGATGAGGAATCCAGTTTTGAAGGATTTTAATTCTTGTGTTTTAGCTTGGTTGCTGATTGAGTTAAGGTTTTTATACTTTTAAAGTTATTGTTGATACCATATTGTTTTTGTTGACCCTCTTTTCCACTTACACAGCTAGTTTACTGTTTTTCTTTGAAATAAATATTCAAAAACATTTAACCTACTGATGCCTCAATTAATGTAATTTTATTGGTATCTATTTTTATTTTTGAAATTTACCAGTAGCTGCTGCATTTCCCACCCTAAGCTTATACTCGAGTCAATAAGTTTTCCCAGTTTTTTGTGGTAAAATTAGGTGCCTCGGCTTATATTCAGGTCGGTTTATACTCGAGTATATATGGTAATCAGTGGAACAAATTGCCTCCAGAAGTTGTGAACGCTCCAACACTGGAAGTTTTAAAGAAGAGATTGGATAACCATTTATCTGAAACGGTATAGGGTTTCCCACCGAAGCAGTGGGTTGGACTAGAAGACCTCCAAGGTCCCTTCCAACTCTGTTATTCTATTCTATTCTATTCTATTCTTTAAAATCTTCAGCATTGGAGCATCTACAACTTCTGGATGCAAATCTTTCCATTGATTAATTGTTCTAAATTTCTCCTTAGTCTAGGTTGGTTCTCTCCTTAATTAGTTTCCACCCATTACTTCTTGTCCTGCCTTCTAGTGCTTTGGAGAATAGGTTGACTCCCTCTTCTTTGTGGCAGTTTTTTAGATATTTAAAAACTCCTATCATGTCACACCCTAGTCCTTCTTTTCATTAAACTACATGTACCCAATTCTTGAAACTGGTCTTCATATATTTAGTTTACAGTTCCCTGATCATCTTTGTTGCTCTTCCTAACTTGATGCATAAGAACTCTTTTTAAGGGTGCAGTTCAGCTAGAAAGAGAGTTACAAAATGTATTAAAGTCAAATATTAACTAGGTTATTGGAGGCAGCATTTACAATGCAAAATGACCCTATTGCTCCATATTTGCTCTAGCAAACTCTGACTTTTTAAAATTTGAAAATACATTTGGGAAGCAACAGCTGGACTTCCAAACACTAGCTTTTCCCAGAGTAATAGAATGAAATCTCTGGCTTCCTTTCCAGCATATGTTGGCTGCCTTATCATCACCTATAATACAACATAAGCTGACAATTTATTTTACTGATGGTACCTTGAAAGGATGTCTCTATGGAGTACTTAATGAACATGCAATTGGTCTAAATGCAGGCAATAATATCAAGGACACTGACAGAGGTGAATTATTTCTCATATTTGAGAACTCAGAATTGTTTGCATCACTATAAAAAGCAATAAAAACAAAACAAAACAATGTAAAGTCAAAAGCCTTGACAAAGGTAAAATTAGAACTGTACTGTATATACACAGATTTTCAAAAGTATTAGCCAAATCTGGGGTCAGAAAAATTAACTGAAAGATTAGACTTCTCCAGAGGAAAAGGAAATTGACCAACACTTTTCCAAAAGTTGGATACCTGCTTAATAAGAAAATACCATTATTATTTAGTCCAAATGGGGCTTCAAAGGATTAAAGTCTGAGAGGAGATGGCTCATGGAAGATAGAATTTCTCTTCCCAATGCTAGGTGAATGTACACACTATACACAACCATCAGAACAGCAAAGGAATATGGAATGGAACACACATCTGTGGGTGTACCACCTTTCCACCCCAAATCTATTTTCCAAAATGTTGCTTTCCACATAAAAGAACTTGGATGGTGGCTTATTATTGACCTTGTTAATATTACAATTACTATTTTCTCACTCCATTTTTCAAAACTCTGCTTCAGTATTTTCATTGTTGTAATGTTTTCACTTTATAGGTGCCACCACCCCTGATCTACTTACAATCTTTAAACCCCTCTAGTGTCCAGGCTTTAAATCATGAAATTATTTATCTCTGTTATGTCTTTCAAGAACCAAAACATATCTATTTCCTATTGGAAGCTCTTTGCTCTTTCCAATTAATTCAAAATCTTATAATAAAAGTTTCAATATCCCAAATTTATTTGGATCGTTAGTTCATTTATAATTTCCTAAAATCAAAACTATATGTTGCTTTTTTTTCAGATTCTTTAAATTTATGATCCATTCAAAATAAAAAACAAACATACCTGATGTTTTCAAACTTGACTTTCCTAAGGTCTGTAATAGTTTAGAAGTGGTTGATGAGCAATTCCCGAAAGTGATTAGGAAGTGAGGTTTATGAACTAAAAAGGTATTGACCATAATTGTGAGCATGATGGCTATTCCCATTGAGACCCATGGGAGTCTGCTGTCCGGCAGTCTCATTGTGTGGAGCAGTTGTTCAGAGCATGTAAGGTGTGATCTTCTGTCCTCTCCTGTCCTATCTGGACAGATTCTGAAGAGCTGGCCTACACAGATTCTTTATTCTTCACCAGGATTGCCAGCTCCACTTTCTCAGAGCTGTCTTCATTATACCATTCCTCTCTCAGATAAAATTCCCCATCATATTTCTCACAAAACCTACAAAACAGATTTTCTAATGTAAATTGTTTCAGGAACTTACCATGATCACAATGGAAATAAATAATAACTTTTTACTCCATAAAAGATAATGCCCCACTATATATTCATTTCCAATGCTGGTGGCTAATTAGCTAATGATTATTTTAAAATCAGATAATTTAAAGCCACCTTTCTCAAATGGTTGTCTCAGTTTAACAAAAACAAAAAAATCCTTCATAGTCTACTATGCCAAACAAAGTTGCTAAATAATCTATCAGTGTAAAATAAATCTTTATTTAATATTAATACAGGAATCTATATTTACATCCTCTAAGGATGTAAATCAAATGAGGGACAAGATCGTAGTCATTTTAGAAAATTGAAAATAAACCCCCTACAACTTAGGGAAAAAAATGACAGCATGAAAAAGTAAATAGAGAAATCTGTGAAAATGCTGGTGTGCTTTGGCTTAAGAATATAATTGATGTTGTCTAGACATTAATTGTTTCACAACTAAGGCACGTGTTATAAAAGTGTTAGACAAGCCACTGACATAGTAAAGAACAAGTTATCCGATCTGTTAGCTGCCCTCATTTTCCCTACAAACAGAACCCCCAAATCAAGTTAAAGCATGTTTAATCTTCGATAGACAAAATGAAGAGAAAAAGAAGGAAAAGGGGCAGAAGTAAATTAATCTTGCCATGAATAACCACAGAGAAAATGTGCAGGAGTTATTATTTGTTATAACAATCCAAGATAGATGAGCAACCTGCAGGTAAACCTCTGATGAAGGACATACAAAAAAGACAATGGCTTTCCATTTTTAAGTTAATCAGCACTCAAGTGATATATTTTTGAAAAATAAGAAAACGGATTAATCAGGAGCTAAAGAGAGGAAGAAGACAAGCATTTTATTTCCATCACGTGGAGATGAAATATACATAACATAATAAAGGGTTGCTGTCAACTCTCTGCAGGAAGAGCACCTGGAAGATTAAAGCTGTGGACACAACATTAACAAAGTACAGACCACACTGAATTAATGAGCATGGGAGATAGACATTCAGTAGAGTCTTAATTTATTTTCCTTTTCGAGCTCATCCTTTAAGAAAATGACAGTGTCTTCTTATCGATTTTACACTCAGAGATCAATCAGAATTGCCCTGACTCAGACAGAATTTACAACGCTCTACGACATTGCCTGGAGCACCTGGACCTAAACAGCCGTTACAAGGAAGCAATAGATCATGTTTGTATGTAGAGCCTGACATGCTTAAAAATAAGCTAATCTGTGATGGAATTTCCTTCTTTTTGACAAGTTGCTCTGCCCAACTCTTTAGCCTTTTGTTATGAATTTCTTCCTTAGTTCCCTATTAATTATAATCTAGGTAGAGGATTCCTGCATTTAAGCCCTTGGGGAGGTCATCTGCTTCACAGTTTTAGATAAAATATAAACTAACATATCACTCCTATTTAAACAATGTGAAATGTCATTTTGATGCACTCCATAAAAAACCAAGAGGTATTTCATCAAGAGCTATGATCAATTCTGACATGCCAACAATATTAGAGTTAAATGATGGGCCCTGCACATTCCTAAACAGTATTTGGTGGAAATTGCTATATCTAGAATATGTTTTGCAAGTAACTAGCTGTATTAATTGGAATAATTATTAAAAACGCTGACTGTGATGCTCAGGCAATTGTTGATAAGTTCAATTGTTTCACACTACCATTTATCTTGTAACAGGGGATTGCTCTGATGCTGAGTTTATACACCAGGGAATGGAATACACATCCTTCGCATTAAAGAGATGAAGTTCCTGCATTCAGACCAGCTTCCTATGCAACTTTTGCTTTTCAATAGATGTGACTGCCCAGCTAATGGATTCTTTTTGGATTTAAAATAAATCAAACAAAAAAGTTATAATGTTGCATTGTCTTCCAAAAAATATTGCCCACCATTAGACAATGAAAAGAGATGGTGATGGTAACAGTGACTCTATTCAAATGGTCTTTATAAATCTCCTATTTGTTGCCCTAGGCCTAAACCATGTGAAGGAAGACTATCCACTCTCCAGTACTGAAGTAAACTTCATGTTCTGTGTTCAGTTGGTTTCTGTGTATATAAGGAATAAATGTATGTGAATGTACACAATCTTCTTATTTTAGTCATAAAGGGCTTCTAGCTACTTCTTTAGGTAGTCTTCAGAATACTACAATACAGTTCTTAGTCTGAAAATGTTTGCTTGATCTTCAGGACTACAGGAATTCTAAGTGCCTAGTGGCAGGGAGATATAAAAGTCAAACTCCTAACAGAATCACCAACCAAAAGAATTCTCTTTAAATGTATGTTTATCAGTAAATTATTACCAATATGGCATTCTCCATGGAACATAATTCCTGAATATAGATGCAACAATAGTAAAGGATGTATTTCTTATGCTGTATGTCAGTGTATCACATGGCAATCATAGAATAAGGTGGTCTTTACAGTAGCAGATTTATAGCTAATTTTGGATGAATTGACACAAAAATAATGAATGCTAAATGGCATCAGATTTAAATCTTCTGACTTACCTATGCTAGGCCTGTACTAATGCAATTGACTGACTTTTGGGAACATTATTAATTTATTGGTTGTTGATTGATTAGAAATGCTTACATGTTTCAATTAAAAATGGATCTAAGTGGATAAGCCCACAGAGAAAGGTATACAGTCCAGTTTTATGCTAAGTACAGTATGATTGTGGTTTGATTCATACTCATAATTAGTGCAACAGGTATATCATCCAAAAGCAATAAAAGATACTCCAGATCATAGATGCTATTGTATCAGCTCCATCAACATGTTAAAAACATAACTGAAAATGTAGTTTCTTCCAGAGTAACTCATTTGCCAGGCTCCTAACTAGTGAACAATATAAAAGTGCCAGTTCAACAAGTACTCCAGATGAACCGCAACAGCAGTTTTGCTCAAGTGATATTTAGTTCTTTAATTCCACAGACTGGTGGCAGCAGTGATGGTTGTAGCAGAGAGGAAGGATGGTTTCATGTACACAACTTATCCCATGCACATGCAAAAATGAAGCTTCATATGCTTGTCCTCCACTTGCATGGCCCAGTTCGCAACATTTCCCCACCCTAAGCCTAACCTATTCTTTTTATGAGTACACATATGTGGCGTTTATACTGGTCATGATCCTGCATTATCAGGATCCAAGCTTGTGTGAAAACAAATAAAGATTTAACTTGACCTATGAATAGCAAAGAAGTAAAAATCAAATGGATTGTTCAGGTTCTTAAAATGGCTGAATAGGATTAGTGTTTCTGCCCTACTTGGATTCTGTTTTAAATTCTTTTCAATATCTGCTCATTTGCTGCTGTCAAGAACAGATCCATCATTTCTTTCCTATATCAGAAGAGTGGACAGAATTCATTTTCGTTACCTAATATATGGTTTCCCCTTAAATATTAGATGTCTAACCAGCTGGTCCTCCCTTGCTCTTTTGCAACTGCTCAATAAAATCCTAAATATGTCTACTTAGAAAAGATGGGACTTATTCCCAAATAAACATATAGGAATATAGGATAACACTTCAATTGATTAATGCTTATCATATAGAAAATATCCAATATCTTTGCAGAAGTGTAAAGAAAGGACTAAATAACTAATACGATTGAGTTCACTGAAGTTGCATTTTCTTA